>NW_028190347.1:0-2883836 GCF_048542155.1 Nylanderia fulva | reverse complement strand
TAAAAAATTTATTCCTTTAGTTGTCAGATTACATTAATAATATTAAAAACATTTTTAAGGGTTTCCCCAAAGCTTTAAGCGAAGAAGATCAAAATTTTCGAGGTGCAAGCGAAAAATTTAAAAAAAATACGCTTCACACATATATAAACGATTCTTAATAAGACTGCTGATTTGGATTTGCGTTATTTTTAGTTTGGGGAAAAACTTGAACTATTGATTTTTCGACTGACGACGCGAGCGATCGACGTATTATCATTTTCGGTATTAAAAAAATTATTTCCTTATAATCAGCTGTCAGATTCACATTAATATATATTAAAAACACATTTTTAAGTGCGTTCAAAGTCTTTAAGCGAAGATAGATCGATTTCGATGTGCAAGCGAAAAATTTAAAAAGTGACAAGCTTCAAGATATGTCAAATATACATGCTCAATCGTGTTTAGAATCGTTTGTTGTGGTTCGGGACATTCGCCTGCGAATGTTACATCGATGTGCAAAGCAGAATTAAAAAATCTTGAAAATTAAAAAAATTCATTTTTGACAGTTTTGTTTAAATTGCTGTATTTTTTAAAGTGTACGACTACCAGCGAAACGAAATTCACTTCACACATCTATAAACGATTCTTAATAAGTCTGCTGATTTGGATTTGCGTTATTTTCAATTTGGGGAAAAACTTGAACTTTTGATTTTTCGACTGACGATAACGTTTTAATTGTTCACAATCAAATAACGAAAGTTTACATTCTGAATTTGGCAATGCATATGCTTGTTTCTCGAGTAAAATGCTTGCAGAATTTTATAATTTATATGATGATTAGATACCCAATTTTATGTATTATATTAGTCGATTGCTGTATTTTAGGATTATTTTTTAAATACTAAATATTTCCCTTGTTTAATATGTTGATATTATTAGGATAAATGTGCAGAACAAATATGTTATTCTATTTTTCTTTTGTTTATTCTTTGTTTATAAAGCTGTGTAAAGGAGAATTCTAATTGTAAATAAAAGAAAACTAATTTATTAGAGCAATTGTAGAAAATAGAAAATGATTATTAATAATATATTAATTATTGCTTATATGAGTTAAACATTTGATCTATATAATTCATTATTAGGCATATTAAGCTTTATATTTTAATCATTATCGATTTTTTCTATTTACTAAAATTCCTTTATTTCAAATAATTTTTTTTTTTTTTTTTTTTTTTATTAACAGTTAGAATTTCTTTTGCACAGCTTTATAAACAAAAGATAGACAAAAGAAAAACAGAATTTATATATTATTAATAATATATTATTTATTGTTTATATAGGCAATAAATAATATATATAATAATATATACATATAATACTTATTTTTTGCACCGTTGTGGGCTATCGCGACAGGGAAGCGTTATTTTTATTTTAATTTGCCGAAATTTTATTGTGTACATAATTTTACTTTGCCGAATTTCCGTAATGCATATAATTTTAATTCACCGAATTTTATTATGTACAAAATTTTAATTTTCTTATTTTTGTTATGTACACAATTTTTATTCGTGAATTTCTATTATGTTCATAATTTTAATTTGTCGAATTTATATTATGTACATAATTTTTATTTGAAAATTATTATTACGTACATAATTTTAATTTCCAAATTTCTAATATTATGGACATAATTTTAATTCATTGAATTTCTAATTTCTATTAAGTCCATAATTTTAATTCACCGTATTTCTTTTATCTAAATAATTTTAATTTGCTCAATTTCTATTATGTATATAATTTTAATTTGTCGTATTTTTTCTATGTAAATAATTTTAATTCTTGAATTTCTATTATGTTTTAATATTTTATTCGCCGAATTTTTACTATGTACAGTACATAAGTATTCTTGAATTTCTATAATGCGTTATAATTTAATAATTTGTTTGGCGCGCGCAAAGCGCACGCTTGTATTATAAATTTGTAAAAAAATGTTAATTTGTTTAAAGTTTACGTTTGCTGCTAATTTATATGCATAATGTTGTTTAATTCCAGCGCCTTTAATTACAGAATCTATGAAAAATTTATTCATCCGCGATGTTCTTCCATGCCAGCTGCGTCTTGATCTCTTGGAGATGACTCAGCTTCATGAGAAGAGAGACGCTGATTACTCTTCATCCTGCTGGATTCTCGAGCTCGTCGGTATGGCATTGACTCCATGTATTCGACTACCTTCGAAGAAAGAAAGAAAGAGAAAAGGAATACAAGGTTAGCGTATCGCAAAGTTCGTTTCACCGGAGTAATTAAAGTTTCCTGCATTTCAGCCGCAAAATCGACGTTGCGTAGCATGCGGCCTGCTTTTCGATCGATAATACTTTTATCGAACAAGGAGAAATAAAAATCAATGTCCTTTTACTAAATGAATTAGGGTCAGTACCGGACAGCTTGTACGGAGCATATGACCTAAGATCGCATTAAAGATGTCTGGAGCTGATATAGAAATCGTTAATAATAGAGACGCACGTTGTCTAAATAAAAGATCAATTAATTAAATGAAATAATTGGCCTGAATATATTTTAAGAAGTTAAAAATATTTCTAATGACACCCTAGATTCGCGAACCAGATATCTTAATTAAACAGAATAAATATTTAATTATTTATGGCTAAACTATAAATATTATTTGAAATAAAATAAAATTTATAAATAATAAAATAATAATAAATTTTTAATTCTACAAATTAGAAAAAATGTGAAAATAAAAAATAAAAAACATAAATTGCAACATAATTTATGACAACACAATTGCTGTCAAGTATAAACCGTATACAGACGAAATAAGATCAATATAAAAAAATTTATTGAAGCACAATCAATTGCACGTCGAAATATGAGAGATGAAGTACAAACTTCATGATGATGAGCCGTGAAGGTTTTGTGGAACAGTTTGATAATTAATTACACGCTCCAACGGCATAAATCTCTTTCTGTCTAGGTATACATTAAGCGTATCGTTTTATATGAAGTGTTTTGCACGATCAATGTGCTCCGTAATGAATGCGGTCGACATAATGAATTAATGATACACAACACTCATGACTGATCATTGAACATGCTTCGTTTTCTAGCAAATGTAACAGGCATTGATTTAATTTTAATGAATATTATTGCTGCAATTCAAACAATTAAATAGAGAAATATTGTTTCTATTTTTTTAAAGATGACACATCTTGCATTTATGAATATTTATACCGAAAGCGGTCTGTTTCTGATAATTTGAGAGTCATATTAATTATATGCATATATTAAACTTATAAAATAATATTTTAAATAATTATTTCAAAAAACATTTAACACACGCAGATTATTATATTATATACATTTTAAAAGATTTAAAAAATATGTAAATAACCTTATTGTTATAATCGAGGTAGCCTGTTAAAATCTCATATGCGATTACACCACTAATGCTAAGAAGAAATATTCGTTGTAATAAAATCTTGCTGAAGAACCATTTAAATTTAACCATGATGTATCTGAAATTTAATCATATAATTAAAATTAAATATTAAAGAGCAGCTGATCGAAAGAAGAATTAATGAATGTCTTACTCAGTTTGACTAGACAGTTTGTATATCCACTTAAAAACTATTTATTAAGCAAATACATCTTGCAAAAAGATAAATACTAAATATTTTTGTGTATTGTGAGCGAGTATAAACATTAAAAAATTTCTCGAAATTGGGGTTCTCGAATTGCATCCTGCTATGAAGTTTGATTCATAGCATATATATATTTACGCTACAATTTGATTTGATAAGAGTTAGATGACTAATTTCATATTGAACAAAAAAAGGAGAATTAATTATTTAATAAATAGATAACGAAGTAAGAGAATAAGAATATTAAAATAATTGATTTGATTTTTAAATTTGTTTGTAAAATAAAACATTTATATTGCATTATAAATATTAATAATAGTGCTATTTTAAGTCAATAAAAAAAATTTTTTTTTATTTTGATATGCAGAAAAAAATCATTTCACTTATTATAAATATTTAAAAAATTGTTTCAAAAATATATAATATAAACACACACAAGCACGTATATAGAACATATATGCATGTATATATTTTATATTTATTTTTCAAAAATGTGTATTATTTGTAATAAGACTTTATATATAATTTCTATATAATTTTTAACTTATATATAACTACTCGCGAGAAAGTTGCAAAATTTTCGTTAATAAGTCACAATATAATAGTGTAATAATATAATATATTACATATAATAACATTTTTCTTTTCAATTTCCAGCAAACATCAATGTATATACGAAAACATATTTAAATTCAAAGCATATTGCGCGCCATCACATGAATCCTCGCTTATGCAAGCGGACTTCGAGTCATATTCAAGACTAAAAATATCGCAATCCATACCGCAATACTTCCAAGCAAACTAAATTTTCAAATAATAATCTCTTCTAAAGAAAAAATTTTGTGTACGTCCTGCGACTTGAATTTCTCCGGCTATTATTTCAGGTCCAGCGTTTCGTCGCAATTGACATTTCCGGCGGCGGAATCGGCGCGAAAATACAAACAACGATAGCGACACGACGATTCTGGTTCTGGTTGCCGCCAGGTATCGCCACCGACAACAACAATGGCGTCCGGTCGATAGTCGACGGACGGAAGGAGGCGCTCTCTCGACTCTCGGCCTCGGCGAAGGTCGGAGACACACACACAGTCTAGGCGAGAGACGGGGTTCTTCCTTCGCGTAAGAGAGAGACGAAATCGAGTCGCGTCCGGGAAGTGCGCGCGGTAACGAGAAAATATGTCGCGTTCGATCGCGCGACGACGACGACGGGCCGCGTAATCGATCGATCGCGCGCGTCGGCACGTTTTCGCGCGAACGGCAGCGTGTCCGAACATGCGTCCGGCGCGGGACGACCGAGGGTACCGAGCGACAACCGAGGAGGCTCCTTCGAGGAACTGTCAGGGGGACCGTCGCCACCACCATCGCCGCCGACGCCGCCACCACCGCCGTTCCGCGTGAGTCAGTGCGAGCTCGGACGGAGGCGACGCGCACGCAAAATGGCTTCGGGCGACAATGTGGACATGATCGAGGTGGTCGAGAGCTCGACGAGCTTCCCCGGATCGGCGACGCAGCCCGCGATGGATCACCTCAGGCCGGACCAGTCCACCGCCGAGGAAGACTGTGAGTGCGAGAGTCCACGTCTCTCCTTCTTCTCTTGTCTTTTCTCTCTCTCTCTTTCTCTCTCTTTCTCCCTCCTTCCTTCTCTTCCCTCTGTCATTCCAGCGCCGTGACCCTAACCTATAACAGGCGCGATCACAGATGTGTCGCGACCTCGACGATGATTTCTTCGTTGGAAAATTCAATGGACTATATCCTCGTCGTGTTTATCGATTCGCGAATCGTATCTTTATGTGTGACACCAAGCGAGCGTGGCCGATCGAAGATCGCGGCTAATCCGCTGTCTCGCGATCTGACAGCTAATGGGTGTCACCCGACCTAGAAAGCGCATACACGTTGGAATCCGTGTCGTCTGGCGAGGAACGCTGGGGGGTCTCGGTGTTGAAACTTACGACGCTTGTAAAGCGGAGTAATTCTCCCTCTGCTCCGATTTGCGAAGCGATCGATCGACTTTTGACAGTTTTCCTATTATCGCGATATAATCTGTAAGAACCTCCAGACAGAGGAGATTTAAATGCATTTTAATTCGTAAGATGGAAAATTCATCGTGTGTAAATGGACACGTCTTGGAGTCGCGATTTGACAGCTGATAATTATCGATTATAAATCTACTTTCGCGCATAGTGTGGCTTCCGAAAAATTTCAGAGGCTACCTAATTAGGTATTCACTGTGTTAAAGTTCGCACTGTTAAAAGAGTCTTATAACTTATGACACACAAAAAAATGAACGACGTAACTGAGAATGATTGTCATTGAAACGATTTGTCATTGAAATGTAAATTACTTTTTAATATATATATATACACACACACTAATATATATATATATATATTATCACTACACAGCATACACATATAGGCATAAGGAATGGAATACATTCTTCGTTTGTTCTAAAAAGTGTGTCCTTGGAACAAAATATATTCTGCACATAATATACTTTCTTCTCGTACAGTTCTGCATTTTTGCACGTGGTTACGAAAATCTATATTTTATTCAAAAATTGTAACTTTCCAAAAAGAAACTCAATTCTGCTTTATCAAAATTTTAAGTACTTATTAATTAATTGATTAATTATAAAATAATTAGAATAGTTATAAGGGACGGTTTTTCGAAAGTTTTTGTTAGCCCGAAGCAAGATTATTTCAAGATTCTTTAATGAATATTCCTTTAACATTTTATATAGATAACCAAATTCACGAATGTGTTCACAAAATTTAAATATGAGTCAGAGAGTCATATGGGGATTAACAAGGACAAGCTTGAATTTCAAAGTTATCCGAACAATGGCGAGCATTCATTTCGTTTTCGCGTTTTTCACATAGTGAATTTCGTACAAACATTGATTTCACTGCACATTTAATCTACACGTGACGATGAAACAATAATGACGCGTAGTGTGACTCGACGCATTGCGATTTGTTTGCCGCTACTCCACAACTTGACAACTCGCGCCATTTGACAGCTGATAGGTATCGGAGTAGGGGAGGGGGGAGGCAGAATAGCACGTGGAAACTTGGGTTCTGAAATTCGCGTGGGCTCCGGCGTGATCGTGATATCAAGATAACGCCGTCGTTATCGGATCTATGACGCGAACTGACGTGTCTTCTTCATCCTTTTCTCTCTTATAAAAATTGACTTTTTTTATTATAGAAAATAACTGATATATAAAGGAAAGTAGAGCGCGCGATGGAATGCGAGTCTGTGTATCCGGAATGTTCCTTTTGTTCGAAAGATAGCGGCTTCCGTCTCTTGTCGAGCGAAAGCTTTTTTACCGTTTAGAAAACCTTACCATGCTATTATTCCGCATTTATTTTGTACATGTCATATTTTTGTGAATATGAAATTAGCTTACAATTTAGACCATATTTATTATGATCTCTCTATTTGTATGCAGAAAATTATGTCAATCTTGCATTTTTTATTCTTGAACATTTTCAAATTATAAAACGCTCTCTATTGCATATTCAACAATTTTAACTCTTTTACATTTTCTTCTAGTCATTTTAATACGAATAAATGTAATTCTAAATAGCATATATGTTAAAATTTTTTGTTCTTTATACTCTTGAGCGTTACACAGTAGTTACAATATTATTTAAAACGTCTTATTTTTTTCTCTGAGGTTTTAATGAAGATGAGAAATTATGAATAAAAGATTACCTCACTGAAGAATGTTTTAATTGATTCAAGGATACAAGTCTGTGAATAAATGTTATTTACGTAACACAATTTATTTTGCTTGGCTAAGATAATTTCACATGTTTTTCGAGCCATGTGTACAAAACATGGTTGTTTATAGACTCTTCTAGATAGATGTATTAAATCTATATTACGCATAATATTTTCAAAAGTTCATTAACGATGTTTCGATAATGATGCTTTCATTGGCATATCCCTTCGTGTGTTTTCATTGTTGGAATAACATTTCTCAACCGGACAGAGAGCGCCGCACGCGTTCGAGTCAAGTAATGGAAGATGAGAGTTAAAAATAGAAGGCTAACAAAGTAAGGGCATCTTAACTCGCCTTGCTCCCTTACTCTACCGGCTGTCATCCTCGGGACCCTTTTTTCACTCGATATCGCGAATCGCGCCATTTCCCTACACGTGTCGGTTTTTTTTTTTTTTTTTTACAATATTAGACTCGATTACTGCTCGCGATAATCCGGCGTATAATTCATTATTTCAAGATTTATCCGTGATAAATTTTATTTGCGATAATTCTGTAATAAAAGTCGTTATGCATATGTAAATTGCAATTTGGCTTTTCGGTTTTAAATTTAACTAATATGGTACGTTATATATAATTCTTTGTTACGAAAAATTAGTATTGAATAATTATTCTCCGTACACATGTTGCACTTGATGACAAATTATAAATTATAAATAATGGTAAGAGTACACTTTCGAGCTATATAATATTTTTTGAGAGAAATCAGATGCATCGTGTATGCATATTTGTGTATCATGTCTATCGGTTCCAAGACGAATTTTTGTAACAAACAGTTTGACGGCTGTCTAAGCCATTAAGATTAAATACAAGGTCAACAAAACTATATATTTTTACCTTTGTCCGGCGATAACATTGTCGATTTTTCTTAGAATCAATAGTTATGATGTGTTCCAACTAAATCAAAACTTAAACATTTTATATTGACATCTTCTATAAAAGTGTCTGTTTTCTACGAAGTTATGTAATAGATAATGCATAATTGCGTAATGCAGATACAGATAATATTATTAATAAAACGGTAGAAATGCAGATAATGTAGTAAATGTAAAGAATTAAATAATTACATTTAGTTGTAGTACTAAAATATATATATAGACCATGGAATCGATTATTAAAATTTTCCGTCGTCAAAGGTTTAATCAACTTACACGTGTTGCACTGTGAAAAGGGCAATCTCAGTTTAATAAATTGATCGTATAAAAAAGCCATTGAGTCTCGCGCATGTGTGTATATATATAAAATATATATTTATAGTATCTGACGTTCGTGTTTCTGGAGCACATCTTAAAAATTACTTTATCGATGACTTTATCGATTATATGGCCCCTTAAATTTCATTTTACATTAATATTGCATGTATTTTAAAAAATCTATACAACATCTATATTTGTATATATATATATGATATATTTTTATTTAAAATTTTTATTTATTATAATTATTACGAAACAATGAATTTTTAAATTATATTATGCTGCGATGTTTATATAGCTATACTTAGTTCAGTTTTGTTTATGAAAAATTTTTATATTTAATGAGTACTTGAATTTTACATAATTTTCAAAGTGTAAAATTGTCATTTAATAATACTTATATATTTCTATAATTTATTTATTATATAATTATTATACGATCGAATATATCTTATTATTTTTGATTTTGTTTTGAGATAAATGGCACTTGATTATTCTATGAAGAATTTTACGTTTCATGACATTTTATTTTCTGCTGCTGTATTGCATTATCTAGTACATGCATTATTAGTTAATCAAAATGTTATACATACATTGTACTATGCGCGACGTAATTAAAATGTCTTTTTTACAGATAAATCGATTGGAGAAAAAACAACAGCATTTGACGTAAGTCTTAATCTTTCTTTAACTAACAACTAACCAATTGTTATAACTACAATACTTTTCAAAAAGATACATTCATTCTGTTAAAGGGTAAATTAATTTCTCTTAAATATTTAATTAACAACAACACCTGTTTAAATAATTATTAGTAGTTAATGCAGTTACATAAATGATAATTACTGATATTAATAATTCAAGCAATAAAGCGTAATTAGCCTGAATTCTTTTTACAGAAATACCCTTTCATGCTATTATCGATTTTAGTTTTATGCCATATATTGCTTGCATATTCATTATGTTCTTCTTAAGTAGCTCATATGTACGCGTCTGTATTATACTGCATTATATATATGTTCTTGTCTAGTTTTCACTTTACACAATTCGAAAAGAAAGCACTAATAAAAAAATTGCTCCAATTTATAATGTGCGCTGCATCTCATTATCTTTTACTTCTTTCCCATTAACTTGCTCCACTTTTGCACAGATCTACTGTTCATATAATATTTATCGCGATCGCATATGCTACCATCTACGTGATTCGTGTTCTCATTTATACCATAAGCACCATTTGTACGAGCGCGAACATTATATTAGATAAAATTAAATTGAAAAATTTTAAATCTAAAACCTCGTAAATAAAGAATAGAAATGTAACGAACAAACTGTAGATTATTTAGAAAAATATCTCTTGAATTATTGAGCAATAAATCAATATAGATTACAGTCTATTTTTTTTTATTCTTCTCTTTACAATCGGTCGCACCAAATATAGCTTGTTTTCTCACGAAATCATTTCTATTTTTGCGACGAGCAGATCTGCTCGTCATCAACAATTTATACTCGAGCATCCAAGATTGACTTTTGCATGCTTGCAAAGTTTGCGAAGAGTCAAATAGCACACAAGATAGATTTTCAAATTTGCCATTTGTTCTTGTTATTATGGTCAGCGAAATATGCGCATAAAATCAACAAAAAAGAAAAGTTATATTACATGTAATCGCATTGTTGCGTGAAAATAATAATCATGGATATTAAATATTATAATGCTTGCATATTTCTGCGAAACAACGCAATATTATCTAGCACAATGAGAAGCAGTGCCTAAATATTTTTTTCTTTTTAGTTATATAATCATTTCTTTTTCTTTTTAGTTGTATAATCATTTATTACAATGCATAAGTGAGAACAATTTTGAATATTCTTTTTATTCTATATACGTACGAAGAAAAAAAATATTTTGTAACATGTATTGCGTTATTCCACGTAGCATGATTAAGCTCACTGGAATGTGCTAATTATCTTTTCCTTGATGCGCTGTAGATGTCATTTAATATAATTTACTAACAATGTAATTAATATTTTTTTTAAATATATATGTTCAATATTATTATTATAAATAATTCGGCGTTAGCAGGAATGTCACTGATAACAATGTAATGCTAATCAGTCTTTCTTGAATATACGTTCAATATTAGCAAGAATGTGTTAATACATATAATGTCACTGATCTTTGCAGAGTTTAGTGGTACAACATGGTATCACCGGAGGCAAAACCCCTGCGGGGGTATCGAGAAACAAATCGGAACGAGAGAGAAAGATCGGGCATCGAAGAGTTGGAGTGGGTGGTGAAATTACATATAAGAAAGTAAGTAAAAAATGTGCCACTGTAGCATATTTCTAATAGATGGTTTCTTTAGATTAGGTTTTCGCGTTGTAATCAAAGTTAAAGGGTATCATTAAGCGACAGAGCTAAGAAACTTATACTACACCGTTTGCACTATTATGTCTAGCAGCGAGCGATTTTTTTTATCGTTGATAAACATCATACTTGTAAAAAAGAAAAATATGCCACTTTATCTAGCTATCGATAAGAGAGATTTATTATTTGCATTTACTGATCAGACAAACCTACTACACCAGAAATCAAACTTTCTCTATTAAATGATTTGAGATATTACTGCGTTATTGTCATTACTACGTTGCAAATATAATAGTTTTATGGACTTAAGAGTAATAATATAGCTGTAATATATATTATGTATATCATTAATTTTTAATACATTTTATTTATTTTATATAGATTCAAACTACGCAAATTATGGGATCCATTCAGTTGGGAATACAGCATGCTGTCGGTGGTCTTGCAAGTAAACCGGAACGCGATCTATTAATGCAGGACTTTATGACAGTGGAGACAACGAACTTTCCCAGTGAAGGGTCAAATCATACTCCAGCCCATCATTTTTCGGAGTTTAAATTTAAAAATTATGCACCCATTGCATTTCGTTACTTTAGAGATCTCTTTGGCATACAACCGGATGATTTTTTGGTGAGATAAATTTTTGCACTGCAATAAAATATAATGAAGTGTTAATTATACATATACTAATAAATATATGCATTTTAGATGTCAATGTGTAGCGCTCCGTTGCGTGAATTATCAAATCCTGGCGCTAGTGGGAGTATCTTTTATCTAACGGATGATGATGAATTTATCATAAAGACTGTGCAGCATAAAGAGGGAGAGTTTTTACAAACTCTACTTCCAGGATATTATATGGTATGTTTCGAAAAATTAAAATACAATATTATTTTTAATATAAAAACTTATTGACAACCACTGTTGTTTCTTGTAGAATCTAAATCAGAATCCGAGGACACTATTGCCAAAATTTTTTGGGTTGTATTGCTATCGATGTAATAGTAAGAATGTTAGATTAATAGCTATGAATAATCTTTTACCTTCGTTTGTAAAATTGCATCAGAAATATGATTTAAAAGGATCTACATATAAGAGAAAGGTTTGTAATATTACACAAATATATTTATGTGTGTGAATATTGTAATATGTATAATTTTAAGTGATTTTATATATGTATATATACACACACACATATATATATATATATATATATATATATATATTGTATTGTGTGTATATATATATATATATATATATATATTGTATTAAATTGTAGGCATCGAAAGGAGAACGTTCAAAGTCTTCACCGACGTATAAAGATTTAGATTTCATAGAGCATCATCCAGAAGGCATCTTTTTAGAGGCCGATACGTATGGTGCGTTAGTAAAAACTATTCAACGGGATTGTCGTGTATTAGAAAGTTTCAAAATTATGGATTATTCTTTACTTGTTGGAATCCAATAATCTTGACCAGGCTGCAAAGGAAAAAGCTGTAAATATTATGTCTTGTTCATATCACAAATATATCGCGCAATAAATATTTATCTGTATATATTACATTTATATTATAGCAAGAGCAAAGATTGTCAGCAAGCGCGGATGAAGAAGTTGGAGAAATGGGTGAAACTGATGGATTTATTCAATCTGAAAGGGAAAAGGATAGAGAAGATAGAATAGGCGCTGCCGCTTTGAATCGATCGCGCAGTATAAATCGTCAAAGATTGGTTGCTCATAGTACGGCAATGGAAAGTATTCAAGCTGAGAGTGAACCGATAGATGAAGAAGATGATGTACCGTAAATATCGTATTTGTACGACTTTATGAATGTATCGAGAAATGTTATTTGATTATAATAAATTTTATTTATGTTCCCAACAGCTCAGGCGGTATTCCTGCCAGAAACGCACGCGGTGAACGTCTTCTGTTATTTCTTGGTATTATCGATATTTTGCAGAGCTATAGATTGAAAAAGAAATTAGAACATACGTGGAAATCGATGATACATGATGGGGTAAGTCACACGTATAATGTGTATACGTATATTTTCTCTCATCTAATCTAATTTTCTCTCACAATTCAGTTTTCTTTTACTTTATCCCAACATCATACTGATATTTATATAGAAAGAACATTTCTTACTTTCTCGCAGGATACTGTGTCGGTACATCGACCAGGATTTTACGCGCAACGCTTTCAGGATTTCATGGCCAAGACAGTATTTAAGAAAATACCATCACGTAAGTACCATCCGAATCAACCTGTCCTAACAAGTTTGACTACAAGATTACATTCAGCAAAATTCTCTAATATGTGAGAAAATTTACGCTTACTTATCTATTTACTGGTAGCCACAAATCGATCATGTTAATTCGTCGCGTTATATATACGTTATATACAAGTTGTATAATTGAATCGACTTTGCTTACTGAAAGTATAAGACAAAAAATCATATTAATGGTATCAGTATTGTGATTCAATCGTATTGCAATGCTATCAAATTGTACCTTTAATTAATGCTTTTGAGACATATTTTAAATATTTAATGCAAGAGAAACGGAAGTAGAACAAAGATAGTTTATTATAAGTGAAGCTCAAAACTGGTACTTAGAATATATACATAGTATGTTATCATTATATAAATAGTAAGGTACTTATATTGTTATTTAAGAACATATTCCAGTTTTCATACAGCAGTAGCCGTAAGCTAGAGACACATATTTTTCTTCTCGTTACAATTGACTAAAAAACTCGTCCATTTATAATTCAGTTATACAATTTTTTGGCGGGCGCGTAACAAACTCGCGTTACTGTCGGAATAGCGGAGGAGAATCTAACAAAATATTAGGCTTCCACGAATATCTTAGTCGTAGTTATTATCAGGGCTAACACAAGCGATTCTGGTTTTAATAAACACTCTACCTAATTATTTATATTTTAAGACTGTTGAAAGCGCAGGTGTCAGCGACTCAATTTCGACTGTACAGATTTTATCACAGACAGATTTAGCCGTCCAGAAAAATATTTTTACGATTATAACAGCGTTATAAAATATTTGAGTGACTGCAGAGAATGCGACAAATACTATGCGGATATCCGAAAATTATCTAGACGCGTTTTTGCCTCAATATCATGGTTATATTTAAATTTTATTGATCTGCCCAGTGCCTTGCGTAGATTAATGAAGTATCGTGCGAATCAAAACTGTTTGTTGTAAAATAAGAGATGACGCACTTTATCTATTCAACGAATGCGATATTTATCAGTATCATATATAATCCGATCCAGAAGAGAATTTTTCGGATACCTGCATTTGTTTAGAATCCATGTGAATAGGATATATATTTTGGGTTTAACGAGTGTCAATTGATCATTTTTGGGTTTTGTTTTGGTGTAACTAATTGCTAACACAATACACACGTATGTATATTTTGTTATATATATTTTTTCTTTTTTTTTTTAATAACTTTGTTTTTTTGCAATTTTAACCTCATTGTGCATTTCATATTTTCCTTTGACGCACAATTTTATTTTAATATATTTATGAAAAAAAAACAAAACAAATTATCGATCACTGGTGTCCACAGGTATAGCTGAGTATTTTTTATGTAGAAATATATATCGATACTGTTAATCTATCTTGTGACTTCCTTCGGCATATTTTTACTTATACATATATTAGACTGCTTTACACTTATATTTATAACTGCGAGCCATGTTTGAAAAGATCGATCGTCTTAAACAAGATTTTCATAAAATGTTGCATAAACAAAAGCTGGCAATTGAAAAATCTTTTTCTTTGCCAATAACTTCTTGATCTAGTCCATAACATTATTAAATGTGTATTTATTAGTGATACGAAGAATCGAGTAATCTAATTTTTATATATTTTTTTATTAATATCATGTGCCAAAGTTTTATGAAAGTTCCTTCTTTAATATACAAAATAAATAAATCTTAGTGACAAAAGTTTCTATCCTGTCGATGCGCCAAAACAATCATTGATCTTTTCGTTCATCAAAGCATTAATAAAAAGAATATAATATAAATAGAACGCACGAAATACATTCACAATATCATTCAAAAAATAAATAATCAAATCAATTATTTAATCAATCAATCAACTTCTAAAAAAATAAATTAAAAGAAATGCCAAATATAATTCTCTCTATAAAGGCTTATTTTTTTAAAGGCTTTTTATTGAGGGATAGAGCTAATCGATTTTGTGCGATCTATATATTTTGTAGAAAAAAATCTCTGCGAAATATAACAATGTTGAACGCGTATATATTTTTGGCAACAGTAGCAAATGTTAGGAGAGAGTGCGAGAGTGTGAGAGCGAGAATAATCGGTAGAAGTAGATGTTTTTTTTTTAATAGCGAAAATATTCAGCTATCGACTGAACGTGGGCACCATTGTACATATTTATATATTTTGCAATAAACATTTTCGCTGTTTACAACTTCATTTCATTTATAAGCCCACCCGTACACAACTTTTAGCCTATTACCATACTACTACTGCTACTTACTACTACTTACTACTAATACTGTTACTACTGTTGCTATTATTACTTTCCTCCCATGTATTATCATTACACACATTATTGACATTATTCCATTTATTATGATTTACATTTCCCCGTAATTGTTATTCATATTAAGTTTTTTGCACCATCAGCGCGTTACACTATGTACGAGTATATTGTCTCAATATTGTATCGTGCGATGTGTTTGTTGTTTGTGTTACGTACGTTTGCGTTTCGTTGATCACCTATAACTTATACTTTATCTCATGCGAATAGAAACAGATTACAATTGACAGCCCAAAAGCGCCGTAGGACAAGTTTTATAATTCTTCTCTTTTTTCGTTCTCTTATAATTTATCACGTTAAATGCAACGTTGTTGAAGCAGCATCAGAGCTTGTGTCACATAAATATTTGAATGCAACAAGGTTCAATTGAAAAGCTGCTCAAATAATAATTTGTGACAAATTCTACTATTCCCTGTCTGTATAAAGAAGGGAAAGAAGAGCTTAAAGTTGTTTTGTATTTCAACTTGATACATTTGAAAGCTAGGTGTACCCTAACTTTCTTTAACGTTTCTATCTATATTCTCGGCAGTCCCTAATAATTTGATCATTTATTCAATAATTCGGTATATATAATCATACTATATGCGGAGTTAGCTAAATGTTGATGTTTCTGTGTCCTGTGCACTTCTTTTCGTGTCAACCCCCATCTGACCTGCTACTGATCGAAACTCGAAAATCGAATACCAAAAGTGGACCTACCTGAGATTAAGGGGAATCACCGCAAATTCCGTAACCTCGTCACCAGCTATATAGGTAACTCTATCTATGTGTGCGTCCATCTGTCCATTTTCGTATGAAAGTATATATGTTTATTTTCATATAATCCTTTATCTGTATATATGTATCTTCTTACGAATAATCCGTTCTTTTTCTTACTCTGTTCTGTGACTCTACAGCGTGTCGATTTATCTTAATTTATTTCATGCCACTTTGTATTTGCTGGGATTAAATCAGTCTATAAAATGTCTATCAACATTTTTTTGAAAGAAATTAACATTTGAATAATTGGTTCAAATATAATTAAAACAATTTATTTTTATTAAAGTAATAAAAATAATTGCATGAAAATGACGCGTGTGTGAGATTTTTTGCATGTGCGACTCGAAAACACAAGTTTTTAAATATTTATATGTTTATATCAGAATATAATATATTTATTTTTTTATTTGTTTAATTATAAAATTAAAAGTAATATAAATTATATTTTTTTAAATTAATTTAAAAAATTTAATTAACTTATTACAACATAAATATATCTTTTACATGATAAAGCTTTGCACAATACTCTATGTTTGTTCACTAACATGTTTATGCACATACGATTTTTCTAAATCTGAATAGTTTTATTTAAAAATATGGATTGTTTAAAATGAATTTAAATAGTGAAATTAATTATGCGAATAAATGTTTTTAACGTGTATGTCTTTATGTGTATGTCTAAGTGTGTTTCTATTTCTGTCGCTTCTGCAACCGATGTTTTGTAAGAATTGTACGCCTGATATGTGTACTTTTTTTTATCACTCTTCAAACTTCTGTTCCTTATTTTCGACACACATTTCGTAATACATGGTCCAAGAATCATTTTATAGAAGATTCTGAATTATTCTTCAAATCCAAGCGACGATACTCCACTAATAATCATGGATAATGAACACTTCATTCTTTATCTACACTATATTTTAATATAACATTTTCCAAAAGAGATTAATTAAAAGGATTTCTCGTGTCCATGCCTGTTTAGGATATTTTTCACTAAGTTTCTCTCTATATATATACAATATATTTTACTCCACAATTTCGAAACTTCCCTGTCACACATTCAATATCATGCAGCAATTAGTTTAGCCTAGGCATACCCTATATTTCACGGCACGGATGATAGATTAATAGATAAACACTTCTATAACGAAATATTTACTTATTATATATGCATAAAATATATTTCTACAGACTCCAGCACAATTTTCATGTACGTACATCTTTTTTATGTAATTAATTAGGCATGTGGATTAAGACGTAGTATTTTCAGGTGACAATTGTAAAAATAGCTCTCGCTCGAAAGCGAAGTCCATAGATGTTGTCGGCTTGATTATATTTTTACATATCTTTACGTATATAATATATGTTAGAGTTAGACATTCCATATTTGCGATTAATATAATTAAAATATAGGAATATTTACATATAGTGATAGTTTAGCATCTTGCTAACAGACAGTACTTAATTATTTCGTAGCCTGAACAAAGAATATTATTTATATATTATTATGGTAGGTAGTGCTGCAGCGAGATTTGTTTTATTTAGAGAGAAAATATTTAGATATTTAAGAATAAGATTATAGATGAAAGAAGCTGTTATGATACACAAATTTCTTTTTTAGAATTAACGAATATAGATAAAATTGGCTATAAAATACGCTTATTTAAGATATAAGACATAATTAAGAGAGATTACGATTTAAAGTCTGCAGAAAAAAATGTTTATATATATTTTTCTAATTATCTTCTAAGTTTTACTAACAATTGGGTCCATTCTGTAAATTGAAGCAGTGCTAATGAGGCTAAATATCCTTCGATCCTTACTACGGTACTGATATCAGCTTTTAGTATAATACTTTTGTGTTCTTCTTTTGATAGGTATATTTAACACGTACAAATTTTAAAGCAATTTTTAAAAATATCTTGATGTTTAATTACGCACAGCTTTGTGCAAGAAATTATGGCATCGCATGTTTTATGTTACAGCCTTGAAGCATTCCCCGTCGAAGAGAAAGAGTATAAGCAGACCGCTGAGGCCGCTGGAGGGTGATTTCGATTCGACTGGTGAGTTAGACGCGTTTCAATTCACACCATTTTCCAATATTCTATTATTCCAAAATTCTTTACGCTTGTTTATATCACGCGAGAGAGAGATTTCGGTTTTCGGAACATTATTAATATCGCGTATGATTATACTTTTGTGTCTCTAAATAAATGAAAGAAAGAGAGACCAAGTTCTTCTATAATGTTCAACAACTCTAGAACAATATGACAGTGAGAGAATCGCGCGATAAAAGAATTAATTGTATATGAAAAATGTTTGATTCTCCAAGAATATCATGTAAAATATATTAGCAGAGAAATTTGAAATTTAAAAGCCTGAATTCCGAAAATCGTGCCGAAGACTTTCGATAAAACGTTTCTTCACGATTCTATTATTGGCTTTGCGCTGAATTTCACTGTAGCCAGGCACAGCGATCAGTGCAATAAACTTAGTTGCGGCATTCCCACGTTACCCGCTTCTAAAACATTCACGACAGTACCGATATGTGAAGACGTCGAGAATAGGTGAAGTCCCGTCTAATCCCTATCTACTCCCTCATCCTTTGTTTCCTCACTCGAGTTGTCTTCCTACGAATATTCAGTTCTTCGAATACAAAACGTATGTACTAATAATTTAATTCTGATTTTTAATTCTCTAATTATTTAGTAAACTTTAATCCGTAGCGTAAAGATGCACTTTTTGCAATAAAAATATTTGCAATTTTGCATTTCATTTATTAATAGTCGAGAAAAGTTTAAATAATTTAACCATCAATGAGTTATATAACGAATATCTCAGCATTTGGATTCAAATTACTGTCAACACGATAGTAAGATTAATGTAAATATTAAATGTAGAATTATACATTGTATAGAGGGAGCAATATGTACACATAATTACAATTGATATTTTATTAAAATTCTATATTTTACCTGATAAAAAATATTAAGTCACTTAGCAAAATAATTCCACTTATTCGCAAATTTTTGCATCTCGTCTACTTTTCCTATCCTCGTATCTCCGCAATTAATTCCTTCACCCATGCAATCGTCCTATGCAGCTTTATCGCGTAAATGTCAGTCAAATGTTTAATTTCTCCCGATTACACAAACGTCCCTTGCTCGAATCCTGGTTCTGCCTCGGGCCTCCTTCGGTCGACGAGACGACAGAGAAACTGCGACCGCGCGATTTCAACAGGGGTACGCTTTTATCGTGCTTCGCCCCACGCTGCGAATGAGAAAACCGCTTAAGGAACGCAACGAACGCCAAACTTTGCAGTAAATCAGGGCTTGAATTTATTAGTACCGATAGAATCGTGATTTCGATGCTGCAGATACGCGAAAATAATTTTTCTATTCTTACTAGAAAAATATAAATATATACTTCGCGCATTTCTGCGGCATCAAAAATATTCTCCTTGACATTGTAACGATTTCGAACCTTATACGGTAAAGAGATTTCGTGACACCGAAAGACGAGATCTCGTGCTTGGTACGCGCTTTTGGCATTGAATGGCTTTCGCGTTTGGACACCCTCGAAATCCGTGGTGAGTTTCTCTGTCCAATTAAGAGCCGGACACATGACAAGTACGGTAATGGTACATGGTGTTATATGGTGGTTTAGCGGTGGCGGCAACTGGAGGTTCGGCAATGCATGCTACATCACCCACGAAGGCCGGTGAGTCTCATTTTATTTTAATGTATAGCTGTTCATGTGTAACTATTTTCAAAATTTATCGCGAAAATATGTACATCCCTGTTATCTTCTGAAACAGATGCTGAAAACGCGAGACGCGCGTTTCTTTCTTTCAGAGTACAAAGAGAAAACTGTGATAAATTTTTGATAGAGCTGTAATTTTTAATAGAGATAATCTTAAAGAGCTGTGTATATTTTTAACTCTATTACGATGAGTCTAAAACTAGTTAAACTATTTAATATAAACTAAATAATTATTTCTTAATCAGTTTCGTGATTATGATAACGAATTATCAATCACATGTATCATTGATCGTTTGATTAAGGTCGCAAATGAATAATTTTTCGAATGAGCTGTGCAACGTAAATTAGAAAAAATTATAGGATGGTGTTTTACATAATTATACATTATTATGCATATAATAATTGTAGCAAAAATTCACATATTGCACTGGTCACATATTTTTCTCCTCGTATATATTTAATTATACACGGAGAGAATTTTCTCTTAGAATTTACCCTGAAAATCATGGTAATTGTAGGACAGTAAAGATATTGGAAGAATTTTATAAGAGTTTCTCTGATTAATATTTATCACAATAAAAAAATATGAATATATATAGTAAAATTAATCGAACATTTGATGTTATTGTGGTAGATATTAATATTTTGTAATTATAAAAATTGTTCCAATAATATCATATTATTCCAGGATTAGCATGATTTTGAGGGTAAATTCAAAGAGAAAATTCTCTCTCTGTGTAGAAATATCTTGATATTATCTATATATAGATATGAAATCGTAGTATGTATTTCTATACAAAATTGCACTTCTCTTTTCGACCATTCTCACGAAGAGCTCGGTCAGGAAAGAATGAACGTTGCACGGTTCTCCGGATCATTCGACTTCTCTCTCATCCGGCTTCTCTATTATTTTCTCTGTTTGCCTGCCTCTCTCTCTCTATGTTCCCATCCCGCGCCATCACGACGCTGCACACCGCGACTCCCTCGACCGTTGACCTCCCTCCGGACGGCCACGAACGACCTCGAACGACCCCGAGAGCAGCGGTTAGCCTGCCCGAGTCTGCGATCAGCGCGACGAACGCGGCAGTCACGAGTGGCTCGGTGCCGATCGCCACCTCGACCCCGGTTAATCCCGTCGCCGGTCCGCTGAGTCCGCCCCCGTTGACCCTGGCCGCCGGTCCGCATCCGCACGAGCATCCGCCCGGGCCCGCTCCCGCGGTCAAGGTCACGAGTTACCCGGCCGTGCTGAAGGGTAGAAGCGCGGCGAGTCCGCCGAATCCGAACCTGGTCCCGTCCGGCAAGGTTCCGCCGCCGGTGCCGCCGCGGGGCACGGGTCCTTCGAGGACCTCCGCCAGGTCCTCCGAGGAGCACCGGACGGCCGGCGCCACCACCTCCTCGACGACGTCGTCGGTGACTTCCAGCCGAGGTGACGAAGCAGCCATAATCACGAGATACCGCTTGCATGACAGTTCGTGCGACCTGCACCACCCGATCCCACCCGTTCGTTCCTCTACTTCCGCTACCACCGCTAACAATAAGACTGTGACCTCTACTATCACCGCTGCTGCAGCTACCAAAACTATCGCGAGCTCGAACAACGCGTTGCATGCCCGTACATCGACACTCGACACGTATCGCGTCACGCACCGCGCCAATTCGATGCGGAATTGGTATATCCAGGACCTTGGACGAGGAGTTTGTTAGTGTGGAGAAAGTGGAGGACGCTTACTTCATCAAGACCAGTCCACATCCTTTCAGACCGGATAGAGGGATTTACCGATCCGATCGCCGGAAAGAACTCTACGAAGCTGGAAATCGTCAAGTTTCCGGGAAAGAGAGCACCAGGACGGATCATCTAGCCAAGTTTACCTACTTTCTCAATCCAAGTTCCCGAAGCGATCTGATGAATTATAAGATGTCGCGAAAAGACAAGAAGCATTCCGAAACATATTACGAGAGGATGAAGAGGAAACAGAGGGAACTCGAGGCGTCTATCACGATATCGTACGGTCGTAAATCAGTGGAAGGTGCAAATAAAGTTACAGATGCATCATTTCACGCGAAGAATAAATCTGTTGAAGAATCGGTTAAGCAAAAAATTTCAAGATTCACGTCGTCTAAGAAAGATAGCATATTGTTGCAAAAGATCCGAGAGAAATCTAGAGGAAAGAAACGATTCACACCGAATCCGAAGAAACAAATCTCTGCAACTTTTAACACAAGTTTCGATGAAATTGAGAAAACAGAGGAAAGAAAAGAAGAGAAAAGATTGCTTCCAAAAATCGATTTTCGGATGAATAAAAATGATAATTGCCTAAGTCAGGAAAAAAGTGACAAGACTGTCAAAAATTTTAAAGCCGAAAAACAATCAGCAATCGGATGCAAATCGTCCGAGATGAAGGATCGTTCTTTTGGTAGAAACAGTAATTATCTTGGCGACAAGAACATCTCTAAGATTATTATTGACGAACAAGGAAGTAAAAGAGGTAGATTGAAAGGAATTTTTCCGAAAGGCAGTCATATTGAAGATGAAGACAAGGAAGAGATAGCCGACGAACGAATCAATAACTTTGATCGACAAACTAATGAGAGATTAAGAAAATACGAAGACTCTTCGAGATTCGAAGTAACACTCAGCTCGAGTAAAAATTGCGATGAAAGTTCTTTACTTCGTGGAAAACGATTTTTATACGAAGATATTCGGAAGAATAATTCGAAAGATATGAATCGAGATAAATTGCTGAATGCAACTAAAAGCGAAAAGCTTATATATAGCAACGTCAGCAAGTCTTCCGTTTCTGAGAAAGTAAAAAGTTTCGAGAAAATTAAAGGCGAAAGGAAGAACGCTTCGCAAGAAGAGCTATACTTGTTTAATTTAAACGAAGGTGGAGTCAACACCATCGAGCAAAAACTTGCACTGCCGACTAATAAAACTCAATTGAATCAGCAAGAAGAAAACATAGACTTGAAAGCGGAAATATTAAATATTAAACACGAAAGATTTAAGTCACTTTCGAGTGGCCGCTGCAACGATTTGTCATTTAATTCACAAGAATTTGGAATGCTAAGACCGAATGTCTCTTTTCTACATACTTATCGAAAGACACGATCGTTCACATAGAAATAAATTTCTATCAATTTAGATTATTAGAAAATTTGGTAATATAAATAACAAGTTTTATAGCTAAAAAAAAACAGGCGATTAAAAGAATCTTGATAATACCAAGTTGATAACGATTTCCGATCCGATAAACGATAATATATCAGATTTGTTTCGAACTTGTAATTTTATAAGAGAAAGAACTGCTACCTTATAAGGAAAAACAACAGCTTCCATTTTCCTTCATTGAACGCTTATCAGACATAAAATGTTTTTTTCTCTTACTATCACTGCCGCATGATAATGCAAGTTATTATTTCCTGCATTTCATCATCCGATTTCACACATCAGATTGTGATAACAATGTTAGTAATCGTCAATAGTTATGAGTTATGTTTATTATTCTTTTATTATCGTTCATTTATATATTGATAGACATCGAAGGAAAAATATTTTGCGTTGACTAATAGACAATTTTCCTCATCTCTTTTCCACGTCTGCGACATTTCAAATGTCAGTCGATTTTAAGACATCGACGAGGTATCCTTTACATACAGCCTAGATTGTTTTCGAGTTCTGTCCATTGTGCAAAATTATCATTACATAATATTTTATAATTAAGTAACGTTCCTAGTAATTTTTTAAAATTTAAAGTTGCACGCGTAGAATTTTTCATTGCCATAAACGAGCGAATAAACGCAATGTGTTGTACACTATTTTGCTTACATCGTTATTATTCTTGCGTAATGATATATCATTGTTATTATTTTTAGTTTTTGTGTGGTTCAGCATTTATTTATTTAGTTTATTGCGTTTATTTACTTGTTAATTGTACTATATATAGGGTTGAAGAGTTTCGCTTTTATTTATAATTTGTGTATTAATAATTTCTCGATTATTTATCTCGATGTAATGTAATGTGTGTATCTACATCAATGCATAAAAGGTTCATATGAGCACGTTCGTGATGATGTATCAGGATGTCATGTAAAACTCAAACTGTCCTAGCCTAATTAATTAATTGATTTGCTATTGCACTTGCATAGTATACACATGTAGGTGAACACGTAGCTAGTATTAATTAATGAAAGTTTGAGATTGTTTCTTCCAATTTCGAATGTAAACACTTTATCTTTCTTAATAGAAACTTTTATATTTTCAACATTTTTAAGAATACAATAATCTTATGTAACTATTGCATAATTGTGCAATAAATAATACAATTTTATGGTATAAAATTCGATTTACGAAATTAATAGCTTGTTGTCTCTAAAAGTGTTGAAAATGTAATTTTTTGCTCTGATGAATAATTTCCTCGTTGCGTAAAATCACTTACAAACTTTGTGGAGTTATTTTTCTTCTTGCAAATATTTATAGTTGTTTTTACCCCAAGCTTCATCAACCGTGTATATACGCGTAAATAAGCAAAAGGGATATTTCCTCGCGCAAATTTTTAGAGCAGATATCATTACTATTTTAGACCGGAACGATTGAATCATCTTAGATGGATGTAAATGGATTAGAATGATTCAATTTTTTCTGTCGATTCAATTTTTAAATCTGCATAAATGTTACAATTAATGAGTTTTGAATTATTTCAACAACGTAATAATTTGATTATCATTTTAATCAAATTGTTAACAAATACGAAAATTTATACAACTTGATACGGTGATAAGTACCATATTATATAAAATATTTCTAAATTTTTCAATTTTGCAGTTCAAGTGTAAAAAGATATACACCAGTATCTTGATAAGAAATATATTTCTTCCAAATCTTCTATTCGAAGTAAAGCATTTTTTTGCCAAACAAGTCTCAGTAATAGCATACATATATGAGTGTGATTCTGCGCTAAACGAAATTTCTGATCCCACCTATTCTCCACCGCAATTCCATCCTTGCTATTATTTTAGCATTCGAGATAATAGGCGCGTGTGAATTAGGGCTAATTGTAGTACGCTTCTTGTAGGTGGCACCCTTCCTTCCACCTGTTCCACCCCGCCCCCGCCCTTTGACGATGCAGTCCGCTCGAACGACCAAACTCTGGCTTCCGGTGGTCATCTTCAACAAGGCGCGACCATCCTCGCGAGCAACCTGAGTTCCGCTCATTCCAAGCAAAATAAGGTTGTTCATCATGTTACGCTTACCAAGACGTATCACGACACTGTGAGGTGAGTACGATTTTTTGCGACGTTTTAAACGTCGATAATTTTAAACTAGCTTTATCCTTAATCAGTAACATGAAATCAAGAAAAAAATTATCTATCCTTTTGTGTACCTGGATTACAATCAAATTAGCCAACAGAAATAATGTAGAATATGATGAATTTTTAGTAGTCAGAATAACTAACAGTTTTCAAGAATAGATGTTACTGATTGACGATCAGATGTACAATTGATGCAGTATACATATATGTATCGTCTTTACACTTGGTCTTAGATTTTTTTTTTTATATTAGTGATATATTATTAATATTATACTGATTCTGTGTGATATACATATACATACATATATTTTACGCTTATCTTCGCACTTTGCACGCATCTAAACGAAGACTTTCTTTTGCTTTATCACGGCAACTTCAGGAAAAGGAGAATGTTAGTATTATTTGATTTTTAATTTAATCACACACATGATTATACTCGCTTCTCGGTTATTCGCTATTAAATCTCGAACCAATTTATCGATAGCATATCGGACGTGCATTTGGAGAGCAGCGGTAGCGGTAGCGGCAGCGGCGGCAGGGAAACCAAGTCCTCGCTGAGCGTCGAGAGCGGAGGCAGCAGTCGTGGGGGTGGCTGTCTCACGTGGACTCCACCGGCCGGAAGCGCCGAGGGTTCGACACCCACGTGGACCGAGGGGACGCCGTCCTTCACCGAGAGTTCTAGCAGCGGCGACATAGGTAAGTTGCTGTACGCGCTCAACATCTACTACGGCTCCTGAAGTGTACTGCCACGAGGACCACAGCTACGTCTTCTTCTGCCGCTATCTTCTTCCTACCCTCTTCTGTCTACTCGAAACACTCTGTCAAGGAAATTTGCGAGAACGAACGTGAGCGTCACGTTGATTCTCAATCCGCTTTTCGATTCTTGTAGATTTTTGATATAGTTATTCTTTTTTTTTTATGTTGACTTCTTGCAAGAAGTATGGATTTTTTTCTAGAATTTATATATATGTGCTATGTCAATTTTATAAATTTAAAGATTTGATAGATATCTTTCTTTTTATGGAATTTCTCTATATATATTAGATTGGATGACACAACATTGACAATCATGTTTGTGATTTCTTTGTATCTCTTATTAATATAACAAATGCAGATTATCAATATAGTAGATCTATTAAATATGATATATTGAGTATATTCAACTGTCAGAGGAAGTTTTCATCCCGCAGAACATTAAACATTATTTTTTAATTATGCTATAAAATGTAATACATTACCATCATTAACTTTCCAAATTCAAGTGTCATAATGCAAACAGTTATCACATTCCAGTGCCAAATTAACGAAAGATTTTTTTTATTTCGAAGAAAAAATTTTTTCATTGAAGTAACAGAATGTTTTGTTTTAACGGCGAAGTGAATGAAAAATGTAATTGACTTTTACAATTTTTATTCATTTGTTATAATATTTTATTATTGTTACAATATTTTATTCACTGATGCAATATTTTTCGAAAGCAAAGATTTTTTTATTGAAATCGAGCGATATGATATCTAATTATATCGAAAATATGTACATACACATACATATAAGACATATGGAATGTGATAATCAAGAAGTAAAAACTTAATGCATATATGGTAATTAATTATTGTTTAAATATATGGCAGTTTGTATTTCGACAAAAAATTATTTTCGTCTTCGATTCTACCTGAACGATGACATGCATTTTGCGCAATTGCAATTCTTCGACAGTCACTTTGCGTGCTCTATTTCATGCGTTAGTTATGAAACAAGATCGATAAAAGTAACATCGATCAAATAGAAAGAACGATAACTACTCTATTCTTCATAATTCAATATTATTCTATCTAGCCCTATATAGATAATTCCAAGAAAAGCTTTGTTGAAAAATGCCTAAGGTAACTTTACGATAAATGAGAAAGAAAAATAATAAAGAAGAAAATATAAAAACAAGAAACTTTACTCTTTCGTCACTCTTTATCAAATCTGTCTTCACACTGATCTTATTTTTCTATTTTCATCCGTATATATTTTCCGAGCTTCGACGATTACTTGGGATTTCTGAGCTACGAGATAAGTTTCGATCTTTCTTTTATCTACATCTTTTTCTACTTTATTGAATCACGCAAGCAATTATATTTACACGCTTTTTTCTCATGCATAGTTAACACGATTTATAGAATGCACAATGTTCTTCATGTGCTTCGTGATTCGATCCGAAGATTGCGAAACCTTGAGAGGAATACAGAAGTCCTAAAAATTAACTCATATAAAACTATTTAAATAAAATATTTATACAGATGCGTGGCATTTCACGTTGCGAAAAAAATATCTCAAGATTTCTCAATCTCTCATTTTTTTATCTTTTTTCCCGAATATATATTTTAGCTTTGGGATCACACTATCGCTCGGAATATGCCTTTATGCTTTTTGTTAAGCGGGCAATCTCTGAAAGGTCCAACATTATTTTTTGCACGATGACGATTAACGATAATTTTAGGTTGCCCGACGACGCCGATCAAGGGTAATCAACGTCAGGATGACGGTGGAAGGATCGCGGCCACCGTGGAAGAGGCACTAGCGAGTCTCACGACCGAAATGGTGAGTATTTATTTATTTTATCGAACGATCGGACACAGAAGATACAGCCTAAGCAACAAATAATCATGTTAATATCGCTATAAAAAATTGCATGCGAATAGATAAAATAAAATTTTTTATTTAATGAACTGATAAAATGAACCATGTAGAATTACAAAATCAATTCTTGTAATAAAAAAAATTATTTTGCAATAATTATTATTTTTTTCATATTTTCGTTTGTTTCAATAATTTTGTATTGCTATCGATGTAGTTGCGTCTCTATTAATTAAAGTTTAACTTTCATTTATAAAAAAAATACGATATATTTAATTTGTATTTTTATCTCTATAGACAGTGAATGCTTTTTATAAACATAGTTGCAATTATAATATCATGATTATCCGCTGCCGCCGCTGTATATTCCCGCAAACAGACGATTTATACGAGATGGTAAGTTCGCTATCGTCAGTGGCCGATTGATCGAATTACTTAAACGTGTTCTTGTCGAATATAACCACAGGAATTATCGTAACCATTAATGATGTACAGTGACCAAAACCCTAACGAACCGGTATTCTCGCTATCGACGTCTTTAAGTTCGTTTTAACGTCCCCTCGAGTAACTGTCTTGGATTTCCCGGACGACCCCTAAGAACTGACTAATCCTCGAACCGCATGGAGCGTCCCAAAAGAAGCCAAATATCGTTATAAAATTTGAATAGTAGCATATGTTTGACAACGATGCCACTGTCGATATATTCTCGACACGTTTTACCGCTAAAATCGTGCGTGACAAACGCGCAGTATTCTTCATTACGCTGTAGCACGCACTTTATTGAAAAGTAAACAAACGTTTTATCGCAAGACACCGTCGACTGACGAAACACAGAAATATGCGCGCAAAGTATACACGTCAGCATGATTTACGTTAGCACGAATCGGTTTTCGCTTCTCGAAGAAACCGTGTCGAGTAAATCGGTAATATTCTGATATTATTCTACGGATACCGATGTTCTTGACAGAAGAGATCATCGTAGAGTATCGTTTACATAGAATTTAAAGAAGCAAAGTGCAACTCGCATCGTTTACAATTAATCGATATAGTTAGAACAGTTGGAAAATATTCGTCGATTTTGAGGTAAGAGAGAGAAACAATTATGAGCCACTCTCTTGTTAGAGAAGTTTTTTTTTTTTTTTTTTAGCTGAAATGAAATGAATTCTGACAGAAACGAACGGCTGCTTTGGAACGCTCTCTGCGAGAGAGTCAGACTGTCTGAACGCTTTGTCTATTTTCCTGAATCAGGAGATACTGCAGCGCGAGTGAAAATGCACGACTCTCATCCTCCTCCACTAATCTCCGTCACTTCGCGTGCAACGTGCTGTGGGTGATCTGCACCATCGTAGCGATGAGAATCTTCTGGGGTGAAAGTGAGAAAAAAAGAAAGAGAGAATGAGCGAATGAGTGGATGCGAGAAGGGGACATAGAATGATTACAGACAGCAAAGTACGCGGTTTAACCCTTGATTGGTCGCGTTGGAATAAGTTGCTAACTGTGGCCGATGCAATTTGCTTTTCAGGCTAATTTAACAATAGTAAGTTCGTTTCATTGTTGTCGCTATACTGGTACTTTATACGTCTCTCCTCTCGCAGGAGACTGTGCTTTATTTGTTAAAATTCTCTTGTCTCTTCATCATTTTTTAATTGCCTTCGCCTTTTGTTGTCACTATTATTGCTACTGGTTTCTCTCTCTTAATTGTCGTCGAGAAAATTTCTCCTGCTTTTTAGTTGTTCTTAATTTTATATATACGTATATATGCTCTCTATTTTTAGTACCTTAAATATTAAGGTATAAAAAAATTGCCATAAATATCTCGTATTATTCATTATTGTATAATTTGTATATATATTTAATCTTAGAAACACGACACACTTAATCGCACGACTACTTAAGGGTTAAAACGGAGGATAGCACGAATAGTTTCATCGAGGATCGAGGCGAATACGCGATTTGTTTTCAGCTCAAAATCTGAATAAATGACTTTTTGATTTTGACGACGCATTTATACTTCACTGTGAAATGTGATTGTACTTAATGCGATTTTCAATCAATCATTAAACGCGCATTTTCGATGTAAAGACGTTCGTCTCGGTCCGCGACTTCTATTATTAATCCGATATCGAGATGTATATCTGTACACATAAAAAAACAGGGGCGATTATCTCACTCGAGTGTGCTTCCCGTTATGATAAGGGAACACTTTCGATATCCTTATTATGGGCATCCTTAAAAATCTTCCTGGGTATAAAGAGAGAGTCAATATCATTGTAGTTACACATATTTAACAAGAACGTGATAATCGTCGGCCTACAGTACTCGATAACGCTTTTGACATTGCTGGAATCGACTTGGCAAGTGATTGGAATGTCATTTTTCCATTTTTAAACAACTTCATCGAAAAGCGTCGCTTTTCCATAGACTTTCGAAAAAGACTGAGAATAGCGTAATTTTCAGTATTTTTATTATATCGGCGTAATAAATCTTTAATTAATATATGTCTTCATATATTAATTTATTTTATCAAAAAAAAAAAGTTATTGATGCCGAAAGGATTAAGCTTTTAAAATTAGAAATTTATTTTTCAAAGCATAGAAAAGTAAGAAGACAAAAAAGTACCAAGAAGTCTATCTAGCTAGGAGATATATTAAAATAAATAAAAAAAATTGTGAAAATTGTGTATCGAGAAAAGTAGAAAAAAATAGATGACTATAAGCGATTAGACACTAAAAGATTAAGAATTCTGAAAAATGGCATTTTATTCACTTCGAGACGTTTTCACGTGTATCTAACTATCTGCATATAATTCATTGGATCTTTTTCCTAATCGAGTCGTCGCCGTCGATGAATTGATATCGTAAAAGTTTCACTAAACACACGTGAGAGATCACAATGCAATAAGCATTATACCGATATTGAATTGATGCACGACGAGAAACGGAGCGATTGTAAATAAATAAAAATATGCTTGCGCATAGTGTTCGGCTAGCAGGAAGCCCGCGCGATTCCTTTTTATTGCGATATTGTAGTTAGTGTTATGTACATGTGTCTATATGTGTCTCACACGTTCTGTCTATCTCTGTATGTATCTATACATACACATATGTACACACACGCAGAGAAATGTGTACCGTGTATACAGATTATAAATACAACGTGCGTGTGTCGCAAAGGAACCGTCTCGGGTTGTTTTTCCCGAATTCTGATGAGCTTCGGATAGTACTGTTAATAAAATAGTCTGAAAAAAAAACAAGAGAAAGAAAGAGAGAGAGAAAAGTATTTTTTATATCCACGAATCTTGTCATGAATTTTTGATAAAGCATAGAATCCCTTGTAATGAATTTGATCCAAATCGTAGCAACGATATATTATAATTTTAATGGAAGAATCTAAAAGAATACTAACATTTTGTATAGAACAATATCTTTCCGTAAAAATATTTGAATTTATTTTCGCATGATAATTTTAATTTCTTGTTAAGACGATAATTTGTTCCCAAGAAAAAACTTTCCAATGTATAAAAGATAAAACTATCAGTAGATTAATACTGACAAGAATAAAAGCCGAGGCTATTGTGCTCTACAATGTAAGATTATATTATATATTATAGATGAGAGAGACACGTGATATATTCTGCTAAGAGACAAAAAAAGGAAGAAATTCAATATAAAGAAAAAGGTTGCAATGTTTTAGAAGTGTGTCCATAAAAAAAGAGTGTAGTAACGAATTCGCGTTGAGAGATTAAATCTGCAATAAAATAGATTTGGTTTAAACTTCTTCACGACGTATAATAATATCCGACGCTCATCAGAATCAGATTATACATTCGGAAATATTGCCTTGCCGGTGCTGTATTATATATATAATAATACGACGCGATGAGGACAATTGGTGAGGAAAGAAAGTTAAATTTCTAGTGCCGTGTACGCGTACAATACTTCGTAGTAGCAAAGCATTCAGATGTGTAAACGCGTTGCTATAATAGTACGTGAGAGTTATCGCGAACGTTTTGAAAAGCCAAAATGTTGTTCAATTATACGTATTATTATTATAAAACGCTTCTAAACAGTCGGTGTAACATAAATGATTGGCGGTAAAATCTCACCGCATCTCGGTAATGGAATTTGCGCATTGAGAGGAGAGAAAATCAAGCTCTCGTCTCGATATTTTATTCACGTAGCTTTCATTTTGCACATCGCTAAATACAATACATACATTCCTTCGTGTATTTTCACAAATACCGGGACCCGTATATATTTTAACAATGGAAAAGAAGCATTTAAGCGAATTTGATTGATTTCGCATTCTGATGAGAAATTTGATTTGTATCTGTTAGCAGAGACCACGTGTACAACGACAAATGAGAGTAATAATAATTAATGTTACAAATGATATTTTATGGGCTAGAAGGACTTGCTTTATCGGGCAAAGTCGATGAAAAATCCACGACGATTATTATTAAACGTTTTACCGTGGATGCAGATTTTACTGCCGAGATAGCTTCATGACACACACACACACAGTAGCTTTGTTAACTCGATATCCCCCTGGCGGGTATTACTATTATCGTAATTGTTAGGATCCCGATCCTATACGTAAATGTACTATTAACAACGTTAGCAATTTCGAAAGTGTGATATTTTTTTAACATATCCCCGGGAATTAAATATTTTGAAATCTGAATTGGCGCACGAGTAATTCTGATTGATTCGCGCGAACAATTCAGAAAGAATTATAGAAGATCATCGTAAAATCTCGAATGTGTGCACGAGGAAGATGCTGCGTTGCTTAAAAAATATTGAGATTATTCTAACATAATGTTCATGTTTTTTCTTTTTTTTTTTTTTCGTGAAAATGATAAGAGACATTGTTCACTGTTTTGGAAGTTTCCTGTTTTAATGTGATTTTCAGCGATTGTCGTGCTCGAAAGTATCTCGTGCATGTTCCTCCTCGATTAATATAAATCTTCCCTGCTTGCAAACGCCAAATGGCATGTTATACGCAGATGTTTCTCTGTGTGTTTCGTGTGTGCTTATACAAAACTGACGTTAATATCGCTCGTGACATAACATCTGTTTTGTTAACAACCGTTAACAATTTTTCGACCATATCGTCGTACAGATCAATGTGCTTTGTCAAATTACAAATTTAGCAATCTCTCGTTTATTGTTACACAATTATCCGCCAAAGTATATCACTATCAATTAATGTCATGTTCTTTTTATCCTTTGATTTAATTTTTTAATTAAGGATACGATACATGACAATTTGATAATTTTACAACTAAGATTGATAATTTTAATTTTGGTAGACGATGTAACTTAAGGGTTATAATCGTCTCTCTTAATTGATACACACATTACCTCTCTATCTGTCTTTAAAATAATTAAAAAATTGAAATATAGTTTTAAATATTTTATTCTACAAAATTCTGGAAAAAATTTTGAAAAATACGCGCGCATTGAAACACGAGTAGATAAAAATAAATATAGCATAGCTTTCTTATTCGAATCATTCAGAGGCGAACCAGCCAAGACGGACAGCATCAATTGGAGCAAAGCACATCCTTTTCGTTTTATCGTCAAATCAGGACGAGTCTGAAGCGTGGTAGCTCGAATCACGTCGCGGTTATGAGGAACATGCAAAGAGTATTAAACATTCGACGTCGAGCACCATGACGCATGCAGAGTTCATCAGGATTAATATTATTTTTTAATCGAGATAAAATTATTTTTTAAATTATAGACGTCCGCGAGATCTTGAAATCAATAGAATTATTACATATGCGCATAAAATCGAGCACATCCAAAGTCTCAGATTAAATGTCGAATTATATCAAGACACGATGTGTAAAAAAAATTATTAATAATTTTATCATAAAGCTAATTGTATACAAAAATAATTTTAAACGCAAAATGCATAACATTGTTTGATATTTAAATTAATAATGTTCTTAATAATGTGTGATATATAAAGTTCTTAAATATGTGTGATATAAAAATAATATTGCAGACAATTATAATTAATTGATGAATCTGCAATTGTTCTTATTACAATTGTTCTTTAGATGTCATTTATAGATGCAACAATAATGCAGTTGAAATGCATTCATAATCTCAATAAAGTAAGATTGGAAATAAGAAACTAAAGATAAATATGTACTTAACAAATTTTCGCCATTTTATCTGCTCATTTAATTGTAGATACACTTCATGAATTCAATTATGTCATAATATTATTAAAGAAATAATGAAGGAAAAATACTTAGCTTTATAAAAAGATTTTTAGCTAACATACGCATGTATTACTCGCATAATTCTATGCGCGCTGCATTTATTTTATCAGTGAAGGCATGATAATCGCTGAGAATCAAAATCAAATTAAAAGTTATGTCGCAGACATTTATGATGTTATTTAATTGTGCAAATGTGCCAAGAATTCAAAAGGCAAGCAATTTAATGAAGACATGTATCTATCGCGATCTATTAATTCATGCGTCTCTTCCATTTCCGCATTTGTTTAGTTTATTCTATCATCACAAAGTGAATGAATTCTTTGTATTATTATACTTCAATTTGATCCGTCGAATAATATAATTCGATAATTTAAATAATATATATTCATAAAATTTTTAATCATTAAGTACTATCACTTTTCTAAATCACTAACATCAAAATAGGTTTACGGGTATGCTTGAATTTAATTTTGTGATAGTATTTAATGATTAATGATGAGATATTGAAATTATTTTTCAATTTAAATCTTTGTTTCTAATGACTCAGATTATCTCCGACACTAAAGAATCTTCATTACCAACTTACGCATTATTGTAAAACTTGAGAGAAAGAGAGAGAGAGAGAGTGAATAATGTATTATTATGTAATATAACCGTTTATATTTCTGAGTCTCCAATGTCTGCAAAATGTCTCTCAAATAGAAACTATATTTTCTTAGTTTTTGCATTTTTTACTGTTCTTTTGTATTATTTGTCTTCGGATATCAGACAACATTGCGACTGAAATGATTTCTGGATATTCAGGTGGATGTATAAATACACAGTATATATATCATATTTGAAAAATTGGGGATGGAAACTGGGTTGAGAAATCATATGTATACGGCAATAGATAGTGATGGACTAGTTGTATCGATTTTAAAGCTTGATACTTTATGCATTAGCTTAAATGAGATATTCGAGCGCTTTTTCCTCTTAATTGTTAACTAACTACAATCTTCGACGTTAGTGTGTTATTAGAAGGAATATTATTGCCAGTCAAATTCATGACACCTAGTCCATTTCTATCTGTCCGAAAAACTACCGTATAATAATGTTAATTAATTTCAGTAATGGAGCGATCCTTTAATTATGTTGTCATGAATGAATTGTCACTTAAGAATGTTTGGCAATATATAAAATATACATATATATTATTAATATTATTTAAATAAAATAATAATGATTATTTTTATGATTATCGCGATTATCGTCGCCGAGCGATTTACAATACTACTGATTCTCGTATACATCGCATATCATTATATTCTTTACTGGCATTCTTTACTGCAATAGCATATTTTTTATCATATTAAAGAGAGAGATTTAATATTATCTCACAAATGACGCTCTCTGCTAAGTATACCGAAATTTCAATCATTGAAATATGAACTGTTGACACGTTTTATCATTATGAAACATTAAATCAATCGTCTTAAGAAGATTATTATCTGTAATGTTTTATAATCCTTTTTATCCTCGATCCACTTTATTTTTGCTTTGTTTTAACGAGTTTTTTATCCTGGTTTTTTTATTTACTCCCTTTCAGACTCATCTATAAACGAGCGAACGGAGATAGTTATAGAAAAAGCAAAAAGAGAGCGAGAAAAATGATTGCGGGACACAAATATGACTGGCCTGACGGGCAGTTGGTGCATTTATAGAAATCTCTGGAATTAGTGTATGAAAAAAGCTTTAGTATTAAGTTCAACGTAAGTCCCAAACACGTAGCAAATAAGCAAAGTATGCTTGGAACTGACAGAGTGCTGTCGATATATCCCTTTTACACCGAGAGAAAAATTAGTTCGACTTTATATTCCACTTAGAAATTTTGCAAAATAACTCAAAGTGGTAACAAAATTTAAATTAGAAAATTATATTTAAATTTAACCAATTGTAAGTTATAGTTGCAATCATCTGCTGAAAAAATATTTTCCTCTCGGTGTCCTTGTTGAACATCTGTAAAGTCTTTAAGAAAATCTTTATTTATTTAAAAAATTATTCAATATAATCGTTCAGTTAACAATTATATTATATAAATGATAAATGATCGATGTGTATACATATAGTACAAATCTCGAAACGTTAGAAGATATTTCTTCGAGATATATCGCGCATATATAATTTCATATAATAATTACCAAGGCAATTACCCTTGTTAATTGTTTTCTCTGATTTTTGCCAAGCGGAGTATTGAAAAGATGTTTTTCGACTCGATGGCCTCGCTGCTGCTTTTGGCAACGAGTGCATTATGTTTAAGTTATTTATTTTTTTCTGCTACCGTGTACTGCCTCATGTACCAATTAAGATGTTTTTTTCGTGACTATATCGAGTACACGCAACGGGTATCACTTCCGTAAATTTATTTGCGAAAATTGCATTTGCATACTTTCACATCTCTATACTGTCTTTCAACATAGACCCTCTAAAGATCTTTCAGTCAAATCTTTTTTTCCTATTCTTATCATTTCGAAATAATAAAATCACAATTATTAAGCTGCGAATATATAAATAAACGGTCGAGCAGCGGTGTTTTACTTACAGATCGTTTGATTAAAGTGCATGTGTGTCTCGATCGCGGAAGATAGTTTGTCATTTGATAGCGTGCACGTTTAGATGTGTTTAACACATAGTGGATGTATTTTCGGGGAAATATATCCGCGAAACGTGAATGAGCAGAGATCGTAAGTGCTGAGATACAAATTGCAGGGGAAGGTGTTAGCGGTAACTAGCAATTACCTCAATTGATCTTGGCATAGATATTTTAATAACGAGACTTGCCTCAATTGCCACGAGTTAATTGTCATAATAGACGCAAGTTTCTATCATGTGTATGCGTATCTCTGCCATTGAAACTATTGAATCCGTCGCGATAATTGCGTTCTCATTCCATATGCATAAATACGCTGTCTCGAAATTCTTGCATCATTCTTGTACATTCTTGTATAAATCTGAGCATTCTCAGTCTTTTCCGCAATTTAGCAAATTGTTACGTACGATAATGAAGTGTTAAGAATTCCGTGTACATATAATTATTACAAAAGAAATTAATTGGAAAAACATTCCTTTTCCGATCCCGTAATCTTTCAACGTTTCCCAATTTTTAATTCGAGTTTAGTATTCTGCGTTATTGTAAATAAATATTATTTTTTCCGTGTTTCTCGTTTACGCAGTATTAAAATCATTCTTCTCCGAAAAATGTTCACGCGAATGGCACGGCAGAAAACGCTCGTAATTCACAAATAGTTTGAGAATAGATTTTAAATTTTAAAAAAAGTTGAGTAGAATATAAGTACAATTATGCAATAATCGAGGAAGATAAACAATGAGAAATATACGGTTATTGATCTTTCATGAGTGAATGTCTCTGTTATCTTTCTTTAGTCTTTTTACTCTAATACAAAATATTTTAATAATACATTATATCAGAGTGATTAATATTGTAAATAACTAAAATGACAAATTGCAAAACTAAAAGAATTGTCACATATAAGAAGAAATTGTACTATTTTAAATAATAAATTATATTAGTTAATTATAGTGTTGTACGTTATTTTTCATATAAATTTAAGAAAAATGTGCAATTTTTGTTGCCAAAAAGTACTACTACTTTAATGATTTAATTATTCAATTAGTACAACACGCGAATGTTATAGAATGAGAGGCCAATAACCATAGATATTATACATATTGTGAAAAATTAATAGTATTTAAAATAGTAATAAAATTTAATTTTATATATATATATACATAGATATATATGTATATAAAATAAATATTATACAAGAAAGAATCTCATTACGATTTCACGTAACAATTAAAATGTAATCTGCGTTATGCGTGATATTTATGTGTGGACTCTGTGCACTTGAAATCGTATTCAAGTGTCGCTTCCGATGTCCCATATGTACACATTTACAGAAAGATATTATTTGCATGTATAAAAAAAAATAGATATATTTATATATGTATATGTATATAAAAAAATGACGCACCTATCCAAATATAGATTACAGAATGCCCGGCAACAAGCGTATTTCGCGTGAATAAATTAATATTTTTCACACTGTAGAGTGAAAAAATTAAGAAAAAATGTGTCGATATATTAATTCCTTTTTTTTCATTGCAAGCTATTAAAAATAAAGAGCGGTTTCATGACAATGTAATATTATGTTCATCACAAATACGCTTGTTATCGTACAATCGCTGTATGCGCGCGATCGTGCGTGGTGTCTTGCAGTTTCTTTTTTTTTCTTGCGATATTATCGCGATATCTCGATACCTCATTAGGCGGATAGTTTATTCCAGCCCACTGATGTACGATAACGAAGAATAAATTATTGTTGCGTCTTATTTATTTATAACGGAAATGATTTCATTTTTTTCTATTTGCCCGTCAAAAAGAGTCCCAAGTATCTTGTCACGTAAAATAACGTTATTTCATTTATCTGTTCATATCAGCTTAAACACAGATTAAGTCTTGAATCGCTCTCTGTGAGATTATAACGATGAAAATATTACTGCGGAAAAGAAGGTGAGTATGCAAAGCAATATAAGAATAATAGCATGAACACGCAAAAATTTATGTCATATAATTCACATTACAATGCACTTTAGCACAACTTCGCTTTCAAAGTTTATCTATTCAAAGAGGATGTTAGTATAATTAGAGTATTTATTATCATTAAATATTCCGTGTTAAGAATCGACGAATTTCAAGTCATCTTTGATTTTACGATGTCATTATTGTTATTACTTTAATTAGCGTGAGCCTATATAAGCGTTGAAAAAAGCTATCCGCGAAATTAACAAAGTACAACAAAGCAGAAGCTAACGAGATGGTTAAGATGACTCAGCTTACCCATAAAGGCTGACATCGAAGCAAAATTAGGACAGAGTTTAAATCTGGCTGCAATATATTCTGCATAAGGTAAGTATTATTTCACAACATATACACAATATATTGCAAATTGGTCGAACGAATAAAATCTCAATAAGATTATTGATTTACAAGGTAAAATTAATCGATCGTCGAAACGCTGAAAAATATTTGTACGGAGTAATTTAACTTTCACCCAAAGTATTTCGGACACAAAAAAATACAGTAGCACGTTATTATATAACGCGCGATCCCGTTATAGATGTATTTTCTCGATATTTTTTTGCGAGACCTACTTTTTTAAAATTTCATATAAATATTAAGTGATCTCTAGGAAATAAGCAAGCAGTTTTTAATCCGAGAATAATTCTTTCATTAGAACCGTAATTATCATAATCTCGATAAGTAATTAGTCCTTTTGCCAAGCGAGACGATGATCGCGTTTTCCTAATTTGTAACGGACCGTAAACGCGTGCTTTCTCAAATTGCCTGTACTAGTTTCTAGATCCATATTCATCTTTTATGCAGCAATAAACCATAAATGGACAACAAAAGTATTACTCTCATCAGAATAGAATGCGAGATTTTTTTATTCAAAAAAATTAAGATATATATATATATATAATACTTATATGTCATTTTTATTTTCGGAAATACTGTATGTGATTTGGAAATCTATCAATTATATCAAAGAAATGTACATTTTATCATCGTATATGTTTCACGTTTCACTTTAATTGTCTGAATAAATAATCAAATGGAGAAAATAAATATATATATAAGACAATAATTATTTTTAAATCACGAACGAGGTTTTGATAACACATAACAAGCTTAAAAATATAGCTTACATTTTAAATATATATTCTAGTGCGCCGTTTTTAGATCGCTTCGACGAGCGTGACAAGCTCGTATTTATCGATCTCTTCGTATGATCGAATGTTTAAAAAGCGTACTCGAGCAAGTGCTTCGAGAGACCCGGCCGTATATGAGTCAAGGCTGTCGAGAGACCCTTACCTACTTTTTCCTTATATGGTACTGAATCGGACCGATGACTGTAACTGATGAGATATAACGGCCGATCTTACGCAAAATGCACGATGCGATTTTGCGCAAAAAAAAAAAAAAAAAAAAAAAAAAAATTCGTGCAAATTAGACGCGGGAATTTCGATTTTTATTGCGAATCTTCCGTTGTGCAATGCGTATCGTGTAAAAATGCTTATTGTAGAAAATTGCATTCGTCACAGACGCAAACAGGAAAAAAATGCAATTTAACATCATTCGATTTCGAGGCGAATTAAATTAGTAATTGCTCCTAATCAATTTGAATCATTGTTACGCGTTTTTAAAGGGAAGAAGAAAAGCGCTGTCCGAGTTTATAGCAGCTTGACCATGACACGAGTTGACTCAAGGAGATCGGGTGAGGTACTATAAATTGACCCCAATGCCAAAATTACCAGCGTGGTTGATTCCTAACATTCTTATCGAAAATGGAGGTATCGTTTTCGAAGGTTTAAGTCAACCTTCTCTCGCTATTGTACTCTCACTCCATTTATGGACAATAAATCGATCGTGTTAAACGTCACTCGCGACTGTGATAATTTTCCTCAAGTGAATGATTAAGATCAGAGTAAACAATCATATGAGATAATCGGTTATATGTATATGATCAAATTGATGAGTAGATGAAATGCAATGAATCAATCAAAATATAATATATATATTAATAAAATTAATATATTTAAAAGATCTCTCGTGTTTATTTCGTTTGACGTTTCTGTTTTATACGTGTTATATATTTCATTTGATATCCGGTTAAATTACTATTTGTTATTTCTTAAATTAGACTTTATCTTAACAGACAGTTAAGATAATTCTAATCGAACGATAAGTGATTACTCACATATATAATATTAAAAACACGCGACGTATAATGATGTTAATCTTCTCATGAAAAATTAATATTCTAAAATGATCATAGACTATATAGGATGCGCAGTTGGAAATAAATTAGACTCGAAAAAATGGTACTACTTCTTCTAAGTCTTTCCAAGTATCGTGTCTGAGGAATTCGCTTTGCGACTTTGACTTTGCCCGAGTTTCGCGGACGCGATCGAGATTTTTCCGTTCGCCATGTCGCTTTTCGCAACAGCTGAAACGGTCCTCTCCTCGACACGCAAGCAACATCCGTCGTTCGTGATCTAAAGATAATCCGCGGGCGGTGGCCGGTGTACATTTTCAGAGATCCGTACCTACGTAAAAGATATCCGCACGCATCGGAGGGGGTTGACGTACGACGATGGTAGGGATCGCAAACGGCCCCTACGTCGTCCTCGACGATCTCGAGGAGCACCGCGAGAAGGTGGGAGCCACGACGAAGCGAGCTCTCCGAGCGACTCTGTCGCCCAGTCGTGACTTTGCCCGCAGGTCGAACGCATCCCGGACGACGAGAAATACGAACGTGAGTACCTGCTAGTGAGTAACATGTGTTCTCTGGAGCACGTTTTCGGAAGAGGCACCCGCCAGAGAGTAAAGAGAAGAGAGTCTTGTATGAAAGGAAGTGTGACATTCGCCTGCAAATTCGCTGTGCTAAGTGAGATTTTCGCAGGGACCATGGTTTGCCGTGGCAACGAGTTCAGCAGAACAACCTGGTTCTTACGTAAATGTCACTTACTGTCGTTTACATACATTTCACGCTTCGACGAGATTCCAGTCAAATTGAGTAAATGCGAAGGATGAATCGTGAGAATCCGTGATAGTTAAGCTTGGTATGTATAAAAAAGGCTTTCTCACGGGAGGAATTTTACAAGGTACAACAAGACTGGATACTTGTGAAGAACGGATTGCCTGTGAATCTTCAACTCAGCGGGGATTCAATTTTAATGCACGTAGCGATTTGTATTCGAATGCGGAATGCAGGACTGTTCTCCATTTTTTTAAATAGAAACTAGTATTCTTGCATTTATATTTCAAAAGGAGACAGTTCGATATTAAATAATCGAGGTACTAAAATGGTTTCACGCAAAAATAGTAGATTGCTAGGCAAATCTGAAATTAACGATGCCTGAAGCTTGATGTTAGATGTCAGTTTTAACTTAAACTTGCAAATTCTAAAGAACGGATAAGATTTAAAACAATAAGAAATATATTGTAAATCTCTGGTTGAAACTTTGTAAATTACATGCTTGACTTATTTTACAACTAAAACGTGTAAAACAATTTAGAACAATCTAAAGAATCGTATATAAATATTTTTATAGCTAAAGCCAAACAATTTTTTTGATCAAAAGATCTTTAACAGAATCTTAACTTGACTATGTCTGTAGATATAAACGATTACGTACCGTCTCATTTAGGAGTTAATCATCATTGAACAATAAGTGACGTTGTATATGGATATAATAAGGAGTGAAGTAATTCAATTATTTCATCGAGCAAGATTATCTTCATTCTTATTTTGGAACTCTCGATGGGATCATCATTAGTGATTATCAGATGTGTAAACAAAAATTTGAGAGTTCCTTAAAAAGTATAATTCATGTTTCAATCAATTATTTTATTATTAAATTATATTATTTAAATACTTAATAAAAAAACGACCAATTTAAATCTCTGATTTATATAAGTATATATAAAATTTATTTTAATTAAATAATTTTATATCCGCGATAAAAAATTGGCAAAAAGAGGCAAAGAATTTCACAAAAATATACCGCGATAATAACGGGTTGCCATAAGCCGGGAGGCGCTACCGGAATGCAGTGACTCATAACAATTTTTTTCGCATAACGACTACGACAGTATTGTTCAGAGTTCCAATCTCATTTCTTTGTCGTATAGACGAATTTTTTAAAGGTATTTTATTAAATCGCCAAGTTAAGTTTCACCCAGAAAATAAGCTAGCGTTACTAATAAATTGCACGCCATCTTATACAATAAAAGTACCAATATCATGTTACCACAAATTACATATAATTTTAGAATTATGTTATATTCATTACAATGCTGCGAGTGTCGCGTTTAAGACCTTCGTGTGACAATTTTCAGATAAAAGCGTAAATTTCTCTATTATTTGCAATCCGGCAAAAAATTGTGCAGTTTAAGTTTAATAGTTAAAATTAAAAATTGCAAAATCATTTTCTTAAATCGTATCATTAACGTACTATGTAAGAAACTTCTCTATGGAAAAAAATTAAGAGAAACTGCTACGTAGTATCCAAAGAGAGAACTCGTAAAAGTCAGCACTTTTTTTTTACCTCTTGTTTTACATAGCTCTTTTACAACGGGATAATTAAATGTTCCATATTACAGTCCGATAAAAAAATAGCCGATGATTCGGCACGAACACGATCATTTTTCCTTCGTGCGTAACAGGATACCGCCAAGCTAAGTCACTCGGTTGGTGCGTTTAGGAGCCAGCGATGTTCGCTATGCATAACCCGAAATGGCTTGGCCGACAGCAGGCGGCTACGATTTTCTCGCCCTCCTCTCGCTCTTGATACGTAAAAATAACCCTCGGTCACGATACGCGAGTTTTTGGATCGGGGAAACGCGCGTCTCGACAAATCAAATTTCGCTGGTCCTTCTCGCGATCCAATTTTCAATTTACATCGCAATTTTTTTTATCATTTATATTTAGTCGTTTATTACGATGAAAGATGAGAGAAATTTCTCGGAACTTTGATTTGCAAAATATTCTGTACACCGAAACGCAAGAGAAGACAAACTCAACGAAACTGATCCATATCTCATCTCGCACTTGTTTCGTTTCAACTAAATATGCATAAATATTTATAAAATCGATATAAGATTATTTTGCGACGTGGCACGTCTCATTTAGCTTCGCAGAATCTTTCGGCTAGAATTTCTGCTTCTTTGAACATCATGTATACGAACTTCATTTCTCTTTCGTCCCCTGCTTATCCAGCATCTCTGATTACCAGCTAGCTTGGAATCCTGCGCGTATTCACATGGCAAGGATGCAGAGATGCAGTTCGACTATGCAATTGCAGTGGCGCAGGCATAGGATTCCTATAGTTCTTTGACGGCTATTTCAACATGCAATTTTGATGTGAAATGTCGATTTTTCAAAGCTCGTTTCATTTTAGATTTATATCATTCGTAACATCTCGTATATTTTTCCATTTATTGTTAAGCAAAATGCAAAATTCAATAATAGCTCTTTAGAAAAAAATGAGAAAGATGAAATATTTGTGCAAAATAATAATAGAAATAACGTTCAAGCGAAAAGTAACAAATCAAATTAAATTGTTGCATCAAAATTCCATTCAAATCATTTCATATCACTATATCCATCTTCGCCAGATCATTTGACATTTCTCCTTTACGCGCAAAATGTATCCCAATGAATCGTCCCGTCATTGAATTTCAAATAACGTAACGATACCGTCTGAGGACGGTGTCTCTTCGCCGGTTATTCGTGGCTACTCGTAAAATGATTTCGTCGAGGGAGGTAAATGACGCGTGTTGCGTCCCTGGCGCATCTTCGTCCTCTCGGTCGCGTCGTAAAAAAACGTCTCGTCGTTCAGGAACGGCTGTATAAACTACGGATGCAGTCGCGACGGATTTTTGTTCCCGCACACCGGGAACCCGCATACCTGAGCAACGTGACATCACGGAGACGTTTGATATCGCGCGCTTACAAGCGAGTCTTCCTTCAATCGGCCCGGGCCTTCTTCAGCGAGAAGCCCAGACTCTATAAATAGGATATCCGGTTGCTCGCTAATTATATACGCCTATATACACGCCCATTTACCGAATGGCGAATCCGCCCGGAATTTTCTCAATCGCGACCTAAAGAATTCTTATTTTCCCGCGTTTCCTTCCTCTTAGCCTTGAAATGCTATCCTGAAAATAACGGACCGTGCGAGAGAACAATCATAATACCTTATGGTCAATATATTGCGAAGAGGCACCAGGTCGCATTCCTTCTCGGACAAAGAAAATTACTACCCGCAAAAAATAGAGCATAGCTCATCAAAACGTCTCAAGATATTCAGTTAGATGCAAAATGAATAATGAAAAGAAAAGGTTCTCGACGTTAATTATATGCCTGTAGCTAATTATCACAGTGTAATCAATGGTAATTTCTTTCCGAGTCATTACCGAGTAAAGTTTATAAAAATTGCTTAAATGTTAGGTATATTTTTCGATTGATATAATATTTAAGTTTAATACAATATATTTTTTAAATATCGTTAATATTAATAAATATAAATACTTGAAAGAACGTGCGAATTTTCCCACGCAACTTCCATGTTATTTGTTTCTAATCGTACTTTTTTATTCGATGCTGCAGATTTACTTCTAGTGGACGAGTGAGAAGACACAAACACCACCATGGACGCGATCAAGAAGAAGATGCAGGGCATGAAGCTGGAGAAGGACAACGCGATGGATCGCGCGTTGCTCTGCGAACAGCAAGCTCGCGATGCAAATGCACGAGCTGAAAAGGTACAAATACTGAATAAGAAAATAATTTTTTTATTCATCATACAAAATAAATGTACGTAAAATTTACTTTTCAAGTAATCGCGACAGTTTTAAAGTAATGCCAAAAGATAATAAAATAATGTTCACTCACACAGGCTGAGGAAGAGGCTCGTTCTCTCCAAAAGAAGATCCAGACCATCGAGAACGAGCTTGATCAAACTCAGGAGGCTCTTATGCAGGTCAACGCGAAATTGGAGGAGAAAGACAAGGCTCTGCAAAACGTAAGTCAAGCAAATTAATATTGTTTTATAATATGAAAAAATATTCGGCATTGTCGCCCAAAATCTATTCTACACTCAACTCAAGCGCGAGAAATAAGTTATGTAAATTATTTTAGTTCAGCGATTGGTCATGAAGATCAAATATTTGTACATTTCACGCTGGACGATATTTATACACTTTCCAAGATATTCGTAAATTTTTTCTGTACACGAGACTTTATAGATGCCTCTATAAGACTATATTTATTCAACATTATTGATACGAAATTCGGAGAACATTCCAAGAATCACAAACCTTGAAAAATGCAAAGAGGAATATTTTTTTCGAAATTCGCGTAATAAAATCTCTTATCGAACAACAATTTTTAACCGAAATACATATAAGAGAAATCTGAATTCGTAGAAAATAAAATGTTAACGAACCTCGTACGATCGAAGGAAGGGAGAGGGGACCTCTTGACCAAAAAATTCCGCGGGAACGCAGCATCCGCGGTCCAAATGAAATTACCGACAGTTCTTAGTACGAGCGCGCGCTGACAGATGGCGCCACCGCGGCCGCGCAAGCGCGTCCACTCGTCCTTCAGCAACAAACGGCTCAGTCCGCTCGTGATACGCGCCACTTCCGCGTCGTCCGCTCGGGAGTCTTCGGCTCTCCCTACCCCCACTCCGCGCGTTGGGGGGGAGTCCGCTGTGTGCGAGCGAGACAGACGACACACAGTGCAGCCAGTGCGCGGCGCGGTTCGACGCGTCTCGTTTCTCGTGCATCGTGCGCGTATGTGGGTGAAAACGATATCACATCACACCGGCACACCACCGCGAACGACGTCCCGTGACGCGCGGGCAAAAACGTGCGCCGCGATCAGTGACAGACAAAATGGCGGAGCGCCTGGTGCAGTGGTAAGTAGCAGCGGTGCGTATCGCGCTGACTGCGTCAATTGCAACGTGCGTGGAGGAAGGTGGAGGGGTATAGATGTAACGCGAGAGAAGCCCGAGAGAGCACGACGCGAAAACAGCTGGACGGTGTAAGCATGGAACGGGCGCTCTCGACGACGACGAGACGTCGCGGTCATCAGCATCATCCGCGACACACCACGCGACGACGTCTCGACGCCTCCAGCAGAGGACCCGCGCAGTGTGGCCCTGCTGGTGCAATCAAAGACGCTACCGAGGACGAGACGTCACTCGCCGGGGTGACCGTCGACGCGATAGACTGCCGTCTCAGTTCCCCCGTGACGCGTGTCACGCTTGACACGAGATGGTCGGCGAGGATCGACGAGACCGAGGACACGAGGACTCGGATCGAAGAGAAGGATTTTAAAGAGGATGACGTCCGACAGAGGCTCGCGCAGTGTAGCCCGGACGTTCCCGCGCTCGGCGAGAGCAGGGATACTTGCGAGAACAAGGAGTCCCTCCTTGTTCCCGACGAGGAGAAGGCTCCCGAGGATCGCGAGAGCAGCGAGCCCGAGCACGCGGTCGCGAGGGCTCGCGGAGACGGGAACTCCGACGACGAGTCGAGCAACGTCGAGGAGGACCCGGAATTGGCGGAGCTGGCTAAACTACGTTGCCCCAGCGAACGTGCGGAGGTTCAGGCCGAGAGAGAAGCCCGGAGACGGAAGAGATGCGCCGACTATCCCGGGCTCGCCTTCGGCTGCTCCATCTTCTCCAGCGACACGATGATGAAGTTCAGTTTGATTAAGAACGAACTGCAGAATATCATGGGCAATCAGCTGAAGCGGGTCAGTATCGCGTCGTAAGACGATATGAATGACAAATGTGCAGCTGATATACTTATATAGGTAAGCGCGATCAAGGTCGTCACGTGGCGAGATTGATAGCGACCTTGATGGCGCCGGTCAAGAGGTCCTCGGGGTCACGTGTGATAACGAATTCAGCGCGTAATCAATTATTCTCAACAATTTTCCTTTCGCTTTTTACAAATATCTCAAATGTCGAAATTGAGCTTGACATTTGGAAAAATTTTTAAGAGCATCTTTTTTTTAAAGAGAGATTAATCGAACAATAGAATGCAACATGGATAAGAAGGCAGTAAATCATTCATTGATATTAATATGATATAAATTAATCCAATTATTCATTCGCTACTCCAAATTATTAATTACATTTTTTATTATCTCAAATATTTATATTACCTATCTCAAAAAATAGAGATATGTAATCTGCAATACGTGAAATATTTTAATATTTCGAATTTTACCTGACAATGACATAAATATTTGAGATCAAATGAAAACTATGAGAATACATAACTATATAATCTAATAGGATAGCAAATAATTTTGTTTAACGATACAAAAATTCGAGTAACAGATGAATATATGAATATTCAGAAAAATTATATATCCTCCTTCAATACAATTAAAATGTTTAAAAACGTTAATGAGGTAAACTTTTAATTTCAAAAAAAATATTTAAATTTCTTTTAGTCTTTTACAAAAAATAACTTTCTCTCATTTAATATTTTTTTTTTATTCTTTCGATATATTTGATATATTCGATTGAAATCACGACAGTGTATATAAAAAATCTTAATTTGATTTCATATCATTGATCACAATAATTATCATTCGTATGTCTTTCGCTTATCGTTAATATTCTAGAGACCCAGGCTGATCATATACACACATGTGCATTGATAATATTAATAATGATAATTAAAATTCCACCAGAAGAAACGTTTCGGGCGATAGCCAAGAGAGTTCCTAGAAAGGTTAACGATGCGTTAGTTAGTGCGAGATCTCCTCTTGGCGACGAGCAGCATTTATTATTAGGGTTACTGAACGGGGACAATGGGTTACTTGCACACGGTTCTCGTGCTCAATATACCGGTAGAAAGCCGTCGTAAATTAGATAATGCATCATGCATTGTGTCTGCTCTAACTCGAAAACATTTGTTGGATCACTTGTTTTTTAATAAATACTTTTACGAAATTCTCTCTCAAATCGAGATCTTAGGAGCAAATTTATCAACTTTATTTTTTATAAATATCGCATAATTAATGCTCTAAAATTAAAAAATTTACAACGAGTGTTGTTGATCAGTTTGACATTCGAGAGATTCATATATGTGTATATATTCTATTGAAATTTTATCAATCAAGTTTTAAATTTTGCTTTTTATTAAATAATACATATTGATTTCGAATTCAAAAATCTTGGCTAGCTTTCTCTGCATTTCTTCTTACGTTAGAGTAGAAATCGACACGTCATGTCTTTCATGCTCATGTCAATTATAATTCAAGCTTAAACGTTTTATTTGGTTTCTTTCCTCATCGTATAAAGCATTACGCGTTATGAATTATTATTTGAATAGGATGTCAATCTGTTCGCTGCAATTGTTTTCGTAATTTTCTTTGTGTATTCAAAGCTCGTATGTGATATCGCTCTGCGATCCATATTTATTAATTATTATTTATGAAAAATCATTTATTAAAGATTATAACTATTATTAAAAAATGTATGACACATGTACAATACATGAATCATTGATTAAAGGTGAAAGAAATGTTATCACGCATCCGTTTTCGGAAAAATGCATATTTTTTTCGTAAAGTTGACATTAGAAACTCTATGAAATTTTATCAATTGTATCTGCTCGAAGAGAGATACAAGAATGAACGAATTATCTATCTTGATTTTAGAAGAGTGTAAAGTACTTAATAATAACTAGAATTGAAAAAAAAATCCAAAGCAAAAATATCTCTCGTTTGCGTCAATATCTGCATTACGTTAAAGCATATCAACCGCGTATAATGGAGTACATCGCATTTACGGTATATCGAATCACAGGATATTGAAGGGTATTATATTATATGATGCTCTCTCTTCGATGCCATCCGGGATCGTGACACTAATCTCACTTATAGCGCACAAAACCAGTTTCGAGAAAAAAAAATAACAGTAAAGAGAAGATAAAAAAAGATCTTTTTATTTTTACTATAGAATTCTTTATCGGGAAATATTCTGCTTCTTGACTTGAAAATCTTAACACGTTAAAATGTTAAAGCGTTAAACATTTAAAGTTCGTTAACGAGCTCTACTTTTATCGCGAGAATTAAATTTGTTCTAATAATCTGTCTTTATTATCTCTTGCAATGCCAATAATATCCAATTAAATAAAGTCTTGACGATGATTGACGCTTCTTACTGATTGTTGTCATCGAATAATGGGAACGGATCCCCTACAGGATGTTCCTCTCGACGATGCTTTCGTCATTTCTTTTTTCTCTAGGGCCCCGCCCTTTTACATATGAAATTCGGCACGTCTGCATAATCTAACACGCAGTTCGTCAACATTCTAAAAATACGGTCGTGATCCAGCGAGACTTTTATTCGGGACCACGAGATCGAATTGCGTAAGCTCTCTCAGAGAGTCTGTATCTGTGAATAAATCCGACTCGTTATGTGTGCCTTGAAAATCGTTGAAATATCAACTCTAGTGCAAAACGCCTACGCGATCTCAAGAATATCGAACATACGGCGATTCTATTCCGCATTTCGCGAACAAAAATTTTCCAGTATTTCTCTACTTGGTTTTATTTTTTAATTAATTAAAATAATCTGCTATTAAAATAATTATTTTATTTATTTTTTGTGAAATAGATATTTTATTTTCTGAGAATGTGAATATATATATTCTTGAATGCTAACTCCATTTTATTCGGACTCTAAAAAATGTGAAAAATGCAAGAACCTATTCTATTTATATTTTCTAATTATAGATATATATTCTATATATATTCTCTATTTACTTATATTTTCTGTATGGAATTTGTGTTTAAGGTTTTGTCAGGCAATTTCTTCCATCATTTTTTACATCTTCATAACTGACAAAATATTTTTTAACGGCGTGTCGAATTTCTGCATGACGATGCAATTCTTCATGCTGTTAAAAAAACACGTGCAGCAATTTAGAAAATAAATTAGGAAATTCTTAGACACACAATTTTGATGTTATATCCTCAGATTTCTACTTGAAAAATTGTCTTGTACAATAGAATTCTTTAAACAAAAAACTTTTTAAACAGAGAAAAATCTTTTTGTATTTCCTTTTTTTCTTTCTTGGAATTTCTCAATAAATATATATTTTTAGTATAACTTCACGTATTTTTTTCAACAGCATACAAAGTTGCTGTGTTATCATAAAAGTTCAATACTTCGAGCAAAAATGTCGACACGTTTCAACCAAATATCTTCTCGGAATTTTCACAGAGGTTGGCATGCAACGATCAACATAATCGAATTGTTGCATACATCTGTATATCCTTGATGGATTTTTAATCAATAAGCAGTTTTGAAAATGAATAATAAAATATACAGTAACAATAAAACGTTAAAGATTTGCTACTCGGACGTGAGTCTGTTAAAGTTGCATGTTTCAAACCATGTGGCAATGTTAGTATATACTCTATTTTTGAAACTTTCCTCGTATATCTTTCAAAGAATTTCTCTGACGACGCGGTCCACACGTCGAGGAATTATGCTTTAGACATCGCGTTAAAGGAAAAAAATATCAGTGATCAAAGATGCATTAGCGTAAATTCGAAAACAGCCGTTTATTTATATACAAAATACGCTTAAAGAATTTGAAACGCGCGCTAATTTAATTTTACTTTATCGCGCGGTGACCTTTGCAGCTCTTTCTCGTTGCTATTCCCTTCGTCGTTCTCTTATCAGTTGATGTTTCCCCGTTGCATTCCGCAATTTCTCGCTGTTTCGACACGCTACCATCTACGATCGATGTTCACGGTTTACGACAAATGGACGTTCTTTCTTTGCCAGGTGAAAGTCAGGATGACGTTCGCGACCATGCAATGTTTTGCGAATTACTCTATAAGTCTGTATAGGTTCTTTTCAATTGCATCTTTACTACGTTTTTTGCTTTGTAAGTTAAAAGAAGACGGAGGGGAAATCAGTAACTGGAAAGAACAGACTTTATAATTTCTTGCACACATCATGATTGGATCAATGCCAAGTTGAATACCAAAGGAACAGATGTGAATATTTCTTGTTGAAGTTTTGCATTACGGAACTAACGCAATACGACGAATGAAATATTTGTTTAACAAATATTTTCTGTAAAAAATAACATTACAGATCCATTGTATTTATTTGATTTCGCGAATATCCTCGCAAAATAATAATAAAAAAATGTTACACAAACAACGAGATGCATTTAAATGAAATGGTTATCGTGTAGAAGTAATAATATCCGTTAATTATCAAGCATTGTAAAATTAACGTTGTGTGTGGTAATGTTTGGAATTATTTAGCATGAAATTAGCAACTCAAGAAAAACAACTTCGTGCAGAAAGTTAACTATTATTATATTATAATTTATATATACAATATTATAATGGTATAGAAATTTAAAAAAATTTTTTAAAGACTTTTATTTTCTTCGAATTATGTAATATATTGTGAAAATTATATAAAATTAAATATTGAATTGAGATTAATTTAAATTATGTGAAATATATAATCGAAAACATAATCGGCGATAACAGATATTAATAATGATCGCGTGCATGTTGCGACTTTAATTATAAACCAACGGTATATCATAAACTGTAAGTTTTATACGGAGTTACGCAGAAGTAGAACGGTAGAATATGGTTTCAATATAATGTGCGTTATTCATTGTATTGTGAGATAGCGCATATTGTGGAAACACGCAGTTATAACAAACGCAATGATAAAAGTTGCAATTGGAATTCTAATTTATCCTTGTACTATTCCACTTCAACCTATTATACGTATGGACATCAGCAATGCTTATCGTCAATTTCTACAATGACGCGAGATTTGCATCATATGGTGTCTGATTAAAATATGTGAGATGTGTCGTAACCGTAGCATCGAGTGCATCACGTAAATTAAAATTTATATGAATTAAAAACATATATATATTTTTTTTTCGACATACAAAGTAAATTTTTGCAATATATGCTTCGTGACTTACTTATATTTATATTTTGATCATTTTTTAATAATAATTATAATTCAAATTAGTTCTCACACGAGCATTAAAAAAATTAATCGTACAAACTATCCATCTCCTATTTTTTAAATTGAGTAGCTTTTAATGCAATTGTGCGTTATCTATCATCTACTTATAAACTGTTTCATAATATAGCATTTCATAATACGTGATTCAAGCGTACAAAAATAATCTTGGCAATTATCTAATTGCAGATTTTCTGACGTTAATTTTTTTCTTTGGTCACTTCCGTTTCCGTTATATTAAATTATTCCGTTATATAGTGAAGAAATCATATTATACACATAGATGCATACTATATATGAGATTCGATTTACGAATGAACATATGTATTAAATTAATTTAATATTGACCGATGAATTGATAACACTTTGTTAAGGAATGCATATAATTCAAATGTCATCACAAACTGTCACGTGTTGAATATAGCAGACACTTTTACACGAGGTCGCAACGCAACTTATAAACTGCAATTGTGTGTTACTAGAAGGACGGAATTATCGTGTTATAATTTCTAAAGACCCGTAAATAGTAACCGTGGGAGTCCCTTTATATAAAAGGCATTCAGTGTAGAATGCGACACGTGTGTCAATATCTTATACGATATACGAGTGACGTGACATATTGGACCATGCAATCTGATCTCTTTACACCGCGAATACTTCAAGTGGAAATATTTAAAAAAAATTTCTGTTTCAAGGATGAAGCGACACATTTTCTCAAATTGATCAGAAGAGACATTGAGATCAAATTTTTTAAGTAAATTCGATATAAAGTAAAAGTATAACTGTAACTAGACTATTATTTCAAAATTTATCTTAATTTTATATTAATTACTTAAAAATTTCAAAATATGTTTTTTTTCAAGTATTTACGTGCAAATCGTGAAAAATAATGAATAATAATTCTGCATAGAAATTATATAGAATTTTATCATAATTTTAAATAGAATATAATCAATTATAATTACAATGTATTTGAGTAAAAGAAAAACAATTATGATTATAATTATTAATAGCATAATCTTTATAAATCTAGATATCTTTATTAATCAATATTCTAACCTCTCACACACTGCGAATTTTATTTGCATAATTATTATTCTACATATCATAAATCTATATATTTTATTATCATTACAAAAGAATACATATCACGATAGTCGAGGACAATGACCAACCATTTAAAAACCCGCGTAACAATTACTTTCCACTATCGATCCCTCGACAAGGTTGCTCTCACCTCTCGGTCGTTCAAAGAAAAAAAACCGCCAGTCACGAAATAAGCAGTTTGTTTCGAGATAGAGAGAGTGCGTGGTGTCTCGATGAGAGGGGAGAAGAGAGGATAGCTCGAAACAACGTACGAATTGTTGTCAGGCCCGACGATTCGAACGGCTGGGCGCGCTCGCGACGGGCGCGGTATTTCCGGGGCTTTGCGCGCGGCGACACGTCGATCGGCGTAGCGATACTCGGGCGCGCATGCGCGTGGCACCCCGCGACTCGTGACGCGGTCGCGCGCGCGACGCCGCTGTCATTATCAGCTGACTGATCGTGTCGTCGCTCGGTACGTGAGAGTCGTGTTCCGTAGAGGAGAAATAAAAAAAAAAAAAAAAAGAAAATACAACTGTTTCGTGCGGCGTGGAATCGGCTTTATTTAAGGGCCGCCCGAGGGACTATTTGACGCACGCGAAGGGACGCGACGCGCATGCGCGTGACGACCGGTGGCAGCCATCTTGCGCACCAGTCAACAACGGCGGCCGCACCAGCAGTCAGTGGTCGTCGTCAGTGCACGACAGCTCCGGTGCCCCTACGTAACCTTCCGTACTGTATCGCTCGCGCGCCGGTCGTTCTCGTCATATCCGCGACACTCGCGACATACCTGTCCTCTCACAAATTGTTCCTCATTTCTGCCGAATTCGCGTAGGAACGAGCGGTGAAGTTCCAATCGGTAGGACCGGCTCGCCGTGTCGTCATCGTCGTCATCGTCGTCGCCCGAGTATTCGAACGTGTGTGTGCGGTGTGCTCCCTCATTCTCTTCTTTTTTTTCGACCCTCCGTCTCTCTCGCGAAGTCAGATTCGCAGCGTTTTATAACGTGACATATTAGATCGCGCGGGATCCTCTCTACCTGGCAGCATGTCGGCGCAAGTGCAGGGCACTCTCCTCGACGTGCTCAAGAAGAAGATGAGACAGACGAAGGAAGAAATGGAGAAGTACAAGGACGAGTGCGAGGAGTACCAAAGGCGGCTGCAGGTGGAAGTGATGCGTCGCGGGGAAGTGAGTGAATTGAGAGATTATGTTCCTTTTTCAGTGTCGTCTTCCTGTTCGCGAACAGCGACCCTCGGGAAGCTTCCACAGCGCTCCCTTCTTTCTGTCTCTCTCGTTCTCTCTTTCTCTGTCGGTCTCTCTTTCTCCTTCTTCCTTCTCTCCGCCTCGTGATAATAATCTCGGGGCTTCACGAGATATCAATGTGAATTTCGGCAATAATCGAAGGCCATCGATTATGATAACACAGATAGAATTTTCGGAAGCAAGAAATTATTTTAGAATAGATGGAGATTTACATTTCTCCGGAAATATATATATATATATCCCAAGATAAAACCTTGCGAAATTATTCCGCTCTTACGAGCCATGCGATTCTCCCGAGTTCTCGTTCATCGACCGCGCGAGGAATCCCAGGAAAGTGCGAAAACGCCGAAAGCCGGCGTTCGCGACGAGTCTATAGAATCGATCGCGAGTGTCAGGCAGGGCGAATGCGGGAGGGAAACTGAAGGGAAGGGGGAAGAAAAGAAGTCGAGAGCGGACTCTCTCGGCTCGAGACATTCTTGATACGTCGACTTGAAAGGACCGGCTTGGAGAGTCAATGCGCGCGCCCTTCGGGAGCGAGTCGCAAACGCGGAAAGAATCCTGCGTTTTTTCTGCAAGTCGAAATATATTGTATGGCACCAGGAAGGCCTGATTGCGCGCAGAACGCGCGACCGGGATCGATCACCGTCGAGCTGCTCTCGTTAGCCATCGCGGTCGATCCAATCGAGCAAACGAGGATTATTCGCGTGCGAATAATTCTCTCTCTCGAGGGTTCGTCTAGACGTTCGTTATTTTGGTCGAAATTTTCTCGTCGCAAAATTATTTATTTATATGATAGACGCAGCTCATTTTTTTCTCATGAAATCTGTATGGAATATACTTTCAATCATAACAAACATCTCTCTAATTAAAGTAATCGTTAATTATACATGAATGAGATATTATCGTTTCATTAAAGTGGAATTTTTTTATCTTCGCTTATTACATGTATATAAATAACTTAATCTACACTGATTAAGTATTTATAGTCATAGAGAAATTCAACATTTTAATTCTGTTAAAATTTCTTCCCTTAGAATTTATTATATAGATCATTTTTTTATTCAATAAGATTTAAAGAAATTATGTATATCGAGAATTTATTTAATCGTGATTGGTTCGATCTTAGTTCGATCTTGTTAACACGATATCTGGAATTACCTCGTTTATCAAAATCAACGTGTTATCAGTGTGATATCAAATGATCGTTTGATAAGTGTTAATTTTACTGGCGAAATGTCAAAAGTGTCTTTTATATGTTAATAATAGCGTATTATTATATTAAACTTAAATAATATATTTTATATTAAAAATTTTTAATTTTTACATATATTATTAATTATTGCATGAATTGACACAATATTATAAAGCAAAATTACACGATAATACAGATAAGCACTGATGATATCGGCTCGTAAACAAAGTTGCGAGATATCTCAAAGAGAGAAACTTGAAACATTTCTGTAATGAATTCTATTTGCGAGATATTATATTATGAATACGTTAACAGAATAGTTTGATCGTTAAACTGCAGATTCTATTAGACATATTCACGTTAAACTTCTGACGTTTTGAATAAATGTGCACGAGGTGAATAGCTCTTCCTGCTGTGAAACTTCATATGTTGTAATTTAAATATTAATTAACCACGCGAAGAATTATAGTGTAGCATTTAGAGAATTCATGTACGCACAAAATATATTATTATATTTCTTTGAAAGGATATATTGTATATATATTTTTTTCACAGAAAATATAGTAATTACTTTCTGTAAAATATTTACGTTTTTTCTGAAGCCACTTTTCATTTGATATATCCATATATAAATTTAATAATACATACTCACACGTGTATGTACTTATTACGTGGTTTATTTGTCAACATTTTTAAATTAACTATTATATAGTGTAAAATTGCATTAACTCTATTTATAATCCCTCGAATAATTCCGCATTAATTCGTTTACCATATTTGGACAATTACTTATTGTAGTTTACCGTTCCAGAAAGTTTTTTATACATATTTATGTTATGATCTTTTTTTACACAAATATGAACGCTGGACTCATACAAAATATCTTTTCATTCATATTTTTTTTACTCGAGATAAACTACATAAAAAATGCTTTTATTGGATTATTACTTGAAAAATTGATAAAAATGATTACTTGACAATCAATGAATGTACATTAAAACAATTTCATATAAAAATATAAAATTTTCAATCCGATGTTAGGCATAATATTTTGCAATATATTTACAATGATTATAATATCACCTATATAATTCGCCTCTCACACGTCGAGAATTTTTCGCGACGAGAAGATGAGATCATTCTAGGGAAGGGCTTGGAAGTTACCGCATATTAAGTCACTTTGCTCGTTCACGGGTACGCCAATATGCGTAAAGCACACGGCTACGTGGCAGAGTGTGCACAAGTGAGGCAAGCCAAAGCCTCCCGGTGTGCGTTCATCAGCCTCGATTTAACGGATTTACATTGCAATCTTGGCTGTTTCTCGCATGCATCTTTTTCATTGGCAAGTATAGCGACGTTATATGCACGCATCTCGTCAAATGTCAAAGTTATGATCAGTTGATCCGCAAAATTGCCCTTAACATGCAGATACGATATTGCGTCAAGTCGATATTGCGAAAGGTGAAGACATATTGCGTGAAGCAGCGACATCAGAAAAGGTTTAGAGAGATTACTTTTTACAGTATTTTCATCAGAATTTTTGATAATTAAAAAATGCATGTGCGAACAAAATTTAAATAAAAAATACGAGATATTCTGATTGGTAACACTTTAAAGCTGATAATTTATCATTAAAAGCAAGAAAGTTTTTTTCGCATTAAATATTTAAATATGCAGCAAGAAACAGATTTCTTGAAATTATAATAAAATAATTCCCAGAATTACAATCGAACGATTGAAAGTCTAGATGATACAATGATATACAGTTATATGTAAATTCAGCGATCTACAGTAAAATGAGTCATGAAAATAGACTCTGATCCTCATGTTTGCAAAACCGATGTGTCACACGCTTTCTCAAGCCTTATTAAGTCAATAATTTATTTTAAAACACTTTTTAAATTAATTTAAGTAAAATTATAATTTTTTAAAATTATCTTATATCACTAGACACATTTAAAATTTTTCTAATATTTATCATATATGATGTTCTGTTTGAATCAATATTGTTTATCATTAAATGTTGACGTAAAGTATTTCACAGACTAATATCAATTTAAAATAAAGATCTTGAATAACAATTATTTTTTTGTATTACGCATTATCAATTATACTTTATATTTACTTTAGACTGAAACATTTTTTTTAAAGCAAATCGCACAAGCATAGCATACTATATTGAGTCTATCATTCAGAATGTGCATTTTTGTTCTGCTACCAGAGCATATCAAAGAAGCCCATCGACCGTTTCAATATCCTGTTGTATAGAATGACAATCAATCATATCCCTAATTGAAAGTTTGGAAACTGGCAGTTTCCAACTGCATTTATTCGTTCTATCATTAATTGCAGGAGATTATGAGTCATTCATTATATGTATATCAATTTAAGCTATATATAATAGTATAGTTAATAATAAATTGATTTCATCTTTCAATATGTTATTCTCAATTTTCTAAATTGCACATCATTATTTTGACATTATGATCAAATATTAACAATCTCATATCAAATCTATCATTTAAGTTACATTAAAATAATATATTTGTACGACGTAAAAAAATGAAATAATTTATAATTAAAACTCTTCCGAGAAATGTAAACCGACAAAACTATAAGTATTTCACAAAAGACGTAATATAATGCTTATACGCGGAAATGACAATGCGTTTTATTTTCCGGCGCAGAGGCGAAAATGCATCGCGAAATTTCAACATGCATTCACGACAGAGTGCACTTCGATAATGCGATGTTTTATAAAGGCCAATAGAGATATAGAGATTCGCTCAAGCCGCACTAATAAGCTTTTGTGATCGAGCGATGAAGTATTGTTTTGCGAAACCGCGATTTTTTTTCGCAATTCCAATAAGATACGATGATAACGCGAATGACGCCAGTTTATTCAATTACGGATTTATATATACTTATATACAGATTTAGATATAGGCGCGATAAGAAAGAGGCAAGTCTCTTATTGGATCTGCTCGCGTATATCGACTGACGGATGATCCGATATCTTAGGGATTCGAAATGACAGTATCGAGTCTTTATCCGAAGCTCGAGAAGTTTACATAACAGAGTGCCGACGTCTCTCCCGCCTCGATTTCAGGCGACGCCTTTTAGCAAATTTATTTACAGATGAATGTCAATCACGTATACTTGGCGGATATCTCGCATATACGATTGTAATATCGGTCCGTTTGAGAGCTCATAGGAGATTATTTTCACGACACAGAAAAAAACATCGAATAAGTGTAATAAAATTTTTATCTTATGGATCTTATTTATAGGATTCGATAAATAAATGTACGTGTTAATTGCTAAAAACGATTTAAATCACTCTTTAAAGAGAAATGGAGAGAGCTTGGCTTTTTATATATAAATAGTTAGCTAATAATATACCAGCTAATAAATAATAAAGCTCGAAATAAATTTTATTTTAATAAATTTGTTGCTTATAAAAGATGATCTATATTTATAAAGCTTACATCTTCTATTTTTTACTGTGACTTCATTTTCTATAAACATTGCAGCCTCTTATTTATTCATGAGATTTTATTTTTATATCGATGAATTGACAATGTCGAATCGAACTTTTTAAGATATCTGATAAAAATACACACTCGACTCACTAAATAATATTATCAATCGATACATACTGATCGAATTGTAGAACGAATTAAATGGGAAGCTGATGAGAAAGGGTCGGACGAGGCGGAAGTTCGACACACTTGCCAACATTGCCACGGGTATCACACCGATGCGATGACCTGTTCGTGCGGCACAAGTGCGAGTTGGGCGTGTCGGTTTCCTCCGAATACAAAATTCGCATTGTATCGGTAAAGAAACGCCGCACAAAAGCGTGCGCAACGTTGCGTGTACGCATGATCGGGCGTAGAATAGCGCGGTGAGAATTGCCGGTCGTCAGATTTTTCAATTGTTAAACGCGCATTCATTCAAGTTCAACGATAACGAGTGTAAAGCTTATTAAAATATTATTATTCAATAAATATAAACGTTTTACATCAATATGTGCGACATGATAATGACGCACTTTCATAAAATGATCACTTCAAAATTCAAGATATATAGATAAAAATCAAATGTCATACTGTACATTTATTTTCATTTTATTTTATAATCGTTCATCATGTTTATTACTGGCTAACGTGTTTTGCATTGGAAAAGAAAGTATTGAATTTGAATAAATATTTATTTCAATACTGCCTTATAAATCATTTATTTGAAACTAATAATATTGATTTTATGTAAAAAGATATTTATTTGATATAAGAAAATTCTTTTCGAAACGGATAAATATTTGTTTCAAATAAATGATTTATAAGGCAGTATTGAAATAAATATTTATTAATTTAATTTTTTCTTCAATGTGCGTATATAATGCAAATATCATCTTTTGTTGAAAGAATTTTTTGTCGCACTTAATAAAAAAGAATTAAATATCATATATTATCTGTAGCAATAAAAGGCATGATTTACAATATGCGATGATTACCTTTAACTGACTATGCAATCGTTGCTATCTCAATTCACATGACATCATCCCCATAAAATATACATAGGTGCGCCGAAATCCATGAATACAAAGTTCATGCCTAATAAAGTAACGTTGTAAATGAGCGCATGTTCCCTGCGGGATGAATTAGGGCCATTTAAAATGCACAATCGTAAACAGGTGCAGTTAACGAGGACAAGGGCCTCAAATTGTGTATGCGGATACACGTGTAATCGACCGTTAAGTAATTTACATCCGTGAAAATCGTACGCTTCGCTTAATCTCGTACAATTCTGCAAATAGTACATTTCTTCAATAAATTACAGATTAGTTTTTCTAAAATTAATTACTAAAATTAGCTTCTTATGTCGATGAAAAAAATCAAAGAATTTTTTGGCACAATATAGATTTGTCATGATTGAAAACATATATAGAAATCAGCTAATTATATAATAATTATAATGAATGCTCACTCCTTTTGATAAACGATAATATATTTGAACTATACCGTTTAATTATTAAAATAAAAATTTATTTAATCTTTATTACTTATGTTAGTATAAGAACTGTTAAAATTTTTCTAGCTAATTCAATATAATCTTATATATTTTCCGCGAACATTTTACGAATATTATCGTTTATATCAAGAATTTATACTTCATTAATCTGCAATGAAATCTAAAAATATTTATCTCGGATAAATTTCAAGACCATTCAAATAAACGAAGCAACATCATATTTTCATCAAAATCAAATATATATGCAATGGTAATCTGTTTGTATCAATTCTTAATGCAGTACACAAGGTCTTTGATATGCACGTAGAAATCTCTACGATCTCCAGCTGAGCGCTTTGTTGCGATAAGCTTTGATCACGTTCTTTCATCACATTATGGCATTATATTGGATTCAGATCGTTTCTAATCCGGCATCGACATACATTTAATTGCAATGTCGTGCCAGTAAAGTGCAGAGAATAATAAGAGATCAGCTATTTCATCTCTTATGTTGCTCTGTATAATTTCACTAATAAGTCAAGTCGATCCTGTCGATCATATCTCGATTTGGAAAGTTACATTTTTTTATATATTGAGAAATGCACATGAAATATTAATACCTATCAATTAATTAATCTATTGTAAAGATAACGAATTACAAATTGCTAACTTTTATTTTACGAAATGGATTTTTTCTTGTGTTACAGGCTGAGTCCGAAGTCGCAGCCTTGAATCGTCGTATTCAGCTGTTGGAGGAGGACCTCGAGAGATCCGAGGAGCGTCTTGCCACTGCCACTGCCAAATTGGCGGAGGCGTCGCAGGCTGCCGATGAGAGCGAACGGTAAATATTTGCTATCATACAAAAATATTGCCAGTATTTTTATTCATGCGAATCATCATTCCATACATCTACAATGAACAATTATGTTATCAATTAATGAATCAGAAACGAAACATCTCCATGACTGATTAATAATCGACACAAATTTATAATGAAAATATATATTTGCTTTCCATTGATAGCAAAGATTGATCATTGTCAGATATTTTTTTAAAGAATGATTAAAAGTAACATATATAGAAATATTACATATTGTACTATTAAAATACAAATTAATAAGACTATAAAATAATTTTTTACTCTCGACGATAATCGATGCAGTTTAATACTCGATAATTATTGACTAAAATATTTATTTGGAGAATAAGATTTATTATAAAATTTACTTTTAATCATTTTTATTACATACGAATCATCGTAATGAAAAAACAAACACAAAAGTGGTGTAAATCATCAGTGTTTTCGGTTTTGATTTTATCTTATTATTTATTTTATTATTTTTTAGAAAAATAATGCGTTAATAATTTTTTATTATAAATTTATATCTCAGTAAAAAAATAAAGCATGAATTTTTTTTCCAAAATATAAAAATCTTTTTTCCAAAAGTTATTGTGTGTAACATAATTTATACCACTTTTGTTATATAAAAATTCGCAATACAAATTTTATATGAATATTAATATGGAATTACAATAATTCTGAATCGTGTGTTATTTTTTGTTTATAAAATAATTCGGTATAGTATCGAAAATTGATTTTGTATCGCATTGAAAGAACTGATCTGAAAGAATGGAAATCTCTTGATTCATTCTTTCGCGATTTAATTATAGAACTGCGATACAACGTAATTTCGTTATGACTAATAACATGCCAAATATAGGTTCGAACGCACGATAGTTTTTTAATATTCAGTTACGCTTATATAATTATGATAAATGCAAAATTTCGAGAAATACAATCATTATTCCAATTCCGTCCTATTGTTTTTATGATAAATACATATGCAAGAGAGAGGTATATGCAAGAGAGTAGGTGTTTAAGTGTTTAATACACTTAGTAAAAATTTTAATAAAAATACGTCAAAATTACGTTGTATATAATTTAAAAAATAATATTGGATAACAAGTTTGCGTGATATTTTCTCTCTTTTGCATCTTTAAAATAAAATTTTACGGATTTTCAATACCACATCCTGGCCTGCTTTTTGATAACATTCGTATTATATTTACCGCGAGACGCGATAATGTCGTTTAACTTCTTACATAAGACATTTTTCCTGATTTTTACTCTACAGTGGAGAATAATTTCTGAATATGTGTACTTTTATGCTGTTTATTTATTGCTTAAGAAATTAAATTTATACGACGTCATAAAAATTTGAAACATATTATTTATATTTTTCTTCTAGTTGAATTTTTCTCTTATTTTTTATAATATATCTATATAATAAAACGTGCAAAAAAATATTAAGTATTAAAAAAGTAGTCATTAAATGCATTTGCAATTTTGAAAGCTTAATCATCCATCATGATTATTTTACGACAATACGTAAATGCTTAAAATAACGCTATGCTTATCGTCGTTGATAAGGAATGACGTCTACTCCTTACTTCTTGCTATGAGAGACATACATACATATAATAATATATTCTCTCTTACATTCACGAGTCAGAGTGTCAAGATAATTAATTTTTTGATTTGTTATTGATTATAATTATTAGACTACAAAGAAGGACGTGAAATTGAAATGCATATTACTGTTTCAATTAATATGCAAACATAATAAAATTGTTTTGCATTTAAATTTATTTTTGCATTGTTTCTACATATAAGTAAAAAAGGCAAAACTTTTAAATTGGTTAAAAATCGGGATAGTAATCGCATTTTATACGCGACAATGATATTTTTTTCAATCGCGATTGATTTATTTCTAAAAATCGACAAACAATCGATCGTTAGGATACGCAAGGCCCTCGAAAACCGCACCAACATGGAGGACGACCGAGTATCCTTGTTGGAGCAGCAGCTAGCACAAGCTAAATTGATCGCAGAGGAGGCGGATAAGAAATATGAGGAGGTGGGTCATGTATCAACGAACAAAGAGCAATAGAAATGGGACGAAGGGCCCTCTATTTCCCTTGTCGAAGGCAAACTACCAACTATTAGGACATTCAACCAATGATACCTTACGTTTTATTGTTTTTTTTATGAATGTAGAAACCTACTATTTGTTAAAATTTTTTCACGAAAGAGAAATAGTAGAATAACTTGTGAAAAAAATAGAACTTTATTTTCGGTTTGCTTAGACAATTCATTAATCAATCCTATATAAATACAAAAAGGCTTGTCCAGATCGGCTGGTAGTTCTCCTTCCTTTTCTTTCAGGAAAATTTCACAGGTAGACGTGGCTCGTAGCTGAGCAGAGCAGGCGTACTTCGATGATCTCGTCAGAAATCTATTTTATAATTTATCCATTTGTGTAATCGATTTGTAATCATAAATTCTTTCGTTCGGCATGTGTCCACCTTAAAGCGCCCGCAAGATTCTCGAGAATCGCAGCTTGGCGGATGAGGAGCGTATGGACGCCCTTGAGAATCAGCTGAAGGAGGCCAGATTCCTCGCTGAAGAAGCCGACAAGAAATACGATGAGGTTCGCGTGCCCGCGACTGCTACTGTCAAGCGTGTTGGCTGCAGTGACGATGATAATCATCATGACGATGATGGTTCCTAGTCGATAGTCAAAATAGTGCCTAACCCTGTAACTCTCTGTCTTCTCTTTGTGTGCTCGAAAACACCGTGGTTTGATACGCGTTTCTGTCGCGGAAAAAAAATATGAAGATATATATGTGTCTCACGTTTGTTGAATCGTTTGTTCATAGTCTGTTAAAAGAAAAAGGTTTTACGTGCGAGACATCTCGCAGTGAAATCTCGAAGAATTAAGGGCAATTCGTGAATGTCGATCTGTGATTGCATTGGGCTGCGAATCAAAGTGAAAAGTTTTTTAGAAAAGTTTTTAACGTGTTGTCGTCGCGCGACAGTGCAGTGTTTAAAAAAAAAAAGATCGTTCTCCTTCTCTTGTCTCAAAGTACAGAGAAAATCTATAGAAATCTATCACGCGAGAAGAAAAAGAGAGTGATATTGAGAGAGTTTTTAGTGTTTACGTGTTTCGAGCGCGATTCAATCGAAAAAAATCAGATATCTGTGATTTCCAAGTGTTTTCTCTGTTTGGTTAAAGCCAAGATAAGATGTCTCAAGTGCCAGTTTTATAATTAGGATTTAATCCTGTTGTTGCTATATATTCTTGTTATTAGAGATTCTTCTAGATTAGGGAAGGTCGTATACGACTAAGTTCGCGAAGAAGTTCGTAGAAGCGCTATTTATGATAGTTCGATAGTTTCTTCAGCTGAAACGAAATTGTCGTGGAAGTTGGACCACGTGCTCTCGGTTTGCTTAATCCGGCCTCGTTAATTTTTAACAAAAATATCGTCAATTGTGTTGTGATAAAACGGCGAGAGGCCGCACGATCTTATCGCGGCTTCGTGTCAAGCATATCACACGGTGCTGCTTTTGCCCAAAAACGCTCGTTTCGCTTTACTGATGAATTCGGAACATGCGTCAAAATAATGAGAGTTGTGATGGTAGGTGTTGGCCGCGATAACTTTGAAATTACGCTGATACACTTTGCTGTTTATCTATATATCAAGAATTACAATATTATCTCTAGTTAGGATAAGATACCGTAGATATAACTTGAAATCTTTTCAGTCGTCCACATGGTATATATATTCGCTAGGAGAAAAATTATTTGTATGCGGTTGATAATCAACGGAATCGTTCGATTTAATTTTTTAATTCAAAGACATTACTTTTTTCTATATTAATTATTTTTTTTATATATTAATTACTTTTCCATGAAAAAATGTCAATTTAATTTTATCTTCGAATCGTGGCAAACTGACGTTATTATTGAAGATTATAAACTATGAGATTTTTTTTATCGGGACTTCTGAATTCACCGTAATTTCAATCAATTCATTCTTTTTTACTTTCTGACGTTGTGTGCTATCTGTTAATTCGTCATTGATTAATGGTATGCGTAAAAACTAATCGTCGTGTGCGAGAAATTGATCTAATCGCAATGTTATATGAATCGTTCAATTTATTTCAGTAGATAGTTGCCTTCTCAGTCGCCAATAACCTCTTAATTAACGAATCTAACAGTCCATCCATTACAGAAACTTATAGAGATGACGACAAATTCTAACAGCAACCGAGTGTGTGCCGATGTCTTCATTGAATCTCCTTTTTTTTGCACATATATGTACATACATACATAAGACAACTTACGATTTATTCGCAAAAATATGACGCAATCTTATCGCAAAATGATATGGATGTTATGAAATTGGAAAATTTCACCAAGTTTAGAATAATTATAAATTACGCGTAATATTTAATTCGCAATGCTAAAAATCGTAATTACGAATAATTTAAATTTTCTTAACGAGTTGAATGACATTTTTTTCATCGCCTTGAAATATTGCATTATTTTTTCGAGCATTGTGCCAGTCATTCGCGTGCAATTATGTCGAGTGCAAGAAGACAGATTAATTTGTATCTCAAACGAGCAATTATTCAAAGTGGAAATAGAGTGAAGAAATGTGAAATAAATTAATTCACACGTGCTACCAATCTGTCAGATTTTTATGGAAAACGTTTTATGATTAATTGCGTCATGATTGTGCGAGAATTTTACTGCATGAGTATGAAAGATCATCGTAGGACACAAAAAAGATACGATATGTGTTATGGCTGACAATTTTTACCGAAAAAACATCAAAATATTTCGTATTCTACGACGGTCTTTTGTCCTAGAGTGATTACTCTTTTATGTGCGCTTACGAATCGATCAGGAGTCAGACGCATATGGCGTGCTGTATTTTTGATTGTTCGATTTTCGACAGCGTGCTCGATTGGAAGAAATAATTCATTTATGAGCGTTTCAAATGATTGAGAAAATTGATTGATTGATACATAATAATTTGCTATTATAGCGTTTCAATTTAAATCTAAATTCTCTGATAAAGATACGCTTAAATAATACAATTATATAATTAATAATGTTAATACAAAAGGCACACACACACATATATATATATATATATATATATATATATATATATATATATATATATATATATTAAATTCTATAAATCATATCACATTAATTTAATCAATTTTCTCAATATAAGTATATTACATAATTTTAAGTCGCTCTAAATGATCTATAATTTATGAAAAAATTTAAAACAGAAATCTATACAATTTTAAAAATATGTTATATTTTAATATTGTACATATACGTATTCTGATATATTTTTCTTGCATTATACGACGCATAAAATTATAAACAAAATTCTGTTCCAAGTCGCGAATTATAGATCGTTTAAAATGAATATAGAAAATACATCATACTTCTTATCGAAGATGTATTGACTCTGTTTTTCGCGGAATGGCAATTTTGCATACCGATTAAGCGCAAATACCATCGCACGCACTTTAGCTCGTCAGCGGACTTTGAGCACATAAAAGAGAGAGAATCTAAATCCATAACTCTTCCAATCGCGGTTACGACGCCGACGACGAGACGTCTCGCTGCCTCTGGAAATTTTCAGAGACAGCGCGATCGTCGAGGAGAATGAAGAAGAGAACACATGTTAGAAATCGTGTATGTATGTATCGTTTACAACAGGTCGCCCGTAAATTGGCCATGGTTGAGGCCGATCTAGAACGCGCAGAGGAGCGTGCCGAGGCCGGAGAGTCGTAAGCATCGTTTTTATTAGGCATCTCTTTCATCCGGCACACTTTTTGTCCCGAGTGTGAATTTTTTTATCCTCTCCTCCCTTCCAGACGCCTCCCTTTCTTCTCATTTCGCATTTTGTCGATCGCGCTTCGATTCGCTCCCGTAACTTTTGACACCGTTAGCTCGCATCATGACGACGACATGGAATTATGTACCCCTTAATCACGTCCGATACTTTTGCACGATACTTGTTGTGATCGCATTGTATCGTTGTGGAGTATTCGAATTAATATCTATCTCTTCGTAGGAAAAGCCGGGATTACGAAATGTCATAATCTTAATTGTTAAGAGGAATATTAGATGTTTTCTCAATAATATCTCGATATATGGTAATAATGGCTTTTCTCTACGAATACCTTCTGCGTCTGAGGAAAATAAATAAAAAATTACAATAAATTGAATACAATAATTTTAATTGGTACAGCATTGTAAATTTTTCTCAGTACGCTATGCAGTAACATTTACATCCCAAAATCATTTATTTTTGATACAATATTGACTTAAAGAACCACTCGTAGACGCAGATGTGATTTTCATATATGATTTTCATTAATATTGCGGTACAGTGCACTTATACTAATTTTTCGACAGCTGGAAGGAGCCCTTAGAAGCCAGGAGAATGACATTTAGGACATTTTATGCTGTGCATGCTGACATTTATAAAAATTTTTTTAATTACTATTTTTTTACACCCACCTCACCTTTGCTTTTGCGCATGACATGTGTGGCTGTTGATCACAGGTCGCCAGGAAACTAGCCATGATGGAGCAGGATCTCGAACGTGCCGAGGTAAAGGCCGAACTTTCCGAATCGTAAGTGCAATCACATGCATGCATCCTTTTTTCTCTTTGTGCGACACTTTGTCATCGCTCGCTTGTTATGTAATTCACAAATTTAAATTACTGCCGAACGTTTCAAAAACTCAAAAATGTTACAAAAATTTTACAACACGAATACAACAGTGTACCTTTTTATCATTTTGTATCATATCAAATCTTTTACTGATATAAAATTTGACGTTACGATAAAATTGCATCATAATTATTTTTTATCTCGAAATAAATTCTGTTTTTAACTCTACTTCCTCTTGAATTGCTTAATTAATAATAGAAAATAATTATTCAAGATCATTGGAAACGTTCGCATGTAGTTTCAATATTTTCTGCTCTTTCTCTCATTTTCCTTTATGCGACGACCTATAAATTTCAAAATCTCATTTATCAATTTATATTAAACAGTTAATTAACTTTACAGCAAGATCGTAGAGCTTGAAGAAGAATTACGTGTCGTCGGCAATAACTTGAAGTCCCTCGAGGTCTCCGAGGAAAAGGTAAATGATTTATGTATTTTATGCGCGATATACAACACAATCAGACCGGAACATGATTCCAGGGATTATATTCTTAATTCGTTCCTTAATTTTATATTAAAATGACTTCTCTTTAATTGCCAATTAGTTCACATTTAATGTCGGGATAATATTATAAATAGAAAGTAAATTAGATACATCGTTTTATAATATATATATATAAGTTGATCATAAATTGTAAATTAAATCGACAAAATTGTAATAATTAAATCGTGTTGGCATCAATTTAAAGATAAACGTCATTTTACGCTAAGTACGTAATAAAATATCCTCCAATCAAATGTTCTGGGAAAAATTAAATCATTGTTATACGAGAGAGAAATAATATTTACGTGATTGTATATAGGCCAACCAACGCGAGGAGGAATACAAGAATCAAATTAAGACCCTCACTACCCGTCTAAAGGAGGTACACATCCTTTGGGAGTGTCTTGCTTTTGCATTTTTTAATAACGTGTGATCCATCCTCGCGTCTTATAGGTCTTGCCACTAAAATATTTACTCGCGTGTCTTTATTGTTTTACATCTGACCCTGTTTTTTTATAAATAACTAAATAGTGTTTTGCGTTGCAATAAACTAACGATAGCTTGTTTTGTCTTTTGTTGTGCTTGATTAAAAACAGGCAACGCAGAGAGAGGAGACATTTGAGGGCCAAGTGAAGATTCTGGATAGTCAATTGAAAGAGGTGTGTATGTAAAAATAAATAAGCTAACTTGAAATATATTAAAAAATATATACTAGCTGTTATTATATCACCATTTAAATTCCGATTAAAAATGTCTGAAAAAGAAAATAAAAAAATAATGCTTAGGATAAATATTTGCAAAAAAGTAGCTTTTTAATTATATACTCTTATGCTCTTATATGAATTATAAAGTTTTACGCACACATGAAATTCTCGAAGCCTTATAAATATCTACCTAAATCTTCATAGATTACATCACAAGGTATGATGCACACGAGTGTGTACTAATATTGTTTTTTTAAATAATATTGTTTGATAAGTGAAGCTGTGCTTCTCATTAATAGGATATTAATCATGCAATATATATATATATACATCGTAATTAAATTTTTATAACTTCAATTTAGATTGATTTGCAATTCTAAACGTGTGTGATGTGAAATTCGTTTTACCTGCATGGCGTGAAAATTGATATTGACCGAAATTATTGATCTCAACGATTTCAAGAAAGTAAAACACTCGTTAATTAATTTAGCGGAAGAATTATGTATTCTCGAATACTTCAAAAGGCAGTCAAAACAGATGCTCTTTTTTTTGAAATCGATGAGTCACATTTTAATAAAACTGTAAATTTTCTTATTGACATACAAATATATTGTATTTGCGTAGGCTGAGGCACGCGCCGAGTTCGCGGAAAGATCTGTGCAGAAACTCCAGAAGGAAGTTGACAGGCTCGAAGGTACGTATCTAGTAAAGAAAAAAAAAACGCACATTTTAATATAATTATTTTTTTCAATATCAATTATTCTCATTACACTCTTTGACATGATTCATTGTCAATTCAACTGAATTTCTTAAATGTATTAATATACATATTATCTCATATAGATTTTATGATATAATTTTTTTATCAAGTGGAAAGAGAAAGAGAAACGAATTCAAGCAAGATTTTTATAACGATTAGAAATTATCTATCCAAGTAGGTTTTTTTAAAGAATCGATGTCATACTTGAACGGATTTGAATTTCTGAGACACAGTTAAAAACATAATGAAGAACCTAATTATTATATATGCATATATGAATTAATATTCATAAATTTAATATTTTTTAAATAGACGGAAATGATAGCAGAAGAAAATTCGTATATCTAGAATACTCAAATAATCGAAATAATGAAATATCAAATCAAATACCCCAAATATCTCAAATCTATGTTGATTAGTCTTTCTAATTGCGATATACACACAAGAAAATCGCGGTTCGACAATCGCAAAACAATTCCCGTTTTTCTCGCAGTGTGTGTACGTGTGTGTATATGTAAGTGTGTGCTGTTTTATTTGCGCAATTGACCCATCTAACCGCCGAAACGCAGTGTATTACGCTCGCGTGTGGCTTGCCGTGTGTTACTTCCCTTTAACCAGTGATCTTTACAGACGACCTCGCGGCCGAGAGAGAGAAAAACAAATTGCTGCAGGAGGAGATGGAGGCCACTCTGCATGACATCCAGAATATGTAGATCATATTTTTCGCGATGGACAAAAAAAAAACGCGTAACGCGAGAACGTTCATAGATAGAAAGAGCGGAAACTTATGAGAAAAGAAAAAGGAAACGAAAGGAAAATTGCGTGCGAATAAAGTTGAACGGCGGTAACGAGAAGAAGTGAATGAGAGAAGCAAACACGCGCGTTTTATATACAGCGCGAGCGTTTTGTGTGGTGCATACCTTAATATTAACGGATAAAAATGCAGTCCTTAGACTAGCCTTATACCCTCCATTACGTCCATCCGCAGTACGTGTACGTATTATACGTGTGTCTGTGTGCGTTACATATGCCCATCTGCAGGCGCGTATCGCAAGATGCACGGACTGATGAAAGATGAGAGAAAGGAGGTGAAAATAGAAGAATGGAGTGTGTGTATGCATGTGTGTATGCGTGTGTGTATGTGGGTATGGAAAAGGAAGAGGCAGAAAGAAAGAGCGTGGACCTGAAAGGTGGAGAATGAGGAAGTCTTAAGTATAATACGCGACAGGAACAGGTGGTAGGATGATTTCGTAAATAATAAAGTTACTTGTAATCGAAATTTGATTTTAGCTTTAGATTTTAGCTTGTAGTCTGCCTTTAAATTTTAATTCGATAAAAATTGAGGCATGGCTGCGACCGGTTTGAGGTGTCTTCGAGCTCGTCTAGATTTCAATTTCGTTCAAAAAAATGGTTACTGATCGTGAGTGGAATACGTGAATAGAGATTACAGGGAAGTAGAATGGGAAAAAAGAGAAGAGAGACGCGCGCGGATCGATTTGTTTGTATCGAGAGAGGAAAAGTCCGATGTGAGAGATTTTCAAACCAATTTTCTCAAACGTATCAATTTTATGCGCCAAAAACGATGTATATATATGTGTATTTAAATGTAATATATTATATGTTATATATATATATATATATATATATATATATATAATATGTTATATTTCTATAATAATCCGCGCTCAACTAAAAGATTCTCTCTAAAAAGAATGATTACCAAGTAATAAAACTTTTAGAAGTGACTTTTACGAACATTTTTTTATTCATCAGTTGATTAGCCGAACATTTTATCGAATTTGTGCGTGCTTCTCTCGATACAAAAGAACAAAAATATGCAGACTCCTACATAATGGAGGGAAACAGCTTATTTTTTTCCGTTGCCTTACATTCCTCGTTTTCACGCGGCTCAGCTCGCGCGAGAAGAGAAAAACTTGTCAGTTTCTTTCATTTATCTGTTTTTTCTTAAATAGATATCGCGTTATATCTTCTCATTGCCGCCGATGAGAACAAAGACGTAAATAATCGTGCATTTAACAGACTTCCACTGCCAAACCGCCAGCAATTTTGTAAAACTATATCTTCGTAGTATGTCTTTGTCTTCGTTGTGCAATACTTGATTAAATAATTAAAACCGAACGCATTGATACGATATTGCCATATAATTCCGATTTTTCTTCTTGTAGAATCAAACAATCGAGAATTATTATGCATTTGGCCTAGTGTGTTTAACTTCGAGCCTACGAAAAATTATCTAATGCTCAAGATACTAACGGGGAAGCAACTGACTTTTTTTTTATATCACGTTCTACAGCTTCCCGTGCCAGCTGAGCCAATCCGATATTTACCGATCGTGCCTGTATATATATTTACATAAATACTAATCACACACCTCGGCCAAACAAATCTCGATGCAGGGAACGTGCTTCGTTTCGAACGTAAAAAAAATCGGAGGAAATAATGACTGCGATTGGTCGAAGATATCCGACGTTAGTTCCATTTCTCCTATAATTTTTGCCCCTAATTACTATTACTATTAATTGATATACAATCATTATTAATATCGCTGCTATTTGATGCTCGAACATGGTTAATTTTGGATAGAAATGATTTCTCTCATTCAATCTTTTTTTTTTAACGAGATAATTATGTCGCAATAATATAATAATATTGACTTCGATGTCGTAACTCGTGGTTTTTCTTGTAGCACTTTTCCTGCAACATATTCTTGGATGGCCTTTTGATGTAGGAATATGCATCGTCCTCTTTTCGTTTCGGTATACATAAATGCATGCACTACATTATTCTCTCTCACATGATAAGTAAAGTGATCGCAAAGATACGAAGCTATTTAATATAAGATTTAATATACTCGGGATTGACTCCTGGATGAAAAACTACAGAAAAGAGATGAAAAAATTTAGCACGAGAAGTCTTAATTTTAATAATTAGCTCTTTACGATTTTGTTTCCGTCGCGTCGAATTATATTGTACAAATTGATATTTCTGCTCTAAATACAATCATAGTATTAATAATAGATAATAATATTGATTATTAGGTGACGTTTAATCATGATCATGTGTGATATTAACAATCGCGTTGTCTAACAATATTTCGTTCGAAAATTCGGATTATTTCGAATTGTACATTTCGAGAAAGCAATAATTATATTTATGCGAAGATGACGATGAATTAACATATATACAGTAACATATGCGTTATCGAAAGGCCACCCGAAGACAGCGCGTGTATTCTTCAAGTTAACGTCACGCGTAAACGTTATTTTAAAAAATAGCAATCGCGAAAAGCACAACTACATGTCCTATCGTTGAGTTTTGTTAGCCACATTTTTTTTATAATGCTAAAATGGAATAGATACTTGAGTTTAAGAGAGTTGTAGTTTTTAATAATTTACTTAATATTAATGAAAAAAACATGTGAATGGAATGATAATAACACTAATATCATTGTAATATTAATGAATATTATATATTTACTATTATTATAAAACTGTTTATAATATATATTTTAATTTTGAAAAAAGAGTGTGTCGTTTTTGTTTTTTGTTGTGTGTCGTTACCTTTTTTTTTACCTAATAATCCTACGCGAGTTAACATAACGACATAACTACATGTCCACGCGATAATATAACTGTGTGGCCGCCTTGTTAGACAACCCTGTAACAAGTTGCATGATAAACGAAGAAAGTGTGGTACGTATACTTTATTTACGGTGAGTAAATCCGCTTAATATCGGATTTTGCTATTTAACGCATGACAAATCTCATATATTTGATACTATAAAATTCGCCCGATTGTCTTCATTTTTGTCATAATTACTTTCGCAGATATGCCTTTTTAATTTGCGCAATCTTTTACCAATATTGAAATAACATTTTCACGTCATCGATATCTGCTAGATAAATTATACATTATCGATTTACATAAGCATAATCATTTGACTATATTAATACATTCTGGAAAAATTAATTAAAAAATTCAGTTTAATGTAAAGAATATTTTGAATTCAAATAACCACACATCAGTAGAGTTAAAGAGAGCGACACAAATATATATATATATATATATATATATATATATATATATATATGTACAAAAATAGATTTTTGATCGGAGAAATTTGGAGATAATTGGAGTATGATTGATGAATAATTTTTATCATTTTATTTTTTCATATATATATGCCAGATTTCTTATTCAACCTATTAGATTATATATATATTAGTTTAATTATTTTCACTGCTTGGTTGATCTACAATCGCGTGCTTGCTTATTTACGCGACTTTAACAGTTAATAAACGCTCTAATTTCCACATCTCTCCTAAATACTGTTTCGAGCATTTTTTACATAACACATGCCACGCATTAATAGATGAACCATAATTAAGTAACAGCTATACCTATAACATTGCAAATGCTTGCAGATGAGATGGTGATCGAAAAGGAGAAATTCAAAGAGGTCGGAGATGGCCTGGATAATGCATTCATGGAGCTTTATGGCGTCTAACGCAGCTATTAATTATCTTCCTAATACTTAAAAATCAAAAACCTTTCTTATAAATCTAGCTTGCACTTAATACTTATTCCGTAAGTTACCCATCTATGCTTTTTTAACCCGCTTGCTGCTAATAATCACAGCTTTCTAATTAAATCACCTGAAGGAATCTTTCATCAATCTAAGAATCCGCGATCTTAATATCAGTTTCATATCTTTTTTTCTATTCTGATTTTAAAATTAAATATTCGATGTACTTAATAAGATCAAAATTGCGCACTTTATTTTATCTCAAAATGAATATTAAGATACAATTGATAAAGATATGATGAGTGAGATATTTTTACAATAACTATGTTTTTTTTGCAGACGAACTCGTCCACGAGAAGGAGAAGTACAAATACATCTGCGACGACCTGGACCTCACTTTCACCGAATTGGTTGGTTAAATCGGGTTACCGAATATTCGCATCCGTTGTCGAACTATTTCTACACACTACGATTCGATCGCGACATCGGCCATCTGATGCATATACTTTTGTTATGGAGTAACTAAAATCAATGTATAAATATCAATATGTTCCACGTTCTCTATAAATGTTCTCTTTTTTTATTTATCAACGATTCCATTGCACTTTCGGCTTTCAGAGAGCGTAGAGCAGTCATAGAACCGCAATTATTTATTTATTTCGAAAATATCGCTTATATATGTATATAAATCAAAATTACAAATATAATTTCTAACGTAAATATATATTATGCGTAATTGCATTACGCTGCTTTAACAATCGAGCATACGATAAATAGAGCAAAAAGAAGAGTACAGTTCAATCTCTGTACGAATCATTAATAAAACATTAAGTTTTGAAAATATATCTTAGTGTTTCTGTTAAATTAATTAACTTGAAATTGTCGATCTGTATAAGGCCATCTTTGTTTCGAATACTCTCAAGAATAAATAAAAGAAGATATCAGAATTTAATGCACTGCTTTCTCTTTTACATCTAAAATATATCCTGTTCCTTAAACTTAAAAAAAAACTGCGGCTTGTTTTTAAAAACCTATTCTATTCTTTAAATAGGTTTTAGATAAAAGAGCAAAACATAATATTACATTTTTATTTCTTCAACTTTCACTTTAAGTTTGTCAATATAATAGTGGTCGTCTAGCTCCAAAGTATCAATCTAAATCTTGCAGCAAACCGTAAAACTGTGTTGTGTGTGTCTCTTTCTCTTTCCAATTAAAAATATTAAAATGTATACCTGACTAACCATCGTGCCGTCCACTAATACCACGTTCCCTCCCTTCTTATTGCAGACGTGCTGGTAAACGAGCGCTGTAAATACAAAGCAATCGCCGACGAGATGGATCAGACGTTTGCCGACCTCGCCGGATATTAGCAGGCAGGCTAAGAGCGTGCGACAGAGGTATTGCATACACGCGGGGAAAGAAAAGAACGAACAAAAAAGATAATTCACGCTATAATAAAATGACACTGCCAGCACGCGGATCCTTCGTCACATGTGTCATCGTTCAACACATTCTACAAACTGCAAGCACCTCTTCGAGAGACGAAGGGGATAATCTGCTGACATTTAATCGCGCAGCGTGACACTCGATGGACAATCCGTAGAATTAAACTGTCAAATCGAGTTATTCGTCGAAAATATCATTACACGCCTTCTACATTCCTCGACTTAATTAATTTTATTTTCAACAAGCTCATTCCAGAATTTTATAGAAATTTAAATTTTCTTTAAAGATTACGCTTGAGAGAATAGAGAATCTCACTTGAACGGTATATGAATGTATAAGATATTCGTTGCCCATTCGAGGAAAAGATCGAAAAATTATATATTTTCTTCCAAAATCTGGCACAAAATTCCACGATCTATAATTATTTATTAAATATTGATTCTATCCATTTATTTGCGCTTATAGCAATATTATCCTTTTGATATCCAATAATCTCCATTATTTCTAAGATTTATATGCATAATTTATATTTATGTTCTAAATTTGCCTACTTTCTCATATCTGTAACGATATTAACTGTTAAGGAACCTTTAAACACTCTAAATTATTTTCATTTTGCTCAATTGCATAATTTCTACTGAGAACTCGTATCGAAAGTTGCGCTGTTTCACATTAACTAAAATATATAAATAAATAAATATATATATATATATATTATATAAACGCGTATGAAACGAAAACGAAATGTTTGCGCAAAAGATTTTGTCCACACTCAATTTAAATCTACGTCGAAAATCCATATGGCCTTAAATATCACATCTTTTAGGTCATTATCATTGCGACAAATGTGTGTTCAAGGCACGTTTATGAGCAGGAAACGAATTGTATAAAATCTTTCGATAATAATTATTTCGATTTGTACCTATATCGTATAAATATGAATTGAAAGAAAGGGATTGCTATAATAGCATTAAAGTGCAATATATAAAATATATAAGGATGATAAATTTCCTGCTTATAAAATTTTCATTTTTTACTTCAGAGGCAGCGCTAACATTCATCGATTATAAACATAAATTTTCTTTATATTCCATTCGCCGCATTCCACCGCATTCTACGATTAGACAGTGCGGTCTAATTAGTCAATATAACGCTTAAGTTTTTTCCATTACATATTAAGGAATACCATGTATCGCATCCATACTTTCAAGTCACGCTTCTATGTTGTATCGTGCATTATTGTGTTAAATATAAATTATCACAATTGATCCGCTAAAGTAAAATATCTCGTTTCGAGCAAACGAGGTATAGTGTTCATTATAGCATATAAATAAAGTTGCTTCTACGATAAGATTTGGAAAGCGATCTGGGCTGAAGATGACAATTATGCGAAAAATGATAGAATAATATTACATATATATAGCGAGAAACGCTTTTTTTTTTAAAGGAGAGAATTGAAAGGTCGATAAGTTCGATATATATTACGGTTCTCGGCATTAATGCTGAAAATTTTATATCTTACTCTTTTGCATGTTAATTCAAAATAATTCAATGATCACACGCATGATCACGCAAATTATCGGCATTGATTGAAATTTTGCGATGGACCAAGCTCAGAGACTTTCAAGCATGCACTTGATACAGCGATCTTGACTATCTTATGTGATATCTATCATTATTTGATTGTATTTATATTACTTTCAATAAATATGCATATTTTATATCTCTGCATCCTAAATGTCTTATTTGATTTTGCAATCTCGTCATTCGCCAGTAACGAACCATTTGGCTGCGATAGTTGTTTTGCAACTAATTTATATCGCAGCTGCTATGTGACCGAAAATTTATTACTTTATGATAACACTGACAATGAATATTAATGGCATCAGTGAAACTTGCAATGTCTGTTCAAACAGTATTAAATGTATTAAACTCTGCCGTGTTATCATGATTACACAAATTTATCGCGATATCGCGTGGTCATGCCAAAAAAATAGATGTACTCTTAATTCTTAAAAAATATGGATATAACATGTAGTATAATATAAAATATAAAAAATACAATGATTCATTACAATCTCTGAAGAACTTCTGATTATGTTTATCTTAACGAGGGGATTTATATATATATGCGCAGAGATGTTTTTCGTGAATATCAAATTTATGACTAAATGGAAGAATGAATGAAAATAAATTATACATACTGTGATAAAATAGAAACGATAGATGTGTCTTTGTGATTTTTTTTTGAATAAAAAAATGTGAAAAGGGAAGTTTTTTTGTTAGAAAGAGGAATGGCTGTAGTGAATTCTGCAATTAATAAGTCGTAGATTTATATAACATATACAATATTCATTATTTATGATCTGATACGATAATATAATATTATTTGTCTAAACACAACGCTAATATATATTTCTGAATCTTGCATTAAAATTTGAAAAATTCTCTTATCAGCGATCTAATAATTACAAAAGTGCTGAATAACATATTTCCAAAAATATCATTCTCTTTGCTTATAAACGAGGTCAAACGATGTCACGTGGCGCGCAAACAACGAATTATTTATTACCTTTACACGTTTCGTTAATCTGCATAGTTCCATCAGACATCGTTTACACAATCCGCCTATTCAGGTAAATGCGATGTAATTTTACATTTCTGAGAAACCAGTTTAATGTTAATTTAGAAACACAACGACAAATTCGACAAGAGACATTCAAAAGCACCTTGTGATGGGCAATACGATGTTTTATCAACGATCCCAATTTGGCGATTATTTCTACGCCTTAAACACAAACTAGAAAGATCTATGTTAAAATACCAATTTTTATGTTAGCTAAAATAGCTAAATATTGCGCTTTTAAAACACGAATTTTACAAAAGCGTTCCACATCGATACAAATTAAATACAGATCATGTATTTTCAATTAAAAATTCTCGAGTTATTCGGTAACCTCAGAATCGCTAAACGATACAATAACTTATATCAACAAATGTAAATGTAAATGCAATTTTGGAAATGTGAAGCATACAAGTATGGGCCGTACGAGATAAAACTTAAAAACTATGCGGTAAATATTGGTTAATTGACGTTAATTAGTTGATAAATCAATAACAGTATTTAATTATTCTCGTGCTTCTGGTAATTAAAAAGAAAGGCAAGTGACAGCATCTCCCTTTCACATTAACAATATTATGTTCCCCATTATTTCAATTTGGTTGACTTGTAGAATTATTTATAGCCTGATTATTTTATATATGCTAATCAGACTATATTAACGCGGCATTGCTGCGTAGTAAAAATCTTCATATTATATATAACAGTGCAGTCCTTCATGTAGTTATATAAAAGATATCCATACTGCTAATTAACAGCCTATATGTATAAGGCACATTGTATAGTTTTTTTACAAACATAAATGCGACGGAAATTTTTGAACTCTATGTGTTATTAGAAGAAATTATGTATTATCATGAATAAAAAATTATTTTATCATCTTTGAAAGCAATAATAGAAAAATCGAATAAACGATATAAAGACAAGAATATCAAGTTAACTATAAAAGCAGAATGATTAGAAATAAAATAATCTGATTAATTAATGTTAGTCGCTTATATCAAATATAACAAATAACATAATTTTCTCATCAGCATAAAGAATGATGAACAGAAAAACTTTTAACAAGCCCTTAAATTGTGTGAATTAATTAAATTAATAAATATTTTTAAAATTATGTGTATCATTTAAATTCATCAAGTTTTTCAAGAGAAAAAGTGAAAAAATAACGCTAATTTAATAACTGTGAACTATTAACTAATAACAAAAAAGTAAGTAAAAGTGAATCGCAAAAAGACATCTTTTATACTTGGTTCTTCCTAATTGTTGATTAGCACTAATATATCACTCCACGAGCTGTCGGAATTCTAATTTTAATTGGCATAATTTATCGCAGTTATATAGTTTGGTCCCATTATAAAATTCTATAACATAAAACTATATATTGTCATTTGGAAGTCGGTTGCTAAAGTCAGAGTACTTGCGTTAAATTAAGATACTCATGAAAAACACGTTTTCGAGCATTTATAAAACTGACTTGAAAATTCATAATTCTCAAACCTGTTTGTCCTGTAGTGTATTTTAGGGAAAACTCAACCTTCTCTTTATTCAAATAGATTGTGTATCAATATGATACCGATATAAAAATGATCGAAAATTTGTAATATCAGATTCAATAAACTAAAGTTCTCCATGAAACACTTTAGTATCTGATTTCCTAAGACGACAGTTCGTCGTTCGATTAAACGAATAATCTTACGAATAACAAGAACCGGATAGAAGCATTGCCTCGAGTATTATATTGCGTATTTTTCCTTATCGTCTCTTCCTTCATTAAAACGCACCGATTAATAAGCGCGCTGCGACTTAAATAACGGTAATTAGCGAATGAAAGCTCGATTTGAAAAACAAGTGTTTAAATCTGCGCCGGTTCGACGTAATTAGCAGGTAGCATGCCGTGTCGCCCCGTACGTTGCACCAGTCCGGTCATCCATCCCTCATCGACGGCTGTGCAGTTGACAATCAAATCGCCGTCGCAGAAACTCACCTCGTCAAGGTCTTGCGCCTCGTAGTCATACATCGCTCTGTACACTCTCTGCAGCAGGAGAAAAAACATCAGATCACATATGCTATGATATATTAAACGTTTGGAATCTTTCTATTTATTTTACATTAATTTATATAATACTTTATTTTTCTTTTATTTTTTATTTAAAGAATTTATTTAAAAAGTTTATTTTTGTGCAAAATCAATATTTTAAAATAAAATATTGATATATATGTATATCAAATTTTATGAAAAATATTGCACAAGAATAAATTTTGTAATAAACTCGTAATATTTAAAGTAATTATTTTAAATAAATGTTAAATATATATAATTTTTATACTTTATATTGATTTTTATATTTTATATTCAAGATGATAAACAATATAATGCGATTCAAATAATTAAAAAAATATTTACCCCAACGTTGGGAGGCGGTGGCGGTGGTTGATGCTGAAGTTGATGCTGATTATTGTTTATTGTTGTGGCTGGCGTTAACGATCCGTAATATTCGTTTACAGGATCGATGTCAGCAACCGAGCCAATTTTTCGTGTTGGCGGATTCGTCACTGCAATATGTCACATTTCCATGTACAAAACATGCAAATAATAATTTACAAATAACTTTCTACACATTTATATAAATGCTTAATTCATTCTGTTATAAACATCCCTTTATGCTCAGTTTAATAACAATTGTTATTTTATATACATAATCTTTTCTTCGATCTGCCAACATAAATTATTCCAAAGTTTTAGCAATGAGTAAACACGGAACCACAAAACAAGAAATGTTAAAAACAAAGATGATTGCAACGAAAATGATGAGTGACTTTCTATTTCCTCAACAAGATGAACGCAGCGATGTCGCAACGATTAATTCCAGTGCAAATTAACAAGTGCTTCGACGATCTATCTTTATAATGATTCAAAATGATATTATGTAGGCATAATGATGCAAATATAAAATGTACAAGCGATGATAAAACTTCCAAACGACATTACAATCCAAAGATCGTATTAACTCCGGCGCTTAAAATAGAAATAGCTAAAAGCTTTGTCTATTGTATAAGAATATAATCCAATAAAAATTGATTTCTTAAAACTACAGATACATATTTTATCCCACGTGATCATAAGACAGTCATAAAATACAAATGATTAGATAGTCAGTCAAATTCAACATAATGTTAATTGTAGTTTTTCTTCGCGTTCATCTTTTCCCATCAATAATTTATATATAAATTAAAAAACCAAAAAATACAATTATTCGTGGATACATGTCCAAAGTGATATCTCATTATATCGTCTTATTATAAAAAATTAATATTTGTATAATAAATGTTAATATGCTTTAAATGTAATTTATATAATAATAATTTAAAATAATTATATTAATTAATTAAATGATATTAATTTAAAAAATATATTAAAAATATATTATGCAATATATATATAAGTCCATGTTATAATAAGATATAATATATAGTCATGCAACGTCTACATAGCGAATAGTTGCAACGATTGCAGTCGCGAAGATAAACGCACCTGGTCCCTTGTCACTCGTGTAAATGACAGTGGTGGCAGCTTGCCTTGCGGAATAAGGACTCGGTCTCGCTTCGCAAAGGGGATCGTAATCAGCGATCCTACCTGGTGTCCTTTGTACCGGCGAATTCGCCGTTCTCGGAGGCGGCGGATTGGCATTTAAACTCGATGCAGGGGCGATCGTACCGTCTGTGTACTCTACATATTCTATATGAACAATGCACAAGAAAAGCTAGCGATAGATTCAACGAGAAGCGACCAATGGTCTGTCTATGATTAACGGCGAGGGCAGAATAAAAAAAATAAAAAAATAAAAAAAAACTCGTATACGTGTTAATCCTTCGACTGCATTTTACATTTTTAATCGGTTGAGCAGCAATGCATTGCAATGCTTTTTCATGATTGTTGTAATTGCTTTTATTATGTAAATTAAAATATATGAAATTAATGCATAAATTAGAAATATATATTAGTGTATATAAATTACAGATTATTATCACAAATAATAATGCATACATAGCACATATAATTTGCAATTTCATAATTACACAGATGTTACTATGTAAATTATTATTAAGTTAAAGTATGTTAAGAGTTGAAAAGATAATTGATTTATACTAGATGATTATATCTGTGCGAAATATATGTTTGATTATTCGGGGGAAAAGAATGATTGTATTGGTGAAAAGTTAGATAATTGTTGTGAAACATTGATGTACATAAAAATCAGGGAAAAAGCGTTTCCAGTTTAATCAAATTACAAAATCACATTTTGATCAATGAGATTTTTTCAACAGTAATCATGATAGCAAGTTTCAGAAAGCAAGTTTATGATTAAGTTTGTGGCAATAAAGTTTTACATAAAAATTATTGTTATTACAATCCATATCTAATGATATGACTTTTTGCAACGAAACAATACAATAATAAAATAATATTAAAAACATGTGCGGCAATTATATTTTCCATTATCAACATTAACAAAAATAAATTAAGGAAATACGATACATATGTATGTTACTACATTATATTTTAGCAACAATGGAAAGAAGACATACGATTTTATTATCCAGAGATTCATCACCTTACCTATTTGTTCGCCATTTTCTCCGGTCATTGTCCTCTTTTGCTCCATGATTGCCTTCTTCTCGAGCTCGCCGTGATAAGCGACATTCGAGATTATCTTACTGTTCTGCTTGATTCTGAGAGTCTCCGGGTCGTCCGCTACTTGCGTGAATTTTCCCTTTGCTTTCTCAAATTCGGCATGGTATTTCACGTTACTCTGTATCTTCGTGTTTTCTGCAATACGTTTCAGCTCCGGTGTCTCCGCCATCGTGGTGGCTTTGGCTTTTGGTATATGTCTGCGATACAAAAAAATAATTAAAAAATCGTCATTGAGAGAGCATATTATTGCTAAAGAAAAGAATTCCTCATCTAAAACTAAAGGGACGAATTTATTTCGCGGAATATTCAAAGGATAAATTTTCGCCAAATAGCTTCAAATTCTATTCCTCATTTTCAAAATACCCGTTATGTCGTATTTCAGATGAGTTTCGCGTGTCTTTCCTTCTTTTTCTCTCCTTCGCGAGAATATCTCGTGTATATGAGTCTCTCGCATTATTTTACATAGATTTCCCCGGGCGACCTCTTCTACAAAGGAAGCGCGGAGGTTCGCTGAATAATGCAAGTTCCAAGTGAACGACAAGCGGTCAACGACGTCACTCTTATCATGAACATCCTCTCTCTGTGCTGCATGTCGATTATAATAGGCACGGAATAAACGGTATAAAGCGAACTGTTCCTCGGAGATTACGCGATTGAATCCGTTGAAAAATGCGTTCCTTCTTCCTCTTACATCGCGTACGGTAAGCTTTAATGTGTGCTCGTGCACGATAACGATATTTGCATGTCTGCTATCGTCATTACTTCGCAAGAGCAACGTTATCTACGATTAAATAGAAATTCACATCTGCTGGGAATAAAATGAATTTTACGCGAGCACTCCCTCGACACGACCTCGTTAGAAACTTTTCTCTGAATCAGTTCCTATATCATTACGTTTGTAACAAAAATTTCCAGGTTCTGAAATACATAGAATAACCGCAATGCATATTTTTTTCTAGCTTTACGTGGCGTTTTTAATCCGTAAAAACTTCTCGAAATAGTTTATTATAATTAATTACAGTAACGTTTAAATATAAAAATAAATATACATGTATATTGTAGAGCCCATTATTTTATGTGACAACAATTCTAATTGTAAGCTATTATACTCGACAACTATTATTACTTGAGTTATTTCTTATTCTGGAGCATTTTAAGCGCATGTCTTAACACGTTGCGAATTATGAAAACTTATTAATTATACGGATAAAAAATGCATTGAAACCACGCGCGAATATTAATTCCGATGAATCAATCGTGCATAGATAAATTATTTGAAACAGCACGAGCGAATAACTTGCCTTTCACGCGTAAAACACTGTATACGATGCAAATTAAAATAAGAAAATTAATAATCGATCGCTAATCAGCTGATTGAAATTCGAAACTTTCTGGTCAGCAACAACTCGATCAATTTAGGTTGCGATACAAGAAACTATCCGGTGCCTACCAAACGAGATAGAAATCGACGCATAATCATACATGGACTTCTGGTAAATGAGAATGCGTGAGAATGCATTTGAATGACATGCGTGAACATATGTATATCGATGAAGTCATATCGCAATCTGCATCAAAAATACTGGTACTATGAAGCAACAACTAAGAAAATACTTTGCATTGTATTAATAGAAATTAAATGCGAACTTGTGTTACTCGCGTTGCTGCTTTCTAATATAATTTATGAATTTTTAATGTAAAACATTTTTTAAATTATTTTCTCGTCGAAAATAAATCAAATCATATTGTAATCTTTTTCCCAAAAAATCTTTATCAGGAATTATTTTAACGACCGAACTTTTTTCGACGTGACACCAATATACTATAAGTCAATATTATATTCGGAGACACAGTCGTCGAAGATGGATCATGTAAATCGGATTCAACACACTTTATGCATATTAATTAATTCTGTCTCGCGAGACGTAATCGAGATTTGTGTCGTGACTTCGTTTCCCATATGCGATTCCTACGCGTTGTCTCGCCCGGTAATTGTGCTACACGATTACGTAATAAGCCGGTGCACAGTGCGTACGAATAATAGGCATGCAACTCCGGCCTCTCTTTGTCCGGAGATCACGAGGGATAGTCATTGTTACGTGTCCGACGAAAAAAAAATTATTCTGTCGACCGATGCGTATTCGAGTTCCTCGAATTTAACGCGAAAAAAGGAGAGAAAACGCGCTAAAAATAACGTTGAACACAGCTGCAAACGAAGAAAATTGGAAAACAATAGGTCCAGCGTGTCTTCCCATGCGATTGCACATTTTCGATTGTTGATACGATAGATGCAAATAATAAAATAATGGATATAAAATGATAAGAAACAATAACCGCAAACATTTTTTCAGATTACACAATATGATGTTGCAAATACGAATACAATAAAGAACTAACAGAATGAAACGTTATGACAAAACTTATAAGTGAAAGAAATAGCTCGTGTTTCCAAAGTCAAATATTCCAATGTTGCGTTTATATTAATAATAAAAATTAAAAAAAATTATTCTCAAAATTATATGATGCATATCGTAATATAATGTATATCACATATTATATCATTTAAAAACAATGTTGACATATTAGAAAAATATAATATTAAAGTTAGAATTAGTAATTTAATTTATATACTTAAATAATTTTAAGAAAGTTGGTTTTTTTAAATAACAAATTCTGCGCGATAAATATACTAAATATGCAGAAAATTATCACAAACAATTCTGAATCAAGATATCAACAATTATCAATAATTGTTTTATCTCAAAATCGAATGACATATCATTTTTACAAAATGCTGAATTTTTCTAGCTTTAATTATAAATAAAAGTATTGCTGCCAAAAACAACTATGAACATAAAATATTATAATTTCCTGTATTAAAAAATTAGTTTACTAAAAGTAGAGCATCGAGAATTCATATAGGTAATTTACAAATCTTTTTTCCATGAAATCTATTTCTAATACAGGCTAAATACATCGACCGAGATATGCGACGATATGAATCATCGAATCATTTAACTATATATACATATGCGCATGTAGTATCTCGGCGATGACTAATCTCTTATTAAATGCTTGTCTACCTACTATATTAACTGTGATATATGTTCGTAATATTTTTTTTATTGAATTTTACTTACGCATTCAACGCATATCTTAGGACGGAAATCGTGGGAGTTTTAATGCAGATGTGACATACGATTCATATAACATAAAAACATAAAACATTTTATCCGAATGCAAATTTAAAGTGCTTCAAGGCATATATTCGTGAAATCATCTGATGCAATACGACGAATATCCTTTTACTTAAGCAAGAAAAAATATTAATTTTATTTGAATGTAACCGGATTTAATGCAATGCACATAGATACGTTGGTATAATGATTAATGAATATATTCATAATCATGAATAGATACAAGGATATAATAATTCTTTTGTATATTCTTTTGAGTATAATAAACAAAGTTAATTATTGTTCGTGGACATTATCATAAATATTAATTTTCCACACGAAACGATACAAATTTATGCAAATCACATCCCTTCTGCACGTGATAAGATACGATTCATTGTTTAGCAAAACTTCTTCGGCTTACCTGTTTATATAACGTGACGCTGCACACATACATACATGTTGGATTTATCAAATATTACGTACGTGGGCGCAACCAATGCAACAGAGCAGATAACATCTACTGTACCTGGTTATCGCGTTGGTCAAATAGCAGAACAACAAGACAGTATCGATAAATTGCGATCATAACATCATTTGATAAGCGCATAAAAAATTACACACTAAATTACCTCAGACACGAGTATATTAATAAGAGTTTAGAGTTCAGAGAGAGAGATCATTCTCCAATCTAACAAATTTAAACATTACAAGAATGCCCTTTTTACGACTAAAAAAACTCAAAACTTCTTCAGAAATTTTAAATATTATCTTTTATTTTATATTTACTTCTGGCGTATATTTGCAAATTTTTTAATGTATTCGCTGTTAATAAATCTGCAGCACTTACAATTTAAATATAAATCGATCGATTGTAACAGAGAATCCAAAATATTTTTTCATTTCTTTTAGTATATTTTATTTAAATTTTATATATTTAAATTCTATTTAAATTCAAAAGAGAGTGGTCCACTTGCATTGTACATGTCCTACTTTTTAAAGTTTCATAATAATGATTTTCAATACAAGCGACAATGGGAATAAGGACAATGACAGAACACAATATCGGAGAATTCAAAACCGCAGCGCGCATTTCTCGCGAGAGCGATTACGTGTATAATATTACACCAATGCACAATAATGTTCGCAAAGTTTCGCGCAATGACTTGCTCTGTCGAGAGGAGAAATTTCTCAGGGCGGGTCTATTGGATTCCGTTACTGCGGTTAAGACACGAATGACTTCGGTACTTGCCATCAATCCGTCAATCGTTATGACAAAGCGAAGCCGTATTTTTGTCCGCATTCTAGGAATTTTTACAAAGGCCGACACAAAATGAAGAAAAATTATATTTCTCACCTTGTTTCGGAAAATATTATAAAAAGATTTTTTTCGCTAACGACAATATATTCTTGTACATATAAGAACGAGAAATATGTATGAATTTAAATTCTAAAACTATTAAAAAGGAAATTTGTGCAAAACATTTTCCTAAAAAAATTAATGCAATCTTTTTTCGATAATTTAAATTTATGTATAAAACTGCATTGCAATCATAATTTATATAATTATACTAGAGAAAAAATGAAGAATGAAGTTAAATGACGAAATTAACGCTATTTGTGATATTATTATTGTCCAATTAAAAAATATCTCACAAACTATAAGTAATTTTTTAAATTTATTTTATAATTTCATTAACTATAGAAAAAAATATGCATTTTATAAGCAGGCATACTATTTATACGTTTGAATTATACGTTTGATATAGGCTACTTGCTTGTAAAATGTTAAGTCATTCAGAAGAAACATTACATTTTCTCCACAGTAAATTACTTCATGAAAAGTTCAGCATATTTTCGAGAGAATCTAATATTTTTAATGTAAAACGATAAAATTGCTTACTTGAATATTACCTAAAAATGTGTATAAAGATAATAGGATATGGATATATGTATATACATTTGCTTTCAAAGTTGTCTAATCTCTCAAAACATTTCGATATACTTGAAATTCCTTATACCTCTTCCAATAATATAAAAAAGATATATGTTGAAAAAATGCGTTAAAAAAATCTAGCGAGACTCTTTCTTTCCAAAAAAATAATAATAAAGCGTATCTTGCACAAGTGATTTATACGAAAATATCACGTATACTCGCTTTCGACACTGCGCTAAAAACTAAAAGCACGCACATCGTTCATTCCCAACTCGTCTTGTGATTAATAAATCGCACGTAGGGATGCAAACGTCAATGATTTATTAATCAATGTTAATCATAATATAAGTCAATGATTTTTAATCGTGCGTACATATATACAATTTTTTTAAATGACTAATGCGATGCGAGGTGCGTACGTTGCACATGCACATCGAACACGGGCTTATAAAATTTCATATGCCCGCACTCTCTCAAGCGACGACGAAGCCTGAGAGTATTGTGGGACAAGGTCGGTTCAACGCAGACAAGCCACGCTAGGCTGGGCACCCCTTTACGACTAGCTGTTAAATTGTTCGAAGCTAAAAGTGCGGCGTGACAGGCGGCGGCATTTCCTGTTCCATCTGCGCGCAGTCGGGGCAAATGACTCCTGAACGCGATTCAGCATTATGCATATTATTTTTCACTAATTGATAGTGAATTTAAATTACAAAACTATTAAAAAGGAAATATTTGTGCAAAACATTTTTCTAAAAAAATTAATGCAATCTTATTTTTTCGATAATTTAAATTTATGTATAAAAACGCATTGCAATCATAATTTATATAATTATACGAGAGAAAAAAATGACGAAATTAACGCTATTTGTGATATTATTTGCGATATTATTTGTGATATTAATTGTTGATATTTTATAATAAAAAATATAATATAAATAAAATTAATAAAAAGTAAGTATACGAGGTTGTGAATTCAATAAATGAGTACAGAAGAAAAATTTCTGTTGGAGGAGAGAGACACTTTTGAGTGGTAGTGCGTGTAATATTACAAAAATGTTAATCAATATGCTTAAGTATGTAAAAATATGAAGTGCAAGTGCACATAAAAAATGATACTCGTTCCTTCTTTTAAAAAATTAATGTACACTGTACACACCAGATCGTCTAACGATAAGATTAATAAGTTTTTTTTTAAATGCGATATATCTGGCGTAACATCTGTACATGAATCAAGAAAAATATTGTCAATTTGCGGTTGTATACATGTGTAATATGTATGAGACATGAACATGACGTCCTCTAAATAGGAAAGAATGTCGTTGAGGGAAAGTGAATCATTCGCGGTGAAGCGATGACAGTCGCGGATGATATCACACGTATGATTTTATTAAAATTCGGAAGAAAGATGCGCGCATGACGTAAATACACAAAAGAAAAAAAAAAAAAGAAAAGAAAACTTAGCAATAAAATACCTAAAAGCAAATTGCAATTTTTTTAATTAGACGTAACAAATTTTTAAAATTTAGCATTAAAAAATGTAAAAAGTAAAAGCCTCTAACAGTGTCTACTGAAATAAAATATTTCACGCGCTCAGAACGACATGATAAATTCAAGTTGTCAGAGGGAACCGCAAATGTTGAAGCAAGAAAAGGCGGAGACTAAAAAAAGAAGACGCATGAAGTTTTCACACATGTTCTCTTTTGCTATCCGGTAAAGCGCTTAATTCGATGTATATATGTATGTAGAGTGTCAGCGCGCGTGTATACATATGTGCCAAGAGAACAGAGAATTTGTAACACGTGTTCGTTTAATCGTAACGTTATATCCGTAAAGAGTCACTTTACTTAACTCGCTCTCCTTCGAGGTCGATAATCTCGAGACAACGAACAATTCGCACAGAAACTAAATTTCAAGTCAGTTTTAGGCCGTAGCTTCACTCATAACGAGTAAAATACAACATATAATATAGAGATAAAAATACGTAAAAATTAACAAGCTATGTGCAAATAAAAAAATGCTTATTATTTATTATTCAATTTAATTTTTTCATTGTCATTTAATTTTCAAAAATACTATTCAATTATATTATTACTGTAATAATTATAATAATTAGAGTATAATTAATCAAGATGTAAGATAAAGACAACTTCAAAATTTTCTAATAAGAGTATCATATATTTAAATAACACCATATTATAAAACAAGTATTGACTACCAATATATAATAACTGAAATTTTGCAAGCATATAAACAAAGATCTACGTATGTTTTTAGAGAAATTCTGAGATATTGTATATGCACTTCATTAATAACATCAAAATTTGAAATAAGAAAAGACACATGATTATATGTGACATTCCACTTCATCGTGCAATGTTCAATCAATATTATTCAAAAATGTGAAATAATCGATGTATAATAATTAAAGTACAGCTGCATAGTGAAGTATACTAAGGATATATAGGAGTAATAAAAATGATGAGTGAATCAAGACTGATATCGCAATAGGGGCAAGATAATGAGCGCGAGAGATAAAGTTATAGCGTAAGGGAGGGATAAAGCAACCAGACGAATGAATGAATCTCACGACTCACACATGTTCTGTCTTGCTTATTCAGTGCATCGTCTGATTTGACACGCATCGCTGACACATATCCGTTGCAATTGCGGAATACGAAATTCTCCCGATGAGACCGCAATGCGTCGTTGACTTCGTAAACTTTGTACTCATTTCCTTTGATTCTGATCTAAGACGTATTGCTTAATTCTCGCGAAAAACGCTAGAAATTTAATGCAAAAATTAAGGCCTGTATAAGTCCTAAGACATTCGTCCTGGGCTCATTTTTAAGGACTCAAAGAGCCTCTTAAAATGCGCTCTAGCAGGATGCACTACGACATATAGTTTGCTTAATTTTCACGAAAAACTGCTTTTATAGTAACTTTCTAAATAATAAAATAGGAAGCATACATGTGCAAGATGCTTAAAATAAAATAAGACAATTTAAAATTGATTTTATAAATGATTATAAAGTTTTTATTATTTAATTTTCAAATAATTTCCGCACAGCTTGCTTTTTAACATTTATTACGCACGCAAATTGCTACTGTGCAGAGAGTATTTGAAAATTTCTAAGAATATCTTATAATCGCTTATAATCGCTTATAAAATCAATTTTAAATTGCAGACATTAATATTCTGTTCTTGATAGCCTTTTAACCATATGCACGTATATGCGGTTTTATAGTGGATCAAATATTTTTCTCTTTTGGCGGATTGCATTTATTTTTTCCTTTTAAATATATCAGATGACGCTTTCTCGCCGAGGAGAAAGGAGCGAAGCGTCTCGAGCGAATTATTTGTCATTACGCAGCATATTAAGCGCCATATAAGCGCAGAAGAGAAGTCTGTACGTAAGAAAAGAGAGATGCAGATTCGAATCGCGACTCGGAGATTTCGTCATCGCAATGCACAAACGGAATACTATACGAGTCATGGACATGCATATCTCTCGGTGCAACGTGGCATACTGATATCGATACAAAGGCATGCAGAGAAGAGCCGCAACAGGTCTAATTCATCATCAAAAGCAAATCAAATCACGATATATCCAGCAAAAGAAATTATATCCGGGTAATCTGGATTTTCGCCAAATTCAATTTCTATCAAGACCAAAGGAAGATTTTAAAATATGTAAAAAACACAATCTTCCTTTATATTATGAACATTTGTTTTATCTTGAATTAGATTAATATAATATTGAATATTAAATATATACAAAAATAATTTTTAATATAATAATAATGTCACACTGAAGTCTGTATTTCAATTAAATTTTTTAAATATTTTTTAAGTGATAGATAAGAATAATAAAAAGTGTCCATCGATCAAACTATCGATTGCAGAAAATAAATAATAAAAAAGTAAGATGTTAGGAGACTATCGCAAGAAAACGTTGTAAAACTTGGCACGCTTCCTCTCGGAATCTCCTATTACACAAAAAAGAGCAATTAATATTCGTCGGGATCACAAAATTAACCACAACGCCAAGTCAATTTTATTATGTTACCCGACAATCTAATCATTTATAAATCATATATTGACAAGTTATTACATATTACATATTTAATATTTGCTTTTAATTAAAGTGTGTATACAGTTTCTTGTACTATTATATACACTTCTTTTTTTATCTTATCTCACAAAATTCATGCGCTCAAGTATGAAAATCATAATTTTTCTTACTTCAATCAGCACTTGTATAATAATAGGTGTGAAACATAACTGATCAGACTTCAATGTACTTCAATGTACTTCAATACACAAAAATAATTATAATTATTATTGGTTTTGCGGGAATAATAGATGACTAATGCGTGAGACGAAATCTCCTTAGCCGTTCTTACTATAATTATCCTATACTAATAATAACCGTATGCTTCGCAACATTCTTTGAAATAAGCAACAGCTTACTTTCCTGTTATGGCAAAGCAACTTAATCATGAAAAACTGCAATATCCGTCACTCGATAACACTAATTAGAATCTAGAAATTATAACCCTTCTGAATTATACTCACGCTATATATATGTATATATATATATTTGTATCGAGTTATAAAATCAAGTAGAGAATAAAAGTATTCGAGATAAAAAAAAAAGCAAAAACTGGTTTTCGTCAGTATTGCTTATTACGTTTCTTCGATCAAGCATGATCTCTCACTCAGCTCCATTATATTCAGGTTTTAAATGTCTTTTCTAAAAATGTAACTATCTTTAATATACGTAAATTAAAGTATCAACAAGAATTTCTAGTTTCAGAATCCTCATTGAAGTACGAACGAAATTATAAATGATTTTATTCAACGAAAGGGCATTTAATTTACGAGTCACGCACAAAATATCGTTATATAGAAGGGACAACTTTATTGAGCCTAGAAAATAATATTTATTCTGCGCGTGGTCAAAATAACCACACGAGCAAAATCTAGGGCGTCAACTTATGCGATGCTATTTACGCTATCGGCGACGCGTGTAAAAGGACGCGTGCACGCGCGCGCGTTTAAAAGTCCTTGGATGGATTTTAAAAGGAGAATCATCCATATGGAGAGAGAAGGTGCGACAGAGAGCCGTGTATTATCCCGGAGGCCGCAAGGACCGCGCTCGCTTTCGCCGCGTTGACATGCCTGGCATGCGTTTAACTGTTAACGATTCGCGATCCAGCGACTATTCTGCTTTCACGCTCCTCTCGAATCCTCCGCCCGGGTTCCTCCCTATTGTTTACCGGATATTAAACGTCGCGTTATTATAATGCACGTCGGACGGAGGAATCTCGCGCGAAGCGCGTGCCCATTAGCATCGCTAATGTCAATGTTTCACTTCTATATTTGCATGAGTACCGAGCGAGAACTGCATGCGTTTGTAGATCTTAAATCAATTTTATGCGATTATTTTCTCAATTGCACGCGAGATCTTTGGTCGTACACTTTCTCTCATTGTTAGATAATACACATTGGAACAATTTGCGTATTTATAGCAGAATAAAGATGGGAATATGATAAACCAGAAATTAAAAAAATCAATACGAATTACATAAAGAATAATCAAGATCTATCATAATATAGAATCTATGAAATACCATATTTGTTTATATATTTTTCATTCACGTGCTTATCATTACTTCTTTTTTTTTTCAGATAATAGTTCTCGCTAACAAATTTTAAGTTACATCACACTGCAACTAAGATTACGTAAGGCAATTTATTTTGTTATGTGACAAAAAAAAAAGAAATACGACACAATTCAGATCGTAAGACCGACAGCAAATTTCATGGGTCAACTTTCTTTTTGCAATAAAGTGGAACGCGGATTTCGTCAGAGAGGCAAGAGATACACGATCACGTAGAAGGCGAGACTCAAGTACGAAGATACATAATATTTTACTTACGCTTCGCAATATGGCTGTTTGTTGAAACCTTTATACGTCCGCATATTCAGGGTCATGCCGCAGCCCTGGCACTTGAAACATTGTTTGTGCCATATCTGTAACAAGGAAACGTTGTTATTAACATTCCATGTCGATTTGTCAGTCTTACACAGTTGCGAAACGAGTAGCACGAAAAATTGGAAAAAATAAAATAAAATATATAATACAGAGTTGCAAACTTCGAATTTCAAATCAATACAAAAACGCAATTCACTATGAGTCACGATCTGATATCATATTATACAGTATATTTTCTCTCAACGATTACATTAATAAATACTAAATTAACGTTTTTGTTAGTACAAATTCTCGTTTTAGGAAATCTTGATTTGATTAAAAATAATCTATTTAATTTGACTTTTCTATTTTTTCGAATTTATAAGTATAATAAAACTTTCATAAAAATAATTTTATATACAAAGTTGCATTACATTGCAATAAACATCGGCGTAATAATGATTAATATTATTGATGATAATAGTAACGATAATAACTTGCGTTTTTATCCGAATTGTTATAAATTCTATCAATGTCTTATGATAATGACATTAATACACAAGCAATAGGATTTTTAAAATAATCGCATGAGAATAGTAATTATGATAATCGTATTTTTATCAATGTAATATCTTAATGAGATATACATATCGTATTTAATCACCGAAATTATATAATAATTTGATAATTTGTTTTGTTGAGAAATTATAACACACGCAACGTCGGCAGTTTTTGATGTGATAAAAAATAAATTTTATCTGAAGTTTCCAAGTTTCGGTGTGTTAATTAGTATACCATGACAAGAATGAATTTAATCAAATTATTTGCAGATTATAAATTTTCCAGCTGATATTATAAATAACTGCGTGTAATAATAAGATATACGCATATCGTAAAATCATTTCGCGATAAAGATAAAATGACGAAAAATGTAAAATAAAAATATAGAAAAAAATAAAAATTAATTATTCTGCTCTGAGATGAAAAATTAAAAGAAAATTAAAAGAAAAGAAAGAGAGAGATTTTCGAACCATTTCGTCTTACAGGTAGAAAAAGATGATCTTGATGACCTTTGTCTTATTATTAGCTACCGATATCTCTATAAATCATTATTAATGACTTCTTGCATTTTGCTTCGAAAGATAATCATATGCCAATAACAATGCACTTCGGTTTGATTCGCGAAATTTACGAGTTGATAAGGGTAAGAAATATGATTGTTTAATATCCAAGATAAGATCTTGCAGACGGGTTAATGGTATTAAAAGCGCAATTATAAGGCTTCCCCTCCCTTCTATGGTTCTTAAAGACGAAGAAGTTAAACGGTATTTAGTTAGATCTCGAAATGGCTCTCAGCCTTACCGCATTATACTCGATCTGCCATTGATAAATAGGGTACATGCAGCTCGCGTATTACGATGCAACGCAAGCATCGGTCAAATGTGTCTGTTACAATCTAGCAGCTGTGCGTAATCATCCACTTATCATTTTTCTCACAAACATTACAAGCAATATTAAAACGCTTCGAATAAAATTAAGCGATGTAAAATATTAGAAGAGCATAGGAAGATCGTTTATCAGTTTTTCTGATTTATTTTTGTGCAGCAACTTTAATCCAAGATTTAGCAATATATATACCGTCAACATTTTTTCTAATAAGCTAAATATCAGTATTTTTTGACTGACAGTTTCTATCGCGATAAATTTTATTCTTTATTTAATAATCAACATTGAATAAATATATTCACAATATACATTTCTATTTTTCATTATATAGACTTGTAAATTCAGATAATACAAAATATTTATTCTTTAGATTTTTTAGGATATTATCTCTGTTCTAATTTTGTAATCATAATTATTTGTTCTAAATAGTGTATATCATCCAAACTAATTTTTTTATAATTTTTTCTCGATATCTTTTTCATTATAATATTATTAGGTTACAATTAAATCTAAGTCGGTATAGAGCAATTGTTACGAAAAGATTTTCGACTGCAAATATATGGGTTTAAAGATCCATAGTAATGAACTTTATTTTAATTAAATGAAGAGCACACACGTATGGTTTTATTCACTGCGTCAACAGCTATATATATATTAAGTTAATTTGCACAATCGAAGGCCATCATAGTTATATCAAAATTCTCGACAATCGACAAGGCCGTTCTCAGGAATCGATAAAGGTTACAGATCGCAAGAGAACGCAATCGAAGACAGTCTGATCTTGATAGTTTAAGCATAAGATGATCATTACTATAAAATCACTTGAACTTTGAAACCTTTGTTTTCATGTTAGAAAACCAAAAAATTAACTTCAAGCTGTTTGATATCTTTTTGCATAACAATAAAATAAATTAGTACTATGAAAATAGTACATAAATTAGTACAATGAAAAGTTGTGTAACGTTGAAGAATTTCGGAAAAATCACTGTGAAAGACACTCACTAGTTACGCTTCCATTAAATTTTACAATTGCGAACAGTCCACGATTTTCTCATAGGACTTCCTTTCCGTTACAAAATAGCAAACAGGAAACTGAAAGGCACAGCACAACATGTTTTAACGATCCTTTCGAAAGCCGCACGTATAAGAGAACAATAGTGAGGGCAAACAAAGTGGATCCATAAAGCGATCTCGTGAGAAAACTTTAAATTAGATTTTATATAACAATTAGATTTTAAATAACAATAGCCCTTAGGTATTTCATTCAATTTAAAAAAAAAAATATCTTAAAGAAAGAAAAGACTTCTTCGCCAGCACAGATATCAATAGAAAAATAATTATTCTTATTAGAATAATATTAGTCAATAATTATATACGCGATAGTCGATTACTTCAGCGCTATCTTATTTTAAAATACCGGAAGTTAAATCGAGGCGACAAAGAAATACAATTTTAATCGTATCGATGCAGTGCAAAATTAAAACGTTATCCAGAATAAAGAGTTTCACCGGAACAATGAAACGTATTATACATTTTTAATTTCGTAAAATACTTATCAGTGCATAGCCATGTATTAAATAAAACATCGAAAGAATGTCTTTCTTTTTTATGAAGCGTGGCACGTATCAGTTTCTAGACAGTGCACAGACCAGGTCGTCGATGTCAATTCACGAGACGATGCTGGAATGCGATACCTTTTATGGTATACACGATCGAAATATGTATATTGCGATTACATTATTAGTAGGATTGTTCGAAATGTGTTGTAATTATGTTTTAGCATAAGAAAAAAATACAAGTTGAAGATGTGATGTAAAAAATATAAATATTGTGACGTAATTAATTTAAATTTTTATCACACTAAAAAATAAAGAATTACAAATCAAATACAGAATAATCAAATTATATTTTACACCATTATAATTAATTTGTAGAACTTTAGTGCCAAGCAAAATCAAATATATATTATTTTATTATATTTAAATAAAACACGTATTAATTATTTTTATACAAATTAAATTCTGAAAATAATCTTTATTTTATCACTTTTTTATTAAAAATGTTATATTTAAAAATCTACAAACTTCATGAAATAAAGCAAATTACGAATTATTAAATAAAATCTGTTTAGAAATTTTGTATAAAGAAGAAATTATATTTGAAACACGAAAATACATTTTTGTTTAAAAATTGAGGAAGAATGGAGTGTTTAAATCGGGACACACTGTCATCAACAGTGAAAGTTCAACTATGTAGTGAATCGTAAGTGGTAGTCGGTAGAACAATGACAACCGCATGATGATCTTAAATAACCTTTCTAACAAGCTAAATATTAAATAATGCGTCATAGCAGATACACGAGTACAAATTACTTGCTTTATTTAGTAATTGATAATAATTATAATTATTATAATTGAATTAAACACAACAAAAATATCTCGTTCTAATCGGTAGGAAATATATAAAAAGTCAGAGATTTTAATTGTTACTTTAAAAAATTATTCGAGTATCGAGATATCTTCAAACTTAAATCAATTATTATCTAAAGGATACTATAATTTGACAAAAATCTTATAATTCGTGATCAAAAATTAAAATAAAAAATTAAAAGTATTAAATCATTAAATAATCCCTCATAGATCTCTCTTTGTCTTACATATTTGTTTCTGATTCGAATTTACTTATTATCGCAAAATTATCGCATTAGTAAAAGCGGAGCATTATTGAATTATTTCTTCGGTTATTAGTGCAATTCTGGACAAGATATACATCATGAAACTAATGTAGATTAGAACTGAATCATGTGTGCGCATCATTTATAAAAAAATTGTTATTGGACAAAAATAATCTCATTTTTCCCGCGCGTGTTTAGAGAATTAACGCATGGAATGTGTATCTCTGTATGCAATCATTATATTCACGCTTCGCAATCGACAGAAACAACCGGATACCACGCCGCATCGTTCGCATAGCAGAAATATTTAACGACTGAAAACCAGTGGATCTAGAAAAGTGAGAGGAGGTCCAGTCATTTAATCAGATTGTAGATAATTGAATGCAAAGAGCGCAATGATATAATGAATAAATTGAGAATCCAAAGTGCTTGTTTGATAGCAATAACAATTTTAAAATAATACAGCTCAGAATATTATTACCTTTCCTTCTCTCTTTCTTTTGATAACTAAACGCATCATTGATAAACTGATAATCCCGTTCGTATAAAATAAAATGCAGAAATCTCGTTCGTATAAAATAAAATGCAGTATGAAAATTTTAAACTACTTTGACACAAGTGCAAATTTGATTTCACTAAGAAATACATAATTGTAATCCATGGAACATTTTATCGCGATTTCCTTTAATGATAAAAAAGCAACAGGTTGGAATCGACTTCATCTGTTATAATCGTGTAAGTAAAGCCTATGCAATGAAGATTCGTTGCAGTTTCGCTGCAAGTCGAACACTGCATATATACATAAATATATTCGCAGATACCGAATAAATTATCATATTACCGTCATATTATTTTACATATATGTATATAAAATAAAACGCAGCACATGTCTTTTATAATATCTGATTATATATATTTAAAGATTCCAGGAAATATTTAATATATTTTTAGAAATATAAGAAATATATTATTTATATATATATATATATATAACATACACACACATACAATTATAATCCTTGAAATTATAATTTTGTCAATATAATTTGTTTTATGTAACCCATGTGGATTACATAACATGAGATAAAAAAATTAAAATAATTTTAGAAACTAATTTTACACGTTCCTCAATATTTTACTCATTTTTTGTCTAACATCACATTTTCCTGACTTATATTTTCTTCTAAATTTCGATATCTTTCAGCACTATTTATAATAATTAAAAAAAAATTGCAAGAGAGAAAGAAAAGAGATAAAAAAATACTTGCTATTCGAAAGAACATTCGACGAGAAAGAGGCTAGTTATAGAAGTATGAACATTTTCCTTCATTAAACCCTTTCGCCTTAATCTCTTGTGTACTTTAATTCGTATTGTGCCTGTTAACCGCGTAATGCGCGTCTTGTCTCAATTTCTCGTCGTATCGTACCGCTCTTCCATTTATCTCTTTTTATTCTTCTGTTTCTTCGAGAAAACAGGAGAGACTTACAACCGCAATTTTATAAGAGAGTTTGCAGTAAGAACAGGCGTAAAATCTAGCGTAAACAACGACTTACACGTAAAATACGTAAATCGTTTTATAAGTAATATTACAATGATAGATAGAAAAAAGAAATAAGCATCACGTTTTCATTATATGTTGTTTTGAATAATATATGTGTAAACTAGTTTAATATTTTATATTACGTGAAATTAGCATTACAGGCGAAGTTACTAAAAATTATATATTAAAAAAAATATTCAAACGATTCATTTAAAATCAAGGAAATTTAATGAAATTAAATTTAATTTAATTTAATCAAGTTAATTTTTAATTTAAATTTAGGTAATTAAATTTTTTAACAACAAAATAGAAAATCTAAAGGCAACATCATTAAAATATTAATTAAAATTAAGATTTATCAATATATTTCTCATATGAAAACTTTATTAATTACATTTACGTTGCAATACAAATTTCCTCTTATTCCATGTGTGTAAAAAATGAACGTGATTAATGCATACAAAACAGCATACGAGAGAATTTAGAAAACTAATATGATAATCATGTGGCTCGATACGCATCCAAATTTAGAATCCTGACTTCCTCTATCTCCTCTCGAATATCCGAAGCTAGTTTTCCGACGCGGAATGCCGCCCACATGATTTAAAAGCCCCGTTAACTCGCTTACATTGAGTTTTATTAACCCTCTAGTATAAAGCTGCATAAATGAGATGCGCTTAAAACATCGTCTACACGTTTATTTTTACATTTTACATAAAGATATCTTATTGAATGTTCAAAATATTCATCTTCATATCTCTGCATACGCCTTTTTAAAACAAAAAAAATTATTTAAAACATATTGTAATAATGCTTATTGCAAAATATTATGTATAAAACTTTAGATTATGTGTGAATATGTTCAGAATTAAAGGAATTATTTGAAAATAATCTCTTGAAAATCGATCAGTGTCTTACATAAAATATATGTAAAAATATTTTTTTCGGATAAAAACAATTGAAAAAATAATTTACTATTATTGATGATTAAAACTCTTTAGTAAATGCAAAGATATGCGAGAAAAGTCTGTCTCCCAACATTCTTTTTTCTTTTTACATACGGCAAGACTGCTTGCTCATATCGGTCATTCAACGTAAGGATAAACGAGACGAAGAATATCACGGCGAATGGAACTGAGGACGGCTCGGTGAGCGGAACTAAACGAGAACGGTACATCCTGTAATCTATCGCAGAAAAAGTTTTGATCCGCTATAATGCGTCAACCTTTTCAACATCTTGGCAACAACCACCAGAAAAAATTAATTAATAAACTATGTAATAACGAATTAATAACTGTGCCTTTTTCGGAATGATTAATTTTATATGAAGGACCTTTTAATGAAACTATTTTTCATTAAATGTAATTCTTTGCGATAAACTCCTACTTATTTTACATATACAATAGACTAATTCTCACGTGATAGTAGCAATATAATCGATTAATTTTTTAAATCTAAACACTAATTAAAATATTAATATTAAGTTCTTAAACAGTTTTTATTTAAATAATAGTATTGGTAAAAATAAAAAAAGATTGCTGCAATAATATTGTAATTTTGTAACGTTTTTTTACAAAGTTAAATATTTTATACTTTACCTAAATAAATGTATATTTATAAATTATATTAAAACGATATAATTTCAAAATAAAATATCAATACCGTAAGATTGGAATAAAAAAATTTATAATCGGTTGACTTAATTTCCGATTTCAACAGAGTAGGAGATTCCGGATTCAGTCGTTCATAGGAATGAGTCGGATAAATTATAGCACAGCAAATGGAAGTAAACGGGAGTTGCACGCCACGGTCTTTCACGATAAAAACACATGACACAGCCAGCAAGGATTTGAACAGAACTCGTTCATGTTCATAGTTTTAAGCAAAATGCGAGTCATAAATCTGGGATTTCAAGGTTTATTCACTAAAGCGGAAGTTGGCACATATGGTGAATAAAGTAAAAAATGTGTTTGTCACATTTCGCTTGAATGGCGATTAAAGCGAGACAAAATTCAACGAAAATTATACCTTAAATAAATTTAAAAGAATCTATGTATAGCAAATGAATTTAAACGAGAATAAATATTTCATTTTTTGGTCCAAAAATTGTTTGAGAGAAACATATTCTTCAGAGACACATATAACTTGTTTTAAAAATGTATAAAAAATATAGTACTGATATATAGAATATAATTTTTTTTAATTTTGCGCTATTCACGAAATTTCATTATTTACGATTGCAGAATGCACATCCTGTAAACTCAACAAATATTAGAAATATTTTAGAAGAAAAAGTGTATAAATAAAAAAAATTAAATTAAAAAAGATTATAGATATTTCTCTAGTTTTAGATCTTTTTACATTGTTTCTTATTACTATTCCTTCCAAAATTGTCATCTCTTGTCTAATTTACTTAATGCGTATAATTTACTATTGATTTAAATCTAATTTACTATTTATATAAATATTATTGATGAAATATAATAAAGGATACAATTTTATATCGTATAATCACTTAATGATATTAAGTTTTTCAAAATCTAAATTTCTAGAAATTATAGAGTTATAACGTTGAGTCAAATCATTGCAATCGGTATGCGAACGGTACATTCTGCATAGTCTCCCACTTCGTTTATCCTTCGTCTCTTGAAAAATGCTCGTATCCGTTTTCTATGTGCTACGAGCACAATATTACATTTAACTATAATGATCGGAAAAGAATTCCTATAAACGATGGATTGCCATGTTATCGTTAAAAGAAATTATTTAACAAGAATGCAAGTTGGTACTTTTTTTAGGCATTTATTAGTTCATAAATAATCAAAGAAAAGAGAGAGAGAGATAATTCTATTTTTAGATATTATATACATACGTTTAATAAAATTTAAAATATTTTAAATTTAATTTAATGCTAATTAAAATGCAAATGCCAAATTCTTTTAGATAATATTATTATATTTATTTGAGACATTCTCTATAAAAATTAAGTGAACGTCACAGAACAAGTTATCAAGGTAAGAAAGCCGAAATACATCTAATCGAACGAGATGTTCCTCCTGCATAATTGTTTTACCTTTATATCTGATTGTAAGTTTTTTTTATTTATTGCCTAGAAACAGCTACTCGCTGTTATTCATTCGGACAAAAATATAATTCTTTACGAAACATTATACATAGTTATCAATGCAATTAATTTTTTTCGCGTAATGTGTGCAAAAGATGACTACCTAACAATTATTTTATTTTTTATAAAAAAAATTAAAGTACTAAACATGATTGATATTCTCATCTCTAATATTTCTATTTATTCGATTTGATTATTATCATTAATATGCAATTAAATTTGTTTCACGTAATATACGCAAAAGATGACTACCTAACAATTATTTTATTTTTCATAAGAGAAATTAGAGTACAAAACATGATTGATATTCTCATCTCTAATATTTCTATTTATTTCGATTTGATTATTATCATTAATATGCAATTAAATTTGTTTCACGTAATATACGCAAAAGATGACTACCTAACAATTATTTTATTTTTCATAAGAGAAATTAGAGTACAAAACATGATTGATATTCTCATCTCAAATATTTCTATTTATTCGATTTCATTATTATCATTAATATATATGCAATTATTTTTTTTCGCGCAAGATACGCAAAAGATGACTACCTACCAATTATTTTATTTTTCATAAGAGAAATTAGAGTACAAATGATTGATATTCTCATCTCTAATATTCCTATTCATTCGATTCGATCATCGATCGTAAATAATATTGAATTTAGAGATGCACTAAAATCTGACAGCTTTTAGTAAAATACAAACTGTATCAATTAGCATACTCATTTCGCGAATTCATTCTAATTTATAATATAAATATTCGCAACCTTGTAACACACATAGTGGAAAAACAAACTTTATCTCGCTCATGCCACGGAACTAAAAATACACGACTCCTTTTTTATTCGTTTGAGATTTCGTGAGATACGAAGCGACATTAAATAAAACAATTTTTTATTATATCAGCCCAGTCGTTCGCTCGAGTCGCGTCATGTCGCGGCGCAACAAGTAGACGGCTCCCTTCGGCGAGCATGGAGCGTTCCGCAGCGTTAAACACGCGTGCATCACGCACGCACGCACGACGAAGAGAGACCAACACGCCGCGAAGGTCGCCGAGCCCTTCTCAATGGAACGGTACATCTCTCCCGCGATGGTTAGCTCTCTCTTTCTCTCTCTCTCTCTTTCCATCTATTTCTCTTTGTACGTGTGTACCTGTATGTGTGTTTTGTGTATGTATCTATTTCTCTTTGTGTTGCGTTCGCCCTCTCTCTCTCTCTATTTTTTTTATGTCGCGTTTCTCTCTTTCTCCTTTCCTTCTCTCTCGCTTCTCGAGAAAAGTAGTCTCTCGAAGACTCGAATTCCTCCTGATCTCGCGACGAACAAAGATGCCATGATCGCAGCTTACGTACCTTGTCGAGGCACTTGAGCTCCTCGATCGGATAGACCGTCTTCTCGCAGCGAGCGCACGTCTTGCTCATCTTTCTCTCCTCTTCCTCGGACTACGTCGTCTTCGCTCCGTTCTCTCGCTGCACTTCCGTCTGCTTTTCTCTCTTCGTCTATATCCTAATTCCTCGATGCCGAGACACCGCGAGCGATAGTAAGCACACGCGCACACGTATGTCGTACGTAAACGTACGTACGGCGGGGAGGAGTCGGTATTTGCACGTGCGTGATATATGTATATATACACTAGCGACACATTCGAACGAACCCGGACTGCTGGATACGAAACCGCTTGCGCGAAATCGTCGGCGCCCACTTGTGCCCCCGAAAATCCGGCGGGAAAAAAAAACGCCCCGAGGTTCTCCCTCTCTCTTCTTTTATCCCTTTGGCACCAGATCCACGGAAACGTCAGCGGAAAAACTCTCCAGCTCGCACGGTCGCCAGCCGCATCCAAACCGCACTGCCCTCTCGCCTAGCCACGCGAAAAAAAACCGTCAACTGACAGCGATGGTGGACCGCACTGCACTAGTCAAGACGACGACTCGTCGCGGACGGCGAGTGCTGCGTCACGTGGTATCGAGCGCGCATGCGCGGGACTCAGGCCCGACGCGAGCACTCCTGGCGCCCCGTGACAACAATTTTGTGTTGCGGCAAACACATTTTTCTAATATTTCTCACGTTTTGTGCTCATTTCTTTCTCCGTGCGAAAAGATATTACACACTGATCACAACTTTGATTATATTATTTTATCAAAGATATAAAAATCGTATGTGTTATTAACACAAAACATTTTTGAAAAAGACGATCAAAACCACATATTTAAGTTTATATTGAATTACATAAAATAGAAAATAAATATAAATGCAAATAAATAGAAAATAAATATAAAATAGAGTAATATTGTTATATTAATCGATCAAGGAATTAATAACAACGTTATTTAAACTGATCTTACAGTTAAATTATTTGCGTTTATAAATAAATAAATTATAGAAAATGTTACGAAAAAAAGGTATATACATATTTTATATCAACATATTTAATAATAATTATATTTTACCTTCTTTTCTTGAAAAGTTGATGCTTGTTCATCATTAATATTATTAAATGTAGTTTTGAAAATGCATATACGATCTTTTTTTATTGATATAGTTAAATCGGATTTGTAATAGATTAATTACCGTGTAATTTGTCCTAAAAATATTTACTGTAGAAGAGAGATTGTGTGCCAGATTTAATAAAGTTGAATAGAAATAAATACTACGTTACTCAATGTAACTAGACAAAATATCTCTATTTTACGTAAATTCGTTTTATTCTTATTTTATTATGAAATAATAAAACAATAAAATAAAAGAATAATGTAAGGAGATTTTCTATGATATATTTTTAATAATGAATAAAATTATCACTATTATTTGTTACTTATTATTGTATGAATTTGTCGAGACATTGATAATATAGTATACTAATATATCGGCCTGATTTTAAAAAAGTAATAAAATATATAATAGTTAATTTTATTTTTTCAAGTTATTATATATAAATTTCGACAATTCGCAAAGAATAAATTCAGATATTCAAATTTAAATATTTTTTAAAAAATATATTCTATCACATAACTTGATGATATTAACGCGCAGATGTTTTATCAACGTTTTGTAGAAATCATTTAGCCGATATCTATCAACTGGCGCTCTCTATAGATTGTAGAGAGAATGAAAAATAATATAGAACATAGTTATTACAGTTTAAAAAATAATTAAGAAAATTAAAATTAAAACATATCTATGTATACTTGTTAAATATAAAATACAAAATTATATAATAAAAAATATAAAATTTAAATATTTGAATTTATAATTAAATATAAAAGTTTCATTTATAAATTTCATTAATTTCTTTATGGACAATGTTTGATTTATACAGCAAGTATAATTATATAATAATTTCAAATCTTTTCAATTTTTACCTTTAAGGAATTGATAAACTACGCTAAAATCCTTATTCGAGAATCCATGAGCAATAATTGTCCTATAAATTTGATGTGCCAACGAACCAAGAGGAATAGGAGTTTGCGTCCTGGTTGCAGCAGATTGAGCTAATCCCAAATCTTTAGTCATCAGTGTTGTGCCAAAACCACCCTATATATGTATATTAACATATTATTATACTTTATACTTATCTAGTTTTTGTTTGATGTATCAATGAAATTAATTGTCGATAATTTATATTTTACATTTAAAAAAATTAAGTAATTATTTGTTGTGATAAAATTATTTTTAAAAACAAATACATTTTTTAAACTATTAATAAAACATTTCAAGGTATTATTCATATTTATCCTTAATTCCATGTCTGGAAGTCCAACTGAAAAAATAAATCACAAAAAAATTTTCATGATTGATTACCTCGTAATTTTTCGAACTGGGGACATTAGGTAAGATTCCTGGAACAGGATTGTAAAGATCAGAAGACCAGCATCTCCCCGAGCTAGAATTTACGATATTCGCTAACACTTTTGCATCTAAGCCCAGCCTAAAACATATAGAACCTGAATTAAAAAATTAAAAGTAAACAAGAAACTATATCCTGCTTCTTTCTCACTTTTGTCCAAGGTTAAATGCTTCTGCTGTACCAATCATACTAATGGCTAATAGCATATTATTACATAACTTAGCAGCTTGACCCATGCCTACATCACCACAATGAACAACTCTGGATCCCATAACTTCGAGTATAGATTGTGCGTGATCGAAATCTGTTCTTGAACCGCCAACCATAAATGTTAAAGTGCCATCCTTAGCCGCATTTACACCTGTACGATATTAATACAGTTTAATATTTAATTTTTCATGTTTCTGTGCATTTCGGACTTGTTCTAATTTTACTTATGTTTATTAATTATTTGGATTTACTGGTACAATAAAATCTATTGTATAATTTTTTGCACAAATTAGTAAAGTTTTACGAAGAAAAAAGTGTTAATTTATATTTAATAAAATAATTATATTTATAAAATAAAATATTTATATTTCCTTCTTCGGAAAAAATCAAAAATTGTTCTTGAAAATAAAAAATTTTTATTAAATTAATAAAATATTCAAAATGCAATTTAAATTTTGAACCAAATAAATCATCCTTACCACAAATAGCATGCATATTATGAATGTTAAATTTAATTTACTTTTTATGATAAAATATTTATTTTATCCCCCTACTGCAACAACTGATCCAGCGACTTGTAGTTATATTATAACCTTTTCTTGATATATTAGTCTGATATTTTATTTTATTAAAAAATCTATGAGACACACCTCCCGATACGGGACTATCTATAAATCTCAAATCATATTTCTGAGCCTGCGATGCGACTGATTGAGACACCGATGGATCCACAGTACTGCTATCTATCAGTAAAACATTCTTCTTCGCTGCGCTAAAAAATTAAAAAACTATAATTGCAAGATAAAATATGTAATACATATTATAAAAAATTTGATGTCATTGTTTCAAAAAATTTGTTTGACTGTATGCAAATTAATTTTACCTGAGTACACCGTTTTCGCCGGTGTAGACGTCGAGGACATGTTGATTGGAAGGCAACATCGAAATGATAACTTCAACTTCTTTTGACAGTTCAGCCACATTCGATGCGCTATTTGCACCTGCTTCCACTAAATTTGTCACTGCCGATTTATTCAAGTCATATACGATGAGCTTGTAACTCTAATAAAATAAAAAAATTCGTTAAAAATAAAATATCTTTCCATTAAAATTTTTTTTCCTTATAAAAACTTTTGTCCATTTAATAAAATACTAATTCCTCGAGTGTATAATTTTATAATAAATAATTTTATTGTTTACCTTCCTCAACAGTGTATAATTTTATAATAAATAATTTTATTATTTACCTTCTTCAACAGATTTTTTGCCATATGACCACCCATGTTCCCCAATCCGACGAATCCAATTTTTGAATAACGTCTTGCTACTAAATAGATATTAGAATTTTAACATATATATAATATAGGAATTATTTTCAAATCATCAGTTTAATGATTTAAGTCTTTAACATTAGAATAACTGAGAAAGCTAATAGTTCAAAACAATTTTTCTATATCTTTTGTATAAATCATAAAGAAATAAAATAAAAATTTCTTTCGCTAAAAGTTTCTCATGTTCATATAAATATATATATAGATTTCACTGTTGAGATACATATACATATGCTTAATGTAAACATAATCGGATATAATGGTAAACATGTTTTTCTGAAATTTCTATCTAACACAAGTTTTATTAAAAGAAGATTAAAAGATTGATTTTTGGGCAAAATCAATCTAAAATAATCGACTTACCTGTTGTCGCCATAAAACTGGTAAATGATCTTGTTATACAAACACTCATTTTAAAAACTTATTGCCAGAGATTGTTGTAAAGCCAAGATACTGATTCGCATGAGATTCGTGTCAGTCGATTTTACGTATTATTTAAATGTATATAAAAGCTGTTTTTGCCACACATGTATTCATTATTATATTATATATATTTTGTGCAAATTAAATAGTTGATTGACACTTTAACGTAAACAAAATTGAAAAAAGAGTACATCACATAATACAAGAGAACTGACACACGTGTATAAAACTAACAGCGACATCACATCAGTATAGGGTATCAATGATTTAGCAAAAACGACATTATATAACTTGATAAGGCTTGATGACGAGAATACGGCGGGCGATTCAAATAAATTTATGAAAACTATTAAGAAAGTATGATTATACCGAGTCTCGCAAAATATTAAAACACAATCTTAATATAAAAACATTTAAAAAACTACAAAGTACATATTAAAATAAAAAATATAACCGTAAAGTAAGATAATATTTTAAAAAATAATTTTTTTCTAAAATATGTTGCAAATTAAATAAAAAAATTTCTGATCAGTTCTAACTATAGACTCGTATAATTTTGCAATCATTAATTTATGACCATTATAGCGATTAAGATCACACGCGATGGTTAGTATATTGCACGTACATATGTATATGTACAAGTATAAACATATAAGATATCGCTCTTTCATCATTACATTGAACCATTTTTTTAGATATATGCATTAAGTAATAAACGTCACCTTGCATGTCATTTTCTATCGTTCTAAGCGATCGTTTTATAGCCCATGAGAGGGTTCTGTTAATATTATCCTATAATTCTTTCCTCTTCTCGCACGACTATAACAATGAAATAACATTAAATATAATAAAAAATTATTCTTTTTAACAAAAAAATTGTGTGGAATAACACAATTTTCTTAAAAAAGAGAAAAAAAGATTAGTAAAAAATCTGATATGTAAATGAGTTTGTATCATGTCAAACAAGGTTACACGTGTCTTTAAAATATCTGATATTATATATACATATATGCGTAGATGTGAGTCCATAGAGTTCAAACTTTACTCAATATTTAAATCTGACGATTAAATTATCTGTTTAAAATATCAAAGATTTAAATCAATTTATATATGAGTAAATGCAATATTTAATCAATAATAACAACAAAATTCAATATTTAATAGCATATAAGTGTATTATCGTAAATTTAAAATGTTATGTTTAATTAAAGAGAAATGCACTGCGCGAATTTGTTACGTATCATTTTTATCGCTGTATGTTGATAAATGATGAATATGTTTTTAAATATTTTCACATAGATCGATACCATCAAGGTCGCGCTACGATAACAGGATATTAGATCATCATTGTTCGAGATAACAATGATTAATTCACATTTCCTTATTGGCGTTAGAAAGTATGTCATCACTAATATTTTATGGGCTGGCAATTAAGTGATGTACATAATTGCGTTTACGTTGCCTTACTCGACCCGCCCGTTTCACATAATTATATGTCAACCATGTTGTTCGTAACATGTTTATTTAAGTTTGCTATCAGAATAGTTATCTGCTATCCTTAAAACTGCATTTCCCCGGTATTTCAGTCCTACGTAAGGCTATGTGAACTGCATCTCGTCTATCAGTATAGTGTAATGCAACTTGCATTTAATATTCGTATGCAGTTTTGTTTAAAATTATAATCTGCCAAATTGCCTCTTATTCTCCTATTAGATCTACGTGTTATATTTTAATTAAGTGCAACGAGTTGATAAACACAAATTTTCGATATTATGGAGAATGTGACGATGTGAAAGAAACTCATGTAAATTCAGAGACATCAATTAATTTAACAAATTAGAATTATTAATAACTTAACATCAATATACCTTATATATATAATAATAAGTCTTATACATATGTAAAAGAATCCTATGTGACTATACTTATTATATGATCAATAGTACGCGTTTAATTATTTTGACATACGCACTTGCATATATACGTTTAACTTCAAGATATGTATTCGTTCTTTTTTTAATGCCTTATATTATTATTATACCTACAGATTATCACAAATAAGATTACTGATAAAAATGTTATTACTACATTATTAATATAATTGATAATGAGTGATCATGAAAATAAATTCAGTGTTTGGTATTTTACTCATCATTACCTCAGTATTAGCTGGCAAAAAAAATATTATAAAAACTTCTCAAATGGAATCCTGGATATCAACGGGCAATTTTACGACGCTAATTAAAAGATCATTCTTTTATTCTACGTGCTGTAATATCTTTTTAAGTGGTTGGTCCTTACACAGAAATTATATACCTCGAAGAAATCATGAATATATATTGTAAGAGAACTTCATTTTGCAGAATCGATTCACAATGAAGTGCTATTCCGTCAATTTATAAATATTTATCCGTATGAATATCTACTGCGTCAAAATATGTATGAATGCCAAAGCTACTTTGTACTTGGATCGATGGATGACGAAATAGAAAAAGATATACAAAAGTAAAGCGAAACGATAGTATAAGTTTCAATTATTTTTTTAGTAATGTGTGATGAATAATAATACCCGTAAACCACGGAAAAAACTACCACAATACGAGAAACTATTGATATAATAATAATTCTTCAATAATATATGAATAATTATGAAGAATTACTGTTATATCAATAATTTTTTCATATTTTTGTAGTTTTTTTTATACGAGTATAGATAATATAATTAAATTATTGCAAACGAATTATTTGTATAATCGAATTCATTCTATTCTCTAAGATTCATAGAAAAACATATATACTCTTTGATAGAATACCCTCACATATATCAACGACAGAAATTCTCATTATTGTTAATGGTGAATTGAAAAATAATTCAAGACTTTTGAATGTTTCTTTATATGAAAATTCTAATGCAAACATCGTATCAAAATCCGGAATCTGGACTTTATCAAAAAATTACTTGAGGCCCAGATTCTTTCTAAATGTGAACAGGTAGCTATAATTTTTTTATTATACATATATTCTAAATTTTATTTTTTTTTTAATTATACATTCTAATTGAATATATTCATGTCATAAATCTCTCTACACAAAATTATTTTTTTCAAATTTATTGAATATTATACAAATATGTTATGTTTAATTGTAAGCTTTCATAATTGATACAAATTGCAGTTACGAGGACTTGACATCCGAACTCGATATAATTAATTTAAAAGGTCGAGAACTACAAGTTTGTACGTTTTATCAGCCACCCGTTTCTTATCTTTATAGAACGACCAAGAAAATAATTAATGGTATCGAAGAAGAAGTTTTCCTAACAGATAATGGTAAACCATGTTTAAAAACACATTAATTGAGAGAGAGAGAGAATAAAATTGATTAATATTATTACAATCTTAGATTTTAATTATTATTAAAATTAATAAAATTAATTAAAGCTAAAATGAAATAATTAATGAAAATTGTAAATTATTGCAAAAGTACAAAAAGCGATCGTGGCAATAACAATAACAATAGATTCTCTATTATACAGACAAAGAAATGGATGGGATAGAAATACAAATATTTCTGCTTATAGCGGAAAAGTTGAATTTTACTTGGACACTAAGAAAACCGCAAGGAACTTACAGGTAATTTTGGATTTTTAATTATTAATTTTAATTTGCATAAATTTCTTTATACATATATATATATATATATATAATAAATAATTAATCTTAAAAATATCAATAAATTTTTAGATACGGTCGACGTGTAAATGATACATATTGGAATGGTGGTGTCATTCAACTTTTAATGGAAAAAAAGGTAAAATTATTTATTCAAGCAGTCCAAAATATAATACAAGTATCAATTTTATACATTAATTAATAATAAGAAAAAAATGCTGTCAAATCATTTTATGCTTATAAGTTTAAATTAATAGTTTGATAAGATATAAATTTAGATTATACCGTTTAAAATTTTAATTTATTCTAAACGTGTTTTATTTTTTAAATATAAAATTCAATTAAAATATTTAATAAGTCAATTTTATGTATTTTCTTCCTCTTATACGAAGATTGATCTAGCATTCGGCAGCATCTGGTTAACGCCTAATCACAGTAATTTTGTAAACATGTCAGAACCATGGTATCAGATGTTTATGCATTTTTTGGTACCCCGACCGCGACCAATCACCAATTTCTGGGCACTCACGAGACCTTTTCCAATAGATTGTTGGCTACTTCTAATAATCTTGTTGATCGCAATGAGCATATATATGTGTACACGTGCTAGAATTGATCCAAAATTTCCGAAACGTAAGTTAAATACTCTTCATAATCATTATATGTTACTTCTAACAATTAAAAGTAAACAAATATATAATTTAAGTCGCCTTATTTTTTATAAGTTGATATTTGATATATTAAATATTCTATAAATTTCGTTAAACAATCGAGATTATTAAAAATTTTATTTTTTAAATAAAATATTAAATTATAAATATAAAATATTAACATTTCATGTATTAATACTTTATAAGAACAATCGATATAGATATAAGCGCCATCAAGTACTATATTTATGCTATTTTTAGTGATATCTTATGTACATAATTATTATCTTATTTCTTTAAAATTTTCTTGTTTTTATAAATGTAATCGCACTTTATTATTTAGATAATATTGTCTATTGAAAATAAAATATATGAAATAAGAATTTGAGAAAACGAAAAAGATTGTCATATCAATGTTAAATAAAAAATTTATTTTCTTAGGTTTTCGGAGTATTATCTGCACGATTACAGAATTAATAGGTCGTTTGTTAGGCACGTGGGTACCCAGAAACACCGCCAATGCTAGGTTCGAACTGCATTTATGGCAAACTGCAGGGGTCGTATTAGTGACCGCTTATTGTAGTAGTCTTGCAGCCAGACTCGCGAGTTCAGAATACGAAAACAGGTAGCAACAATATATATTTTATTTTTAAATTTTAAAAATAGTTCAAACATTAAAATTTACTTATAATGCATTTTTATCAATTATACATATATAAAAATAAGTTTGATAAAAAATTACAGTTAAAATCTCAACTACCCTCGTAATTTAAATAAAAAATTATTTTAATCATTTATCATTGATTTTTTTTTATTATTCATTAAGCTATATTTAATTCTAAGAAAAATATATAAATCATGTTCTGTTTCTAGAATCGACACAGTATATCAATTTCTCGAAGCAAATTTAACATGGAGTCGAAAAGTAGAACCAAATTATTACGACTACTTCGATATGAATGTACGTAGAATTTATATTTGTGCAAATGAGCATTAATTTTTACTGCTGACGTGATGAACGTATTTATACATATATACATATATCATCAGGATCCTTATTCAAGTCAATTACCGAAAAAATACGTAACTATAAAGGATCCTAAAATGTTACAAACATTAATCAAGAAGGGTAATTATGCAATTATCGGAAAAATTATAGGATCGATCTTCTTTCCTGAAGATCAAATTTCTAACGAGGATCTTAAAGTAAGATGTAAAAAAAAAGAGTACATTTATTTGAAAATATTAAAATACAACACGCTAAAATTAATTAAATTATTTTTATAAGAACTATAGATTGATGAAGCAAATGATAGGCAACTATTACTCAGCTTTTGCAGTCCAACCATGGCTATTACGACCGGTTGACAAGGTAATATGTAATATGAAAATCGTATTCGTAAACACATATCATAATGTATCATAAATGTTTGACAAATAAAAATACATTTGCAATTTTTGCTAAAATTAAATTAAAATTAAATTAAATTTATACACACAATAGAATTTTTACGAGATTATCAATCGACTTCAAATATATTCTTACAATTAAAAACATTTCGTTCTATAAACAGAAAAAAGATATATATTACATATAAACATTTATTGAGAGAGAATATTTAAATAAATTAATGAGACAGAGAAAGAGAGAGACAGAAATTATTTTAATACATAATATACTTTCTAATAATATCTCAAATATTGCTGTTATAAATGATACATTGGAATATTTTATTCTTCTATAGATTATAGCATGGTTGAGAGAGTCAGGCATTACTTATTTTCATCTAAATGATGTCCTTCATCGAAAAGCTAATTTCAATCTTCGCGAAGTGCTGAAAGAATATGATAATCTCGACAAAAGCGCCAGGGTCTTAGGATTAATGCCGTTAGGCGCCGGATTTACAGCGCTCATTGTGGGTCTTCTAATATCTACAATAATATATTTCTATGAATTGAAGCAAGCTGCTGGTTCGCGATCAATTCGCGAAGTTTTTCGAGAAATACAAAAGAGACGAGAGGGATATGAATTATTAGCGTATAAGAGAAAGATAAAGAGAAAGAAAAGGAGTATCGGAGAGAAATTGAGTTAATACACAGTTCGCACACACACACAAGCAATAAAAATTTTAATTTACCTGTAATCAGGTCTGTCGAATACATTGTAAATACCGAATTTGCGCAAAAATCCAAAGATAAAATTTCTTATAATTTACATCACTATTGAAGAAATAAAACAGTTGTGTTTTAATTTTTTTATGTATTTTATTTTTTTATATTTTAATTTTTTTATGTATTTTATTTAATTTGATATGGATATAACATACAATGCGAATCGAGACAACCAATCAGCAATGCGGAAATTCGGCAACAATACATGCGAGAATTGACTTTATACATGCCTTTTTTACGAATGGAAACTAGCACGCCTTTTTTAACCATTGCTTAATTGATTAATCAAATATCTAATAAACTTGTGGGATCTGTCTACATAATATATATATATATATATAAATATATATGTATATACATATAATATTTATTGTTACTATAAAAATATAGACACAGCCTACAATTTTAATCGCTTCTATTGATCACACTTTTTGCAGCTAAATTATTGGGGTATGGCCATATCCAGTTATATATATATATATATATATATATATATATGTGTGTGTACATATATATATACATATATATATCAGTGCTACATACCGACATCTGTCGCCATGCGATTTATTCGGTGCTGACTTTATTAAAGGTGTATCAATATTTAAAGACGAGCGATTAATTTAGCATTTGAATATCTTAAAAATATATTGGTTGCACAACATTTTGCTGCCAATAACCCAGTCAGAAATAAATAATCAAATCGACGTCGATTCAACGATGAATTGACGTCGATTCGACGACGAATTAACGTTGATTAAATATTATTTCTGACTGGGAAACAGATGTCGGCTTGCAAACTCATGTGATAAGCATGTAAAGCATTTGAAGGCAACAACGGTATAAATAAAAAGATTAATTTATCGCTCGCCTTTAACTTCTGCCACGTTTAATTATTAAATATACTGACCATTGTCGCCGCGCGGTTTATACAACGAGTTATATGTGAACTTCAAATATATATTATTTATCTATTTATTTTAAATATAAGTAACACAAAAATAATAATAATATACGTAATATTATAACGGGAAGCACACATTTTTGCATAGGCGCATAAACGTAAGCATAAGAATCTTGATTAGTGTATAAACGTATGCATAAGAAATTCAACCAATTGAATTTTTTCTTATGCATTTCCTTATGCGCTTATGCAAAAGTGTATATGCTCCCCGCTTAACATTCACACCTCTCGCTCACGGAAATACGAACCGACAATTATGGAAGCGGAAAAGGAGCAACAATATACGTGATACAAAACACTTCACGCGTTTCATGACTTTTTTTACATAGAATATTAAATTAAAATATATACATACACGTTAACATATGAGAGAGGAAAGGAAATATATTACAAGTAAAACATTAATTATGTATTACTATATACATATACATATGTACATATGTATGAATATATACATATGCAAAAGTGTATATATGTATATTTGATGATATAATAATTTATAATCTATTAACTCTATGATTGTTTTTGTAAAATTAATTTAGGTAGTATATAAAATATTTTTATATCTTACGAAAGATATTATTTTAATGATGTAAAAAATTGTACATTATTCTATATTGTGCGTGTACTTAAAGCTTTCTTTTTACATTTTTAATGCTTAATTAAAAATACTTAAATAAAAAATAATTATACAATTAATAAATAAATTTCTGCTCAACTGAAATTAACTGAATAAATTTTATATACATATATATATATATATATATATATATATATATATATATAATTTATTCAGTAGAAACAGCATTTCAAATGTTTGGCGAAAGATCAAGTTTGATTTTAATTACAGTTTTTACTTAATGATTATTTGCATACAAAAAAAACTTAATATTAATATAAATGTTCTGAGAAATCCAATACAATTATAAAGAAATATTGTGACGTGTTGTAATAAAAAATGTCTTATAGCTGACAATGAGTAACTATAGTAATATGCTCAATCAGGCGTATTATTAATTCTTTTCATATCCAATAAAGACACTTATCAATCCAAGTCCGAGAAAATTGCATAACTCCATTCGAGCTTCTGCAACGAATGGAAGTATATAAATACAGTGTTTCTTTATCTTTGCTAACAGAACGAATTATATTTTTATCCACATCGCACTGCGTGCGATTACTGCGATTACTGCGTGGTGAAAACACAGTGTTACTTATATTTTGGAAGAAAAAAGATCGTAACAAGTGAATCTAATTGTATGATAGTTCTAAATTACTATTAAATAGACAAAACAGTAAAATGAAGAAAAAGCATATCAATGATGGTAAGGCAAGTTTGCATAAATAATGTGTAAAGAAAATATCAAATTATAAATCACAAATGTGTCATATTGGTTATTTAATTATCGTTATTAAAAGTATAATATAAATATAAAATATAATATAATATATTTAAAGAGAGAGATATAAAATAAAAATATAAATCCAAAAATATATTAAATATTAAATATATAAAAAAAATAACGTCAACTTTTAAAATTAAGCTGATAATATAAGTTTAATAATAAACTCTTTAAAAAATTGAAGTCGCCAGTGAATAAACTTGTATTGTTTTAATAATAAAATTACTATATATGTGTACATATATGTATTGGGTTGACAAATAAGTTCGTTCGGTTTTTTTAGAGTAAAATAAAACACAATTTTTTTAATGCACAAAATAAATTTTATCAATTTTGTATTAACCATTTTTATCAATAACGTCTTGCCATTTTTTCATCAACAATGTCAATCTTGAATTAATCTCGGTCGGACGACGAGAGAGTCATTAACGTCGAAATCTCCTGACGAAAATATATTTTTATGATCTCCAACCTCTTTTGCCTTTTTTGAAGTAACAAACAAAATATAACGATAATGCATGTTATTTACTAACACTTTCACAGCTATGCAACACACAATACTGATGTTAAACAAACTGAAATTCACAGAAAAGTTATGTGAAATACACCTTTTTCAAATACGATATTTGAATTGCACAATAGCACCGAGGAAAAAAAGATTGAATCGGAATGAATTTGCACCAAACCAAAAACCGAAGGAACTTATATGTCAACCCAATATATGTATAAATATGTGTGTGTTGTATTTATATGTATTGTTAAATTCTATATATATATGTGTATTGTGTATTATATAATTAATATCTTAATTATTATTATTAATAATAATAATAATAATAATAAAATAATCATGTTTTAAAAATAATCTGATATTTTTCAAAATAATGTCAATAGAACAATGTCTTATATAAAATAAAGTATTACAAATATAAAAGGCTAATAAGAGCAGATGCAACATCAAGATTAAACAACTAATTTATTACATCTAATCCATGTATACTGATACAAACAATACAGTTAATTTAAAACTATAAAAATAGACTCGAAAATTGAAACAAATTAGGAAGCAAACGTTTCGATCCAATTTTTCGGATCTTCTTCAGCGCAGTATAAAAAGCAAAATTAAAATCAACAAAGTCTAAATGTTTTTATCGTATAAACGTCCAATAAACATATTTAAACGCCAGTTATATAAAACATTGTCATACTCATGAACTAACGTTATGTTCCATTAGTATCGTGCAAGTTTGCTAAGAACAAATACACTTCTTAGCAATTTTATTTGCGTCTTGTAAGACAAATATTTAATATTGTCATTCGACAAATTAAGTCAATTATTTTGAACTGATTATGGAATCACGAAACAGAATGAAGAAAAAACATATCAATGATGGTGAGATGTTTTAAATCAATTAAACAAAGTTTGTGTTAACTGACGCATTGACACGTTAATTTAAATTACAAACAATATAAGTTTTACAGAAAAGCATTTTATATAATCTCAAATAAATCGAACTAACAATAAGTTAATAATTGTGGCATATCTAAATGGCATTGTATGAATACATGTAATATTAATTATTAATTTAGAATAATTATGGCAGCTCAAAAGTGAAGTGCTTAGTAAAAATTAAATCAATTTAGTTATATCATAACATATTACATTTTTATATTATTATATTATATATATTATTCTTGATATCTTATTCACATATTCGAGTGTGTGTGTATATATATATATATAAAATTTTAGAACTACATTAAACATAATATATCTCAAAAAGGCACCGTAATTTCTGTTTATATACATCGATTTGCGGTCATACAATTTCTGTATACCTCTGTAGAATTCTTGTGCTGGAATGTTGTGTAGTTTATTCGTCACATTTTAGATGACTAAAAAGTCAAAATGACGTCCCTTTAATTGCGATTTCATTTTAGGTAACAAAAATGATATAATTAATAGGTCCTACATATGGAGAAAAGAGAAAATAGCTTAGAACAGTAACATGTGTGTATGGGAGTACATATGTATTTAGGTAGCTTTCTTTGCAAAAACTGTCTGACAATACTGTTCTTCTTGTAACAACTTATCATGCAATTTCTTGCAAAAACTTACATATTACTGTTCTTAGTCACCCTCCTAATTCGTTAGATTTGGCGCCTGCTGATTATTTTCTGTTTCCTAAAAATAAAATCAATTAAAGAGCTATCATTCTGATTCGATCTCATTGTCAGCCAGAAAAATATGCCTAGTAAACTATAAAACATTCTAATACAAAAATTAGACAGAGGTATTCAGAAGCTGTACAACCGTACTGTAAATTAATAATAAATTAAAATAATAACAGATAAATTGTAAAGTTATGTAAATAAATTTAAGATAAATTATTTACATACTATTATATTTTATTATTTTTAGTTCAAACTTCGACGGTAGATGAACATTTCCAATTATTATTGGAAGAAAAAAATTTTATCGATTCAAAACACATGAACAACACCTCATCAGTAACACCTGCTGATCTGCCAGATTGGTTTAATGAAAAATTATTCAAAGAGTAAGCATTTGTACATGACAAAATATTGAAGTTCTATAATCATAATTAATAATCATATAATTATATAGTATGTAATTCGCGATATAAACAAAAGAAAATATTCTTCATATTGAATGTGAGAAAGAATTATGCTGGAAAAATATTAATTATTTTATTAGAGGAAGATATAAATGTTTAATTTTAGAGCTCAACATTTTTATAATCAAAATACTATGGCGATGGCAGTATCTAGCATTATGGGACTGTTTGCCATACTAGCAATTCCAGATATATTAAAGGTATTACAATTTTATATGTTTGCATCTTATATATATAAAACATACATATACAATATACTTTTAATATTAATATTATTTATCATTTAAAATTACTATAAATAACTTTAATATTAAATAACTTTATTATTTTTAAATTAATATTTTATTATTATTAAATAGATTTAAGAAATTATTGTGGTAAAAAGAAACAATAATATATATTCTTTTATGAAATAACAAATTAAAAATTTTGTTTAGGTCCTTATATTCACCAAAAAAAGCAATATACCTCATATAGCTTTTAATAGATATATTGAAACTTTATTGCACATACACAACTTGTATACATGTGACCCAAATGATCCGGATTCCAAGTAATTTTTATTTAGTTATAGTATTTATTTAGTAGTAGTATTTTAAATAAAACTCGCTTAACAAGTATTCTCGCAGCATGCTTCATCAACTTTTATTATTTTTAGTTCAAACTTCGACGGTAGATAAACATTTCCAATTATTAGTAGAAGAAAAAAATTTTATCGAATCAAAACACATAAACAACATCTCATTAGTAACACCTGTCAAGTGAGTTTTCTTTAAACTCGCTTGACAAGTATTCTCGCAGCATGCTTCATTAACTCCGCTTATTGCAATTTGTTTAATATTTTTCCTTAAAACTTAAAAGTTCTTGTTATAATATATTTGTATTTATTAATGTTATATCTTTATTCTGTCTATTCTTTACTTTTTCTGTTTTAAAGCCATCATTGTTTTAATTGTATGATACATGTTCACTCTATTCCACATCTTAAATCGTTTACAAATATGCCATTGATCAAACACTAAAACTTTAATTGTGTAAAAAAATGTAACTGTTCACACTAATTCTTGAAATTCTGAATTTATCTAGTTGGTACAAGACAGTAAATGTAATTACCCGAAAACACCAGATCAGCAGTGAAAGATCAAAGAAGGCGTGTGTCGGAGGAATTTATCAAAAAGATATGGCATTAACGCAATTCGCTTTCCTGGGATATGTTTTTATTGCGCCTAAATCTATTGGATTGCTCAATAAACCGGAAGAAGACGAAGCGCTTAATCATTTCTGGCGTGTAGTAGGCTACATGCTAGGAATTCCCGATAGGTAATACACAATATCAAAAGATAAATTTTACTTAGAAAGACATTCGAATGTTCTTCCTTTTACTATTTTTGATATTGTATATAATATATAAAATAACTAGTAGACGTGTATTAGCTTTTTTATCGCACTTTTCTTCCAAATTTGATTAATTATTTATGGATATTATTTATTTTGTTATGGACAGATTAAATATATGTCGCAAAACCGCAGTGGAAACTCATGAATTGTGCCAAAAGATAAGCAGCGATATTTTAGTGAATTATTTAAATGAAGCTCCACCTGATTTCTACCACATAGTATCAATCATATCAAATGGATTATGGTACATTGACGTAACCTTGAATGCAGATGCTCTCCTGTCATTTATTTATCGACTACATGGTATTAAATGTTAGTATTTGAATGTAGTTTTGTTTTCATTATTTACATGAATTCTTTCGATGTGTCTATTTTTATTTTTGCTCCCTGCTTAAAAAAAAATTATTTTGAAAAAAAATAAATAAGTTATAATTTTATAAAAATTACATTCAATGTTACATGGATAATTATTTAATTGCATTCTCATTTATTATAAATTTACTTAAATTAAATAAAAATAAATATTAATATACATATCAAATAAAATCATGAATAAAATTTTTGTATAAAAATATATAACATATATTATTACGTGCTGCATATTTATATAAATAAGATTTTTATGTCATGTAACTCTTATATTGTGGCACATTACAATAAAAAATCTAAATATTTAGATTTTTAGATATATAGTGTTTTTAATTTATCTAAAGCGATAAACGTTTCGGACACTTGTCAATTTATTTTAAAAAATTTAATTTTTTGAATTAAGAATCATTTATTTTTCAGACAAAAAACCGCTTACATGGTACAGTTGGCTAAATATGAAATATCGTGATTTGACGTTTTATCTATGCTGTAAATAGTTTACTTAAATTTTTCCAATATTTTATGGTATTTTCAGTATACTGATTAACTCTTCATTTGTTTTAGTGGTACCTTATATCGGAACAGTGGTGAAAACTTATTATAACTATATGCTTATATTTACATTATGGCTAGTTCAAAAATGGCCTGTGCATGCGTGGTGGTCATTTGGGAAAGAAAATTGCCAAATTAAACTATATCCTACATATATATAGTTTTGATTTTGTCAATTTATTACATTTGTCAAAGCTATGTTCGACTTTGTGACAAATGTCATATTTCTTAATTTTCAATAATTATTATATACATATTAGTATTTCGGAAACTTGTTTGAAAATTACTTTGATGATTTTGCTAAACGCGATTGTTTGAGAGCGATCGTTTTCAAAAATAACCTTATCAGAAAGCTTGGTCGTCAAAATACAATTAAGATTAAAAATAATTCAGCATTTATTTATTTTTCGTAAAGAAACAGATAATTTTGTGATATTTAATCGCAATGGAATAAAAGAATAAGAAAACTTGAAAAGATGAGTAATATTATGATTCAACTTATTGAGGTATCATATTCACATGATTTTTAAAGAAAAGTTAGAAACACAAAATTAATTATATATATTATTATAAGTATGTATTTTTAATATTTTAAATAGTATTCTGTTAAAATTTTTATATATTTTCTTGTAAAACACTTGAAAACATTCTATAATTTTAAACAAATTAAACTAATTAAAATACTATATAATTAAGTAATTGAAATACTATATGTCATGTAGAATATCTTATTTTTTAATTTTTCTACGCGATTATCTTTAAAAATGTAGCGTAGTACTATTCCTCATTTGAATTTAATTTATTTTTTTCTCGCGATGATAAAACGTATTCTCGTTTTTAATGTGATACCTTGCGTAACAATGTTAATCAACATAGCAATGATAAACTAAAGTGCGTTATACATGTATGTATATAATGGTCTTAATGATTTTTTGCTTCATTAATCATATTTTTTTTATTAAAGAATTATTCTATTTAAACTGTTCTTCTAACAAAATTTTATATATATTTAGTCCTCTAAATATTTTTATTGCCTTATAACTCATTTACATTGTGAATTATGATTAATAAACGAATAAAAAACAAATCCGCAGATTAAAACAAAGTAAAAAGCGTTTTAATATGCGGATATAAAAAGTGAGATTGGAAAAAAGAATAGAGGGAGACTATATAGTGAGTGGAACAACAGGTTCCTACTCGCAATATTCTACAGTATGTGATGATCATCTCGTGATGTGATATCTCACTTAAGACATCGAGTTGCTACACCTTAATAATTATTGTGTAACACATTTTTTAGTCCTTTGCATTAGTAAAGCTGAATGTGATTACTGTTTGTAGTTTAAACGAAATATTCTTACAAGTAATTGATCTTTGAGGTATTCTACAAAGTAATTATTATCAAGTGCAATCGGTATCATCATTTGCAATAACATATAAGACAGAAGATGAAGGGGAAACATATTGATGACGGTAAGATAATAATTCACATTAAAGATAATTAAAAGATAATCATATGTTTTATAAGATTCATTATTGATCAAAGTAGTAATATAGATTATAAATAGTTTGAGCAATTTTGGTGTCTTAAATATATAAATTAAAGTTTGAATTATACATTGTATATAGAATGTTTTTTAATATTTCCATACCTCTAAAACTAATTCACAGATGTAGCGCTATTTTTGTGACAAAAATATAAACACATTATAGATATTATTGACATAATATGTAGCTAATATTATACAGAGTGTTCCATAGGAAATTGCTGAAACTAATCAGCTGTCATTTTTTAATGCAGTTATTTAGAAAACAAAAATTGTGTTGGATAGAGGAAAGTCTGCAGTTTTTAATGAATATAAATAAAATATTTGTATAATAGTTTATTTTATTGATAAAAAGTAATAAAAAGTGCTAATAATTACATAAAATCACATAAACTAATGATAAATATTTTCAACAGTGTCAGATTTAATAGCAGCTATTAAAAGGATCACCAATAACATTAAAAATAACATTTTAAAAAAAGTTTTTACGAGTTTTTGTAAAAGAACAGAATTTTGAACCAATTCAAATGGTGCGCACTTCGAAAATATTTATCATTAGTTTACATATGTAATTATTAGCACTTTTTTCATTCTTTTTTTCAATAAAATAAACTGATATACATACATTTTATTTATATCCATTAAAAATTGCAAACTTTCTTTTTAACACAATTTTTGTTTTCTCAATAACTAAGTACATGCATTAAAAAATGACAGTTGATCAGTTTCAGCAATTTTCTATAGAACACTTTGTACGTATAGTATCCATATATTTTAGATTAAGAAAATGACTACATTTTAAATAAAAATAAATTTAAAAAAAATAAAGTTTTTTAACAAGGAAGCAATATACATCTTTGTAATTTTAAAAAAAGTAGATAATATTTTAAATATTTTAAACTATGTAAAATAATTTTTGGATGTGTCTTTGTAGATGTCCTAAAAAGAACATCAAAATCTTTGAAATATTTTTCTATAAAATAATATTTTTCGACCTTTAATAAATTATTTATTCAGAAATAAATATTTTTATCGGCTCTCAATATAAAGAATATAAATATGATGTTTTCTAAATCGGCCAACAGAGCCAAAGCACGAAAAATTAATTATTCGGAACTGTACCTCTTGGTTTGAGATCACAAAGTTCCATATATAAATTAATTTACATATAGAGAAAGTTAGTTGGTAAGAGCAGTCGCCCGGAAAGTGAAAAACGCGGGTTCGATTCCCGCTTCAGCGACTTTTCGGACGTATATTTTTCGCGCCTATTTCTCTATATGTAAATTAATTTATATATGGAACTTTGTGATCTCAAACCAAGAGGTACAGTTCCGAATAATTAATTTTTCGTGCTTTGGCTCTGTTGGCCGATTTAGAAAACATCAAAATTATTTATTGTTATTGATTCAAGTGTTATAATTTTTTAATTTATTTAGAATTTATTCAGAAATTTGTTCAAAAAAATTTTTTTTTTGATTACCATTTCTATTTCTGATTAGAATTCAGTGATAAAATCTATCAAAAAGATGTGCCACAGCACTAGTTCTTATACGAGCTTCAATTTATACCTTATTATATTACAGCTCAAACATCAACGGTGGATGAGCATTTCAAATTACTCGTCGAGAATAAGAGTGTACTCGACCCAGAACTAACCGATATATTCCCCAATGATTTCCCAGATTGGTATAATGAAAAATTATTTAAAAAGTAAGTATCATGTATGACAAACACGCTGAAATTCTATACAGGGTATCCCAGAATTACCGTATCACACGTTAATGAGAGATTCTGAGGCGATTTGGAGACGATTTTTCCTCAGCAAAAATGTCTAAAAATGTCATTTTTTTAATGTTTCCAATTTTTGAAATCATGTATCTTTGTAACTAAGCCTTAAATTAAAATTCTATTAAAGTAAACTTTACCTAAAATTAACTAAAAAATGTAGTTTTGTTAATAATTTATTTTTACAAGGCTTAGTTTACAAAAAAGTTTTTATTTTCAATTATTTATAACTCGAAAATTATTGGTGCCTGGACATTTTCGTTGAGGAAAAATCGTCTCTAAATCGCCTCAGGAATCTCCCATTAACGTGTGATACGGTAATTCTGGAACACCCTGTATATTGAAATACTATAATGAGACAATATTGATAAATATCTATATATTCTCTCATTATGTATTTTATATATATATATATATTTTTTTTTATACACATATACATATTTTTATTCACATGAAAAATATATGACTTTATCTCTCATTTATATTTCCAAGAAATATATTTATTATATATTTTATTTCATTAGCATGTCCCAAAATTAACGACAATAAATTATTCACCGTACGATTTAATGTACATATATATGGAATAAAAACGTCAATCATGTATAATATACATAAATTTTACTTAATTACAATTATTTATAAGATATATAAAATATTTGTTTCGAGACTATAAAAATTATAAAATAAAAAAATAATTACTGCAATGTTATTTATAGTTTAATAAAAAAGTACTTTTTGGCATTAAGTATATTGTACATTATGTATATTTTTCAAGTAATAATAAATATGATATTAAATAACATGTCAATCGAGAAGTTTATAAAGTTTTTTAATTAAAAAGTTTATAAAATTGGAGCACATTAGAAATAACGCAAATTGTTTATAAATCAACTTTTAGTAGTAATAAATTTATTATCAATGAATAATGTAATGATTTAGTATATCCCAGTAATAATGTTATAATTTAGCATTGTTTATGTTGAATTTACAAATTGCAAATATTTAATTTCAGGGGTCAAAACTATTATAAGCAAAACATGTTGCTAGGAGAATTAACTTACATACTCGGACTTATTTCAATCTTATCAATTCCAACTATACGGCAGGTATTTAAGTTTCATATTTTTTTAACAATAATATTTAAATTTCATATTTAACAATAATAATGATTAAAATAAGCAAAATGATCATTTTCGTACAATAGCCAGCATTATTTACAATTAGTAATATTATAATAATCTTAATAAAAAATAAAATTATGTAAACTTCTTAATAATTTATTATTATTAGGTATATAAAATATGTTGTCACAAAATATGTAACAAAATAATATTTATCAAGTAATGAAGAATTAAAAATAAACTTTATCTTTATTTTATCAGGTGGTTAAGCTCACAAAGCAAAGTAGTACGCCTTGCCTTGCTTTCAAAAGACACCTTGGATCGCAATTACATGTATTTAACATAATTATGTGCGATCCAAATGATCCACATTCCAAGTAAGTTTTTTTTAAATGTATTGTTCTTCTTATGCATATGCATTTCTCATTCTATCGCAATATTTTATATCTCTAATAAATATATTATTAACTATTATTATTTTAAAAAATCATAGCTTTTTCAAATTTATATTTTATATTAAAGATTATTTGTCTTTCTTGAAGAGAAAATAACACAGAAGCGATAATTTACTAACTTAAAGGGAACGCCTGTTTTAGAGAACCAAAAAATCAGTTTGAATTTTGAGAATTTCTTTTTGAAAATTTTTACAGCGAATTATTCTAAAACTTTTAGGCATCTACATATTATTAAATATTTACAAATATAAAAAAATTTTTTAGCTTTCTAAAGCAGGCCTCCCTTAAAATAATTTTAATAAATTGTTAAATTATTAACAAAATTTAAGCCAAATTTGATTTGTATTATATTTTATATAATTTTATTATAAAGCACAAAAATAAGAAATTTAAATTATTATGTTAAAATTTAATTTGCAAATAATGTACTTCAGTTTAAAATGTACTCAAACTATAATCGAATATAACTTTAAAAATTTTTTTAAATAAAATATATATTATAATAAAAATAAAATATATAATATATAAAATTACATACTGTATTCAATTTTTAGTTTGTACAAATCGATAAATATAACTCGCTGGAGACATAATATAATTACAAAGATATCAAACAAGACCGGTTTAGAAGGGATTCTTCAAAAAGATATGGCAATTACACAATGCGGTTTTATAGCATACTTTTTTATTATAACTGAGTCTTTCGGTTTACGCAATAAATTAGAAGAAGAAGAAGGATTTAATCATTTCTGGCGTGTGTTTGGCCATTTAATAGGAATTTCCGACAGGTAATAGATATCATAATTTTAAATAATAAATTTTTTACTATAATAAAATTAACTTAAATTTAATGTTGTCATATAATTTTTGCTGAAAATATATGTATATAATTTTTTCTTTCTAAATGGAAGTCAGTCTCTCTATTCCCCTTTAAGCTCATTTATATAAATTAGGTTAAAAAAAACTTTTTTTAAGGAGTGTTAACCCCCTCTTCCCCCTTTCAGACCTATTTTATATAAATTTGGCACATAAACAAATTTTTATGGAAAATTTTTTCGGGAAAAAGGGAATCTCTCTCATATATTTTAGTTTATAAAATTAATAAAGATATCTCGTAATGAATTATAAGTCCAATTTAGCAATTTTTTACTATTTTCATTAATTATTGTTTTTATTCACAGATTAAATATATGTCGTAAGAATGCAATAGAAACTCGTGAATTAAGTCAGAAGATAGTCAACGAGATATTCACGAATTATTTGAATAACGCTTCATCGGACTTTATACACGTAATATCAAATGTATTAGATGGAATAGGATATATTGACATCAGTCTAAATAGAGATGCTTTGTTAGCATTATCATATCAGTTACATAATATCGAATGTAAGAGGAAAACTCGATTATTACTTTATTTTTGTTATATATTATTTGCATAAATATATATTATTATGCAGATATGCACGCAATAAACATTCAATTAAAGATCATTCACGTTTCAGATAAGACATCGCTTGGATGGTATAGTTGGTTGAACATGAAATATCGTGATCTCATTTTAAAATTGTATTGTAAGTATCAAATGATCAGAAAGAGATTTGTCATTGCATTATTTCATCACTTTACGATATGCTAATTTGTTTGTCATATTTCTAGTTTTGCCATATATCGGACCGGTAATAAGAATTTATTATAATATTTTGATGAAGTTCATTTATTGGAGTGCGACGGCATTTCCCATATTTGCATGGCTGTCATTTGGAAAAAGTAACACCCAGATCAATTTATATCCTAAATATAAGTAACTCTGCGATTAGATAACATCAAAGCTTTATGAAAACTAACCGTAACTAACTTTTTTAATATAAAAAAAGAGATAAACAGGATAAATTACTAAAAATTGCCATTATCAATTTAAATTCTAAGATCTGTCTTATAGAAAAATGTTTTAGATGAAAATTGCTTGGTTTTTATAGAAAGACATTCTCTAATTATTAAAATTTTATTCTAAAAAAATTATTAAGATTTCATGGTCATCTTTTTATTTTTTAAACAGAAATATATTTTTTCACGGAAATGAATTCTTCTCATTTCATTCTATATATAATACAAAGTATAAAACATAAAATACTATAATAATGTAAAATATAGTTCATGATTTATTTTAGCCATTATGACATAATAATAATAATAATAACAATAATATTTATTGTGCAAAATAAGTATTTATAAGATATTACACATAAAATGTAATATATTTTAAAATATTTATTTTTCGATGATTTTATACAAAAAATAATGAAGCAAATTAAAATTAAAATAAAAAAATACATAATTACGTTTAAAAAAAAGTATTATAAATTAATTTACTCATTATTGTGTAAAATTGTAATAAATATTTTAATACCAAAATAAATAAATTTATAAACTATTGCAAATTTTGGGTCCCAATATAGTAGTTTTGCTTGAAATAAAATAATAGCGGTTACATCAATTTCAAAACAAGCTTTTATCTGAAATATTTTTCTATAAAACACATAGCTTAAACTAGCTTAAAGGTGGCAATTTATGGTTATATATCAAAGTTAATAATACATAAGTTTATGGAATTTATGATATAATGAAAAACTAACCATTAAAAATAAATGTATGCAATAAATTAATAAAAAAATATGAACTTTAAAAGTTCTATTTTACAAAAAAAAAATTATAAAAATAAAATTTTTACAAATTATATCATTGTTGCGTGGTTATTAATTGATGGAACATTTAAGTCTACATTTTTCTACTTATCAATTGAGTCGAATACCGACTAAAGTTGAAAGAGATTCATTGTTTAATTATCTTCTACCGCTAAGAACAAGAACGAAATAAACATATCCACCGTCAGAGAGCACTATTGATCATTTTGCGCAACATTGCGCTAAATAAATATATATATATATAATCTAGATACCTATTCTTTTTGTTATTTTCAATTATAATTGCCAAAAAATTTCTTTAAAGTATTTTCCATAAAAAATTCTGAAAAAATAATAAATTCTTATGACGATCTGTAAGTGATAATTGCATACGTAAGATTTTTTGCAGTGAAGAAAAAATATTACTTGATTATAAATTAACAGAAACAGTTTCCGTGATTATGGTTGGCAAATACAATGTTAAATTTTTATTAAATCTCACATCTTCTAAATTTTACACGAATAATCAATATCGCGTAACATTATTCATAAGAATTTACTAATTTTAAATAAAAAGTAATAAAAAATAGAAGAAGCAGATAAAAAGAAAGAAAGAAAAATTAGTTTTTTTTTAATTTAATATATTCATAATATTTTATGAAATAGCAGGAAAAGACGAGAGTCAGTGATATGACCTTATCAAGATAAACCACACACTGTTTCCTGTTCTGGAATAATTTTAGATTGTACCGCGGGATTGTAAAACAGAAAATAATTCTTAGCTGTTACATTCTACATTGAGTATATATGTATTTCGTACATATTTATAGCGCAATTACCGTCCCTTATTATATGCAGTATGCAACTGTGGTATACTATTTGCATCATCACCGTAAACATGATCCGTTACATTTAAAAAATAAATAATAATACAATTGCTCAAAAATATAATCGCAATTATAAGCTGTCCTTACTATTATGTTTGTACATCAAAGTAGTTAATCAAGAGTGTGCACATAAATAATTTCATATTCAGAATTATACTAAACAAAATTAATGTATGTTATCATGCGTGAAATTTAAAGACTCCTATGATTTTATTGATCCTAAGGTTTTTCAAATTTCCTTGCCCTCTTTCAAGAATTTTTTATGATTCAGACCGATATCATCCTCAATACTTCAATTATGTACGTAATCGTCAGTGTCTCCCTAACGATATTATGTAACACTACATAACGTTTCTTCAAGGATATTCATCATCGATCAAATATGTTGCGCCCAGAATTTCCCCTTCGTTTATTCGTTTGTATCGGCGAATTCTTGCCGCAAACTCGGATCCTCCTTCTCCCACGTTATACGCGACCAGAGATCATTTTTACGCGCTCGCGTGATTCCAGGTCCGTATCTTCGATTCGAGCTGGTTAGAGAGTAGAGCTTCGCTTGCGTGCGAAGTGAACCTTCGCGCATACACACACACACACACACTTAGAGAACGAGAAAGAAAGATACCTCGACAGAGAGATTTCTCGCACGCACATATGTACACATACACATCCATAGTCACGCGTCGGTGTATACGTACACCTGTTCTCCTTCTCTCTCTCTTTCTATGTGGAAGATGACGAAGGCGTATATAACGCGCGGGTCCAAGTACATAATATACAGCCATATATCCTTCTGTCCCGCAGCTACTCTCCCTCGACCCTGTCGCCTCTTCTCGGCTCTACTCGTTCCTTCCTTGGTTCACCAGCCCTTTCCTCTCTCTCTCTTTCACTCCTGCCGTATTCTCCCCCGCAACATCACTCGGTCTTCCTTTTCACGGCCCTCCTCACCGCCACCGCTGCTGCCAGCGCGACCTAAACGAGATGACTCGTCGTAAGGACAGGATGGGCACAGGGGAAACAGGGGAAGAAGACAGAGCACGGCGGCGATGAGAGGGTGGTCGGAGAGGGTATCAGAGGCCGTCCAAGAGGAGAAGGAAGAAGACGGTCCTCGTTTTAGCGTAGCACAAAGAGATCCGCAGCGCTTCTAAAGCCCGATCCATACGCGCCATCCAACGTTCCTCCTCATTCCTCGTAATCGTTTCACGCCGTTGTAAATTGCGAATTCTACGCCGTAATTCTCATTCGCCTCTGTCGCTCTTCCAACGCCGCACCGATTGCAAACCTAGGGTAGAGACGGCATTAGAATCATTTTATACGATCATTTACCTACTCGAGGGAACATCGAAGACGCATCGTTACGAGGAACCGAGTAGCGAATCGGTTTTCAATGTACATTTGTCGATTTATGATATAAATACTGTTCAACAAAAAAAATTAACCGGAGAGACCAGTCGTTTCTTATACAGTTTTTGGATGCTGAATACGAATTTGGTTTGCAAATTATATTCAATCACGTTCCAATTTTGAGAAATTCTTCATGAAAGTTGCAAAATAGGGGTTTTACACGAACATTGTTTTATATTATATAGCTATATAATATGTGACGTGCTAGAGAAGTTTTATTGCAATCAAAATAAAGTACATTGTTAAGACTTTCAACCCTCAAAAGGAATTTTTAAGCCGGTTATAATCAATAAAAAATATATGGGATGTATATTGCGAAAGTTAGTTGTGACTTAAGTCATTGACGATTTTTCAATTATGTTTATTTAATCTTAAAGGTTTTTTTAGATCACTGAATAATTCAGTATCAAAATTGTCAAATTCAAAATGATGAACTCAATTGGCCGATCAATTGGCATCTCTCATATTGAGTGTCATTCTGAATTTGACAATTTTGACATTAAATTCACATGACCTAATTGTAATCGACTAACTTCTGCAACACAGCTTATATTTAACCATGGATAGCTTGTTAATCATAACCAACATTAAAAATTCTTTTTGAGGGTTAAAAAGTCTCACAACATACTTTAGTTTGATTGCAATAAAATTTCTCTAGCACGTCACATATTGTAGTTATAATATGACGAAAATATACCTTTTTACAACTGTCATTAAAAATTTCTCAAAATTGTGACGTGATGGAGCAATTCGAAATCCGGATTCGTATTCAGCATCCGAAAAACTAGAAGAAATAATCTCGTTGCAGTGATAAAAAAAATTTATTGTTGAACAGCGAAATGAATGATTCACGAACTCTGCCGTTTGATTTTAGAGAGATGATATTAAAGCTCATGGGAAATACATAGTAAAATACTGCGAGTCCTGACATGTAAAGATACATATTGATAGAAATGATTAATCAATTTTTTCTTCTTTGTAACGTAAGCGGAATTCTGCAATCGTATAGATATCAAGAGTATCCAAACGCTTCTCGCGAAACGCGCTTCACAGTTGCACTTTGCAAGTGCATAGTTTGCTGCAAATTATGATATATGATCGTCTCGCAGAGCGACGTATTTAGCAGTATCGCAATTGCCAACGTGGCCGACGCGAATTCATCTCGACGTCTGGCAGCAGCCTCCAATTTTCGTCGGCTCGCGTTTATATTAGAAAACGTAAAAAATCGCGCAGCTGCCAGTTTCGTCGCATGCACGTTTTGTGAGGCATGGATAAAGTAGACATTACTTCGCGTTGCCGCCCGTATATAGAGAATCCGAGAAAAGAAAATTTACTTCACCGAGCGCGTAGTAGAGCCGAGGCGGAAAACGTAGACATTTCTATTTTCACGAAACAGATTATTCACGATTAAGCACACACTAGCACGATTCTCCGGTCGACGAAAATACGTGGATTATACTATATTTCTACTTTGCATCTCGCTGCATTAGTCAGCTGTATAATGCAAGTTACAAATATCATATTGCAGTATTGATATAATTCGCCGATAATGTTTGCAGCAATACATTGCGAAGGAAAGATTTCGTATCAAAACAGAAAGTATATTTCAGCTAAACTGAAAATAGACCTAAACTTTAGAAAATTTACTTGAAAGTTTTTAATATCGTATTTAATGCAAATCCAATGTTAAAATTTCAAATGTGTAAACCTAAAAACTTTGTAAACATAAAAATTCTGAATAAGTGCATAGATTGTAAAAGTTCAATAAGATATCTGTACATGGATATATACATTTTATCATATTGTTGTTTCATTAACATTGCTAATTAAATTATACGTTTCTCATAATAATTTTATTATATTAAATTCTTTTTATTAATGTGATATTATTTTGTCAAGTTCTTTATGAGAAAACGAAAGAAACACTTTGCATAGTCGGTGAGAGGAGGAGGAAATGTGGCTACAAGATGCCGATATCGTGATCATGATCGATGAAGGAGAATGTCTTTGGACCTATCGCCGCTTTCTCGCAATAGCTTACTCTCGACGTTCCCGGCTAATGAACAGATTAACGTTCTCTTATAAGATAAATGAATTTGCAAATGATCCATCTGCATTCGCAATGAGCCTCTAATATCTTTATTTTAAGACATAGAATGATTGCGAATGCTTTACGATAGCATTACACGAATTATTTCTTCAAAAATGCAGCGAGATATTAAAAAGAAAATTTTAACGTTCTAAAATATTTTAATTATATATTTAAAAATAACTATTACTTTTTTCTTAATAAATATATGTAATTGCCATATATTAAGAACTGAAAAAATTATTATACCAAGTGTGCATATGCGATTAAAATTAGAAGAGTATTTATATTAAGAAATTATTAAATGATTTAAGAATGACTAGATTAAAATTTTTTACTTCTCTTAAAAGAAATATATCGTCGTTTATATATCTACTTATAAAATATGTAATATAATCTTGCACAAATGTAGTGAATTAACTAGGGATACCCGTCGCTCGCTAGATAGTAGAATTTCTGACAAAGGACGTGAATTATAGCGAGCGAAAAGCGACCCGCGCAACATTCTGGCAGACATCTCGCCAGATGTTTCTCTCTGCGACGATCACGCGACACAAGAAATTCACGTACCCAGTGAGGAGAGAGCCGACAGATATGTGAGAAATTTTTTATAGGAAACGTATTCTATTCTGTGTTAGAATATCACTATCTTGAAAGTGTCAAATTGACTCGCTATCAATAAAGAATTAAATAATATTATGAGAATTGACGTTATTTGTACAAAAAAAGTAACCGTCATAGCTAAATTTTAGCTGTCCCCACATTATATCTGAAATTTAGTTATTATTCCTAAATTTTCGCTATAATAGTTAATATTTTTTAACTATAATTAAATAGAAAATCCTTTGTTAAATTATAGCTAAAAAATATTAGCTGTCATAGCTAAAATTTAAGTATGATAACTAAATTTCAGATGTAAAATATATACACGGAAAAAAAATTAGCTACCATAGCTAAATTTTAGCTGTCTATATATTACACATGAAATTTAGTTATCATGCTTAAATTTTAGCTATGACAACTAATATTTTTTAGCTATAACATTCTCCGTTAAACTATGGCTAAAAAATATTAGTTACCATAGCTAAAATTTAGGCACGATAACTAAATTTCAGGTTGCAATATATGGACAGCTAAAATTTAGCTATGGTAGCTAATTCTTTTTTTCCGTGTAGGAATAGTTAAAATTTATCTATGGTATCTAATTTATTTCCGTGATGGCTGTATTACAATCAATCTGTAGGTATTAATATTAAATGAATCAAATGACGAAATAAGAAATGAAAGAGAGAAAGAGAGACGTGTGGGAACAGGCAAAATATTCTGAAATTCTAACTCTTGTCTTATCCGCTTATTATGCGCAAACGATGAAACGAGCGAGTTTCACGCCAGCGAGAGAAGAAAGTCCGGTGTATGCTATAATCTTCCGCTCTTTTTCTTTTTTTTCTTATCCGAGAGCTGAGCGATTCGCCGCGTATATCTTTCACGCTGCCAATTGGGTCGCGTCAGGCTGCGAAACCGTGCGGCTTGGTGCGGAAAAACGACGGAGCCGTGCGACCGCAACGCGTACCATTCGTCGCTCGCAGCAGGTGCTCTCCTCTCCTCTGATGAGGAGACATTGCCGTAAGAAAAAATTCGCACGTACGGCAAAAGAAGAAGGAGAACGCGTTAGGCTTTCACGTTCGAGTTAAGCTAGATAGTAGCCAACGGCGAGCATCGCGTATGATCTCGTATCGCATCCGCTTGGACGACGTCGACGACGACGACGACGACGACGACGACGATGATGACGATGACGATGACGACGACGACGATGACGATGACGCTTTTTTTCCTTTTCCTCTCGCCTTGCTCTCTTCCCCGTGTTTCCGTCTTTTTCCTCTTTTCCCTCTCGGCATGCTTCAAGTTTTCCGTCTCCTATCTCCGCGTCAATTCTCTCGTAAAACATCCTCTTGCTCTTTCACTCCTCTTCCTCTCGCCGTTCTCCTTGCTAGGATCCTTCTTCTCTTATTTTGAATGTTGTACGATTCGCGAGCTATATAATTGAATGAGAACTGCAGCTCTTTCTCTGAATAGGAAGCGACCCGATGCTCTTTCTCGAATCGACGCGCGTACGACAAAGCGTGGGACGTTCGTAAGAAACGATTAGTTTCCTCGAAGTCCGGATCGATTCACGGATACATTAGCTCGAATTTTCTTAATTTCAGATATTCGATAGTTTCATAGAAGAAATATATAAATAATGCATTTAAATACGGAATTTAGCTATAATGTCTAATTTTTTTGTATGATAGACAAATGATCTATCACGGAAAAAAAATATTAGCCATCATAGCTAATATTTTTTCCATATACACATACGTAAACAATTTCGCAATAAGAAAATGAGTAATTTTTTCGTAATAAACTATTTGCATCGCTCGAGCTTTAAGAAGCAAAATGCGTATGCATATAAAAAAATAAATGGAGATTACATTTAAATATAAAATGCGTTAGTTACGGCGCTACGCGTGTGTGCAGCCCAGAAATTAATAGCGATAAATATTTAACTACCGCATGATAGTTCAGTGAACTATCATGCGATATACGTAAAGGAGACACCCGTTAGGTGATCGGGTCATATGAGCTACTCGAAGACCAATTAACGTAGTTACAGGGAAACAGAGTTCGTTAACGGTGGAGGTTTTATTATGATTACGATGAAAAAGTAACAAGATAGCCGTCTCGATCTTATCAAAGACCTGGTATCCGTCATGGTTCATAGAAAGAGTCTACTTATTTATTTTACCAAAATACGTCGAAGAGGATCTCTCAGTTCACCTCGAGAATATCTACTAACAAAAAGACGGTAAAGATCCTAATGAAGCTCAGTAAATTATAATAAAGTCCTTTCTAATTTAAGTTTAAACTGTTCCGCACACATAAATCTGCGCGAACAAGGCAAACTTTGTAACTTCCATTATGCTTAGTTAAATAGATAAAATTGAATGTCGCTATAGTAGCGTACGCATAATGTATAATAGCATGAATAAACAAATGTCAATAACAGCCACGAGAGGATGGATGATATTAATTCATGAGATTATTCGAAGTGGCTGTTTATTTGGAGAGTCAAATATAATCAATCCACGATATTCAAATATAATGATCTGGCTAATATACTGACCGTTTAATCGTTTATGATCACTATCATTGCATCACTAAAGTATGCAATATTTATTGACACCCCATTAAATGAATTTTCATCTTGTATATAGTAAGATTTTACCATATATGGAAAATGTTCTCTTACCTTCTTTTGTAGAGAATGTTCTTTTACCTTCTTTTGTAGAGAATGTTCTCTTACCTTTTTTTGTGGAGAATGTTTTCTTATCTTTTTTTCTTCATTATTAATATCTTCCTCGATGATTTATACAGCTGCATTTACTCCTGGGATGCACTTCTCATTTCTGGATATCCTATAATAAAAAACGTTATTATGAGAAAATGCAAAAATATAAACAAATATTATTGCGTATTATGTACATTAGAAAAAGAAAGAAAGAATTTAATTAAAGACAATCGTTAACAATGATTCTTTCAATAGCGTGTAACAAAAAAATCGAAACAAAAACGACATTGATGATAATGTACATTGTAACATATACTTGATAACACAATTAATGTAAAAAAAAGGATGCTTTCGTCTTCGTCGTACATAATTGAGACATTCGTTAATTATATAGTGATAAAGAAAAATATGTGCATTTTATTATAACAATAAATGTTCAGTAAAGGGATTTCTTGTCTGTATTTTTAAAACTCATCTTATGTATTTTAAGGTATAGAAACTGAATCGTCTCGAAAAAAATTGTCTCGCTCATTTCTTTTTAATACATGTAATTCTACATAAATATATAATATTACTATTTATGATAAATATACATATATGAACACAGATTCCAGAAATAAAATATATTAGTTTGAAAAAATTGGTGAAGAAACCTACATATTATTAAATCATTAAACATTTGTCACATTATTATTATTATATATATTATTTCTTAGCAATGTTTATGTTCAATAATTTAATTTCTTAGTAATATTAAATTTAATATCTAGAGTTGTATATATATATATATATATATATATATATAGTTCTGTAGAGTTCATTTAATTGGAATTACCCTACATTATCTATGCGAATATACTATATTTGTACATAACATATATAACCAATCAATCAACAATTTCGTGGTAATATCTATCGATATTTTTTTCGACATACCCGATACTATTTTCGATACTCCCAATACTATTTTCGATAATTCCAACATCACATAATTATTTGCAGACGATATTTGTTTAATATTTCATATATGCATAACGTAATAGTCTAATTTTTTCCCACCGACAAATAGAACGTTTATTTTTCCGAACGATTTTTACTCTCAATAACCTCTCTCATAACCTCTCCGATGCATCATTTGAGAGCTCATTTTTATGATTGTAATATAATTGTCTATAAATAGCAATTAATTATATATTTTTCTATCATTTTATCAAATAATGAAAAATAATTATTTGTGTCAATTTGTCTTACATTTTGACTACTCTTCTTCTCCAATCACGGCGTACTCCGGATTCCTCGCCGATCCCACATTTCCTGTAGGAAACGAACCTCTGCGTCGAGGACTCCTCATAGAAGAAGCTTCGAAACACTTGTACTCGTTTCTTCTTTTCGTTCGCGAAATTCGAGGTCTTCGAGCACGGAGCTGTGACGTCACGACAAGAAATGCGAGGGACGAAGCAAAGTCGAGCAAGATTCGCGACTGACAAGCTCAATTCCACGCGGGGGATCGCTATCACGATATTTGGACACGCTACGCGATCAGATTGATGCGATAATTAACCACGTTAAGCCGCTAATTAATACTCACACCTCGTATTTTTGCTGAGAAGATCGACGACGAACGCGGGAACGTTGATTAGAAACGAGGAGAGGACACCAGAAGGCAGCAGCAGTCTAGATTTCGTTGGGAAATAGGTATTCACCTAGACTGACCCAGAGTGAGGCGCTCGACCAATCAGGATCGAGAGTCCCGGTCTCCGATTGGTCGAGTGCCAAGTCGTAGTTGCGGGGCGACACGATAGATGGCGCGACATACACTTTACGCTATTTTTATATGGCAGTGCGAAATTGAGAAAAAACAATTCTCTTCGATTTTACAATATGTATATCGAAACTTTACAATATTTTTATGCGTCAAACATGAATTTGTAAATTAAAATCAGGCCCCCTTGTTTGGGCAAAATCAGAGAAAGGCCGGAGCTCTTCTTTAATATTACTATGTGATATTAACATATACATAAATAAAATATAGAAAAAAATGCAAATGTACACTGAAAAAAATTGGCTAATAAAATTGATTAAACCTTTAACTAAATTACTATTTTGTTAATTAAATATATATTAGTATTTAAGTCAAATATATATACTTTTGTGTTAGATTTAATATATTATATTTAATGAAAATATTTTTATATATTTATTTAATAAAATAATATTTACACAGTTGCAAAATTTCTGTGTTCCCTGCTTGCCTGTGATTGGTGAATTTCTTAAAGCTTACTATACCTGTTGTAAATCCGACCTAATAGAAATTCAAAAATTAAAATTATGTATATAATAAAAATGAAAATTATGTGCATAATAAAAAATTGGCGAATTAAAATTATGTTCATAATAAACATTCGGCGAATTAAAATTATGTACATAATAGAAATTCGGCGAATTAAAACTATGTACACTTGCTGATTATATTATTTACTATTTACGCGTAGAAAACTCCCGCGCGTAGAGTAACACTTGAAATCGGCCGATTCTGACGTGACGTCACGACGTGACGTGCTTCAGTCAGCGCCGCCACCAGTTAGTGCGAGTCCAGCGGCGGAGGAGCAAGGTGTGCGTCGCGAGTGCTCCGCGTCTCGTATGGAATTCGTACTCGAATAACGCGAATAAACGGGAGTGCAAGTCCGGGAGTGTCGTGTTTTGACGCGATAAACCGAATAATCTTTTCGAAGAGCATCCGGGCGTCGACGGGAACCCGGAAGTCTCGGAGAATCGCGAGTTGATGGGTGAGGAGGGAAGGGGGAAAGGGGAGAAAAACGTTCCACCGTCGTTTTCGCACGTATTTCGGCGCTGTTCGCTCGCCAGAGAGTCTCGCGAGGATTATTTATCGCTTCGAAGGGATATCCCGGCGTCGACGGGTGTCCAGGAGTCTCGGAGCATCGTGAATTCGTGGAGCTAGCAAGCTGGGCGGGAGGTCGGAGGGGGGGGGGGTCGCTTGAGATAGCGTTTTCGTCCGTATTTCGACTGTATTTCGACTACAGAGACTACTCTCGTGCGGTATTTCGGCGTCACCCGGTCGACGAGGAAGTCCGCGAGTGTTCCAGCATCTCCAGGAGTGCCCGAGTATCGGACAAAGTATCCGAGAAGCGCGAATTCCTCGAAATCGGCGATTCAAATTGTAGAGGAATGGCGCCCGTTGCTTGAGATATTTTGGTACCGAGACTGTCCACGTAACCGTCAGTGGTGCGCAAGAGTGTCGCTCCGCCATGACACTTCGCGATGTCGCGAAATGACGCGGCGGCGCGCCGCAAGATGTCGCGAGTTAACTTAATTCGATGCGGTTATGTGTATATTTATTCGCGAATGTAACCGAACGTGATCGAGCTGGATCGAAAGTGCCGAATGCATTCGCGAGCGATCTTATTTTTTTCGTATCGTCCGTTCATTTCGAAGTGCATCTGCGTGTAGTGAAGTGCGATAAATAATTATTGCAAATATAAAATAATAGAAAAAACAGTGCAGTGATCAGTGCCAAACCATATGGGATTATAGCAGAGCAGCAGTGGAACATTAAAGCAGAGGTTTAGATAATCGACTCAACGCAATGTGAGTTTACTTATTTTTTGTTTGTTACATTGTTCGGAAAATAATGATTAACTGTTATTTTTAGGAATATAATAAAAAAATAAAATTAATATTAATTTTAAAATAAGGAAATTTAGGATTAACGCAATACATAATATTAATTTATAAATTTAACGGTTATCTTATGGTAAATGATAAAAAGTTAGATTAATTTTAGTAACTGACAACAAATTAATTTTGTTCATTATTTTCCGAACAATCAAGTTTATGTATCACTTTTAATTAAGTTTTGCCTATGTCTAAAATTTGATTAATTTGTCTCTTTTCACGTCTCTGTCGAATTTATACATTTATATACAGCTATTTATTTAAAGAACGAATGGAAATAAATGTTTTAAATTTGACTCATATACTTAACAATATTTATGCTATCGGTGTACTTGATGTGACTGTTAAAATGACTGCTAAAATAATTTATTGATGCAGATTATATATAATCAAAATAATATATATTTGAAATATAAGAGTACAGCATTGTGTTGCTATAAGAATATTTAAATTAGAAAATATTATTCGTTATTTTATAATTCGAATTAAATTTTTAAAATTATTTATATATTATAAAATAGAAAAATTATATATTCTATCTATTTAAAAAATGTGAAATGAGAAAAATATAAAAATTTTCAGAGAAAATTTTATATTTAAAATTTAGATTTTATTGTAATACTCTGAAAAAAAATAGAGGAAAGAGAGAGGCATCTATACAGTTTTCGTCGACTAATTATTTACGTAATGTAACATTCTCACTCGCAACATTTCATTTTTATTTGTTCGAGACACCTTGTAGGCGTCGAAAAAGAAAAGTTCGTTCGCAGAATAGCAGATAAAGAGAATTGACATCGTTTGAATTTTTTGACACTTGTTAGAGTCATTGTTCGAATGCTGTTATTAAAAATTAAAATTTAATCTATATTTACAAAATAAATTATATATCACAAATTTGAGAAATTTGAAAAGAGGCAAATTAAAGAATTTTGAATTTGATCTAATTTTTTTTTAATTTTCTGGGTGGGAATTACTGCAGTGACTTCTCTTTTTTTTAATTAACTAATATTATATAAAAACTAATATAGAAAAATAAAATTAACCTGAGAAAAAATAAAACTAACCTGAGGATAAATAATACTAATATTAGGAAAAAATAAAACTAACCTGAAGAAAAATAATACTAATATAAGGAAAAATAATACTAATATTAGGAAAAATGTATTTTTGGCAAATTTTAAAGTATAAAAAGTTAATATAAGATTGAGAAATGACGTTGTCTAGTGAAATTGAAAATAGGTGCACATTGTGTTATTTTTACATCTTTTTTTTTGTTTTAATATTTTAACATTAGAGTTTAATTAATACAACAGCAATATGTTAAATTAACACATAAATATGTTAAATATTTAACACAAACATTTTAACGGGGACTGTTTTTAACCTGAAGAATAAATTTTCCTATTGTGTAGTTGAAAGATTTAACAAATTTGTTTTCAGTGTATCATGTATTTTTTATCATTAATTATTAACGCGTTGCAATATTTATTACATATATAACTGAATTATTATATCGAATAAGATGTAGATATTATGAAGAGCAGGAATAAACGTGTTCACGACACAGTATTTGCAGAAAATTCGAATACTTGCGATAATCGAGATATAGCCAAGTAAGAAAGAGATAGAAATTGTTCCGAGAAATGCCAGTCCTTGTGAGCGGAGCGAAGATTCTCGGAAAAAAAACTCGGCAGCTAAGTTTTCGATACCGCGCGAGCGCACGTGTTCACCCGTTTAGAGATCTAGAGATATGATGAAGTAAAATATCGGACACGGCAATTTCTATAGGAATTGAAACAAGATAAGCGTATAGTTTCAAAAAAGACATCCGTAACACAAAAGAGAAACGAAGCGCGATGCGTTCGACGTTTATCACGTTTCTTAGAATTTTGTCTATATATATATGTATAACGATTGAAAGTAACAATTATACTTCGAATGCAATAAACACTAAAGCTTTTCACTGTGATCAATTTTATCTATACACAGTTGAAAAATTTGTGTTAAAAGCAGATATCGCATCTCCCAAACGGTCCACAGAAATTTTTGTTTATTTAACATAAGAGTAACACTAACATAAGTTAATTTAACATAAGATGGATTAGTTATATGGAGACACAAATACTTTGTTAATATTTTAAACAAAATAAATGCAAAACTTTAAGTAATTTAAAATAAATTTTGCGTGAAATTAATATACACTGAAAAAAAATTTGTTAAATTAACACATATTTCGTTCAATACTGTCAAATAAATCATTTATTTGAAACAAATAAATATTTATTTATTTGGAAAAGGATTTTCTTATATCAAATAAATATTATTAGTTTCAAATAAATGATTTATTTGACAGTATTGAAATAAATACTTATAAGAATTAACTAAATTTTTTTCAGTGTAGTTTTAATGTAAAAATGAGCTAAAAATGTTGTTTTTAGATTTTATCATCCTCATTTATATTATAAAATGAAAAACCAACATTTTTCTCTGTAAAATTTAACAAATAAATCTTACTACTAATAAAACAAAACATATTTATTGTGTAAAACTAAAAATAGATGCACATTGTGTGTTATTTTTACATCTTTTTTTCAGTGGTTTTAATATTTTAACATTAAAGTTTAATTAAAACAACAGCAATATGTTAATTACATGGATGTGTTAAATATTTAACACAAAAATTTTAATGGGAGACCGTTTTTTAACAAGAAAACACAAATTTTCCTACTGTGTAGAATTTTATAAGTTTCTTTGATTAATATTGACCACAATAAAAAAATATTAATATCCACAATAAAATATGTATTAAAATTAATCGAACATATTTTATATTTTATTGTGGTAAACTTAATATTTTTATGGTAACTTATTTTTTTATGCACTAAGATCTCAATCACAATGTAGTCATATCTCGTCGCTTATCTACGACGCTCGTAAGTAAATATATAGTACGAAAATGTCGAAAAAAGAATCTCTCGAGCCGTTTATGCATACATATATATAATATGCGCAGACGTAATATATCACGTTTCGATAATCATATAGATAACGGAAAATAACGACAATACGAATCGTGACGACGGCATTGTTAAGCGAGTAAATGTTCAATATGTAAACTTGAGCGACTTTTTGAAAACTCACATAGTTTATGTAAAAGCGCGACGTTAACTGAAAAGCGAAAACTCGTCCAGCATTCCCGAACGCTTGTAATAGTCATGTAAATCCATGTAAATGCCGTGTCGGATAGCTTAACTCATTAACAATGTAATTTTGGAATGTGTATTTCGAAAAACAAATAGACGCGAAATAATCGCGATTAAACGAAGAATTAAGTACTATAAACGTATACATACATATATATTATAGTTCTTGCATACTGTATTATATACACAAATACCATTAAATACGGCTAAAAGTAGGCGTGGAACGAAACGTCGAAATATTTGAATTCGTCATTACATACATTATTGTACTTTGTTCAACTTTAATGGAGTATCGCGAGTATGTGTCGGCGCATTCAATTAATCAAACTCCATTTTCACCGCTGTTTATTTCAAACATTTTGAGTAAAGAACCGGCTTCCGCTTTTAATACAGAATCCATCTCATTGAATGCACGCGTTGCACGTTGATGTACACCGCGCGTTTCAATGCGAAACGTAAATAACTCAATACGCGCTTCGGCGAACCAATTTTTTTTCGCGTGTATTCCATTTCCGCGAGCGAGAGTTGCGTCGCGTCGCGTCGCGAAAAGCGGCCGAATTATACGTCGAAACCGATCGGAATATTACTCCACAGCGAACTTTTACGGAACGTCGTGACAACGACATATTCACCATCTCCCTCTCTTCCATCCTCCTCGTCAATCGCGCGTTGTAACGACGACGACGACGACGACGACGAAGAGGGAGGAGATCGGGGGAAAACGCGACGCTATATACGTCGTTACATCGCGATCGCGTCTGTGTGCATCGGTGGACGCTCGTTAGATGGTGTAGGACGAGGGACGGGAAGGAGGGACGGTGGGCCAGGTGGTCCGTCGGTGCGAATATCCATTATAGATTCGGCGGAGTATAGCTGTCGTACGATCCTACCCGCGGCGGCTTCTCGACGCTTGTGTGTGGGTACGTACGTGTAACGTCGCGCGTCAATGTGCCCCCGTTAGTAGTGCGTATATACCGGTTCCGCGTAGTGTGTATGTATATATTTCGGCTCGAGGGATCTGCGCGCGCACGCACGGCTGCGGGCGCGAGCGTAGTACGCCGAGTCGCCGCGAGAGCGCCGTCGTCGATGTTCGCGGCGCCATCGAGTCACTCCGCCATCGGTGCCCGCGACGTACGGACGTGTCGAGCGAGCAGAGACGTGTGACCGCGCACGGCCTCTCCGGTGATCCTGGGCGGACAGACGCGACCGAGAGTGTTATCTCGTTCGTGTACGGTTAATCGCGTCGCACGCAGTGCGATATCGGTGAACGCGTAAAATTCGGCGTATCGTGTGTTTTATTATCTTACTGCAGTGCATCGAAAAAATAGAGAGGGAGAGAGAGTGTGCGCGTGAGAGGAAAGAAAGTACGACGTGCGTAAGCGACGAGACAGAGTGATAAAGACAATACGCATCGATTATCCTTTGTGTGATTCATCCGTTCGTTCGTTTTGTACGTCGTCGTGACGTGACACGACGTGCAGTGCCGGAACTCTCGCTTATCGTGGAGATTCATCGGCTGCAGTTCGTGTTACCTGTGTTTGAACGCGTTCCTCTTGCCGCGCGTAAGTGTGTGAGAGAGACGAGAAAGAGAGAGAAGAGTCCTGCCTCCCCTCTCTTCCCAGCCAAGGGTCTTTGCGACGCGTAACTTGCGGGTCTTATTTCACACCGTCGATGCGCGTGACAACGTCGTGTGAAGGCACACATACATACACGAGTATACGCTAGATGAGACACGCTCGCATTCGACCGCAGCCGTAATCGGGTTTCCCGGAGTGTATATACATATAAACGCGAGTGACGCGCGCGGACAAGTATGGTGTCGTTCGCGAAATAAGTGGCGTTTCGGAATAGCACAGAAGAGAGAAAGAGAGAGAAGACTCTCCTCATTGTACTCGCGAGTTGTCATTGTGCGCGACCGAGAGAACGACGCAACGCGACGCGACGTTGTTTCCGTCTTCGTCGACCGGCGGTGCGGAGACCCACGGAGAGCGAGAGAGCGACAGCCGGTGATGCCCGACAACGACGACACAATCGACGACGAGTTCTCGTGAAATCGCGGAAGGTGATACGGCGCGTTTGTGCGTTGCGGGAGTAAACGGCCCGACGATCTCGCGGTAGCCAAAAGGAAGGGGAAACGAGCCCGGCGAGTTGTGCCACCGGAGTTCTTCGTAACGTGAGTTTACAAAGTGATCTTATTTTTTTTGCGCTTATTCCCTTTTCACGGCTTTACGTCGCTTCTCTGAATTCGTTTTAAAATATTTATGTAATAATAAATTCGTTAGTTAAAATAGTAAACAGGTAAAATGTTTTTAGAGCATAGATCTTTTATAGAACTGTCAAAAACAATGATTAGAATATCGAAAATCCAACACGACACTTTTTACTAACAATAAGTCTCGTGCTGGACGTAATTATTGAAAATTGTTTGAAAAATAGTTTATGACTGAAAACTTTTTAGAATTAATTGTAATGCACTCTTGTAGAACTATCGATAATTATCGTTAGCATGACATTTTGTCACTAAATGTCATGCTTGGGCGTGGATTAATAAAAATTATTAATTAGTAGGTCTGAAATTATATATACGTACTGTACTTGAACTATCGGAAATTCTTATCAAAAATCATATTTAACGCGTTTTAATATTTTAGAGGGAAGAGTGTTGTGTTAGATTTGCAAAGTTAGCGCTCAATTTCGATTTTTTAATAAGGAATGCGGAACCTTTTTTTAAATTTTCAACAGGAACTGTAGAACTGAAAAGTGCAAGGAGAAAATTATTTTTCAAAATTTTATTATATTATTTAATTTGAAAAAAATACATCGCCTTATCGTAACTTATTGTACATATTCCACATTTTTAATTAAAGACATATGTATAACACTGATATTTAGAAAAAGATGGATAAAGTTAGAGAGTAAGCTATAAGCGATGTCAAAATCTAAAATGTTTTAGGCACGCGAAAGAGGTAAAATAGAAACAAGAATAATGTGTGTCCTGTTTTTCTTTTTTTACGAAATACATGAGCACTTTTCGTTCACGTGCACTACCGTATGAATGCGTAATAGAACGACCGAATACATGCGCTATGAGGGAAATGCAAACATACATATTTCACTCGCAGTGCGTGCATTCGTTGGTTCGTTCACGTTCGTTCGTTCATTCCTTCACGTCTTCATACAGTATAATGCACATGAACGACAAATACTTATTTGTTTTGTAGGAAGAAAACGCTGGGAAACTACGCTTTCGCTTCTTTCCATTATCTTTTAATTTTAAATACAACTTCCAAAGATACTATAAAGTAGACGATATTTATTATAATTATGATTATGATATTCAATATTCAAATTATTCCGATTTCTCGCTTTAAGTAATTCATTTTTTATATCAATATCGTTTGTGATTCTTTTGTTCAATTTTCTATATTAAAGACAACAAATATCTACTTATAAAAATGTGTGTATATACTCGTATATTTTTAGTGTCAAATATATAATTTCAGATAAATTTTGAATAAAAATATAAAATATTTGTATTAGCATAAAGTAAATTTTGAATATGTAATGAATTTAATTACAGGTATCTCTAAAGATGTTCAAAATTTTTTATTTACCAGTAATTTAAATTTTTTTGTTTATTTTTTTATTTATTATATTTAATTATTATTTAATTATATATTATAAATATATTTATTAATTTAAAATAAACTTTCAAATGTTTCGTTTAAGTTGACAAGTATAGGCTCACATTACTCTGACAATTAGTTTCTCAAGTTTCAATTTAATAAGATTACGATAAATCAAATTAACAGAGCTACTTATATAATATATAATAATTCTCATTGTCAGTGAGAATTTCTCGCGTTCAACTTTCATTCTTCTGAATAAAAAAATATATCAGAAAAGAGAAAAGTAAAGTACGCGACGACGATATACATGCAGTAAAAAAAATGTCAAACTTTTAATTATATAAAAGGAACCGCGATAATATAGTTATCGTTATTACGAGAAACGTTCACTGATATCGCTGTGTTGACGGAATATCGCGTCACTTTTTATACATATAATCGGAGCGTAAATATTCTTCAATAGTTCATATGATTTCATATACCTATTTTTTATACGATTTATATAATATAGTAATTAAATAATTTAAATATAATAATTCATAAAACATATAAGCAATTTCAGATTAATATTCTATGAATTAATAATTTTTATTATTATCTATACTCAACATGACATTTAGTGAAATGAGTTTTAAGAGTTTTATGCATTAAAATTAATAAAGAGTTCTATAGTCATCAACTATTATTTAAACAATTTTCAACAATTACATCCAGCACCACATTTAGGGAAAATGTGTTGTGCTAATGATTTTCCGCAGAATACACCTAGCTTTATAATAGTTACATAGTAGTTCAATATATATTCTATCGTAATTAACTCAATAGCACATTCGCGCATCATGAATTCGTGTTCAGTGGCCGCAACCATCGAGTTCACGTTTCTTATTTCCCGCCGGATCGATGTAATTTTAGACGAGTAGTCGTTACCGATCGATGACCTGTTCAGAATTACTGCGCTTCGCAAATCGTGTACCTACGTCAGAATGTCGCAATAGCTTTTCTTATTAAGCTTACGATTAAGCAAAGATGTCAAATCGAAACAAAATATTATTTATCGCAGATTTTCTCATAAAACTCATTTAATTGTTTTATATTTAAGAGCATAAAAATTATAATAAAATATAGCGTGATATAATGAATGTATTATCGCTTTGAAAACAAAGCGATAATTTAACATATAAAAAATTTAAAGAGTAACACGGAGAAAGTCACATTATAACAGAGGTGCTTTACTTTGAAAATAAAACCATAAAGCTTAAAAAAATTATGTTTTCTCATAAAATAATATATTGACTAATAATAATAATTCTCTATTGACTAATAATATATAATTCTTTAGATATCTAGCAATCATATGTTGTTATCATTTAATCGTTATTGATATTACTTGGTTCATAAAAATATTTATTGTATGTACTATCTATATTAATCGATTTTATTGAAAATATATCGTAATCTAATATCTCAAGAGTATCAAAAGTTTTGAATTAAAAATTATTTTTTACGCTTACAATAATAAAGCGTTTAATTAGATTAAATATATAAAAGATCCGAACCTTATGACATTTACGCCGACGCGTAGAAGGGTGTAGACTATTTTGAACGACTGTCTAAAACGTCACGGAACATGCGGTTGTTTCGTGCAGCGGTCGATCGTCCTACGAAATCGAAACGTGACTAATCGCCGAAGGCAAGGAACGCTATGGCATACGAAGCAGCTGATACTATCGGCGCTGTAAAAACGAGTAACGCACGTACGTTAGTCTTCGCGATCGACGACAAAGAGAAATACGGATAAATCGATATTGTACGGTATTCGATCAAACGATGCATCGTGTGATATTAAATTGACTGCGCTTAATTAATAATTTTCTGTTTATATGGAGCAATTCAATTTCTTATAACATTAATTGACAGTTTGAAGGTAATCAATTATACTTGTTAAATAGACATAAAAAAAACGAAGAAATCTCTTTTTTAACGAGTAAAAATTTTCCGTATTTATTTACAGTGTTGAGAGGATTTAATCCTCTTAAATTAGATTATTTTTAATTCCACTGGTTTACGAATCCTAGAAATATGCAAAAGAAATGTGGAAGATTTTATTTTGAAGAAAAAAAATATGAAGTTCCTAAATATATCACTATCTCTATATATAATCTCCAGTTATCAAAAAATACCTTTTATAAAGAGTTCGTACTCATCAATAACTTTAAAATAATAAATATATTAAAAAAAAAAATATATATATATATATATATGCATGAGAGAGATTAACAATTCGTGCAATTGATATCGACTGTTGCACTCGATTAGTTTACCGTGTGCGCGATATCCACCGAATCTCGTGACCAGCTGGCGTAATCTGTATACCGCAATTAGCATACATGAATAAAGAAATCATGAATCTGAGTCTACTAGCCAGCACGTCGTGAATGAATACGTATTTATGACTCAACTCATTTTATTAACTCTTATCGTCTGAAAGGTTAATAAACATTTTTTAAATAGACCTATTAATACTGAAGAATTTGTGAATAATTATGTATATTATATTCTATATACACACAAATTAGACGAGACACTTATATATTATCTATATATTTTAATATTTATGAAATTTTACATATATAAAGCGTTAGCCTTATATTTATATCGATAATCGTGTTTATTAAATTATATTTATTTTATTAAATATATGTTTGATATCAATCTACTTCTCTTGAAATTATTCTGAATTACAAAAATATTGGAGATCAGAAAATAAAAAATTTCTTGAGCATTTCTTAACTTAAGAATCCAGCAGGCTTCCTTAAGAATCTAGAGCAGCCTCTATTCTATGAAGTTGACGAAATTATAGCGATTTTTGATTATATGCGCTTCTTCAAAGATCTTCTCTCCTTGTCGAATAATTTTCAAATCTCATTATATGCATGCATGTTTTGAAAATGTTGAGGAATCTTAATATATCTAATATATCTTGGTTGTGAATTACAAATTACTTATTAAAGAGGATAGACGTTTCGAATAAATGTAGGAAGTTGTAGGATTTTATTTTTAGATGCAATATTTATCCTTAAATATTTTCTATAAATACGTTGTACAATAATATATTTAGACGATTTTGATAAATGAATACGTGTAATCATGTCCAAACTTTTTTGCTGTATATTTATAAATGACAATATTTACGTTTCGCACGTATCTAAAGCAATTGCATTATCAATCAGCTATCAAGTAAGCGTCTAGTTTATCACACACTTGTATGTCTGTGTGTACATATATGCATATAATATATATAATTTACGATTTCGATATAAAACGCTCGAATTTTCCAAATATACTTATTTAAATTTAAAATAATTTAACAATAAAACCAAAAAATTATTAATATACAATGTCATCGATCAGAGAATGCTACGATATTCAATTAATTTTCTATTCATCAGTGGAATGTAACGTTATAGTCCCTTCTCTCTGCGCGAGATTACGACGTAAACGCAATTTCGCTAAAACGGAACTCCCGACTGAATGAGAGATTATAGTCGTGCGCGGCCTTCTGTCGCGTTATCGACCGCTTAATCACCAGCAAGGCGCACCTATCACCGATAACAGCGCGGCTCTGTGCTCCGTATATTCTCCAACGCGATAAAGCACGACCTTCCTGCATTGACAAAAACGAAAAGAAATTTAGTTAAAGATGATTGGCGGCGAATGACGTCGTTCGACAAATATTCCACGATCAAAACAAGCATCGCGTTTTGTGTGAATTATTCCGGTATTTGCCAAATATATTTCATAAGCAAAATTGTTTATTTTCTCTCAACTTTTTTAAACGCTTTTAATTCCCTGTTATAATTTGCGTATTTTTCTCCTTTTTCATTCGCGATGAAAATTTGTGCTCGAATGCGCATCGGTCGATTTTAACGACTCGCAGAAATCAGAATCGTCGCCGCAACGCAAGGTTAATTCGGTATCGTCGCGTCATCGTGTGGTCTACGAAAAAAGAATTCGCACGAGCGAATTCCGCGCGACTCTGGCAAGCGATGCGCGATACATACCGGTTACGATTCGATCGAGGCAAACATCGATCCAGATGGGATGACGATGACACGCGGATGCGAGCCATTGCCAAGCGAGTACGTATGTACCATCGATCAAACCGCAGCAGTATGCTTCTCTCGCGTTAAGCTAGATCCACGACTAAGCAGAAGTGTGTACGGCTCACGCACGGTTCATGGATTATGCATCGCCTACATAGATCACGCGATAGTTCACGTAAACTATTGTTGCTTCTGCAGATACACAGCGATGACAAACAACGTCACGTTAGGACTTATGTACGTGAACTTGTAGAACTAGTATTTAATTTTCGAAAATAAGGCAATAGTTACCTAGTTATTACCTATATAGTTATTTTGTGCGCACCTATATATAGCGAGAGTATGAAATGTATATTATCGACATAAATATTACTTGTGTCGATGTGTATACATTTTGTAAACTGATTTAGTTTGAGCTTATTATTGTTATATTTAAATATTATCTGATTTTTCTCTTCTAAACACTAGTAAAGGACAAAGTAATCTCTACCGAACAGATTTATCGTTCCAAAGACATATTTGAATTTATTCTCCGAATATACATCGAGATGTTCATGTTATAATCGCTCGTCCAGAAAAACGCGCAACCAGAAAGAGAGCCGGCCACAGTTTCTCGACTGTCGCAAGAAGTGCCCGCGCGCATCTCTTGTTACTCGCTGCGCGATTTAGGTCGTTAACGGTAAAACGCGAGGAAGCCGCTCGCGAAACCGAGGCAGATCCGTTACCGATGGCGGCTCTCGATTTTGCCAGCTTAACATGCTCTGAGAATGAGACGAGAGAGCCGGTGCATTCATCATATGTGAATTTCACACACCGAAAGGCTTCGCTTTATTTATTTATTTATTTTTTTTTTGTCGACAGTCATTCGATGCTCTATAGCCATATCTGTAAGGAAATTGATAAAAGTTAAAATTCTCAAGCTCTCCCAATTATTAAAATGATTACGCAGAAAAATCTTTAAACGCAATATTAAGATTCTTTAATTATTATATATTCCGTAGAATGTAAGAAAATGTTTGTAAATATTTGCATAATTTTATATTTGTGCTGATAAAAATAATTAGGTTCAAATTCCGAAAAAATTCACCCTAGTGACGCACCCCTTGCAACGAGTATTTATGTTCGTCCTTTCTCACGGGTTGGGAAATAAATTTGAATGCCGGTTCACTTTGTGTCAACAACGTTCAGTATCAACTCAAACTGCTGCCTGCACTCTAAATGATTTTTCATTACTCGCGATCGTGCATTTTAACATTAAAAAATATGTATGTATCTCACACAAATATAATATTAAATATTATATAAATAAATAATATATCGATTATATATAAATTTATTTTATTATATTATGCGGCGATTTAAATCTGTAAATATTTTTTCCACCTGCTTTAAAGCCATGGATTTTAATCAGTGTAATCATAATCACGCGAATTAGTCCCGCAAAATAAATCTGCAATACCGCAGTGACATATTGAATAACACAAAGAGGAATTTTAACTCTTTGCCCTTCAAGCTATTTCATATTCGTACACGGCAGCAGGTGAATAATAATAATAATAATTCGGCAACACTCGGCAGCAGATGAATAATAATAATTCGGTAACGTCAGGCTTCCGTAACACACTTCGCCATACGTAACGCTCGTATACAAGTTACGTAAGCGCGGAAAAGCGTTAATCAGAGTCGATACTTCGCAACAACGACGCGGACAGTTACGCGATTTATACGCGTCAATTATGCGGATTGCATCTCCCGCAGAGAGTTTCTTCTCCGGGATTTCTTTCGCGCCGGAGAGAGAAGAAACGACAAAGATTTCTCCATGAGGCGGAACTCGATCGCGATCGCTAACGAACGCGTTTCTCGCGCGACACGTCTAATTACTCGCCTTGCATCCACACTAGTCGTTTCCTCGAGGACGAGCAGCCTCGAAGGACGCTCGAAACGATCCGTTGTGCCGTTACGACATTAACGAAATTATCTGGTATTATTTCATGGCAACGTTTTTTTTTTTTTTTCTTCAGAATTTCTTTCGTTAAATAGCCTTTTAATATTAACCGTGCTCGATTCAACTTTACTTTTTTTTTATATAGATTACAATTTTATTTAAAAACACGAAATGATTATAATAATTAGGGAGAGGAGGAGATGAAGATACGATAAAGCAACGTCGTAATCTTGCGCAGAAAGAATGTTACACTCTATTGATGAATTAATCAGACATCGCAACATTCTCCGATCGATGACTTTTTGCATTTTTGTTTAATTTAAAAAATATATTAGGAAAATATATGGACGTTTTATATCAAAATCATAAAATTATATACAAGTTCACGACTATAAATTATAAACGCTTGTTTAAACCTAATGAGTGAATTTGGCACTCGACTTTTAGAAAAGGGACTTTTTAGATACATATTCGATTATGTTTGTATCGTATTTGATTTCATTTGCACCCGAAAGTATTGCGAGTTAATTAAAGGTTGAAAAATCGTCGGCATTCCATTTTGAGATACCGTAATTTTTTTAATGCAGTCCCGTCGTCGAGACGACGCTACGTGCTCGCTCGATCTTTCCCGAACCATCGCTTTCCCCGTGCTATCTCTCGCGCAGTCTTCGTTCTGGTGGAGAAAAGGGGAAACGGGAGAGAGATTTCTCTCTCTCTCTTTCGCTTGTCTCCTCTCTCGCTCGTCGTTCTCGAGGGACGACGACGAACGGGGCGAGTTCCCGAAATAATCGTGCGTATCGATCCCCGCACGACTCGTACAGGGTGAATTTATTCTCGTGCACAGGGTGAACGGAGAAGAGAGAGGGTAGGAGGGACGGAGCGAACGTGCTTCGTTACTTAATCGCTCTGTGTTCGAAACGAGGGCCATCGTAACGGCTATAGCGTTGTTGGAACTGTCGCCGCCTGCGTTTTTCCACGCTTGAAAGAAAAAGAAACGCGTAAGTGACACGAAAAGTAGCAAAAATTCTCAGCAATATTATATAAGACCCTAACACTGAACAATATAGATTAAAGAGGATATTGTCACTTTAATTTTTAATTAATATTTGTTGCCAATATTTGTAATAATTATTTAGAGTGTCTACACCGTTAAAAAAAACCTGAAATTTTCAGAGATTTCTTTTATATCTGGAAAAAATCAGGAATTGTTTACGATATTACACTAGTTTATTAAAAAATTCTCTTTCTGATCATTTTACTTTTGTAGGTTTTTCCAATTAGTGAATATAAAAAAGATACTGCAATAATCTAACAATAGTAAATATTTTCTGACAAGTTTTTTCACCCAAAAATTATTTACGTGTTTTCCGATGGTAGTAAAATATCCGCAATATCTAAAGTATAATATTGTGAGTTCTACCGTGCAACTATCTCAACTAACATGAGTAACACATGAAAATCTCGAATCGTGACCATTTCCGCATGGCTATCGTGGTTACGAGCGTACGGAATTTTCCTGTGTCAGCTTGATCGAAATTAACAGCGCAACAATTACTTCAACATGTTTCCTCATACATTCACATGTTCGACTCGCTTCTAATATTTTCATTCCGATCTTGATATCCAAAATTGGTTATATTAGAAATGTAAGTTGTCTGAATCAGTTTTTTTTGTTATACGTAAAAGATGACGATATAAAATACATTAAACTTTAATTGCTAGTTATTGATTTGTAAATGTTTACAATCAGTTATTGGCATATTTAATAAAATAAAAAAGGAATTTTAATTTGTAATAAAATTAAATTAAAAATAGTAAAAATAGGTCATAAAAAATTTTTCGTTGAAATATAAGCTGTGCGCGTTCTAAAATATCCTTTATTTTGCAAAAAGAATAATGTTCAAGAATTTGTATTCTTTTATCTCTTAAAGATGTAAGAAATATAAGATTTATATATTGAATATAATGTTATATACAATATAAAAAGACTAAACAGAAAGAGCATGCGTAGTTATTTTTTTAGAGAGAGAAAATCAAGTAAAAATAAATATATCCGAGATATCTCATGATTCGTTTGTGAGTTGACATTAGAGAAACTCCTTCTTTTAGCACTGCTTTTTGTCGGCCTTTTGCTCCGTCGAATTCAGCTTCCTTTTTTTTTGAACTCATTGTTTTGCGCGCGCGTTTTGTCTCCGACGTCGTGTCGTATTGTATTCATTATTTGAAGGACGGATAGAAGAACAGAAGGTCGCTCCACAGTTTAGTAAGAAATATATTCGATCATGCGTCTCACTATATAATGTATCTCATTCTAGCTTATCTTTTTATCGAAAACTTGCGTAATTTGTGTCCCATTAATCGCATAACGCAATATTATTTCGCAGAAAAGCATTTTTGTTTCTCGAAAATTTAAATTTTTAAATGACAGGAAAATAGAAATGACAGATAAATTAAACCAAATCAAACAGATTAATTTAAAAAATAAAAAATTGAACTTTTAATTCAATAAAAAAAGGAAATACTGAAACAATCGAGAAATAATATATAATCTGAAATTTTGTATTTTATGAAAAAGAGAAAAAAGAGAATATTTCTAAGTGCAAGAGAGGGAGAAAGAGAGATAAAAAATGATTCAATATAAACGTTGAAGAGAAATTACAATCGGAATTTAAAGTTGCGTATGTACGCGCGTGAAAATCGATTAATAATAAATATATTTGTGATATTTAATTGAGAACATTATATACAGTTTGCAGTATATTAATAACTACATATTTAATTACACGTGAAAAAATATTTTATTCTAATTTTAAATATAGAATTGAACATACTTCAAATACATTTAAAATAACTTTAATTAACAAGCAGATGTTGACGCGTGAAGTGGCCATAGAGTACGTATGCCGGTGTTCACAAAGTCAAGGCTGCATAAGCAGGTTCCTGAATATACAAACAGTGCCTAACTAGGCATGAAATTATCTCTCTTTCTCTCTCTCTCCTCTCTCTCTCTCTCTCTCTCTCGGAAGAATGCAGAAGATAATTCCAAGTTTGACTCGTTTTACTATTGTTTTGTAATTGTTAGCGAAATTGCTGTATTTATTTACGGAAGTACATTTGTCGAAGTTTTTATCACTCATTTTGTATTTTTAACAAGACACTATTTGTATTTGATTGCATATTTATCACAATTACTGTTTTAACAGAATTGAGATTTTTGATCACCATTATGTGACTCGAAATATCATTCCTTCTTTTTTCCTCGATAGATTTGCTGCTTTTAATTAAAAACGATTTATTTATGAACAACGTATCGCGTATTTCAATCGGTAAAGCGGTAGCGGTTTGGCGCGACGCAATAAAAATTCTTGATTGCGAAGTAGCTTCGCGAGCGTGTCCCGGAGTTAAAACGTAACTTAAGATTCCGATCCACGGGCAAGCGTTGTTGGTGCGAGCGAAATGAGTGGACTCATCGCGAAAGACCTTCCCCCGAAACGGCCGCACGAAACTCGTTTTAGCTCCATCCTCGCGGTATGGCGTAGCGTGGCGAGGCGGATCTCGCAGCGCTCCTTTCCACACAACAACCGTCCGGCATACACGCATTTCGTCCAGAAGTCACGTCGTGTCGTATCCGTTGTTCAGTGAGACGAACGAAGCGAGTCGAGAGGCGCGGTCGAGAGGAAAGAGAAGGCGGACGATCGTGTCTCTCTCTCTCTTTCGGTAGAGAATAGACTGTAGTATCTCGCTAACCCGGGCTTTGTATGCTTGCGGCATAAATACGAATTGAATCGAATGACTATCGTTAATTATGTATATTATATATCTTTGGAAAATGAAGACTTCTCTCCGATAAATGTCACGTTACAAAGATATATAGTGGCTTTTTTCTTTTTTTCTTTTTTTTTTAACTTTTTTCTCATCTGTGCTATGCCTCGTGAATGTCTTTTATAAAATATTTGCAATATATTATTCTACGCTGTCGCCATTTTTTTTTTTTTTTTTTTTTTTTAAGAAAAATTCTTATCTATTATATTTTAGAAAGATGTTCGCATTACTTATTACTTCTAAAGATATAACGATATATACATCGCGATTTTATCTGCAATACTGGTTTTTAAATAGAGAATTAGATCGATTTGAGATTCAACATCTCTATGTTTTCTCTTTTCCTCTTTCGCGTATTTTTGTTATTGCATCTGTTTTTCTCCCTTTTCGATTCTACGACTGGCATCGTCGTCCCAGTCGCCGTGAAAATTCGATTTCTGTGCAAACGAGTGAAATCAAGAAGAAAGCGGCGGATGCTGCGGCGGTGGAACGGACCGAGGAGAGTAGAAAGACCGTTGAATATGTGTCCGAGTGATTGCACACGCGCGTGTGTATATATGTATATGCGTGTACACACGAGGGTAGAATAAAAGACGGAGGGTGTAGGAAAGAGACAATCGCATGAGGAGCGAGAGAAAGGAGATGCGTCCGGATTCTTGGTGGTGATCGAACGTGTGGGCCTCGTTCGTTGCATGGTAGAGATTCAAAGGAGAGGGTCCGAGAGCTGGAAAAGCCGGATGGGTGAAAAGGGAGAACGAAAAGGCGACAGGCGGCGGGCGAAGGTTCAAAATACTTGCGTGCGATGCGTGCCCTCGCGATGAAATACGCGATAATTGGCTGCGATAAATTGCAGGAACTCGCAAGTATCCGAAAACGGCTGTTATAATAGTCGCCATTATTATCGATTGTTATTGGGGTCGATGGTCTCTTTCCAGATAATAATACACGAAAAGAGAGAAGGAGGGCGAGACACGCCCTGTGTTTCTAAATATATATATATTTAAATTATACATTCGTGTGACGAATTGCATTTTTTATATTTGTGTTTTAAATGTTACGTGTATTTTTTCCAATGACACAAACACGAATTGTGTAAAATAACTATTACACATTCGATTTATTTAGTGTACATGTAGTGATACCGATTATATAATATGTTCTTTTCGTTTTACACGATAGCGAGATCGGCCGTGTTTCTGCGGATTAATAATTTTAATTACAAACGTTAAAATATAAAATTTATATTATTGCGCGAGTAGAGCGACTGGCGGCAAACTGCAACTGTGCAATCGACGTACATCGTTACGATATTACGAGGGGACTGAGAAGTTTTTTACCCTTATGGCGATGCCCCTGAATAGAACTGATTCCCCACTGAACTGTTTCCCCAAGTGATCGACCATACGCAGTTTTACTATACATTATTTTAGGATGTGCAATCTGTTCGTTTAAGTTGCCACTCGATGTGAACGACACGAAACAATTAAAGTTTATTTCTATATTTTTTACACATATTTAAGCTCTTGCATTTTTTCGCGAATATATATTTTTATTCTAATATTCTTTTCATAACGCGAACTTGCTTATTCTTTTTTTATTTATTCTTTCGCGCCTTGGTACTAAAACAATGAGCGTCTATTATATGCACTCTTTCAGCTTTGACGCTGGATGATTTAAATGACAATGACCGTGTCAAGTGGAGTTAGTTCTGGACACTATGCTTGGCTACTCGATCGGCTCTCACCATTATGCTAATAAGATGTATTGTTGTCGGTTACGACCATATATTGCTGGATACTAATAACGCTTTTGTTTACTTACTCAATGAGAATTTAAAGTGCCACGACAATTTGCTCGCCTTTAAATGATTAAAATTTCATCAATAGACACAAGATACTTAAATATAATAATAATTCAGATTTAAGGTACAAATATAAAAATATAGAAAGTAAAAATAGACATCTTTAAGCATTAATTTGGTATTTTATCTAAAATATTGCATCATAAATCATCGAAAGAGTCACGGATTGAATGACGCAACAATTAGATATGACGCGTTGTTATTGCGTAGCATATACAGTATATATATGGTCGTATATACACAACGTTTATACGTTCGAACAAAAATTAACACGTACACGAAACGCCGACGGCACGTTCTCGTTGATGCCTTCGGTGGTAATCGAATTTCCATATCGTCTAACGACGTCTATCGACTCATTATGACATTAGGTGTTACCTATTATGGAGAAGGGGAAGGGACATGGTTACACACGAGAACCACTGCGAGAGATCGATACGAGTTGACTAGTACATTCGTGTGTCGTGAAAGCTACGGCATGTGTGAGAAACAAAGCAAAATTGAATCTACATTTCCACTCCTTCTAAATTGCCGATAAATTATTTTATATGAATCTAGTAATTACATATAATTATTATACCGGAATAATTACAATATTTCCTGTTATTAATTTTTTTAATTACTCAAACACCTCACATTATTGATTGAATTATTTGAAGAGTTTTTTTTTTCAAATTTTAAATTAAAAAAATATTTTTTTGGAATATAAGATTTATAAGAAAAAAATTATTTTATTATCTATAACTTTTTTTACATTATTTTTATTATAGTGCACGCGAGAAAAGGATATTGAATTATTAAGCAATATTAATTCATTGAACAGCATTACGTGTTTTTTTCCTTTTTTACAAAAAGAAAATCTGTTAAATTAATATTGGCAAATTCCGTCATAATCTGGAGTGAGAAATGGATCGCATAAATGATTCGAATAACTCCGACAGCTGTTAATGATGAAAACGATTTGTTGAAATAATCGACTTAATATACGAGACATCAACAGCAAATTAATGTAATGCGGAGAAAAGCGCAGAACGTTCGATCCATTAACGAGCAAATACAAAATTGAAGTATAATGAAAAATAATTTATCGTACATGCCGTGTCGTTTATGCAATCAACGGTCGCTCATAGTGGAGGCTCATTGTTACCGCGGTTCCATTCATGGCGATTATTTGTCTCGTTTAACACAGACCTTGTCTTTCCACACGGACTTATGAGAGAGATCAATGACAGATGTTATACAATACACTCGAACAATGGATCGACGACGCGGAGATCGCATCCGTTCGATTACTCGTAATAAGAAGAGAACGCATAACTAAGTCGTATGAATAGCGGACGTGCAAGTTTACATTTTAGTTTCAAATCATTAACGATAGAAAATTGCAATGATAAAAAAATCGTCTTCTTAATATCTATTCTTCTTTTTATATCGGGCGAAAAAGTCTGAAAAGAGGGAGGATTTATTACTGAAAAAAAAAGTAGAAAAGCTTTTATAAATTCATAGAATATCGTAGCGCTCTGGTTTTGTATATTTTATTGTTGGAAAACGAGAATATTTTCCGTCACTGTATATAAAGCTTTTGTGTCGTAATCGCGATTTCGATTCGCAACGGACACGCATATACTTGCGAAATATATTGTTGGTTTAAGTGCGACAAATTTCTTCCCGGGCACATTTTGCGAACTCATATACAGGAAATAAATGGAACGATTAATACATTTATACGAATATCATATTTCGTCGTTTCCCTACCGCGTTTTGCACGACCGGTTTCGATACTTTCGACATATATATCGGAATACACAACTTCGAAAGCAGTTTCATATCGTTTCTCACTTACGTATGGTAATCGGCCTTGACAATCTTCATTCATATAGAAAACAGTTTACGCGTGTGTATTACACACTGTTCTATTTACATGCACGGACTCGCCGACAGGTGTGATGACACGTACATGACATCGAGTCTTTTTTCTTCCGTATGGTAATCTACGTAAAAATTCCATGCGCAACGTATCATACTACTACTAAATAAATACAGTTTATGTAATTGTGAACATTTATATATATGTTCGATGAGAAGCGGACGAGTTAAATTAATAATAAATATCACAGAACGAGAGAAATTGTGGAAGAAAAATAGATATAATAGAAAAAAGTGAATATTAATAAAACTGATGAGTTTCATGTCGCTACTCTTTTTATGCGCGATCAACAAAGAAACGGTCGAGGTAGAATGATTCGTTTCGCGACACACGTATGTGCGGATATATGCACCGACGTATATACGCTATTTTCCCGTGTCGTTTCTCAAGCGTACCTGCTCGCACGCGATCCCATATAAGAAGACCGACGCTGTGCGTAACGTGCCTCTTGAAACTCGATATGTGTACGTGCGCGGCACAGATTCGTCGTGTCACACGCATACACGTGAATATACGTACACACTCACATACGCAATCACGCACGCGTATCGAGCGGAGGAGCGTGCGCACGGCAGGAGAAGTGCACAATAATTCCACGCGCGCAGCTGTCTTAAAAAAATGGAGAACGGTCGCTCGGTAAAAAGTATACCGGTGCTTGTAGACTCCGCCCCGAATGAAGCTAAAAAAACTTTACGGCTTTTTATCGCACCGAGAGAGACGGGGAGAATCAAGATATGATTCTCCGTTTCTTCCCCTTCGAAAGATATCGGGCGCGATTTTTATGCACTAAGTGCGATCGACATCGGTCAGCTGTTGTGCATTAAAAACATGCATAAGGATTTTCTGGCAAGTGGGTCACGTGTGCTTTCTGTTTAATATGTTCTTTTCGGGTTTTGCAACGGATATCGCTTCGTGTTTAAAGGTACAGGTGCGAGACGATTTGCGTGAATTAAAAGTAACTCTCGAAATTTATTCATACAATTTCACTTGCGATAAGTATCTCGGAGTAAATCAACTGACTGGCCATCGAGCAATATATATATATATATATATATATCTTATTTATGTTTTTAGTCTTAGTCTTTAATTGTAGATTTTTATAGAGGAAAAGTTAAATAATCTGAAATACGGAAGATCTCTGGGAATTGAGAAGTTCAAAAATATATAGATCATTGGAAAAAATGTAAAAACACAAGTATATTTTCATATTTGCTATTCTTAATTAGGTTTACGGTAATTTCCCTCATTTTGCTCTCTACATTGTATTGCGTGTGTACTACACACACACACACATATATATATATAAGAGTTAAACATTATACCCAAGCAGGATGAGTTTTATATCCATAAAAAACTTTCAAAAGTACGGTGAATGGGACGCGTACGCGTGATGTAATCCTCTTTTGCGTACTTTTCTCGGATGAATATACTAGCTGCTTGTATAAGTTACTTTTTTAACGTCTCTAAAGAACGAGCGAAGCAAACGAGATTTATTAAAATCTCAGAGGGAGGGGGGAAGGTATAAGATACTTAAAGTATCAGATTCTTTATTCTGCGAATTTATTCCTTTTCTAGTCACACAAAGTAACCTAAAATAATAAAAGGTGCGAAAAAGAAAAAAATCGAAGCAGCGATTTACGTACAAAATCTCTCCTCTCGTCCCCTACTCGCGGAATAAATATGATAAGTATCTCATTACATTTATTATACATAATTCATATTATGTTATATACATGTGTGCGAAATAAATCGCCAGAAATTATTTAGTTGTTTAAGGATTTTAAAGTTTCCATGACGAAAAAAAAAAATGCTGATATAGTTTATCATTATTTTCTTGCTTAACGAGAGTGATATATATATATACGTATACCGAGTTTTCCTCGATGTATGAAAAAGTCATGCGCTATTTAAAGCTTCACCGAATCTCGCGAGTTGTGCATAAAACACTTGTAAGATATCGCGCGTTGCAAAACACAAACAAGGACCGGCATTAATTGCGACATATCAGCCATTGAACGCTGGACGAGGACAAGTCTGACTAATACTGCTATTCAGATTTTCCGCATTATACGATGCGCCGCCAGTCGTGTTTTCTATTGATATCGCCGCTCTCTCTCTCTCTCTCTCGTCCTTCTCCGTTTTAACCAAGGGACGAACCGGCCCTGTCGCGCGTTATTGATTAATGTATTCGATATTCTCTCGATCGACGCCGTCGCTGACTTCTCTCTCTCTCTCTCTCTGTTCGTTCTCCCCTCTCCTTCTCGACTCTCCGTGCTTCTCGTTTCCCAATCTTATCGATTATCTATATTCGATTTTAATTGTCCGCTATCTCTCCTCCGTTACGTCACCTTGCGTTAATTTCTGCACAGCTTTCCACTGCGTGATCCATGATTTTCTGATACTGTATAAATTGTTAGCGAGTGATGAGTGAATTAATATCGAATTTTCTGTCAACTATAACGCTCACGTTCAAATTATTAAATTTATAAAATGTAGGTTGAAACATAGATGTATTTTTGAATTTTTTTTTTTTTATATATATTTCAGTTTTCGTTGCGAATGCCTAATATTATAAGAAGAGGCATAAATCAATAAATAAGTATAACGTCTTTTAAGAGATAAACCGATGAAAAATTTTATCGCATATAATTCTATACGAAAACTATTTAAAATAAATAATATCTTTTTTCTCGTACTATATTTTTGACGGAAAATTATAAATTATGTATAAGGTAATTTGCTGCGAATCTGTTCTCGGATTCTAATAGAACAATTATATCTCTCAAGCTAAGTCATCTCGCGCGTAATCCGCTACGCATGTTTCGACGTCTTTGCTTCGGATCGATAGTATAATACCAATCTACTAGGATAATCTGGATAGTGAAACTGCATATATAGAGAAGCGTTTAATCGTCGCTCTCCCTTAACCGATTTCGACGGACGTTCCTATACGTGTGGTTCCTCAATTTGCATTCCTGTCGACCAACCCTTGGTCGGAAGACGTTGTTCCCTTCTCTCTCTCTCTCATTCGCTACCTATTCTTTTCTCTGCGCTTCTTTTTTGACATCGCTAAACCTAAACCGTTCATTTGAACGTCGAATATCCTGGGGATTTGCGCGCAGAAAAAAAGGAATCCTTGATTCAAGTATATTTTTATTTTTGAACGCTATTTGATTGATTTAAGCATAGAATGCGCTTTGTAATCACACATTTTCATTTGCCTGAATAATAAAAGGGTTTGTGCGAAGTATATTTTTTTATCCTTCAGATATATTCTGGTTTCAAAAATCGCATATGGTAAAAACAAACTTAGTCACATTTGAACTAAGAATTATTATATATACTTGAAAGTACCGCTTATATCCGATGATGCTCGCTTGTCCTTGCAATATTTATAAGCTCAGCTTCAATGAAGAATATTTTGTACTTTGTTTTAAGAATAAATTACCCTTTATCCCAAATTATTTATATTTGGCGCTATTATAAAGATAAAATATACTTGAATCAAGGCATATTTGCATTCTCTCAAGGATACTGTTTTTTCTGTGATGTAAAAGTATACCGATTTTTTTCAGTGCACTAAAACAATTTATTTAATTCGAATAAGTATTTATTTCAATACTGCCAAATGAATCATTTATTTAAAACTAATAATATTAATTTGATATAAAAAATATTTATTTGATATAAGAAAATCCTTTTCAAAACACAGAAAAAAAGGAGTCCTTGATTCAAGTATATTTTTATTCTTGAACGCTATTTGATTGATTTAAGCATAGAATGCTCTTTGTAATCACACATTTTCATTTGCCTTAATAATAAGTAAGTTTGTGTGATTATTTTATTCTTAAGATATATTCTGGTTTTAAAAATCGCATATGCTAAAAACAAACTTATATATATATAAGTAAATTTCAGCTTCAACTAAGAATATTTTGCACTTTGTTTTAAGGATAAATTATCCTTTATCCCAAATTATTTATATTTGGCGCTATTATAAGGATAAAATATACTCGAATCAAGGCATATTTGTATTCTCTCAAGGATACTGTTTTTTTTTCTATGCACGCGCGCGCGAAAGGAACCAACTTGATAAAAACGTCGGTATTTCTCTCGATGCAAGAACACGCAGCTCCGGATGGAGAATAGTTCCAAAGGAGATCTTGTATCCCGACTCGGAAACGATGACGATGACGATGACTACGCTCCCGTGTTTTTCTCTTCGCTCCCTTCTCGCGCGTTATCTCTCACTTTTCGGGCTCTCTTCGCTCGTTCCGTAATCTGTACGGCATGGCGGGCCGCGATTGGACCGCGGAAGGGTCGCCGAGAAGGAACGACGCGGGAGCGAGGGAGACAACGGACGAGGAAGGGACGAAAGGGTCGCGAGGGAGAAGGAGGGGGGTGTTACCGTCGCATTTCAGAGAGAACTTTAGCGCGCTACGAACGCTGATGGGCGGAGAGCGAGGGCGGTTGTGACGGAGAGAGGTATAGAGGACAAAACGTGGGACGTGGAAAGAGAAGGAGCGAAGAGGAGGACGCGGGATCCACACAGAGCCGACACCACGTCTCTCGCTACGCTGTATGCCGCCAGGCTACCCCATCGCATCCTTCTCCCTCTTTCTCTCATCGACGCGACCCAGCTCGTTTCTCTCCGTCTCTCTTCTCGCGCTCTCTCGCGCTCCACGCGGCACTCGTTTCGTTCTCGCACTCGGTCGCCGCTGCGCTGCCTCTGGTCTCCTGGTTCCTCTCTGCTCGCGCTCGTTCGTTCAATACTCCGTGAGAGAGAGACGTAGGGGAGGGTGGTTGAAAGAGCGGGGGAAGAGAAGCAACGGCGGCGGTTCGGTTCTCTGTCTCTTTCTCGCGCGCGCAAACGGAACACGATTCCATCGTTGGTTGGTCGGAGAGCTACGGATGGTTCGTTCGCACGATCGAAACCAGTCCGGCCGAAGGAGAGCCGAGGGAGAGCAGCGGCAAAGATCTCCTCTCTCTTTCTCTCTCTCCATTCCTTGCGCTATATAATGCGGAATGAAACCTGTGCCCGCGAGAGACGAATCGGACGTATCGTTTCTGAATAGTTAACGAGCTCTCGGTTTACGGCTAGATAATAATATGGTTTCTCTGGATGGTCTCGTTTACCTGCCGAACCGGCGAAGCGCGACGTTTCGACCCGCGTTGCACCGCGGTATCTATTAAATAATTCAGAGCGAACGCGAGAGAGAGAGAGAGCACTCTCGAGAAGCGCGCGATTATCCAGTTTGTGAGTCATTCGTATACGAGATTCGAGAGTAGGTATCAGTTTGGGGACGGATGATAACGAATTGTCGGAGTCGCGACATCGATATATATATATATACGGAGATCACGGCGTGTTAATCTTGAAATATTATCGTATATATTTATTTTTCTCAGGCCTGATTGCACCAACGTTATAGCTTGATTTTAAGCGAAACTTAATATACGTATAAATATGACGTTTTTTTTTTTTAAATCGGCCAACAGAGCCGAAGCACGAAAAATTCATTATTCGGAACTGTGTCTCTTGGTTTGGGATCACTAACCGAGAGATGCAGTTTCCGAATAATGAATTTTTCGTGCTTCGGCTCTGTTGGCCGATTTAAAAAACATCATATTTATATTATTAATATTGAGGGCCGATAAAAATATTTCTTTCTGATTAAATGTATATATATATATATATATATATATATTTATCTTTATTTAGAGAAAAAAAGATATACATTTATAAGTGGGAAGATTGTAAATTTCATGCTATGTTTCAATTGTCTTAATTTATCTCGAAGATAAATGTACTTGAATCGATCATCAGAAGCTATTAAATAATATATATTGACTTAATAATATATTGACACTCACACACACACAAAAACTTGTCTCTCGTCCAACGGCGCCTAGAAAAACCGCTTTGCTTTTCTCGGGATTCACGAATATATAAACCCGTGTGAGAATCGCGTGTAATAAATTCTATGACATTCTGTCTCGATTAATATATGAGCAAATAGCATTCTCTCTAAAGCCGCGTCTCTATTCATTGCTGATCGACGAAGCCGATTGGCATATGTGTTGCACGTAGAGATGTGTCAGACGGTTTCTGTCGAAATCAGCGTGCCAATTAGTGAGGTCTGACACGTATGTACATACACGATACATGCCAGCCGGCTTTATTAATCGACATGATGCATCGATTTGGCTCAACATTTATCGCCAATCGTATATATGTTTATCGATCTTAATATATCCCGTGAGATTAAGATTTATTTTAATTAATTCTAATTTCCTCAAATCATATGAAATATAGCGAATCGAATAAATGTCCTCGTTTTGTCCCTAATTATTTATACACGGAGAGAATTTTCTCTGAAAATTTAATAAGAATTTTACAAGAGGTTCTCTGATTAATATTTAACCACGATAAAAAATACTAATATCTACATAGTAAAATTAATCGAACATATTTTATATCTTGTAGTGGTAGATATTAATATTTTTATTGTGGTAAATATTAAGCAACCTCATCTTTATAGAGGGTTACCATGATTTTCAGAGTGAAATTCTGAGAGAAATTCTCTCTATGTGTAACAAAAATGAAAGGACGCTTGATTCTACGATATCGTAGTTTGATACCACATATGTAGGTTCGAACAGGGTATTTCCAGGATTTCATGATTTAATTGATTTATCATGTAGATGTATGCAAATAATGTATTTGGAAAAAATAATAAGCGAAGGAAAAAATTCATTTCCGGTTTTGGGAAATCTGAAAAAAAGTGAGGGAATTATTTTCATCGAGTCTGCTTTACGTCGAATAAATCTCGATAGTTGCGTGTCGCGAGAAATTCTGAACGCTGACGGCGAACTCGTCGGAGCACTCGTTCGTGTTTATACGCGGAACTGGCCATTCTGCCGTGCGAGCTCAATAAGTCGCTGCTCCGTTCCGCGTCGCGTCTTAAGGTCTCCGGATTCATCCTCCTTCGTCTTTCCTGTCTCTCTCTCTCTCTCTCTCTTCGTTCCCTCTCTGGCAACATTGCTGCTGGTACGCGGCGTCGGCCGCAATATCGTTGTTGGCCGCGGATACACCTACGTAGTATTGATATGTGCGCGTTTGTATATGTAAACACTCATATATAGACACTACATATATATATATATATATTCAGACATTTACCTATTCGCCGGTGTCGTGACCTCCGGTGATCGATACAGAGTGCCGCTCATTTGCTACGAGGTGGAACGACTATTTCCTCTTGCATCCACCCACCGAGAATCCCCTTGGAGTTCCTCTTTACACCGTGCACTCTTCTTCCTTACATCCTTTTTGCTCCCGCGAGGTGGTGGTCTCTTTCTCGCTATGGCAACGGTGATGATCTTCCTACCGACACTCGACGAATAATTAGGACGGCTTCGTCGTTAGCATGGAGATTTGCCGACTCTCTCCTTATTTTTCTCGTCGCATCGTCTCCCTTTCTCTCTCTTTCCCTTTCTTCGACGACCGCTTCTTTCTATATCTGGCAGTAGCGGTGAATTACGCCGCGCGGCGGAAAAGGGAGATGGAAAACAGGGAAGATGGAAGCACGCGAAAGGAGAGAGAGAGAGAGATGTATAAAATGAAAGGTTGAGAATGAAAAGAGGAAGATTCTGGGAGGATGAGAAGAAGGGGTCGTAGCGAGTTTCGGATAAAATTCAGCGAGCTCGATCGGACTCCTCTTCTGTTCCTACCTGTTTCTTTCTCTTTTTTTTTTTTTTTTTATACATCTCTCTCTCTCTCTTACTCGCGCACTGTCACTTCTCCCGATCGCGCGCGTCTCTCTCATTCTCTCGCGGCGTCAGCACTCGTTCCTTCACCTCGCCCGGTGCACGTTTTTTTCCGACCCGTTCCTCAGGTATTCCGCTCTTAACGGCCCGCTTGCCTCTCGCCCGCGGACAGACGCGGATCCGATCCCAGGAGACGCGTTCTTCTTCGGTCTTCTCTCGATTCCACCATAAACCTTTCAAAAGAGGGAATACCAAGTGTTCGTGTTATTAGAATTGCTGCGCTCGAGTTACGTATCCGTAGAATGAGATTAGCTAACACTCTGTTCTTGTATTGGCTAGTAAGAATATATATCTCATTTTTCCTGGAAAATTGTGAAATAATTTTGATATGGTCGATAAATGTGAGAAAATTAATTTCCGGTCTTGCGGGAAAAAAAAGGATCTTGATTAATTTTGGAAACTTTTCGCTTTGATTTTTTTCATCTCTTTATTTAAAAAATTAATATATATTATTATTATAAATTAATAATATATTTGACTTTAATATATCTGTATTATATGTAGCCCTTCCCTCGTTATATTCGAATTTTGGTGAATAAAATTCCTCTCTCTTCATTTACATACATAATGCAATGGCTGCTAGCTAAACTCTTTTTCTTCGCGTGGTAAAAATATATGCTTAATAGGCGTACGAAGGTTGTTTGAATTACGTTTACGTTTGAGGTTACTTCGAGAGATATATCACCGCAACACGTAACGCTTCCGGCTAATTTCTACCTGTTCCCCTTACGGTATCGCGACCGCGGTCGCTACTTTATTACTACTCGCTCGCGGGTGCGGCTGAAGATTTTACGAGCTAAACGAACAAGTTGTCGTCTTTTGCTTGTGGCATCTTTTGCTTTCGCATGAAGAAAAAGTAACAAACAAAATAAGTAGTAACAAGACTGTCTTTACTACATCAACGCAAACTGTCGTAAAATATATCGGAAAACTTAAAAAGCAAGATAATGAGGTATTATATTGTAGAATTAAAGATAAAATTTTTTTTTTCTTTCTTCATGTTAACATGCATTTTTTTAACGTAAAACCAGAGGAAATTAATTCGCTATAAAAAATTATATTTTTATAAACTGCAGATTACACAAGCAATATTATATAATGATTATCGTTCATTGACATCGTTCTTCGCTCACCGATATTCTTATACTTTCCTACACGCGTACCCCCATTGATAATTAATTCACGCTCGAATGCGCGTACACCTTGTTCGGATTTATGGTCGACGCACTGTACCGATCAGCGAGATCGGTCGTGACAGCGACAATGGTGACCTTGCAACGGCGCATAAACTATTCACACATTTATATGGCGCTAACTCCGAGAGCCGAGAAAATTCGCGTCTCCGTTTCTACTCGAATGTTTCTCTCGATTCCGACCTTCGGCCGAGATTTCGCCGAGATTCACACACGTATGTTTATTATTTTTATGTGCCGGCTCTCTTTCTTTCTCGTCTGAAGAATGTTTTTGTATGCGCTGATCGAATATAGATATCTGTGCTGAAAAACTTAATTAAAAAGCAAGATGACTTTTAGTTAAGTTTGTCTATGTAAAGTCGATGAAAATTAACTTTTTGTTAACAAAGTTATTTGGGTAAATTCTTTCAATTCTCTATAATTATAACGATATCGAATTATAGAACTAGTTGAGTTGGAATTGTGTAACTATCTTAATTTACATATATTTTTTATTTTATTTTAAACTATTTGAATATTATTCTTGGAGGCTATAGCGAATATTCAAAGTTAAAACGTTTTTTAAAAAACTAATTTTCAAAAATATTATTACCGTGTTATATAAATTTTGAAATGCGCAAATTAATAATTTAACGCTTTTAAAATATTTATTTGAAACATTTAAACATAAAATATTACAAACATAAATTTGACAAATTTTAAATATTTACTTAGCTAATTAATCTCGGATTTAATTTATAATTCAGTTTAGAAAAGCAAATGGAGCATGTAGTATTAAAATTTTATTTTCATATTTAGCATATGGCGTTTTTCCCTCGACTTATCCGAGCATCGTTTTGCAAGGGGGTCTTAACATACTGATACCAGTATTTATCTTCGTAGCCATTGAATAATATCGACACGCGCATATTTGTTGCACGAATGTAAACGGTTATTAGCTGCAATATATCATGTTTCGTTGCGCGAATAAATTGGTCCACAACGTAACGCAATGTTATCTGGCAATGCTTCCAAATGTGCAACGTTATCATTGCGTATCGTTCATTCTTGATTTCCTGTCACCCTTGCGCTTACCTCAGTCGTTATATTGATTACATCAACATAGCATACTAATTCGTGTCATAATGATACAAATGTATCCCATTAGACTTGAAATATAAGACAATATTATTCGTGCGCCGCCAATCTGATGTTTTTCGTTAATGTTTGTCATTCAACGCATTCGTAAATATAATAACTACATTGAGATGATTCAATTATAAAAATTATGACTGTTCACGTGTAAGTATGACTCTTTTTAATTAATTTAGGATCCGTTTTTATTATTTTCTATAAAAATGATTATAATACATGAAAGTTAACTAAACATAACTATAGACGTGTATAATTATCTGAAAAATTTAGACAACAGGAAATACAGCCGACAGTTAACAATAATTTATAAACGCTTGAATTTTAAATCACACAGAAAAGAGAGCAACTCTGTCAATCTTTGTATTGGCTTTTAAATAAAAAATGAGCCTACTATGGTAATAGTTACTTCTACAGCTGACAGTATTTCCGTTGACGTTAAGATACCTATAAAAAGTACACTGGTCAAAACGCGACGTCCAAGCGAAGTTTAGATAAATCGCCAGGATTGGCGATTTACGGTGCGATATCGCGAATTTATTACGGACATCGTCGATTATGCAGTTACGCGTAAAATAGGAACGATGAAGAATCGGGTCAGCCAATATTGCGCCAGAACAGCAAGTTATACATACGATTTGTTTCACGTATATATACCAGTATCAATTTTTTATACCGTTCCTGCAAATCGACGTTATTAGAATTATTACATTCTTTTCTAAATCAATATTTCAACTTCAAGTTTTTTTAAATGTCAATTAGTTTTTTTATTGCCCAAGTGATATATGTTTTTTTCACTCAATTTTGAATTATAATTTAAGCTTTTTTTTAATTATAAACTCGATTAGATTTTTAATCCGGAATTTTATAAAGAATTCTATCCTGTATCCTGCGAATTAAGAAAGATGACATTTAATTGAACTTTTTCTATTGAAAAGATTGACGCAACATTCGCGAAAGAATCTAATGTAGGATATTGCGGTGGATACGGAACATCTTGTAGAGACAATCACGTACACTCCTAGTATCGAAGGAAAGATGTTGCGGCGAGGCGCGAGAGATGCTGCGAGAAAGTCTAGAACGCGAGGCGAGGATGAGGAAGAGAGAGGAGTCATCCGGAAGCGAGCGGTGCTCGTAAGAGCACGTACGCTCCATTCCGCGCTCCGAACCGCGCGTTTATCGCGATATGAAAGATGAAACAAAACGATAAGACGACGCTGGATTCGCTCGTGTCGCGTGTGAAATTGGAATGTATCGTCGCAACGGCATCCGTGTCTCGCATTAGGATTAATCCGAGCGGTCCAAGCTTGTATCAAAAGTTGATCACATATTTATCGCACATATGACTTTTATTAATTTTTATTACAGTTAAGTTTTTTTTAGCTCATCGGCAAACTTACACGGAAAAAAGTTATTAAATTGATAAATATTTCTTTCAATATTGTCAAACGAATCATTTATTTGAGACAAATATTTATTTGTTTTGAAAAAGAGTTTCTTATATAAAATAAATCAGTATTATTAGTTTCAAATAAATGATTTATTTGGCAATATTGAAATAAATACTTATTCGAATTCAATAATTTTTTTTTTTTTTCAATGTAGATTGTCTAAAGTATATACAGAAAAAATGTAATAATACTTGACTGATACATATTTGTGTTGTATAAAATTATTTATAATGATTTCCGGTTGTCTCAAATTACGTTTAGCTATATTTTATTAAATATAAGTACTCTCTCGACGCATATATTACAGTATCGTGACGAACCGGTCGAATGTGCGCGCAGGTGCGTCGTGTGCGAATGGAGCGTAATAAGATTCGCACCGTTGCATCCATCGCCGTGTGATATACTGCTCCCTCACTGAATTTTCGATAGAGATACGAATTTCTCCACCGGTTTCCGACCACATGTCCGAGACAATTTCGTTCACGCGAGGGTGAAAAAAATAATTATTCGATTGCTCGATCAATATTCATTGAAAAAGGGCCAATTTAATCGTATAATGTGACAAGAGAAATGTATAATTATAATGACGGATAAATATGAGATAAAAATTAAATTAAAACAGAATTCTTGAATATGTTTAACTTGAATATTATTAATACTTAATATAAGTTTTTTTTTTTGTATCAAGTTTTCAATTTAAAAAATATTCGGGATTGGAGCAAATAATGTTTTCCTCGCTTTTATATTTTTCTTGTATCAAGGTAAAAATTTATTGCTTTTTGCAATAAATTTAAATCGTTATAATATTGTAACGAGAATGAATTTCAATATTGTGGAAAAGAGATCTAATTTTGTGTGTGTAGTAATTTAAAAAAAAAATTAAGCTATATATTCAAGAATATTTTAATTTAATAGCTTGATTATCCATTAAAATTGAATAGGTTTTCTCTTATTATTATCCACTTGGATTACGATCGAGACGACACATTCGCTGCCTTTGTACATAGATTGCGCGTAGGCGGCCAGCACCGTTAGGTTCCCAGTGTTTCTCGTGGTTACGCGATCGTGTCGGAGTCGGAGCGAGCGTTGAATCGTGATTTCCACGGCGAAACGCACCAACGAAGGAAAAAAGTGGTCGCTAGCTATGTGTGTGCACGTCTTATCCCTCTCTCCCTTCCTCTCTCATTCTCTCCAGCAAGGAGACACAAAGTTACGCTCTTTCCGTAACTTGGTAAAGGTGCGTCGTAAATCGGTCCGGGAAATGGCGGCCGATTATAAAAGTATAGCGCCGTAAATCATCATCGCGCGCACAGCAGCCCGCAGAGTCGTCGATTTCTAAATAACCGTTAAATTGCAATCGGCCGACCGGGGCGTTGCTTGCTTCGTCGAACAGCCGCAAAAATTTATGTAAACACTTCGCGACTCTTGTAGCTGTAACCGACCGTGAGATGGCTATTTTGCCATCGAAGTACTTTTAAAGTGACTCAAGCTTTTTATTGGACTCTCGTGATCGGGTTGCGGCCATTTGCGGACATTCGTCACCGTTCGCGTCATCGCGTCATGTACGTCGTTACGAGAAGAGCCGGTTACGTCTTCGTTATTCATTGCTCCGGATATGCACTTGGCCGATGAAGAGACGAGTACTTGGTTTATTTTATATTTAACTCTGATATCTTCTTTTAAAGTCCAAAATTTACACACCCTTGCACATTTTTTGAGAATTGAACATAATCTTAAGGCAATAATTGTTTATCTTTTGTATCTAGGAAAATACAAATTGATTTTCACGTAGTATAAGAGCTCCAAGTCTTTTCTGCATAATTGAATATAAGTTTACATTGACAGCTTTCGCATTAATAACATTATATATTTATCCGCGTATATATTCGCGCATAATTTATGTGAAATATATATACATACATACACATATACAATCATTACTTCATGCATAATTTATATCAACGAATGGCAATAAGAATAGCAATTTTTTTGATATTTATAACCGAGTGGATCTTCATTTTATATAAATATTTAATATTTACATATTAACCCAGGAGTTAAGGACAATCTGAGATCGAATCTTTTCACGCATCTAATTTCTCTCCCTTTTTTTTCTCTCGGCACAATTGTGCCGGGAATCTGCGACGTCGCGGCGATGAATAAAGAGCCGGGTCTCCTCTCCCTTCGTGGATTTATTGCGGCGCAGATGATTGGTCGTTTTCGCTTTGCGGGAGAGGCGCGGGTCCGCGAAATTTGATCTCTCGGCGATATCGCGCCGAAAGCGGCGATAACGGCGCGGAAAGTCCGCGATGATGCGGCCGCACACGCTGTACAATATCGCGCGTTGTAAATCAGTCCGGCGCACAACGAACGCGGCCGTCAGTAAACGTCCAGAATCGTCTGATGTAATTTATCTCCGTATACGAAAACGATAATTAGTCCCATCGCGCGCGACGCGGCGTTCGCGCCTATCTTTTTGTTGTGTTGCACTTTTGTATTGGCCGCCGGGACTCGTTTATTTCCTCCGGATCGATATATCGCATCGCGCGCGCACGCCTTTCGGGATGACTGTCCGTCCCGGTGATTTGTGTGCAGCGATTTATAAGGAGAAGGTCCATGGCGAGATTTTCGATAGCGATCGCGTTAACAAGCGGAGCGATAAATCGGTATGGCGTCAATGTACGATTTTAGGGATGTTTAAACGAGATAAGACGTCGATCATTATCTCGCTGTTCAAATATTTTAAGTACACCACGCATCATAATACCGGTATGTTCATAAATCATAATAGTAAAGAGGAGGATGCTTTGTGTAGTTGACGAAAATTATATGCGCAAGTCATATATATATATATATATATTAATATCGAAGCATTATCAATTTAATCGACCTTCTCAAAAATCGATTTCATCATTTAGAATCTCGTCTTTAGATATAAATAATAAAAAAAATGCTCAATGTAGAAAAGAAAGCGTTGACATATTTTATCGACCTATCGCGAATATATTACCGAAATGATAAATAGATGAGGTAGTTTGAATGTATGGCGATAAATATAGTCGAGCTAGACGAGAAAATGCGATAAATAGTCGCATATACGGCGTTTAATTTAATTTCGTGCGACGAACACAGATGGACGACCTTTCGTTCTGATAAAATTGCGCGTTCGTTTCTGCGGTCCGGCTGTGAAAATGTCGTAAACGGCGACGCACAGCTGCGTACGAGATCGATATGTCGCTCGTTACGGCCAGCTTTTAATTTTTGATCCGTTGTCGCAATCATACAAGATGATGTAATTGGTTTATATTTCACTTTTAATATCGCTTGTTTCGATATTAAAGACGGACGCTACGATATTAGAGCGACATATAAAGTAAATCGTACGATAAGAGGATTATTTTATTTAAATGTGCAGTGCATTTTTTTAAGTTCTGATATTTGTATAGGTACATATCAGATATATTAATTTCTCGTATGTGATTTATTCTATATTATTAATTATATTTAATAACATTCAGGTCAACTATTTTAAACGTAATCGCGTATAATGCAATTCGCACGTATAATTCATTGAAATAAAAATTAACCAGCATTATTTTTTACGGTTAATTCATTAACCGTTCAAGTTTATTTTCGTCGAAAAAATTGCACACAAAAATATATATCGCGATGCAGCGCAACGCGCGTAATTACACGGGCGGGACAAAATCCAGCGTAATTGCGCGACCGAATTCGGTGGACAATCTTCACACTCGCAGCTTCTCGTCGCAGCCCGCAGATTCGTAACTTTTGGACCACCCTGGCACGAATTCCGCGACTCGTTTTCTCCCCCTTTTCACCTCCGGCTCTCTCTCTCTCTCTTCAACAGGGACACGTACTTATCGCGTTCGTGTTGGTATGACCCAAGTTAGGTATGCGTGCTGGCGAGAGAGAAAAACTGCATCGTTGTCTCTCCTTTTCCTTCTTCTTTGCCCTCATCCCTTCTCTCTCTCTCTCTTTCTTGCTCTTGTCCCCTCTTCTTCACTCCTCTCTCTACATCGCGTGCTCGTCGTTGTCGCCGCTTCTGCTCCCGCTGTGTGACTTTATACTTGGCCGCATACACACATATATATACTCACGTAGGACATAGACACGTGCGAATATACCGTGCCCGACCGCATTCGAAGTCATACGCTGCTCACTCACACACGTGCACGCGAGGGTGTGTATATGTGAGCGCGCGTTACTAATGGACGCGCACGGATGCGCGATAGTAAACGCACACGCTTCACGAGAGATAATCGTCAAGTAAACGCGCGCGTACGTGTATGTGTGGGTCTGAAATGTAACCCGAGAATACGGTTACGTACGCACCAAACGACCGCGGAGACACGGAGATGTGATTTCAGTCAGTCTGTGTTGATTCTGTGTGAGTTATATTTCTTTTTTTTTTTATTTTATTTTTTATTTCTTTTTCTACTCGTGCGTGATTTTATGCAAGCACCGACGATAATGGGCGAAGGTGCAATTATGTCGCATTGAAACACGAAGCATATATGCTGATGATGGGCCGATGATGGGAATTAACTTTGCACTGCATAAGATATTAGATCTGAGAGATATTCTTTTATATAATGGCGAAGCGTATAACGTTGATGCATTTTTCATTATAATGTATAGTAGTATAGGCTTTCTATCTTTTTTGTTGGACAAGATATGGTATTTAACTATGGTATTCTGTTTGAAAAATATTTTTGAAGAACTATATTGTAGTCGCAAAATAACATCGCGATATTCTTTTGATATGCATATTGTGAAGAATGGTTTATCCGATAAGTCAATGTTTACGTTACGTTGAAAACATTTATTCATTATATATGATGCTCTCACACAGTCGTATATATTTCGAGAGCAATGACAAAATCTTGATGTACCGCGGTGTAGAAATTTGGAATTATTAAGAAATATGGAGTAAAAGCATTTTTTTATATATCATTTAACTTTTGTCATTTTAGGATATGAGTTTGTTCTTCAATAATAAATTGTACAATACAAAATTCATTGATATTATTTAAAAATCGTTCAAGCAAGTCTGCACAATATAATACATATTTGCGCGATTAATAAATTTATATGTTAACACATGTATATTTCACGTTTATTGTAGTACATTTATATTTTACCTTATTTCCTCTTGTTATATAATTCTCTCTTGCCTTAATTAAATGATTAAGTGCTACAGGTGGTTAACCCACAATTTTTAATATTTAATTCGAACAAGAGCATTTAGTTCGTTGGACGAAAAAAAAATGTTTAACCAAGTTTGAATAATTCGTATCATAGAAAATGTGAATTAGACGTTATACGTACTCATTGTCGCGGATATTTACGAGTCAATTAACGCGGTTGTAAAACTAACGTTCGCACATTCCCCGAGGAACATTATATGTTGGCTCGCTCTCACCATACTTTTCTAGATTATATTCTAGAAAATTATCTCCCATCTCTTCGCATCATTGCGTGCGCGTCGATCGACTTCCACGATCTATAGATCGTTGATCGCGGAGTTTCGATTTTCGAGAGGCATATATCGAGGGGAATCCGAGGGTGCTCCTGAGAGAAAAATAACTATTATAACGCGGGAGACGACCTTGGCCAAAGTGATCGGAGATCGATGGAATCCTCGATGATAGCTCTCGCGCGGGACAGAGATTAATGGGAAATTCGTGAGCCGCCTCGTAGCTTTCTCGCCGAATAGATATCAAATGTTGTTCATTGAATTATCGGGAATGATTTTCGAGCAATTGATATGCAATGCAATATATTAAGGGCGAGCGATCTTTTAATATATAGATCTAAATCAAAATAAAAAAAAGCAAGTAATAAAAAAAGAAAAATAATTAATAGTAAGAGCTATTATTATTGTTGTTCCATATGAATAATGATAATAATAACTCTTACTATTAATTATCTAACTTTTTTAAAAACTCATTGTAAAATTGTGTGCGATAACCTTTATGCGCACTCAGTGCGCACTAGTGCATCCAACCAAATTCGCTAATAAAAATGCATTTTCGGAACAAAAAAATGTATAACTAAATTGCTTTTTAGAAACATCGGAATATTACGTAACGTTGTTAAAGAGCCACTGCATCACACTATGGATGCTCGATGGAGGGGGGACTATAATGTATCTCTCGCCCCTAACGACATTACGAGGATCATGCATTGTCATCGCCACGTACCTACCGTATGCATTCGACCGTGTCTCGTTTCTTGCAGCATCGTTCGTAACGCGCGGCTAGCAACACGCGAGCGCAGTTCTTGTCCGCAAAGTCTGGGAATGTATCGTCGCGACTTCGTCGTTCACTTATCGCGCGCCGGTTTATAATTCGCATCATCACGAGAAATACATTCGTCGGGGATATCGCGCGCTAAATCCCGAATACATATACAGATGCGCATTCATCGTCAAACAACCAGCGGCGCGGAACTAGCTGTTCCTCAGGTAACTGAATGAAGTGGGATTGCGATGGGTGCGCAGTTAAAGAAATTTCGACAAATCGGTGAAAAATGTTCAAAGTGCAGATATATATCGGGAACATGTTTCTTTAAAACATTTTTATAGAAATGATTTTTTTTTTAAATTATATATGTTTAGGACTCTGAAATTATTATTTATCTTTTGTGAATTGGTTTTATTTATATACGTAAAATAAAATTCTAAAAACTTTCTTATAAACACAATTCTATTAAGCAGAAGCTAACGCAAAGAGCAATAGATTCTTTTTAAATGTAAACCTTTACCGATGGAAAGATTCCGGATGTGATAACCGAGTTCCACGTATGAGACTAGTACAAAGTCACAGTCGACAAATAAAAGTTCATCATGCTAGCGCGATAAATTCGTCTATAGAATATTTTGTTGCGAATAGTGTCAAATTAATGAACGAATTCAGGGTGTCTAGCGGTCAGGGAAATCTGGAAAACCAGGCATTGTCAGGAAATTTTATTATTTATCTTAATTTTTCACATTATTCTACAATTTGTCCCAATAATTTGAAATTTTTTATTTATTAAATAAATATAAACTTTTCCTTGACTCTCAGCACGCTAATTTTCTGTGTTATTAAAAAACGATTCATCTACAGCGCGTTCGTTAATTTATATTTTCATCGTCGTGTTATTTTATTTTAATGCGTTTAATAGAGATAAAACTAAAAAATTTGATATATAAATAAAAAAGGCGATTATTTAAATAGTTTATAACGACATGTTTGTTTCGATTATCGTACATAACACAGATTGTACAATTGATTTAAATTTTTGTTTCAACTTCCGAATCTTGTTGACAAAAATATCTCAAGGATTTCACGATTTAACATTTAATTGATCTATCATATAGATATATACAAATTATATATTTGGAAAAAATAATACTAAAAAGTCCGGGAAAAAATGGAAAATCTGAAAAAGTCGGAGTTTTTTTCATCGAGAGTCTGCTGGAATTGTAAGACGGAGCGTCGTGAGCGAGTGACGGCTAGCATCTTCCGATATATCTGGAGCTACTACGTTTCGCATTATACGAGGCGGTGAAAATGTATGGAAATATTTCGGTGCGCACGAGGGGTTAAAGAGTTCACGACGTGAACGACCGCTCTCGTACCCGCGAGCAGGCGCGATTATCGAAGAATTTCCACGCACACGTACGCGTGTGCGCGTTTCGAACCACATCGACGATAAATCCTTCCTCTCTCTCTCTCTTTCTCTGCCCGATGCTCCTCGGGAAAAGGGTTGCATCGGACGGGGTCCCTCTCTGGCTTCCTGGTGCTAATTTAATACTTTGTTGCCGAGCGGCACGAAATACGAGGTATTCCCTCCAATTTTACCGCGTATCTGTTCTTACCTGTGCGGGTTAACCCGAACGTCCAGGGTTAATTATACCGCCGTTTGAGCGAGGAAGTGGAAGAGAAGCGAAAGAAGAGAACGAAGGGTAGATATTTCATCTCGCGCCCATGGGAGCGTATCGGCGTTCGACTCATTGTGAACGTTGCTTTAAACTCTTCGCTTTGGCGAAGGGCAACGTGATTCACGATCGCCGGCGATGATTCACGGCCTCGCGACGCTCTGACGTTTCCTCGTTCGACGCGCAGAGACGCGACGCAGGAGAAAATGTCGTCGCGCGAGTATCGATTTCCCTCAAAATCTCGCTGAGTAATAACGCTCCTTAATGCGGTATTCTTCACCCGGTATATATGTCTCGCCGTCGATTCATGTTTTGCGAATACTTTTTATCGCATTTTTGTAATTTTCTTCCTCTTTCGACTCTGTGACTCGAGCTATTTCGCTATTCCTTATTTCAATGAAAGTAGAATTTCATTATATATAATGAATAGTATAATTAATATAATAACAGTTGTACGTACGTATAATTATTATAAAATTAGTTATAAAATAATTGCATGTAATAATTAAGTATATATCTGATACATAATAAATGAATTAATAATATTAAAATTAAAACATAAAATATACTTTATATGAACTTGTATTTACAATAAGTTCAATGTATTAACTCCTTATAATTATGTTATTACTTGAGAAAAGGTTTGAGAAGCAACACTTTAACGGCTTGAAATTATTTTCACCTCGAAACTGCGGCGAGATCGTTTAAGGACTTTAAGGCTTAGCGGTGACAAGAGCCAGAGTGGTTCGCTTGAGTTTTTCAAATGAGTACTCTCGCTTCATTATTCGATATAGTTTGTCTTTTTTCTTTTGCTTTTTATTTCTCGCGATTTTTTACTTTTTATTTTTTAGCGACGTGAAAAGTTCTTTGTGAAATATCACATATATATATAAAAAGCCTTCTGCAATATACATATGTGTCTATTATACAGTTGTATAGTCCTTTTAATGTTGGATATCTCTTTAATTTGATATGCTTAACGATGACAGTGAATATGGAAATTTTTGTGGTGATTGATAAATGCCCTAATTTTTTGGATATTCCGAGTATTCTAAATTTACATATGTCTTTAATTTTGCAAGCATTATTACTATTTTTTCTCTCTTTTTTTTTCGAAAGATTGATTTGATTATGCAACTGTCGCGCGCATTCTTTTTTGAGCGTATGATCAATACTCGCTCAATGTAGAGATATATTTGCCATATTCTACGCGTGAAATCTCGCTATTTCTCTCTCGCGCCGCTGCGTAGCTATCACTTGCATTTTCCTCGAGCGAGCGTTTCCTATTTTTATCGCGGTAGAGACATGCTGTATATTGAGGACGAGAGACACGCGCTTCGCGGGGCGACTTTGTTTTATCGATACTTCGAGGAAGGCGCGAGCTACTTAGTTCGCAGTAAGTTCACGCGCGATTTTATATGGAGGCGACGATAAAATCGTCGGCGCAAACTCCAGATATATAATTCATTTTCACGACCGTGTGGAAAGTTTGCGAGGAAACCATTCGCGGAGCCACCTTGGCGGCGAGTTGTCTTTTTCACGTCTCTGTGTGCCGTCAAAAAATCAGAATTTTCCTCTGTAATTTCACTATAACGAATTCACTATTACTGCGTAAATTTAATTTATAATATAATATGTAGGAAATGTTGTTTATGTAATGATAGTTGGCATTAATATCATTGACTCTATATTACACATATTCTATTACTCTATCACACGTACATTATTATTTTAATTAATACAGTAAACAAGATGAAAACAGCATTTTTGAGACAGCATGTAACTATATTATTAGAGAAGAGTTGAGAATTTTTTTATCATATAGCCTACAAAAAAAATTAATTTTTCAAATATATCTTGCAAAAAATATAATAAGAAACGAATGAAGAATTTGCCTGCACATATTATCAGTTAATGATACACAATGTTTTTTACTCTTACATATAAATGATTATTAGAGTAAAATAGGGAGAAGGGTGGTAATTCAATGAATCGCGAATTGATATTAATATCTATTTTAATTGCAAATTTTAACTTCCGCGGACGTATCATTGGGCGACCGATTCCGCCCGAGGAATTTATATTAATCAATAGCTACCGGCAGGGCGATTAATCGCTGATTATTCCATTAAGTGAAATCCGATAGCGACTAAAATGGACACCGTCCGTCGAACGTTCACTTTGCATCGTTACATGTGTGTGGAATAAAGATAGACACGCGTGAGACGGAATAATCGATATGGGTATAAAATTTTTTAACTTCGCGCTTATAGAATCTCGGCCGGAAACCGCTCTTGCTAGGAAAAGTCATCTTCAATTGCGTCGGTTTTTTTTTCTTTTTCTTTTTTTCTTATAAGACTTATTGTTAATGAGTATTTTTTTAAGACATAGTTTTCTTTTTACATCTTCACAGAGAGAATTTTTTCTTAGAATTTATCCTGAAAATCTTATATCCGATAATCGCGAGGCAATATGGTATTGGAAGAATTTTACAAGAGTTTCTCTGATAAATATTTACCACAATGAAAATATTAAATCTACCACAATAAGATATAAAATATGTTCGATTAATTTTATGTACATATTTTTTACCATGATTTTCAGGATAAATTCTAAGAGAAAATTTCTCTTCGTATGCACTGAAAAAAATTTGTTAACTCGTCTAATCTTTATATTATTTTGTTAACTGACTGACCATATAAAAATATTTAAATAAAATAAAACATTAAATCTAACAAAACGTATATTTGCCTTAAATAATAATTTAGTTGAAAGGTTTAGTCGAATTAACAAATTAATTTTCACAGCGTAGCTGTCAAGATGTTGCTCGCACGTGCTGGAAAATGACTGACAACGAAAGAAAATGTGTAACTGTATATATATTACATAGACACATTGTGTGTATTTATATGCGTGTATCAAGTTATATATGCACGTGCGTGTATATATAACGCGCGAGTCTTCTTAATTTCATCTCCGTCGCTTTAATTCCGGCTCGAGATACATTACGCTACAATGTAACTCGGGGTAATAACGCGTAATTCGATATTAAGATATAATTTCTCGCCGTAATAATTGGCGCATATAAATATTAATGAGGTTAGGAGCCGCGATTCAGCGATAATGCCGGAGGTAAAGGTAGACGCGAAAAGAAAAGGAGCGAGATGAGGGAGAAAGCTGGTATATATCCGTTGTATAGACTCGACATTGTCGATTTAACAGTAGGGTCCCGTGCACCTGCGCGAAGCCTGTCCGTTGCTCGAGAGCGCCTGATTGGCATGCAAGCAGGTCCGATTACACGCAAGGAAAAATCTTCTCGGTAAATTTATGTGAGTTGCGATGTTTTCGCACTGACTCTCACGGATTGCCCCATCGTGGAGCTGTTATATTTAGCATAATTACAGTACATTGCGTTAATTCGTTAAACGCTACATTGCGAACGAGCGTATTTATTATCTTAGAAGTTAGGCGAATACCTATATATATATATCTTCAAAATGTTGATTATAGCTCGTTAACTATATGTAAATTTTTTGGAGACTCGTTTTTTCCTCTTGCTTGCGATATAATACGAAAGAAAATTCTCATTGAATCCACATATTAAATTTCTTCTCAGAACGATCAACCTTATCGTTTCTCGTCTTTCTGCTAGAAAAGTTTTATCGCGTCCAGCGCTGGTTAGAATTTAATGATAATTTTTCAGGACGATTTAATTGTCGAAACAAAGGTTAATGGAATCTTGATGCAAAGTCCGGGGGTTATACACGACATCTCGCGCCAGGCCGGCAACGTGGAAGCCGTGGCAGAGCGGCAACGAAATTACATTAAATAAGCGGAGAAGAGCGGCAGGACGCGCTAACGTGCGCGCGCGGCCAGTAATTTCGCTCGAAACTGGCGAGAGTTCCTGGCTGCCGTATCTCGTTCGGGAGCCATTTTCGCGTTGCTTCGTTTCGTCATCTCTTTGGCATCGCCTTTGGCGTCTCTCGCTTCCCTCCCCTCTTCCACACCCCAGCCCGATTCCCTCTTCGTCGGCAGCGCGCGCGCGAACTCTCGGTCCTTTGTCCGTCTTTCTCGCCGGCGAGACTGCAGGTGTCTGCGGATCTCGCTCCGTCTCTTTCCTTCGAGCGCGCGCGCTCCCGCTTTTGCGCGCGCTCCCGCTGAGAGCGGCACGATCGGCGAATGACGTCCGGAGGGAGGGAAGGGGCGGAAGCTGCTCCGGAGCAAAAACGTAAGCGCGCGCGGAGCGGTGACAGCGACGATGACGACGACGGTGTCGTTGCCGCTGCTCGTGGACCCAAGAACGCTGCGCGCGATCAAACGCGTCGAGCGTTTATTCCCGCTCGCGAGTGCGTCGCGAGAAATCGCACGCTGATTCGTGAGAAAACTTTAGGCGAGAGGAAGAAAAATATGCATTAAGATAGCGCGCGAGAAATATTTATAATACCCATTTCAATTGGCGGCAGTGATATATATATTTGTTCAGGGAGAAATTTGGTGTCTCTAAAATCAAATTAATATGCATATACTTTGTATATATGCTCGCAGAGAATTTTCTCTTATAGAATTTACCCTGAAAATCATGGTGATCGTGGAACAATATATGGTATTGGAAGAATTCTGTTAGAATTTTTCTGATTTTTCTGATTAATATTTACATCACGATACAAAATATTAATATTCACAATATTCACAAGATAATCTAAAACATGTTCGATTAATTTTACTATGTACGTATTAATATTTTTATTGTGTGGTAAATATTAATCAAATAAACTCTTCCAAATACCATATTGTCCCACGATTATTATGATTTTCATGGTAAATTCTAAGAGAATTCTCTCCGTGTATAATAGATTTGAAAATTTTAATTATCGTCTATTGTTTAAAAATTCAATTTTAAAAACAAGTGTTCAGTTTTGTTATATTTTACTCTAAATTGCAAAATTTATATATTTACACTCTTGTATTTTTTAAAAATAATAACATTAATATTAAAGAATAATATTCATCGGATAGTTGGAGAAATGTGATACAGAGATACGAGTATATTTATTTAATATAATAAATACAGATACAAGTTAAATTACAAATTACGAAATATTACATTCGTTAAGTAAAGAAAGGAGGATTTTTTTTTTAAACGCAAATGATTGTTTCGTAGAAATACGAGCATTCGTCACGATATTATATCGAATCACCTATTCGATAACGCTCTTTCATGCTTATAAAAGTACAGTGACAGTGGCCGAGAGATGATAACACGTGCATACGAGGTTTATTATTTATCGTGATCATCATTAGCACGAAGCACGACGTTACTGCATAAAGGTTAAACTCAACACGCTGACCTCTCGCGTGCTATAATAGTGCATGTGCATCTGCCAACCATGTGCGTATATGCGTCGTCTTTTTTGCTTCTCGATTTGGTCGACGTGATTTGACAAGCGCAGATATTTAATATAATTCAATGATGATTAATTGATTTTTTTTTCCCGAGCGAGATTGAATTGAAATAATTAATTGAAATCGAAATATGTCGGATTCTCATATATTTCGACTTTTATATTTATACGATTTATTGTTTTTTTAAGAGAACAACTTCGATATCATATTTCATTATTATTGTTATATATATTATCACTGCTTGTATAGCATATTGCAACGTGAATATTTTACAATCATTGAAAGTTTAACTAAAACACGTTCGGTTTAATTCGTAATACATTTGTTGTATAAGTCAGTATTAACACGAGCGCCGTCGTGACATAATTCATATTTTAGGAGCGATAATGCGTTTCGAAGCGAGCGCAAAGTATACGCATTTTCGATTGCGGCATGAAAAACATAAATCCACATAATCGATAAATAAGTGAAACATGTCGACTGCACATGTTAACGCGCTGAATAAATAATAGGATAATTCAGTCCGGCGTATATATATATATATATATATATGTGTGTGTGTGTAGAGAGTCATGAAATACCGAAGCTATCGGAATTGTCAGGATACCACCGTAGAATGGAAATATATGTAAGCGAGTATAGACCGTAAAATGCAGCGAATTTTGTAAAAAGAATTATATGCGTTACGCATGGCGGAGCTATTTTTCCAAATGTGCGACAGGGCGCTGACACACCATAAACTTCGCATAACTTTCCTTCTCCCTCATAAACTTCATTCACAGATATATTAAATAAATATCCTTTTTTTTAACTATGATATTACATATATTATAGATTTTTTTTAATATATCGTACATAAAAATTCTTTTGAAATCGGTTCTCCATATTGCTTCACAGAAGAATTTTGGTGTAACTTTCCTTCTCCCTCATAAACTTCATTCACAGATATATTAAATAAATATCCTTTTTTTTAACTATGATATTACATATATTATATATAGATTTTTTTAAATATATCGTACATAAAAATTCTTTTGAAATCTGTTTCTCCATATCGCTTCACAGAAGAATTTTGGTGTAACTTTCCTTCTCCCTCATAAACTTCATTCACAGATATATTAAATAAATATTCTTTTTTTTAACTATGATATTACATATATTATAAATTTTTTTAAATATATCGTACATAAAAATTCTTTTGAAATCGGTTCTCCATATCGCTTCACAGAAGAATTTTGGTGTAACTTTCCTTCTCTCTCATAAACTTCATTCACAGATATATTAAATAAATATTCTTTTTTTTAACTATGATATTACATGTATTATAGATTTTTTAAAATATATCGTACATAAAAATTCTTTTGAAATCGGTTCTCCATATTGCTTCGCAGAATTTTTGTGTATACACAGTTCTGGGATGCGTTATATATAGACAGCGATCGTTAAGCTTTACATTGTAAACCGAATATTATGGTCCTTGGATATAACCAGGTCTGTAATTGTATCGTAGCGCCAACGTACGTCTCTCCCGCGATTATTTTAAAACGCAGGCAATAACTCGGGATCTCTTTAATAATCCGCGCAATCTCTTTCCTCCGGTACATCTAATTGCCTCGTGTCCCGTAACGGATCGAGTTTTACGCCCGATGGAGTTCCGTTTCTTCCTTCCCGCGTATAAGACGTGATTAATAGCGCATTGTGACGGCGCGCGATATTCTTTCGATTCTCCATCGAAATCGCGGCGGCGGTATATTTTGTCCGACACGATGTACATACACGATATAAACGATACGCCTGGAGCTTTCCGGGTGGATTTATTTACACGCGAGATTGCAAATATATACATACGGATGCAACTAAGCCGAAAATAAATTTATTTTTGCGTAAAAGAATAATAATAATAATTTACATTTCTCTTTACCTTTTACAATACGCGGGCTGTATATTTTACGCGAATTACGAAATATATATATGCGTAATCGTTACATACAGTATAGGATTGCATAAAGAACGATATATAATTTGTTTACTTTTTTTCCAACTTTTGTATCGTAACTCTTACTTTTGATATATGTGCGATTAACATATTTATATTAGTATTATCCGACATATCAGTATGTATTAAAATGATAATACGTTATAAACAAACGATCCAACGGATCAGAATACGTCGAGCGGAATGCAATTTTGTTGGGTGTCAAAGCCAGTTTTTCACGTATTCTATCTCCAACTGCTTGTGCACAAAGCCGAGTTTATTTCCCAGGTTTTGTCTTTGTAACACGTGATCGATATCCTGACACATTCCGCCATTATGCAATCGCCGCGAGCGTCGATTGGATGCGCCGTACATAATTTGCGACCTGAAATTCCATCCGCGCAATTCAGTTACGCGTTGCGTTTACGCGTGTAACGGGTGTCCCAATAACAATTCGTCATCGTTACGTATTCGCCAAGTGTCATTTGGTTATTTACAACGTTTGCGCGTCGTTCAAACGACGGAAGCCGGAGAGAAGTTGACCGTAAAGAAGGAGAACGGGATAACATATTTACGAGAAAATCTTTATCCGTAACGGCAGGCTGTGCTACAACGTTCGAGATAATGCACCGTAAGGAATTCAGACGAATTTAATAGAAATGTGCATGTACATAATAATCATCACGCGAGAGAATAATTAGGATAATAATATATCCATTAGAAAATATCTCGAGAGACGTCGATGGGAAAAATAAAACGTTTGCACATAAATCTGTGAGAAATAATTAAGCTTGACTCTCTCTGCTAATGGTATTTTTATATACGACATTGATTTCTTAATTTATATAAATTAATTTGTAATGCTACAAGTTAATTATATAACATTCATCAAACGATTATTAAGTATTTTATTACACTTGATTTTTTTTTCCAATCGAGTTTTTTCACGTCAGAGATATTGAAATTGTAACTGTACTCGGAATGATTAATGGACGCGCTAAGAGATATATTTCGTGAATTAACGACAGCTGTTTTTAACCGACGAATCATTTCTCGACGATATTTACCACCTGCAACACAAGCCTCGTTCGCTATGTCGCTGAACTCGTGTGCACGTATAACGGTTTTACATTCGAACTAAGTTTACTTTTGCATTTATCATCTGACTCAGCGATTGTCAGTACTTTGTTGCTTGAGAACAAGGTTACTGATACAAAGACCGCGGAAACTTTATCGCACTAGGAGTTAGATTATCTCTATTAACCACAAGCTGCTAATCAAAGACGAAATACGCGATTTAAAAGTGCATTTTGCACATACAAATGATTTATTTTAAAAATATATAGGGAATATCTTTGAGATATAAATTTTATATTCCTTTCAACTTGAAGATTTTATAATATTTTTTTATATTTCTTTCGACTTAAAAATTTTTATTAAAAATAATCTTTAATAATTGATGTTAATTATTAACTATATTAATTCATGAATAATTAATAATAAATATATTTTATTTTTATGGGAGCAATTTTTTTATATATAGATATATCTTGTATACATACACATGCGCACTTGATAAATACGCTTGCAATATATGAAAGTGATATTTTATAAATAATTACCGCAAATTGAGATTATCTATTTAAAGTGTCTTGATGGATATTATAAGAATTTTCTTGGTCGTTAAATAACCGACAGTATACATCCGTTCGTGAAGCGCACGTGGCAAATCATTGAAAGGTGCAATCTGTAGCGGCTTGTTCGATTATTTATGGCCACGCACTCCTCGGCGTCACATTCTGACGCTCGCGAACGTTGGAAGGTGAAGGGTTATTGCGAGAACAACGGAGCACACACACGCGACATTTCGAAGGTGTTGCTTTTAGCCGACAAAGCATTAATTTACAACCGTTGTACAATTCTCCAACTCTTCTCTCCCATATCAAGATTCACTCGTTGAACAACGCTCGAGAAACTTGTATTAATTAACGAATGCGCATATTTTTTTCTACTGGTTCGTCGCAAGCAAAGTTCAGAAATAAGCTAACCATACATATATAAACTCGTGAATCTCTCGCCGTATGATCTATTTTGAACACGAAATGTCACATATACCTATCTAAAGCGGACCTTACAAATTAAATAAACTTTTTCTCTCTCTCTCTCTCATCCTAATTTTCCCGATTCTCCCGAATAAATTCAGATTGCGGTTTTAATCTAATCCATAGAGCGTGCCCTTTCGACAGATTGGCAAAAATAGGGTATCTCGTTCCTCGAAAATTCTCGAATCTCGTCGTTGAATTCACGCTCGACTCGTGTGAAAAAATTGGCGAGTTACATAAATACGCGTTCGTCATCTAACGGGTGTCCCGGTAGCAACTCTGCGCGACCGGCGCACCCACCTCCTTCCTACGGTAGGTCATTCGGTTATTTATGGCCCCGTACTCGCTGCAGAGCAGAGCGTAGAGGAGGGCTTGTGCTCGCTTGCGGCGAAGGAAGAGGGTGGCGTTTTCAGGGAGGTGACACGGACTCTTACTCGTACGAGCGAAAGAGAGAGGGAGAGATACAGGGAAAGAAAGTGACAGACTAACGGCGGAGGGAACCGACCAAGCTTTGTACGGCGCGTGTAGCGAAGTCTATAAAGGACTGCTTTATTGATCTCACTCAGTTCGAGCGCGCTAGGATACCGATATAGTCCGCCGAGTAATACCGTAACAGTCGTCGGGTCTTTAGATAAAAAAAAAAAAGGCAGGGCTCTTTCAGCGTATTAACACTCGAACCTGTATATGTGTGCGTCGAGCTTTTTTAAACTGTCGAACACGTAAATATCGCCGCGAGGGTTAATCGTTAATCGCAATTAATCTTCTTTCGTATATCACCGACTATTATAAATGATATGTCACCTTCTTTTCATCATAATTTTAAGAACATATATATTTCGTCAAAGACAGATGTACTCGTATGCACTTTGAAGTAATTAAATTAAATATTCATAATTGCGGTAATTAATCTCACGTGGTTATCTTTCAGCTAAATTTAGACGAACGATTTTAATATCTCTTATAAATATATCTCCCAGCACATTTTATTTCTCGCAGTATACATATAATTTATAACAGTCGCGAAAGGATTAGGTGTCACCTTCGACACGACGACGAACCGCGACGAACTCGTGCGCGCGCTCTCTGTCTCTTTCTCTTGTTTTCATTCCATCTCTCCTGTATCCCACCCACTCACCCACCTACTACAATAGGACACAGCGCGGCGGGTTTATACTTCCATTTCGAGCGCGCAGCGACTGTGCCTAACTTCGCGTGTGCCTCTGCGAATGGCTTCTCGCGCGTGCGTTTGAACCGTCGCGGGCTCATACGCACTTTGTAGCTCCGATCGAGGATTTGCTTTCGGGTCAGCGAGCGAGAACGCGCAATCGAAATGTCAGGTGAGTAGCCGCCCTCCTGCGGTCAATAACAGTTCCCTATGCGCGTTGTGCCGAAGGTGGAGAGAGAAAGACCGCGCGGAGCCTTTGATCGGACGACCGATAAAATCGCCTCGGACGAACCGCCTCGCGAATTCTGTCTCGAGACGAGCGAGAGAGCGTAGTTACGTTCGAGATCGTTCCTGAATAACGACGAGATAGCGAGATCTGAGGAACAGAATGCGCGCGCTCCAAGATATGCATTGGGCTTTCCGAAATTGTATCAGGGATGATGCTTCTCTTACTCCAAATTTCGCCGTAAGATGTTTAGCGATATCTGTTTATTATTGAAACAGTCTTTGACGATATTATTATTATTATTATTATATATAATTAATATTATTTCTTACTTTGAGCCAGATCTATGGAAAAACTTTTTGGGCATTTTACAAAAATAATATGCGATCTTATATAAAGTTTTTAGATTAATTCCTAGAAGAGTTTTTTAAAATATAAATTGGAGTTTGCAAATAATCACATACATGAGTATACAGATAGAATTTTCTCTTAGAAAATATCCTGAAAATCATGGTAATCATGGGACAATTGGAAGAATTTTATAGAGTTTCTCTGATTAAATATTTCCCGCTATAAAAAATATTAATATGTATATACATGGTAAAATTAATCGAACGAATGTTATAAAATTCTTCCAGTACCATATTGGTAAATTCTAAGAAAAAATTATCTTTATGTAATATAATTATATTTTAATAAAGCTTTTTTTTTTTATTGTTGCTTCCTTTCACAAAATACGTGTATTAGAGACGAAACTGAATGATAAAGCGATTTCTCGTTTCTCTCAAGATTATCGATACGACGAAGCCGACGTTCGAGCGACTCGAGACGAGCCAGGGTCGCGGAATTCCAGTAATTTTTGCTTGATTACTCGAGATCCGCCATTAGAGGCGCGCGACGGTGCGGCAAAAGGCGCGTTCGTAGTTAAGGTCGATCTTAACTGCGTCGTGGGACGATGCATGGTCGAGTGTCGCCGCCTCGGTGCACCTCGCGTTGTAATCTACGCGATCGGACTTTCTAGAAGCCGACGTGTAATTTTTAGTCCCCCAGATATATCGCATTATATAGCGACCATATAGTCTTGCGCGAAAATTCCACATTTCATTTCGATGGCTCGTTCGAGATCGAGCAAATTGTATGCTAATAGGTGATAAATATTCATCTGTTGTGAATTTTAATTTAGCAACACACAATGGAATATAGGTACACATATATCTTGTAAATGCGAAAAGAATGTTGTATCTTTCTAATTATATCTTTTGTTGATAAGTAAGGCATAATCATTTGTTAATTACATGAGTTTTTTCTTTTACATGACAATTATTTTATGGAAAACAAAATTTAACTTTATTACTTATGTTCCTGTAAAATATATGGAATTATGTGTTGTGAAATTTAGCTCGATCAAGGTGTCGATGCTGCACTTTATTGCATCTTGCAGTACCAGTTATTTGTACCTATCAAGATTAAGTATCTATCAATACTCGATATCTTCTCGCTGATAATATGAATTCCGATGATATCTTGCAACTATGAACTATTCAAAATGGAAATATTTGATCGGCAGATATGATGTATAATCGATGTTATAGCACTTTATTGGGTATCGAATTTTTTTTGTTTTTTTTTTTTTTACAAAGATACGATATGCATTCTCGGTCAGCGATTCGATCGATGAGCATTGCAATTGATTGCATCGTGCTTTTATTGTTTGTATAATGAACCACGTGTGGCGCGCGTTGCTTAAAATTCGAAAAAAGGCAAATTAAAATTCTCATTTAAAAATGTCACGTAATTGCCCGTAACGAAATTGTGTATTCGCTATTTAATATTATATTTGTGAATGTATTATTTATGAAAGAATCAATATTTATAAAAAGGTGCGCGGTATAAGCAGCGTATAAATAAGTCACTCATTCAAATATGCTAATAAATGTTGCAAACTTAGTAACGAGATAGCCACGCTCGTTTCGTGTATTTACATAAACGGTCATTCATACGCGGGATAAATGCACGGCATTGCATCGAAGTGAATAATTAAAAAAATGCTTCAATGATATCTTTGTCATTCATGGCGGAGCTTGGTAGCGCGATAATAGAAGAGAGCGACCATCCGCGCTTGTTTATTTCGTGTCATGGTCAAAGCTTTCGAGGGTCAAAGACATCAGCGAGTATCATGCGTCGAGAGACGAAATATATTCTCCGAAACTCAACGACTTGGGTTGTCAGAAAAAAAATCATTCGATCGCATTTTGAACTAAATTTCTTCCCGTAAAATGTATTCAAAATATTCCATTCTGTGCTGTGATAATATTAAGTAACGGTGATAGGAAAATATCAAATGGTCAAATTCTGTGATATTGTTTTAATATCTGATAATTACATTTTTCTTAAAATGTAAAAAAATGTAGAAACTTCCGTTTATTTTACATAAAGTATAAGTAACTCTCAATTTTTCGAATAAAATGATTACATAACAAAAGGGAAACCTAAACGCTTCAAGCTCGACATATATTATTCTTTTCATATTTACGAAAAAGCTATATTTTTTTTAGATATGTATCTAAAGTCTTACAAGTTACACAAATTTCTCTCATCCTGTTTAAAATATGAATTATTTAGTGTCTAGACAGTGACACCTTTGGTGAAGTCTAGTCTTTTGCTTTTAATATTATTTTTCTCTTATTTTAGCATTTATTTTTCTTTCATCTTGAGCGCAAAGATAACTATTGATTATAATTTTTATGTCACGCCGTTATAATATTTAATTCATTCATCAGGATGCATTTGTGAAAATATGAGAAAAGTCACTCTCTCTCTCTCTCTCTCTGATTCACAAAACAAAGATTCTTTTCCTTAAGCTTACTACATATAATACAAAATAGTAAATGCCGTGCGATAGGAATAAATTACGCGATATCGCGCATCTTCTCGTAAAGTCTCGTAAAATTTGTCGTACGCTGCGAATACCTTATTGTCGCTATTATCATAATGCTTGCCTTCAATGTCACTGGAGCACAGATCGATATTCACGAGCGAACGAGAAACGTAGCTTATACAGAAGAATGTAGGCATTATACGTTTTCGAAGTCGCAATACCGGATATTGAACAACTTAGTTCACGTAACTTTGGTCTTTAATTAGAATCGTGTTTTCACTTTCATTTTGTATCGATGGTTTCAGCGAAGATGCCGTTTTATAATTCATCTATGATTATATATTTACAATAATTTAAATGTTCGATTTCAATCTGAAACTGAAAAGTATAACGGGAATTATATATGTATATTATATACATATGCATATGTAATAAACGAGAGCCAAATAAATTGGAATACATTTGTTGAATATCGATAAAAAATTTAGTCGAGCACCTCCAGTTCAATTAATTGTTAAAGTATACGTCGAAATATAAAAATTGATTATCATTTGTTTATAACCCATGAGAAAGAGATAACAATGTTTCCAATTAATTTTTTTATTCGTAAAATTATAAAATGTATCTCGCGCGACCAAATAAATTGAACGGATGACAATTGATTTGATGCGAAGTACATACATAACGCAAATATATACGCAGTAAACAAACATTGCGTTTTATACCTGCAACTGCTGCATGTAAAAGGGAAAATAAAATTATTTTTTTTTCTTTTTTTTTCTTTTTTTTTTTTTTTTTTTTATCTCGTGTATTCGCGAAATACATAGATCAATCGCGCACGAGTTTAAGGAAAAATTTCTAGTTCATTTCAACAATTCAACGTGTATGATTTAATGATATAGATAATTGGCTCTAAGAGAATGAAAAGTTGCTAATTCCATTTATAAATCATTTATCGCTACGTTATGATGTATGTTGACAGCTCGTCGTTCATCTATTAAAAAAAAAAAAAATTATATATATATATATATATATTTATCCAACTTCCACATGTTCATATTAGATACATGGTATTTCTTTATCGTGGATATTATCACGTATTAGTACGCTATGCTATCTTGATAATTTAGAATCGACGGTATATTGTATATATACATGTACATACTGTATATATACTGTCGCAATACTTTATCTGTGTGTATATAATATACAGGAGTAAGAGCGCCCATTATTATGAGTAAATAACGATCTGAATGTGTATATAAAGCATATGTACGAGCGATAACTGCTTTCTCGTTTTATCTATCTATCTATCTCTGTGTATATATATATATATATATACAATATATATATACAGGGTGTCCGGTAACTAACGGATCAATGATTAAGGGCGGATTCTCTGGCCAATTTGGAGACGATTTTTTCTCAGCAAAAATGTTGAGAAGCCAATAATTTTCGAGTTATAAGCGATTGAAAAAAATGGGTATTTTGAAAACTAAACGTTTTGGAGTTAAAAGTCTAACATAATTACATTCTTCAGTTAATTTCAGGTAGAGTTTACTGTAATAAAATTTTAATTGAAAGTTGTAAAAATTGATGACCTTTTTCGACATTTTCGCTAAGGAAAAATCGTTCCCAAATTGACCAAAGAATCCATTTGTAATCGTTGGTCCGTTAGTTACCGGACACCCTGTATATATATCAATCGTATATAACCATATTCATTCATAAGGTATGCTACAGTAGCGGCAGAAACAAAATGTCTCGTGGGTAATACGAATTCCAGGCATTATTTATCATTGTCCAGTTTTCATATTTTCGCAGCAATTTATGTCGCTTAACACGCACGCGCCTTTCTACATATAAATAGTACTAATCGACATTCGCATAAGCGTGAAAATTGCGGTATTGTCTATAAAATACGTAATTACAGTTTATTTAAATAACGATCACTTTCCATCATTTTTTTTAGAAAATAAATCTAAAATCAGAAAGAAATATTTTTATCGGCTCCCAATATTAAGAATATAATTACAATGTTTTTTAAATCGGGGCTAACAGAATCAAAGCACGAAAATATCATTATTCGGAACTGTATCTTTTGGTTCGGGATCACTAAGTTCCAGATATAAATTAATCTCGAAACTGACATATGGAGAAAAATAGGCGCGAAAAATAAATCTAAAAAATGGTAATAGTTCAATCGACCAATTAACAGTGAAAATTCAATAAATTCACTTATTTCCCAGAATTGGTCGATTGAATTATCATCTGGTGACTTCATAGTTTTACATCATTTATAAATCAAAAAGTTTGCTACGTACTTTGCACATTGCGTAAGACGCAAACGAAATCAGCGATACATTCGAAAATCGGCGTTTCCTGCAAAGCCTCACGAGCTGGATATCACATCGGTCGTTGCATTACGAGGCAAGTTGTTCGCATTCTTCGTCGCTTCGTCTCCCAAGCAATGGGATATCTGCACTCGCGCTAATTATCCAGGTCCTCCATTAAAGCTCCTGCAGAACTTACTTCGGCGACGCATCGAGAAGAGAGAGAGAGAGAGATAGAGGGAGGTCTGCCAGGCCACCGCCTGTCCTTCCGGTGCAACAACCCGGAATGCCTCCCAGCGCAGACAGAGGCAGAGCGAACTCGTCTTCAAACGACGCCACGTTCCTCCCTCTCTCTCTCTCACCCTCCGATATATACCAATTCCGCTCAGTGCTTCGCGATGGAACGTGAACCTCGCCTCCTTCTCTCCTCCCTGGTGTGCCCGGCCTGTCTCGCGCGCGCATATAGCGATTCAAGAGAGAGGACCGGCTAGCGGTGCCATGGCGGAAGAAGGAGAGGTGGAGAACCGGTGCGCGAGAAAGCAGATACGCGGGACGGAGACGGATTGATACGGCCGGAGAAAGAGATAGAGTGGGGAAACAGAGAGCCAGCCGATGCGGCTCTGTCGCGAGAGGACGAGAAGGAGAAAGAAGCGGGCGAATCGAGGGATAACGAGTGCAACGGAGAGAGAGTGCGCGCGAGTGCGCGAGAGAGCGCGCGCCTCGCCCTCTGTGGTGTCCGCCTAACCAACCCCACCCCTCGTTTCCCCTCTCACCCTTCCTCCCCCCTCGATGCTCTAGCCCCGCGCAAAATCCCCTGCCACCCACATGCCCGCGAAACCGCTCGTTGCCGTACCACCGAGCCACCCCACGTACCGACTCCCCCATTACCCGGCCGTCTCCAATCCTCTCCCTTTCTCTCTCTCTCTCTCTCGATCTCGGTCTCTTCTTCTCTCTTCCGACTCCCCCCTCCCTCTCCCACCCCCTTGTCCTGCTTCGCGACGCCCGGCGTCATCCCCTTCGGGGCAACCCAGCGCGCACCCGAAAGCCCGTGGAACACGACAGGCAGCTCCGCGATTATCTTTTGTCCGATCGTGTGTATGCGTGTGTGTATGCGTGTGTGTAGGGGGTGTCGAGGGGGGAAAGGAGACGTGTGAGAGGACAGCAATTTAGGAGCGATATAATAGAACGAAATGGAATAGAAATTGTTCTCTCCGAACGTTTTAGGTTGCGCGAGAAGAATAATCAAACACGCGGTTCTATAAGCGTGTACTTCCGTCCTCGTGTTAAAACACGTGACACTAATTTGTTGAAAAAAAAAAAGAGAGAGAGAGAGAGAGATAATGACGTGAAACGTCGAAATAAATTTCATCATTCTGTGTTCTTGAAATCTTTAAACGGAGATACGGAATTCCTCGAGAGTGTCCTTATCGCAGGGTGTCTGGCGGTCAGGGATTTTGATAAATCTGGGATCAGGGAAAATTCAGGAAATTTTACTGTTTATATCTGGATTTTTTTACATTATTTTTTCTACATTTGTGTCTCGATAATTTGAAATTTTTTTGTTTAAATAAATATAAACTTTTCTTTGACTCCCGCAGCGCGCTAATTTTCCGTGTGTTGTTATAAAAATCGATTCATCTACAGCGCGTTCGTTAATTTATTTTCTCATCCTCGTGTTATTTTATTTCAATAAAATGTTTGATACAGAGACAAAACTAAAAAATTTTATACAACACAAATAAAAGAGATGATTATTTAAATAGCGACATGTTTGTTTCGATTATCGTACGTTAATGCAGATTGTATAATTACTTTAAATTTTTATTTCAACTTCCAAACTTCCTTTTCATTGTTGACAAAAATAACTCGAGGATTTCATGATTTAACATTTAAAGCCACAAAAAGAGCTGACTCAATAAGTATTTTCATTATTTAACATTTAATTAAAATTGTAAAATTAATGTAAGAACAGACCAACTCAAGAGCAGACATTATTAGGATTAGTGAATATTATAAATTTTTATTACTTCTCAATTATACCATATTAAAACAATTAAATCATATTAATACAATTAAATCAAACGTTTCGACTATACGCAGTCTTCATCAGTGATGTCATATAGTCAATTATAAAATTTTAAAAAACATTTCGACGATGCGAACGATTGCAATTCATACTATTAATTATAAACATACATAAAATAACTTGGATGATGCGAACAATTACAACTTTTGATGATGTGTAGCATGTATGATTTTGAGGCTGAATATATCACTATATTGTTCTTCATTTCGAGATGATAATGCGGATTATTTCCAATGATGATTTTAAAGGTGGAAAAACTCTTGGCATTCCATCGTTTGAAAGCGTGGAATCGTCTTAGTTTCCCTTAATTATTGTACGTTTTAATGAAAAGTTACATATCACTTTACACGCCATCACGAAGAACGGTTATTCTTATTATTATTTCAACAATTAATTGATTTATTACATATAGATATATGCAAATGATATAATTGGAAAAGAATAATACTAAAAAATCCGGGCAAAAAATCAGGGAAATGTCAGGGAATTTTTTTCATCGAGTCTGTTGGACACCCTGGTTATTAAGACGGCTCTCGGAGAATTGGCCGATTATAATGCGATAATGATATAAAAATCATTCGGTATTCTCCCTTTTCCACGCGCTACGCCCTTCTACGACGAGCATCCCTTGATCTCGACGATATACAGAGCGATACTTTGTGATGCGTACATTGGACGGCGAACTGGAATTTTACGCGTTTCTGCGAGGGAGGCGAGATGCGATATCGAGAGAGAGAGAGAGAGAGAGAGAGCGGTTTCCACAGAGGAAAGCGCGCGTAGATCTCGGCGATATTCGCAGGGTGAAAGGGACTGTACGTGTGCGCGTGTTCGATCGCTTTGTGTGCCGAGAACGCCCTTCGGCTAGGGCGAGGTTCCCGCTTTGTAACGCCGGTGATTTCGAATCGATCTCGCGAGCGCGCGCTGTTCCTTATATTTTGCAGATTTTTCCGAAAATGACGACGCGCGGGAAGATTGAGCGTGGATTCGAGCAAGAGGGAGATCGCGAAAACGCGATGACGATACGTTACACACACACACACACACACACACACACAAATATATATATATATACACATATTATATACACATATATATATACACACATATATATACACACACAAACACACACACACACACACACACATATATATATACGAAAATTATTGCTCGAACGTGAAATTTCGCCGCTCGGATTTCGCTAAACAATTTTTATTGACGACACACGTGACTCTCGTGTTGTTTTTCGCGTCGCGCGAAATTCTGTTATCAATATTTCGATAAAACATTTTAATTTCGTTACGCGCGCATGTGTGAGTGCGTGTGCAACGAAAATCAAGTTGCGCGTTAATAAAAGTTGAGTTGAGAATAAGCTCTGTTTATAACTCTACAACTTTTTCAAAATTCGCGTAGTTACTATATATAATAAAATCACAAAATAAAAAAAGTTCGCTTTTCTCTTCTTCTTCTTCTTTTTTTTTAGCAAGAATTTCAACTCTGGCTTTTTAAATATTTGCTTAATAATTTGCATAATATGCAGATAACGTCAGGCATTATTTACACGTTCGCGTGTGTGGGCTACAAAATGATTATGTTCTCTTAACTGCTAACGCAAAACAAACCAATATAAGTACTCGGCGCGTAATGTTCGCGACGTACAAAAGCAATTGCATCATCATTTTAGCAAATAATTATATATATATATATAGATGTGTATATAGTTTGGATTTCGGAAAATGGGATACGCGTGCGAGAGTTGTCTGTTGTTTCTATATTATTAACGCGAAAGCAAGAACGAAGATAAACGAGACCAAGTACATCTCGTACATAGAACTGAGTGGGATGCAATTTTCAAATTTACGCGAGCTGTTAAATGTCGAGTGGAATTAAACTATTGTATCGTCAAGATTTCATATCTGGAAATAATTAATTTTAATTGTGCGAACGCACTGTTATCCTTACATTTTTTTAAAAATCTTAACTATATATGACACATATATGTTTCGACGACGTAACATCCTTATTATACGTACCGTCTCATTAATTATTGCATTAACTATAACGATTACGCGATGGATCTGTATCATCACTTCTAATCTTGATTTCTTCTTTTTTATTACAGGTGAAATTGCGACGATTGAGGGTTCAACGCTGCCGTCGATCTTACTACATCATTCGGAAATGCCGCGATGGGACTCGAGATAAGAAGGTATGTGCGAAAATAATTATACATCTGTTGAATTGTATTTCCGCAAAAAAGCGGCTCGACAAAATACTTGAATTTGTACGTATGCTGGACTATACGGTAATTAAACGATAATGAGAATTTCTCTCCGCGATTGCCCCCTATATTAATCTGTTTTTCTGATAGAGGCAAAAATTGCGATATTTTTCCTATGCAAGAGCAGGGAGTTTGACCATTATAAAAATCTTCGTACGAATTTTTTCGAGCGGCAGCTCTACGCGGCGGGGCTTTTTATTATCCTCGTTCTTCTCTGCGTTTTATCCTGCACGTGGCAGACTGGAATTTTGTGGATTTGGGGAGAAGGAGAGGGCTATACGCGGCGGACACGTTATCGGCAGTGGCTTTCGAGCCGACGATATATTCAATCGAATCGGAAACTGTATAGTTTCTATAGCGCTGTTCTATTCCGACAACGATCTGCATGACGAGAGAAATATTCGGAAGTAATGAAAATTGATAGCGTCTTTAACATATTTAATATTCTCTCTTTTACATTCACACGCGCATACGCACACGATGATACGACTTTATATTTATAAATTTAATTTCTGCAATCTCTCTCAAATGGCATAAATCGGGGAAAATTCGAGCAAAATGTTTTCGTGCGGTGAAACTTCAAATTGAATAATTCAGTGATAATTGCTACCTTATCGTTGATTACATTTAATTAATTTTAACGAACGGGAAATTTATCGCGTCGGATTTTTATTATGATTATTTCAGTTAATGGAAATCATTAAAATTTGCGACATACTATCGATTATTTGTCCAAATGGAATTAAGTTTGTCTCGATTGTATCGCGAAAACGTCGGATCTTTTGGGCTTACAATCAAGCAATATTTGGTAAAACTCGCTTGTGTTATCGATACAACGGGTTTTCAGGCGATACCATGGATATTGGAGTATCGTTGTAGTGTTTTTTCTATGAAACAAGTGGTATCCGGCGTGACGTAAAATTCACATCGCAATGGTGGATATAGGCAAATTTCATCTGACGCGCGTATCAAAAGTGTGATTCGTTCGATTCATGCGACGAACCTTTCCAAACATTATTATACAAATTAAATGTTATTGCTCCGCGAGAGAGATAGATAACGTTTAGCCTCATTTCAATAATTTGATGCTATATATGTATGTATATTTAATGCGATACAAATTTCGAACATTTAAAATTAAATCATGTTTTCTCTTGTCTTTCCATATTCTCATATATTCGTTATTTTGTTATTTCAAAATAAAGAAATAACAGTATTATAACAATTAATTTTACAAGATTTTAAAACAAAGTAAAAACAAAATATTGGAAATAGGTATTAAATTTATTTTGTAATTATGTGTTGATTTGGAAACAATCTCTATTGCATACATATATTATATACATAGATTGTAATTCATTTTTGGGGGGAGAGCGCAAACGCAATTCCGCATTTGTATAATCCGCAAGGTGCAATTGTATATTGCATATACATCGATTTAAAAAAATTAAAATTTTTTTCGCGAGATAGACAAAGTTTTATATTTGACATATGATGGTTTGAAATGTACCTGAAATGCACAATAAAGTTTTTGACGAAAAAGCTATTTCTAAAAACTAACGTGACTGATGGAATATGTTTCGCAAACATCTCCAAACCGCTTCCGCGTATATTTCTATATATCTCGGTCATATGCATCAATGCGTGCGAGATGCAATTTGGCCGTTTCAAAAATAACTGACGTGGAGCATGTAATATTAAAAACTTTGACTTTTTTTTTATTCGATCCCATCCGTAAATAGGATCCGGGGTACCCTAAAATAAAACGCGCGAAAACGCTCGAGAGTTTTAATTACCTTCTAATAAAAACTTATATCGACAGCTTAGGACATTGCGTTTACATGTTATACTTTTTAAAATCTTCTTATCGCGTCCGATATATTTAGCAGTCGTGACGCGATCGCGTATTAAAATTTCTATAGAAACAATTAAGCTTTTTTTAATTATCTTATCGACATCTTCGCGAGACATCCTCTGAACTCGCACTTTTTTCGATACGATAAAATTAACGCGTCACTTCGCACACGGTTGAACTTCGGGCGCGGATCGAATAAATCGTCGACGATGACGTCAACGGACAATTCCGTCTCTTACTGCATACACGCGTAGATATACGTGGCCGTTGATTGCAGCGCGCGCGCATGCACCGGCACCTTGCGCGACCCGTGGCTTATGAGAACTCGTCGTCGGAATGAGTCAACGCCGGCACGTTTCCTCGACGATGATCGAAGCCACCCACGCTTTCTGCTCTTGCCGCGCCAAGTCAAATCGTACATTACAAAATATGCGATATGTAGGCCGCGCCATGTGTGTTGCGTCGCGTTGCGGTATATCCGCGAGCTACGTGCGAACGTCGTTCTTTGCCTGGATGCGAACACAGAGAATTTTCTCGTGGAATTTAGCCTGAAAATCATGATAATCGTGGGACAGTGTTGGAAGAAAAAAATATCTATATCACGATAAGATATATATAAAATATTACGATTAATTTTACAATGTACATGTTATGTATAATATTTTTTATTATTGTGACAAATATTTAATCACACAGAGTTTTCTCTTAGTATTTATCCTGAAAATCATGATAATCAATGGACAATAATATGGTATTGGAAGAATTTTATGAGTTTCCCTGATGAATATTTCTATCACAATAAGATATGCGATATGTTCGATTAATTTTACTATTAATATTTTTTATTGTGGTAAATATTAATCAGAAAAACTCTTATAAAATTCTTGATAATTTTCAGAATAAATTCTAAGAGAAATTCTCTCCGTCGAGAGATGCGAATTTTTTCTCACGTGGACGCCGCGATGATCTCGCGCATTTTCGTCATTTCGAGAAACTTGTGCGAGAAAAATGTGTAATATAAAAGTCAGTTTTATTTTGCGGTACTAGGTACTTTCGATCATTTGTGAAGAGAAGAAAATATAGATGTAAGTCCAACTTTTTATCAACGCAAAAGTTCGACTTGTATCTATTTTTCTCTCATTTAACTTTCGTCTTTATATATATCTTTCTTCTCTGTCTCTCGTATCGGATTCGTTTAATTCTCTTGCTTTGCATCGTGTTTTCCTTGACACATTCTATTTTCTCGTGTATATTAAACGTGCTGGATCGGCAGAAAAATCGAGAAAGATAAATTTGGTTCTTTAATTGTTTTTTCTACACTTTGTGCAATCGATACGATTGCGCCACGCATTAATATAAATACGAGTATATATATTTTTCCGTTTATCTTAATCCCGATTACTTTAGAATCGATAGCTTTGTTCCTTCGATAATCATTCGAGACGATATCGCGTAACAATGGCGTGACACGCCATTAATTTAAGAGCCCGATGAAATTCTTGCCGTTAGAAGTCTCGTGTCGCACAACGACAAACGCGAGAATAGATATATCCCGATAATAGAACGATACACACAGCGCTGCCACTGGGCACGTTTTGATTTACAACCCGCGTTCTGCGTCGCGTTATTTATTCGGCATCTATGCAAATTTTATTGTTCTTGCTCTTTGTTCGGTCAGCGCACTCGCGCTCTCGGAATCTCTCTCTCTCTCTCTCTCTGGCGTTCTCGTGCCGGTGAATGGTTTTTAAAATTCGTGTCTCGTGCGTATCACTATATCCTCATCGATTCGACGCGAATCGAATGCATCATCGGTTCGGATTTGTTTTTCGGAATATCCGGAATGAGATTTGTGCTATATCGATACCCGGTAACTCGCGAGAACTCTCAAGCGACACGCGAGATTTACAAAATATATACAGATTTTCGAAAACGTGATATTTTCCACACTTTATATCTTGAATGCGTAAGATCGATTATTACGGTGTTATTGAAAGAACGGATTAAACTGATCGCGCGTATCACTATATCCATAACAGGATTCGAAAAAAATCAAGACAATTTTTGCGCACATCAGGAGGATGAAATACGTGTTTTTCTCTAGTTGATTATCCCATTTCAGTCTCTCTCTCTCTCTTAATTGAGAAAAATGCGGTAAGTTGAGCCGATTAAAACGGATGTCCTCCATCTGTTGTACGCGGAATAATAACGTTAACTTTCAACTACGATCGCGAAATCTGAAGCACGAAACACGTGTAGCGGTTGTCGAAACGTATAATACAGAAATATTAAGCTTTCATTATACGCGTTTATATAGCGAAACGATAAAGTTCGCTTTCGTCCCGCGCCGCTTAATTCGATGTTAATCAAAATTTTGTTTTTATTGCGCGAAAAGTCCATAAACGGATAATTTATGTCGTTGATTATATCCCGCGCGTATATCTAAAAGCCATAGCGACAATATATATTCTATAACGCATTATATAGATACATCCTTGCATCGTAAAACATTCGCGAGCCTTTCTCTCGTAGCTTCGTCTTTACGAACTAATTACAGATCTATAATTTATATCGCAATGATTATTTTACGAGTCGCGTCGACACGAGATAAATCTTTCGTAACATACCATGTAAAAGTGTGTTACGTCGCTTCACAAATCACGTATATATATGACGCGAATGTAAAGAAAATTTCGCAGCGTAGATCAGCGATGCGGGATTATATATACTTGTGTACTCCGACTATGGCGAGATAGCGCGCACAGAAATTTGGGCCATAAAGGGTTAATTGGTGACACGCGCATGGCGCATTTACCACGTGCCACCGCGTGGCAATATGCATTCTCCGCAACATTCAGCGTTAATTCCCTTCGCATCGAAGGTGGACAAGTACTCCATAATGACAGGACGAATTGAGTTTGAAGTTTCTCAATCGGGAATAATTCTCGCGCATCGACTCTGGTAGTTGCGTTCTTGCATGTATTTCAAAACCCTGAAATTGGATATTTAGTAGCCAGGAAAAATGTGTTAAATTGGACTTGTGACATATATATATATATTATCTGTTTTCATGGAGAAAAGTTGCCTTTATCTTAATAGTAAACGTAATATACATTTTTTAAAGTACAGAGTCTAGTTATGCTCGATAAGCGAGATAAATATATGTGTTGTCACAGAGAAAGGGAATTATCTGGCTTTGGAATGCAATTTATCTTAACATGACAGAAACAGAGTGACTGAAATGAAAGGATGCTACAGCAGAAGGTAAATACCTATTATTATTGGAGATTATAATTTTATATTTCTAATTGATAAAATTTTATACACAAATTCTACACAACATAAAGAATTCTTGATTCTTTAAATAATACTTTTGTGACTAATTAAAAACGTACAAGAGCTTGTTACTTTCATTTTTAATTCTACATGTTATAACATTTTTAACGGTATTTAAAAAAGAAAGTGTTCCTCATTGTTTTAATTTTGTATTATATATATTCGCTTTTTTATTATGACACTTCATATATAGATATATATTTAATGTGTACCAAAATTTAATGAAGATAAAAATTGTATGAAACTGAAGAAAGATTTAATTTGTATGAATATTATTTGTATTTATATTTGTTTTCAATTTATCGAAGGTTATAAAGTATTCTCGAATCTTTGCAAATGATAAGGTAAATGACGCCGCATTAACAATGTCTTATTAACACACGTATAATAGATCGGTTAGTTCCGCCCGATCGAACGTTTCGATAGTATTGAATCGCTTAATCTCGTTCGAGTACTTTGTCGATTTACTCGAAGCACCAGAGTACTCAACTCCGACCGCAAATCTTGACTGCATCCAACATTAATGTCGTTTATCTATTACGGCATCAATAACTCGGATTTTATTTGAATATCGATTGCATTCGCACGCATAATAAATTTTATCTGAAAATGTGGAATAAACTCAAGTTATTCTCTTGAATTTTTGATAAGACATTTCTTTTCTTTTCAAGAAAATTAAAGTTTGAATAGTTTGTTGAGATTTATTAAAATCCGACGTTACTGAAAATAACATTTTTTTGTGCGCACAGATGATAATTAACCTTAGCATGTTTTTTTTTTTTATAAAATAATCTAACTAGCGCGTTTTTCGAATGCCACGTATAACAATTTTATTGTCTCTATGAAACTAAAGTACGCCGCGAGAGATTCGTATAGTCGTGGAACAGATAAGCCCATTCTCTTTTTAAATTCACCGTACATTGTGCCGTTTAAAGTTCTTTTTTTAGACACCATTTCCGTTAAAGTGCTTCGCGCAACGTTAATTCCGTTTGCGCGTTCCAGACGATCGCTTAAAAATTCACGAGATTTCTTCGCACGAAGATCCAAAACCTGGGGAACCAAAAAACCAATATAATTCCGATTATAACTCCCACGTGCTAAAGAGATTCCGACGTTACCATCATCTCGCGATAATCGGCATGTAAGAGTACATTTACATAAAATTTTCAAATCTGCAGCGTGCTCACGTAATCGAAATCACAATTACATACCATGTAGTTTCAATCCCAATTGACGCGAAGCGACGAAATTTCGCGCGCACGCACGCTCAAATGATTCTCGTCGCGGCAAGTCTTTCGACGGAAATGATGGGCCAGAGGTTTTCTTCTCTCGCGCCGTCTCTTGGTGTAAACGAACGTCGGGCTTGGTTCTCGTCGTTACCGCCGCCGTTCATGGCAGTGTGGCGGAACACGCCCCCAGGAACTGCGTTTCTCGTGGGCGACGGCCTGAAATATCGAGCGCCTTGCCCACGTACACACGCGAAAACGATGGTACCCGGACGACGGTCGAGAAAGAGCGCGAGAGGGACGCGAGAGAGAGAGAGGGCAAAAAGAGCGAGCGAGAGAGCTCGGGACGGCTAGAGACGAAAAGGGAGAAGAAGGGTGGATACTGGCGCGAGGTGAGCAAAGTGTGAGGTAAGGGGAAAGAACGATCGAGAGGGGTTTCGAGGGATAATTTTCTGCCTTCCCGGTCCGCGTAGTAGACGAATTTCTGGATTCGAGCGCAGCGAAATATACGCGGGCTTTAAACGACCTGGAAACGCCCGCGTTTAGCTTTGCGGTGACACATTTTTCTCTTGCACGCGCGGAGATGTTAATCTTCAACTTGAATTTCGATTGGTTTTTTTTTTTTTTTCTCTAATTCATGCTTGATGATTAAAGATTACATTACGATAAACGCAACGATCGATAAACGTGCTTATTAATAGCGTTTTATTTATTGTTCTCTGTTGATGATGACGATTATGTATACATATTTCAATGTAAATTTTATCAGTGTCGGTGAATGTTAATCGATTATTTATTTATACCTACTTTTCTGAAGAATAGAAGGAAGTTCCACGCATTTTTGGAAATGATAAATTGTTGCGAACTACGCGCACGAATTCGTTTCTCATATTAATGTGAAAAAATTTACATACATATTCGCTCCCTCTGGCTAGTTTATTGTTCTTCTCATTCTTTTAAAGATGAAACACATTTAAACGCAATGCAGCTTTTGGTTCGCTTCTATAAATGTATATAAGGAAGCAAAATCACGCTTCTACGGGATATTTCTGAATGTGCTGGTCAAACGTTTATGTGTTTAACGTTACTCTCGTCTCTCGATTTTTTCTGTACAAAGATTACACAGCTGTAACGTATACATTCCGTATAAAAAATATAGTTCTCTCTACATTTAGCGACAAAGCTCAATCTTTAGCAGAGATTCATATCTTCTTGCCATGATTTATCGAAATTTCTTTTTTTTATTCTGCAAAATATCATTTATTCCGTAATAATTTTTATTATATATGTTTTTTGCTCGAGTCTCAATCATTCTTAAAAATTAAATGATTTAATTTTTTAATTTCAAAGCAAAGAGAGAGTTGCGTGTCGTACATATACACACGTCTATCATATGAACATGTGCAACATGGAAGAATTAGTTTTCTATATTAGCAGCCTACGACATTGCAAAGTAAGGAGATCCTGGATCCGCGAGTCTCGAATACGTGGGCTTTATAATATTCCAACGCTGACGTGTACTACGATGACAGTTCTGACACGTTACGTGCACTCCTAAGAATTAAACATTGCGGTGACTTTCGTGCAAGATTCCGTATCAAATACAAGCTATACTTAACATTTGACAGCGAATTTTATATTTATGATCGCCGGATTCTATACGAACAGCTGACGAATTCGTGTTTTCGAAATTAAATCGCCATGTAATTTTGTTTTATATTTGAAAAACTTATTGGTTAGATACAATTTTATTTTTATAATCATTTAAAGTGCAAACTATTAAGTAGAAAGTATCTCATATTTAATCTCAAAATTATTAAGATACAGTGGCAGAAATATAAAAAGTTAGTGGACATTTTACACACACATAGAATTTAATCCCTAATCTTAGAATCAATCAACATTAAGCTAAGGTATCAGAGTCCCAAGTATCTTTGAGTATCCTAAAAATCTACGAATATGTGCATATTTTTTCTCTTTTTCTCATTCTTTTGTCGTTCGTCGAGAGTTGGTTCTCATGAACCGTAATTCGGTGGTGCGCAGAATGCAAAGCCAATGCGCGGTCGACACAATCATGAGACAAGGAAGGAAGAAGCGGAGAATAAAGGAGGTGAAAGAGGAAGAGGGAATACACACGAAACGAGAGAGAGAGAGAGAGAGGAATTCGCGATTCTTTTGAACCGCGGCCAAGTTTTGTGACCTGACGGCCGACCGACTCGGGATCCAGAGTTTCAGACGATTTCTCGTCTCTGCGTCTTTTAACGTACGACGCGATGCGTCATATAGCGTGAACACGCGTGTGCGTCATGCGTGTACCATGAGCACACATGAGATAGGAGCGTAGCGATCCGCGAAAAGAAGCAAAGAATGAGAAAATATGTCCCTGTTCCGTTTACCACGCTCGAGAAAACATTCCATTACGCGACACACGTTGATCGAGATATCGTTGATTTTTCCCTCAACTATATGATCTAACGAAATGACATACCATTCATTTTTTCATGGGACTTTATGGTACCCCGGAATTTGTCATATAAATTATTGGGAAAAAAAAAAAAAAAAAAAAACACTGATACAACTTTACTGGAGAACAAATTCGATAAAAAAATAGTTTCGTAAACATCAAGAATATATTTAAAACATTTTTACGACGCACGCATTGAATTTCCGAAATTCGTTACGAATCAAAAACTTATTGACATTTGCATAACGTAAGAGATACCCTGTTAAGCGAGTTAAGAATTAATTTGAGTAAAAAAGGCGATTCCATCATCGTGATTAAGTTTATCATTTTTTTTACTATATTGTATATAGTGTCAGTGTAATACTATCCGGAAACAAACAGGGAATTAATTTGACTACGGTCAACATTTTTAACGCAAATATACACACAAAGGTTGTTCTGCGTTACGCGCGGCATGCGCGTTTTCAGCTATAAACGTATAACTGGAATGCGACGAACGCAGTGCAGAATTCCTTCGTTATTTTAAATTGGAGAGCGCACACAGAGTGACGCAGTGCAGGCCGACGTGGAAAGAGATATAGATATGTTATGCGTAATTCTTGCAATGTGCGTTCGCGTTTTCCGACATATCGACGACTGCTGCGATATCACGTGCATCGTATACAGGGTGGCGCGGTTGAAAAGCACCTTTAGACCGACGAATTAATTATCGATAAAAATCTCGATTGCCGGGAGGAGAAAAGAATATTTAAGTCAACAAGTTTATAAGGGAGGCGAGAAGAAAATATTAAGTGAAAGCGAGGACGATGAGAGAAAGAGAAAGTAAATTGCGACAAATGTTTTAAAGTTGACAAACTAAAAATAAGATTTTTAGCCGAGTTAATTAAATGAGCAATTAAAATTTTACTCCGTAGTTAATTTCAAAAGTAAACTTCAGTAAAATACAATTTAGCACTCGAGGTATTTAATGCTGAAAATGACATAGTTGCATTAAATTCTCAGCGAAGAATTCACTCGAAATAGATCAAAGAATCTGTCATTAAATACTTTTGATACGTTATTCTGTGTAGTCCGTTCAAAAATATTTGACGCTTTGGCTGCTTCGAATATTCGCAGAAGCCGATGCGAACATGTTGCATCAAATAGCGCAAATATTATAGATGACAGTACAGAAAACGGTGTCCAATTTCAATTAACTTTGCATATTTTTTTTTGTGTTCCGTACGAAAAAGTTTTTTTTACTCATGCGTACCTATGTCTTTTCTTCTTCTTTGTTAGAGATCACTCTAGATTTTGAATATATTATTAATAAAAGTAGAAATAATCTTTGCAAGTGCTCTAAATTAAGCTCACGAGCTACGAGTGAAAAATTGAAAGTCGATCTTTTATATATCGAAACGTTGAATATTAATATCGGTATTCCACAAAGTGGGTCGTTGAAAGCCGAAATAGTGCTTCTCTATATGTCACGATTGAAACGATATTTCGTCAAAGAGATTTAACGCTCGTCCTAATTGCGTTTTATTCTGAATGAGTGAACGAAAAGTTTATTCACTTAGAAGTTGTCTTCACTTATTGTGAAAAAATAAACGCTACTATATTTTATAACCGCATTTTTCACGATAACAATAATTAATAGCTATATAATCTCAAAATTGTTCAATCTTTTAAGCAAACTTTCTCGCAAAAGTTCTCCGAAAGATTAACTTGCGGAATGTAAAAGAAGTAACTTTTAAAAAGGTTTAGTGTGGTGATATTAAAGGTAAATAAACAGAGTATATCTCAATTATATTTCTTTAATTTATCTGATCGAAAATACGTTTCATTCAATAATAATATATAAATTACGATCACAAAAAGAAAAAAAAATGTTTTTTAAAACAATTGTTTCTTCTTTTCTTTGAATGCTAACATTTATCATAATTTCGTTTTCTTTCTTGACAAACATACGCATACAAAAACTGCGGAATTTTTACGTAAGCAGGATCGGCCGCAAAATTTGCAAAAATTCCGCCAGATTGTTCCGGCAAAGCGGCATTTAATTTTAGTCCGATCACGCCTGCAATTGGAATTTAAATTGGGGTGCAGAGGAAAAGTGACCAGTTCTCGCGCGCGAGAACAGCGTACGGTTGCCACTCGTTACGAAACTTCGTTACCTCACCGTAGGTATTTTCAACCCCGAAGATCCCCGTTGGCCCCCGGGCGAATCCATTAAAGGTAAAAGCTTCTCTCGTTTACATCTGCCGCCGTTTGTCCCGGTTCGCCCCGTGTCTCCTCGCGTTACGATTCTCTCCCCTTCGAAGAGAGAGAGGGAAAGAGCAGCTGCTTAGCGGATGCACTCGCGACAGTCGGATGCAATTGTCATTTGTTGCAACGCGTTGCAACGCCGATATTTTCGCCCCTTATGCGCTCCCTCGTGACTTTTTTAGCTCGCGAAATGATAAGAATTGCAACGCGACAAAACATGGGATAAAATAAAGAACAAAAAATATATATATATATATATAATATTATTTCCTAATGTATTTGAATAAATTATTAGATATTTGTCAATATTTTTGTTGCACATAAAGCGTAAAAATTTTAAAGATTTTCTTACTCTTAAGCGGCTACGATATAAATGAAGAAGAAACAAAAGAATATACAATGCGGAAATGTCTCGGAAAAGTCAATCTGAGTGGCTACGACATAAATTAAAAAAAAAGTAAAAGAATATTAGACAATGCGGAAATGTCACGGAGAAGTCAATCTGACTAACCGAGAGCTGGTTTAGAAACGAGCTTCGTAATCGCATCGAGGACTCGAAAACGCTAACCCATTGCATGTTGGTCGCAATGACCTTTCTTTACCGTATGAAGAGACGACGTCAGCGACACCGTCTCATTGGTCTACGGTACATTATGGACGAACATTCACCTTTTTCTTCAACGCCTTTTCATTATATAAAACGTCAGTGAAAATTTACGTCGGTGAAATAATGTGGTTTCGCGATCTTGCTAAATTTATCTAGGCTCGTCGATGAAAATTTCCATTTCTGGAGAACGGTGCAAATTTGGCTTGATCGCACTATGCAATCAAACACTTTGAAATGAAGTAAAATTTATACAGAGAAATAATAGCGTGGAAATTGAAATCATGCGAGAGTTAAAAATAATACCGCGCTATTACGATGGCAATCTCTCGCCAAATGTCATTCATTGTCAGTTCTATACTGTCTAATACACGTGCAATTAATCATTTATAGCGTTTAAAATAGGAATCTATTATTGGTCTTTGCATATAAATTTTATATAATTTAATATATATCGTTATATGAAATGACATTTATCGCGAACGGGGAAAAGATATAGATGATACTATTTCCTCGCATCATAAAAATTTATTAAAAATATTTGAATGCTCGATGATTCTTGGCGAATCAATTTTCGTCGAGAATCAATCCGCGAAAGCGAGGTGCGATAAAAATCCGCGATAGAGAGAAACTATTATAACCCACTTATGAGAGATAAACTGAGATAATTCTCTCAGAGAGAACGAGTACATAGCGAGTAAGTTTAGCGTTTCGTATTACCGTATACCGACACGCGTACAACGCATATAACTAAACGCATACATCAGACATACATACACTCCGGGAAAGTCCATCCGACCGTATGGTATATGCCGGGTTTGTGTAAGCCACGTGGTACCTATATGTCGGTTTCCGTGCCGCGGTGCAATGTACACGTTGATTCCCCTCTTTTGCAACGAATGCGCGTTGCACTTAATCTCGCTAATTCCGCGTCTTTATGCCGGAGTATTAAAAAATCACCGGTAGGTATTCAAATGACACGGAAAACAAAGAAAATACGAGCATACGCTCATATCAATTCCCATTTTACTACTTCGAATTTATCCCCCGCAAATCATTTGTTATTTCATAAGGAAATTCAAAAATTGAAGCTTCACTCTATTCGTGAATTCGAATACAAATATAGGAAATTTTTAAAAATCATAAAGCGGAATGGTGAAAGAGCAATCTATATTAATATTACATTATTAAATGAAAAAAAATGAAAAAATTAATTTATGCTGCATTTTATATTTTATCTCGTTTTTTTGGAAGTCGATTAAAAATATGCAAGAACTCGAATAATTTCAAGGTTTCACGGTTTTGCCAAGTCGGAAGATAATTGCTCCCGATAATTTCGCTAATTATCAGATGCGCAATTAGAGATCGCGAGAAAGTCTGTCGCGTAACGCGCGCTCTTCGTTATTTATATAATTTAAAAAATCTCGACAAATTGCTTATTGATCGTAACGATTACGTGAAAATCGTATAGCGTTCTATGGAAACGCGTTTGCGAGCCGAGGGAAGCGGGACCGCTCTTTATCTACCGACGAGGTAGCATCTGTGACGAGCATAACTAATCACTTTCATAATTCATCGCTACCTCTCCCGTCTGTTTACTCCCGCTCAAGTATTGCGCACCCGCTCGAAAATGTGCAGCCGTTGTAATTACGTACAGAGTGTTCGAGTATTAAATTTTCCAGGGTATTTGAAATTGCGTTTTTTCCTCAGCGCAAAAACGATGGCTCTCGTTTGTTGCAAATTTTCAATTTTGTATGTTAAATATCTCGACGGTCTTAATGTCAAAATGCAACGATATACGTCATTTTGATGCAACTGATGTTAATCTCCATAATAATCCTTGTTTTGTCATTTTGCGCTAATAATTAAAAGTACAAAGACTTATGGGATAGGGCACTCTATGTTTATCGGTAATATATACATGTCAAGTTTTTACGTAACACACACACACACACACACACATCGCGTATACGTTGCACATCGATAAATTTCTATCGCGCGTGTTCGACTTCATATAACGTATCGAGAGACACTCGCGGGATGTAAAATCGCGTAGAAAGCCACGTCGAACTTGCTCAAACTGGTACTTGAAATAAAGGATATTTTTCGATGGAAATTTCATGTTTTGTATAGAAAACTAAAAGTACATACGTAGTCGTAAAAATTCCATTGGTAAAAATATTCAGCGATTCCAAACACGCGATTCTGGAAGAATAATATTTTGACATTTTTTTACAGCTCGAATTTTTTTGCGCCTTGTCGACTCTCGATGATTTTTAACGCGAAGGGCCGCACAATTATTTCACGATGACGTTCGCGATTACACGCGGTATATATCAGATGCGGTCGAGCGGGCGCAAATCGATATTTACCGGCGGCCGAATGCCAGATATACCGGGAGAGGAGGCGGGTTTTCGGATGCGTCGAGAGAGCGGGGGAGAGATGTACGAGAAATTTGGAATTCGCCCGATGTAATAATCGAAGAGAGCCCTGCGTGATATCCCGCACGTACGCGGTTTCATTATCCGGATTGGACAAACGCGCGCGCGGCCTCGATGTCGGCTCGGCTCGGCGTCGGGGCTCGTGAATTCGCTCGACGCTTCTATATCCAGGTTAATTCCGAGTTTCCGTGACGCGAGTGCGTTTCAGAAGAATTATGCATACGTACGACACTCGTGTAACGGATATCACGAACGCGCACGAGATATTCCCGCGCCGTATTTGCGGCGAGATCTAACTCGAATCGCATTCCGCGTGTAAAACTTACATTTTTTAAGTGCACTGAATTTTTTATTTATTTATTTTTTTTTTATCTTTTTGTTTGAGTGATTCGTATATTTTTTCGTTTACTTACGAAACACGCGAGTGTTTTATTAGTAGCTTTGAAACTGAAAGCGCACGTTCTAGGAAAAGTATAATAAATGATTAGAGACAATCATCACACAGCTGAAATGAAAAAGTAAATTGAAAAGGGCGAGAGAGACAGCGAGAGATAGCGAGCTTTTGATTTATTCTTCATAATTTCATCCAAACTTATTAAGTATATGAGAATATATACGAGTATCTATATTGCTCTTTGAAAATTTTAATGTACATTAATATTTTTTTTTAATTTGTGTATATAAAAATATGCGCATTTTTTACCACAAATCACACTGCATTAATTGCGATATGAGAATCTTGTTATCTTTATGCTAATGTTATCTTTCGTATTTTGCACCGATGATATATATACCCGTTTTATTTATATTTCATGTACTCTTTTTGTATAAATGCATGCACATATAATAGTTATATTGGAATAGATTGCTCTTGTGTGCCCGAAGCCCCATACGTATACAAACATTCGGTTATCTTGGTAGAAGTAAATCGGGAATGTCTCGAAATTGAGTTCTGTGACGTGCGAAGGCATTTCAGAGAAAGAATTACATATCGGTGTTCTCATTAAAACGGACGTCACTAAATTACTATTTTTTCATACACAGTTTAAAAAAATAGTGGACGAAACAGCAGTATAAAATATGTATGTGCAAGCATCCTAGTATTATTTATTATTGCTACGTATGATCGAGGAAAAAAATAAGTGTTTTTTTTTCCTCATCGTTATCACGACGAAATTCCAATGACACATGCGGAACTTATTCTCTTTTCTCTTTCGACGAGAATGATTTGAACGCAAAAAAAAAAAAAATAGATATGACATCGTTGGTTTACGTTTACTAGGTGATGACGTTAAATCGCACCGTTAATCGCGCGTAATCGATCATTAGGATCGACTGCCGCGTTCCCCGATACAATTTCGTTATCTCGGTCAGATCGTCGGTGACAGGAGTATAATGAACTTACAGCGGTTGTCAAACTATCCGATATACGCAATCGCATTCATTGGTATCAAAACCTGTTGTGCGCACGCACAATCATTGATATCTTACGCAAATTAGATCAAGTTCAGCGCAAACTGTACTGTATACCTAATCAATGCTCATTTCGATGCAATCGAAAAGATTTATTACACCACTTTCCTCCAGTATTGATTTCGTTAATTAAGAAAATAAATTATGTATGTACTTATATATACATATACATAATTATATGCATATAATATTAATTATAAAATATTCTACATATATTTTCTCCAAGTAGCTAAGATTTAGCTGCAATCGTGATTTAAAATATTTCTGTATTTATATAACAATGAAAAACTTCAATACGTATTTGACAGACATACTAGATATTGATAATCTAAAATCGCCAGATTTAAGAGAGGCACTCGATTACAATGAAAATGAAGTAATATTTCAAGCTCATTATTCGGAATGAATTTACAATTCGTGGTTGAATCGAATTTTCCATGACGCGAGCGAATGTCATCGAGCTTCTGCGAAGTGTCTGGTGTTCGTGCGTACGTTTATGTGTATTTGCCGCGATTCGAGTTTCAAGAGAGTGAGGAGAGGGATACGGATACGCAGAGAGTGTGGGAAAGAGAACGGATCAGAAAGAGAGAATAGATGTAGGTAACGGAATCGCGTTTCGCGCAATTCGATTCGTTCGCGATGCGCGAGATATGTATATGCGTATATGTAGAAATGTCATCGTGCGTATGGTGCCTGGTGCACGCACGATCTTCGGTTCTTCGCTACCGCGAGTCTGCAGGTGCCGTCAGATATGGTCGTAAAAGTTTTATTTACTCGTTTACTACCGGTCCTAAAAAGCGCGGTAAATACCGGTCGAAGGACTCGGATCTGTAATTACGACGATAAAATCCGAAATGCGACACAACTCGCGATAAATGAACGATTTCTTCGGTCGTCTTCGTTCCTCTGCTTTTTTAAAAAATAATAATGGTTAATAATAGGAAAAGTAATTATGTAACATGACGTGGGACAATATTGGAAGAATTTTGTAAGAGTTTCCCTGATTAATATTTACCACAATAAAAAAGATTTACTACAATAAGATATAAAATATGTTCGATTAATTTTACTATGTACACATTAATATTTTTTTTTATTGCGGCAAATATTAATCAGAGAAACTCTTATAAAATTCTTCCAATACCATATGGTTCCAAGGATTACCATGATTCTTAGGGTAAATTCTAAGAGAGAAATTAATCTCCGCGCAGCTTCACGAATGTCGTAGTATAATACGTTTCGATTACGAAAGGATCGAGTCAATTTTAATGAGAATAATATATTCGAAGTTTCGAATGAATAATTCGAAGTTTATCGAATGATTCGCTCGTGCCATCGAATTTCGCAACACAGATCGGTTTCCGTAATCGAGAGAGGTGTCTGTCCGGCGTGACGCGAAAATCGGCGCGCTTCTTCGTTAAACGCTCTTTGCATACTGATTGGGTAACAAGAAGTTTCACCGTCCGCACGTCCGCGAACGCAAGAGCTCGTAACGATACGATTGGACGGAAGTGGCGGATCTCCATCTTTTCCTTTCTTCTTTTTCTTTCAAGAAGACAGGGCGACTCGCTCCGACGACTTTCCGTTACGCATCGCGAACATCTCTCGACAAGACAGACAAGTCCTTATGAATTGTGTGTGTCCGCCCTATAAGGATCATTCGCAACAGTAAAATCAAACTTTGCTCGGATCAATTGTTTGATATAAGTAAATATGTGGAAAACGATGGAAGAGAGACATATACCTTTCTAGAGAGATATATATTAATAGCATATATATATCGTACTTTAATTAACACACTTGTTGCTAAGAAAATATATTTGATGAATTTCTCAAAATATTCGACACACTTTGTGTAACAAATAACGTATTGTTCGTTGCATTACATGCTATAGCTGTTGAAAAATTCACTGACAAAATAATAATAAAATTAATTATTCCGCGACGTAGTCAACCATATATTGTGTTGCGAAATAATTCATAGTCGAACGCGTTAATTTTCGAAATTTAAATTGTACAAGATAGATCCATTCAATGGATATAATTTATGAAATTAATTAACGCTTTTAAACCATGATGTTTTAAAATTTAATAATTTCGTGTACTGATCAGAGTTACGTTATTGCATAAGAAGATGAGAAATAAACATCGTTATTCGTGAGATTTTGAAAATTAATAACTTTACTAGTTCGGAAACTTTAGTGTACATAACATGTGTAGTATATGTGATACTAGATCATGATTTCTTGCTGGTTCCGCCTTTATGCGAAATCGACACGCGTGAACGTTTCCCCGATGACTGCAATTCGATCGTATATCGGCATAGATGCCAGATGAAATGTTGGTTCGTAGAAAATAAACGTCACAATGACGCATATACACTTCATTCTTCGATATAGGCAGCGATTTAAAGCATTAGTATAAAATATTATTCGACACTTTATTCAACAATCATTTTCACGATGGCAATCATTATATAATCATCACACTTCGGATTCGGATATTTCATAATTAATTCCCTGAGGAAACTTCTCGAGAATTTTCTAATTTACAGCCGAGATTTTATCTTGTTTAATTAGCCTTAATTTAATTCCCTAAACATTTATTTTTTAAAAGTTTGTCACCGCAGAATTACTATTGTAGGTTGAAAATTATTTCACTTTTCTAATCGGTAAAAAAAAAGATTAATATTTGTAAAAGATGAAAAATCGTTTATATTATCATACTTACTCAAACGTAAGAAAATTTATGAAGTTGGATGACATTTATTAAGTTATGCTTCAAACAGAAGATTAATTAGATACAAGTTTAACATATAAGACCTTAAACGAACTGACATATATAGTTTCTTCAAATGCATATGCATAATTATGACGATAAATTATTCAAGAAAGTGAAACAAAAACACGTATATGACAAATTGAAGTTTATGCACTTTTTGTCGTTCTATAAAAATGGTCTTTTCGAGAAACAACGTTTGTTATCGCGCAATGTAGAAGCCACGCGCGTTTTATTCGCGTTGGATGTAAGTGCACCATTCCCATGTTATCAGAATTGAAAGTGGCGTCCGCAGATGAGCGTTGCAGGGTACGTGCAATAAGGCGGCGAGCAGCGGTGCGAAACTTTTATGCGGTCGGTTTGGTCCGTGTCTGTTTCGGCTTGTAATATAACGCGAGTGGCGCAAAGTCTTGCGATAGTGTATACTCGCTTTGCTTCCGTATGGAAGACTCTCTCTATAGAGGCCGAGCTGGAAAACCGATATATCCATAGATTATTCCGCAACAAACATAAATATACCGGACAAACTTAACGGATCCTCTGAATTTGAAGTCAGCCGATAGAGAAATTGGCCATCATTTTGTTTATGTTCGACAAAATATCATCTTAAATGAATCTTGCATTATAAAGTTTTATTTTGAAGTCAAATGAGATGGAAACTTGTATAGTTTTTTTGGATGCTGAATACGAAACTGGTTTCTAAATTATTCCATCACGTCACAATTTTGAGAAATTTTTAATCAAAGTTTGCAAAAAAGGACTTTTTTCACGAACTTGATTGCAAAATTTCTTCGATACGTCACATATTGTAGTTGCAACATGACAAAGTTCCGTGAAAAACGTTCTTTTGCAACTTAATTAAAAATTTCTCAAAATTGTGATGGAGCAATTTAAAAACCGGATTCGTATATTCAGCATCCAAAAAAAACTATAAAAGAAACGATTATAGTCTCGTTCCGGTGATCGAAAGAAAAAGTCATCTGTTGCTGAACAGCGTGCTCATTTATTTTGAATCTTTCATGGGAAAAAAGAATTAGCTACCATATCTAAAGTTTAGCTATGGTAACTAATATTTTTTAGCCATAGTTAACCGGAGAATGTTATAGCTAAAAAAATATTAGCTGTCACAGCTCAAATTTAGGCACGATAAATATCATGTGTAATATATGGAGCTAAAATTTAGCTACGGTAGCTAATTCTTTTCTTCCGTGATTCTTTATCGTCGACGGATCGGCAGATCTTGATTTAATGTCCTTGTTCGAGGAATATGGATTGGTCAAAGTTTGCTCAGCTACGTGTTACGGAACACCCTGTATGCGCATAATGGCCGTAAGTACGGCACGTACGTTCTTGCATGCGTGTGAAATCGCGCCGTCGCCTCGCTCCGCTCGCGCGTTAGACGCGCCGGCAAAAACTGGCGGCGCATCGCGATTACGAGATGCGCGCCGCGAGCTGCCAGATATGCCGGGACTCGATCGTGCCCGTAATCAGCGACGCCTCACGTAATGCCCCTGTCAGACCGTACGATATTCCTAACTTGTTTTCTTACTGCGTTCGCTTACTTGTTACGAGTTTCCTGCCTCTCATTAGCGATCTTCTAACTATATATGCTTCAAGATCCTCGCAATCGAATTTCGACGGTTTTAATACGTTCCCTATACGTTGCTCGTAATGAGGAAAGCAATATTAAGTAACGGATACACCTGTTATAAATTCAACGATATTGATTGGAATTGAAAAAAAAATTGAAGATTATGTTGATAATAATGATATTTTTAAAATAGAGTATAGCATAATGTTATTGATAGTGAAATTATTATCTCTCGGAACTCACCCTCGAAAGCGAATTAAATTTAATTCCGCGCGCGAGTATACTATCCATTAATTTTTTTTATGCGGAATTTGATCTCAAGTGGAATACGGATAAACTTGATAAAGCAATGTGTGTATTTATGAAAGAGGTGATCGATCGTTTTTACATATTCCCGTATTCGATGTTTAAAATATGATTTCCATTATAATTAAATTGCACTTAACCGGCAGGTAATTTACTCTATCACCAAGTAAATGTGTGTCACTTTATTGGTAGCAGTAAAACCGGTTGTAACTGCATTTATAATATAACTGTGTCATAATAGCGCTGTTATATTATATCGTATATTATATACTTATAGCATAAATAACGTGATATTTAAGGCGCATTTACGGGTTATCGTGTTTTCATTGATGTATTATTCAATTGGACTATTAATAGACTATTTATTATTTTGTACGGGGATAATAAAATACTTGTTCAAAAAATAATTTACTCGCACAATTTTTCAAATATCTTTTGTCTAAAAAGTTGCCACATATCTATAAACTCATCAAATATTACTGCAGCTCGATAATACCTATTGTATTACGTATTCCAGAATTGAATTTTGATCAGCTGTTGAATTTGACAGTTACACACTACAATTTTTAGCTATTAATTCTCGCCATTTATAGCGCTTGCGATACAACTTCATCATCGCGCGAGCGTTGTTTCCCCGATGACAACCGGGATGACGGAACCTGTACACCGTTTTCCCTGCATTAAATCCCGCGCAACGAACGAACGAACGAACGATCGCATTGGCAACAACGAACGGGAGCAGAGCGCGTCTCGCGTTATCGACCCGCTGCTTCGCTCCGCTCCACGCCGCCTGATATTTGGGACGAGGCTGACCGCTCGTTCGCCTGCCAAAAACGTTTCTTTTTTTTTTCCTCTTCGGGCCGAGAGACGACTCCGGCACGACGGAATCCGAGGGAGAGACGGCAACGCGCGCCAGCCTGTACGCGAAACTGGTTTCACCCGGAGAAATCACGCTGAGTGGCTTCCAAGAGAGCGTTTCGTGCTTTTAAAAGACTGGATCCGCTTCGTTCGTCCGTTCGAAAGAGACGGGACAAATTTTTCGCCCGCGGTACGGACGACGCGACGCGACGCGACGACAGTTTCGGGCTTTTCGAGCTCTCGCGAACGCGTATCGATCGAACGCGCCCTTCTGACTTATTCAAGGTACCGCACCGATCACCACCGTCCATTTTATTTACGACGACGAAACGCGAAGCCGGGAGAAGCGCGAGAACGCCTGGCCTCTGCGGTCGTCGACCGTCCGAGAAAGAAGGGGATTTCTCGATAATATTATATGTACACTCGCGACGCGAATAAAGCGAAGAAATAATTCGGTCGTACGCGTATCTTCAGGACGAGCTGGACGCGCAACTCATCGTTACTGATCCGATACGATGAGGGAAATGATTATTTGCGATTTTACTGGTTTGCCAAATGGAAGATACACACTTTCGGTTTTGTTAACGTTTCCATTTAATTGAAATTGTCTCATTAAAAGCTCAATATAAAGTTGATGCAAAGAGGACAGCGAACGTAATTAACTATATACAATTAGTTGAAAAATTCATTAGAATCGATATCGACGGCACGTCGATATTTTGATAAAGTGAAGATAAACTTCTATTTTTCGCTAAATGAAACATTAACGCTCGCCATCCTAGTTTCGTATTTGCGATTCGACCATTTTAAATATGCGACGCTAATTATATAAGAACGGAAAGGGGACTTTGCTTTCATGCGAGACGTCTGCAAATTATTTTGGGAAGAAAAACGGAGTAGTTTACGTGCCGGTTAAATAAGACCGAATTTTCAAATCAGTGGATTTGTCGCTTAATATAACATTTTACAATATGATTCTTTTTATAATAGAGTATACAGAAAAATTCCAATTTATTAATCATCCTTCTTTTAAACGAGTATACAATGGCTTAAAGCAATGAAATGTCAAAACAAATGTAAGTACAACAAAATTGATGGTAATCTTCTAATGTCTCTATCTTTTCGTGTTTATATATCAGTTTCAAATTAGAATGGATTTATATTTAACTTTTAAGCTAATTTGACAGATAACATCAAGATTCATCGACTTGATTATATTGAGACTAAAATGAACGCTATAAAGAGGATGTGGTGGGAAATTAGTCGGTCGAGCAATTAATAACTCTTATTCGTAATAAATATTTATGCGTTTCCTTCTCACACGTGGCTAGTCTTGGCTACCCTACGGAACGCCTATCGCCGGAAACGAGCTTTCGAGTTTAACATAGATTACTGGATGTTGTGTTCTATAGTCTATAATTGTGCCGTATACCTCCATGCAATCTTATTTCGCAATATCATATCACGATATGATTAGTATTTCAATGAGATCGTCGAGATGATTTATTCTAAAAGGTGTTATCTGCAATTTCTTTTTTATGGAAATGTTGTTTACTATCGATTATACATTATGTAAATGAAATATATATATACACACATTGAAAACTTTAGGATAATTATTGCAGACGCATAATTAAGCAAAATCATATTTTTGTGAATCTATATATATAAAAATTATTTAATTATAGAAAGAGATAAAGAATTTTTTAAAACTAAAGTTAGCATGCAAAAAATCTTAAATATATATATAAATAAATGCTCGTAGTTTAATTTATTTATATAAACGTGTATACATATATCAATTATATCGTATATCCCTGTTTTCACATAAAAACACTCGTTTGTCTGTATTTCTATGTTTCCGTGAAACTATAAACCACGTGCAAATAAATATGCGGTGTAGAGAAAAATCCTTTGTTTGAGGGGACGATTCCGAAACACGCCGCAGATTCGAGCGGATTTTTGACGCTGCTTCCCTCCGCTCGTCGATAATGATAACTTTCGACGCGACGCGGCCGCAGCCGGACCACGAGATATTCCAGGTACACTGCATAAACGCAGTGACTATAACAGCCGAGCTAATTAAGCTTAATTACGGTTGTCCTGCCCATTAATTAATCCGTTGGCCCTCTTCCTCCTTCTTTCTCTCTATATCGCGCACCTGTCACGAGTACGCGCGATCGGCCTCGGATGTCGGCCTTTTAAGGTGCATTTATATTACGCGAATGCGATAGAGAGAGAGAGAGAGAGAGAGAAAGAAAATGGATTCTGAATCGATTTATTGTAGCGTGAACGGCGATTGAGAGAGCGGACGAGCTCGATTGTTTGCACCTCGTTCCAATTGTTCCCTAGTACAGCGCTCTGATATTCCGTATAGTGCTAACGACGTTTGGTTTTAGATATCCTAAATTATTTAAAAAATGTGAAATGTGGTAGTAATGAATTGGGGTACCGCATTTTTCAAATATTTCTTTCCGAAATATAGAAAACGACATCTCTCTCTCTCTTGTGACGATTCGTCAACACTTATTTTATTGACGATATCGAAAATTAAGTATTATATTGTTACGTTCTCTCGCATAACATTTTGATTTCATCGAATAGCGATTCGTAATAATAAGAGAGAATTAATCATCAATATTTAAACTTCAAACGTATAATATTTAACCGCATCACTGACAAACTGTATACGTTTATGATAGTAATTTGAAATGCATCTTCATGACGCGCAAAAATACGTCGTTAAAATCGGCATTCTGCTTCGGCCGCTATCACAAGTATCATTGTAACGAGATTCATGAATATTGAAACACGTTCGTAATTACAGAAGAACCACGCGGCGTACAACGTAATCGCGCGACGACACGCAACGAAAAAACGCGGATTCAGATGAACCGATTCTGTAATTAATGGTGTCCGGAGTAGGATTTTAAAATTACTCGTATATGTCGTGACACAAGCGGATGTTGTCGCGCAGAGATAACTAATAAAGCGTATATAACGATAGAAAAATTGAAAGACATTTTTTATTAGATAAATTTAAAGATACTTTATATAGAGAAATAAATAATTTTCTCTATCTTAAAAAATCGATGCGAATAGTAATGTGCAACATTTTGTGGAGCGGATGTGCATATTTTTCATCGCGAAATTTATCGAATTTCCGGAATTACGGTACAAATTCTTTTCGCGAAATTTTCTGAGTTAAATTCGTCAGAATGACATTTTTCGCGCGATGGTCAATCTTAATTGGCGCTTCCATGATTAGCGAACCAATAATCGGACGAGTCTGAGGAGTGCATTTTTCTGGAAGGATACCGCGCGCGTCAAGTCTGGACAATAAATCCGCAGTGGCGGGGGATCACGGGACGAAGCGTCAAATAAACGTGCTCCGACGGAGCCGAATCGATCTTCTGCCTCCTCCTCTTCTCTCTCTCTCTCTCTCTCTCTCGCGACCCTTCGCGCTAATTCGTATTCTCCGCCGGTTGCAACGCGCGTCGGCTGCAGTTCTGGAGACAGTCGAGTCAGAGGTCTGGCCAGTCCGCCGTTCCGAATCAATATAAGCTCTTTTCAGTAAGTAAAACTATTATAAAGTCTTATCTTTTATGTACAGACAACACACATGTACACACTCTCATACTTTCGAATTTTGATTAAAGCGCAAGAAGTAGAAAGCGATCGATAGAGAACAATTTCAGGGTGTCTAGCGGTCAGGGAAATCTGGGCATTGTCAGAGAATTTGATAAATCTGGAACTGTCAGGGAAAAAAGTGAGGAAATTTTATTATTCATCTGGATTTTTTCACATTATTCTATATTGTCAATAATTTGAAATTTTTTAGTAAATAAATGTAAACTTTTCCTTGACTCCCAGCACGCTAATTTTCTGTATTGTTAAAAATCGATTCATCTACAGCGTGTTCGTTAATTTATATTTTCATCGTCGTGTTATTTTATTTCAATGTATTTGATAGAGATAAAACTAAAAAATTTGATATATAAAAAAAGGTGATTATTCAAATAGTTTATAGTGACATGTTTATTTCGATTATCGTACATAATGCAGATTGTATAATTGATTCAAATTTTTGTTTTAACTTCCGAACCTTTTCATTGTTGACGAAAATAACTCGAGGATTTCACGATTTAACATTTAATTGATTTATCATATAGATACATGCAAATTATATATTTGGAAAAAATAATACTAAAAAGTCAGGGAATTTTTTTTATCGAGTCTGCTGGACACCCTGAATTTCTATAAATGATAAAATTGATAATAATCGATGATTGATCCAAGAATTTCGAGATTGACGTCTTCTAAATTAAGGCATATCCTAGAAAGACGTTTATAAAATATGAGAAATATTTTAAAACAGATTGAAAAAAAAATTAATTCGCAAACAATTCCCCCTGCGCAGCTTTTACTCGCTAATGCGTTTCGTTCTCGTGTCCTCTCATGTGTCTCCCACGCGCGTTTCTCTTCTTCCCGTCTGGTTTCAACGTTGCGTTGAATCTGCAGATCGAGATCATCGACATTCTCATCGTCGTGGAAAAAGCCGAAGAGACGGCGGAAGAGGCAGCTCGTTTTATCGTTAGTACCTCGTTCGCGGAACACGTTTCGCGACCGGACAACCTCAGAATATTTGCATTCCTCATTCCTTGTTCCTTATTTTCTACATATTCGTTCTCGACGCGATCGCGGTAGCACACTTTCTATTCTTCATCTTTTATTTTTATTTTTTTTTTTTTTATTATTACATTTTTCACACAACGTAATTTCGCGGTTAATAAGGCTGCAGTGCAAAAATTAAAAATCAAGTACACAGAGAATTCGTTTCTTAGAGTTTACTCTGAAAATCGTAATAATAAAAAAAAATATATTAACATCCACAATAAGATATAAAATATGTTCGATTAATTACTTGTGTACATTATTAATATGTTTTATTGCGGTAAATATTAATCGCAGAAACTCATCAGATTCTTCCATGACTTTCAGAGCAAATTCTTTCCGTGTATATATTATTAATATGGATGAGCTATAACAGAGAAAAGAATTTTTTTCTCTTATACAATATGAACAGAAACGATATCAGAAATTATAGATAAATTATTGATCGAATATGAGATTCATTATTCTCTTTCATAAATTAATAATTTAATCGTTTCGCGGCGCATGTTCATATCAATGTTTAAAAGGTCTAAAATATTTTTAAAACCATCATACGATCGCGACATCTAAAACCGCTATAATACAAAGACGCTTTCTCCTTCTTGTCCACCGCTAATTTCCCCGATCACAAAGCAAGAACCCGAAAGTGTCATCTCTCCACATAACAGCAATTTAAAAACCCTGGTGAATTTGAGAAAGCGATACGAGGGTGCAACAAAACTACAAAGGGACGCGCGTAGACTTAATACCTCTTTTTACGGCATCGTTGGTCCGAAGATTTAGCGGTTACATTCCATAGTATGTACATCATAAAATTCAAACACACACACACACACACACGAGTGGGGAGAGTGGGGAAAGGCGGTGGTAGGCTTCGATCGAACTTCTCGCTCACGAAATAATCCGCAGGTCCGCCAGTTCACCGCACACACGTCGTGTGTCCCCTCCTGCTCTCTACCACCTCTCCTCCACTTCCCCCTACGACCCTTTTTCTCCCGCGTGCGCGCCCTTAGAGAGAGGCTTTCGGTGTCCCTTAATTCCGAGTCGGAGCCCGATCATCGAGTCCCGGCTGTTGTGCGCGAGTCGTCGCTGCACGCGCGTGCATACAGCAGCGCGCCGCTGTTCCGTGAGACGGAAGGCACGCATATTTCCGAGCGTGACGCACCTTGGACTGGACGCTGGGCTTGGCTTCGAGATATATCGCTCTCCACGCGTGCGTGTCCGCGTATATATATTCCCTTTTTCTTCTTTTCCCGATCTTCTGGTGCGCGAGTGTCTTTGTGTGCGAGTGTTGTGTTTCGTCGTCTTTGTCCATCCTTTTATTTAATCATCGGGCATCATGGATTAAGATCCCTTCTTCTGCTCGAGCGCACGTGTTCCTTCTGTACACTTGTGTCGCGTAAAGAATTGTTGCGAGGTAAGAAACGTCAAAGTTATTCTATACTTGAGGATTATCGTCGCATTTTTCACGGGAGCCTAATTCGGGGACACCCGGTATGTGCGTGCATCGGAGACGGGCTTTGGAAGGCATATACGGGGAGAGAGAGAGAGAACCGTGGGGTGAAAGAGAGAAAAAAAAAGGACGGAAAAGAGGAGCGAGAGACACGCACGAAGCGTAAACGGATACGCGGCGCACACGATTAACCGCGTCGTCGTTCTCGTCGTCGTGCCGGTTCGTTTTCAGTCGGAGGAATCTTTATACGACTGCGCCACGGGGCCGTTCTTCGCCGACCGGTACATATATACGTGCGCGTTTAACCGTCGAGTGTAACCGGCAGTGCCGGGTTAATATACGGGGTGTCTCTCGGCGGCTCGGTTTCTCCGGACGAATTGGAGCGGATCTTTCTCGAGGAAATGTCGCGATGCGACGATACCCCTGAATTAATTGGGCCAAGTGTCGGTGAACCGATTCACGACGGGAAAACCATGTAGAGGTTTCTTTCGTATTCTTCGCGCAAGTCGAGTGTACAACATTGAACGTGGCTAATTATTAATGAGAATTACACGCGGAATGTTGGACTTTGCTCGGGATATTCAGTTATCAGGGACATCTACGGAAAACTCCGGCTATTATCAGGGAGTTTGATAAATCTGGAATTGTCAGGGACGCGTCAGGAAATTTTTCTATTTATCTGCATTTTTTTCACATTATTCTACATTTCTCTCAATAATTTCAAAGGTAAACTTTTTACAAAATTTTTAAAAAATTTGATATAAATAAAAAGGTGATTATTTAAATAGTTTATAGTGACATGTTTGTGTTTCGATTATCGTACATAATGCGGATTGTATAATTGATTCAAATTTTTGTTTTAACTTCCGAACCTTTTCATTGTTGACGGAAATAACATTTAATTGATTTATCATATATAGATACATGCAAATTATATATTTGGAAAAAATAATACTAAAAAGTCGGGGAAAAAATTAATTTCCGATCTTGGAAAATCTGAAAAGTCTGGGAATTTTTTCATTGAGTCTGCTGGACACTGTAATTATTAATGAGAATTTTGGCCAATACTACAGAAACACACGCGGAAAGTTTCTTTAGACTTTGGTGAAAACGAGTTTTGCGTTATCTCGCTCTTCAATCTCCCCGTGTGTTCTTAATATTACTGTTGTATCGTATATTTGCTTAATATTCTGTTTAAAAACCCAGGGAGTTACAAAATTTCGTGTCTATACCGTGTCGAAAGAAATCGACGAAGATTACACGTTACGTTTTATATAAACAAAACGTCTTAATTATCAATTTGACGTGACATTTCCGGTCGCGAAACGATGAATTTCTATTACACGACGATCGATTCGAGGTGAATTATTCGAGAATTATTTACGCGATACATAATTTTTATAATCGCGTCGACTAAACGCAACAAATTACCGTCTGTGTTTACTACAAATATAATGAGAGAGTATCGCACAACTTACTGACTTATGTCAATTGGGGACATTAATCATTCCCTCCCTCCCTCTTATTCCCTTAAATGCGTTTCGCGCTGAAGAACATTAGAGCTTAACACAACCTGTTGCACTTTAGCAACCCAGGCACACTACACCAATTTAATTAACCGCGCATTAGTAAGTATCACTCGCTTTTATCTTCCTTTTAACCCTTCTACTACGAAGAAAGTTGCGCTTGATTTATTTTTACTCGCGTTCGTCGAGTAAAAATGTATATGTGTGCGTGTTACATCAAACATAATACCTACTTATTCAAGAAACCTACTCGGTTCATTTTTGACAGCTCTATCCCACTATCGATTTTCTTCGCGTGGATTTATTCCACCGTGAATAATTTGCACGCGAATATGTTTCGCGCATTCGCGTGTAAATGTAGATATTACTACTATTTATAGCTTTTAAAAACTCGCGTTCCATCAAAAAATCGTGAAATTTACATCTCCAAGTTAAAAGCACGTGCGATGCGGAATTTTTAATTTGTAATGGAGCGTGTACTATAGGTATAGAGTACAACATTTTCCCGAGAAGTATTAGATACTATTATATTTGCAGTAAACAGGCTGTTATGTTATCTTTCACTTTTATATTAGGGATACTTTATTTAATACATCATAAGTCGTATAAGCGAATAGCATCGAGGAAATTCAAGATGTCGATAGTCGAATAAACATTTCGCGCATCGTTTTCAATTTTGTTCCGGACAATTCGGGGAAATTTTTCTCGCGAACATTTCTTTCCGATACGTGTCGTAAAATCGGGCCGAGAGCCGCCGTGACTTGTCGCGGATAATTTCGCGACGAGAATACTCGCGATGCACCTGGAGGTGCCTCGAGCGGCTCGCAACGTCTCCCGCGGTCTTTGACCTCTCCTCGGTGCAACCCAGAAGTCCGCGACGAGACGCGTCGTTCCCAAATAGGTACGCGAATCGAGGAACGGAAACGTGAAAGGCGCTAACAAGAGCCATTTTTTTTTTTTTTTCATTCATTTGCGTCGCCTCTCTTTGCATTTGTTTCGCATATATTCTACGATAATGTGTCAGAAAAATATTTCTGGATACAAGATAGATCTCTTTTTTTATACATTCCGTAATTCTGAATCAATCAAGTCACAGGTCTCTTCCCAAAAATTCAGAAACGCGATCGCTACCGCGCGATAGGTGGAAAAAGATCGAATCTGTGTTGGGAATTTGGTGAACTGGCGGGCCGCGCCTCGAAAACGGCCGAACGCGAGCAAAAATCACCGCCGAAGTGCATTTCGGCCGTAATGCAATGCGCCGCCCTCCATTACGATTGTGATATAACGGGCGTTCGCAGCATACCTCGCGTGCGCGCGTCGCGAGGAAAACACGCGGGGAATGACGCGTAACGCTAGCGTGCGCGCGCGTGTAATTCTGCGTTCGACGAACTTCTCTCATAAACGGCATAAACGCGCGGCACGAAAGTTGCCCGCCGGTGCTTTCACATATATAATCGCCCGGGGTGATGATGATGCTGCCGCAGTCGCGTTTTCGATATTTCGTCCGTCCATCGCGATTGCATTCGCGATGGGCAGGGAGATGCAGGAAGCGCAACAATTATTTCGAATTAATTACTGTCGCGAAATTTGCGGTTTTCATCATAAGATGAGCGGTGCTCGTGTTATTTCACAATTTTCTCGTAAAATTTAATTTATTTATTGAAAATCGTGGGACAATATATTATATAGTATATGGTATTGAAAGGATTTTATAAGAGTTTCCCTGATTAATATTTTTATCACAATAAAAAATATTAATATCTACCGCAATAAGATATAAAATATGAGTTTCCTTGATTAATATTTTTATCACGATAAAAATATTAATATCTACCACAATAAGATATAAAATATGTTCGATGAATTTTACGATTAATTTTATGTATCGTACATATTAATATTTTGTATTGTGTAAATATTAATCAGAGAAACTCCCATAAAACTCTCTCAATACCATACATCTCACGATCTGTCAGTTGGGCTTCGATCTGTCATTTAATTCCTCGCGTCTGAATTTTTGCGTCCCGTTCTCGCATTAAGCAATGACGCATTTTTTTTTTTCTCGCTGTTTCGCGAAGCATACGCTGGCGAAATCCGCGGGTCGAAATGCAATTTCTTTCTTAGCCTTACATTTTATTTTCGCCTTTCGTTTGTGTGCTTAGCATCGCGTGGCGAACTCGGTGCCGTGCACCACCGCACCGGTGTGACGGTTTCGCGTTTTTGCAATGTGGAGGAGATGCCCCGGCTTTCGCGTGCTCGCGTGACCCGCGACACATCGCTTGATAGCGGGGGTGGATGGGAGAAAGTGCTAACTCACATTAATTGCGTTTCGAGGTAGACGCGAGAACGAAAAGTTTTATTAAATTCGCCGACTCTCGCATATTTCTTGGGATTTTTTTTCAACACTTTGTCCACCATTGTGTTTAATTATTATCCATCTCGTAATGACCCTTAATCGTTGTGAGAATTGTGTCGCTTATTCGTGTTAATGCGCTATTAAATCAGAACTTATATGAAAAATATATATGTATCTGGAATTTGTACATCTTTCTTCTCATTGTCAGCTAATTCCCCGTTTATTATCCCGATCAACTGCAAGGTCATTTAGCTTATCGCACTGAGAAAAAATTGATTATGGATTTTTTTTATGCAAACGAAAAAATAATAGGTTTGGATTTAAATATATATCTTCTGAATATTTATGCGCGTGTTGTAAACGAGATTCGAATTTTCTTCAAAATACAGGTTTCTAATCTTCTCGTTCGTCCCAACTTTCATTTACTCGTCTGACTGCCTTAATATAAATTCAAGTAATGCACGCTGAATGTGCATTGAGCTTTTTACAAACGGTGATTGATGCATAACGTTAATGCGTAATTTGAATAATTTAATGAGATCCGATGCATGCATAATATTTTTGATAATAAAGCAGAGTTCGAATCGCGATATTTTTTAACGCGATAAACTGCATATTTGAAAAAAAAAAGGTTCAAGGAGTAATTTACGATTGATTTTAATTATGAGGATATACATGTATATTCGATCAATTTTTTTCTCCCTCGTAATTGGCCAAATGAGCTTGCAATTGTTCAGGATAACGTATGAATGAAATCGCGATATTTTTACAATGTAAATTTTTACATTATCGGCTTTAATCGTTTCGTAGTGAATTTGTTCATGCGAATGAAACGTAGAGAAGAACGCAATAATTCGCTCATATTAGGACAATTAAATTTCGCGAACAAATTTATTCTCCAAATATGTCGAAAATAAATTTTCGTTGCACGTGATATTTCGATGGATATTTGTGAACAAGTTATATTCCTGTGTATTTTTTTTATATATATTTTCTGTTGGTTTTATCTATGAAATAGTATAATATTTTCATTCATTAATGGCGTCAAATACATTTTTCTAAAAGAAATAAGAATTTTCGCAATTAAACTTTTTCACTCTAAACTAATTTCTGTTTTCAATGACTGTAAAAAAGAAATTTGTGTATAATATTTGCTTTTAAAAACATTTTATTGAGATAGAATATTGTGCTTTCGTATACCGAATATTGAACGTTTTGTGACTCGAACTTAATTTTCGGCATTTTCCACGTCCAGTCATGCTTGATATCGTTCATTCGGGAAATGGTATTGAGATTTCTAACCAGCACGCGTCGAAAATTACGTTTAGCAGCTCCTAGTTGTCAATTAGGAAAGGAGAAACGGAGCGTAAGCCCGAGACGCTTTACTCGGGACTAGTATATCTCTCTAGATTTAGCGATATACAGAACGAGGGAAGCCGAACGTTCTCGAGAGAGAACCGTGAAGAATCCAGTCTTCCCAGGACGTATTCGAAACGACGTTTAGTAGAAGCCTTACGTTAACCGCGCTCCGCCTCGATCGCGTTCGTTGAAGAGAGCGCTGCTTGTTTTTGTTCACGTGGCGACCTCCGGCCACGTATGCACGCACGCATACAAAGGCGAACGTAGCCTACGTAAAGGCGAATTTACACGGTTCGTTCCACGACGGTCATCATTACCGGATGAATCACCCGCGCCGGAGTTTTTATTTAGACGGTGCAGATCCATCAGCGATAAATTATCCGATAATCGATCGAATTTATTCGCCGTGATTTTATTCGCATTTTTTAAACCTAAGATCGAGAACGTGAGAACTTGGAATTGTGACGTTAATACTTGTATCGCTAATAAATTAGATCTCTTTAATTTTTTTCTACGCCAAGAGAGATCATTATTTTACAAGCTGAAATGATTATAGTAGCTTGACAGCTGAGTATCATAGATATTATATAAGTTTGTACGCGCGGAGAGAATTTTCTCTCAGAATTTATCCGGAAAATTGTGGTAATCGTGGGACGATAATATAATAATAAAAACATTAATATGTACGTACGTAGTAAAATTAATCGAACATATCTTATTGTGGTAGATATTAATTATTTTATCGCGATAATCAGGGAAATTAATCATAAGACGCGGGAAGAATTTTTATCGCTATAAAAATATTAATCAGGGAAGAAACTCTTACAAAATCTTCCAATATCCCATGATCAACATGGATTATTAGGATAATGAGAGAAAGTTTTCTCCGTGTAACGTGAAAAATAAACTCGACAACATATCGCTCCCGAGTCTCTCAGTTTTCCTTACGTTTCGAGTCGTCTCGTCAAAAGCGCGCCGTGTAAAATCGCCTTAAGCATCAACGATCCTACGGCGTCAGGACCCTCGTCGCGGCCGTCAAGCAGGACGGAGAGGCAGCAGAAAGGACAGGGCAGGAGAAGGAGAAAGGGGAGCACGACAATGCCCCACCCCGGTTTCTGGTATCGATCTGCCGCAACGAAAGTCGAGATACCGGCGTTGGAAGTATCAGCCGGATAAGTCCGAATTATATCGGGCCGCGAGAAACACACGCACAAATATCAATATATATATATATATATACCGACATATCCTCTTCGCGCGCGTGTAACACGTTCTGGAGTCCTCTTCCAGCTGCTACCTGACGCTACGCGGCGAAGGCCAACCCGGCTCGCTGAACGACTTTTGTCTCGAAAATGTCGGTTGGCCTCTCCTTCTTCTCTCGATGCCGCCGGCACCGATTCGTCACCGCCGTTGCTGAGCCAAGCCGAATCCGAGTCTCGAAAATCAGGCGTTATCGTCGCGTCGAAAATTATTCCCGATAAATCGACATATCGTTCCCTAATACAGTGATATCGTCGTCCAGAGAGAAAGAGAAGACGGACAGAAAGTCGTTGGAGAAAGCGATTATGACGTTTTGTCTGAACATGCATTCGCGTTTAATAATAAACGGAGTTTCTTGCAACAAAGTAGATGATGTCATTAAATTCTATCATATATAGTGTAGATAATATTTAGCGAATATGACTGCAAGGACCCATTTCATTGGATAGACAATACATTTTTTTATCCTTTCATATGAAAATTGCTAAGTTCTTTCTCCATATTGTTCCATCGGGGGTAGCGATCGAAGCCAAAAGAGACTCGTATTATGGCTTGCGAAATCTCCCTTCGGTGGATTTTCGTTGGTTTTTCGCAATTCTGTCCTATAATTCGCGAAGCACTGGAAAGCCGCGCCGTGAAAAACAAAACTATTGAAAGCGTCGAAACCATTGAAACGCGATCTCCGTCAGCTGAGAGGCATGCAAAGCTTCTGATTGTGAGAGTGGTTCTCGTAACAAATAGAGAAACGATGCGAAATTATATTACTCATACATGCACACGTAGAGGATTTTCTCTTGGAATTTGCCCTGAAAATCACGCAATGTTATAATATTAATTAATATTTGCCACGATAAAAAAATATTAATATATGTACAATATGTACATAGTAAAATTAATCGAATATATATTTTATATATATATATATCTTACTCTGCAGTAGATATTAATATTTTTTGGGGTAAATATTTTAATCAGAGAAACTCTTAATCTAAAATTCTTTCAATACTATATTGTTCCACGATATCATGATTTCGAGTACATTGTTCCAACATAGTCTTGCGTTTTAAATACGCCTTTAAAATAAAATAAACGTCGACGAGATGCATCGACGCCCACCATATCGCGTAAAAGTGGGCCGATTATACGGGGTGTTTCAAAAAGCGAAAAGGGGGAAATGTGCGTCGGCTATGAACTTTTATCTCTTTCTCTTTTATGCGCTAAAAATAGGCCGAGTATTGTAGAGCGTTTTTCAGCTGGAGCTGTTCATCGATTCTGATGAATCATAGACAATAAAGGTAACGACAAATGATGATGTTCGAGGCATCGATCATTACATAATTATTTATTACGAAAACTGGTAGAATCGTGTGAAGAGAAACCGGATATAATATATTGTAGCGTGACACGAAATCGTGAGATGACGCAAAATTAATGATGCTGCAAACAGCGACATATCGACTGTATACAACGATCAATTACATCTCTGAACTCGTGTTCTTGTTTACACATTCATGAATATCCTGTATGCGTAGATGACTATTCTTGCTATCTGACACACGGAATTCCAAGAACTACATTGTGCAACGTGCTTACTCGTAAATATTGACCCAGTTATTTTATCTTTCAAAATTTTTAATTTAATAATATCAGTAAATTAGAAACAGAACAAATATTAATTTTTCTCATATTTACACAGAGAGGATTTTCTCTTAGAATTTATCCTGAAAATTATGGTAATTGTGGGACAATGTGGTCATTGGAAGAATTTTACTAGAGTTTCTCTACAAATAAAAAATATTAATATCTACCACAATATGTTCGATTAATTTTATTATGTACATATTAATATTTTTTATTGTGGTAAATATTAATAAATTTTTTCAACATATCATAAGGTCTTAATTTTGATCTCCAATGATTTTTTTTACGCGTCGAATTGACAACAATATTAAAATAAAAAAAAAATACATTTTTGCACTCGATCTAAATCTTAATTCTTCCTACGATATGCATCTCTTTGATTAATTGCATAGAAAAAAAAAGATATTAATTCTACAAGATTCTCATTAATCTTGGAAATTAATTTAATCTCGAGTCTTTCTGGAACTTTCAATAATTTTTGCTCGAACGAAGCAGCGCGTCGCGTCACTGCTCGTAAAAGCAATATAGACGCGCACGCGCTGATGTGCAATAGCTCTCACTCATCTGTACTTATCAGTTAACACATTCCTTAATTAAACGAGACGGTCGCCTCGACGTTAGGGAAAACGAGTAACTAGGCAGACGAGCCAAGCTCCGGACTGTGTTCACGTGCGCGTACATAGCATAATTACGGCGCTTTATAATTATTAAGTGCGCGTACAGCCTTTTCAGGAAGAACGTCTTTAACGACGTAAGTAATTTCAATTCAAGGATATTATTACGCGTTCGGAAAAAAAGTTTTTCTTTTAAACCACTCGCTTTTCGCTATTAATTGCTACGTTGATAATAAGCCACACATGTCTGATACATTCAATATCACGCTCCACATATAAGTATATGTGAGTGTGTAACCGAACGTGGCAAAATTAATATTTGTACACCCGAAATAGAGTGGTTATAATAATACAATAATATTTGATATTACGAGAATCAACCTTTTTTTCTCTTCGGCCGAGATTCGTAATCGAGTAAGGATTGTTAAAGCTCTGGTGAAACATGCTCTCTTTCTATGTAATTTTTTTGCAAAAACTACAAGTGCGGCATTGCTGATTACATCAACAATTATCACTCGGTGACACTCTATTCCCTTTACGAGGACCTTGCACGATAACCATCTGACGCTTAAACATTGTTTGCGAAGTAGTTACGTCAGCTACATATAATATCGAGAAGTTGGCCAAACTCACGCCTGAACTTTCCGCACAATGCGTGACTTTAATGTGTACGCGAGTGCGATCGACATTTTGCTCTCTCGCAGTCGACACACAATCTGGAACAGTAACAACATCCTGTCGCCTCATACCCTTCATGGATGTAAGAGAAAAATATTATTCGATGAAAATCAATATATAATACTATTTAGAAAATTACTTGACGCTTCTACATCGGAATATGATATAGAGCAGGGATTCAATGATTTATTAAATAATTATTTATATTTTTAAATATTTCATTTTATAATATCGTACATTATTTGCAAGAAAATTATGTTTCTGATGAATATAACTTTTTACGTGTGCATTCTACAGTAATGATTACCTGCTAAAATGCGCTAAAACCACAAATTTTAATAGAAACATGTGACTGTCATATTTTGACATGGAATTACTGAAAACACATGCTTTTACCGTTTTACGTTTATACAGAAATCCGCGATGTCATTAAATCTACGAACAGGGGCGAAATTACAATAAGCCAAATTTCCGCCCTTAATTAGATGGCGAAAGTTTCAAAAGCTTTCTCCGAAACGCGCGTCTGCGACTCGAAATCAGAATTGTATATCGTCATGTATACGCATGTACACGTTTTCCCGTCGCTTTTGTACATCTCCTCGATAAAAACAATTTTACCGCGACTTTTATTTTTGTCTGTACGAGACGCCTCATCCGAGAGAGTCGAGATTTGCCGGGCGCGGGATAATGAATCGTCTCGCAGAGGCTCGTCGATCTTTATGGGGCTATTAGGGGGATAGGCCTTGAACACGTGTTCCAGTGCTGCAGAGATCAGCGCGCGCGAGCGGCTCCCTTTGTCTTCTCGGCTAGAAAAGAGAAGAGGATTCCGCGCTATACTCCGCACGTAATCGTCCGAACATATTTCAGACGCGGTGACGCAATCGGTTACCTAGCGATCGAGCGCAAACACACATTCGCAAAATTCACCTATAACCCTCTCGAGTCGAGTTTTATGTACGGGGTGTTTCTAAAGAAGTGCGACAAATTTCACATTTTTTGTCGAAAATTCAGGAGGCCTCTTATATAAACGTGTACTCTTTTATATCCCTCCCTAAGTTTTTATCTTTTTCTCAGACAAAATTTCGGGCAAATAAATCTCACTAATAAAAAGGATGTTTATTAATTTTTTTTTTAATAAAAACTTAATTTTGACTCAACTCCTGAGGACTCTAATTTTCAAATGTTCGATCGACTCTTCCGAGTGATTTTTCGAGCTTGAGGCGTGAAAATGACGAATATATCAATTCTGTCTCGAGCATATTTTTTCTTCCTATACTTAAATTTTATTCCATAGAAATTCACGCGCATCATTTCTCGCGATGCGTATTTATAATCTAAAATCGTTATTATTATTAGCCGCAATATATTCTTCTCGTCTCTATTTCATCGACACGTATCGCGCGTCGGCATAGTTTATTAACGTCGGCTATGCCGTTTTTTTTTTGTCGCCCGTGCGCAACGCAACGCAAACAGCGCATTTGCATCCGCTGAATAATCATCAGTATTGGTTTATGAATACTAAGAATTGGCGCATATCAAGGGTCACGATTCGCGCTGGCGCTAGTAATTCCTCTTTCTCTGTTCGCGCGCGAGATCGCCTGGTGATCGATCGTCCTCCCGTCGAATAAATGGATACGTCTCTACGGGTTTGCGAAGAATGAGAGAAAGAGATATGTGCATGTGTGCGACTGATAGAGAGACAGAAAGAGGTGGACGCGGTTGAGAGCCAGAGGACGAGGAAAGGAGAAGAAGCAGGGGCTGATTTATGGGCGACGGCGCTGAAGCGTTTTCGCTGCGTAACTTCCGCCAATTTCGTTTCGTCTTGCCTCGGCGGGGGAGCCGGTTTCCGGTTTCTAACTGAATAGCCAACTGCGCGACTATTCTGCCCCAGTACGATATTACCAATGTTTCCCTGCAAAATGTATTCCACGACGAAACATTAGGCGCGAATCGATACGAGATATTAAATAAAATGGTTTTCAAATAAAAACGGCACTATTTTCATCGAAATTTGTAACGATTAAAGCCGGCGCTCAAGCAATATTATTAGGTATTATCATGTGATAAACTTCATTAAAAATTTACGATAATTAAATTTACCCATATGAATATGTGTGGGAGAGAAAGATATAATAAAAGGGATATCTTTTCTCATATATATTTTATTAAATAATCGAAGCAGTTGAAATAATAATATGAATTAATTGTTACATATTTAATTGTTCATTAACTGCACTATATTGCTTTTACAATGCAGAGGAATTAAATTTTCAACAATTTCCACGTCCCCGTGCTATAAAAGATAAACGCTATGCAGTTTTGAAAACTCTTTGGTAAAAAAGCAATTTCCACACTCATCTCTATTGTTATTGACCTTTTCTATTATCGCTATCTATTCGATCCGCGCGTTGATCTTTTATTTGTTAGTTGATTTTTTTATAATCTTTGAAAGCTTTTATTTTGATATATACTTTGAAAAATCTCTATTGCTGTCGAGGGTGCGATTGTTAGCGTCGATCGAACGCGAGAACTTAAGCAAGGATTACTGCAGACACGATCGTAACGAAGTAAAATCTAGGCCGTGAGACTCTGAGAATTGGAACATGCGTGCAGGTGCGAAGCCTCGCAAGATCCAAGCGGTTCCCTTCTGAAACCCGTCTCTCTCGTTACACCTGAATTTCAAACAGGATGACGTAACGATCGTCAGCAGTCAAGCATGATAATTTTTTTTCACTGCCCCAAATTTTATTTTAAATATATTGCTAAATATTTTTTATTTTTTATTCTTAAAGAGGAAGCGCATTGATACATCGAAGAAATCGTACGATCTTACAGAATCACATTAATTTAAAATGTTAAACGTTTTATTGTACTTAATTATACTTTTGTTATTGAATATTAATAATTACTTTCTTTCTGCGTGTACAACATCAATTTTGTCAGAAATAAAAGAATCGTCGAGCGGATAACGATTTTTAAAATTCATATTTTTTTTTTTTTTAATAATGGACACACAAGTTTCATTGAAATAGACTTGCTCGAGGAAAAATCGTCTGTCGATTATATACTGTGACAGATATAAGCGGAGTGTTGCGGTGTTTCGCGAAAATTGTCGATTAAAACTTTGAGGTCGGCCATTAGCCTTCACCCACATTACTCAATCGCAACCATTGCGCGATTGCGCAAGCTATTCTCTCCAGCGCATACGGCTCGTCGTGGCTGTATGACGTATCGAAGGTGTTGCTCGCGGAATTAATTCATGCATTAATTATTGTGAGTACTTAAACGCTCGTTGCTCGATGTATCATATGCAACGCATATATTATTCCGCGCGATTGTTGTCACGCGCGAACTACATTTCCGAGCATTGTTACGATTTTATATGCAGAGTGTCTGTGCGGGGAAAAAAGAGGTCTATCGTTATAAATTTCACGGAGACGGATAAAAACCGTCACTAGCAAAAGCTGAATTACGTTGGTTCTATTCATGGTTAAACAAAATGTATAGCAATATAAAAAGTAGCGATAAACGTTGTTCGATAAATACTGGATAATTTTTTTCCGAAAAATCGTAGTTCCTTTTTTTTTTCTACCAAAATCTAATTTTAAATTTACTGCTTTAACGTGCTATTTTTTCTTTTGTTTTAAAAGTTTTATTTTCCATTATATTACTATTATTTATTTCATTATTTAAATTAAATATTATGGTAACTTTGTGTTCATTTTTCGATATTAACATGAGATGAAATAATAACGGCGGCAATATGACAGTAATATTATAACATTTTCGCTAAAACACGATTTGCCTGTGCAGCATATAGAATAGAATATTATTCAAAATATTCGCGCGTAATATACTTTTTGCATAATTCTATTCTGGCTAACAACGAAAAGCTTTTTAACGAAATCCCGAAAATACTGATGATCTATCATTACATTAATATTTTTGAGAGAGAAAAAAGATACGTAACTACTGTCTGGATAAGCTATATTAGAGATGTTTCAATGCGCGAAATAAATTTATGCGCATTATCATGACTGTTTAACTACATCGATAATGACAGCCAATTGCGGCAGAGAGAAAAACGCGAAAGTATTGTCGTTGCATAATTAAATGAACCAAGTATTTCGCGGAAATTCGCTACGCTATTGCAGAGAAACTTACAGGAGCAATTAGCAGTCGTGGATCGTAATTGATATTATCGCGCAATTTAATATTGCCATTCGCATCGGAGAAAAATCGTGCCGATATTCTTCTTCGCACATTATTTCTTATTCGTTCGCTTATTCCGAATTATTCAATTATTATAGCTATTACGATCATTGGATGTTTATGCGTTTCGGACAAATCGATTAACACGCGGTAACATGTGTTAACATTGAATTTATGTGTCACGAAATCATTTTCAATTTCGAGGCTTCACTTATATAATATATTGTACACATTTCTGTACGGTATATCATTATTTATTTTTGGATGGCGTTGCCAATCTATATTATTTAAATGTGAAACTTGATTTATATATATGAAAATTTATTCCATTGCTTTTGTGAAGACGTTCGACATTCCTATTAAGTAAAGATTAACTCTAAATTCATAAAAATTTAATCACTAATATTAGAGAAATGCATATATAGGTACGCATCCTCCGTATATCGAAGAGGGATAGATTTTTCGAAAATGCATCAGAATCAAAGTCTCTCGATAACGAGAACGCGATGTATATGCGAAATCGAAGAAATCACGTGCTGTGCTTATACGTCAAAGCGCGGATCGAAATTGCCACTCTCGGGGAAGACACTGACCTAGATACCGATATACATGGAGAAGGTCGTATGTAAATACACGTCGTATATATTACATATATATATATACGTATACATACATCGATGCGTCTGTGTATATATAATTCAGTGAATAATACTCCGGCGCGTGCACGCGTATACACGTGCACTCGCATGCATACACATGTATGTGCACATGCACACACGCTCTGGTGGCGCATAAAATAAAGGGTTATGTATTTTCTTCTCCCGCCTTCTCTCTCTCACTCGCGCACACGAGAATTCGCGTGTGTATACGTTTATGCTATCCCACTGTAATGGCAACGTATACGCGCACTTTGTGCATACGTATCGCGAAATGTTTGCCATGTTAATTAACCGTACGATGGAGGCCTTTGAACACAGGAGTGAAATTAAATTTGGCGGTGTGCGCATAAGTAAAGTTGCATATCAACGTATCTCGTGTTCTTCAGTAATGAAAATGATTGAACTCTGTGTGTACACTGGCTATTATTCCATTGTGTCAAAAGAAACGGATGAAGGGTATTATTAATGAATTTATATAATTATTATGTTACGATATTTATAATTATAATTCTCACGAAATTATTTATCACGATCTTTCAAATTATTTAATGTCAACGCGATTTTGTTAGAAAACGTTTTTCAAAAGATATTATTCGAATTTTATATTATCATTATGAGAATATGCATTTATTAAAAATAGGATAAACAAATGTTTTGCTCTATCGCGTAATTTGTTACTACAAGAATTTACAAACGAGCGAAGAAAGTGTTATCTGTTAAAAAAAAAACAGTTTGTAGTTTGACTTTTTACATACCTATATATGTTCGCAGATATATATTTACATGGTGAGCGCGTAAATGTGGGGTGCGTCAGCGCGTAAGAACTCGCCAGTGCTCGTGAATGAAACTGTAATAGTAACGAGTACACGTACGTACGTACGTACGTGCGTAAAGTTCTATATCGATGAGTCAGTCAGTCAGTCCGGCTGACTCTCGTTACAACTCGCAATTTACAGGCGCTTTCTCAAGGGATCGTTGAACTCCGTCGAGCGTGTCGTCTTTTTTCCTTCTTCGAACTTTCTTTCTCACAACATCATTAAACTCGATATATTACGTGTATGTAAAAATCCATTTTATACAACACGGTATAATTCATGTATGTAACAATGAGTTTTGCAAACTTATGCGCGAACTAAATTTAAAAAAAAAACGACCTAATCAAAATCGAAAATTAACACGTGTATAAAGAATTTATAATGCAAGTATTTTAAGATATATTTAATGATATTTATGTAGTTATGTACAACTACTAATTTTTTTAAACGTAATTATTTATTGAGAATACGCCTTTGCAATTAATTATATGGTATGGATACTAAGGATTATGATTGCAATCTACATTTAATATTTATATTAGAATACATTTGTGGTTTTTCATTTTCGACATAACAATTGGTTATACATGAATAGATGGACAAGATATGCCACGATGGTCATGATAACCAATAGATTGTGGCTGATGGTATTCAACTGTCTGTATCAACAGTTAACAGCGGCAAAATGGCCATTTCGTGTTTCCATTCATCATTCCGCACCGAACTATAATTTAACAAAATGCACTGTGTTCGAAATGATCGATAATCGAAGGTAATTATTATTCCACATACTATATATGCGTATATACACGTGTGTATATATCTATACATATAATACGCTCAGAAATGCACGATAATTGTGTTCTGCTTTGATGAGCGTCGACGAGGCGCGTAAAGGCGTGTTCTTAATTACGGAGCAGTCTGATAAAATTGTGTAATATATTTTTTTAAATACATCAATATATAGCGCCATCAATATATCTTAAGTTCACTTCTTTTGTAAAGTAAAATAAAATGAGATTCATTTTATTAGTTTTATAACGGCATACAAATAATAAAAACGATACATAAATGTATGTGTAATTTATACTTTATAATTTGCGAGAGAGATTCTTGGAGAAAACTGAACGATATAAATTAACGGATTAATATATGCTGACACTTCGCGTCGCGATATCACCAATAAAAGTAATCGTTATTGCGAGCGATAACTTGAATATATTCGCGCATATATGTAGATGCATGATTGACGTTCACGAGCGCGTTTATTCATGAATTATGAATACAATCGAAGCGCTTGATGTCGCCGAAGCCAGATACGCGATTCGGCTTTTCCACGGGGTTTGGCCGCCTTTCTACGCTCGATTGTGCTAGGTCGAGGCTCTCGGCCGTCGTTATCAACGTCGGCAGATAAGAGCCTTCCTCGTTAATTAATGAATTAATGCCCCCGGCAGATAAAATCGGCCCGAGGTCGAGCGAGCCATTGAGTCTCGAGCCTTTAATCCGCGTCACCAGGAGCAAATCGCATCTTCCGCACGATGAAGAAAACTAAAGGTCGTGTCAGGGTGCACGTAATTAATTGCACAACAGATTATTGATTATTCGCGAACGCGTGAAATGATGTAAGATAGCGGCCAATTCTCGCCTCTAATGACATATCGTGTTTCTTTCTTTTCTTTTTAAGATTTTTTTATCTACTCGCGAGAAGAGATTAGCGCGATTGTGGAAAAATTTGTTTACTACGGTAAAATTTATAAAATCTTCCTATATTGAGATGATGTGTATAAATCACTTGTGTGGCAGAATATAAATATTTGCATTATTGAAAATTTATGTTACCATCCATTCACGAGAAATCGTATAGATTCTCTACAAATATATAATTTATTTGTATACGAGTATAATATTTCAGTGTCACATCAGTTGTCAAATCAGTTCTGATTTGTCAGGCATTCTTCATCGTGTCTATTCAAATGTATACATTTTACGTTCATCGACGCGAGTAATATAAAGAGGAAGATTTTGGCAGAATGTTAATGCGTAAATGTAAACTGAAATGTCACTTTGGCGAAATTTCGAAGTACTTTTCACTCGAATTTCTAGAGATTAGAATATCGTTTATATTATATTACGCGAAGATACACATACACATCTCACCGTCTCCAGCTTTAAGTGATAATTTAGTTTATAAGATAACATTTGGGTTATATCCAGAACGTGGTTAGTGGACTTCAACACGAAAGGCTATTTTCTCTGATAGACTCGTTGAATGATATCAATGATAATACGCTCACATTCTATTTGGAGAAAGTTTTAGTTATTTCTTTTTTAAACCGATAAAATGAATAAGAGAGAGAGTATAATATATATTTCATCTTTTCTGACATTCAGTGAATATAAACTAGAGAGACTTGTCCTTTGTTCTTTTTCAATATTTTTACTGGAAATCATCAATTTATCATTATTAAATTTATTTAAAAATGCAAAGGACGATAAAATTCTAGTCAATCTGTAAGGGTAATATCATTAATAAAATTTGTTATCAGTTTTATTTTCAGATTTATTATCATTAATATCTATCACAATAAGATGTAAAATATATTCGATTAATTTTACTATGTATATACATATTAAATTATTTTTTATCGTAATAAATATTAATCAGAGAAATTCTTATAAATTAAAATTCTTCCAGTACCATATTATCCTGCGATTATCATGATTTTTTCCGGGTAAATTCTAAGAGAAAATTCTCTCTTAGTGTGTATTTTATCTGTATTATATAGACATCGTTTCTTAAAAAAAAATAAAAATAAAAAAAAATCTACATTATGCTAAAACCACAGATAAGCCACGAACGCGATCACATGTCGATTGCGCTTCGCACAAGTGGCTCGTAAAAATGGTAAGTGCCAGCGTTTAAAGAGATATAACTATATCGCTCTCTGCTATACGCTGCGGGATTGTTTTAGTTCGACACACACGCACGATATCCGTCATACCGATCATAATTTCTGTCGAAATGCGGTGTGTAGGACGCGACATACCGAATAGAACGACTTTGCAACAGTGAGGCAAGCAACGCTAACATTGACTCGGCATTCATGCATTAGCCTGTGCGCCAGTGTAAACGCTTTGCTACATTCATGTGTTTCCTTTCCCGCGGCGAACGCGATCGATGGCAAATATTACTCTGGTCAATTCCAGCCGGCAGTCTATTTACTTGTTTGTGGTATCACTTTGCTGCGTCGATAGGGAAAAGTCGGATGAACGAGGGAGAGGGAGAGAAAAAGAGAGGCGAATGCGATTCCAACACCGGTTTACATATACACGGTACGATGCTCTTTCGATGCATCGAATAGCGCAAGCGCAGTTACCGAATATATCAGATTCAACCACCTATATCTCCCCCAACGAATCTTGCGGCCAGTTAATCGTTATGATATGTGGTAATGGCGACGACTGATTTCGAATTAGTCCCAATTTCGGACTGCTATGAATTACACAACCAGTAGCGCGCGTTGCAGATGCTTCCGCTACGTTAATAAATATTTTTCTACAAATCATTTGAAACTTATATAAAATACAATAATTATCATGGTCATTATTAAACGTTTACCTTAATTATTAATTCTTCTGATCGTTTGCATTTAATAACATAAAGGAAAGAAAGAGTTTTATTCTAATACGAGCGATGCGATGCCAATTATAAAATTACAAACATTTCTCAATTACAAATATCGTAATTTCTATGGAACGAGGATAATAAAAATTGGAGAAAATAAAATACGAGAGAATAACTCGTCGCAGAAGAAGAGAAATTCGTTTCATTATATCAACGGTTTAATCGGAGATATATTTCTCGAATGCATGCGAAATAACGAAGCGATGAACGATCTCGCTAATGACTGCGCGCTCGCATCTTAATAATTCCGGTCGACTGATATAAGAACTTAGAGAGCGTTCGACGTCGTTATTAATGACACAATATATTTCTGTGTTTCAGGTGCAATGTGGAGTCTCGTGGAGCCGGCTTCTACTATGAGTTGAGGCTTCGTAATTAATCGTGAGTACATGAATCCCTATCCTCACACATATATATATGCATGCATATCTATATAATACGCCGGCGCGCACACATAGATACATGTGAAGCGTGAGAGAGAGAAGATCGTTAAGCAATGTCCATGTAGGCCCTCCACATATGTAACATTCCCTAAATTGCGAATTTGATACCGCGAATTTTATCGCTCTCGCGCTTCCTTTATTTCGCAATTTGCGTCCGATGTATGATTGCATTAAAATCGCACGGCTCTCCCGCGGCTTTATTAATCGAGTCTCTTTTTTTTATTATTATTACCGCGAGGCAATAAAAAGTCTAGTAGCTCGTGGTGGTTTTCGTAAGTGTATATCGATGTATAGATAGGTGTTCTCGTTTCTCGGTATCAGATCGCTGATATTTTTCTTCGCGTATAGTGCAAGAAATACCTAACAGCAGTCAAGAATGTGCATCGTGCGTTAATATTTCACTATGTATAAGGGGTTTCTATTCTTGCATCGTGAACTGTATACAAGAGTATTGTGTGTGTAATATATATATATATGTACACTGCGCGTACCGCTTTCAACTTGTTTTTATATATAAATATCCCATATGAAATAGCGTTTCTTTTAACTTTCAATACATGACTATAGTTGTGAGGTGCATCAAACAACACGTGTCATTACAAGGAGATCGATTACATAAAAATTTCCATTCCGTTACCTTAAGCGCGATTTAAGCTTAGAAAAGGTACAAAGGTGGAGAGAATTTTTTCTTAGAATTTACCTTGAAAATCATAGTAATCGTGGAACAATGTGGTATTGGAAGAATTTTATACACAAGTGTTTCTCTCCGATTAATATTCACCGCAATAAAAATATTAATTCTACCACAAAAAGATATACAAAATATATTCGATTAATTTTACTATGTACCACCGTTTAATTTACTTTATCACGAAATTTATTACTTGTCCCACGATTACCATGATAATTTTGAAGGTAAATTAAAAATGAATTATAAATTGTGGGACATGGTAAATTTTACTATGTACATAATAAAATTTACTACATATCCCACGATTTAATTCACTTTTAATTTACCACGAAAATACACTACTTGTCCCACGACTACCATAATTTTGAGATTAAATTCTTAGAAAAAATGTTCTCCATGTAAGAATAATTCGATACGACCGATTGAGTCATTCCATACATTTCATTAACGATATTATTATGGAACAGACGTTTCCGACGTTTCTCCTTTGCGCGAAATTTTAACCATTTCACTGGATAGAATAGAATCCATCTTCATTTACTCCAAACTGGCATTTTCCCGCCGTAGTGAGCTAGAATCGCGTTTGTTGCTGAATGAAGTGCTATTTGAGCGTTAATATGACTTTATTTCGTAATCGACTCGGATTCGATTCGCCGCTCGCGGCGGAGGGTTGGATGGATAGTGGCGGTTTTTCATTGTAGTAGTAGGCGTCGACATTCTCTCTCTTTTAAGAGAGCCAGAGAGAGAGAGCGAGAGCGAGATAGAGATTACGGCGCTCGCCCGGTGCATTTCTTCGTATCGATCGCCGCCGCGCGAATACTCCCACATAATTCGCTTATTACAGCTTCCGCGTATATCTCCCCGCAGTATTCCCTCGGCTTCTCGGAAAAAGTATAGATGCGCGCTCGCTCGGGAGGAACACCTACTCGCGTTTGTGCATCTCCCGCACGAGAGACGTGCGAGCGCATCGCCGCTATAATTGCAGCCGATGCGACGTACGTATACATACACACACACATATATATATATATATATATATATGTACGTTATAGCATGACGCCCCGGTTCGCGTGTAAGCGTGTGTTGACGGATGCACGAATGTGCCGCACACACACACACACATATATATGTATGTATGTCCCTTGTGCGTCTCTGTATTCGGCGCGCGTGGGGAAGTCCCCGTTAACGGCACTATGTAGCGTTCATGCAACCATCGTATTTGTGCGGGTTAGAGAAAGAGCGAGAGAGACCATAGTGTGGCCGATAAAGAGAGGGAGAGAAATATCGGCGAGCCCTCGAGAGAGAACGAGATCGAGATAGAAAGAGAGAGAGAGAGAGAGACACGGAGTAGTCGAGGGATGGTTTTGCTCTGCTGGCTCTGTATTGATTGCTGTGCTGCTCCTCCACCTCCACCATCTCTTGCGACGATCTCTCTCTCTGTCTCTCTTTCTCTATTCCTGTCCCGCACACCGACGCGGCGCGGCCGCCCGTAATGTCGGTTCGCTCTCTGCGAAACCATCAAGATCCGAGGTCCTCGTTGCGCCACGTATCTCTTCCCTCGAAACGCCCCGACGAGAGAGGGAGCGAGAGAGAGAGAAATCCGCCTGTAATTGACGCAGATAGGAGTGCCATCTGCCGCGGCACCGACGCCGGGAGAATGCCGTCCTCGACGACGTGTTCCATGTAAGGATTCATTGAATAGGAAACGAAGTACGCGAGAGACCGGCTCTTCTCTTCGTGACTCGCGCGTCTCTTTTGCGTCTCTCGATTTCTCGCAATGTCGTTTCCACCGTCGAGCAACATTGCTCCGCGTGCTTGCTACCTTGGCACTTTCCGAACTTCCCAAACTGACGTTAACCCTCGGAGGAAAAATACTTACGTAAAGAACTATGGGGGGTAACTAGGGGACAACTTTTGTTGGGTGCAATCAATAAATCTGAAATACGTATCCTGGAGCGCAAACTGAAAATTACGAATTATTTTCGTAATTTGTATGAGAAGAACATTTTTGAAGAGAAGTTCTAAACTACTATTTTCGTTAACGTATAAAATTGGATATAAAAGTAAATTGTGTATAATATTATTTGGTGTAGTGTTATTTTTGTGTATAGTTATGTTTGGATATTTATCGAAACGATTCGTTGCATAAGAAAGATCCTCCGAGGGTTAAAAGAGTGTTTTAAACGAGTTTTCGAATGGGGTGTAGTAATAATGAAAGTTAATGAGATACTGCATTGTACGCGCGAAATTTCATACGAATGATACGAATGATACGAATCAACAATGTAAGAATATTTATCTCAATTTATAGTATATTAAGATTCATGATTTGCATGAAAGAGAGAAAGTGGGAGAAGAATTTCTGCGTTATATATTTTGTTTTCAATCGCAGTTTGAGAAGAAATTAATCTATACACTTTTATAACTGTATTAATTATGAAGATGTATCTTTTGCACTTCAAAGAAAGAATTTATTTTTTGTTCTACACATTTATTGGATTATATATATCTTGTGCATGATTGATAAAGATTTGATTATTATTCTGCATTATCATTATTAGTCTTATGACAGTCACATTATGATAACGCTATTAGATAAGGTGAAGATTGAATTTATTAGAAGATTAATGAAACGAATACGCATTATTTTATTTTATATGTATTTATATACGCACTACATTATGAAATTTTCTGTGCAATGTTGCTGAGAAAAGAATTAATTTCATAATTTTATATTAAATTTAACTATCATATATATAATTTAGCTAATAATTACGTGGTTTATTATCGAATTTCTTGAATTATTTCGATCACGATGATTTCCTCGACGGTACAATATTATAATATTGCTTGTTCTTCCAAGTGATAAGCTTAAAGATCACCCTGTTATCACATTAACGTGCAGTTTAATGTGTAACACGATATTACTCGTCTCGCTTTGTTATTTCATGCTCTCGTCTCTTCCGAGTTTTTCGAAACGAGATTCCGGTTCGTCAAATATTATTATATTCACGTGCATCTGGTTTCATTGCAGTAATTAACGGGAATAGCGATGGACTCGATGCAAATTAGTGTTCTATTTAAATTCGCTAATTACTGTTACGACATAACGATACGCTCGCTTCACGATGAAACATTCATGTTACAAGGTCCGCGTGTGACTATGTGTTTTTCTTTCAAACACGGGGGAATGGAATCGGGTATAATTAACGTATATGGAAGTATTATCTGATGCGGCACAGTGACATCGATGCGACACTCGTCGGTGTGCGTAATTATGCGTGTGTGTCTGTCTCTTTCTCGTTCTACAACGTTGTCATGCATCTATAGATGAATTACATAAGATTATTGAATCAAATTTTTGTAATTAAACAATTTTTTCATTAGATTATTGATGTCTTAATTTTTTATTTAGCCTAAACTCGTTGTCTAGACTCGAGACCCACGTGCTTGTTGCACTGAAAAAAATCAATGTAAATATACTTTTATATGGAAATTACTTATTCAGAACTGGATAAATTACCTGACTATCACTGTAATTTTTTATCCATATTTTTTTTAAGTGAAATTACATGTTAATGAAAAATACATGTAAAATATAGGTAAAATTATTATTTTTATGCGAAAATTATTTGTAATTTTTAATTTAGTACTTTTACTTTATTAAAACTTTATTTTATAGGCATTTATCCATTTTATTTATAACATTATTTTATAACATTTATGCGCGTTACTAGAATTCCCTATGTGTAATTCCATGTTTAGTGGAATATTTTAATCTTGAAAACATAAGAATATACAATATTTCATATGAAGTTACATGTAATCTGTAAGCTTCCATATATGAGTAGCCGCACATTGCATGATTATATATATTATGGATTGGAAAAAACCCAGTATAATGTAATGTTACACAATAGTATATTGTGTATCAAGTGCGGAAAGTTGACAATTGGTTACGAGTGCGACCACCCCACACGAGTGAATAATTGTCAATCTACACGTGATACACATACTATTTTGTATTACAAGTGCAGGCAAAGTGGCTTTGTGTGCGTTTTCTGTGCGCGAGGTGGCCGATCGCACGCCGCAAGATGGCGGCGTGGGAAATCGGCCGCTTTCCGCACAGAAAACACGCACACAAAGTGCCACTTTGCCTGCACGTGTAATACAAATATTTTTATCAGCGCGCGCGACTCGTGGATTAATAAATATAAACTAGTTATCCGAAGCAGACAGTAAGCAGCAAACGCAGGAATAAATATGATAAATTGTAATTGAATGCGTATTCGAGGCGGCAAAGGCACGTTTGCGTCTCGAGAACAAACGGCGTGTTTTTTTCTCGTCACGGGCTCCTTTTTTCTCTCTCTCTCTCTCCGGCGACGCCGAGGACGACGACGGTGCTTCAACCGAGTTTCTCCCAGGCGAAGTCGAAAGGAGCGTAATACGGGTCGAGAAATCGATGGTCGACCGTGTCTTCCTTTTGCCCTCGGCTTTGCTGCCCTCCTCCGCGGTTCCCTCGCCTTAAAACATCCACCTTCTCCTCTCCCCCACGCACCCTTTCTATCCTCGTTCTCTCCCCATCGCTTCCTCGCCAATTTACGAGCATCTCGAAGTGTGCCTGCCTGGCTGAAAACCGGGTAGCGTCGCCCGGATATTCCGGCGGACGTCTTGCGGATGACGTCGAATCGCGAATAGAACACCTCCTTACGACATTCCCGTGTATCGCTATTTTATTTCTCGCATTACTTTTAGATCCGCGATAAAGTAATTCCCCGATATTAACTTGATTACATTATTAATTAACGACGTTATCTCCGTTAATTGAGGTCTGAATGGGTTTTTTATTCATTGATGGAAAGCGCGCTATATTTAAAGGAGATGTACAATTAAAATATTGTGCTTGTATACTTTTAATTATAATACGTACACTAGTAAGAAAAATTAATCTTTATGATAACTCTTATTGGAGTCACGGAGAATCTTTATCTCACGGTTTTATTTGACACTTTACAAGCAATCGAATAGCGCGATATGCGCGTCCACAATTTGTTCACATTTGTCCATAGATTATCGTTTTTATCCATTTTACAAAAAAAAAATGAAAAATGAAAAAGGAATAAATTTTATCACGAGCACCCTAGATACGTTTTTTTTTAAATATTTAATATACATACATTATACATACATTATATATAGATATACATTATATATGTATTTCGATTGCTCAGCCATTTGTCCACATTTGACCAAAAATAATCGTCTTTTGTTTATTTTGCAAATAAAAATTAAAAACAAAGTCAACAATCAATTTCATTATAAACATTCGTAAGTGCGATTATTTAAAAATTATAAATAGGGGTGCAGCTAGGGATGCTTATGATAAAATTTATTCAAATTTCTTTTTATTTTTAATTTTTTTTGCATGGTGGACAATCGAATGCCATATCAATTTTGTAAAAATTCGAATTTCGGAGTACCAACTTTATAATAGGCCTCTTGTATCGAAGGAGTAAAAGTATCGATGCTGCTTAATCATAAGCATCCATGTATCTGCGAATTATTCATGATCTACGTAGGAATAAAAAAATATTCTGCAGAAATAAGTAGAATTGCTGCAGCTGCAATAATTTGCGCGAGTTCTTGTTATTCAACGCGCCGGAGAGACACGTCTAATTATACGCTCGTCGGATAGAAATGATAATTTCGACTGCGGATTCTGATATTTCAGCATCGCGGGCATGAGAGCTAGAAAATTGCGAGAACGATCGAAATCGCGTGGAGAAAAAAAAACATTCGTAATATATTGAAGTTTTAGATTCAATTAGTTACAACGCTTTACATCGAGTTTTCTTCTCTCTCTATATATATATTGTTAGGAAGTTTTGATGTCGTTTATGAAGAACTTAAAGACAATGGCCAAACTATCGTATCTCCACGAACTTTCAATTTTATTTGATCGATACGGTATTTTTTTCGTTTATTTGAAAATAGAATTTTATCGTAAAAGACACGAATATTTGTTTAAAAAATAACTTTGATTTTTTTATTATTTAATAAAAGATGTAACAATGTAGGTGATAATATATCAAACTATAATATTAAAACATAATTTGCAAGTTTTTAACAAAAGTGGAAGTCATTAAAATAATATGAATTTTAATAGATATTTGAGTTAAAAAAATGTTAAAATAATTTCACTCAATTTCCCTCTCCCCCTTCTCTTCTTTCATACAATTTAATAAAGTCTGCATTTTTTCAGTAAATAAAATAATAGCAAAATAGTAAAAGATATTAAAAAGCATTTCTGGTCGATGGTTATCTAAAAGATAATTTCAGACAGTAAAGAGCAGCTATGCGGCTTCTTTTATCAATTACAAATCAAGGGTTTCGCACATTATCATTCACGAATCTGAAAGCGAATAAAAAGCTATTGTACTAAAACGATCTTTCTATTAACTCGTTTCGATACAAAATGATCGTGTACGATTTATAGGTATTGAAATGACCGATATTATCGCAACTACTTCCTACACAATGTAGCATATATATATATATATATATATATATTCAAGACTATTATATTTAATTATATATTAATTCATTAATTTTTCACAATTTTTTTTATCAACCATCAATAAAAATTATTTATGGTAATTACTCATATATATATATTTTCGACGTCAGTAACCATGAGTAATTACCATAAATAATTTTTATTGATGGTTGATAAAAAAAATACATTCATAATTGACATAATATTGCATCGATATTTTATGTAATAATTGAGAATAAAAGCTAGGGAAGCTCAAAATATGTAACGTATTTACGTAATTTAAAAAGTGTGGATTTATATCATTTTATATATAGAAGAAAAAATCTCGAATAAAGGCAAAGAAAACTAATATTATATTGAGCATTTAAAGACGATAGACTAAAAAAAATTCAAGACTATTATATTTAATTATATATTAATTCATTAATTTTTCACAATCTTACAATTTAACATATCTTTAAATGCTTGTTTAAATATAGAGGAGACATTTTATTATAATCCTCTTAGAGAGCGGCTTATATTTTAAAAGGAAACCACGAAGAAAAATGCGCGAAAAAAACATAAACGCGCGCATTAGAAATGATGATACTAAAATATTCAAATCGGATTATCTTGTTTTTTTTCCTGTCCGTCTCGCAATGTCGTTCAATACCAAGTACTTTCTTTATCCATTACATTAACAAGAATAAAGCTACAGAATTATTTATATCTTACTTTCGCCATCATTCAACTGATCGATGACTGTAGAAAAATCCTGATGTAAAACTTTTCAATGAAGACTGTACAAACTGATAAGAACTGGGACCACCTTGAATCGATACATCGTTGATAACGATCGCGTGACGAACTCGTAGAATGAAAGCTATTGTATACCAGAATATAGTAATACATATCAATTTTCTTGTTCGAGTCTAGTCAAGATCTCATACATTCAATATATGAACTGGAATATCCATTAAAACATTTTTCTCTATTGCAACAAATAATTTCATTTTTGATATATAATCACGTGTTTTTTTTTGTAAATTTTAATAGAAATAAAATTTAAAAAAATTATTAATTCACACCAAGAGTGAACCCTTTCCGATCAAAGATGTATCGAACATTTCGATGTACATTCACGTGCGAAATTATCGCATCTCTTAAAACCGGCCCTTCAAAGACACATTGAAACGCGTAATTCAACACGTTCGACTTGACGTTGCATAAGCAACGTCAGCGCAGATAAGGAGACACGTGTGTAAGTGCGCACGATGCTGTCAAAATGCATGAATTTCTCACCAAGACCCGTTTCCAGACGAAAAGTCATCTCGCTCGAGAATTAATAAAAATACAATTGCGACAACAATAATCATCATATCTGTTGCGTATGATAACTATGCTGGTTATATGATAATAGCGGCGCCGCTTGTGTAGCGTCTAGCCTAGCATCTGCCTAACCTAACCCAACCCAAAGCAACCTAACCTAACGATATGTATATTTATACAACAGCTGGGCGACGGCGGGAGGGGAGTGCGCCAGTCAGCTGATTGAAGCGCTGGAGGGGAAAAGGTGGTATGCATGTGTACGTGTTATGTCGCGTGGAGGGGAGAACGACCTTTATTTAAAGCGCCGCCGGAGGAGGAAGCCTTTCTTCGACTGGTAAACAGTCGTCAAATGCAAATGTGAGAGAAGACTGTGCGCGCGCTCGCGCGTTTTACGCTCGAGATATAAACTATAAACGTTGTTTTTTTTTTTTTTCCGTCGAGGAATTCCGCGAGAACGTTTTTCATTAGCGGTGTCTGGTCTAATTAGGTGAAAGAGCTGTCCCTCCGATCCAGATGACGATGCAGTTCTGCGTTGTAGGCGTACGTTATTGTGTACGTAGAAACTTGGAGAGAACGTTTCTTTCTAATTCGACTGTTTTCATTAGCGCGAATATGTATCGACTTTTCGATATCTCGTACGCGGAGAGAATTTTCTCTTAGAATTTCCCCCTGAAAATCATGGTACTTCTTATGGGATAATATGGTATTAGAAGAATTTTTTGTAAGAGTTTCTCTGATTAATATTTACCGCAATAAAAATATAAAATACGTTTAATAGTAAAATTGATTACGTACGTATTAATATTTTTTATTATGTCAAATATTAATCGGAGAAATTCCAAGAGAAAATTCTCTCCGTGTAGACACTCAAGTTTATTTTGGATTCTAAACCGTCGACGCAAATATAAATACGTTACATCCCGAGGTTACGCTACACGTATTTTTTAAATATAAAGGTAAGAACAGAACCTCTGACAAAAAAAAAAACGTGTTATTCCGGAGTAACAAACTCCTCTGCGGGAAAAATCGCGTATGCCGGACTCCGGGGTGCCGAAATTTCGAGACCGTCGTAAATATCTGCGAAACCTGTTCGGTCTCCCGTTTTTTTTTTTCTTCCCAAAATAAAAGGAGGAAGGAGTCCTTGGCGGACTCTGGAATACAGTCTCTTTCTCTGGTAACGAAACCGTGTGTTTTCAGAGGACTGGCATGGAGAAGGAGAACTCCGCATCGGGCGGGGGTGGCGGGGGTGAAGCGACGACGGCGGCGACTCCGGGCGCCACCTCCACCTCCGAGAAACTCCAGGCGGACCAGGCCAATCCGTTGCTCGATCCTACTGCACTCTTCGGCGGTAAGTCATTTTCGCTCGTTTCGCTATTCTTTTCTCTCTTTTTTTACCCTTCTATTTTTATGTCCGCCCCGGAACGACTACGTCGCCGATAAGCGGCGTCGTTATGCGAATCGACGAAGATAAATCGGGGAAAGAAGTTCGATGGTAATAGGAAAGGAGCCTTTCTTCGCGCTCTAACGCTGCTCGCTTTCTTCGGCATCAGTTGAATATCTATTTGTAGAATAACCACGCAGAAAAAATAGTATCCTTGAGAGAATACAAATGTGCCTTGATTCAAGTGTAGTTTATCCTTATAATAGCGTCAAATATAATTAATTTTGGATAAAGGATCATTTATCCTTAAAACTAAAGTGCAAAATATTCTTGGTTGAAGCTGAAATTTACTTATAAATATAACTAAGTTTGTTTTTAGCATATGCGATTTTTAAAACCAGAATATATCTTAAGGATAAAATAATCACACAAACTTATTTATTATTAAGGCAAATGAAAATGTGTGATTACAAAGAGCATTCTATGCTTAAATCAATCAAATTGCGTTCAAGAATAAAAATATACTTGAATCAAGGATTCCTTTTTTTCTGTGTTTTGAAAAGGATTTTCTTATATCAAATAAATATTTTTCATATCAAATTAATATTATTAGTTTCAAGTAAATTATTCATTTGGCAATATTGAAATAAATACTTATTCGAATTAAATAAATTGTTTTAGTGCACTGAAAAAAATCGGTGTACTTTAACATCACAGAAAAAACAGTATCCTTGAGAGAATGCAAATATGCCTTGATTCAAGTGTAGTTTATCCTTATAATAGCGTCAAATATAAATAATTTTGGATAAAGGATCATTTATCCTTAAAACGAAGTGCAAAATATTCTTGGTTGAAGCTGAAATTTACTTAAAAATATAACTAAGTTTGTTTTTAGCATATGCGATTTTTAAAACCAGAATATATCTTAAGGATAAAATAATCACACAAACTTATTTATTATTAAGGCAAATGAAAATGTGTGATTACAAAGAGCATTCTATGCTTAAATCAATCAAATAGCGTTCAAGAATAAAAATATACTTGAATCAAGGATTCCTTTTTTTCTGTGTTTTGAAAAGGATTTTCTTATATCAAATAAATATTTTTTATATCAAATTAATATTATTAGTTTCAAGTAAATTATTCATTTGGCAATATTGAAATAAATACTTATTCGAATTAAATAAATTGTTTTAGTGCACTGAAAAAAATCGGTGTACTTTTACATCACAGAAAAAAAGGAATCCTTGATTCAGTATATTTTTATTCTTGAACGCTATTTGATTGATTTAAGCATAGAATACGCTTTGTAATCACAAATTTTTATTTGCCTTAATAATAAATAAGTTTGTGTAAAATATATTTTATCTTTAAGATATATTCTTGTTTTAAAAATCGCATATGGTAAAAACAAACTTAGTCACATTTGAACTAAGAATTATTATATATACTTGAAAGTACCGCTTATATCCGATGCTCACTTGTCCTTGCAATATTTATAAGTAAATTTCAGCTTCAACCAAGAATATTTTGCACTTTGTTTTAAGGATAAATTATCCTTTATCCCAAATTATTTATATTTGGCGCTATTATAAGGATAAAATATACTTGAATCAAGGCATATTTGCATTCTTTCAAGGATACTGTTGATATTACGTCCGCGGTGTAACGAAGGCGGTTCATTAATCTAATCATCTCGAATTTGTGACGATTCTCTGCGCTACTTTGTGTCTCCGCGACGTGAATCCTTCCTGGATGTTTCTAATTTTCCCGGCAAAATCATCACCCTCCGTCTTTGTTCGAGACGGTGCATACACGAACAAATATTTCCCATGCGCGTGTTTGGTATTTCGAAAGGATATGCGCGAATTCCGACGTCGTTATATTTGCCGGCGTGAGTTATCGTGCTTGTCCAGGAGGAAGTTTGCTCCCGGCTACTCCGATTTTGGTCGTCGAAGCACGTTTCCGCGACGAGTCGGACGGTTTCGCACGATCCGCCCGCGAGTACATAAGCTGACAAATTGGAGGGTTTATTGCAATAGAGAGCACTAAAAGTGAACTTATCTACGAGTTTCTTCTTTTTCTCAAAAGCGAAGGATTGGGTCTTTGACGTCTCGAAGATGAATCGTGAGTTATCGTCAAAAAAAGAATTTTTTTTAGATTTTATTTGAGATTCTTTAAATTGGATCTTTCTTTCTTGGAAAATTTCATTATTGATATACACGGCGAAATGTTTTCTCGAAATTTACCTACCCCGAAAATCATGGCAATCGTGAGACAGTTGGAAGAATTTTATGAGTTTCTTTGATTAAATATGTACCACGATAAAAAATATTAAATATTTTATATCTTATTGTGGTAGATATTATTATTTTTATTCTGGTAAATATTAATCAGAGAAACTCTAAGTTCTTACATATTGTCTCACGATAAGTATGATTTTCAGAGGGTAAATTCTAAGAAAAAGTTCTCTCTGTGTACAGATAAAAATTGATTTAATTACGTAAGAGTTACAAATTGTTATGTGCAATTTGGTAATGAAATTTATAATGTATATAACCGGTCATTAATTTCTGTGAAATATATTTTTTCTCAGGCAGATTAATGGAACAATAAGAGACTCATTGTACAAATATAAATTCTTCACACGGAGAGGATTTTCTTGTTAGAATTTACCCTGAAAATCGTGGTAATCATGGGACAATTGGAAGAGATTTATAAGAGTTCTCCTCTGATTAATATTTACTACAATAAAAATATGAATATGTACGTAGTAAAATTAATCGAGCATATTTTCTATAGAAGATATTAATATTTTTTATTGCGATAAAAATGATTATCCCATACACGCGTAAATTCTAAGAGAAAAATTCTATGCATAATTAATGAATTCGAGCGTTAAATAAGATATATATTTCGCACGCCCCGAAATGAGATCTTTCTTGCGTATCGCGCTGTTAATGACACCATCGCACTTGCCATGGATTTTCACATGGTCATTCGAAAGCGGATACAAAGTGGACCCAATGCGCTCTCGCGCGCGTCAACGCTATATATCAGCGACGTTTTAACGAGCGGATTTTTCTCTCCTGCTCCATCCCGAAATCAATTAGTCCCGCGTGCGCACACATCCAGCCTTTCTCTCAAAATCTCTTCTCTCTCTTCCAAGGTTATCAAGGCTCCTTTCGACGACTCTCGACCGCTTCCTTCGAGTCTCGCATATCGCATTCAAATTTGCTTCCAGTGTTAGTCTCGTAGATACCTCCGATTTTGTGACATTTAATTTCAATGAATTTCAATAAAAATTCTATTCAGAAGGCAGGGTTGAATCAGAAAGGAAATGCATGCAAATTGAGAATAATTTTGCGTAAGAGGTATTTAATTCGACCTGTGCATATATTTATGTAACATTTCTATCGTTGAATGTTATTTAGTTAATGCCATTTAATTTCTAATCTTCAAGTTTCAATTGTATATAAATTCTTATAAATTCTTCATGCGACTATTTCCAGCGTAAATAAGTATAAATAATAAATCTTCACAATGAATTGTTGATCGCCAGTGATAAAATTTTCACAAATAATAAGATGCAATTTAATTCGACCAAAAAAACTGGCTATTCATTTATTGAAAATAAGTACGCACTACGTTTCGACCCACATTGTGGTCCTTTTCAAGTGCTGGAATACAAAAATACATAATTTGGCAAGCGAAATTAACATTACATTAACACTAAATTTATAGTTTTATTAAATAATAATAATTGCTAATCTACGTTGGACTATATGAAAGAGAGAGCCTACGTTATTTAATTGTCAAATTCTCGCGCGCGCCCCGAAAACCCGGTACCACTTTCGCTCCCTCGTAGACCAGGATCTCTCCGTCGCCTCTCGACGAGGACGAGACTTCGTCATTTATTTCGTCGCTTCACCTTCGACCCGCCATCCCTCTCAACCCTGGGTGGTTCTCCTGTCCATCGCCTGCCATCCGTCTCAGTCTTCGTCGACGACTTCTCTCGGTTGCTCTCGTCCGCGTCGCGTCGCGTCGCTTTTTCTTCGTCCTCGCTCCGAGTTTAGGTCCGTAGGGCTTTGGGGACGCAAGAACGAACGAACACGAGCGGACGACCGGACGCAAGCAGCGAGATGCTTCCCTCTCTCTCTCACTCTCTCTCTCTTCTCTATCCATCTATCTTTCCGTCGTTCTCTCGCTTTCGGTCGGTCGCTTCTCTAGCTCGCTCGGCCACCCTCTCCGTCTCCCTCGCTCTTCGCCGGTTCTGTATATTTATTGATTGCCACCTCACCTCACCTACCACGGTAGACCGAGGTCTGCGGCAGTTTCCCCACCCCTCTCGCGTCCCAGCCTCATTCTGCAGCGGCAGCAGCAGCAGCATCGCGCGTTACGAGGAGCCTCTGTCCCTCTTTCTTGCTCTCTTTCCGCGCTATCACGTCCTCTCTTTCTCTCGCCGACCCACTCTGCTTTATTCGAAGCTTCGTTCACCCTCTCTCTCTCTCTCTTCCTCTTACTCTCCCCGCAGCAGCCGCGGTGCTTTTACCTCCTACGCTCAATACAAACTCGTTGGACGCGGCAGAGTTTTCGTTTGAAGCTACCATCCGGGGCTCGCGATATATATCCACACCACCCACACCGTCGCGTATCCTCGTCTTGACGTCGACGTCGACCTCTCGGCGTCGTTATATCTCGACGGCGGATGACTCGCGGCAAGAGAGAGAGAGAACTGCATCCTAGATGAGAAGACGCCGTCATTTAGGCGAAGCAGGGAGAACGGAAAGGTCTATGCTTGGCAAATGATACTTCCCTCCCTTATCTCTTTCTTAGTTTCGCTTCTATAATGGTACCCTACGACGAACTTTCTCTGTCTTTCTATGTTATCTATACGGAATTGAACGATAACGCGAAATCTGCGCGGACACGATGATGATGTGTAGGTACCTGAAGAGATCGAACGGATCTCTCGTGGAAACCTTTCAACTTATTTAAATTTTGTATTACACGAGCAGGCAAAGTGGCACTTTGTGTGCGTGTCTTCTGTGCGGAAAGCGGCCGATTTCCCACGCCGCCATCTAGCGGCGACGCGGTGAGTGAATAAGCCGCGTTCAAAGTCATTGCCCACGGCTGAAGCCTTCGGCTCGTGCGTCTATTCCCCGCACTCGTGACCAATTGTCAACTTTCCGCACTTGATACACAATATACTATTCCCGAGTACTTAATTGTTACGTCATGATAATGCGCGATTATTTTATTCGGATATATATTCAGGTTTTGCCTTCTTCGTCATCGGCGATATACTTTGACAGCGTTCGCTTATCGGCGCCTTTATCGAACTCGTTTTACCTCTGTATGTATATACGTGATCGGTAAGTTTGTGTCGTATGTCACGTATATAAAACGCTGTCATTCGTAGAAAATAAAAGGATCGAACGACACGAACGGGGAAAAATTGTTATCTCTTCTCTTTCTCTCTCTGCGTTGGTTCGTTCTTTGTGTTCCTCTGTTACGTTCTCCGTCTCGTTTTCGCTCTTTCTTGCCGCTCGTTTGCGATTCCATTGCTCTGTGACCCTTCCCCGACGGTTTTACCACCCACACCCGGCACGAACACCGCCGGGCGAGCCGTGGTTTCCTCTTAAAGCTCGTTTGTTGTCGAGCTCATCGTACCGCCATGCGCGCCGAGCAAACTCGATCGAAGACGAAAAGGGAAGGAGACGTGATTAAAACGCTAGTGATGTAATAAATTCTCGTGAAATATTTCCGGTACTCTCTATACATCTTTAACGCTAAAGATTATTCCCGATTCTATTCCGTATTGTTCATATGTTATTTAGCAACATTTAGAAATGGTACACGAATTTTTTTTTCTTACAATTTATTACTCTGAAAATCATGGTAATCGTGGAACAATGTGATATTGGAAGAATTTTATGAGTTTCTCCGATTAATATTTTTATCGCAAGAAAAAATATTAATATGTACATATAGTAAAATTTATTGGAAATTCTTGATATCTTTATTGTGGTGAATATTAATCACGGAACTCTGATAAAATTCTTCCGCGATTATCATGATTTTCAGGGTGAATTTTGTGAGAGAAAATTCTCTCTGTGTAGTCATCTACTTCTGTTTAAATTTTATATATCCGCATATATGAAAATTGCGTGTACGAAATTTCATTTCGAATTGAAAATATGATGATTACATTGAGCACTAAAATTAGTTAACATAAATCAACACAATTTATTTCGCTAAGAGTATGATCGAACTGCAACTGATGTAAATGTGAAAGAAAAATCGGAGTTACATTAAATATGAATATATAAACGTACGAATAACAGATTTGCAGACTCGATACTCAATAATTTGTTTGACAAATTCAGCATTGTGATAATAACACATACACACATCATAATATTCATAATCCAATAAAAATGGAAAATCCAAATTATTTTGCGTATAAATATTTGAATATGTGAATTTAAAAGAACTTTGTAAATTATATTCTATTTCTTTTTTCGTGTTTAAAAAAAAAGAGAGAAAACAGTGTCTCACATTGACAATTTTTAAAACTAAATAACAGCTTTTAAGTAATTACTTTACATTAAAAAAAAACACGTGTAGTTACAGTCATATTATAAGCGTGTCTACATAAATTGTGCGTTATCTGCATAGATTGCACGTAAAAAGATAATTTGCATAGTCCACGTGCAACGCGTAAACTATTGTCGTTTATGCGTATACGTGGCCGGTACGAGAATGCGTAAATGCGAGTACATACTTTAACTCGGTGCACACACGACGCTTCCTCTCTCGTTTGTACGTGAGAGCGATTGTATGTCGGTCCTACACGTGGCCAGGCCGGCTATATTACCGGGAACGTAACTATTTTATAGTGAGAATAAACAAAACGAGCTACGGATGTGTTATACGCATCCTTTACTTCCTTTAACGTCCGAAATATGCGCGGAAAATATGAAAGAATAAACATTTTTATACCTTCATTATCTTTATTCAAATATATTAACTTAATTATTGATCGAAATAAATAATTCGCACATTTCGACAAATACCTACGTTTATTTTGAATTTAATGTCAGCTTTATTAAGATAATGATCATTTATTCGACATCGCGAAATATGTGTCGATATTTAACGTTAATCCAAACTTATTCAAACAATTTAAAATTTATCACTTTCTCAAATATATATATATATATACGTATATGCATATATAAAAATGCAAATATTATATTCGGTAATTCAATATGTAATATATCCTTTTAGGGGGATGCTTGTATGTCCGAATAATCATTTTAGTTCAATAATCTCTCTAAAATAAAAATTCTATTGTACAAATTAATATTGCGTACTATAACATTGCTGTTGCGTATCATATCGAGGAGTGTAAAATTATTTTTTATTTTAATTTTGGAATTTTTGTGTGAAAATATGTTTAGGGAAAATAAGTGTGCATATATATATAATAAAATAGAAAAGATCTATTATATTTTTTATCGATTGCATGGCGATTCCAAAATTAAAATAAAAAATAATTTAACACTCCTCGATATGATACGCAACAGCATTGTTATAGTACACAATATTGATTTGCGCAATACAAAACTTGAATAATTTAATAAATCGTATTTTAGTTGAATAATACACACATATATTCATATGAATTAATACTCTATGATATTTTTATAAATTTTATTTCTGCGTATATATTATTTATATATCTTTTATAATTCTATTAATTCGCGAGTTAATAAGAATCAAGAGGGTGATTTGTATAAAATGGTGCAAAAAAATATAGCGACGCCATTGCATGGCGTTAACACAACGTGCACCCATCGCTCTCCCGTTTCCACTCGCGGCTTGATAAATGCGTTTACCGTGCTTCGAATTCGGTATATAGATACACGCGCGGCTCTCGAGACGATGAAGAAAAAAAAGTACGATTGCGAGAGAGAGAACAGAGGAAAGAGATACGGAGACACACATACAAGACACAAACACGAACGAGATCCGTGTGTTATTCCGGTGCGCTGCGAGATGCATCCAGCCGAGAAATACAAAAATATCAATCGATTTAGAAGTATATATACGCGCCCGCATCTTCCACCCTTTCTTCCTCCCCGTTCTAACCCCCTAAAACATTAAGCCACTGAATTATGTAGCCGAGGGCAATTTCTTTTCGCAGGGATTACCTTAGCGAGAACCTTCCAGCGAGCTGCATAATGCACATTGTTACAGCTGGACTTTGAATCGGACGCCCTCTTCGATGTATATATATATATACTATATATATTTGTGTCTGTATCTTTCTTATCTTGAATGATCTTGCATATACTGAGAGAACAGAGGATTGCGGATCACATGCAAGAATCGTATATGCTCTCACACTTTGGAATGGATAAAATTTATGAGATATATTATATCGTAACAATTTATATATAGTAAGTTTCATTCTTTCGGTTTTTACGATTTTTCTTCTATATCAATTATTTATGAGCCTCTTTTTTATTTGTCCATTCAAAAAATTTAATAATTAATATGTCATCTTGTTTAGTCTCATCTGTTGATAGATAATCCTCAAATTTATGGTTGGTAAATTAAATTAGAGAGATAATTCGTTGCTTGTTTCTGCACACAATTGATTCGCGATAGTATTGAAAGGAGCATTGATGTTGATTAGAAAGATTTAGAGCAATTGTTGTTCGAAAGGAATTTCATTTACCAAAATAGAAATAATATTTTATACATACTGAATAATTTATTTTCAAATCTTTCATAGTATCTCTAAAAAATAATCAAAGGTATTATACAAGCATAATAGAACAGAAATGTATATTTTCTAAAATAATTTTTAGTGAAAGAGAGGAAAGTAATCCGCTTTAATCATACACGCAAATAACTTTTGATTTATTATTTATTTATGTAATATATCATTCCGGGTGTTAGCCGATTATGCTCGTACACGTGATGAATTTTAACAGAAATGTATTGAAGAATTACATATTCGATAACAAAATATTTTTTTTAATATAGTGAAGCAATAAATCTCCATATTTGTGAATAATCAAAAATAGCAGCAATAAAATAAATAGTTTGCAGTTTGTTGATGCACAATTCATTGCACATAGGAAAATATCTCGTGCTGAATCTTTTTCGTCGAATGCGAGCTGTGCGACGTGTAATCTATTTTCTTTTCCAATTTTGTTTCCGGTCAATCTAGCTGCCGGTTCCGCGACCGTACTTTTTTTCCGATCTAATGATGAATTGATAACATCGCGGATTTCCTAACTGCAATTTTGTCAAGTTTACGCCACGGCTAATAAACTTATATACGTTCGATTCATCCAATTATATCCGAAGAAGGAAATTCGCGAGCTAGGAAGAGTAACGCGATTAGGTGGTGTAGAAACGAATTAATGGCCCCCCATAGGACCATCTTAAACCCCGATCTCTCCATTCACAATGATTCGATACTAGTGTAAAGTTTACAGATGAGTTTTCACAGATGAGTTACATGAGCATTTCTTTGATGCTTAACGAGTAATATTAATCGCAATTTGATTCAATATTCACTATTCAATAACTGATTATGTTGAGAAAGAAAGTGATATATAAAATTATTCGATAAAAAACAAAAAACTTGTTTATTTAAAAAATATATATATATATAAACAATGTAAAGTCAGTCTCTTAATAATATGAAAACAATATATTGAAAAAGATATCAATTTCGATTGTAATTTAATTGTTTCACATTACGGTCGGTAATTAAAAAAAAATATGAATAATCCATTTTCAATTTCAATATATATTTTTAATATATTATTATTCGATGAAAAAGAGGTGTGACAGGAAGCTCATGCATATTGCAATTTAAACTCGCAACAAGCTTTCCTACGCTAGTATTTACTTTATAGCGTTTTTCAAATTAATTTTTTTTTCCAAGCTGTCACGCGATCAGCTGTTCGACGTTTAAACGTCAATCGCGCCGTCTACTAGCGCGATCGGGGTTCGATTCGATGCGAATACGGCAGACTCAGCAATTCCGTCGCGATGCATTCACGTAATCCTGGTAAATGGACAGTAGCAAGACTGCTGCTGCTGTTCCTCGCGTCCCGTAAACGAAATTAAACGGATTTGGAGACGAGCCAGCCATCGCGAGCGCGCGTTGTCGTCGCTCACTGTCTACGTCTACGTGTCCCCCGTCCCGACATTCCGATCTCTCGATCGATCGCTCGGTGACCTCTCCTCGTCACAAAGGGCTCGAGGATATAGCACTGTCGCTCCTCCATCGGGGATTGGACGGTTATGATCGGAAATAATGACGAGGCTGTGCCGCGAGGCGAAACGCTGCGCGGCAGAAAGGACACGGTCTCTCGGATTCTCTCTCGTATCGACTTTGTATTAGGTCGAGCGCGAGTAATTGCGACTTTTTCCCCCGATGTCAAAGCACCTCTCTTCCGGAACTTCGAGAGGGGTGGAAACGCGGGATTCGGTGCCCGCGGATTTACCGTGTTTGATGTCGCCTGATTGCTCGCCGTAACTTGTTACAGCGACCGATAGAACGGAAAATGCGTTCCGCTTCGCTGTAAATTATATTACACGAGTTACAGTTACGTGCTACACATAGTTGTAAACGTGAAACGGCGGCAAGTAATACGTAACGCGATAAACTTGCGCGCAATGCGAAGCGCGGAGGAATTTAACATGGAGCAGTTTGGAATCCCGCTCGACTTCGGGAATAATATAGCTGCGCGGAGTAAAGTTTGCAAAAATCACAATTTTCATCCGACGCAAACGCGATTAACGTTAACCTACGATGACAGAGTTGATTACCGAGGTCTTGCATTGAATATATATTTTTTTTTATTAATTTATAAACTCCACGGACGCGTGTGGCCGAGGGGTTTGTTTTAAAGCCATAATTGGGGACGGGAACGGTTTATCAAGACCTTGTTCAGCAAAGCGGATTTTGCTCATGACGCGCGAAATAATGCACTACTAGAGGCGTGATATTTTGTGCCGCGCGTTTGCGGTGAAAACTCGTTACGCGCGCTCGGAATGGATAAATTATACTGCATCTTGCTTAATGAATGAGCCGATCAATATTGAATCCAATACTATCTTCATGTTTTGTTTGAATATGACGATTAGAGAATTAATCCTACATATTTTATTTAATTTTTCATTTTTTATGCAACATATCTGACTTTTAAATCTATAAATATTTCATGAAATATTCTCAATTTTCGAGATAATTCTCGTTTCATTTATTAATATCGTATTTAATCATCGTAAAAATATTGGTTACATGTTTTATACCGTATCACTTTTATATTAACACGGAAGTTCATAAATTCTTTTTATCGCATGCTATTAATTATCTCGATTTCGGTGTTTATTTCATCAAGGAGGAGCACATCGCGCGAACGAATAATTTATTTCTATCATAAGTGTGTTGAATTTTGTGTGTACATATCGGAGGAGAAACGGAATTCGAGACAACCGGCGAGATTCCGAGTGAATTTATTCCATTCGTGCACAGATGCTGGCAACAGTTTATTTCATAAGACCAGTACTTTCGCGCGAGTTTGCGACTTATAACCCTTTGGTCTTCCAGCTGTGAATTACGGCTGGAAAATTACGGGCTGAAAACACGTACGATTCTAACATTTGCTCGCGGAAAAATTTATGACTGATAAATCGCACAATTTTTTTATCGTATTTGATCTGGTACCGCGAATAATAGCGAGTTTAATCGAGAAACAACGAATGCGGTATTCTCTGAGGTCAGTATCGATATAGCGCGGAACAATTTTTACCTTAATCTCTTTTATGCTTCCTCAAAATAATTTTCACCGACTTGATTGCTTGATTGCTAAATTATTCTTGTCAATCCAATTTATCGAACATTTTTTTTAATTTAATTTTTTAATTTTTTTATATTACGATTTTTAGTGTTCTTTTTATTTTTCAAATATGAGAATAACATGTAATTTTTGCCATTGTAGTAGTAAAAAGTTATTCAATTAAGATTAAACGACTGACATATGTCTTCGTGATAAAAATGCCGCTTTACAAAGCAATTGAATTGTTATTCTTAATACGCACGTGCGCTCGCGTAAGCGACTGCTTCATTTTCGTGGAAGCTGCTCATCGTCGCATCGTCTTTCCGGGCCGCAAGATTCGCGCCGTTGGTCCGGGCTATTTTCTTCCTGGCACGTTCCTGTCGTCGGGTACCAAAAAAAATTCCAGCCGTATATTCTGCGCCCCTAAAATAGCGACGAGAGTAGTTACGTTGCGCTCTTTCCGCGATAATCGTGTAGCGAGGCTTGGTCATTTTCGATCTCGACGACGCGTTCACTGCGTAGAAATTAGGGCAGGTAAATCTGTACCGCGCACTTTCATCGTGGAAAATCGCGATATCATTGACAACGATCAAACGTCAAAAATAAACAAAATTACGTACGGAAAAAATCTGCGGCGCAACCGAGGCGATAGATAAATGATTTTTAACATCGACAAATCTTTGCTGTCATCGGCCATATGAATTTATTTGATGAGATATATTGATTCAACATGTTAAATTAAAAATTGTATAGATCCTACACAGAATTTTCTCTTAGAATTTATTCTGAAAATCGTGGGATAATATATGGTACTTATTGGAAGAATTTTATCAGAGTTTCTCTGATTAATATTTATCACGATAAATATTAATATGTACACAGTAAATTATATATTTTATATCTTACTGTAGAAATAAAATTATAAAATTCTTCCGAAACCATATATTATGTCTCGTACGATTACCATGATTTTCCAGGCAAATTTTATTATAAGAAAAAATTCTGATGTCTTCACACATCAAATAAATCTTCCAGAATTCCTTCCTTTCGGCAAAACGAAAGACGCGGCCGTGTATAAACGTCAATTACGAGATTAATTTAAAAAAAAAAAAAAAACAGCCGGGAGAAAAAAAAATGTGCCGCGTGTTATTACTCCGAAGTTACGCAACGAATACAGCTAACGATTCCCTCGATAACGAAACGAAGTCTAAGAATCGTTGAAACAGAGCGTCAATCTCTTCCGCATCGGCGAGGACCTCGTTCCGTGTTTTTCGCCTCGCTCGTCTTGCTCGCTTTCGCCTCGCGTGCGAGCGAGCGCCAAAAGTGTACCGGTGTACGCAAGTCTGCTTCTCTCCGGGGCGAGCAAGGGCCACTCGTAATCCTCGGTCCCTTCCTACCGTTGGTCGGCGACCGCGCGCGCTCATCAGCCTCTCGTACATATATATATATATATATATATATATATATATATATATATATATAAAATACGCACCGTCGATCGCCCCGCGTCTTCTCCACCTCGCCCTAAAGCCCAGGCCCGGCTCTCCCGATCCCTCCCTACTGGCCGGAGCACCGATCGATTTAATAACACGGCCATTTTCCCGGCTCACGGACCGAACGAACACGCTTCTCTCCCGAGAGCGACCGAGATGCTGCTGCAGCAACGAGCGCGCGCCGCGCCGGTGCTCTCTCGTCTCGTTTCATCTCGCTTAAAGCCCGGCGGCACACGGAGCGTGTTTTGTTGCTGCCGGTCTGTCTCCTCGCAGGATGCGTATGTGCCTCCTTGCCGCATGTTGAAACATCCTGTCTTGGTCCCCGTCTGCCTCTTGTCTTGCCCCGTTCCGGAGCTGCGATAAGGAGTGGCGCAGCTGAAATCGTCGAGCCCTTATATCGTATAAAGCGAAAACCCATTTCGATTTTATTTCTTGCGCTAAAATTGGTATTATCGTCTTAATGGATGCTTTAGATAGTTTCGATTAGTTTAACAAGGTTTCTTTAGTGTAATTATATAATAGATATGCATATCGAATGTGTTAATTTAATCTATAGACGAGTAATTGGGACAGTAATTTGATAAAGTTCTAATTTAAGATTCGTAAAATTTTAAATTATAGAACACGTCTTTGTATCTTTAATCGACTCGATTCTCTTCTGATATGTGTATATTGCAATTATTTTCTATTAACAGATGTCACACTTTATTTTATTAAATTTGGAACGAATTTCAACCAATTGGCACGCTTATCAAACTTCCATGAAATATATATATATATATTGTAGCTTCATAAAAGCGATAAAAATTGCTCCTGGTTTAATTTTATTTATATGTAGACACTGTATAATGCGATATAGAAAAAGTCGTCGCCACAGTTTTATCAAAAATAGAACATTGATATATATATATATATTTTTTTTTTTCGAACGGACAATTCCGATTTAAGCTACGGCATGTCAATGATTTACCGGTTGGACATTCTCGGTTTGGATTGGCAGGAGTTAAATTTACTATGGCATCTGATATATCCGCAGATAAACGTACTGCCAGGACCATATGTTTAAATTTATCGAGACATATTCACCATCGATCGTCCTTTCTGCCTTGCTTTTGTTACGGCAGATCAATAGTTCTCTACCAGAATTTTGTTTCACAAAATGTTAATTATAAATGTTGACAAGATAGGTATATGAGATTATAGTAACAGAAAAAAAATTAGAAAGCATGATACACGAAACGAGTAATTTCTCACCAATTAGCTCTTCATCGATCGATTTTTATTTTTTTCATGTTTTTCTCGAGAACATGTCGTTTCAATTCATCACTGAATAGCGATGCATCGTAAAAGAAAACAAGAGCAATATGTTTTCCTTGGTAACGTCACCTTGAAACTCGCGAACGAAGTGTCGACAGAGCAAAACGCGCAAAAGTCATCGCGACTTGGAAAAGTTTCGTGATGCAATTCGATGCATCCTTTAAAAAAATTTTCAAGCAAAAAAATTCTTTTTTATACTTTTATCTTCACACCACAGCGACATGTATTTATCGTCTTTACTTTAACTTATATTCTATATAAGCAGAAAATAACTAATAATTTATTACGAGACATTTATAATCTTTTAGAAAAATAAATCTATAAAATGCAATTTAATGCGCTTTTCACTTTGTAGGTGTAAAATTAATATAAAGCAAGAGAGAAGAGAGATATTTTCCTCTCGTATAGTATAGCTTTTATGGATTTAAAGAGACAAAGATATTTTTTCTGCGTTTCCAGAAATATCAATTCAAAAGAAAATGCGCGGCAGAAAAAGAGAGAAAGATAGATAGATAGAGAGAGAGAGAGAGAGAAAGAAAAGCAAAAGGTCAAAGCGGTCACGGTTTTTGCAAGAGTGCAACCGATCCGCGTCCATTGATCGGTTAAAGTGCGCCGAGTACGGTTGCTCGAAGCCCTCGAGCCCGTCGATTAGCGGGAAAACAATGCGAGGGAGAGAGAGTACTTTATTAGCACGGCACGAAAAACAGGAAATTAGCGTCGCGACGCGTTCAAACGAACACGACGACGACGACGACGTCGGCGGCGGCGGCTAACGATGACGTGTGCCAACCGGACGAACGACGATGACCCCACCACGAGATTATTTTCTCTCTCTCGTCCGCGTTCGCCGACGTCTCTCTCGTATCACCTCTTTTCCCTCTCTTGTTCCGCCGTGATATCCCCACCTATGCCGCTCGCGTACGAATGCTTAATCACAAATCGATAGACGTGACGCATCGCCGCGGCCTGAGATACGCCGACTTGCCGCCGCGCTTCGGCTTATCTGCATTTCCGACGACCGTTTCGTCCGCGCGTGGCCGGATTAGGGATTACGAGAGGACCAAAGCGGCGCCGAAGCTCTTTGCCTCTCTCGGCAAGCATCTTGTTCGGCCGAACGAAATTCGGAGAGGGACCGATTAATCCATTATTATCGCGCGGAGATATTTTTCGACGTGTATTCGATTTTTCATTCACAAACTTGACAAGCGAAGTTCAATAAATCGTAACTTCCTATTATCATACCGGTACGATTTATTAATTTTTTTTATTTAGGTATAGTTATTTTTTTTGAAAAATTGTGATTATAAATATGCGACGTTTTTAGAGATGTTTTGTTGCAAACTGTCGCAATCTTTTAATTTCATTGTTAGAGATACGATTTAAGCTCATGGATATAATTTCGCAAATCTTGACAAAGAAACTATAGTTTCAAACAAACAAAGAAAATTTGTAAATTTCATAGTTTTATTGCAATTTGAGTATTTATCTTAGGAGGGTACGATTTATAGCATACTTTCCCCTGCATAGTAAATCGGATCTATTTTATACCTTAATGTGGTATAGATACCAATATTTGTTATTGTGATAAAAATATTACGACGATCACCACACAGAAAAAACAGTATCCTTGAAAGAATGCAAATATGCCTTGATTAAAGTATATTTTATCCTTATAATAGCGTCAAATATAAATAATTTTGGATAAAGGATAATTTATCCTTAAAACAAAGTGCAAAATATTCTTGGTTGAAGCTGAAATTTACTTATAAGTATAACTAGTTTGTTTTTAGCATATGCGATTTTTAAAACCAGAATATATCTTAAGGATAAAATAATCACACAAACTTATTTATTATTAAGGCAAAGAAAATGTGTGATTACGAAGAGCATTCTATGCTTAAATCAATCAAATAGCGTTCAAGAATAAAAATATACTTGAATCAAGGATTCCTTTTTTTCTGTGTGGGAATTAATCGCGCGTAGTGGCGTCGTATTTCTGAAATTTCGCAGAAATGATTTTGTACGACGTGAAATTTTTGAGGAAAATACTCGAGACAACTTGCACTCGGCTGTTGTTCCATCGCGTTGTGAAAATCGCACTGTGGATTATTACCGGGCGATGTTAAGCCGACGTCGTAATGGGAAGGAGAAGTTGCGGGCGAGTAAAGTGTAGTGCAATTACATGCGGAGATAATGGTTCGTATTCTGCGCGCACTGTGTTAACGTTCAATAATTCTCATCTGTTTTCACGCAGTAGTATTAATGCAATTCACGATTTATAATTAATACAAAATTAGCTTTTCGGATTTTAAATATTATTTTTAGAGGAGAGTTTACTTTAATCGCGTTATATTGAAGTGTAGCGTGTATGAGATTTACATCCGAACCACTAATTATCCTAACATAGTTTGTTATTCATTTTATGCTACGATATATTCTATATTTTAGATCAAGTCTTTTGAATTCTTTCTATTTCGTTAAATATTACAAAAGTAACAACAGCAATTAGGTGATTTACGAATCGTAGGAAAATTGACTTTGACGTGTAAATCTTTGATGAAAAATGATATTAAAAATTATATAATTCTTCGCTTTAGAATAATTTTATAATACACCGAGAGAATTTTTTCTTAGAACTTACGGTGTCGAAAACATTTGATAAAAAAGTTTCTTTGAACAATATTCACCTCGATAAAAAATATTGATATGTACATAGTAAATTTTATGAACATAGTAAAATTCATCGAACATATTTTATATATTATTGGATATTAATATTTTTTATTGCATACAAGATAATTTTTCTTAATAATACTAATCATGAGGCGATAACATTTATTTGACTTTTTAGAATATAATAAGAAATAAAATATTTTAGTTCCTTATTTATTGCACTTCCGAGCTATGTGTCGCGATAAAATTAATGTCAACGTTCAGTATTTGATCACCCTGCATCCATCGCAAGATTAAAAATGTTCTTTTGTGTTAGAGACACGTGGAACTCTGATAATCCGACAGCTATATTTTGTACCTCATTAAATATATGAAGATGTGAGTCATTATGTCATCAAGCTTGTCGATCATCGTGATATTCTAATTAACCTTATGTGGACATAGATGACTATCGATTATAGCAAAATATAAACCATGTTAGGATAATTGATAGTTTAGAAGCATCTATGTATTATATAGACTACGTGTGCAGTCCTCATATATAAGGCAATACTATAATTATATTATCTCTTTAGAGTTTACAGTCGTGTAGAAAATGAAAAACAATATCGTCGTAACGATCTGACATGATTTACGGTTTATGATATTAATTGATTGATATTTAGATATCGAGTGTATATGAATTACACATAATTAAACGCGCCAAAGCGATAGAGATAATATTTACAAGTTGTCAGTATAATGAGATTTTCAGCGTGAAAATTTATATGACTATGACAATCTATGAGATTATGCAAATTATTGCAATTTAATCTAAAAATAGTTCGCGCTCTTTCTGATAAACATTCTATAGTTGGAAATACTACGGAGGGATATCGAGACTTCTCTCATAAATTCAAGGAGATAGATTATAAGTGACAAGTGTATAGAACTGTACATAACAAGTTCAATGTAGAAGTATCTCTCGAGTGTTTAATTGATTAATGCTCCTATCTCGTATTTTCTTTCGCATATATGTATAAGCGCGATATTAATCCAGACGAAATTTTTGACGTATCGATTTATTCGAAACTCGGCATTTCGTGCTGCTGTTTATACTCTAGTATCATGATAGACATAATTTCCATCAAATGATATAGGTCACGTGTCACGCATGAATATGTGTTAACGTCGCTTCGCGTCAAATGGAAAAGTAACTACGGAAAATATACAGAAAAACACATGTGTGTTCGTCCGCCGCTCCTTTTCCAACGACGGTATTTTATCGGCTGTCTTTACGAGTCCTGGCACGGCAACGTTACATCAAATATGATATACATATGTACATACATGTATATACGTGTGAAAATGGCGACCACGGTTAATGCGTTGCTCGGTTGTTCGAATAATGGATTGTCGTTAAAGCATGTAGATATATTAAAGAGGAAGGCACGATACGACTTTCCGCTCGTCGTTAAGTCATTAAGAAAAGAAAATTGTGCTATATATAGGGTCGTCAATCGAGGTCAAAGACTGAGAGACACGAAACGTATTCTAGCTTTCAGAAAATTGACGGTGAAATGATCAATCTCGATTAAAGAAGGGATAATTTGCGATTATCGATTGATACTTTTTTTTTTTTTTTTTTTTTTATGTATATTTATTCGCGGGTTATACTTTTGTTTTCGCACGGTCAAGTCCCTTTAAACTTTGGCGCCGCGCCAATTTAAAATTCTCCACATCGACGATTTATGTATACTCACTATTTACGATCCGAGCACAAAAAGAAGAAAGAGAAATCGGTATAGCGTTTCGTACATGAAAACGTCGAACGTGTCTGTTCCGCGGCTTTCACATTTTCGCGAAACTGCCCGAAGAAAATCGATGACGAATGAAACCTTGAGTCTTCATTGTATTCACGTACGCAAATGCATCTGTAAACACATGCGTATGCAGGTAAACTATTATGCGGCTGTTCACTGGGTGAAGCAGTCGTACAAGCCGGAGTGCGGAGAGTTCAACGACCGGTATAAATTAAAGCGCCGCTCGGATTTCAATGCCACGGCCTTACTCAAGGCCGTCGCACTCGTAGAAAATCAACGGTACATTTGCCCCGGCATTCGCAACAATAAATTATATAAATGCGACGCGAATGATCGAGTACCGCTTTCCGCAAAATTAATAACCCCGAGACTGAAAATTTCCTTTTTTCCGCGATAATTCTTCCATCAAATCGAAATTTCTATACAAAAAAAAAGCTTGCTCAATCACTTTGCCCTCCTTTCTGAGGAATCAGTAGGAAAAATTCAGCATTTGCTCTTCCTTTGAATAACTGAAATTTATTTGCATGTTTTTCACATAAAGGAAAATGAAAATAATAAAAAATTTTTTAAATTGGCAATGATGCTTTGGCATATTCATTAAATAATAGACATTGTTTTTGAAGTTTCTCTGAGACATTGTGTTTTTTTGAAAGAGATAATTGTGATGTTGCAAAAAGAGAGACAGAAATTTGATAAACTTAGCTCTCATATAGAGTATTTCGAAAGAATCGCTAGTTTTTGCTAAAGTCTGTACGTCTGATGTTATCGTAACAAGTTCTTGGCATTCGTGAATTATTTTCATCTATACGGACACACGCGCGCACTTAATTTCTAAAATTATAACATGCATGCGCGATTTATTCAATTACATCACTTATCCGCTCTTTCGTTGTAAAGCACTTCATTGTCGTTATTATCAACGCGCATAACGGTTAACGTGATAATGCGATTTGAGGGCGTTTAATTACGAGATTATTAAAAAGAACAAAAGCGCTGACTTATTTTTTAGTGCCTCCGTGCAAATTTAATTTTGTAAGCAAAAATTCATAATTATGAAGAAAAATGAAGAGAATTTATTCGCGCTTAATGCGAGTACTTTTGCTTTATTTCGAATGTTAAAATATTTTATGTCGACGGAGAAATATTTCGCAAAATATTATCGCGATGCATTTCTGCTTTGTTCTTTATAAACATTTCACTTGTAACGAAATCACATCTCGAATCAGTGAGTAATTTATTTATCGCGTGTAAGATTTACGATTGCGTATTCGCTTCTTATATGTATATATAATTTTTGTTGCGAATATGTACATATATGCCTGTGTATAGGTATACATTTTGTTGTGTTTGCACGATAGAATACAATAATAAATTATTACTCCAACGTGCGGCACATTATCATATAGGCAAATTGCATATATTGCTCCCAGGTAATTAATTAATTTACTCAAATCGCCGCAGGACTTTGATAGTATTAATACTATACGCTATGCTCTCTCAATGTGAGCACCGACCTGTGCAGTCATCACACACTGTTTGCACAATATGACAAAATTGAAGGGATCAGTATCATTGAATGGAGAATAACATGGAATAACATGAAATTGGATTTTACAAAGCACGAATGACTTTACGTCATAGCGAATAGAGATTACAGTATCGTTTAGATTGTTTTGTGGATTGATTTTAGCTATACAATAGATATTTTTTAAATCTCTCAGACTCGACTTCGAACAATATATCGCGCGTAATCGATATATATATTATCGTTATTCCCTTATCGAGTTTGCTCTACACAAATATCTCTTTAATGCGGTTTCTCGAGATAATATTGTTGACTCGAGTATTATTAATGCGTATGTGCGCGTACACAGAGAATTTTCTCTTAGAATTTATCCTGAAAATTATGCACGGTGGGATATATAATATGGTATTGGAAGAATTTTATAGAAAATTTTATTTCTCTTTGATTAATATTACTATTAAAGTATTTTTCATCTTTTAATCCTGTGGAAGTGTTGAAAAATCGGCAAAAGTGTGTTTTAAGATTATATTTTTTATTCACAAACTTGACAAAGCAAGCGAAGTTCAATAAATCGTAACTTCCTATTATCATACTGGTACGATTTATTAATTTTTTTATTTAGGTATAGTTATTTTTTTGAAAATATGTGATTATAAATATGCGACGTTTTTAGAGATGTTTTGTTGCAAACTGTCACAATCTTTTAATTTTATTGTTAGAGGTACGATTTAAGCTCATGGATATAATTTCGCAAATCTTGACAAAGAAACTATAGTTTCAAACAAACAAAGAAAATTTGTAAATTTCATAGTTTTATTGCAATTTGAGTATTTATCTTAGGAGGGTACGATTTATAGCATACTTTCCCCTGCATAGTAAATCGGATCTATTTTATACCTTAATGTGGTATAGATACCAATATTTCTTATTGCGATAAAAATATTACGACGATCACCACACAGAAAAAACAGTATCCTTGAAAGAATGCAAAGATGCCTTGATTAAAGTATATTTTATCCTTATAGCGTCAAATATAAATAATTTTAGATAAAGGATAATTTATCCTTAAAACAAAGTGCAAAATATTCTTGGTTGAAGCTGAAATTTACTTATAAATATTGCAAGGACAAGCGAGCATCATCGGATATAAGCGGTACTTTCAAGTATATATAATAATTCTTAGTTCAAATGTGACTAAGTTTGTTTTTACCATATGCGATTTTTAAAACCAGAATATATCTGAAGGATAAAATATACTTCACACAAACTTGCTTATTATTAAGGCAAATGAAAATGTGTGATTACAAAGAGCATTCTATGCTTAAATCAATTAAATAGCGTTCAAGAATAAAAATATACTTGAATCAAGGATTCCTTTTTTTCTGTGTTTTGAAAAGGATTTTCTTATATCAAATAAATATTTTTCATATCAAATTAATATTATTAGTTTCAAATAAATGATTCATTTGGCAGTATTGAAATAAATACTTGTTCGAATTAAATAAATTGTTTTAGTGCACTGAAAAAAATCGGTGTACTTTTACATCACAGAAAAAACAGTATCCTTGAGAGAATGCAAAGATGCCTTGATTAAAGTATATTTTATTCTTATAATAGCGTCAAATATAAATAATTTTGGATAAAAAATAATTTATCCTTAAAACAAAGTACAAAATATTCTTGGTTGAAGCTGAAATTTACTTATAAATATTGCAAGGACACGTGAGCATCGGATATAAGCGGTACTTTCAAGTATATATAATAATTCTTAGTTCAAATGTGACTAAGTTTGTTTTTACCATATGCGATTTTTGAAACCAGAATATATCTTAAAGATAAAAAAATATACTTCGCACAAACCCTTTTATTATTCAGGCAAATGAAAATGTGTGATTACAAAGAGCATTTTATGCTTAAATCAGTCAAGAATAAAAATATACTTGAATCAAGGATTACTTTTTTTCTGTGCATGATCTCGCGGATAAGTTCCAAGAGAAAATTCTCTATGTATTTATATAGTATATACGATAAATTCGTAGACTCACATTTGATCTTCTCCGATTTTAACTTTAGCATATTGGCCCCGAGGCGACAGCGCGGCGTCGTCGCTCTTCGGCGGGATACCGGGTGGTTATGGCTTGGGTGCCCACCATTTGCCATCGGCTTACGCTATTCTGGGCCGGGGAGGTTCTGCGCCTGGTTTCGGGGGTCACACACCAGCCTCGGCGCCACCCCCGTCCCCGTACCCCCACAGCAGCCTGGGTACACTCAGCGTGGCTGCCAGTCAAGCTGCAAGTTTGGGTAAGTAGACATTTTTCCATCGCAACCCTCGTGTTCCCTTTACTCTCTCCCCTTACACTCCTAATTTCGTCCCTCTAGTTCTTCCGCGTGTGAGATTGCGATCCGTTCCTATATAAGGTCCCGACGATTATCGTGGCTCTACATGTCATGAACACGGAAATAAACGATCGCTTCTCCTTGGAAGCGTGTGTTTCTCGCATGGCTGTTTTCGTGATAATTCGGGACCGCTTGGCTAACGTCGAACGCGACATGTGTAGTAAACATTTAACGGAATGCCACAGCTCAATCACCAAGTATTTTACACGAAAGCGCTTAATACATTGTCCAAATTATCAATCAAATAGGTATGAAAAAATTGCACATTATACATTTTTATTATAACATGATAATCAATATAAATGAATGATGAATAATTGTTTAGTTTGACAAACATTTAAAATAAACATATTATTAGAGATGTTATATTTTCGTCTAAAATCCATTTGTATTTTCGTACAAAGAGATCAGAAGTATCCGCCATGCCTCTTATTTACTTACAACTTCGTCACGATACGCACTGAACTTGTTTATTTACACGACATTACGGATAAATGAGTTATCCTCTCTACATCCCGTGTTGAAAGTTGGACAGTCGAGCGATGTCGAGCCGCAGTTTAAGATCGAATTTTACGGGAGCGAGCGGATTTACGGAAGGAATAATTCGTTCATATTGCAGGCATCAATCCAGCAGCCAGCGCATGGTGGACAATGGCCTCTCATCTGGCGGCGCAGGACTACATCGCGAGGCTACAAGGAGCGGCAGGACTTCCCGGATTTCCGCCTGGTGCCGAGAGCCTCCTGCCGCCCTATCCCGCCTCTCTACTTAATCCCCCATCCCTCTCGTCCCACAAGTCCAGTAAGTGTAAGTAACAGCGATCGACGCAACATTGCATAATACGATCCTCGAGAAACTGTCCGCCTCCAGCTTAATCCTCGATCGACGGGTTCTTTCGAACTAACAACGTCGTTCGAAATCGCCGGAGGACGTACGTCCTTAACAGCCTTTTCTCTTCTCAATGTTATAGCTCGTGCGATTTTATTTATTCCTCGACTTGTTATTTTCCGATATTTTTAAAACTTGCTCGAGTTAATATACATATCTCTTTCCTTCCGATTTGTTATTATAATTGTCCCATTCTATATATTTATGAGTTTTGTTTCACTTTATATCTTGTCACATTCCAAGTTATAATAATACAATTCTAAATTCGCTCCTACGTTTCCCGTCAAGTTTCGAGTTATACACGAGATTACTTATTAATGAGATAGAAACTTGAAATTAGACTCCGTGAAAGTTTATCAACTACCGCGACAATCGATGGTCGTTGATCTTGTATCGAGACGAAGGCGGACATTTTTCGGGTGACAATTTAAATCGAGAACTCTGTTCACGCTGTTGTGTACGTTATTACGAAACAGCTAAGTCAAGCAAGAGTCACAAGACACCAGCTAGCAGTAGTAGCTCAACGACGCCGAGTATGACGAGCAGCAGTCTACCTGTGTCCACTCAAGTACCGGTGACGTCCTCTCATCATAGCACCACTCCGGTCAGCAGTACGCCAAATTCACAAACGAACGTCGTTAGGTGAGTCTTGCGTATTTTCAAAAGTACTTTCAAGATTAGTTTGATCTCTAACTCCCCGTAAAATTGTATTTTTTCACGCTATCGTTTTCCCTATCGCGAGACAGTTCCGCGAAGGAAGGAAGGTGAATATATTTTACGTAGATTTAAGCAGAGTATTTATACTGTTGAAAGCCCAGCTTTGCGCAGAGCTCTTGATAAAATTAGATTCGCAAAATTTCATTACTCGAAACATTTCTTCTCGTTGTCGCATAATTTTATTTGGCTTTAATTGCTGCTAAAAATAAGTAACGTCACAATGACATTTTTTCTTCAGCGATCCTAGCAGTATATTGGGAGGTGTGCGTCTACCTCCCGATACGGAGATTATCAAATACACGTCGAGTATAGTCGGCCCGAAGGTTCCCGGGACGACAAACCGCGGCAGGAAGAAGACAATATCCTTGGACACTCCCAGCGTCAGCGTACACCCACCACCTGTCTCTGGTCTTAGCGCGCATCAGACGAACACGACATCAACCTCGTCGCTCTTGATGGAACCGAGGAAATATAATCGCACGGGGGTACGTACAGTCGCTGCACGCGTTTGCCGTAATTTTTAAATTGCATAGAAACTACCATATAAACAAAGGAACTATAACATTACTCTACATATTTGTCATTTATATAATTTATAGTTTTTATAATTGATATATGTGATTACTGCCTTTCTCTGGAAAACTAACTAACAACTCTAAATATAATATATATTATACATTTGATATAAATCTGATAATAAAATACAATGCATTACGTAATTATTTCGCATTTTATGACCTCTCTTCTTAGACCGACTCGAACGAGTACAGAGGAGACACGGTGGATCGAGTAGAGGTGATCAAACTACCGGCTCATTCGACCAACGGCTCCGTTCTATCGGCACCCCCGACGTATACTAGCAGTAGCAGCAGCAGCAGCAGTAGCAGCAACGCCAACAACAACGTCAACGATGCGGATGCGCCTCTAAATCTCTCTCTGAAACCCGCCACGACGAGCAATAGCTCGCCGATTTCTTGTAGTCAGCCGCTCAGTCAGCTCAGTAATTTAAGCCAGTCATTACTTGCCTCCGATCGAACATGTAAGTACGACAAATGCTTGCTTCCGGTCATTATCTGGTCGTTTTTAAAAAGTTGTAAAGGCGTAAACGTATCGCGTGTTTTTTACTCGGAGAAACTATTCGTGAAATAGAAAAGTAGAAAGTTGACAGTATTTTTTGCAAACGTTATAATCTTACAGTTTTTTGTTAATTCGTTCAATTGATTTTCCACATTTTGCTTAAAGCCGATCTTTCAAACAACCACTCCATGATTTATGCGCAGTTCACTGAAAATAAATCGATATTAAACCTGATGTTAATATTAAATTAAAAATTAAATAGTGTAAACTGAACTTTAAAATGAAAATTATATTTTATTTTTCGGAGAAATTAATTTTTTAAAATATTCGATTTTATCGGCCAAAGTATAATTAACCGAATTATCGCAGCGAGACGAAAACCTGGACCCAAGCCGAGAAGAGTGCCGCAGAATTCGGTGCCGGTTCCGGCGTCGCCTAGTCCCTCTTTAGCGCAATTCTTCGCCGCCGCGGATTCGCCACAACGGCCGAGTAGCGGCAGCGAGGAAAGCGAGAGCGCGAGCACTACCACCCACAAGGACGGTAGGCCGCGAAATCTCGGCCGCGGTGTGTCGAAGCCTAAGAAAAACACGGTCGCGTCGTTGCTGGCTCAGAGCAGAGCTTTAGGGATTAAACCCACCCCGACGTTGGATCCAAGTGTGCCATTGTCCCATCAAGTGTCGTTGCTGAAAACGAATATACTGGCGCATCAAATGCACTCCGTGACCGTCGGCCAGAATGATGACAAACACCAGGTAAAACTCAAACACGATGGAATTTGAGCGAATTTTTCTCTGTCGCTACTTAATTTTGACACGTTACAATTGATGCTGCGATAATTAAAAGAATCAATTTTTTTTTGTTTATTTTGACTTTCGTAATTATCTAATTTTTATCACATCTTTACGGATTATCTTTTGTTAAAGTACTATCACTTGCTAACGAAGATACAGAAGAAGAAGCGACCTCGACCAATTCGTGCTTCGTGGGCGAGGAGCCATGTTCGTTTTTCTTTTTTTTTTTACTTATGATTTCGCACTAAAACCATTCTCCCTATATAGAAATCTTTGCAGGAGAAAATGAAAAACAAGTTACTGGAGGCCTCGGGAGAGGAGAGCAATATGGACGTGACCAGCGAGAGCGGCAGTAACACTGATGTTGTCACGGATACCGATGACGATAATGCAGAAGGTACACCGAGCGCGAAAAGGAGAAAGCTCAGGCCCAGCGAGAGAGATCTTCAAATGCCGCTGGAGCGCGGTTGGAAGCGTGAAACGGTTATCAAGGGGCTGGGAAAGACTGGAGTGATAAAAGGCGACGTGTCGTATTACAGTCCCTGCGGGAAAACTTTTAGGAGCAGTCCCGATCTAGTGAAGGTTGGTTGCACCATATTACAACCGCTGATGGAGTACTTGTCGAAAGTGATTCCGTATAAAATTGTTGAAAGTTCAGAAATACTTTACCAAACTGTCTCTTAATGCTTTTTTCATTATCTTTGTGTCTACGCTGCTGCTAGACTTATATAAATTTATTATAAGAAAATTATATAATTATATTGAAAAAAAGATAAAAGTCAGATTGGTCAGATTATTCGGCTCTTTTCGAAAGATGTTTTATTTTCTGATTTAAGTTTCTGGAGCATCAGAATCCTGCCGAGTTAACAACCGCCAATTTCTCGTTCTCTTCCCGTCCGTTGGTCGGAGAATTCCTGCAGCCAACAATGGGTCTAGCGGAGGCCGAATTCGTCAGACTCGGCGCCCAAGAAGTGGCGAAGAGACTAGAGGAGTTGAAAATGTCTAATAGCTTCAGAGATGGACGGATGAATAATCAGTACGAGAGAGACAAGCTAGCTTATGCGAAGAAGGCTGCGAAGGAAGAAGCGTTACGACACAAGGAACAAATTAGGTAAGACATTTGATTATGCATATTTAGGTAAGACATTTGATTATGCATATTATGCTCGGATTTTTATTGTTGTTATTAAACTGCAAAATTTTCCTAATAAAAATTCTATTATAATAAGTAGAAAACGAAAGGTGTTTAAGTATTAAGATGGAATCAAATATTAAATATTATTTGATTTAAATCGTTTTATAAAAGTAATGATTGTCGATAATAATATAATGGAAATCAAAGTTTTATTGAAATGCTAATTTCGCTATGAAAACGTTATTTCATGCTGTGACGGATTTTATTATTTAAATCTCGCGATTGCAACATTGGTGTTTAATTAGTGTTTAATATACATTAATTCTTTTGGCTTTAAGATTATTGCATGCGTACAATCGCGAATAAAAGTCCAGACGCAGATTATTACACTACAAAACTCGATTCCGTGATTCGTAAAATTTATGGACAGATAGTTGTTGTGAGCGAAACTTGATAAATGACTTGTTCGAGCGTTTTTAGCGCTTGTGGGCATAATGTGAACTTAATGATACTCTTATTCGCCGTAGGCTTATTAAAGAGCAGGAGAAGACGGAACGACAGGAAGCCGTGAGACGAGAACGGGAGATCAGAACTCAACAGCTGCTCGAGGTAAGTCGACGTATATCGCCGAATTTCCTTCACGTTTGTCTCGATCTCGTTGTTTCATTCACACAAAAAAAACTGTTCTCTTACTCTATTTGGGATACCTACGTTTTTTTGTATTTTGTCCACCTGTCGTGCGTGTCGCATGCTCTCTCTGTGTGCCGTATTTATATATTCATATATATATATATTATATATATATATATAATATATATTATATATATATTACATATATATATATATATATATTTATATATACATATATATTATCTCCATATATATATATATATATACATCTGTCTATATATACATATTATACGATCTTTTTTAATGAATATTCTTGTATAGAAAAACTCTCTTATACTATATATCCGTCCAAAGACCCTCTTACAACCCCTGTTGTCCCAAGACACACGAAACACCCATAGCCAACCGAAACAACCGCTAGCGATAGTGACAGGAGAATCCAGCATGTCCTCCCACCCTTATCTTTTATTACATCTTTACCCTTTTTTAATTTCGCAACAAATTATTGTTGTTAGCTCCGAGCGTTTAATTTTAATATTTGTTGAGGACTGAACGTGAACGCGACTCATTTTTTTATCAATTAAGAATTTATAAAAAAATTTTTTTTAAATAGATATAATAATTACGCTGAAATTTTTTTGTTCAAAATTTTTTAATCTAAATTTAATAAGAGAAATAAAAAATTTTATATTTTTTATGACTACATCTTTTTGGCGTATGTTTGAAAATACACAAAAAGCAGAATTTTTTAACTTTGTACGTAGGAATCGTGAATAAATTAATATGGATGCCAGTATTGGTTTGAATTTCAAAATTCTTTGCGCGATATTTGATGTGTTTTGAAACAATTCCATGCGTTTTTCAATCGATGCTGTTTGATGTTTTTGTAAATAGAGATACCGTTGATGTATTTTACATCTGCTCATTCTGTTTGATCGCGAATAATAGCGATAAGTAATTGTATGTAATAGAGAATTATTTTTGACAGAAGAAAGTTTACATTACGAGAAGGCATTCAAAGAATATCCAACATTTATCTTTTAGTCAAAATTATAATCTTAATTAAATCTTTTTCCGTTTCTATGTATCAGTTATAAGAATGAAAGTGTACAATTACTCGTACTCCTTTCATAACTACGAAATAATTAATTATACTTTTGACGAAATAATATAAAGCAGAATTTATTTCTACAAATTCAAGATTAAGTAAAAAAATCAAGATTAAATTTGAAAAAAAACTTTCTAGAAATATTTCTCATCTGGTACTGGGATTCCAAAAGTCTAAGAAAAGAAATTTTATTTGAATTAACGTCTCGTGTATCTAAGGATAGATTGTTATATATTAGAATCCTTGCTCGAGCTAAAGAGAGACTGATTGATGTTATTTCGAAAATGTGTTTAACGCAAGGAAAAACCTCGACGAAGTAGAGACGCGCGATTGTAGAGATTTGAAAAGTCCATCCATTGTGATAGTCCTCCAAAACTACCCCATCGCGGAATCCTTCGCGCAAGCCAGATTACCATCCTGTCCCCCTCAATCACTGTCACTCGTTCGTTCATCTGTTCCCTCGCATTCACACACGCATTCCACATCCACACGCACATCACTTGCCCGAACATACACACATAGTCCGTGCAATTTGAAGGAGACGTCAGACGACACAATAGTGTGTAGTAACTGTAGCTACACGTGGACTCACATGTAGTGGAGAACGCGCGAGAAATATAGGGATGCCCAGATTGTATATAACCGATCCTTAATCGTTTTTTTCCCTGAGACGTAGAGGGAAACATTATCGGTGCATATTGCATATAGAGGGATATGAATTAATTGGCATAATATTTAGTATAGGATATCTCGATGTTAATTAAAAACGTTATTATTTTGTGTTATGTGTGTTATTGTGTTGTTACGTTGTATTGAACATTATTCGAGAAATTAGTCGAAGAAGTTATTTTCTATTATTTTAATGTGTTTATAATAATCATTAATAAGTACGTCGCGCGCGCGTATATTTCCTTTTAAGTAATTAATCGCTTTTATGTGCTTAATAGTATTTGAAAATTAGCTTTTCATCGAAATTCTATATACTTTAGTCTTTTTAAAGGTGGTACGCGGAGTTCATAAAATCGCGATTACTAAAGCAATTAATGTGAACGCGGAAAAACTAATATGCAATTGCAGAATTAATTTATTTATATCATTTGATTGTTTAATTTTGTTTGCATAAAATATTCGATAACGACAGATTTTTAATCTGATATTTCAATCTTGGGAAAGAGAACATTTATACTCTTTACAACGATACATCTTGTGTATACGAAGAGAGAGAGAAGAGAGAGAGAGAGAGAGAGAGAGAGAGAGAGAGAGAAAGAAATATTGTGCTCTTGGTATTATTGAATTGATCCTACATGTATTTATTATCGTGATTTTGAATTCGCGTAAAGTGACCTCCGCGTATCGTCGCGTATTCCGATCCTTACCGATCGACCGCGAACCGGCCGGGGGTTTGCATGTGGTCGTTCTCAAACGACCACAATCTTCCTTTCAATTAACGCGATCGATTATATATTGGGCATCCCTGAAACCACCACCAACGCAGGGTCGAAAGCGGCTCGCGTTCACGATCAAGCAGAAAATGAAGATCATCCAAGAGATCGAGCGCGGCAAGAGCAAGAGCGACGTGGCTCGCGAGCTGGGTCTGGCGAGCAGTACGGTCGCCACCATCTGGAAGAATCGCGAGAGTATCGCCGAGAGCTGGCGCAACCGGGACATGATGCAGCAGACGGACGTCGAGGATGTGCCGTCGAAGAAGCCGCCGCCGTCCATGTCGTCGTCCCTCGCGTCGACGACGCTCTGCAACCCGGTGGCGATGACGACGACGACGACGACCACGATTACGACGACGCCGCCCTCGTCGGTGGTCCCTGGCGTGGTCGTGGTGCCGCCGCAGATCCAGGTGGTACCGCCGGTAGTGCTACCGCCGCCTCCGCCGCCTTATCCCACCCTGACCCTGCCGCCGGCGTCGGCGGGTTTGACGTCGTCCACGCAGCCGACAGCGTCTTCGCTCACCTCCTCGTTGAACCCGTCTACCACCACGTCGACCGGCACGACGACCACGATTAATGTGCTACCGGACAATATCCAGCAGGCACAGACTCAGACGCAGAACCAGGAACTTCTAGAGGTAAGATGTCGTATGACGCATCCCCCGAGAAAGCCTTCCTTTCCCGAATCATCTTGTTTCTCCTCCCGATCGCTTCCTTCCTCTCTCTCGTAATCCCTATTTATTCCTCCTTTACGCGATAGCTCGATAATCCCGAACATTATATACGTCACTTAAACCCATTCATCGAATCTCCACATCATGTTTCACTAATGAATGTTGTCATATTGTCTTGTGAGAGTCTCGTTATTACTCTTCCGGATGTCCCTTTCTCTCCCCTTTTGGCTTTAATATCTTCCGGATACGGTTTGTGAGAAGGGCGAAGAGATCCCCGGAGGTAAGAGAACCGGGTGAGTACACCCGTTCGCGGTCCGCGATTTTACGTGTATTTGCGTTGGGTGGAACAAATTAGAAATGCTTCTCAACGCGGAACGTCGAATTCCACGTCAGTCCTCGCCGTCTCTTCAGCGTTCCTAGCGTATTCGAATAATCGTCGCAGCATAAATCGTCCGAATAAAAACAAATTATCAGAGTCGACAAAAATCGGAAAATTGTTGAAAAAAATGTCTCCGAATATCGAGATAAATATATATATTTTTCGCGCTTGAAACTATATAAAACAAAGCATTTACCAGTTGACGTTTGAGGTCGGTGGATAAAATTCCGTCTCTTTCTCTCTCTCTCTCTCTCAAAGTCTTCAACGTCGGTTGCCACAAGCATGATTCGCGCAGTCGGAAGTTTCGCGATATTAGTCATAACATTTCACGATTCTCTTCGAGCTCTCATTATAACACTCGAACGTTCTCGACGTGGATCGCCCGGGATGAAGAGACGAGCCTGTGACTGGCGTCGCGCGAATTACCTCGCGGAGCACCTCCGCCTACTTATTACCTTATTACATTACGTAATGATAAAACGGGAAAATACAGAACACGTGCACACATACATACACACACACACACACACACACACACACACACATACATGCATATAGATGCTCACCACCGTGCTTCCGTAGGATTGAACACGATCAGCGGATGACCGATCTCTTCATCCGGCCCAAGCGGATTTCGGAATTTCGTTTTTAATATTTTCGATATTAGATTTATTCAATTCAGACTCTCGCACATTCTACAAATTTAAATAATAAAACAATTATATTTTTATCAATGAAATTTGATCGTGAATTATTTTGAAAAATAATGGATAGACTTTATATTGTTTAAAATAGGTGCTTATCATCGCACTCTTCGAGTTTTTAATCTTTAGCATTTATGATTGTTGTTTGTTTGACGATTTAATAAAATTTATGTTCGTATAATTATCTTATATTTGAAGGCATTTGACATTGAGATAAAAATAGATCCAATCTTATCAACTCTGATGAGAGAAATAAGTTTCTGGAAAAGAAATCCGAAATCCGAAAGCCGAGAAATTGTAAAGAGAAACTATCGATGTGTGTGTCAATCTCGAGTTCTCGTTGGCAAGCGTAATCTTTTCCGAAATCGACGATGGAGAAGCGCGATCCATCGAGAATCACGGGATATTAGATCGACACTGCGATCGAGGCACGTTAAGGCTGACGATATATATACGTAGGCACGATATATAAATATGATAATATATGAACCGACTGTCGCAATGCTATCCTGTGCCTAGCTTCTCCTGTCACTATACAAAATAACAGCTAGCTACATGATTATCCAGCATGCCATATTTCTCGAATACCTGTCTCTACGAGTATATTCGAGTATATTCGCTACACGAGTATATATTTGAAAGCTTTCCTTTATCTTTTTATTGTACTGCGAACGAAAAAGCGACACGTGAACTCGCGTAATAAATGTGATATTTACTCAATCTAATTGTTATATATATTATACGTCTATATACTCTTTTTATTATATATTTATAAATATATATATACACGCATTATATATATATACATATATTTCCTATATACTGTATTATCTACTGTTATATTTTATATTCATAGGTGAAACAACACATTAATCTAATGTTTTATCAGCTTTTGAACGATGGTACATATACGTACCATTGATATAATATGTGCATACATAGGCGAGTATATTTGCTTGGCTCCTTGCATGCACGCTGAGGTTTTTCACTTTTCCACGTGTTCTTTTACTTCTCTACGGTCTTTTATAATGGTGTTGGTTTTCACATATAACGCTCTCTCGTTATTTCTCTAATCTTTCTTCTATTTATATAATAATTAAGTATATCATTATTTCTTCACAATTTCGTGTTTTTGCTGTCGAGAGTTCTCATTCACAGATATATCATTCACGAGCGAGTCGTTCTTCGTTATATGCTTGGCTACTTGTATTGGCGTATAAATATATACATTGCGCCACTCTACTTTCTTGGTGGAGTTTTATATTAAATCTCGCATGCCTTTGCTACTCTTTCTCTCTCATTCTCTCTCTCTTTCTTTCTCTCTTTATACGAGGATTTTTGCGAGGACCGATTGCGCTGATTTAATATGCAATGTTTATCGGTATGTAGAAAACTGAGCGTTATTCCGCGGCTGCGACATTTCGATGAGCCTAGCATATCCGATGATAAAAAGAATCCACGAGAACGCGATGATCGGATCGCCGAGTCGGCGGGAACAAAAGTTAACTTACATTCCCTGGAGTAGAGATACACAGATTTAGAATTTAGCATGAGCGTAGTCGGGAAGAATGCAATTTCAAGGCCCAGTAAAAAAAAACTGACATAGTTTAATTTTGCAAATTGATATACAAAATTTTAATTCTATATTTTATATATATATATAATTGTAAAAAATATGAAAAAAAAATCTTACTTTTGAATTAGCGTTTGAAGCAGCTTAAAAATTAATAAACCCATTGACGAAAATTTGCATTAAGGAAAGATTGATTTCAAATTGAAATAATGTGTCATATTAGAATATAATCAATCACATGTTAATTTCCGACTACATTCCCGAATTCTAGAGTAGTGCTTAACCCCCTGTTATTGATCTGTGCTATTTAGACATCGCTTTTCACACGTAGCCTTCGAATCACAATCACACTACGAACGTCACGAAATCAAAATGAAAACTCGTAGAGGAATAAAAAAACTTGTCGAGCTAGCTATTCGTCCGGTTGCCTGTCGACGAGAATATCTATTTCCATCCAATAAGGAACGAGAAATGCAATCGTAAAATCGGGAAGATTATAAAAGCGAAGATCGAGACGGACACTTTAAAAAAGAAATCAATGACGTTAATCTCATCCACAAGACAGATAGATTCATGAATGTTAATGAAAATTCCACGTTGATGCAATAAGTAAATCTAGAGATGAATTCTTGAGAATCATCATAATGTGTTGTTTCTGCAAACTTTACTCAGTACAAAACTTTAAAAAATTGACATTTAAATGTCCTCTGAATAGCATCTATATCCTATAAGATATAATTTTCATAGATTCGCTCCCTTAAAATTTGACAATAATTATCAAATAATAATTCTAAAGAAACAATTGTAATTATGAGTTGTAGAAATTAATCGGCCAAACTAGCGAGTAAATAATTTATTCAACTTCATGACGTTTCGAAATGTAATTATTTTATACCGGATGCAGTCAAACCGTTAACATCTTTGTTCTCTCTCTTGCAATCCCCTCGATCGTCGCTGATGACAAATTAGTAAAGGATATATTAATTGCAAGTCCAATTAACCAGCTAATTATCAGTGCTGATAAAGAGATCATAATTTTCTTTGTTCGCCGGCGTACAAATGTCTCTTTCTCTTGTCGTAAATTTCGAATGATCCTGCGAACGAGAACAAAATTGTCTAAGTTTCCTCCTTGATAAAACTTGATTACGGATGCGAGTGATACGTGTGTATGGCATGTACGCAGGCGCGGAAAAAACGGCAGGAAGAGTTGGAGAAGATGCGACTGGAAGAACAACAAAGGAAGCAACAGGTAATTCAATAATCGTTATTATGTTAATGCTTGCCCCCCTTGTTCTTCTTCGATTACCCCGTGAAATATCAAATTCTCACGTTAACGCGAATGATCACGTACTATCGTGCGCTTCCGCAAAATTGTATTAAAGAATTTTTAATTTCTCAGGAACGAGAACTAAAACGGCAGCAAGCGGTCATGCTGAAGGAACAGGTGAGTTCTCGTGATTTAATTATGAACCATTCGTCATCAATCGTGTCGTCACGCTGTAGATTAGCGTGTGCGTGTGTGTGTGTGCGTGTGAGTGTCTGTCGTAGATGTAGAAGTGTTCCGTTTATTTTTATCGTCTATGTCGTTTTCCATTTTTTTTTTTTTTTTTACGATACAAGATCGAAGTCGATTTTCTATTTTGAGTAGGAGTGGAATAAATTGGAAAAAAGCTTTGTTCATTGAGAAAGAGAATATTTGAAAAATTAATAGTTTAAATACGTGAAAAACGGAATATTTTATACGCATTATTATATGAATTATTAATACAATTATAAATTAATCTATATTGCATTTATAAATTCGATTTTACTTGTACAAGATATTCCCAAAATAGTATTTACTAGTAATAGAATTTTTGTGTGTAATTTGCATGCAATTTTTCTATAGTAATGTTTTTTTATTGAACATTTAATTATCAAATTCGAAAAAATATCGCAAATTAAAAATTACGAAGATTTTATTTTTATTTAATGAAAAATAAATATTATCAAAATATGATCTGTAAAACAAAATCAGAATAGAATTTAATATTTGGAACGTTTTACTATTTATATTATTTTTTTATAAATTAAAATCTTATATTACGATTTTTTTTATTTAGAAAATATGTATTATTTCCTATTTCCAAAAACACTTGAACAAAAAATAACATCTTTTATTTGTGGCATCTTGAAGTATTGTATCTTATTTTGAAAACATGAAACTCGGAGTTTTTATTATTATTTTGAATATCCTAATTGCAAGTAAAAAGTATGTATATAAAATATATAAGCAGTTAAACTATTATTAATTATATATAAAAATTGATACGCACTTTTACAAAATTAATACATAACATTATATACAAAGAGTATAGGGCTATTATTTTACTTGTGTCACGTTAATATGATTAATATTTAATTTACACTGTAGAAATTTCCTTGGAAAGATTTAACATTATATCTTAGATTTGTAACTCTAACAATCTAACTTATTATTTATATATTATCAATATTCATCAACATGAAAAAATCAAATTGCTAATGCGATTAATATATCATTTTCGGGAAAGTGTAAGTCATTGCATATCATATACAGAATGTTCAATCTTCATCATTATAAATTTTAATCACACACGAATTTCGAGTTGAATCCTTTTTTAGTGAATAGAAAATTAAAAGATAATATATATATGACAAATTACAAAGTGTTTGCAAGTTAAATTGTGTAAATAAGCAAAATTTCAATTTTTATTTAGTTTCAAGGTTGAGTTTATTAGAAATTTCATTATAGTATGATATTTAATTATATTAATAAACATTCCAGTTCCATTTAATGGAGAGAAATTTGTAGAGTTTCTATACACGATAATTCTGCAGTAAATTTTCTTATATAAGTTTCCCTAACAGCGCACAACATATCCGAAGGACGTTCAGAGGATATCCAAAGGACATCCTTTCGGATATGTGTGCTGTTAGAATTATAATTGACAAACATGAGTAATTTCGCAAAGATGAAGATGAGACACTTCACTATCATTTAGCGCGCTCGCTTTTACATATCTATCAAAATCCGGAAAAAAATTAATTCGACATAACATTTGCGCGCATTATCCAACAATCTTGTCGCGAAGGAAGATCGATTGCGCTCTACACGATTTAATTGTATAATACACTACAATAAGATAAGAACAATAAGATAAGAATAGAGAAAACGTCTCTATATACGTTAGAGAGCGAGAAAGATTGTTAGATGGAGCGTAGCGGTGTTTTGAGAGCACTAGTGGATTGTGGATGTGTTTTGTGCCGCAGATGTACATGCAGGAGCTCACCAAGCAGCGCGAGATGCTCTACACCGTCGAGCTGGTATGTCATGTACCCAATCTAGCCTCTAACGGAACGATATTAACGAATTAATGATCGCGCTCTCTCGCAACTAACTCGCACATACGATCTGACGATTGCCATTCGTTACCATGGCTCTCTGCGTTACATCGCGAAACTGCGGTCAACTGCACAACTCGGTTATATGCATTTTCTCGAGCACCGCTAGAAATCTCTAATGTAATCTCTGCCTCTGTACGGACGCGATTTGTGTTTACGTTTAACGCACATCATCCTTTGTCTGTATAACGCAATAAGTCAGCATCTTACTCAATTCGCACCAGCTTCGGCTTTCACAAATCATTACAGTTCACGAGCTTACATCTTGTAAAAAAAAAGACAGACCTTGCTCTAACAATAAGTTCGGCGCTAGGAAAAACAGATTTCTCGCTTGTTTTGTGCCCTTAATGGTACTTGGAAAGTTTCCTTGAGATTTTTCAAAACTTCCAGGATTTGTTGGGAGAGAAACGCTCGAGTAGTTCGGACTAGATCTGTTTTGCACGAATTTCTCTTCGCGGTGTAAGAAGCGGTATCCGCGACTCTTCTAGATCTGATTATTTATCAGTGCATCCGTTTGACGATAATGTTCGTAATATGTAGTGCGTGAAAGAATATTTGGGACGGTAGTAGATTTTGCCCTATTACCTGTGCGTGCCACAAATACAGAGTGGAAAATCATTAAGAGGACTATTGTGTATTCTTCATTCAATCAAAATATTTACTTGTATATTAAATATTTACTTGTATATCAAAATATTTACTTTAATTAAACAGACATTACATAATAAGTGTAAGAACGTGTAGCATACTCTCTCCGTAAGAGAAACTTCTCATCATTTTTAAAGGAAGTTTTTCCAAAATTCTCACCATATTTTAAACCAGTATTTCAGAAAGAGATAACTTTTTTCGTGATTTTCCACTCCACATATACACTACGCTTTTTTTGGCAACGGAGAATCTTCATACATTACATTCGTCCTCGTACAACTTTGTCTTGATTCGATTTTATCTGCATGAGTACGCTAATTAATTTTACGTGCGTATTATTATAACGATGGATAATGATCGTAGGAGAGGGAGAGAAGGAGGCAACACATGGCCCTGGTGCGAGCATTGGAGAATCGTCGAAAGATGGAGGAGAAGGAGAAGAAACGTCTGGAGGCCAGGGCCGAGAGAATAGCGACGAAGGAGAAGCGAGCGGAGCAGAGGAGAATCGAGATGGAATTGATCGAACAAATTCGCAAACCCGTCGAGGATATGGAGCTGACAGGTGCGCGAACAAAAGACTCGATCGATCTCGTGATGATAAGACTGTCATTACTACGTAGCGTAGGTTTAGAAGTTTGTACATCTTTTACTGATGAGGGCGTAATTTTTCAGATCACAGATCACTGCCAGAAGTCAAAAGATTACCTGGACTTAAACTCTCCGGGCAAGCGTTCTCGGACATCATAATGGTCTATGAATTTCTACATAATTTCGGGGAGACTTTGGGCTTTGGTGAGAAACATGTTTTAACATGAACATAATAAATACATGTCAGAGTAAGATCATTCGTTATTTTATTTCAAATACATCGCATCATTATCGTTTCTTTTTTTCTAGACATGGAATCGCTGCCAACTTTGAAAAGTCTTCAACTCGCTCTCCTCAACGATGAGGAAGCCGAGGAGGAGATGCTGTCGGTTATGACGCATCTGTTGGTGTGCGCCATCGAAGATCCAGGAATCCCGCAACCGGCCAGACACACCACAGGTTTAGGTCAAAGTTTACGTCAAGCTGACATCACTCATGCCAATATCAGCGAAGTTCTGCGAATTTATCTGTACGCGAACGCGACTGGCGAGGTGAAGGCTTTGACGGGGGTGTGCCTTGAGCGCGAGCGCGACAAGAAGTTTGCCGATCATCATCAGAACGGCGGCGACTACGCTTCAACCTGCTCGGGAAAGAACGCGCAGTTCTACGAGCATTTACACAACAACGAAACGTGGAGGATGTCGGAAAGATTGCGGGATAAGCCTTTCCTAGCGTTGAACCCGACGCATAAAGCGCAGATGCTCGCTTTTCTCTGTAACGAGCTGCTGCAAAATAAGGCTGTGATCAGGCAGATAGAGGGTAGCCTAGAGACAGTAGCTCAGCTGAAGAAGGAGAGATTCGTATTGGACACTAAGATTAGAAAGTAAGTTGCATTATGAAGATATAATTAAACAGAAATTGAGAATCTTGAAATAATATTAGAAGATGTTAATAAATCTATGACAAAGAATATTTTTTTAAAGATATATAAATATCAAATTATTATTAAACAGAAAATATTGTATTTTTTTTAAATCGTTTTGATAATATTTTTTGTTTTTTTACATTTACACAGGCTTAGACAATTACATGGTCGAAAAGTCCGGATGGAAGCTGTGGGCGTCATTGTGAATAAGATTGGCGACACGATTACCATTGAGAAAAAGGAAGGTGAGGAAGAAAGCAATACTACATCAACTGCTGTGGGTACAACACCTACACCGGACGAGATTCATCACGAGGATGAAGTAGAAGACATGTCCGAGAACGAGAGCGAAGGCACTCAGCCGGAAGAGGTATTAGCATTGACTTAGTCGATTTGAAAATTTATTTTGTATTGTATGTATATATATGTATATATATATAAAACAAAATTTAAACCTGTTTAGGAGGAAGACAAAAATCTATCCGGCGAAGAATTGGGTAAGAAATTGGATAAACTGTTGAAGCAATCGGAGGAGCAATTGCAAAAGCTGAATGGTTCGTCAAAACAACTCCGGGCGCATGTCTTCGGTCAAGACAGGTTTTGGAGAAGATATTGGGAATTACCAACCGCCGGTGGTATCTTCGTGGAAGCTATGGAAAGCGCCGAACCGGAAATTCTCGATCTCCAAGCCGAGCTGGACGAAAAGTACAAAAATATGCCGGTGGAGGAGAAATCCGAGGAGAAGCAGCAAGAGAACGAAAGCAAGAATTGTGAAAATCGCGAGAATGAAGCTCCAAACGAGGTCAAGGATGAAAAGAAGCACAATTCGAACGAGCAGGATGTAGACATGAAATCTCACGACAAGGTGAAATCTGAAGTGGAGGAGATTAATTGTAAAAAGGAGCCTATGCAAAACTGTGGTTCAGGAAATTCCGACAATGTAGAAGATGAGAAAAAGAGTAAGAACAACGACGTTGATGGTACGATGACAGATGCGAAGACAAATGTCACATCCGAGGAAATAAAGCAGGAGACGGAGGTGGTGAGCATGGATGTCGATATGAAAACCGAGAAAATAAAGAAGGAGAATGAGGAAATGGACGAAGATATGTCGAAACCTCTAGTGAAGACAATGGAGGATAAAATCGTTGAGACGATACCGAATGGCGACAAGTTCAACCACATCAATAACCTGCACAACGGGAAAGAACTCAACGGTTCCTTCATTTCTAGTGAGTTTTTATAAATCCCGAAATGTAGAACAGACTCTTCAATATTTTTAATAATGTTAGTTATGTCGATTATTTCAGACAGCAACAATACCGAGCCTAATTGGTTTTCCATCTTACCGCGAGAAACGTGCGATACTCCGGGACCTAGTACTAAGCAAATCTTTGGTATAGCCGAGCCGACCGAGTTGAGAATCCCCGTATTCCCGCCGCCAGCAAGTCCGAATTACGATAGATGCGACAGTCCAGCGCCTCTGATTCTGACTCAAGATGAAGCAGTGCAATTAGAATATTTGAAGGTGCACGGTTTACCGCCTCCCGGTGAAGCCAAACCAGTACCGAAAGGTAAATTAATTCGTGAACAATAAAATAAAAATACAAATACATATATACACAGATATGTGATTGTGTTTTCTAATTTTTCAAACAACTTTGCAGATTTGAGATACGGTTGGTGGAGGATAACAGACATCGATACGTTCCAAGAACTCCTCGAGCATCTACATTCACGCGGCGTCCGTGAGAAGGAATTGAAGCGCACAACATGGGCGACAATGGAGTCTTTCTTGGCTGTAACAGGTAGAATTAATGTCGATCTTGGCAACATGGCCGCTACTGAACTTCAAGCGGAACCGGATGGTCCCAATACGCTAATTCCGAAGCCGGATAATCCGAGCGATTGGAGCGAGCAGGTTGCGCTACGCGTAGATGCTCAGCTCTTAGAGCAAGTGGAAGCCCTTGAAGACAAAGTGGCTAACGCCAGCATGCAAGTCAAAGGTTGGAAGCTACCACCGCGAGCGGGAACTGAGGAAGCCGAAGAAATTGAAAAGTTGAACGAAATGGAGAAGATCAGCGCGGTCGAGCAGGCACGGCAAAGGTTACTCTCCTTGGAGGCGGCTATAGAAAGACGATATTTGAAACCACCTTTAGGCGTATGGTAAGATCATTTTTCTTAATTATCATTTTGATTTTATACTATAAATATATATGTATAATTTTTATGACACTTGGTAATAAAAAAAAAGTTGTGTATTTTGAAAAAAGTCTTTATTTATAGATGATTATTAATATGCCTCGATTATTAGTACTTTTATTAATATTATTAAAACAATCGATTAATATTTGAATGAAATTCTCTGAGTCAGAGATCTATAATATAATTGAACTGATAATTGCGTAGCACCGGAGATCCCAACCTGGCGGCTCTGAAGGCGGAACAGGCGGCGGCCGCTCATGCAAACAATTCGAATAACTCGGAGCAGAATAACCAGGCGCCAGCACCACCGGAGGAAACGACACCACGGGGTCTGAACACCTGGCGAGAGGCAACCGCGCGAGCGCACACATCGGCGCAACTCGCCATGGCGCTCTACATGCTCGAGGCCAGCATCGCTTGGGACAAGAGCATCATGAAGGCTGTGAGTCTAACAACAGCTAGAAAGTCGGTCTGCGCCAAGCTACGAAACCGCTGCGTCTCACTCAAAGCTACCAATCAGTACAAACAGCTATTGACTACTTCTCAGACCTCTGTGGGTATTCGCACTAACTTACTAACCGAAATCGTCCTTTGCTCTGCTCCTAACTCCTCTATAATACCTCCTATAATACTGTCCTCCTGTCCTGTCCTCTTCCCCGTTCGATGGCTCACAGAGAGAGCGTACGTCGTCGCTTCGAATGGATATTGACAGGTGTCTATTCGATTCGATGACCGAGCCTAACGATACGCTTCTCATTGCGACTGTGCTCTCACAATACATCCGCTTCCAATTTCATTCCAAAATTCTAATGTATATTGTCACGTGTGCGAAGAATATGGCAATGAAATTTGCATACATCCGTTGAATTTCGCTCTGTTCGCGCGAGACGCGCTTGCTTAATTTATGCGAATGCAATTGATAAACCGAAATTGATCCGCGCGTCTGTTGGATGAGTCCTATTCGTGAATTGAATATTGGAACGTATAACGTATATATATGCATAAATTGCATAACGTATATATATATGCATAAATTGCATAACGAAAATTGGAGAATAAATGCTAAAGAATGTACGTTCAATGGTGGTCAGAGTCTAACGTAACGGTTGCATGCAAAACTGCCGCTTACTATTTGTGTTAGTTTTCTTTTTTTTATTAATTTTATGTCTTTGTTTTCGACTTTACGTTCGCATCATTCTTTCAGCCTGCTTTTTTCAAGTCCTCTAGTGCATTCCGAAAAATCTCATTGCTATTTTTGTTTCATTTATAATTAATTCGTTATTCATTTGTTGTGGCTCACATTTCTATTGGCACGATTTAAGTTGTGTTCATTATATGATTGCCTATAGCATATTTAGACTGAAAAATGTCAGAACTAAAAAGTACTTGGCATTTATTATTTTGAATATGTTACTGTATATAAAATTCATTAATTAAGCTTTAATGATGATTATTTTTACGCAACGTTATTCATAATTATGTTTTGCATTGTGCCAATTAGATACATACAAGTTATAGATCTTTGTTAGTGCGCTTTGAATTAAAAATATTTAATTAACAAAAAATGCTATAATCTTCATGCTATTTTAGCTCTACCACATGAGAAACCTTCAAGTCCTTCTATTCCCTTTTAAATGAGGAGTTTATTTCGGTTGCAGAACTGCCAGTTTTGTCATAGTGGAGACAACGAAGATAAGCTACTGCTCTGTGATGGCTGTGACCGTGGCTATCATACTTATTGTTTCCGTCCAAAAATGGAAAACATTCCTGATGGTGACTGGTGAGTGACGGCAATCTTGCTTTAGAATATAGTAAATCATAATTTTATTTGAAATTGAAAGTTTCACTCAAACTTTTTCTACTACTTCTTCAGGTATTGTCACGAGTGTATGAACAAAGCGACAGGTGAACGTAATTGTTTAGTATGCGGAAAAAGAGTGGGTAAAAACTTGGTCCTATGTGAACTCTGTCCCAGGGCTTATCATACCGACTGCCATAATCCTGTCATGCCAAAAGTGAGTAATCATCAAATATATATCTTTATAGAGATATTCAAAGATCTCATTATCCGATCAAAATTAATTTTCGCACATCTACAGGCAGACTTTTCAATGTATTTATTGCGTTTTACAGATGCCACGAGGAAAATGGTATTGCTCTAATTGCCACAGTAAACAACCAAAGAAGAGAAATAGTAGTCGAAGGAGTCATACCAAAGGGGGAGGTACCAGAGAAAGTGAAAGTTCTGATCATCCACCAGCTAGGTGATTACGTTAAAAACAAACAAACATTGTCAAGTCGCTGACTTAATGACGTTCCGTGCGAATTAGAAATTAGAAAAAAAGCCAGGAGATGAGATAATGATTCAATAATATTTAACGAACTGCAAATAGCGAACGATATGATTCCCGATTGAATAAAGCAATCTCACAAAATGAACGAACTATCTGTATACAATGTATTCATGCGATTTACCGACTACTTAAGCCTCGGCTTCGTGACGCTATAATGCCGAGAATTTTGGTCGTCTTGAGGAACTTTACTTTTCACGCAGGGTGTTCCACAAGAAGCTGTTAGATCCCAGTTTGTTCGTTTATTTAGAAGCAATTATATACATATATATAAATAGCTTTGATAGCTTTTCCGAGTTCCGAGCAGTGGGTTTCGATTTTTTTTCAATATTATTTTCTCAGATTTCTTTGTCGGGACACCCTGTACATTCATAATACATCGTTGTTGTCTAATGTACTTGCGATCGTCGACTGTGGGATGGGTAGTTTATCAGAAAAATTCGTCGTATAACAGTAGAGCCGCCTTCAGATCGTGTATGACGAGTCGGAAAAAATATGAGAGAGGGCGAAAGAGGGCAAAAAATATAAAAAACGAAAAAAGTTAATAGAGAGCGAACGAGAGACAGAGAGTCAAAGAGAGAACGCAAATATTTCATCGGGAGCAACGTACCCGTCTCAGCCGGACACACGATTGAATCTATATGCGATTCGTCCTTGCGCATTCGTCCTGAGAGAGGCTTTTTATGACGGGAAACCTCCTGCAGAACGGAAGTTAATCGTGCAAATAATTTCTCTGTTGTTTTGCGCCGCAGTCCAACGCCGTCAACGGCATCGAACACGCACGTAGAGGACGTCAGTTCGTCGGAACCGCCGACTCCTACCGCCTCGCCACGGAAGGAGGGTAACAATCGGACGCTCACGAAGAAGCAACAACGAGAGCTGGCGCCTTGTAAGATACTCCTCGAACAGTTGGAGCAGCAGGACGAGGCCTGGCCGTTCCTCCTGCCGGTGAACACCAAACAGTTCCCGACCTACAAGAAAATCATAAAAACCCCCATGGATCTCAGTACGATTAAGAAGAAATTGCAGGACTCTGCGTAAGTTGCCCAACACACGCGCCAGAGCGATTAATTAATTGAAAATACTATATTTAACTGCCTTTCCTCTCAAACTCACATCCCGGTCTTTAAGACAGACTTAGTAGAGCTAATACACACAGATCGATCGCAAAAAAATCCTTAACCGATCATCGTCAACCTTGGTCGGCATTGGAAGGCTGAAGTTTTTCACAACGAGTGCTTCTCGATGCAGGTACAAGTCTCGCGATGAGTTTTGCGCCGATGTCAGGCAGATGTTCATCAACTGCGAGGTATTCAACGAGGACGACAGTCCTGTGGGCAAGGCCGGCCACGGGATGCGCAGTTTCTTCGAAATGCGCTGGACCGAGATCACCGGCGCGCCACCCCCGCATCCGCAAACGCATAGCTGAGGCTCGGTACGTTCGCGCAACACTTGCAACAGCTTTGCCCACTTCTACTACTAGGATACGCACTACATCATCGCGCGATAAACCGACAGTCGTTGTCGTTCGTCGTCGTCGTCGTCGTTGTCGTCGTCGTCGTCGTCGTCGTCAAGAGAGACTGACTCCACCCCTCTACTTCCGAGCTACTTTTATTAGTCGGCCTCGTTCTAGCGGCCGATCGAATTTTCCATTGTAATAATAATAATCGCTGCGAACGCTGGATACACTATCGTCATCGTATCATTCATTCTCCGTTGTAATCGCGTTTCATAAGATGCTCCGATATTATATGCATATACTACGAGACATATACGAGTGTCTCTGTATTTTATTTCCTCGTTAGTACCACAATGGACCGCAGTTTCGTGAGAAAACTTATTCATTGTAAAGTATTATACATTCTTAGCCGATCGGACATTCGGCTCCGGTTTAACGAATCCTGGTAAAGGGAAGTGCGAGAAGCTTCTTCGTACTTCTTTGGTCTCGAGATCTTTGGTCTGCGATAAACGAGAGAACTTCTCGACATCGACGTGATTAATCAGATAAGAGCGCATCGTTTCGATCCCCGCCGATCGGGGTGGAGTAATGCGAATGGTCATTGTACTTACCGATAAACAAGTGAACATTTTGCCTAAGCGACTAAGTGTAATTTGCGATTGTATTATACAGGCTTAAATGCCGACGCGTCGTTGGCAGAAGAAATATTTTGCAAAGTAATAAATGTGAGAAAGAGAAGTTATATATATAAATATATATAAATATATAAATATGAATATAGTGTGTATATGTATACACAAAAATATATATACATATATTATACACGTCACACACACGTACACATGCATACACTCACACATCACCTTTGCCCACAAATGAGCACGTAAGGTAAGGGTATTATTCGAACTGTAGAAGTAGACAGAACAATGGAAATCGACGTTTGGATTAAAGAAAAATATCCTAACACCGTTTCGCAGAACTATTTTGATTTCTACGTTCTTTGCATTTGGATTTTATTAACTCTTACAGATATATATATATATGAAAAAGGATACACGAAGTACACAGAGCGAAACTTGTAATGACAAAGAGAAAGAAGATATTTATATTTTCACGCATCAGTATTTTAAAACAAGAACATAGTCTCTATTCTATGAATGTTATATTGATTCGCAGATCTGGCAAATTAATATAGACAAACTTATTATAATTATAATTATATTTCAAAATGCGAGGTTCAGCGATTTATTGTTCAATGTAGGCAACGATTATTAATCGGAATGAAACATGTGTTGAACCTTTGCATACTCTGCATATGAACGATCCATCGAGGAAAATGTCATTTGTAGAAAAATGTGAAGTCTGTTTAGAATTTTTCGTTTGTTTAATTTTACGCGATACGAAGAAAAATTTTGTGTTTTGAATAGCGCACGCACATATATGTGCTAATGCAAAATCTTCCACTGCCGTTGAAGAGATTCGCATCACATTAATATTACGTTAAACAGATATTTATTAAGTAGATATGAAATAGATTATAATATTAAATTTGGCACGCGGAAGTATTGTTCGTAAGATGCAATGTTCTTTTGGCTTCCCATTTTTCATTCATCCAATGCCGTAAAGTGAATGAATGTTGTAAATGCGAATCAGCACACATATATACACATACAGACACAAAATTAGACGTTCAGGGATGATATTACCGAAAATTATTGTTTAATTGTTAAAGCTAGTTGGCGCATCCCGAAAAAAATATACGATCAGCGTGAGAAATTATCTGGATGTAACGCAGTATAAAAAGTGCATAATATTGCATGACGAACGCCTTCAAAAAAAATGAATTCCTTCGAGAGTCATGAACGTGATTGTGTTTTGATTGTCATTGAGAAACTAGATTTATATTCACCACGTGATGATGCGTAGTATTATTATAATAAGAATTATCGCAATTTTGGCCGCGCCAAGTCCGACGATTAAATCCTGCGCATTAAATTCTCTCTCGTTTGTGTGGAATTTTCCAAGGACGACGATTGGCGTCGATCATCTTTCACAGCAAAATATCTTCGAAGTGTGTCGCTACATAGAGAATAAACGCGAAGAGATATATTGCGCTGCGAACGATAGATGGGTCGGATATTAGTGAGAGTTTCTTCAATTATAATCAACCGTGGTACCTTTGTAAGTATGACCATTTTACGCGAGACGGTGTCGACGATGTAACGAGAGCATTCACACTGTATCTTGTTTTGTATGTAATTGATGTACATTATTGCTCGTAATAGCGAATAGCTGGTAAATAACGAGGGAGAATTGGAGAGGATAGGGAGAGTTCAACAGTAGTGTTGTGACGTGCTAAAATGATTACTGTTTAAAGGGAAAAAAACATTCGTAGTGTGTTAAAGTATTAACTAGAGTATAATTGAGCGGCAAAAGAGAGCGATTTACGAAGTAAAAATTAATTGATATATCGTTCAGGGTGCGATTGAAACAGCGACGTCTCATCGTCGTAATTGAGAAACGAACATGCGGTAAGATCGCTTTGAGATTGCGCGATGACTATGAATTTTTTGTGACGTCCTAATGTTGTTGGGAAATAATTTTTTTTCACTCGTAAAAACTTGTCCATCGTATGTAATCTAGCAAAAAGATGAAAGATTTTATGATTTTAGAATCTTTCAAATTATTATTCGATAGTAATGATCATTCATATCCACATGGTGTTATAAATTGTGTTGGATTTTGAGATCCATCGTGATATTCAGCGTTATTAATTTAAATGATGAAAAAAATTCTGATTTTCTTTTTTATTTTTGTTTTTCTGATTTATCAGTTTGCAGACATATGATGATAAGGATTCTGCACGGTCACGTAATTTCACTCTATATATAGAAATAGTAATAAAAACGATCATTGCCCTTCGTAATAGGGATAAGATCGACTGTAATCAGAGAGAAAGAGAGAGAAAAAGAGCGTATTCGTATGCGTATATATATGTATATACATATATGTACTGATGTAAAAAAAATTTAGATCGCAGATTATATGGGGCATTTTGTCGATCTTACCGATTGTTCTTCTACAAAAGAGACACGCCGTGCCGCGCCTCGCATTGTCATACAGTAGCCGATACGTTTAGACATCTCATACATTGAAACGACAAACCGACACACACAACAAAAATAATTTTTTAAAATTTAATTATTATTTAAATAGTACAGTTACATTGTTAGTACGTATAACGACGCTTTTTATACGAATTTTAGTTTTTAAACGTCGATCTTACGATATATATATATATATAGTATATATACATATAGTATATAATGATAAAATCAGAGAGATAATGATAACAGTAATAATAACTGATATCGATTATAATGGAGAGCGGATAAAGATGAAACGAAGAAAATACATGGAAAGAGAGAAAGCGAGCGAGAGCGAGAATGAAAGGAAAAAGAGAGAAAGGCAAATGAAGATGCATGTATGCGAGTGAAAATGAGAGAGAGAGAAAGAGATTTAAGTTAGATGATTGTCTATAGTATACACGAAGGCATACGTTAGGTAACCTCGATACTATTTAAACAGACTTAATTAATGTATTGCAAATGAATTAATAAAGTGTAAGCGAAGCGTGTATCTGTACAGTTCGACTTTTTTCTATACACAACTATAATAAATTTTGGATAAGTAGAACATTTTCTGACACACCTTAGTATATAATAAGAGATATAAAATTATTGAAGTTATAAACTTGTTTACAAAAATGATATTTTACAACGTTTCTTTGCAAGTATATTTACTAATTTGGACTGCATTTTAACGAAATTTTATTGGACATATTATTTTTCTAATATTTAACGTTAGTATGGTATATGCAATAGTTGGATATTTAAATTCTTGTATATCTTTTAATTAGGAAAAGAAATTTATATATATTTACTCTGAAAAATATTAAAAAATTAATGTAAAATTTGTTTGTTTTATATCTATAGATTTTATTTAATTTCAACTCAATATTTTATTTTATACCAATAAATTTAATACAAGAGAGTGACATATATTATTGACAAGTGTGGAAGATATGAATTTTTGTATTATCGCTGCTGACAAAAAGGTGAGATTCATTTCGTCGTACTCAAATTCGACGTCAGTACACAAAATCATCTTTCTCAGGTAATATATTTAATTAATATATATTATATATATTAAAATATAATAAATATATATATATATATATATATATATATATATTATATTTCGTGGTATGATTTTCAGAAACAATTATTTCTTTATAATTTTAATTAGAATCGCAAATGCTTTATCACTATCAATTTTTCAATGAACTAAATAAAATTCGGAAAATGTGCAGCCAAAATGTGTTTAGATTTATATATTAATTGTAAAAATTAATAAATTCATTAATAAAATTTTATCATAGAAAATAATTTCCAAAACTGCTTTACCGACTATAGACACTTACGCAAAAATAAATTTTTACATCTAAAAATATATAAATATATTACATGTTATTTTTATAATTTAACAAAAGAATTTATTATATAAAATTGTCCATTATTATCGAGGATCGGTATGCAACCCAATCAGCTGAATTGCTCTGTGATAACAGCTGTTTAGCATATCGCACGCCACCTTATGTCTATTGAAAGTTTCGCGTTGTGGGAAAAAGTTATATATAATCATTCGGTGTCATTCAAAGCGAGAAGGAAGAGGAGTGTTTTGCAGAACTTTCAGAGCGATCTGTCATTCGCAATAATTCGATATTACACACCAGGATAGCTCGATCATCATGCGATGACGATTTTCAATCATCTTCGTAAAACTGCCAGTAAGCATGACAATTCTCAATTGTAAAATCTATTGTTTACCGCAGTGGTTTCTTTCAGTTTTTTTCCTATATTTTCTACAATTTTAGGAATATTTTATATCGTATATTATTTACACAATTATATATTTTGAAAACGTCTAATAATAAATTTTATCAATGTGGAGTAAGAAAAGGAATGGAAAGTAAAGAAAATCATGCGTACACAAAGTTTATCTTATCATATATGTTTTTCACGTTTTATTTCTTCCTTAATGGCAAAGCTTGAATGGGTATCTTTTCCATTTTAAGCAAAAAATTTATCTGAAACAATAGATATAATTGCGCATTATGTCAATGTGATAACCTGAGATAGCCTGAGGTAGCCTTAATATAACACAATCTTTCTAAATCAAGTATAATGTATAGTTTCTAAATGTAAAAGATAGTGCAATTTTATAAATAGAAACATTTGCTTATTATATATGATGCATTGTACAGGAAAGAGCATGTTCTAATAATATTTTAACTTATGATGGTATCAACTGCCTTGCAATTCTAATTGTATTTTTATCACATATGATTAGGCAACTATTTCATATCTTTTAAAGATAAGAATTGGTTAAATGATCAAGTTAAAGGTAAAGCAATTGAAAAAAACCACTTTATGTATTTATAAAACTGGATATTTTATTTATATATATTTGAATTTAATATGTTTGAATATTAAAACGTCTTTTCTTTTTATAAATGTATTTTTTTTTTACATATTTGATATTTTTACATGTCTATGTATTCTTTCCAAATTATATATCTTTAAATGCTTTCATTAAATGGCAAAATTCACTGATAAAGCTACATATTTTGAAGATATTCTATATTTACTGAATTCTATTATTGATATTTAAAATTGATCTTTTAGCTGCAATATGTTTATAATCAAAGACAAATTTAAAGATTAGTTTAAAGATTAATGTCTGACATGATTTTTTTTCCAGGAACATTGCAGCTTTTACAATCTCATTCTATTCATGCGCACAAAGGTCTATGTATTTTCTACCGAAATGAATCAAGTTTTGTGCCTAAGAAGGTACTTATTGTGGCGAAATTATCAAGATATCATTTTGAAAGATTACGGGAACGCGAGCTCAGTGAAACCCAGCTGAAATTAAAACTAATAGAGAGAGGTTCCGATTATGATGCTATGCTTGCTAGCCATTTTGCCACCAAAGCTGTAGAAGATCAAGTAATCAAAATCTTGCGGAAGATGCATGTGGAATATAGGATAATAGATAGGTAAGCTATCTTTAACAAACAAAAAAAAAAAATTATATATATATATATATATATATAATAGTGTTTAGCAAGAGTAGAATTTATACATTATTCACTTTTTCTAGACTTATAAAGATTACATGTACATTAATTTGAATAAATAACTCAAAGTTTTTTTACTTCAAATTGAAGTAGAAATGTGTATTATAAAATAAATGTGTATCATATATTTTCAGAACAACTTTAGATCAATCGCATTTTGCATGGACGGATCTAGTCCTGCCAATCGGCGGTGATGGAACATTTCTCTTGGCTTCAAATTTAATATTTGATAATAAGAAACCTATAATGGGCATCAATTCATATCCTGAGAAGTCAGAAGGTTACCTTCTGTTACCGGCAAAATATACGAAAAACATAGCAGAGATTTTTGAAATGCTAAAAACAGGACATTACAATATACTCATGCGAAGAAGAATTCGGACCACTCTGAAAGGAGAAGAAATATGGAAAGCTCCTTTTCATATGCACGAAAAAGGACGCATTGCAGGTGGTGAGAGGCACGTCACATATTAAAATACATATTAATTTTATTAAAACATGTTTTAATTAAATTGTTTAATGATATTTTTCAAACCGTAAAAGCAATAATTTATTTAATAATTATATTAATTGTATTTATAATTATTATAATAATTATACTAATTAATAATTTTAATAATTTATATGTACTTATTATTTATAGGTTTTTTGTAAATGAGATATTTGAAGGCAATCCTAATAAATTACCAAAAGAAAGGCGTCTACCTTGGTTGGCACTTAATGAAGTGAGTTAATCGATATTCCTCGATACATATACATACATTAATAGTCGAATAATACGACTGGCTCCTTTATTCTTATCTCAGGCCTGATTTTCATTGTTAGGTTTTCATGGGAGAAACGTTATCTGCACGAACAAGTTCCTTGTTCATAAAGTTAAATGAAGAGCAAAAGTATCAAAAGGTAAAAGGCTCTGGTTTGTGCGTAAGCACTGGCACAGGATCAACATCTTGGTATAAATCTATAAACAGTCTGAGTTACCAAACTACGCGAGAAATATTAAGTCTCATAGATACCAAGCGGCAATTTACTAATGACGAAATTGAGACGATTTGTTCAACATTCAATAGTAACTTACGGTTTAATGCAGGTTAGTACCACACATGTACTGTTACAATAACTCAAATATATATACATTTATAATATATATTTTAGTTAATATATATGTATACATTATATATAGACATATATATATATATTTATTTATTTATTTATTTATTTATTTATTTATTTATTTATTTATTTATTTATTTACTTACTTACAGAGGATTCCAAACTATGTTATTCGATAAGAGATATGATAATGACTGATGCAGTGTCCGTTCCAAAGCGCATATATCCTCGTGGTTTTTGTAAAAGAATCACCATAAGATCAGAGTGTTTTGATGCAGGTTTAGTTCTCGATGGTGGAATAGCAGTTCCCTTTAATTTCGGCACTGTCGCGGAAATAGCAACTTTTCCCGAAGACTCTTTGCGAACTATCACTCTTCCTGATTGAAACGATTGTTAGGATAATTTTGAAGAAGTATTTTATAGCATTGATATAAATATGATAATTTGTGATCATGTAAATAACATTCTCGCATGTTTCGTATTTTTTATGAAAAATAATTTTTTGGGAAGAATATTTATAGAACATTAATATATAAAAGAATGGAATCAATCTTATGCATGTCTATAGTAAGAAAGAAATGATGGAAATATTTATTTATATTATATTCAGGTATTATATGTATATAAGTTTAATGTAAAAATTTTTTGAATGTGCATAAAGTTATAAATATATAAATATAATATAATATAATATAATATAATATAATATAAATAAATATAATACAAATAAATCATCTGATTTATTTGATTGTGAGTCAAAGTGAAGAGCATTTTTAACATCCACGTCTTTTAAATAAATGATATATCTAGGAACATGATCATGTATATAAGGATATATTTAAGATGCCCAATATTGCCTACTATTGTTAATGTAAGATAACATGGATATATATAACATATGTATCTATATGAATATTTTATATGAAATTATTTTTAGTATTATAAGCCAATCCGAACAAACTTTAACACTAAGCTGTACTATTTTTTTATATACATATTTTTAAAGTACTTTATAATTCATATAAATTTAGAACAAAAACTTTATATTATTGTATCTTTGCTGTTCACTTAATTTCATAAATCAAAATGTATTTTTTCATTAAAAAAAACCTTATAATGTATTGTGTATAATTTTGTAAAGTTATATTTTAGGCATCCTATGCATTTTTCATGCTAGAATTAATTAATTTTTATTGTTAGACACACATATATATTTGCAATTTCTGGACATACATATATATTTACATTTTTTATAACGCATTATAGCTAGTAGAAAAAATATGCTGTGCGCCATAGATTTTATATTTTCGTGATATACATATTTATATATCTCATATTAAATTATTAATTTATAAATTTATTGATGTATAAATTAATTTATAAATTTATTAAATTATAATTGTGTACTAATTTATAAATTAATTAAATTATAAAGAAGGTGCGTTGACACGCGCGCTCGACATGAGACGCGCCCGCACGCAACACATACATAATATATATATATATATATATATATATGTATACGACGCTGAAGAAACGTCATTGTTCCCTCTTGCTACTTGTTTATATTTCGCGATTATACGAGATACGATATAGGATACAGTGATGTGTGGCCGAGGTGTCTGCATCTCGTGTGATACACGCGCGTGACATTGTTTCGTTAAACAATTCGACTGGACGATCAGTATCTATGAGCACTCTCAGATCCGAAACGGTAAGGGATATAATAAGGAAAAAAGTGAAAGCGGAAATAATCGGCCATGCGATACGGCGGTGCTCTTCGCCTTTGTGTTGCTCGATTTGACGTAAACATGTGTCTTTTCGTACGAAAATATGCGAGATTCGCTCTTTCGTCGATCTTCAAAATTCCTTTGTACGCATCGCTCGACGAAGTAAAGTGAAATCAAAACATTTGCGTACAGGATTTTGAGGTTAGAATGTCGAGTTAACCTTTGTTGATATTGCGTATCGAAGGAAATATTTTTCCCAAATTGTTTTCAATCAATTTATGTTAAAAATATGTTCGATCCAAAGTCATATATATTACATAAGTATTATATCTGTTTTATAATGTAGCTTCTACTTTTTCAAAAGATAATTTCTATATAGTAGAATTAAATGGGTGTGTGTTGATAATAGGATAAAACGAAAAAGACACACCCAAATATAAGAAAAAATAATGATGAAAAATATATCCCTAAAAATAAACTAAATATCCAATTAAAGTATCAATCGACGAAAATCTTACAGTAAACCTATGATTAATATTTTCACATTTGATGATGTATTTTTTTAATTAAATATTTTAATTGCTATAATAAAAAAGAATCATGTATCTTTCATAAGGCATGAATTTTGCTTTAATCTGTTATTGCGGTGATATGTTATCATTGATTTCAGTTGCGAAATTCTTGAAAAAGAATTTGTTGTAGAAGTCACACACAACACAAAATACAGACACATATTTTATGTAAAAGAATCATTCATTCTTTAATTTTTTAAATTTAAAGCATGATAATATAATGATTAACTTTAATTATCTCATCGTTATCTTATATGTATATGTGTTTGTGTGTGTAATAGCTACTAAAATATTTAAATTTTCTATATAAAATAATTATAATATTTTAATGCTTGAGAAAATTTAAAAATAAATGAAAAGAGAAGATAAAGAGTTTTTATACAGGAAATCAATGCACAAAGTCAAAGATTTATGAATGATATTTGTTAAGAAATAATTCAGATTTATAAATTAAATACATATAAAAAGTAATAATTTTTTAAAGACACATTTTTTCATTTTATAAATTTTATTTACATTAAATTTCAAGAGAATTTATATGTAATGTTTAATACTCTCACATCATACTTTAAGCAAGTATAATTTTTTTCAATTGCATAAGACTTATTAAAAGACTTCATTGAAAGATTAAATATTGTTTATTATCATACAGTAAAGTATTGTATGATACCATAAAGTACTGTATGATATCATACTTCCTATCATACTTGTGTACATAACGTTATCGAATTTGATATAAAATCTTGTTTGATAGCACACAATTGGAAGCATAGATATATTTTGTGTATATAGATATAAAAATTATATATATAAATACAATAATGCCAAAAATCTTTTATTAACATCTGATAATATGAATCATAAATTTTAAAGAAGCGAATAAAAGATAAGATTGTCACTTAGATCTTAAGGGAAAATGTGCATCTTTTTTATAAAGAATAAAATTGTATCCCACGATTATTACATTATTTATATATCTGTATGTGTACTAAAAATTGTAATATAACTTTTTAATATGTAATATAACTTTTAGTTTTCTATGATTATGTAATTTCTAACTTTTTATCATATTTTTGTCACATATTTTTCTTCTATATGCAAATTATCTATTGCTCATTTGTAAAAATTAATTATTAATCTATTGCTCATTTGTAAAATGAATAATTATATAGTTAATAATATAGTTAATAATTACAACAAATTTATATAAAAAAACATTGACTTTTTTCCAAATAGGTATTACTTCAACAATATTTCTTTGAAATTTTAAAATAAAATATATCTTTTTTGCATATTTATTTTAATTCATTTATACATGCAACAATGCTATAAATGTTTGCTATGCACATAGTATTTATTAGTAAAGAAAGCGATTAAAATGAAGAAACATACAAGTATTACTATTACAACTATATATTAACACACATAAATAAATCATTTTGTTATATTAAAGGTCGACGTTACGACGACGACGACTTCAGAAGTGTATCAGAGGAATGGCAGAAGATGAGAGGCAAATTAGGATGGCTGCTGAGGCCATACTGAGTGGTTCCATCAACTCTCAAAGAAGTTCAGTTACCCAGCATAGTATGACACGAACACCGGATATTGTCTTCAGCGAAGATTTGATCGCGGGAGCGAGACACAACGGCAAAATGTCCAACGTCAGGCGTTTCTTCTGCCTCTTCGTCACTTTCGATCTTCTCCTTACATTTCTCATGTGGCTCATTTGCACGATGGTATGTTGTAGCTCGATCATATTCTAGATCTTATTCACAATAAATGCTTAATCAATATAGATGGCAACGTTGATCTTGTCAGAAATGTAATAATTTAATGTAGCTTGCATGTAACTTGCTTGCTGTATTTATATTACATAGAAATTACTTTTTTACTCTACAATTTTATTTTAACATTTGCAAAAAATGTTCTTTCATATTTTTCTGTACAATTCACGTCTTTATTTTATGCAACGTTTTAAAGTTGGGATTTCATATCATAAATTTTTATTTTTTTCATGTACTTGAATATTCAAATAAATAAATTATTCAAAGATTGTTAAGAGATTTAAATAAAATTTACAATTACTGTATTATATATTCACAGATTGCAGGTGAAAGTTTAAAGACAGCTTTCATAAATCAGGTGATACACTATCATATAAAGACATCTTTATTTGACATCGTGGTAAGTATATTCTGTCGTTCATCGTAAATGAATTTAATTAACTGGATGACGACAGTGACGTTCAGTTCGTCATAATTTTTCATTATTTATTGGGAGCAGAGATTTTACGGATTTCATCTTCTCAGATGGCAGCGATTTGCAGGTTCACCGTCTTGTTGCTCTTTTATGCGCTACTGTATCTCAATCATTGGATTATCGTAGCTGTAAGTATATTTATAATATTAATCAAACTTTTCTGCGAGAAATGGTTTAATGACTTCAACAGAAAAAATAAAAGAAGAAAAGATGAAAAGAGCGAAACATCTGTAGTTCTCGAATTTTGTATTTAATATTGTTTTCAACAGATTTGTGATATGATTAATTAATTAATTAATTCAAGGTTTTGTGTTTTACAGATCTCAACTGCCACAACATGTGCCTTTTTAATTGCAAAAGTTTTTCTTTTCGATGTAAATATCCCTAAATTATTTATATTATTATTATATTTATTATCAATTTCTTTGATTAATATATCGTTTTTTTTCAGTGGACATCAGCTAATCAACCAGTATTCCAAGTTCTACTAATTCTAACATCTTTTGTGTTATCTTGGGCGGAGGCTTGGTTTTTTGATTTTCGCGTTATACCTCAGGAAACTCAAGCGAGAAATTGGATTCGAAGTAAGTTTTTCTTAATAATTTAGTTTCTTTTCCTAAACATTAATCAATAAATAATAAAATATAAAGAGTAACGATATAGTTGAAGTTGAAAATTTATTTATGAACTAATATCTTACAAAACAAATCAGTTAATTTAGTCAACAGCACAATAAAGTAAAATCGAAAGAGAGATTATTAGAACTTAATCATTATTTCACACTTTAGTGCGAAAGTATAGAAAGATATTGGCAAATTTCTGTAATTTGCAGATTTCCCAGATACAGAAAGAACTCCTCTATTACAAAACATTACCGAATCACGACAGTATGCAGCAAACGTCGATCACAATACATTTTTCACACCTGTGGATTCTCCAAGTCATTCCGATGATGAAGATACATCTAGAAAGCAAGAAGACTTGAGAAGATTATCAAAGTCCAGCGAGTTATCTACGTTTTTAGCGAAACTTACACCCGATAAGGTTGGTGAAATTAAAGTTTTTTTTTTTTTTGTATTTATAGGTTATTGATTTAAAACCTAGATTAATGACAAAATGACAGCGGCACGTGTTTAAGTGAGAATGTAAAATTAGATAAGATACGCATGAAAATAATGAACAGATGGGTTAGCTTAACAAAATTTTTTGATAATATCGTTTAAATTTAGAGTGTAATCCTGTTAATATCCCTGGCATTGACTATCGCATAAATCATCATATTATCATTGAATCATAGTATCATTGAAAATTTAGAAGTATATATTCGCATACGTCAAGATTGTTATCTAATGAAGATTGATAAAGAGATAAAAAGCCACACGTGTCGAATAATCTAGGACCGCATCATTAACTGAGAAATAAACGTATGTTTCGAAATCCACATCATGTCAAATAATTCAGGATCGAACAATTAAAAAATTTGTCAAGATCAAGGCTAATTACAAGAAAAACTAGAATTTATGACACACTTATGCTCAAAGTCTGAAAGAAGCTAATTCCATATTTGATAATATAATAAGATGATATAATAAGAAATCCCATTTAACATCATTTCATTTGATCTTATTGTAACGCGTTTTTATTGATGCTGGTAAAATTAATTTCTGATATATCAAATTTTATTATATATATGATTTTCTAAAATGTTTTTCTATTTGTTTGTATACTTTCATCTTCTATATCATTTTTACAAAAAATTTTAATGAATTTATCCTCTAAATTCTAGAAACGTATGTTTTGATCGTTTTACTTATATTATCGTTTTATATAAATATAAAAATAGTCAATGTCAAGTCTGTTTTTTTATATATCCATAATAATCTCTTAAATAGCAAGAGATAGCACAAAAAAATGGAGTGGGAGCAAAGTATGTAAAGAACGATATCGTTAGTTGGCTTATTTTTGCGTATTTAGTCGCATTCAATTTTAGTCTGCAAACGATTGTGCTTCTCTCAGTTAATTATTCGCGTTTTACGTTATGTTTTTAATTCTTTATACGTTCAACATACATATCTTTATGCGTACGATAATACGACCGTTCTTTCTTGGTGATGCGCTAAAATGTTTGCCCAAGTCTATAGAGAAAAGTTGGAACCCCCAAAAAAATTTGACAAAATTATCAACGAGCGATGAAATATTTTCTGTAAGTTATCTAGTATCAATTTGTATGTTTTCATTTCAATATTATTACTTACTTTACATACTTTATGAAAAAATTGATCTATTAATCATTTATAAATAAATTTGATAATAAAAAATATCAAAATATAATTGCAGAAAAAGATTTATTTAACAGCAAAATTTAATCGAAAGAATATAACGAAATTGATTAATTTTATTTTAATTTTTATACTATAGCATATTTTATTTAAAAAAAAAATATATATATATACACATGCACATTAGTTTATATCGCATAAACAGATTAGAGATATACATTAGTAAGAGAGAAAATCGTTTACAGATATTCGTAATATCTATAATATCTGTAATGGATGCATTATACAAATAGTATACAATGGTGGAATACAAATGGTTCACTAATTTTTACAAATTTACACAATAGTTTAAATATGATTCGTAGCACTTTAATATATATATATATAGCACTTACTAAATTGCAAACATTCTGATGAGTTTAAAACATTGAAATATCTTGTTACATTATTGTTATATTATTGTATAAATTATTAATGAAAAAATACAACAAACCGGATTATTAATCATTAATATCATATATTAATGAATTGGAAGATTTATTTTATTCAATACTTTTTTATAATTATTATAGTGAGGATGTATTTCTAAAATTTGATTTTAATATAAACGTGGATATATATTTTTATTTAAATATTTGAATATTTTAAAAAAGAAGTTTTAAATCTCTTTGAATGTGACGTTAAACATGAAACATTTTTTTCTCTTAGATCGATGAATATAAAACGAGCGCATCTAAAATGTTGCGAAACTGTCACAACTTATTAACTTCGAAAGAATGGAAGATCGAAACTATAACAAGTGATGGCGATGAAGTATCCTACATGCAGCTGCCATCAGAATGGAAAATAGATGGAAAGGTCGTGAAAATCACGGTAAGTTAGCATGCATTAAAAGCGTAAATTAAAATAAATGAATAAATTATAAAAGACAAAATTTTGTTTACGCGCGAGTAAATAAATTTTTTCATTTTCCGAAATAATAAAAACTATTTTAATTGTTTTAGGGCATTGTCAACGCGCCTGCTAGTATACTAATAGATTTATTATTTGATGGTATTGAGGAATTTCCTTTATGGAATAAACTTGTGACGGAATCGATGAAACTGCAGGTAATTTTTGCATTCTTTTTCTGTTGCAATATTTTATTGATATTAGTAACAATTATCTATTTTTAGGGTATTGATGAAAACACGGATATCGTTTATCAAGCGACAAGTTCTTATGGTGGTGGACTCATCACAGCGCGAGATTTCGTTATCTTGAGGCATCGTAAGAAATGCGGCGATTATTACATCAACGGTGGTATATCTGTTCCTACGTCATTGGTTCAGATTCGTCCAAATATGACCAGGTAAGAGACATTGAGAAAAAATGATATTTTTTAATATATAAAAAAAAATAAGGAGAGTTAATTGTTATTTTTTAAGGGGTGAAAACGGTATAAGCTGTTTTGCAACGGAAGAGTTAGTTGACGAGGAACCTAACGTTAATAAATGTCGCTTTACGTGGATTTTAAATACAAATCTTAAAGGCTGGATACCACAAACAGTTGTAGAAAGAGCCATGTCCACTAGTCTAACGGACTTCATCATATATTTAAGAAAACATTTGGATGATATACAGAAACCGTTAGTTTAGTACAATGTCGCTCATGAAAATGATAGAGTTACCTATCCCTACCTGTCTATTTTCCTACCTCCTTACCTAGCTATCTATTTTCCTATTTACCTATCTTCCTCCTCGTTAATATATTATATTAAGTCTATCTATCTTTTATTTAATATATATTTACGCACATAGGAGCAATTCTTTCAACCAATGTGAAAAGCATTTAAGATCTGCAACACAGATCTATAATAAAACTAAAACTCCATTTGCTGTGGACAGGAATTTGAAGCTTAATGTATGAGACGATTTATATACATACATATATTCGAATATGTTCCAATTACATCGAACAAGTGATTTATTTTGTGTCAATTTATCTGCGTAGAAATCTTATCGAAAACTAGAACACAGATATTATCTACATCACAACTTTATTTAGTGAAAAAAATTTGTATACAATTTTTTGTCACAAATTTAATTACGATAGACGTAATCTCGAGAAAGGAACGTACTATTTTATCCTAATAATTATTTTTTATTTATAAGACGTATCGTGTAGTAGTACTAATAGTTAAAAGAATTAAAAAATATGTTATGTGCTTTTTGTATAAGTGCCTATGAATATTTAGTTAAGTGCATCTTTCGATGTACGATGTACATAATGTATCGGAAATGTGACAACACGTTTAGTGTGCATGACAGCATCTATCACGTGTTTATATAGTGTATTGCGAGCCATGATATAAAAAAATACTATGGATAAATATTAAAATACATTTTATTACATCTTTTTTTATAGATATATTTAAAATGTTTCCTCTTTTGATTATAAGAGTCATAAAGCCTAATGTATTGATATTGTGTATATAATGTGCATTTAAATGAAGCATATATTGAATGAAAGTCTGAAAATATTTCACATTTTTTAAATTGCAATAGATTATTACTGTTATTAATTATACATTTGATCAATTTTATATTTCGATTGATGAATATGGAACGCACATTATTTTGTACTTTGAGTCGAGTATATTTCATTATTTAAATTTATGAAAAATATGCACATCTTTATTACTGACAAGTTTTTCTTCGATTAATTAGCGTTAGATATGTATGTCACGAGCGTAAATATAGATTTCAGCACTGTCTGATACTTATTGTGATTGTGCAATTTTATGATAGTATACTTGTTTCTGGAAAACAGTAAAAATTTGGCAGTGAGCATCCAATTCGAAGAATTGGCTGTACTTTCGTGTTATTTTGATATATTTGTGATCAGTAATATATAAATTTGTTGCCTGGTGTATGTATATGATTAATGACAAAAACGTGGTGACATAATTAAAAATATACATATTTTAACGACGTTATAACGCATTCTTCTCTTTGTTTCTGAAAAAAATTAACTATTTTCATAATTTAAAAAAAATCTATAGAAGAAAACTTGTCTATTTTGTTATGAAATTCAATTCACAAAATTAATAGTAAGTTAACAAGAAATTGTATAATTTGTTGAAAAATACTTCGAAATTATCATTAATCAAAAAATAAAGTTTTATTATCACACAAATCGTTGTATATATAAATATATTAATCGTTAAAAGATTTCTTATAATGGGATGAGTGCTATATGATAATATTTGGACGTTTAAATTATTCAATGTATAATATAGTGTCGATTTTATGATATAATAAACGCGATGACAGAGCATGTGTATGCAGAACAAATATATAAATACTCTACTTTGTTTTATATATATATATATATATATATATATATTTCACAATAGTAGACACATCAAGATAACAATTTGTATTATCGTTTTATATCACTGTGTCCTTTTTTCATTTGTGCAGTACATTCTTGCATTTTCGCTCTGGAGATGTTTACTGTGAATCAGTACTGTGTTATATAAATAAATAATACGTTTAGACAGAATAAGATAAGAAGATAGAATAATCGAAGATGATTTTATAAATCCGGCTAGGATTCGCGCGTAAAGATATACTGTAGATCAATAAATGCAAAGAAAGAGCATATATTCTATTCTTTTTCATAAATACATCCTCGAAAGCTTTCCAATCCTACATCGATATAGTAATATTTCAAATAAATATTTTGATCTTTATTTTCTATTTATTTATAATCGCGTAAAGTTCAATTGTTCTCATGATATATTATAAATTACACTAGTCAACACTAATTTTGTCACAAAAGGAATGACAGGTGATTTCGATAGGATTTTTCCCGTAGATTACGAGTCTGAAACAGAAATGTTCTATCACGTTACGTTTTTGAGAAAAACGGGGTCAAAGTGTCAAAAAACCCCGTTTTTAGCATTTTTGAACCTTTGTCACAAAAGAAACGGGACGTGATAGAATACTTTCTGAGGAGTCAAATTAAAACTTAAACTTTAATGTTATGAAGCAAAGAAACATGTGACAATATTGTGAAGTCGTGTAGCATAAGTTTTTTTACTGGGTGCGCGCCAATTTTGATCTCGCGTTTGACAATAAAACTGATTTTGAACTTGGTATTTAAATTTAGAATAAAAAATATCGAAAAAAATTAAAAATTTTGTCGAAATACTCATGTGTAAATGACGGGATCAAATTAGTTTGTTCAATAAATAAATTTTTTTGAAAAACATTTCGAGTAGTGAGAGGTGAGAGAAATAATTTTATGATGCAACCCCGTCATTTATATGAGTATATCGACAAAATTTTAAATTTTTTGCTGATATTTTTTATGCTAAATTTAAATACCAAGTTTAAAATTAGTCTTGTCAAAATTGGCGTACGCCCAGTCAAGAAACTTGTGCTACACGATTTCACAATGTCACGTTTTTTTATTTCATAACATTAAAGTTTAAAATTTAAGCTTTAATTTGACTCCTCAGAAAGTATTCTATCACGTTTCGTTTCTTTGTGACAAAGATTCAAGAAATGCCAAAAACGAGATTTTTGACATTTGACCCCGTTTTTTTTTCAAAAACGTGACATGAAGGAACATTTTTCGTTTCAGATTCGTAATCTACGGGAAAAATCCTATCAAAATCATCTGTCATTCCTTTTGTAACATAAAATGAGTCGAAAAATTAAACATTTCCGTTAATCACTAATTGTAAAATTTTTAAATATTTACAGATTAAGGATACGATACATAAGAATGGAGATATAAAAATTAATTTTTAAAGAGATATAATTGCAATAAATCTATATACTCTAGCATCAATTAACACGATTATATAGTGAAATTGCTTCGCAATAACGTTGCGGAACATTATTATAAGCTCGCTGTATCTCATATTTTACATATCATTAAAATGTCAAAAGTAATAACTTCATTAAATATTTAAATATGTCAATATATAGCATATACAAAGTTGAAAATTAATATGACAGATTAATTTGTTGGGATGACACCATAAAAATAGAAAATTTTGATGAATATTTTAACGACCAAAATTCATTATAAAATACAAAATAAACCTCAGTTTCGTAATAAAAATTTTGAAAAATTACGAGTCACTATACTTAATATAATTATATACGTATATTGAAACCTAAAATTTGGAAAAAATTAATTATCGCTTTAAATGACTGAAACTAATTAAAAAATGAAAAAGCGTGCTTTAAAATATGGGAAACGTTTATGAAATGGTCCTCAATTTCATAATTAAAAATATATAAAAATCACGTGTCTTGACCTAACATTACTATATATATTCGAGACCTAAAATTTGGAAAAAATTAATTATCACTTTTAATGACTAAAACTAATTAAATTCATTGAATATTATTGTTATTAAATATTATATTTAATTCATCAGATTTTAATAATTATACATGTATACAAAATTTTTTAATATACACATAATTTTCAATAGACTAAGTTCTTGATACATATACAATTATCAAAATGTGCATTGACAGCTGCTCACGAAATAAACGTAACGACAGAACCAATCTATATCGCGGACCAGAGGCAACAATACACTTCGAGACTTTCAAAAATCCTTCGATATGAGTGTACCGCGATACATTCGAGAATCGACTTAACATGCCTTTTTAAGTTTATAAGAAAATAGAAACTATATATTCTGTGTTTGCTGGACACATATTCGGAGGCGTTACGACAGTCTTAGGCGCCCCTACGTTAGAATTTGATCGTGTGTCCCAAGTAACAAAGACTCCATTATTTTGCAAAATTGCAAAAATAATTAAAAATTAAACTGTTAAAATTTTGCGCCCTCTCTAAACTTTGCGCCCTACGCTGGAGCATATATTGCGTACCGCCTTGTAACGCCATATTATATTGTAAGCAGGCATCCGGATCAAAACAAAATTAGGGTTTCGGTTACGGTTTAATAAAAAATTTAATAACAGTTTCGGTTTCAGTTTCAGTACTTGATAAATAAAAGAAACCATTTATATTACGGTTTTTTCGTATTCTTTCGTATTTTTATATATAACTAGGCCTAAGAAAGCGCGCGCCATTGTCTGATCTTGTTTAACGATTTATTTAATTTTACATAATTTTATTTTGAATAACTGTTTCGACAAATCATAATCCCGACAAACAGAAATTTAGCGAAACTAAAATCCCGACAAAGCAAAATACTGACAATTCAATATTATTCACAATATCGTCACAAACAAACAAACAAATTGTCGAGAGACTTTAAAAATGTCTCCCGACATTTAATAATTGTTAGGAGACTTTAAAATTGTCTTCCGACATTTTAATAATTGTTAATATTGACCACGGAAAACATTGACCACGAAAATATTGATCATGGAAAATATTGACCATGGTAAATATTGACCATGGAAAATATTGACCATGGTAAATATTGACCATGGAAAATATTGATCACGGAAAATACTGACCATGGGAAATACTGACCACGGGAAATACTGACCACGGAAAATACTGACCAAGGAAAATACTGACCACGGAAAATATTAACCACGATAAATATTGACCACGGAAAATATTGATCGGGTAAATATTAACAACGGAAAATATGGACCACAGTAAATATATTAACCACGGAAAAATTCCTAATATTAGGTTTTATTTATTCCTAATATTAGGAATAAATTTCTTACTTTCAGTTTTATTTTTTCCTAATATTAGGAAGAAATTTTCTAATATTAGTTTTTTTATTTCTAATATTAGGAATAAATTTCCTAATACTAGTAAATAACTTTTAAAATAGAAAGGCTATGATAGCCAACTGCAGATATATGTGCGCGAAAACAGCGAAAATTTAATTTTGTGCTGTCTTATAATTGTGCACGAGGCACGAAATTTTGCTTAGTAATTGCTAAGACTTATTAGGAAGATCTCATACTTGACATATTAATTCCTATATGTTCCCCTTTATTCCCCTGAAGTAATGTAGAAGGCCCCTGAAGTAAAGAGAAAAATGTATCGGTCTGAAAAAGTCGCTGAATCGGAAATCGAACTAATATTAGAAAGTAGGGATACTATTTTTAAAATTGTACCTCGACTGTTTAATAATTATTAAACTGTAAGGATTCTTTTTTTAAAGTTGTCCCCCGACTGTTTAATAATTATTAAACTGTAGGGATACTTTTTTAAAAATTGTTCCCCGACTGTTTAATAATTATTAAACTGTAGAGATACTTTTTTTTAAATTGTCTCCCGACAGTTTAATAATTATTTTGTCGAAACATTTTTTTATAATTGTCTCCTGACAATTTAATAATTATTTTGTCGAAATACTGTTGAAATAATGCAAGAACGTATTTAGAAATATGGGAAAACATCGATAAAATGATCAGTTTAATAATATAAACTTTTATAATTATAATTATATGATTTGTATTTTGCATTTAAGACATGTAAAAAATGAAAAATCTTTATTTGCGCATTGCTAGCTATAGTATTATACGAGCGTTATAAATATTTTCGTGCACATGCAAAACAAAAACTGGGATAAAGAGGGACAAAAACTTGTCATCTAAAAAAAATATTGCGGTAAATATCACTGACCACGATTACAAGTTATCTAGAATTTACTAATATCTTTTAAATGGATAAAAACTAAAAGTTTTCTCGCTTTTCAACGACGACGCATATACGCTATTCGATCCTCAAAGTACCCCGGTTTTAATAATAGAAAGACGCAATTAATTATTACCTATAACATTAACAGATATCTTACAAAATAATTTAAAAAGTCATTTAGAGTTTAATCATTATCATTATAGATTGAAACTTGATTATTATACAATCATATGCATATAGATATTTTATACATATATATATGTATATAATCTTATCGATCAATATATATTATTATCAATCAGTTGTATAATACTAAATGGTGTATACATATATACATATATTTTATATAAGTATCTATATTTCATATTACATATAGAACTGTATATGCCAGGAAAGCTCAACCCCTATAGTTAAAATATAATAGTCGTGAAGAGGAATAAAATATAATATTTGGAAGGGAAATAAACTTTGTGCATTTTGTAATCTACGAGAAACCATATATAAAAAGGAATTTTCATCGTCCCGTAATTGGTCTCGCGCGTTTCGCAGGTAGATCAGGATGCGAGGAAGATGAGAGTAATCTTTTTGCGCGTGCGAACGATCCGCCGCAGGGGCAGCATCCCTGTGGAGCAGGTGGCGCTGACGCAGGGGCCGGAGCCGGAGATCGCGGCGGGCGGGCCGAGCCAGTCGGCTCCGCGCTTCACGCGTGTGCGCATCTTGTGCAACGTTTTCGTTGCGTTCGGTGATTTTGAGAGCAAAAGAAAAGAGAGATCTCGCAAGTATTCGCGCGGTGAATAAATACCTGTCGGCGATTTATGAATAAACAGTTAAAAATTGCGGTTCGCGATTGCAGTTGAAATTAGCGCGTCTCTTATCTTCCTTTCGACGAGGACACCGGCTGAAGACGATGAGGATGTCGAGGATGTAAGAGCGGCGCACTTGGAACGTCTCCGATCCGCGGCACGATGGCGCGGAAATGGTAAATACACCCTGCTTCGTTTATTATTCTTCCCTTTCCGAAGGGTCGTTCTCGTTACGCATCCTTCACTCGCGTTTTACTATCTGTCACTCATTTCCCGCGAATCTCTCCGTGACACGCGTCCGTCGCGTCGCCGGTTATTACAGCATCTCTCTCGTTCTTCGATCACTCGCAGAAGTATTCGATTTATTTGCACTTCGACGCGATCGATTGTTTTGTTTTATTATATATGAATGTAAACCGGGTGTAATACGTTTTTCGAAAAAAAGCAATGCCTCGATTATCTCTCATTTAAATATGATACATTATACAGGCGCAATCGTGGCTTGATGTTATGATCAATAAAGATACAAGTACAAATAATAATGATAAGTAAAGATGTTTATGCTTCTTATTAAAAGTAAATACATTTTGTTCTCGTATGGAAAATAGCAAAAAATAATTTTTCTTACACACAAATTTGTTAGAAATTTATACAAGGATATATAAAGTTGTGTAAAATTATTGTTACATATAAATATATTTGATCTTTATACGATTAAAGATTAAAAACAAATTAGAGAAAAAATCTCAGTCGTAATTACGAATTATAGAGATTTGCATTGATAAAAATTAATAAAAATTGACAATTTAGCATGTATGTATATCATTGACTGATAAATTAACAGATGTTACTAGCAATATCTTTTGATTAGTCTCATTTAGAAAGCCATTAATTTTATTATTACACTTCGACCTTGTACACCAAAGTTTCCCAAAGATGAATTATATCCGAAACGATAAGACTCAAGCTTTATCCCTTTTTTAGTAATTATATACTGAACATATTATAGGCAAGATTGCAGCAATATTATAATGCAGAGAGCAAAACAGTTGATTCAGAAAATATCCCGCAAAAGTAATTAACATGTCGATATATGTAGTGTAGTTGGTTGCTATCAACCACGCGGTTAACTGTAATTAAATAAAGTTTCTTTACTATATAGGGTGTGTCGTAGGAAGCCATCATTTATATTACAACTTTCTAATTTCCACATTGTGTGCTTTCATATAACTCTACTATTAAATAAAAATGCTGCATTGTAAGGATTTAAGGATCAACACAATTGATATAAAAGATAATAAATTCACAAATTCGTTCACGATCAAAAAAATTCGCAAATTCATTATTTTTGATATCAATTGAATAGACAAATAGAATCGTTGAAAAATGTACGTAAATAAAATCGTTCTTAAAAAAATGATCACGCGTCACGAATTTATTATCGCCAGATCCTTGATGGCGATCTCGGCACCTTGACATGACATTTACTCACCATTCAGTTCCAATCTGAATAATTAACATATACGTTTTTGATCAAATACGTCCTTTTGTCGGACGCTTAATTGGTGAACGTTCGAAATTCGGCTTGCGATTATATGAAACGAAACTACAATTCCATGCCCTTTGTCGGAGATCCCTTTTAACCTTTGACCTTCACAACAATATTATACTATGTGCATGTAATATATATAGTACATATCTACAATATATATTATATGTAGTACATATAATATATAATATACACATATATTCACACGCGACTTGCGGTGCGATGCCCTCATTTTGCTACGAAAGACAAAGACATCTCGTGGCTTCGAATGCATTAACATAGTGAGCTTGAAAAAGCAAGTGTCTCTGCATTTCCGCAGCTTCATAACTTAGTTTAAAACTGCAACTTCGTATAATAGTAATTTACAAAAGGGTCCAGAAGTCTCACTCTATTCTATTGTGCAACTCGTCCTGGCCGACATTGCGACTTTCCACGAGTGCGGTTGAATGCGATGAATGGAGAATCAAAAACCAATGGGCAGGTGTAACATTTCTATAATATTGCACTTGACTTTCGTATTACAAACGATACTACACAATTGGGATAACAAATCATTCTTTCATTTCATATAGATAAATTACACAGGCCGACAAAAAAGATTTTTGTCGAGTAACTAATCAGAGTGTTTCTTTTAGATTTTCGGCTATATATAAAAAACAATGCCGCTGTCCAAATTGTTCCATGATGTAATAATTTTTTTATAAATTTTTATTTCATTTATCATTTGTGCTATAGACTTGATCTATAGAATCAATTAATAGAAATTTATCTAATGAATTCACACCGCGTATATGCTTCATTTTTCAATTATTAAATTACTCTGAAAAATGATAATATAAGCAGTTACATCAACATTTACTTTGACTATTTTTGTTGTTAATAATATGACATGTATTAGCAAAAATGGACATTTTTAACTGGAAAATTCTAACATAATTTTATGTAACGTCAACAGATGCTATATTAATAAAATTTCTATCACGCATGCGAGCGAGTTAAATCTTTCAATTACATTCAGCATCCACGGAATTCAGGAACTGAATGCTTAATGAGAAAGCGAGTAATTTCGTCGACGTTTATTTAAGCTGAGAAATAATACAAAATATGCAATTCACATGTTACACGCAAACAGGTTTTAGCGAAAAATTTCAAGCGATAGACCGACGCGTTGTTTTGAATCTCGCTTTGCATAAACATAAACCAACTCCAAAATACTCCGTAAATTTGTGCGATCGATCACGGACAGTCGATTTTGAAGAATAATATTCGGTACATCTGTCAAACATATGGTATTAGTTTATGAAATGTCCTTGAGGTTGTCTTTCCGACGAACGAACTATTAATTTAAAGTTGGCTTTAATTCAAACTAATCTCTCCGAGTTTTGCGAATGAATACCTGTATTCGAAATCTCTCCTTGCAGAAAATATCACAAATGAAAACGCAAGTTTTTATGTGCACTAAATCGCGATTATATCGAAGCAGAGTTTCGAATACCATTTCAAATCAAGCAGTTTCGCTTCATTTAATGAATTTAACCGCGAGCGGCAATAAATGCATGCAATATCGAAAGTAATAGCAATAAAAATAGATATAAAAATAGATATCACTAAACGCAAGTTTTATTTTATTTTTATAAATATTTTATTATGGAAATTATTGTATATAATTAAATTGTGTGATTCGTTGTACGTGGCAAGCGATTTATTAGTAAATATATAATTAAATTTCAAAGACATACAATAATAAAATTTTATAACGTGAATTTTCCGTTTAGCTTATTTTTTAAATAAATTAGCTTTTGATTGTTTTGTAAATCACTCGCGCAAGAATCATTTATATACATAATTTTCATTCGTGCAATTAATGTACCTTTTCGTAGCAATCAGAATCGCAAATATCTCTTATATCAAGATCCGCCTTTTTTCTTCACTCGTTTCATAAATATTGTTTTAATTTGCATCGCTGTGTTTTTCATACGCTTCATATATACAATCATCTTGATGAATTGTATACATTCAAAATACGTACACAAATGATCGTGAATGAAAGATTTCGCTCTTGAAATGGAATTTTTTTGATGTATGCGCTTACAAAGTGCATTTCAACAGGTTGTTGATTCAGCTGTCTATTATTTTGAATATAAATCATCAAAAGACATAAAACACATATCTCTTTCTTACGTTTCATTATTTCGTAATTTCGTGAAAAAAAATGTTTTTCTCTTATTGTTAGAAAACTTGAAAATGAGCCTGTAACTCACAAAGGATGCAAATTTCGCACAAAAATATTTTTATTTTGTTTCGGAAGATAGATGAATAAAAAATTCACTTTAGTGGATTTGCATTCATGCAAAATGAAAAATTTAGTGGATTTGCATTTATGCAAAATTAAAAATTTCATGTTGTCAAAAAAAGAGAAATTGCGTTTATGTAGAAACAAGTATATGGGAGAATGTGCGCAAGAAGATGCGAAAACATGAATATTGCAATTTTTATTTTTAAAAATTTTTAAATGTTCCATCGAAAAAATTAAAGCGCATAAGAATATCTGCGATATTTTTTGCTATTTTTGCAGCCCGAATCAATAGTCAGCTTTCGATACGACAAAAAACATTGAACATTTTTACAAAAGCTGTACAATGTACTGTTATAGAAATATTGTAGTATTAACCCGTTCGAACTATTCACAAATCGGCAGTCAAATCCGTCGATAAAGATAGACAAATTTCCGATAAACGAATCTACTTCTTTACAATTTTTACCTTTGAAAGATGTTTTAGCTCGTGAGTGTTTTCAAGTAATTCAATTGTTCAGTTCAATCGTTTATATCATCCGTAGAATTAATAAAGACTATTTTAATAAGTATTGCAAAAAAAACATGTATAAAAATTATATCTGGTAATAATTCAATGGAACATTTTAACATCTCATTTTCAGAAATATTTAGAAATAATGTCATATATAATAGAATATGCCGTGCAAAAAATTTTATTCTATTTAAATGAATTTTTTGACATTTTTCACGATGTAATTCAAAAGAAAGGTAAAGAGTACTGAATCAACAACCTGTTGAAACGTACTTTTCAGTACGCGTTCGTACAAATGTTCTGTCTGTCAAGCTTTGCCGAAATCTAAATTTAACCGCGTGCACAGAGATTGTGATAAATGTCTAATGTAAATCTAGCGCTAAATTAAGCGTATCAAATGTGTACATATCTAGGATTTCTAACTAGCATCCAGTGCCACGAAGACGTTAAACTATATAACATGTAATCCAGAATTCTACCGGTTTGGATCAGCTTTACGTGACGTAGAAGTGAATGTGACTTTTACGGTCGCATGGCTCTATGAATATGCATTGTTTAATTATATTCTCTGCTCGGCGCGTTTGTAAGCGATTGTCTTCTACAGGTAGACCGGAATTTCAAACAGCTCCATGTGTAAAAGCTCGATCGTTACTCACTCAAAATTCAAGGGCTCGTATATAAAGTATTGAGCATTAAATATGATAATGAAACTCATTATTCCTATACGTTTGTTCTTCGCATCTTGTCTTCACATCTCTTGTGTGGAAGTAAAATTCTCGAAATATTATAAATGGCAAGATAGATCGTTGTGGAAAATCCAGAAATTGAAATGAATTCTCTCAAATTCTAATCGCGACTTAATTATCGTACTTTACCTTGTACAAGTGAAAATTCTCACGAAGTAGAACAACAGTCTATCGCTGAATATGCGAACAGGCAGACCGAAATAAATCCGCTTCTATACCGCGAATATCGAACTGACTGCATCAGATTCTACATTCAGCATTCCGCATTCAGGACTGCTTAACCGCGTTAAGAACAATGAGCCTCGCAACGGAAGCTTGCCAAGCTTCATTAACGTGCTTCATTTGCAGCGCGCGCGTGCACTCGATTGATTTATTCCATGAAAAGGAAAACAAAACGGCTTTATACGGTTCGTAAAACTGGCTGTTAGTCTCCTTTGACTTTATATCCCTTAATCCTTTTTACGGCACCTCTGCGACAGAGAACTTTCATCGCGTAACCGCACGAGAAGCCTTTTTCTCCCACATTCCCTTATCTGTTTCTCCCTCTGCCTCCTTTCTTCCTTGTGATCTGGCGCATCCCTCTCTTTCCCTCTGTATTTTCTTCACCCTTTCCGAACCCCTCATCCTATCCGGCTCAAGGTCAACCAACGGAGGATGCGTTACTATGACGACGCACGAGCTCAGTGTTACGTGCCGCCCAGTCCTATCCCTTTTCCATATTACCACGCACATGTCTATCCGTTGTGTCGCCGAAGACCGAGATGTGTTGCATAATTTTGACAATGCGTCGGCAAACATGTCACCGTCGCAGACAGAGGGTGCGCGATGAAACGTGGCGTAATTTTGACAATATACGTCGGCGAACGCATGCATGCGAAAGATATAACGGAGAGAAGTTAGGGATTAAACCTGTCAAACTCGATACGTAATATACTGCCAGAGTATTCCCGTATACCTAGTCTCTTAATTACCAGAGACAATGTGAAACGAGCGTGCATCGCATTGAAATTGCAGACACGCCAATACATAAATACCACAAAATTGCGTTTTCAGGGACGCGTGTGCGACCATGTAAAAGCACGTAGTCATCCGAATGTTGAATTATATTATTCGAAAGAGATAAAAAGAGAGAGAGAGAGAGAGAGTACATCTGATATAATTGTGCGGCTTCTGAAAAAGGTCATTTTATTGTTTCTCTTTGTAGTCTTTGTTGTAACTAGAAATTTTATGTATATTTTACAGAAATTGTTATACATTTATTTAAAAAAAATATTTTACAATATTTTGCACAATAATATATATATTTTAAAAACTGCCTTTCGCACAGTATAATAAATTCTGTATTTCTATGAAATATAGTCACTCGAATTTTTCTCTTGACAATAAAATCTTATAAAATATCATTACTATAGTAATCAGTAGTCATGTTCGTATTTCACAAAATGATGCATGATGAATGAAATTGCACATGACGAAAAAAAATAATGGCAAAACTAACTATTAGATATCATTCGAAAATCGATCAATTTTCTATATAGCAATAAAATGAACTTTATTTTCCGGTTATTGATGTTTTCATGTAAAAAGCTTCTTAAATCTCGATTGTCATTGAATCGAGATTATTTTGCGCGTTGTTGCCAACAGTTTCTGTTGTCGTAAGTATAACTTGTGGAATACGAGGTAACCGGGTTAGATGGGTGTCATTGACATCAAGAATACCAACCGACCACCTGTAGAAACCCATCGTTAACGCCAACTACTGTCGTCGCCAGTGGTCACAATAACTTACCAATTATGACATGTACATGCATTAATGAGCTCACCGAGCGTAACTATTTTCACTTATATCTCACAGATATATGACGCTATAGTAGACAAGATTAATCGAATATTGTTCGATTAGTGTTAGCGTTCGAACAATTTAAGAGAAATATTCTACCACAATTTTCTAAAGTATAACTGAAAGTATTTTCTATATGTGTGAAAGTATATTGTTCAATATAAATATTTTATGTCGAATATTGTGTATCAGATTTATTCTCTCAATCTCTTTAAAATTTTAAATTTATAACATAATTTACAAGAACGAAGAAAAAATTAAGCTTCTAAAAAAAGAGAGCCTAAAGAGATAATTAAATGATTTAATTGTATCGTGAAGAATATTAAAATTTTAGAATAATCGAGACTGAATTGTACACTGTTATTATAATTAGAAGGCAAAGAGCCAGAAAATCAGAGAAACCATAAGATAGATGAGTACACTGCCAGTTTATATTATAATTCTAGACAGCTCCGAAATTCGGGTAGCGCGAGAAACTGAACATCGGGAAAAGTGGAAGCTTTAACGATTTATTTTGCGAAAACACGTATCATTCGTATTCGTTTGCTGCCAGTGTGAGTTCTGTTAGTATATATATACGTACCGCACACATGTACTGATTGCATCCGTAAAATTTACGCGAACTCGTATAAATCCCGGAAAGGTCACGCTCGACCGGCAAAACGATATAAAAAATTTAAGGAAACGCGGCGCTATATATATCCGTTTAGCAGTTTTATACTGAAAGTGAGAATCCAGTGTTTGAGAGAATTTGGAAAAACCGTGTGCGACATAACGTAGAAATAAACGCAACGAGGAACGAAACGTCAACCGATTGTCGAACACAATTTTTTTCACAAAAATTTTTGCGTTTATTTAACATAATACAGATGAATGGTAAATGGTGAGGCAAATACTTGGTGTTAATATTTTAACATCAAAAAATGCAGTTTCAAGTAATTTGAAATAAATTTTGTGTAAAATTAACATAGTTTTAATGTAAAAATTAATTAAAAATAATTTTCCATTTTATCATCCCTCCTATAAATTTTAATAGACGAATTTTATCATTCTCTCTCTAATAATATAGGTAGTATATTTATTATGTAAAACTAAAAATAAATGCACATTCCGTTATTTTTACATTTTTTCAGTTGTTTTAATAATTTAACATTTCAGTTCAATTAAAACACAAACCAGCAAAATGTCAAATTAACAGATGAATGTTAAATAAATATTTAATAGAAACAGAAAGCTTGTAACGGGGACTTTTTTAAACAAGAAAACACAAAGTTTCCAACTGTGAACGATATTTTCAATCGTGTGAAGCATCAGCGTTGTCGAGTTACCATGTCCAGGGTGAATTTTTGATTTCGCACGCGCATTTCTCCGCATCCTTTTACGTTACACATCTCCTTTCTTGGGAAAGGCGTCTCTGACGGCTTTTTAATCTCGCATGCTTTTGTAACGCGGGACATTGTTATTACGCTGCATATATCGGTTGTGCGCGTTCGATTGACAGGCAATTGCCGACGTATTGTGCAAGCAACCACGGCATGATTACAGCCGCGAGGCAGCACAATGGATTCGTGCGATCGTTTGTTTTCCTTCAGAGCGGCATAAAGAGCTGGCTGGTATTACATTTTTCTTTGAATTGTCCGTGACATACGTATTATATACATTGCACATATGTATACGTCTGCGAATTCACGCAAAGAGACGATGATACCCCCTACATCCCTCTCATCCGTCTTACTATACATTCTGATTAACTGTCTACATTGATCCGCAGTAGTATATACCACTTACAGATCGGACGCGAACTCACAGCTGGCTATCCTTCTTCCGAACCCTTCTTCCAGCTTTCGTACGTTTCTTCGGGATCGCTTGGAGCAGAGAATCGCAACACTCGTTTTATCATCCTATCGACGGTCTTAGGAAAGTTTCTCTTCTCGGTTTTGTAATCCACAAATACATATATCTAGCAAGATTTATGCGTAGACATATCCGTAGTTCTATTGTTAATTTAACATAAATAATTTTATATTATATTTATTGTTACTTTTGAAGCTACTGCAGATAGTTTACAAGAATTTAAAATGATAATTTTGAGGGTGAATTATTTTTGTAAAGCTAAAAACATTCGGAATATATCGGAGTTTCTGAATTTCCGGTATTTTCAGGTTCAGGATTAATTGGTAATCGATTGTAGTTATTTTGTAATCTTTTTAACGAGAATATGATTGTACGCATTGTACCTTCGTAAAAAATTTATTATGCGTTTGTTTTTGTTATTAAATTCAATATTGATTATTTTAATGACACATTTAGGAAATATTGATGGTATTGCACGTTAATTACAAATATTAATAAAATATGCTCGAACTGCAACCTCTCTTACGCTGTCAATTCGAAACGTCAACGATCATCAACGATTCTACTTCCGTCTGTCACGCTGTGTTGAACACGTGCCATTTGATGCGCGGTCTGCGTGCGACAGGCATGTCTACGTTGATTGCCAAAATTTTCAGTCACTTACACATGTCTCTCAACCGGCCAAGTCGAGAGTAATGCAATGAATTTCTCTAAATAAAGCTGCTTGAAATAAATCTTATGCGTCTTGCGATATAGTAAGGTAGTAATTGCGTTGGTCGGCAGTCAATCGAATTTGTAACTGATAATTTTCAACTTTTGACATTCAAAATTATTCACAATTTATGAATAAATTAATCAAAAAATCAAATAAAGATATAATGAAAACTATATTAAATATATTGACACTTAATCATTGTGAGAACGTGTTAGAAAAAAGATGAAATATTTTGAAGAATTTTAGTAGAGCTTCTACAATGCGAAACGCAAATTTCAATTTCGACGAATTAGAAAGAGCCAAATGGACACGGATGATAGCGTCAGTTTCAAGGAAAATTAATTTTTCGTTGAAATTGATTAGTTGATGTACACGGAGTACTAATTGTTTTGGTTCGATACCAAGTAACTAAATCTAAATTCGAGATTTCTATTTTAATAAATCTCTCTTTGATTCCCCTCCTCTAAAAAAATAGACAAAAATGATATTTTGTAAAGATATATATATTATTTTTGAATATATCACAAGAATAAAAATACACGTCATAGGACATAAAAATCAAGGAAGAATACACACAAAATAGTGCCATATATTTCTCTAAAAATAGAAACGCTTTATTATCGTTTTAGGAACGTGTTTACTGTTTCCGCTGATATTTCTGGGCACCCAGAACTAAAAGGGTGCTAAAACGGCTACATAAATAATTATTGAACTTTTAAATCGACCCGTTCACGAATCCCTCGCTCTCCGGGATCGTATTTTTCGCCGCATCGTCGCTTAAAATTGTCGTACGGATCCGCCTGCTCAATGTATCGCGAAAGAGTAGATGTGTTATCAGTCGCAATTTATTTTCGCAAGAGGAGAAACGATGCAGCACCGCCGAGACACATACGACACGCGTCTTCCGAGCCATCTTAAAAGGTTTCCTTCCTCGGTGACTCGGAAAATTCGTCCGGAAAATACATCCTCATAGGCGATTGGCTTCGCTCTCCATTACGATCTGCCTTCGCGATCATATACGAAAACGCATCGAACATTTCGAGGATACCGATATGGCTGCTGGAATTTAATACGTCTTGCATATATACCTATCGTCACGCCGACAATTTCATTCGTCATGGAACACGCCAGGCATAAAGCCTCGAACATACCGAGAGATTATTTGATGCTTTCGTCACGATAATTATTGCTCCGCCAGAGCTATATATCATTTTAATATAAATAGTAATATATAATAAAATTTTCATACATGAAAATGTATTATAGAAGAAATTCTTTATACCAGATGAAAGAAGATTGATTGTCTTTCTCTTTCTTTTTCCTATTCTCTCTCTCTTCTACAGTTTCTATTTATTAAAGCTATACACTTCAATGTCTTGCAAATTATATATTTAAAAAAAATGTTTTAATTTTCGTCAAATCGATAAAATATGATTACATTAATCATTACAGATATTAATTTGCATTCTCCTGCAAACAGAGGAAAAAAGGTGCCTAGATCAAGATCTATATTTCACATTGTAAAATCCAGCCGGTTTCGCACGATATTAATCGCTCATTAATTATTTCTTGACGATGCGCACGATAGAACACGGACATTTTCCAGTCTCGTTATTGCGGCGCGCATGCAGGTATATCGCAAAAGCGACAGATGTTATCGGCGATAATTTATCTTCGGAGAGGACGAAAAGAGCGATGCAACTCTCCCCGAGGTGTGCTGCGCTTTATGACTTCGAAGGAGGGTCTGCTGCCGGTGAAAAATTCCGCTCCCGACAGCGCGACGTGGCGCCTATACGGTGACAATAGCAAATCTGCCGTCGAGCATTAATTAACACCCCGCAGTCACGTCTCCTTCAGGATCAGACCTTGGCTGCGCGCATGGGTTCTTGAAATAACTCACCTTTTCCCCGTGCCCGAGTTAAATTATTTGCGCGCGGAACGCGTTCCAAGACACGGCCGAACATTAATTCGAACGAAGCGTGTCCGCTTTCCTCGTGCTTTGGTGCACTACGAGGGATTAGGCGATATCTCAGTCTCATGAGAATTTTCGACGTTAATAGATTCCATCCGGAGAAATAATTTGTTGAAAAAAGATTTCCCTTCCTTCGAACATGTATATTTTATTGTTTTCGATTTTTTTATGCAGAAAAAAGATATATCAATTCGAAATTTACAAGTTTCAAATAATAGTTGTATCAAGAATTATTATTATTTTAATTTTTGATTAATATTATATCCTTCTCATTAGATGGAGATTGCACTAGAGATGTTAAAGAAAATTTAATATCACATGTAAGTACCGCGAGGAAAACGATTGACACGCTTCTCTAGTTTCAGTGCCAATAACATCAGCGTTACCGGTTCATTAGTTTGTTCATGGTCTCTTCTATTTTATTTACAACTCTGAGGCATTTATTTTTTACGGCCACTGCTTTTTACAGAATTCATACTCCAACAGAATACTGGTCTTAATCGCATATCAGTCAACATTAAAATTAAATCTGCTAAAATAATTTGCTCTACTTTCTATAGGAATATCGATTTTTTTTAAAAATCAAATATTCGATTTTCTTATATATATATATATATAGAATTTATGTAAAGAATTTACAGTTACGTTAGAATTTATGTGAACTGTATATTATATATATTGTATATTTCATGTAGTTATATTTTTTCTTTACATAACAGAAAACAATTAATTACTTGCTGAAACACTAATTGATAAATACGAAAAGACAAATAAATATTACGAGCGATTAATGAAAGAAAGTATCAATATTTACGTTAATATATCTACGCGTGATAATCATCAACAAAAATAATTGCTCGCGAATTGAAAGATTGAAACACTAATTCCATATCTCATCTGAAAATTAAAATCGAACTGCGCGCGCGATGAGAGCACCAGATGTCAATCATATGGGATCTGTGCGTCGAATTACGCGGCTTAAACCCGCGTGAGATGCGTCAGACCAACTCGCTGTTTGCTCGAGTTTGCGAGATGGCTATCGATCGTTGCGATATTATAGCGTAATAAATTTTAATAGGCAATGTCGAGAACGAGCCGTCGATCGTCGTTGCGTTAACAGCGTTACGCTTGTGGATGATTCTGTTTCGCGCGGAAACATTTGCAATTATAGCCCGGCTGTGGTTATCGTCCTTCGGTCCTTCATGGAAGGGACGGACACTATCCACTGACAGATTTTCATGCACTCCCGTAATCCCAAAACCGTTCCTTTAACATCGATGATAATCGTCTGCGCTTTTACAGTTGCATGGCAACTCGAACAGGGTCAGGTGAAAATATTTCTAGCTTATAAGTATTTTTCGAAATGATCAGCGGGAATATGAGCGTCCGTAGGATTTTTTCCAGGTCGGAGCATAATTAAATTTTTTTGTTTTTTATTTTTTGTTAATTTTCTTAATTTTTTAAATTTAATTTTATTTTTTTGTGTTATTTTGTTGTTTTTATTTTTCTATATTAAATATGCAAATAAATTCCAATGTTTATTCAAAAGGAGAGCTTCATTTTTTTACTGATTCCAAGGAAGGGCAAATGCTCTCGCTACCCTCTACGGACGCCCACGAGCGGAAATATTACCGAGCAAAGATGCAATAATTAAAGGGACTAGTTAATCCTATCTATGCATTTGACATATCACTTAAAAAAATTGAAAAATATTTTTAAATAGAATTATATCGCGGAATGTTACTCCAATGGAATTTTAATTGAAAGTTTATTAAATATTAGATGACAGATATTTAATATAGAAATTCCGAGACTCTATGCTGAAAATATTCCCTCTGCAAAAAAAAAAACGGCTTCAAATTCATCAAACACAAAGAATCTCTAAGATACCATCCGCTTTTCATTCTGAAACATTGTATACATTCGCTCTCCTCATTTCAAACCTTCTTTAAACGAAGGCAAAACAGTTTTTCAATCTACGTATTCATCTACGCACAACTATTTTATAAATAATTGCCAATAGGGCGCTCTGTTCGGCAACGGCGTCGTATTCTTTTCCAGGTCAACATTAGCATAAAACGGGCGGAATTTGTTACGTTTTTTTTGTACGCCACTCATTGATGTGTCAGGATCAATTCCGATTTATCGAACACGATCATTAGGGATATGAGCGCGCATTATTACCTCATTATCCGTTTATTTATTAATTATTTGGACCACAATCGATTTATAAGGGGACGTGTTTGTGTTTTTGTTACTTAATTTACATTGATAATGTGTATGCAGATATAACAGATAAAATAATGATATAGTAGTTGAAATCTGTGTATTAAAAGAATTATTTACTGTTTACAGAATTATCAATATCTAATTAGTTCGCTAATATTATATTGAAAATTTATTCGTTCGTTTTGCTATTTAACAAAAAAATAAATCAAGTAATTAACGAGCAGAATATAATATTGTCTAATTCAGTTATTATCCTGTAGCATTCTCGATGTGATTATCTGTATAATGTAATGTACTTCCTTTTTCGCGCTATATATTTTATATTGATCACTTCTCTTTTTCATATTTATAAATAACAAGCTAATTTTTTTATTAAACGCATATTAGAGATCTCCTCGACAATCTAAAATAATATACAAAAAATTTGTAATTTTGTTGAAAGATTTGAATTATTCTAACATATGCGTTGCTTGCTAAGGACCGTTTAAATAGCCGATAATACGATTATGATAGTTTACGAAAATGTTTCGGACGCAAGTAATCTCATCTATAACTATATTAATCGCGTATCGCTTTATATGCGGTGCATACGACGCTTCGCAGCGTGAGATAATATTAATTTTGCAATGTTATAATCTCGGTTGATATTGTTAAAAATTATTTTTTGATTGGAAAACACTTGGTAATCTTATATCCTCTTAATTGCATCTAACGTTAAGCTCTTTAATATATAACTTTTTTTTATACAACTTCCATTTTTAATATCACGCAATTTTAAATTTATTTTCTATGGAATTTGTAAATGAAATCAATTCACAATCATAATTGTGCATTAACATCCCTTATTTTTAATTCTAACAACGAGTTCTTCAATTAGTCTCTTGATCGATTTTCTAGTTTTAGATAAAAATGAAAGATCGAACGAATGCTAGAAATATAATTACTTTACATTGCCTCGAATGATAATGCCGCACATGTTAGGCAAACTTATTAAAGCACGATTTTCTCAAGTTCTGTCAACCGCAAGAGAAGTAGATAGCAAATCCAAGCCTCCAAGGACAGCTTCATTAAGATGGAGCGACTTCAAAGAGTCTTATCTTCCGATTCTCGAAAGGAATAAAGAGTCAAAGATTTCTCTCTTATCGGAGCACATCCGAGAGCATCGGGAGTGCTTTTTCTTCGCTTCCCCCGAGAAGCATTGTTCTTCGACCGTATGTCTGAAATCTTTACGACAACGAATCCTATTCAAATATCTTTCTCTCGCGGAGACTTTAGCGCGTGGGTGTCGGAGCGAATCTACGGTGTCACTGTCGACTCAAATATCTCTCAACTTTCTCCACAATTCAAGCTAGTTGAGAAATTTCAACAAAACTGTCTCGCATAGTATAAGTATCTTTTAGACTGGAGAGAAACGTAACTATGTCATATTTATTTATTTTACATCTCTTTTTAAGATTTTATTGTCAGTATAACGTGTATCTTTCGTGTATCTTTCGTGTAAGTGACAGATAATTAAAGCGCAATATCAGTTTTTTTGTCATGTAAAGATCTCTTCTGTAGCATCTAATCGATATATTTATCAGATGATAAAAAGATAAAAGATGAGTCTCTCTATATAAAAAATATAAAGCAAGAACGAAAAATATACTCTTTCACGAAAGACTTTATAATTTTATTAACAACACGCGTCGTTTTAAATATAGTTTACGGTTTTTCTTCACGCTCCCCATAATGTTTAATTTAATCGACAGTCAATTATTAAACTGCATTCTAATTCGGACAAAATCCCTTCTCAACGGATTAAAGTGATATGTCGTTCGACATGTGTTTCTGGATAAACTCTCTCTGTCAGCTGCTCAGTACCATTAAATGCGCGTCGCGTCTTGACAATTACATTCGATACAATTAATTACTATAGAATAATTAATAATGTAATAAGCGATGCTGTACATGTCAATTTGCTAGATTATCAGTAGCTACACCGCTGCAAAGCTCATTAATAGGGATGATTAAATTTGGTATAACATACCGCAAGACATTTACTGTTAAATATTAGCTGACAGTGCATCACAATGCGTGGTATAATTCCAGAATTACAATTGCAATTGCGAATGCACAAAGAGAAAAAACAAGAAAATATTCAATCACAAAGTTTCTAAAGTTTCTTATCTTAAAATCTAACAAAGTATTGTTAGATTTAATGAATATTCTGGCCACTCTTTTCTTCGTGACTCGTTTTATATCGCGCTCATTCAACGAAATCAATTTTGTGTGTAATTAAATAAATTTCTATTGCGAGAAATACTCTTCGGTAATAAAAGACTAAGTATTAAAGCAGGTATCGTATTATTGATCGCGGATTTACTAATGTTTGCGAGTACGTGAAAACGCTCGTGTTACCTGGATATCACTGTATCTCTCTACCGAGAACTGAGCATCCCGACGGACTCGAAACTGGAAACGCATTAGAGAATTTGCGGAAACACACGGTGCATCAATAATTAACATATACGTGGCTTCCATTACGTTGAAGATGCCATAATGGTATACGCGGTGTAGATTAAGCCTTTGTCCGGAGAAAATCCGGAGAGTAATAGTAAAATTGCAATGTAAATCAATTTTAAGCGCAGTTGTATTAAACTAAAAGTAATTAGTGCGATCAACTTGAAGTAATAATTAAATTATCTATTCTTTTACTCTTCCAGTTGCAATAATTATCTACGAATAACCGTGCATTTTAATTATAAATTTTCTTTCTCTGCGGTTATATTTAAATGAATTCATATATATATACTATGTCAGTATAAAAACTTATTAGCGTAAAACGTAAAACAAGCAAATCGGAACGAATTGTAATGATCTTTAAAGGACGAGCGTTGTAGAACACCCTCCACCGAATGAAGAATACTTCATGTTAGTTAGGCACAGTTAGCGTTAATCGATGCCATCGAATGGTTCTCCGAAGGACGCGGACGCGAGTTTAACGCGCGTAAGAGGATCGTCGTAAGCGATCGGTGAAAACGGAGGTAATCGAAGTGTAATGATATAATTCGATCGGATGAACAGGGAAAGAGAGGCGTTGCCGAGAGATACGGGCGACGACGAACAGGGCCGCTTGTAAAAGGATCGCGGCCGACTATATACGGGAGCTTTTCTGGGGTAGGTTGGGTCACTTTAACGAGATTCCGACGTCGGCTAACGAGACTTCCATAGGGATTTAGATAGCGCGTATAACTAGGCATATAGCCGCGGTAATGACGCGAATCGGTGTCACGTTTGGTATCGCTTCATGCTTTGGAATTTCGAGCCGAAGTTTTCTCTCTCTCTCTCAGCAGCGCGTTTCGATGAGAGGAAGGTTCGGAATCCGTCCATCTGTCGCGTTCTCGTTAGTCTGCAGTTGCATGTTACAATTCTTTGAAATAAAGTACGCGCGCACGCTAATAAAAATGATTGTGCAGAAATTTTATTAAAGGAAGAAATAAATATGTAGGAAGAGAAAATATTTGCACACGCGCAAAGAATAAAAAGTGCATACGAGTAAGTTCTCGAAACGTTTCTCTTTCGCGGAAAGAGTTTTATTAGTTTAACGCTTTGCGGTAACATTTTTTTGAAAAATAATATCGCGAACAATTATACGCGTGATTTTTATTCGGCAAACAGAACTTTCAAAATGTTAAATGATTTATTGCAACTGCGTAGAAAATGTTAAAATCATATGGTCAAATCATCAAATAATATTTAAATTAATATTTTATAAAATTTTATTTCTCTTTTGACAATCACTCCACGTAGCTTCGTTATGGATATTTCATGCATATTTAACAAATTTGATATTATATTTGGATAAAAAGTACGTTTAGTTTTTTCAAATGCTATATCTATAAATCTTGAAACGTTTTATATATTTTGGAAAGAATGTGTGCGTGTTTTCTACAAAATACATCAAACTACATACATATATAGTTCTTTACTTCTATTGTGTCATTTTATAACAGAACTACTTTCAAGAAGTTTATGACTTTCGCGAAAGGTAAAACGCGGAACGTTATTCACACATTGCGTTATATTTTCCGATGTAAGTTATAGACTGCTATAAACGGGATTTTATTTTTCTTGAGTTTCTTTGGACGTCATGGCTAAGCAGCGAAACATTATAAGATCCGTAACTCATATAGTAGGCTCACGCTAAGGGCTCATACTTATCTTACTTCTCTTCCGTTCAAATCCTGTTCAGTGCGATACTTTAGTTCATAACTCCTCAGAGTCCGTTCACGATCTCGTTCACGACATCGCAGATACATACATCTTTGGGCACCGCCCAGATCTCCATAATATATACGCATAAATCTGCATGTCGCCGCTTTATTCCGCCGCAATACGTATATTGCAATTTGAATTAGTAGAGCGAGAAACACTTAATGTTTTAATTAAACATTGACACAAGATTAAATTTTGGAATTATAGATCCTTAGATAAATATAAATGTAAATTAATTTATATTTCATATTTTAATTCAGGTTCTAGGAGAGTTATACATCTAAGTCAAAAATAAATTGCAATCTTCTAAAATTTAATTTTCCAAATTTTTTCCTCTTTTCTCCATAATTATCTACTTAATTATTTTTAAAATAAAAAACATCATAAATCATTGTTCTTGATTTGAAGAATATTAACCTGTTAGAAAACGTCTATAAAAAAGAAGAGACTTTCATAGAGAGGATATGAATCTTTAATATACGAAATGGACGAAATAAAATCACGGAATTCATAGTTAAAATTTGGTTGTAAGTTCAACTTAATTCAATGAAATCTCCGACAGATAACGGGTAATGACGTTGGAAATTTAGATACTTCGCACAATTAGTAGCACGATAGTGGTTCGATTTATCTTCATCTAACTCTAACGTATCGCGTAATGTCAGTTAGGTTCAGTATTACGTAATATTATGTTAGTCTTTCCTTTTATCAAAAGATGCAAAAATAAGAAACAATATTTATAATTATTATAGAAAAATAGAAATGCGTAAGATATGATTTAAAAGATATGGATATTCAGGAAATCGAAATATTAATTAATTAAATGATTAATCAATTAAATAATATAAATGTTACATTTGTCTCTAAATGGACAAGTTTGATTAAAATATAAACGAAAAATATCACAATTTTGTCGTCTCGCGTGAGAAAAAAAAACGGTGCAACAATTCGCGAAAATTCTTCGAGAGTTTATGAGACTTTGCGAAGCACGTCAGCTTTCTTGTTGGTAAACTTCTCGAAGCGTACGCGAGATATGAAATGTTGCTAAAGGCGCAGCATAATTATGGCATATGAAACTTGCTACGATGTGCTGACGTGCATTTTGCCTGCTACGTTAAATATATTTAAATGTATTTTTTCGTCATTTCAATCTAAATAGACACACACACACACAGAGAGAGAGAGAGAGAAAAATCTTTATTTCTTTGAGAACAAACGATGCAAGATTTGCATGGAATAAAATTCATCATCATGGTTTTACCGAAAGCCGATTGAATACCATTGCTATAAAAAATTTTTTTTTTAAATTATAAATGATGAAAATAAATTAGAAGTATATAAGTGAATGTAAAAAGAATGAATCTTATATTCCAAATTTCTTGCCTTTGCAAACATCGCAAAATTCTTTTAAAATTTTGATGTAATAAAGGGGAAGAATTCTTTCTCTACACAGGAAATTTCTTTCTCTAAACTTTTATCGATACGTTTCATAAAAACTCCTGATGATTAAAATAAAAAGAAAGGTTTTTAAGAGAAAGAGAGAGAAAGAAAGCGGCTGTTTAGAATTCTTAAAAAGATTTTTGAAAAAAGTTTTCGTCTTAAAATATGTATTTCTGTGTTTTTCCGGAGAATATCTTTAATGTGAACTGGTTATGTACCACTATAAAAATAAAACCAATTTCGAGCAAACTTTGGAATGCACGGTAACGACGTTGATGCAAAGTTACGAGTATACTACGAATAAGCGAACGATGCTAACCGAAATAACCACGGCGCTTTTATCGCGGAAAAATGTCGACGAGGAAGGTGCGAAAGTCGAGCAATTCGTAAAGAAGCACGAGGAGCACGAAGTTTCTTCGTGGTATGTAATAGAGCGACGATGTCGAATGTTAATTACAAACAAACGAGAGGTGCGAAAATCAACGGTTAATTAAGTAAGATGCGAATAAGGAAATGAGAAAAAAGCGATAAAAAAAAAAAATAAAAGAGTAATTGGGACGGAGAGTAGAAGTTTATGGTGCTCCTTATTCGGGCAGAAAACTTCCGTGTTATACCACGAAAACGAGCTTCGTTGCGCTCGTCTTTATCTTTTTGTACGAATTTTTCTCCTCACACTCGCCTCTTCCGTTCTCATTTCGCTGATTTTTAGTATCGCGATAGAGTGATGTGAGTGTATTCTGGTGAAATTGAGGACTCGTTTCCGATGAAGCGGAAATCGAATATTCCACATAAATCCAGCCATCGATTGCACATCGATATTCAGTGAATTCGTAACATTTTGCGGAGAAATTTTCCAGCTTGCCCGAAATTGATTCGTTAATTATTTATTGCGAGAATGAGAGCATTGTATAATTAGTACTCATGTACGTTTTGTCTGATTTTTTCTGCGTTACCATGTTTCTCTACATTTTTAAGAGAGATTTAACTATACCTATATATTTTTTATTTATTTACTTTTCATTTTAAAGATACTAATTACGATAGTGATTTCATTAAGATGCCATAGTTCAAGTTTCACAAATCACGTATCTATCACAGCACAATTTTTGATAATTTAATATTATTTGCATTTAACAAAATTTATGGAAAATAATACAAAAAGAAAAAAAAATGACAAAGTATCGCGGAGAGATTTGTATCTTACAATTAGAAAAAAGAAAAGAAAAATTCCTTGAATCTATCGGGTAAAATATTCAGGTCAAATTCTGCATTGGAATAAAAAGATAAATATCGTCTATTATATCTAATTATATGCAATTACATGATCAACGACGTGCAAATAAAATATTATTGCACAAAATATAGTATACGCTAAAAAAAATTCGAATAAGTATTTATTTCAATACTGCCAAATAAATTATTTATTTGAAACTAATAATATTGATTTGATATGAAAAATATTGATTTGACATAAGAAAATTCTTTTCAAAACAAATAAATACTTATTTGTTTCAAATAAATGATTCATTTGGCAGTATTGAACTAAATATGTATATTAATTTAGTCATTTTTTTCGGTGTACTTTTCTCACGTGCGCATTTAAGCACTGCTTACGCGTGAATGTGCTTGTGATGTCACCGCGGCGCGTAAATGCATCCGCGTTGACATTTGCATAAATCCGCGTGGCGCATTAAATCACGGGTCCGCTATGTCATGTGCAAATTGTCGTTTAGACGCACTTTATAATAACACACGTCTGTAACATTTTGGGCGCGCGTATACATATATATACTCATACCCGGCGCACACGTACGACAAATTCTCAACAAAACTCGAATCGGAATCACGTTGTCTCATAAATCGCGAAATCCACGCATTCCGCTCTATTTGCAGGTATAGGTAATGGAAAGATCATCCATAAATCCGCGCGATTCTTTAATCGCCCCGGGGCCGCGCAGTTTCGATTTCGCGAGGCGCATTTATAAATTGCGCCCGCGGGTCCAGAATAATTATAGATCACACGCGGATTCGTACCGTAAGAATTTCACACGAGGCGCAAAACAATCCTAGTAGCTTCGCGGACGAATAAATAAATCGTCGTAGTAACGCGTGACGGTGGTCCGCAGTTTTAACGGCGCGGATCGTAGGCGTTCCTCGGGACGCGAGTTAGATTATATTCGCCTGGGACGACGTGTAATTTATTACATAATGCGAGTGGTATATAGTGCAATACGCGCTAGTGTGTGTATAAAGGTACTACGGACGCAAAACTTCCCTAAACGCGGACCATATGCATTTCTGGAACTCGCGCGAACTTTATTACATTGTTGTGCGCGTGTTCGTGATTTGTGATAACTTAAGGTGTGATGTTGGACATGACTGTTTTCACCGACAAAATGTTAATTTGTAATTTTAGATTCATTTTTTGTTTTTATCAAATTAAAAATGCTTTTAGAGATTAAAGTACATATGTTGATAAAGGTACATAGTCATCTTTGATTGGAAAGAAAGAAAAAAATTCGAAAATTTACCGAGCTGTCAGTTTATACAAATATTTATTTTACATTAAAGTTATACAGTTTGCGAGTACAAAATAAGCCCAGGAAGGCCAAGGAGATAATATGTGAAAGAATGGCAGAAAATCTTTAAAATTGAGTTTAGAGGTTTAGTATTAAAAAGAAAAACAAAAAGTCTGATTTATGTAAAGTATACATGCAATACTAAAGTAATAAGTTAAAAAAGAGCAATAAATTATATCCAGGATATTGGTACAGAGACGCTATAGAGTTCTCAATATATATATATTTATATTTATAAAAGCAATAAAAAAATGAACATAAAATTACAAACTAATATTTTGTCAGTAAAACAGCATTCTCTCAATAATTGTGCGAGAGATACATAAATCAAAGGTAATATAGAGTCAGGTATTTTCCTTCAAGCTTCATTTGGAATTTAAAATAACATCTACCTTTAAATGTATGTATATGTAAGATTAGTTTAGCATATGTATATTTATGGCTGATCAATTCAATGTTTTACTACTTTGGAAATAAATTACTGATCTCGATAAATTGAAAACAGAATTGTTATAGAAAAATACTGCATCAGTGCTTTCTCTCTCTGTGTTTGTATCATTTCTGCTGCTTTCTCGTAGTAACTTTACATTTTACAATTTTGTTCGAAGAAACCTTTTCTCCAACAATGAGAATCGAGAAATGCGTAGGATATTTGTCTGAGCTTTAATAATAATAATAATACAATGCTGATGAAAACATGACGCAAGAATTTCCCTATCGTTATCATTCTCTTTCTCGCGTGAAAAATCGCATTAAACAATTAACATCGTTGAATGAAGTAAGATATATTACATTCGTGCAACACAATTCGGACAGTTGCGACATTTTACACGGTATATAACCATTCGTAACGCACGCGCATCCTCGTCTCTAAAAACGGCCGATTTATCGAGAAAATTTATGACCGACAATGAATTTTCAAATCGCAAAATCCACGTATACACTTCGGATTTTGTGTTATATACACTGGCGTTCGCATAAATTCGCTGGTGCACGCGCGAGTTGCCGCGCGAGGCAATGGTACATATGTTGTAAGTCGTCGTTGTCGTCGTCATTGACTACGAAGAAGTCATAAACTCCCGTGTTTTCGCATGCAAGCGTGTATTCACACATGTAGTAGCCATAATATCGCGCGCGTTCGCCCACTCGTGTATTTTGGGGGATCCGTGCGTAATATACTTCGTAAGAAACGACACGGTTGTCGTAACGATGCAGTTTTTACGACAATTCACAAAATGGTAACGGGAGGCCAGGAGACATGTATATTGTCATCAAGGGAGAATTTATTCCCGTCGAAATCTCCAGCCTTTACTTTTACTTTTAAACTTATACTTACTTCTCTTTACAATGTTTCTTTCTTTTGGTGTATAATGAAAGCTATTCTGGGTCTGGTAATTGAGTCATAAATTTGATTTTGTATTCTTCGAATGTTCACTTTAAATTGCAAAATGATGACAGATATAGCAAAGAGTAAAATTCTGTTTCAATTTAAACTCACCAAAAGTTTTTATATTTATTAAATAGTATTATATATTCTGTCTTCTATAAATTTTTTGTAAATTCGAATAATAAAACTGACATTTTTTCAATTCAAGATATCGTCTTTATAATAAATTGAGACTGAAATTGATTGATTGCAAAGCTCGTTTAAAAACGATCTTTTTATTTTCAATATTACTAAAACTTATTACGATTGTTTATACAATTCGAATTTCTAACATTTGTGCTCGCGCGCGCGGCAAAACCGCATGCGAAGCCGCATTGTGTTCTTAGCATATGTCGACCAACCAGAGCTCAGCACGTGAAATCAAATTACCTATGTGTAACCTCATCAAACAATTTGAACGAGAAGCCAAATTGGTTCCTTTGAACTTCAACAAAGTGCTGCGCGCCAAAGGAAAATTGTTATCGTTGCGACACGTATTGTATCTCGAAAAAAAAAATACAAAAAGGAATTTGTTATATATATATATATATATATATATATATATATACACACGCACACATACAGTCATCATATTTTATATATAAAATTTTTATACATGAATTCTTTGTCGTTAAAAATTTTCTCTTGAAACACTCTAACATGTCGCAAAGATAATTTTTTGTAATATTTCAGCGTGTTCAGAAATTAATTAGTTTAAAAGCTAGCTAGTTAAAATAAAATAACATGGATTTGTTTTCGAATATAGCGTGAGACTTGGTACTGTCGATTGAGAGCTTTTTATCCGAGCTTCTCTACGAGAGTTTCCGGTTGAAGAGACCGATGATACTTGTCTGTTAAAGTATATAATTTCCGTACACTATGATCAAATCAAACGATGCGTATTTCGCAAAAAAATAAGCTTCTTTTCGATTTTCATATAGATGGAGATTAATTTTTTTTTTTTCGAATTTTGTACGGATACCGCAAATTAGCTCTTCTTTCGTCTTTTCCTCTTACCCTATCATCTCGCGAGTAAACACGTCCGTTGAAAAAGTGTCGAGCGCGAACGGAAGCGTCCCGAGAAAGGATGAAAAGAAAATCCGGAATTCCTTTGCTCCGGTTTTCTAACGCGATGAGAAAAAAAGTCGGACGAGAGAGCGGAAAAGTTTTCCCGTCATGATACATCTACTAAAAGTACGCTCAACACATATATATTTACACACATACATACATATGCAAACATAGACATCTCTCTCTCTTCGCTAAAAATACTTTTGCCCCTTATCAGAGTTCACAGAGAGCCTCTATTGCTAGTAGAAAAAGCTAGTCCGGCTTCAAACGAGACGAACCTTTTAAATTCGTTTTGCCGTCTGTCGTTGCGCTTCTCTTTCTTTCTGTGTCACTTGTGATTTTATGCTCTCGTTCAAAGACTATTATTACAAATCACGCGTAGCACTCTCCGTGGACAATCCTTCTCGAGGGAAAGAATTTCCTGGAAAGTCCTCGAGAATTTCAAGAGGGTGTTTCGATCTACGTGCCGCACATAAAACGATATAACGTCGATTTCGGATCTGAATGCATGATTGTGAAAATAATATCGCGATTTGCGTGTAAGAGACAATGTTATACAAGCGAAATATACATATATTGACATTGCGATCAAATGACAACATCGATAAATACGCAATTCAGGCTATAGATATTTTACAATTTTGTATTCTTCGGTAATGTTCGATTCTTCTCGATTTCGAATTCCGTGTATCAGATTTTATATGCTGAAATTACACCTCGAGTTTTATTCACGTGATTTGTCGCAATTGATATTCGAACAGCTACTTCATAGCTATTTTCCACCTTTCATTATCCGCAGTATTATAATACTCTATTGTCCATTATTAAATTTAGAATCGAAGAAATATAATTTAATGTTCCAAAAGAATGAAGATCCGAAGGTATGAAGATACAATAGATGTAAAAAAATATATAAAATAATACATAAAATCGTCGTTATTTTTAGCCATAAACATTAAAGAACACAAACTCGAAATGAAATAATACTCGCAACGTGAAATATTATACACTGATTTCCCGTAATTACTTTAAATAATTTTTATTAAATTTATCTTTCAACTTATGATTCTCTTTGCTTTTTTTAAATAAAAAAGTGGTCAATCTCCTGACATCTGTTCCACTTAATTAGTGCGATTAGAACAAAGCAGACAGCACTTCTAATTGTGAAAGTTCCAATAATTTTTCATCGACCAGTGTCCGCTGGGAGTATTAAAAGTGTCAGAAAATTATCGTCATATACGAAGCTGTCAAATACGCAGCTGTAATATATTGCCTCGTTAAATCCACCTTCGACCTTTCCTCCGGCAAAAAGTGCATCGTCTTAAAGCGCTTTACGGAGCTCGTAAATTTCCTCCTGCTGATTCATCTGTTCAATCGCGCGGACTACCAATGGCTTCCGCCAAGCGATGAACACAAGATCGCGGTTTCGTTAGATGCCTCGTAATTTATCGTTCTTATTACAGGAAATCCGATTTTCGATCACGGCGCGAGAAAAGCGCGAAAGTCTCTTATCACGTTTCAGTCGCAATTGTAATTGTCAATGATTACGTACGTGTTCAAAATCGACGTAATTTTTCTTTTTATAAAATAATATTTATATCTCTATCTTCAGATATTTTTAATTCTCTTCCGGGAATCTTATAATTGCGCATTTAAAAGGAATCTCTCTGCGAATGACGAACTCCGATAAAATATGAAATAAGAAAATGGAAATACGGAAATAAAAATTTATCGATAAAACGGACAGTCGCGAGGAATCCTTTTAATAAGTTATTTGAAACATGAATTTTTAAATAATTGAAAAATGTTTAGATCTTTCGACGTTTAAAAATCCTCGAGAAGCGCGAAATTGTTCTCTCGCTGCTATTATTCCGCCGCTATGAGAAAAATATTGGTGGGTGAGCGATGGTCACATTTACCGAATCGATTTAGCGCGAGGTGTCTCGTATGTCGCTTTTCTCTTTCGCTTCTCGTGTCGACCGCAATACGCTGATATTAAATTGAAATTACTGGTATTAGAGTGGAATAAAGTTTGTGCCGCGCGCAACTTTTCCCGAATAAAAGTAATTTCCATCTCGGTGGGTCGGTAAACTTTAAAATAGCGGAACGCGCGAGGATGATAGAGGTAGAAATGCTGAAATCCTTCATTTATCCTTTATGGCAAGAAATCGTTTACTACTTATAAAGCGAGCTCAGTCAGTTGCGAAGTAAGAAGTTAATTAAACTCGTGGATTTGAAATTCTTTCCCTACATCTCCTCTCTCAACAATATATATATATATACCATATATATTTCCTGAAAATTGATTTGAGAGATACTGAATATTTGCTTACGTTTGCCAGCTAGATGGTATGCATTTGCGAAGCTTCTCGCATGCCGAACGAACGGCAAATTTCTATTTAAAATTCTCAAAACATCGAAGACAACATCACTCGAAGTACGTCAAGAAAATAGAGCCAACGCTTCTGCCTTTCTAGGCAGCGCGGCGAGCTAAAGTATCGAAACTCGATATCTCGTGTCGCGGGTTTATGCACTTATCGTCGTCAGTGCTAACGCCGGATGTGGAGTGTTGAATTTTAAAGCTTCTCGTCTACGTGCACGAACTTTAATATGCGATTCGCGCGCACGCGTATTCTTTGCGAAAACTTTCAGTCTTTCTGTAATCTAATGCAGAATGAGAGAACGACGGTATTTATGTTGCGACTTGAATGAATCATCTGTACATCTATCCTAAAGGGTTTCTTGCATTTTGAAATTTGCATCAATTTAACACACCATGACAAAAGAAATTGTATTACAATAATACAACGAGACGCAAGGAATGCACAAGAACGAATAAATCAAATTTCCCTCTTTTCATCCTAAAAGACTCGTATAATCCTTGGTCAAAGAGGCGGAATAATTTGTTGGACCGTCGTATTCGCGCGCCCGTAATGTCACACGCACTTTCGCGGAGAAATAATGAAAGTCCGTATAATGGAAAAGGTGCATGTCACGTCACTTATACGGTAAAGTGATCCTATATAGGAGAGCGCTTAATTCGGGCTAGGAAAAGAGAGAAAAACGCCGAGCAACCACCATCGGGACGCGCTCATTTATCCCAGCTTCTTGACGCCCTGCGGGCTATAAAGAGGCGAGATTACTTTTTACCGACGACGACGATGACGACGACAACGAGAGAAAGATACGTTTCGCAGAATAAAAAAAAAAAAGAAATTTTTTTTCGGACCATATCCCTGCCATGCCGTATGATCTTGTCACTTGCAGAGATAACGGCTCAAACGTGTTCCGGACGGTTAGTACGTATTGATTCCTTCCTGTGGCACTTTCCACCCTTTCTCCACAACCACAGTCTAACCCTCTACCCTCTCTCCCTCTCCCTCTCCCTCCCCCCTTGACACCCTGTCGATAGAAAAGCGTCCCTCCGCCCTTGGATACTCCTCTGCTGCCACCGACGGCTTTTCAAGAGAGCACTTTTGATCTTATGCGTCGAGACGCATAATAAGAGTTCTATACAAATCTCTACAACTAATCAGATTTCCTGACTGATGGAAGATGAACAGAAAAAAAGCAAGCGCGACAGCTATATAGAATTCATTTACGCGTGTAATACGCGAAAATAACTCGTCACTATAAGGTGACGTTTGCATATTACTTAATTCTGTGTAATTACGTTAAAACACGTGAGGTAGCATAAAAATATCCAGCGCTAATTTAATTCTAAAAAAGCGACGATCCAATTTTTAATATTTCAGCGCATTTTAATGAGATTCGCGTGTTAATTTTGTTAGTTAATAACGTTAAAGAGGAACAATGTGTTGTTATATTTATTGTAGATTGTAATATAGAGGGTTATCTTATGTAAGGTATATAAATAGAATAGGATCTAGAAGCACAACGCAACATAATATAGAGCAACACAAAATAAGCATCTCAACATAGAATTACATAGAGTATAGTTAAGAGCAGCAAGAAAATACGTAACAACTTATGATAGTTTGCGGAGCAAAACGTGTGAATAGCGTACAACATGAGCTAACTTGGAATATTTAAAAACCTGTAATGCATTAAATATAGCTAATTTACAACAACGCAAAAGTTTAAATAATTTTTATAACGTCCTTCAAATGTTTATACATTAAATTCAACCAATTAAAATTAACAGAATGCCATTAAAATTATAATTTATCAAAAATTTTAATCAACCAATTGTATTTATTCATCGAATATAAAGATAGACGGTTTGCAAGCTTTATAAATTTTATAAATTTGTACACACACAATTTCAGTTATAACATAATAAATTAATTATTCGTTTTGTTATAAAAAAAATTAATTATTTATTTATTATGTACAGTATAATGATATAAAATTTGTACTGATTGTACTTTATATAACTTGTGACAATATTGATAATATATGTGCGAATTTTATTTCGAAAACATTTTATTCTGAAAACTTTAATTGAACCAACTATGTAGTTTTCGTTAGAAACTTCGAATGATCGCGTACTAATAATTAGATTTATAGATAGACACTGTGAGAAACGTGCTCCGAATCAGAGATTTTCGGGCTACGGTAAGCAATAAATTAATAAAAAAGACAGCGTAGTAATTAAACAATCAACTTAAATTGTTAGACCTAAAACGCTGTTTGTCATTTAAATTTTTATTACCAACAAGAGTAGCTCGTTGAAGAACAAATAAATTGAACCAAGTTATAAATATCCTTTGGTTTGATATAAATAATGCAAGTTTTAATTAGCAATGAACTAGAACGCGAGCAAATATATTATTAATAAAATACAGTACACACGAATAAACATCGTATTTATGACCGAGAATGTTAAAGTCTGTTTAAGCAATTCATATAACTACTCCTAGTATAATGCAGAGTTATATGTATCTTTCACCAAAATCTCGTGAGATAATAGGCACATTCTAATAATTAATATGCAAATTGTTTTGAACCATACAGATTTGTCTTAGAAGAGAGAAGTATGAAAAACACACAGAGAGAGAAGCTGTTCACACAACATTCATCCAAATTAAGTTTGACGATAGAATATCAAAAGCAATTCAGCAAGCATCAAATATAAGAAAAAATTGAAATTTAATTTGATTTATAAATAAATAAATAAATAAATAAATAAATAAATAAATAAATAAATAAATACGCACATTTATTTCTCTATTTATCATACTTATCAGTTCGTAAACGGAATTTCGTTCATTATTCGTTATACTACAGAGACAGTTCAGATCGGATTTTATTTATGGCGACCTAGAAATCGCAAGCATTCATTGCGGTTTTTACAGCGCTGAATAAACTTCGCTATTCGTAATTCATCCGCCCTCTCGACGACATCCGGCGGCTGAGGCCAAGCCTCTGTTTTTAATTAAATGCCCGTAGCGTCCCCCGGCGCATCTTTCTCTCGCTTTTTTTTCTCCCTTTCTACGCAATCTTCCTGTTTTTTAACAGACATCGATCGTTCGACATCGTCAGCGACGGTGTAAATTTAAAAATCCGTCGTCGCATTTAGTCGAAAACTGAATTTTCGATTCTATCTAACTTCGGATACCCGCAGGAATATCTGACTAAAACCGATTGAAGAGCTCATCTCGAAACCGCGTAGTTTAAATCCGTCAAATTCATATTTAAAAAGAAAATGAAGGTACACCCGTCTACAAAGCTTTCAGCAGATTCTTTTTCAATGACTTACGGTCCTATTACTACACAACCGTAATGTTTCCATCAATTTACAGTACTGTCAATTACACAAAGGTGAACGAGATAATTTATATAACAAACGGAAATCAAAGTAAATAACTTTACTGTGCGCACATTTTGTACTAGTGAACGAATTTCAACATATCGTAATGATGCGTAGGAGTATAAAATTCATATCTCCCATGCGTATGTAGATTAATAACATATTCGATATATGTATATATGTATACATATATACGCCATTTGGATTTCATATCGCTTTGATGTAGCCAATCATCTCTCAATGTGCATGATCTACGATATATTAAATGCGAACGATCAAAACGATCAAAACGAAATGTACACGCTTCTCGCATTGCCCTGCCAGTTGCAGAATCTCAATTTTTTTCAAAGAATATATAGAATATATATAGAATATTGCCTAGTATTCGAGGGTACATGTCAAACCCGCGTAAATTGACTTTGATATTGTAAAATCCGAAAATCTAATATGCAATACAATAATAATATTAGTTATATTTAGTAATTTAGCAATATATTATAATATTAGAACGTAATATAGAAATTTGTCACAAGAATGTTTATAACGTTACGTTGATGCATTAAGTAAATATTATACGCTAATATATTTTATTTTATATAGCAGAAAAAAATATTTGATCATATATTTCATTTATTACCAGCAAAATATAGAAAAAAGCAACGTGAAAAATACATTGGATTTGTCCATAGCGATTATTTTGCGAGAGCTGTAAATACGACGCTATGTGACGACGCAATGCGCAAGGATTGAGATTAAAATTAAAAAATTGGTTTTTGCGAGCCACCGTTTTTGCCAGCGGATAGAATGTATCGAGTATTTTGTTACTACATATTAAATGTTCATTGTATGTTGATGGTGATAACAACGTGTAATGATACTGAATAAGCGTAAGCTTTCGCGTAATATAAACTTGTTACGTTTTGAATCATAACCATATCAGATAAGTTAGATTATGCAATTTGTGTTATTAATTATCGAATGATTTACCATTATAGAAAGTGGAGAAATTGCTATAGATATCTCACTACGAACATGTATACAAATATTTTACGAACTATACGTATAGTATTCTAACATGCATGTATTAATATGTTCGAATTTTCTAGGCTAAACCTAAGGTCAATTTCTTCGTTAACACTTTTTTCCTTTCAATCCTACTTTCTCTATAATTATTTTTAGAAAATAGAAGCAAGAAAATACGTTGAAAATTTTTGCGTGCCACTTTTAGATAAAAAGATATTTCAATATATAAAGCGCTACAAAATTCTTTAGCCTTAATTATACTAATCAAAATATCTGTTCCTTAATTATTGTGTATTTTCTAATTTTATAGACACTTTTTATTGGTGATTTAGTTCTGTATATTTGCAACAGAATAATTACTGTCGCCCCTTCTTTTATTGTTCTCTTTTTTGTTCGCAGTTCGCAAAGTTGTTTTTACTTTCCAGTTAATATAAACGTCGTTGTGAACGAACGATCATTGGTAAAGTAGAATGTGCTAAAAAAAGGAGAAAGAATCCCGGCACTTTCGAAATGCGCTACCAAGCATTATGCGTTTATTACCGGCAAGGGTGCAATTACTGAATTGTTGTGTGTTAGGTGTTTGCAAAAATTAAAAAAAAACTCATAATTGTAGGAATAGAATCGCACGATCGTTTATGTCGTTGCAATTTTAGATGTAAACATGAGTAAGCACATACTGTTTTGATAAAAGAGAATAATTGTTATATTAATTAACAATACAAGATTTTCTTTCTACAAAGTAAAATAAGATTTTGATTAAAGTTTTCATATTTTATGACAGAAAAAGGTCTATGTAATATTCTTTTATATTTATTCTTTTGTTTTATTTTATTACTATAATTAAAAAAGCTGCGTAAATTGTGAGCTGCGTTTCATAAATGAGGCAAAAAGTATATAGCAAGATTATCTATCTTAAGATTCACTCTGTGAGGAAGCTTGTGTTGTACTTTTTCTACCGTGTATATTTTTACCGATTAACTATAGTATAGTTCGTGCCTGCTTGGGTTTTATCAATGCATAAAATCAGGCACGTGCAACTCCTTGATAATAACTCTGTTATTGCATATCGCGTGTAATAAAAAAGAAATATATTTAAACCAGTTATCTCTCGTTAGCGAAATAATAATTATATCTGTTAAAAAATACTATTGCTGCAATGCGGATGATTATACTGATGGGATATTCTTGGCGTTATCTCTAGAATGCGTTACATGCGTGTAATAATAAACACGGAATGAGATTAATTTTAGGTTTTTGCATGAGAATATTACCATGACACGTCGCGAAAGAGTTAGGCGTATATATATCATATATAGATATATACAATGTACAAGGCGTGCCTCAAGGGGTGCCCTAATTATCCTTCTAAGCTAATTGCAATCAACGCGTAACTTTTAAGTGCTGTATGAAAATCAGCTTCTCGTAAAGCTTGATTTATTATAAAAGATTTTTTATATACGATATAATCAATATTTTTCTATTTTTTGCCTCAGATATGTTATTGTAGTTTTAGTAAATATAAAAATTTGACATATAATATTTCTATGCGATACACTAATTCTTTTATTTAATATCTTTGTTGCATGAAGATTTCAAATATAAAAAATTATTAAAAAATTTGACTTACAAGTTCGATAAATCTAATAAAATAATATATAACATAATTTTTTTTACACAATTCTAAATCGTGTTACAATCATGCTACTATGATTGTATTTTCTAGCAATATAACATTTTTATCGTTAAAATTACTTTTCAAATCCAGAACTTTTCTTTGCACGGAACAGTTATTAATATTCAATTCTCCGTATTTTATTTCCTGTTCGTTACGCAATCGATTACGCATATAAAATGCAACGTTTTTTATTTAAACGCACATGGACTATCTTTTTGCAAAGATTATCATTTTTTCGCGTTTTTAATTATAAGTGTAGTCCATGACATAACAGAATGGAAAATTATTTTATTAAAGAGAAAGAGAAAGAGAGAGGGAAATAAAAAAAAGTTAAATTCTGTTGAACTTTTCCGTTAAATCCTCTACATTTTCAGTAACGCACATTTTTTCGATAATATATTGCGATATTATCATAAATGAATAATTATCTAGCAACATTAATGAATGAAGAAAACTTTTATTTATATTTATGTTTCGTTGATTTGACTTTTTAACTTTATTTATCAGGATTGACAGTGATTCGGAGCGCTCTATAATTAAAAAATCGGAAAAAACGAATGACGTATATATTTGATCCTCGAAAAATGGGAACGAATAATACTAAAAATAATGTCGAAAAACAAATAGAAACTATCGAAATGCAACAGACACCTGACAAAAATCTATTAGAGATTTATTGTTTATTTATTGCAATACTGTGCATGTAAAATAGAACTTTGTATAAAACAAGATATACTTAAAATTTTTTTATAAATATAAATATCAAAGTAAAATTAAATATAAACCTATGTAAAAATTTTCTTATAAAAAACAGTAGTATATGTATTATATATATATACATATAGGTGTATGTAGTATATATATAAATTGAAATTAATTCATTTTATTTAATATATTGTTTCTAAAAAACATAAGTAATGTTAATAAGCTTAATACTGACATATATATATATATATATATATATATATATATATATATATATATAATGGCTCATGCAGCGAAAACGGTTAAGTAGATTACAAGTACCTATATTTTCAAGATACACGTAATATTTGTCTTATTATTATCGGAAAACAAGCTCGTTGGAGAAAAGCGTACACACACACACATATACACACACATTTTTGCGTCGTGCCATAATTTATCTGATATATTGCCCGATATATATTTTTCTCAAACAAAGATTCATGATGGTCTTACTGATTGTCAAATCCAGATATTATTTATCCGAGAAAAATATTCTGCGAGTCTTTTATTCGTGTGCTTTGAACTATAAACCCTATAGTATACAAACTTATAATTTATGATATCGATCGTGATTTAGATAATAATTTTTAAAAATTTCTCAAAAATGCGTAACTATAAACGAGAGAATTTGTCAATACGAAATAGAAACATGTTTTATCATTAGCACTATTGTCCAGCTTTGAATTACGCTACATGTGTGTACATACATACTGCAATAGTGCAATGCAAGCATCGCATACGAATGTATACCGCATGTCGTGCTTGTCTTCGTGGACATACGGTGATTCTATCATGACTAACTGACGATGGTGTATATTTCATTTCGTTTTATTGGTGAAGGATAATAAATTTACTTAACTACCTTCCGTCGAGTTCGTGTACTTGGGTTTACGGTTTCACCGGTCGTTGTAAGTGCTGTAACGCGAGACACACACTATTCTGTTGTAGACGGCTTTCCCGCTTTCCCTCATCGCACAAGAAACGCAATTCTAACTAGATTGTAAAAATAAGAGATTAAACTGCAGTCGACAATGTGCGAATTTATGATCCACGAGGATACCGTAAAATATAAAATTCAACATTCCTCGTTAAATTAACTTAATTTAGATGACAAAGGATTACAGATTAAATTATCGACAAAATAAATAATTTCCATTATAATTCATCTTTTAAAATTTTGAAACGCATATTTTTTACTTTGGAGATAAAATTCCAATAAATGAATTAATAATTAATTCAAAGAATTCTTTGAAAAAAAATCAATTTTTGAAACTTATGTATTGTTCAAAATACATAAACTGATATAATTCATAGCGATATACATATATATACAAATGTGATATTTGACAAAACAAAACAAAAGCGAGAATTTACAGAAATTGTGAAATTAAATTCTTTAGTTACAATATATTACCACAAGTGGTGAGACCAATTTGTTAACTAAAAAAAAAGTTATCCAAACGGGGGATGACACAAACACGCATAACATAGCATACCTTTTCATCATTTGAAAAAAATTGTAAAAAGAATATATTTTCGCACTGAAAAACTGTGTCGCCGCAGGCAACAAAAGATTGCTAGAAACAAATTCTTTTAGGTCTTTTTACAACGTTACATTGCAAGTTATTTAAACAAGATCTTTATGTAAAAAAAATATCTTCCTAGAAACGTGTGCGTAATTATTTTGCGTACAATTAGCGTGTAATTAGCGTGAAAATACGATAGTAACTCAAGCTATACATATTGCAGATTTATCTTTCGCATGCATAAATCGCTTATATAAATTGCAAGCATATTTCTTGAAAATCATGTTTTACATCCAGCACAGATCTCTTTCTAAAAGTCGTCTACAGAGTTTCAAGCCAAAGTCCACATGTGCTTTTCCGCCGCTGTGATACTTAGGCAAAAAGTAAAGTGAGAAGCTCTTGGACGAAAAAGCTTCGCAATTGCGCGCGTCGCTGGGATTTATTCTCCGAGTGGGATTATCCGGCCGCGCGCTAGACTGCATCTCGGGCTGTCCTTCATTCGGATTTCTATGTATATGTGTGTGTGTGTGTATGTATCTGTGACTAATTACAACACTGCGCGCCTGCCGCATCGATTGATGGTATTTTGTTCGTGCCACAGCCGGGGCCAGCCTAGATGTATATCACAGAAGAAGCCAACGGACCAGCAAAATTTCATTTCACGCTCATGACGTGCGAAATGTGTGCGCCGAATTTCGCGCGCGCGCAAGAGTAGATTATATCCGTAATACGACGAAATTATCGTCGCGTATGCATCTGCGAGGGAGGGCGATCGAATCTTTCACTTTTATGCAATAGCAAAGTGTTGCATGCAGGAGCGCTCGAGATTAATGCGATCATGCGTTGCGGTTCGTCCGTCGATTAAGCTCGTTATCAACGATACGCTACGGATTAAGGCTCCCGATATACGAAATAGCAATAATTTGTCCCGATATGTTTTTTTAATTTCTCATTGATACACCGTCATCCCCGAGATTTTCTTTTTTAAGCCGCTTCACTGGCGGTTTCATTATTCATATCCGGATGATTGTATCTAAATCGTTACGCATCAGTGGTATTTACAGTATCGATTTCACTTATTCAGAGAAAAATAGATTATTGAAACGTTAGTTTTTTCGATAAAATGTCATTAATATTCAAAGAAAAAAATTAAGAATGTAGCAAAAAAAAAAATTATTTTGCCAACAAGTATTGCGCGAGGATATGTCGCTATTGTATATCTGAAATAATCAAAGCCATCGTATGGCATTGAGTTGGGTTTCTCTTTGTTTCATAATTTTTTACAATATTTAAAAAATATTAATGCTATGTATAAAAATACATTTTCAAATAATCTTGTATTTCAAAATTATAATACATAGAATACTTCAAGTATCATTACACTTGTAAATAAATTCACAAAAGAAAGCACATAATATCATTTAATTCGTAATTAATAATATTTTGGAAAAAGAAAATTTTTGTGTAAAGAATAATTCTCTACCCGTATCAAATTATTTTTATTTTCAACTATATTGATTATTTAAAAAATTTTACTTTACAAAAAAACAACTAAAATATGTACATCTTTACAAAAAATATGTAACATATATGCAATATTATATTTATATCTTTTTGATTGATTTTTGTAAATTATCTTTTATTAAAAATTTAATTTTTTATTTTTGCAGATTATATATATTAACTGATGCAAATAACTAATCATAAATTCCGAAAAAATTAATAATTTTATATTTAAAATCTTTTTGCATCGAATGTGAATACATATCGTGCATTTTCTTTGCAGATAAATTTTTATGTGCATTGAACGAACGAATTTTATTGGACATTATGAGTTTCACTAACGAAATATATGTCCACGCGCCGTCACGTTCGCGAGAGAGATATGCTTAATTGCACGAATTCCTCTCTTGCATATAGGCGCGTTTACAGCGAGAGAAAAGCGGTCACAGTAACCGTAAATCTGTAATTTTAGCACGAGAGATGCGTAACGAATGTACATGCGGGATCGCTGGAGACTATATTAGCATAAAGTACTAGCGAATAGTAAATCAACAACGAACATATTACTTTACTGTAAATTGATTTAATTTACCTAAACTAAAGCTGATTTATATACACGGTTCGATGTTTTAAATCTGATCTTTAATTAAAAAAAAATAAAAAAAAGATAATGCGTTTTCCACATATATTTTATAATTTATACGAATTATATGATAATCGCATCTGAATCATATTAGTTGTACATTATTGTACAAAATAATAAATAAATTCTTTTTTTATATAAATTCTGCTATATAATCATGTGTGTTATAAAGTAGAATATATTATTAATAATTTTTAATGCATTTTAAATTATAAAATAGACGAATGAAGTATTTCCTCGATACTAATGCATTATCACATATATAATTATTAAAATAATTTCTATTTTTAATAATAATCAATCTATTCGGAAATTTATAAACCATCTATTGATCAGTGCCTATTATGTATCTATTGTTTTTTTTGTGGACGATTACTATCTTTCTAAATAGCATCAATGTAATATCCGGCAGGGTTATTATGTAAAAACAGTGAGAATATAATTGTGTATGAAAAACACCCTATACTATGATTTATATTTTATACGTAATGGCATCCTTTTGATTTGCAGGTGACGAATTTCAATATTGAACATCTAGCTGTTCGTCCTGAGGGACACATAAACCGAAAGTAAGGATGGCCTTTCACTGGGATAAGCTTTCGCCAGCAGAATTCCAACAACTTCAGGACTTGGCAGCTTGTAAGTAACAAAAAAAGGAAATAGAAAAGGAAGTGCTGAAACGTGTAGAATAATGCGGATAAATCACAACGAAAAGTATGGCGTATCCTCTCTCTTCTCTCTCCTTCTTTTTCTTTTTTCTTTTTCGTTTAAATTTTTTATAGATTGTAAATTCTGAAGTCTGTTACTAATAAAGTTTGAGAAACTTTGACTTATAAAATATCGACGAAATTTAGAGCGGACAACTTTCTATTCCTTGATTTTTATTTTGGACACTATTAATAATTTGTAAGCAGAAAATTGAGGAAAATTAGATTTCTAATCAATTATTATTGATATAATTTTAGATTCAATTTCTGAATAAGAAATCCCTCAAGATATATAATTCGTACATTTAAAAATTCTAAATTTTTTAACGCGTTCTTTGATGTTTACAAATAATTACCCACTGCAATTTATGCTCAATAAAAGTAGAATTTTATTCTAATTTTATTTTTATTTGTTTCTAAATGTATTATTGCGTTTATGAAATTCTTATGATTAAAAAAATATGTTCTTACTTTAATTATTAGAGAGTCGATTACATGATGTTGCATAAGAATGAATCGAATTCGTTTAATTATTTTCGTTTTTCATTTAACTCAATGTATAATAGTTTTATGGACTCATCATGCGCACGAATTTATTCATCGAACGCACAGATAAATTTTTCATGATTCCTGTCGAGTTCTTTAAAAATTTTGTTTCGATGGAGATATAGTAGCGCTCACCATTGGGTGATTATCGTCGTATGAATCGAATTACTGCGATAGACAACGAAGTTATTTGAATGATGAAAGACGGATAATGGTATTGTTCGTTATCGTCAAAGTGCAAACGCGAGGAAATACGTCGTAATAAAAGGATTCTGGCACTTTGCCGGAACATTTCGAAACGTAATTACATATTCGCTCCGAAATGGGGAAATTGAATAAAATGAAATAATGATTGCTTTTTAAAATGAATAAATCCTTTTGCATATACATAATTGTCATAAGCTGTCACATAGTTCTCTAATATACCTATTATAGTATATATTTTCAAATTATATTGTTACGTTCATAAAAGCACTATCTTTAATTGCAGATAGCACTTTTGATTCACTTCAATTAAATATAATGAAAGTAAATTGAAAGTTTATATTCTGTCTAATTGTACAAAATGAAAGTCAACCGTTGGGAATTTGTTAAATTACCAAAAATAAATCGCGAGATCAATACAATCATTCAAATATAATGCAAATATATATACTGAAAGGTTGGAAATAAATATCGAATATTTTGTTAAATTTATGTACCTTTGCTTTTTTCTATAATAAAACATCATGCATATTTTATCTTTCAAAAATTTAAGCAGTTTATTAAGCAATTTTTATATTTAATTATTTTAAAATGTCATATGTATGTCAATTTATAATTTGCGATAATTTTTCTATAAATCTCACGAATATTTCTACGAATATTTAAATAAAAACGATAAATCTTAAGAAATTTCTTCACAAAATAAATAAGAATGAAGAAAAAATATTTGTCTATAAAATTATCAATTATATAATCTCGTTGACGTAATAGATTTGAACGTCAAAATTCATATTTCATCGACTATCATATATTTCCGTGCGATTTACTCGTCGACAGCAAATGTCTCCGGATTTTCCGCATATAACTTTTCGATCGCACGAGCTTGACGATGTATAGGTACATACACCGTCGTCTAGTATTTTACAGTGGGCTGACGGAAATGCGAGATTATAACAACAGCTAATACATTTCTCGAGAAGGAGTAACAAGCGCAGCATTCACGCAAGAAAGCGCTAATTCATTGTACGTACAAGCGTTGCACTTTGTTCCACGAAATAAAATAAATTGCCATTTGTCGACAAATTTACTGGTATTATTATAAGCTATTATTTCGGCGATGTTTTGTTTGAAATACACAATAGAACAATGCCAGAAAAAATTCATGTCTTCTTACATTCGCGGACAAGGACTTGATTATAAAGTGAAATGAGTTTACAGAAAGTTTTAATTAATTGCGAAAGTAATATCACGAGGATAAATCTATAAAAAAACAATTGAAGTAAAGAAACATGCGCTATAAATACGAAAAAATATTTAAATACTTGTATATAAATATATAGAATAAAAGTTTAAGAACATTATGATATTATACTTAATGACAAACTTGGTGTTTGTCGCCACAAAATAAAAATGTTTCACTCACCGATCGCGCAATAGTAGAATTGACATAGAAAATTCCGTTGATTTACAACATACAAATATAGATCCAAATTACAGCGAAACTAAACAATATTTTAAAAAATTGTAATTATATGTATATCAACCTTTCAGATGTAAAAATAAATAATAATATTATATTATAGTAGCGCACACAAAATAAGTAATATTAAAAAAATTGTAATTATAAATATCAACTTTTCGTCATGCTAAACTATTCTAATTAATTTGTCAAAGTGAAACGTATGTATAATGTATATAGGATTAGAGAAAGAAGAACGATCTTATCTGGCAATCGACTAATTTGAGTCGAGCCGCTTATCGAAGCGTGCTCTCATTAAGCATTGTTCACCACTGATTCAATGAGATATTCAATTCTGTTAGCATTCTATTAAAAAGTATAATCCTCGATAACAATAATATTATATAAGTGCAAAGAGAATATCGCGCAAAAACATAAAAAATCGAATGTTAATTCGGTATTTTACTCGGTCTCCTGAATTAATTATAACACGATTAGCTATTGGCAGATGTACTATTTAGCACATCAAATACGCTCGCTACATGTCAGCCATTTAACCAATTATTGGCATCGACTCGTGGAAATGCAGTGTCTTGTGTACTTAGCTTCCCTTTCAGAATAAATCTTCCAGGTACTGAATTCTTCATGTCAAAATCAAAGTCACACCGATTGAAAGTTTTATCAATGAAAAGTCGATGTAATATAGATAATATAGATACCTATATATAATAAAAAATCAATTTATAAATTATATCTATATAGTGTATATAATTATATAATATAAATTATATAACTCAAGAGAATAATTATCGCTTGTGTCACAATTAAACCATAATTAATAATTTCTCTCTATTTTGATTTCTATTTCAAATGAATAAATTGTGTGAAATAATATTTGTTTCAGTAAATAGTTACCGCAATTATACATTTACAAATCTTTAATCTTTAAAAATAATTAATTAATACAAGAATTTATTTATAATTTAGAAATCTAGAAAAAAAAACGATTTAAATATTACTTTTCACTTTTTACCATAATATATGACGCAAGTCTTTCCATCTAATAAAGTTTTACTTTTCAACTTGCTGTTGTATTTCATATTATTATTAAATAACATTTTTTGATATAGAGTTGATATGAAAATTGTGTTATTTAGATTGATTATAAAAATTGAAATTTAAATTTTAAAAAATTTCGATTATTTCTTTGATATTTGACAATTGTCATTCTATATCATAGCATAATACTTAATTAAACACAACGAATTATCGAACTGTTAATTATTTTTCAGATTCCACACGGAAACTTCAGGATGTTTTGACTGAATTTTGCGGGAACAACACAACGCCGTGTGGCGCGAAATATCATCCGGACGGAGTAAGTCATAAAGATTAATCTATATTTTAATTGTAATCGATAATGTATGTATTTAACATTTACAAGAGAGAATATTATTCTCCGCACATAAACAAATATCTTTTTGGTAGGAAAATGGTACATTTAATGTATACATATCACGAAAGAAGAAAATATTTGAAGCAACGATATCGTGATTTCTTTTTTAATCAATGTAACCAGGACACTTTATTAAGCAAATATTTTTTTATAAAATATATATTTAATTCCGTAGAAATTCCCGCAAATTTTCTGTGTAAATCGATAATTGTAAAGGATCTCATCGTGTGAACACGATTTCGTTGCAGTCTCTCGTCTCAGGTGTACTTTAGCCTTTCTACGAAATGAAATTGAACGATCGGTGTGCTCGGGAGTGCACTCGAGCAACAAATATCTACTTACGGTGTACGTAAGCTCTTTAAACAAGTTTTCAGAAAACACAATATTTTGTAGGAAAACAGCGACGAATGCATCTAAAGCAATTTACTATGAATAATTAATTCATCTTATATCTATATCGAGAACGTATTTGTAATTTTGCAAAAAATTAATCAATTTTGCACTATTATTGCGCTCGATAATAAAGTTCTCATCATCGCGCTCTTTCAGAAAAGTTTTTAATTGTTTATTTTACTATGTCAGTGTGCGGTGAAATTAGATCATTCAAATACGAGAGTACGCGTTATATATCTTGAACGAAAAGTATACATATAGAAGTCGACATATGCGACAGCATAATAGAACCGCAGACAATGAGAAAGCATTTGTTCCATAAAATCGCAAACTAACCCTGCTGAGGTAGAACATCCGGAACACGTACGGCGTTCGCGGATATAGATGGATATTATTGCGCGTTTATGTTATACGAGAAGGACGACCGCGTAAGAGGACTCCGTTCGACGACGCATTAATGATCGATTCGAATTCCTGATCATATTCTGCACGTGCAAAGTTATTTCTTGTTGTATGAAAAGAGATTTCTCATTGCGAAATAACACGCGTACAAAGTTTAAAATATATATATATATATATATATATATATATATATATTTTTTTTAATAGACTATTTAAAAAAATAAAACATCACATAGAAACTAGAAGCAGAAATTCCGTGCTATAACAATTATATGTTTGCGATCATATAATTGTTGTAGTAGTATCCTGAAAATTTTTACTTTTCCCCTAATTTTGCTTTTTTGAATAATTATTAAATCGGATTTTTTTCCATCAAAGAATCATATCGCATTTTTTTAACATGAAAGTATTATAGTAAAAATAACAATAAAAGTAAAAAATATGAAATTGTTATCCAAGTGGAGCAAACAATGATTTCTCTTAATAATCAACAAATGAGAAAGGTAAAATTATTACAATTGACGAAATAGCAGATAATGTTTCCTCTTTGATAGCAGACCAGCTATGCAATAACAGACATAGAAATCGCCTTGTTCTGGCAAATATGGCATGAATATAGTATTAGCTCGCGATAATGATCCTTTACGGACTTTACGCATTAGTATATTTAGTCTTGTTTTATAATGATTCTCTCTAGTCAAAATAAAAGCTGATATTCTATTTCAGCTGATATAGTTTCATTTCCCTTGCGTCCTCATTTACGATCCTTTTTCATCCACTTTATCTAATCTTCCTACTTAGATTCCTGTATATTATTCCATTAAGATATTGGAATCTTATTGTTAAAAATAAAGTACTTTCTACATCATTCTACGCATATGGTGAATATAGAGAAGAAAACTTTTTTTTATTACAAATTCTTATTTTATATATATATATATATATATATATATATATATAACTATTCAATTTAGTAATAATAGATTTTCGGGATTTATTTAATCAAATTATTATCAATTCTCAGAAAATAAAGAATCTTTAATTCCGTAATTGGGATCCTAAACAAACATTTAATTTATTATCTCCATTATAAATACAATAAGGAGTTTTTTATTCACAGCAAAAAGATCGTAAAAAAATTCGTGAGTGGAAAGCGCGACAATTACAGCGAATTCGCAATTTTGCGAATGTTCGTAGTTTTCTAATCGAAATAATTATTGCGATCGTGTAAATTTATTTCTCGAATTTCATGACATAGTACAAAATCGTTATCTTTTAATTTTGGCATCTCGTGCTATTTCTTAATGCTTTATTCTTACGATATATTGTCGGAACAATATATACATATAACTATAATACAAGTGCAAACGTAAACATGTGGGAACACATTTAGTCCCCTCGAGGATATTAACTTATTCGCGACTAAAACAGATTGCTAAAGTTACGACAATGTTTTTTTTTACGAAGTATCTGACTTAATGTTTGCTGTTTTTATCACAATTTGTCATTTAGGGATATTATATTACAAAAGGTATATCGATCTCATTTTCCTTGTCTTTATTTTATAAATTTTTTTGCAAATAATAAAATAATTTTTTGGTAAAAATTTTATATCAAATCCTATGCAAATAAAACAAGTACTGTCATAATTATGGAAATGACAGTTAATAAAATATATAAGTTTTCAGAGATTACAATTTCATTTTTAATTTATTACGTTTTTTAAATTTAAATATCTATGTTGAAATATAAGAGGAATAGCACGTTTTCATTCGATATTTTCTTCTCTGATAACAAGACAGTAGTATTGCATTACGACAAAAGGTAAACACATTTATATATGTATATACGTAATAATGGTCTAAATATTTTTTTCCAACTAAATTCCCGAGTTCTAATAAAATTGGACCTACGTCTAAGTTACAACCAAGAGACCTGACTCATGACCTGGTGGTTGTAATTTCATGGCGCGCTTCAAATTGGATCCCTTTGAGAAGTGATCTAAATTACTTTCTTCTATATCGTCGGCATCTTTCCACAAATTCCGACCGCGTGACACGCTTTCAGATGACAAGTAAATTTACTGCCTCACCATCAACAGAGATATAATCCACCGCATCTCTCATATGATATTCTCACCGGAATTTCGTGTATTAATCGTCACATGTAATTGTTTTGGTATAGCAATGAAAAATTGAATTCTTTTAAAGGGCTCATAAGAAAAGAAAGGTATTTAAATTTTATAATATAGTCTAAAGCCTCTCCTTACAAAAATGAGCAAAATGAGCAAAATGGCTTATATCATTTATATGCATAATGCATTCTATCATGCTGTGACATATGTCACAGAAATTCACCGGGGTGGAACTTGTTCGTTGGAGAGCACAGAAATCGCATTATTCTCTAAGAGTATCACAACTCGCTTATTTATTGTATATGTAGTAACAGTTAAAATCCATTAACGTCGAGTAATTGTTACATAAAAGATTCTACAAACTCCATTCAATAAGTAACGCTTATTTTCACTCAAAGTCAAGCATCACTTGACATTATTTTATCGTAAATATATACAGTTGCGAAAGCAATTACGACGTATTATCGACTTTCATGTGCGATTATATGAGGTAAATGTAATTACATGGTTTAGCTTGTAATAATTCAAAAATTTTCGTAATTTTAAAATACGCAGTGTGTTAACTGTTAAAAAATTAGACCGACAAATTTTGAAGGAAAATAGAAAACTTGAAAATAAAATTTTTTTGTTAATACTATTTTTCTTTACGACGTTTTTAGTTTTATATTACATGCTATGAAATAATTTATGTGACTTAAACAATAAGCAAACGTATAAGTAAAAAAATTAAATTGTATTTTAATCTTGAACAAAATTCACTCTTTAATTCACTCTTTGAAAAACTCATATTTCACATCATGTAATCACATCATATTAAAACTAAACGTTATAGAGAAAATTATTTTGAAGTCTTCTTTCTATCTTCAAAGTTTGTTGATCTAAATTTTTAACATCCTGTATAAGACTACCTTTGATATGACATGTAATTTATAACGGATTTTTATGTGACATTTTTACATATTATACTTTATAAATTTTTATTATACCTATAAGAGAAAGAGGGAAAAAGTAAAGAAATGTAAAAATATGACGCTACAATAAAATTGAACTTTCTATAATTTTGCGGATCTGAGAGAGGAGTAAACTGCTATTTGAAAAATCATCATTAATTTATCACTTCGGTATCAACATGAGATACAGTAGTTGGCAAAACCACTGAACTAGGATCGATCTTATTGCGTCAACATTTACAACAGGAATCCTTTGTGCACGAGAATGCAAACTTGGTAATCCCAGCGGGAACTTGACAATCGATATATCGAACACTAAGAGGCTACGCTGGTTAGGAGATCAAGAGGTTCGGAAATTCCCTCGCGTCTTTCTCTGCGAAGCGTAACCGGTGTGTCGAGAACTCATAATTGGACATTCCACCTCGGGATAGCTGTGCGTCAACGGTCTGTAAGAGGCTATACATTCAACCGTGGATCTGTAACACGAGAGAGAGAGAGAGAGACGCGTGTGCTCCGGTTCTAATTCCCTCAATTATAGTTAGCCGGGCCTGTGATTTGCCAGAACGAGATTCCTCAACGAGTAAATTAATTGGATTGTTTGAAAATTGCAAGTTCAGTTCTCGAAGATTACGTCTAACCGAAGTTGTCGCGTCTTTAATCTGTTCAATTCTATCGCGTTGAAAAGGCAAGTTCTTCTTTATGGTATTAACAGAGTTCTATATAAGTATCGCTAATTAAGATTTTGCCCGTCTTATATTCGAATGATAATAGTTAGTATAATTAGTAGATTTTGTATCAAATTTACAAATATGAACCTAAAATGTAATACTATAATAATTTCTATATAAAAATGATATGCATATTGTTTATTTTAAAAATTGTTTATTAATTGTTTATCGAATCATAATTATCGAATTTTAAAAGAAGTAAAAAATAAAATTTAAAAAATATACATCAAAAAATGTATTAAAAATTCGATATATGTACAATACATTTGATGTTTATAGGATTATACAAAATAAAGTTATTCGTGTGTATCGACAATTACAAATCGAGTGTAAAAACAAATTTATTATTCCGTCCGTAAGGCCAAATTAAAAAGAGGCTATTTGTTTTTCTCTGTCAGATATTTCGACCACAAATATATTTGTTCTATTGCTCTCTCTTGCAAAATCTGCGAGGAAAATTAGTTTGGCTAACGCTCAGTCCTTTAAATCGAGCATATCATCGTGTATTTGAATTAAGTTAATATAACGAATTAAGTTAATACGTTTGGCAGGACCATCGTCTTAATTGAAGTTTGACGCGAAATAGCCAGGATGGGTCATTAAGAGAAATCGCTATCCTAATACAGATTTCCGTGTTCAGATCGATTCGCTAGATATCTTATTGCGCGGAGAATAGAATCATTATGGAGCACGTAAAACATACCATCCCTTTTTCCAACTCTCTACTTTCCTCTTTCTTATCCTTAAAGTTTCTTTAATTTTTTGTTCATCATTATATTTTTTCTCTTATCGTAATTAATTGTGATATCAATATATGCTTTAAAAATAACGAAAGAAAAAAATCAAGTATCAATACCTAACATAAATTTATATAGTAATAATTTAATTTGTTGATAAAAAAATATGAACAACTTGTAAAGAATTTTGTGTTGTTGTAATTAAAATTATAAATATACATTTTCTTGAGAAAGGAAACGTTTCTCCCAACTCTACTCCACATTTGCATAATTAAGAAGCGTTGCAGGAATAGAATTTCATTCGACGATAACGATTAATTCATATTGCTAATTGAATGTAGCTTTGCGATTGTAACAGAGCGAGCGGTTCGGGAATGCGGCAATTCAGAGTTATGTAACAATATAGACGCGTTCTCTCCTTACATACCTACTCTCGCTTTGTATTCCGCGTAGTCAGAATCACGAATGAGGCGTCTTTGTAAAGTTCTTCCCCGTATTTTCGATTGTTCTCCATTGAAAAGGTACGCGATTTATGTGCTTTGTAACCGAGTAAAGCGACTGATATTATGTGTGTGGAACGTACAAAGGATATTAAATCCACTTTAATTTTATTATTGCACGCTTTTGCGAACGTTTTCGTAACTTTGAAGCATAAAATCGCGCTATTTCTACCCGTTATACGTACATACATACCGATGTAATATAATGTAAAAACTACTACATCACCTTGAACAGTATGCCTGACTATGCACATACACACATACATGTGCATAGTCGCATAGGGTGCAGACACGGATAAACAGCAACGAACAACAAGACGGAAAAGGGGAGCTACAGTTTCTATATTAAGCTTTGTGAACGAGATATTCTCGGCGAAGAGAGTCCCTTACGAGGGTCGACAACGGACAAGGACATATATCAATGCTCTGACACGTCGCCTAGGATCACATTATCGATGTCACTTCCAGTAATGCACCTTGCTGCATCCCCACATTATCACGACGAATCGATTATATAATATTTGATTTTCATGCGAGAGTAATTAACGATTTTACGATATCTGACAGCAGTGCAGCTTTTTCAATTAAAAAAAAAGAAATAAAATTGATGTAAAATTTATTCACTGACGCATTTATCGTTCCTTGCTTCACGCACGAATTTGTTGAAAACTATTTCTCTATCTTTTTCTCTAATTTTATATAAATTTTATATTCTATGTTTTTATAAATATATTTTCTTGATCAGAAAATTTATTTATTTTTTAAACTTTATCTCTTTTTCTCTCAATACTTTATATAAAATTTATATATTATATCAATTATATTATGTATTGTATAAATTATATTATATATTATATATATATTATATAAATTTTATATAAAATTTAATATATATAAAATTTATATAATTTCTATAATATAGAATATAATTGATATAATATATAAATTTTATATAAAGTATTGAGAGAAAGAGAAATAAAGTTTAAAAAAATAAATAAATTTTCTGATCAAGAATATAACGTCAGTTTACACAGTGTAGACCTATTATCGTTATCGCATAAGACTCCATATTCAAACTCTCGAAGCAAACTCTATAACGAGATCAAACTAGACACGCCGTGATTATATTATCGTAATGTTGTCTGACATTTCAAGCGATTATCCCTGACAGAACTTCCTCACTCGAGGATCCTAGGAATTATCGTCCCCAATATCTTCTTATCGAGTCATCGTCCCGTATGTGTGCACGTTCCCCAAGTTCGTCCTTCGACCTATAAATGCGAAGGACAATGTGAGAAACGACTGCTGGGGACGTAAGGCATGGAAAAACGGGTCTTCGTGGGCCGCAAGGGTGCGGTTGCCTAGCTACGTGACGTCATCTCTGACGCACTCAAAGAGAAACGTGTCGGGGATGCGACAAAGAGCCGACACTACACACGCCGAGGTCACTGCGTCATCATACGCACACATAAATCAGTGAAGAGGCAAGTTTCAGAGACGGATTAGACAACTATTCCTAAAATAATCGGAAGAAAAATAAAGAGAGACTGAGAGAAATTATATGTTCGATTGAATCGATCATTGGTTCGAATACAACGCGAATAGGAAGATGAATTGATCTTCCAAGAGACTTTGAACCAGTCTAGAATGGCGGATATCTATTAGATCCTGTCTGAGAAAAATCCTTTGTGCGATAAAAAGAGATTATTGTGATGGCCATTCGAATTAATTGCTATTTTCGTACAGGGAAATAGAGGCAAGAAATGTTCATTCAAGGAAAATGACATTTGTCGATTCACTTGAGCTCGACAAAAAGAAGCTACTATTGCTTGAATGAAGAATCCACTTGTCGCTGTTAAGTTTTAAGGACAATACATAATAGCAGAATCGAATTTGATGCTATTTTATAATTACAACGCGATATATTTTATGTTGTGTCTCAATTTCAATGTGTACACAATTTGTAAACATTTACAGAAAATTCCATTACGTAAAATCTACGTGAAATATTTAATTTTATAAATATTTATAAATATTTAATTTTAATATATTTATAAATGTTTAATTTTAATGTATTTATAAATGTTTAATTTCAATATATTACAATATTTTTCTTAGAATCAGATCAATATTTATTTTTGATTGCAAAAATTATTAAGCATATGCGATGTTCATATAAATACTGTGTGAGTGTGTGTCACGTAACAAATTTTATAAGTTTTCCCATTGCTCACAATTAATGATCGACACTATATCTAATCTAACTAAATGTAATTACAAATTGCAACGTCAGCTGCCAAGAAATATACTATCCTGTATCTCTTTAAAAAAGCTATTTATCATAAAGCAAGATTTTGCCGTCAAACTCACACTATCGCTTTATAATGCTCGTAGCTTCCGAAGTCTCGATTCATAAAATATTGTTGTCCAGATTTTTCCTTGGCCATCGGATCAAATTTATTACTTGCGATTATTTTTTTATGTGCTACCGAACAGGTTCATCTTTGCTCACATTATCGATAGAAGAATAATTACTTAAGAAATTTATTTCACATGTAGCTCATTCTTTTGTTGGGAGAAAATTCTCATTGTTATATTTTTTTCATTAATTTTTCTTGAACAAAATATATATATTAAATAAAATTATTTACCATTTTTCCTGCTAAAAAATGAAATTTAATATCACCTACACAAGTGCTGCATATTAAACGAGACTCATTATTCTCCATTTTATTATTATCGACATGCTTGAGATCTTTTTCTATAAAGAATATTTTATAATTATATTTTATAATTCGAACGATATTTACCCGCAAATTTCCGTAAATATAACAATGCCAAAAACAAAAACAAAAGAATGAATGTATCCGATAATATCGATGCTGAAATATTATGAAGAGAAAAGAGAAAACCGATGAGATTCTGATGCAAGCGCGATGAAATATTCAAACGTCATCGTTCAGAAACTATTTACGATTATTGAGTTTTACGAAGATTATAGCATTTTAGAAGTGGAAAATATGATAAAACGAACGGATATTTTCTTCAGGTCGTCTCTCACGTTACCTTGTCGCGATTATAGGTGCCGATGCCGAGTTGTTCACGCTCGGTGGAGCGCAGCATGCTCCAATAAAGTACCTCAAAACGTAAACGCTTCGCCCGTCATCTTCCACACTTGCAGCTTATGCAAGGTCTCGAATGTGAAACACGAGGTACATCTCCCGGTTTCCACACAAATGTCGCACCACTACATTCTCCCGTATTGAATTATTGAACTAAAGTCGTGAATGCAACAGTCTGTCACTACGTAAGACACTTACGTAGTGACAGACAATTAAATTCCGTCCTTTCTAGTTTTCAAGCCGAAGTTTCCTTTATTTCACTTTCTATCACTGGCTGTGAATAATTCTAAAATATATAAATGTATATCTTTGTGTTTTTCTTCTTCTTTTATCTCGTTTTTTTTTACCGGAGATGGAATATCACTCAAATATTTTTATTGTTTTATCATGAAAAGTAAATAGCAAATATACTGATATCATGATATTATGAAAAGCAAATAGCTAATATAATGCAGAGTAGTTTTTTTTAAATCTCTAGATATGGCACAGTAAAGATTTTATTAAAATCTCTATGTAAAAGTGTTGCAATATATCATGTTGCATTCATGAACTTAATTTTTGAAAGGGTGGATAGTTATGAATTTTGGTAAAGACGATTTTATTTTTTTTATAATAATATACTATTACCATTTATTTATTTCTATTTTGCAGATATTTTAAAAGAAGAAATAATATATATATAAACCTATAATAAAAACCTGCAGAAAATGAAAGTAGACGAGGCACTTTTTGCATGTTGAAAAAACGAGGTCATGCCAAGCTAGCATCCCACAGCTGAGATGACTATGCATCACACTTAGTAATATAGTACATTGTCTACTTTTTCGTGTAGTATCCATCTCGAGGGCGCTTTACTGGAAGAATGCACCAAGTGGTCATTCGAGCGGCGAAAATCACACTTTTCCTCGCTGGGTCATTTCATTAATTTCAAACAGGTGTTACTTAACGCTTCGCACAAAGAAAGAAAATGTTTTATTTGTGCAAAATAATTTACTAAATTTAATCAATTTAAAAGGTTGCATTTTTGATCACAATATAGGATATCTATAAAGTTAAATATTTATAGTGCCGTGTTGTTGATGATATTGATTAATAGATAAAGTTTTTCGTACATGTACCGTGTGATCATCAATTTAACTTTAAAGTCGATATAATACAGAGAAATACTATAAATATTGTACACTACCCTTCATTCGCTTGTGCCTCAGTAAGTTCGGATATAAAAAACGCAAGCAGAAGTAAGAATAAAACTGAGAAGGATCTACGTCACTGAACGTAAAACGTAATGCCATACGCAGTGAATAAATCGTGACGTAAAGCCGAAGTTTATATTTCGATTTTTCCACTTGGCCTAGAAAGCTGGCAACACAAGGAAGATTTACAAATCGTTCTACTCGTACTTCGCCGAGTATTGTTAGTCGCGTTATCATAATTCGTATACATTTCTTTCTCTCTACGTGACATAATTCTACCAATTACTATTTCTAATACGATCGATTGTGATTGACGAGAAATTTATGAATTTAGATTATTTTAAAATAATAAAATTAGTAGATCGAGAATAAAAAGTATTAAGAAATAGAAAACGGTTTTGAAATGTGTTCTATTATTTACAAGTGCGATAAGAAGAATATGTCATTAAAAAATTAATAAATATTAATATTATATATAAAACATATGCATAATAGTTCCAAATTTTAATCAAATAAATCAGATAATTCAACTTACAAGGGACATGTCACAACTGTCCGGAACCGATTTGATTCTCCTTGAAATATGTTGTTAAATACACAAATCTAAAAGACACGTATTTTTTTATACGTGCGCAATTTGAGTTTTAAGGGGTGAAACACCCCTTTAAAGAATAACGGTATTTTTCTTTAGGATCAAATATCTGCTAAACTATAAGAGATATAAAGAAAAAACGTACAACAAATTTTAATGGCTTGAAGAGTACTTTAAAGTTATATGAACAAAAATTTTTTTTTTTTTTTTTTTTTTTAAAAAACCCTCACCACCTAATTTTTTTTTCAAAATTAAAAATTTTGTTTTACCTAATTTAAAGCTTATTTTTTTCCAAATTCAACCATGTGTAATAAAGTTATGTTACGAAATATCATTTTCGAAAATTAATTATAAACGCTCCCGTATATACGCTCATCCGTGCTATGTGCGTAAGTAATTACCGTCGAACAATAAAATATATAAAAAATGTTTTTGTATAATTCTTATTTATGTTTTCTATGTATTTATAACTGTGTATTGTGTATATTTAGATTTTTTTAAAAATGTATTTGCATTTTATATTATTCACTCATTATACACATTACAATAATGATATTCGACAAAAAAATGTTTCAAACATAATGACTTCTTGCACCAAGAACATCTTACTACAGCTATATTATTGCAACCTTCGATATCACATTTTGTTAAAGTTTCGTCTAAACTAAAGTGTACTGGATTTTCGAATTCGTCTGGTCTTTCATTCGTATAACCACTTTTAAACCACGAATATTTAAATAAGTTTTGATATCGTGGGGATGACAATTGATTATGTATCAAAGATTGCAATTTTATTATATTATTTCGTTCATGTAAGTTTATATTACTTTCCAACAGTAAAACCGCATCTGAAAATCTTTTAGCAAAATTTTTCCAAATTCTGAATCCATAAACATCTAATGGTTGTATTTTCCCTGTAGTTCCTTTCGGTATTATCATAGTAGTAATATGTGTTCCAGGAGGTGTTAAATCCGAAATCATATTGGGGCAATGTCCAGTCCATGAATCGATAAGAAGAACGCTATTAGGACCAATGTTTGCGAAATAAGCTTCTTCTAACCACATTTTAAAATGATCTGTACAAAATATAAATGTTAATTTAATAGTTTTTTTATGACTCTTATTAAATTGTTAAATAAAATAAGGTTGTTAAAAAAAGTAATTATAAAAGGAAAATACCTGATGTCATTTTACCAGATTTCGATGCTTTTACAATAACATTTTCTGCTTTAAATAAATTTTCTTGTACTCTTGGTCCAAATTTACCATTAGCTTCTTTTAATACAATAAATAAAGGGGACAACAAATTGCCATTACAGGATATTATTGGTTGTATCGTATATGAATGGGTTGTTGATGATATGGATTGCACGACACGTTCTACTTTCTTTTCTCCCTGGTTAGACAATGATCTTCCAGAGTGAAGTTCCAATTGGAAACCACTTTGATCTGAATTGTAAATATTTTCAGATCCAAACTGTTCAATAAGAGGTTTTACTGTTTCCAGAAAATCATCAGCTGATTTTTGCAAATCAGCAGAATCTTCTAATGTTCTTCTAGTGACAAACTTCGTAACTTTTCTTGAAACAATTCGGTGAGACTTCTTAAATCTTGCTATCCAACTGTGAGATGCTTTAAATATAGGATTTAAATTTCCTATTTCTTCTTGAGCTTGTAAAGCCCATCTTTTTAAATCAATATCATGAACCATGAATCCTGATTCGACAGCTGCAGTAAATTTATCATGTGTAAATTTGGAGATGTAAGATAATTTTTCTGTACGACTTCCACCTGATTGTATTTGTTCTTCCCATCGCCTTAACTGACGTTCAGATGAAACTCTTCTAAATTTATTTTGTACTACTCTTAGAGGACGATTCCTTTTTCTGTCATTACTGTTTTCATCAGTGTCCCGAAATCGCCAATACTCAACAGCTCGTCTTTTATAAGAACTATCAAAATTTGTATCATCATTTGAACAATGAGGATGAGAATTTAAACTATCTTCATGCCATGCTTCTTCGTCATCTTCAATTATTTCAAAACTATGTAATTTATAAGGTTCTTCATAATCGAGATATATTTCTTCCGTTACTTCCACCCCATTATAATGAAAAACGCTATCCAGTAATATTTTTTTAATGTTTTCCTTTAATTCCACTTCTGCTTCAGTTACTGGCGTTTCTGTTAAATATATTGAATTTATTGACACCAATAAAAGTCTAACAACGTTAAGCGGATTGATAATCATATTCAAAGATGTTATATTTTGCTTTCTATTGCAATAAAAGAACAGTTTACACAGATATTATTACAACGAAAAGACTACACCGACTGTGAGAATTATGCTGCTACATGAACAATTTATATTAACTTATCAGAAATACGTCATCACATAATCTTATTTTATTATTTATTTTAACGTATTAAAGATTTTATTGTAAAAATTATAACTTATCTGGAACACGTACACATAATCTTATCTTATGATTCATTTAACGTAAGATATAAAATTTGTTTATGCCAAATATTGCGACATTGGTATTCGCAAGATTCAATTAAAAAATAATTTTATTATAAAATATAATTGTTTTTAATTTTTATAGAAGAAATTAAATATTAAAGAAATAATAAGAAAGCAGGGGGTATATTTAAAAAATTCTTATTAATTATATTTAAAAATTTTTTTTTAAATCTAAATATACACAATACGCAGTTATAAATACATAGAAAACATAAATAAGAATTATACAAAAACATTTTTTATATATTTTATTGTTCGACGGTAATTACTTACGCACATAGCACGGATGAGCGTATATACGGGAGCGTTTATAATTAATTTTCGAAAATGATATTTCGTAACATAACTTTATTACACATGGTTGAATTTGGAAAAAAATAAGCTTTAAATTAGGTAAAACAAAATTTTTAATTTTGAAAAAAAAAATTAGGTGGTGAGGGTTTTTTAAAAAAAAAAAAAAAAAAAAAAAATTTTTGTTCATATAACTTTAAAGTACTCTTCAAGCCATTAAAATTTGTTGTACGTTTTTTCTTTATATCTCTTATAGTTTAGCAGATATTTGATCCTAAAGAAAAATACCGTTATTCTTTAAAGGGGTGTTTCACCCCTTAAAACTCAAATTGCGCACGTATAAAAAAATACGTGTCTTTTAGATTTGTGTATTTAACAACATATTTCAAGGAGAATCAAATCGGTTCCGGACAGTTGTGACATGTCCCTTGTTAGACATAAGTGTCAGACACATGATAGAAATTTCAAATAATAGAAGCTTAGTCAAAATCAAAGTTTATATACAATTGATATTATAAAACAATAATGTAAATACTTATATTATTTTAATATAGCGCTTAAATCTATTATATTATTTTAAATAATTTACTTTTCAATTATGCATAAGAATTTTATTTCAATATTACTGTGAAAAATTAATATAATTAAACAATAGCACTTTAACAAGTTGCTATTAAACAATATATTTTGATATATTATGTATTAAGACAAAAATAAATATCATGGTTTTGTTGTGCAACCGACTAGCTTCATTTTGCATAACTGCATCTAATTAAGTATGCTAAATCCCGCTTCTAGCGCTTTTGTCATGTACCCGCAGAATTACGTCACGTGAGAGAAAAGCTCGATTGACAACAGCGTCACACTATTAATTGCAAGTGTACAGATACAGTGACTATCAATTCGGCGACAGTGTCGAGTAATGAACAATATATTGTAACGTCAAAGGGATAAACGGCGGATGATGAAAATGCCGAAAGGCAAACCGGTACTCGTAAACATCGCGGCAATAAAACACGCGGGACGATAAAGAAAAACTTGTATTGCTGGGTGCTCGAATGAGGTTTCTCCCAGAAAGAGAGCTGTATAATTCACACAACTCTTTCCCGGCGAATGTATCTGTTACACAAGAACACTCCGGAAAGAGCAATTGCTGAGCTTGCAGAGAAAACCTCGCTTCGCCTACGCTCTATTATTCAACGATAAAGTTTAACATTTATCGGATATTATGAACGCAGTCGCGGTGTAGTTGTCTTCTTTCCAATCGAGATCATTGTTGATAGTTTCGTGCAAATGATGCAATCATTTCAAACAAGATATCTTTCTCTTTAGACTTTTTTCAATTATCGTATATTATTGTATGTATATACATACAAGTACCCTCCATAAGTTTCGAAACACCTTACATTTTACAGTTCAAGAATTGCATGGCAGCGATCTGCTATAAATAAAAATGTTATTAAAATATTTTATGTTTATTTCATGATTTATTTATACAAAAAATCCGCACAGATCTGTCAAAAGGATCCTCTTAATTTAAGAGAAAAATTCTCTAAAGAAATATTCTTTAATTAGATATTCGTAACATGCAAGAATATAAACTCAATGGAATGTTTTTTATCAGTATATTATTTGAAATATTATTAATCGTGATAACAAGAAACAATTTTATAAATGGACATTTATTGTTTATTGCATACACTTTACATTTTACAGTTAAACAATCGCATGGCAGCGATCTGTCATAAATAAAAATGTTATTTAAATATTTTACGATGTATTGATATACAAAAAATCTACACAGATCGCTGCTATACGATTGTTTAACTGTAAAATGCAAGGTGTTTCCAAACTTATAGAGGGTACTGTATGTCTGTGTCATGCACATATCATTGTACGAATAATTCATATTTAAGATTTATCGTGAGAAATTGGGGGAAATGTTCAAGCGTCTTCAGATTGAATAAGAACCAAATACATTCAGGGCTAAGTTTGAAAATTACATTTCAGCACGCGAACTCGAGCCTTAATTAGACGGATCCCTTTTGAAGCAAACTATCGTTAATACGCGTTACGAGAGATCACGCAGCGTAATCGAGATCATAAATCATCCGGGTGCAGCCCGTAATATATCCCTGAGCTTTGACATAACGATACCGTATATATATGCAGTTCAAAGCAAGTAAATACAGTTCCGTAACTCTGTTCAAACAGAACAACCCTGTCATCATACGTTGCCGACAGTAAACCTTTGATATATTGATGTAACAATCAACGGTGCGCGATCTTAGAGCGCGGCGAGGAAAAATTTATATTTTTTTAAATTTATACTTCCTCGTAAAATCAGAGATGGAATTTCTCGCAAGGGAAAGTCCCTTTCTCGCTTGCCGAACAAGACCGAGGACGCGTACTGTCTTTCTCGAAGCCGGTGAAAAGCTCAGTGAAGAAAGAATGACGTGAGAAAAGTCGAGAGAAAGTAAGAGAATGAGAAGAAAAAAAATTTTTATACAGGGAAAGAGACCGAGGAAAATAATACGCGTGCAAAAGTCTGGAGGCTGTATTCCGCTGTTCGTCTTCATGCGCGATAAAATTCCTCGCTATATCTTCGCCGACGTAAGAAAGTATTCGCTGCCGTGCTGCTCAGCTAGTCGTGCGCGCGTTTTTATCCAAGCAGAAGAATGAAACGCGAAATTAAAGCTGCACTCGTTGGCTGATCCGCGCCAATCCAATCCCTTTTCTTCATTACATTCCGCGCGATCCATCGTTTCCTCTTATTGCCGGACGAGAGTGTGAGGAGATTGTAAAAGACCGGCACGATCGATTCAACTTGATCGGTATTAAACGAGAATCGTGAAATGGAGTTGTCTCTTTCTCTCTCTTTCATTCGCTGTCTCTCGCATGCGGCGTCCGATTTCGCCCGCGCAATGAGTCGAGATAGAAAAGATTATTTACCGGCGAAAATAAATATTTCTATTCGAGGTATTTAAAGGTCGATACAATATTAATGTTATTATTTAAAATTGTAATCGATATAATATTTTACAATTAATGAAAACGTAGATTATCTCAACTTTTATTGTAGTAAACTAGAATAAAGACTGTTATGTAAGAGTATTTCGTGCAAAGTATCATAGAGATGGTTTGAGAAAATTCTTATTATCGATTCTATACATTACAACTTTCAAATTTTTCATGAAAAGAATTGTAACTTGTTTTTAAAGAAAACGGAAATATGTGTAACAGGTATACTATGTGTCGAATATTTTAATTTCTCGTGTTTTTTTTCTTTTGTGGAATATTGAATTTTTTGAAAGTTCCTATGTATATACCTATATATATATATATATCACACGAAAGTATGACGTCATTGTTTCCATGGATACGAGAGGGGAGACTTCGTCAATGACGTCACTATCTGCAGTTCGGCGCTTGCTCAGGATGTTGAAATTGAGGTCAATGCACTCTCGCAACTGCATGTGTTGCGACGTCATTGTCTATTTAAACTTATGATTTATTTATATAACTGCATTAATAAATCTGTGAATTAATCTTACACAATTGTTCAATTTTATACATATCTTATTTCTAAATATTTTATATATAAATTATTTCTAAATATTTTGAAAAACCTTTTCTATACAAAAAAAATAGGAAACTCTTTCATTATCAATTGTCATACGAAGATTTCGTTAGTTAGAGAAAAATTATAAATCTTACTAAAATATTCAAAATCTTTGCGTTTTAAATAAGGCTATAAAAAATAGCAACAACCTTTTATTTTAATGTATTTCTAACTCATATATTTTTCACGGTGCACGCGTGTAATATCAAGCGTAGTGCACATATGTACATGTGTATTAAAAATCTATATTCTTATTACGCACGTAAAAGTGTTTTTAAATAATATATCTTTTAAATCACGAAATTTTAAGTATGTAAAAAGAATGTTATAAAAAAAATTATTCTGGCACATGAGAATTATATTAATAAAATGACATTAAATGTGATCTCTGTGTCTGCTGATATATGCATCTCTTTCATCAGCAATGTGCTTTCGTAACTATTTCACCGTCGTATATTCCACATATAATGACCGGACTCATCCAATCCGATGACGCATAATACGCAATTTATACCTTGATCTCTGGCGCGGACGGACGAGCAGAAATAAAGCGAGTATATCATTAGATTATGCTGCATTCAAATTATCATTCTAAATTGCTCCATTTTTTGCAGCTGGGTCCATCTCGCCGACAATATTTGAATACAATCTGTCTTTACGTTTACGCTTAAGTCAGTTTTATATTTCGTCCAACGATAACTTCCTTAACTACTGTACGAAAGTTTAGAAAACGAAAAGAAAGAGCCTCAAATGGTTCATAAAAAGATCCAATTTACATATTTTTTTATTATATACGTAGATATTATACTATCGTGAATATATTATTATCTTGTTTATAAAAATTATATAATCTTGAATAAAAAAATAATCTATGAATACCGTATTCTATACTTGGCGTTATAATATTTCATACGTAACGTTTAAATATTTACAAAAATTTCCTATATTTTTTCCCTCTCCTTCGTTCCCTATGCAATCTCGGCAAAATCGCTCTATCAGAATTTTAATATTTTTTATTGGACAGTACATCCTGTGTGTAAGAAAGTCCTTTCTTTTCTTCATAACTTCATGCAGTTCCCTTCGTATATCGCATACGCGTGTGCAACGAGATGGTCGCGCAACGCGCACTTACGCGCAAACAAATGCCGCGTCAAGTGCGTACGAAATTATACGACACGGCATATAGTCGTCATTGCGAAAACAAACACAGCGGTCGGCTATTTCGGGAGCATGGACCAGCCAACGTCCTGTATATTTAGATGATATATGTATATTCGCTTGTCATATTCGTGGATCTGAGCGTCTATGAACGCATATTGCTTTCTTTTCGCTTTTCTTTCATAAGATTATCCTTAACTTCCGTCAATAGCTTGGCCCGAGAAATCTTTCTTATTCGAATGTATGGCTTAATAAAATGATAATTTATCATTGTTAATTTTTTCTCTTAATCCAATTTATTGCACCAATTAACAGAAAATTTATATTAGAGAGAGAGTGTCGACTTTCACGTACACTCACACATACACATTATAGGTAGCATTTCCATTTTTTTTAATTTACAGCAAATTAAAAAATATATATACAAAATTAATTACTTATTATATGCAAAAATATTGCAAATAGATTTTGAAAATATTAAATTTTAATAAATATGTATCACAAAGAATGCTATAACTATAACAGTGAAATAATCAAAAATTAAATAAGCATTAAAATCGACATTAATATATATTACAATATGTTAAATGTAGGTAATTCGAAAAAGATTTTAATATTAAAATCGAATGAGAGCAATTAGTTGCATATTTTATTTTTGTAGCGAAATGTAAATGTTGGAGTGTTTTCAATTATTTTTTAAATTTATTTCGCAAACAATAAATGTCAAAATTAGATCAATAAATTAGGAATCAATTGCGAATTATTATCGCCAAGATAAGTGGTGAGCATGTATAAGTTTGTAAATGACAAATATAATAAATTAATAAAACTATACATAGATCACTCACTTTACTGATTGTTCCGCCTATATGCCTTTGAGTAGATGTGAATGTGTATATATTGTAAGTGTTAAGAATAAATAAGAAAGAAATTTCTTATTTATTCTTAACACTTACAATATATACACATTCACAATTATCATAATTAATACGATCGCGTGTGCACTATTAATCACCAGAAAATTTCTACGATCATCGATATGTATTTTTACTGTTAATTTGTATAGGTATCTACTCACTTATGAGAGATGGTAAGAAAAAGCTATCTCTTGTTGTTAATTAATAGCATAAAATTATTAACAAACAATACCAATTTCATTATATTCTCATTACAAGAGTGAATAGCTATACGAGTTAAAATTAAAGATATTGTTAATCACAAAAGTTAATAAATCGCGCGAGCTGACAATCATTGTTTGTACAGAATAATCGCGTTTAAAATCTCCATGTAATACGATTGCACGTGACAAGTAATATCTATGAACAATAATACACATACACACAGGAAGAGCGGGAGAGAGAGAACCTTGTATCTCGCGTTGCTACTTTCCACATTTCGCGCGAATGATAATAAGCCGTATAAACACAATAGCGCGCAGGAATTCAGTGCCTTCAGTAGAATTATACGATCAGTCATTTGACTTTTCAGTTCTGACCGTATCAAAGTTCCGTCATGTAAACATGATTTTCATATTCTGTTGGAATATAAAATAAAGTATGCGATTGACATAATACAAAAAAACTATGCAAGATGTCACGTTGTCATATTCTGATGATTAGTGCACATGTGATAATTAACTATGTTTTCACGAGTGAATGTTCGGAATGAAAAAGTAGCTAAAAACAAGCAAGAAAAGTGAATCAGACACGAAAAAACATCGGACAACGACGTAACCATGGAGTGAGTAATCTATAATCCTGTTAATTTATTATTTGTTATATATAAAATTAATTGTTCGTTTATCTTCACGTTAGTGACTCAGTTTATTAATTTATCTCTCTAATCTGGAATTTATTACTCGCGAAATAAATTTTAAAAAATAATTATATATATTTGCAATGCTCAACCATTCCGCTATAAAAAAAAACTGAATTATATTAATGAAATTAATTTGTTCTTTTTTAATTTTGATTCTATTAAACTACTTCTCGAATTATTCACTCGAGATATATGAGCACCGAATTTATTGTTCAACTTTTGATGTTGTATATTCCGTGCTTGTTAATGTATACTAATTGTATTTATAAAAATAATTATAATTAATATTCTCGAAATCTATTTGCTATCTATTTATCTCTTTTTGAACAATTAAATTAACAATTCTGATATAAGTTTTTTAAAAGTTAGAAATGCTAATATAAAGTCCGCACCTTTATATTTAATATAAATTTCCTGTTAATTGATATAAGTAATCATTTGGAAATAAAGCAACAAATTAATTATAAATTATTATTAAATTATGCCACACACATTCGAATTTGATTTCTTGTTATAAAAATGCCGGAAGTTTTTGTCGTTATCCAATTAATCGATGTGATATAAAAGCATAATTTATCACACAATTATGTGTATTATAAATCATTATTCACATGAATATAAATCATCATATCATAGTGATATTCATATTATTATATATTATATATTATATAGGTATATGTATATATATATATATATATATATATATATACATATATCTATATAATATATAATATATTTATATTATATATTATATATAATATATAATATTTTTATTATATAAAATATATATAATATATGAACTTATATACATATAATAATAAATATAAAATAATATAATGTGCATGTACATTATATATATATATATATATATATATATATATATATATATGTTAAATCTAATTTCATGTTAAATATATAATATTAAATTTATGGATATATAAATATATGTGTTTAAATTATAAGCAGTATGAATTAATAAATAGTAAAAATAGATGGAAGGATATTTCTATCTTGATAATTTTGAAGTCATGTATATATTCATTCTTCTTTAGAAACTCTTTAATGTATGGGACAGCAATAAGGTTGACTTGTACTACTTAAATTCCAATTAACTTATTTAAAAACCGGATCGTCAGAAAAATTTCAGACAAAAAGTTGTACTTTTAATTCTGGAATATGTTTAAAAAATGTATGAATATATAATACAGTCAAGATACCCTATCGTGTAAAAAAAGTTTCGGAGAAAAATATCTCTTAATGTAGAATGAGAAGCGAGGGATCATAATGGTCTCTTGAATACAAGTTTGCATGTCAATGCTTTGAAATGTCAACGTGGAAACTCTGCGGCATATAATATATCTGCTCTTTCAAATCTTACAAAATCTATATTCTATTTCTTTTTATGAAAAAACAATTTTAAATTCTCGATATTAACATTTTTAGTGAATATTCGTCGCGAATATTACTAGAAAATACAAAAAAAAACGCAAAAGAGAAATAACAAAAGCATAATTTATTTTATGAATAGATGATAATCTGAATGCATATACAGTTAAATCCTCATCCAAAAAGATTACTATTAATCGTGACATTTAAATTAAAAATTATATAATAGAAATTAAATATACATACGTATATTTATAATAATTACAATTTTTCTCTTTAAAGATGCGTACTCTTGCACATGCGTATGTTTTCATTAAATATATTTTATGATTTTAGAGATATCATGAAGCATTAGTTTTCTAATTTATATTTAGTAGCGTAAGTCATATATCAAGTTTAAATGTCGCATTTTATATTATCTATAACTTGTAGATAAGCCGAAAATTTATTAGAAAATAAAAATTTAACTATATGCATCAAAATTATTAATTTCTCGATAACGTGACATCAAAAATTTAATTTTCAACCGTTTCGTATAGAATTTGCGGTAGTAGAAAATGCAAACTTTTCTACTACGGTAGATAATAGGTTTTTGAAGAGATGACGTAGTGTATTACACATGTCGTATCGTGCACGATAGAGTAGACCAAATACATGTATCTCGTAAAGATTTTATAAAAGGAAGGAAATATTTGAATTTAAAGATGCAAGCGTGATAGAACCTTAAATCGTTGTAATAAAATCACATATGTACTAACAATAAGAACCGAGTGACAGATACTTTACAACATTTCATTACAAAAACATGTCTGCGTTGAGATATTGAAACTTGAAATTTTATTTCTTTATCGCGTCTTATCTATTACATGTATTTAATGTCATTATAAATATTTCTCCGATAAAATAATAAAAGTTCTTAAATAAAAGGAGCACATTAATTGTAACAATATCTGTGAAACGTACGTGACAAAAATTAAATGTTGCTTAGCAATGCTTTAGGATATTTAATTATTGTTTGTGTCTTTTTTTATTGTTAGTATTAAGAAATGAATTTTGGAATTATCACTTTTTAAGATATATTAAAATTCCTAGGATTCTTAATAGGTACACCGAAATTGAATTCACATTCAATTTATCAAAGAAAATGGATTCGATTTTATCAGATGTGGCATCGAATAATATTTATTAGTGTAAACGCGATTGGGGAATTAAAGCTTGCATTCAACGTCAAAATACTCGGTATCTCACTGTGCACGAATGTACATATATAAACGTTGTCAAATATTTACACAAATTAGTATCTCATTATGCGATAGCATAGAACGAAATACGACGTTAAACACATAAAGTTAATTCGATTTACGTAATCAAAGTAAATAATGTAAATGTAATACATGCAAAATTAGATTTATCCAATGCGTTATCCAGTGCGCTATCTCTTCCAATAATGTATAAATAAATTTCATGAGCGAGCTGCCGCTTTACTTGAGCAAAGATTTCGGTTGCCGACAGACGGCGAAGACACGTTATAAAGACTTGATGTGAATCATATCGAATTGAATTAATATAATAGAATCATCTGACTTGGAATTCGACACTTGGAATGTCTTTACGAACTTATGCAAGACAATGACCCAGAGAGGCTAGCTCACACACGACAATGAAACTTTCCAATTTCCAAGTGGAGCGCAAGAGATATAAATCTGATTGAGAAACGTGACATAAAATAATTAGCTTTCTCTTAGAGAAAAGCGCGAGGTATAAGATACTCTTGCATGCAAATTGTAAATTAGAAGATATCGGAAAAGCTCGAAAATTTTAAATGAGTTGCGTAATGAGAAACTGACTCCGGTAATAAAATTTCCGAGATAAAATCTTAACTCCGTAAAAGAGACTATTATATTAACAAGCACAATGGTAATTTTTAGATGTTGACCTTTTGCTTCGTCCACTGAAAAATATTGTAGAAACAATATTTACTTGTATCGTCGATATCGTTATTGTTTAAATTATTACTTATTATCCGATAGATTTTTTGTTACATTTATTTATATATAGAAATAAAGAAATAATATCGAACTTAAAAAATATAATAAAAAATAGTAATTATTTCCGTTTGATTCCGATTTGATGAAGAACTTCATCGAAAAAAATCTCGCATAACTAATAATTTTAATATAGAAACCAATTTATCTCCATATATAATGATATATAACAGCGATAAAATGAAAGTAGTACAAATAGAAAATAAAATTAGTATATATGTGATGATAATTTTTCGCGGAATATTATTCACACAGATGAAATTTATTTATTTCTCATTTCCTACATTCTTGTCGACTATGTTTCTAGTCATGAGACAGGAAAGGGACGGATATGAGACATATATACGCTCATTTGCACCGGAAATGGATATATAGCGAGCGCTATATGACTTACAGTACGGTCATTTCTAAACCTCATAAAGAACGTCATGTATACATAAAGCACAGAAGGCGCGCAAAAAAATGTGTGTAATGTAATATGTCCTGGCCGCGAGGATTGTACAAAGAGGTGCGAGTGAGAAGTTTATTATGTTTGAACAGGGTGTGGGTCCGCGCTGTAAGAGCTTTTAATTGAAGCCACCCCACCTCGAGAGCAGCCTTTAGGGTCTTCTTATAACCAGGTATATGGACAATTGAGTTATTCTTGATGCCTAAATTGTTTACATTGCGACCCACCCCCTGTCCAATGATTACGATCACAGTGTATATATGCGAGCGTGTTGGCTTGTTCTTACGTACCGTTCACACGTACGAGATGAGAAGATGAAAAGCTCTACCTTGAATGCAACCAGGGAGATCATTCTGAAGAGAATTGAGCTTATTTTATTACAAATATTCAAATCAATAATAATCCGTTCATTTTCGATAAGTAAAGACGCCTGGCTTTAAATAATATTTCTAAGGGAGTTATAATTAAATTTTTATCGTTTGTGTAAAAATTCTAACGCTCGAAACTTGTCATTATTTTAAAAAATGCGCATAACTTTCCTTTCTATCTTTCTATTTTACGAGAACATTATATGTATATATATCTTTGCTGTGAGTTCGAAATAAGTTCAATAACGACGCTTTAAATATGTATATTGATACTATTCATATGAAATATGAAATAACACGTATCTATGATATGAAGCTATAAAATCCACTTGATTAACCCCGATGCTTGATTAACTCGGATTGATGTAAACGACGGATGAGCGAACGATGACGAGCCATAAGTGACGTAGGATCGTCGTTCATCTATCGCGACATGACATAGACTTGATCGTGATCGGGGTCAATCGCTATTTTTGATCTTGGAGAGGATACGGTTGCGTTATTCGCGATTTCCAACCGTTCAAAGCTGCCGCGGTAGATTTGCTTGCGAATTTTCGTTAATGGTGTGTTTATTTTTATTGCATAGCCTCGCCCGACATAAATAAAACCCATCAATACTCTCGTATGTTTGAACACGATCAAAGTGTACGCAATTGCCATTTTATAAATTATTCATGTAAAACGATCAATATTTCGTGTCGTAGATTCTTGAAAAATTACATGATCGATAAATAAATACCGATACGCATTTTATAAAAAGCAAATGGCTGTACAAAGCTAAACCGATTAGTTTGCTTCCTTTCTTTTCTATTAAACCTGTATACTTTTCAGCGGATTGTGAGAGCGAGAAAAATACAACTTGACATATTACGTTTCATCCATTCGATATCATACAAGATCATTTTGTAAATGATATATTTTTCTGATATTTTCATTATAAATAAATGAAATAACAATTTTTCTTAAATTTTTTTGAAAAGTTTCTTTTTTATTCTTAGATACTTGAAAGAAGTGTATTTTCTTTCAGTGAAAATTTTAGTAAATTTTTCCCTCTTTTCCTCAATTTTGACATTCTCAATATCAAATATCACAATAATTTTAATTCTCAAATTAAAATCTTATTAAAAAAGTCAAATGTATATACAATTCAATTGTCAGTCAAATATATATAAAATAAAAGTATTAAATTAATATCATATTCTTAATTACATAGAAAATAAAACAATAATTTTGAAAATAAGAATATTGTCATTTTCTCTAGTTGGAGATTTTTTTTAATTTTTAAGAGATTTACCGTTTATACAAAATTAAAATCTCAAAAAATATCTCGTACAAAATAACATCTTTATTTAATTGAAAACATACATTTATTAATATTAAACGAATAGGAGATGCGTCGATATTGTCAATTTCTCGCTTTCACCCTCTACGTTCATCGGTGACCTATTTTTCCTACGAGTTATGACGCCCTCACAATGACGTCACCGCCGCACTGACGTCACCACCACTCCCTTACGTGACCATTCAGGATGACCTCGTTTCCCTCCCTTTGAATTTCACCCTCTTCCCCCCTACACTCTATCCCTAAAGCCTAATGGCTGCCTCCTGCGCCATTCATATGAATATTCCCTCACTTAGTGGATGTGCTGTATTTCATAAAATGATTTGATATACGATTGTGTAAATGCGACGCGCTCGATATACCGCAGTTTCCTCAAAACTAATACGATTTCAGTGTGGCATTTCACATATTTCTATTGTCATATTATTTATGTTTATATATATATATATGTATAAGAAGTATAGCAGTAAAATTATAATTATCGCTATATGCATAATTAGAAACAAGTATTTGATATATAATCAAAATTGCAATAATATGTGTTCTACAGGTAATTTATTTGTATTCTACACAACACACAATCTACAATCTACAATCTATAATCTACAACTACAATCTATAAATTCGTTGCCTCAAAATTAAATAAAAATTTGTCTCACTCACCAACCAATGCACAACAGCGGCGTAGTTGATGTCTGTAACATACAAATATAAAATCTAAATTATAGCAGCGCTCAAATTAATTAATATTTCAAAAAAATATTATTTGATTTGTCGAATTTTATATTTGGTGTATAATGAACTATATATAAATATAAAATAATTTTATGAATTAAAAAAATATAACTTTTTAAATAGAAACTTCTTATAGGATTTATATAAATATTATTTGATTCGTCGAACTTTATATTTGGTGTATAATGAACTATATATAAATATAAAATAATTTTATGAATTAAAAAAATATAACTTTTTAAATAGAAACTTCTTATAGGATTTATATAAATATAATCTTTTAAAAATTTATATATAATATCTCTAAGTTTCTCTTATTTAAATTGTGCAAATAAATAACGATATTCACCTTAGAATTACTCTGCCGATGCCCGATGCCTCTGCTCAGACCTCCTCCTCCTCTCAGGTTGTCAGGGTCATCGAAGTTCGTTCACTAACACACGCGATACTTTTAACGGCACTCCCGCACTTGTACGCGCGATACTTTGAACTTTTAACGATACTTCCGCACTTATTCGCGCGATACTTTTAACGGCACTCCCGAATTTTATGTTGTCCCTGTGCAATTAATAAAATCAAACACACAAGCGCGTTCTTTAAATAAACCAAAAAAGTAAACTCTGAATCGAAATTCTTTATATGTATCTTTCTTTAATTCATACTTTAATTTACATAATAAATAAATGAAATTTGAATTGAAATTCTTTATATCTCTCTTTAATTTATACTTTAATTTATAGAATAAATAAATAAAATCTGAATTTAAATTCTTTTTATATCTTTCTTTAATTTATACTTTAATGTACACTGTATGTGCGATATGTTTTAATTATGTATAATACAGGTATCTATCAAAAGTCCAATTTAATTGTAAGTAAATTTGATCTGGATTTATTCCAGTTCATCCATTTTAGGCAACGAATTTGTTTACAATCTACAATCTACAACTACGATCTACAAATCCATTACTTTAAAATTAAATAAAAGTTCATGTCACTTACTAACACCGATGTACAACAGTAGAGTAATTGATACTCAGCTACGTTGTCTCTGTAACATACAATCATAAAATCTAAATTATAACAGCGCTCAAATTAATTACCATTTTAAAAAATTATTATTGGACGCGCTTTTATATATTTGATGTATAATAATAAAATATACAAAGTCGATCAATTAATAAAAAAAAATAGGTTGAAACTATCTTTTAAGTTGCAGACTGTTCGATAATTGAATACATTTGAACACGTGTGTTATAGCGAGATTGAAGCACAAAATAGGATTACTGTTAACAGACGCATGCATGTTAAAGGGGGACTCAGTAGTAAATCCAGATATTCCGCCGACGCGGCACAGGAAAATTCCGTGTTCGATAGAAATCAAACGAAAAAGCTATCGTCTCTTAGCTTCTTATTTTTCGTCTTTTGGTCTCTTATCAATAAAGAAATATCACTCAAAGAAGAATACGATAAGAAGAAGAAAAGAATCGCAGAGAATAATTACCACCCAGTTACTAATTAAAATCTTTGAAATCATGTCGGAGCTTAAAATGATATAACGAACATATTTAATGAAAGAAGATACGATTGCACACGAAAATTTCCAGATAATTATTATTTTATAAAACATAATAATATAATTGATTAATTTAATAAATGTTTAATTAAACGTAAATCCATAAGATTTTTGTTAAAATAAATAAATATATTTGCAAGTGCTTCTCGTTTTTAAATGTGAATTAGTTTCTGTTTTCATTATTTATTAAATAAATCATGTAAATTAATCGTTGAAAGAAAACCATGGTCTTTTCGAAGTTGACTCTTATAAAATTTAATTCAATGGTCGAAGAATTTTCATTTAATTTATCACACGATGTCACAAGCGCTACAAGGATCTTGCAAATTAGAATGGCAGAATAATTTATTGTAAGGCAAAATGTTTATAATAATAATATAGCTTATTAATAACACAGTTCACAGTTTTCTCAATTAACATCAACTTATTAATTGAAGAACATAAATATTTTTTATATAATTATCAAGAATGTTATTATTTCAAGCAGAAATGAAAATGATAGAAAGGGAAACTTTGAACTAAATTTGATAATTGATATTTTTATTCTGTCAAATATATTTGTGATTGCTATAAATTTATTTTCAACGACGTAACATAAACCGCGCCTTCTGCAACCATCCACTGCTTGTAACTTTATTGCTCATAGCGCAGGTTTAACACAGAGCAAAAAAAAGGTAAAAGGCGACGCCCTGCGTCCTTGGTCAAGAGTATTGATAAATGTCACAGTAGAGCTCTCTCAAACCTACTCAAATAAAACTCGAAACTAGGTTAGCGTTTCACAGATCTCATTTTCGGTGAAATTGCTCATTTTGCTTTCTACTCTAATTAAAAATTTTAACGATTACACATTGTAAAACGTACTCTTTAAAAGATAAAATGCTTTAATTAAGCTGATATCTTTACTGCTGTTAGTTGGCAAGCATTTCACTAGATAAAATTAACTTCTTTTTTTATATAAATGTCAGAAAATCTAACTTATTATTAAACTTTTTAATGTTATATCATTTTTTATTGTTTGCTATTAATTTTTATATTTTTTATATTTTTATAACCATACTATATGAAAGAAATAAGTCAGAAAAAATGTATCAAAAAAATCTTGTAGCTTTTATGTTCCTAATTCTAAATGATCAGATATTTGAATAATTTATGTCTTCATTTATGTCAAATTTCGCGTATCTGAATTATATACTTTTATTGCGATTGTAGCTAAATTCTTACATATATTCTTACTTTTAAAATAATCGTAATTTTTAATTTTTGTTTTATTTCTAATATTTTGCGTATTCAAATGGTTGAATAAAAAATGATCATTGATTGTTGTTAAAAGTAAGAATCTTTCAGAGTTGATAATAGACAATGATGCGTACGAATTATATGGTATTGCGTGAGTATTAATCGAGCGGAAAATCGTTGATTAAGTAGTATAAACCGCGAAATAAGCTCCTCGACTCCTACTGTTCTCGTATCGAATCACCGCAATTCCTATCCCATTCGGATTCTACAAGGTGAAGCACGTATTTATGTCAAATGAATGTTGGCTGGAAAACGGATGCATGCTTGTTGGTTGATAGACTCAATATCTATTCAGAGTCAGTCGAGCAAGCTTAATTCGAGACGAGTCAACTTTTTGACAGTTTCGAAAAAGTTGCGCAAAGCTGTGCACAAATCTTGTACAAGTTAAATGCAATGAATGTCACGTGCGATGCTATAATCCTACACTTTCTTATCTAATTTTCTACTTTATGGAACATCATTCACTTTTAATTGACTACAATTTTAAGTAAAGTGAACCGCGCAAAAATATTTCGAATTTTAAAATATATTTTCGACATTTGATATATCACTCGATATTTTTATTACAGTTATTATAGAATTATTTAAATCGCGGTTATTTAGTAATTATTTTATGATATTGCATATTTTATGATTCTATCTATTACATATGAATTTATTATATGCAGTTAAATATCATAATGAATATTTATAAATACAGAGTCTAATTACTCCATAACATAATATTTGTAATATAAATATAATTAATAAAAATTTTATAATAAATATAATTCATAATTGTGACAATTTGCAATTTTATAGTTTGCAGTTTTAATTTTCAATTATCGCGCGGTAATTTTATCTGTTATATTTAATATGAATTATTATATAAATCAATTTTTCTTAGAACAATAACGATAGTTATATAAAGACAATTGATTTGCGTTCTGTCTAATAAGTATGTTTATATATCAATAGATGTTGCCATTTAATAAAACAGAATGTTATCTAAATTCAACATCTTAATATTGCTTTTTTCAGGTATGTACAGGAGATATATATTCACTTGCAAAAGAAATATTTGATGACGAGAAAACTATTTTATATTAATATTTTATTTTATTATTGTTTATAGCCTTAATTAAATTCTTCTTAAAACAAATGTATAGTTTTGCGAATTATAGCTTCGGCGAATGCGCGTTCGCCAAATGTTTGAAAGCTTCCGGATAGTTTTCGTAGAAAAGCTTTTCATTTAAAAGACACGGCTTATGTATGCAAAATGAATTCCATGAATAGCAATTAACGGAGTATAATTAATTACATTAAATACTATCGATCTATCGAGAACATACGGAATCCAAATGCGCGTCACCGGATGTAATTGTAATTAGTCAATTTGCGAAATGCGCACCTTGCGGATTCATTGTGTCGACAGAAGCGACACGTTTGGTTGGACTTTAATCTCCCGTTGAATGAAATTCACTTGAATCGGGCAAAATCAAAATGAACACGCGAGAGAGAAAGAAAGAGATAGCTTCCGTACACCGGATTAATTAACGGCGGCTTTTCTTTTATTTAATAGTCGGGACGAAATTACTTTCTATTACTGTGACTATCGACTACTAATAAAACGGTGAGAAAGCACACAGAAATTTGATCGCTGATCCATTTAATTTTTAATTCAACAATTATTCTTAATGGTATAGCTATATTTGTCATACGTATATCTGAATAAAACCGTTTTCTTTTTATAGAGATTTATTTAAAATATATGCAATAAATTATGCAATATTTTCAGTTTTATCAGATAAATCTGTGTGTTACATCAATGATTATATGAAATTAACAATGAAATGTCAAAGTAGAGTCAGAATCACATTTTTGTGCTTAATTTAACATATTAAATTTTTCTTTTTTTTCACGAAATTCTTTATTGCATTTACTGTTTCAGGACATTGATTACGAGGGTTTCCGTAAATTCCTGAATTCGTATCTGGAGATCGATACACCGGATGAATTGTGTCGACATCTTTTCCTTTCGTTCGTCAGGAAAGACTCGCGTGGAGTGGACGGCAAAGCTTTCAAGGTACGATATTGCATTTTTAGATTGATAAAAATTGCGGCGATGTGTTACCACTACATTACGAGCCGGGGGTGTCTCGCTTATTGCTGTGAGTAACGATAAGTGGCCGCGAGCACAAATTGTGAGTGCGAAGAAAAAAAAGAATTTTCAATGAAGTAGTACTAGAGAGTAGCAGGAGGCGATAATTGCGGCTGCAATAATGTTGGGACAAAAAAACAGCGTGTCGCGCCTCGTGCGAGCTTTTAGTATAAAAAGCAGCAAGAAGAGATACTAGCGTAAACGCGAGTGTGCCAAGAATTAAAAGCTGCGTATTATCCGCGTTTCTTGCTTCCCAGGAGATGGCTGTGCTCTCCTCGACAACCGCCTGTGCTGCAATTACGTCGCACACGACTTCCAGCAGTAATGTTAATAGCACCGGCGTACCCGGTGGAACTTCCGCAGAGAGCCACAGCGGATCCACGTTAGCTGACAAAATTCACGGAATTACGGAAAAATTGCAAGCACTGGGCCATCACAGAACGGAGAGCGAGATCCGGACGCGAACCGGTAAAATATATATTTTGTGCAATTATTTTCACTCATAGTTCATTATCTTTCATGACAATTAAATTATATCAGCTCATATTACACTACGGTAATGCGAATACATTTTTTTAAGAGGAAAGTAAGCTATAAATTTATTAGCCTTGCTGCTTGTAAAATGTTAGCTAAAAATCTTTTCTTAAGCAATAAAATTAAATATATAATAGTATTATGACAAACAGCAAAATATGTTGTCAAAAAATCAAGTCATATAAAATTGTCACAATATTGATATCATTTTAATATAAATATTTTTTCTCTATTTACATCCACACAAAACTTTGCTGACTGTATTTTTATGATAAACTTCTCTTGCGATTGGATAAAATAGGTCAGTAACGGGCAAAAAGTGAGATCTCTGATAGCTTGAGTATTTTTTTTTATTTTACATCATATAGATGAATGCTATTGTTCGCCTCGAAATGGCGAATGAATAATAGTCGATCCAACCCGAAGAAGTTTTAAATGAAGACTCCCGCTAGAGCGGCATCATTCGATAAAGTAAAGTCGCTTTGATTATAAAAATCAACTTGTGATTTTTTAATGAATTTTAATGACGATGCTATAAAAAATTGATATTCTTTTAAATATACTTAAACCATATTTTACGCATATATATTTTTCATCCTTGAATATTTTCAGAGATTAAAAATATATATGCATGTGATAATAAAAAGTAAAAGTATTTATATATGTGTATATTAGAAAGAAACAAAGGAGAATTATTTTTGCAATTGAATTCTCTTATTTAAAACAAAGTGTGGAAAATCAGCCTCCTATAAATATATTTCTCAGAAGACAAAGTATAGTTTCCCCGAGCGCATTAGATGTGCGGACAATCGAGTAATGAATATTTAGCCAATGAATCTTTCAAAGCACCACAGGGAGGCCTCGCAATATATAGAAGCAAGATCAACTTGCGGAACCGATCGATCATGTTGTTTGTTTTTCTTGTGTTTCACGCAATCACATGAACGATTCAGGAAGCGTGCATCCAATGTTGACGGTCACCCATACATCGTACAGCTGTTACGATGTGTTAGAGAAGAAGAGCACAGATAGCAGCCCAAGTCACAGCCAAATGTCGCGAAATTCGTCCAGGAAGTCGAACAATTCCCTCCTCGTCAACAACGGGAAATTGGAAGGTAGGCGCAACCGAGATCCCTGCTGAATCCAAATGCAAATGGTACATTGAGCAAAACTGTTCGATGTACCTTGTTCGCAAATGCGGACTCATGTGTTTCGCCCTTGAGATTATTACAAACGTCTGCTTTAAGCTTCACACACATTCAGTCCCTGATATTATGTACGTTAATTGTTTCGTTTTCCATCCATCCTTCATTCATTAACTCGGAAATTATTTCTCACTAAAGACTAATCCGAACGTGATTCTCTTTTTAACGAGCTTTCGCTCGCTTCCTTAAGTATAATCTATCCAGTTTTTCTCTCTCTCTCTCTCTCTCTCTCTTCTTACTTTAACTTTTGAGAAGCTTTTATATTCAGAAGCTCTCTCGATGAAGAATCGCTTTTTCGCGATCGAAAAGCTCCTCCTGAATATCTTGCATTAAAGTTATTCGAGTTGTATGGCTTTATATGAATACTAGATTAAAGGATGGTAGATCATCTCTCTTGAAAGATTCCTTTTCCCACGTACGTGAACTTGCATATCCGTGAAATTCGGTGCACGAATTCATTTTTGCTTGAAGAGATCGCATTACAGCAGTATGACAAAGGGTCCATTTCGGTCGCCATCGATCTTACAGTGACGCGTTACTCTCAAACAAAGCCTGAGATCGTAAATACCGGGTGAATTACGGGCTTAGAGAGACGTGACATCTCTTTCAAAAGTGTACTTCACCATATCGAGGCGACAGTCAACGTAATCGAAAAAATACGACCACAATACCGTGAGGACATATACCATCCTTTATATCGTTTTTATGATATCGACGCAGCCATCTCTCTGCTTCATTATGCGTTTCCGTGAATTTTTCTACGGATATTTTCTTTTTATGTGATTTTTATCCATATATAGATAATATTATGATACGTTTTATTCGATGTTGAATAATTTTGAAAATTTGAGAAATATTTGAAAATGCGTATGTTTTGTTGTAGAAAATGTGTTATCGTTTCGATAATTAATTTGGTGGGATGAGTTTCACGTAAAATACGGTAATTTTCATTGGCGAATGAATCCGAACGGCGCGGTGATCGGCAACTTTCCAGCTCGCATGACATGTAAAACGCAATCAATTCAAATTACTCACGCGAGACATCAACACACTGTGTTTATATCTACTCTAAATGAAGACGCGTCGGTAAGTGACGGAAATAATCGTGCTTATGTTATGGATTTAAGGGAAATGTTTATTCACGTTTCTGCGCGCGATTGCCGCACATAAACTCGCGCCTTTCCGGTGGTAGAGGAAATGGATATTGCTATTTTAAATTCTGATTTTAGACGACAATATCTACGTACGCCGTGAGACGAGGGATGCGTTGATCTTCACGAAATGTCATGACGTACGGGAAGGCTGTGTATATGCGATTGAGAAAATCCGATCCGGTTCTATTTCCGGGTGTGTTTGAAGAACGAGTCTGATCTTATCGTCTTCTCGTGAAACACGTGCGCTTCTACATCAAATACATATCGTCAGAAGTGATGAAATGCCAAGTTAAAACCTTCTCTGCCCGTCTTTTGGTATACGTGACTCGTGAAAAATGAAAGGGAAATATCAAATATATATGATCTGAAAATATACAATATTTATAGAAAGTTATGATGAATCAAAGTTCTGACAGCGTTACAGTGCTCCATTTTAAAGTTGCTAAGCTCAGCTCAGCTTCATACTCAATATTTTTTACGAATCAAAAGATGAATACTCGCCCTCGGGTGCTTTTCTTCATAATAAAACGAAGAGTCATAAAGTGCATCATGTATATGAGAAATGTGAAACTAGAAAAATAGAATAGAAAAATTATTCCTACTGTGATGCGTATGGAAATTTGATTCATTCGAAACATCTGCTTCTATTTTCTTCTATTTTATACTATTTCTCTCTTTCTCTTATAGGTGTATCAATTATATGTTATATGTATTTATATATGTATGTATAAATTTCTTTTTAAGAACTCTGACAGTTACGTCCTAGTTTAAATACACGGAAAGCCTAAAAAAAGGCTTCTAAAAAGATCGGAGCTAATATTGACATTTTATATTCCTATATAGTTAATGAACTTCTACCGCTAATGAGCTACCATATCGATCGCAGATGGCACCGAGGCAGCGCGCGTTTCGGATTATTCGCGTGACATATGTACGCGCGAGTTTGCGTAGTGCGTGTACGCGTGCCGGTGCCACCGAAATAGCTATATATATCGGTATATCATCCGGTATAAGTGACGTCACGAATGCGCGAGGGAATGATACCAGTTTCTTGACGGAGGCCACACTCTCAGTGACTCTCGTGTCGTAAGAGAAGCAACAAGTGCTTTTCTCAAACTAAATCATTAATTGCATCGAGGCATCTCGATTGCATCGAGATTGCAATTCGATAATCGAGTCATTATATACTCGATTTCGATTAAACGTCGCGGTCACAAAAAGATTAGATTAATCCGACTCGTAATCGAGAACACTTTTCCTCATTTGTCGCTTCTATTGTTAGTAGTGGTAAAAAAGAAAATGGTGCAGTTACCAAATGTGTCAGGCGTGAAGTTAAAAGAAGGTGAGATAGAACGTTTCGTGATCTTCGAAAATCTAATACATACAATAAATTTTCTACAAAAATTTCAATAAAGTTTGCAATCTTGAAAAAAATTCATTTTGATCTTTATTGTTTTAATTATATATTTAATGAATATTTTAAATATAAAAACTTTGAGAGAAAAAAAAAGATCTTTATAATATATTTATAATCAAGATAAATGTGACCGTAAAAGACAAGAAGAAATTTACATAATTCGCTTTAACTTAATTAATCGAAAAATTAATGACAAGTTTTATAATCGAGAGCTTTAGCTTAATTCTAATAAAAATAAGTGTTCTCTCCCTCGCATTCTTTTTTAATTTATATATGCGATAATTATGTCAATTCATTATGTGAAATCAACTCAACCAAATAATCAACGCATTATTACCGTCTGCAACAAATAATTAGTCTAATTTTTATTGAATTTGCTTAAAAATTCCTTGTGACAGTTATGAATTTTCATTAACGGAAAATAATACTAAATAGTAACTATTGTATAGTTGTAAAATTATTTGCAATTTAGTTTTAACAAAATTTTTACTATCTATATAAAAAACAAAAATTCTTCACCGCGCAAAGTTCAGATTAATATAAATATTGTCATAGAAAAATTATATATAGAATGATAATAGAATAATCTAATAGATTTATTCTCTCTCTTCTAAAACCTTCAGCAATATTGTACAGTGATTAATCGCTATGTCTGCAATCGATCAACACATCGCATTGTTAAATGATTTATATATATATATTTTTTTAGATATCATTACCGATGCTTTTTTGCGGTTCTCACTTGGAACAAATTGGATTGTTCGAACGTGAAAAAAATATACGTCCTGCATGGTTAAAGCGCGTGACTGCGTTAGCTCGCGCGACGCATCGTCTCGTGCAAAAGTTTATTTTTAACTTGCTCATCGTCCCGCAAAATTTATTACTTCTGTAGGATGCGATATTGTCTAAAAATAAGAACAGAGAAGTCGAATCATCCAGATTATATGACCATTCTTCTAAATTAATCGAAATATCATATCTTAATAATAGGACATATTTTTTTGAATACACGCGAATTATGGATCTCTCGAAACTAAGAGAAAATATAGATATATTTTTATAATAATAATAATATCAAATAATATCGACCATTAATGAATTTTGTCTCAAGGCAAAATTAATGCTTAATTAATTATTATCGAATTAACACGTAAGTATATAACTTATTGTTAGTATCCATAATGAAATGCAAAGAACAAATAAAGAAAATAATAAAGAAATGCAAAATACATATCTTATATCGATTGTCGCAAGTTAAACATAAAGATTTCATATTTTTTATTTAAAATCTGGATTCGTTGAAATTATAGTGTTCAATCACTGCACAGATCGAATCTCGAAATCATTCGCACCACACATAAGAATACATTTTTTTACGGCAATCCAATCGATGTAGAACCGCATTGAAATCATGCAAAACTAAACATAACGAGATATAAATAGACAATCCAGAAATACGGACTAGACGTCGTTGACCTCTGTCTCTCTCGCGGGTCGCAGCTATACTCTAACAATCTATTATAATAAATCCAATTCGTCGCTTATATATTGATAGCTGCGCTGCCTTGCTCAAAGCAACAGGTTCTCTTTAGACTTTTAGGTACAATTATTCAAGTCCGTTTATCTAAAAATACGACTCAAACGTCTTGCCGAAATTGCCCTGGATTTTTCGTTCCGATTTAACGTTCAAATGAATCGTGAATTTTCCTTGAAATACGGGACAGATCAATGGTATCGTAAGTCTGGCCAGTTTCCTTTTACCTGACGTCTTGATGCTTTAACACATGAATATATAGCGACTCTTCCGCGAAATGCAACGTCAAAGAAAATCCCGGTTAAAATTGCATTTAACCGAAGAGAAGCAATACTCATTTCTGTGAATAATTTAATAATATTCTTATAAATTAAAATATATGTATTATTAAAAAATTGTAGAAATATGTAGTTAGGATTCCGCTGTAAATTAATAGTAATTGATATAACTATTATTATATCTAATAATATAATTGTTTGATATCTTGCATATATATATATATATATATATATATATATATATATATATATGTGTGTATCTCGGGATATAATATATGCGCTTTAGAATATTTAGATATGAATTTATGAATTGCAAAGTGTTATTTTATAGCTAGTATTAAATTATCTTGTATTTTATTGACCGACAGGTATAAGCTGTCTAGCGTGATATCAACTCGAGTTGAAAATCAATTTCTGTTTTGCAGAGATGAGGCATCTTGTCAGAAAGCAGAGCACAATAGATGTCCAATCCGTTAAAGTCAGTCTCAAAGACATCGTTTGTTACCTCTCTCTCTTGGAAGCCGGCAGACCGGAGGATAAACTGGAATGTACGTAATTGCCACAAAGACAACGATCATCTTGAAATTTATGAAACATCGCGAGCTTTCGTCCCGAATAATTCATTATCAGAAGATCAACGATACTTTGATATAGGTGCGCGTTGTTTTTCTATGATCGAGACTAAAAAGCTGTAATAATTACGGAATTATTTCTTGAATAATCAGAAAGCACGTCTAGGTAAATCAACAGAACTCGGTTTGTTTTTAGAAGAACTTCATTGAAGTTCTTCATTTCACATGCATGCGCACATTAAATAGCAAAAAAATAGTTTCGCGAAGTGTATAATATCATCACGACTATCTTCAAACTTGAACATTCAACATTTAATCTTCCTATAAAAATTTAATTCTTTCTTTTCTTGAATAATCGCGGAAGATATTACATTTTTCCGATATATACACCTTCGAAAAGATAGAGAAAGATCTAGTTTGTAATATACTCGTATAAAAATAATAATGTATTAAAAGATTTCGAAAAATTTAGAAAAAAAACTTTTTTCGTATATATAATTTTTTTAAACAAAAATATTTTAAAAAATGCAACTTTTTTTATATTAATCGAACATTTGGTCTTTGGGAAAAAAAATAAAAATTTATAAAAGAAAATACGCAGGAATGATAAACACAAAATTTACGAGAAGACTCGCGTGTCGGCAGTCATTCTCGATTTTCTGCCACAGTTGTTACAAGTCTATCCCGCTTGAACTTGTAGTGCAGCAACTTGTTGCACGGCAATTTTGGCTTGCGTTAACTCAGTGATGCTTTCTTTTTTTCAGTCATGTTCCGGCTATATGATACGGATGGGAACGGTGTCCTTGACACGAACGTGAGTAAAGAGTGGTCGTTATCTGTTAACGCGAATGCATCACGATGACACGCGCGTGTAATGCAACGTTTAACAATGTCGCTTATGCATAAAGTGAAAATATTTGTTAATTGTCACATAATAATATTGTCGTAGAAATCGAATGTCACGTCATCGCGCAATATTAAAATAATTATACAAACAATGAATAAATATAACGCATGATAAAAATATTACCGCTTATTTGTAAAATAATTTTGATTCCAATTTAGAGATATCGCGATAAAACTGACTTTTCCTCGGTGAAAATAGATTGACCTTTGACTGCTTAAATAACAATAGCAGTATAGAATAGCTTTAGTTGTGATATTAATAGAAGAGATAAATACTTGTTCCATACTCTCTGTTGGCCGCACCCATAATAGGCACGTCAATTGACATGTACCCTCTGCGATCCGTTACAACGTGAATTATGTGGAATGAGTATAATTTCCGTCGTTTTAGTGATGCGCATCATTGACCTCTTGTCAATTGAGAGATCAGAAAACTATATGGATGAATTGACGAATGTTATTATGTGTGTGTAACAATAGAATTGACCCGTTAATATTATTTAATTACATTTACAATCTATCAAGAATTATTTAAAATATAATCGACATAAAAATTGTACATATAACTTCGGCAATGTAATATTACACAATGCTCCTCAATTTTTTTTTAATTGACGAAATACCAATAAATAAACATTATCAATTAATTTAAAAATTATGTAATATAAAATTTATTTTATTATGCTATTTTTATTTAAAATAATTATTAAGATAAATAAATTTTTTTAAATAATATTATAAAATTTGCAGAATACTTATAAAAAATTCATCGTTTCACAGAGGATTTTGATTTTATAATACCGTAATATAATCTCGAGAGAATCAAATAAACATTTTACATATGAAATTGATTATACCGTCAAGTATTCAATGCATTCGTCATTCAAACTTGAGGGATTAGATACGCGTGCAATTGGCGCATATATATGTATACTATATATATAGCAGAAACGCAATTTACGCATCGACATGAAATTGCGGCCGAGAAGGATCTCGGGAAAACGACCAGTCGTCGTCGCCGCATAATGAGTTCCACGTTGAATAAATCATTCATATCACGGTTGTACAAATTGTGCGTCGCATTGATAAATATTCACGGCACCTCGATAGCGGAGTCGTGAAAAAAGTAGACGTTAATAAAAGCGCGGCGAAGCCGCTGCTTTCATTCGGATCTGTTCAGCTAGAGAAAATAAGCCAAAGAGAGCCAAAAAGAGATATGAGCTTTTAATCAAAGATATATTAAAACCGCACGTGTAATTCTTGATATATATGAAATGTCTTTTGAAGAAGGAAAAATGATTGATATTATGAATGATATCGAAATTAACAGAATAAATAGAATAATATTCTCATTTTGAAGGATGATCGATATCGCGGCTTATATATGTATATTTTTTTAATAAGCTCGATATGGCGTTTGGTAGTTTAATAAGACTATAAATTACATATACGCGAGACAAATGTCGATGTATATAACACGTAATGTCAATAAAAAAATGTTGTAAAATCAATTTCTCACTCACCGATACGTGCAGTAGCTCAGTCGTAGCAGCATATTGATCTGAAAACAAAATATTCAAATTATGTATATACATATATGTGTATGTGTATACATAGGGTATTTTGAAAATCTGGAAACGATCTAATATCTCATGAACAAAGCAGTTTAGAAAAAAGTTTTTATTTTGCATACCTCACAGTTGCCCCGCTGTTGCCCGATGCCTTCCCGGGCCTCCTCCTCCTCTCTTGGTAGCACTCATGACACTCGCGAAAACGTGAATAATTACGATCGCCCGACACTTTACACGGCACTCCCGACGCGCGAAACATTACACGGCACTCCCGACACGACGCGTGAATCGCACTGTGTATCGCAGTACTACCTGTAACAAATAAAATACATATTAAAAAAATTGTACAACACACACTGTCAATGCAACGATTCTTATTTATTACATTGTTATTAATAATATTATAATTGTGTTTTTAGGAGATGGACTGCATCGTCAATCAAATGATGAATGTCGCGGAATATCTCGGCTGGGATGTTTCAGAATTGAAACCGGTAAGTAAAAAAAGAGACCGCTTTTGCGGAAATTTCTGAAGACTGGACGATCACCTCCCTATAAATAATCCAATGAATTCTTTATTCTGAGAAGATATCAACAAAGTTATAAGAAATTTGTCAGAGCTGCCGCAATCGGAATACGGGATCAATACGTGGGAAATAAAACTTTATTCCAGATCCTGCAGGATATGATGATAGAGATTGATTATGACGCAGATGGTACAGTCTCATTGGAAGAATGGAAACGAGGTGGTCTTACGACAATTCCTCTTTTGGTTCTTCTGGGTCTGGATTCTCATGTGAAAGAGGATGGAAATCATCTCTGGAGGTTGAAGCATTTCAGCAAACCGGCATATTGCAATCTTTGTTTAAATATGCTGGTTGGCCTTGGCAAGAAAGGACTTTGTTGCGTTTGTGAGTATAAGAAGTCCCTAAAATTGTTGAAATGAAATCATGAGAGAAATGTAATCAATATCTCTAAAAATAAAATTCAAGTATGTGTTTTGTGCGCGCAATGCAAAAAACTAACAAACGTATCTATAATTAATTAGTCATTAAAGTCCTCTTTTTTGGATTCAGTTTGTAAATACACGGTACACGAGCGATGTGTGCAAAGAGCGCCTGCCTCCTGTATAGCCACTTATGTCAAGAGCAAAAAGACATCTCAGACAATGGTTCATCATTGGGTTGAAGGTAATTGCCATGGAAAATGTTCCAAGTGCAAAAAGACGATCAAAAGTTACAACGGCATCACCGGTTTACACTGTAGATGGTGCCAATTAACCGTGAGTATAATCAAAGTGATACTAACACAGAATACAGTATCGTCGGCATCTATCATGTATTATTTTAATTAATTATATTCATTATCCAACATTAAGATATTGTATATTTGTGACAATATAAAAAATAAAAGAACACTATAAATATATAACTCAAGATTTACTAATAAAACAAAATATATATATATATATATATAAATTTATTGATTAAAAAGGAAATATAAGACTGTGCATTTAATTATATATCATATTATCTTTTTTATATCTTCTTTAGAAAATTCTTTCATATATAATTAAATAATTAAATAATGCAAATATAAAAATATTTAACTTAAATATCCATTAGAATGTTAAGTATGAGATTTTTATTAATTAAAGCAATAATGCGTGAGAGCCGATAATACCTATAATCTATATGGATATTTCCATGGGAATGTTGCAGTTGCATAATAGATGCGCATCGCAAGTACGAGCGGAATGTACGCTTGGCGAGCATGCGGTACATATCCTTCCACCTACAGCGATTTGTCCCGTTGTGCTTGATAGGCAAAGATCGTTATCGAGGGATAGCAAACGAGGTAGCAAACACGGTCAGGATAGTTCATCGGTTAGTTCCGTAAGTGCAATATAATGATCTGCGCATATTAATTGTCTTTTATCATTACATGTCCTTCTCTCGTAAAGGAAATAAGATGTATATATGAAATACTTTTGTTTTCTCTACTTATATGTTTAAAATTATTTGCAGAACCTATATAATTTGTTAAACTCTTTTGTAAAAAATACTTGAATTTTAAAGTACAACAAAATTTTTCATTAATAAAATGTATTATTTGGACAAAGTAATATTAAGAAAAAAGTGCTTTAAAAAATCACGAAATTCAGTCATTCCCTGTAACTTACGAGTAAATGCAATGGATTTAACAGGGTGGTTTCCTAAGCTGCGGTAGTTCGAATCAACAACCAGCTATGTCCTTTCAAATTACACCACCGGAAGACACAACGCCGCTCTTGGTATTCATAAATCCAAAATCGGGTGGCCGACAAGGAGAAAGAATGCTACGAAAATTTCAATACATTCTAAACCCTCGACAGGTCCATAATCTAGCGATTGGTGGACCTATGCAGGGTTTGCAACTGTTCAAGGATGTCGAAAATTTTAATGTGATCTGTTGCGGCGGTGATGGAACGGTCGGCTGGGTTTTAGAAACGATGGGTATGCATTTTTATTGTGACTAATTTTAATTACTATTAGTATATAATATTTAATTATTATGTTATTTAATATCTTTTATTATTTTATAAGAAATATCATTTTTTTTAAATATTTGTTTTACTAAATACTATTTTATTTAAGTTATTTAATTAAATTTAAAAAAAATACGGATGAATAAATAAAAAGGCTATTGAAATTTGTAGTTAAAACACGTATTAAAAATGCAAATAAAAGCAGTGCTTTTTAATAAATTAAGTAATATAATATACTAGAGATATTAATTGCAGAATTAAATCCAGTAATAAATTATAGAGTTTTGTCGAATATATATATATATATATTAAAAATGAAATATTTATAATAGACATCGATTAACCGATTACGAAAAATAAGTTTATTTCGATGCTGCCTCAATATGAATCACATTAATTTAACGTTAATTTCAATGATAATCGCGCGTTCAATGATAACCATTGCTTTTGCAACTGTTTAATTTAGATCGTGTACAATTTGAAAAACAACCTGCCGTTGGCGTTATACCTCTCGGCACGGGAAATGACCTTGCAAGGTGTTTACGCTGGGGCGGTGGTTACGAAGGAGAAGCAGTGCACAAAGTTCTTAAGGTAAAGCAAACTATATGACGAACTGAATATTTTAATAATAATCGAATTGTAATAGATTATTATTCTTATTTTTTTTTTATATTATTGTAATATGTATCATATTATCGTAAAAATTTGCTACACGAAATCTAAATGGTTCACAGAAAATAGGAAAGGCGACACAGGTGATGATGGATCGCTGGCAAATAGAAGTTTTAGATCAAAAGGACGAAAAGAAATCGAATCAGGACAGTATACCGTACAATATCATTAATAACTATTTCTCGGTGGGCGTCGACGCTGCCATTTGCGTCAAATTCCATATGGAGAGGGAGAAAAATCCAGAGAAATTTAATAGCAGAATGAAAAATAAACTATGGTACTTTGAATACGCAACTACGGAACAATTTGCAGCCAGTTGCAAAAATCTTCACGAAGATCTCGAAATAATCGTAAGCATAAATTGACACTATTTTCATTCAATTAATAAATTAATACATTCGCGAATATCGAATATTCAGATATATAAATTGAGAATTAATCAACCGTGTATATTCCGCAATTCGAATACGTAATAGAATTTGTGATCACTCAATATCGATTCAACGGAATCGATGGAATTCGTGATGTTACATGCATTTCATCGATTGCAGTGCGACGGTACACCACTGGATTTGGCGCATGGGCCATCTTTGCAAGGAGTCGCATTGCTAAACATTCCTTTCACTCACGGGGGCTCGAATCTTTGGGGTGAACATCATACGCGGCATCGTCTTGGTAAACGAAAAAAACGACCGGACAAAGAACTTAGTACCAGTAGCTTCAATTCCGTAGATCTCACCGCCGCGATTCAAGGTGAGTTATATTTATTTGTCGCGCAAAAAAATGATCAGTTTTGCGCGAACTCGATATTTAATAAATATATCTTTTTGCATCTCGTTCAAGCATAAAATGTCACAAGCGCAAATAGAATATATCCAGAAGGATCGCACCTTCTTTAATATAATATATTTGTGTACTTACTCATTACCGGCAGACATCGGGGACAATCTCATAGAAGTAATCGGTTTGGAGAACTGCTTGCACATGGGTCAGGTGAAGACTGGATTGCGACATTCCGGCAGAAGACTAGCCCAATGCAGTAGCGTCACCATCATTACAAGCAAACGATTTCCCATGCAGATCGACGGAGAACCTTGGATGCAAGGTCCTTGCACGGTGAGCTGGAATAAAATAATAAAATATTTAAGTACAGCATGCAATGATAAACGGAACGTATATTTTAACAAGATTTTTTTTGCTTCACATAACAAAAGTTTCATCGGACATAACTAAAGAACGGAAACATGTTTTCAATTATTTTCATTACATTCTGTTTTATGATAAATACATAAATTTATATTGAATTTGTATCGACATATTTTACGCTCCACAAAACTTTATTGTGTGCATGTTATTTAGAATGAATATTCCTCTGTTTTCAGTTTTATTATATCATAATTTTAAACTATATACAATATATATATATATATATATATATATATATATATATATATTATTATTTTTAACAAATTGCAAATTAAATGAAAACATTTCTTTGATATAGATTCGCATCACACATAAAAATCAAGTACCAATGCTGATGGCACCACCGCCGGATAAGAGTAAAGGCTTCTTCCGGTTTTTAAGGAGGTGAACACAATAGCTTTACGCTTTTAGCGAAGGAGGATAAATTCTATCGAGTGAAAAAAAAATCAATTCCAACCCAGTCTCTAACCCAGTCTTGTCAACGTCGGGCACGTTTTATCTTCTTTATTACGGCGGAAATGTATCGATTCCATCGCATGTAGTCGCAGCTTCGATACTCGTCTAAACGCGAAGAATGCGAGCGTCAACGCGTCTTAGGTATTTTTGTGTACAATATTTTCAAACTAAATGCAATTTTATTGTCTTATGAAAGTTTATGTATTTTATGTAAAGTTTTAGTCTTATAGATATGCCAACCCAAAGGCTTTAAGGCTTGAATGCTAGAAATTTTCGATTATTTTTTGATTCTCAATTGGTGAAATAAAAACACCGAGCGGACAAGAATCAATTTGCCATATATGATAAATCATAATTCTGTCGCTTAATTTACGTATTGCCTTTTAGCTGTGCGAATCGATAGAGATTATATTTATAAAAAAAAAAAGAATTGTGATTAAAATATCTTTCAGATTTAGCGAAAGCAAACTCGTTTGCAAAATAACGTCGTCCTTTCAATTAAGGGTCAAGTTACTTCACGCAAGTCATCAATTGCTCGGCGAGAGCTTTCGCGTTTTCGAATTCTGCCGCTTTTTACATGTGTGCAAATCGCACATATTTATGCAAGAAATGAGCAACACATTGACACGGCGAATTATTGTGCGGTGTCGTGCAAACGAGAGTGGAGTTGTAATAAAAGCTACTTCAACTTAGCGCGTATATGAATATAATTCTTTCAAGATCTCTATCGCCGAACAATTAGCACTTTTAGCGTAGAAAGGATGGGCAAACAAATGTGGACTGGTTTGGTCGACATATTTTCGCTTACGTGATACGTGATATATTCCTAATTCTGGTTCTCCTTTGCACGAATCCGTCCGTCAATCTCTCACGAGTAACATATATCTTCCTCTCTTATAATTCTAGGTTTTTTGTAAGGCTTAATCGTAAACGCTTACAATTAGACATAAATCAGGATCTATTTATTTATTTATTTATTCAACTATTTATTTATTTATTTATTTTTCGTATATTTTATAAGTTTAAGAGCAATATATCATAAGCATATCAACGAGCGAGTGCGGTTGCGTAGCACGTTGTAATGTGTGTGCGTTTGGTTGTTAACATTTATGAGAGATCATAAGTCACGAATTACGGAATTATGAATATTATTTAATCTACATGCGGATTATAATTCTCGATAGCAATTATATATAACTCGCGTCTTTATATATCACATTATTTCTTATATGTTTTTTAATGTGATTGTAATTATTATACTTCTCATATATATTTCTCAACTATTTTTGCACTTTGTGCTTGCAAAGAAATATAAGTAAATTTCTCGTAAATCTCTCCATTAATATATGTTCTCTTATTAAGCGTACAAGCGCCTGCATTTTACATACTACTAGCTCTATGCTAATTTATATATTTATGGATGCTTCCAAGCACTTTTCTTCTTCTCTGCTACAGTTACTTCGATTAAAACTTTATATATCAATAACGATTACGCGATTCTATAATTTCTTGATATTTCCGAATGTTAAGAAAGTAAGTAGCTAATATAGCCAATATAAATTAAGAGTGTACTATTTATTAAATTATATGAATTCTATTTCCATGCACTTGTTAAATGCATTTTGTTAATATAAAATAAAATCTGAGATAATATATACATATATATTATGTACATATTATATATGTATATACATCTTGAATCTAATGTAGTGAAACAAAATTTTGTTTTTGTAATTATATGTATACATATATGTGTGTGTATGTATATATAATATAAATATATATATATATATATATATACACAGCCAAAGAAATAATATAGTAAATGCGATTTAAAATCCCGCAGGGACCATCTCGATATATATAAACAATAAAGACGATTTTAAATTTTCATATCTTCGTGCAGGCCGAGATTTTAATCTTTTGTAAGATGCTTAAACTGTCATTTTTGCAGCATCTTTTGTGACTATCTAGATATTTTACTTGCGTCTACTATGCCAAATAAATTTAAACAATTCAACTATGTTTTTAAAAGTTAAGAAATGTGACAATTAGTTAATTAAAAAAATACTGCGTATAAGTAGAATTATAATAGCATAGAATAGCATAGAATTTACATTTATGATGATTCAAAGTACAACATTACCTCTGCAAAGTAAGGATGATTTAGAATTTTTCCAAGCACCAGTCGTTCACGATTATCATTGTTTTTTATCGCAATCTTCCATAACGATTAACGCGGTTGATTATAGTCATTAGAGTAATCGAAATACTACGCTTACAAATAATTGTAATCAATAAAAAAATCTTAATTTTTGAATTGTTACCTATTAGCGATCGAATTGTAAAGGAATGAAAAATGAAGAGGAAAATGAAAAATCGTCGCGAGGACAAACAGGAGTCTATTCCTGCAGTCCCTTTGACATGTGAATATTAACGGCACAATAACGACGATTGTTTTTCTATTTGGATTGGCGCAGTGTCTCAGTGTGCTTTGTCATTGTGTAACATTATATCTGATGTGAAAAGACCCAAAAAATTTATTCATTTATGCGGCAGTACAAAAAGTAAAACATTCGCTTGAGAACTTGTTGGAAATTCGAATGCACAATTTGCAATAATAATACTCTAAATAGTTTCCGAATTAAGAATCGGAAGGAAAAAACGGTATTATGTGTGAATGAGATTCCAAAAAGACTCTAGCGAATATTTAGTAGAACATGTTCTCAAGAACATGTAGCTATTTTGTCGTAAAGAAAGCATATGCAATAGCGAAGAGTGAATCGGACGTAAAAGTTATAAATTGAAATTTTTATTATAAGATTATTGCGATTCTAAAGCAAAATAAAAATGAATGAACTGATTTTGCAGCGATATATAATAGACCAAATAATAAACATCTAATGTGTGTAATATAATAATAAAAAATTAATCGTAAATAATGATAATAATCTTTAGCAGAATTATATGCAAATTATTGCAAATAAAAAAGTCTGTTTGTAAAATTAGGATAGAAATTTATTATGCTAAAGTTTTTCTGAAGGAAAGGCGGTTTTAAACGAATTTTAAACAATAAAGAAACATTCCGGACAAAATTAAAAATATATTAAAAACGAAAAAGAAAAGCACTGTGCAAACAATTTCATAAATATATAATATAAATTTTGATCTATATTAGCAATTTAGAAGAATAAATTTTTCTTTGTAATTTTCTTTCTTTTAAGCCATCTATTTTTCGTGCAATTAAAATGTGTAACAAATTACAAAAGTTTTTTCAAATCTTATGTCTTTAATAAAATGTTGAGTGTTATTATATATATAAATGGAGGATTATTATATATATATTAATTATTATTACACGTATAACATATTATAGTCCGATTCACTTTTCTCCTCTCGCTTTCGATGGTGATCTGCAATTACGTCTGGCATACGAAATATATGCGTTATAGTCATTAAGCGCTACTTACGAATATTCGACCTTAGCTGAATTTACTGCCATCTTTTTTGGGTCTATGTACGTTTGAGCACTACTGCCATTTTCCAAAAGATAGACACCTACGTGAATGAAAAAAGCCTGTCTATAGTGTAATATAATATAAGAAATAAAGTGTAAATTTATATCGCGTATATTTTTTCCTATTAATGACTTTTTTCAATATTTCAGACTTTCAAATCAATTGTGAGTTCATCGTTTACAATTAAATGATGAATATCGACATTACAATGAATAAAAATAAAATATCTACATGATGCCAATAACTTTTCGACATTATGAGTAATATGTTTAAGAATTTGTACATTTATATAAGACTTGCTAAAGTTAATTTAAAATTGTTTTTAACATTTCCACAAAAATATTGGAAAGATAAAAATAATTCTCTTTCAGAAGAAACCTCTTGTTACTCTATTAACTTTTGAGACTTTCTTTATTCATTTTTATACTTTTAAAGTTTTTTAGAGAAATGCATCGTTTTCTTAATTAAGTGAAAAATATATATTTAGTATAGTGTATATAAATTATAGTATAAATATATTTATATATAATATATATATTTACGTTATATATATACATATATGTGTATATATATGTATATATGTACGTATGTATGTATATATGTATGTATGTATGTATGTATATGTATCCCAGATAGCACCATGTCTAAAATGCACACATAAGTCATCATTAAGAAATCTTTAAGGCATCTTTAAGAAATCTTATGATATGATATCCCAAAGACATCTTGAAAACATCTTAAAGATGTCTTATGGGTGCATTTTGGACATGGTGCTATCTGGGATGTATATATGTATATATGTATGTATGTATGTATGTATGTATGTATGTATGTATTATGTATATGTATATATATGTGTGAGTCTCTTTCATCCGTATATTTCAAAGATAACACGCTCAAATATCGATAAAGATTCAGATGTATACACAAATTATAAATTGAGAGAGAATATCTTTCGTATTATAACACTTACATGCCGAGGATTACTCGATTAATTCGAGCACGGTGCAGATAACGAAGCGTCTCCAACCATAATATATGTTAGTCGCCTGAAACAAACAGTAAACTCTCCGTATAGAGCGCAAGAAGAACATTACACATATTGAAAATCTTTAATTAAAGTAATAATTAGTAGACGTACCGCTTTTCGGGACAGCAATCGCGTTAGAACCGCATCTAAATCCTCCAAACGACGACGAAGTACTTTTGCGCGCCTTTCGCGTTTGGGCTCTTTCAGCCATCTTGCGACTCGTTATTTCGAATCTCGCGTGCGCGAGAATCAGCAATACGTATCGTAATTCTTTCAAGCACTTCGAGTAATTTCTCCGCGCTGTACATACACAGAAATTTTGGCAATTTTGTCGGAATAAAATTAATTACTTCCTTACTTACGTAAATAAAGTCTGTCAACGCCACGAAGGAATATAAAATTGTGTATTAATCGTGTATGAATATTCGAAAATGTTTGGCGCTTCACGTATAACAAAAGTAGGGAGGACGCTTCGCGTCTAGCGCGCTGATTGGCTGCTGCTTTCCAAGTCCCTAGAAAGTCACTATCGGACAGTCAATCAGCGTGCAGGATTTTTTCTCGCAATAATGTTGTAATGTGGACTGTTCAGATATGCATCGGAACGTGTGGATAACCGAATTCATTCTCAATTCTCAAATCTCGCAAGCAACACTTGATCGCTCTCCACGCTTCGCTGATGCCTGACGTTTCACTTTCGTTGAAATTGATCGAAATTTGATTTAGTACGCGCGTACTAATATCGTTTTCAACGTCATACCGGTGATGAATACACGGCTGCTCGTCGACTGATCGTATATACATATATTCGTCCCGAACGAGCGGCATTTATGCCTGAGAGGTGCGTGTAAAAGCGATCTCGTATGTAATTGTATGTGTAAAATGTAATAGCGAATCGCAACGATGGGTCACGTTACACGTACCGATTACACCGATTGAGGTTAGGAATCGCTTGGACGTGCCGGGCGTGTTGCAAGTTTCTCAGACATTCAACAATTCGTTATTTTCGCAGGAACGCGGCTGGCGATATGAGCAAAACCGGGGAGACTAATTTAAGGCATCTCCACTATCAGCAGACAGTGTAAGCATCTCCGAGAGATCGAGCGCACGCTTTCGAAACCGTGGTACATACAGGGGTATCAGTTTTATGCCACTGAATGGCAAAAGCGGACATTATTGCTTTAGTTTTTCTATTCGACTTTAGAAATATAGAGAAATCAGACGATGATTCTGTCTAAAATTCTGAAAATCCTAACATTTGCTGCAAAAAAGTTTATAATAGAAATAACTTGTTCTGATTTATATGTTTATTATTAATTTGCATCTGATTAATTGTCTCTTTATTCTGCTTGATATTGTAAACTTTTACATATATTTCTAAACCATTTTTAATTATATTTTATAAGAAATTAAAATATTTCAAATGTATGTACCGTTGGTTTCATCTAAAATATTGTATTTCAGTTATTTCAATTTCCATATAAAAATTAATCACAGCATATTTTTTCATTAATATATTGCATTTATATTCGATTTTCTGTTCTTAATATTTATGGAGAAAAATGATTGTAACTATTTGATTTATATAAAAATACTTATTTTAGTATTTTGTTTCTGCAGGGAGTTCAATGGACGAGACGATCAACATTCAGTGGAATTATGCAGCACAAATGTGACTATTATTCCTTCCCCTGGTGATCATTCTCATGGTAGCTCAAAAGTAAAGTTGAAAAATATAGTTGACTTTACATGGGATCATCACCTTTATACTGGCCAGTTGTTGGCCGTTCATGTATCTGGAAAATATTTAGCATATGGTATAAAAGGTATAACATTTAATAGAATTGCAGATTTGCTATTTGTAATTGTTTTGTTAATGTAGTGAAGTAGGATTATACATTATTTATAATTAAAATGTCCTGCTTAATATTATAATTTGTTTTTTAATTGAATGTTTATATATCTATAAACAATTTGATTCAATTTATATTATTATATACTTCTACTTAGATATACTTTTTTTTCTATTTTTTAGTTGGTACCGGTGGTGGGTTAGTTCGTGTTGTATACAAGGAGTTAGAACATAGGGCTTTGCTACGAGGAATGCGTGGTGCTATTCAAGATCTTGCCTTCGCCCATGTTTCAAATGCAATTCTTGCGTGTATTGACTGTACAGGATCTCTTTTTATACATACAATTGAACCAACACCATCTGAATTATTATGCAGTTTAGTATTACAAGTAGATGCGGATGATGACTCTCCAACTAGTCATCGAGTAATCTGGTGTCCATACATACCAGAAGATGATGCCACTGATGGAGATGAAGTATCAAAATTATTGGTTCTCACTCGTGGTTCCAAAGTTGAATTATGGTCAGTTGCAATGGTGGCATCAAAATTTAGATCAGTAGAGGTATATTTAAATACATAGTTTGATCACAGTTTTAAGTGAAATATGTACAATTAGAAAATATTCTTATCCACTTTCTTATATCATAGGCAAAAAATCCAGCTGTTAAAGAGAGTGGAGGGATGATGGAAATTGATCAACATTCAGGAACAATTGTTGAAGCAACGCTTAGTCCAGATGGTACTGCATTAGCAACAGCTAGTACAGATGGAGAGGTAAAATTCTTCCAAGTCTTCCTCCATAATAATTCACACAATGGCCAACCACAACCACGTTGCTTACATCAATGGAAACCTCATGGAGGACGACCTATCTCCTGCCTATTTTTCCTTGACGATCATAAAAATTATCAACCTGAGTGAGTATTTTAAAAATGTTAACTCGATTTAACATGCATAGAACCATCCATTAAAGAAACTTTTAATTAAAAGAAATTATTTATTTTTTCAGCGTTCAGTTTTGGAGGTTTGCTGTGACAGGATGTGACAATAATTCAGAACTGAAAGTATGGTCATGTGAACTATGGACTTGTTTACAAACAATAAAATTTGCTCCAAATCCTTCTACTGGTAAAATGCCAGTACTGAAAGCAGGCTTAGATCTTAGTGCTGGATATCTATTCCTATCAGATATTTATAATAAAATTTTATATATATTAAGTCTTTCAAAAGACAAAGGTGAAGCATTAGCATGCATAAGTACGGTATCAGAATTTCTCCTGCCATATCCAATTTTAAGTTTCGGAATTGTTGATGCCGATCAACGTAAGATTCGATCGACTGGCGAATCATTGGAGGATCTATGTACATGTGAAGAGATCGATGAAAACGATGAACAACTTGTCATTTATATGTATCTAGTCCAACCGAAGTCTTTACAAGAGTGTCACATTGCCTTCAAACCTGCCTCGCAAGCAAGTGGCAATTATCTTATAGATACACTTACTCATGATTTGCTGGATTATTCCGAAGATTTGCCGGATATGGGAACTGTCACTCACAATGGCATTTCCGATGAGAATTGTGAGAGAGAACGCTCTTTATCTACTACAATTGAAGCAACGATTAATCATAATACTACTGGCTTAAATCTAATGACACCCGATGCGTTCAGTTCACCTGCAAAAAAAGAGAATAACGAACTGGAATCTAATTCTGAAAGCCCGGAATTAGGGAAAGTTTTATCCGGTAGTCCTTCTCTTGCACAAGCAGTGCAAGCATTGAACGTGTCTGATCCGCCACTTGTAAAAACTGAGATAGAGGAACAAGCCCCTGCTAGTTGCGGTAGCAGCCCTTCTAGAGAAGTAAGAGAAATTTTGTCTCTTACTAAACCGGACGAAGAGAATGAAATTGATAGCAAATCTGAAATAAAAACAAACGCCGACCAAGATTGGTCTAATATCCCAATGGTCTTACTCAAAGATGTTAATGTACACGCGATGCAAGACTCGGAACAATTTCCCGATGAGAATCTACAAAGGCAAAAGACAAAAGATGAGCCGAAAACGATGTCCCTTTCAATTGACGACACTGGAACGTCGTGGCGACCAAATAGTGATCTCAATTATGTCGAATTGAACAACAAATTAAAATCTATTTTAGAAATAATTCAAGATCAGTGCCAAGAGATAAAAGAATTACGCACAGAGGTGATCAGATTACGAGAAGAATCGCCAGCATCTACACGAATAGAATCCGCATTAGCGAGAATATCTCAACAACAACATGCGAGTCTGGAACAAACTCTGTACAGTCAAATGGCTCGTCAACATGAATTCCTAAACACATTCGAAACAACGATCAAAGAAAAAATTGAAAGTACCTTGCCGCGTGTAATTGAAGAAACAATAATACCTTTAAAGCATCAAATGAGATTAGACGCGAATCAAATGGATGAACTTTTCCAAAAGAATATAACTGAATTAATAAACAGTGCGCGAGTAAAGGATGCTTTTGCTGTGACAGCTGTAAACGCAGCTAAGCCTGCTTTAGATGTTGCTTTTAAAGAAGTATTCTCAAGTTTTATCTTACCTGGCATGGAGAAGATTTGCCAAGTTATGTTTAAGCAAATTCAGGATGTCTTTGTTAAAGGTACTCACGAATGTAAGTAGCCTATATATTTTATCATCATTATGAGACTAATCAGTACTTTCATGTATTATATTGTGTGTGATATTATATACATAATATTTCTTTATAGATTTACAACATATCGACGCTATTGTCGATAAACAATGTCAGCGTCGTAATGAACAATTAAGTGAAGCTTTATCAATATTAGTACGTGAAGAATTACAGACTGAACTAAATAGAACTTTGACGACAACACAAGATAATACCATTCGAGCAATTCGTGATTCTATACGGGAAAATTTGAGCCAGCAGCTTACTGAAATTTCTAGTGCACGGTAAAAAAATATATCACAAATTCGAAGTTTAAAATTACTAGATGCAGATAAAAATTTTATTATATGTTTTTCAAACTTACAGATCAAGAGCTACGACACCTGCTATACCTGTAGCTGCTGTAGCTGATGCTCAAGCACGTGTCATGTCTCTTCTTCAAAGAGGTCAATTTAATGCCGCTTTCCAACAGGCTTTAAGTGCAAGCGATTTAGGATTGGTAGTACTAGTGTGCGAAAAAACGGAGCCTTCGAGAGTATTTTCGTGTGCAGGAGCTCAGGGACAAGGTTCTAGATGCATTTTGCAACAACCTGTGATTCTTTCTCTTGTACAACAATTATCTGCTGACTTAGGACATCGTACGGAACTTAAACATAGGTAATTATTTTTCTTTATTTTTATTTTTCAGTTTAGATTATACAGATTATAACATAAAAAGGAATATTTTTTGTCCTATTTGCAAAATGGCAAAATATAAACAAGAATTATATTTTTATATATTATACACACAGGTGGCTAGAAGAAGCAATATTAAATTTAGATCCAACTGATCCCGTAACACGAGAACATATGGGCACTGTGCTAATAACTCTGCAAAATCAATTGGCTACGTTTGTAGCAAATAATCCGAATCATCGATCGACGCGTCGCATGAAAATGCTTGCCATGGCTGCGCGTGCACTATTAAATCAACATCCTTGACCATCACGTTTGTGAGATTATACAAATATATGATTTTGTATGTTCTGTTTAAAGATTACTTTTGTCTAAAAGCAATATTTACAGAAGTCATTTCTAAGACTGGCAGTTACATAAAATGCAGAACAAATATAATCTCTAATGAATTTATTAACATGCTTGCTATTTTATCAAAGTACATTCAAATTCGATTTTATTTTACTTAGAATATGTACATGCATGTAATATGCAGTAAATTATGTTATTCATTTTATTTGTTTAAATGCTTTACAGTGAAAACTTTTTAAAAAGTTTTTTAATAAACTGCCTAATTTGATTCTAGAAGCAAAAATATAAAAAAGAAATGTTTTAAGTTGAATGTAAAATATTGTTTATTTGACGATAGACTAATACTAGAAAAATATTCAGTATTAATGTCAATAAAAAAATTTTTTTAAAATTTTTGTTCTCTGCATAAAAGATCCTATATCTATGATGTGTAATGTAAAAATGACATTTCACTTATAAGCTGACAGTAAAAGAAATTAGATATAAAGTATTTCTTCATATTTCATAAACTCTGACCTTAAATATAACACATGAATTTCACTCGTGAATGGACTTGTTATATTTAGTCATACTTATATATACGGTTGTAAAGTTTTTTAATTAAATCATCTAACTTTGAAAGATTTTTTCGTTTAAGTCATTTATAAATAGATTTTTTTGTCTGCAAAATTATATTTTTTTATGACTAGCAATTTGTGAATTTAAAAGTCTATATTGAAATAAATATAAATGTAATAATTATATTTTTTTAATTAAATAATGAAATATAACAATAATTATAGTGTTTAATTGAATGATAAAATTTGATTCTTTTTCTTTGTTTTACTTACATTTAATTTAATTCAAATATATCTTATAAAAATATTGCATTATATTTATTATAGTGGCAGATCTATCTGTAAGTAAAATAATGAGAAAACTGTGAACTTCAAGGTTTTGATCATATTGACCTGAATATCATTTCTTGGATTGTAATATGTTAAATTTTCTTCTTAACTTGAACATTTTATATTAATTTGTTAAATGATTATATTAAAATAAACAACAACAAAAATTATATATTATTTTGAATTTTAATTTTTTAAAAGCCAAGAAATTTACATTAAAATATATATAAGGATTTTTGTTAAATTTTATTAATAATAATTAATTTTTAAAACACAAAGCCCTTTAAAAAAATTTTTTAAGAAATGTTTTAATCCTAACAAAATGTAGATCTGTCACTTTTTAACTACAATTATCTTATATATATAGTTTTAAAAATTTCTCTAAAGATCTGTTTAAAAATTCTTAAAAAATGAATGTAAATAATACTGTGTCACTTAAATTGAATAGATTACTTTTCAACATTTTTATAGTCTACATGGAATATTCCTAATTCCAGATTATATCTATATGTATATATTTAGATATATCCTAAGAGAATGACACTTTTTGATATACAATATTGTTCAATGTACTAAAAGATATTTTACATTCTTTCTATATTGAATTTCTTTGTCCGATTTTTTTTATATTGTTATTGTATTTTTCATGTTTAAATAATATTGATCTTAAATTTCTTTAGAACTATGCACATTGTTATTCTTTCTTTAGTGAGAAATAAAATCAAATGCGTTGTAAATTATTATATATTAAATATAAGTAACATTTCTAATTCTTATCTATAACACAAGTTTTTTCTTTCACGAATTTTCATAACTTTTATGTTTCTAACATGTTTATTTTTTGTATAATAAAGATAGGGTATATTTTTATTTGGAACAAATTTTTTAATAAATTTTTTTTTTTTTTTTTTAATGAACACAGATACAAATATAGTACCTTACATATAAAAACTTTCTTTTTTTTAATTATCACAGTTTTTTAAACATTTTTACTTCCTGCATATTCTATTCACGGATTATTCAAAACTTACATGATTTGTATACAGTTTTATTCCCCACGTTTATTCTTCAATTCTGTTACTAAAGCCTCTTTAATGTGTGATGCTATTTTAATCTTTCTTTTTTTGATTTTACCAGATTTTGTACCCTTCTTACTTGATATTGTTTCTGGTTTTTTCTTTTTTTTCAAACAACTAAGTGGATTTGGTCCTCCCTTTTTTTTCCTTTTCTTTAATTTATCGTCCCTCTCTTGTATAATTCCTGCTTGCTTTTGTAATACTTTTACATTTTCTTTTTGCCACATAGTCATACCCAAATCTTTTTGCATAACTTCTGCATATTTACAACTTGCTTCTGAAGGAGATTCTAATGTAGGTGTTTTTCCATGTAAATAAATTAAAGGAACTCCTGGAATTAGCCTCAACTTATTTTGAAGCTTACGATCTTGTGTTGCAATAATATATCTATAACAATTATAAGATAACATTATAAAAGTATATTACTTTCTAATTGTATCATATATATATATATATATATATATATATATATATATAAAATTCATGATATATATTTAATATATAAAAATTCATAGCTGTATACCTTGAACTATTATCTTTTCCTATCATATGTAGTAAACAGTTTGAACCACTTATTGGTTTCTTCTCATGTCCACATTTATGTATAGGATATTGTTTCACTATTTGTGTAGCACCATTAACTTTTGCAGAGAACACACCAAGTTTTTCAGTTTCAGAAATAATGCATGGTGTTGTTAGCAGTTTTAAGTGAGACTGAAAGTATATTTTAAATTGCTCTTGTATGTTGAATTTATTCTGAAAAAATAATAAAACATACAAAATATAAAAATAACAAATAAAATATAAATTTAAAATTAAAATTTAATAGAGCAAGTTGAAAACTTTGTATATATACATGTGGAGAAGCTAACCTGTAATGCTGCGAACGCAAATGTGCCATCAATAAGAATTTGAAATGGTTGATGAAATTTATAATTATTTACATAAAATTCAAGATTTTTCCGGACTTTTTTATATCGTAAGGTCATTTTTAATTTACTAATTAAATTAGTATATTTTATTGCGAGAAACTAAGAGCGCATACAAATCTTGTATGAACACCACGTACAAACTGACAAATATTTATTTTTACTATCGATAAAATCAATCGCACATGATTTTTTTCTTTAATTTATAAATATGTATATGTCATTATTAAAATATTTTCACACACACATGTAAATGACATGCTGTGTTACACATATTCTTGATTAGAAAACGATTTTTCAAAAATTTTCAGAAAGAAAAAGAAAGAGATGCTTCTCTCTCAAAGATAAAAAAATGGGTGCATCTTCATGTGACGCTGAAATCCAGCGTCAAAGCGTCACATGAAAATGCACCCTAACGCATAATGCATTTTTTATAATGTACAGGAATTAATTCCTTATGCATAATGCATAATGCATTTTTTATAATGTACAAATTTATTTAAATTAGAAAAAGGGTCGTTTCCAAAATAAAAATAATGAATAAATGTTATTCCCAAATGATTTATATTTTAATCGATTCCATTCGAGCATAATATTAATATTACATATATTATTATCTGCTAACTTGATACTCGATAAAATTTTGTTATTAACAAGAAAACTATTATTTCCTAAATGTTAAAATAGTTTTCTTAACTTCCCTAAATGATTCCTAAATTATATAATATAAAATAATTAAAAAATATTCAATTCCTCTGCTAACTCTACGGCGATGACGCACGATCTCTTTCTCTCTCTACGATAATTAGATATTGTACAAAAATTCTTTAATTATACAGTATTGTGCGGTAACATTAAACGCATTGAAACATGTGAAACGTAATTATAAAGCGCAACGCAAAGAATACTTTGATCAAAGCAACATTAATTACAACTCGAAATCAAAGAGATACGTAAGTGAGACATCTCGTGTTATATTTTAATTATATATATTTTAATTATATATTGCTCTATTATTACATTTCTTTTCAAAGAATACATCATCTCTTTATACATATATGTGCGTATAATGCATCTTCACGAAATAAATGTTTAATATCGATGTCACAAACTTTGCACACACATCTTTTTTCGCGAGTTTTTTTTCCGATTTGCCTTTATCGAAATTTAAATACGCGCGTGATTTAAATACGCATTAAAAAATAGACGCCAGCCAATTTCAACTTACTCTAATGTAATTATAATATATATTGCAAAGTTTTAATTTAGGCGTATTTACGAACATAGGCATATAAATGTATGTAAAATAGCCGATCAATCGCAATGCGAAAATTTAAAGAAAAAAATTCCATTTAGCGAACAATTTTGTTCCACGCGAGATAGCGATTAATATTAGGAAATTTATATAAATAAAAATAGAAATTTTTATTATAAAGGTTTATTGTAAATGAAATATTAGAACTAAGTTTATATACCGCAAAGCATATATTTTTTACATGTACTAATTGCATATAGCATATAATATTATCTATCTATATAATTATATTAATCAAAAAATGTTTAAATATTACATTTTTTTTTATAAAAACAATTTTTGTTTATTTTTATGTAAGAAAATTCTTGTATTATGTCTTATTTTACTCTTCGATATATATTTTATGCTTTTTATCTGAATTTATTTGATTTTATTATCTTTTTATTATTTTATTCTACTGCAAATCCGATTTGGTTATGAGATGGCACATGCTGGATTTCAAGCCCTGTGAATAAATAAAAATGTACAAGACATTTAACATTAATGCTTAATTAACAAATAATACATATGTATATTTACGATTTCCCAAGCATGATAATGCATAGATGTAAGCTTTTCTAATGGATCAGTCATGTGAATAGTTAAACATTGTGATTGATCGATAAAAGGTCCACGAAGAGCAGCCATATTACAAATAATTTTTTGTGGCATTTCCCAAGACGTTTTATAGAGTAATTTTAATTCGTCTGGAATACCATTGATATTCTACGAACAGAAATGAGAAAAGTTTATTTTAATATATTGATTTTTTTAAAGATATATATATATATATATATATAAAGCATGGAATCATCACTTTGTAAGATAATTAAATTAAATAATGACTATTTACCTGTATAGTTCCGCCATTATTAATGATTTTATTACTCATGTTTTCATCCCAAAGACCTTTTTCAATTAAATCTCGCAATAAACGTGGCTTAACAGTTCGGAACTGTTTAGATAATGCATGTATCACATATAAGTTGCTTGTGTATGGCTCAACTGATACATTATTTTCTAACATTTGTGCCATAAATGCATCTGACGTTTGCGCTATTAATAAAGAATTGCGCACTCCATGTTTTGCAATCTTTGCCTTTAATGTATCCCAGTCCCATAAATCTGTTGGTTTTACATTCCACATATCATACTGCAAAATCTATGAAAAAAAAGCAAAGTTATATGGTTTATATGAATAATCTTTATATAAAATTAATACTCAGAGATAACATTTTTCTTGACTAAATACCTACACCTTTACTAACGGGACTATCTTCATATGATTCATAAGGACCTTTCTCGATAGCTATTTCGCAACTAGCTTCTAGAGCACCATAATAGAGAGTCTCAAAAATTTTGATATTGAGTTCACGAGCTTCTTTACTTTCAAATGGATATCTCATTAAGATAAATGCATCCGCTAATCCTTGTACACTGATACCTAATGTTTTCAAAACAAATAAATTTCCTTTAAACAAAATCATATATAAAAATATATTATACATACAAATACTTACCAATAGATCTATGCTTCTCACAAGACAATTTTGTTTCTGGGAGAGGATAAAAGTTAGCATCAATTATTTTATCCAAATTGTAAGTGACAATTTTTACAATTTCTTTAAGTTTATAAAAATCAAAAATTCTTTTAGTTGAATTCACAAACATATTGACAGCGATTGAAGCTGTATTACACATAGCAATCTCATCAGAACTTGAATACTGAACAAACTCAGTGGAGAAACTACTGCATTTAATTGTGCCCAGATTTTGGTGATTCGATTTACGATTACAATGATCTTTAAAAACTATATATGGTGATCCTGTTTCAATTTGTATATTAATGATAAGAAGCCACAAATCCCTGGCTTTAATCCGCTTTCGAGAACGTCCTTCTTTTTCATATCTAAATACATATTTATTTTGTAAATTATATAAATTTTGTATAATTTAAGTATTATTAAGATTATAGTATATTATATATATATTTACTTAGTATATAAAGTTTCAAATTCTTCACCATATGCTTCAATTAATTCAGGACATTCGTGTGGACACATCAGATTCCAATCACCATCACTAAAAACACGTTGCATGAATAAGTCTGGAGTCCACAATGCATAAGACATATCTTTAGCCCTCAGTTTCTCCTCACCTATAATAGTTATTTATAAAATATAAATGTGTTAAGAAAAATATATACTTAAAAAAAGGAAATAACAAAAAATAATAACCAATATTTCTTTTAAGATCCAAAAACTCAAAGATATCAGCATGCCATGGTTCTAAATATACAGTAATTTGTTCTTGATTTTTATCAATTTTAGAAACAGTTGCAATAGTTGTATTGTATGCTTTTAACATAGGTACCAATCCATTTGATACTCCTCCAGTGCCTCTTATAGGAGTATTTTTTGCTCGAATACAATGTACATTAAATCCTATCTCACCATTATGATGACAAAGAATAGCAGATCTTTGTAATGTATCCAATATTCCATCTATACTGTCCCCAGACATTGTCAATAGAAATGAGCTGTAAAAATATAATTCACATTGAATAACATTATATAACGTCTAATAAAACTGCTTCTTAAAAAAAAAAAAATAATAATAATCACCTAGCCATTTGTTGTTTAGTGGTACATGCAGTATCCAATGTTTGTGCAGTATGTATAAAATATTGTTTTGATAGAAAATTGTATGTTTCAATAGCTTTATCGACGTGTTCACCATGAATAGCTACAGCAACTCGCATCAGCATATGCTGTGGTCTTTCAACAACCTTTCCATTTAGTTTTAATAAGTGTTTAGTTTCCAACATTTTAAATGTAGTATAACTATAGTTGAAATCTCTGTCGTATATTATTGCAGAATTCAATTTGTCTGCATTGCTTTGGATAATTTTATGATACTTTTCACTAATTATAGGTTTACATTTGTTTGTAACGGAGCTTTTTGCATAATACAAATCAGCCATCACTTCTGCATGATATAATAAATATTAGTACGATTAATAAATGATTATATAATAAATAATAGATTATATATCAATAAACAATATTAACAAATTTTTTACCACTAAAAATCTTTTTTGTTTCTTTATGCAGATTAGATATGGCAATTCTAGCTGCCAAAGTTGTGTAATCTGGATGTTGATTTATCATACTTGCTGCAATTTCAGCTGCTAAGTTATCCAATTCAACTGTAGTTACTCCAGAATACAAATCAGTTATAACACGAAGCGCAATCGCAGACTGAAATATAAAATTATAATAAAATATTTGTTCAGGTTGATACATAATTTTGCATATTCTATTAGATTTATCAATGTTGCAAACTCCTCAAGAAAATCTTACATTAATTTATAAAAAACAAAAATTATATCAAATTATTTGTATAATATGTACATACATATACATACTTACCGGATCCACATAATTCATATCCAAACTATAACATAATGTCTCGATTCTTGCAGTAATTTTATCGAAATGAACAGGTTCTTTACGTCCATCTAACAATAAATAAAAGAAAGTGTTTAAAGACAAAAAAACAATGAATATGTGTGTGTGACAAAGCTTCATTAGATCATAGTGTATGTAAATGTATTTATTAAATTACCGCGTTTTAATACATGCATGTTTTCTTCTCAATCCTTTTCAGAACAACTTTTATCAGTACTTGGATTTTTACGTAATTCTCGCTGAATTATATGTACAATTCGATAGTAACCGGACCATCTACCGATTATTATGAAGAATTTACCCGCGAAACGGAAGTGAAGCACAGTATTCGAGCCGTTCTTCTTGCGCATGCCCAACCAGATCCTATCGAATCGGGACCGAAGAAATTATAATTTTATTTATACTATAATTTTGATGAAGCAAAATTTGCCTTTTCTTAATTTTTTATATTTAATTTCATTATTTTCATTTGTTTATATTAAATATGCAAATAAATTTCAGTGTTTATTCAAAAGGAGAAGAAAGCTTTTTTTGACAATTGCGAATTAACCAATCAGCTGTCAAGTCGCTTCGCTCCGATTGGCCAATCCGCAACTGTCAACCGGAGCGTTTTCAAGCAATTGTGGAATGCGCCTTACGTGCGAACGCGACTTAAAGTCACAGTGAAGAATCTGATATCTTTTCCGGGGGGTGGAGGGGGAGATTGACACGCGCGCTGTCGCGCGAGGTTCGGCGAAGGAGTGAGAGAGAGAGAGAGCGAAATGCACTGCTATATATGTATGTCACTGAGGTGGTATGCTCGGAGATCCGTTGTGTACTGGAGAGCCGTGTTTAAATATTAATAACGCCGCGGATGTTTTTGCCGGAATGACGCGCGAGTGACGGACCCATGTGTCGCGGACGTTCGGAGGGCAGCTAGACGGCTGCGCGTGGCCGTGCTCGGCACGGCTCGGCTCGGACGACGAGTCGCAAATAAAGCGATGTGGACGCGGCCATGTTTCCCGCTAGCAGAAATCATCCTGTCCATTAATAATTCGCGCTAATCGTGGTGATCGCAGATCGTGGAGGCGTGCAGGATGCCGAAATGCGACGTGAAGACAAGGTATCTGCCAGCTACGTTCGCGTGGACGGTCCTACTCGGCGCCACGGCACTCTTCTTCATCTTCCCGTAAGTTGTCGATTCGCGCGAGAGCACGTCTTGAGGGATCGTTCCGATATGGGAGCCTCTCCGCGCCTATTTTTTTTCCTCTCGTTTTGTTTCTCCTTTTTTTTCTTCATCTTCTCGCCGAGAGTATCAGTTTACATCACGTACGTTTATGTTCACGCAGGTGTTCGAACTATTATGTCTATCGATGGGGTTTGTGGGTACCGGCTCTGCAAGGAGTCATCACCTTCTTCGTGGTGATAAACTTCTCACTAGCGACGTTTATGGATCCCGGTGTTATACCAAAAGGTACGGTGGAATTCAGGACGAGCTGTATTTGATGTATCTATATAGAGTGTGTTACCATATGTGTCAAATGATGGAGTCATTTTTTTTATTTGCTTTTTTAAAGCACCTCCTGACGAAGAACGGGAGGATGACTTTCGAGCTCCTTTGTATAAGAGCGTCGAGATCAATGGCATTACTGTACGTATGAAGTGGTGCGTCACCTGCAAGTTTTATCGACCTCCACGTTGCTCACATTGCAGTGTTTGTAATCATTGTATCGAGGTATATTAATTCTTTCGTTAACATCTATCGAGAAATAAATGATTTTATAAACTATAGGTATATATATATATATATATATTTTTTTTTTCAGACATTTGACCATCACTGCCCATGGGTAAACAACTGCATCGGTAGGAGGAATTATAGATACTTCTTCTTTTTTCTTCTATCGCTCAGTCTTCATATGATCAGTATATTTGGGCTTTGTTTATATTATGTACTGGAACACAAACAGCAGCTGGGTGAAGTTAATACTATTATTGCGTATCCTTTACATAAAAGATAATTTATAAAGAGATTGTAAAAATTATATGCGAATCTAATATAGATTTTATGAGATCCTTAACTTTAGTACAGACTCGTGCTTATGGGAGTGGTAGTGCTCTTATTCATTCCAATCTTTGGACTGACTGGATTTCACGTAGTCCTCGTGTCTAGAGGGCGAACCACTAATGAGCAGGTAACAGGCAAATTTAATGGGGGCTACAATCCTTTTTCACGTGGTTGTCTGCGCAACTGCTGTTACACACAATTTGGACCACAATACCCAAGGTATTGCAAGGAGCCAAGGTATTGTAAAATTAACTATTTGTATAAAAGTTACTTTATTATAATGCAATTTTCTCTGTATGTTTTGTAGTTTACTTAAGCCTGACAAATATTCAGGAAAGCGACGTGGAGCTTGTGCATCAGAGATATCTACTATAGGCAGTGAGAACCAGGTAAAGACCTACATGGATAGCAGCAATGGTGTTAGAAATGCCAGTTCAAATGCTTACAATAAGGTAAGAGCTAGTGCAGTTTCGCTTGTCTTCTTACTCTATGTACAAGATGACTTTAATTCAGAATGCTTAAATTTGAACTAAATATTATCACCGTAATTCGTGTACTTTCTTATTATTTATTAACATAATTACAGACACACGGACGAATTTTAAAAGCCTATATTCTAAGCACTCTTCTGCTTATATGCAGTTTTTAAGCATGTATTTAAGCATGGCTAGTAATATAGTGTTGGTAAACTATTGTTAGTAAATGTATTTTTGAGCAACTTCGTTCGCAAGTTATTTCTTATAGAATTAGCGCTTTCTAGTATTATATATATTATATTTTGATGTTTTACTATAAAATTATTATAATATATAAACATTTTTATACATCTCTTTTATGATATCTGTAGAGTATGAGTTACAACGATGATACCTCCTCTATCAGTTCCATTCAGTCCAGAGTTCTGAAATGTGTTTACTGACCTTCAATGGTTTACACATATCCCATCCATTCCACAAATTGATCCTAATGTTCATAGAAAATGTGTAATGTATCTATTATAATTTATTTGTGTTTGAGAAAATTCTTGTTTATTTCCTGAGATAAAATGGATAACATTGGGTTTTCTCTTTGCAGTTATCTCCTGGACGAGATGGATCGGATACGGATATGGAACCGACGGCGTCTCAGTCCGCTGATTGCGAACCTACGCCTCCGTTACAAAGACACGGTTCCAAAAGCAATTTCTTCCTGCCACCTGTGGAGAACAATGAATCTCCCAGGCATCCTCCGCCATCACAGCTTCGCCATCCAATACATTATCCTAGAGGCAGTCCACATCCGAGGCCAAGGTACGTGCGATGATTATGGCAGTCAGGGATTGACATCATCGATTATTTTTAGTCATTTTCTGCTTTTATTAACGATAACATGACTCAGTAATCAAAGTCGAAAGCGATTTGATTACTCATCAATAACTTTTTCATCACTGAGGGTAGATGATTATTTAATTAATTAAAACAGCAATTACAGAGAGAAAAAAGAAATAAATGCAATATTCCTCTAATAAAATTAATTAAATTAGTTTTTTTAATTATATTTTATTAAGTATTTATTATATTTTACATACTTTTAAAAATACAATTTGCTTTTGTCAGTATTCTTTTTTTTTTTTTTTTTCAAAGTTAGTCGTCATCTGTTAGACGATTGAATTTCGAAAATTTTTAGGAACTAAAATCAAATAATTTTTGACTTTGATTACTGATTAATCGATAATTACATAATATTTTTTTCTGATAAATAATTAAATAATCAAATAATTTATTCTTAATTTTTGCCGATTCTTGATGGCAGCATTATTGTATGCGAAACGCTTTTTCACGATACTCATGTTACTCGTGTTTACAGAGGGATGAACGGATCTCGAAGTCATACACCCGATCCATTATCACCGGAGACGAGTGGTTCGCCAGCCACAGTTCCCCAACGTGGTCAAGGTCCGGGTGGCGCCAGTCCGACGATGCAACAACGCATCAAAGCTATTGGAGTACCCACTCCACTTGCCATATCCAGTCCTATACGAAGGTACATTATACTTTATGCATCTGAAAGAGAACAAAGTGTATATATATATATATATATATATATATATATATATATATTTATATATATATATATATATATATATATATATATCGATTTATATAGCCTGAAAAAATGTATTCTAATCGTAATGTAAACATATTTACATGTGATACAAAGATAATGAAGTTGTTTTTCTTTCTTTTTTTTAATTGAGTGCTTATACTTGATCGGCTCTTGAAATATTTGAATAATTGCATTACAATTTCTCTGATGTACTATACTTTTAATTATTATACGTATCTCGATTTTTGCGATATATCGCGATTTTCACATTGCACAAAATTATCTCAATGTAGAGAGCAAGAGGGAAGCGCCACACTAGTAATAGTTACATTGCATCTCTTGAGCACGCTGCCAATATACAAGATAAATGATATTCCTCTTACGATATTCCTCTTTGCTATTACCCTTCGATACGATGTCGGCCTGTTTTGTCAAGGTGTCCTCATGTTCCTAACTGTCAAACACCTCACTCTTGCTCTTCTTTCTCCTCTTCTGTTTACCACTGTTCTCACCTTCCGAATGACGAAGGAACGTGTCGAAAAGGAAAATTGCGCAATGTAGCTTACAATAATATTGTAGAGGATTAGTCTCTGCATGTATATACTACAAGATATATGGTATATAGATAAGTTTGTGTCCCACTGCAGGGGGTGGTAACTGCAAGGAGCTGCTTTCTACCATCATGTTGCAACCTACTGCAGGTAAACACGAACTTCATCCTACGAGGACATACCGTAGTTTACAATTATGCTTTCTTGCATATATTATATCTTTGTATATATAGAAAAACATGGTTATAGAAATATATACACACTGTTTTACACGTACACGCATTGACACACACATACATACATACACAAACACATATATATTTCCTAGATTCGCTATTTTTTACGTTTCTTGAATAGATGCTAATTTTTTAACAGGAATGATGCGCTGCTCTCTCTCCTGTATGTCTCGCCAGAGCCGTATTTGTATGGCTACAATGCTCAAAGCACTCGCATATTCATCTTGGTTCACTGTACTGTGCATTTGTCGAGTTACTCGAAAAGCATCTTGCGTTTTCGAGGAGATCTCGGAGAGACCTAAGATCCGCCGTATCTGTTTGCAGATCAAACCCAGGTACACCGACACAGGTTCGTCGGCCGGATTTCATAGGTGTGAATGAGGCGCCGACGTATTATGACGTACAACAGGGAAACAATACGCAAGGGATAAGCGTTACCGGTGCCGTCGTCACCGGTTACAGTCCGCAGCGGCGTTACCTCTCGGAAAGTGAGCTCGTGCGACAAGGAACCGATCATCCGTACTCGAGAACCAACAATACAACGGTCGACAACATCCGCGAGCTGGCTGGTTCGCCACAGCGCGGTGTTTACATGTGGAAGGACAATTCGCCCGGCAGCTATCCTTCTGCCGTAGGCGGAGGAGTGGTGAGCGGTGCGTCCCATCAGTCGCCCTCTCAACGACCGCTCCCGCCCTACGACTATTATCGCTCGAATCCCACAAGCCCGACGACTCAGCCGTATACCACCGCGAACGCACCCAGGGCGGCGTATCACCCAGCTATTAGAGGTGGAGTGCCAGTCTTCCCGCCGCATCAGTCGCCGCAGATCAAGCGCAAGACAACTACGATGGCGACACCCACGACACCGACTTCGACGGGAGACGCACGACGCCGACCAATGTCTTTCGTCAGAGCCCTCGAGATGACTGACTCGATGGAGATGGTCTCGGCGCCTAACGATCCGAGATCGTCGCAGAGGCCGACGACACCGACCCCGGACCGGGCGAGCGTATACGATATGAACTACGAAATATCCGTATAGCCCAGCTTTTCCGTCTCCGCGCCATCTTGCGGCTGGACGGAGATTATGAGAGAGCCGCCGAGCAGTCTGCGTATCTCGCGCTCCAACGAGGAAAGAATGTACAGTACCGTTTATGAGATATCCGTCTGAATTCTTCCGTGATCGACGCAAGTTTATAGGTCGCGCTTAACGTAAGCGTTGAATTATGAACGCTAAACGTGAAGCTGGCTTTTTTTAATTATATATCGCCGTGGGATCGCCGTTATTTTTGGAACTTACCGCAACAAACAGGCTACATCAGGCAATTGTACATCTGGATAAATCGCTATCAGTGATGTGTGTGTGTGTGTGTGTGTGTGTGTGTACACGAATTATTTTGCGATTGACAGTATATATACATACATATATATGTATGTTTGTATATATATGTGTGTGTATATATATATACACATAGCATTCACTTTCGGCAAGAAAGTCGGTCCATCGACATTTTCGCTAACAAACGGTTCATTGTGTGAATTTATATGAAGCAGAGTAAATATATACGATGAATCTTTGTTTTTCTGATTCTTCCTTCAGCATTCGGAATCTTATGATAGTAGCAAACTTGCATTTTACACAAAAACGTACTAACATGCAAGTGTTCTGTCGTATTCCGTAATCGATTTAGTTAATGAAAGAAAAAAATAGATTCCAAATGCATAGCAGCAAAATGTGTCCATTACGTCAAAAATAAGGTCTGACTGACGATCCGAATTAACGAGTCGTGGAGACGTCAACGAAAGTATATCCCGAGCGCACAGAGGTCAACCTTTATTGGAACCATCACCGATAAATCGGCCCTCTCGCTTGACAGAAGCAATATTTTTTAGTACACGTTTAAGGTCAGTTTAGATTTTTATACAATGACACTACGACTTTTCACCCTCATAAAGAAAGCGATATTAATCCAACGTCATCCTTTTCGTTTTCTTTTTTTTCTGTGTCTGTATCTTCATTGCCGATAAAGTGAATGATTTGATAAGTGGGAGGAGCGTTAGGGATCACACTTTGTTGAATCCTAATTAGCTCTTCAGATACCAGAGAAGTCCGTCTCCATTAAACAAGAAAAAAAAAGATGAAACAACTTATGTCATTATCGGGATAGAATAACAAATTCTGTGTAAAATAATCGTGAGATATGTAGTAAATTTTTAATATACATATTTAACAATATTTATACGCGTAAATGATAAAAAGAATATAAGACTTTATATAATTTGACCTGTTTGTTAAATGATGATTTTATGGATGTGCCCACTAACATATTTTATTTCTATATAAAAAAAAAGTTTGTGCAAAGAAGAATATGAGCACGTGTAAAAATAATGTATGAATGAGTGAATTGCATTTTCAGAAGAGTGGAAAGTACACACAGTCCTAGTTTCTCTAATATATAATGTATACAGGGGTGGCTGTTCATATGCGCGTGAACATAAAAAATAAAAACTATTTTAATTTTGTTAAAAAAAAAAAGAATTGTAATATACGCATTGCATAAACCATTGCTACTATTAAATTTATAATACACACCCCGCTTTTGAAATTGCATGGCGGTTTCTCTATTGTATATGTGTATGAGAAGCCAGTATTATATCGGTTGCATTAAATTAATACAGGTTGTAACGTCATATATTACTTAAATTTTGCGCACGCACTCGTTTTAAATGATAAATTTGCGTGGACTCGACTTGGTGTTACATACAGCACATATCATTTCGACACAACGTCAGACATCGAATATTATAGATTGAGAAACTTGCATTTGGCATATAATGACTGTTGAAAATATTATTACGAGGTTTATAAGCATTTCTTCCGTATTTCTGTTGATAAGCTTATGTTTAGAATTCGTTTAACGCGGAAACCCTTTGGATCCTGTTTTCATTAAGATAACAAACTGTGCCAAAAATTTCCCATGCTCTTAAATTATGTAGCTTTGCTTAAAAAATAGCATTTAACGAGACAACGGTACAACGTTATGAATTGACTAAGGTAATAATGTGTAAGGTACGACGAGTGTTAAATGTTTATAATTCGGTGTACTTGTACATAAATATTGCTCGTTACTTCTCTATCATTTAAATGTACATACATATACCATTCGGTACTTACGTATCGCCGCAGCAATCTACAGAATAAAAGTCATGGAACATAGTAAATTGTACTGTGTTATATCGTGGCAATATTTTTTGATGTTATGTTTTCTATCTTTTTGTTAAGAGCCTATTATTTTGTTAAAAAAAAATTACACATTATATCGTTAGATTAATCGCGTTCTTAAATCTAATCAATTTAATTATAAAGAAAATTTATTATTAAAGTATACATTAACTAAACAAAATATTGCATGAATATATTGATGCACATTTTGTACTGTTTCACATTTTTTCATAAATTTGAAAACTATTTAAATATATGAACTGTCAAATAAACTAAAAATATATTATAAACCTTTATATGAATTGAAAATAACTTACTATTTTTTATTGTTAATAAATGTTTATATGATTGTTCTTTTTTATTATAATTAAGATGAGAAGAGATAAACTGAAAAATTACATTGCTAAAAATTCACCAAAATACTTATCTGTCTTGAAAAACATTTGTAATGTTTTAATTTGAAAGAAATCAGCATTTATTATATATTTATAATTAGATGTTTATAAAAATTGCTGTCTATTCTTTCTTTGTTGATATGAAATATAATTTACGATAGTTCCTGTTGCTTCAGATATTTTTGTTTTATATAATAATTAATATATATCTTCTGTTTCCATATCCAGACCTTTAATTTTAACGCAACATTAAGTTTTATACTATAATAAATTATTTGATATGTGAAAAGATAATGGAATCTTACCATAATGATGGGAGGTATGATGTTTTACACTTTCATTAAAATATATATTTGGATGTTTGAACAGAGTGTCATTAAAACAATTATGTTTGATTTCGTAATACTTGTTACATGCTGCAGAATATTGGCCATTCTTCGATAAGTTTATTATTGTTGATTTCTCTAGATTATTATAAATGTTAATTAGAACAGTTGAAACAAAAATTGTGTTTATATATAAATTAATATCTAGTATATACTTACCTAATGCATTAAAACCACAGTTAGCAAGTTCATCTTCAAGTACATCCTGCACCATATGTTTAAAAGGACATCCGTGATAATCTCTGGGTCCAACAATCGATTCCATAATTTTTATACATGTATAGGGTTGATAATCTCGTCGACTACCTTCCTGTCCAAAGGCAAATCTTACTTGATAACTGTGCTCTTTGTTAAATGTAGCCTCGTCCATTATTTTTGTAAACTCATTCTTCCATAGAATCATTGCATCAGATAAAGAAATTCCTATTCCCTTCAGAAACAAACAATACTGTATTCTACCACCATGTGTAAGATGATGATTCTTCCTTAATGCTTTATGGAGCACTCTCATGCAGAGAGGATAAGAGGTTTCTGAAAGCTATAACAAAGCAATCGCCGTTTATAAGAACGTTTAACATGTTAATTATTATGTTATTTTATTAGTGGTAAAATTATCAATAATTAACAAACAATGCATATGAATTTACCTTATCCAACTGATTAAGTGAAACATATTGTCGCACTTCTTGATCTTGTACTAGTATAGTATTCTCAATATGAATATTATTTTCTAAATTGGCAAAAATGCGAGTGAATCTTTCGTCATTGTATAAATTAGCTCTATTTTCACGTGCGGCCTAGAATGTAATAACATAGAACAGAGAATAGTAATAGCAGATTTGTAATAATTATTTTTGAACTTCACAAATACTTACTTCAAAACTTGATATTAGAATTCTCTTAAAGTATGGAACAAACATAAATGCTATTTCTTCTTCAGGTACAAAAGCTTCACCATACATAACAAAAATTTTACGCTTTTTAACTAAACTAGTTACATGAGAGAAAGGCACTTTGTAAAATTGTGTATTGTCAATGTTATTAACATATGGAGAAGACATTTGAAGATATTCCTTGAGTTCTTCTTTTTGATTTTGACTAATCTGAAAGTGAAATAGAATACTATTCATTCAAAAAATTGGAGAAGTAGCAAATTTTAAATGATATGACATACAGGCGTAAAATTAAAGCCATTAATGCACATAAACTGCTTGACTCCTTCGTTATTTAATGAAGAAAATCTCCATTTGAACAATCGTGTTTCTTGCTTAAAAAACCAACGTTTCTTGAGTATATTGAAGGCAACTACAGATCTTAATACAAAATGAGATATATGATCTCTTCTTCTGATACATATATCCTCATTTGTATGTGATTTACATTCAGCACTATTAATCAGTCTTGCAAATTCATCTAATCCTTCCTTGTACAATTCATTGACCAAGGTAACCTTGCGTTGCGACACAGACATTGTCAATTTTTGTAAATGTATACGCTCTACCAAAGTAAGAACTATAAACAAAAATACATTTTTCCATTAATTGTATATATGGGCGAAAATTTATATTAATATATATTAATTATATGGAAATGTGATATATGACATTTCCATATACGTACATATAATAGATAAATTGTGAATTAAATTACCTTTAAGCCGTGTCTGACATATTTCCTGCAGTTCATTTAACATTATCTCTCCGCATGGAACATTTTGATACAATTGTAGATCATGAAAATACATATCTCCAGTATTTTCGGTGTATTTGATCGGTATTTCAAATTTCACTGTGAACAGCAATTCTTGAACTAAATTTTAATATAATTCTAAATACAAAATACGACAATAAATTAAATATATATAATCAATTTCTTTTTTGTCAGAACCACGGTATGTAAGACCGTGGTCAAAACTGACATTTCGTTTGTCATTAATTTTTAGCAAGTACTGCTAATTGCTCATATGGAAAAGGATTCAACATCCAATCGCATGACTGTTAAACTGAGAGGGAACTGTTTATTTTCTTTTTTTTATTCATAAAAAAAGAAAATACTCAAAACATATATATATATAATATTATTTTGTAAAAAATAATAAATTAATTTTAATTAAATTAATCTAACATTGAAAAAAAGCTTAAAAAAATTATTAATATCTACAATATTGCATTTTTCAAAAAAGGAACAAAGTTAAAAAAGAATATATAATTTAACATATAATTTGTTATATAATTTGACATATATATTTTTTTTCTTTCATAAAATAAAACGAAAGTTTAGTAGACTAGCACATAATTTTTTATGCATCTTGTATAAATTATATAGCCCAATAATTTTGATCGACCAATCAAATCGAAAGAAGCAAAGATTTCTTTGCTCTGATTGGTCAGTCGAACTTGGACACTTTGACAGCTTCAACCGGAACACACTCTTCGTCAGCCAATCACAGTCGAGTATTCTCACAGCATAGAAGGAGTAAAGTGTGATTGGCTAATCTGCCTTATGCTTTTTTATGTTCTATGGTCATGGCTTTGATTAACGTCGAGAGGTCTAGCTAGCAATAATCCTATTTACGTTTACGCTTGCAAATCGTGTGTATATACCTATTTGACGATGATTCAATAGCGCATCGTGCGGCTGAGAAATTGGACGGACATCGTTTCTCGATTAAGTTTATACTGTGCACAGCGGACACGTTACTTCACGAAATACCGCTGAAAGTGTTGGCCAGAAAATTCTTTTCGCATCCCCCGGTAGTCCGCCATTATCGCCGTTTGTGCGGCGTATTGTCGGCTTTGTATCGTCGACTTTGTTCAAGAATCGGTCCCGTTTGGCGAGTCGTGGAACATAATTAGGAAAAAATTGATTCTCGCTAACCATGTAAGTAACTCCGTTGCGCGCGCTTGATATCAGCTGTTCGATTCTAACGATTCGATTTTAACCTTTTGTCATTTGTGTTTAGGGCTCGCAGCCGAAAGGACAGCACGGGTAAGAGTGACTCTGAAGCTACAGACAAGGAGAATAAAAAGGAGAGGGCTCGAGAGAAGGAACGAAAGAAACGGGCGGCCTCTTCCTCCAGCAGCGGAAGTAGGTGAGTTAAATTGAAAATGCAAGTTAAATTTATAGATTTGCTGCACAACTATTTCTAATTGACATGTATGACATTTATTTTGTAGCTCCTCAGACAGCAGCTCTGGATCTTCGAGTTCCAGCAGCGGCAGCAGCTCCAGATCTAGTTCTACTTCTAGTAGTTCTTCCAGCAGTTCAGCCAGTTCTTCAGGTAGTTCCAGAGATCGAGGAAGAAAACGCAGTCGTAGCAAAAGTGTTGATACTTCGAGGAGACACGATAATAAGGAAAAAGAGAGAGATAAAGAAAGAGAAAGAGATAGGGATAGGGATAGAGATCGCGAAAAGGAGAAGAAAAAGGGAAGCAATTCTATTCCTGATAAACCTAAACCTAAAGGACGCTCCAGGTATTATTTCAATTATACAGTTATTAGTAATTTGTTTTTCAGTCAGTTAGCAAGTTAATGTCATTAAGTTTTCATTAACTTTGCAGATCTCCTTCTCCACGCAGAAAGCGTAGAGAACGTTCACCGATCCCTAGACCAACAAAAATACATATTGGCCATTTAACACGGAATGTTACTAAAGACCACGTGATGGAAATATTTTCAGCATACGGTCAGATAAAAATGGTCGACTTTGCGATGGATAAACTTCATCCTAATCAGGGAAGAGGATTTGCGTACGTAGAATTTGATACTGCGGATGAAGCTGAGAATGCCATGAAACACATGGATGGAGGTGAGTGAAAATCGATCCTTTGAATATCATTATAGTATCTTAGTATCGCATTAACACGCGCGTTACGATTCGTTCACAGGGCAGATAGATGGTCAAGAAATTACAGCTGCTCCAGTATTATTGCCGAAACCTCGACCGCTGCTGATGCGCCGCATGTCTCCCGGCATGGGAAGACGTATGCCGCCACGATGGCTAGGCGGTGGCAGAAATACGCCGCCTCGTTATCGCAGACGCACGCCACCGATGAATCGCCGTAGAAGTCCGCGACCTCCGAGACGCCGAATAAGAACTCGATCGCGAAGCCCACCGGGGAATCCGAGACATCGACATCGTCGGTACACGAGATCCAGTACTAGTAGCTCCCGATAGTTTTTTTCATCGCATTGTACATATATTGTACATTTTTTTCGAACTTGACCAACACGCTGTTGTACAATGGTATTATAATTAAGTAATACATGTAACAACTACGCCAGTTTATAAATGTGTTTACCATCATGGCGATCATGGACTCATTTATACAAATATCACAATTTTATGTTCCGTCGAATAAGCACTTTTGAAATATAAATTTCATAACATGTAATAATGGTAACGCATTTTATAGTTAATTAATATCTTAAGTTTTCACGAAAACAGGTAACACGACATAAATATAAAATTTATTTTATTCGTCTTTATTATTCCTTCGTATGTAAAAAAAATGATTTAATTGATTGAACTTCATAATCCATTCTTTACACACAATAATTAATTTGTAATTTAAATATAACTGATTATAAAAAATGTAAATGCTACTTTTTCATAAAACCTATTTGTTTCATAACTTAAGGTATTAATAAATTATATCATTATGAATTGGCGTTTACTACTTTATGAAGATCATAGATTTGTTTATAAATCAGTTTCAAGTTTCATATCGAATAAACATTTTTGAAATATACTAATTTCACAATATGTAAAAAAATTGTAGCACATTTTATAATTAATTAATATCTTATTTACATTGTCATGAAATATACATAAAAAAAATGATTAAAAATTAATATATTATTCTTTGAAAAAATTGATAGTATATATAAATAATTTGGATATCTCATTAGTTATGTTTAATTTAGGTGTAAAGAATGGATTATGAAGTTCAATCGATTAAGTAATATGGATGAATAATAAAAACAAATAAAATAATTCTTTTTAGAAATTAAGTATATATAGATAGATAATAATGTAATGTAAAAACAATTGAGTCTTCAAGGGAATTTGAGAGAGAAGGTTAGTAAAAATATTGAAAAACAAGATTGATAGAAACTATGATTATTAGATCCTTTTACAAAGAATCAATTTTAGAAAAAACCTATTCACACAAAATCCTCTTACTTCGCGATATCTACATGAACAAAATCATTGCATCACATTGTAACTTTGCATCGATGAAAAATATCTACAATTTTTAAACTGCGTGTATAGTTGTTAATTGTATAATATACAGTTGTATGATGATTTTACAGTATAAATGAAATAGAGTTTGAGAATATCCGATCATATTCAAAGAAATTCATATTTTTCTTGTGAGGTACCAGGGTTATTCGAATGTGACCTGGTCCATGGCACAAAACTTTTAAGAGATCTCGTATTGGCTTTCTGGTAACACAACGACGCATATGGCTGAGAATTGAGAAATGTTCGAAAGAAAAAACTGTCCTGTATAAACATAAATAGTATGTTAAAAGAAACCGGTCTTGTGGAACATATTCTTTGATTGAAGCAACTTTTTGGCACGCACAAGCTGCTATTATATTAAGCGTCATCCTGTGTTTTTCGAAAGAATATTTCTAATCTGTAAAACTTTAAACTGGATAGTTTGATTTATTTGCACTTGTCAAATCTCCGGTTGTCACGATTTACGCAATAAGAAATTAAAAAATAATTTACTACCCTTGAAACATTTTTCTTTTTATATCACAGGAAAGCACCCAGTGCTGTTATAGTCAGCATGCAAATGAAAAAAGCACGTGCTGTCGAAAGCCAAAGAACTTTCCGTTTTATATGCCCTCTTTTTTTTTCACCATCATCTCTAATATACAAATTAAAATCTAAGAAGTAAAATTTATACATTTGATCATTTTTATATTACATCAATTAAATTAGGGGCAAATCTTATGTCCGCATTCGTACGCCAGTAGCAGTAGAGATTCAAATTCGTTTATACGTGTCGCAATAAATAAATAATTAAATAATTTTTGAGTAATAATAGAGATCCGCTCAACTCTCTCTCTTTCCTAACTTGGATTTGCTTTTTTTTTCTTTTTTACGTAACCATCGTCTCGCATTCTATAACTATTTTAATATTACACACGATACTTTTTTAATCTGTACGCATAGTTATCGTCGTAATTACGGCTTGTTACCACTATAGACAGTCAGATCACTGAAACTGCAGAAATCACAAAACATCAGCGTGATTATTTGTGACATCAGCGATGCCGTGCGCCCTCCGTAGTTTTTTTCTTTCGTAACATTCATTATTCGTTAGCCGCCGTTATCGGTGGTACAGCGGTATCATTAGCAAGGCATCTTCGTTACGTTTTCTTGTATAGTTTTACGCGTTCTCGTCATCTTTCTCTCTCTTTCTCGAGATAGCTATAAATATTACATATATAATATCTATATACACTTTCTTTTTTTTTGTTTCAGATAACGCGCTTCTTCTCTGTTAGCAAAATATCAGCACCGGGTTCCGAGCGTCACGGAGGGGAGGAATTGGTACGTGGCTAGTACGTTCAGAATCTACCAGCTCTGAAGTGGAGGCTGGAACCGCTTAAAATGTCGGTCCGTCAGTGCGTTCCCTCGTAGAAACCGAGGACGCTGAAACGATGTATCATCGGGACTGCGATCCATCCTCCTTCTTATGAATATCTGCGTGCATGATGGCGTTTTCGAGCGGACGCGTCGGTACTCCTGGGCCGGGTCCTGCTCTATGATGCATATGTAAATTACTGAGCGGACCTGGGCTAGGATCTTTACTCCTGAGAGCATTCACCGGTGGTGGAGGATAACCGGCGTACAGCTTCGCTCGTTCCTCCTCCTCTCTGAACGCCGCCATTAATGGATTGTATCGTAACTGTTGCAGAGGATCGTATCGATAAGGATCCCGGAAAGGATCGCCCGGCCAAGGAGCTCCCGGTTGACCGGCAGGCGCGGATGGCGGTGGAAAATGTTGTATCTGATGTGCGCTTAAACTGGGAAGCATGTTACTACGTGGCATAGAATGCGAAGTCATGCTATGCGGATGCCTCGTGAGATAAGTATGCGGATGCGGATGATATCTCGGATCGGGCAGTGGATTTGGTCCTGGCGCGGACCCGGTTGCTCCGGGACCGGGTACCGGTGGTCGTGGAAGCATTACAATCTCATCGTCCTTGCTGCGTGGTTCCTCCTTCACGCGTACTTCTCCGGTATCTATCGGCGCCGAGCCGTTCCTGAGGGGCGAACGTTCCCGAGGAACGACCACGTGTTGCCGATTTTGATGAAGCAATCTCTCGCGCTCCATCTCGCGTCTTTCCATCTCGCGACGTTCCTTATCTCGCCTCTCTCGCTCTCGTTCAGCTGCCTCTTGCTGTTTCCTCTTCTCTTCTTTCTCGCGTTCCCGCCTTTCTCTCTCGCGTTGCTCCTCTCTCTCCCTTTCCCTCTCTCTCTCGCGTCTGATACGCTCGCGTTCCCGTTCAGCGCGTTCACGCTCCCGCTCGCGCTCTCTTTCCCGTTCGCGCTCACGCTCCCGTTCCTCCAACTCGGCGCGTCTGTCTATCGCGGGCGGTTCCGGCTTCAAACCCCACGAAACAGTGGTTGGTGGGAAACCAGTAGTAGCACGTTGCAATCTGCAAACAATTGTACATGTATTTTTTATTACATTTTTATTTTCTGGACAAGATGGAAGTGTTTGTGGTAGTAAAAAAGAGATAATGATAGCTAATTTATGTTCTACGTAACATACCCTCGCCATGGATCGTGCATCGAACTGAGTCCACCTAGAGGCGGCATTTCTCTCGGCGGAAAGGTTGAAAGACCCGGAAAATTGGGATTCGGTGCACCGAATGTCGAAGGATACCTTCCAAAAGGAGATATTCCTGTTCCTGCAAATAATAATAATCCTGTATATACAACAAGATTATGTTATACAATTAGTACATTATATTATATATTAAGTGTAAAAAAAAATGTATGATGAAAAATGAGTAACAGTCAAATGCATCTACAAACACGAACATGCATGTGAATAAATGTGTGAACCTTTGTTACCTCTATTACCTAAATGTGAGGCTGGTGTAGATAGAAAACCGACAGGATGAGATGGGGGTGGTGCAGGATGCGCAGATGGCATATTAGTGGGAAATGGAGGTGCCATTGATGGTGCACCAAGTCCAAGACCACTGCCTGGTCCCCCTGGATAAAGATGGCCTGGCGGTCTTAATAAATCAGTTTTTGTACTAACGACACTTCCTGCTTTAGCTTCAGCCTGTTGCTTTTGTTGATGATGATGAATTTCCCACGCAATGCGTACATGCATTGCATTCCATTTTCCACTTTTCTAGATTTAAAAAATCAATCATTTAATTGAAAATATATTTGCGCAACAAGATACAATAAAATATAAAGTTTCAGAATTTTTAACTTTTTACATAAATGTACCTTTGGCGCAAATGAAGTTAAATGATTGGGTGGCACAAAGGGTGTCGAAGGTGGACCAATTCCAGGATGAAGAAGGCCAGCGTTAAAACCGGAATAACCGGAAAGATTTAAGTTTCCACGAAAAAATGGCGATTCGACTCCTCCCAATTTTGGTATGTCCTTAAACTATATATGAATAAGTTTAAACATAATACTTTTGTCAGAAATCTTGTGAAAAAAATCTTTGTTCATAAATATGCTTCTTACAATCGGAGGTGGAAAAAGCGTCGTTGCTGCAGCTGGTGGTAGCAACGGCGTCGTGTGTTGATGTACATGCGTATGCTGATGCTGATGATGATGCATTTCTGTTCGAAGATATGCCGGACCCAAATTTCCCACTCCAACTCCAACATTTCTATCCTGAGACGCTAAGAACCTATTATCAAGTTCTCTCCTCAAAAGATCTGCCTGACCTGCAACATGTGTCACCCCTTCTTTTGGTTAGCGCATTTATCATCTGTGTCCATATTTACATAGATACATATATTGGAAAAGATTTGATTATAAGCTTACTTGTTTGAAACAAAGACTCCGCGGAAAACGGATTCGGATTGGTCGTCGGTGGAGGAAGCGAAGACAGCGAAGTATGTGGACTTGAGCTAGACACAGGTGGTGGTAAAGGCTGTGCAAACATCGGTGGTGGAAATGTATGTATGCCGAGTGGCACCGGTGGCGGAGTTGGCCTCGGAACGGATGTAGCTGTTGCCGGAGATAGCTGAGAAGCTGTGTTGTTGCTATTTTTTTGTGGAGGTAAAGAATTTCAATATTATTTTTTTAAACGATACATTCCACAGAACAAGTTAACTGACAATTCAGCTGACTTACTTAATCCAACCTTGTGGCTTGGTGTATGCAGGTAGACTAGAATTGGCTGGAGAGGAGGTGTTTGGCACACTAACAGGCGTTATGCTGCCGCGACTTAGACTACTCACGTTACTGCTGTAACAAATATTATAATTATCATAAAAATTTCCTGTTGTTTTAATGAGTCGAGGAACTCTGACAGATGTATCTGCAATGCTGCAAAAAAAAAAGAAAGAAAAAAAAATATTTTACCTGTAACTATCTCTTTCCCGACTAGGACTGTGTCCACGTGGCGAATTATTGTTTCGTCCAGACAGACTACAGGCCACCATGTCTCTATGGGCGATAGAATTTGCCGTGGTAACTGTATTAGTTATTGTAGACACACATGTCGTGGTGGCAGCGCTCAGTGGAGTATTATTGTGACTCGCAAGGTTATTTCCTATGGTCTGTTTATTTATATTGGTACAGGGAGAAGCTCTACTTCCTCTCTGAAAATACAATTATTAACACTTTAATATTAGCAGTTGCATGTCACGACTTGAAACAAGTAATACTTGTCAATGCGTGCAACTTACCACGTCCGCGCGTGATGAAGCAGAATGAGAAGGGGATGGTACTGCAGGGGGAAGGTACGGGCTATGATTTAACGCGGTATACGGAGTGTAGAGCGGTGGATATGATGGTTGTGTCTGCGGATACGCAGCTATAGGAATGGGCGGTGGATAACTCGTGGTAGCCGCTCCGTTCGAAGGTGCTGCTGGCGTAACACCTAAACTGGCTACCGCTGGACTAGTTGTATGACTTGACGAGACGAGGGGCACATTAGGTGGATGTAATCCAGGTATCGTAGTATGCGGCTGCTGGGACAGGGAAGGTGGTGGCAGAGCAGGGGAAGCTGGCCGCTGTTGCGGAGCTATTGCACGTGGATTCGCTGCCAAAGGACTAGTCATCTGAAACAGGGTACATAATTATTAATAAATGTAAGCTCTTTTTGTGTGTGCAAGTTTTTCTAATGTGATGTTACTTACAGGAGGCTGGGATATGTGTGGGGGCAACGTTGGACTGGGAGGACTCGGCGCTGTTGGAACTGGTGCAGACGTAGGCACAGGAGGCGGTATAGGTGCCGGAGCATCCGTTGCTGGATTAGAAATCTGCCCACCCGTATCCGGTGGAGACCCGCCTGCCCCGTTTGCGGGTGGCAAAACGTGTGGTGAAGAAGAGGGCAATTCGTCTGAAAAAGAAATTTTATTATTGAAAGCTGATTAAAATAGAAAATATTTTAGAAGAAAAAAAGGAAGAGAAAAAGGTAGAAAAACAGAGTGAAGCTAATGAGAAGACTCATGAAGCAATACAAATAAAATAAAGAACAACACACAGTGTCGTTGTGATATACAATTTACTGCAATATAGTAATCTAATTAAATTCATGATTCATTAGTCTTTGACTTCTATATATAATTTAGTTTCTGCATTTGACTTTTATTAATCATTTATTATTTGAATTTTTATATTTAATATATTAGAACCTTTTTTATTTATTTATCAATACTAAAATATGCGTTGCACAGATATAATATTTATAATTCTGAAAGATGAGTATGTTTCTCATGCTCGTACTTCTTATTTTAAAAAGCAAATTACTCACATTTACGTGCAAGAGGTGGTGAGGTAGAAGATTCAAAGAGTACCGATTCGGCATCCGAGCCCTGTAACATAAAAATAATAACATTATTAAAATGAGTCAATTATTATATTTCTTTTTTTATAAAGTACTTGGAAATGTGCACATACCTTATCGTCTTCTCCTTCACTATCACACTGAAACAAAGAAATTATAAATAAACTCATTAATATTTTATTGTAATGTGTAGGATTTATATTTATAAAATTGTTGATACTTACGATATAACCTTTACCCGAACTGCAATGACTGCTAGCCTGTATTATAAGAATAGATTTGTAAGTAAATGTGTGTACTAACTTATAACTTTGCATTCAGTGGTAAAGAAATAGATACTGATCTTTGTATCGTAAGCAAATTTTTGTTAATTGTAGATAAATCAACATCTACTTATATACCATATAAATTCTAAGTTATATAAATATAATTTAATTATAGTGTATGTGTGCAAGATTACATCGCTGAGATGGTCCCTGGAACTGTCTGCGTCCTGGCAATCCCTAGGTATACCAGGGCCGTGTAATTGTTCAGATGCTCTGCCACTATCGTCACTGGTACCTGCATCTAGGCCCTGTGACAGAAATTTCCAAGAATCATTCCTCATTATCAGACAGGTAAGAGATTCTACTCCTTTGTATATAATTCAATTAAAATTCTGATACTATACCTGGTTTAACGTCGAGGGTGTCAGTATGGAATTATGTGTGTAATGCTTGAAATTGTTTTTGATGTGGTGCTCGTTGTGCCTGTTATTCTGTCCTGTATCCACCTTTGGTTTCTCTTCCACTATCGACACCAATGTATGCAGCTTCTTGACATTATTTTTACCAGCTAACTTTATCGCACTCTGAAAACACACCAAAAATACACACATATAACAAATTCATATATCTTCCACACACAAATATTATACAATTTCTTAAAATTATTATTTGGAATCATCCAGAAAATACTAAAAATGTCAATTTTCCATTTAATTGGCAATAAGACAAATCTCTTGATCTTATATATTTTATGTGTATGTATGTATACACATAAACACACACACACATGTATGCACGTATAAAAATAAAAATGATGCAAGAAGCTTCTGTCAGCGATGAGATTCGAGGGCAATCTGACACATTAGAAAAAAAAAAAAAAAAAAAAAAAAAAAATTAACTCGACGAATATCGCTGCCCACCTGCGGTCGCGACAAGTGCGAAGCGTCGCCGCTCTGGAATTTCCGAAAGTCGCTAGTTGTATCCCGCTCGCGGATCCGCGGTGTCGTGTTTCATTCTTCGCGCTCGTGCGATACCCCGGCTGTTCTAGCGAACGTCGTCGAGGCGAGCCATGCTCTTCGAGTCGTCCCACCGCTCGATCGGGATAAAGGACGTCGAGGCGTCGACGACGACGTCGTCGTCGAAGAACTTTCACGCACACGCTGTTGCGCGCGATCGCCGGGTGGAAAAAAAAGCGAAAGAGAGGAGGCCGCCTCCTTCTTTTCCTCTCTCTCTCCCGTTCGAACGCGCCTTCAGACTACCGCGACGACACACTGGTGCACATTTCCGAAACGCGCCTTCTCTGCCTTCCCGACGACGTTACCGCTGATCGTCCGCGATATCTCGCCATGCGAGGACGACGGACTCGGATTTTTCGCGAACCGCGCGGGACAGACTCGCCACGGACGGGCGTTCGCAAGATGACAGAGGGATTTCGCAGGCAGGCACCCGTGTCTCGTGTGTGCGCGATGCAGCACGGGAGCGACTGGCGCTGGTGGGGAGGAGCGATGAAAGAGAGCGGAGAGCGAGGAGAAGAAGCGAGAGAAAGAGGCGCGCGCGAGGAGACGACGATAGGAGGGGGGGGGGAGGATGAGGGAGACGGAGCGAGGGTAAGAGCGAGGTGGAAAGAGGAGACATTGACCGAACGAGCAGCCGCGCGACGAGGCCTCTTCGCTGTGCCAGGCCAGCTGGAAGGAACGAACCGCGATCCGATTGCTATTCTCGCTCTCTCTTTATCCTTTTTCGCAACGACAGCGTTACGCTCTCCCTCTCCCCTCCCCGACCCCTGTTCATCCCTCCCTCCCGTAACACGGGCGGGTACCAAAGAAAAGAAGGGAAAAAGCCACTAGAGACCTCGCGGTTGGCGCAAAAAACCACCGCCGCCGCTGCTGCTACCACCACCATCATCATCCTCCTCTTCGTCGTCGTCGTCTCTCGCCGCCGCCACCGCTGCCCGGTGCAAAAACCACACTCCACCTGCGCACGTGTGCCAACTGCGAGGCGAAACCCCCTAGGACGTGTCCGTCGCGGTCGGATCGCGTGTTCCGCGGTGTGACGCCAATTAATTGAATAAAACCTTCGCGCCCTCGATCGGGGAAGCGGAGGATGAGCGAGGAGATTATAGATCGGATTTTTTTTTAATTCGGAACGGATTTCCCGGGATGATTTTTCTGTCTTAGCGAGGAGAGTTTTCGCACGTAGCGCGCCTATGTTGATTTTTGGTTTTTGTTTTTTTTTTTTTGGAGCGAAAGATGCCAAGACATGATTGATGAGAGCTATCACAGTGGCGAGGCTCCTCGTTCATTCATACGGATGAACTGAATCAGCTGACGCGCATTACTCGCCGAGCATAGTGTTGTGTTTGGATGATTTCAAAATTAGCGGGATAAAGATGAGATGAAAATTAGACTGCTTATGTAAACAATGTAAATTACATGTAAAAGGAATATAAAATAATTTTACACTGAAAGAGAATTCGTTAACTTATTGACTAACCTTTAAACTAAATCACCATTTTGTTCATTGAACATGTTAGTATTTAAGTTTAAATATAATGTATATACGTTTCATTAGATTTATTACGTTATATTTAATTTTAATATTTTTATATGTTCAATTAATAAAATAATATTTAGTTGATCACACAAGTTGAAACAAATTTTTTTCAGTGCGTGCGGCCTTCGATCAAATCATCTGAACATTATTCTAGATAATTTAGTAAAAAAAATAATACACATTTTTATAAGATGATAGCAAAATTTCATCTAAATGATCATCTATATAATTTTATTTAGATAACAGCAAACACTGTCTCCGAGATAGTCGCATATTCTATATAGCTCGTACGATGTGATGTTTTGTCAGATTGAGATTAACACGGGTCCTGTACTACTAAATGAAACGTCACTCGAGAAAAAGATCACAAATTATCGATTAGTCTCCCGTATGCGGGATCTTGGAGCTATTTCAATGACAAGAATAAACCGCGATATATAATTTGCATCTTTTAATAGACGGATTTTTTCCCTCGTAACTCTTTATACGGCATGAATCCACTTATCTTTCATGACTGAATAATATTTATAGCATCTACCGCAAAGACAAGTTTTCAAATAATCGTATATACATATAAGGAAAGAATGTATATATACGCACACATACTTATTTGACAATTATCACTTGTAAATATTACAGAGGTTATTTTAGATAAATGCACAATTGGAAAATTCTTTTTGTTAAAAACGATTCTCGTTAAAATTTTCGTGTTAAATATTTAACACATTCATGTGTTAATTTAACATATTGCTGTTGTGTTAGTTGAACTTAAATATTTAATTATTATAAGACAACTGAAAAAAATGTAAAAATAACACAATGTGCATCTATTTTTAATGTTACACAATAAATATATTCTGTTTTATTAGTAACAAGATTCATCTGTTAAAATTTACCCGAAAAAGAAATTGATTTTTTATTTTATAATATAAGTGGGGATAATAGAATCTAAAATTAACAAATTTTTAATTAATTTTTACATCAAAGCTAGTTAATTTCACACAAAATTTATTTTAAATTACTTCAAGTTTTGCATTTATTTTGTGTTAAAGTATTAACACAGTATTTGTGTCTCCATATTATGTTAAATTAACACAAATTTCTTAACTGTGTGGGTATATAAAAAAATCATATGATTCATGTCAGTCTGCGCAATAAAACTCCGTTCACGAAAAGTGAGTAAAAGTCGAGTAAATATAACTTTGACTGACATTGATACGCCGTTGTATAAGAACGTACACTATCGTTGTGTATATTCATAATGTATGTAGTATATTCATAGTGTATATTCATAATGATTAAATCCTTTCTCCCGTTTGTTCGATTACATTGCATGCAAGAATGTATGGGTTTAATTCCGCAAGCCCTGGCTTTTACCCTGGGTATGTCACAACGTTTGTTTCGTAAGACATATGCGCACGATAATTCATTATAGCTACATAATCGAAATTTGCTACAGTGTAGTGTAGAATATCTAACATATTTGTAGTAATAATGTCTATTAACTGCAGAACATGTGATTATGTATTCTGCGAATTGCCTTTAATAAATAAAAAAAATAAAAGTGAGAAAATAAAAATATACAATTCAAGCTTGCGACATGCGCGATTATACCACAATAAAGCTTGTTTGTACCATAATAAAGCTCTTAAGGTTCTATCTTATTATGAGAAAACGACACAAGATCTTAATTGCAATTAATTACTTTTGTATACGTGAACAAAATGACACGACTTAAATTTTTTTTTAAATTACTCGCGTAAAAAAAAAAAGAAAAATTATCTTATAATTATAAAGCATTATTTTTTTTGCAAGTCACGGACTATGTTACTCGAGGTAAGACGGTGCGATAACGCGTTCTTAACGAAAAGTTTCTTCATACCGCGATACGCAACGTTGCATTTTATTATATATATAATTTATGCTGTTCTCTACATTTTTTTGCCTTTCGTTCGGCTATATGATTAGCGTACAAATAAGTCTCTATATCTTTTCTCCCTCCTTCTCTCTCTCTCTCTCTCTTCAACATGATTATAAAACGACTCTATTGTCCATAAAAACCACGAGCACAAAAAGATAGGATAAATTATGAATGGAAATAAGTACGTATATAGCCATTCTTTTTGTACTTATTTCAGTATAAATTTGTTACCTACATGTATAAAAAATATTATATAGAATTAATACATATAACGTAGACTCTTGAAATATCATTAATTTGAGAAATCATTAGTATACATTCACGAATTTAAAAACTGGATGTAACTGTCAGACAAGTTTGCTTTTTTTCAACAAATAATTTGCCATTTAATATTCCATGAACAGCGATTAAAAAAAAAACATGTCAAAAAATTCATATTAAAAAAATAGAATAAATTTAGACATCAAGTTTTGCGTATAATAATTGAAACATCTTATTAATGTTGTAATGTAAAAGGATCTCTTATTATATCAATTTTTCGCTTAATAATAAAATCAGTAAATTGATTAAAAGTTTTGTCAAATAGTTATTACATTTTTAGATTTTGAATCATTTTCGCATATGGAAAAGAAAAATATTTGTACATAATTCTGCATTTTTTTTCATCTCTTAAATATTTATAACTCTTTGCCTTGTATTGTTTCTTATGCAAAGTTCATTCAAATTTATTCATAACTAAAGAATGTGACTTATGACTGTCTGTAACGAAAACGCAAAACACCTTGAAAACGTATCTCTTGTAAAATTATATACAAATTCAAAGTTCTCTACATTGTAATCAAGTATATGAAGCATCCAAGAGACATTAAAAAAAAAGACATTCGTGAAAAGACATTAAAAAATAAATGGACGTACATAAAAGAAAAAATACACATTTTTACGATCGAGAGATGTCAATCTAAATCTCAATCATTCGCGGAAGACATCGCTCATTTGCTGTAATAATGACATAACTAAAAATGATTTTTCAGGAGACAGAATTTAATAATAGTGCAACAACTTTTCTCCCTGTGCTGATAATTTAAAATGTTTTCATTTTTATAAGTTATGTCCAATGTTTATTGGAATAAAATTATATAGATGATCATCTAGATGAAATTTTGACGCTATCTTATTTTTGTATAAATAATAAAAATTATGTATTATCCCCATATCTGCATCTTACAAATAAAATATATATTTTTTTAAGATTTAATATATTATATTTAATTTAAATATTTTTATATGTTTAATTAACAAAATAGTATTTAGTTGAACGGTTTAATCAAATTAACAAACTTTGTTTTCAGTGTAGATGAACAAGTCTTTACTAAATTATCTAGAATAATATTCAGAGAATTTTGTTTAACACAGTATATTCATACTTTTATACTCCTATTATAATTTACATTTTTTTATAACTGTGTTTACACAAGCGGTCTGAAAAATAATATTATTTGGAAGTTATTTCGATGAATCGCTATATAATTTTATCTTTGCAAGCTATATATTTAAAACGAAATCATCATCATCTTATCTAACAATAAGATGAATTTACATACTGTCATTTCATCTTCATCTACGAACAAATGTATTAAATTCGAATAAATATTTTCAATACTTAATCAATTATTTGAAATAAATAAATAAATAAACATTTTTCACACATCAAATCAATATTATTAGTCCCAAATAAATGATTTCTCAGGCAGCACATCGAAAGAAAAATTTCTTCGAATTCAACACATTTTTCTCAGCGTAAGCACAACACCGGTTATGTCATTCTTACCAGTAAATGAGAGCGATGTGTTCATCAGCGAAGAAACGCGCGCATCGGGAACGAAGTATAGAAACGATTCGCACGCGAGTGAAGTTCCTCGACGCGGTGCTTCGAAGGGAAGGTCGTTCTCTCGGACGCGCGGACGTTCCACCGAAGAGAGAGAGAGAGAGAGAGAGAGAAGAGAGCGTTGCATTCGACCGGCTACTAAAGTCGTCCACAACTACGTTGCCACGGCCGCGTTCGTTTCGTATGTTGACACGAACCGGACCGCTCTAATCAGCCGCTCCGCGACATTAATACGCTCCCGTGTACACAGAACGGAGAGATATAACAGGTACACGTCGACGCGCGTTTCCTCGTGAAACGCTATTAATGCACCGGACCGGGGGATGCAGGATGTGCAGGGATGATCCTATGCAATTCCCGAGCGGGAGAAAGACGAGGATCGATCGGCGGAGATTCGCGGATATGGAAATGACGATTTTTGCAAAGACATATCTCTGTGCCTTTCCTGTTAGCCTCTTTTACGCTATTCGAATATGTTGACGGAATGATATGCGCACGATGGTACAATATAAAATCGATTTTCCTCATAGGTACATTTAAACGTTTGTCGATGTAGGAAAACCGCGAGCGTATATATAGATGGTACACGAAGTTACAAAAGGTTGTTCACCTGGGGCATTAAAATTGATAAAGTTGATTGTAGAAATCTTAATTTGGCGCAAACTCGTGATGTTTACGTAAACACATGTAAATTATGCGAGATAAAACGCGAGGTTAAACTCAATTTTTAATTTTCAGATTTAGACCTGCATGTATATTCATTTTTATCTCGGTGTAGTAAAAAAAGAGTATAATCATGAATTTTATAGATTTAAAACTTGCGTTGTTTACACAATAATATTTTTTTGGCACACGAGTTTTTACGATCTTACCTACTTTGTCATTTAAGCGTTAATGGAATCATTACCGTTAATAATCGTGTTTGAGCAATATCGTAAATAAAAATATAAATTCTCCGCATTCACACATACTTTGACGGATTAAAGCATATAGGTATATACATGTTCCGATTCGATAAGTGTACGAAAGGATATATCCAGCTTTAAATCTTATTAAAGTAAATAGGTTTGTTTTCGCAGAATAAAATTTGGAATTATATAAGCATTGTATATTTCTGCAACTATTGCAACTAAATCAAGTATGGTCACACTAATCCTAAAATTAACACAATACGAATTTATATTGACGCGCAAAATTACTAAATTAAATATACAAAATTGTTTCGACTCGTAATCGTTGAAATTCATATTATATATATCTTCGATCATATATGTAAATATATACATTTTTCCCCGGCATTTCCGACATGCTGAAAAAAAGCTGAATCTCCACTCGTTTACTCATACTGACAGAAACTAGATTGCACGCCTCGGCGAGAAAGATTTTCCGGAAGAGCGAGCAAGATAAATCACTCGATAACGCGCAGCTTATAACGAGCGTTAAATTTGACAACAACGTTTTCCTTTTTGCCTCCGTGTCATAACTCGTGTGTTCGTTCACCGTTAAAGATTCCGCACAACGTACGCTGACTTTTCCCGACGGGTTTCTAAGAGAGAGGGAGGGAAGGACGATGCGCGGACATATGGTTTGACAAAGATTTTCGGCCGTTTGCCAGCGGCCGGAATTGACGTGGTGGTGAACGGCGCTTGGCGATCGTCCAAAGTTATATGAAAGTAAACACGTATCATCGCCGAGCATTGTTTGCACACTCGCGGATTTACGGCGAAATCGTCGTGCCACATTTCCGCGCGTTTATATATTCGCGCGCACATACGTATATATATATATATATATGTATATACACGTGTTGCGATTCGTCGTTCATTAGCGACGCCTGTCATTAAAAGCGCGCTCGCAAAAATGCGGCGAATCGCGGTGGTTAAAGCAAAACGAGCGAAATTCTCCGATAAAATAAAAATCTGTCTTTTATCTCATCTCATCTCATCTCATCTCATCTCATCTCATCTCATCTCATCTCATCTCATCTCATCTCATATCTTATCTTATCTTGTATTCATGTAGCGATTATACAAGGCGTTTCCGGAGGAATGGTCAGCATTCTAGGACGTGATTGCACATGTCACTTTGAGTAAAAAAATTTATATAAACATGTGTTTTATTCTAGATGGTTATAAAGATATAGCGTATTTAGTCTCAAGATTTTATAACTTGATGTAACTAAATTTTATGTGAAACAATTATACATTAAATTTTAAGCTTCGAATAAATTTGAATAATTAATTAATAAACAACACTGAAAAAAATTTGTTAACTTGACTAAACCTTTCAACTAAATTATTATTTCGTCAAAACATATATTAGCATATATTTAAGTCAAATTTAATATATTATATTTAATTTAAATATTTTTATTTAATTAAAATAATATTTAAGTTAAAAGATTTAGTCAAGTTTTTTTTCAGTAACAGGAAATGACAAAAATTTTATATAATTGTTTTATAGAATAGAACACAAGTTTATATAAACTTTTTTGTTTTAAATGATGTGTACAAACATATCCTTAAATGTGAACCACATTTTTCCTTAAACACTCTGTATATTATTACTTGAAATTAGCAAATTCGCTATTAATTTTTTTATTCTAGTTTCTGTTGACAGCTATAAAATGTATAAAGTATATTCACGAATCATTTCCTTTAATAAAAATCTGAACGGTGCGCTACCTATTTTTTCTCTCTTTCAATATTTAATATTATATAAATATATTCGGCACAAAAATTCTATTTAAAATTTTGCGTTAAAATATAAATATTAAATTTAAATGGAAAAGGTTCAACCGTGTATACGCGATTTATCAATAGCTTTGAAAGTTAATTCGCGCAAATTTTCATTTTGTCCTCAGATTTCGGAAACCATATACCAGCGTTTTTAATTTCATGGTTTCAAATTAATCAAACAAACACTCCCTTTATATATACGCGGAAGACGAATTTACCTCTATACTTGACAAGAAGATGAAAACTAACACATGTATTATTTATAAACCGCAAAATCGCGTAGCAAAGATATTAGATCATCCGCGAGTGATATTTATTCCGAGGCGCGAAAACGCGCTTTCGCTTACGCGGGATAATAAACGAAAGGCCGGTCGGGTTGTTTGGCTTAGAACGGCGTGTTTAAAAATATTGTCAAGATACGACGCGCCGAGAGAGACGTGAAAAGAGATACGACCCGGGAAAGCTCCCTCTTATCGCGTACCGATGCGTTTTCGCGTTTAAAACGACATAAACAAAGAAAGAGGAATGCGATTACGAGCGTCACGAACGAGCTTTAATCCTGCGTTGATTCAAAGGCGGAAAGCTGTAGGTATTATTACTCGCCTGATAAAATTACGTTGCATCTCCGTTAAAGTAGCAACAAGAGTTTGTTAATTATCTCTCCAATATATATATATATATATATATAATATCGCGCACTCATTAACGGAATTATTATATAGATTTTAATTTTATCATACTTTGCCTCTTCTTTTCCGTAAACTTTAAGTACAAACTTGTATAAGAAAAAAAATAGATGATTAGCGCAAGTACAAGCATTTTCATATATTGACTTATTGTAATTGCATTATCACAAGTAAAAAATAAAGTTGAAAGTTTTAAATTATTCCCATGGTGATTACGGAAAGAGAGAGAGGGATGCGCAATCGAAAATAACATACACCGTAGGATATATTATTTAGTAAAACATTATGTAAAGAGTGAAACCTTTCTCTCCGTTCTTGGCTCCTCTGAACATTTCTTTTTATTCAGAACAAGTTTAACTCGTGTTTCACAGGTTAGACACTGTCTTTATTAGACCTTCCGGTCGACGAACAAATGCACCGTGTTTTGGGCGCGTGCACATCCAGTTGGACCACTGACTGGCCCGGATGGTCAGATCGGCGGGCAATAAAGCATTTATTCCGACGTAGACGAGAGGAAGAATAAAAAGGAGAGAGAGAGGAGCGAACAATGAGAGGGAAAGATGGGGGAGAAAAAAATAGCGGACCGACAAACCGGTGGCAGTAAAGAGATTTAGTGTCGTGTACTTGGATTATTTTTTTTTTCAATGAACTATAAAGATGAGATAAAAATATGTCAATTCATCTTAGAGAAAATGTGATGATTTTATTTTAAATTTATCTATATAAAAGATAAAATTATATTAGTAAAGATATAATACTTCAAAATATACTATAAAAATATTTAAATTAAATATAACATGTTAAATCTAATAAAACGTATATTTGACTTAAATACTATAATATATGTTCAATTAACAAAATAATATTTAGTTAAAGGTTTAATCAAGTTAATAAATTTTTTTTTCGGAGTAAAGATAAGATGACACCAAAGTTTCCATCTAGATAATCATACATATAATTTTATTTAGATAACAGCAAATACTGGTGTAAAATGAGATGCGATAAAGTTTCTCTCTCTCTAAGCTCTCTCGCAGCTGTTATTTTTCGCGCGCAAAATTTTTTGCCGATTTACATAGTCGCGAATCGCGGTGATTTGACCTACCCGAGATGTTATCGCGCTTTTATTTTACGACTTCGCTTTCTCCTTTCCTCCTTTAAGTCGACGATTTGAAAATAAGTACTCCGCCATTATCGCGAGCGCTGCACTATTCGCGCGACGTGTTCCTAATGTTTATCGCGAATAATGTTGCCGTTCGATCGCTTCCGCGTGCGAATAATCGCTCGCCCTTGGTCGTACCTTGGTCGCTTTTCTGGAGAAAACTCCTTCAGATCTCACAGACCGTATCACAATGCGCGACATAAGAACTTTAGATTAGATATTGCGGATTATTTAAAAACAAAAAGAGATAAAATATAATAGTCTATTATCAATTAAGTTTTTTTTTTGATAACAGTTATCGAATTCCGAAAAGAGACGCGCGATACAAAGAAATGCTTTATCGATATATCAAAAGTATTTCTCTAGAATTGTAATATCTGCGTTTTCCTTTTCCTTCAAACTTTCTTTGGAAAATTCGAATCTATAACTATATTTGTCTTCAATATCGCAATCATAAAACGTGCATTTGAAATATTCTTTTATATATATGGATATATCTTATGGTGTCACAATGCTATTCAGAAAGATATCAATTTATCTTTGAAAGGTTGTTTCAATTCCCGGAAAGACATAAAAGAATACGTCCATCTCTATCGTATTGCGACATACGCGAGATTCTTGGGTGAAAATCGGAGGTGCACCATCCAGAGCGGTTTCTTGTTAGACGAGCTTCGAGATTTTTTTTTTTTTTTGCAAAAAAGCGAAGGTAGATGCGAAAGTAAGAGACATGGATGGGACTTTCTTCTTCCGCGTATATCTTGGGGAATTACGGAGAGAGAAGTAGGTCACTTTTCTCATGCAGGTGCGCAGACTTTTTTGTCGCCGGACATCGATATAGAGATGCGATATCCCCCATATCGATCCACTAATCCGCGCGCGATTAAAATCATTCTTTTCCCACCCTTTTCCACGCACAAAAAGCGTACAAAAACGCGGGAAAAAAATAAAACGGTGACGTGGTGTCATTTTTCGTGCGCGCATTATTTGCCCGAGGATAAATCGATATATATTTTGTCAAACGAACGGAAATGTTTATTTCTGAAGCATGCGTTTATTCGCCGCGCGTTTATCTCGATATCATTCGGTTGATAATTAATCGCTGGTAATTATCAACGAATCTCGTGTACATTTGCCATCGGTACCGTGTGTGTTGAATCTCATTTATTTACCGGTATTAATAAGAGCTTTTGTATAATTAACTAAAAGCGATAAATGGGTAATGCAGTTTTTATTAATACCCTGAAGATTTTAAAGGATAATGATGTAGAGAGGAGCGAACACACGGCCGCGCCGATCGAGTACATTTTGATTTATTATTAAAATATGCTACCTCGTTACATATTCATCATTGTATCGCGTAATTCGCGGGATAATAGAATTATTCGCCGATGATAGTCAATTGCAATATATATATATTGCCTTTGAGTATACCGAGCTAATTTTTATAAATTGCTCGCCGTAAAGTAATTCAAAGCGTATGCTTAATTATGCGATAATTAAGTTGCAACGCGTCACCCCGATTGTTACCTCGCACGGCAATTAGTGGGCTGCCGATCGGTCGGAGTTTATTATTTTTTAACGAACTGTGAATAAGCTGTAGCTTGAATGCACTCTCGAATTATTTCGCCGAGAGTGGTCGAACAAAACGAAAAAATGCTATAAAACGTTAAAACCGAACAGTAGGAGATTCTCTGTTAGTCGCGAAAAATAAAACCGTTCTATACAATAATCTCAATGTTATTTCAACTGACGCTAAAAAAATTCTGCACGTGTATATTTCAAATTATTTACAAATCCCTATATGACAGTCTTTCGGTGAATCTAGCTGAAAAATTATAACCGCATAACGTATAAACGTTTTATTTCTCGGTGATATTTTATCATAAATAATCAAAAATGATGATTTTCCTATAAAATGATTTTGTAAAATCAATATTGAAAGTTATGTTCAATGCTGTACATTGAAACGAAAAATTTGTTAACTTGACTAAGTCGTTTAATTAAATTACTATTTTGTTAATTGAACATACATTAGTATTTAAATCGAATGTATACATTTTGTTATATTTAATGTCATATTTAATATAAATATTTTTATGTGTGCAATAAACAAAATAATATTTAGTTGAGATATTTAATAAAGTTAATCAATTTTTTGAAAGTGTAGATATGGAAAAATGCTAATCATCTTTTTAATTTAATTAATATGATATAAAAATGATTTAATAATACGATTGCTGTATCGCTAATTAAATATATAATGAGAATACGTATATAACAGAAATTTTTAGTAATATGTCCGAAATAAAACAAACTCGCTTACACGTCACACATTCAAAATCTCCCTAAAAATAGAATTATATATCTCCTCTGTGTCATAAATTTGTAACGCGGTTGACATTTCTATTCTCTCTCTCTCTCTCTCTCTCTCTCTCTCTCTCTCTCTCTCTCTCTCTCTCTCTCTCTCTCTCTCTGCTAGAAAAATTTGCAGACTTCCGGGCATATATATACATATATATACTGACATATATTTCGACCGATCTCCGTTGACGGATCGCGTGACAGAATTCGACCGTCCTCGTCTCCCACCGACGCGACGCACAAGTCCGCACACGAGCATCAGCAACAGCAGCAACTCTGATTTATTGAGTGGCGCGCCGTTGCTGACCTCACTCTCTCTCTCGACGCGGCTAACGACACCGCGAGAGCAAGCAGGCCCTCGGTATAATCTGGACCGAACGCCGCGCCGGCGGTTTCGGCCGACGCGAAATTACGTTTCTCGGCCGACGAACTCGAGAGCTCTTCTTCTCTCTCTTTCTCTCTCTCTCTCTCTCTCTCGCGACCGGAGGACTCGTTCAGACGATATAAAAGTTTCGAGACACTCGGTCGTTGCCGAGAAAAAGCCGCGAGACATCGTTCGCCATCTCCCTGAAACGAGTACATAATCTGAAACCCTTCGTGGGGATACGTCGAGTCTTATCGGCGCGCACCAACGAAAAGGGAGGGGATTCGGTGTTTATTTTATATCGACCGCGTGCAAAATGATAATTTGCTCGCAACCGTATATACGTATATATGACTTCGATTCGCAATTCAAATGCATTTTTTTTGCAACGTAGATAAAATTTTATAATCTTTTTTGCGTATCGAGAACTATGATGAAAAATATAAGAAAATAAGTGGATTTTGTGTTACTTTTATAAATGTTTTATGCTGTTTCTCAAAATAAGAGAATTAATTCTTGTATCTTGCTGATGCTCTCACCATTGTTTTTTCTCGATGAGATAAAAAGAAGTTAATACACAGGTGCGCAAATTGATCTATTTATGTTCTAAATCCGATCTCCCACTAAAGGACGATGTAATTACGTGCCAATTAAATAGCAATCCTTTCTCTCTCTCTCTCTCTTTGTGCACCGCATTTATAAATACAACCTTCGTTTATATTTCAATAAATATCAGTATGTTTGCGATATTATCAGAATAATTTGTTATTTGATAAACATCGCAGCAACATTGTTAATTAAAACACTTTACATTACATTCTTAATCTCATTCCTTTGGGCTAATGAGACTAACGCGACATTACTCGAAATTTGTACAAATTACAGCAAATAATAAGTTATATTTAATGACACTGTAACAGTCGTGTTTCTTAGCTCATCATGCTAGGACCTCATTTGTTACGGATAACGACGTGACACTCATTCCGAATTCACGAGGTGCGCGTCGACAATTATCGATCGTCCGGTGCTTTGAACTTTTTAATAGAAAAAACATCTTTGGGATCGTCGAACGAGAGATATATTTCGATCAATGTAAATGGCCAATGTCCGCGAGGGAGGAGAGCGCGTTCTAATATAAGATGGTTTGCGGACAATTTAATAGGCAATCCGAAACTCTATTCATAGATCATTCGCTTGAGCCATTCATTGCGATTCTTCACGAGAGCGAGGCCTTTTTATAGCCGGATCATTTTATAAATAATTTCTATTCCTGTATTCCGAAGGGATTTTATATAGTAGATTTTTAAGTTTGTCATTATTTGTACGAAATGCGACGAAAATTACTATCTAACAATAAATGTAGAAGGAAATAATCCCCGATAAAAAAATATGTGGAGAGAGCGTGAAAACGATTCTTTTTTTTTGCATATGAAATTCTATTTCTGAAAAAAGCGACGTCAAAAATTCAATTCAATTTAACCGACCTCGATGGCGACCACTATTTTTCTCGTGATTTTCTGTCCTTTTTTTGTCGAAATAAATAAATCGACTCGAGTGACATGGTTAAATCGTAATAAAATAAACCGTACATAATATTATACATTAAATGCGAAAAAAGAAATATTGTATCCCGCGTATATAATAATCGGAATTTATTAGTAAAGAGAAAAAGAAATCCATTAGTAGTGATTAGCAATGAATCTACGCTGTAGCGACTCATATTTCATGGACATAATCTGATAGAGAATAATAACTAATGAATGTTGTGATTTCATTATGCGCCTAGAAAAGTATACAGTGTATTGCAAAATGTTTTGTAACTACGTTAAGCGTAGTTAAATTGCATGTTATTAATCGCCGACATTTAATTAGCGAAGAGAGCGAGAGCGAGAGAGAGAGAGAAAGATACGTGGAAAATCGCAGCAGCGTTTCACATTAAACTCATGTAATGCTCCGGGCGTTGTTACAAACATAATTACGCATGCACATACATTTCACGGTGATTTTAGCACGTGTCGATATTTTTATGAAAAAAAGGAGAAGGATGACGAGCGGAAATAAACGGAAAGAAACGACAGCGAAAGACACTCATCGTGTTGTGAGAGAATCGGCATCTGGCTGAGCGGAGGACGCATTCCGACAGAGGGAGGATCGGAGATACCAAAAGGGATATCTTCCTCTCCTCTTCTGCGTTGACGGCGATTGCAGAAGGACGCGGCGCGGAGTGAAAACGCGCCTTTGACATCGGACTCGCCGAATGCAATCCGAACGGCACTCTCGCCCCGAAACATTTCGCAAATCGGAGTCGAATGTTTAGCGGCGAGCAATTTCGACGCAAGGCCGTCTCGCTTTACCCGCACATATTTCCAAATAAGAAAACCAAGGTCGTACACCGCGCGATGGCGGGATACCCATCGTCGTCGTTTTTAACACGATCGAATTCCAGGGGGTCCAGCAGACTCAATGAAAAAAATTTCCCAACTTTTTCAGATTTTCTCTCCAAGACCAGAAATTCATTTTTCTCCGGACTTTTTAGTATCATTTTTTCCAAATATATCATTTGCATATATCTATATGAAAAATTAATTTAATGTTAAATCATGAAATCCTTGAGATGTTTTTTTGTTAACAATGAAAAGATTCGGAAGTTAAAAAAATAATTTAAATCAATTACAATCTGCATTATGTACGATAATCGCGAAAAATGAATTAAAATAAAGTTCTAGAACAATATTAGGTGTAATTTTTGAGCAATGTTATAATATATTTTGAAATATATAACATATTGAAATAAAATAACACGACGATGAAAATATAAATTAACGAATACGCTGTAGATGAATCGATTTTTAACACAGAAAATTAGTGTACTATAGGAGTCAAGAAAAAGTTATATTTATTACATAAAAAAATTCAAATTATTTAGATAGATGCATAGAATGTGAAAAAATCCAGATAAATAGTAAAATTTCCTGACTTTTCCCTGACAATTCCAGATTTATAAAATTCCCTGACAATAACCGGTTTTCCAGATTTCCCTGACCGCTAGACACCCTGTCATCCGATCGGTTAGCGAATGAGAAAGAGAGAGAGAGAGCCGGATGTCGTTTCATATCGAGAGATGGACGACTTTTCGTAGCATTCTGCTCGCGATAACGGAGGATCTAATAAACCTGAGAAAAGAGCGCCGCGATATAATTTCACCGTATCCGTCCTGCGATCCGCTTCCATTTAATTATATAGTAACATAGCACGGATTATCGCCGAGGGAAAAACATCGCGGTACTTCCGATGAAGAAAATAAAAATCGCGGACAGGCAATTTTTTCCGCTCCGCGTCTTTCGAACATTTAGCAGCTTTGAGCAACTTGAATTTCACGCCGGAATATTTATTCAGGAATATGATCGACAGATCTATTTAAACGCTCCGTGTATATTCTATTCTGTCATCTGCACGCGCGATAACAATAACGTCGTGTTTTGTCGCTTCAACGGCGACTTGAAAAAGGTAGCCGGTTGTTTTTTCAACGCCTACGTCGCAAGGACATTCTAAAAATGTTCCGTTATGTTTCATACATAATAAAAAAATATATAATGTCGTATACAAGTAGACAAGTTTCATTGGTGTAAAGTGATTAATGCATAGCGATTTCCTTGAAAATTCGTGAAATCAATCAGATTCGAATTTAAGAAATTAAATAATGCTTCATTCTTATGTCTTCTCTCAATAATAATATTAATTATTATTATTAAAATATTAATATAAAATTAATATAGAACAAGTGCGAATGTATTAGTGCATCTAATGCACTTAAAGAAATGCTGACTCTGTTTTTTATCGACAAATATTTTTATTTAACCATTTATTGGCTACATAGAATGAAAAATCTTTTTCTAGAATTAAAGCATTTATAATTATTTAACTTTCTTAGATTCTTTTTAATATTCATACTAAAAAAAATTGATAACTTGACTAAACCCTTTAAACTAAATATTATTTTGTTAATTGAGAATATAAAAATATTTAAATTAAATATAACACATTAAATCTAACAAAACTTAAATATCTGTTCAATTAACAAAATAGTAATTTAGTTGAGAGATATTTAGTCAAGTTCACAATTTTTTTCAGAGTGTACATATATAAGTAATAACCCAAATTTGTTATTATGAATACTTTAATCCTGAAAAAGGAAATTTTTCATTCTGTGCAGTCAATTAATAGTTATATAGATAAAAATAATATTTATCAATAAAAAATAGACGGTCAGCACTTCTTTAAAATGATATTAATGCAACTATTATTTCGATCTACGTATATAGGAATAAATTGATAGAAATCATGTTTGAATTAAACGAAGAGTATCGCAGATATACTATGATATCGATTGCATATGCACCTATACGATGCACACGTGCCGCGATTGTTCTATTGTCGAAAAACAGGCCGGTCGTAAAGAGAGATATTATATATACCGCGTGTCTACGACTTTGTCACTTTTGTCCTTCGATTGTGACACTATGACAGTAAAGTAAAAGAAGCCGCACGTGGTGATAAATTTACGAAGTCGGTTGCATAAACAAGCACGGCGTAGCGTAATGATTATGATAATGAGCGGTTACCTATGGCGATATGGATATTTTGCGGCCGTCTCGCCTGATATGATGATAAACTTCGCTTTTTGCGAAATGAAAACAAACGCAAGAAAGTCGGCGACTCATCCGCGTGACGGAAGTCCGTCTCACGCCAGAGATATTGAATGAGTTTGCAAATGCGAGGCAAAGAGGCGCGTGCGCGAGTATTGCTCCAATGATTATCCTGATATTTGCGTAAGAAAACTTATCGATCTCTCGAGCATGGATTTCTACATATTTCAATATACAGTGTTGTGCTCAGATGATTTTCAAATTAGCTAGATAAAGATGAGATAAAAATTTGTAAATTTATCTTAGATAGGATGAAGATCATTTTGTTTTAAATATATATCTAGATGAAAGATAAAATTATATGGTGATTCATCTAGATAACTTTCGGATAATATTATTTTTAAAAATACTTATATAAACATAGTTATAAAAAAATGTAAGTTATGAAAGGGATATCAAAAATATATTTATATTTTTATTTGTAAGTTTTTATCGCTTACTGCTCAAGTTCTGATATTTAAGTATTTTTATGTCTTATGACTCTAAACCAAATTATCTGAATATCATTCTAAATAATTTAATAAAGATCACTTTTTTTTATCTAAGATGCAGATCATAGATAATATATATATATATATATATGTATATATATAATTTTATTTAGATAACAGCAAACACTGAATATATACATATAATAAGAAACTTTGTGAATAATTCCGCATGTATAACGAAGATGTAACAATTTCTATCGAGAATCCGCTACGCTCTTCGTTAATATTTGAAATTCGATTAAAGTCGGCGGGGCTGACTTTATATCTCACCAGAATATTTCGATTATATGAAAATCTCTTCTGTGCGCGGAAGAGAAACTTTTTTTTACGTTATACTGCGGTCGAATGGCTTCGTTTCGCGACACCGCGTGTTTTATTCGGAGACTGACATATCGACACTACACGCTATTTAGGAACCGATATATGCTATAAATGCGGATTATACTTTTATTGCTATACTGATACGCGAAAGTAGGATAGACGCGTAAATCGCTGGGATCGAGAGAGTGAAGCGTTGCAACAGGCGAGCCACCTGCAGATTCAAGCCGGCTGCACGGATACTGTCGTCATAAATACGCGGTAACCTTGATAAATAAACTATAGATGTTCCATCGATACGCATAAAGATCCTTATATGTTTCGCTATTAAATACGAAAGACGAGACAAAATCGATGAAATCAACATCGTGCCGAGGCTTTGAACGTCATTACTTCAGAAATGGGTGGTGCACGAGTGTCGTGTGTATGTTTGTATACGGGTGCGTGCGTTTAATAAGTCGAGAAATAAGCGTCTAAATAATGATGATAATGTAATAAACATTCATAATCTTGGCAACGATAATTTTACAAGTATATATGATTTGCAAAGCAAATCGTCGTTTTACAGCTGATTGATATCGAAGAAAAATATGCAAACTTATTTTGTATTCCAGCGAATAATGATGCAAAATTACACAACTATTGAGGAACATGTGGAATCAATTATTTAACGTATAATATAATCATTCAATTAAAAAAAAATAGAATTAGACTATGGCCAATGTAATTATTTAATGTTATTAGATGAATTAATATATATATTGTAAAGATCTTACGTAATGAAAATAAATTTCACACGAGTAAACTTCAAATTTGGGGGAAGAGGGGATCTTATTTCTGTGAAGTCTTGTCTTATTTGAAAAAAATTACGAATTTTTGTGTAGATACTCAATCAAATTTAGGAAAAATTCTATAATGTAAAGCAATGAAAACACTATTTGAAAAACCGTGCATAGCTAATTCAAAATATCACAAAAATTAATCTTTAATTCTAACACATTTTGAGAAGCACTCACAGAACTCAAATTACTTTTTCAAATTTAAAGAAAAGAAAGTTAACTCTACAAAAATAGAAAGAAGTTTCTCTTTGATGGGGGTAGAAAATACATAAATATATAGAATTCAATAAATACATCAATTCTAGATAATCCAGAAATATAGAACATTCTAATATACATTTTTTCGCATCGCGAAAATTAAATGTATTAATTTGAATTTTTATAAGGGTTTTGTTGTTCCAAAGTTTCCGATTAAAAAAAGGGATAGTAATATTGTATCTCTGGGACGCACCCAACAGACAATAAGAGGTAACGATTAACTTTCCGGTCGCGTTAAATCACGATAAAGGCGCGTAATTGCGCGGCGTGTCTTCGAGTTAATTTGCGGATTTAAACCCAGCGCGTCGTGTCAAGTTTTTACAGCGAGAAATCATAATTCCGAGCACGTATATATCAATAAATCACGAAGCGAGATACAACGTGCAATTAACAAAATAACCTGGAATCAGCTGTTCTGTAACGCGTCGTAAAACCGCAAAAATACAAAGTTACGAGCGAAGCGTTAATTCATTTTCCTTTCGTCGCTTTTTCATATATGCGTTTTCGCGTTTCAAATTAAAGATCAGTCATGTTTACTTATTGTTAGAATAGAAAAAGATCCGTATCTTAATCGTTATCACTTCCTCTTAATTACATATAAATACGTTTTCCATTGAAGGAACTATCCGTTTAATAGATTAATATTGACAGCACTAACAGATTCTAAAATATATTAAATCTTCATTATCGATGCGACGTAGAAAAGCGTATATAAAATTGCTAATTAAAATTTGATGATTAAAACAGATGGATGCGGCTCAATGCCAGTGAATTTAGAGCAAGGAGAAAATCGAATATCTCGCGCTATATCTAAGGTTAGGCAAAGTGCACACTCGAGAGTTTTATTATCGAGGATCGCTCTCGGAGAAAACTCTCAATTAGACACTCATTAAGTGTCGCTCTCAATGTACGGCGGAAATTTTACTGTCGAGGATTGTTTGCGGAGAATAAAATTTTCAAGAGCCACTCCGAATGACGTATATACGCCGATGAGTTTTACTGTCGCGACGGAATTGTGTTCGTCGCAATAAAGTAATTAGTTTTTGCACAAGCCGCAGAAATAAGAAAAAAGCGACAGTTTTTCTACGTCACAAATAATTTTACGAGATTTATTTCGATTCTCTGCGGAAAATTCTTCAATCATAAAATATTGTCCGATTATCTAGACTCTATCAGATTCCGAGAGTTTATAAAATTGTTACAAAAAAAAATGTTACTCTTTTTTTCATTTTACAAATAATAAAATAAATGATTTAAAAAAATGAAGAGGAGTATACGAAAGAAACGAACATTAATATGCTTGTATGTCGCGATACTTGCAAGGTCGCAGTTCGTTATGATGCAAATTTATGTCAATAAGCGAAAAAATAAGCATCGCGGACGGTTTACGATGTCTCTTATCGACGAGCTCTTGGGAGCAACTTATCTATCCTCGAAATATCTAGAGTATATTCGTGTAATCTCTGTCTTAAATCAGCTATGTCTTTGTTATGACTAAATAACACTCGTTAATCAAATTTTCAATTACATTAATTTCTCTTACAAACATTTTATTCTTTGATTTTGTACTATTTTGTATTAGAATATAGCATATCTTTATATTAAAATATAGAACAAGTATCTTATTATTAAATTATTTTAATGTGACGTAAAATAATTTATATACACAAATTAAAGACAATATACTTTCATATCTAAACAAAGTTTTCACAAATTATATAGAGTTTATCTTTCAACATCTATATACTAAAAAAAAATTGTTAACTTGACTAAACTTTTCAACTAAATATTATTTTGTTAATTGAACATATAAAAATATTTAAATTAAGTATAAGATATTAAATCTAAAAAAACTTATATTTGACTTAAATACTAATATGTTCAATTAACAAAATGGTAATTTAGTTGAAAGGTTTAGAATCACGTCAACAAATTTTTTGTCAGTATAAGAGAATATAAAGAGGGAAATCTAGGAACATTTAGCCAGAAAAAAATGTGGAGAGAAAAAAATGTGTACTCGGTACATATTATTCGGCGGAGTTAAAGCGAGCAAAATTAGGATTTCTCTCATGCGTACCTGCACGGCAAACAAATTTTCATCTCGCTGTTCGTTCGCGCGAGTTTGCTTCGCGAATGAGTACCGTTACATGCCGCAAAGAAATGGTCAGTATGCGCATTACAGCGATCCGCGATGAAGGAGAGTGTGGCTCGTGTTGCTAAAGGAGATGACGATCAGATGCCGCTATCAGTTGCCGATATCGCGCGTTCCAAAGGCCGGTTGCACCTAACCCATTCGATTCGGTTTAACTTTAAACCACGATCGAACCGCGCGAGCAACCGAGGTCAGTCAAAGAGAAGATATTTTTCGATATACAAGGTGTACCGTATCCAGGAAATCACTCATTTACAAGCAGATTCCCGATTGTCATTTGGAGACGATTTTTCCTCAGCGAAAATGTCGAAGCACCAATAATTTTCAAGTTATAAACAATTGTAAATAAAGAGTTTTCGCAAACTAAATCTTGTGGAAACAAAATATTAACGAAACCACATTCTTCAATTAATTTCAGAGAGTTCATAGTTATATAAAAAATATGATGGCAAAAATTGATTACATAAAATGACCTCCCTCGACATTTTCACTGAGGAAAAAAATCGTCCTCAAATGACGTCGGGAATCTAACTGCATGTATATATATCAGTGATTCGATAAGGACACTCTGTATACATATATTTTCATAATTCGCTGATTGTGTGTGTTGAGAGAAGAGTGTCCTGAGTTTGTATTCGGGAAAATAAATAAAAATAAAATAGCTGTGATATAAACCGTTTATCGCAATATAAAAGTATGTGTCCTTTTCCTTTTTCCTGCTCTTTCATGCACACATGGTTTGGAATTTATTTATTTACGCGTGTTTATTTACGTCAGAGATTCTTAAACATATGTAAAACACGTATATGTATGCATTTTGTACGACAAATCAGTTCACACGTCTTTTACAATTAATCGAGAAAACAAGTGACATAAATTCAATGACAGTTCAAATCTTATCAATTTGCTAGATTAGCATTTTTATTTGTCCAGATAATGATGAAATAAAGCATATGCGTATGACGAATTCAGTTTGAGAACCACTGATCTGTGCTGTCAATATTTTTCAGGAACTTAATTTATGTTATCTCAATTTACTAAAAATAACTATTGATCATTATTTTCCAATCAACTTCATATAAACTTATTTATTCGAACGTTTACTTGATAAAATTCATTGAAAAAATATATTACATTTTTTTAAATCAAATTTATTTATGTTTTAAAATCGTTAAATAAATAAATTTCCTTTTCTTATCGCGTATATATTTATCTCAATCAAATTATTCCCTTTTTATAAAAGAATCGTAAACTTAGAAAAATGCAGGAAACTATTAGATAGCCATTAGCAGAATTCATTATTAAATTCAGAAGGTAATTTCATCAATCATTATTAAATATTTTTCCTAACAATTAGTGGTAAACTCTAATCACTTAAAATATCTCGATACTCAAATACTGTCGTATATGTAAATAACACGTAGTATGCCTAAGAACATAATAATATAGTCAAAGATTAAAATAAAACAGCATGACAATTAATCTCCCAAAAAAATTTGCTTCTATATCTACACAATCGACAAGCATACCATTGTGTGAACAGGATACTTTATTTAACTCGGAGCATTGGAAATAATACAATATATCTGTTTCTTTCAACCGTGTTATCCGCGTCATGCTGCGAAGGGTATAGTGAAAGAAACGGTAGTTTCTCTTTTCTTTCCTTTCGAGATACAGAAAAAAGATTCTAAACAATTTTAGTAATTTTTTTTCCTCGTCCTTCTGCTTATTTATCTCAAGAAAATATATAGGTATATGTGATGCTTTAAAATATATATATATAAAATATCTTTCGTATTTCTTTAAGTTGTAAATATGTACTAAATTTTATATGAGCGTAACTAATGAACAGATTTATGTGAACCTTGCCTAAAGTTTGAAATTTTCTAAGGATATATAACTTGAATTGTTGTACACTGAAAAAAAATTTGTTAATTAAACTTTTCAACTAAATTATTATTTTATTAACTGAACATATATTAGTATTTAAGTCAAATGTACGTTTTGTTAGATTTAATATGTTATATTTAATTTAAATATTTTAATATGTTCAATTAACAAAATAATATTTAGTTAAAAGGTTTAGTCAAGTTAGCAATTTTTTTTATTTCAGTATATTTATACATATTTGCTTGAATCCCATAAATTATACTATTAAATATGTGATGTATTTAAATTTAGATGGATATATGAGATGTATGTACATACATTTTAAGAGAAAAAAAATTGATTTGTAAATAACTGATCTCTATACAATATAATTGGATATGGCATAGCACAAAAAAATTATCAATTAAAAATTGTGAGTTTTGTCTACAAATGTGTTTATTTTTACATTTTATTCACAGTTATTTGAAATTTGATTTTATATGTATAAGCGATAGATTTTTTCATTCAATCCAAAAGTATTAATAATGAAAATTATTTATGTCAAAATAAGCGCATTCAATTGGTCACACATGTTTTGTTCTATGCCATATCCAGTTATGCAGGATGTTTCATAGTCAGCATTCTATAGAATTGGATTTTATACATCATTTGAAGCAAAAAAGTTTATATAAACATGTATCCTATTCTAGAGGATTATAAAAATACAACACGTGTTTAAGTTTAAGAAAGAATATGAAATGCTGTGAAACAATTAAATTAAATTTTCTATTACCATGGTTACGAATGTCACGTTTCACAAGTCCTATGTTAATTTTTGATTTCTGATGTAATTAAAATTGCTCACATTTACTCATTTAATTATTATTGAAATGATTGTATATTAATTATTTAAATATATATAATAAGCTTAAAATTTCATAGAATTTGATTCAATAAATTAATGAATGTATTCGTTTATAAACTGAATACGTCGTACCTTTCCAAAACTGTCTAGAATAGGACACATGTTTACATAAACATTTTCGCTTGAAATAATGATGCAATCATCCCCTAGAACGCTGTCCATTCCTGAAACATCCTATATATATATATATACAGACATTAGTATAAATAACTTTGCCTCGAACTTTTCTCAATATTTACAATTTGTAAACAGTTGAATCCTCCATTCCAAGTTTATATAAATCCTTCTGGTCGTCAAAGCATTTCTCTGCATATTTCAAGGTTCCCTATATAAAATATCTAGAACACCTTCCTAATCTAAACTCGACAAAAAAAAAAGACTTGGAAAAACTTCCCTCCCGATAATACACAAGAGCCCCAAGAACAACCTGTCAATAAACATTTCGGACGGTGACAGAGCTCGAGAAGGAAAAAAGCGGAGAAGACTCACCTCGAGATCCTCGTAGGAGCGAAAACCGAGGATGGCGAATCCATCGATAATGTCCTCCTCGAAGGGTGGCTCCTTTTGGTTGGCGGCCGCGAGGGAAGACTTCTTGCGGGGCCTGGGAGGCCTCGGTGGCCTGGGCGGCCGTCCCGAGTGTCCGTCCCGTGGATGACCGGTCTTGGCGCCGCCGCCGCCTCCGGCGGGGTCCTCGTCCTCGCCGCTGTGGCTGTCCTCCTCGTCGTTCGGCGGTCGTTGCCGCGACTGCTGGGACTGTTGCTGCTGCTGTTGCTGTTGCTTCGCGGTGGCCAGGCTCTCCCTCTGCGCCAGCATGCGCTGCGCCCGCTCCCGTCGTCGGTTCTTCTGGCTACGTTGCTTCGCCTCGATCTCCATCTTCGACACGCACCACACCGCTCTTCTTTCGAAACAAACGTCCGATGATATCCTCTAGGGATCACCCCGCGGCGCGGCCTCGTGGTCAACGTAGTAGACAGATGGCACGACGGAGGAAGGTAATGACGTACGGGAGGATGACGACAATGGGAGGCGGACGAGAGCGGCAGCAGACGACAGCGACGACGTTGTCGTCGTGCATTCTACGGTCGTAGACGACCGATGGGTAGAGAGAAAGAGGGTGGAATGGGAAGAAAGGAAGACGAGGGGCAGAGAGAGAGAGAGAGAGACACTGCACCGCCTCGGGATACACTCGGCACTCACGAGACACGGCTTACTGTCGGCACGCACTCTATGTATGTACACAGACACACACACATATATATATGTGTATATATATATATGTACACGCGCGACTGGGGCACCTTTCCGCGATATATACTCCTTTCCTGCGTTCGAACAAGTTCCTCGCGATATCCCCAGAGCACTCGGAGAGAGCACGATGTCACATCGATCGTGCGCGCTGGTCGAAGAAGAGTCCCGGGTGCGTGTGGCGAGGAAGCACGCGAGAAGGCACGCACGCAGGGCAGATAAAGAGAGAAAGAGAGAGAGAGGGGGGGGGGGGAGAGAGAGAAAGAGAGATACGCGCACACGAGAGAGACTCGACGAGATGGAGCACTTTGCGAGAGACGGTCGCACAGATCGGCGAGAGTGCACGCGCGCACTCGCGCGCACACACACACACACACACACACACGCACTCGCGAGGAGGGGCGCACACTATGAAGGCGCACCTAAGAAGGCCGGAGTGAACGTATGCCACACGTATTATACCACCGTTCGGGGCCAGACACTTATTAACGTTCCGACGCGGTGTCTCGGCGCAGCCAACTTCTCTCTATTCGGACACTTCCCTCTCTCTCTTTCCACCGCTCCGTGTATTCGCGCAACTTCACGCAGTAAAGCAGAGCTCTCACGACCGATCATACACGACGTTCGACCTTCCGTCCTTCTTTCCTCCGGTCCACAATCGTCACCGTCGTCGTCCTCGTCGTCTTCCTCGTCGTCGTCGTCCACGTTGCGATCGCGGTTATCATCCTCTCCTCCTTGTTATCGTTTTCTTCACGATCACGTCCCTCTTTCTCCACCTTCCGCGCTTTCGCCACCTCCGCCTCGTCGCTTCCTTCTCTTCCTCCTCGCCACCGTTGTCGTCGTCGCCGCCGTCGACGTAGCCTCGCGAGACTCTCCGGCCCCGTCCTCGTCGTCGTCCACCACCTCCAGCACTGCTGCGTCTCGCTCTTCCCTCACGTCACGTCACGTCACTTCACTTCACTTCACTCTCGGCTCGTTTGTCCGCCTCGGATCCTGCACTGCCTTTAACGTGTACGGGGCAGCGGCGGCGCGTCTTGTGCGTACACCATGCGTGCGTGCATCCGTCCGTCTGGTTGGTCGGCTGGCTGATCGGTCGGTCGGCGTTGGTTGACGTAGCGCGACGCGGCGCGGCGCTTATCGTCGTCGTCGCAGCACGGCGGCGGTGCCTCCGCGATCTGCCGCGGTCAGACGCATCCCGCGAGGAGTGCACGTAGCGCGCCGATTGTTTGGAATGGCGATGGCGGATCGAAGCGCGGCCACCACGCACGGTTGCCGCATCGTGCGGTAGTGGAAAAATGGCCGCGAGCCTGCCTGCCTGCTCCTGGTCTCTACCTGACTGACTGACTGACTGACTACCGAATGTCGAGAGAGAGAGCGACGTCGCCTGTCACGGGACGCGTGACGTCACGCGCGCGCTGTCACTTGGCGCATCGTCGCCCTGGTGGCGCGATCTCGCACGTTTTACACGTTAAATACACTCGGGGTTAATCACCGAGAGAGAGAAAGAGAGAGGAATGTGAGGAGGGGTGATGATGAAGAGAGCAAGAAAGTTTGGGGTCCACGACTGTGGAAAGGCACACGCCCCGAATTACGCGCGAACTTGTCGTATGTGCTAATGCATTTCTGTCATTTTGTTTTCCCTCTCTTTCTCTCTCTCTCTTTCTATGTCTGTTGCGATTATCGAGAGAATATGGCGTACTTTTACCCTATATGCTCCGCGTAGATATAAGACTATATATTTTTGTACGCGTGTTCACTCTGCGTCTAGGATATTCTCTCGCCTCCGGGCGAGTAAATTCTGTCGCGTTCAGAGTCTTGGAGCGCTGTTTCTTCGCTTTCCTTCTCTCTCTTTTCTTCTACGTATATATGTATGTATGTATGCCTTCCTCGTCGCCGATTCTTATCCCCACCCTCTCACTGGCCCACCCGTGCTGACATTTCTAGGTACTTTTCGTTTCTTCCCTAGGAGAGGGGCGGCAGCATCGCGGCGATGTCACATGACGCCCTCTGGATTAGTTTCCATGACAACCCGGCAGATGTCGCTACTCCGCGCTGTGCGCTGCGCTTCGCTCTTTCTCCTTCTCTTCTTCCGATATCGATTTTCGATATACTCTATGGCGGTAATTTTCGTATAATCGTCTAGTGAAAGGAGGAGGGAGAGTGAGGAAATGGGGGAAACGAGCGCCGGTTCATGAATCTGCTGCAGCGAGTAGACTGTTAATCTCGTCTATTCTTGGCTTATTAACCGCGAATTCTCGGTAAGCTTAATTTTTTTATACTTCTTTTCATTATAACTATATAGGATTATAATATGAATATTTTTTACGGTGTGGAAATTTTTCTAGCCTTAGCGCTTTTCGGACAATTCAAGTTTTCGAAAGTAGAAATAGTATACCTAGAGTACAAGGTTATCTCACAATTAATAATATAAATTGTGCAAAATTCTTCCTTTCTTATTTATGGACGTAAAATAGTTCAAAGATATTTTACTATTTTTTTCGATAACTTTCGATAAGTATATATTTTGTCTCATTCTAGCTTATTGCACCAGTGTAGGAATATATAAGCCTATATTTATACTTGTTTAGATTACACGAAGCTGAAATTTGAAGTCTGACTTTAGATGCTGAAAATACAGGATTCGCTCTTATATTGTTTTTAAAATGATGAGTGAGAACGTGGGATGTGCGGCGCAAACCGAACTGATGATGTCACGGATTGGCTGCATCTCTTTCCCGTATCATCGGTTAAACCGCACCTGGAAAGGCGCGTCTCCTTTGGACCAGTTCGCCGCAACAATTATCCGCTTTTGCGAGAGCGCATCTCCGCGATCCACGACCATTTCACGCAGCCGGTTTTGGAAAACGGTATGTTTTCAAATCCATATAAGTAAACCTGTATCGCGACGACTTCTATATCGGTCGTCTATCTACTTACTTAGTGCGGTAAAATACAGAGTGTCCGGAAAAACACGAAAATTATAGGACGTTAGTCTCAGCAAATTTCAAGCAGTTTGTGTGCTTTTATGATCTTTTAAGAATTTTACAATTTTTACAATATTAAATCACGCTCCAAAGCATAAATGAAATTTTAATTAATTAAAAGTATACACTGCAAAAAAATTGTTAACTTGACTAAATCGTTCAACTAATTATTATTTTTTTAATTGAACATATATAAATATTTAAGTCAAATACACGTTATGTTAGATTTAATATGTTGTAATTTAATTTATAAATACTTCTATATATGTTCAATTAACAAAATAGTATTTAGTCAAGTTAACATTTTTTCTCGGTGTAATATAATTTATTATAATTTTTGAAAAATATAATATTTTTCAATGCTTGAATGAAATAAGTATATTATATATATATATATAAAATCAAGTCATAGCTTGGATTTTTTTTTATTAAAGAGATTATTCTGTCGATGTTTGAGATTTATTATTCTCGAGATAAATTTAAATTTTGGACTACATAATTGAAGGATATGGAAATATCGTCACGCCGTCATTAATGCAATTGATTAACTATATATGTATTAAATATTAATTTGTTAATTGAACGTATATAAATATTTAAGTTAAGTACACGTTATGTTAGATTTGATGTTTTATTTAATTTAAATACTTATATATGTTCAATTAACAAAATAGTATTTAATCAAGTTAACAATTTTTTTTCTCGGTGTACTGTAATATAATTTAAAATTTAATAATATTTTTCAATGTATGAATGAAATAAGTATATTTTAAAATCAAGTCATATACAGTTTGTGTTTTTTTTATTAAGAGGGAATCTATATTTGAAGCAAAGAGATCATTCAATCGATGTTTAAGATTCATCATTCTCGAGATGAATTTAAATTTTGGACTACATAATTGAAGGATATGGAAATATCATTGTCACACCGTCATTAATGCGATCGCATTCAGTATTGACATTGACATCATTTCCTTCGATATATCAAACTCATGCGTATTAGCGTCGAGATTAAACGTTCTCGATAGTTCGATCTACTTGCATAATATGCTGTGGCTGCGTAGAATCAGATTGCCGTCAAGGAAAGCGAGAAAATTATGATCGTAAATGGAGAGAACGGCGGATAATAAATATATATTTTTCATATTAACGTCGGGCTTTCTGATTCTTGATTTATAAAATCAACATTGCATTTACATTTCATATTATCGCGCGACTTATATAAATACTAGCAGTGCTTATTAAATATAGCACTTAATGAATAAACCAGAATCAATGAAAGTCTAATATACCTGACATTAATTGATTAATTTTATCTTTCTCAAACCTCTCTGCAGATTTCTTCATGCTTTTAGTGCAATTTTATAAGAAAGATTGCTATCGTGTCTCGACTTAAACATACGTCTACGATTAAAATAAAAAAGTAGCCTTGTCATATAAAATTTTCGATAAGAGAAATAAATTAGAATAACAAGTATTTCGCGACGCAGAATATTAATTCTCATTTAGCCAATTAGGCCTTTCAATGATCATTAGATCATTCAAAGGCCTAATGTTAACAATACTCCTTTTTTTGTAAAGCTGTTCTATTTATCGGCGACAAATAGAGCAAATCGGTATACTATTGATTTGTTATACGTGATTGCGTAATTCGCTAGTAATCGAGGACAAATCTCCCTTTGATTCGCAAAAATAGAAAGATTATTTCGATGTTTTTTTCGCGCTGCTAATTAATCACGATAGTAGTCGTTCTACGATATTGCGCAGCGCGTAAATAAGGATTATAGAGACGCGCCAATAAAAGGCCGAACGCGATATGTATTTTGATTATGAGCGCGGATGAATCACTTTACATGCCGAATCCGTGCGCGATATAAGGCATTCGGCTGGAACGCGCGCGCATTTGCATATTAACGATCTCGAGGAGCTAAGAATGGGCTCCTGAAAATATATATCCGCAGACGCACATTTGCGTAGTCGGAACGTACTTACTTATCGCGATGGCTCCATTTGGAGAACCACCTTGCTAAGAACGCGCGTATACATTTCTGAGACTTGCTAAGGATAGGAGACCGTATGCTTATAAATAAGAAAACATTTTCGGATCGCTCGGGTAATTCGTTTCTTTTAATCAGATCATTCTTCGAATAACAGGTGTAGATTAATTATATTATTGTCGCTCTCGATGGTGTGTGTAATTGTATTATCTTTCCCTCGTCAAATTCTATATATATATATATATGTATACCTTCTAAAATATTAATTAACTTTCTTTATTGTGTGAATATATTTTTGAAAAATTTAATGTTTTTCTTAAATTGTTTCTATTCTTAGTATATTTATTTTAAACTCTCGCGAGATGTAATGGGAAGTTAATCCTTCATTCGAATTAATTATAATATAATTAATGATTTCGATTTTAATCGTTTGACATTTTGAATAATATATATGTATTTTATGAGTGCTGTTATTTTAAAAATTTCGAAGGAAATACTTGACATATTTTTTATTCCAATAATATTCTAAAAGCGATAAAAAGTGTCGGCAAAATATAGGTATATACGACTCAGGACAAGTTATATCTCAAAAAGTCTCAAGGCGATTGCGGGTTTTAATGGGTTAATGGGACGTTAATCTCCGTCTCTCTCTCAGCGATAGTCTCTGATTGGACGAGCATGCCATTGTGGTAGAGATATACACAGTATTTGTCCATTCGGGTGTGTATATACTCAATATCGCGTACGTGCTTGTATTTACAGTGGCTTCGCCCCGATAATCCTCTCGTCTCCTACTACTTGGAATGTCCCGCTTCGACAGTCTCGGCACGAGATAATTATTTTCTCTAGAAAAAATTTCAATGTATAGACACTTCTCTCTTTTTAATTGATTGAGTTAATTGTCCCTTTCTTTTTAATTGACTGATTTAATTGCTACGATTTAATGACATAAATGATGAAATAAATGCACTAAAAATATCTATAATTTTTTATAGAGTGTATTATTTATTGAAGCACTTTTTAACAATTATATAACAAATGGAAGATAATATTATGCATAGTGTAATTCGCATCATTGAAGTCTCTCTCTCTCTCTCTCTCTCTCTCTCTCTATAGACTAATAGTACGAACACAATAATGAAGCGAATAATTAAAAATTAGAATCCACTTGAGATGTATTACGATCAGTGTTTGCTATTATTTAAATAAAGTTATATAAATGATCATTTAGATAAAATTTTGGCTTTATCTTATTTAATATGTATTATTTATATTTGCAACTTAGATGGAAAAGTGTTACCTTTACTAAATTATCTAGAATAATGTTCAGATAATTTGATTTAGAGTCATAGCATATAAAAGTACTTATAAGAGTAGCGCTTTAAGCAGTAAGCGATAAAAACTTACAAATAAAAATATGAATATATATTTTTATATCTCTTTTATAATTTACATGTTTTTATAAAAATGTAAATGTGTTTACATATGAGCGGTTTTACAAATAATATTATCTGGAATAAGTTATTTAGCTGAATCGTCATATGATTTTATCTTTTACCTAGAAGTATTTAAAACAAAATTTTCTTTCTATCTTATCTAAGCTGAATTTAGCTATCTTAATTAAGCTATCTTATCTAAGATAAATATGAAACGCCCAGATTTTTATGACTATTCTCAAGAGATCGATACTAAACGGATAATGAAAAGAATCAGAATTAATGAATTTAATATTTCATGATCATTTAATGTTATCCTGAATATTTTTTGATAAAGTGAAAGAAGAAAGCTTTTGCAAGCGTAATTTGGAAAAGCGCGGCGTATGTCTGCATGTCTCTTCCTTTTCTTAGAAGTTGCATACATGTATAAAATTGCGGAACCGCGCCAAACGAATCTCTCAGGTGACGGTAACGATAGGTGAATGGACCTTGCATTCTAGGGCGCCGCACCTGCTAGACTCGATCCTGAGATGCCCGGTGAATCCGTCAGAAAGTACTCGACGGCCGGACAGTATCGCGAGCGCTGGCGCGAAAGCATGCGGCGCGAGTTCCGTCGAGTACTTTCGTTTCGCGCGTCATTGATTCATTCGCGTATCACTCGTCGCCGAATTTACTTTTTCGTTCTCGCGGGGTCTAGTAATTTTTCAATCAAGAGATCCAATTAAGCGACTTGAAGAGTACATTATTGGTTTTTTCTTGTCGAATTCGGTGAAAGTCGCGTGTGTCGATTTCTTTGAGAATTTCTAGATCGCAAGAGAGTAAACGCGATTGTGCGAATCACAGCGAGGTGTGTATGTATATAGGTAAGTGTGTAAACACCGCGCGTTCTTTCCTTCTTTCTCCTTTCTATTTTTTTAGAATTAAATTTCACTCCCTGCGCTGTCTTACACCTTCGCTACGCGATCTCTCTTTTACGCCGATACGTGCATGCATTTCGCATTTCCGAGAAAGGCTCGACGAGCGGCTTTTCCTCGAGGATATTACGCGAGTGGCATTGTCAGCTCTCTTACATAACGAGCTGTACAGCCAGAAGCGATGAGAATCTTCCCAGTGCACCGCGAGTGCAAAAGTGACGTGTTTTTACCCGATACATCCGCTTTTTTAATTATTAATTTTTTCGATTCGCGATTGACATTAATTCTCCGATAAAAATCGAGCAAATCGTCGTGTCGCGTAGATCTCAAACTGTATTTGGTGTGAAAGCCAAGGTAGTGTCCTCGTATATCATTGATCTTGAGTGAGTCTCTCGCAGTCCTAAAATGGTTTCGAGAGCGATCGAACAAGCCCGCTTCATATTTTCAAGCAAAATGGCGACGTCCTTGACGAGGTCACGTGTCCAACATTGCGACGAGTTTGAAATTGTTGGTCCATTCGTTCGCGATGTTTTTCACCGTGCATTGAAATCACCGCGGCCGGCAATTCAAACGTTCCGCGCGCTGCATATTTTATCTTAATGTGTTTATCTAATCCAATTTCGCTGCTATTAATTGACGCTAATTTAACGTTCTGTTTATCTAATGTTACGTCTATATTGCAATCAATTACAAGTGCAATTACCCTTAAAGTTGTTCAAAATTGGTGAAACTTTATTGATGTAACTTTCTGAAAGGAATTATACACCTACATTTTAAGTATAGAAGGAATTTTTTAACAGCAAATATTTAATTAATATTTCTATCTTATAGAGAGCTTATTTGCATATAAATGATACTTGAAACTAAATTTTATTAAGTAAATTAACGATTTAGACATGTAAATGAAGCACCAATTTATTTTTTACTGATATATAATAATTCAACGACGCACTATCATCAAGGATAATTATTCTTTCATCAAGTTTACTGTTACTCTCACCACTCATTATATGTTCTAAACAAAGTGTGTAAAATGTCACGGACAACTTTTCGAATCGTTTATACTTATATACGCTGACGCATCCCTGACGTCACATGCATATCCAATAAGGTGAGACTAACATGGTCGTATCATGGATTGCCAAAGAAACGTGTCGTCGATGCAAAGTGCATGTTTGTCCTCTTAGATCTATTCATGAGATATAAAACGTTCGTTGGCGTGTCTTTTCTCAGAGCAACTCGAAAGCGAAGAAATCGGATCTTACTGAACATATCTGTCAAATTAATCCTATATGTACAATAATCTCAAGTGCACATTTGATATGCAAAATGAATATAAAAATGTTTTACTAAAAAGTAGTGGTTTGATTATTAATTTCTTGGCTATTCCCTCATATGATTAAATTGTATTGTAAAATATATAATTATCATATAATTTAAAAAATTATAATTAACACTATCACATATAAGTGAAACGTCACGGTATTAAGAGATTATACGGTAATTATACCTTGTATAGAGAGAAAGAGAGACTTTTATGAAGTATAGCTGAAGAGGCATTAAGTATATTTCATAGTAATGTGCAGTCATTTTAAAACTACATTTTACAATCATAGATCCTAAGGGTAAAAAAATCTAAATATTTATACATACCTGTTCATAGTTTCGAGGTGGGGAAAACACGTGTGCGTATATAATTCTAACCGCAAGGACGCAAGTGTTCAGAGGCGTAGGCAAGGTTCTCTTTAAAGCAGATTAAATTGCTCTGCTTGGAGAATTTCATTATGATCAAGCGGCAATTAGGTTGACGATCAAGAATTAAGCGAGTTTAATGTTTAGTATAATTGCCATCACGGCAACGAAATGTTATCAAAGTAATACATTGCATGCTTTGATACTAGTATTAATCTCTCATTCAAGGAAACTAATTATGTAATTTTTTATTATATTATTTTTCCTGGTTATATTATAATATTTTATATTTTTTAATGTTATCAAAGTAATACATTCATGCTCTGATACTATAGTATTAATCTCTCATTTAAGGAAACTAATTATGTAATTTTTTATTATATTATTTTTCCCGGTTATATTATAATATTTTATATTTTTTACTTTTTACTTTTCACATCATTTGCTAATTTTCTATCATCTTCTCCTCAGTTTCTATAGAAGCATTATTATCTCGTTCGGTGAAGAATCGGTTGTTTCTCAATCGCACATCAATTAGCCTTTCGGTCAAACAAACAATTCGATCCACGTGAGATCAAGGATTCGCGCGACTAATGAAGAGAAAAGTACATACGTCATTGAGATATAGAACATAGACAACCGGCCATATACGTGATGTCTTTAACCATCTTGATACGTGGACCATATCGAGGTAGGTCGAGCTACAGGGTCGCGTGTCACCGCGATGACCTTCGGCTTCTATACATGCAGAAAGAGCTTACCGCGGATGAATTATTGCGTCCTACGTCCTATACGCGAGTTCATCTTGTTGTATTCTATATATGTATATGTCAACGACGTAGCGGAAAAATCGCAAAGACGTGCTCGCGGCGCCAGATTAATAAAATGTTAAAAAATAATTAAAGTATTAGATGTTACAAATCTTGGATATCGATATTCGTTATTGTGTTGATGTGTTTAATGAACACGATAATACTTTTTTTGCTATAAATTAAAATGTAATATTTTCTCCATCAAAATTTCTCATGTAATAGAGTATGTTTCTGTTATTTATGCGCAGAGAAGCCGACATTCATGGTACGTAAATTGAATTTCTCTTTGATTGATTGAGTGACCAGAAACATCAAGATTTCATAGCAGACATGATCGAATGATGGAGGTAATTTCAACACGCCGATACGAAGTCCGTCCACCGACGAACACCCACTCCGCTATTCTTGTGAGTAATTTTTTCAAGTATTCACTCCTTTTGGAGTTTTTTTTACGTTTGGAAAACCTAGTACCTTATATAAAAAAATTAGCACAATAATAAATTATTTGAGAACAAACTGAAGAGAGAGAGAGAGAGAAACGCAGAAATTTATCGAGTAGAAGATGAAGAATGTAAGATAAAATTGAAATGCAAAATTGATCAAAAGCATTTGAATAAAAAATTGATATGTTTTCATCAATTATTATCGTTCGAGAATAAGTTGCTTTCAATTAATTTCTTCTTAACGGCATTTTTATTCATCCAAGCAGTTTTCAAGGTCTTTTTAATTAATTATTCTCGATTGACTCGAATAATTGTGTTAGGCCGATTTCCCGCAAATCACTCGTGCGTTTATTTGAAGCTGATTTTGTGAATAATATCTTACATCACGTTAACGTCCCTGTCGGATCGGAATCCGTCGGGTGTCGGTCAGGAGTTTAGTCGCGTGTAACATGGAGTAAGAAAGCGGTTACGGCAAAGTTATTTGCGGTAGACGTACTTCTCGCGATACGTAACTTCCCTGGAATGTCCTTAACCAAAAGGAATCGCTGACGTTCACGCTCGTGGGCGGATTTACATATGTATTGTTTCCTTTTTCAGGTTGACCCTGAGAACTCCGTGGCATTAATCAAAGAAGGTAAATTCCCCGCACAGAAATGTTAATCCACAAACGAAAATGGTAATCTATGGTCATTCATGTCGTCAGCGTGTAAATTGAAAATTTCTCAAGCTGATATGCTACTAACATCAATAAAATTCAGCTAAGAATACCAGATAACCAGAAAAGCAATCAAAAATAGTAAATGTAAAATAAATAGACAAGGTATTCCAGCATATAGTCAATTCATATGCAAATCATAAGAGATGTAAATATGTATAATAATTAAAATTTCTCTTTTATCTCTTCGTTTTGACGAGTTTAAGCACGCGCTATCAAAGGTTAAAGGAGGTCTTGTTGAAAAATGCCGTAAGATGTCTAACCGAAGAGTTTCTATTTGAGCAAACCGTATATATCCTCTTCTGTCAAACCCTCATTTCTGTTGTTTAAATATAAGATTAGATAGTGCGAGCCAGGCATTCTAGAAACATAAATCAACGAAAGCATTCTCTTTTTCGTTTGCTTTCTTCGGCAAACATCGCGATCGCCGAAGCTAACTATTTACTCGATGCATAAGTATTGTTTCGCTCGTTTGGCATAGTCCGAAATATTTGCAAAGGCAAAGATAAATGACATTATAAAATATATTTTTCCTGCCGTGCTCTTTCGTTGTCTACTCATCACTCGCGTTTTACGTCCGTTTGCTCTGGACCGAGAGATTATTTTTGCGCAAAATACTGAAAGTATGCTTGTTTCCGATTTTTAGAGGAATGGGAGACCCGCAAGAAAAAGGAGATCACGACGACCCGGCAGATCGAGACCAGGGTTAAACGACAGGTCGTTCTCGAAGATGGCGAAGTCGTTGTCGATTCTGGACCTCTCGTTACCACAAACACTACCGAGGATGTCGAGCAGCAGGAGCATACAACTCAGGAGGTTTGCATGCATTTATTATTTAGTAATAAATTCTGAAATAAAAAAATATATTAGTAAGAAAGAGATATAAATTTCGAATATAACATAATTACGAGTGATATTTCAATTTTTTTACATTAGTAAAAAAAACTTTGGATTGTTGTTTATAGAAGTGAAAATTTTGAGACGATAAAAGACGCGTAACAACAAATTAAATCTTGCAAAACTTGATCTTATTCCTTATACGAGATACGTACATCTATTGTTCGTTGATTTTGCATACGTATATACATGCATTTGCGCATCGGAATGGAACTCGGCTTCCTTTGTAATACCTATCACGCGCAAAGGTGTACTGAACGTGCTTTTAACGTCCGCGAACCGGTGTTTAGAGACGCACGACCGGGGATCAACCGCAGGAGGTCGACTGGCGGCCGGCGGCAGGTGGTATTGTGACCGGAAGTGGCAGTAACATCGTGCAAAAGGAGCTCAACGAGACGGTGGTGAGGAGCCGCGAGGAGATCGAAGAGAGGCTCGAGACGGAAGATCGTCAACAGCTGGGGGATATCTCGGACGAGGTATATATATATATGTACATGAATATGTATACATGCATTGTATATGCATGCACGCGACACACCCACACCCAGTGTTATGCTTGTTAGATGATTTTAAAATTAGTTAAAGATGAAATGAAAATATGTGAATTCATCTCAGATAAGATGAAGATCATTTCGTTTTAAATATATATCTAGAGAAAAGATAAAATTATGTGATGATTCATCTAGATAATTTTCAGATAATATTACTTAAAAAATGCTTATGTGACACAGTTATAAAAAATATAGAATTGTAAAAGAGATATAAGAATATATTCATACTTTTTTATAGATATAGATAATACATATTTTTTATTATTTATATAAAGATAAGATGACAACAAAAAAGTTCATCTAGATGATCATCTATATAATTTTATTTAGATAACAGCAAACACTGCCCACACCTGAATTCCACCTGCGCGTGCCGCAGGGGATACGGCTTTAGCGCATTCTCTTTTCCCGGCATCTCACGCGTCGCGAAAAGGTCGCGCGCGTTGTTTGTTCCTCTCTCTCTAAAGATTCCCCATCCCATCTGATAACTCAGGCGTACGTTGTGTCGTGTAAAGACGTATCTTAGCTCGACAGCAGATTTGGTCAGCACGATGCTAGAAATTCTTACGAAATAATTTCTACGAAGTTCTTAAGGAGAGAGGCATGAAACCGCATGATTCGAACAGTATTTACGAGATTATAATATTGTCAATTTTTGCGGGTAGTAGGATTTTATTTGCAAAAAATATTTGTAATTGTTCTGCAATTTTTAACACAAAACCTGAAGAAATGTTTTCATCATATAAGAATCGCGAAATGTCTTGCGTGTATTTGAATAAAAATGTACCTTCTTTATATCTTCTTTTTATAAAAGATGATATGTCATTTTTTGATCATTGTTTTACTGTCGCGTTTATTTTTATGCTGCAAACTATACATTAAAAATATTAACTTGTCATTTAACATGGTAATAGCAAAATATGCGGATACTTTCTGAATGACACATAGTGCACACGTGTCAAATGCGCACAGACAAAAGTCAAAAAGAATGATACATTAAATTATAGGAAAGCAAAACTCTTCTCGTTTGATAGCGATCTATGCAATCGCATCCAGCGAGATTTCACAAAGCTCGCGAGGATACCCGGGAGAGGAGGACCGGATTGTGAAAGACGGGCAACAGGTATATATGCGCAAAAGACGCTCTCGCGCGCATGAACGATTCAGGATGGAGGAGGTCAGATCGTTTCGAACGAAGAGGACGAAGGAAGGACGGAGTTAAACGGCGAACGGCGAACTGGAAAGCGCGCGAGAGAGCGAGGGAGAAAGAGGGTGATAGAAATCGAGGAAGAAAGAGATAGAGAGGGAAAGGGATCTCAAGAAGTGGAAGTCGATGATCTCTCGATTTTGCTCTCCCTTCACCCAATGGCGATGAAGGAGCCATGAGATGCCGCAGCCTCAGCAGTCTCAGCAGCTGTTCCGTGCGTCTCGCGACCGCACGAGTGCGATCAGCCGCGAATTCAACCCGTGATAGTGTCCCGTGCTTTTGGCCAAATCGACGAGAGGGATACAGGAATTCGTCCGTTTCTTCGTGCGAGTCTGACAATCCTTTACGATCGTAGCCTCGAGATTCCCTGCTCGTCGTCGTCCTCCTCATCGTCACCGGACCACGGTTGTCCTCGAGAGATGCCGGGATAACTCGCTCGCTGCTTAATTAAACGCGACAGACGTATATCGGTTTTTTTCTTTTCGACGATATCCGATAGACACAATAATTGTTGACACTCGAAGCTGGAATGGCTTTGTTCCGGAGTGCATAAAGCACCCCTGCGAGCAAATCGGAGCCCAGGTCCGATTGAAATCGTGGTGGCCGCAATTTTTCCGGTGCGTATCGTGACGATTCCTCATGCTCGTCATCATTTTCGACGCAAGGATATCGAGTCGTTCTCTCGCCGGAGAAGAATCGCGTCGTGTCATCGTAAAACCGGCACTTTGCATAATTTTTCATTCATTTGTCAGACGGCTTGCATGCATACAGATGAGGAACTCGTAATTATGTGCATTTCGTAACCGCTCGACATATAGATCTCGTTTCAGCGAGAGATTGAAGAGATCGCTCTTGCGAGCGTCGAGTTTTAAAGGAAAATTGCAAATATAAAAAAATATAAAAATCTCATAGCTCACATTTTCAAATGTAAAACCAGTTATCGATTGATCGATAATTATTCATCGCAGAAGTATTACAATATATGTAATTTGTCACAAGTATGATAACTATGGTAATATTGGTAATTATATGATTGCAATTGCTTTTCCGTTATTGAGTTTAAGTAATTTAGATGTTAAATCTGGGTATAAATAAATATAGGCGTTAATTAAAGTTCATCAAAGATAGGCTTCGCGATGAATAATTTTCAGGCTTATCACGATCTCGATCTGTAATACATATTTACCAGCGTATACGATTGCGTGCACTTGCTCCATTACAACTACTTCTTGCGCGCTGCATCCCTCTTTAAAAGCAATATATGTATGTATTTTCGGAAGAAAGACGCAAAGCCGGACCAGCCGGTTTTTTCCTCTCATAATGAGATTTCGAAATATGTGTGTCGGGAGGGAAGGAAGATACTTTCGCGCGGAAGGTGATAAACTGGTCCGGCTGGACGTTAATGCGGATATACATCTGGTTTTTAGGCATATCAGAAGGCGGTCCGTAACAATAGAGGCGATTTGCGGGTCGCTCTTGCCGAATCTTCGAAACAATTGGCGCCGCAGTCCGGTCCGCGGGTCATTCAGCACACGACTAAGTCGAACAAAGTCATCGACACCGAGAAGACCTTGGAGACAAAGGAACTGAAGGCTGATGGATTAATCGTTACCGAGAAGAAGCGCACTGTCGAGCACGAAGAGGTGAGAGCCGCAAAAACAACCTGCTAATACACTCTCGCCATCAATTTTCTGCTCTTCTCTCAACCTATATATTGCTATTTTAACTTTCTTCAACGAAAGAGAAAGACAATATATTGTTATTTCATGTTAAATTATTCAGGTCTTGTTATTTGGATACAATTTTCCCTATTATTTAGGTTTTGTTACTTGGAGACAATTTTTCCTTGGCAAAAATATTGAGGCATCCAAAATTTTCGAGTTATAATAAAGGATTTTTCGCAAAGTAAGCCTTGTGGAAATAAAATATTAACAAAACCACATTCTCCAATTAATTTCAAGTAGAGTTTACTTTAATAAAATTTTAATTTAAGATTTAGTTATAAAGATACATGTTGATAAAATTTGGGAACATACAAAAGATGATGATCTCTTTCGACATTTTTGCTGAGGAAAAATCATCTCCAAATAACGAGATCTACTTTTATATTTTTGGTGTGACACTTTATGTCAGACATCCTGTATATTTGTATAACATAAATAGAAGTGATTTTATAGTAAAAATTAGACGTATGATGAGAAGAAAGTAATGCAAATAATAATGCCAATCGTTTTCGTCTCAGATCAAAGACGACGAGGTTCCGGACGACGGTGAGAACGACGACGACGAGGCCGCGGAAACGAGAAAAGAGGGCTCGCAGAGATACGTGAAGAGGAGAGAAGAAGACGTGGTGGACTACATCTCGGCCGGCGAGAGAGTCGGCCGAGAAATGCGCTACGTCGCAGAGACAACCGAAGGAGAACGAATAGGCGACTGGTCACCATCACCGACGGGTATGCGGACCACTCGTTTCCACAAATATTCCGGTACGTCGTCTTTCTCTGTTAATTATTTTCTACCATCACGCGTTCCACATGTTTACGAATCGTTGGCAGTCACGCGATAATAGCGCGCAATTAATTAAAGTCTACCTGAGCACTGACGACTAATAAATCTTCTTTTCCATTTTCAAGACTGTAAATAAATTATTTTTGATATTAAAAATTTCGTATTCTCTTCCATCTTGAAGAATTGAAGCCTAGAAAATAGCATTAATTCAAAATTCTTTTGTAAAAAAAAAAATAGAAAATTGTAAATTAATATAGGCTTCCCGGATGCCACGCGAAAAGATGCTCTAACGAAAAAGTCGTTGGATCTAGAAGAAGAAGATGAGGCAAGAAAATTCGAAACGTCAAAGTGGCTGGAAAGTCACTTTGGTAGCGACTCGCGTTCCTCTCACGGGTCTCTTGACGCTGATGACTCCCCTCTTCCAACCAGCACTAATACGAGCTATATCAACGTCACTATGAAATCCTGCACCCCCAAGGAACGCGAATATGAAAACGTAAGCTCCAGCCGCCACCAGAGACGTGGTAGAGACTCGAACTCGCCTTCAGGATATTATCATGGAATCAGCGAATGGTCGGAACGATATCAAGGAAAAGGTATATGGAACATAAAGCTATATTGTAAAAAAAAATGTCAATGTTAAATATATATTATAGATTATAATATATTCTGCGTAGAAAAACAAAATCATGCGCGAACGAGTTCTCCAGTTCGATATGTGGAATCCGTTCGTACCAACGGATATCATGGACATAAGAGAAATCCAACTGAATCATCATATTCAAAAACTTACGAATCGTTTCGACGTGAGTATCAAAACTCCCTCGAGGAACGACAACGTACACCTTCCCCACCGATACGCCGGAGATCGAAAGAACAAGTATGGATATTTTTCTTCTTCATGTCAAACGATATTTATTATTTTATAAATAAGAAAGAATATAATATTAAAAGTCTTAAATTCTTTTCGTGTTGCAAATTCATGAAATGTTAAATTTTATTTGATAATTTTTTAGTGGGCAAAATCTGAAGAAAAAATTAATTTGAACGAACCGTCGCCGGGTCGTACTTCAAGTCCGATACACGTGGTGCAGAGAACTTGGGAGAGTCGTAATCGCGATGTTCAAGCACAGACTCCAGAAAGAGACGATTATAAAAATATTCCGCCGCGATCACGATCAATCTCACCAAAGTTGTCGTCAACTAATCGCGAAGAGAAGAAATCTGACATTTCGCGAGCGTCGAAAAGTAAGTCTTTTTTTCTAATCGATTCAAGATAATTAAATCTAATAAATAAATTAAACCATTATAAAAATTATTAAAATTAGCATTAATCACAATTAAAAGATTTGCAATACTTGTTGCTAATATACTTAATGTCGTATTGTAAATCTTCTTACAGATACTGGTTCTAAATATAAGATTGGTGAATCCTTTCGGAAACTAGTAGGCAAGTTGCGTTCAGCCAGCACGGAGAGAAAGAACAAGCGTGGAAGTTCGACCTCGCAATTGACGCAGACCGACGACAACAGTCCGACTTATTTGCAATACAACGTCGTCGACCGGAATATTCCTCTCGTCAGCGAAAGAGATATAATAGAGGACAAACCGCCTGAGAGACCACCGCGATCACCGCGAAATGTCAACGTGCCGAACAAAGGTGTCACCAAAATAACCAGGACGGCTAATCAAGTCATTCAGGAACAATGGCAACATAACGATTCCACGCCACCGCCTTTACAGAGGTATTACTTGGGTGAGGATCCTTTCGGTGGCAGCATCTACGGTCGCGAGAAAGGGTACGAGATTGACAGAGATCGACAGCGACACGGAAGACCGCGGAGTTCCGGTAGAATTGCCGTAGATTCCGAGAGCAGGTAACCGAAATACACTCGATATATATGACATAGTTGATTGAGCTCGAGACAAATTTCGGCTGACAAGTTGTCCTTATTTAAATTAAATCGCATTGCAATTAATCCATTATGATTTTTCATTGTTATCACTTGTTTTTGCTATTAAAATAGTATTTCATAAATGCGTTATAGATTCTTCTTTTATTTGAATTCTTGTTTCAATTAAATATCAAGATTTTTATCGGTATGAAGAAGATTTATAATTTAATTTCGAGATACAGTTAATGCATCAAAAGATTTTTTTCACACATTGTTAGCGGAAATTTGTCTCTCAATATCAGAGTCCATCCTCGTATTAAAATAGAGAAACTCGCTATCTTACGTCGCTTGATCGCCAAAGACAGAGTTAGCTATACATATAAGCTTCAGGAGCCAAATTGTGCAAACGTCTAAATCCGCTTGGTGTCTTTAAGTCGCGTCTCGACGAATCCAAACTCGCTTCGTTTTCGGGTGAAGGCTGCATGCAGGGACGCATGAATCGAACGTGTATGATATGAATCATACGCTATAGGCTCATTCGACGAGAAAAAGTCCATCTTGTGTGACTCGGCAAGTATCATCTTTTGGAAACGACCGCGTTTCAGCCTTGCCTCCAGCTCCCTCGGCAGGTTTAGCAAATCCACCAGCAGACTGGTCGGCGATTACGAAAGAGAGGAGCAGTTCCGGCCTATCCAGACATTACCGCGAAATCTGCACTCCACCGGTGGTGGACAATCGGCTCGTTCGCAGACTAGACGACATCACATCAGCAGACACGGCAAGACAGGCCAGCAACACAGTAGCATGATCAACATATCGATTAAGAATGCAGTTAACACGCCGTCCAAGTTGAACATGAGCGCGTACAGCACTCTTCAAGCACCCCCGAAACCTGAACGGACGTACAAATCATCGCTGTCGCGCAGCAAAAGCTTTAACGTCGAGGTCGACAAGAACGGTGTCGACGTGCCGATCCGCGCACCGTATACCTCCAATTTGCACCTGAACCGGTTGGACGAAACACCGCCGCTGAAGAGCCCTGGCATTCTTGCCAGCATTAGTCGTAGTAACAGGGATCTGTTAAGAGAAGGTAAATATTAATATGTGGTCGTCAGTGACCGTATGTATCGGGTATTAAATTGAATTTTCCTTTTGACACAAAGATCCTCCAGTTTAAAGCATGAGCAAAGAGCTGCTACAGTCCTAGTAAAAATAACGAATTATATTTATTTATATGTATTATAGATTTTTATACATATTTTCGATAATTTTATATTTATTTTTTTCCCTCGGTATGCTTAATTTTGTCGGACGCTGATTTTTCCTGTCTTTAATTGCGTCACTGATGATCACACATGTTTATTCTATGTATATACATATACATATATTCTATATATAATTATTCAATTTATATTTAATCAGTTCATTAATTAGTTGACACACTTTTTATTTCTACGTTATTATGTTTTTCTTTAATCTTTTAATACGGAGTACTATCGATATAAGTAAAACATATTTTTGTTTGAAAGAGAAAAAATATAGAATATATAATTACTATAAGTTCTACTATGCGATATGCGCAATATTTTTTTTACAAACTTTTTATATCATCTTGTGGACTACTTGTGGATTGAGTTACATCTAGATTATACGGAATATATTGAAAAATACTGATTACATATATAATTGCTTCAAATCTTCCTATTAAATAATTCTTCGTATTTTTTAACATTTATGTGCCACATATATTTTTGATAGTTAAATTACTGATATTTTCACAAAAACAAACATATATAAAAATTGTTACTAATCTTGGTATACGATATTCAATGTGTCTCATGTCTCGTGTCTATCGTTCTTTTAATACATATTTTGTTATTTAAATGCTTTGAAGGCATGCATTTTTTATTAACAAGTAGTACTACTTGTTGATTCTTCTCGGCTAGATACGACAATCAAAAAAGTATCGAGAACTCGAAACATTTTGTATATCAGTTATCATACGTAATTTATTTATTAAGTGAATATACGAGTTTCATATACATGCGATTATTTATATTGTTTATATATTTTATTCATAATATACATACATGTAATATATATATACGTTTCTTTCCTTCCCACTTATTTGTGTATACACACATTTAATCTTTTTTTCTTAAAAAAAAATACATCTTAAATTTTTATTTAGAAATTTATTATTTAGAAATATAGTATATATTTTAAAAACATAAGCGGAGGTATTACTAGATTTTTTTAACAAAATATAATATTTATGTATGCAGTAAAAAATATTATAAAATATCATCTTGGTCACAGTTGCTAAAAAATTGTAGTTAAATCTATTTCTTCTTTTTCCGTGCAATATCAATTGATAGTTTTCGGAATTCCTTAATAGCAAAAAATGTAATCGCTGCGTTTACGATGTATATGCTAACGCACACTACACAAATATTATTAAAAACGTATAATATATACGCCAAGTATATCGATAAAATATTAGAGAGTATTCCTAAAGCAACAACAGCAGCAGAACAAGTGTAATTATTAATCATACCTGCGAGAGAAATGTTTGCTCATTAATATATGAAGAAATATATATGCAATATAATATTACTCAATAATCGAATACATACTTAAAACTATAATTTGAATATAAAATAGTAACCCATATATGGGATTTGGAATGTTAAATACGGAATTTTTTGGTAATAATCCGAACCCTTTACCATATCTGAAATCAAATATTAATTTATTATATATTGTATATTATAATATTTATTGTCATATAAATATCCATTTGAATTTCATGTTTACATATACATATACATATATATATATATATATATTTAGGCTCGCTAATTTTAAATGATCTTTTCATAAATTATATTATATATTTTTAATATTATTTAATGTATTTCTACTATTTATTTTGTATCACTGATTTTTAATTGTGATTGAAAAGAAGGATATATATTCTTTGCATCATAAGTTTCAATTTAAAAATTCGCGCTTTTTAGAGGCAGCAATCATGGCAGATCACGTGACGTCTGGTCGATGGTGCAACAAATAGACTTCTTAAAAATGCAATTCATATATACCTACACATGCAATTTCCAATCTGACAAATATCATATTTTATGTCCGTTGCTATTCTATGCATTTTCCAAAACATTTCGAAGAAATTATTCGAATAAAATAGAAAATCACAAAATTTCATAAAAAATCAAATGTATAAAAATCACAAAATGTCATAATAAATCAAATGTATAAAAATTGTAAAATAAAATGATCTATAAAACAGGTGATAACTGTTAAGTTTCACGTTTAGTGAAGCACGTGGTGAGAAATATCATTAATTGACGCGACTGATATGCTGACGCAGCGATATTTTCTTATTGTTAGATTCACTCACCCGGTCATAAATACTTTGGTACAGCTGATATTCTCCGAAATGTCGCACATTGCTTTGTATGAATCATCCTGTTCCTTTTTAGTTTCCACGACGTACGTATAATATGATAATCCCAAACCAATAAGGCATGCGGACAAAATTCCAGCATTGATTTTTCGTAACGCGCAGTTTCCAGATGTCGACATTTTGCTGAGGAGCAGAATATTACTGATAACATATACTATATACTGGAATAATGTACTCCACTGTATACATACATATATATATCTCACACGCGTACACGCTATATCTGTACTCTGTACTTTGAGACTCACCGATAACGTGTGATGATCATACACGTGTATCTACTATAATGATCTACTATAATGATTCTAGGACGTGGGATGCTTCAGTGATGCATCCACGTTCGAGTAATTATACTTTAAAGCAAGGATCGATAATCATGTATTAAGACGACACGTTGAATTTAACTAGCTGTCATAGGATTTACGTTCAACGTGCATTGATGCAGAAACTCGTTTTCTTCGATAAATACATTTGCATATAAATTTACTAAAATACATATTGTACAAATTAAATTTTACCACATATAGTTCGACGAATTAAATTTTTATTTTTTTATAAATTTGTACATTACTTAATAGATTCTTAAATAAGCTCATCTACAGATAACTGTGTTATATTCAAAAAGTAAAACTAATAGAACTCAGAAAGCAGAAGAGATATTTATTCATAACATTAGTTGTCATTATTCATAACATCTCTCAAATTCCTTCTTTAAAAATAATATCAGTAATTATAAGACTTACAAATTAAAGTTTACGTCTCAAAAAATAATTCTGTCTTAAAGTACATAAATCAACTTAGCTCTAACATTCATAAGAGAATATCTATATGTATGAAAAAACTTATATATGACACGTTTTGCTAATAATTATATATTCTACTTCGAAATTTTTGTAATCAAGACATTATTAAGTAAATAAATTTTAATTTATAAGCTAGTTAACTAGTTATATGTTAATTTTATTTATAAAAAAAAGGTAATTGTGTAAGAACGATGGACGAAATCAAAGTTTTGTCCACACACATTTTTTTCACGTATTTCAAATATTTCGATTTGATACTTTTGCGTTTATTCTTGTGGAGCCATTGCTCTGGCTTGCGCTTTAACGCGCTTCTCGTATTCCAGACGATTTTGGCTGTAAAAAATATATGAAAATATGATTAATCTTGAAGTATTTTGACATTTTTTTGTATATCTTGTAATGTCTCATAAATACCAATATATTGTGTACGCTTCTGCTTGAGCAGGATCTTTCACATTTGGTTCATTTAGTAAATCCTGGATACCAAGAAGAATTTGTTTGATTGTGATAGCTGGTCGCCAATCTTTCTCCTCGTCCAAGAGTGACAAGCAAACTGTACCGGATGGATAAACATTTGGATGAAACAGCGGAGGTTCAAATTTACATTTTGGTGGACTCGATGGATAATCATCTTTGAAAATCATACGTAGCTTATACAGTCCACCTTCCCAAGGAGTCTGCAAAACTAAGAGTTCAATACAAAATGTACGTAACTCTATAATTCATCTGAAAGAAGTTTACCCACAGATTTTTTTCCTGGTATTGCACATTCCCAACTCATCAAGTTAAGAGAACCATCCGGGTTTTTGGTTGGTCTAGCTACGAAACCCTGTAAAATCAATGATTATATATTTGTATCATCCTCCGTTAAGAAAAATGCTACAATTAACATTTCTACAGAAATTGTAGAATCTTATATATATATATATATACAACAGCTTTACACAATGGAGCAATAATTATTAATCTTTCAACAATTAAAAAATTTCACTTTACACGCAAATATGTTACAATATGCAAATGCGTTAATTGAAGATTAACCTATGCATCATGTCTCGAGACGAGACTGCAATTATGACATTAAGTATAAATAATTAATAATTTGTCAATAATTTCTTTCAGGTCAGCCTGCTCGGTTATCCGACCCGGAGCGTGATCCGAGTCATTGTTTACGGTTGCGAGGAGAGCAACACGCAACAATAATTGAGGCATTTCGCGCGCGCGAAACCAGGTGATGCCGGTTGCCGCGGGAACGCGGGACCACGCTTAGGCGCGGAAACTCACAAACGGGTGATCCTTCCTCCATGCTTTTCGCTCCTCGGCGAGCCTGGCGATCGCTATGCCTGACATTATGCCTGTGACGATTTGGCGATCTTCGAACGACAGGATACGCTCTCACGGAGCTGGACGATGCGAAACGGCGCCCCACGTTCTCTCGACGCCCACCACGGTATCTGAACCGGGGAGAGATACAGTCACGAGTCGCCGAATTTGAATGTCTCGCCGGATGCAACTCGAAGAAATGCACGCTCCTCGCGAGGGTGCAGCCAGAGGGTGAACGCTGCTCGACTAAAAGCGCTACGGATCCGTTCGCGCTCGCGCGGTTAGGATCGCGAGAGGGTTTTTCTCGCGGATAAAACGGTTTGACAACAACGACTCGGTCGATAAAACAGGCCGGATTTCCTGGACTAAAAATATACAGTCGCGCGCCAACAGGGACGGTTCATAGTTTGTCCAGTTCGTTGATTGGCTGGTCCAGAAGCTAAGTATGTGGCTCGCTATTTAAAATTTATTGCTTGTTTTTGGAATTTTAATAAAGAACTCGAGTCATTTAAGAGAACCGATTAGAGGAGAGGAAATATTAATTTTTTAATTTAGTATATAATTTTAATTCATTTGCTTCTACCATGCATGATTAAACAATTTTTGTATTATATTTGTTAACGAATCTTATTATTATTTACCGATAAAATTATTGAATAATATTTATTATTTTTATATATTTTTTTAGTCTTTAACTTTTTAGTTTTTTAATCTAAAACTTTATAGTCTTATATAAATATGCATTCTCTTGTCAAAAATTTGACAGATAAGCAGATTTTGTAATTATCATAATGAATATTTAAAATAGGTGAAATCTAATTACTTTTTTACTTTTTAAATCTGCTAATTTTATATTATTGTCGCGTTTAATTTCAAAATGTGAATAAATTTAATGCAAGCATATAATTTTTTTTATTCAATTTGCTAATTTCTAATTAATATTTATTCGAATTTTTCTCTTTCTTTGTGACAATGTATACCCAGGTAGATATAAAACTCATATAATGTCATCATGATTTTATTTATCACTTAAAAGTTACCTGAACAAAAATGATTTAAAAATAATTTAAAGATGTCAAGAGAGAAATTAATATAAGAGAATCGCTTATATAATTTTCAAAAAATTTGTGTTGCTTGAAAATATGTGTGAACAATGGAATAAATAAATATAATTGTAACATATAAAAATTATTTTCCAAAATTACTTATAGTGACGTTATCATTTTGAGTTTATTTATGTTCTGCCTGGATAATATATGGATATTTCGTACGTCATAATCAATAACAATACATATATATTTATACGATTTATAATTTCTTCAAAAAAAAATCGGAAATTCAAATAACAAAGTGCTTGCGTCATTTGCTGGCTGTTTTGAGTTTCACTGTTTGAAAAATGCATTATCGTAATCTATATACAAGGTAATCTGCATCGCTGCACCAGGCAGCATCACATCTCCGCGTACTGCGCTCGTTATCGCGCAATATATGTTCATTATATATGTTAAGCCACCGGATCGTTTTAGTTGTCCACCTGTTGACACGCCGAATATACGTCTCCTATTTTTCTCATTAACATCACTGCCATTCTTCATTCGACACCCGCCGCGATCATACATGTATGAGATATACGAGTCCGACATTGTTTTAGATATCCATCTTGCGTTAAGAAAGTGCCGAGTGATAAAAACTTTCATAAATTTTTCTCGTGATTTTGCTCGAAATATATTTTATTTGCATTTCTTCTGTTTGCAAATTTTTTTATAACCGCTTATCAACAACACATTTATATTTATTTATAGCGTCAACCTTTTTATCGTGACGACAATGACAGCGCAACGAACCTTTCTGTGAGTATTTCAGTTTTGTTTTATTTTTCTAATTAATTTTTCTAATAGATCTCATTTTTTCACAGATAAATATAATAAATTAATCTCAATTATACGTTTATCCATTGTACGTTTGTACGTTTATACATTGTAAAGAATTTTACAATAGTTCCTTTAAAATTATATCACAAATTACAAATAATTAATTCGTTTTTAGGATCAATTATTAGGAAATACGCTTATAGATAATAAAATATCTTATCAATATATTGCTAGATACATATTGACAAATTAGTATAATTATCTAATCAAAGATAATGACGCTTCCAGACTATTTGAGACAGTAAACTTTCTATTATTTTGATCTATAAATAATTACTAATTAGGTATTATATGTATGTGTTTATGTATTACAAAAATAGGAAAGTTGTTTAATTATTAAGAAATATTTGCTAAAATTGCTAAAATTAGTGACGAAATTCTTTGCGCGTGGGATCGACCAATTATTAGCCTATGGTTGAACGTAGTTTCTTGAATCTTTTTATTATTTATTGATAGAATTATTAAATAGTATTTATTATTGTTATATTATGAATAATTTTTATATTATCATGTCCATGTATTTATATTTTTTTTAGTCTTTATAGTCTAAATCTAAATTGTAGTCTTACATAAAAATTAATGTAAATGTTTTCTTGTCAAAATTTGACAGATAAACAGATTTTATAATTATCATAATGAATATTTAAAACAGGAAATCTAATTACTTTTTTATTTTTTAAATCTTTGCTAGTTTTATATTATTGTCGCGTTTATATCAAGATGTGAACAACTTGATGCAAACATACAATTTTTTAATTAAATTTACTAATTTCTATTTAATATTTATTCGAATTTTTCTCTCTCTTATTTTTCTATCTCTTTGTGACAATGTAGAGATAACTGTAACAATATTTGCACGAAATTTAGTATCAGCGCGGCAAATTTCAGTGGGTTGACAATCAAAGGTAAGCGCGAAGATATTTGCGTCGCGTGATTTGTTCGCACTCATTAGGCATGTTTAAGCATGAAACATTGTTTGAAAAATGTTAAACTAAATCGATCGTCAATGAGCACTGATAAGTTAGACGGCCGCGGTACGTCGAAATTGATAGAAAGGAGGAATAGATAATAAATGAATGTATAAGATATTTATAATAAATTACATATGTAAGTTAATAATAACGTGGGACTTACAACGATACAATATATTGGTCTCGTTATCGTGTCTTGTGCAAATAATAAAAAGCTGCCAAGTAACAAAGATTATAAATCTTTCACGCGTTAGCTCACCTACTTCCGTTACATACCTTCGCGAAATCACATGAATTATGTAACATTGTTAAATGAAGTGATAAATTTTGTTGTATGGTCAAATAAAGAATAAATTTTATCACGCGTAATCATATAACAGATGTTTAAATATAATGATGAGCCGTAAAGTTAATACAAATTCCATTAAGGAAACATGCCATTGCGATTATTTCGCAGTAATTTGATTTCTCGAAAATTGTCGCGCAATTATATATGCAATAAAATAAAATATCATTTCTATTACAGAATCGTACTTTTCTATATATATGTACATTTTTCACATGGCTTTACGAAAGACGATGATATTTGTTATTGGCATCACCCACGTGTTAATAATTATTCCGAATGCAATTTTGTGAAAAATCGACATAGTCTCATTTGTTTCAATGGGCTTAAAAACGAATGGAAAGCAAAGTAAGTAAAATGATGCTGGAATAAATTATCTATTTTTGGATATATATTTTTTTAATTATCATAGGATAGAGAGAATTGTCTCGACACGAAATTAAAGTGAGAGAAAATTCGCAATTACACAATAATTTAATACATACTGTCTATTAACATCTTTGTGAATGAAATTGAAATTTTAGGGCTAAACATGTGCAGATTCTCATTCTTTGCGAGTGGCCAAAAGCAACATTTGATCCGCATGAGGTTTTACGAAAATTCACGTTCTTGCGAAAATTAATAATTGCGAACAGTAATTTAACTCAGTTGTCATCTGCATTTCCGATCGAGGCGCAATTTCTCGAGGTAGAAAATATTTGTTAAATGCTCGGAGAGCAATTGAGAACTTTGATTTAGAATTTACTATAAGGTTGCTTATTCGAATTTTCATGGACAATGGCGCAATAATAATAAAAATGAAGTTATTTCGTCGTCAGATAATAAAATAAAAATTAGAAATCTATATCGAAGAATATTGGTCATGAAAATTCGCGTAATATATATCTTACGCACTTATTTTATCTTGAGAATATTTATGAGAGCTTGGAGGGGAGGTATATATTTATATCAATAGAAAATCAATGTGACTGGCACCAAACTGCGCACGTTACCGAAAGATGCATTCTCTAATCTGCGATCTCTGAGATATCTCGACTTGAAAAACAATGCTCTCGAAGAGATCAATGTAACAGCTTTCAATACGCCTGCATTAAAGCGTATTCTTTTGGCTGGTAAGGATAATTTCATAATACTTTAACATGAGAAACGCTATACAAATCTAGACTCTTTGCTAAAATATTCATTTCTTTCAAAAGTATTTATAAATAAAAATAGTAATTAAAAAATGTGATACATAAATTATAAAAAAATATTAAACTATTCAAAATGCTGTAACTTTTTCCTATAATATTGAAATATTTGATTAGTCTCAATGTTGTGCTTAGATAATTTCAATAACGATGAAATGAAAATATTTAAATTCATCTTAAATAAAATAAAAATAATTTGTCTTAAATATATATAGGTAAAAGGTAAAATTATATGGTGATTCATCTAGATAACTTTCAGATAATATTATTTTTAAGATTGCTTATGTAAACAGTTATAAAGAAATGTAAATTATAAAAGAGACATAAAAATATATTAATACTTTTATTTATAAATTTTTATCGCTAATTATCTGAGCATTATTCTATTATTTAGTATACAGATATAACACTTTTTCATCTATAATATGTAGATATAGAAATATCAATTTTTATATAAAGACAAGATGACGCCAAAATTCCATCTAGATGATCATCATATAATTTTATTTAGATAACAGCAAACTCTATATATGATTAGTCTGCGAAACGACGAATTGTTTAATCAGGGAATCGCATTCGATTAATGTGCGCGTTATGGATAATTAATGAAGATATACTGACGAAGGTAATCCATTGAGATGTACGGAGGATACAGCGTGGATTTTGGACCCCAACGAAGGATCAGCCGCGAGCAAAGTCGTCGACAAAGACAAATTACTTTGCGCTACGCCGTATGATGGAAGACCGCTTCTCCCGATCATCGAGATAATAGTGGTAACGAGAAAATATATCATTCTTTTCTTACAATCTAAGAAGTAGAACGTTCTTGTATATTAAATTCCGGCTTGTATAGTGACTATTTTCATTTGATTTTCAGACATTAAACAAAGAATGCAAACAAACAGTCTGCGATTGCGAACTGATTTACGTGGTTGGTGCGGGCAAGCTTACGCAGAAACAGCTTATAGCTTTTACTTCGGTCAATTGTAGTCATCGAGGTCTAACTGAAATGCCCAATTTTTTACCCGCAAATACGACGACCCTTCGTCTAACCGGAAATAAGGTTCTATAATTCTCGTTATTTTAATCCTGATGGTTATCTCGTATCAATTATTAAATGTTATGAAATATGAATAAAAAGAAATTATAGACGCATAAATTTATTAACGTAATTATATATGTTTGCAAATATGTTTTAAAGTATTAATACATTTTTATTTATCATTTAGATTAAGGACTTAACTCCACTCACAACTAATCCCATCTACAAGTCGGTTTTGGATCTTTACATAGACGATAATCTGATAGAATCTATCGTTGGGCTAGAAGGATCAGATTGGCTAGATCGCTTTCGACTCCTTAATCTTCGAGGGAATAAACTTATCGATGTTAGTTTGCCCTATCGAAATGAATTAAACTGCTCGTAGAGATTATAGCATTATCTATTTTGCGTGACAAATGTTGCGTGATGAAGTAAAGAAAAAAAATTGATTGAATTAATTCCATGTGATAGATGATGTAGTAAATATTGTATAGTTTATGATTCTTTGTTCTGCGTCTTTTAGCTGCCTACTTATGCTCTGGAAAACGCATTGTTGCACAACAGCAATGTCGCTGGCTTATATCTCGGCAATAATTCGTGGACATGTAATTGTCATTTTACACCAAGCTTTCAGGTATGATTAAATTCATACAGTCTATATATACTCTACAAATTTTTAAATGTATTTAAGATTGCACTTAGTTGTCATTTTATTTTAATTAAAAGCGATACAATGTCTGTCTCAACTTTTGTGCACTATAAAATAATCACGAATAAAAGATAAATAGAGAAAGGATGAAAAAAAAAGAGCTGAGTGATGGTAAAACTGATCTCTAATTTTCAATATCAGATATTCTCAAATTCAATGTTGTGTTTATGCTTCTATAATTTAAGGCAGTAATTTGTATTTTATTAATTTAACGAAATACTATTTATATCTTTGTAGGACCTTTTGATTCGGCATCCAAATTTAGTAAAAGATATCAACGATATAAAATGTGCTGTCGCAAGCGATAATGATAATTCGAATAAGCAGGTGACTACTTCTATGCCTTTTTTTATCAAGACATGTTATTGAGAAATAGATGCATGAATAATGTAATTGAGATGTAATTACATCGCGCTTTTAGATTCGCGATCTTACTCGGACCGAGATTTGCATCTCATCGGACGAAGATTCTTGGCTTCATCCCCTTGACATTTTGAACATCGTATTGGCATCATTAATATTCCTTGTGCTAGGTAAGCTTTTGTATGATTATTGGTCTTTTAAGAAAACTGGAAAGCTACCTTGGATCGTCGCCAAAATACCATGATAATGTTACAAATGCCTTTTATCTCTTGTAAAAAGAATTAAGTATTTAAATTGTTTAAGTATGAACGGAGATTGTGTAATAAAAAAATCTTTGCATTAAAATATTTTTTAATTAATCACACTTTTTTTCGAATATTTGTCTTGTAAGCTTGTATACTTGTGTATGTGTGTATGCGTGTCAACTTGAATTTGGTCGATTGTTTTAACATAAAGAAGATGATTTTAAATCAATCATAAACATTTGGATAAATTTTATTATCAAAAGCAAGTAATAAAAAAATATCTTAGTGCTTGACATTATCAACTTATATTGTTTGTTGTTCCGTTTCTTGAATATATTTTTGGTACAAATTTTCAGCAGCTGCAATCTTAGCACTATCTTTTCCCCGGCCTTGTCCTTAAAAAATATTAATGTCAAATTATAATAAATATTGAAGTATCAAGAAAGGAATATGTACCAAATTATCATGTTTCTTTTAACTTTTTTTCATTAAAAGATTAAATAAATCAAATAATAAATTAATTTTGTGCGCGACAGAGTATACAATTTTTCAGAGATTGATTTAACATATATATATTGATATTTTTATATTTTAACACACCACTTCCAACATGTCTTAAAGCTGTGCATTGAGCTGCATATATAAACCCTTGATTTGTTATCAATTTATGAATAGAGTATTCAGGAGTAGGTTCTTCTTTCTCGAGGCAAAGCTTGTAAAGCTTTTGCGACGCGTTCTTCAATTTGCCTTGATGAAACGTTATTATCTCTAACATTCTAAGTATCAAATATAAAGGATTAAAAAATAAACGCAAAAACTTTTTTATATACTTTTAAACTGCTAATCAATTTTCATTATGCTCAATTTTTTATGAAATGGATCGTTTTCTTGGGGTATTATTACGACAAACTTGATATTGCTAAAGTTTATATTCTAATTTATTAGATTGACATTTCATTTGTTGAACTTACTCCTCGCGCGAAAAATCAGATAATAATCCGCAGATGAACGACGAATGTTCCGAGCCATCTATTTGACACTCGGCTACCATCCATAATATTTTTGCCGCCAATTCGTTTTTGGCCAGATCCTTGGTCGCAGCACAAGACATTGCTGGCACATTATCCAAACTATGTTTAACAACGCGTAAAGAAGCACTTGCAACATTTTGGACGTCAGATATAAAGCGCAAAAGTTATTAATAATAATTAAGAAATAACAAGCATTACAATTTGCACTGCGTTATAAAATGAAAGAATACTATTTGACATTTATGATGGTAAATAATAACATTCTGTTTGGAAAAAAATATAAATATACTACCGCGAAATCCACACAGATCGCCATTTATCACATACGAATTCGGTTTCGTTTTGTACTCGTACTTGATTGACACATTGCACCGCTTCGCATATTCTTCAAGGATAATCAACGGCGAACGAATTGCTACGGAACATTTTGCAGTGATATCCTGTAATATCGTAATAAAAATCAAAGGCTTTATAAGAGAACAAAATTATAAATTAGAAAATACATAATAGAGATATTTATCTACGAGAGTTTGAACATAATTTTGAAAAAAATTGTGTTGCAAATTTAAATATATTTGCTTTTATTTAAACATATTATAAATATAATATAAAAGCATCGATACCTGCAAATGATTGTTTATAATTTTTACATCATCTGCCTTATTAAGCTTATAAGCAGTGTCATCATATTTACTGTTGCTAATCAAAAGCAAACAATTATCTATATTTATGTTCGGTTGGGTTTCTGGATCATTATCACCTAAAATAATTACAGCAATATTTCGCGTTATTAATTACAAAATAAATTTTATATAAACTTACTATAAATATCGATATTTTTCATATCGTTGTGCCATTCTTGCAATGCATTATCAGCGACTTTTGCCCAACCTTCCAAACTATTCTTTTCTTCTATTGTTTCCATCAATTCTAGATTGCGTAACATTATAGATTTTTTTAAAAGGAGTATTTTTATAGGATTCTATTTTTACAAACATCATATCACTCACTTTTCTCGGAACTACCATCGATCCCTTTATCACCACTATCTGTTACATTCGTATCTGATTCCCCCTGAGAATCCTGACATTTATTCATCGAACTCGTTTTGAAATATTGAACTTTATCGACTCTTGGAGGCAAATTCGAATGATATCTCCGATCGGGATAATTTTTTTCGCACTGAACAGATTGTTCACTATGATCTTGAGATAAGACTATTTGTTTTTCGTCAATATCATGCGTTATAAGTTGCATTGCAATATCTTCAGTAGTTTCAAGATGTTCTAAAATCTTGAATAGGGTATATGTTTTCGTAAAATTTCGAATTTAAAATTCCGATCAATAAAATAGCAATGTAAAAATAAATAGGATCTATATACATCCGTTTCTTCAGCAAGAACGAATTCTGCATCCGACATCGTCGTGTTAGATTCGCGAGAATCCAGGTAAAGAGCTGTGTGAAACGAGTTGGACGTGTCTATAATATCAAATCAAACAATAGCTTATGTTAAATAATATTATTACGTTATTAATATTCAAGAGATTTAGAGACAATTTTGTTGAATTTCGAAAATATTGAAAAACTTAAATATTTTAGAGATTAGGAATTAAAAATATCATTATTTCATGTATAATAATTTGAATAAATATAATTTTATAATATATTGATATTATAAAAGAATCTAATAAATTTAACAAATTTTACGCGATAATATTACATTGCAAATTTGTTAATAAAAATCTTTTTTAAATTATTTACATGTTGATCTAATTGAAGTAACTTTTATAAAATCAAATCGACACATGATTTATGCATACGATAATTTAGTCAGCAAATCTACGTATTAAATTCAAATATAATTGCAAAGAGAAATGGATGTAGGTCATATCTCTATATATATATATTTTGTCATATATTTCTATGAAAGATAAATTTTCCTCATGAATAAATTATTTGTATTTCCCATTCTATCATGCATATCATTAATTTAATAGCGCGATAATTATAATGAGATTAATCAAGTGCATGGATAAATGTAGACTCTGCATAATTAGATCACGCTACTGTAATCATTACATTCAAGCTATTTCATAATTTTATTATTCGAGCCTTTTTATTACTATATACGTGTTAAATTTATAACTTCGCATGCAAATGATAAAAAAAATAATTTAAGTTATAAAAATTCCGAGCTGTTCGAGAGAAATTGCTGTTAGAAGAGGACACCAAGCAAAATGCCACGTATATGCATGAAGATATTTCCTGATCGACTTAGATTGCACGGGAAAAGCGTACCGTTTCCTTGAGCGCAGGGTGTCTTCAGTTGCTGCAACAGATCCTCAGCCCGTTCGATTACAGTTTCCATTTCGCAGAGAAGCGGTGCCGCTTGCGGAAATCGCCGTGTGATCGTGTCCCAAATGATCTCAGCATCGTCGACACCGTGCAACGATCTCGGTGGCACCAGTTTGGCATCTGTCGCCATATCGGCGAACGATGCGCTTTCGCTGGACATTCGAGAATGCCTTCTTTTCGCGGATCTGTCTGCGACGTGATGAATATTTCATCGAGATCCGTGAATCGCGATAGATCTGTCAGGGTACAAACGTGCGCTTTTACATTTTTCGCGACTGACAAATTGATGGGTGGAAATAAATGTCAAAAGGCAAACAACGTAAGAGCGCGATATTGACCCACGATCTGTGTATATTTCGAGATATTTGAGTAAATCGTGACAAATAAAGCTGCTATTGTTATTATTATAGTTAAAAGTAGATAAAGAGAAGCATTTTCACAAGTCAAATTATTCGATGATATAATTAATTGATCGATTTTATTACAAAAAATTGCTCTCTCCGTATTTTAGGATTATCTTTTTACTATTTTGACGACTTTCAATAAATGTATTAAATTATTCGCTACACTTTTCAAATGATTCTTTTTCAAATCATTAAAATAATTAATATATTGCAAATTATAATTTAAAATAGTAAATTTTTTTACATATTTGTTATTATCAATATTATTATTATTCTCAATGTAAGGTAAACTTTGTATGAAGAACACATTCATGTGATGATGTAATCGAAAATCTTCGCAAAGATCGAGAGATCGAACTATGAATGATGATATTCCAAGAGACTGTAATAATTAAGAAAAGATTTTGCAGTCGTCATGACGAAATCCGTAAAGAGTTTTCCTAAATAACAAGTTTACTTAGTAATAAGTTTATCTAAAAAAATAGATTTCTACGCATAATTTATAAAAAAAAGGAAATAACTCTTTTTAATGAAAATTGGAATTGGTCTAAAATATCTTATTTCTTCTTTTTTGTATTTCCTTCATTAAATATTACGATTGTAATTATATTATATATTTTTTGGCTCTATTAATTATTTTGTCTCCCACTATAATGTGTCTTCAAGTCAATGTTTAATTATTGCTCAATAATCAAAATCGACATAAAAATTTAATTTAAATAAATTAGATTTTTATAAATAAATTAAATTTAAATAGCAATTTTAATCATGACTTTCCTTGAGTTTTAATAGTTTTTTCGTAGTCATCGTTCATTGCACAGATTAATGCAAAATAAAATTCCAGATGTTGGCTCACATCTTTTATATTACTTTTTTGCGAGTAAAAACGTACGTTCGATGAGAAAATGATTCAGAGAACGAAACAATATGATGAATTAATAACGTGCTTTTGACGGTTGTTCTGCTGGGTTTCTTTAACGCGATGGTATTTTATTAAAATTATAAACACGGGATTACAATACATCGTGTAACGCGTAATACTTGCTTAGAAACGTCGTTGAATCAAGGCCTCTTTGATTCAAAACTCTTTTACCATCCACTTTTTTTAGCTACTTGTGTGCGAGCCAGTTTGTGCTACGGCATTTTTTTTCGTGTACGTTCTTACATACATGCATATTACTATATTTTCGTAATTATAGGACGCATTCTCGATTGAGCGCGAGACGTGGAGTCGAGGCGTATCGTAAATCTCATAAAATGTGACGTGCACGCTCCACGATTTAGACTTTTTTTTTATCCGTCGAAGGAATTAAACTCCGTACTGATTCGCTCTCGTGGCACGAAGGAACAGGAATTACTTTCCGTGTGTGTGCTTTTTAATGGCCGGGCCACATCGATATTTTCTGTGTCCGTAGAAAGATACTGATAATATAAATCGTCGTCCCCCATGAAACGATGCGTCCCACCAAGTGTATTACGTTGGTTTTCGTCGTCGAGGGAGACTTATGCGTTTATTTATTTATAGAGACAAGATGTGAGAACTCTACCGACTGCGTGATATATCAAAAATTTCACGAGAAATGAGTTTTTTTGTTTAACGAAACGACTTCGTACAAAAAAGAATTAGGAATTTTTTTTCTTTGAAAAAGGAGATCGTCCCTATCTTCATTCACGAAAATAATTGCTACTTGAGTCTTGCTATAGATAGTAGTAATAAATGGTGGCGCGCTTAAATTAATTAATTTCGAACTTTCGATATGTTAGAGTTAAATTTTAACATGTCTTTAATATTGAAATCGCGCGATTAACACATCGAGGAGCTGGTGCATAGTTTCGCTTTCTGATGCACGATACGTTATTCGTTAGCACGTTACTCGCATTCGGATTCCGTGTCTTTATATAGTATATAGAATGTCGTATATTCGAACAGTTTTTTCGTATTCGGGTAGAAAGAGACTTATAAAACTTTATGAATAAATAATATAACTGCGGCAGTATTCGTGTAGATAGACGATGTCTTATATAGGTAGTGAATTATTCACGGAGCAATTCATGAGACTGGCGAAAGATATCTTAACGCGGTCGGCGTCTCTGTAAGAATTTTTCAAACTTTGTGACACGAAAGTCTATGTATATAAGTTCGCAAAGGTGTACGAAAATACCACAACTAACACGTTAGAAAAACGCGTCTTAGAATCGCGATCGCAATAAATTCTAATTCAACGGCCGTTTTTATATAAAAATTATGCAATATACAAGCCATTGATCAAAACAGCGGTGTAAGCAATTTTTTTCTCTCGCTTTGTGACAGTAGATAAGAAAAGTTTACGAAACTATAAAATCCAATTGCTTTATCGCGATCACTTTCAATATATTTTTTGTATACACATAAGAGAAGTAATATATGTCAAAAGTTTTATTTCGCTCTAATTTTGATGTTTGAAACTTTTATTTTCGTCAACTTATACCACTATTCCGCCCAATGGCTTACTATATAAACTCGCATTTCAATCAACTTTTCTCGAGTTTACTTATATTACTCGAGTTTGGACCACATATCTTTTTCTTGAATGATTAATGATCTAGAAGTTGTACGCTGGACCGCGTTAAGATATCGACGTCGAAGATCGCAAATCGAATGATCGCGATCCATCTTCGGTGATGGTTTCGAGGACGCATACATATGCGTGTAACGTGAGTTCACGCGAGTGATTTATTTCCGATTGTTGATACGCTTACTTCTATCACAGCATACAGACGTACGTTTAGACGCGCTTTACCATACAGTGTCTATAATAGGCTAACGTGTAGGGATCTCGTCCATTGTTCGCTCAACCATTTCGTTTGCTTAATTCCTGTTGCATTCGCAACAGAATTACAGTGTACATACTCTCCTTCGGCATCCAATTAGTTACACATGGATATATCTACGTTCGAGCCACGCGCATCGATACCAAACCTATTAGATTAATGCGAGTGAATTATCTACGTATCTCATGCTGTCTTCCATAAATCACCTATAAAGTTTAAATAGTCGAAAATCGCGCAGATACGGGGATAATGGAAAAAAATTATGCTTGAATTGACATAGAATGGAATTACAGTGGAGCGAGCGAGACCGAATTATTGCGTAATGCGTAAACACATGACAGTGTAGCATTGATGTATATTGTATATTAATGGAATATAACGCGGATAATATGTAAGGATGGTTTGCGAGAACGATCAGGATTACAAAGGGCACTTATCGAAGATCTGAAATGAGGATCTGCTTAAATTTTTAAGTAGATTCTTTATAATATTTATTAGAGACCAGCAATTTGGCCCTGAAGATGTTGCGTTGACTATTAGATTTGCGAATGCACGATGAACTTGAAATTCCAATCAAATCCTGACATTATCCTAATTTAACAATCAATATCTTTTAGCAGTATAAAAAGTAACTTAACGTAGTCACCCTAATTTGAATCAATGCAACGTATTCAAGCCTGCGATTAGTTTGACAAACGATGCTTCATCAACGGATAGAGGAAATTTAGACAAGCGTAAGGGATCTGGTTATAACGGATTTGTCAGAACAGAGAGATTTGCACGAGCGTTAATGATGTATCTTAATCGCGGTTCGTTTCTCATCGTTTTTTTCCTCTTTCATGAAGATCTTGTGGAAGATCTCAAGAACGAAAGTAGCGTTAACGATAAACACGAGGGTTGTCTCAGAATTAGCGCAATCAGGAATAAAAGCGAATACGCCCAATTTCGCCAAATCTCTTCCCAACACAGCCAGTTTAATGCCGCGAATATATCACTTCGCGAGTTGCATATAACTTTTAACATCCTATCCTTTCCTATCGATCGTGACATCATTCGCACGAAAACTATCTGTGAAACGCGTTCTCTCGCTTTTTAGCGCTCGCATCTTCTCTCTCTTCATCTCGTTACTTTTATCGCCGTAGTTGCGTCGTAGACGTTGTGTTTACGACGTTCATCCGATAACCGACCGAAAGTGCACTCAACGAAAACAGCGTATCCTACGTCTTTTAGAAGCATTGTATATGTGCGTGTATAAACGCCAATTTCGCTGCTCTTCGTCCACTTGCGCGTATTTTTTTTTACTCTTAAATCGTGTGTATATCTAAACCTACCATGATACTGCGGTGTTATTGTAAATGCCATATATACGAGCGTACGAGAGGTGCGTTTACATCTTCCTCTCATTCACTCGTTAGGATTACGAGCGTCTTGCGATCCATTCTTAGGTGACAAGCGAATTGCCATCCGTCCCGATTTAATGAGTCGAATCCGTAATCCGCTTATTCAAAACAGACCGATCGTTATGAGACTGAAGGAATAGACTCGATGACGGAACCATCTTCGTCACTAATTGAGTGCTTCATCTCGTGCGCTCGCTTCTATGTGCTTTGGATATATTCTACGGGATTTCGTACAATTACTGCGAGAGTATGTATATGTATGTGTGTGTATGCACGTCGTGTGTAATGTGTGTGCCCTTGGGATGGGAGTGTCTGGCTGCCGTACACTCCGGTCCGTTACTTTAGGGGTAGCGGAAACAGGAAAGGGAGGGGGCCAGAGCGAGGTAGGCATTTAAAAATCATGACTATTCACACGGTGGTCTCGATATTGGCAATGGCGTATTGTCAACAAATACTGTCCTTTCCATAATTCTCCAGGTACATCTCCTGGGGTGTGGCTAGATTGTAGCGTCCGCTCAGCCGACTCCCGGTCAAGCCGTTGTTGTGGTGAGTATGATTCACATGGAGATGATTGACGTTCAGGGCGACGTTTTTCTTCTTCTTGCGCGCCTTGTGCCGGTAGAGGCAATACTTGAGGCAACCGGTGGCCAGTAGGAGGATCAGAAATATACCTAGGGCACCGGCGCCCACCGCGACGTAGAGCAGCGTAACCCCGAAGTGGTAGGAGCAATTGGCTTCTTCTTCGTCGAAGCCCGAAGGACAATGGCGCACGCCGTCGCACCACAGAACCGAGCTGATGCATGCTTGGATCTCTGGACATCTGACAAAAGAAAAGAGATATTTCTGATTACATTCTGATTTTATATATCTATATTTAATTTATTTACAAGAAATAAGTATTTAAAAAATAACATTTTTTAAAATTTGAATATTTAAAAATCCTACTAATCTAATAGAAATCGCGTTACAAACCTGTAGAGGCAGTCTTCCGTGGGTAATATGGCGAACGTATTGGCGCTCAAATTGGGCGTGACTGGCGAACGTTTGGAGATCGCGATCCACGTGACGGCATAGAAACCAGGCTCTTGCTGAAGGAACTCTACGACGAAGCTGCGGGAATGCTGCGCCATCGCCACGCTCGCGTTCACGGCGCTGTAGTTCCAACCACCGGAGAAGAAGTCGACGGTTCTGGCCGTGTCAACGCCACCCTCCGGACAAATAATGCTGCGCTCCTTCGTATTTGCGGCCGAATAGACGATGATTCTGTTCAAAGTCATGCAATCCTCAACATTATCCAGGGTGATGCTGTAACCGGCGGTTCTCAAATACAGGAAGTTGATGCGCGCATCCTCGGGCTCGATCAGCCACGGCTCATTCACGCACTGCGTCGCCGTGAGATCCTCCGTGTTCGTCAGGATCTCCTCCACCGCGGCCACGCCGGGAATCACCCGCGGTAGGGGACTCCTGAGGGAGATCTCGCCGCTGGTGCCGCGCAATCGTCGTTCCTCGAGTCTCGTCGAACATCCGTGTTCGCTCGACTCGACGCCCACGGGAACGAAACGGTATTCTCCCTCGAAGAAGAAATCTCGGTAATCCTGGGTGACGTTCATGAGCGTGACGGTGAATCTGACCTCCACCATGTTTGATGTCAGAGTCCGCACGACGATTCTCTCGCTCACGTTCGAGCACAGACAATCGCGAACCTGTAAACAAAGAATTGTTGTTGAATAAACAAATATCTAATTAATTAGGCTTTTAAAAATATAGAGGGAAGAAATCTTATTATATCGTACGTACAAGTTCGACTCCTTGCCAAGGGAATTCTGCGACAATAAGATTCGCCATGCCATGCTTCTTAACATCCGCCATGCGCCGATCGCACGTCCATCGGTTCACCAACGGGTCTATGTAAGACGCGCAGTTCTTGCCGCCGAACGATGCCCTGACGAAGGACAGCTCTATCCTGTGATCGGGTTCGGCCTCGAATTTATATACGCAGCTCAGATTTTGGGCTCCACCGCGACCGTAGAAGAAAACGCTTTTTGGTGATGAGAATTTGCCGGTATTAGACGAGGAAGAGGAAGAGGAGGCCGATAGGGATGATGTGGAAGACGTGGATGAGGTCGACGACGTCGAGGTGAACACGTGGTTGCACGAGATGGCTTCGTGCACAAACTCGTAACGTAGCACGAAACTTATCGGATACAATGCGCTACCCTGGCGCAATATGTGCTCCAGGGTGAGATCGCGGCCGGTTGACACGTAGCTCTCTGCGAGACTACATGGTCGCGTGTGACGGCTACTGTTGCGCAGCAGACTGTGGTCGCACAATCGCGGTATGTCGTCCTTACAGAACTGTCCCATCAGTGTAACATTCTGCAACCATTATTACACAACTGTGTCACAAGATAGAATATTGAGTGTGTTTATTATCCTTTGTTCATTGTTCAAAAAAATTATATAATTATAGATATATAATAATTCTCCGTAGAAGAGATATTGTAATTAACTATATACTCTTTTTCACGAGATTTTATATTATGAGATTTTTATAGAACCATAGGACGCTCTTTTAATTTTCTAAATTTGGATTTATGTCTACATATATATCACTTTTTAGTATCAAATTTATTTTAAATTTAAAGTAATTATAAATATTCTTTTTTATTTTAAAGTAATTAATTAAATAAAATCTTACAATTCGAGATTTTTAAATTTTTAATAAACCTCTATAAAGAAGCGTAATGGAGCTTTTATTTAATTACTTGGTATCGCACCAAGAAACATGTGTCTTGTGCAAAAATAATTTTTCTTTGAAAACTTGCGCTTTACTATCTCATGAAATTTACAATTTCTGTTTCACATGTGTGAGAGTCTTACTACTATCTTAATTGAAAGTTATTCTAGTATTGAATTCAGTATAAAATTTATTTTAGCACAAAATGAAAAAGTTATCAAGTAATAAATTTTACAGTTGATGTGATACGTACTTTTCGATTAGAAGCAAGTTTGTCCACAGTGATATCGCCATCCCATATTAGAAGTTTTGCGTTGCAATCAGCGGTAGTATCGATATTTGCAGCCGCTTCGACGCTGGCGACGTAATATTTAACGAACGATAACCAAACGATCTCGTTGAGCTTCCCTTGGAAGTGATAACGGCAGGTGGTGTTTGGCGGTAAAGAATGCTTCGGGTTTTCCAGAATGCCCGACGAGTTCTCGTCGCCGGATATATAAAAATCGCAGTTCTCGTTTTCCTTCACAAAACTTCGGGACTTTTCATCGACAAAAATCACCTGTACACGCATGAATATATATGAAGAAAATAACGAGAGATTAATTTTTTGTCGGATATATTTAATTTTTTATTTGTATTCAGAGATTTTATTTAATTAAACTCTTCGTTATATTTAAATAACACACCGGTGATATAAAAAATGAAAAAAATCACGAGCCATTAGTTTTTATAAAAATCGCAATTTCCATATTTTATAATAAATTTATGATACAGTATATATACGTACTGCATTTTTTTGCGTGAAATAATATAGTAATATTACAGTATCTAGAGAATTACCTGAACTTCTAGTTCAAATCCTGGCAGGAAAGACAATGGAACCGGATGAAACGGATTGTCGTACGGGGATGTATGAAACTCCAACAACATCGTATTGTGACTACTGACGATGTCGGGCACCGCGTCTCCTCCGCACAGTCTCACGAGCACTCGATCTGAGGTTGAACCTCCGTCATATACCGTCAGGTAATCTTGCACGACGTTGCACTGATCCCACACCCTTGAAAAGCATGCAAATTTTATTTGGAAAATGTATTTCGCGTGTTACTCTTGCATTCGTGTCTCTCTGTTGCACTTTTTATCCTTTAAAAAAATCTTTTATATTCCTTTTTAAAAAAGGCATGCAAAGTCGATTATCGCGAATATTATTGCTGCTTTCGCTTTTGTGCGTTATATTAATAGCATCAAGCAACTGTCATCGTGAAGGTTAACAGTTTGACAGTTGTGAAATAAATAATAAAAATAATATTAATAATGCGCGCGAGAATTAGTACATCCCCCACATCCATCACGCTGCGCGTCTCGCGCGAGACTGATTCTCGATTCTCATTCGAGATATTGCGATTGCGAAACTGATGGTCACGTGATCAGTCCCGCGCGAATCGTGCAGCATAGCGGAAGCATACAGACGCGTGAATCGAATAGAAGCGCAGATATTTTTATCGAAAAATTCTTGTAGAAAATACTATTTGTTTTCTATTAAAAATTTATATATTGAATTTTTGTGAATCACATAATTAATATATATATTTTTATGCATGGCAACTTTTAAGGTTTATTATCAAAGAATAATATAACTTCGCTTCGTGCATGTAATTATATTCGATTAAACTAAACAAAATGAGAAAACCATATATAAAGAGATACATATATACAAAATAGTTCTCAAATAATACAATCGAAATTCGGCGAATTAAAATTATGTACATTGTATACATAATAGAAATTCGGTAAATTAAATTATGCACATAATAGAGATTCAGTGAATTAAAATTACATACATAGTTGAAAATCGGTAAATTAACCGATGTGTATAATAGTAATTCGGTAATTAAAATTATGCACATAATAGAAATTCGGCGAATTAAAATTATGGTCAAGCAACTGAGACCGCGAAGTTTGACAGTTGTAAAATAAATAATACAAATAATATCAATGGCATGTGCCAAATGCGCGCTTGTATAGTGTTACATAAAAAAGAGAATACTCGCAGAATATATGTTAATTGGATATTAAACCTATTAAATATCAGTAAAACTCACCTGAGCACTCGTTGACTTCTGTCGTACTTGACGACCTGGTCCTTAATGTGTATCTTGTGACTGTTTCGTTGACTAACGGCAAGTAAAGCTCGATGACCCACTGGCGCGCGGTTTTGCTCTACCCGATAGTAGCAAGTGACATTCCTGGGGTAAACTCCGGGATAATTCGGGGACTGTAAGCGGCAAGCTCTAGTATCGCATTTGGTGAGGACACGATCGCAATACGTGCCGTTCACCAGCTCGCCGCGCCATGTGGACATACTGCTGTTTCCGTATCTGAGATGCGCCTCGCTTCTTCTCAGGAACTTGTACGACAGCTTGAAGTCGAAGTTGTAACCGATTCCCTGAGACAGAAAAATTGTGCCGCGATCGTAAGAGCCGAAACTCTTTTATTTCCTGTCAAATTTCTATAAATAGATAGACGCACCTTTTAATAACAATTGTAAGAGAAGGTTTTTTACTCTAACTTTAACAATTAGATATAGCGAGAGAGCAAATAGTGGCGCGTCTCTTTTAAAATTATTTTTTTTTGAACGTGAGATAATTTAAAATATTATTTTATCCAAATTAAAATGTTTCCCTCTGGAGCAGCTTCGATAAAAGTATATTCGCGCGAGTTTCATACATATGTTGTTGCAGCAAAATTGCGCGAAATCAGTAAACGCGTATTCCCGTAAGCTAACGCAATTTCTTACCTGCTCTGATAAACGTAGTAAATATAAAGTCAGATTGATGGAAGGAGTTTCGCTGTAATAGACAGTGTATCCCCATGCGCTGCCACACCATTGTCCTCCTGTCGCAGGACGACCTTCCTCGCGAATAGTCATGAAACCATCTGGACATCCTTCCGATGTAAAGGATAGAAAGCGGCCAACCGTAAAGGTATCAAAAGTTAACTGTAACATGGGGGTATTATTCTAAAAGTTATGAGCAGACGAATATATCCGCGTTCCGCAACCGGCTAACAGTTTTTGTTGCAGAAGTAAAATTACAGATATCAAAAGTTAAAACCACAAGTATCACCGACCTTTTACGAGGAAAGGAAATATTTCTATTATAATTTTGTTAATTAGAACGTTAAAATTTAATTAACATTTTGAAAGTGAAATAAATCAAAAGAGAAGAGAATAGCAATGTAAAAAAATCGTATAATTCGTGTGATATAAAAAATATATAAAAAAAGATTTTACAATCAAAAACAATATTATATTAACAATTATATTAACCATATTTCTCTAAATATTTTTTATAATATACAAATTATACCTACGCATAGTCAATTAATTTTGTTTTGATTTATAATTTAAGTGTAAATTATAATTGTAACAATACTATATTTTAAATGTTCTATAATTCAGTAAAAAAAAGAAAAAGATTTTAGCGCGATTTGGGATGGTGGTTCCATGTAATCATAACAAATTTGTTTTCTAGACACTCTTCATTTTTTTTCACACTTCTATCATCCCCTTGTTGATTTATCGTGATATATAAAAGTTGTCTTTCAGACTGTTGACCGTATTTCGCTAACAACGTATATAAATCTCGATTCTATTATTATTGCGGGGAGATATGATAATCGATGTGTCAATATCAATCGGGATCAAAAATGTACTCGACGGTAACTTTGATTCACCAGAGATCAAGGATTTGTAGAGTAAGCGTATTCCGCGGACGGCGAAATGTTTACTCAGCGCGCGCGCGCGCGAAAGTCTGATTTAATTTCGCCAATAAACGCGATAAGAATCGTAAAAGCCAAGGATATAAATTATTATCCGGGCTCCGGCCCGGCTGTCTGCTCCATAACAGACTCCCACGCCCGGTCGCAGGGAGGGCCACCACCCCAGTCAGCATTATTTTCTACAACTACATCATTTCTATGTCCGACCTGGACTAGATCCCCGAGATCGGATCCGGCGGCAGTGAAATTGAGATGACACAGGAATGGCAGTCGATCCTCCCTTGGTCGGCGTATCTCCACCCTGTAGGTCCGACCGACGTCACCGTACAACGTCCGATTGCAAGCTGAAATGTTTTCGTTGCGCGATAGGTATGTTAAACTTTATAAATCTTCGCTCTGGATTATAAATAATCAGTGTTGTGCTTAGATAATTTTTAAAGCTAAATAAAGATGGTTTTGTTTTAAATATATCTTGATAAGAGATCAAATTATATAGTAATTCATCTAGGTAATTTCTGGATAATATTATTTTTAAGACTGTTTACGTCAACAAGATTATAAAAAGAAAATATAAATTATAAAAGAAATATAAAAATATATTCATACTTTTATTTATAAGTTTTTATCGCTTACTGTTTAAGTTCTATTAAGAGTATTTTTATGTGCTATGATTCTAAACCAGATCTGAATATTATTCTAGATAATTTCGTGAAGATAACACTTTTTTTATCTAACAATAAGATGCAAATATATTTAGATAACACATATTTTTATTATCTATATAAAAATAAGATGACAATTGAAAATAATATCCGAGAAACTTTTAACGCTTAATTACGCACGCGATGTTTCGTAACATCGATAAGTGTATAATATTCGATTTCAAGTAAGAAATATGAAAAACCATTCCTATAAGAATTGTATTTTCCGTATAATAAATATATGATAAATATATCATAAGATAAATGAAAAAATATCAATACAGCACAGCATAATGGCGCTTATAATATATGTGACGAGAGACCAAGTAATATTTGAAGCAAAATATTAACTCTTAACTACTCTCACGATTTTCGTATATCAAACCGTATAAAGTACGGTGGCAAGTTGAAATGTTTTTATTACGCAATTATTATGCGCGAAAAATAAATCCTGGGGTGTAATTATTCCGGATTATAAAAACGCGGCGCGTGATAAAATATTATTTTGTGAAAAGGTATATCAACTCTCGAAATAAATCTCTCTCGCGCAATATAATCTGTACGCACAGCGAGAGAGATTTATATACACGTTAATTACACAAAAATACATATTGGTAGATTTAAATATATATTTGTTACTTATTTATAATATGTTTGTTTAGGAGTTAGGTATGTATTTAAAAAATTAATAGGAGTGCTCGCGAGAAATACCAGCATAAATATTGACGTGTGAATATGATTAAAAATCTTGCTATACTTTGTGTATTTTCTTATTTTATAGTCGCGTTTCTAAGCGTAAATAATTATTCTACATAATTAGCTCATTTGGATCCGCGTATATTTTAATGTGCAATTTGAAATTCTATGAAGGAATTGGATCACGAATGCTATAATAAATACTATTACCATTCTATTGAAATGTGTCGCGCATATATTATCGAAAATTAAAAATTTAAAAGAACGAAAATGCGGTATTTGTGTAACGTAATTATATTTGAGCTTCACAAATCGATTAAATTTCGTATTCAGGTAATTAGTATTATATCAATAACAAACGGATAATTTATTTATCTCGTTATAAATTATTGAATAAAAATTATTTGACAATGTGCCCTATAACAAAAGCCATATGTCGAGATAAACATGGGGCTAATAATATATTCCATAAATAGAATTTTATAACGCGAATACAGTTTTGATTTTTATAGGAATGGAACTAAAATGATAATGCAGCTAAATAATTACTGGCTCGAAACATTATTCGCTCAGGTGAGCGAAAACTTTGTTTCGGGTTTAATATATATGCAGTAATTCGTAATATTATGAATATACATGGGGTCAATATGCACTCACGCTTGCCCGTTTATAATAATTATTTTCCTGCTTTATTTTATAACACGTATCGGTTTTTACGATAAACATACTTTTCATTTTATTATATGTTTGTCTATACCGTGGATATTTAACTGTTCATTCAATAATAATTAATTGTGTCTGATAGAGATATTCAGGCGCAAAATTTGCAAGAAGTTGTTTTTAACCCAAGGATATACTATAATATAAAAATTCATTTTGAATTTCAACTATTTCAATTAACCAATAATTATACATATAAATTCAGATTTAATAAGAGAATCGAATTGTGAATGCATTAATTCGCTAGAAAATTTTTGCGGAAGAAACCATCTATTATTTTCCGGATTAGATGTCAAATAAAAGCAGTCTTTGAAAGACTCTGGCATATATGGTATATAGGACGAGTCAAAAGTATGTTTTAAAAATTTGTGAGCGTGTTCCTGGATAAATAAGAATAACAAATGTTCATACAAACATTTATTATTCTTTTTTATCCAGGAACGCACATTTTTAAAACATCTTTTCTCTCTGTATATATCGATAGTTCTTACCGACGAGAAAACTCACCTCGTTCGAAAAACTTGGCTCATAGAGATTTTAAGTTATGTCCTGGAGCAACAACTAGCAACTTTTTTCAAGAAACATGCAACATCAACAAAAGGTTGCTCGTTGTTGCTCGAGTGAGAACGCAGCTTGAAACTTTCGGCAATAACTAGCAACTTTTTTTCAGAAACATGGAACATCAACGAAAGGTTGCTCGTTGTTGCTCCAGGTTGTTGCGAGGATATATAGCTTTCTACTCACGAGTGCAATATCTCGGCTCGTCGGACTTGTCGTCGCAGTCATTCTCGCCGTCGCAGTACTTGTCCTGCGCGACGCAATGTCTGCTGGTGTCACATTGGAACTCGGACGGTCGGCAGAGCGACTCGCCGTTGCTGCCGGCGGGCTCCGACGCCGGGCTGGACGTCGACGAGCTCGACGACGACGAGGACTCGGGTGACGTCGCGCCGGAGTAGACCGCGTATCCGCCCGGGTATCCGGAGTAATCCGACGACGAGATGCCGAGAGAGCGATAACTAGCCGAGCCAGCCTCGTTCGAGGCCGCGATCGCGGCTGCGATCAGCAGCAACCGCCGACACATCAACATGCCCCCTCACCCTGAAAATTAAATTATAAATAACGTTGGTAAACATTTTTATATGTCAAATGCATGCGAGATACTATAAAAAATATGTACAATATATGATATTCTAATTCTCTTTCGTCACGCAATCGTGGGATAACATGGAGAGTTCAGATTAATTTTTATAAAAAAGATACCGAAATTATTCTGTTTTATGTTGAAAAAAACCATTAATTGATTTAAGTAACCTGACAGTTTCAATTAGATTAATATGAAATAAAATTAATCTATCTCATGACAAATTCGTTTCGGACAGGATATAAAATTATTAATTGAATTTTGGCTCGAATTTTATTAAAGATTTTAGGTCGTCCAAAACGAGAACTGGTCTCATCGATAAATAATTGTGTTAGAAATAATATATGTGGGATCGATTTATAATATATCTTGCTAACTTCATCCAATACTGCTCTGTATCAGACATCTACGGCTTCTGATAGTAATGGTAGTTCCATAAGTCTTTATCTGCGCAAAGTTCACAGACAATAGAGTCCTAAGGGTTCTACAAATTGTCAATAAATGGCATGAACTATTCAGCTTCATCAAGAAAGAGAAAGTCTTCTTGTTTAGTCCTTATACCGGAAAAGAAAGTGATTCGCGTATAAACGGAATAATACGTTTTTAGCCATTTGTTGCATTGATACTACTTGCTTCAAGAGCGCAAGAAGAAGAAACGGTATAACTCAGAATCTTGAAAAAGTAAATTGATATTGCGAAAAGACCTAGGGAAAGTCTTGGCGAGACCTTGGATACATTCATTGGTCGAGGATATATTCTTAAAAAGAACCGAATAAATAGTCGTAATATTTCACGGCTTGCAGGTGTTGCTTCAGCTCGTTTCGCGTAACGCTTTTTAGCGACGGCTCTTTTACACAGAGCAAAGCCCTTCTCTTTTGTGGTTACATTTTTCTTCCACCGTATGTGTTTCCCCCTTGTTGCTTCAATTTCGCGTATATAGTTTCAGTGAGATAATTATGTTGATAAAAGTGGAATCATATTTTTTCTCCATTGTTTTCAAACGTTAAATATGTTTCGGATCTTCCAATTATTTCAATAAAATAAAATAAAATTGTTAAGATTTGCATCACTTTGGATATTTCATATATAGATGCGTAAAAAAATATCTCTTTCGATATTTTTCCGATATTTTTCTGATTTTTAATCGCGTTTCGTTCGACGATCAATTAGTCGTTTGATTGCGTGAGAATAAAACATTCTTCGTTTTACTTTGACCCACTCGCTCTTTCTCTGTGTCACAGAGGCTGCTGTTGACGAGGATGAATCATCAACAATGTTGGTTCGCCCGATGTAAAATTTTCCCTTTTTGTGCTCTCCATTTCTCTTGCAACTGGACCCTTCACTTTTCATGACACTTTATCCATTCTCGAGTTTTTTTTCCTTACAGTGTCGTATACTATCACTCAGACTCGGCGATTTTTCACATCAAGATGTTCTGGCTCGACGTATTCTCTGTTATATTAGATAAAAGTGCTTTAACAATTTATACGACAAAAAAATAATAGCTCCGAGTCGAAGAGCGCGTTTATCTTATCTTGCTCTTTGACTAACGCAAGCAGATTCCGTTCATCTCGACGTGCGCCAAAGTTTCAAAACATAAAATGAATACTAGCTTTAACTCGTTAAGACACTAAATACAACTCGGTCGGGGATTCCCGCAGAGTGTTTAGAGAGAAGCGGATTATGCTAATTCTATTCAGAAAACTAACTCCTCTTACGTGAATGGACTCACCAGTGTTCCCTGAACAAATACACCGCGGATCTATTAATTCGTACATTTCAACCCTCGCGCGCGGGTCGATATTGCCGCGCGAGTATTCATACCCAACAACAAAGTTCACCGTCCTTATCCGGGTAAAGCTCGCTAACACCAAACGCACGTTTACAAAATAAATGCGACGCCGCCGTCGCGGCACTTGTGTCATCTCGCCTTTTAACCCCGCGTTGTACACGCCTCTCCGCAAAACCCATCGGTTGTCACATGAATAATATCCATGCTAATGTAACGTCGTCGCGAATGTCAGCGCTAACGAGCGACACGACAGCGAGGGCGGAAAGAACTCGTGGAATAAAAATCTGATTTCGCCAACAAACAAGACTAAAAAAAAATAGACTCGTACGCGTTGAGCGACTACGGACGAGAATCGGAAGCGAACGAAACTCGAGAGAGAGAGAGAGATAGGCTCGAAGGTGGATGCGAAAGGGTCGTGCGGGGATGGAATCCGCAATAAAAGATATTCAAGTGCGGAGAGAGAGAGAGAGAGAGAGACTCCGCGTTGCACGCGAGCGACAGTAAAGGTTCTGCTTATTAAGTAGAGAGAGGAGCGGAATCTGGACCGAACTCGCACACGAGGGCGGACAACGGAATATGGTAATTCGCTCGACGAGACCAGCCAGAGCGGGACGGGCTCTTCTCTGCGCTGCCTCACTTCGCAAATATATATGCGCCATATACGAATGTCACTGAGATTGCACGCGCGCGAAAGTTTACGCCAGCGGCGCGATCGCGGAAAAACAATTTACGCCCCCGATTGGTTACTTTAAATTAAGTCACGTACCGGAAATATCGTAAAAATGTTTCACGCGTTGCGAGTATTAAAAGATTTATACTCAATAGGCGAAGTACTCTCTTAGTTTTTTTTTTTATACGATTGAATAACGTGCTAGATGTAGAGATATACTTAAAAATATTTTACGTCAAGCATATACTGAAATAAATAAAAATTTGCTAATATATTTTTCGCGTGTCTTTTTGTACTTCATAAATTACATTATTTATAAGTTTACATAATCATTATTTGACCATTTGAGAGACCCCTTGGAATTAGTAAAAAAAATTAAGAATTTGCTTTCCTTTTGAATAAACGCTGGAATTTATTTGCATATTTAATATGAAAAAAATAAAAACAAAATAGAGCAAAAAAAATATTTTTAATTAAGAAAGAACAAAAAATAAAAAAAATTAATTATTCTCCATCTGGAAAAAATTCTGCGAACGCCCACGCACTTAATATATAAGTACAATTTATTTATTTGATACCGCTCGAAATTATATTGCGCTCACGTTGCAACAATCGTCGAAAATTTTTTAAGTGTCTAAAACTCGTCGGAAAAGAATTTTTTACAAGCGAAAGGCTCGTTTAGCTACCTCCTCGATTACTGTAACGTCCGTACAGGACCAGCTCTCCGCCGTCGCTCTTAAAAATCGGTTCTGACCCTTATCCCACGATAGGCACTGAAAAAGTGGTCTTCCGCCAATCTGGCATGGCGAAGTGGAGGGAAGACCCGTGTGTTAAATTGCCCGTACCGGCCCGGGAAATTGGGTCGATGCACGAGAAAATCGACTGCAGATTGAGAGAGAAAGAGAGAGAGAGAGAGAGAGAGAAGAGGAGCTTCCAGAGCATCGAGGATCGAGCTCCATCGATGCGAAATTGGAGCTGGAAATCGTGGCGCAAGAAGCCGAAAGAGGATTGGAAGGAAGCACAGAGGGACGAGAATAGAGAAGAAAAAGAAACGGAGAGTAAGTTAGAGTCGATCGCACGAACGCCAGGGATCGACGATTTTCGCGATCGTTCGAATTTTCGTCCATCAAATTGACTGCGTTTCGTCGATGGCTGGCATCCCTCCGGCCCGGTGTTTAAAGTCGAAGAAAATTGGCGCGGATCGAGGACGAGCGATTTTGGGCGTTACAACCGAAAGTAGCAGCCTGGAGTCCTCGTGCTCCGATTTCGGTTTTATATGCCGTCGTTACCGGACGCTTGCATCTATTCAATAACGACTCTCGGCGTAATTTAAGTTTTCGCTTAAGTGTGCGCATTACGCTCTCGCGCGAATTCCTTCGGTTCGTTCCTTCCTAGGGATTTTCCTCACCTTCCCTCGAATTTCAGCGAGAGTATCCTTCGCGCGAGATGCCAGGGTGCAATTCTCCTCCGAGACGAGGAATAAATGCATAACAAATGCCGCAATGTGCGCAACTAGCGAGATTAACTGTGTATTGCCGAGAAAGAGAAATCATTCCTGTACCATACGGAATTGCGTGTATTCGCTGTTATTATTTATTAGAATCCAACCAGTAAATCTGTTACTCTTTAATTTTCGAATGCGGAAAGTAATGTATTTTAAAATATGCATGCGGCGATTGTCTGCGAAAGAGGAGAATTTGGGGTAACGTAAAATTTTTTATTCTTTTTTTCCTATTGCGGAGACAAACTGAATTGCAACCAGGAGATAGTTGAAAGACGATCGAATTGGCCGAAGCGAAGCGTGCGTTTACGTGGAAACTTAAATTACGCAAATCGTCATTGAATAGACGTAAATGTTGGGTGACTGCATATAAATTCGTTCGTTTTTACCAAAACTGCGAAACTTTTATAAAGTCAAATAAAACTTAATTGCGACTATATTTTCGAATAAATGGAACGATATTTCTCACACAATAATGTCAGAGATATCAAGCGGTCATTTTTAACGAATTTTTTATAAATATAAATGAGTACTTTTATGATTTTATTTAAAAATTTTGTAACAACTATTAATTCCTTCATTATTGAAAAATAATGCGCTGTCTTATTTATCTTGTCTTAATTAATCTGTCCGATCTTAATAAATCTTGTTAATTAATTTTACTCTCGTTAATTAGAACAAAAATATTAGTTAAAAGCATCATTTTAATTTTATATGCAAATAAAATAATTAAGCAACTAGATGGAAGAACAATAATATATGTATATATAAGCTTTTTTCTCATATCAAGAAATCAAATTATTAAAGATAGTAAAGTTGATATAAAATCTGATTATTTTATCGTCGTATTTTTTTACGATCTCATAAAGAGAAGAATAATACGATTTTATGTCAAACTACATCAAATAAACAAGCTGCATAAAAATTTATAGATATGTCAGAACTTTATTTTTATATATTTATATGTATGTATAATTCTTTTGTGAAATTGCAGTTGATTTTATTTAGGAAAAATAACCAAAGTTTATGTATTCTTCTTCATAATAAATAGATATATAGAAAGAAATGATAATCTAACAAATTAGCATAAAATATCATAGTTATTCTTTAAAATTACGCAAAAAATTGTATCATCTTTCTTTTTAAGAATAACGTTCAAGGTAAAGCGAACGCAATTCGTTTCGTAAAACGTACCGTATATAAGTTTGCGTTAAAATCTCGTTTTGTCACACGAAGTACTGTTGAAAAAAACGTAAAGCTGTCGCGCGATAAACAAGCGCGACGGATACGACAAAAAGAGAGGAGACATTTTCCGCGCGGCCTCCTTTATTGGAAGAAACAAAAGGGTGCCGCGTTTAAATCGCGACCGAAAAATCTTCTTAACCGAGTTCCGAAGAATTTGCAGAACTTGACGAGCATCGAGCAGCCTGTTGCTCTATCTAACTTGCCTTAACTTGCCCACGCGCGCCTTCATCGTTTCCGTTTTCGCTCGGAGACAAAGAGCCCCGAAGACAACGTCCGCCTTTTCCTCGCGAGAGCGGCTGGTTTCCGTCGTCGCGCGCAAGGCACGAAAATCAATATCCATTTCCATTCGAAACATCGCGCCGGCCATATCACGGTGTCTTCCGGTCGACACTTCTCTCAGCATCGCCTATTTCCACTTTTCGAAGGACAGGCGGCGGTCGACAAGGGTCGCTTCCTCTCGCAGTGGCACAGATATCCGGTGGTTATTCTTGGATATCCGCCCATATCCAATTGTCTTGCAATATTCAGGAAGTTAATACGCTCATAGTGGATAATGCGGTTCTCTTCTCAACGTTTATCTAATATGTAGCCGAGCCGATTTTAACTTGTTGTTTCAATATTAATTGTGACGTACAAACTGTTCTTAAATATTTTCGGTGTATCCATTTTGCCTGTAGATATTGATTATCTACAGAAAAAAAATCGAAGAATAGCTGTGTAACAAAAATAAAATATACTAGATGCACTATCGGAGCTTTAATCACCTCCAAACAATGAACGATATAATTTTGACATTACACAGGGAGAGCATTTTTTTCTAGAATTTACCGCAATAAAAAATATTAATAAGAGAAACTCTTATAAAATTCTTCCAAATACTATATTGTCTCACGATTACCATGATTTTCAGGATAAATTTTAAGAGAAAATCTCTCTGCGCATAATTGATTTATGTATAGCAGTGTAGAATGTAACGTAATCAAGTATAGCGAACAAAATAAATATCCCCAACTCCGTATCGAGAACATATACCTTGACAGACCTCCAATTGAACATATCCAAGAATATATCCATCGGACATCTGCGTTGCGTTGGGCCGCGGTCACCGAAAATCGGTCCTTCGATCCGACAGTTCCCAATGAGGCTCATACCTGGCGGTAGGCCGATACGGTCGCGGCCAGATCCATTCGATCCGGAATAGTCGGCATTCAGAGCCGGCGGTCTGTCCGGCCGGACGCAACGAAGCCCGACCGCATATCTGGTTCTACTACTTTGTCGCGCTGGCCGGCCCGCTGATCCGCGATCACGCTGCAGATATAGAGAGAACACGGGGTGTATATGCTCGTGGCCGGCCAAACGTGTCCGAAAGCTTTTGCGTTCGCAAAATCGCTGCACTCGCAGAAAAGCGCTGAACGAACAAAAGCCGCTTCCAGGGCGGAGGACCGTCTAATTTCCGTAAAAACGCTCGCCTCGCCGGAATTTGGCTCGCGTGCGACCGATACCTCATTGTTGCCGCGTATCTATACGGCGGGATCCCCGGATACATTGATTCGTGAGATACGTATAAAATGTATATACGGTGTAAGCTGTAGAAAAATCCTTCTCGAACGTATAAAGGAAGACCGGAGAGAGAAATGTGCGGTCATTTATTTTTCTATATATCAAAATCTTTCCGCCAATTCTGCTGTAATTTCGCGATTATCGCGACGACTGGAAAATTATGTTCCAATATTATATTTCAAGATTTGGAATATTATATTGACGATAAGAGATATAATAGATTAGAGTTGATTTAATATTATGTGTATATATATAATACACAATATTAATTATATAGGACTTATACATTACATATATATCGTATGAACGGAATAATGCAGATAAAACTCGAATATGTAGAATGGTTATACATATCTACTTGAATTTATACTATAAATAAAAGACCCACATTTTATACTAATATCCTGCGGATCAATACTCTACGTATGTATGTCTGTGATTTTATGGTTTTAGAATTATCGCTCGTAATCTCGGTTCTTTTTTCAGGATTATATAAAGCGTCATAAGACATACGTAATGTGACCACTTTTTCTAGAAACATGGATTTTCGTGTATGTGTACCAAGTGTGGTTGCTGCGAGTTGAATGGTCGGGGAAAAGTGCCAGCAAAAGGAGCGAAAAATGGAAAAATAAATATCGTACTCTCTCTGTAGTAATGCGAAGCGTTGCCAAAAATCTCAAGCTTCCTCCACCCTACATCGTGAAGGAAAGTACATTTATAAATAAAGTTACTAAAATTTGATCATATAGAACAAGAGCTTCGTTCAGTGTACATAATAGATTTTAACTTCATTTTTGTAAAAATATATATGTAGCAGCATGAAGTGATTTCAATTATTTAATATTGGATGTATTTATATAAAAAACTTTTAGCGTATACAAAAATCATTTAATTAATAACTTAAACACTACAAGGTTGAATAAAAATCTAAAAAAAAAAAAACAGATTACGCGCAATATTAGTCCAGAGAAAATGAAAACGTACATTCAATATCTGGCATTAAAATTGAATTTTATAGAATCTTGATTCTCTGGCCAGTAATTCCGTTATAATTGCATTCGTGATTTAAAGTTTCAAGCGCACTCGCGCGTCTGTTGTGGCAATTGTGTTTTTCAATTGACATTAAAAAAAATCATCCACAGATTAAGCGAAACTGCAATTGTCTCGTTTACGTCATTAAATTACCCCAACGATGAGAATATATCTTTTAAACAGAACACTCTTTCGAGAGTGCAATTTTATAACGTTATCGCGCAACATATATAATATGACATAAAAAATGATTAAAGCGACATAACGAGTTTTATTTTTGCATCACAAATTTTATGTTACTATAGAGTTTTGCAATTAAATTAAATTTTTCGAAAAAAAATTTTTATACATCATCAATTTGTTACTAATGCAACGGTATAGAATTATATAAAAAAAATCAATATTACATTTACATATACGCTATATATTTTAGATGCAATATAAATATATGTATATATTAATAAAGTTTTTTTATTTTTATATTTTCCTAATCTATACCGCGATTTTCTTAAATTGTTCGCCCATTATTGCCAAAAATACAATATTGCAAAAGAGAGGGAGAAAAAATATGGAGGAATAAGAACCCTTCACTTGTGAAATTTGTTATCGAATTGCTAACCGATCGACCGGCTAGAAAAACAAATACAAGCAATTCCAGGGGAACAAATAATGGTAGTTTTCTTTTTCGTAGCGTGAGCTGAGAGTAAGTAAACCGGTGCGACTTGGTATCATCAGGATTTTTATCTACGTCCTGTAATTTCTCTCTAGCACTCTTTCTCGTCGAATATAACATAGCATTGGACAAAGTCGCATCCAAGATTTGACCTATATTCGATTATACAATATACTTATATATATATATATATGTATGTGTGTGTGTGTAACTCGTTGTATTGATCATACTTTAAATATGATGAAAAATTGAAAATAATTTATTTAAAACATAATACGGGATTAAAAGCCAAATTTTCAAAAATTTGAAAGAAAATTTAAAAAACTTGCTAAAATGAATACTTAATTTTTCATTAACTTATTCATTGTGCACGACATTAATAATAAACAATAACTATTGATAGAATAATCATTAATTGTAAAAATGTAATTAGAAACTTTCTTGTATAATTATTATATTAACTCTACTTCAGAATAGATGTATTTTCTCCTCTTTGCTTTCTTTCTCTTCCTCTCTCTTCTTTCTTTCTTCTCTTTCCAAAATTATTCTGAATATTTTATATAAAAACTACAGTATTATGCAATTAATATTAGTGCTTCGCAGTTAATTTAAAATTATAGCATCATAAAGGTATGCAAAGATTACATTTTAATGTTCTTCTTGAGAACTTCTAAATTCTTATTGAGAAATAAACTCTTCATGTAATGATCATATAACTACGTCATTATATCGCGTTCATGTGAAATATTCATGAATTCTTGCTATATACATATGTATGATATAATAATAATAATAACAATAACAATAATAATAACCACAAATCAATACTCGGTCAAGCATGGAAAGCCAAAAAGGTTGTTTATGCACAATTAATTTTGCGGCTATCAAGTTATCTATTCGAATGTCGAACGCGTTCCCTTAGAGAATGATCGTTCTTTTTCGTATGTTTTAAAACACTGGATCAATTATTTAACTTGGAGTGAGATCATAAATTGATCAATACAAAAAAATTCATATATACAATAGTTTAACAGTTTTAACAAAACTAGATCCAATTACCTAGATAAATAACAATTTGCTGCTGTAACAATAAAGTTCATTCACATTGATAAAACACAAAACAATGTAGAACAAAAAATAACCAAAATAGAAATGGGTTAATTATTCTTTGACAGAATAGCAATTTCGCTTCAAATATTTTAGTGTCAATCTGTCCTCAAAAATTCAGAGAAAAAAAACATTGCTTATTATATAAGTTATATTAAAATAAAAAAAAGGTAACAAATTTTTTATTAGTGCTGTAATCATATAATGCAAACTATTATTTATTAATAAAAAATATTGAATCTTTTCTCAATTATATATACATATAATAAAATACTCATATTTCTCTCTTAGCAAAAAATTACGCATATTTTACACAGCTGAATTTTTATCAAAATTATTTTTCATTTTGTAAATCTTATTATTTATTTAAGAAAACATCATCAACAACAACACGCTGAAATCTCGGAAGGGAGGCATTCGATGGAGCATTAAATTTTAGAGACACCATGTGCGCGTATTCGGATAAGTGTGACCATATACTGTAAGATAGAAACTCGTAATTCGTGAATATAAACTATGAACCCGGTTTCTGTCCGAAAGTAGTGCGAGCATTTGCCGGCGCAATCTAGCATCGTCAGAATATTTTATCCAGCGATCCGACGATCTCTTCCGGTCGTCGCCACCTACGTCGCACAAGCGCCGTCATACATCACCCTGTGTCCGGGACGTTCTATAGAGATTCGCGCTCGACACATATAACTATCATACGAGGTCTGATTCTTTTATTTAAAAAAATTGTTTTTCTCTACTTTCACCATATCTCTTCGATATGCGCGCGCCTGCGGACGCCAGGAACCCGTCATTATATTGTTCTCTGCCTCTCTGGGCTTTTCCTTTCATCCCGATCGTCATCGCAAACCGTCGTTCTCTTATCCGCATGCGGAGAAAAGAATCCCGGTCAGCGGAATAATGGGGCGTATACGATTGTTGGATATTTCTCTCGATTAATCCTCGTCCGAGATTGCGGGGATTACGCGCACGTATATACACAATATATAAGCCGTATATACATATATCTGAATGAACGAATGAATGAATACCCGCCTCGTCTCGTTCTGGCAGATGAGAGTGCCATCGACGTCGACAGTATCATTCAAGCCCTTTTCTTCTCGCGGAACGCAATCAGGACTGCGAGATGTAATCTTCTCCGGTCGGAAAAGTTTACGACGAGAAGCGTTAATTAATTAACTATTAAACTGTCGTCGCGTCTGTAGTTTCGTTAATGTCGCGCTGCGCGAGAAGGGTTAAGCGCTTTCGAATAATTTCCAGAGAATGGATAGTTCCCCGTGCGTTGCTGCACGTCGTCGGGTTGAGAGCGCGATATCGAGATAGTTACATCGAGAGCACATCCTTTTTTCTCTTTCTCGAGCGGTAATCAAAGCACCGCGTTGAATCCCCTTTGAAAGATGTAGAGGGATATCGGAAGAAGCGGTTGAGTGTGGGTGGGACGACCCGTGCGGATAAAAATGAACGATGATAATGAAGCTTCTTGCCGGAACGTCATTTCTTTCGCTTAATATAATGCATTTCGCAATATAAGGGACAAAGGCACGCAAATTGCAACGGAAAGGAATTGCTATAAGGAATAATCTGTTAGTCCGATATTACGTTTCATTAACGTAATTAATTAATTATACCGTGATACGCTATTTTATACTATATATATATAAAAAATACACATGTGTATGCGTGACACATAAATATTATTCCACAATGTGTTTTGTTTAGTTCCTATTGCATTCTTATTGGGTTTTATTCACAGATATCAATGTAAAGGAACATTTTATTTTAAGCACAGTGTAGATCTTGCTGAAAAGTATCATATCTTCTCGTTAATTGATAATGAAGAATGAAAGGATCGATATAACAATAAATATTTGCGACACGACTTAATATAAACTTAAAAATAAAATATTTGTGTGAAATAACATGATTATACTGGGGCTTCTTTGACCCAAAATAATCATGCAATATTGCTACTCATATAAAAGATTACAGATTATAAAAAATTTTATATGAAATATATTCTTTATACATTTTCACAACTAAAAATATTCCACTGAACATTGAATAAAATAGAAAATAAGTTAGAAATAAAATGGATAAATGCTTATAAAATAGTTTAAAAAAAGTAAAAATAGTAAATTTAAAATGACAAGTGATTTTTGCATAAAAATAGTAACCTATATTTTATATATATTTTTACATTAATATTCTCACTTAAAAAAATATGGGAAAAAGACAGTAATAATTAACTAATTTTTCCAGTTTCGAACAAGTAATTTCCATGTAAAAGCGCATGGATTTTTTTCGTGTGTCTAAGATATTAAAATATATAATAGTCGAGAAAATCGACAGAGAGAAGATATATATGTATACATCTCTGACAAGTTCAACAACTCCCAGAATATATTTACAGAGGATCTCTTTCTTATGCAGAAGAGATCGAGCCCGGCGTATCTTCAGTAGAAGATTATCGAGAGATATCTTGGAGATATCCCAGCGGCCCTTCGATCCAGTTCCCATCATCGCGAGGCCGATCGAAAAATTTGATAAAGGGTTTCATAAATGTCTTGTTCGCGCCGTGACAGGGTGGTAGGAAAAGGGCGCGGAAGTGGCGCGCGAGGAAATCGATAATGGCGAATATCTGCCATAACCGCTCGCCATTAAACCCTTCCTCCTCCCCCTCCATCCCTCCCCCAGGTCGGCCAGCGTGTCTCACTAAATTCCCTCGGGCCATAATGCAGTCGTCACGTCCGGAGGATTAATACGCCCGCCGTGCATTTATTCAACGTGGCGTTTGTTGTTTCGTCCGCAGTCAAATGAACGGCGACGAGGTGGATGGGAGGCGGCGATCGGGATCAAAATTTACTGCCGCTTCTAGTCTGGGGCCCTTCGAACAAAACCGTTCCGGCGAGAGATCGATGCGACGATCGGGCTAGACGGATCCCAGGCGAGGGCGAGGACGGCTGGGTTGCAGCAACGGGGGTTGCATACAAACTGGTTGCTCGCCGTATGCGTCGCTGGCTGTCTCGCGGACGCGTTAACGCGCCGTATTGTCTTTCACAATATTTGTTCGTGCGAAAGGCTCTAGGGCAATAGACGTCGCATGATTACAGTACAACCGGTAACTTGGCTAAGGTAGCAGGACCTTCCCTCCGTGTGTTTGTAGATCGTGAGGGTATAATCGATTCGCGGCGCGATGAACTTCTCAGATATACACACACTCGAAACGCTCGTGTGTGTGGTACTAAAACATTCGAGCGCGCAAACACTACAAAAGTCTAATCAGGTTCATCACGAGCCATCGCGGGTTAAGGGTACAGGTGGAAAAATATATGAAATGTGTAGCTAATGAAACGAAAATATTAAATAAGATTGGAAGGTCCGGAGATGTGATCTTGACTTTTCTGAAAGAAACGACTACATTGTGAATGCCTAATGACCTATATAATTTAATACTATTGTGTAGACGTATAGAACGTAGGCGTAATCTTTTTTCTCTAGTTTGTACGTAATAGTTCAACGAAAAAAAAAACGAATTCGGGACATAATCTATAAATAATTTAACGAAATACAATTTCATCAATTTGCTTATATAATTTATTTATGTGTTATTCCGTTAAATCCCCTTTTTGGACTATTGACACGCATGTCGTTCTTGACGGTCGATTAATTCTGAAACTAAATTGCTTTTGCAGGAAATAATGTTTATAAAGTAGCGAATAATGGCGTACATCGGTATACAGATAAAAATCTGGACAATGCGTTATATCAAGGGATATCCGTAAGATAGCCTGTTATAGGTATTCGCGTATTGCATGGATCGGTTGAATTTTTTTTCGCTGCAAATCTGTTCACTGTACATAAACTCACCGACGCGTTTCCTCTCCGAATGCGTACCTCAATTTTTCCATCGACGATGTTCGACCGCGCGCTTTGATCTTTTATGGAACAACGCAATTTATGGTTCGCTTTTTACCGAAGTTTGCCTGTTATACATCCGCGCAAACGTTCCCACGATGGGACCGGTCGTTTCCACTTCGCGGTCTCAGCTCTCAGTAATTGTGTCACGTAAAACTGGAAGAAGAAACTTTTGCAAATGGAGTCATTCGTTATCGACCGCCGAGCTCTCTGCGGAATGGCGAGCAAAGCGCGCTATACGCGACTTTTACTCGCCAGAGCGAATTCATTAAAAGCGATGATCCGGCCATCCATTCTCCGGAACGGGACCGTTTAAAAATCCAATCTGTGTAGCATGCGCGATTCTCCGCGATCGGGGGTGGAAAATGTCGCTGTCGCGGGCAAAAGAGATCTCGCGCTGCGACACAATTGTGCGTCTTTCTCTCTGTCTCTCTTTGCTCCGTCAATGTTTAAACATGAAGCGTACCATGAAATATGCATGCGTGCTTCGAATAGAAAAAAAAAAAAAAGGAAAAATATCCACGCATTTCTCTTGCGAGGCACCGCTTCGACAACGTGTCTCGATATACGACGCCAGCTACGGAAGTGCACACGTTGCATGCGTGCCTTCGAGGCGCGAGATTCTTTCGCGTGTATGCAGAGTCTGCAATCGATATCACTCGTTATTTTGGGAGCGCGACTCCAGCGCGCCCGCTTCGCGAAACATTCCCGCAAGTCAGATCCGGATTCGTGACATTTATTCCGCGATTCTCCGCGTTGTCGTAAAGAATAATTAAAATGTGCGCAGTAGAGAAACGTCCGGGAGGCTTCTGCCGTGACGATCGCCTAGCTTAATATCGCCCGGGTTCGTCACGTAGTTGGCAAGTAAGAAAAAGGAGGAAAGTGTCCTCTCCCCCGAGCAGCCGAGAATACGAATTTTCAGTGGGTGCTGCTCGGCAAAGTGATAAAATTTAATTATTCATAACGGTATCGTCTACTCGGGGAACATGACGGGAACTCTGATGACAAAGAGTATAATAGTTAATTGATGTCTTCGTAGAGAAGGTTGAAGATACGAAGGGCATATCTCCTTAGCTGTATATACACTGTTAGTAAAATTGCATATCTGCGAAATTACGTAATACTCGTATTAATTGTGAATTACATTCAGCAATTAATAGATAATGCATAATATTTTGTTAACGGCACGTACCTAAATCCATTTTCTCATCTTGATTATTTAATCGATCGACTTGAAACTTTACCCCGTAAATAACATCCCCGGTAAATGGCGAAATTTTCGGCTAATTGAAGTTCTCATTCCTCATTAATTATAATGTAGATTGATGAATGATCCCTTTTCCCTACCGTCACGAAATTAACATGAGTAATAAATTGATAAGTGCGAAGAAACATGTGCCCGCGTACAATCCATTAATGCATAAATTATTCACAATGATCTGCATACACACGTTCGCCGCTCGCCTCTTGCTTTGGAATAGCGTTGCAAAATTCTCTCGCATCGTCAGTTATTCCTTCACAACTGCGCGAATCCCGTTAACGAGCAATTAACGTGATTCTACCTTTTAAGTCGGTTAGAACAATCTGAAATATTCAAACGCGTGCAGCTTTTGGCAACTCGTCGAGATATAGCTGCGGTGAATATTTTTCTGACTGATATTCACCGTTTAGAGATTTTTTTACCTACAATTTTTAAGAATGTTTCGATTTCATAATTCAAACGTTATTATTTCTAATATTTAATTTGATCCGAAAAGAGAGCTCAAAATTTTCTGTCTACATCGATTTGATCAAACTTTTATTTTAGCTCGACTCAAATTCAATATTTCATCTATGTCATATTTGCAAAACTATTTTAAAGTTATCTTTAACACGAAAAACGGCTACAAAAATTCCGCGAAAAATGCATTCGCTGACGTTGACAGTATTCAATTCTAAAAGCATATCCCCATCAGTAAAATATCCTAAAATCCAAATGCATTAATCAATTTTCGGTTTGCTACTTTTCTTCAAATTAAATATTTGTTTTTATCGGTTTTATTTTTTTTCTCTGATTTGTCTTATTCATTTTTATATTATACCTAGACATATATTTATATAAAGACGTAATTCTTTCCAATAGCTAGTCAATAAATAGGTAAATCAAATAATGGACCAAACTAACAAAAATCAGTTTATTTAATTTCACTATTCGATTTACCTATATATTTATACATACGCAGTGTTTGCTGCTATCTAAATAAAATTATATAACTAATCATCTAGAAGTTTTGGTGTCATCTTATCTTTATACAGATTGTTATAGATAATAAAAATATGTATTACCTATATTTGCTTAGATGAAGAAAATGTTATCTTTACTAAATTATCTAGAATAATATTCAGATAATTTGGTTTCCAGCCATAGCACATAAAAATACTTGAGTAGTAAACGATAAAAACTTGTAAATAAAAATATGAATATATTGTTATATCTCTTTTCTAATTTACATTTTTATAACTATATTTACATAAGCGATCTGAAAAATAATATTACTTGGAAATAAATCATCACATAATTTTATCTTTATCTAGATATATTTAAAATAAAATTATGTTCTCTAATGAATTTACATATTTTCATCTTATTACGTAGACAACGGAAAGGCAAAAATTTAGAAAATCTAAGCTACGTTTGCTGTAAAAGCGGATAAAAAACGTGACTCGCGATATAGAATAGTTTACAAGGAAGGTACGGAATAATAATTGGTGTCTGGATTTCGCGCGGTGCGTAAACGCGTTCCGGCTATCTCCGGAGCGAGAAATACGGACGAAAGAAGGCAAAGTTTAAACAATGCGACGCGATGCAGTCGCGGAGCGTCGCGTCGCGTCGCGTCCACGTTGCTGTTAATCCGACCGTGCCGCGCGAGACAACTCCGAAGCACGAAATAATGCTTGCGAAATTCTCTGCTGTTGGATTACAATCGTTTTGTTTTAAGGACCCGAGTCCTGTTTGCGTGAGACGGTGTGTACACGTGCCTGCGCGCCTGGCTCCGCCAGTTTACGACTAGTTTCCAAAGGAACAAAGGGAACGTTGTTTCGGGGAATGTAATTATTCGGTCCATTTTGTAACGCCGAACTCGCGCGTACCGCGATTAAAGGGCCTTTACGTTTGCGCGTTAATCGACCGAATCAATTTATTTTTTCCAATGCGCGTCCCTGATTTATTTATTTATTTTTTTTGGAACCGGTTTCCCTGACGGTTGTTTCACGGGTCGGCGATTCGTTTAAAAATTTCATCAAATTTCGATACGCGCTCGGAGCGGTCTGATGTTCCATCGGTTGTTCAAATAACAAGTGCCACAGTTGTAATTACACACAGCTCTCATCACAGTGTTATCATATAATTACCGTCCTTTTTAATCTCTTAATCCTAAGACGCGTAAAGCCAGCGCAGCTTTTAATCAATCGGGATTTGCGTGTGAAGAGCAGCTCGGAATTTAATTCCTAGTGCACTGTAATTAGATTATTATAGCAAAACCAGATATATTGTTGAAACGTGATAATAGCTCAATTAAAAGTTATATTAATACTCAATTTTCCATATATATATCTATACCTAATGGATATCTAAATATTCGAATTTAGCAAATGGTGGAATAATAAATATATTATAATTGTGGCGGAATCACGCAAATATAATACTTCCCAAAGATAATGTTTCATGTTAAATAATTCCCACATTTATTAGATCAAGTTTTCCTCAATAAAATAGGACGATAATTTTCAAATTGTAAACGATTCAAACCGAAACAAATAAATAACGTCTCATTTTTCGCATTTAATTTCAACTAAATTTTACTTAAAAGAAATTATAATTAAGAAATTAATGATAATAGAACTATTTATTTAATAATAAAAATTATATTCAATACTGCATATTTTGAAAAAGCTAATAAAATTAATTTTCGTTACAAAAACATCTATTCCAAATACATTCCAAAAGTTGTCAAGACAAAAATAAGTATATGCAATCATTGATATGTATTTATTCGTATACGAATAATTTATATATAGATGTATAATAATCTGAGCTGGAATTCTGTAACCTTTTAATAACAAGTTCGCTATCGTTAATGAATCTTGCGCATATATTTTTTATATGTCAAAAAATGCGCAACGATCGTTAATGATAGCGAATTCGTCATTAAGAGGTTACATAATTCCAGCCCTGATCTAAATACTGATTTCGTGTACAGATTTAGAAACCATAAATTTGTAAATATTATATAAATAAAATGACTCCTCACTTAATATAATTGACACAGATTGTTCAAAAATCTGAATGTTAAAATAATTTAGACATTATAACAAAGTAATAACGTTAACGATTTTTACTCGATTACGGTTTATTTATATAAAGTAATATAGTTATTATTATATTATCTTTTAGTCTTTTTTGATGCAGCGTTAAACATTTTCAACGCCCAAAAATATTATATTTAAAAAAATAAAAATGAATATTTTTTTGGACCAGTCAAATGCATTACTCGAAATAATATCGTTTAAGTTTTATAATTATTTTTCTTTCTCATTATCGGTTCGTGAGAAAGAGAGAGAGAAAGAGAGAAAGAATCGTATTTAGAAAATCAAACCATATGTATATGTGCCTATTAAAGATTTAGTTTTTTATATGTGGTTAAAAGTTTAATAAAGAGCACAAATACATATATGTAAATATATAAGTAAAATCCTGCTGCTTCTTTGAAAACACTTTTCTCTTGTCTATGATTGTTCATGCGTGTTTCGTTAATCCGCAGCTTTTTTGCTGCTTATGTCATCTTCTTTATACCGTAGTCCGTCACGCGAAAAGCGAATATAAAGTAGAAAAAGGCCGTATGTCTACAGCCATCGCGATAAAAGCGAACAGAAGTGTTTGGATTCGTAACTTCGTCTTGAAATATAATATAAAAGACACGCAATTATATTGCAAAATTCAAACTTTAAATAAATGTGTCGCATAAAGAAAAGAAAAAGAGAAAACGCTCCTTCAAAGATAAAAAAAATGTTATCACATTCTGTAATAATCTACATACATATAAGTCATTCAGCCATATCGATAGACGAACAAAATTACACAGATATCTCTGTGTGTGTATGTATACGTTATGCTGAAAATCTCATTTCTCATGTCTTGCTTTGCTTGCAGAGATCTCGAGATCTACGTAATATCTTCTTTTCGATGTGCTGGGGAAAAAAAAAAAAGCGTAGAACGATAGGATCGACGAAGGAGTCTCTCGAGAGCTCCGTGACGTCACCGCGGAATCATCCTCGCATAATCTAATTTTCTCTTATTTTACACTCGCACCGGCGTTCCTCGCGCTTTTCCGCCGAGCAAACAATAATTTATCACGTCGTAAATTCTTCACGAGGATTTCATATGGTGAGAGGCGAGAGGCTGCACGGGGCGTATAATAGGACTGAAAAGGGCTAAAGAGAAAGAGGACAGAAAATGCAGAGATAAAGAAAGAAATCGTCGAGAGGGTGGTCGTCATAGTCTTCTTCGTCGTCGTCGTTGCTAATATTCCAGGGGCGACCGTGGGACACGACGCAGCTGCGCGCATGACGGATACGCCCCTGGCATAAAGGCGACATTTAGGTCGCCGCCAGCTTTTACCGGGCCGCGATGTATACGCGGCGACGAGCATAGAGCCGACGATGACGACGGGGCTCTGTTGCTGTTGTTGCTACCGGCGGTGCATCTCGCTCCGGTGCATTGTTCACCCGCCCGCGCTTCGACTGAGAGAGGAGAGTCTACCGCGCGACTATACTACTGAACCACCATCCCCTACCGCGTAATAAGGACGCTGTGTGTGATAATGCACTGCCTGCCGCCGAAAGAGCGACTCTCAGAGGCAGAGGGATCTTATACCTTATAAGAAACTGCGAGATTTTACTCTTTACGAGCCTATAGTCTATTGTAGCTTGTGTATTCGGGAGTCTTGGAATTATTTTGCTCTTTGTATCGTGTAAAAACAAGCCAGGAAAAAATTGACATCTATAGGTATATATGAAATATTATATTGTATTACATCAATATCGTATCGTAAAAACAAGCCAGGAAAAAATTGACATCTATATATGAAATATTATATTATGAAATATATTATATTACATCAATATATTAAATATATATATATATATATTTTTTGAATACATAAAGTTAAGAAAATTAAGGAAAATGAAATAAAATAAAAAAATAAAGAAATAAATAAGGAAATTAAGAATATGTTACGCGCAAATGCCTTTAAACAATTGAGATATAAATTACGGAGATTATCTAGTTTGTCAGTTGTTTGGAAAAATAGCGAAAAAGAGATGACAAATTACGTAAAACCGAATGCGAATTGCGATTCCTCGCGCATATGTCCGGTCACCTGCTCGAAGGAACAGAGAAGCTGTGAAACATGAGTTTCCAGAGCGGTCGTTCCCCGAGGAAATTAGTGCGGCGCCACCGAAAAACATTTCGGCAAAACGCAATGTCGCGTCTAACGATGAGTAGCAAACCCTTCCGATTTATTGCAAATTCGTTTCGTGTTCAAACGGAATAAGGAACGCATACGCGATCGTAACAGCAGACAATACGGTTTCGCTGCGATAAAATATTACTTTTGGAAATTAGACTCTAATGGCAGATTATTAAACTGGCGCTTTCAGTTTTAATAATCGATACACGCAGAATTCCTCTCTTCAAATAAAATTTTTTTAATATATGTTTAATTTTGCATATTTTAATCCGCAATTGCTACAAGGAGATAATGTCACTATATATATTATATTTAGTGAAACAGAAAAAAGATTAACATCCCTCGCACCTAAATTTAACTCCAATAAAAAGTTGATAAAATGATCGTCTCGCGTTCATTGTATACATCTTTTATATCTTTTATCCAAGAAAATCAGAAGAAAAGATAAAAGGTAAACGTACATGTGAAATGTATATAAAGTGTCTCATTCGTTCTAGTGTTAAGCTCGCACAGTATTAAAAATTCACCGCAATCTAGGTTCTCTGTGGCAGCTCTAGTCTCGGTCGCCGCACACTATCGTCGTTCCTTATACACGGTCATCTTCATTTCCATGGGCAAACCTGGGCGACGGTTAAATGACAATAATTTGACAGCTGCGAGCACATACCCAGATACGAACGGGCTTATAACAGACGAAAGTTATCGCCGACGCGGTAGCCAATTTTCATTCTATGACAGGGCATCGCTGCGCTGTATTTCCAAATATCTCCAGGTACTAACGCATACAGCCAGTGTTGTGCTTAGATGATTTCAAAATTAGATATAGATGAGATGAAAACATGTAAATTCATCTTAGATAAATCTTAGAAAAGCAAGATAAAAATTGATTTTGTTTTAAATATATCTAGATAAAATTATGCGGTGATCGCTTATGTGAACACAGTTATAAATGAATGTAAATTATAAAAGAGATACTATAAAAATATATTCATATACTTTTATTTACAAATTTTTATCGTTTATTGCTTAAACATTTTTATGTGCTGTGGCCATTATTCTAGATAATTTAAAATTAACACTTTTTTCATCTAAGATGCAGACATAGATGATACATATTTTTATTATGTGTATAAAGATGAGACGCCAAAACTTTATCTAGATGATCATCTATATAATTTTATTTAGATAACAGCCAACAATGCGTATAGCATGTATGTACGCGTAACGTTATGTATTAGATGTTCCAGAACTATTTATGTCAAGTACGGATATTAAAAAATCTAAATAAACACATTTCAGTTCAAACAAATAATATTTCAACTTCAAGCGATTGAAAATACAGAGATTATCAAGTGCGCTGCATCCCGAGGATTTTTATAAATAAAATACGAAAAGATAATTCTTCATTTAATTACAAATAAATCTAATCATTTTTTTTATCGGAATCCTATTCTAAAAAATTAGTATATAATTCTCAAGGTTTATAATGATAAAAACTGAGGAAAGAGAGAGAGAGAGATGTCTCGAAATTTTATGAAAAAAATAGGTGGATTTTAAATTGATCCAAAGATCCGTCATATCCGAAAGGAGTGTCCAGATAATCCCGGAACAGCGCGTATGTAAATCCGACGTACAGCCGAGAATAACGACTGTCCTGTTATCTATGCCAGTAGTAACTGTTCCGTCGTGCGGAATGAGCTTCCGCCGAGACGTGGGAGTCTCGTCCCAGAGAGGGAGAGAGCCCCAAGTAACGTTTCTTCGGAGCAGCATGGTACTAGCTGCGGAAGCAGCAGCAGCAGCAGCAGCAGGATATCGGCAATTTCTATCTGAATTGCGGGCGACATTAAAGTCGGGTTTATTCCGAGGAAATTCTGTCGCAATGTAAAAATATGGACCGACCACCACCGCCGAGGCGTCGCCGCCGGTGGCTTCGGTTTTTAATGCTACCGAACGCGAATGGTCGTTTTTTTTTATACTTTTTTTTTTTCAACAAGCCAGGGCGACGTTATTTGCGCGATCTTTGCCATGGCTGACCGCGGGTGCAATTTGTTTGCGTTCGCGTATACGCAAGGTAACAATGCGACGAGGAATTTACGAACACGCGCGCGCGCGGCCGTCCATCCGTCCGCGCGCGTTGTAATTATTTTACCGCTTTGTTTTGCGCGTGACGCACCGACGAATAACGGTGTGTTACAGCATGCAGCCGCGGTAAAGAGTGCAGCCTCGTTAGTTTATTTGAACGTTTGATCTCCGTCGACGACGGATGAAGCTTTCGCGGCGGCGGCGCGCGCGACTGCAGAATAATTACTTGGCGCTGGCTCATTTTAACTGTCAATGTACATGTGTAACCGAAATGCAAAGTGATAGCGTTTATATTAACTCGATTTTATTTTCTCACCATAATCTGATTTCCTTAAACTCTCTCGAGATCAACGAGATTATCTCTGTAGAGTCGGGGAAATTAAAAAATAATTAAATATAATGAAGAATGTTTTTATAAATGAAAATAAACTCCCTAAGTCGAGATGTGTTGAAAGCTTAATTATAATAAAAAGAAAATTTAAACGTTTAATTTTAATTATAATTTTTAAAAGTTTAATTACATAAAACGTATAAATTTACGTAATTATCAACATAAACTGTTACACACTGTAACACGTTTAAAAAAGAATGCGGTATGCAACTATATAAATTCTACTATTTATATTGTAATAGGTCAGATAAAGTAAGAGATGTATATTTTTCCTTTATGTCAATTGCATTTTCATGTCGTCACCGTCGATAAATATTCGGGGAACATTTAAAACAGAAGAGTTAAATAGAGCGAAAAAGAGATGGAGAGTAAAAGGATAAGTGGAGATTTTAATTTTCTCCATATTAGTTTTAAAATTTATTTGGAGCACGTATCTGCTCGCTGAACCCTTCGGTGACCGCGTCATCTGCTGCCAACTGCTTGTCATTACAGGTGTAACTACACGGCGCTGACCTTAATAATAAAGCTCTTGTTTCTCTAACGCGTGAGACCTTGTAACAAGCTCTTTTTAAAAGCGCATTAACAACGATGTTGTATGGAGAGCATTAATAAAATCTATAATTAAAAAAGTTTAGAGGACCTCCTCTCAAACTGTTAGGGGAACGTCGGAGATAAGAGGAATGAGAAAGTAATTAAAGATCCTGAAGTTAAACATGGAAAATGAAGAAAGACGAGGAATTCTCGCGTTGCTAAAAAAAAGTAACGATTTGATAAATATGATATCGCTTGGGACAGACTGATAATACCGCGCGGAGAAATACCGCCTCGTGCAATCATATCATCTCGTGAAAAAATAATGAACGCATTCTGATCCCCCGTTCTACGTTCTCGGTCCTTTCTCTGCACCCATTTACGTAGGAAAAATGCGAACAATCGCTGAATTAAACTGCGTTCAAACAGGTGCGCACAAAATTTTATGCCGTGCAAAAATGTGTCACGTTGCATTGATTTAAGAGATTTTACTATTTGAAAAATTTCAAAGCTTTATTTTTACATAAATAACGATTTTTTATATGTATACTTCAACATAAAAATATGTAATATCTAAAATTTTACAATTAAGATTTAATTGATTGCAAAATTATTGTACACATGTATATCGATAAAAAATTAATTTTAATTTATTAGATTCTAACAAAAAAATAATGGTGAATCATCTTTATTCATTACCGACAAAAATTATTCCCACAAACAATATCCTTGTTTAACTATACTCTAAGCAACCGTAAAAGGGTGATTAGCTTCTGACGTAAAAAAAAAAATAAAAAAAAAATCAGCATCCGTCATCGATAAATATTCCCGCGAAGCGAATGCAACAAATAATGCGAACGGAAGAGTGGAAAGAAATATCGCTCGATGCGCGGCGTTTTTAGCGGTCGTTGCATATCGAGAAATGTCCGCAAAGTAGAAAAAAGTATCGCGGATAATAGCACGACCACAGTGTGTATCAGTGCGCGATAAGTTATTGCTGAATCAGTCGTCGCGCAACGGACGGGCGGCGGGATCAATCTCGGTTGCTAGATAGGACCGAAAATATCGACGCGGCATCTATCGATGACGAGTTACGATGCGGTGTAAAAAAAAAGCGAAAGAAAAAAAAATATACACCCACGCGATAGAGGGAATGCGCAACGAAATAGGAACGTGGGCGTATATCGGTCGGGTATTTTGATGAGAGCGGAAAAGCGTCGGCGAAAGGAGGAATCGTTCGTGGGTCGCGAAACTGAGAAATCATTTTCCGGGGCGTGACTTTTGCGGAGAGATTATTATTTTTGGTGTTCCGTCTCTATTTTATGTATTGATCGATATGACTCCGGTTTTTTTCATTTTTTTCTCAATCTCTGCATCGCCGGAAAAATTGGAAAAATACCGCCGACACACAAAAGAGATTATAAAGGGTAATATTGCTTCTCCTTGTTTTCCCAAACGACTATTTATATTTTCATTATATTTATCAGCCATTTTAAAAACTTTGAATCTTAAGTTATATTATTCTGTGTTGAAATCAGATAGAAATTGCATATATGTTTCAAGTCGAAATAGAAGAAAAAAAATGTGAAAAAGTAGTTCTAAATTTTTCAGATATTATTAATGTTGTCACTAATAATTGATAATATTAATCGCAAAGTTTCGCGTGAATTCGTGACAATAAATTACTTGACTGAAAATCAATTTATAAGAAAAAAATCAATAAGTTAAAGTGTAATAAAGTGAAAACCACAAATTTAAGAACAGATCGCATTAATTATTCCTTCAAATGAGGTAATAAATGAGAACTTTATTCTCAGCGTACATTAACAGATTAAAAGTACGTTAGAGAGAAAGAGAGAGAAAGCAGGAAACTTATAATCAAAATTTTATCAGACGGGATTGAATCTGACACTTGTAACGAGTTCGAATCTCGCGAGGCAACTTTCTACATGATATTGCGCCTGAATACGAAATATATTTAATAATTTGTGATAAGCCATCATTTATTTGTAATATTGCAGAAATTCAACAGAGGCATGTGTGTATCGTAAACGTCTCGCGAATGTATCGGAATATCGGTTAAAGGTTAAAGTATTGTACCTAACACTGCGGCGTGCGGCTACTAAAAAAGTGAAGCCGTGTCCCAATATTTGAATTCGCATAGAAACAAATGTTATTTTTCATATTGCACGTATAACACGCGAAAACAAATGTTTTACAATTTCGACAAAAATTTGCGATATCACGTAACTGCGAAGAATATAGTTATCGAAATTGCATAATATCGTGAATTATATATATGCAGTGGCGCATATATCCTGTAAATACACCTGGGATCTTTTTAAATCTCCGATACATTTTTTTTTAATTATTTCGCAACTCTGTAAACGCACGTTCATGAATGCGCTCGTAGTGAATTTTTAATTGTCAGAAAGGCAATTGCGTTTAAAAAGCGGAGTAAATGTAAAAGCACGAAATAATATTAATCAATGCACATTCACGCACAAGAACGATATTATATAATCTTATTTAGCATCAAATGAGCTATATTACTGGTTAAAGTTGTCATATCTCTCTTCCAACAATTTTTATTTATTAAAATAATCTAATTAAAAAATAGCAAAGAGTAAAAGTGTATTCCAATCAATAATTTATAAAAGATTATTTGTAGCATAAATATTATAGTAATAAGTTTACATTATGTATTTCCACACAATTTATAATCGATGAATGATATATATACACATAATTGATGTTAGATATAAATAAGAAAATGTAATATTTCAATATTGCAACTCTTACACAGGAATGATTTAAAATTAATATTCAGAATTCTAAAATTTTTAGAAACCAATTAATTTTGTCGATCAATATATATATACTATCGCATGTTTAATATTTCATTCCTGTTAATTGATTCGTATATATATTTAGATATACACAATGTTTACGAAATAATGCATCCATCTTAAAAACCAACACGTTGACGGTCAAAGAAATTGAATTCGAATTAACGCATTGATCGTAAATATAAAAATCGTTCACGAACTCGTTCACATAAATATATCTGTCGAAACGTCATTCGCACTGCCATCCCGAAATGGAATTAAAAATCACGTGTATTTAAAAACCAAGTCGCTCGAAATAATCGAGATTAGCCTCGGGTGAACATTTTATATATATTCCGCTTTTTTCTCCCTTCTTCGTCGAATACAACGACGCGCACGGCCAGGTTTAATCAACGGCCCGATTCCTGGACGAATTAATTCCACAATTTAATGCACCTGTCACACGTTTCCTTGCATGTGTATGCCCCATCCATATACACGAGTAATGTCATTAAATCGGCAGATTAGCGGAACGGCTTGGATTTTATTTCGCGCCTCATTCGTTACGGCCAGCTTCCACTGACATAATTCGTATGATTCTGTTTTGTTTGTCAATCGTAATAATTTCCCCTCGGATTTTCAAATGTGCTGTAAAAATATCGCATCACAGGAGCCATATTCGAAAATTTTGGGCAACCCTGATCCGTATCAACGAACAAAAGAGAGATTTGTGTCGTCGCTTGACTATCAACTGCGACGCGTAAATCGCTATCGACTGACAAGTTCGCCGTCGAGTAAGCTACGTAACTTTATTCGATCAACTTTGTTCTGGCAAGGAACTAAAGCCGGTATTTGTCCGTCACGATCGCTTCGTCGGTAAAAAGCGCCCGTCGACTTGATTCGCTTCAAAGTTTATTTCACATTTCATTTAACACTTTGTTTTTTAGTCGTCTGTTGCGTGCGACATCATGGCAAATTGTTTCATTAAAGTTATGCACTGCCGAAGACTATTATGCAAATAGCTGTATGCACTATAAACTTAATAAACGTTAAATTTATGCACATTTAACATCTTTTTTCCCTTAATATTTCATATAATTGTTACGTCGCATTTTATAAAAAAGGTGGCAGTGTGTGTGTTATTGTAATACGATATTGACGTTAATATTATCATTTTCAATAAAATTCAATTGTAAGTTGTGTAAAAGATTAAAAAAAAATTATTTAAATAAAGAATTAAAAGTTTAATATTAAACTTGCAATTATAAAAAGATTATTTAGATTCTAGTTAGATAAAGCATGTGCACACATAAATACTTAAAAAAAAATTTAATTTTTATATTTTGAAGACCACTGCACTTTATTTTACAAATTCACAATCTTTATTTTTCAAAATAACTTTTTTTTAATATAAAAATATTAGAAATAAACACATGCGATTTTTCGCTTCTACTTTTCATATTCTTCTGCTACATGGAAATTTATGTACTTGAATTAAAATCTAAATATCCACTTATGCGGATACTTTTTTACGTTGTGTACAGTTTTTTTTTTAATAAACAACGACATTGCAGAATGCTATTAATTATTTATCTTACATCATAGTACTCTTTTTACGAGTTACCATGTTATGCGTCCCTAAACTTCTTGAAAGGTTCGCGCACTCCATTGCCATTGAATCTCAAAGATCTACGCAACAGGCAAAGGAGAGAGAGAATTCGTTTCAAGTAATGCGCTACGTAATTTAATTAAATTAAATGATCCGTTTTCTTCCTTTACTGTGGCATCTCATAAATAATTACGATGCGCATGTAATTTTCAACGAAATTGATTAACCTCGAATATATTTCTAGTGTGCAAACAATTATTTTTAAGAATGTCGATAACAATATTTAATTGAATGGAGCGAAGAAACTTTAACTGTTAATCGCAAAGTATAAAAATTTAAATATAATTATAGGATCGAGAAGCAGAATAAACTCTCGACTCGCCGATGCTAAAATCTAGCAGGTCCGCGCTTGGCGCGGAAACTAGTCTGACATAACTACTGCGGTGACTACTTCTTATTTACCCGATAGCTACCAAACACGGCGTGTCGTTACTCAAAAGGCCGACAGACATAATTGGGTAATTTCCAGTACCGGGAGAGAGATCCACCGCTTGCGAGAGCCGCGGAATTGGATTAGCAGATTAGTGAACTGCGACCTGATATACGGCCCCGGGCCGCTTTTCGTTTTGCTTTTACGTTCTAATTCCATCCTCGTGACTCCATTCGAAATTGTAATTGTAATAATTTCCCGCTGTTATACGTTGTTTTACCCCCCCAGTAACACCCTTGAGAACGCGTTCGAACTGTCCGGCTTGCATATGTATGCACATGCACGTACTAGCTATCTGGTGATTTGCCTATGTACCAGCTGCCTCGTAAATGCCTCAAGGATATACGGAGATTGCCAGCGTTACAACGCATCCCTCGTGGAGAAAAATTCAGACGCCGTAGATATATCGCAAAGTTACGTAAATAGCGTAAAATTCTTGGTGGGGTGAATAAGCGCGCCAGGTTAATATAGCAGTAATAACGAACTCGTGCACTTATTTTGATGCACATTAGCGATTCTACGTGCAGATTTACAGCGCATGGTACACGATAATTAATTGCATTTTCGAGCTCGTTGATTAAATGTTGATAAATAGGCGCATACACCCCTCTCATAACGATCTTAATAGAGTTATTAAATATTAAGTTCTAAATTAAGCCCTTCCCCAGATAATTTTAGTGCAAAGTTTCACACTCATCTCGCCAGGCATCTCGAAACGACTGAAAATTCCACGTTCGTTTCAAAATTTACATGATTTTTTTTCTTATATATATTCTGAATTTATAATACATTTCTACATGAGATAATATTTTATGTAAGTTTATAACAGAAATTACAGTTCAAGAGATTGCGATATTAGTTAATGAGTATAATAAACTTAAGAAACATAACATCAACTATATTTAGTTTAATTTTCCAAGTAGTGTTCTTTCGAGTAAAAGCTCAAAGGGTGATTCGCTATTATCTTCTTCGTTTCTTGTTGTCTAAGTTATTAGAAGCATCACTTCCAATTGTCTATTTTATGCATATCGTGTATTTTAATGCCAATTATATGAAGCAGTTATATATAGTTTACCTCAGCATAATACGTTCTTCGGTGATTCTCAAAGACAGACAAAATATAAAAAAAAGAACATGGTGTATGCGCGTGTTCAGTTAAAAAAAAATTTAGTGTAAAAGAAGTATTATATTTTTATCCTTGTGGATAATTTGTCAATTTTAATAGACAGCTGGTTTAATAATAACAAAATCTTCGCGGTTCGTTATTAAATGATTTATTTTCGAGCTGAACGATGCTTTTAGTTATTCAAATAAGCCAAGACAAGCGGATCTTGTTGTATGATAGATTCGCATTGATACATCATGTAGCATCTTGGCTTTCATCGTGAACTAAGGAAGCATCGCGCAACGTGGTTTTGACTCTTTATTTAGTTAGGTAAAGCAAAACACTATAACGCGCGCGCGGAGTACATATGTTCTCGCATAATCTACGGGGTAATCGATCATGGAAATCCCGTAAAAACTCTCAAGACGTGTCTACCCCATCGGTCTTGAAGTGTCAAACGAGAATTAATAGCCGCGTCCCAGTAATATACAATGTATACTAACTCGCTGCACGATGAATAAAGATGAGCGGCAAATCGCTTTATCGGACATGTAGAAACAAAAGAAAGATAGGAAAAAAATGGGAGGAAAACAAAGGGGTAGAAGAGACGGAAAGAGTGAGGAATGGAGTTGAAGAAAAAGAGATATAAGAAAAATACAAGAATCTCGATGAACGGAAAAGAAATTAATAATCGAACGCTGTAACTAGAGAGCTTTTTGAGATCCTAATACTACCGAGAGCCCCTGTGACGATGAATGCGCAACTCAGCGATGAACAGGAAATAAACGCTTTGGCGAGGTAAGATCGGATAAAAAGATTAATGAGAGAAAACCGTTCCTGGGATTGCGATTTTATTAAGGAGACTCAAAGCGGATTTTCCGATGCCGGCTTGATTTACCCACTTCCGTGAATATCGACGAGAAATACGCGCGAGTATCTGCTAACCGTGTACTTGAGTTTGTATTATTTTGCTGAAAGGGCTGTGTTTCGAGCTGCTAATGATTTCGTACAGAGAAATCGCGAGCCGAGAACTTTACGGTCTGCGTGCGATGTTAAGACGTTCAGGATTCCCGATATAGGTACCTACATCGGCCATTTTGAATTGCAGAGACAAAATATAGTAAAGAGAAGGATATTTGCAATAAATGTCTTGAACTTATCTAACTTTTGAATGTGCATATAAATAAATCAATAATCTTTCCAAAAATAGCATTTTATTTCTTGCATTATTTTACTTCATTACTGTTAAAAAAAAAAAATGATAAAATATACATATTTATCTACATGAGAAAGAATATCACGTAAAATGATATTGACATTTCTGACACTTTTGGAGTAAAATCTTTTCTAAAACGGATAATTTAATTGTTCACGTTACTCTTTCTCGCCCCTGCACAAGAAATAAAAGAAATACTTTTACATATTTATAAGGTAAAAGAGAATGGATATACTAACTCTGAATAATTCGTTAAGTGAGAAGAAAAGAGATCCTGGTATCCTGTGATATACATATCTCACGCTGTTTCTCTTTCAAAAAAATCGCAGATCTATAGCGCGATACACGCTTAGCTCATATCGCGTTCATCCTGTCTCGAAACGTAAAAAAAAGGACATGTCGTATACGTACACATCTACATGCACATGAAGCGAGAAAAACGGTCCTTCCACCGGAAGATCCCCCGGTCTTTTAAATCCGGACGCGTCCCGGTACGCTCGGGATACAATATATCTTTAGGCCGATACCCGGTGGTTCATTATACAAGGCCGGCTCGCCGAAGTTAAAAAACTAAAACTTCGACGCGAGAGTCGGAGTTTTCACTCCGTAAAGATTTACGCCTCTCGTCTGTAATTTAATACGGGATACTTTCTCGGGTTCCTTTCGAGGAGTCCCACCTCTCCTCGGCGCCTCTCCCGGTTTTCCCGGGAAACGTGAGTGGACTTTGTATCTCGGTTTACCGAGCGTATCGGGAGCCGAGAAACGAACAGGAAAGTGGCGCGCAAAAAAAAAGGAGAAAAAATGAAGAAAAAAAAAATGTGAGAGAGAGAGAGAGAGGAAAGAGACGACGGAGAGGATCAGGGAAAATATGGATATTTCAGTATCGTTATTCATCGTGCTCGGATATCTAATTACAATGACGGGAAAAGGAGATCTGCACGGATGTCTGTGCTCGCCTGTGCGAAAAATTCCGCAGGACGAGGACCGTCGATGGTGAATGGTGATGGCTTCCTGTAGGTACTACCCCCTATTTCCTTCCTCCGTGAAGATCGAGCGGCGCAATGATTTATCACCGTCTCTCGCGCGCGTGCAAAATTATTCTTTTTCCGAAACGTGGACCGACGATACTTTTACATCCCCATCGATCTCCAACTGTCGAACTGGCATTAGTTGTCGCTAAAGTAGCTGCCGGTGTCTTTGAGAAGGAGAAGAAGAAGGAGGAGGTGGAGGAAAAGCGAGGATTGCAGAGACGAGCAGGTCTGAATCTAATTCAAACAGAGCGTCTTGCGAAGATAAGTTAGGCTGCTTGAGCGCTATTTATGTACTTGCAATGTACAAAGAGTGATCATATTTCCCGGCTCCAAATTCGGGACAAGTTGAAGATTTGGTTGAATTTGTGTTTGCGCATTGTTAAAAGACGGCTCTGTGTGCTGAGCAAACTCTCACAAAAATTAGTTTTAAAAAACGTTTAAACATTTTCCATACTTTATATTGTGAATAATTATATATAATAGCTATTAGTTAATGTTAGCAATAAAAAAAATTATTAAGTAATCTTACATTTATTGTGAATGTGTAGATTGCGTGATAACAATGCTTTTGAATAAAGTACAAATAAAAGAATATAATTAAAAAAGTTCTACAATAAACGTGTAATAAACAAAATTAACTCACAAATTATAAATATATATTTTATATTTTCTTTATAATTTATGAATTAACTTTGTTTTATTGTATGTTTATTTAATTATATAACTTTTTACTAATATCCTTTTATTTATTCAAAAGCATTATTTTCAATCTGTATATTCGCGATAAATGTATAATTACTTATAATTTTGTGTTATACTAATATATATATATATACACACACACACACACATATAATCAATATTATCATTATTCATTAAAAACGAGAAGGCGGAATAGAATCATGTTATCCCTTTTTTTTTGTGTCGGGTCGGAAAAGCTACTGCGAAGCGCATTATCGCTAACGTATATTTAAAATCTGCTCTGACTGACTGATCGTCGATAGACTGACGTCCTATCTGCGGCATTATGGTAATTGGTGATTCAAATTCCGCACGAAATTCTACGAAGACTTCGTTATCGCGATAAAACCGCGAGAGCGCAAGAGAGCGTGCAAAATTCATGGATTATTCCAAATAATTCAACCGTAGAAAAATTCAGTGTTCCGTGACAGCGAAATCTCGTTTCTCTTTTCATCCCTCCCTCCCCCCCCCCCTCTTTTTCTATCTCTCTTTCTCCGGGCAAAAATCTGGAAAACTTCGACGACAATTATTTATCAAAACGATGAATTATTTTTCACCGCGTTTCCAGACTCTGTCAATCGTTCCATCATTGGGATCTCCGCGTATGTATGGTTGCCAATATTTTATTTATATTTTATCCGTAACCCCAATTGTCTTTCAACGTCAATCGCGATTCGGTCAATTGTTCTCGACGAATCGCTCGTGCAAATGCGACCGCGGTACCGACGCCGTCTGTAACAATGACGCGTAATAACCGTGGCGTTTTTTTTAATTAGCATCGCGGAGCAACGCGGTTTATCTCGCTGGCCGCTTACCCAAAACACACGAGAGCGCTCCGCTAAAATTACGTCGACCTCGTTTTCGCGCGGACACCAGTAAAATTGAGATCGCGTCCTCTTCCTCTTATGCGTTTTTCCCTATTTTTAGATAAATCTGATTTGCATAATAGTACCTCACGAAAGACGAGCCCGCGATGCGTCTTCTCGCCTAGGGCGTGTAAATGGCTCGAGAGAGCGACCGCGGACGAATTACTGTCGTTTACAATGGAACGCGAAAAAGTCATCACAAAAATTGTCGTTACGAAATTTGTCAAAAAATGTTGAGCAATATGCGGACGACACCTGCGTTGCGTTAAGACTCGAAGTCTGTCATTGAAATCTCTACAGAGTCAACAACTGATATTGTTTGTTAAATAATTCTTTTATTAAAAAAAAAAAAAAAATAATAATAATAATAATGTAGACATTTGAAAATATATCCTAATATCTATATTTTTTTCATTTTTGCTCCAATATCCTGAGAATATAACTTAACAACGATCAATAATATGATTGAAAGTATTAATAACACGCTACATTGTTTTACAATAATATAATTAATTATATTAGAAATTTAATGAAAGTTTACTAATGTGAGAATACTAATATTTCATTAATTTATCATACTATTGAATTATGTTTATTTAACCATAAAAAAATAAGAATAAAAAGGAAGAGAGAAACTTTTTCTTGATAATTTCTAAACTATGATAATAGCAAGAATTACAACAGGTAACTTTACGTTCATCGAGGAACTAGAACGCGACATTATCAGGAATATCGGATCGCGGGAGGAAGATATAATACGAATGCGAAATACAACGTCGCTGTGCAAGCACTCGAGAGTGCAGCGTCCAAGTTGCTGGTGTGCATGTACATCATAGATAGCTCGTTCGCGCGCGAACGACGTGCAAAACGGTCTCAATCGCCTTATCTGCCCGAGATGATTCGATTCGAGTCAGGCTGTCAGCTCTGACAATCGTACCCGTTCGAGCGGTCGATTACGCGCGCGCTGTAATAGACTGCCATTCGGCTACGAGAATCCGTTGTGTAGCGGACAGGTTCGACGAGACTACGCGGATGTAGGCGAGAAGGTTCTACATACCGGTGGTCCTCGTGGGTATGCTTTACTTCGATCCCCGGATTTGCAAGGCCGAAACACGTGTACAAATGTGTATCCGCTCGTTTACGCGAGCGCACAATAGGCTGCATCGCCCTACAATATCCTTAGATATAAGAATGGAAAGTGGACGTGAAAGAAAATAAGTGTCATGTTTTTAAAATTATTTTTGAAAAAATATATGTATATGCGCGATCATGTTGAAAAGGCTAAATCAAAGTGACAATTAACAATTTAAGCGGTGACAGCTATTAGCGATGGTATTGTAAAGTTCTCTTTAATCTAAATTTATTCATTAAATATTTTCCTTGCGCGATTAAAGATCACGCGATACTCTAATGAACGACTTAAGATGATTTATTATTCGGCTCGCGCGATGCGACATATATTTTGCTCCTTTTCTCTTGGCCGTGTCGCTGCATCCGCACGTAAAATGTAAATCCCAAAGAAACTAATCAAATCGTTACGCTTTACGATTCACCGATCGTAAAGAAAAGTCGTTCCGCCATTCTCGCTTTGACCCTTTAACTGTGAGTACTTTTTCAATGTTTAAAAGCAAATCTTTTCAAGATTCGATCATGCGGCCTCTCTTGTTCCATTTATAAAATCAACATAACGCGTAAATTTTTGTAAGATGTAAATTCTCGTTTGTAAAATACGAGCAAATCAAAAGGTGAAGACAAACTTGATCTCTCTCTCTCTCTCTCTGTTTCTCTGCTTCTTTCCGTCTGTTTTAAAAGATAAAATATAAAAGCAAACACACAATATAACTGTTCTATATAATCTCCTCTCTTTTTGACATTCGTCCATTCAACCCTTTAAAACTCGTCGCTCATAAAATGCATTACGTGCCTTTTTTGAGGAATTATAGTTTATTCATTTACGAAGCAATTTACTCATTTACTATCATTCAATGAAATAATTTTTTCTCTATTGTGCTCGTTTGAGATCATAATGCGCAGAAATAAAAAATTACTATACACGTTTATTTCTCCTTCAATATCAAACCGATAGAGGAATTTAGCTCTTGTTACGTATGTATATTTTACGAAACATCATCGAATAAAAAATTCATAAATTATGTCAAAAAATGCTGTCAACTTTTCAAAACGAGTTGTTTAAAAAAATAACAATATAAATAATATATAAGTAAATAGTATATAAGTAAAAATCTCTCTTAATTAAAATATCTTTCAAGATACGATAAGTTTCAGTCGGCGGAGTTTCCTCATTAAAGTCGCTTAAATACTGTATTCTCAAAATCCGGCCGGTTTCTCTTGAGGGACTCTGTATAAGGGCGAAAAATGGCTGTCAAGGGTGCAGTGAAGACGCTTAAACGTCGTGCTTGGCAAACTCTTCCACGTAAGAAGTTATAGTACTTTACTTTTTTGAGTTACCTTCGTAATGGAAGCGTACACGGTACTTATAATTACTTGCAGGAATGTGTATATGGGATCGCGTGCAATATAAGTGGTATTACCATGTTGTTTAGTCAGGCGTTACATACGCGAAAGAGGATACAAAGCCATCGACGGCTACCCCGGGGCGTCTGGTTCCCGATCGGCGACGCGTTTAAAAACTTTATCGACCTGTCGGTTTCACCTACGATTCGCATTAATTTGCACTGATTTGCATTACGGCTTTGCTCGCAGCTTTCGACAAACCGAAATTTGCATTAGCCCGTTAACCAAAGCGACGAATAGTGTCGGCCCGCGCGTTTCCGTATAATTGGCCGGATTGCTCTTTAGAAATAGCACGAGATTTGCGTAACTTCGCGACGCGAAATCGATTTGGCAAATTCCCTCTCTTATCTCGAACAGTGTTTATTGTTATCTAAAGAAAATTGTATAGATGAAGTTTCTTGGCGTCATTTTATCTTTATATAAATCATACAAATATATGTATTTTTTTATAAACATGTATAAATGTGTTTGCATAAACGATTTTAAAAATAATATTACGTGAAAGTTATCTAGATGAATCGTCATATAATTTTATCTATTATTTAGAGAAAGAATTTTCTCTTAGAATTTACCCTAAAAATCATGATAAATATGTTCGATAAATTTTATTATTAGATATATTTAAAAGAAAATCACCTTTATCTAGTTAAGTTGGAAACTATCTACAATTCTCGAATTACCGTATTAAACCTACTATGTCTCTGCGGATTTGAAAAACAAAGCTTGGAAACGACGATCCTGATGACGATGCGACGTCGCCCAGAGCGCAGCAAAACGAGCGTAAACCTGTCGCCCGGAGAAATCTCGCGCGATTTACGTTATGTCGCCTCGAAACGAGCCGCTCGGCTCTAGCGAAACGTGACGTCGGGATTAATTCTCAATCTTTTCCTCGGAAGCTACGCTATACGGAAATAATCAGCGTCGAGTGCTTCCATATGTGAAACGCTTTGCAAATGGAAATTACGCTCAATGTGCCGCGAGGTACATTAAGAATATGAGGAGAATGTTTTGCAGTTTACCATTTTCCGTATTTATGTTCAATATATTTTAATTTGCCTTCTCTTGCTTACCGTTATATTCCATATGCTATACAATTTTGAAATTTATCAATACTTAATATTATACGCATATACGTAATATTAAATCATTGAAGAATATATAAATTTAAATTAAAAAAAGATAGAGCTTAAATTTCTTTGAAACGTGTTTAATGGATATTCTCGTGTGTATATGCGATTAACTAAACGTTGTTTTAGATGTATCCTGTATTGTTACGTGATCGCATATTCTCTTTTTTTTTTTTTACAAATGGATAGATTTCGATCTTTTTAGGAAAAACACGCGAATAAACCGCGCCGACGCACGACTATTCGCGAATTGGAAAAAAAGGTGCTGAAACAATACGATAAACGTCATCAGTTTTGTTCGCCTCGCGTCTCATGATCCGTATTAATTTACATTACAAATGTGCCGTTGGATTCCGACGAATCAAAATTTGCATTATTCTCGTCGCGCGCCGGTGTGAGTTAATGGATATAGAGTGGGCATTCGATTCTGCAAGTTGCACGACTACTATTCAGCTGTGGAGTCTGTTCCTTGATTGGGTAGCGCTTGAAATGGGACAAATCGATTTAAGTTCCGCTTTCTAAATACTATAGCACATATTGCGATATCAATGATGAAAAATCGCAAATTCCGTGTAAGAATTATTAATAATTGAATGAGTTAAATTAATAAAAAGTAGCTCTGTGTGTAGCTAAATAATAAATTGCTTTAAAAATTCATCTATAAAAATCATTACACATGCTTCATTTTTTATTTGAATACTTTTTTTAACTGTAGTCTGTAAAATATCAATGTTTTATTCCCCCAACATATTACTTTTTTAATTATACATGCATATATATATTATGTACATAATATATGTATGTATATATAACCCATAATTTTATATAATTCTTTTTTAAATTATATATATTTAATTTATTTTAATTATAATTATATATATATATATATATATACACATATTTTTTCTGAATATTGTTGCACATATATTTATTCTAGATGCGTGTCAATTATGATATTTTTTCTGAATATTGTTGCACATATATTTATTCTAGATGCGTGTCAATTATGATATTATTATAATTACATTGAGTGCAAATTGCACAAATGTATGTTAAATTATACAAATTTAATTATGTAAATTTAAAGAGTCTTTTCTAAATATGATTATTTCGCATAGCGTTAATACTTTAATACGGCTTCATTAATGCTTCGCGTTATACTGTCAATATAGGCTAACTATCGCCTGATGGTGCCATCCCTAAGAACGTTAAACCGCCCTCCTATGTTACGTTGTACACTAACTAGTTACTTCCAGGTCGAAGTTAATATCAGACTAGCATAAGATCAGGAACTTGTAGCTACGCCGGTAACGTTCCTTCCGCTCGTCAGATTATTCGATTGTACGCATATCGAGAGCGATGAGCCGTTCCCCATTAAGATGAATTCACGCGCAAGAACTTGCTAGGTTTAGCACACACCTGGATTTGTCATAAGTTATATGTCGGCATAATATATCATGACGTCCATAATATGTCAAATTAAATCGTGAATTCTCCAAATTTATTATCTTTTAAAACAAATGGAAAATTTAATATTACTGCGTTTATGAACGCTTATGAATTCGTATTTCTACTAACTGTTATACGAACTAAACCTCATAAATGAGACTGTGCTAGTTTCTAAAGTTTCATAATATATACGGCAGTGAAAATGAATTTTGATGTAACAGGCTTCTAGAGTTCCTTAAAAAAAAAAGAAATATTATATAATAATTTATTAACATTTCATGAATGTTGTTCGAAAATGCTTTTTTTTGAAGTTATTACGAGGTATTTCAAGATTTTGAAATTGTAACAAAATATTTTGTATAAGAATTGCAATAGCTTTTTGATCAATGGCTCATCGTACTTGTTAATTGTTTTAGCAACAATAATTAAAAAATTCCTGCATAAATAATCATCTCAGTTGCAAAGCGGAATAATTACGATGCGGCACGATAATATTTTCACAAACGATTTGTATCAATATACAAAAATAATGATCATACATTATTAAATATTATATTTATTACGTAAATATGTTAACAAATTAAAAGATTATTAAATTAATTGATCTCATAAATGGGGATATTATTTTATCATGTATGATATTACCTTGTTAGTCGTCATAATTCTAATGAAAATATGATGTCGATGTACATTTAATACACTTTTAATTCATACATTTCACAAAATATTTCGTCCATCTAGAAAGTCCAATACGCGCTTTGGATATGGAAAGCCGCAGCTCGAAGCATTTCGGAAGCAGACGATCGATCTCGCGTCACTGTTACCAGAATCGCTCGTTTCCTTGTACATCCTGTTCCCGAAAGACACATCCCGCGAATACCTCGTTCTTATGCACGGTGAGCGATACAAGATACATTCTTCCTGATCCGATATGTTGATCCCGAGAAAAACGAAGACAATCGAAACGAATCGTGGGATTATATTGCTACAGTTGTATACGTATAAAGTTACGCGGGAAAAAGTATTTATGATTCATAATTTGTAATTCTCTGTTTTCACACAGAGAAGGTGATTAAACGGAGAAATCCATTATCAAATAAAAATACCTATAATTATCGTAAAGCTTTCCCACTTTATTCGTACGTATTTTCGACGTCCTATATTATTGCAAAGTAATTTCTAGCAATGCTCTACAAATTGGAAATTTTAACGAGAGGCAAAGTTTGAAGCAAAGATATTTAAAGTCACTTAGAAGATTTCCAAGTTGGCTTTTTAGCGGCGATGATCGACGATGCGCGTGATTGTTCGGATGAAGTGAAATCGGAAACGTGAGCGCCGATCTCGCTCTACCCCGGATCGACCGAAAAGCGTATTAAATGCCACTTTCCAGGAGTGCTTACTAACGACCACGCATATTTGTCGGATTCGTAGTTTGATGAATGGAAACTGTGCTCTCTATCTAAACCAGAGTTAAATGCGCACGTTGAACACTCTGGAGCAACCGAGCCGCGCACGTTGCGTTTATTATCGCGATTGAGAGTAAAGTTCGTGAAGACGGTCCCGAGTGAATTACTGTACCGAGTTTCAAACTAATATTGTGGACGTGCGTATAGAGATAACTCGATTATTTTTATTCCGATCCTTACTAAAAAAAAGTTGACTAACCTGCTTCCCTGGTAAAGAGAATAAAGAAGAATTAAATCGAGCGTGTTGTATTAATAATCAATTGCGACATAATTAGATGCCTACCTGTTTCCGATAATAAATGCGAATTAATAGATGTAATAGATGAAGCCAATAATAGAATACGATACAATATTAATTTCATGATAATGAATTGCGAATGCAATATCACGCACGGTCTGATCTAATTGGATTATGTATTTAGCAAAAGTAAGCACGCGTGATGGAAGTTAAGCACTGCGTTTCGCTCGAGGCAAAAACGGACTATTATGAGCACGTAACTTAGGTAGTAACCTCTCGTGTACGCGGCATACAGAGTGAGCAATATTAATCTCTTTCAAATTACATTCATACCATACAACTATAATTGCAATATAAGTAATAAGTAATAAGCTGAATACTTGTCAATCACATTTTAGAATTCATTTTGCAGAGAAAGAGAGAGAACAGTTGATAATAATATATATTTATAATTAAAAAATTTAACTTGTTTTTATCTGACACCTTTCTGATAAAATTAGATATATTATCGTTGAGAATAGAAAAGAGAACATTCTATATTTGCAAAATAAGAAAATATATTGTATTAAATATTTTAAAAAAAGTTCCAAGTAAATTTGTACGTATTTTCTTTAGCTTAGGAGAAACTGACAGAGAATTGACAGGCGACGTTAAGATAGACATATCCGAGAACAAATTCTACCCGAATGTACACCAATCAATGTTGGTTTACTGCCAACGCCACACGTTCCTGATCACGATTACAATAGAGATGCAAAATGATAAAGATGTATTAACTCTTACTATATTTCGCAAAGATATGTCTTATTAAAAAATTTTAATCATTAGAAAACGCACAAGTTATAATAATGCTTTTAACACATAATCTTTTGATTTATGATCATTAGATTTTATAAAATGCATGTAAAAGTAATTCTCGTTGAGAGTAATACATGTAAATCTCGGAATTTAATATAAGTAAAATGAAAATATTATAATTTATATTTCATAATTTGTAAAGGTCGTTTAATTTGTGTATGATCGCCTAATAGACTGGTCGAGTAATTAAGAGAAAACTTAAATATTTGAAGAACTTTCTTTTGCACACAAATTGCATATAGATTGTGTTCTTTGAGAAAAACGCGCTTCAACACTTCTGGAACGTTTACTGTGTTACAAACTATAAAAGTTGAATTTCTAATCATTAAGTCAACAATGTTTGTATGTCGACAAACACTAATTAAACGATTCTTGTGTCCAACAATACAAAATAAATATGTCTCTTGAAAATAGAAGACTGAAATGTAACTGGTATAATTCACAGAAATGTTTACCAATGCGAAAGTTCTTTCAATCCTGCATATATTTACAAAGACCCGTTTATATTATTTTCAATAATTAGACAAGCCCTGAAAATATTTGACAAGTAGAAAAAAAAAAAAAACAAATTTAATGTCCTATAATATACTGTATCGAACGTAAATGTTTAGATGCGTCAAGAAGACTTCAAGGTTTTATTGCTTGATTCGATATTGCGGTCAAATTCTCCTCTGGATTCTGTTACACGCGTTATCTCCTGGAAGGTATATTGATTAATACAAAACACATTGTCGAAAGTTTTCGCTTTCAGACAAGTTACTAACACAATACCGATATCGAAGTTTCCCTTACGTGGGCGATGCCCGACAAATCTCCTCGGGTTCCTTCAATCTTTCGCGACGAGATGCGCGTTCTCCCTTCCTCCACGGCGAGAGGATCCAGAGAAGGAGACCGTCTTTCGTAACCCGAGTCAGCCACCCCGCCTCGAACCGAGCCGGGGCTCTCCAGGAAAGCTCAGGGCGATTACATCGAATTCTTTTCCCCGGAGTAGACCACCCACTCGCCCTATCGGTCTCTCTATCTCGTCACACGCTTTTCTCCCTCTGTCGTCGTTCCAATCCACCCTGGTTTCCTCCCTCTGATTCCAGCTACCTCCCCCCTGATCCTTCGACACACGCAGCCCCTGTTCGAGTGTTTACTCGCGTGCTCGAGTTCTGTCAGTATCACACGCCGTCCGCCAAACAAATCGATCCCTCCTCACCCAGTTCGCGCGAACGGGACTTTCGGATTGCGCGAGACATCACGGTTTGACCGATTTTTCTGTCGGCTCGGAACAATCGCGAGCTGGACGTCGAAGACGTCGTCGCGTCGAATGTCGCTATGCAACTGCAAATTTTGCAGCGCGTGGACAAACGGGAGGGGGAGTTTTATATCATATTACAATAGCAATTTCGATCATATGGTATCATATGTATAGGGAGCGGCTGAATTTCATTACATTGAAAAGAATCGAGTTTCGAATCGCGTTTATAATAAACATATGTAGCAGGCAAGCGATACGACCATTGAATTTTTCGAGCTCGATATGTTTGTTAAAAAATTCTCTCCTTGATGTTTCTTCTTCAATATTTACAAGAGAAGAGTCCGAGAAACAATTTTGTATTTCCGAGATGAAGATGCCCGGAAACGATATAAATGGATCTCTAATAGGTCTTCCACCCTTCTACGGTGTAATTATATCAAAGCGTGTTCCCGAGCTTCTATCTCTAGCTCCGCAACACGCTCCATTATCACGCGGAAATCCTGAATCCGTAATAGGATTTGAATTGATCGCACATCTACGATATGCAGCCTAACAATCCGCCGTTCTGTACTCGGCCCTGAGGGAGAAACGCGGAAGGGCAAACAAAGGCGAGCACGCTCGCTCGCGCGCGGCCAGCTGCGCGCATCGGAGGGATGAAAACCGGGGGATCGCGCTCGCGGGCGGTCGCTGCGCCTTTGACCGCCGTTGACCGCGTCGTGTTACTTACATGTCCAAGGATCGGCCACGTTGAACGCCTCACTTAGGTGTACCAAGAGGAGGGCTGGTCCCGACCGAGTATACGTCGGTGCACGCGTGTTCTGCCTGTGATGAGCGCGCACGCACGCACGTACGCGGGCACGCATTCACGCACGCACGCACGCAGTTTCCAGTCGTCGTAGCAGTTTCTGATCTTTCCTTCCCGCGAATCACTGCGCACACAATTTCCCGTCACCGTCGTCGCTTCTCGCCCCGAACACTGTCGTCATCGTCATCGTCGTCGTCGTCGTCATCATCATCATCATCATCATCATCGTCGTCGTCGTCGTCGTCGTTGTCCACGTCGATCGCATGGACATTGTCGTCTTCTCGCGTGGCACTGATCCAGCAGCGCGGCTTTGTCACAAACACGACTCTTCTCACCGTTGACAATCGCGTAGCATAACGCGTGTATAAAGTATCTCTCGCACGATTAAACGACGAGCGAGCGAGCGTGATCCGCGTCGCAAAAACCCGAGAGAGAAGCCCTTCTACATACCCGGACAAATACCCCGGGTAATACCTCTCTTTTTTGCTTGACCGGCCGGTTGGCTACCGGACCGGAAAGGAACGAAGGGCGAGGGCAGGTTGAACGAGGAGGATCTGTTTGAGATGCTGCGGGCGCGAATTTTCGGGGTGAAAAAGGAAATACTATATATACTTGTATATATATATATATATATATATGTACGCTCGCGCACGACGACAGCGAGCTGTATATTTGGTCGTGCGCGACGAGCGACACGGCTCTTCGCAGACGTTGGCGAGCACTCTGCACGAGCTCTGTCGGCCAGGGATACGCGAACGTACGTACGTACGAACGAACGAACGAACGAACGAACGAACGAACGCAGCAGTGGTAGAACGGACCGTACGGGGCGGCCAAAACGCGTCGGAGGAAGGAGTAGGAGCGAATATAGGATGCGGCGGCGGAGAAGGTGATGGCGGCGGTGAACAAGGGGATGACGTGGGGCAAAGAGTGAGCGTAGCCCGGTGGTCTCGCGCGCGCTCCCTCGCTCTGGCTCGTTCGGCTGCCGCCAGGCTGGCTCGTTTTCGCTCACCCCTGCTTGCGCAGCATCCGCGCCGCCGCCACTACCACCATCCCTCTATCCACCTCCACTGCCACCTCCGCCGCCGCCACCCGCCACCGTTGTCGCGACCCGGCCAAACCCAGACCCGGCGCGGCGTAGAGGTACCGCGGGCTCGCGACTCCCGAGCTCCAGGCCGCCCCAGCTGCTCGCGCCCCCACCATTCGCGCGAACATCCCCTTCCGGATCCCAGTGCCGTACACGGACGTCGCGGCCGCCCCGTGGCTATCTCGGACGAAGGCGCGAATCGACGAATTGATCCGGTAATGAGCCGCTCTTCGTGGGTGGGACGATGTGCTCTCGTCGCGTCGCGGCCGACGACGACGAAGAATCGGAATTATGTGGATGCGCCGGGCTTAATTACGAGCTATATATTCGAGTCGACGGCCGGTTGTATGTAATAGACCCGGCCGTAATATTCCTCGCGGGATCCCCCTTTCACGAGACGAAGCGAGAGCTCTGGACGCAGCCGAGGGTATTGACGAATCAAGGGGCGCCGGCTGAAGATCGAGAGACGCGCGATCTCACTCTCTCGAGTCTTGGGACCTCGCACATACCTTTCCGAATGCCTCTTAATCTCGAATACGATGATAAATGATGCGATCCCCGCAGGGAATTGGGTGTAGGTTAAGCTTAAAGGAAGCGTGTCTCGCTCACACAAATCGAATACATTGACAAATTAAGGGTTGCGGATTAAGACATATACGAGAGCATTACGCATTTCTTGGAATTTCCGTTCGCTCATTCATTTCAAATAAGAGGAGAAAAATGTTTGCAATGTCTATGAGAGAAAGAGAGAGAGAGAGAGAGGAATCCGCGGTTGATTTCGAGAGAAGCGTGCCACGCTCTCGGAGAAGGTCTCATATTAAGCCGGATGGTATCTGGGGGTAGGTAACTGGATAAGAGCGGATAAAATCGGATAGAAATCCCATCGGAATATATTTGGATCCATCCGGATTTCTCCCGATACCATAAGTTCCTATACGGAATTTTTCGGCAATCCGGTGGGTGGATAGGAGCAAGGAGGGTAAAATCCTGGGCTGAGAGAGCCTAAGCGAGACCGGCGACGCCGATGAACTTCGCGGGGGATCCGCCACGGCGGCGGAGGAGGCTCGCGAAGATATTTTTATGAAAAATTCAGCTCGCACGTTTGTGGCGAGGAATTTTTTAACGAGCGACGCGGCAAAAAGTTTGCTTCGAATTGGAAATTCCGACTGCATTAGCAAACTTTCGTGTTCGGGATGCGCGCGCCCAGAACGGTCCGGTTATTATACGCTAAGAGAGCATAGTGCGCGCGCGAACAGTCAAGAACGCTTTAAAGAAGAGAAGAAAAAGTAAAAAGAAAGGGGGGAAGAGAGAGAGGAAATAACGTCGGAGACATTACTCGACCCAGTTTCTTGCCCCTAGTAGTCGGATCGCGCTTGTCCCGCGTTTCTACGTAAATGGCCCTCTCTTAAAACGGCCTGGCAATCAAATACGTATAAATTGACCATCTTCCGTATCTCTGGACGCAGATTTTTACGACACACGGACGATCACGCTCGCGCGCAAAGTGACGCTCGCTTATGCTTATACATTTGAGAGAAAGAATTGTAATACGAGAATTTTCGCGCACATTACAGTTTCACGATTATTATATACATATGTGTTCGAGATTACTTACGTGCGCGTTTCTCGCACACGTATATATGTGGATCTTATTTCTTTCGCCAAATGTGGCTGTCAATTTATTCAACTGTCTCAATTTATTCAAGAGAAAGAAGCCAATAATAATTATCTACGTGAAACGACGACAATAAAAGATCCGTTTAATTATCCGGACAGAAATTATCGATTCAAACCGGCTATTTGCACTTGAATTAATCAGATAACGAGTCACAAAGGTGGACTTATTTCCGGATATTGAATAATTAGTGCGCAGCATGGAAACATTCCTTACATCCAAACCGCGTATACGCGGAAATTCGCCGAATGAACAAAGAACCGGCATTAAGGGGAAACAATTTCTCTATATAAAAGAAAGAGAGAGAGAGAAAAAGAGAATCTCCCGATATTATTTCACTTTGCAACGCTTCGACGTCGCTTGATTCTTTTTACAGTAGCACCGAAAGAGTTATCTTCTTTGACGACAAACATATAAGAATGATCAGTCGATCCAGAGAGAAAGAAAATGAAATATAATACAATTTAATTGACCGATGACAGACTATGGAGTTACACGATGAACGTTTTCCCCAAAGCTTTGACATAACTGAACGCGCTAAATATTCCGTTTGAATAAATAATCGCACCTCGCGAATCGATTTACTCCGACAACGCGGCGCCTGCCGAAAGACGGACTCTAAAAATTGAAAAAAAGATCAAATTCGGCTGTAATTGAATTTTTTGTTTTGCATCCCGATTAAAGATGCTTATTTTGAAAATATTGTAGTATTCGTAAAGATGCAAAAGTAATTTATAACAAGTGACTTCCGCAAAACTTTCTCCACATATTCGCAGTACAATATATTTTCGAAGAATTATGACGAATTAGTGAGCGTGATTCAATTTATACAGATTATTTTACGAAAATACCGTATTTATGCACTGTACATTGTATTGCATTGAAGTGGATATAACGCTTGAGAGAGAATTATATGTCCCAGGACGATAATAAACATCTATCTATCTCTATTTGCGTATCTATCTATACTAATTAAGTTAAGTTTGTATTAAACAAAATTAATAACAATTGTCCCTTTAGCCTAGTTACAATACGAAAATGGAAATCCATATGGAAACATGCAAAATCCGGAAACGTTTGGTTTTTTTTTTTTTTTTTTATTAATGGGCATTAAAAATGCCCATGAAATGTCCCATTAAGTTAATTACGTGTCCGTACATATGTACAATGCGCGCGGATGCGCATTTTTCGTGCACGCGTTCACGAGCGTGTCATCATCATCTCTCGCTCGGCCGCGACAATGAACGCGAAATCGTTCTCCGATGCGCGTCGTCGTTGTTGGCGAAAAGAGGAGAGCATAATGATACTAAATTTCCCGTGACAAACGACGCGACCACTCCAACGGAATACCGGCGGTACCATTTTTAAAGCTCACGCTCCGCTAAAAACGCTCGCGGGACACGCTCGAAGGCGCATCGTATATGCTACATCGTACGTGTTACATCGATGTGTACGTGCGCGTGTATACGTATTCTGTAAACGTGTACACTCGTCATGCGTGTGTACACGTGTATATACCTACAAAGGGCACATACACGCGCGACGAAAGCGGCGAGCGTGTCACAAGCCAAAATCTCTCGCGTATTAAATTCGAGTCTCGTGGGCTTGACAGTCGCCGGTCATTTAGAGAGTGGTCCGAGGCTCTTGAGTGCCGCCTTACGGCACTAACATTGGCAACGCCGATCTCGTCCGCCACCCCCTAATCCTCCACAGAGAAGGACATAGGTTCCTTTACCCTCTCTTTGGTCTCACCCTTTCTCTGTCTCTCTCTCGCTCGCTCTCGCTTTTCCTCCCCATCCTAGCAGCGGGTCAAGCTCCGCGCGATCAGCATCGAGCCGCACCACATCGTGTAGCACCATGTAGCACCAGCGTGCCTTGTACACACGCGATGAGTCCACTTGAACGAATACCTTACGACGCAACGGAGAAGGCAGCTGCTCGTCTTTTCTCTCGAGGACGAGAGAAAAGCGCGAGGACACACAGTCGCCGTTTACAACGGACTATACAAGAAGATGAACATGCACGCCCGAGTGTATATAGGGTGTCATGTGATACGCGGCAGAAAGTACCTCTGAAACTGGTTCGAGAAAAATAAGAAAGCGTATCCAGGGTCCAACGTACTATTAGTTATTGTCAAAAATTGCTGCGAATGTCTTTCGACGTGCATACAAATATGAATCTACTTTCTGATTCGAAAATTATATACTATCTTATCAATATTTCATATTATGCCGTTCGCCACCCTATATAGCTCAGAGGGGCGATCGGGGACAAAGGAATATAGAGATGGAAAGACGAAGGGACGGTTTTTTCCATTTGATCGATCCTTCAAGTTTGATTTTCGGGATGAACATTCGGCTCCGAAACTACCGGTGATTGTGTGAGCAGACTTTAATCCCAGAAAGCCCGAAAAAAATTGTAGGCGCTTTAGTTTTACATAGAACACATAGTGCAAACTACTTTTATCATTTTCCGTCAGGTCACCAGTTTTTATCGTAAAAAATCTTTTAAACTATTTTTCTATATCATAAAATTATTAACTTTTATTAGTTTTGTTTCATTGAAATTTTATTAAAATTGTATTTTATCTAATAAAATTATATTAAAATTTATCAGATAAAATATAATTTTAATAAAATTTAATATATGAGGAAAAAACAAATATAAGAAAAGTACTGAAATTAATCAAAAACAATTAACACAAAAGAAGAAAAAAAAACGCAAATTAAAATAAATAAATATATATGACTGAATAAATGCAGCATCTGTTACGCAAGTATTTAAATGTTAATTGTAATTATATAATGTTACATATCATTGTAACCATTACAGTAACTAATAGTAGCATTATTAACAGAAACGCAAGCGTAAAGTCGAAATTGTATAGTTCTAGAAATAAGTATGCGCACATAGTTGAAAAGTAAACGGAATTTCATACGTCATATCAGAATCTCGCACATCACTTGAAAGCAAATTCCAAAGTGCGCAGAGCTGCACAAAAGCTTTCTTGATATGCTACGGCGAAATGCGAGCGATTGTATAGGTTTCGTGGATTGGACCTTGAGTCCTTGTTAGCAGTGGTTCTAAATTGAAATTCCTCGGACAGATAAGGGGAACCTCCCGTCGAGATACTGAATGTTCCACATCGGTGCTATCCTACGGAAACAACGCACCCGCAGTCGCAGGAAGTAAGAAACAAATACGAGAAGCAAACGCACTCCAGCGTTTTTATCGAGAATGCCATTAACAACGCGCAACGTTGATTAGAACAAGAAGTTTCTCGAATTTAAGGAAGTAGGATTAACTGTAGAATCGACCGTTTAAGAACTATTTGTGAGTATGTGTATGTGGTAAATGTAAATAACTATATGATACAAATTTTCTTAAAAATAATTCAACAGTAGAAAAATTTTGTATAAAAATATCGAAAAATATAGCCGTATATAAAATACATTTGTAATAGCAACATTTTTTTTTGTAAATCAGTTTTTCGGATATTTCATAGAATTATAATTTTCCAAGCTTTGCGAAAGGAATATAAATTTTACAAGTCTTATAAAATGCTTTCCTCTGTAAAGTTGCCTTCTTTTTAAAGCTTTGATATATTTTTATATGTTCTTTTTCCGTTTATTTTTTTATTTTATAAGAATTGAGTAAGTATTGATTTTTTATTACGACTCAAAAATTCGTCGTCCTATTATCAATGGTACGTAAAATCTTAATTAATTATCTATTTGTAAGTATTGCAATTAAGTTACATATTACATTTCAGATTTGCATAATTCTTATGCAAGCTCACGTCTATTTCTCATTTCAATTATACGACATACACATTTAATTCTACCTCTACAAAAATGCAAAAGATGTAAAAAAGTCGTCTAATGGATGTCTGAAAGATTATGACGCTTTCACAGGCATACGTTTAAAAGACTATACATATATACTATACATTATAATGTTCCTTTCCTTTAATAATCTTGAAAAAAATTCTGTATATAAAAATATGTAGAGACTATTATTATACGTTTAAGGGCGAGATTATATTTCTTTTTTCTTTCAAAATATCTTGAAGTAAATCAAATAAATTTTTTATTGTAATTCTGAATCATATCTATTGTTTCAAGTAAATATAATTTTGAATACAATTTTGTCTAAGTGTCTTTAAGACAGATTTTGCTGATATCTAAAATATAGACTATAAAATAATATTTTCTATTATCATGTATTTTTTATTATCATACTGATCACTTCGACTTGCTAATCGAAAGAAGTACCTAACAAAAAACAAAAAGGAAAAAAAAGTATTTTCAAGATTTTGATATTAAAGGGAAATATAGAAGAATCTGTTTGCGTTTTTATTGATGCCACACGTTTGATATTCACAAAAATCGTTTGTCGCCTTTGAGTGTCCCTACATGACGCTTTCAATGGACAAGTTTGCCCGAATGCATCATACACGGTAAGAAAAGTGCTTGGTCCTTTTGACGTTCGCGTGCAAAGATAGCAAGGATCAAGAATAGAATAAAAAGAAAAAAAGAGTATTTGATAAAGAGAGAAAGAGAAAAAAAGAGAGAGAGAGAGACACACGCACACCCACAAAAGATAGCTCAGGACAGTAAGAAATGGGGGCAGGTTTTTTTCTCTATTCACGATCGATCCATCGAGTCTGATTTCTGTGAAGAGCATCAGTCTTCCGTGCGGTCGCTCGATGAGTCCATTTCGACATTCCAAACGTCGCGACATCGTTTGTCTGTCGCGTTAGTGGCTTCACGAGAGCACAAGGGCATAATGTTCTTGGAAAAAAACCGTTTTTATCGAACGAAGGGGATGCAGTATAGTATCTGATTCTCATTGTCAGTGATTCTTCATTATAGCGCTTCCCTTCAGCAGTTCGTTTGACTTTTAAAAAGATTCTCTTAAAGAGTCTGCTTTGAATAAATTCCATAATTTATAATCTCTATTCTTGTAATAGATATTATCAATTTTTTAAACACGAAACGCAAAGACCAAGCATCTCAATAATTTAAGAAAAGTGTAGATCTTTTTGAATTATAATTGCATGATAAGTATCGCGTACGGAAGACATCAGAAATAAAGTATCCGGAAAATCAGTTTCTGATGGCTCGCGTTAAGGAAGATTAGTCGACCGCGAAGCGCCAATAAGCAGATCAGCGATGCGAGGAATCCGGAAGGAAATGCAGAGGGTAGGAGGAAGATGTAAAGACAGAGCGCGGCCAGCTCTTTCGCCATTCGATCGATCTTTCGAGTCTGATTTTCGCGAGAGACATCCGTCTCCGCTACGAACTCTCGAACTCGCCGGACAAGTACGTGATGGGCGCAGGTGGAAGATAAATGGGGAGTTACGCTAGGACAGCGTAAAAATGGATTCTCCGCTCTCTCTCTCTCTCTTTCTCACAGATGTATCTCAAGCATCTGTTGCAACGATTTTGCAGTATCGTTAACGGGTTATCAGTATCATCAGTATCTTGTATTGAATTGTTAAAATTAAAAATTATTCAACATTATTGTATATAAAAATATCTATGGTGCGTATATATTTGATTTAAAAATAAATGCGTCATAATCAACGAATAATTAATAAATTTTCTAAATTTTGTTGATTTATAAATATGATTTTGTATATGTATTTGTTTTAATTATACTAGCATATCGTGTCATTACTATAGCATTATTTTAAAAAGTATGTTAAGCAGGAACATACACCCAGAGGCATGAACAAATAATTCTGTATTAATGAATTTTTTTCTCAGAAAGTATTAGAATTATCAAAATGGAGTTTTTACCAGTCCATTATATGTATATATTTAGTAATATAAGATAACATTTGTATTAAAAAAATATTGAAAAATGTGGCAGATGAACGCAACAGTATCTGATATCAGCAGCAATATCTGCCATATTTTTAAATATTTTTCAATAAAAATTTTATCTGATATTATTGAATATAATAGGTTGGTAAAAACATATAATAGATTAGTAAAAATCTTATTTATAATTTTGATATTTTCGGAGAAAAAAATCATAAATATAGGACTATTTTTGATTCCTCTTGATGATGTATATTGTATGTCTGTCCACCCTAAATTTATTTCAAATATTTATAATTACGTTATAATGATGGAATTTTATATGCTTGGAGTTATCGGAATGTTCTTTTAAATTATTCAATATAAATGCATCCGTGAGTAACATTAAATACTTAATGGTTTCGACTGAAATTGAATGTGTGTACTGGCTGCCAATAATTTACGTAATTATGAAACTTCGAACATTTGCGGATTTCGCTCGCGGACTTACCGCGACACGGAACCTATCGCACACAATGTCCACGCGTGCGGCGTAGCACGTTGCCAAAAACGGATAACGTTCCGGCAATATTCGCGCTGGCGTTCATTCATTGTTAATCTGCCTCAGCGCGGGAACAATTAGCTCCCCTTCAATTTTTTACACTGCGGCCAAGCGAGACAAGGAAAATATTTTGCGTTCACGAGTTTTCTCGTATTTAAAATTCCGACAAAAACACGTATTGTACCGTAACGAATACTCTGGTGAAAAAAAGAGACGAAACGCAAAAGCAACAAAGCGAGACGATAGGTCTCGAATTTTTCAACGGTCGTGTCGCCATTGTGTCGTCACGGGTCTATCGAGAGGAATTTCGTAGCATCGGTGATCATCGGCGAATATCGAATCAGCGGTTTTTCGGAAAATCGTCTTATCCGAACGACAAAACTGTCGAAAAGCCTGGCTGCGGGCTTACCGCGGAAAATCAATACCCGCTGTATATGAAAGATGAACTAGAACGTTACGGTTTCTGGCAACGGCGACGCAAAGTTACGCCACTAGTTCGGAACATTTTTAACTATTTCTTCGAATTTTGTTTGTTTGATCAACTAGTTTCCCCAATGGCGGGCTTTGATGCCAAACCACGGTATTCGGCCCGAAATACGTAAACCGTTCGTGCATCGATCGCTCGCATCAAAAGTACAGTGCACGAGAAACGTTTCTAACGCCGTTCGCGATTCGTGAGCGAACTTCCTCACGGTTTAACGTCCTTAGAAGGAACGTTGACGAATACTGTTTCCAATGTATATTCTGAATAGACGACGACAACGTAAGACTCGCCCAATACGTGCGAATACATTTAACGAAACGTTCATACGAATTTTTCATCGTCGCGAAAATAAGCAAAAGCGCTGCTCAATATTTTTTCATCGAATTTCGCAGAGCGGTCTATCACGTATAAAAATTATTTATGATATAAAATAGCAAAATGTAATATTTTTCTCAAAGAAAATCAGACGGAAATAAATGAATAAACCCACTTGCAATCTTTTTTATTTTAATTTTAAATTTTATGATTTGACTAAAATTAACTTTTTTGTAAACAAATTTCAAAATGTATTATGTACTATTACGTTTCAATTCATATTCAACATTAAATATATACCTAATAAAACTTTAAATTGAAATTTTTTAAGAGCATAAGTTTCACTAAAATTTTAATGAACAACGAGGCATCCCAGCTTAGTTTGCAGAAGCTTTTACGACTAATTACCATAAGAAATAATTGATCCCAGTTGGTTCAAATAGACCGTTATTAAATTTAAGATCGGCATTCACAAGCAATAAAATGTATTTTATGTATTTTAAAAAAATATATCTCCTATGTATTTAAAAAATTATGTCTATTAATTTGCATTCTTTCTCCCTCTTTTTCTTTTTAAAAATATTTTGAAATTTATTAGTTTTTTTAAATTTATCGCATTATAAATTCTGTGAAAAAAATTTGCAAGTTGGTTTATTGCAAATCTTAAAAAATTAAAGTTGCTAAAATGTTAACATTTTTATGAATTACCATAATTATTGCTGGAAAATATAACAAATTTATATACAGATAAGTTACATATTAACGAGTATCGTTCTCGATTAACTGAATCTCGATTAAACATTATATTTTTCAAGATGTATTATATAGTTATTTTTACTTTCTATTTTAATTTTATATATAATATTATTTCTCTCTTAATTATCTCAGTCTATTTTAAAGAAGATATTTTTTTAAGTTTTCTACTTTAATATATTTCTAATATGTTTGTTACAACAGCGGTGTTTGAAAATTAAGAATTTTGAATGTTGAACATTTGATTGAAATTTTAAATGTTGTTTTTTTAACAAATAAAAAATAAAACTATATAGCGAACGTAATAAGAACCTCCTCAATTTTCAGGTTTAATATTGATGTCTTAAAGATTTCAAACTTACCTTAAATCTCTCGTTGGTGTTAATGTGCCGTTTGCGTGATCATTTTACGTTGTAAAAGCAGATTTCAAGTTAAAGTGGTTGTTAATACTTATAAACAATCCTCGTTATAAAAAGAGTACTATCGTTAATGGTGCGTAGCACCATTAATTCAAAGATTAATAATTATTTCAAAAACATCATCACATATCAAATAATAATATAGAATAAGGTAATAATAATGAATAAAAAAAGAATAAAATCGAATATTTCGCCCGTTGACTCTTTCTATAGAAATAATAAAATGTCTTTTAGATTCTTTAACTTTTCTTAAGCAATAGGTATTTATTTCTCGCAAAAATATCAAAGATCGATTAGCTATTAAAAATAATTTTTCGCATTCTTCATTTCTCATTTGATATCACGAGATTAGTTTTCTCTCGTTCAAATAATTCTTAAAGAATAATTTCATATGATGTGCTTCGCATACGATATAGCATGAATAAATGATATACTTACATCTCATATTCACTAATATATATAATAGAAATTATTCATAAAATAAAAATAATAATTAGAATAATCATTTTCATTGTAAAGTTCGTAAAAAATATGATTAAACATCTTGAAAACAACTTGAGTTATATAGTAAATTAAAATTCTCTGAATTTCCATGTTTTATACAAAAATCTGAAAAGTTTTCGGTATACGTCCGCCAAGCAACCAAGCGATTAAACCGATTATGAAAAATCTGTGCTAAAAAAATCACGACCTAGTTTGTGTTGCAAACAATGACAAATTGTTTTTATCTGACAATGAGATGAGGTCAATAGAAACTTCAAAATTTTTTACTCGTTACGTCTAAAATAACAAATGTTTGAAGTATATATTTTTGTAATAAAATCACACCCACAATACACATATTTGGAGAAAAAGTTTTCAAAATATTTGTAAAACGTTTCGAAAAGAAAAAATATTTCTGTTAGTTTTTAAAATGTTTCTGGATATCTTTTGGGGTTACATTATATTATCGTTATCAATCATACGCGTCATATTAGTCATTATAAAATGTATGACATGATAAGCAAGATTGATGTAAATAGCGACGGATCCTTTTATTTTCTTATCGGAATAACGTGTGTTCATCCGATGCACTTAGCAGAGCGAATCTACTCAACGGAAACAGAACTTTTTTCATTCTTATTGTATACCGCACGAAGGCTGTCTCCAATGCGAACGTGAAAATGTGTAGAAGTAAAAAGAATACCATTAATTCTTTTCCAATCAATCGATTTCTCGAGCTCGATTACCATCGACTCGGTTGCATTGACGTGATACAAATTGCGCGAGGTACGCGCATTTTCTACTAGCTAATTTAACATCAGACGGGAATTACCAAGCAAGGCAATAAGACTGGGATTTTTATACAGATATCGATTGGGATATCAGACAGAGAGCGAGAAATTTTTATTGAAGATGATTGCAATTATTTTGTTAGATGTTACGTGTTAAGATTAACGATAATTTATTTTGATGTGTGTATTTATCTACGAAATGAGACACGCTTCTATTTTTTTCCACCTTTAGAAATGATATAAAATTAACAATTTCTCACTCACCGACACGTCGAATAGCGGAGTTGTAGTACACAGCACATTGATCTGAAAACAAAATATTTAAATTATGTATATACATGTGTGTGTGTGTATGTGTGCATTTTGAAAGTCTGGAAACGATCGAATATCTCGCATAAACAATGCAATTGAGAAAAAAATGTTTTTATTTTGCATACCTCTCAATTGCCCCGCTGTCGCCCGATGCCACCAAGCCTCCTCCTCCTCTCTTGATCCTTCGTAGCACTCACGGCACTCGCGAAAACACGAATAATTACGATCGCCCGACACTTTACATGGCACTCCCGACACGCGAAACTTTACACGGCACTCCCGACACGACGCGTGAATCGCACTGTGTAATGATACCTGTAACCAATAAAATACACATATATTAGAATAATCTTATTATTTTGCATCGTAACATACACAATAATTGTGTAAGTTAGAATTAATGATATAGAATATCCACGGATTGCAACATATTCGCGCGCGCGAAAACAGATTAGATGGGGTTAATGTTAAAGGGTGAGATTTTGCATCTTGAATCTCTCGCGAAATATTCTCGCATTTCGAACAATTATACGATTACATATGAACGTTGAAATTATTATATGCGATTGATAAATATTACAATACAAAGGTTAGAAATAATTATGTTTACTAATTAATCACAGTGGAACGCAACTCGAACTGCCTGGTTACTTATTCGCGGCGTTTCGGTAATGACCGAAACTATTTTGCTATTCTACAAACATTGGTAACTTTACTCTAATAGCGCGCGCGATACATGATTTCATATTAATAATTATAATTAAAACTCGAAAAAAATTCGTTCGAAAAGATATAGTTTTAGAATAAGTATAATTCTCGAAAATTGACCGACTTCTTTCGTCTTAATATCTATAGATATATATATATATATATATATATATATATATACATCCGATTGTTTTTATTTTACCTTAATTAATTTTTTTGCTTTTAGAAGGTAGATCTCTTTTTACTCGTGTGAAACAAATTTTTCAAATCCTAATAAAGAAAATACTGTCGGACAAAGTAATAGACTGCGTGAAGTTGAGATTTCCTTAGGCATTTTATTCGGTTTTGTTTAATCGCCAGAACTATTTTAGACTATCAAAAACTCTAGAACTATTGAATATAAAGCCAGAGCTCTCAATTATTTATGATCTTCCATTAAATAATTGTGATTAATTTCACACATACTTTATTTTGCTTGATATAATACGCAACTCATCCAAAATTATTTTAAAAAAGTGTATATAAAGCTTTGAGAATTTTAGATTTTTTAAAAAACGAATTGTGAAATATATTACAAAATATATGTAAATTATGATAAAATTTTATCCTAAGTTATGATAATAATTTTTAAATATAAATAATGTGATAAAGATATAAGACTTTTTGCGAAATGAGCTTTAAAGCTACTTGAGTCAAGAAATGTTTCTTCTGCCTTCCCAAAATTTCGATTCAAATACAAATGTGTAATATAATTTAACAAGTTAATTAAATACGAATAAATAATATAGTTTAACTTTATGTTTGTGTGTGGTCTTTACAACAAAATTTTAATGTAACGGTTAAGACTTAAAAAAATCAAATTAAAAGCTAAAAAGAAATTAATAGAAGAATAGTACAATCAGAGATATCTTGTATAAAAGTATTTATAATTTCAGAAAGTACTACTTTGATAAAATTGAAAGATGAAAAGTTTAATTGCAAGCTTTTTTACATATGATTTCTTGAATAAAATTCTGAATCCATAACAAGAAACTGTTTCGATATTAGATACGAAATCGATATATTTATATAAATAACGAAATTGTAAATGAAAGCATCGGGAAACTTAAATTTTTCGATAAGAAAAATGATTTGTAAGAACGTAGTTATCCATTTCACCTTTTTTGTTCAAACCATCGGTATTTTAATTTTACGAGCATCGGAAAATTTTCGCAGAATCTCACAGTTTATGTATATTGTAAATATTATTGGTAAAAATGTATAGAAATAGCCGTGTTGATGAGAATTACATGAATAATTTAAAAACATATGAGATGAGTCTGATCGATATTTAGTCGCGTCCTATTAATTTTTTTATGCACAGTGCATATTTGATCCGTACATATTTGATCTGTTATCTCGCTAATGAGTATCCCCGGCCAGGCGAAACTCGAACTAAATCGGCCAAGGATACGACCTGACTTTATGAGATCTCTCTTATATTAACGTTATCTCGACTGCTCTATCCTTGCTCCACATAAAGAGCCTGCCCTCGCAAGATTCCAGATACACTGTGTCTTTTTTCCCCCCAAGATCTGGTTTTTGTCGTTCGCCAATTAACCGATCCGAAAGTGTTCCTTTTATATTCCCCGCGTGCGCTTGTTGCATCCATCTTTATATCTTCCTGTCGTAAAATCGCTCGATAAATGTGCAATAAATCGCGGATGCATCTAATATCTCACTGATTTGTATGAGAAACAACTCCTGATTTCTCGCACTCGTAGCGATGTACTCTGAATGTCTACAATCCGTATTGATTTATGCAAGGACACATTCGAATTATGCAAGATTTGTACATTCTTGGTTCTTAACCAAATAATCACGTGCTTTACAGTTATTCGTTGCAATTCATAAAGTGTATATCATATTCTTGCAAATTGAATTTTCGGAAATTTATTTATTTGATCGAAAAATTCAATTCGATTCCTAGATAGCACCATGTCCAAAATTGGTACATAAGACATCTTTAAGAAATCTTATGATATGATATCCTAAAGACATCTTAAAAACATCTTAAAGATGTCTTATGCACTAATTTTGGACATGATGCTATTTGGGTTATCACATTTTATATTTAAAATTAAAAAAGTTGTAGGAAAAAATAATATCGATTTGAAATCTCTGAGTAAAATCAATGACATTCGAAATATTGCATGATTTATCCTTCCGATATTGACGTTATTGTTCCGAATAGAAAGTATCGATACAGGATCATAAGTCATGGAAGCGCTACACGTAATACCTTACGGAGGTAGAGGTCTTCGCAAGCCCGGCTACTTTCCGATCGACCGACCGGTCAGATCCGGGCCGCGCGCATATGAATGATACTATCGCGGCGAAATATTGTTGCCATAGTTAACGAGATCGATCTCCGAGAGGCAGCATACGAACGCTCGTACGCGTAGAGCCGAGTTGATCTTCGCTTCACCCGTACTTCCTCTCTCTTCCTCTCACCCACCCAGAGGAATCTCTCTCTCTCCCTCTTTCGTACTGATGTGTGCCAGCATTTCAATCGCTAACTGTCGAAAAGTGAGATATAGCTAATCGGCCGTAAGCTTTCATCCCTGGTGCTCGTTCACTGGCACCCACGGATGGAAGCACATCTCCCTCCGATGATATCGAACCCTGTCCTTTGTGAAAGTTCACGCGGGTTTCGGACCACCGACGTGCGAATCTCTTACAGGGCTGCACCGATATCTTTTGTTAAACGATGCATCATCGATCAATTAGGTTTATATCATTAACGAAGCGCAACGCCAGTTCGTTTACGCTGTAAGTTAAATTTTGGAACAATATCATTTCTATCAAAGTGTGCAGAAATAACCGAATTGAAAGGGCCGACGTTTAAAATTAATTGGAAAGGGGTCACCCGTCGATTTAATTTGTAAAAAATATCGATCGGCATTAAGTAAATATTGATATATCTTATAAAAGTCCTCATATATATTTGCTCGCGTGGCAAGAGGAATGTAACTAGTGTGAGAAATAAATTTTGCAAGGAAAACAATATAAAAAAACGTTCCTGATATTTTTCCATTAAAGTGAAATGTACGCTACGCTACATAAACAAACATTAATTAAATTATACAAGAAATTACACAATGTGCATATAATAATACTACTTTTAAAAATATTTTTAAAATAATAAAATTTTTTGCCCTATATTTTTATCTTATATTCCTTAGAAACTTTTTCAATTCGCACCAACTAACTGAATAAAAATATTAAACTAAAAGAAAAATATTAGATTACACAATATCGATTCATCAAAATATATAAAATCAAATGGAAAAAGTAAAATATCATTACTGCAACTTCTCCGATATCTAGTATCAAACTGACCGCGATCTTTGCAACTTTAAACAACTACGTACAGCATCACGAATGCAAGTCGAAATATACGAGTCGATGAGATTTTTTCTATAAAAGAAATGTACCTATTTTATCAAGATTCTCAAAATTTCACCGTTGGCACATGCGAGATAAGCATGTCGCATAAGCGCCGTTGGGAAATTCAAGCTCCCATTCGTGAGAAAGAGAGAGAGAGAGAGGGAGGAAAAAGCTGAAGGCTTTTCGATAAGCTTTCCGGTTAGTTCTCAAGTTTTCGATTAGTTTTTCGGTTACGCGACTCGCGATTTCCCGCGGATATAAGCGTTCGTTGTATCCGCGGGATATAGATTATCGGATATTTACCGCGGTAGTCACTGAGAAGGGGTGGAAAACGCGAGAGGAAACAGATGGGGTGGAAGGGCAAGAGGAAAATCCCAGGCACTGTTGAGGATGCGATTGAGATTAAACGGAAATGCGAGTCTACCTGCCGCAACGGCCCCGCTTTTATTCGCGCTCTGCTTTGCGACTTGTGTGGTTTTGCCTCAAGAGCTATATATACTCAATGTAAAATTGAATTTCAATTTCTCGCCCCCGACGCGAAGGAGCGACTATTATTTTCGATGAAGGCACGCGACACATAATCTTATTGTTCGTAATGGGGCATTCGCCGCGTAACGCGCGCGAGAAAACTCACGATATCGTTCATAAACGGGATACTGTCCATTATTTTGCGCTCGTTAAATCTACATACTACAGGCCACCCCTTGGTCGACCGGATATCTTTACAATCACGTATATTCCTTCGACGAGGTTAATTTTAAATTTTCTCAGGCGGAAACTGTCATTCACATTGCACGCCTAAATTTATATTCGGCTAAATATACAGATAAATATTAAATGGAATCTTAAATCGAATTGAAAAAAACATTTAAAAATTTCTATTTTTCAGGAAATACAAAAATTACATTAATAAATTAGCATTAATAAAAATTGCATAATATTTCATTTCAATTTGTTTCATTGTTCTTTCTATTAAAATTATAATTTTTATATATAAATAATACTTATAGAAATGATATCGTTAAACATTTATTTTATTTCAATTTTTAAAAAATAAATTTTAATTAAAAAAACCTAAAATATTTGTATCTTTTGCATCAAATTAAATATATCCAAACAAAGTAATAAGTATTGACAAGAGATTCAGATTAAATTAATTTAAAATAGATACAATTTAAATTGAACTAAATTTAAATAAAATTAAATTAAAACTAATTAAAGCTTAAATCTTTGCAAACAGCTAAATTAATAAAAAATAAGTTTTTTATTTTAAAATATTTGATTTATAAATATCTCATGACGATTTTAAATTTTATTTTCTTTGCATGACGATGAATCTCTATTTGATATCATAGAATATAATAGTACTATAACATTAATTATGTAATTGTTATTAGAATATCCTTTGATATGAATGATAAGTTAAATAAACACCCACCCCACTAACAATAAGCCTTGCGAATTTTTGTAAATACATAGTAAAGTAAATGTATTGGAAGGAGCGCGTGGCAATCATTCTTCGAACCGGACGGCCAGCCTAAAACGAAAGTTCAAGAGAGGATACGGGCTATGTCAAAGTTAAGCCTGGAATGTGGATTACGTATACTTGCGAAGACGTAGTTAACCCCACGCTAGCACTGATATACTAATTGAATTAGTTATTTCGAAGCAGAAAGTTAAGGGCACGTCTGCGCCAAGTTTTCAACATGAAATAGCTGGCAGAATCGACGTGCTAGCACACCGAGTTCGAAAGTTCTTATTAACCCGGAAGTTTCGTTCAGTATCGCGCCTGAGTGTTATTTAATCACTAATTCGAAGAATATATGTGTGGCCTCGCGCGCTTTTATGAGAAATGAAGAGGGGAGAGAGAACTTTTCCCCGATTAATTTCAATGCCCCGAGGGCCAACATTATTAATAACAGATTCTGGAATGCATGGAACCATAAGTCTGTGGATCCACTCCGCGAAATACTGTCCATTTTAATTACTACAATCGTGCCTATCAATTCTTTGTTTTATTTTTTTTTTTAATGAATATTATCCCCCTATATTCTTGGCTTTCGGTTTTTTGGCAAACGTTGCGCGAAATGCTGCTTAACGAGGAAATGAATAATTATAATCTCATGCTAGTTACACTTACCAAGGTCTAATTTGCACATCATAATATTCGCGAAATGGATTAGAGGAATTAATAATTCATTCTATTGAGAGCAAAATTCTCTACTCAAAGCTTTTCAATCTACCACCTTGGAAGGCTGCGTTTATTCTCTTTCCTTGATAAACGCATACACGGGCAGCGATTAAAATATTTTATACATATAAATCTCGTATTTAGAATTATAAATCGATTTTTCTTTCTAAAATAGATCTGATGAGAGCAAGTTTTATTCTTAACAACAAAATTTGGCACACTAGCTGAGTAAAAAATCATTATTGATATAAATTATTTAAAATATATTTCAAGTAAATATTTAAAAAATAAAAAAATGTTCGAAAAAACGAATCAGATTCTTCTCTCTTCTATTCATATTATATTAATATCTATATTAAAAAATATGAACAAGTTTTACTCTTAACAACAAAAATTTTGTACATTAGTCGAATAAAAAATCATTATTGATATAAATTATTTAAAATAGATTTCAAGTAATATTTAAAAAATACAAAATATTCGAAAAGAAAAATAAGATTTTTCTCTCTTCTATTTATATTATATTAATATCTATGTATATTAGAAAGAAAATTCTACTACTTGTGCATTAATATTTATTCTGAGCCACTAATTTAAACAATTAGCAGCAATAATTATGATTGAGTCTATGAAAAAAGATATCAACTTATGACTCACCGGAACGATGTAATTTACTGCAGTGAAGACGAAATGCTCTGCATCTACAAAAGAAAAAGATGCTATATTAAGATAAAGCTTGCGTATAAGTTTCATTTAGCAATATACTTGTAACATATTAGAAAAATAAATGGTAGAATACGTATGTGTGTGTGCAATATATACGTATACACATATATGCGAATCGCACACGTATAGGGAGCTAATGGCATGTCGGAACTAGTGTTGAATCATTTGCACGGATTGCATATAGGTTTACAGTGGTACTGCGAGAGAGATACCAGGGTGATCTTACCATGCTGCAGGAGATATAAGCCGCTTTATGTTCTCCTGTCCCATCTACAACTGTAACGTTGTCGCCTGCGAAGTTATAGTGTCGATTGACGCGTAGATAGCAGGTTGGCTGGTGAAGTTAAAGCTGATATCTCCCGCGATGTTTTGTTATCATTAAGCCGATTCTGTAAAACGTTAATGCAAAAAAAGCGCATGTATTATTAAACTTCTCGACAATGTCTAACAACTGGTACATCTCCACGCTATTAGCACGCATTTATTTTTTATGTAATTCGTAGACTCGTAGAGTAGACGAAGCTCTCGTGCCGAATATTTCATATCGAAAAACGACTGCTCTCCCAAGCGATAAAAATTTAAACCGTATGAATAATTAGATATAGAGGAGATAATATGAAAGCGGTACATTATGTTATACGGCGACAAGATTATCATACTTTATTTAAAACCTTTTCGACAAGCGTTCATGGCCCGAAGATAGTTTTAAATTGAAAATATATATTCCGGCCATATTTTCTGGATATATATACGCGGCTTCCCGCCATAATGAGACTATTAACCTAATGCAATTTCCTATACGAGACATGAGTTTATTACTTTTATATAACGGAATTTATATATCTCCAGTAATTTGTACGTTCGTGTGTCATTTTCTAAGTAAAGATTTTGGATTTTAAATCGACATACCTCGGATATTTCAGTTATGCGTCAGACGTACGATGCGGTGCGTGATAGAACTGTGGCGTAGTTTCGGGGAGAAGAAGCGGGGGTACGCGAAGTTGGCGCGCTTCAAGTTTCGATATGATGTTCGAGCGATCGCGTGCTGATTGCGCGGTATTTGTCGGGCTACTATCGGACCGCTACTACTTGTAAGAACCAGGAGTACGGAATACACTGATTGCAGGCTTGTAGCCTGGTGCGGCTGCGGCAAAGTTCACCCCTTTGCCCGCGTGTTTGTGCTGTCTGTTCGTGAAAGTTATCATCTCCCGAATGAAGTTTGCACTTTTCCCCCGCACGTAAAGATCATCGCGATTCCGAAGGGCAGGACAGGAAGAAGTGACGGGCGCCAAGCAAGGGGACCGGGCATAATTTATGACGGACGAAATCAATGATGACTCGACTCATTTGCGACCCACACACAAACTTTGACTTATTTTTCGATTTTAGTTCACTGCTGATAAGGCGCACGGAAAAATATAATTAAATGGCAAAATCAGACAATGATAACAATCTCATATTATAACTTATATCTAGAATACATATTGTTTTTATGATTTTATTACGTTTAGGTAATAGAATGTTGTGTGTGGGAAGCGGAATTTATATGTATCGTTCGTGAATATCTAATCAGCTCCACCGGAGCAACAATTTTATTACATTTTTGTAGAATACAGATTCCTACTGTAATGCTTATAATTAAATATCTTTTGTATGAATATTATCATTCAAATAAATGTGCTTAAAATTTGTTTACCCCTTTGAATAATAAAAAAAATGTTTTATATTAATATACATATATTACCCTGGTAATGTATATAATTATATAAAAAATATTTATATTTTGAAAATAATATTCATATTTATATATTTAAAAAAGTAAAATAGAATGAAACAATATTATATATAATATATACATAAAATATTGTTTCATTTTATTTTATGCATGTGTGTTTGTATATTATAATTAAGAAATTTTAATTATACCCGTATAGAAGATTTCACGTTTCGATATCACGAACTTTGTAGAATGTAGATATGAGCGAATTTATTTGAATTATATCACGACATCCAGAAGCCAGCCTTTTCTCTATTTCTGCCATTTTGCACAATAAATCGATAAATATCGAATTGGGAAAATCGACTGAAAAAATTTATAATTATAAATATTTGATCTACGTACATAAAGCATAGTATTAAAGCAACAAAGCATACATACTTTTAACTACACATAAATGAATTTCCGTCAATATATCTTGCAATGCAAGTCCTTTGTTCAACTTCAGCTCTTGAATTTCTTAATAATATATATTAAAGATTATATAATTTTGAAATTTATGAGAAAAAATTATTATTTAATTATTTTATAAGATTTATATTAATTATAAAAGGATACTCTTGTAACATGTATCATAAGGTTCATTAAGCAACCAATTTATAATAGCATGAATATCACTTGGTAACGGATGTCCAACACAGTTATATACATTCTCTTGATTTACTATACCATAAGCAAACCATGTACTTTGAAGTACACTTATTACTTTTCTCATATCACCACCACTTAATGTCATTAATGCTTCCTTTCCATCCTCTGTAACATTTAAGCTATACAATTTTTTTATTAGAAAATAAGATATGTAGAACAAATTATGAATTGATAATTTAAAATAAAATTTTGCTTACTTCTCTGCATCAATAACATGATTTAATCTTGGCATTATCTGTTCTGCTGCAAGAGGCAGAAATCTAAACCTGGTACAACGAGACTGTAAAGCCGGAATGATCTTACTAAGGTAATTGCATATGATGCAAAAACGTACATTATCTGTATATTTTTCAATAACTAGAAATAACATAAAATGAAAGAATTGAGAATAAAATAAAGAATTGGAAGTCTAACAATATATAAAAATTGAAAACAACTTACTTCTTCTCAGTGCATTTTGAGCATCAATTGTCATGGCATCTGCTTCATCCAAAATAATTAACTTAAACGCAGATTTATACATAGTGCCTGTACTGGCAAAACTCAAAATTTGACCTCGCACAATACCTATGCCTCTGTCATCAGAAGCATTTAATTCCAGTACCTAAAGTGTAACAAATAATTAGTACATGTGAATAAAGAAAACAAGATTACTTAATGATAAATATACAACCATTGAATTGAATTGTGCTGGGGTGTAAAGTTTACGGGCACATGCTAGTATAGTGCTGGTTTTTCCTGTTCCAGGTGGTCCATAAAGAAGCAGATGTGGCAGTTGATTTTCGTCGATGAATTTGTTTACTGTATAACAGACAAATTCAACTTTAATAATTGTAATAATTTAGTTAATAAAGTATGTACATTTCGATGTATATTTACTTACTCGTTTTTATTATTGTTTCGTGAGAAATAAGTTCGTCCAATTTTTTGGGACGATATTTCTCGACCCTAGAATATAACAAAGATTTTCAGTCCAGAGACTCAGTGACAGCTTAATCATTATACTAACCATGGTAGATTGACATGTTGTTCATCAGTGGATGTCATTCTGTCAATAATTAGTTCGTAATTAATAATGTTTATGTCGATTTGACGGTTACTTTATTGCCGCGCGTTTTGCTCATCAACCATAGAATATATATTTTTGTAGATGATTTTACCAATTTCTGAAAGGCTGATTCCACAGAAATAATGGATATCAGCCTTCTTTCTGTTTTCTCTGATATATGTATAGATGGCGTTCATAGATATTTAACAAAAATGACTTTGGAACAAAGGGATTGAAAATCCTTGTCGGAGTAATGTGGATACACAAATAGTTTTTGTTGCATTTATTGCGTGTATATAATAAGATATGTGTCAATTATGACACTTTTATTAGTGAATTTCACCGAAACTACGAATATTCGCAACTGGTGATTTCCTGATCGAGATTCCTGTTGAGAATTCTTTAAATAAAAATGTTAGTATGCGCAAATTATGTGTGTAATGATATATAAAATTATTTAAACAATACACCAAATTATAATTAAGAAAAAATCCAAATTTTATGTGACATTTTTATCATGCATCAATACAAATGTGTGCTATTTACTATCATTTTTTGAAAGCATATAAATATTTACAGATGTTTAGTCCTATACAAATAAAACATGAATGTACAACTGTAGAAGATGTAAATACCAATAATAGAATTAGAACTTCAGATAATTCCATATATCCTTTTATCAATCAAGATGTTGAATATAAACATCGCCAGTTATCTCAGTTTTGGGAGCAAACACAACTATCGAATGAGACATCTGCAAAAAATGAAATTCATGATCAACAAACTATGTATCAAGCAGAGGCAAGTATCTATACATTATTATATAAGTAACTAGCACCTTTATTATATATATTTAATTTTATATTCTAGGATGCTGGCAATTTACCATATATGAAAGATTATTCGCAAAATAATATATTCTATCAAGTTAATCAAGAAGATGGCAACAATCAGACAATGCAGACAAATAATCAATGTCACCAGAGTACAAACAGTGTTGTCATAGTACAAGAGAATAAGCAGTCACAGCTATCACAAGATCTACAAAATGTAGGAAATATTAATCAGACACTGGCAGGACAACCATCAATCATTGTAAAAAACAATCGTCTTGGGAGACCATCAAAAAGTTCCACAGAGTCTGGTATGGGGAAGAAATTAAAATGTCAATGTGAGATTTGCTTTAAAGAGTTTGGACACAAGAGCAATTTATTTATACATATGAGAACTCATAATGGGGAACGACCATACAAATGTAATCAATGTGAAAAGTGTTTTACACACAGTGGAAATTTGGCTATCCATATGAGAACACATTCTGGTGAACGACCATATGGTTGTCAGATATGCGGAAAAATGTTTAGTCATAGTGGTAATCTCTCCACTCATTTGAGAACTCATTCAGGGGTGAAACCTTACAAATGTAATGTGTGTGGTAAAGAATTTAGGCATAGTGGCAATTTATCGATACATGAAAGGATACATTCCGGAATTAAACCATTTCAATGTAAAATCTGTGGGAAGGAATTCTATCATAGCGGTAATTTGACAACTCATATGAAAAAACATCCTGTAAATACAAACACAAATGCAATCGACTGTGAAAATGATCAAAAACATATATTACATTCTGAGGTAGATGTTAACAATACTGCTTCTTCGAATTATTTTAATAATGTATCTTTAACGCTCAATGATAACATTAAATCTATACATAATACTAATAATGTGGTTCCTATAAAAAATGAAAGTACAGAAGACACTGTATTAAACACTGTAGGATGATTAACATTTACTTCCAGAAATTGAAATTCTATAAAATTAATATTATTATACACGAGTGTATAATTTGAATCACATAATTTGTTACAAACTAATATTTTAATAACTAGTTAAGATATTTAACAAATTCTTAAGTTTGATGAAGAACAAATCTGCAATTTTATAATTTATAATATAATTATTATAAATGTATATAATTTCTTTAAAGCAAAGTTGCTTTTTAAGGTCATAAAATTATTTTGAACTTTTTATTATAATATATATATTTAAATAACAATGTATATCAAACAAAATATCAAGAAATTCTTTTTGATTAACAGATTTTGATTTGTAACAGATTACATGATTCACCTATTCAATATATTTTGAAATTTTACAAATAATTAAATCTTTATAGCATTTTTTTAATGCTGTACTTGTAAATGAGTAATTTTTTACTGAAAAAGGTAACAAGTTACCTTTGTTTATACACCTTTGTGCAGTTACATAATAGTCTTCCTGTATTGTGAGTTTTAAATGTAACATTATTATATAGTAATATAAAAAATTCACTTTTAAAAATTTTATAGACTTATTTATATAATAGATCAGTGGGATATGATTATGTAATCTGTGATGCTTTTGAATTATTAAGATAGGATCTGACAAGATAACGGAAACATTTATTTTCGTAAAAAAATTTATTTATATAAATTATTAACATATTTTTCTTACTTTTCTTGTTCAATAATATATTTATATAAGTACTTTATAAACGACAATTTTAGATTTTCTAATTCGCTTTTGAGTTAAATGAGCAAATTATTGCAATTATTATCAACACCTTTTGATTATACAAAGATAATGCATATAAAAATAATAAAAATAAATAGTGCAGTTTGTATGAATCTTGTTTTGAGCTCGTGTTTTGCATATGTGCAATTTTACATGTAAGAAATTAATGATACATGTATTTGTTAAAATACTACATTTTTTGTTATCGCGCTATTTTTTACGTATTTATTTTTCTTTTATTATTATATAGAATTTAATTCAATAAATGATATTTCTACTTTTCATTCTTTTACATCATATTTCATATTGTAGATATTGGTTGAATGATAGTTTGCAAGATGAGATAAGTGTGTTAAAAACTATGTAACTCTTGATCGCGCGCGCGAACATAAAATTTTATCTTATTTAACATATTTTAAATACTTTTTATGTAATAATATATAATAATAAATTTTTAAACAAACTAGTGCACGTGTCTTTTATATAAAAAATTTCTTCTTTTTTTATTATATACAATTCAATTTAAATGATATTTTATTATTCGAAGTTTCAAATATAATCTATATTGTTAATATACATTATGAGATATTCTAACATTATATATAAAATTTCATGTATAATCTCGAGCATAAAAATTAATACTTTTAAAAGAAGTTATGTTTTGTTATGTGTGTATATGTTGTATGATTCTAATATTACTATAAGAGATTTAATATTTTTTAGTGCCCTATTATAAAATTATTAATTTATTTATATTAGATAAAACTATGGAATGTAGATTACTGGATTTTAATACCTGTTATAAAGTCATTGGTATAGACTAGGGTAACTACGATGTTAACATCATAAATATTATTTTATAAAAAGATCTTCCTCTTTGAGCCCTCTTTACTATACTGCTTATTTGCATTAAATAAATATAATTACTGAAACAGTTATGCAATTAACGTACGACTTTTAAAGGAACAGTCATGTTTCGTGGTAGACGTGCTGAAAGAGCTTCTGCTACATTTTCAGAAAGTTCATGCCAAATATATTTTCCAATTATAGGTACGTCTTCCAAAGGCAATTTGAAGGATACCAATAATGTCAAGCATAGACCATCTCCTCCTTGTCCACCACTAAATTCTACAGACAACAAACCATGTGGCTTATGTGGTGCTACATCGCTTCCGAATATTTCCTACAAAAATGTAATAAATGCATGAACATATATTTATATATGTATATATAGCGAAATTTTTTAAAATTATATATTTATTTTTAAATTTATTTTTTAACAAAAATATATATTTACTTTTTCTTTAGAAAAATAATATCTAGAGAAGAACATATATATTTAAGTTTTTTTATAGTAAAAATAAATTTAAAAAAATTTTTACATACACAATATAAACTCAATTTCAATATATGTATACTCACGGTCATAAAATTATGCAAAGTAGACAGCAAATTACGATTTGGATTAATTTCACAAATTGGTGGATTATATTGTTCAGTGTCAGATATAAGCACATGTAATCTATTCCTATTTTGATAAAATTTATTAATTTATTTTTTATCTTGTATATATTAATTTAAATATAATTATATAATTATAATGATAATTTTATTAAATATAACTTATATGTATTTCACTTACGTTGCCCTTTTTTTAGATGTGACTACTACTCTCAACAATAATTTTGTATGCGGTTTAATCACAGGCATTAAATAGGGATGTTGAGAAGTAGATTTATTTGAAACATAACTTCTGCCTCTGTCTAAGAGATATATGATATCATTAGACCTTAGTGGCAAATCATTTATATTTCGTGTCCAACATGCCTGTAATGATTCCTCATTTGCCTGATCAGGTGTTTTTAGAACACCGCCAACTATATCTCCAGTAAATACAAAGCGAAACCATGTACCGTTTGCACATTCTACCAATATTAGAGATGTTGGTGCTATTATTAGACCTGTCTCTTCCAAAACTTCCCTTTTCACAGCACTTATAAGGTTTTCATTCTTCTCCACTCTACCAGCTGGTAAGTACCATTTTCCGGAACAAGAAGCTTTCGCTTCTTGCATCATTAAAACTTCACCTTGATCATTTATAACAACAGCAGCAACTATGTATGTCACTGTTTTTAAGCAAATTGGAACATATCCTGTTAGTTGACCTGATTTTGCACCTATAAAATATATTAGATTAATTGTATTAAAACATGCTTTCTTTTTTTTTGTGAAAAAAAAGATTAAAAATTTTACATTTTCTGATAATTATCATATAAATAATTTGACATACCTATGGTGTCACTCGCCAAAGTATGTACATTACATATGTCATCATTTTCTAATGCTTGTCCGGCAAGCAATAATTGAACTTGATTCTCGATAAAATCTGACATGTTATGTGTAAATAAAAAATATTTCGTGTTGTATATAAATGTAAAACGCAATTAAGATATATATAAATGTAATTTTTTAGTTACTAACAACTTTGTATGATCAGTGTAATAAACACGTGAAAGTGACAACTATTAGCTTGTAACTTGTAAATATGCATAAAAATAAATCTAAGGTATGCGCTTTTAGTTGTGTCTCTACTGGTGCTAAACTACGAAATTCCCTATGTGCAAATTGTCTTTACACACTTTAGCTAAAAGAAATGTTAAACAAATATTTTGCATTCAAGAGATGAAGAGATGTTGAAGAAATCATTTTTTTTCTTAATTTTTATACAGAGGTTATAAAGTGCAATGACAGATGCATTCGTGCAATCGGAGTAGACTGATTGAACTGTCAAATATGGTTTCTGATGTTTACCAAGTTTGCTAAAAATAATTTGCTAAAAAGAGACAATTTGCAACATCTGTAGCAAAATATTGAATAATAACGTAATATTGAATGTCAATTGTTGAAATTACATTGTTGATTGTTATGAAAATAATATCAGTTTGCAACATGGTCTAGGGATATGGATCATCGAATATTCTTCCATGGTTAGGCATTGTTGTGTGCGTGACATTCAATTAATTTTAGCAAAATATACAGTGATGTAGTTATGAGAGAAACCGGCATTTGAAATCTAAATGAAAATAAATTGAAAGATGGATATTTTAAGCATATTGATTGTAATAACTCTGATATATGGTTCATTATTCTTTTTTGATATATTTTTTAAGGTAAATCATGCAATTTTCATATGATATTTCTACTTTAATTTTATGTTCATAAGTTTTGATATAAAAATTTACAATTGAATAATGTTTATGATATATACAAGTGAGCATTTTTATATGCTACAAAATTACTACATTAAAGCTTTTTGTTATATGCATTCTATTATTCTAAAATAGATTTATTATAAATGTGAATAACTGTGAGACTAACTCTTATTTTATTTTTCAGTCTTGTTCGCATTTTCCATATATTTATTTTTTGGAGAATACTGGCTTAGAAATTCATATTTTGAGAGTGAAATGGTTTACAACCGCTTTCAATCGCAAGATTATAAAATGGGGAATGGATCGCTCTAGATTTTGGACTGCTTGGTTCAATGCTGGTGTCATTATAAGCATTATACTCTTACCAATAGCTACTATCATTATTTTAAAGATGACATTTAATCTGTGGCTAATTGGATCCTCAAGCGATAGTAGTTCAGGAGTTATAATAGAACCTATGGTACAGAAAAATAAAGCTCATATTAGAAAAATAAAGATTATGTTTATGAGTAGGATACTTATCAATAATTTTTAACATAGAAAAGATTTTATAAAATTATAGAACTTAATTTCAATTTTGTTGATTGTTTCTTTACTTTACATGGTTGGTTATGATATATTAAAATTATAATGTAATGCATGATAAATTATTTTAGCCTAAATAATAGCTTAAGTTTTTTATATTTTTAATATATTTTTCTTTTATATGCATATTATTGTCATAATTTTATAAATGTTTTAGTTACCAGGTGTGGATATTCCATTCAATGAAATTGGCTACTATACAACAACACTAGCAATATGTAGTATAGTTCATGAATTAGGACATGCTCTTGCTGCAGCGAGAGAAGATGTGCAGCTATATGGTTTAGGAATCTTGATTGTTTTTATAATTCCAATAGCTTACGTAAATATAAATAATGAACAACTAGTCGCATTGCCATTGAAAAATCAGTTACGCATTACATGTGCAGGAATTTGGCACAATATTATTCTTGCTACAGTAGCAGCAGCAATTCTTGTATTTTCTACATGGCTATGGGCACCGCTTTATAATCTTGGCACTGGGATTTATGTAAAGACTATTTTACCAGTAAGTGACAAGATTAAATCATTTAATATTATTTTACCTAAATATATCATTACTTGCATATTTATCCATTTTATTATTTTTATAGAATTCACCAGTATTAGGACAAACTGGTCTTTTGGAACGTGATGTAATATATAAATTAAACAATTGTCCTATAAGGTATAGTGAAGATTGGTACGATTGTATACTGCATGCAGTGCAACATTCAACACCTGGCTATTGTGTTAAACAATCATTTATCCAGGTAATATACAATGTATTTAGATTATCATTCTTTCTCTTTATATAAACTTGAATCATTTCATTAATTAAAATCTGTGCCATTTGTAATATTTTTTTAATAGCCTATATTATAATATTTAACAATTTCTAATTCTAATATCTTTATGTATAATTCTGATGTAATCATATTATAGGATTTTGATGAATCAGTACCGGCTAAACAGAAAGCAAATGGAGCTGTGAATTGTTGTACAAGTGATAGTGAAATGGGTGGTAGCTTGTGTTTTGAATATATTGAAGGACCACAAGCTGCTCCTCTTCATTTACCACCACATTCTTGTCTTCCAGTGAGGACTATGATTAATCAGTCACAAAATTTTTGTCAAGCTAGTCACGAGTGTCTATCTCAAGATACTCATTGTATGAAACCTTCTTTAGATAATGTGACAAAGGTGAATAGTAACAGGAAATGTATAACTGTTTAAATAAAATTCTTTAAAATCACTATCTCTAAAAATAATTTTTAAATAAATAATTTTATATTGCAGATTGTACAAATAAAGAGAAAAGCAGGTAAAGATGTGCTATACTTTGGACATCCAGCAGATATTTACAGAACTGTTGATGTATCAGATTGGGTACCAAAATATTCTTTTCTTTATCCTAAGTTGCCCGAATCAATGGCATTACTTTGCAAATATATCACGGTATTCTCAGCAGGGCTGGCAATTATTAATGTTGTGCCTTGCTTCTTTCTGGATGGTCAATATATTATAAATATAGTTGTACTTTATTTATTGAACTCCATGCCACACAATAAAAATGTCAGAGAAGCCACAATACTTACAATTACGAGCATAGGTACATTACTTCTTATAATAAACTTAATGTATTTGCTTATCAATAAATTACTATGAATAATCATATTTTTACTTTTGTCATCTACATGTTTTTTGATATTATAAAATAATTTTCTCTATCATATAATAATAATAATAATACCCCTAAGTATGACTTTAGAAAAAAGATTTCCAAAAATTTTTAATAATATATCTTTTAATATAGTTTAATATTTTCAATTTAAATATTTTGTAAAAATATTAAATTCTAATATATTCTTAAAAAATATGTAAGGAACAACATGTTTTTTTGAATGCTTTAATATAAATTTAAAAATATTCTTTCTAAAATTGTATTTATTAATATACACTAGCTAGCAATATACTTGTAAATATTTACGGGGAAGTAATGAGAAATATATCTGTATATTTATTGTATTTTGTTTACCTTATTATAGTTATAGTATACTATATATTCCATGAAAATTATATTTTTTACAGTGAAGATCCCATTTATATGTGCAAAATGCAAGATTTATTATCGCCTTGCAGCTCCATCTGTATCCAATGCTGAAAAAATTTGTATTGTGAAATATAAAATAATTATCAACTAACCAAATAGTAAAAAGAATTAATAAAAAATGAATTACATCATAAGTCTAAAACTGATTTGAATCTTTTATAACAATTATATAATTAATTACAAGATATTCAATTTGCACTATATAGTTGTCCATTTATGAATACTTACTTTTTCCATCGCATGCAACAATTTTTACTTTATTTACCATTGCAACCTCTTGAACTTCACGAAATTCAACATCATTTAGCATAAAAGTCCATACATTATCACAAAACCTATAAGTGTTTAATTTGTTAGCCTGTAACAGAACAATTTTAAACTTTAGACTTATACAATAAAGAATTAAGTAAAGAAAAGACTGCAATAAAGAAAATTACCTTAAATGTAAGTCTTGATTTAACTCTGGTTGCAAGAGCTTGATTAATAGCTTTATCAAATTCTAGCAATACCTTTTTTGCAAGTGTTGGTGTTATTTGTCCATACTGAAACACACACATAATATATATTATTATTAAGATGTAATAAAATTAATGTTTTAAATTCTAATAATATATATTGTTGATAAAAATATCTATATTATTTTAAATAGAATCTTTTGGTAAGTCTTTTCGATTTCATAAAAAGAATTGTTTAAATCTTTTTGATTTTATCTTTCAATTTTATATATAAATTTTACTCTACAGCATATATATTATAAATCATAAACTTAATTAATTAACGTTGTTATTTAATATAAATTGAGAAAAGTATTGTCTAGATGGTAGCTAAACCTAACCTATCTTTATTATTACTACGGATTCACCTGCACCAATTCTTCGAGACTTTCTTGAAGCGTGTTTCCCAATGTAGTATTTCTATATAATTGATAAGACATTTTTCCTAAAATATGTCGTGATAATTCCAAACTACACGAGATGTATCTACCATCAACAAATAACCTTTTGCATAACTCGATGTGTATTTTACCTACGTCCCACGTAACATTGGAGAGGAACGAGGAACGAGAAACGAGGAACGAGAAACGAGGAACGAGGAACAAGTGTCGCGCATGCGCGATAGCGCAAGTGCGAGCAAACGTCGTCAGTCGCGTATATATTTTTAGTAAGAGGTATCTTTGGAACCCCTGCAGAAAAAAATAAGAAATGTAACGATAAGCGACATAAAAGTTTTTTAAATATTGCATCTGCAGCGAGAAAATATTATATCGTTATTTATGTCAAAATACATTTTTTCTAGAAAATTAATCTATTCTATTATTGTATATGTATGCATGAAATATTAATAGTATACGCTTAATGTAACATTTTATGTATTTTATATAATATTGATATAACAAAATAATTAAATAATTAAATAATTTGTGTGAATGTGTTTAGTACAGGGCTCTATCCGTATCCGAGTACGTGTCTGTCGAAATTAGTCACGTGATCATATTTACGCATGCACCTGAAGTTCCCGCCTGAAGGGATTCTTTTCGTCACGCAATGTCCGACAGACATTATCTAGTGCACATTATTACGGCAATTTATTGAGGTAATGAAGAAAGAGGTAAAGAATTAATTTAATGTCTTCAAATATGAAGGAGCAATATAAATGTAATATAAAATATGAAGGAACATTTGTTGCATTAGATACACACGATTGTTCAATCATTATATGTTATTTTTTATGCAAAAATTCATCTGAATTTGGAAGCTTTCGTGCGCAGCAAAAGTGCCACAATAATTAATTTCTCTCATTAATCTTTTCTTATCGCGTACACATTATTTTGAATTCAAAGTCTAATGTTCAATGTAATAATTTTGTGACAAAATATATATTCATACTTTTGAGCGAAAAAGATGATCTATAAATATCATAATCAGCAATTCAGGAAACATTGGATTTTTATTATTTATTTATATATATATATATTATTATAATATATATACATAATAGAAATGCAATATTTCCTGAATTCCTGACTATAATATTTAGACCATCTTTTTCGCTCAGAAGTATGAATATATTATTTTGTCATAAAAAAAAAAATATATATATATAATATATATATATATATGTATTAATAGGTGCGTTCGATAAATCACTGACACAAAATAATAATCGAACGTGATTGGTTCCCATTTTTAACAAATAGGTTTCCCTATCTAACATTTTTGTATATTTTTGCATCGACTATAGGGGGCGCGCAATCTATATACATTACGTGTTCTCAAACTCTCAACTATACATAGTTTACACGTTCGACCATAATGATCCTTCCGAAATTACAGTGCCGCGATTTTTGATAGAATTTAGATATTGTAGTGAGTGAAACGTGTCGCGTAGTGGATCGCAGAGTATTCGTACTCCTCGCGATTAGTACTATATAATTAGCGTGAAAGTGAATCTTGCGCGCGGAAAATCGCGAGTAAAGTGTCGGACGAAAAATCGTCTCGAAAAAGTGGCGGACAGTCCTGAAATCATGTGCGTGCCGTACATGCGCCGTGCAATCGTCCGTATTATATATCGATATCGCGATGATAATCCACGTCTGCGTGCGCGAAATTGATCGAAATCGTTGCACAATTCGCATTCTTTTCTCGTCGTAGCGCGACGCAAGTGCGTGATGCACGCCAGGTATGTCCATATGTCGTTATTCTACAATAATGATATAATTATTTCGATTGTATTTTCGCATAGTAATTATAAGCATCTCTCAAATAACTGCGATCATCTCAATGAATCATATCGTCGTAATGAATTTCGCGACATAGCAACTGTAGTGCTCAAAATTGAACGGCTTTCAATTTCATCGCGAGAATTTTATTCAAGATGGCTGCCTTAATTTGGCGCCAATTTCTCGCGCCAAGCGTAAAGCGCGGGAAATCGCGGGGTCATTATGTGTGAAGATAGGTCGATCGAGACTTATCTTATTGATATTCGATATCTTTCTTGCAATTCTTAATTTTGATATAATTTCAGGTTAACGCAATAAAGAAAAGAATGAAACAGTGATAGAAGACACTCGCGCATGTACGAGAGAACGAAACAGAGAAGAAAGTGAGAGAAAAAAAGGAAAGAGAGAGATATATATGACTGCACAACGAGGTAATTCGAACGCTGAATCTGCTCTCAATGTTTACGCTTCTACTACACGCTCGATTGCTTTCGTGGCGCGTTGCTTCGGGAGGAAAATCAAGGCCGTCCCGATATACGCATCCATAGAAAATGGATTGACAGGTAAGATTATTTATCAAAATTGTTTCAATATTTTTTTATTCTAGTATTGAAATATTTTTATCTCGCAGCCGTTATATTTATTTTCAATTAAAGGTCTAAAAATAATGTTCTAAATGTATCAACGGTTTTTAATAAAATCGTATAGTAAGTTTTATTTTATCAGTCCATGCAATTTTCATCGAAAAGTTATTAATAACATCAATAGTGATATCGAAAAATATCATAGGAAAGATAAAGAATTTCAATTTAAATGTTTTAAATTAATAATTGCGACAAATGTTTTTTTATGTTTTTTTAATATTTTTTTAAAATTTCGACAATATTTTTTTACGAACAATGTGCTTTACTTGGAATAGGACATTTTGCACAAATTGTTTTTGTACTGAATCTGTTTTAATATTAATTAGAATTAGTTTTGTAATTAAAAAACATGTATAATATATATTATGCATAAAGCATGCAATGTATCCAATAATATCAAAAGAATTAATTATCTCTAGTATTATTTATATATTTATATTTAATATCAGCGAGAAAAATAATACCAACTAAATATGACAAATATATTAACTTACCATGTTAGTTAAAAAATAAAAAGCTATGTATAGTAATAAGGTATATTTTGTGTCATAACTAATATTACATAACAGAAGACTAATATTATATAAAATAATAGATGATAAACATATACATATATAAAATAAATTATTGTTGTCGAATTGTTAAATATTTTTCAATAAAATATATTATTTTTATTAGAAAATAATTAAGAATTCGATAATAATAAAATTTATTTTATATGTTTATCATCCACAATTTTACTTTCTCTTTTTTTGTGTAATATTAGTTATAATATAAAATATACATTATTACTGTACATAGTTTTTTATTTTGCAGCTAATATAATTTTTTTATTTTCTATTTTATTATTTTTATTAGAAAATATTTTTTAGCTAATGTAATTTTTTACTGATACTATGTATAAATTTCATAAATATTGATTTTAACAAGAATTGAATATTCTAGAAAACATTTAATCATAATTAAAAATATAATGAATAATTTATGTTATAAATTATAAATATTTTTAATAATGTTAGGTCCTATTAGCACAAAATTTCGTAATATTAATAGAATAACATATTGTATAATAAACATATTATGATATACAGTATTATAATTATAATACAAAAATAACTGAGAAAATTATATTTTATATTACAATGATTTCTTTTTGATACTATCAAAAAATGATACATTTTTTGTGCAAAAAATTTAATTAAAACTAATTGCGTAATATCTTGAATGATTTTTAACATGAGCTGCAATTCTGTGCTGATACATTCTCAGTCGGATAGGACATAAATGCGGGAAGCCTTATAACTATCCGTTCAGTTCAGATGTTCGAGTAATTGCCGGCGGAAAGTTCAGTTTGCATGCAAAACTTTCCTCGACAAACTGAAGGATGTGCATAAAGCCTCTCGAGCCGGAAATGAATAACCAGCTTCTATGAACTTGGTGCACGAAAGTATTTCTATCTTTCCGTGTACCAGGTGTTTTGCCAGATTTATTACCATTGATCGTTTCTTTTAACCAGCTTGTAAATCAAAGTTTGCGCAATCATTTCATACAGATCGGTCTGATTACTTGTAATCATCATTTCTAATTGTCACAGAAAAAAGTTTAAAAATTATTTTTCTTTGAAAATATCGATAAAAAAAGAGAAGTTATTAACTTTATTAATTGCATAATAATTCTAAAAATGTGCTAATTTAAAAAAAAAAAAATATGTGCAAAATTATATCGAAATTTATATAGCAAATAAAATATACATTTTCTTTAGTTAATAATAAAAATTAACAGCGACAAGTGATTAAAATAATTTTCTTTAAAAGAAATTTGTCTGCTTGATCAAATCAAGCTGTGAGCGATTAGATATTAAAATTGTTTAAATTAGATAGCTACATATATGTAGAAAAAAGGATGGGGATTTTTGAGCTTTTATAAAAGAAATGTTATAGTTTCGTGAGTTTCTTTGCGTTGCGTTGGTGAAAAAAGTCGGATAAAGTTCGAAACAACGTTGCGCGTGTAGAATTCAGTGCTGATGTGTTATCGTAAGACGAAAATAAGAAGTTAAGAAGGAGCAGGATAAAAGAGATTTTCGTAGTAGGAAGGGTAGAGGGAAAACGAGTATTGTCCGCACTAGAAGATCCCGTTTGTAGAGGAGAAAACGCAAAGAGGAATGACTTTTCGGCGGGGGTGTGAGCGAGATAGTCACATCGATCGAATTCTGTGCGACGTAGAAGTGCAATGAAAGACATCTTTAGGGTAGTATAGCGGGGTCTATGATGGGGGTGAATATGAACGTCGGAAAAAGGCAAAAGACGGAAAAAGGATAGAGAGCGCGTGGGGTAGAAACTGTCCGCGTGACTATTTATGTAGCTCGCCTTTCAGAAACTTTGCAAGAACAATTTATTACGAATATACGTGCCATTTGGAGAGTCAGAACTTTATTATGACATCGAGAACTTTATCTATGACCAAGGAGAACCAGTTTCCTTTATCGGTAGCGGAACGCAGTTATATTATAAGTTAAATCAGATATAGCCCGCAAATTGAAATGAAAGTATTTTTTAGTAAATTTTATAAAAAATATGACAAATTTTTATGCCGCGTTATCAATGACATGTCCAATCTTATATAAAAATATAGATAGAAAACTAATTTATATGTAAAATCAAAGGCTTGTCCTGGTCAATATTTTTATCGATTTTTAATCGGTAATTTTTATAAAAATTAATAATTTTATTAACCTAATTTTATTAATAATTTTATGACCTAGTAAAAATAAGCTTTTGGTTTACATACAAATTACTTCTGCATCCATATTTTTACATTATATTGCATATGTCGTTGCAATGATTACTTTTAATAAATTATATATTATTAATAATTGTGACAGATATTTAATATATTTTTTCAAATAATTATGATAACTCATTGGTTAATGTTTTAAAAGATAAAGTAAATAATTAAAAAAATAAAAATAAAATAAAGAATAAAGAGAAGAAAAAAAATTAATTACTTTATTAACATTTGATTAACTAAAATTAGAAATAGCTGTAATTAAAAAATATTACTAATATATATTTTTAAATTTTTTATTTGGATTCTATAAAAATTTTCGAATTTTTCTTTCACGCTGCTATAATTTAGATTTGATATTTGTATGTTACAGACAAAACGAATGTTGTTAAAAATCGGGAGTGTCGTTAAAAATATCGCGCGTATAAGTGCGGGAGTTCCGTTAAAAGTATCGCGCGTATTAATCAATCCTGACAATCTGAGAGGAGGAGGAGGCCTAGGAGAGGCATCGGCAACAACCCTAAAGTAAGAGCATCGTTATTTGTATATTTTTATTATTTATTTAGCTTGACAATTACTTCGTTGTTGCGCATCAGTGAGTGAGATAAACTTTTATTTTTTATTTAATTTTGAGGTAACGAATTTATAGATCGTAATTGTAGATTGTAGATAAATTTGTTACCTTAAAATGGATTGACTATAATGAATTAGATCAAACTTACTTAGATTGAACTTTTGATAGATGTCTTTAATATATAATACATAATTAAAGCAAATTGCACATACAAATGTAAATTAAAGTATAAATTATAAAGATAAATTATAAAGAATTTTTCAATTCAGATTTTATTTATAGAACGCGCTTGTAATTTTATTAATTATTATTAATATATAGTTAATTAATTATTATTAACATACACACATATATATATATATATATATGTATGTATATAACAACTATATTATATATAAAAATAACTGATTTTTTTAACAAACGTTAATTTTAATTTTTTATAGTCTATTCGTCTATATAGTAATGTGACATGAAAATATTTTACTTTAATTGATGTAAATCCAAGTCATCGATCAATTAAATAATATATATATATATATATATGAAATAAATGTTTTTAATTTTATTTTAGCGTTAATTTATTATTAATTTTATTATAAGTAATAATATTATATATATTATAAATAATAATATTATATATATATGTATTATTAGAAAAATATCAATATAAAACCATTTTGATCGATGACTCGCCATTATGTTAATTAAAGCAAAATTAAATTCAACAATTTATTACAAACAATTATTTGTGTATGTATGTGTGCATTACCTAGTTTCTTATAAAATCAATTTTATCATGTGTTATCACAGTTCACCAATATAGACTGGGGCAACAGGTCAATGCTTTTAGAAATTAGATCTGATCTATCTAAACTTAGTAAGAGAATTAATTAATCGATAGGATAACATAGGTCGGGATCTCAAGCATAGGCACGTAATCAGATAAATGGAATGCAATTCTTTATACATCAATAATAGGAATTCTTTAAAGGATAGTTTATATATATATATATATATATATATATATATATATATATATGCTATATTAATTATTGCATTAGTATCCATTTTCACTTGAAGTAATATTAGGAAAACGATTTTATTAATATAGTGAATTCTCGAATAATCATTTTCATTTTCATATAATAACTCGGAAGGGATCGTTATCGTTAGTGATTGTTTTCTGCCGCTCGAATTAGAAGAGACGATGATAGAGGAAATGACAAAATCCACTTGTTACATTGCGACTTGCTTGAAGCTGTGCCCATTTCTATGATGTAACGATATCAGAGGCAAAGGGGTAGAAAGGAAGGAAGGACAGAAAAAGGGATATTGATGAGAAAAGGAGAAAGAGAAGGAGATTTCCGAGTGATGGAGGAAATAAGTGAAACAGTGATTGAGAAGGAGAGTAAAGATATATAAAGGGTGTACACGTTCAAAATGATCACATCAAACATCAAAACCGTGCTTTCTGACAAATTTTTATTACCATTTTTTTTCGATAAAAATTAGATTAAAACTATTTTTAATTATACTTTGATTTTCGAATTTATTGACACATTCAATATCTTGCTAAGTACCGGTTTGAAAATTAAAATTCTATTAAGTATTAAAATAATTTTCTTAAAACTGTGAACAAAATAAAATTTTGTTAATATATTTGTACTTTTAAAATTTGATCTATATTTAAATTGTGCGAGAGAAATATAAATATTTATGTATTTATAATTATTATAAATATTTTTATAATTCAAGAGCTATATTCTTGTCGTAATTTTGAAATCATTCTCTTCACATAAAAATCGTACTGTTCAAATAATTGCGCGTTAAAATTAGAACACCCTGTAGGGAGAACAGCGGTTGCCAGGGCAATGAATCGCAGATTGACGCAGGCGTCGCGACGTCCGGCCGCGCGCTCACCCCCGTTTTCCACCCTTCTCTCTCCCGCGTTGAAGCGTGCCGCTGCTTAAAGTGTGCACCTCGCCCGGTCCACCCACCCCTTTCCCCTTTTCCATGACACAGACGGTTAAACTCGCGAAGTTTGCCGCATTATGATTTATACGGGAAAATTCTGTCGGAGGTGTTGGCTTTGTGGACCACAGCTCAAATATCTCTTTCGATTGATTTTAGAATTGCTATCCAATTATATCTCGTATTTAGATTTCGTTATGGATGAATATGCATGCTTTGTGTGTCGCGGGAATCTTGCAATATTCAACCACGCATTATCGTCAATATTTCCTGAAGAACGCTCGAGATCAACGCGATTGTTTTACAGCGGTGTCGTATCTCATGACAAGATTGCAGCTGTTTTTAATTGGTGATAATTGTATTTTTTCTTTGAAATCTCTTATATTTGTTTTGCCAATTTTAATACTGAAAAAGCTGTATTATTAAAGATCTATCGACGAAACGGTTTTCAATGTTGCATACAGTTGCAGCTCGTATACTTTAGAAACCTCGGCGCATAAAGCTCTTACGTAACTATTGCGATCAATATTAGTTCGGATTAATTTATTTGGCGAAAGTTTTGGACTTAAATAACTCTTATAAAATTTAATCGGATTTTACACAGAAAGTCTCGAAAGTCGATATCTAGAAGTTGGCGCTTAAGAAGCATGCAAAATCGAAGTTGAATGCAATCCTTGACTGTATAAATCTGAAATCACGGGTATAGCATTTGCAAAGCAATCATATAAAGTAATCACGTGCTATTTAAATTTAAAATTTATAGCATAGATAATAAGGTGTTTTATAAATAGAAATAAGCATGTGCGCGCGCTATTTAATTATACGCCAATTATCCTCTCTTTGATTCTCGCTTTTCTCTTATCTCTTTTCCCTCTCGTATATATGAAAATTATTAAAGTTCGCAATGTATATTATTTTTATACTGCATATATATAAAGAATACTTTTATTGTTAGTGAAATGTTATCATTGCTATTAAAGTTGTTTACTTAATTAATACATTCATAAAACAACACGTTAAAAAAGATTAATTATCTCGTTTCTTTAAACGTAATTAATTTTAATTAGATCGTAATCATTCTTTCCCAGTATTATTAAACTTTAGCTATCCATGCGTATATATACGTGCTTGTATACATCCCGTAAATATCAAAACAAAGTTTGAAAAACATTTAACATTTAAAGTAATTAACTTATAATACGTATACGCTATTAAGTATTTGATAATACGCTACAGCGAGTACATACGAGGTCCATTAAAGTCAAAGCGTGTCAACTCCGAGCTATATTCTTGTCAGCTATCGGATTGCGTCGCGAGCGTGTCGCGCTACCAAAGTTTGCCTCGCGGCTCGCGAGTCGCGTATGTTAGTACATAGTGTGCATCCCCAGGGCAAGAAGCGAGCAAGAGAATGAGAGAGAGAGGGAGGCCGATAGGAGGGTGGAAAGAGCCCCGCGCGCGCGGGATATATACAGCTTATGTCGCGGTAGAGCGTCGTCGTCGACTCGAGCGCGGCGGTGGGGTTGGGTGGAAAAAGTTGGACGAAACTTGAAGGAGAAGTGGAGAAGGAAGCGCACAGGATATATACGGAGGAAAGGGTGGCACGCTCTGCGCGAGGGCGAGGGGAGAGAATCGGAATGAAAGGAGGAAAATGTAGAGGGGATTGGATCTCTGGAAAGAAGAGGGAAGTTCGGTGGAGACGCGCCGTAGGCAACACATCGTCGGGTTGCTACTGGTAAAACCTTCGGTGGAAGAGCGCCGAAGGTGATCGCGCGACGGATAGTAGTGGTAGTGGTATAGCAGGGACGTCGGAGGGTCGGTGGCGGGTAGTAGTAGGCGGTAGATGGTAGTAGTGGTAGTAGAGAGCGGCGTGTCCCGACGCGCCGGGAAAGTTTCGTCGAGAAACGCGCGGTGTGCGCGCGGAGTGTGAGAACGCGCGGCGAGCGAGAAAGAGGGCCAGGGAGAAAGTTGGGGGTGAGTCGGAGCGCGCGGGGGATGAGAGGAGCGGGATAGAGAGAGAGTTTGGAGCGAGAGTCCGGAGGACGGCAACGCGATGCGGAGGCAAGGTTTTCGTCTCCAGTTCCCGCTAAGCGGCCGACAGGTTTGGAACGAGCGCGGGCTACGCGGGTGCACGCTCGCATGACACGCGGGCTAACGTGTGTACCCCTATATCTCTGTGCATATACAGAGGGAAGGGGGTACGTAGCGTGCGCGTAGTGGCGTAGTGTCCCGCTAAAGGAGGACAACACACACGTGGCGCGCGCTACCAACGACGGAAGCCTGACCGCGGTGGCCTGACCGCGGTGACTTCTCACTACTGACCGGTATGCGAAGGAGGGGTGGTCAGGTTGGGATAGCGCGGGTACACGCGTGCTACCGCGGCGGTCGAGTTCACGCGTGGCACTACGGCCGCGAAGGGTTGCGAGCGAGCGAGCGAGCGAGGTCGACGAGCGCGCGACCACCCTCCACAACGTTCTCGTCTCCTCTTCTCCTTCTTCGGTCGCGCGCCTTCTCCACCTCCTTCTCATCTTCCTTCTCCACCTTTACCGGCTCCTACTCTCGCTGCTCCTCGTCTCTCTCTTCCTCATGTTCTCTACCCCTAGTGAGATATTGATTTCCCTTAGCTGACTCCCACGAGGGCAGGCGGCAGGCAACCAGGTACGGCTACCGTACCACGAGTAGACAGTTTCCGACAATCAGAAAGAAACTATCCTATATGCACTTGTCGGTCTAACGATTAAGCGGACCGAGCGGTTCATCCTTCTTCATTTTCCCGTTCGGGTTATGCAACTCGCGCGTGCTCTCGCGCTTCGCTAGATTACCACGGTAGCACTTTTCTAAACATCCGCCACGTGCTTCATGCGCTCGCGCTATTGTTTCTCAAGATTTCCGATTGAGTCCTCAAGTAGCAGAAAAATTGTCGAATAATGTGTTTATCGTTATGATTCTCTCGAAACTATAGTACAATATAATCGGTTTTTCAATTTTCGTATAATTCATTCATCGTAATGACGTATCAATAATTCCGCAATTATAAACTTTATTAATTATTGATAATCGAATATACGATGAACTGTTCGCATATACAATATTCGCGCAGTATGTGCATTAGATTATATGTCAAAATAGTATTGTATAATTATGTGGAACCAGGGGGTGCACACATATACGTACACACACCCAATTAACTACGTTATATTACTATATACAAATACATATATTTTATTCCTGGTGTATAAATGGTTTCTCTCCAAAATATAATTCTGAAACAAACACTCTCACAATTAGTTGTTCTCACAAGAGGGACGCATTTAATATTCAGCTCGATGCTCATCCAAGAATATTAGTTTCTTCCTAACTATTCTCGCCGTTTCGCGAGTAAACGCTTTCGCGTAGCTGTTGTTTGATAATCTATAGGTGTTTTGAGAAAGTTTCGCGAAGTGCGCGACCATGTTGGTGCCTGCGCATTGCCGACGAATTCGCGAGAGAGTGACACGAAACTTTTTTATTTACCGCGTTCGTGCTTATACACACAGAGACAGATAAAGGGTGGACGGAGGGTATGAGAGGGTGGCTTAGCGACGCGGAGAGAACCGTTTCCCCTACTCGAAGTCTACCTACCCCGTATATATTCGCCAACCCCCACCTCGGCCGCTGCCGCCTGCCGCTTTCCAGCAAAGTTTTCCGGAGATCCTGGAAACTGCGAGAAACGACAAGAGGGTGAAGAGGGGTCGCGCGCGCCCAACGGAGGGGAGAAGCGACGATCGCTCACCACCCCCGTGCGCTCTTGCTCGCAGCATCCCTTTTCAGCGGAACCTAGTAACGAGTTTGCTCTGTCGGTAACGCCAGAACGCGTGCCAGCTATAAACGTGTCGCGTGCGGGGCTGACGGAAGGGATGAGTAAAGTGGAGCACGACGCGAGATACGATTGTCGCGAGATGACTTGTTGTAGTCGCGTGGATCCCGCGATAGTTCGGATATGTGCGAGACGTGATAACGTGTAAATCGCGCGGATACTTTGGCGCATCGCGAAATTTAATCAAGGTATGAATGCTCGAGGTATGAATTATTTGTTTCTATTATAGAAGTAAAACGCTAGATGATGGATAGAAGTAGCGAAGAAAGATTCTCCGCGTGTATATCGCATGCTGTGCATCTTATTGTCCAACTTGATGATTGTTCTCTTGTGTCACATGTGTCTCTTTCTTTAATTAATAATTGCTTTTCGAGAACTGATTGTTTGTAGTTTCAGTAGCATCTTGCACGTTCGATGTACTTATTATTTCTTCTTTAGAGATACTTCTGTAGGTTTTTTATAATATATATATATATATATATTATATCTCTACGCCTTTCGCGTTTGAACATTTATGCTTTTCACAAGTAGTATCAAAGTTGAAACAACTTTGTGTTCTGCTAGTTTTTAAATTATTTCTGATCTCCGATAACTTTCTATCGAAGCATATTTATGTAATAAATAATGAAATTGCTTGTATGGATGATCGATGCAAGTTGGACAAAATACTATATTTATACCGGAGTAAAGCCAGGTCAGCTGATCGTCTGCTGGCCCGACTATATAACGATGCTTGTTGTGAGAGTATCAACGCTTTTGATTATCGGGATTCCGTGCGCGCAGACTCAATGCGAGATTAATCCTCTGCGAGGGAACCCCTTTCACTTACCAATACCAACCCGTCGCACGTTCGAAAGTTTTGCGAGCGTCGAAAACTTTTGCGCTTCTCTTCTAGCGGAGCAAATTCTATCGGAAACCGAAAACCTTAATTCACACTACACACATTGGAGGCTTGACGAAAAAATGTGAATTGATCGTTAATTTAGATAATAATCATTACGATTTCATGATCCATATATAATTTTGTAATTCTATAATTCTATAATTTCAAGAGCTTTTATGTGATCTTTTATTATTTTTTCATTATGGCTCTATATAAAGTATTTCATGTTTTATTATATTTAATGCGTTTGCACATAAATTATATTGTTGTATTTATTTTATATTTTTTTATAATATATGCGCGTATTTTCTGTATAATAGGCAAACGATTTTTAATTTTTAATTTTTCCCGTTTTTTATATATTTTCATATATTGTAAAAATATCTTTAATGTTAATCATTTTTTATTCTTATTCTGCACTCAATAAAAACTAATTAATCGAATAAAAATACATTTATTTTTAACTTTAAAGAATTTTTAGAGAGACGTTATACTTATGTCGAATTAACTACATTTATATATGGATCTGTGGCAAGTATTATAATACACCGACATCTTTTTAATCTTGTTTTGCCCCAGGCGTGCATTACATTCACGTATATCGTATTCGGACATCTATTTGATTCGCGCGCGAGATACTACGAAAAGAGTCCCCGCTTTCTTTGCTTTCGCGTATGAGATGTCACAAACGATAATTCCGGTTGCATTTAGTAACACATATGACAGCGATTCAATGCACAGCGAGGTAGAGAGGTACTAATTAAGCTGCTATCGTTCCGACTCTCGCGGTGTAATTCCGCGTTGTTGGCATTGTGCTTCGAATTCCACCAAGTGGCTGTTGGCCGAGCGCTTTTGAGGTCCCACGGAGCGTGGTCCGAGGCCTTTCAACTCTGATTCCACGCGCGTGCGTCTCGTTGTCGTCGTCGTCATCGTTGTCGACACTGTCGTTGACGCTCGCGTCGTAATCCTTGCCATTTCCTGTTGTTCCTCCTTGTATCTTAGGAGAGCGCAAGCCGCAAATTTATTTCATTCCACTTGTATCTTTTTACATAAACATTGACGTGCTGTTGCGGCCAAGCTTTGTATATTTTATCATAATTCTTTCGCTCTCTTTCCATTATATAAGTCATTAAGAGATGCACATTAATGCATCATAAACTGTTTGCATGTAAAACTTTTGTATTTTTTAGTTACGTTGAAAGCGTTTAGAAGTAACAGGCGCGTAGACTTTTACATTAGAAATGCAAATAATTCTAACTTTTATTAAAGAGACAAAAAAGAAAGGCAATCTTTCCACAGTCTATATTAATTATGTTATTTATCAATGAATTGAACTTCAACTTATGCGTATGTTTTTATCAATTTAAAAATCTTTTTTATCTTCTGTTTAATATATTTTTCAAAACATGATATACACATATAAAACAAGTTTTTTTATCCATTAGTGTTGTTACGATTTGAAATTTTCGTTAATATTTATATATGGATCAGTAGTTTATTTAAATTAGTGCTTTAATATATAATATTTATTATAAAATAATATATATACATTTACTAAAAAACGTGGTGAAAAAGATGAATATAACAAGTAATTTTTTTTTTATTTTCGTAAAAACTACATTAAATATAAGCCATATTTCTTTTTTTATTCCATTTTAGTTCAGCGCACAATAACATGTTATGCATATATACGCAACGATAATAGAAGATGGTAAGAGAAATGTAAACTTAATAGATGAGATTAAATAACGCATTCGATAATGGATAGGAAATTTAAATAATGCATTTTTGTTTTAATTGAACAGTCATAAGAGATTTAATCTTAAAATTTAAATATAAATGAAAAGACTCACTTAGAAACGTTAGCATGCAATTAAAAGTTGATAACGCGTGATACATATTTCAATTACTGTATAATGGTACAGTTTGAAAAGTTGGACATCAAAATCGACTTGAAAAGAAAATAATTCGCATGAAAGTTTTTACTAGAGTGCATTTTTTGTGTTCTATATTTTATCGTAAAAGAGTATGAATCTATCATAATTATCCGCATTTTATCGGTTCTTTTCCTGTTTTCAACAACGAGTTTACGCACACTTTTCCATCATGAACGGTATTTTTATAGCGAATTTTGCCAAAAATGCGAGTGGAAAATCTAGGTCGTTAAAGTCTTTGTTTGCCGGAAGAACTGACATTTTAGAATGAGCGATAGCGACGATATCTCAAGCTTCGGTATCCGTTCGGTAGTCGTGCTGACTCTCGGCGAAAAGATTCGAGAGATCGTCGAGAAGTTGCGGATGTCGGGACAGACGAATGGGAAGTAACGGAGAGCCAATCGTGCGGTTATAATAGCCACGCAAAACTAGTCGGAGAAGTATTGGCACGAGACATAGAATTCCCGATCGACTGAGACTTTTAGTTTATGTCAAAGAAAAAAGAGAAAAAAGGGTTGAAAATTATCTCAAAAATATATCTGTTTATTCGCATTTAATTGATGATTACATTTTAGTAACGTAATTTAAATGGAATAATGAGTCACACACGAAGAAATTATAAGAATAAAGTATACGTCTTGCAGAAAATAAAAGTAATAAAAATGAAAACATATTTCATATTCCGCGCATGAATTTTTCATTTTTATAACGTTTTGTTTTTATGGATTTGTTCGTAAAAGTCTTTCGATTTGTCATCGTTTATGCTTTATAACTATCCATAATCTAATCATATATAAATATATGTAAAGAATCATAATATATACAATTTGTATAGTTTATAATAATGTTGTAGAGTCTACATATAGCATAAAAATGTTTGTTTTTATTCATATTTTTTACAATATTTATTTTAATTTCTCGTAGATCGTTATAATATTCTGCATGTGCAACAAAAAATGCAACAAAAAATTTACTTTAAATACTATCTCTTTATTGAGACGCATCAGAAAGAAGTGTTAAGTTTGAAATCACGCACGCAAGTTTGAATTATCATGAATTTTAGACCGTTCGATATGAACGTTCGGTTAAGGCAATGATTTTGATACCATTCTCAGTCTCGGCCTCTCACTCTCAAACTTGCAGCATCGGCATCAGTCCTCTCGCGGCAGCGAGAGTGGGGAAGTTTACGTCGTAAACTTCAGGTCTTAAGGGTGGAATTACAGTTCGGCGGAGCGAGCGCCGCGCAACGCAGTTGTTACCACGACGAGCGCTTTAAAAGTTGGTCCCGGGTCTTCGTGTTGGTTCGAGAGGGGTGTAGGGAAGTGGATTCTGGGAGGATGGAAAGCGCGGGACGACGTGAAAGGAGCGAAAAGGGGATGGAGACGCGGTTAAGTTGCCAGGAAACTTTGGTAAAACTGAAAAGTTAATTTCGTCGTGTTAAATTACTCGAGCGCCCGGGCATTAAACTTGCAAAAGTTGGTCGGATGACTGAAATACGTATCCTCCCTTCTCTCTTCTCCTCCTTCACCTTGTTCCTCTTCTTTTCCTCTTTGCTTTTGCTTCTGCTAATTGATCTAAGACACGAAAGTACAGCGAAATCTGATTGCTTATTCTGAATTGAAACGCTGGGCAAAGAGAAACATTACAAAATAAAGATCAGTTAATTTAAACATTTGCTAATTTATGCGCGTTATTCGTTAATTGACAGATTTATATATAGGATGCATCTTGTTAAATACCTTTATTTATCTTCATACAATATTATCTTTAAAATAGTTACACGCACACATAAAACATTATGTCATTAGTATTAATATTCGATTTAATATTTTATTATCTATACACGTCAATCTACAGATAGATTCTTTCTCTCTTTTTTAATATTCTATATTTAAGATTAAATGTATCTATTATATTTCATACGCGATATATTTATGAGTTAAGTCAAGTTATTTTAACTGTACGCTATATAATTCACCGCGATATCTGGGATGATATAATAATATCATATAAATGTTTCATATTTTTTCTTTTTTTTTTTTATTGAAATCATCACTTCTCGACAGATTTTAAACTAATATAAAATTAATTTTTAAAAATTATGTATCTATGTGAGATCTATTGATATTCAAATTATAAATGACATACAAAATAAGAAGTCTTTTAGGAATTTAAATTTTGCAAATTTTTAAAAGATATTAGATTGTACTTTTTATTTAAATTATTTTTTTTTAATTAAATAATAAAATCCAGATAAAGTTTTCTTATTAGCTAAAATGTAGCAGATATATTGCATATAAAATATCTACGATTTAATATATCTACATATAAAGTATTTCATGTTTAAATACTTGCTAAGACTGTTACGAAGAGGATTGTCTTGCGAAATCTGCTAAACGAATCTATCGGATGTGATCGATCACACTTTATTTAATTCTCGGGTCGTGTTTCAAATCGGTCGAAGTTCAGAAGAGCATGCTCGTAACGGGCGGTGCACGTTTATGGCGAATCGATTGAGGAGAAATAGGAAGGAAGTAGGAAAAGGTTGGGAGCTATTGTCTTGCAAAAATCTATTTATCCGCGTGATTTATCGTAGATACGATGATTTATCATAGATACGATTTTTCATCAAAAGATCATAGATAATTTATGAATTTATCGTACGATACGTGAATCGAAACGTAGAATCATGCAACGATAACGTAATCAGATATGCGGGTCCTCTGAAATGACCGAATATTTGAACAATAGGAATGAAAGAACAGACTATAAAAAAATATCAACATTTTTATAATTATATGTAAGACAATTTTTTTAAATAGCAAAACTTAATTAAAAGAAATTTCTCACATTTAAAATATTCAATTAAGATCATTTTACATAACATATTTTCAATATTAAATATTTATAAAAAAAATGTTCATATTCTTTATGTGTCATATTCTATTTATGTCATAATTTTTAGATGTTAAAAGTTTAAAGATATATTATTTTAATACTGAAAACTTTTTATTTCCTATGAGTATTGTCATCATATTTGATATCAACGACTAATTAGAGTTATATATATATATATGTATACATTTATATATATATATATATATATGCATTATGGCTGAATGCGTTCAATCGATCAGCACGAACGGTTGTTGCGACTGGGTGATCAAAGCTGGTAATATTTGCAGCATATCTGCTATGAATTGCATCAGAATTAATCTCAATGAATTGTATCAGTTTCTCTCACAACCTGATATCCTATTATAAATTCTTATTTATTAATTAAAAGAAGAAGAGACTGAAATATATAGCTTATTTTAGGATTGTTTTAAATATTTTAGCATAATATATATATATATATATTTTTGTAAATTAGATTCTACATCAATGAAGAATGAATTGATTATTATATATCTAATAAAACAAGATTGTTTTAAGTAGCTAATTTAAAAAATTTATATTTTTGAAGATATGTTATGCATATAATTATAATAGTTATGGAAAGAGAGAGAGAGAGAAAGAAAAATGTATATGTAATTATACAATGAGTTTTATATAAAGAGTGAACAATTTTAACAATTAGCTGTTTTTGTTACTTAAAAAGATTACTCATTTTTTTGCTAATGATTTGGTCGGTAAGGTCACGGTCGTAATCTCGCCGACACATATATGTGTTTGCAGTTTGCAAACCATGTATATATATACGTGTATGTGGTTGTGTGCGCGCGCGATATGGCGCGTGCGTAAACACGCGAAAGAGACAAACTTTCGCGACGAGAGCTACTACATCCCTTCAGGTACGCGAGAGTGGAAACGTGTTTCATATATATATATATATATACAGGTATATATATATATATATATATATATATATATATATTATAGGAGTTGTATGAGTCTGTTCTCTGAAGAGATTCTTTTTCATAAATCCTTGCCAATCTTTAATATATGTATGTCTTCAAGAATTAAAGATGTGAGCTTCAATAAAATTCGTTTAGCTCGTATATTGTTTAAAAAATCAGTAAATAACAAAAATTGCTCCAACTTGAAACAAGGAGTTATACATGCATTATATGTTGTATAATTATCAATACTCATATTGTTCATTAATTATAGGTGATTTTAATTAGATTAATGTGACAGTTACTTTACATTATGATAGAAGTTACCCTATACATTATATTTTATTTTTTAGTGTATTTTTTGTATAGTGTAAAATGACGTGCAACTTTGTAGCTTATCCAACAAATATCAGAGTTTAGACGTTCGATATTTGGATAGTCGGAGTTCGGATGTTGGCGAAATCACGGTCGCGACTACGTTGCGGTGAGAGCATGCGCGTGCGTTCTATCTCCCTCTCGACTATCCTTGTCTCGGAAAACTTTCCGGTGATGAGCTTTGTTGGTCGTTTCCCCAGCAGGACGGAAAAGTTAAATGCGAAAGTTTTATCCGATATCCAGTACCTCTACGCGCCTGGAAAAAGGTGTCTACGCACATGGTTACGTACGGATTATTCGCGTGATTATAGTAGTGTATCTCTGTTTCACAATATTTTTGTTATAAATAAAATTCGTGTATTAAGAGTAAAATAAGATTTAATTATGTTTCATATTTAACACGCATTATGAAATTATATTTGTTCCTCTGATGTAACAAAGAATAATAATAGAGTGAATTTGCATTGGAGTTGGAAATTAAAGAAAAGCTACAAATATATACTGAGTTATGAATGATAAAATAAACGTTTCGCAGGAATAAATGCAGAGATATTCTATATCTCTAATAATGTTTAATTATTTAATAGGACATATTTCACTAAAAAGTTTTGAAATTTTGAATTATTGAACTAATTACCAAAATGTAAATTTGTTTACAGAATGGCGTCCAGGAAAACAAGGCAGAATCACTCGATACAACATCTACTCGAGTTACCCTCGAATCGAGAGTCGAAATTACCTCGTTTTCCCGCGAAGGAGCACACCCAACCGCCACCGTCCATGCCAACCCTCCGCCAAGTTCCGGTGACCGTGTTGCATCCCTCTCCGAAAAAGGTAGGACATGAATAATTCACGGATAATCCGCAACGACTGTCATAAGAACCGTACAATCTCAATTAAATCGCTTAAATTTCGCGTGTGTAATTTGCACGCAGTCCGACGATAATTTCGACGATTTGTCGAAACAATGTCAGTCCTACAATTGTACGAATAATCGATTTTAATACCGGAAGTATCGCGAGTTGAGAAATATTAAATAATTCCTTTAAAAGATTTTTTCTTACAAATATTTTTTATGCATAATCGCAAAATTAATCTGTTTTATTTAATTTTCTTTAACTTTTAGTATTGCGAAACTTAGAATTCGTAAAACAGAAAAGTAAATGTTTTTAAATTAATTACTAATTATATCTGAATTTTCTAAGAATTTTGATAAAGTTTAAATCACGTGATAAGAAAACAAAGAAAGTATTGTAACTTATTCGGATTTTTTATTCTTTATGAATAAGATATTATTCTTATCCTGAAGCTTATTTTGCACTTGATAAATTTAGTAAAGAAAAATTAGAAGAGTACCAGTTTGCTGCAGTATGAAAAGGTAAGATCTATGAGGAACGTAAAATAAAACGATTGTAACGACATAAAGCGCTGACGTTTCACATTGTCACGCAGTAGCTGTTTTTATCGATCATTTCGTACGTGGGACATTGTTATTACTCATATAAATGTCGACGCAAGCTTGAATCCGTGGCACACAACGGAAGAAATAATTTTCAGATTTATCACTATCATATTGACGATCCTGCATTCTTGTTAATAGCATCTTTGATCTTATATAATTTGTTGAGCCGAGACTAAACCGATTATAGAAGAAATATGTAAATGAAGTCATTGCGCAACTTGTATAATATTTTGAAATTATTGATTTTAAATATTTTTAATGAGATCTCAATTAATGATCTAAATTAAGAAAACATTATTATATACAAAATTTTATATATTAAGCATAAATTAAAGGAAATTAAAAATTTTTATAATATATGTATATAATTGAACACATAAAAATATATTTTTATAATTTTTCTTTAATGAGTTTTATTTCAATAATTTTTTTTCTAGCAATTTCTATTATCAATATTTAATTAGTTATGATTACGATTCTGAAACATAAATAAATTATATTTGCAAATATTTCACAAGGTTAATAACCTCTGTATATAACCTCAACTCAACAAATCATATAATTATTATAATATATTTGCGCTTGAAAATTTTTATTGCATTTTTACTTGCATTACTACTGAATATTAAAATATTATATAATTATTGTCTTATCAAAATTTCATATTACTATCAGATGATGATACGTTATGATGTATATAATTTTGAGTTTATCAATTTATTTTGATGACTCTTTTCTAATAAGAACTACTTGTTTATATTAAATTGCTAAACATTTTTATATATTACTTGTAAAATAAGGGAGGGAAATATATTGTTATTGTTATCTCAAATGATTATCTTATCGGCTTACTATTGCATTATCAGCCGATAAACGAGATATCTTCGCTTATGCTGTGTTAAGCTGAGGGGTGAATAAGGACATTTCTCGACGTCGTTTCAATCGATTCGGGGTAGTTGCCGAGAAAGTAGAGCTCTTCTTTAGCTCCATAAGGGATGGTTTTTCTTTGCTATACAAAAATAGAATATATATAATTTTAGTAGAATGTTTTTAAAGCTTGTATATAATTATTTATTATAATTATTTAAAATTAAATATTTATTATTAATATTCTATCAATATAAATTTTAAAAAATCGATATTTTCTTTGAATATTACAAATTATTATCATTATATATATTTCATATATATATATAATATTACAAATTATTATCATTATATATATTTCATATATATATATATATATATATATATATATATATACATGTATATACATATTTATTATACATTTATATTTCTCATAATTGAAAAAGCAATATAATATATGAAAAAAGACAGTGCGCAGAATATTGAATATAATTGCAAAAGGATATAATTTCGCAAAAGATATTTCGTAAAAGAAGAAATGAGCGCTTTACGGGCGTATAATTTGCTATTGAAATCTTGTGAATGGAACTAAAGCAGAAGCGTCTTGAGCATACGCAAGGTAGTAGGCGGGGGACTGAATTTATGATAATTGCATAAATCAGAGCTTTCCTCCACAATAATCATAATCTATTGGGATAGTTGCGCGAAGTTAGCTATTTAGCCGTCGGCAAGGATCAGGGGAAGGAGTTCGAAGGGTTGTTCTGCACGGTTCTGAATAAGATAAAGTCTTTGCTGAGATTGAAGCTAGAAGGGAGATCGTACTCATTCTTGCTATGAATTATCGTAAATCCATTGCTATAATTGTTTAATGAAAATTAATATTTCTGACAGCGACTATAAATTATAATTTAAAAATCGAAACTCTAATTTTGAAATAATTAAATCTATATCAAAATTTAAAACATAATCATAAAAATATATAATATATGGAAATATTCTTGTACATATAAGAAAAAATAGGAATAAATAAATTTGTAAAAATCAATAAAAGAAGTCTCAGTAGCGATGAAGTTAACAGCTAGTAAAGCAGAGGGTGCCACCAGCAATTCTCTGGAGAGAAATCTCTTCCAACATTTAAGTAGACAATAGTAAATATAATAATACAGTAAAATGCCTATAATATATATTAGTAAAAATATTATAACATAATTTTTTATTATTGCAAATTAAATGGACAAATTATATATATAGTTTTTTAAGAAATAGCAAAAAAACGTATTTAAAAATGTGTAAACAATTTTAGAGAGTAAATATTATTTATTCTAACAATGTTTATAAAAATTATTAGTAAGATTAGATATATACATATATATATACACACAGACACACACACATAGTGCATTCTCCTAAATAAAATCAGTGAAAATGTCACGCATTAGAATGACAAAACTTAATCAGTGAAAATACACACAGTTTACACCTCCATTTTATTTTTCACTGAATGTAATAGCAAAATTTTAAAAATCGATGAGCCATTAATTAATTTACATATACGCATATACATACATACATATATACGTGCATACACACACACACACACATAGTGCATTCTCCTAAATAAAATCAGTGAAAATGTCACGCATTAGAATGACAAGACTTAATAATCAGTGAAAATACACACAGTTTACACCTCCATTTTATTTTTCACTGAATGTAACAGCAAAATTTTAAAAATCGATGAGCCATTAATTAATTTACATATACACATACACATACATACATATATACATACATATACAAACAGACACACACGCATAGTGCATTCTCCTAAATAAAATCAGTGAAAATGTCACGCATTAGAATGACAAGACTTAATAATCAGTGAAAATACACACAGTTTACACCTCCATCTTATTTTTCACTGAATGTAACAGCAAAATTTTAAAAATCGATGAGCCATTAATTAATTTACATATACACATACACATACATATATACATACATATACAAACAGACACACACGCATAGTGCATTGTCCTAAATAAAATCAGTGAAAATGTCACGCATTAGAATGACAAGACTTAATAATCAGTGAAAATACACACAGTTTACACCTCCATCTTATTTTTCACTGAATGTAACAGCAAAATTTTAAAAATCGATGAGCCATTAATTAATTTACATATACACATATACATACATACATATATATACATACATATACAAACAGACACACACGCATAGTGCATTCTCCTAAATAAAATCAGTGAAAATGTCACGCATTAGAATGACAAGACTTAATAATCAGTGAAAATACACACAAATAATGCAAGTGAAATACACACAGTTTACACCTCCATCTTATTTTTCACTGAATGTAACAGCAAAATTTTAAAAATCGATGAGCCATTAATTAATTTACATATACACATATACATACATACATATATATACATACATATACAAACAGACACACACGCATAGTGCATTCTCCTAAATAAAATCAGTGAAAATGTCACGCATTAGAATGACAAGACTTAATAATCAGTGAAAATACACACAAATTACACCTCCATCTTATTTTTCACTGAATGTAATAGCAAAATTTTAAAAATCAATGAACCATTAATTAATTTACATATACATACATACATACATATATACACACACAGATAGTGCATTCTCTTAAATAAAATCAGTGAAAATGTCACGCATTAGAATGACAAGACTTGATAATCAGTGAAAATACACACAGTTTACACCTCCATCTTATTTTTCACTGAATGTAATGGCAAAATTTAAAAAATCAATGAGCCATTAATTAGTTTACATATACATATATACATACATACATATATACATACATATACACAAAGACACACACGCATAGTGCATTGTCCTAAGTAAAATCAGTGAAAATGTCACGCATTAGAATGACAAGACTTGATAATCAGTGAAAATTTCACACACAGTTTATACCTCCATCTTATTTTTCACCGAATGTAATGGCAAAATTTAAATAATTAATGAGCCATTAATTAGTTTACATATACATACATACATATATACATACATATACACACAGACACACGCATAGTGCATTGTCCTAAATAAAATCAGTGAAAATGTTACGCATTAGAATGACAAGACTTAAAAATCAGTGAAAATACACACAGTTTACACCTCCATCTTATTTTTCACTGAATGTAATAGCAAAATTTTAAAAATCAATGAACCATTAATTAATTTACATATACCATATGTACATACATACATACATACATACATATATACATACATACATACATATATATACACACAGATAGTGCATTCTCCTACGAAAAATCAGTGAAAATGTCAAGCATTAGAATGACAAGACATGATAATCAATAGAAATACACACAGTTTACACCTCCATCTTATTTTTTACTAAATGTAATAGCAGAATTTAAAAAATCGATGAGCTATTAATTAATTTACATGTACATACATATATATATACATATATATATATATATATATATACATACATATATACATACATATATATACACACGCATAGTGCATTCTCCTAAATAAAATCAGTGAAAATGTCACGCATTAGAATGACAAGACTTAATAATCAGTGAAAATACACACAAATTACACCTCCATCTTATTTTTCACTGAATGTAATAGCAAAATTTTAAAAATCAATGAACCATTAATTAATTTACATATACATACATACATACATATATACACACACACATAGTGCATTCTCCTAAATAAAATCAGTGAAAATGTCAAGCATTAGAATGACAAGATTTGATATTTAGTGAAAATACACACAGTTTACATTTCCATCTTATTTTTCACTGAATGTAATAGCAAAATTTTCAAAATTAATGAACCATTAATTAATTTACATATACATACATACATACATATATACACACACAGATAGTGCATTCTCTTAAATAAAATCAGTGAAAATGTCACGCATTAGAATGACAAGACTTGATAATCAGTGAAAATACACACAGTTTACACCTCCATCTTATTTTTCACTGAATGTAATTGCAAAATTTTAAAAATCGATAAACCATGAATTAAACTACATATACATATAAACATACATACATATATATACATACAACACACATAGTGCATTCTCCTACGAAAAATCAGTGAAAATGTCAAGCATTAGAATGACAAGACTTAATAATTAGTGAAAATACACATAGTTTACACCTTCGTCTTATTTTTTACTGAATGTAATAGCAAAATTTTAAAAATCGATGAACTATTAATTAATTTACACACACACACACACACACGCTCACACACATAGTTTATTTTCTTAAATTTAGTCAGTGAAAATGTCACTAATTAGAATGACAAGATTTGATCCATAATCAGTTAAAATATTCACAGTTTACATCTTCATCTTATTTTTTGCTGAATATAATAGCAGAATTTAAATAATCAATTAACCATTAATTAATTTACATATACATATATAAAATATGGTACACATTCTCTTGAATCAAATCAGTGGAAATGTCAGTAATTAGAATGACACGATTTAATCCATAATCAGTGAAAATACTCATAGTTTGCATCTCCGTCTTATTTTTTACTGAATATAATAGCAAAATTTCATTAAAAAATCAGTCAATTACTAATTTATATATATATATATATATATATATATATATATTTTATATATAAAAATAATGCACATTTTGTTAAACTATCAGTGAAAATATCTTACTAAAGTGCAAGATTTTCGATCAATGTTCAATGAAAATATTTACACAGTTTGTACTTCCATTGTAAACTGTGAGTATTTTTACCGATCTTTGATGAAGTCTTGTCATTTTAATTAGTGATATTTTCACTGATTGAGAAGAATGTGTACCATATATGTGCACATGTGTTTGTATATTATAGACATTTCATTATATTTATTATTATTAAAACTGAAACATTTATTTGTAGAGAAACTATCTTTATATTTAATATTATTTCCTTTTGCCAAATGTAAATTTTATTTATTGCAGAAGTGTATGACTGTATGTAATATAACTTGCGTTATTGCTAAAAGTTTAATCATATGTTTAGTCTAATGATAGCGTGTCATACGGATAGTGCAATTAGGGATCATATATTGTTTAGTACTTTCATAAGAACGTGTCACCCTAAAGTTATCGAAATTGGCCCTAATGCATCCAACTTTCGTGGCGAGTGACGTTAAAACGCCATCAGTCCGGCTTCTTGGCTATGGGAAATCAACAACTGACTGTCATTTAGGAATCACTGGTGATTTGTTTATTAATGGCATGGGTCTTCGCGCAGGCGATGCTGGAATATTAATGTCGAAATCTGCGCCTCAACTTTCATGATCGTTACGGTTACGATTACGATTACGAGCAGCCGTTTCTCTTAAAGGGGAACTCTTATCCCGCGCTATAATAGTCTTTCGACGTACGAGATAATCTTTTATATTCTCGATACGATAATGATGGACATTGCAATTAAGAAAGTAATGACTTTAATTAGAAATCGACAATATTTAATAGTTTCTTTTTAAATAAATTAAATTTAAAAGTAACAAATATTTTTTTATTTATATAAATAATTGGCAATATCATAATAGAAATTGTTGCTTGATTGATTACATTTCCTTTGCCATAGTTCGGAGAAAATATGTAGTTGAAAAATCGACTTACTGTAACTTTATAGCAAGGTAAACAGATATCTGTTTGGGTATGTGCTAATCTCACGGTAGGTTGGAAAACGCGGCGTTAAAATACCGGAAAGCCAGTCCCAAATCCGCTTAAGGACACGTATTTATTACTTACAGCCGTCTGCCTCGCTTCGACCTCTAAATTCGCAGCTTTTATACGCGTGTGATGTTACAATAAAAACAATATTCGGTTATATTTCCTGCAAGTACAGGTCGATTAATAACATATATCTTTTTTTTTCTCTCTTTCTCTCTTTCTCAAGTTAAACGAAAAGATTAATCTATATTAGTCGAAATAATCTGATATGTATATCTTGAGTTTAATTATGTCGAGTTTTTGGACATATATTTTTGGCATTTTGTATATTCTCTCACTGTATATTCTCTGACTGTCATTCGACCTCTGTTCCCCTGAAAGCATGCTTCTTTGTATTTTGCAAGACACTGTTAGCGGCTCTCTCGAGGGAACCTGAAAAGATGAAGCACAGTACCCTTTAACTTTGTCGAGCTGTCACGTTGATCGGGGTTGGAACGAACCCTCCAATTCACTCGGTGGGAGTAGCCACGCGGTTGAGTGAATTTTTATGAATGAATGCGCGAGGATACGCAGAGATCCAAGGCTTTGGAATGTGCACCCTGTTTTCACCCCTATACCTATATTTACGACAGTGACTCTCAGTTAAAAATTTTATCAGGCGTTTATAACGAAGCAATCGGGCGAGACAATTTTTTAAATTAGTCGCGCTACTTTAAGGGACGAAATTCCGCGTTAAAAATAGAAGCTTCCGGAATATTATTTCGATCACTGATACTATTTAGCGATATCCTTGTTTTATCTTTAAAATTCTTCTGCAAAAAATTATTTAACAAAATTTGATTAAAAAACTTTTTTATTGTATATTATATATATTTTTTATTTAAAATGATATTTAACGTTGTCCATAGAGTATATTTTTTTTACACATTTCTAATATATTTTACGTTATGAGAATAATTATTGTGCACCAACATCGTTGTACTCTTTAGTCATAGAGCGACTCTCATTCGCTCTAAAAGGGTCTGAGGTTGAAGGTGTTAGCGGTAATACAAAAGAAGACTTCACCCTTCATAGCTAGAGGGGAGTTTATAAAAATCGTGTCAATTAGTCCTCGAGAAAAGAAGACAAGCCGGGATACTGTGCTTGACGAGAGTAAGGGCTTTTAATTCCCGTTATATAAAGATCACTAGCGGACAATTTATTTTACAAGTACTGTCAGGTGGTATTTTATAAAAGATTAGATAGAGAGATAAAGATTTTTCTTTTATACATTTTTTTTCTATTCTTAAAGGTAGTTAATTTTTATGCAGAAAATTGATACTTAATAAAATAATAATTTATATTCCATAATTGAGAAATAATTATTTATAGTTTATAAATATTTGTCAATTGTATTTTTTTAACATAAAATCAATTTTTTAACATAGAATTGGACAATAGCTTTCTTTTTTACAATTATCATCTAATTTCCAATAATTAATATTTTTTATTATCTTGATACAATAGTTTTAAATTAAAATTCTATGTAAAATAAAATTTACCCTAGAGTTTTTGATGCAAAAGGTTGCTTAATTTTTAATTTTAAGTTAAAATTTACGAAAAATTTGTTGTTTTTAATCACTTATCGTTTGAATATTTTTGCCATTTTTATATTTTTGATAAGAAAATAAACTTTAAAAGAATTTAAGAATATGACGAAAAGTTTCAAAGACTTAAAAAGTATACTGTACATTTTAAATATTGATAAAAACAAACGTTATATTTTTTAATATCTATGTTAAAATTGATGTGTGACTTTAACGAACAAATTATTTAATATTAGATAATATCATTTATGATTATATATCAAACACGTATATTTTAAATGCAAAAATGATACGTCGTTAATATTAATTATGTTCAATGTTGGTCTAACGTTGTTAATACTGAGCGTACGCGATTATTACCTCCTTTTTGTGCTTTCATTCTCGCTTGATTGCGCAAGGAAGAGAAATGGTTTTACTTCGGGCGGATTTCTCTGTACTTGAATGAAGGTTGTGATTGCGTTCGGTGAAGAAGGGAGAAGCGTCGATCGGCCTAGGTACTGCTCCGGGTGAGGATTAGCCCGTAGGGTATTGTAACGTCGTAAATACACCCCCTTTTTACCCCTCGAGCTTTAAACCCCCTTACCATCGTGCCTGTTCGCTTCTCTACGATTGGCAAGTTTGCCGAATATTCTCATCGACATTGGTTTTTCGTTCAAAATATCAAATTATTCTTCTCGCACTAATTTTCTTTTCTTTTCTCCAGTCGCATGTTTCGAATCAATTAATAATCTTACGATTTTCTTAATAAAAAATAGGAAGAATTTATTGTGAAAATTTATCTTATTTGATATTATTAATCGAGTAATTAAAGTAAAAAAAAAAAAAAAAGAACGGAAATAAGTTGTTTATTTAATTTAATTTTAACATATTATAAATAAAAATCTCACTATATATTAAATATTATCTACAACTACTACAAATTTTTTATTATAATATTTTTAGAGCGCGTATTTGTTGTATTTTAAAACAATAATTTATGTAATAACATTGGTGCAGATTTGAATCAGTAATAAAAAAGCAAAATTATAACTATACCATAACAGTAAGCATTCACGTTTTTCTCGCGTCTTTCAATCTCCTTGATGGAAGTGTGTTTTTGCTCCGTTGTATTTTATACTCAATATTTGAATGATTTCCGCGTGGAAAATGATGGCTCGTTTATGGATCGTAAAATTTCCCTTCGCATCTCCGTGCCATCACTGTTATCAAACGCGATCACGGATTATAATTCCAACAACGTACTTACAGGGGAGCCCTGTAGTTTTTCAAAGAGACAGAGAAAAGATTAGGGAAGAGGCGCATTTTGAGAAGGCACTTTAGCCCATGTTGTCGTCTCGATACTTATTCGACATCCCCCTGTCGTTCTACGTCGCAAACGATATCTCGGAGCAAAATCCCGGTCGCTGCGCGCCGCTTATAGCCAGTAGAAATAGAAAGGGTTCGCGAAGGGCCCCGGAAGGACTGCGGGGGTTATAATGAAATATAGCCTCGTTCCGCCTCGTATAAGACTGCATTAAGATTATACGTTGGCGCGCTCCTTGGCGACCGAAGACGGTCGAAATAAACGGGACGGCGCGGCGTAGGGCCGCGGTGGCTAAGGGTAAAAGGGGTAAGGGATTCCTCCTACGGTGTTTTAATCAAGCCGGATTTGCTGCGGCAAGCCGTGGCTCCAACTTTCATTTTAGCGAACCCCGCCCTGACAAGCCGTGCACGAACGTTTTCGTCTACTTCCCTTCATCCCTTCTCTCTCTTTCTCTCCTCTCCCTCTCTTTCTCTCTTTCTATCTGAAGACCTCTTTCGCGTTCGGCAGCTCGAGATCTATATGTGTGTTTGCCCGGCATTAAAACGCTATCCCCGTTTTACGGGGACGCGTGATCCTGATCCCGTTCGTCTCCTTAAGAAGCTGCGTGATCGGAAAGGGTTGCGTTACGTGGAAACGAAATTACGTGCTTTCGATGCGAACGCGCTGTTGTTAAAGGGAACATTATTGCTTTCTTCTATAACATCTTATTGTGTTTTATTTAATTTATTTTTGCTACTCTTCTATATACGTTATATATTGTATTATATTTTTAAACATCTTTTTACAATGCATTAATTCGATAAAATAAAATAAGAGAAATAAATTCGGCAAACACATTTGGCAATAAAGATATAAATTTGCATAGTGAGAGATATAAATTTATTTGTTACACAAAATTGTATCGCGAACGCGTCCCTATATATGTATCGTAGACTTCGCCGCACGTGTTATGTGCGTACATCATGCGCATCATCGTAATAACGGATGGGTTAGCAAGTATGCCACGGGATTCGCAATAGTACATTATCGGAAAACGGTAGGATATCCTCTATTTCTGTCCCCTTCTCGCATAATGCTTTTGCATCGCAACCGTTTCTAGTTCGCCTAGCGGAATTGTTTGCCGATCTCATCTCTCCCGCATTTCTCAGTCACTTTCAACTAACTCTCTTTCCCTCTGACACAGAGAGCCTTCGTTTATCTAAGCAATCGATGCAATTACGTGTGCTTTCTCAGTAGTTTCTATCACCGAGCTATTTGTTTAAATGGCTGTTAAATAGTGATGAGTTTATTCAATCTGCACATACACATTTTTAGATAGTATATTAATTGATATTGTATAATTTTGTTGATAGATATTATAAATGGAATAGAGATAAAACTAGAACTTTGATATATTCCAGTGTATTTTTATCACAATTATTTAACATATCATAAAAAAATTATACATTTTTTTATAGAAGCGTAAAAAAGTACTGTACAATAAAAAGACAAAACTTTTTACATGGGTTCTTAATAGCTCCTTTTTCATTAATTAGGCACAAAATTTTACATTTTATAATTTGATAAATTTTTTAATATTTTTGAGAATAAGGAAATAAATTTTTATCATTGCTCTCTCTGCGCGTTTAATGTTTTATATGAATTTATGGTCTCGCACAAAAATTATATGTATTGTATATCACTATGTATTAAATTTTCAAATACATTTAAAATCATTTAAAAATAAATTAAAATCATTTAGAGATAAATTAAAAGAAAAATCTTTCAACAAGATTTTTCGAATCTATATTACTTTTTTTTTATAAATAAATGTTTGTATAATCCTTATTTCAATTTGATCAATCGAATTAAAGTTATATCGCATTTTTTATACTTTTTTGAGCATAAGATACTTTGTAACACTTACATAGATTTGTTTGTGTTAGAGCTGACATTCCGTAGGATCAACCTTTCCATTCCAGATTGCGAAGCTCATATTCCGTGCGTTTATCATTTCTGCTTACAACTCGTATTGGAAGTACACAAGACTTTAGCTTACGTTCCCAATACAGATTACTGCGCCCATCCTTTCTCGGAGATAAGAGTGTCCTCTTCGTTTAGTTCAAAGCTGATGCTAAGCCTCGGAGATCTGCCGAGACTTTATATTTCGACGCTTATTCCAATCTGCTACCCCAGTGTATTTGTCTTTCGTAGTGTAACCGATACTTTTAGCTGAATTTCGTGCTATCACCTATAAATTTTAATATTATTCATGCTTTCTCCAATAACGATAACTCTTTTAATTATCATTTTTATTACAATAAGATAAACTAATGTCCGTGAATAATTATTTCGACAATTATATATTAAAATATTGATTTTTTTGGCTCTAATAGATTGTTTAATAAATTTAAAGAGATCTTGGTTTTTTTTTTTTTTTTTTTTTTTTTTACAATGTCTGCTAGATCCTATTCCTTGAACAAAGTTTCACGCCGCTCAGATTTAGTCTCGCTGTTAGAGATTGAAAGGCTAATCCGAGAGTTATCATTCTTTAACTTTCCCGACAAAGATATATCGTGTAGATGGAATTCGTTTCATCTTGACATGCGAGCTGGATGCTCGGAAAGGAAGGAAGGTAGGAAGGAACATACGGCAAACAATATGGCATCTGCCGCGAGAAAGCCTCGAGCGTTCCGGACCGGTCAGTATGCAATATGCTAAGGTTCTGCCAGGCTTCTACCCCCTTGTCTGACGCCCTCTCACGTCTCTTCTTCTCGCTCCCTCTCAGTCTCTCTTTCTCTCCATCCTTCCTTCTGGTCCTCTATAACCTCCGAATCCTTGGGTTTGGGAATTTAATTACAGTATAGTGCCTACATTGTAGCCCCAGCCGGCCCGGAAATAAACTCCCCATTGTCGCGGCACAAAGCTTCTATTTGTCACGAGACCTGGGCGTTCGACACCCTTGCGAGAGACGCACCTCTCCCGCCACCTGCTCTTCGATATCGACCTTTGTACCGAGGCTTTGACTTACGTCGTTTGGCCGAGCGAGATCGACTTCGTCGGCCATTCGAATACTAATCTGATTATAAATGCTTTTCCGTTGATATACGTTTGTCGCAATTTTCAAATAACTCCCTCGAATATCTTTATCATTTTTGTAATATGTTGAATACATTTTTCATTGATTTTTATCATTATAATATGATATTACGATGATAAGAATAATTTTATAATAGCCATTAATTTTGTAATAATATTATCTTTTGTTAATATATTGTGACATAAATATATTATTGCGATTTTTGCTATCTCTCTTGTCGCATTGCATAATTAATTAGAAACAACAATTTTGCTTTACTGTTAGGTTTTCGAACTTATGCTTATAATAGCGTTTGTTCTCGTCATTTTTCTTCTATTTTTACTCGAAACCCCGTTAACTATAAGTATACGTTTCTTCGAACGCGTAAGCTAGAACCCGTCCAAGCGCGCTCCATTCACCGTCTTACATTATAGAGAAGATTATCCGAGTAACCACAGCCTACCTTCTCTAACAATCTCCCTATTCCGCTTCTTCGCGAACTTCCATGTAATAAGTAACAACGCCATTTAATTATAAATGTTCGCATCCCTGGAACGAACTTACCTGGCTCCCACCTCAGTTTAATCTTGATCATGATGAGAGGCATTCGTACCTGAGGAACTTCAACATTTTACATGATCGAAAGAATTATCGTATCATAATTCGAGTACCTTTCCATGCGCGCGCATAATTAATTGAGAAATATTATTATATAGAATTACTTATCATCATTTCTATATCTTTGCTATAAAAATTATCAAGCAAGAGAAAAAGAAGAGACTTTCTATTATAATCATGTTTATCTGAAATTTATGAAAAAAAACTTTACAAACCTATAGTGTATAGAATTCTATATTATATATAGATATTTTTTGTCTAACAGTTTCTTTGCATAATAAATAACTTTTTAATACTTTATCTCTTTTAAAATTTTACTTCGATAATACGAGTGTTACAGATTGTTCAACTAATTTATAAGATATAAGGAAAGTGCGGAACCCCCATAATTCATGACGGCGATAATTAAGATAATTTAACAATTTGATTGATGCACGTCGAAAACCTGAGCTTTACGTTGACGTTTTTTGACAACTGAGCCTTTTATTGTACCATAGCATTTTCGCACGCGATATTGTCAAATCATCGTGTGATCAAGAAATCATTTTGCCGCGAAGAGACGAACCGCTGTCGTTATATACACAGAGAGAATTTTCTCTTAGAATTTACCCTGAAAATCTTGATAATTGCGCGACAATATGGTATTGGAAGAACTTTATACGAGTTTCTCTGATTAATATTTACCACAATAAAAATATTAATATGTACATAGTAAATTTTATTCTGTAATTAATATTTGTTTTGTGGTAAATATTAATCAGAGAAACTCTTATAAGATTCTTCCAATACCATACCATTGTCGTACGATTATCATGATTTTCAGGATAAATTTTAAGATAAAAAAATTCTCTCCGTGTAGATAGATAGAACTTAGCGCGAACGCGAGCTAATGAGATTTTCTCGTCGATACATTCACGATAGGTTCACGATGCAACAAAATGACGCTAGATGCGTTCAGCGCAACAGTTTCACCGTCGACCGAAATTGCCGTCATCGTCGGCCCATAAATATAACGAGCATGGTGGTGTTTCTCTATTCGCCGAAGGCTTTCCTGCATCGGACCGTAAAGCCCCCATAATTATTCACTCGTCGTTAAATCGGCCGCCTACGCGGCAGTTACGGCTTCCCGTCGGCTATATCGTGCATACTGACTACGCGTTTCCACAATGCATACGTGTTATACGATGTATTAACGTTTGTTCCGGGGATATCATAAGCCTTGTGAAGCGACATTCTCAAATTGCGCCTTCGCAAGCATAAAATATTTACCTATTGATTATACACTGCATTAAATTTAATTGTTTGTCGCGTATAATCGCAAAATAAACTTTGATTAAAAAAAGATAACTAAAAATATTAAGATACAGAGAAAACTAATTTCTCTGACAAGTCCTATTTTTATAGAAATTACAGTTGTTCTTAAAAAATGTTATTTAATTTATTGATTATTTCATTGTCTTATGAAAATGTTTGACATTCTGTATGATAATCAGATGATTAGTTTTGATTATATTAAGATTTAAATTAAATTCATTGACGGATAAATTGAAGATCAAGGTTTTATAGAAGAATTGGCTATATTGAGATTATAAGTAATTAAAACATTGCATTTACCCGATCCTTTTAATTAGCCAGCGACATTATCTTCTCGATTTTCGGTATGCATGAGCTTGTATTCCAATCTCCTTTGGCAGATCGTTAGAAACGAAAAGACAGGGGGTGGGATGGAAGAGTAAAAAAAAAAGAAGCGATTGAGGGGCGCAAAAGTTTTCGATGAAATCGCGAGTACCCTCGAAACTTGCCGCTCGAAACGGTCGAGCTGGCGGATGCACGAGATTCGACGGAAAGCGAAAACCGTTTTGTTATAGGTGGATGGTGTCGGCTCTTCTGGGATGCGGATGAGGAAGGGAGAAGGGGGAGGGAGAGGTGGATCGGGAGGCGCGGCGGAACGGGCCTTAATTGCCCGCGAGTTAATTAAACTGTAATTCAATCGCGCGAATTCGCCGATGTTTTATCGCGGCGCGACGCGCCGTTAAGTTCGCGCGCTCGGCGATACGCTCGTTACGGAAAGTATATGAGACCGATGCGTTTTGCGTACACTGAGAGCGGAGACGATGGTAATTTACATAGGGAGTAAATTGAGTCTGAGTGCCGTACATTAATGGAAACTCAAATTAATTCGAATTTAACGTGACATTTCAAAGTAGGAGTGATATTTTCTCAAGTATATTTAAACTTTTCTTCTCGGCGCGTCTGACTCTGCGACATGTAGGTCAAAAATATTCAATTCAATTAATAATCAATACTCATTTTTTTACAAAAAGCAATGTTAGTCTATTAATTTATATTAATGATAGTTTTAATTGCAAAACTTTGTCTAATCTTGGATTTCTGAAAGAATAAAGATATATATTTTGAAAACAATACAAAATAATCAAAAATATATAATCCGCATGTAATCCTTAATATTCCAACGATGTAATATTTCGATCTTTGAGATTTTTTACGTATTTATTGATTTGAAATCAGCTTGTGACGGACAACTCATCCGCGAAAATAATTGCGAAGTCGCACGCGAATTTAGGCAGATTACGCCAGTGGATTTCTTAGACCAGTGGCGAGGTGAGGGCAGCGAGGGCTGCTTATTGTAATTATCCCTTCGAAGTACGTACAAGCTACCCTTGGCCAAGGCTCCCTTTCGCACACGCTCCCGGGCTCGATTGTTCTTGCTCGTATGGCAACGTGCGCCACGTCTATGAAATTAAGCGTACCACCCTTCTTGCCGAAAACGCGCCTGTTCCGTCAAGAGATCTCTCCTCTCCTCTTCGCCCCTTGGTCCGCCACGTCGCTCCTTCTCCCGCTCGCATATCCCTTAATTTCTCCAAGATAATTGCCGCCTCGTCTCCGTTAAACCGTCGCGATAATCGAGGCGTCGCGCAGCATCGCACCACGGCGATTGATGACTTCGCTCGCGCGCGAAACGCAAAACGAAATTACATTCTTTCGAAAGTCCTGTCTCATCCTTGGCAATTACCCAGTCAGGGAACCTCCTCTTTTCTCTCCCTCCAAAGTAGTCAGCCTCGTTACTCGATCCGTAATTTGTTACTTATCTCGAACGAAACTTTCGATCGTCCACGTCTCCTGGGATATGTAGACAAAGTTTTGTCGTTCTGAGCGATAAATGAGAAATTTAAAACAAGCTATTCAGCCGTATAAGGAAATGTCATTCCGGCTGTCATTTAATTTTTTTCATTCAAATAATAGAAACATTTAATTTTTGATTAATTGTGATTTTTGAAATAATTTTGTGCTCTAACATATAATTGATTTATATTGCTAAAGTTAAATGAAAAAACTCTTGAAATGTAAAATAGAAGCGTTTGACATATTTTGCGTAAAATGTATCAAAAATTTCGTGATTATTTCATAGCCATCGTCTCAAATATGTTTTAATACGCACGTAGCGCACGTCACGTTGGAATTTATCAGTAGACTTGCATATGCAACGGAGGATGGAACTTTGGTGAAGCGACATGTCCGCCCTCTTTTTTTGACCGGATATGTAGATCACGTACATTTTTCGCGAAAATCATGCGCCGAATTCGCGCCACGTACCAGGTCATGCACTTTGTCGGAATGTTTGACTTCGCGTTGGATACATATTTCAATCATCGTAGCCGAAGAAGCGAGGGAACGAGGAGTGGTTGTTTGCCGGTGACCAGAATTTAATATTCATCCAATCAGGGGGGCAAACCCACTGCGCGCCCGAGGGTGTCGCTCCTACCTCTTCTCCTCTCCCTTTTACCTTTCGTTTCCTTTCGAATCGCATATTTGTTCTTTTAAAAAAGATCGAATAGAACAATTTATGATGGATCTGTTCCAGTGCGTATTAAGACATTTTTAAAACGTTTGAGGAAAAAACATATTAATTACAAATTATTTTTGTATTGGAATTTTGTGGCCTCTAATGTTTACAGTTAAGACAAAATTAATAATTGTATCGAACAATAATAATAATTTATAGTAATTTATCTATGAAAACAGATATTGATTTTTGTCTTTACCTTTCTATATTTTGCTCTTTCATTAAATATTATATTCATAAAACTTATAATAAAAGTATGTGATAATATACAATTATTTTTACATATATTCTATGTATATACTTTTTAATGTTTTGTGCTTATACAGCAATTGTATATTTAATTTATATATTACGATTATATTTGAAATTTTAATTTATTAGAATTTATTGGTTCTTGGGAAAACTGGAAAGATCTTTCAAATTCGGTGTTTGCAATAAATCTGTACAAATGAAAGGCGTACGATACATGATATACCATGATGGTATATTATCATCTTTTTCTTCTGGCTGTTTTAAATTATATCGGCTATCCCCGGATGAGACAGAGAAAGAGAGCACGTGAAGTGCACGTCAATAGAATGCTTGGCTAGCCGACATAAAGGGTAATATAATTTGCATTATGCTCGCGGTAGGGCGTACCCTTGTTTCGTAAGCATTGCGGAGCAAACTCAGTAACAAACCCGCGGATTCGTTCGATCAAACTTAATTAGCGCCGAATTCCAGACATAATTAAATCCGACCGCCGTGTAATTTTGCGTAGGTAGGTAGCTCATGAGAGATGACGGTGTAAAGAGAAACGAAATGTAAAAGAGAGGAAAAGCTTGTGAATCTAAAGGAAAAAAATATAGGGATTTTATCTATAAAAAGCGCTAACTTTTAAAAGAAAATAGTTATTGCTATTTTTATTTTTTGTAATATTTTATCGATTTTTAATTTGTAAATTTAATTTTATAATTAAATTTTTAATTGAAATTAAAAAAATTTAATTTTAATTAAATTTAATTTGATTTGAAGTACATTTTTTTAAAAATCTTTTTTAATTACGATTATAATTGTAGTTATTAGAGAAAATGAGGCGTTTTTATTAACTATTGCAATAAACTGTCTATGCTAAGATTTCATGCATATCTTATAGAATAATAAATGTAGCCGGTGCCACAACATTCCGTTAAAGCACGGAGTAAAGGCAAAGAGAAAGAGTGAAAGGTAGAGAAATTCCTTGAATGCTTTCAGAGTTTAGAAGGTAGCCCTAATGCTCTTCGTTACACCCTTTCCTTTTTGTCGAAATGACACGCCGGTTCATTCAGTATATTCATTAATTACAAGAAAATATTATCCTGCGACTGTTCATGTAAGAAGTAATATTTTAAAATAATAAAAGATCTTTGTATTTTATATTAAAAGAATATTCACATTTGAAATCTAAATGAGGTACTTTTGATTTTAAATATTTAATGTATTTTTTCTTTTATTTTAAAAGATAATAAAAGACGATGAAAGATTTAAGAATATTCAACACATTTAACTGTTTTTAAGTGCTTTTCTTCTCTGAATTAATTTTCTGAAGAACAATATGTTTAATATTAACTAAAAGAAAACGATTACGATAGATGTTAACATTTTTATTATAATAAATTAAATAATATTTTTAATTAAAAATAAAAAGTTGGTATGCTATATAAATATAGAGAAGTAATATCTAAAATTATCATTTATGTGTACAATTAAATATTTTTGATAGTTGTTTTTCCTTCTGAATTAAAACTTTTGCTTTTCAATGTGGTTCTTACCTAATAACAAGCAACATTAATCACTATAGCACCACGTTGCAATTACCATGATGATGCTGGTTTAGTTTAGGAGTAGCAAAAGACAAAGTAGGGGACTTTGTGAGACATAAAGTCAGAATCAAGGGGATCCGCTTTCCTACAGCAGTTTGTAGTCATATTCTTGCTGATGGCGTTGACTTTATTATTTTCATTATATCTGTAGACAGTCAAATGTATGTAATATTTTACTGTTTCCCCAATCTTTAATGATCTTCATTATAGCTTTATCAGTCTCTTTTACACTTTATTGATTATCTTGGACATACAAACGCGTTAAATCTATTGATTTTCGTCGTTCTACTTTAACGAAAAACCGTAATCAACTCTTTGTAACTAATTCGGGTACGAAAGAAATCACGCGACGAAACTTTGCTCCGTGACTCAAAGAAGTTGAAGGGTAGTTAGAACACGAAGAAGCAACAAACATATCCGTGCCGCATAAAACAATCTGGAGTGTATAGAACAGACTATTGAAAATTGGAAAGGACATTTCGTTGTCGCCTCTCCATCTGTTTTCTTTTTCCGCAAAGGCGAATTGTATACGTGTTCGTGTCATAACTGTCTTTTCCATTTCGTAATTTCGTCGTCATCCCTTCCGCTTCGTCCTCGAATGTGATCAATGAACGGCGCAGATGCCGTTCCGGATTGTTTCGGAGTATTGTGCACCTAATCGCCTACCCTGTCACTTTGACCGCATCCCGGGGACTAGTCCCGGGATCTCTCGGGACACGACGTCCCATAAATCGAAAGTTCGAGCTTTCCCCCGCGTGTCTCGACCGTCCTTATCGACATATTCTTGCGTTAGCGTAAGATCGAGCGGTGATTCGCCGCTGGCTAGTCTTCGCCAGATGCGAGATTACCGCTGGACCATCGAAGATCGAACTTCCTCGGGGCATTAAATCATTATAATATATTAGCATGTTTACATCTTTGGAGAATTATATATGCTATTGCGAATATCATTAATTCCAACTGATTCAAAGATTAATACTTTTTTTATGATTCGATGCTGAAACGAAAAAGATGATTATGTCTATATGTTGTATTTAAATGCAAAACAATGTTTTTCCATTTAAAAATCGCGGAATAATTATTTCCATTCCAAGTTATTAATCAAATTGAGCAATTTGAGTAATAAAAACACTTGGATTCTGAATTTGTCAGTTGATGAGTCAAAGGGAAATATCGCGGTTGTAATTTCGGTTTTATCGATGGCCGATCGTTTTCTATGTCGGTGATCCGAGAATCTCGGAGAATCACGAGGGTGTTCGACCCCTCTTTTCGTCAGCCATAATAGTTGTAGGGGCCAGGTGATGGGAGGAAGCTGGGAACGGGGGTGGCATGCGCTCGCCGTCGCAGAATCCACCTCCTGTCAAGTTTAAACCCACTACGTGACTAAGTTGCAAGCGGCCTGCTAAGATGTCCTGCTAATTTATATGTTCGCGTTAACTCGCGCCAGCCCCCGTTGTACACCGCTACATCCCGCGTCCTCTCTCACATCCCGTCGAGGTGGAGGCGAGGAAGGGATTCGCGCAGGAAGCTTCTGTGAGAGAGGGCACGGGACGCATAAGTAATCGCCGCTATCGTGCCCGGCAGATGCGCCAAAGATTCGTTGTACTTGGTCTGCAACCACAGACATAATAGGATCAATCTCGTTATACTTAAAAAATAATTCAAATACTTTTCATTTTGTACATTGATCATACATATTTTTTTTTATTTAATTATTACATTTTTCGAATACTATTTGAAATGCAGAGAATGATTCATATTTAAAACTGACAATAAGTTTTATCAGAATTTATTATTAATACTTTTTGTAATTAATTAAGTTGTGTAAAAATAATATTATTAAATATTAAGTCTTTAAAATAATATTAATTCTTTAAAAATAATACTAAATATAATTATATATAGTTACATGTAATTACTTGAGTGAATAAAATTGAAATTATTTTCTTCTTATTACTTTTATAATTTCTTTATTATTTAAGTGTATATCATTCTCAGTATTCAACTGTTTACTTTTGAAAATGTTGCCAAAAATTATAAAAGTGAAACTGAGAGATGGAATAGCTTAAAAGTAGCAAAACAAAAATAATTTGTATAAAATTTTCGCACAAAATTGAGATATTTATTAAGTTTATTTATTAAATTTATTTATCATGTAAATTTTGATACTAGAGAGAGAGGAACAGCTTTTCATCTATTTAATGTTCTTATATGTAAGGATAAATAAATTTGAATACCAATATAAGTTATTGGTGTTAAAAATATATCCTTACATATAAGAATAAAATTAAGGACTTGAAACTTGAAACACTTATGAAACGATAAGTCGATTGATATCTATAAATTCTATATTTGTAAAAGGATTCGTTTAAACTCATGAGATCCTTTTTCACGCGCAAAGGAATTAGAGATCGTCAAAGGAATCACGTTTACTTACCTGACAGGGTTAGGTTTATGGAGCAAGGATGCTGGTCCTTAGGGCGAACTTTACGGTCGAACCTCGAGGAGGTAGAACCGCAGAAGCTTCGAGGTTTGAGCCTTACGTATCCTGATGAATCGTTTGGTGCGCAGAACTCCTTTGAAGCGTTCTCCAGACGACCATCCTTCATTAGGCTTAATCGGAGAGAAACTTCACAACGATTCGTTCAAAAGCTTAAAAAAAAAATAGTCTTCTCTCGGCACAATTAAACATTGTCTCGCTATTTCACTTTTACATATATTCTTAGCTCAATCACACAAGACATTTATAAGAATTGTTTTTTGTTTTCACTTTTCCATAAAGAAATGACAGGTATCGATTAGGGACAGAATCTCAAATATACGTGATTGCATTTGCAGTGGTTGCATTCCAATTAGGAGCCCCTATGCTTTATACGTTTTCGGTGGTTGCTCATATCGAATGTGTAACAGGCACCCACATGCTGAAAATGTATCCGCGCGTGAATATTTGCCTAAGTGATTGCTCGCCTTGAGACGACGGCAGTGGCGGTGACGACGAGGACGAGAACGAAGACGTTTCGTTCCGATCGGGTGTCCACACGTCTGTCTGACCATGCCTGCATCTCCTCTACTCGCGGTTCCTCCCGGCACGTAGCACACGAGCAACTTTGTACTCAGAGTTCTCGCTCGCGGACGTCTTGGGGAAACTTAGAACGGCCTTTTCGAGCGGCGAAAACGAAGGGTGAGGATGTGCTCTCTCTCTCTCTCTCTATCTATCTCTGCGTTTCGTTTCTCCCTTTCTCTTTCCTCTTTGGTTGGTTGCCAACGATGTCGGCATGTGACGTTTACAGACGTTCTTGACAGTTTCTTTATTTTTCGCTCTCATGAGTATGAATTACGTCGTAATTGAACAAAGTATTTTATAATGTTATAGAAAAATTAAAATTTATCTGCGTTGAATAATGAGAATGTTGCACTTTTATTACTATGTTCATAATTACATTTAAAATTTGATTTATGTTATTAATAATTAAAACTTTATTTATATTATTGTACTTATATTGGACTTGTCTAATTTATAGATAAGTTTATGATATATTCGTCATATATTTATTTATTAATCAAACATTTATTTTAAAAAATACAGTATATATTTCCTGTTTATATTATCAAATTTAACAACTTTATATACATTTATAAAAATGTCCAACAGTCTGCAGTTAATTTTTAACTTAGTCAACACATTTTAATGTAGAAAAAAAAAATTTGCGCGAAGCGAATCATTCTGTTATCGTGTCATGGCAAGTATAGGAACTTTCGATCTCCTCCTTTTTTGAACGACCTTCAACCTCAAGATCTGATTTTCATTCGATGCGTAAGTCGTATGTCCGGTTCTCCGCGTAGGATCGCGCGATTCGTAAAACCCTTATCAAAAGCAAGTCCCGCCGAAGCTTTGGCGGATCTCGAAGGCATCGATTCCCTTCGCTCGTCCCCCGATCGCGCTTTTCGCCTCCTTCTCCTTATTATAAATCATGAAAGCTGCAGGGTGGTCGTAGTTCACCCCTGTGTATACTAGCGCCGCCGGGTGGGCTTCGTATCCAGATCATAGGGTGGCTTCTTTTGGTCCAGGCGGGATCCAGGGACAGAAACGACGTCGGCAGCAAGAAGGGGCGCCTCCGTCGATAGAGGCAAGATCAGTACATTACAGATAAAGCGAACGACTCCGGTAGTCCGGGACTTTTTTAAGCCATAAATTTGGCGAGCGGGCAAGAACAAGGGTGGGAGGTGAAGAGGGGACGGCATTGCGAGAGAAGTGTTTGCCGAACTGGTTCCTTCCTTCCTAACTCAATTGCTACGACGCGGTGATCTATGATGGTCGGGGAGCAGTGAAATCACGGACCCGCGTCCTCGTGCCCCGGATTTCTGCCACTCCGACAGGAGGGTTTCCTTATTTCTTTCCCGATGCCGCGCCGATCTCGCGCTACCGCACATGTTGCGTTTTCCTTCTTGCATTATGCTCCGATTGATCGGAACGAAGGAAGAAGCAGTTTGATTTAAGAAGACAAATGTTATTTCATATCTTTTTCTCGAGTGGATTGTGGTTGGGATATCTCGAGAATCGTTATTTGTAGTTTCGATTGAATTCAAGAAAACGTTCGATGAAATCTTCATCGAGAAAACTTATAAGAAATTTTAGAATATTGTTTTTATAAATAAGAATACATGAAGAAACAGAAAGTATTTTTTATAACATTTTTATTTAAAACGAGACGTTTGATAATTTCGTTGTATAATGCAGCGCGCAACATAAACACAATATAATTTTTCATAATTTTGTTCTAAATGAAAATTAATCCAAATATAGATGCTTGTATAATATTTTTAATTGTAAGATAAAAATTAACAGACAAATTAGCATTATTTTCTTTTGCAGATGTTATATTGAGAAATATGTGTTGATAATTACATACAATTAAATTTTTTATGAAATGTTGGAAGAATTATTTTCAATTATTTGTTAATTTGTTATTTAATTTCAAAGAATATATTTAATAAGAAATTGTGCAAGTAATAGTGCTTTTTCTTTTATTTTTATCGTATTTTTTCTTATTTGTTTCTGTGCAAAGTGCCATCTCGGCAGAAATGTTTCTAGTTATAAATCTTCTTAAATCAAAGTGGAGAACCTCTCGAGAGCGACGCCGTGTTATGAAATGGAAGAGAAATTTAAAGAATGGGACGTTAAGGGTGGGGTACAGAAAAAATGCGAGATCCTGTAACGAAACGGTTTAATGACTGGGAATCCTCTTTATGGTTTTACAAGAATTTTGACCCCTTGGACAAGAGACGAGCTGGGGAGGCGTCGCTTAGTTCGACCTCCGTATCTCTGTCTTCGTTTGTTCGGAGGGTGACACCCTTCCTTCTTTAAGCCATAAATTGTTCACGGTAGGACTTTTATACTAAGGTGGCTCGAGACAAGAGAAAAATCTCCCCAGAATCGTATAACGTGCTTAATTCAAGTACCTCGTCTAGATTATCGTCAGAAATATTGTTCTTAATGAGAAGGAATATTTTTTTATCCTTTTATTATGTGTCATTCGAACATTTTTTACGATTCTTCGCACGCGTATGCATACTCCTCTTTCACATTAATTTTTTAAATATATATATATATATATATAATATATATACACAGTTTATTAAATTAATATTAATTAATCTATAATTAATTAAAAATATATAATTTTTATGTTAGAAAGGAATATAATAGATATAAAATCGTTTTTTTTTATTTATGACGTTTGCGAACTTGTCGAAGGAATGGATATATTTTATTTCGGTACGTTTTGAGGGACTCGACGAAAACACGCAGGCAGCAATTGAAACGCACACGGGGCAATAATGCGGGAGACTCCCTCTTTCCGTCCTCGTACTTTATATGTGCACGTGCCTTCCATTTCCATCAGACATAATTGCATGTCTGAAAACGGATCCAGAGTAGGCAGCCAGGCAGGCAGGTAGGCATCAAGCAAGCGGAAGGTAACATGATAGCTAATTACCTTCCGGCGTTACCTAGGCGCCAAAGATTGGAAGACACACAAGTGTTTCTTCGCGTATTAATTCAATATTTTTTGAAATACGTATATGCGCGATTCTATAAGTAGACCTGTTATTACGTGCCGTTTTTACTTTTACCGTTTGCTATGCATCCTGAATAATTTATACAAGTAAGAAAATATATAAACGTCATGCGTGCCTTAAAAAATATGTTAAATTATATTAATATAATTTTCGCGAACATATATAAAGATAATATGTACAATAATGCAAGACATTTTTTTGAAATCATATATATGAATAATAATAATAATTCATGGAAATAAATTTTTGTTCGATCTAAAAATTCCTGCTCTATAACGATAGCGTTATGAGTATAAAAGCAACATTTTCGTAACGTCTCATCGTACTCGACAACTCGTTGGTTCTAAGAAGAACGGAGCATATTGTCGCGATCTGGAGTATTCCGTGCTTTGCGGAATTTCTCTCTCATCCCGAAGGAATTTGCAAGGTTGGAGTTCGGAGATCGTTGACGAGCGAACTTTTTCTCGCTCGCGAACTGCGTCGCGTCGCCGTTTCCATCGCACTCTATCGCACTCTATCGTCCGATATTCCGTCGATGGAATCCAGACCCGATGAACGTGGCGGGCGTGAAAAGTTAAAATCGCATCAGTGAGCCATTATTGTATCGTCGGTGTCGTCCGTCACCCCGCAAAAGTTAAACAATTTGCGGGGCCTTACACCGACGATGTCACGTTCTCTCTCTCTCTTCTTTTGCACCCTCGCCAATTCTGTTCCTCCTCCCGTCATTGCGGCGGATTCTCGCGGGCACACGTGTCGCCAGAGGTGGCTCTGTCCTAAAACTTTCGACGAGGTAGAACAGCGATTTGTCGTCTCGCGCGACGTGTACTTCCGGCAAGATTGAAACCGTCGTCGCGAAGCACATAATAATTAAGCAGGAATTCAATTAATTGCATCTTAGCTGTGCTAAAAATCTACAATGTCTTAATCTACCAAATATAATATAAAAGTCTTAATATAAAAGAGAATTCTTTATTACGAAGAATAGAAAGAATAGAAAAGAGAGTATTTGTGCTTAAAGTTTCTTTAACTTTATTTGATCTTGGATATTTTTCGACACATACGTACACGCGATAGTATTGTGAGAATTATTACTCACGGATGCGTTTATTATCGGACGCATCGAAGGAACCAAGAGAATTCGCTCAAAACAGAAGTTATGCGAGAAGGAAGCTTTCCTCTATCGGGAATTACTTAAACCGGCTTTACGACTACCGGAAACTACCGCCCCTGTTGAGGGGATTCCGATGCATTACCGTATTAGTCGCCGCGCTTAGAAAGGGTTGCTGCAAATGTAAAGTAGATTATAGACACGGCCCATTTTAATCCCTCCCATCCTTTTTACGTACATCCGCTTACCTATGTGTACGCGTCGGTCAACTCGCAAATCGACAACATAGATATATAGTGTACCTACAAACAGAGAATTGTAAGATCGATAATCAGTACATAAATATATATGTGCCATTTACTCATTCATTCTTACATATAGGTATGAAATATGTATTACGCTAATTTCGCAAAGTTTCTGTACAAAATAACAATTCTCCCTATTTTAGTTCCATATTACATAGTCGTACAACGATGTATAGTCAGCATAATAACATCGATCGCGCTTCTCTCTTCCTTTCTTTTTTTTTTTTAAGCCCTCGCTGTGGTATAAAACGCCGTAGCGGTAAGCGTATATACCGTTTTTCAGCGATAAAATGTCTTTGTATCTTGGCGGTATAGCGCGAGGAAGTTTTCTAAGTAGCAGTGTTTGCGTTCTTGCCCAGCGCGTTTCGACGCGCGTACACGCCGCACGCGAATTATCGCACACATGTCGCATTCCCATATTAGAGAAACTTTCGTCGCGCACTTTGTTACGTTACGTGCATTAAACCCGGGAGGAAAAGCTACGTTGAATTTAGCTAACGTAACGCTGTCATTAGTATCACGTTGCACTCGCTTTTACGAATGTGTCACGTCATTATATACGAATAAAAGTATCTGTACTGGATATATATTGGAAAGTGTTATTTTAATGTTCGCGATTGCAAGAGTTTTTGCTTCATACTTATAGAGTCGCGTTAAAAATTCTTCGACTTATTTACGTGTCATTGTGGCAAAATTTCATCCTGTCTCTTTATTTTTATCAAAACATATACCGTTCGTATCTTCAGATTTTGGTCGGACTCGTCGCACGTCGCTCGTGGAAATCGTAAAAGTTTCACGGGATACGATGAATTATTCCTACCGTGGAGACGCAAAATTGCGGGAAACTTTCCTCTGGCGAGGCAAATCGCTCCTTGTATATGTATGTGTGTGTATACGCGGGGCGTGTGGTCGTGCTCGTGTGTCGATGTCGCGGGAGGTCGGAGGGGTAAGAAGGGCCAGATCGCGGAATGAATGCGGGAAAGCGTAGGATCATCGAGCAGGCCGGAGGCAACTTTGTAAGAAAAGTAGGAAGGGTTAAACTCTCAGGCGAGGAGAGCGTGTGCTTCTTAATGCAATGGGTGAATTTTATAGTCTCTCGAGCTGAGATATAGTTGAAAAAAAAAAAAAAAAAAAAATACGCCGCCAATACTTTGTAATTCCTCTGCGAGCTGTCTGTCAATAACGTCTCACGTGTTGTCTACCCTCGAATAACGTTAAATTACAGTACAAATTATAATGTAATGGAAAAGGAAAAATACTATGTTTTCGATATGAGACATTTTTTTTTTTCGTGAAAACCACAATAGGGATTGCAGAAATATTCATGTCTATACTCATCAAGTTCGCTCAGCCGGCGAAAATATCGCGTCCCCTGAGGATTTCACCTGCCCTGTCGTTGGCGCATAACACTTCGGTTTTGCTCGTTTCGGCCGTTCGGTGCCGACATCAAGTTCAATATCACTTAAGTTTACGGCGGCAATTATCATTTTACGATCAGCCCTGTATTCTTAGGGCTTTATTACTGCGTCCCAGCTCGGTTTGGCGCGAGGCGTTAACACCAGTAAGAGCCATAATATAACGACCGAAAGAAGTACCCCTTTCTCTCTCCGAGATGCGAAATGATAAATGCAATTTTGCAGTTTCCATACTCCATAGTCTCTCTTACGCTTTCACTCGCTTTTAGGAGATTTTATGTATATATAATATAATATATTATATATTTTCTCGAACAATTAATGTGAGGACGCCAACGACGGTTTAGGGCATTGAAAAGAGATTATTGATGTTCTTAAAACAGTTTAGAATGTTCCGACCGGATGCATTGTTCTGTGCGACAAATTTCTCTTTCTTTCTCTTTTTCCATCAACCCTCCGTCGCGAGAATTTATTTAAATTTGCGATCGATTAGATTTGAAATTGTTAAGTAGAGATGGGAGCGGCCATCAGCTGCAGATCCCGAAGGGAGAGAGAGCGAATGGATCCTTCGGGCACATTTTTTTCTCGACATGTTCGGGATTCGATGTGTAATGGAAAATTTAGGGCTGCTGCGAACGATAAATTTGCGGCTGTCCACTCGAATATTTTCCGTGTTTTAGGTGCCCAGGGGTCCAGGGACTATCTTGACCGTCGCGCTCCCGAAGGAGACGTCCCATTGCCCTTGCATATTCACAAATCATTCGTAGATAGGGCAACGAATCCCTACCCCACGGGACACTGTCTTCTTCGGTTTTTTTTTTCTTTTTTTCTTTCGTGTTTATTCAAATCGTGCCCACAAATAACGATATAGTTCGATACATATGACATTCAGCATTTTTCTTCTCCCGTGTGAAATAATATTTCTTTATTAATACTTGTTCAACTTTCAATTATCGTATCGGACGGATTGAACTTTTAGTTTATAATTTTTTTCAATTCACAGATATAATACTTCCAATGATTTAAAAAAGAAACAAGCATATACGTATATTCTTTTTCCTTCGCTCTCTTCTCTTTTTTTTCTTTATCGTAAAACTTTAACTTTAAACAGTAGGTCATTAAATACGAGAAGAGAAGAACGCATTCATGATCTCGTTTATCGGAACAGCGTGTTCTGTCGCGGCCGTAACGTTAATAGTATCCAATTGTCGATGCAATCTTCGATGGCCAGTGTCTGAACTTCGATTGTGGCTGGCTGACGTAGGCTGTCGCGTGAACTAGAGCTAACTGTTAGCATGTAGATATGTCGAGAGCAGTCGATACGTTACATCGTGTGACATCGTGGACGTCGGTGTGAACCCGCCAGAAACGACGGCCCGCTCCCATGTGACATGCCAGTAATAGGAGTTGGCGAAACCTGTCAAACTTTTCAAAGAGATACGAGTCAAATTTCTCCCAGTCGATATGATAAATATGAGATAAATTAAAAGCGCGCTTCCTCTCGTCACTCAGTGCGGTGTACGAGTACATTTTATTAGTATTATTATTATTATTTTGTACATTAATAATATTTTCAAATAACTTATCAATTCTCACGAGATAAGGCATGTTAATATTTGTCGAAAAATTACATTTGCGGTACATTTGTCGTTCGGTATGTTTTGATATATAGAAACGAAACTGACAGATTGTTGCATTAGCGAAAGGAAAGTCGGGAAACTACTTGGAAAGCGATCGAGCTTGCGATGCGGCGGCTGATATTTTCAATTCGCTGTACAGCGTGAGAAGTTCTTCTTTGACGAGTCGGTTGGGAAGAGAGACAAAAAGAACGGTAGGCAGGACAACTTGTTACTTAAACCGCTACGAAGCCAGGGGAGCTCGCTCGTCATCGCGGCAAAACTCTTCCTTTGTTCTTCAGTAAAAAAGTCGACGGGTATGCGCGTCTCCGGCTTTGTTTCGGCATTTCTTAATGCACCATAACCCGCACGAATCAATGGATGGCAAAGACTCGTATCTAGCTTTTTTTTCGCCTTCTCTCTTTTTTGCTTATTTCTTTCGTGCTTCTCGTGCTCACAGATCCTGCTTCTCTGATTTTTATTTTTTTCCTTATTCGAAATTTTCTTTTTTCTTGTAAAAAAAGTAGGAAAAGCAAATTTACATTCGCTTATTTTCCACATAACGCAATATCCGGATAATTGAATCCCCTGGTTCGCAGATGAATTATCTTTATTAGAAATAACTTTGCCACAATTGAAAAGTTATATTATAGCGGATAATAATTGATCAGTGGTTGAAAGAACAGCGGAAATGTCTGTGTTTCACGCAATTAATATAATTATTAATAAAAATCAAATGATCAAAAAATCGTAACACAGAAATTATTAGAAAAATATATTTGATATAAAAATGCAATATAATAATAATTCGACGATTGCAGTAATTGGTGGATTTTCTTTATTATAAAAATTCTCTATTAATCTATTATAACTTTTCGCGAGTTCTTTTTCACCGAAACTCTGCGAATTCAGTTCAAAATGTATGACAATAATACCCTCTGACAGAGAATATTGTCTCCCATGGATTTTCTTCTCATCAAATGAGTTTTCCTTGCCCGGCTAATTCCCATCTCTCTCTCTCTCTCTCTTTTTTGTCGACTATCCCGCATCTCGCGGCAGGACGTAATTAAAATTGCAAATCCGAGTTAACCAGTATACTCAGGCGTCTCGTTCTAGTCAAAGGACCTTTCGCGGACCGCGCGCATTTGCGATACAAACAAATTTGTTTATTTTTATTTGGCTTTCACGAACCTCGGGAAAAGGAGATTGCCGGTCACCCAGGAGTGAGGTGAGGGAGACCAGACGGGCGAACGGGATGGAACGAGTCTAAGGGCGGAGAGAGGAGACGAATGGAGACCGAGGAGAAGCTTGGAAAAAGTTACACTCGCCCGCGCCACGAGGCGGTTCATTAGGTATTGTAATCCGCGCCGACTCGGCCGCTAATGAAGATAATGGCATTAAAGCATTTGGCAGGTACCAAACGGAGTGCACAAAGCCGATCGTTAATTCGATCACGGCAATATCGGCGGACGAAAGAAAAAGACTCGACGAGTTGCTCGTAAACTCCACGCCCAACGGTTAATGACACCGAGTGTTTCGCCGGCTCAAGATTGTCAGATGGGGCGCGCCGAGAAATATAAGGGCCTTTGAAATATAAGATCTTGATTGACTTGTCCCAGATGCATTAACAACAATTTCATTAATTCCTACCGAACCGCGATACTACGTTTCTCTCAAGCTATTTTGTCTCTCAATTACCTACTTTAAGTTTGCTAACGAACATCAATTTGCAATTGAAGACTCGAAATGAAAGTGGATAAGCGCTTTAAAGTTAAAATTTTAAGAAGGCTACTTTTTCAAACAAGCATTTCAATTATGAAATATATATATATCCGAAACATATAATTTTTTAAAATAATAATATATAATATTGCAATTATTACAGTCTTTTTTTCTAATTTTTAGTTTTAGAAAGTAGGTCAAGTTGTTACAAAAATCTTTTCATTGATGAATCTTTGTAACAAATATTTTGCTCCGCATTCCCCGTTAAAGAAAATATAGTGCGCGAAATTAATGAAAGTTTATCGAGAAATTCCGTGTGCGCGTGACATTTCTCTTATTAATATTAATTTGCAGCTAATTGCAGAAAATGAGCTAAATTATTAGAAACTTGTTGAGAAATTTCCTTTTAATGATAGCTAATGATGAGCCTCAGTTTGCAGTAGATTAGTACGAAAATGGGCCAACTATGTTATTACGTTCGGGTTGAAATAAATGCCGTTTTATAATGTGTAATTGTAATCCCTCGTGATAGGTAGTCTCGAGGGGGCCGGTCCACTTAAATGACATACCGTTAATGGAAAACCGACGCATTACGGGGAGAGGGTATAGTTCGTATGAGCAGCAGATGCGAGACTCGCGTCGGTGGAGCTGTGTGTGTCTTAGAAAGTAAACAAGTTGCTGGTCGCCTGGTAAATATAGCGTTAATAAAATATACGCACTCGGCGACCGTCGCTAGCGCTCTTCTAACGTTTACTCCTCCGCTATCAAGCGGCCTTAATTCCCGTTGAACTCTTGGTAATTATGGTAGTTTAGTGCCGCACGGCGTTACGAAGAAAAAGAGAGGCGGCGACAGAGAACCCAAGCACGAGCCGTTAAATATTCAAATTGTATTTAAATTGTTACCGTTACTTTGGTGTTATTCGTCCGTCTCGTTTGCCTCCATCTTTTATCGAGGTTTCCTCTTCGAGTCTTCGTCTTTTTTCCCTGTATTTATAACTCAATTAATTTCACGAGCTCTTAATATTTTGTTGTACGAGAGATACTCATTTCATGTTAAATCATGCTTTTATTTAGTAATATCGTATATATTGTGTATCTAGTCTCACATTTAATATCAAAAATATTTATATACATTTCTCGAACGCAATAATCACCCGATAGTATCATCACAATATTTGAATATACAATTCGGAGAACTCATCTTTTTTATATCGTACTTTGGTCTCTCATTCGTTTCAAGAGAGAATTCATCCGGCTCGCGATCTTTACATCCACGAGATTGCCGGACGGAAGGTAAAAGGCAGCTTTCGGCAGGTTTTAACGTTCTCGGATATAGTCGAAGGAAGAGAAAGAGAGGGAGATGTGGCCGGCAGGCTTTCGAAGGGCGGAAGGACCGAGAGACGGCCAAGGTGGTTTCCCGTAGGTGATGTTGTAGCCCCGGGGTGGTCGAAAGACGGGTTGTTCGACGTCGGGAGGGGCAGAGCGAGCGAAATGAAGCATTCCTTTACGAGGGCTCTTACCGCTCGTAAAGTCGACTTTATGATGATAATTACAGGAGAGGGTAGTAAATCTGGTTGGCGGCCTCTCGTCGCTCGCCGAAGCTTGTACAACCACAGTTCGGCCAACGCCTGTCGTACACCCTCTCGCGTAAACGCACGTTCCTCGGAACTTTGCCGTAACGCGCGGAGTTCTAGATGCGCACGCTGGAAATAACATCCCCCGCGGATTCACCATATTACCGACACGGGGATTCTTCCCGCGAAACGGTCACTGACGGAAGCATTTAGGCTCGCCGATAGAGCTGGCCGAAGCGGACGTTTCCTCTGCGCACGGAACTGTAATGCAATCTCGCGATTACTTCTCGTGTGCACAATTCGAATACTTGCTAGCCGTACTTTAATCTTGTGATGATGGAATACAGGAAATTATTTTGCGATGACGCTTGAGAGACTGTATGAGTGACGGAAACTTAATATTTGAGATCTTCTAATCTTGACGTATAATTATTCGACTATTATTAAATAATATGTTTTGTGTCTTATTCAAATGATCGCTGTCGCGATAAAGTAGTAAAAATTCTGAGGCAATGTGTGAAGAGTAAAGCCACACCTGTAACAAATTTCTGCGAGCCGGCTATGAGACCTTCACAAAGTAGTTAATAATTACTACTAATTGCCATGTGAAACGGTGCAGCATCCCGCTTGGCATTGCACAATTATGAACTTTGTTGCGGCTAAATTTCCTTCTATCGTTTTACCCGTGCTGGCAGAAACTTTGCAACTTGTGCCGTTGCATATCTCAGATGCATAGCTAGATAGAGAAAAGTATTTTGTATCGTATTTGTTTATAGTAATTTCTACTTATGCTCTTATACGTACAATATATTATTCTTTGTCTACCCTTATATCTACAATATATTAGAAACTACAATTTCTTTAAACGCGATCAAAACACGTGAAAAAATTAATAGTTTAGTATTTACTAATTATACGGCTAGATTACTAAATCTCAAATTATTATTCTATTAAAGAAAATTATATTTGAGAAGATCTTTATTTTTTCTCTCTCTCTCTCATCTCTCTCTATAAAAGTAAATTACAAAGTTTAATTTATTCGAGTAATTCTTTAAATTATATTTTTAAAACAGTACATAAGACTAGGTTATCTTCAAATCAATGAATAATGATAAAATTAACGTCAGAAGTCTTCTTCTAAATATTAAGTCTCGCGTTTCCGGTAATTTCGTGCATAAAAAGGCGATTTGGCGAAAAGACGAGTCGGCGAGATTTTCAGTTCTTCGTGAATCTTTCGCGTGTATCTAGAAGCAGTTATCGGCGGGTGCAATCAAGCAAATCATGAAGTTGTTTGGAGAATCCGGTCGGCGGGGTCGACAGGGTCGCACAAGGATGCCCTTAAGTGCCCTAAGGAGACTCCTTTTCGTTCCAACCCCACCGGTCTGACGCCCTTACGTTCACGAGCTGGTGTACGAGCAGCGAACGAGGGTGGCTCGACGGAGTGGTCGTTCGGATACGAGCATCGGCATCCTAGGAACTATGTTGAGTTCGTTGACGCACTTTAGGTCTATAGTATTTATGTTGTATTTATGCCAAGGAGATTTAGGCTTTCTCGATCGACACGTTTCGCAACAGTCATTTTTTTTTTAAGATGGCAAATTTGCAAATTATTTCGCTCCAATTACTTAATCGTGATAATTAATATTGTTCCTTTTTAAACGAATTTAAAAGTTATTTTCAAATTAATACCAACTAGAAAAAAATATTTCTTTATCTCTCTCTTTTAAAGTTATTTTTGCATGATATATAAATTTTAATTAATTTACTACTAAATTTCTATTTTTATATATTGTACATATATACATTCTTTATCATACAGAGCTGTTTTATAATATTTGTGAATTATCTAATCGTACGTAAATTAATATACGCGAGCATTTTTATGCAAGATCGATATTTCTATTCCTTGCGCAGTCAGAAAACTTTAAATTCGTTGCGAAATGTTCGTTTCTCAGGGATTTTGGAATCGGGGCACGGGTTATGCATCTCAGCGTGAACGTTTTGCGTCCCCGAGCATCACTCTTCGTTGGCTGCAAGGTACCTTCCAGCTTCGTTTCCATATCGAATTACATACGAGAAAAAGTTTCAGGTCTGGCTTGGAAGGGATGGGGTACAAGTTTGATATGGATATGGGGAGTCGAATATCTCCGCCTATCTCTCGTTTCCTCGTCTTTTTCACGGCATATACCCTGGCAACCGACGCCCCGGCGTTTCCCAATACTTTTTCAGGTGATAGGACGGTCTCTGATTTGTCCCTGGCTTTAATCTCAAGATTGTCCGACGCTCAAAGCAATATACGAGCTAGCTTTCGCTATTGTGTACGGCATAAAACCCTCGTTTCGAAAGGATATAAAAATCTAAATATGCTACGTGAACGTTTGAGAGATTTTCCAATAAGCGTTAATTGCTTATTCTAAATGATTATTTATTATATTATTTTTATTTTATTTATTCTGTTTAATTATATATTTATTATTTTATTTATTATATTTAAATTATAGAATCGAAAGGATCTGAATAGCTCACAATCAGTTGGAAGAGCAGTCGCCCGGCAAGCGAAAGGTCTCGGGTTCGATTCCCGATTCAGCGACTTTCGGATCTATATTTTTCTCTTGCATTTATTTATTTCCATAGAGGGGTTAAATGATTATTGAAATTAAATCTCAAATATGAGATTATTTTATATTTTAAAATCTTGGCAGTGACCAAGTAAAATTTGGTGCCTTGTGCACAGATATTTAATTCTAACGAAAAAAATTTAGTTTCGTTGGGATAACGCACTGTCTTCCGCGATCGGCTTTTTATTGCCTGTCTTATACTTAAAATTTATGATTATTTATTATTGTTAACAAGACGGGATTGATAATCGATTATACGTGTTCTCATCTTAACACAACTATACAGACGTGGTCGCAAAGGTTCAGCTAACAGTCAACGCAGAGTGTCCGAGCAACTGGCCGAGAGTTAATTTGTCAATATTGCTAATCATGCGCACCGTAATCAAATAAATCGACCAAGTTCTGGCGACGGTCCGTGCAGAATCAATTTGCTTCCTCCTGGCCTTCCAGTCGCCTGGGTTTGCGCAAGGAATTGGCCACTCTGAATTCAGGCAGTGGTCCATTCATCTGGAAACACGATACAAACTGCGGGAATGTGCGGCAAGGAAGGACGATTTATTGTTCTCTGTCGCGCACTATTTTACTTTTAGCGGGCATTTTCTAACTTTAAATATTTTATAATTGATTTGATACTCATAAATCTTAAATACAAATTAATTCATTAATAACGAAAATTAAGAGAGAGATGAAGAAATGTATTTAATTAAAACAGAAATTCATTTCGCGAATGATGATATGATAACTTCTTCGAGATGTGTAATTTTCGTCAAACTTTATAAATAGTTCGAGTACAAAATACTTTTCATGGAGATAGCAGTTAAATTACGTGTTTGCTGATGATAGAATGCAATCAACATCTTGACAAATGTCAGAGACATCGCGAGTAGTCCAAATTTGAATTAGATGTCTGCGTGAGAAACGGAGACGACGGCTGCTGCCAGAAAAGGGCATCAGGGTAGAGAGAAGAAGGAGAAGGTGGTAGCATTTGTAATTCCGATTAGTCGGGACCTGGTGCAGTCGCCAAGGAGAAGACACGAAACTTACTTCTAGGGAACTTACATGCAGCGCGCGGCACTTTTAGCTCGCACGTTTCGACAGTCTTCAGGGTAAGAGGGAGAAGGTTAGAGAGCCTTGCGGCACTCGCGAGACGGGAATATCCCAGACTAGTACTACTGCCACTCCTATACGTGACGTCGTGATGTACGGTCCTCTCATTCCACCTCTGTTCTCTCATGTCTCCCTCTTTTCGTCCTTTTCTTCCTGGCCCCTCTCTCACCGTTCTTCTCTCTATTTCTCCTTCTGTTCCCTTTTCTCACTCGCTCTCTATCTCTCATGAATAGCATTGCGATAAATTCGATTAAAACTTCCGTGGTCCTCGGTGGCTTCCATCCCACCCCCACGCGTCGCACGAGGGAAGGAGGAAAAGGACAGGGGACACAAGAAGTCGCGGAAAATCCAGTAAACAGTCGTCATGGCTCGATCGATGAATGTAGTATACTACTGAAAGCCAGCCGACTGAATCCGTCTCTGATCGGTATTATCAGTAATTTAAAGTTGGCACGGAGTGGGGTAGGTAGCATTTCGAAGCCGAATGACATCGGTATCGCGAGCGATTCCGGCGTATGCAAGTAGCTAGAACGCGCCATTGCGATTTGCTACGACATAATGTCGGTTACTGCATGTGTCTCGCAACAGTGATTCGAGAAAACTGTATTGCGACTGATTTGCTTCAGACAATTTTTCGATTATCATTAAATAACGACAAAGAACCAATTGATGTATCAAGTTTCTTTTTTAATTGTAGAAATTAAAAACATTTTAAAGACAAATCATTTTTGTGTCTAATAAATTGTATAACTGTGCAGATATATATGTTATTTCGATTTTTTGTAGGGATGCTAACTTAATTAATAGGGGTAAGATGTGAAGCCTTAAAAATATTCGCGAGCTATTATTGAGTTATAGTATTTATTTATCGCACTCAAAAGTCGCGCTATATGTTAATTAATTCTCAAAACTAACACATAGATATATGTTTAAATAAATTTCATTTTTTTTTGTATTTTGTTATAAATATTCAAAAAATTTCAAACTATTGTTCATATAATTGAGAACAAAATCGTTAGTGCTTTAAATCTTTGTTCTGTATTCATTGAATTAAATGTTTATTTCATTCATGTACAATTATTATACGATTTGTTGTCTACGATAAAAATAGCTTACGATATATAAAACATAAATTCTTTAAATACCGTAAACTATTTTTAGTGTACATCTGATAAATCGCACAAGTAATTAACGAACAAACACAAGTATTCAAAAAATTTCTTAGACTTTGCCGCGCAAGAGAGAGAGAGAGAGAGAGAGAGAGAGAGAGAGAGAGAGAGAGAGAGAGAGAGAGCGTTAAGCAGAAAAATTTCTCGCATATATGGCAAGTCCATAATCGTAAAAATCACTATGGGTAGAGTTATTTCTGGCTTTCAATTGCTACTATCAGTAGTTTGAACATTTTTTAATGTTTGTGTTTATTCATTGATTACTATGACTTGTCATGTGTGCACTAAAAATTATAATATTAAAAATTTGGGATTAATTTGAAATTTTCTTGCAATCTTACAAATATGGATATATATTAATAAATCTCCACGTGGTGCGATTTTAGAAATTTTTTATTGATTGAGTATAGAGTTATTTCTGTTTTTTAATTTCAAAATTTTTTGAATACTTGTTATGTAGATACAATAACCAAAAAATTAAAAATTATTCAATTTAATTAGGAAGGAAAAACATATATTTATGTGCTAACAGATTTGAGAATATAAGAATTAATTCATAAATAATACAAATTTCAAATGTAATTGTTGACTAAATAAATACTATAATTCAATAATAAGTTTGTGGATATTTTTGAAGCTTCAAAACTTCATTCTGTTTAAGTTAGCACCTTCACCGTAATCATAATGTACAAATGTATTATGCATAAAAAAGATAAACGCATAAACGGATATCGAAAAAAATGTAAAATCTTTATATCTATATAATCTTTATATAAAAACTTTCAATTTTTTTCCAAATATTAAATATCTTTAATAACTAAACTTTTTCATTACGAGTATTTTCTTATGATGCACATTATATTATTTGAATAAGCAAATTGGCTTATATAAAATTCTCTGAAGTATTTAATTATTGACGAATAGTGTAAAATCGTATCTTCCAAATTTTTTATTTCTGTTAAATAGCCAATATACTTCTCACAAAGTCGCGTTTAATTCTTTAACGTTGTTTTTTCGCACCGTTCTTAATTACTGCTTGTTCCTCGTTGTGAGCTCCGAGTTGGATGAGGAAGCAGGTTTCGACGACCTGGTGGTTCATAACTCATCTTCAGAAGCAATGGAAAAAAGCTCGGGCCTTTCTAGGCGAAACTGAGCGGATGGTGGAAGCAAAGCCCTTCGAGGAAGAGCACGTTGCTCGCTCCTACGGCACATACTTGAGAAAGTTTCGGACTCGCGGCAGGATAGCGGACGTAGCAGGGGGTGCGAAACAGTTTTGAAGTGCTTGCTAAATGTTGCGGAAAATAATGACTGATGGTAGTTGCGCCCCAAGCGGGACTGGTCTGCCTTTGGCCACCGTCAACATGATAACCATCGTTACCGATAACATCGACACTTCCTTTCACGAAGAATATAGACACTTGCTATTCATTAAGTAGTCTGTCGCATTTGTGAAAACTTTTCTTACGTATATATATATTATTTTGATTAAAAATTTCGAAATAGAGATCGTGTGTAAAATTTTACAAATTAACTTCAACCATATACACTTTTGAAAATTAAACTTGGATAATTAAAATTGAAAATTTCTCAAAGATTTTTTTTTTTTAAAAAGCTTCAGTTACATACACCTTTACGTTTAAGTTTAGTTTCATTCGCAACTAATCGGACTTCACATCGCGAAAAGTTCTGTGAACGTAATTTCTACATCGTACGAATGGGAGGCAATTGAGAAGCAGGGAAGTAATAAGACCGTGTTTTCGAGTTTTACGATTTTCCTCTGACATAATGTCGCGATAGACCTGCGAGTGTCTTAAAAATTTTAGAGTCGCATACTCGAGAAAGGTGTTCGTTACAAGGGGAATAAAAATTTATATATTACATAATTGAAGAAAAGTCTACATTACATATTCAAGTCAAAGATAGATTTCCAAAATTTTGAAAGTTAATCGTCTGTATGTGGCAGATAGTGTGTAAAATAAATGTATCGTATTTGTATAATAAATATAGGATATATTTTTGATATAGACAATTTCGAATATCACGTATAATTGTGAAATGCTTTTATCTTCCGCTTATTACTCGACTCTCTTTAAATTTGCTGATATATTTGGCTGCTGGTGGCGAAGAGGTTGTTGTTGTGATTTTGAGTACGTGCACCCAGAACTGAGTTCGAAACGGAGGCGTATTGTCCAAGAGTTCGGAGTAGGTATTGTCGACCCTTCCAATATATCATCGTGCCAGGACACCAACTTTGGCCAATAATCCCCTAAACATACTTAGGCCAGCTGAATGCCACTGACGCCCCGTGGCATCTAAGCCGAATTGAAAATGAATCATGTCGATCGGACCTTTCCTGCCTAATGTTCCAACAGCTACTTCCAATTTTGTGAATAGTTTCATTTGGCAATAATATCTCGAAATGTCAAAATTAATTATATTAGATCTGCATTATTTTCTAAATTTTTTAAATATAAAATAAAAATTACAAATACAAAACTGACATATGTACACGTAGACATTAACCGGATAAAATATAAATTTATTTGTAGAAATATTTTAATATATTTAAAAAATATGTTGTGTAATAATATTCAAAAAGATTATTCTTTTTCTTATTGTTTAAGTTATAGAATAAAATATATGAAAATCACAAAGTAATTGCACATAATATTTTTTTTAGAATTGCAGTAATTCGATATTTTTTTTGTTTGGTACTTAAGATCTGCTAAAATAACATGATATTATTACGAGGAGATGACTTCGAAATGTACGAGAAAACAACGAAAAAGAAGTATAACACGTCGTCAGACATTGTTTATATATCATATGTTAAAATACATTTGAAGATGCGATTTTCTACTCTACCTCTTCCACGCGTCTTAAGTTTTCGATTCTAGTAGTGTCAGTGGTTTACGAGTTCCAGTTTTCGCGGACATCTTGTACTTTCGGTACATATACATGCACAGATAGCACGTGCACAGACGCGAACGGAGTCTGCCAGAACGTTTCTAGAGTAGGTAACTACTTGTTGTTTACGGGGAAGTAACTTTCCTGCGAACGAATCGGCTCGCGCGAGAACTTTCCAGGATGTATGCTCTTCAAAGTTAATGCTCCGGTAACGGCACTGCCTGGTGTAGTGTCCTCGAGGGCTTTTCGTCCTTCTTCGACACTGGGTCTCGGTTAATAATTCTTCTCCGCTCGCGTTTGAAAAGACGAACATCGAAAGCGGAAACAAACGGGGCGCTGTTATCTTTAGGTTTTAGTGTCCTCCTAAATCGTGCTTTTTGCAACTGCAATGGAAGCTCTGCTTGTAAGAATTAGGAACGGTATCTTTCGATAACTAGATTATCTGCTATTTAGTGTTCCGTAAATAGGAAGACATTGATTGATATAAGAACTTGGCATATATTTGGATTATGTATGAATAATGCAGTGAAGAAACGAAATAAATTTCACAAAATTATATATTAGGAAGGATGTAAGATGCATAAAATTTACATGCATAATTATTTATTTATTAATGAAAACTCAAATATTATTGATTTTAACAAAAATAATTGAATTATTTATTAATATCTTTTAATTGAAAAATACATTGTTGACTCCACATTTCTGCTAATGAATGACTATATGAAAGTATTTATGGATCATGGAAAGTATTCTCCGAAAATCTTCTAAATAATTGTAAAAACTGGATATATATATATATATATATATATATATATATTTATATGCTGAGGAAAACATATGTCTCGATGTTCGAAAGAACTTATTTTCAAATTTATCACATTTCAAATATGTCACATGTGCGATAACACGTGGCAGCGTATTTACATACACTTTGCATGTAACATTTCCCTCGGAAATATTAGTATACCAGCGCGATATCGAAGTGGAAGAAGATCGAGATGTTAAGGCTGGGCAGTCGGTACGGTCCGAAAGCGTGCGTGTGTAGACGGCTGGCGAGAATTAGAACGAAAAGCGTGGGGGTGGGTGAACAAGCGGGTGGTTGTGGGGTTGAAAGGATGGGGAGTCTAGGGGGGTGTAAATCGGACGATGGAGGTGGTATCGAGGTCAGTTGAGTTTTTCGCCTGCGCGTCGCGATGCGCATTACAACCCTGCACAAGGTGGGTCGAGAGGACGGTGGGCGTCTGCGTCCTCAGTGCGCCGGCCGGGTTTCGAACCTCAAACCCACGATTGGGCTTCCACCGTGGTACCAGGAACGCCCAGGACCCGCCAAAACCCACGGGATAGTATGTACATGGGCGGCAGATACGCCTCCGTACCTCTTCTTCTTCCTCTTCTTCTGCTTGCTACCTTATTCTACTTCCTTTTTCTTCCACCCTCGTGTTCTCCTCTTGCTTCTCGTCCTCCTCCATCCCTTTCTCACCCTGCTTTTCTTCCGTTCTCTCCTCTTTTTTTCGTTGCCGACGCAGCTGAGCGACTCGTTCCACTATGGTGCACCTATGTGCCCAGATGTTGCGGTGACGTTTTTTCTCCTCCTGTCTTAATGCTCAAGCCTTCACGGTGGCGTCGCGCGACATGCTTTACGAGAATCTCTTTTTATTTTTTTTTTTTTAAATGAATATTGTCGCCTCACATGTCGTGCTATAGCTAAATATTAACATTGAAATTCTTGAAATGATAAAATAGCAGTTTAATCAATATCAATTTTTTTTAAACTTTATCGAATTTATTTGTTTTGCTCTTCCACCTTCCCTGTAATCAGCAGCTATCGAGCTGAAGAAACTACGATGTTGCGGATAGTAGTCAGTCGTAAAGACTTGTCAGTCTGTTTGCCAATCACTTACGGTAGCTCGTATAGCTCATCCGATCTCGGTTTTCTTATATCGCGATGCTGAACCGAGGAAGTAGATTTAGTCCTTACGTGTATTTAGCTTGGAACCCATAAAACCGAATGGCTCGAACTTTGTTCGATAAAAGACGTATTCCCTTCTTGCTTGTACGCCTGTTCTGAAATATTTCTGATTCGGCCGCGAATGTCTCGTATAATACCGAGTCCTGGGCCGATTTTTGCTGAATACAAATTTATGGAGATATTTCCGAAATATTTCACATTAAAGAGTAGTCTGGATCAAAACTTTGAGAATACAAACAGGCAATTAAATTTTGTTTTTAATCAATTTTAAATATAATGTATCTTAATATAGAAGATTTTGACGGTTCATTAATTTTAAAAATTAATTTTTATAATATTACAACATATATAATTTCATTAAATCTTTATCTGTTATCAGTAGGTACTTTGTTACAATAAAATCTGTATGAGGTAGAGAGAAAAAAATTATATATATATAAATCGATGTACATATAATTACGTTACACAGTTAAAAAAGAATTGCAGAGAATCGTATGTCTCTTAAAAAGATATATCCTGATTTTTGGATTTTAAAAAGTGTATTGTGTTGCATCAGTAGTATAGTAGCTTCTAGGAGCATCCGTGAGAGCACGGTCGGCCGACAAGTGGAACGGGCTAAGAAGGGGCGGTAAAAGGTCGTCTCTCAGCGGACGCGAAAGCCGTTAATGCCAAGAGAGAGCCGAGAGGTAGTAGGTTTCTCCCTTCGGTAAACCGAGTTACGCGACTCGGAGAACCCTTTGCTTCTTTCCGGATCTAATTAGGGGCCCTTTGGAGCGGTGTAATGCGCCTTTAATCCAGTGGAGGCATCGCCCATAGGCGGCGTATCTCCTCCTTCCCTTCGCGACTTACTTTCCTGCCTTCGACCAGCGATATCGGTTCCGCTGACGATCCATCCAGCGGGACTGGCATCGACTAATGATTCCCAACGGTACGCGATATACTGGATTAATCGTCGTCAGCCTCGATAGTTTGGATGGTCTGATCAGCAGGGCGAGGACTTTCGCATACCTAAATGGTTACGACGAATTATTTAGCAGAAGGGAAATAAACTTACGGTTTGCTAAGAGAAATTCTGTCTTCGCCGCGTCTCGCTTTAATGAACAGCTAATATCAAATTATGCATTATTGCCCAAATATATTTTCAAGTTGGACATTAAAGAATAATGAAATTTATTTTAATGCCAATATATATTGACTGGTTTATGAATTTCAGTGTTAGAAAATTAAAAGATTTTAGCATATGATAAATTCTCTCTTTCTTAATTATTTAATTTTTTTATAACACAGTGGAATCACGAATTACATAGAGATACATTTTATCTTTAATAATAGTCAAAGTTTCTGTTTTGATAACCGCTTCGACGCGCACTGTAAATTATGCAAAATCGATGCGTTTCTCTTTGACCGAAGAGACTTCTTTGTCGGTGACTTTCAGGATGATTTCGAGGGACATCCGCTATTTAAGGTCAATTTAATAGCACGGACACGCCGTTTTATTGACTTATTTGTTTGCGTGAATTTCGAACGAGTTGTTTTCGCCGGCCACGGCACATCCGATGGTCGGATGCGCGAAGACACCCCATTACTTACGATTCTTACGAGGAACGTTTATACGATTTTGCCGTTCTCAATCGATTCATTGCCATTTATCATTCGAATTTTGTGCTCAAGTTAATTTTCAAAGGATTTTTACAACGCGAAAATATAATAGCACTTGCAGAACTGAAGAAATTTGCAATTTTTTGGGAGTAAAATCAATTTTCCTTACTAATTAAATATTTTTCAAAGATGTTAAGATATTAAGTATATGTTATTTTCAATATCGAACATTAGTTATATCTAGACGAAAATAGTGTCGGCAATATGAGAATTTTTAAATAAAAAAATAAATCTTTCTCGAGAGATATTAAATTGTTCTCCAATCTATGATTTCTTCAGAAATGTGAATTAATCTATTTACATCCACTAATTAAGGAGGGTAAAATATATTCATTATTATTACACAAATATTTATAAAAATTGTGTGCGTTCATGCTTTCTTCTTGCGCAATAAAAATTAAATCTTTTTCTAATAAAAGGTATATAACACATATATCTTTTATATCCGCTTGAAGATTCGCGATTTACATGCGACAAACGGCAGTCTTCTGAAATCGTGTTTGTCGATTAAGAGACGCAAGGAAAGGTATGGAGGTCGTTTGGCTTCTGCATCGTCCGAGGTAGGAAAGAGGGAAGAGACTACCCCCTCGAGACGTATAACAGGCTTAGAGGGGAACCGAGTAACTCCGTATTTAACCCTCTCGCACGACGGAGGAACGTGCACCACACGGGTTAAAAGACGACCGAGCTTGAGTGCCTTGCCGTGTTGATGCCGCGAGGGATGCGGTCACCCTCTCGGACCTTTCGTTGGACGACAATTAGCCTTTCTCTCTAGAAGTAACGTCTCCCTTCATCCCTGAAAACGTCTCTGGTGATAACTGGAGCGATACATTGACGAAAGGTGTTCACAGGAGTCTCTATAGAGATCATTAAAAATTCACAATTGTGGTCGCGGGAGAAACGAAAATATTTATATTTTATTATATTTGTTACTTTAGATTTTTATCAAGTTGACAGTCTTGTAAATAGAATCTCATTATTCGATTTAGTCGGTTATTATTGCTTGCATTAATAAAATTGAAACATATTATATATGTAAATACAAAAAGTGATAAATAAAAAGGCCAACTTATCGAGCAATTATTAGAGTTGTTCGGTCAAATAAAATTTATTCCATGTATAAACTATTAAACATACTAAAACTTAAGTAAAAATTACAATCATTATAAAATAATAAAATATAAATTAATTTATTATTTTATAATGATTGTAATTTTTACTTAAGTTTTAGTATGTTTAATAGTTTATACATGGAATAAATTTTATTTGACTGAACAACTCTAATAATTGCTCGATAAGTTGGCCTTTTTATTTATCACTTTTTGTATTTACAATATACAAGCGAAATTTTGTATCAATTGATATTATATATGTATGTATTACAAATAGACAGTGCAATTCCGAGGTGGAGGTATGAAAATATCGAGAAACACGAAAAGATATATGAAAAAAAATTTATTGTTATAGTGGCTATCGTGATGCACGTAAAACGTAACGCGTAAATCCATAGTGTAGGAAAAACCGGTATATTACTATTGTTGCCATATGAAACACGCGGTGCTGCCTCGATATTTCATCTTAGATACTCAGGAACAATATTTTTATCGCCGTCCAAGCAGCTCCCTATGCTTTTATCAAAGAATGCTGGACTTGTCGTCCTCCGAAATCTAATGGCGAGAGATAAACTCCTTTCCTTTCGTGAACAAATTGATAAGTTGGAAAGACTTGTACAAAATTCACCGAGATTATTTTAATTTCTTGTCGGTAGATTATTAAATATCTTAGATCACAAGGTTTATTTATGATTATTTATTCAATATTATCGTGTTTAAAAGAATGGACTTGAAAATCATTTTAACAAACATAGTCAAGTTTGATAGTGCTGATTATTAAAGAAATATGGCATTTTCAATTATATTCAATTATATTTAATAACATAATTTGTCATGGTGCTCTATTTTTAATATGCATTTTGCAGTTAATATAATTTTTTGAAAATTGTTTGTGTGTACCGCGGCCTTGTTACAAAACTTAAAAAAAAGATTGAACATAAGAATGGAAGTACGTCGACACGTAAGAATGGATTCTGCAATCGGTACCGGAAACTACGGTCGATTCGGAGGTCCGCGGAATCTGTCCGGAGAACGAAAGTAGGGTCGGGTTTCCGGATAGAAAGGAAGAAGGGGTGGGGGTGAAGAGAAAATATTCAGAATTTAGCACGCTTATTTCACGGTCGCGGACGGCACGCGGACGAAAGTGTTTCGAACAAAGTTTTAACCGTGTCTAATGGCGAAACTTGGCGAACTCGGCCCCGGAGTTCGACTGCCGGTAACCGCGGATGGCGGGAAAGGGAAATGCGAGCTGGGAAAGTGTCGTAAAAAATATTTTAACGGGAGTCCACTTCCAGGAAACTTCCCTATAACCGCCGGTTCCCCTCTCGACTATCTGTCTTTTGTATTTATTTGCTGCAATACTCCTTCTTTAACTCTTCGTCCCGCCTTGTTCCGTTTCGTTCCCATCGCGAACCTTGACCTATCCGTGCGGCGAGGTAACACGACCTTAGTAGGAACTCGTGACCTTGAATATTACCGGGCGAAGACTCCCCCGCGACTCGATACCGAAGTTCCGAGACTTTCGCGCCGCGAAAGCGAAGAGTCTCGTTGTCCTGAGCGCAGACTCCGTAAAGTTCGGCTACCTGGTCGAGTTTTGTAACCTGTGTTACGGATGGATCTAATTCCAACTTTGTCGAGTACTTTTACAATTTCTCTAAATCTCTCAGTCTTGCCGAGACTCGCTCGGTAAATTTCTCGCCCGTAAGTGAACTAACACGGAGAAAATAAAAAGTCTTATCATAATTGATCGTGTTTATTCAAGATTTACACCGTTGATATGCCTTCTTTTTTTTACCTCTCAACTCTCGACGTTTATACATTATAGCAAAATCTGCCTATTATTTATTATATATTCCCAAATATCGATAACTCAAAGTTTATCGCATCTAATGAAATTAATTATAACTATATCGAGTCGTCACACGCGAACAATTTTTTTGCTCGATTTAATGCTCGAAATACCGCAACGAGCAATAAAAAGTCTTATCATAATTGACCGTGTTTATTCAAGACTTACACCGTTGATATGCCTTCTTTTTTTTACCACTCAACTATCGACGTTTATACATTATAGCAAAATCTGCCTATTATTTATTATATATTCCCAAATATCGATAACTCAAAGTTTATCGCATCTAATGAAACTAATTATAACTACATCGAATCATCACACGCGAACAATTTTTGTGCTCGATTTAATTCTCGAAATACCGCAGCGAGCGTTACCGCGGGCTCTAGAAGGAGAGCGAAGAGAATAGTTGCGGAAAGGGTCGGGCGAACCTTCGGTGGTTTCTCGCAGGGTGCTAGTATATCCCCAGGAGGTGGCGGTACAACGGTACCGTTGAACTTGCTGTTTAGCCCGGTTCTGCGTCAGTGCCATTGGTGGAGAGGGTCGGCGGTAGCAATGGTTAGTGCACGGCCAAGTAAGTTTGGCGTTATAGTCAACGGAATAAAATGGTTCCGCCTGTAGGTGGGAAGCCAGGCTGCGCTTTCGTGAAGGCCCGGTACCGCCGTTCTGGCCCCGGGCGCTTCGAGCCAGTCTGCGGAGCCCCTAGAAACAAGCGGGATACGAAGAGAAACAGCGGAGGGGAGGCTGTGGACTGCGTCCTAGAAACACAAGCTTCACCAGGGGAACCAGCATCCCAAGGCCTTTCTATCCGTTACGAACGAGTTGGCAATTAATCCATCCATCTCTCTCTTTTCCTATTACTTATAGGGAGAATATCGAAATATTAGTTTATTCGAAGAACAGTTTAAGTGGAAAATAGATTTATCTCTTAAATGAACGGTTCAAAATTATATTTGACACAATATCGAATACATTATATATAATTAATATCGCATAAATTTCTAAACTAAAGCTCTTTTAAATATTTGTAATGCACAGACAATTTCTCTATAAGCAAAGTGCTTTAATATCATCATATTTTTCTTTCAAACTGAAGCTAGATATTTTCTTTGAAAATAAAGTCGTGTGACATTTATCTCTTAAATAAACGTTTCAAAATTATATTTAAGACAATATCAAATACATTATATAAAATTAACATCGCATAAATTTCTAAACTAAAGCTCTTTTAAATATTTGTAATGTAGACAATTTCTCTATAAGCAAAGTGCTTTAATATCATCATATTTTCCTTTCAAACCGAAGCTAGATATTTTCTTTGAAAATAAAGTCGTGTGACACGTCACGCGTTGTTATCGTACCTCAAAAGAAGTCAAAAGGCTTATGCATACGCTGTCGTGCGACCCTTAAGAAACAAACACGCGTGTCCATAGATATATCTCGCGCATATCGGTCACGTACGTGTTGTATCTCAGGCAGGGTGCAAGGTCCCCGCGTCGGCCATATATCAGTGATGAACGGACAGGATACCGCATGTGCTCTAGCCCGTTTGTCGTATATCCATCCTCCCTTCATCCATTCCCTGGATGTTCGTCCTCCTTTTACTCTCGAGGCTCTCTCCGGTCAGCCTGTCCGTACCATTGCTGTCTGCCCGAAGGTGGCACCACCCTGCGGGGGTGGAAGGGGGCGAGAGATAGAGGAGATGGGCGGCGGGTCGCTGGAAGTGTCGCTAACTATTTTACGTAACTTTGCCGACAGTTTGGCCCGCGTTGACCACGTACGTCCGGTTCTGCGCTCCCACGGGAGCGGCCGCGAGGGGGAAAACGGGTTTTCGCGTGGGAGCGAAGGGTCTGAAGGAGAAACGGCCGAGCAGGACCTGGCTGAGACGCGCGGCCACGGATGGCGAGCGCCAAGGGTAGTTTCATCACGGTGTCCCAAGATATGCATACGTGACGGATACGTGGACTGGAAACGTGACGCGCGCGCGACCTACAACATCCTTTTCCCCTAGCGAGATCGCGCGGGATATAAGGGATGCTTCGATTTAAATTGTAAAATTTATCTCCTCAGTTCGGGACACACACGTATTGCTGCTGTGCGAATGTGCGAGAAACGAAAGTATTTTTTCCTTATTTTTATCTCAATATTTATTGTAATATGTGTCTTAAATATTATATACTATATTATGCGATTTTTTTGGTGCCGCATTTTTCAAAGTTTTAATAATATACAATTTTTATATTACTTTTGAATGTGTGAAAGTAGAAATTCGAGAAAATTTATAATTTCCTTCTTCAACGTCAAAAAGATTTTTTAAAGAAATTATGATGTATTAAAAACCATATAAAAATGTTTTTATTAAAATTCTTAGTGATTATTTTCTTGAAATAATATCTTGGTTATTTATGAAAGAAAGTGCTTGTTTAAAAAATTTTAGCACTGAATCACGATTATGAAATGTATCGACTAGCGAAAAACGAAAGTATTTTTTCCTTATTTTTATCTCAATATTTATTGTAATATGTGTATTAAATATTATATACTATATTATGCGATTTTTTGGTGCCGCATTTTTCAAAGTTTTAACAATATACAATTTTTATATTACTTTTGAATGTGTGAAAGTAGAAATTCGAGAAAATTTATAATTTCCTTTTTCAACGTCAAAAAGATTTTTTAAAGAAATTATGATGTATTAAAAATCATATAAAAATGTTTTCATTAAAATTCTTAGTGACTATTTTCTTGAAATAATATCTTGGTTATTTATGAAAGAAAGTGCTTGTTTAGAAAATTTTAGCACCGAATCACGATTATGAAATGTATCGACTAGCGAGAAACGAAAGTATTTTTTCCTTATTTTTATCTCAATATTTATTGTAATATGTGTATTAAATATTATATACTATATTATGCGATTTTTTGGTGCCGCATTTTTCAAAGTTTTAACAATATACAATTTTTATATTACTTTTGAATGTGTGAAAGTAGAAATTCGAGAAAATTTATAATTTCCTTCTTCAACGTTAAAAAGATTTTTTAAAGAAATTATGATGTATTAAAAACCATATAAAAATGTTTTCATTAAAATTCTTAGTGACTATTTTCTTGAAATAATATCTTGGTTATTTATGAAAGAAAGTGCTTGTTTAGAAAATTTTAGCATTGAATCACGATTATGAAATGTATCGACTAGCGAAAAACGAAAGTATTTTTTCCTTATTTTTATCTCAATATTTATTGTAATATGTGTATTAAATATTATATACTATATTATGCGATTTTTTGGTGCCGCATTTTTCAAAGTTTTAACAATATACAATTTTTATATTACTTTTGAATGTATGAAAGTAGAAATTCGAGAAAATTTATAATTTCCTTCTTCAACGTCAAAAAGATTTTTTAAAGAAATTATGATGTATTAAAAACCATATAAAAATGTTTTCATTAAAATTCTTAGTGACTATTTTCTTGAAATAATATCTTGGTTATTTATGAAAGAAAGTGCTTGTTTAGAAAATTTTAGCATTGAATCACGATTATGAAATGTATCGACTAGCGAAAAACGAAAGTATTTTTTCCTTATTTTTATCTCAATATTTATTGTAATATGTGTCTTAAATATTATATACTATATTATGCGATTTTTTGGTGCCGCATTTTTCAAAGTTTTAATAATATACAATTTTTATATTACTTTTGAATGTGTGAAAGTAGAAATTCGAGAAAATTTATAATTTCCTTCTTCAACGTCAAAAAGATTTTTTAAAGAAATTATGATGTATTAAAAACCATATAAAAATGTTTTTATTAAAATTCTTAATGATTATTTTCTTGAAATAATATCTTGGTTATTTATGAAAGAAAGTGCTTGTTTAGAAAATTTTAGCACTGAATCACGATTATGAAATGTATCGACTAGCGAAAAACGAAAGTATTTTTTCCTTATTTTTATCTCAATATTTATTGTAATATGTGTCTTAAATATTATATACTATATTATGCGATTTTTTGGTGCCGCATTTTTCAAAGTTTTAATAATATACAATATTTATATTACTTTTGAATGTGTGAAAGTAGAAATTCGAGAAAATTTATAATTTCCTTCTTCAACGTCAAAAAGATTTTTTAAAGAAATTATGATGTATTAAAAATCATATAAAAATGTTTTCATTAAAATTCTTAGTAACTATTTTCTTGAAATAATATCTTGGTTATTTATGAAAGAAAGTGTGCTCGTTTAGAAAATTTTAGCACTGAATCACGATTATGAAATGTATCGACTAGCAATATAAATAAATTATCGACGATACTCGCTAGAGAACAATTGGGGATTGTCGTGAGAAGGCACGATTCCGACAATAAATGTTGGCGAAGTAATTCGACGCTAATAAAAATCGTTCCGTCGACATGTATGGCGGTCGTAGTGAAACGTTAATGACCATCGGATACAATCCCATAATTACCACGATAAATCGCAAACGTTGGTGCTACAATGCACCCCTCGCAACGTCGTTACACACAACTTTCTATCTTTCTATCCTATCTTTTCTTATAACCCGTGTCTCAAGAGATAGAATATTCTTTTACAGATACGTATCTTTATTTGAAAATATTTCTAATATATGCACATTTTTTTATGAAACAATATTATTTTACAACGTGGATTATAAAATCCCTCTATCTGTTATACTTAAAATCCATACTTGCAGACACACATAAAATGTATATTGTAATGATATTGATTTATTTATCGAAAGTGATAACGATATTATTTTATATTTTTTTTGTAATATTTATATATAAAAATATATAATTACCATTTTTAATCTCTCATACAATATAATACATAAATTATATCTTAAATATTAATACTATTATACTATGACTATTACATTTTCTAACATATATATTTAAAAAAAAAAAAAGATTAATCTATACGTATAATAGACAAACACGAAGTAACAATTTTTAAAATTAATTTATAGGCATTATTTATGAATTAAAATGAAAACGGTTCAATGTTCTTTTATATCGTATCTAATAAACAGAATATTCTAATAATTTTATCCGCATTTTTAATTACTACCGAAACATAAAAATATTATTCAATTTGTGAGATGAGCGAAAGCATCGTGTTCTCACTATCTCCCTCAGAACTGGCCGGTCAATGAGAAAGAGATGGGGACGGAGTGCCTGGAAACGTTTGCTCTCAACAGAGACAAAGGTGTCAGTTCTCTCGAGGATATCTCGGAAGCGTCAATCCTTTCGATCGGACAGCTCGAAATGGAAGGGGCCATTGTTTTTGCCTTTGGTCTCCATTCCGCCCTCTTACATCCCCGTTTTCAACCCCTGATCAGCCCCTGCCGAGTTCTTCTCTCGCCTTCGATTCGAAGGGGGAAAGGTAGAAGCTGCGAGGAATCAATTATGGAACTTTTCAAATTTGTCAGTAATATTGAGATTTCTTTTATGCCCGGGGAGCTCATAATTGAAGTCTATCGGAGGACGAGGTTCTCCTCCTCTGACTTCGTATGCCCGGGATAGTACGGACGCGGAATGGAAGGGGAGAAAAGTGAACTTTTTGTTTTTCGCTCGACTATTGTTTCCTATTGCCCGAGCCCATCAGCATTCCTCCTTCCTCTCTTTCGCGCTTGTTCATTTCGCCGCGAGGGAATGAGGACGTCTTTTCCGCGTCGCGTAGATGGTTTCCGTTCAATTTCTCGCGTAGTCGCAAAGTCCCGATTCCCCGTGGGAATGGCCCGCGAATCGAAAGAAAACTATCGCCTGAAAAGGAACCCGGTTCGTAAAATCTTATCGCTTTATTCGAAGCGTTTGTCGCGTGCCAAAAGCAAATAGACGTTCATCAGCTGAATCGATACGCGCCGTATTTTCACGAATCGGACAGATGGATATATGGTAGACGTTCTTTTCAAATGGGATCTTGTTCTGAAAATTTTTCTGTTAAATTATTATTTTTCAGTTTATTTCATATACTGTAAGATTGGTTTTTTAAAAATGACTTTTAACAAATGTTACAATCTATTGTAATTTTTTTTCTGGAAGATTATTTCTTATATTTTATAATTAGATTTGTAATCATTTAAATATTTAGCAATCTCGAGAAATATATTTTTTATTCTCAGAGAAAACTCAAATCAATCTTTGACCCTAATTCAGTAGAAAAATAGTAATTTTTCCAGAGAAAAAAAATTACTATTCAAAGATTGATTTGAGTTTTCTCTGAGAATAAAAAATATATTTCTCGAGATTGCTAAATATTAAAATGATTACAAATCTAATGATAAAATATAAGAAATAATACATTATATTCAATATTGTAGAATAGTTTAATCAAGATTGAGAAATATATTTATATTTTGACAGAGGAAAAAACTTTTGTTACAATTTGTCGTATGTTATGAATTTGATAATAGAGCGATTATCGTAAAATATAAAGTTACGTAATTAAAATATTAAATTGTTCTTGTAACAGTTTCTTGTCAATATTTTATAGTCGCCCGTAGAATGCGATGAGTTCGCTGCAAGTTGCATTTCTTTTAACGTAAATATTTGGATTGGGATTCGCGAGTTACGAACGATTGTTTTCAATCGTCGAATAAAAGTTGGTCGGATCCCTGGTAAGACGAGCAGGCTTAATTACCCGGTTGTTCGGACCAGTGGCTCGTTGTAACCGTGTTACAGACGAAATTAATACGCCGTCGTCGTATCGCGCTCATTTTCATTAAAATAAAATTAAAACAAAATTTCCATTGACTTGAGAGAAAAGTTTGCCGGTCCGAACGGTGAATTTCAATGTCGCACAATCGAGGGAAATTGGGCTGTCGAAGGGCCCGTAAGTTTTGGACGTTGCATTTATAACATCTATCTAATGGATAAAATGTCCCTGTCGTGAGAAATCGTGCCGTCTTTATAACACGAGCATAATGCGACATCCGAGCGAATTAATAAACATTACTAATTGGAATAATGAATCGCGACGCAGGTTACGTTATTAATTCGTGATCTAAAATAATGTAACGCGAGCTTTTCCATGCTAGCGCGCGTGTATTTGTCTCGGGTCTCGCTTTTATATCCCGGCAACTTTTGTCCGCGGCGTACGATTCACGCTCCGGTGGACATGTCCTCCTCCGTTTTCTACCTGTTCGTTTCGAAAGTTGCCTGAATGATGCTCCGCGTTTACAGAACCGCTCTCGGTGTATTTCAAGGGAGAGAGAGAGAGAGCCGGCTCGGGGGTCGACGAGGGTAGAACGTAAAAAGGATTGGGGCACATTGAGGGCAGCGCGTGCGGTCGGATTGTTACAAGGAAACAATAATAAAAGTTGCATTAATTAAGAGGGTAGTTGTGCAGCGGAGGTGCTCGTTAGACGGGAACCTTCCGTTCCGTCGGTTTATCGACACGCGCGGCTCTTGTATTTTTGTTGTTTTGCTTATTGATAACGACTACTGCCAGTAAGCTCGTCGTTATAACAATATATCACGCTGTAATAAAGTCAAACATCGTGATATGATCTGTACAAAGTGCTACTCTTCGCAAATGCAAATTTATATTATTCAAATAACAACTGTTAGTTGCAGAAATTTTATAATTAACATATAATTTATTATGAATATAGCGTATTTTATGATTTTTTAATTATAATAACAAAATTTATTCTTTTAATCTATTGTAAGAACTTTGTTGAAAATTTTCACAAATAATAAGATACAATTTAATTCGACCAAAAACTGGCTATTCATTTATTGAAAATAAGTACACACTACGTTGTCCTGTCATATCGACAATCTGTTAGCTACTGTAGACTAGTATACTAGTATCAAGGATAGATATCAAGGATCACAATGTGGGTCGAAACGTAGTGTGTACTTATTTTCAGTAAATGAATAGCCAGTTTTTGGTCGAATTAAATTGCATCTTATTATAGTTATGTCATTTTTCGAAAAAGTTTACTACATAAACTGTAATTGTTAAATATTTTGTTTTATTGTCATCGAAACATATTCGTAAGCAAAATTTCAAGATCCTAAGATTTTGTTCTATAAGAAATCGAAGTCTTACGAAAATTTCTCGTTCGGAGCGTTCATATATGGTAGCTCGTTGTTATTGTACCTTCGAAACGATATTATCCTATTTCTCTGCACCCTTACGGGCCTCCCGACTCTCGCTCGATTATCTCATCAATTTTCATTATGTATTACGCCACATCGCGGCGGCGCATCGACGCTGATTAAAGCCGCATCAGGTTTACTATGTTTTCTTGCCGATGTGTGCGCACGTGTGTATATATGTGTGTGCACGAGCGGCTCGTTTCGCGGTCGCGATGACTATACGCAGTAATTAAGAACCACATTTCGAAAGCCTCGGCTATTATTCGCACTCGTTGGGTAATTGATCGATCGCGCCTCGAAGTTACATCGGGCGTATTCGACGATGAATGAGCGACGGTTGATATTTGGGGCAAGATGGGGTAATTATGACGTGGGGTGAGTTAGACGGGCGGAGAGAAAAAGAGTCGGAAACATTCCGAGGCCATCGTTACGTTATGGTATCGACATAACGTCATGATGGAAAAATTGATAGAATTTTATAAATGCGTATATATGCGGTGAAGTGAAGACAGGCAGGTGAGAGAGAGACAGAGAATATAAGTCCAATTTTTAATACATCCAATGCAAGGAAAAATATGAGTCGCCGAGAAGCTACACATTTGACGATTGATAAATTGGTCGCATTGTTAACAGTTTCTCTCGAGAAATCTCTCGTTGCATCGCGAAGAAAATTATCGAGAGGATAGAGAACGGAGGAAAGTCAGGCGGCGATGGTTAAATCCCCTTAATTGTCAGAGTTAAATAATTCACTGTCAATCTTTTCACCCTTCTCGCAACGAATTGTAGCGCACCGGGCGTCATACCGTCTTTTAATTATTCTACCCCGAATGGCAAATAATATAATTCATTTCACTGTTTGGACCACCGCTCCAAAGGGCGCCGGATTACCGATTTCTTTCGCCCTCTAGGTTTCCTTCTCTAGGCCCGATTGAAAGTTCCCCTAAACACTTTATGTGGAACTTTTAGTACTCGCTTCAGATACAATAGTGAACGTTCCAAAATTATTTAAGAGCATTTTAGTCTTTCTTCACAATCAAAATAAGCCGACACAGATATACGAAAATAATAATAACAAAATATATTATTTAGTGAGTAAAAATATATTTTATTCATTCGTACAAATACTAATAAAGAAATTATTTTTAAATCCTCTGAAAACTAATTTATATTTATATCTCGCAGTTTTTTTTAAACTTTGTATTAATCGATAGATTGCATATTAGTTTATTAATTACTAACTATTGTTCGACAATCAAACAAATAATTGTGTATTTTAAAATCAAATTAAAAACCTCAGTTTTTATATATCGTCAGATTTTATTGAAGCTTTAATTGCTACTTTACCTCAATGCTCGATCTTTTCCGCTACACAGCTTCAGATATCAAGTCGAATATCATGAATCGACTAATAAGAGGCCCGCTAAAGGATAGTAGCGGTAATAGAAGGAAGTAGGATACCTGAGTCGCGCCCTACAGAGTAACCCTATAGAAATTCGTACCGCAATTACGTGGTGTGGCCGCGTTCACGCGAATCCTGACTAATCCTGTGAATGTGACCACCGAACCGTGGCCGGACGACTCTGGATGTTCGCCGAGAACGACAATAGACGAATCGCGCTCAGGGACAAAGATCTCAGGCACCAATTAATGTCCAACGATGTCCTTTGAAAGGTGCCCTGGGTGATGATGCAATGCAAAACAGTTGTTCCCAAGCACTGTTCATAAAAACGCATGCCATCGCGATGATAATTAAAAATAACTGCTAATTAAAATTGACGACAGCAAATAATAGAAACATATCTGCTAATATTTCATGAAACATATTAAGATACATTATAATGATGTATTATAATAATATAATTAATATATTCAAATCTGTAATTCTATCTAAAATTTTAATCTTCATTTTAAACACACACATATACATTTATTTATTTACATTATCAATTCTCTCATTTCTTGAATAAACAATGAAATCATCATCATCATCATCTTTGAAATGAATAAAATCATCACATCTACGAGCGCATTCGCATTCGCGTTACATATCCTAAGCCTTAAGGCATAGAGAAAGACGGTGAATAGCTCGCGTGGATTTCTGTCATGTATCACTATCCACGGCGATATTAGCACACGGTGTCGCGCGAACGTTCGCACGGCCATTCACAGTCTCGGTGGTAATCGGTCGCGGGGCGCATAGTAAACGCCGACTTGCCATGGAAGCGGGCGACAATATGGGGTGGTGGCGATGATTGTTGGCTGGCTGCGAGCGCGCGGCGTATAAGGTGAATTTGAGAGCGGCAAGACTAGATATCTAATTAACAGCCAGCCGACAATGGGAGAGCCATTCGTCGTTGCTCCGCGTGAATCGTATCTGTCTTTAGGCCCCGTTCTGCTCGTTCGTTCGCTTATGAGAGCGTGTGTATGTACATGCGCGGCGAAAAGGACGCGAGTCGAGAGGGTACTTTCCCTGAGAGTGGCGTGCGCTATTCATCCGTGATGTGAGAGACGACGTTTCCCTCTATCCTTCTCTATCCGGAGTGCTCGTCATTCGTTTCACCTCCCTTTCTACGTCGGTTTGGTAAAATCCTGTCAGCGAATACCATCTCGCCATGATTTTTGTTCTTTCCTTTTTTTTGTACGCTCGCCAAAAACAAGCGGAAAAATCATTTCTCCAAATTTTACGGTCGAGCTTGGTCTTCTTTGAGCTGCAACCAAGTGTCGCCGGGCTCTTCGACGCTGTTGCAGTTGCGCTTCCGTCTTTTGCAAAGTAGTAGCATTTTTTTTTTGGTTTGTCGGAGGAAACTTTCATCTGTAGAAGTTGGGCAAGACAAAATACTGCTTCTGCATTTTTAAATAATCCTTCGTGCACACGATAGCAATAATAATGAACGAACGATAAAGAGGAAACAAATGATTTTGAGATAAGAGAGAGGAATAGGTTATTATAAAATTAAAGGATAGAGAACGTAATAAAATAAATAACTTTTTTTTTGTTAATATTTGATCTGCAGGAAAGAGTTATAATTAAAAAAAATTTCAATTACAGAATTTGTCATACTTCCTTAATTTGAAACTTATTCTTACGTACATCTATGTTTTCCGAGCTTTTTGTATTTTGAAGATAAAAATGGACGTTCTATTAAATTTTCGGCAATGATCATTCGCGTTAACGCATCTTAACGGTGAGTTGCGCTACGCCGCTTAACAGTAACCCGTTTTGCGTAGCAACCCGTTTTTGACGAAATACAGGCAAAGTTGTAATCCGACACTTCGATGGTCCTGGCAGCGCTGGTCGACCGCCTAATCGCCTACACGCGCTATTACATATCCAAAGTTGTAACTAGTTCGCTGGGTTGTGTGCGCGGCATTATGCTCGCACGTACACGCGTGTGCGCGCGTTCTGTGCACGCGTGCGAGAGGGATACGAACAATCCCTGTCGACGACGTGCCAGACGGTAAACAGCTAAGCAGCCGCCAACGAGCTTCGAACGCGCGTATATGTGCGCGTGGTATTAAAAGTTCTCTGCGAGAACATCGCGCGTTGCATGAAAAGCTGCGGCTCGTATGGACCGTCATTATTTGCGCAAGCTGTTATTATTCGGGAATTTCGAATTCGCCCACCATTCTGAAAGCACGCTTAGGGAACTTGCTAGCTCGCTGCGTTTCGTTCCAGCTAACTTGTATTATGTCCGATCGTCTGCATGCAGATTCGCGATGGAAAATAATCTTGCGTATACGTGCGGATAAAATTGACGTTTTACGACGAGAATGGAAAATTCTCATCTTTTTTATGTAGCTGCACATACACATCGATAAACGCGATTCGTGTGAGATTGATCGTTCCTGAAATATTTCTCCTCGAAAAAAAAAGAATATATATATATATATTGCTTGGGGAAGTTTGCCGACAATTAGAATCACTAAGGATGGCCATGACGAGAGACAGAGAGACGAAGAGAGAGAGAGACAGGGAAAGAGACGGGGGTTAGAAAGGGAAAAAAAGTTTAATTATAAACACGGAGGTAGGAGAGACGAGGAGTAACGATGTTCAGGGAAAGGACGAGAACGAGGACGATGACGAGGAGACGACTACGACGTAGCCGGCCAAATGGTCACGGCTTAGCGCCGGGGAAAACTCTTTCAGCCAAACGAAGGGAATCCGTCCGGAGATTATCCCTTGGCTTCAAAAAGTTGTTAATTACTTGGATTTTCTCCTCCGTCCCGCCGCGTTAACTCCCTCGTGCGTTCTTGCAGCCGCGGCCGCGGCGCCGTTCCTGCGCTTTTATATCGGAACATTTTTTAATCTCTCCTCCGTCTTCGGCGTAGTTCGGCGAGCCCGACACAATCGCAATTAGCCGCGGATCGTTAATCGGTTGTTACGCCCGAGATTTCCACAGTGTAATTCGACGATCGGGGACGAGCCTCCGCTTTTGTACTTTGCATGAAATTAAAACCGGGGAGATGTTCTCCATTTTTTTCGGCCCCGCAATCAATTCGCTGTTTGCGCCGGTTCGGTTTATTGCCTCTGACTCTACTCATATACGGGCAACCGAGGATCGATGAACAGGATGACACGGACAATAAAGGAACGGTTTATCTTTGTCATTTGAGTTTTGTTATTTACAACACGTGTCTCTTGCTCCCTGCCATTCTCTATCGTCGCCTCTTCGCTACCTTCGCGTTTGAAATATTCTACGTGAAGTCGGGAAGTGAGGAAGGCGATCACTTTGTGGTCGTGCAGGTCGCGGCGACTTGACCATTAGCCGTGGCGCGTCCTTTGCCGCTGTAGACGACGCGACGGCAGGGTTGAGGGTTACGCCAAGAACTTCGCGACCGATCCAGCTGCAAATATCGTTAACGTTGCCCACGGTCAGCGCAGAGGCGGCCGGCCAGTAATTTTGCAGCAGTTTGTCGAAACAACAACAACAACAAGAACAAACCACGCCAAGGCGGTCCCTCAACGCCGGGGCCAGAGTGCAGCCAATATCGCGACACCGAACGTATCGCCTCGTAGCGAGAAGCGCGACACCGTTCCTTTCTTTTTCAGATAGATAAAATATATGCTCGGGAGTTTATTTGCGCATTCGTAAACTTCCCATGTGCGTCATTTATCTTAATTACTGCACGAGAGGAATAGCGCAATTTCGTAAAGAGTAAATACGGTTGTATTTACGACTGTAGTAGTAGTGATTCTAATAATAGTAATTTATTACAAACCTTATAGGATTAACTTTTTTTCTTTTCCGATTTCAACCGAGAGAATGTGAATACATTGTTTCTCGTTATTTATACTTGAGGTATTTAGAATATTCATTAAGTTTGACTCGCTGATTTTTCGATCAATTTTTAAATTATTTTTGCTTTGAAAATATGTATCGAAGCACTTATATATAGGTTTTATAGAAAATAAAACAGGCAATATAAAGCAAACAAATTAATAATAATCTATATTTTAAAATTAATCTATTTAACAATTTTTGAGACATTTTTGCAAGAAAAACATTCAAATTAAAATTAAATTTTTTTTCCTTAATGAAGACTTGGTTAAAGCGAGAGTAAATATATACTTTAGAAGGATTAAATATTTTAAAATTTTAAATAACTAAATATAAATGTTAATAAATAAGATAAATAATAAGAAATATATATATATATATATATAGTTAATCATGAATAAGTAAAGCAACAATCTGACATAACAAAATGGGTTGTATGATAATGAAATGTATAATTCCGTCTCACATGTGATGCGTTTAATTATGCATATATATACGCTTGTAAAGTTTGGAGATAATTATACCGGTATTTCTACTCTCTCCACTTAATCGAGGAAAATATTTATACATCTACGAAATGATAACGTGAATAAATATGAAGATTATGTGTGTAAATATTAGAACACATACACATACTTGGGAAAGAAAATAATATACGAGAGAGAACTCGTGTCGATCTCGCAGCTCTAAGTTGTTACGGGGTCGAAGATACTCCCGAAGAGGAAATATGAAATTTGTTAGAGGGTGTGACACAACCCTGGTCAATATCATCCGCAAATATTACCGAGCTGTTCTCCTGCCGATGCAATATATAACGTAATGTTTCATCTTTAAAACTTTTGCCGCAATATTTATGGGAGCATATAAGAAGTAGTTTTACTTTTCGTACTTTTCGGATATGTAATTGTTAAGAATGCACATATGTAGAAATGTAAAGTATGTTGTTCACCGATATACATCTATATATATTTGTGTGTGTCTGTGTGATAGAATCAAACTTTGACTTATGATTGAGCCACGCAACGTGATTCGCGACGTACATTGTACGTGTAATTCATCCAAATATTTGCAAGATTGCTATATTCCCATAGGATATAAGATCGTGTCTGTTCCTCGTATTTGTATGTATACCCGAAGTAGTGCTCAGTCGGTCGGGGAAATCTAAACTTGCCAGTTTCAGCAATTTCTCTTGTTGTAAACACCATCGCGGTTAGAAATTTGTTATTGGCATCGCGTACGAGTTAATTAATTCGATTTTTATCTATTTCGCCCTTTGCTTCGTATATTATTTATTTAAACATCTTGTTATTCGCATATTTTATCTCGCATCATAATTTACAATTTTACAAATCATATCTCGTTACAATATTATATAAAAAAAAAAAAAAACACGCGTATCTTTCAAGATATGCAAATCCCCAGCATCCGTTTTCCTTCGCATTTCATTCGCATTTGTCGTAAATTTTGCGCATGCAAGGTTAATAACCTTTATTTTCGACAGTCGAAAAAATCCGCCGTTGAACACAGAATGTGTTTACCGCCCGACTTGTCCCGCGGCCACGTAGGGTCGTAAAAACCCGGCGTGCAAAACCGGTCGCACGTATTTTTCACCGCAGGCGAAATCTCGCGCCCGCAGTTTCCTCCCTCGCGATGGGGTTGTTCATAAATTTTCCCGCAGACGCTGCGGTATACTCCGGGTTCCGCGAAAATGAAATGCACTCGCCGAGAGATGGATGATAAGTGAACGATGCCTCGGCTTCCGGGGGAATGGACGTGGGGTGGAGCCGTCGATTTCGGCAAGGACGGGAAAAGAGAGCACACACGCCGGGCGGATCGTAAAACTGTTGACAGCTAAAGTTATACGCGCAACAATACCCGCCGATATTCGCTTATATGTCGCGATCCGACAATTCGCGCGACTCGCGCCGCGAAAATGGAATTTTTCTGCGACGCGAAGACCGTGCTCGTAAAACACATACATACATTTTATCGGGTTCAAATCACACGGCTGAATTCTAGTCTCTTATGTAGAATGGTGAATCATTATCTTTTTTCCTTGAAGAGATATATAAATTAAAAAAAAAGATAGAAATATAAAAAAAAAGAACATATAAATACTTATAAATCTTATATACATATATGTTTAAAATAAAAATAATAAATATTCGATATTTCTTCTCTTTTTCAATTTTCTCATCTCTATTATCGCGTATATCAACTTTTTACTATTATGATACTTGAAAGTATTTTCTAATTATTGTAATATACACATATTGCGGCGATTAACCTTTTATCGGGTTCAAATCACACGGCTGAATTCTAGTCTCTTATGTAGAATGGTGAATCATTATCTTTTTTCCTTGAAGAGATATATTATCTTTTTTTCCTTGAAGAGATATAAAAATTAAAAAAAAGATAGAAATATAAAAAAAAGAACATATAAATACATATAAATCTTATACATATATGTTTAAAATAAAAATAATAAATATTCGATATTTCTTCTCTTTTTCGATTTTCTCATCTCTATTATCGCGTATATCAACTTTTTACTATTATGATACTTGAAAGTATTTTCTAATTATTGTAATATACACATATTGCGGCGATTAACCTTTTATCGGGTTCAAATCACACGGCTGAATTCTAGTCTCTTATGTAGAATGGTGAATTGGAAAATAATCATTATTTTTTTTCCTTGAAGAGATATAAAAATTAAAAAAAAAGATAGAAATATAAAAGAAAAAAACATATAAATACATATAAATCTTATACATATATGTTTAGAATAAAAATAATAAATATTCGATATTTCTTCTCCTTTTCGATTTTCTCATCTCTATTATCGCGTATATCAACTTTTTACTATTATGATACTTGAAAGTATTTTCTAATTATTGTAATATACACATATTGCGGCGATTAACCTTTTATCGGGTTCAAATCACACGGCTGAATTCTAGTCTCTTATGTAGAATGGTGAATTGGAAAATAATCATTATTTCTTTTCCTTGAAGAGATATAAAAATTAAAAAAAAAGATAGAAATATAAAAGAAAAAAACATATAAATACATATAAATCTTATACATATATGTTTAGAATAAAAATAATAAATATTCGATATTTCTTCTCTTTTTCGATTTTCTCATCTCTATTATCGCGTATATCAACTTTTTACTATTATGATACTTGAAAGTATTTTCTAATTATTGTAATATACACATATTGCGGCGATTAACCTAAAAAAAGATAGAAATATAAAAGAAAAAAACATATAAATACATATAAATCTTATACATATATGTTTAGAATAAAAATAATAAATATTCGATATTTCTTCTCCTTTTCGATTTTCTCATCTCTATTATCGCGTATATCAACTTTTTACTATTATGATACTTGAAAGTATTTTCTAATTATTGTAATATACACATATTGCGGCGATTAACCTCTAGCAATATCGGTCGTGGGCACGCCAATACAGCCGGGGCTGTATATCGGAATTCTCTTCCGGACGAGATCTCTTGTTTCACCTGCAAAGTGCGGCGAGCGAAGCGAGAGCGAGGCAAACTTTTGCGCCCGATCCGCGGTCAGGCGCAGGGTTGGGCGGGTTGCGGGTGGCAGATCTGCAATCCGGAATGGGATCTGTCCGCTCCAGACGTTACTACCCCGCTTATTCCGTCCGAAAAGCACTATACGAGTCGCCTCTACCGCCCACGAAGAGGAGGAAACGGGGCGCCGTCGACGTCGTCGACGTCGTCGTCGTCGTCGTCGCCGTCGTCGTCGTCGACGAGTAATCTCGTCGTGGGCAGTCGAGCAGAGCCCGGCTTCCAGCACACGCGGAAAATTCACATTGAAACTGCATTTCCACCGTCAGAGCTTGCGGCCTCGCGTCCGAGATTGTCCCGTTTTCTCCTTCCGTCGCTTGCATGACCGCTATTTTAGAATGTGCTTCGATTGGATATATATATTTTCCTGAGAGACATATTGGACTACATATATATGTATCTTTCTGGTTTATTACAAGAAAAATGTGGAAAAGGCGTTATTTTATATAATTGTTTTCTAAAATAAAATTTATTTATAAATAATCGAATTATCTATCATGTAGATGAATCGGTTTGAAGTAATTATGTTTTAATAACTTTTCCTCATTTATCATTAAAACTAAACCATATAATAAAATAAACAAACTATTCTCTATAAATTTCTCAACGAGAGTTTTTAGATTTGTTCAAACCGACTCGCAATAGCAATCAAGAGGCGTCGATATTTACGCTATACGTATGGAAATTTATTCAATATAAAGACATTCATACGATAATAAAAATGATACATCAGCAAATCATCTCGAGGGTTGCCGACCGATATTTTCCATCGTCAAATGGTTGTTTTATAACTCGCGTTATGGATTTATGAAAAAAAGATACGTCGCGTTTTCTCTCTCTCCATCTTTCCGTCTGGCTTCGATCGCGAAATACATGGGGAGGCGATTTGAATACAGTCGTCCCTCCTATGATCAGCGAGGCAATGGTTTTATAGTGGCTGCTCGTCTCCTTCTCGCGCCGCGAGATCCTTATGTCTCTCCGACTGCCTGCCTCGACAATCGGCATCGCGCACGCGGAACACGTAGCGGCACGATATTAGCCTTTCATACGGAGAAGACTCCGATCTACATATCCGGTCCTTTGTGTAAAAAGGACTAGCAAACAGAATTTAAGGTTATTTCGCGGGAATAAAAATGGGCGAGCGCGCGAAACGCAGGGACCAAATTTCGTATCCGGTCCACGCAATTTCGAACAGCGACGGTCTAGCTGCTCAAAATATTTTTGTCACGCATCAGAGGAATCATGATTACGCATTCGTACACTCTATTTCTTCTCTTCTGTATACTCGTATATTTAATATCTTTGGAAAAAATGTTATAAAAATTGTCTTAACAATCGATGATTCCATTAAAAATAGGATTGGTTTTAGACTATAAATCATTTATATGAAAGATGAAAACAAAATTTGCATTTTGAAACTCTTTTCGAATTAAAAATTTTGTAATATGTATTTCAATGTACATTATTTCCAAGTAAAAGTATACGACTAAACTAAAAGTTAACATTTAGCTAACATTTTTAATTTTAAATATTTTTTTAAATGAAAGATTTGTTAAACAATTGTTTATTATCTGTTACAAGAGATTGTAAGTTTTACTTTTATATATAGGCTATAGAAAACTTGTTTATAGACGGAATAATTTTTGAACGATTTAATTCGCGTTAGATTTGTAAAAAAGCGAGCTCTTATATTTTTCGAGAAACAAAAGTAAGGTGTATTAAAATTTTTCCCAGTGTAATCAGTTGGACGCAATTAACGTTAAGTATCCTCTTTCCGCTATTGCGGTGCGACGATAATTAAATTGACGTCCGGCATGATAGCGCACACATTCCCGTGTAGCAAATTAAGTCCGGCTAATCTACGAACATGCGAAATGTATCTCGGAAAAGGATTAAAACGCCGGTCGCTCTGATTTTCGTGAGAGCAGACACCTCGGCAATGTTATTAATTAAAAAGTTCGAGACAGACAAATGGCGCGGTCCGCGACTAGAGGATCGTGCTTATACTTGCCTTTTTCTATCCTATCCTTTTTTTATTTTATTTTTTTTTCGTCCCTCCACTCTTGTGTCCCTTTTCGCGGCGCGCAGTTAGGTAATTGATACGAGCGAGTGTCGGATTCCTCGTTCCAAACTATTTTGCACACTAACGAAATCCGAAATCACGTATATACATTAAATATTCGAGTAATTCGTTATGTTCAGAACTTTCGACCGCCTCGTCCGTTTCCACTCTTTCCTGCAGACAGCTGGAATTTATCCTAACAAATGTTTCCACCGCGCTTAACCCCCATCACCCGTAATATACGATAAACATTTCCCTCTTGGTCGCAAGAGGGGTGGAAAACTGTGATGAAAAATATTATAACGGTGGAATTGCTACCACACTCGACCATGATATTCCTTTCGGTATCCTTGCTTTTGCGTAACGAGATGGCAAAGGAAAAATGCCGGGATTGCGATGTGAATCGTACTTTTAATCATTTATTTCATCCCCTTCTTACGTATCTTTCTTTAATATTTGTTAAGTTTTTTTTATGGCACGAGGGTCTAGAAATTGGAAGCGAAGGTGAAAAGATGATTTCGCGATTCAAAAATTCTAATTGACACGAATCGATCTTTAGGGATATCTGGGCTACGCGTGAGGGATGCGTGTAGATGCGTGATACGCACGCAGATCATACGCATCGTCGATTTTAGTGCGTTATAAATCGGCGTGCCGGCCTTTCTGGCGCCTCTCTCTTCGTCGACGTCGTCGTCGTCGTCGGGCGCGATCGATGAGGATTTCATGGTGCTTACTCGGCGTTTAGACCCGCATGTCGGGGCCCCGTATAGGAAGGATACACTTCTCGTACAGTTGCTTAATAACGTAAACAGTCTAATCTCTAGCATCAATGATTTTTGTTCAGTATTTTTCTACATCTTTTTCAATTCTTTCAAAATAGATTGTAGTCAATGTTCAAAGATTACTTAAATCTCGCATAGGTTTCGTTTCTATTAATTTAATTTATATCGCGAAATTGTTAGCCTAATTATCTCCATAACTTTTTACCATTGTTACAAAGATTCTTGTCAAAACGTATTTGGTTACTTAATTAGATTGGTTATAAAAAATATAATAGTATTATGTTTGCAACAATGACTATTCTCTCTTATTAATTGAATATCACTTATTTTAATCAATATTACTTGTTTTAAGCATCTTATTATTGAAATTAATTAAAGTTAGAATAAAGGGAAGATGTAAATATTTTTTACACGTGTTGTAAAAATTTCCAAGACACGAACCGAATATGTCACTCTGTGCGATCGTCATTGATCATTATCAGCGCGTTCGCGTCAATTCTCATTCCTTATACAACAGATCGGTTCGTTGTGCCTGGCTCTCACATATCCGGAATACCAAATCGATCCTCGAATAGCCAGTCGAGTTCTGGTCGGGTAGTTTAAGTCAAAGTTTTAATCACTATCGACTTCGGGACATCTCGCATCCCCCGAGACTTACAGATCCGTCGGAATGAGATCGAGAAAATGAACCGAAGCCAGAATTATCACTTGAACTATTCGTATCGCATCTGCTTATTATTAAATCGTTAGTCAGTGCTTTTTCTAAAAAAAAAAGATTATTTTATCATTTTTAATTAATTAATGTATTTGATATCAGTTTTTTAAAAATAATTTTATACTTTTGTCTCAACTTTTGAGTACTCTAAAAAAAATAGATTTTTAAAATTTAAATAAATTTTTATATGTGTAAGAGAATTAGGTATTTTTTAGAATATACATATAATTATATGTTTATTAAAGTTGTATACTCAAATATCGAGAACTTTGTTTTTGACACGTTATACGGGTACCTCTTTTATTTCACGTAGATGCAATTTCCGTCGTCTAGGCGGGAGAGAAATTATAATAATTGATACGCGTTAGAGGAGTCCGGCCACAATGTAAGTCCATACAATCCCTTGGGCGCGAAACGAAAATGCGAAACGAGGGTGGGAACCTCAGCTCGTAGACTAGGAAACGAAGTTTCAGCCGGAAATACCGACATGCGCCGGGTGAGCGCTCGGCGTGAGCAGGGTCGGCCAGATTAATTGATACCGCTGCGGAGAAACTGAGAAGGAAAGAGATAAAGGAAGAGAGAGAGAGAGAGAGAGAGAGAGATGGGGAGGGAGCGAAAGAGAGCGTATGGATGAGGTATCAAAAAGTAGACGTACGTAGGGGTGGAATCAAAGTTGTTGGGCTACTGCAGCTGCGATGTCGGCGATGTAAGCGAGATTGCTGGGCCCGGAGCGTGTCGGTCCGCAGCGGCAATAGAACATTTGGTTAATGTGCTTTTCCATTCAGAAAATTGGACATTTCAGGCGGCAAGTTTATGTGTGCTGGCTAGCTCGGACTCTCGATACGCCGAAGTAATTAAATTTGCTCTTCAAACTCGACATTCGCGATCTCTCCCGACCGCAAATTTATTAATCGTTTTCCGCACGGGGATTTGCCGAAGATGAATGTTTAACAACGCGAGTTACTAAAGTTAGTTTACTAACGCGGATGAAATTGCGCTTATCAAAAGGTAGACATTAGTAAGCGCAATATGATTATACTAAAAGAAATTTGCAAGTTGTCTGAAATATCTTCGCTACTTTTTGGGAATATAGAAATCTCTCTTTTTAGAAATATAAAAATGTATGTGTGTAAATAAATGGAGGACTTTTTATTTAGAATAATCAAATTAATACATATAGAAATGAAAAATTCAGTTTCATGTATAAACTAAATTTGCTAATCTTAAAATGTTAGTAATCTGATGCATAATCTCTACTTCTTTAAATAATATATTTAAAATCTTTGGAGATTATCTCGTGACAAAAGTTATATACATGTTTTTCAAGTTTACGTAACGCGGCGATAAAATATTTGAGTATCAACCGAGCAATTCGTTACAATACATATATCTTAAGATATACCACACCACGTATCGCACCGTCGCGCTTCGTATCTTTCGCGCGAAGGGTCTTGGTAGGATTTCGCACGTTTTGGCCGCGTGCCATCGTTTCCGCTTCCAACCTCGGACATCTTTCCGGCTGCGGTCTTTGCCGGTCGTATGGAACGCCACTTCCCCAGCTCTGGCGCGTGGAACGAGTTTAATTCGACCGCTCTAAGAAACTGGCTGCGGTCGCATTCCTCAGACAAGTTCCTGATTGTGTGTCCAGCACCATCGGGGGAGTTCGCGCGTTTCCGCCATCCGCGGGGATGGTCACCGCTCTCCTACAGCGGGCTGACCACCAGTATTTATGTCCAGGACACAACCGGGGTATCCCGAGTGTTCCGGGTAGTTTCTCGGACCCGCGTCCCGCTGGCCCGCTAATGGTTATGGTAATTACCGGCTCTAATTGCGAGCAATGGAATTACGAAATATCAAAGTTCGCCGCGACAGTGCTCGCATCTACACAGTTCCTTCTGCGGCGATTCGCTGTTCCAGCATTGCCTGCAATCAGCAAGAAGGAGGATTAAATATTTTATAATGTTCGAGGCTTGCAATTTTAGCATTCGCTAAAATAATAAGAAAATTTTAATTTTTCTATTTAGGAGGATTACGTTCACCATTTTTCAAGGGTATTATATAATAGTTTGAATTTGAGTTACTTCTTTGGATAGATTCGCGCGAAGCGATTTAGTAGAGTAGATAAAGCAACAATGTGCCAGACATACAGAATTATTCTGACTCGTTAATCGGCTACTCCGCTGCTCATTGTAATCACGTTCGTTGATTTCGAGGCTGTTTCGAGGCGCGTGTTTCGTTACGGTTCTTTCTTCAGGCGATGCGCGCGGACTGACCGGCGTAAAGGTAAAAGTTGAACCGGAGGCGCCTTGATGTGGTTTATCGCGCCCGGGGAAATCCGGCTCTTTACCTCCCGGAGGCCAGCTAAATTGGCAAATATTAAAATTCTTTCGATGCGGAAGGAGCGTGTACAATGGCTCGTGAAACGCAGGAACTCTCGACGTTCCCTCTCGCCCTGTACCGGGGCGGTTGCCCGCATTTAAAACCTCTGCTGAGTTTTTCCACGTTTTCCTCCACGCTCGATCTAAAAATCTCTCATCTGATTACTTTATTGTTCTTCGAACGGATCTATACTTGTTCGTCCTGTTTTATATTTAACAGAATCAATCTAGATTAATCGAATCGTTTTTGAACGTTTGTTTCGCGCCTTTATTATTATAACAATCGATGTCGAAAGAAAGTGTTATTAAATTTGGAAATTTAGCAGCTAAAATGCTACGGTATTGTATTTAAATTGCAAAATAGATGTATGTGTAAACAACTTTTTTGGATAGGAGAAAAGTTGATGAAAGTTCAATTGATTAATAAAAGTTAATATTGAGGAAGCAATAGAGATCTTTTGAAAATATTGCTTTTGGAAGATGATACGTTCGCAAATAGATTAATTTTCATGAATTTTTAACGTTAACTCGAGCTGAAAATGAAAAAAGTTTGCCAGTCGTTATAATTAAAACGCCTTATACGAGGCAAGGAGACCTTACAGACAGCTTTGTTAATCGAGCTGGAGGTGTTCCCGCGTCATTCGCTCGCCTAATAAAAATTAACGGCGAGCAGGTGCAGGGGTTGTGTGAGGGGTTGGGCAGCCTCGTTTCGAGGCGGCCAAAGGGTTGCTCTCACGGTGAGAGGGCGGGCGCCAAGAAAAATTATAAAAATAATCTGACCGAGAGGAGGGGGCAGTCAATTGGGGTGGAAAACTTGCGTAACAAGCAGTCCCGAGGAAATTGCGGGAAAAACCGTTTGCCACGAACGGACGACAGCGGCAGCGGAGAGAGGCCGAGTGCTAGCTCGGTTGAACCCTCTTCCATTCCTGACGGTGGGATGGAAGCGAAGAAAAATAAACGAGTCGGCTCGACAGGAGTCAACCGTGGAAATAATAATATTAACGTTACGTAAGAAAGGTGGAGCACCGCCGACGTCTTTGAAGTTTCGCGATTTCGGGGACAAGAGTATCATTGTTTCATTCGAGTTTGTTTGTCAAATTATATATATCCAAAGAATTATTTTCTCTTTCCATATATATTTTTATATTTTAGATTTTCGATACTATTGTTTCAGTTATTCTATTAATATTCAATAATATATAAATTCAAAAATAATAAAATTTTTATATTTGAAGTTAAATTAAATTTATTGAAACGAAATATAAATGGAATATATAATTTGCTTTATTATACTATCAAATAATATATTAATACATCCGTTCAGAATTTTTGTCGAGATAAATAATTTTTTGATTAATTCGAGATACGGTTAGAAAGTATACACTCATCATTAATTTATCACTCAATCTAATTTATTCTTCATACCGCATATATGCTGGAAAATAAGATAATTTCGAATCGATTAATGCACAACTACTCGTCTTTCACACTATACCTTAGAAATCAACTGGGTCAGTAGAGCGTATAGGCGCGCCGTATGACACGTTGCGCTTCCGGATTCGTCATGCGTGCAAGCCTCGCGTAAAGTCTCTATCGATTTTATCTTCGGCCTCGTGCGCCATAAGGCCACGCTATGAAATACCTAATTCGGTCGAGCCGGAAGCAGCGTGCACGAGTTCCCGGAACGATCCGACAAGTAGCTATTTACGTGCACCATCGTGCCGAGTGAGGTTGGTGCCGAGGGGGAAGAGAAAGGGGAGCTCATATAGAGGGTGTCGGCAAGAAGAGCCACCCCAATTCGTACGCTGCCTGGCTTAAACGGTCCTCGCTTAATACGACACAAGAGGCTAATCTTAAAAAATTCTGGCCGAGATAAGTCCTTCCGGGGGAAGATTTTGAAACTCTCGCCCTTTTCGCCTCTAACCTTCCAGGCAGTTTCGGAGCTTCTGAGCGGAGCAGATTGAGCAGCCGCTCTTCTTTTCATTAGCTGATAACTGGATTCCGGGATATGCCTGGCCTACGAACGACACGTTAACCTTTCGCGTAACTATCGCCGAAAATATTACCGGAGGGACTTATGCGCGTATATTCCTTCGAATTAACATATCTTGATAAGCCGCTTAGATGTTAATATAAATTTTGTTGCCTAAACTTTGAACGAGATGGTGAATGATAAATTGCGAGGCTGTTTCATTAATCGCGAGATGTATCAAGTTTGAAAAAAATGGGATCTTCTTCTCGAAAATATATGTCTACCTTTTTAGGATATCTTTTTTTATTTTTTCTTGTATATAATTTTATAATCACGTAACATTCAGAATACATTAAATTAAAAATTGAAATGTGCATTGGAAGATTAACTAAGTTGAATAACTCTAAGCATGTGAATTAACAATAATTTTAGATCAGCATTCTAGCTCTTTCTCCAGAAAGTGCTTCCGATTTTTCTCTTCGTCTCTCATTTATTTTCGTAATGTCGTGCTTCGCTCGAACGAGGTGTCGGTGACCGACTGACGCAATATCAGCCGGTTGGTTCCCGTCATCTGCGAGAAGTGCTCAAAGAGATATCCGCGAAACAAGTTTTCCCGCAATTTCCTTCGTATACTCGCGAGGGCCCCTCGGGAGAATCTCTTCTTCTCTCGCTGTCGCTCTTTCGATCTCTCTTTCAGTTTCTCTCCTTTTTGAGATCCGAGTAGGAAACCAAAGAGGGAGAAAAAGATACAAGAGATGGAGGCATTCCTGAAAAGATGACCGTGCCGGGTTGCTGGCTATAATTTCATTAGCTGCCACGAGACAAATGAGCGACTATTATGAGATGCGCCGGTTGGTCGGAAGATTTTCTCTGTTTTCCTACTCGTGCAGTTACGGAAATAACAGCTATGTCGGGCGAGAGCATAACTATTCCAGAGAACGTATGTTCCTCCGAAATTAATTAGAATCATCCGCGAAGAAGACGAGTGCGAAGGGGAACTTGCTACAATTCATACAGTATCTAAATAAAACGTTAATATATATAATCATAACTTTTATAATAATACATGCGTACAATTTTGATTACAATTGACTGTATTATAAGAATCATAAGCCGATCATTATTTACATAAAGAAGATTAAAAATGTCAGAAGAAAAACGTAATTGCTCCGACGTTATTAATCACACCTCGACGAGATGAACTAATTGATAGTACAATTTTCCTTCGTGCGCGTTAATGCAGGGCTTGCAAAACACGGACTCGTTACTTGTACTCCTTCATTCCGCTCTTTCGTTTCTTTCTTCTTTTTTTTTCTTTCTTCCTCGTGCCGGCTGTTTGCACTGGTAATTACTGGCGCACGAAATACGTCGCAAGAAAAACATTAATATCAAACGACGTGGCTGCCGACAGTGCAAATAGAAGATCTTAATGGTGAGCCAACTTTCGAGCAGACTCGAAGAGGAAGGTAGGCGTAGGAGAGTACAAGATAGAAGATGTGAAGGGACACCTTCTCACCACTCTCCTTTCAACCCCTTACCAGCGTCGTCTATATCGCATTCGCCTTCATCGAGGCTTTCTTCGTAACTAACGATACTTCCTTGCGGTTTAAGGAGACATTTTCTCTTCCTCTGTCGAATTCCGTTTCTTTGCTAGAAGATTTTCAGATTAAAATTTATTACTAAAAAAGAGAATTCGGAAATAGGTATTCAGCAGGAATGCATTAAATTGGCCGTGATTCTTACAAGCGAATTTTATACCGTCTCGTCTAGAGTTTCACTCTTTGACTACGTTGATAATTCCTTTTCCCTTTTGCCCCCTCGCGCACTGTCCTCCACTCGTACGCGCTCTCCGTTTCTGTGAGAAGTGATTCATATTTTTTTTCGGCATATTGCGACCGAGGCTGAGTGCCTAGCCCCCGCTAAAGAAGGTTGGGGCTTTGTCCAATTAAGCGTCCGAGCTTTTCGACTGGCGGCGCGCGAGCGGCTTCGCATATTTTTGTCTGGAGAGGAGAGAAAGAGAGAGAGAGAGAGAGGACAATTTTATCCGCGTCGCTGGAAAAGAGAAAAAATTCTTCTTCTCGGTGATTACTGCCGCGATACACTTTAAGCCCTCTCTTAGTGTCCTTTTCTCTCTTTAGAGACCCCTCTAACGTTATCCACCTTCGAATATTTTGTTGGACGTTCCAAGTTATCAGCAATTAGCTCAATAATTTTCTGCCGCGCCCTACGGTTGACAGCTTGTCATTTTGACGGCTCTTCAGCGGCCCTCTGAAAAATTTCGATCTGGATTCACATTCTTCACTTTTATCCGTCGCTCTAGTTTTTAAGGCAGAATTTGAAACGCGAGAATCTATATTTAGAGAAAATGTATATTTGGAGAAAATTATTTTTTATATTATAATTGAAAACTGCACACTCGAATTATTATAAATTTCTTCCAATCGTGTCGTCTCGTTTTATATTTTTCTTACTCGCAGATACTTTTACGCCCTACGGGTCTTTAGTTTTCATTTATGATTGTTCGATGATAAAGTTTGAATCCTCTCGTATTTACGCATCGAGCGCGAGTGTGCAAAGGACAAAGGAATTGTCAGAATGAGAGAGAAGTTCTTTATTTCATTGAGTTTAGGAAAGGAGAGTCACGGAACTGCCGTCTGCCGAGGTATTAAAACTCCTCGAAAGTTTCGCGACGCGCGCCAGGTGATGTCATTATCGACTTCTGTGTCTTTCGTCGTCGCGCCGTCTCCACCTATTTTGCCTACCTTGGTCCCAGGTCGTGGGACTTTCGGCGGCGTTAGCGCTTGGATAGGTAATGTGACGCGTGTCTTCCCAGCACTCAGGCTAGACTCACCGCGGCGGGCTCTGAACTTGGCCTGAGTGCCAAGTTGCCTCGGGTATTAAGCGTATTAGGTACAAGTGGTTTCTGACTGGAGAGGGCATCGGTCATTAGCATGGATAGATTCGAAGGTTATTAGCCATTACCGCCATTAGGCGGCTCTCTTCAGGCCCGGACGTTCTCCTCGTTGTCGTCGTCGTCGTCGACATTATCTAGCATTGTCAGTTTCTATCAAAACCTCCGAGGAAACTTCGCCGTGACCATTTTCGCTATTCTCCGGACATTAAGAAACTCTCGTACCATTTCCTCGTAGTTAAATTAATCTGCGAGACATCTGTAATCATTTTTGTGCTCGTTCGATATTTTTGCAATACTCCGATGAACGTCATCTTTATTTTAACGGAGTAAGAAGAAGATTAAATCTTAAATGTAGATGTCATTTCTGAAACGCGATTTCGTGTTATTAATCAAGAATAGTAGACGATCGTAATTTTTTTTCCTCTCCTCAAGTCCCTTCTAATGTGTGTCTTATCGATTCTCTTACCTTTTTCCGCGATTAAAGTCAGTTTCCTAATGTCTGCCTCACGCGCGTGAAACTCGATCCATTTCCGCGAACCGATGTTTGCCGGATGGAAAACTTTGTCATCAAAGACCGTGGATCTGACGTCGCGTCGTTCACCGCGTGCCGGCGTGGCTGCGGATGTCTTCTATAACAGCAGCACGCTCTGGCATAGGTCTTCGGCGTAGGAAACGGAGAAGATGAGGACCGACGGATGTTTGGTACGTTGCGGTGTTGCCTCATATTGGATTCTGGCGCTTTCTCCTCCTCTCCCGTACCTTCTTCTCTTCTCCTCGCCGGTTCTCGAAGATGAAGGTGAGGTATCGTTCTCCGTAGCAGCGAGCGGAATTAACCGCAAGGGAGATACTCCTCCGGGACTAATCACGCGCAAGTTCTCTTGTCATTCGCCAAGATTGATTTTAGGATTCTAACGCGGAAAATAGTTCGTCGCCCGGGGTAGTAGCACGTAATTCAACCCTTTCGTGGTCTGCCGTTCTCCTAATGTCGGAATTAGAATATCTTACTCTATACATGCAAATGATTTCTCTTTTATTTTTGTTAAGTATTATCTCGGAAAATGTTTTCTTACAATTTTATCTCATATAAAATGCTTGCTTTATCTATTTAAGAAATATCTGGTTTTGATATTATATCCAATTACAATAACCACTCTGTGACAAATCACAAATATTTATATTTATAAAGAGAGATATAAATGAAGATATTAATTATAAAAATACTAAGTTAATCTTTTAAAGTCACATTAAAGCAATAAATTAGTGAGAACGTTAAGAATAATTACATACATAAATTAATTATGTACTACAACTTTCACAACTTTTGTTGATAATAATTTAAGCGGTGAGAATATCTTACTCTATACATGCAAATGATTTCTCTTTTATTTTTGTTATTTTTGTTAAGTATTATCTCGGAAAATGTTTTCTTACAATTTTATCTCATATAAAATGCTTGCTTTATCTATTTAAGAAATATCTGGTTTTGATATTATATCCAATTACAATAACCACTCTGTGACAAATCACAAATATTTATATTTATAAAGAGAGATATAAATGAAGATATTAATTATAAAAATACTAAGTTAATCTTTTAAAGTCACATTAAAGCAATAAATTAGTGAGAACGTTAAGAATAATTACATACATAAATTAATTATGTACTACATAACTTTCACAACTTTCGTTGATAATAATTTAAACGGTGAGATGAGATTTATATGCAACGTTTTAGAACGTTTACATTGAGCCTGGCTTCCGAATAATGTGGCTCCAGAAATAGACAAGAATACGCGAGCTTCCGGTGAAATACCGAGGTTATACGTGCGGCCCACGTTCCCATAGGAATTCGTCATCCTCTATGGAGTTTGTCCATCGAGCGGATACGAGTCGGAACGTTCCCGCCAAATGCTCGGTTATTTGTGTGACAAACGAGAGACGTCAGGGTCGCGCCACCCCCGGCTGGTCGTCCCCGTCCAGCACCCCCTCCCCACCCACCCCCTGGTCGCCATTCCTGTTCCACGTGCTCTACGTAGTTCGCGTTTAATCCATTGATTAATTCACTTCGTTACCGCGTCCTTTATGATTAGTTGGCCCTTTACTACCATTTTCTCTCCTGTACATACGAGCTGGAACTAATGCGGTCAGTCTCTCTCTCGCGCTCGCGAGCTTTCCGGCCCTCTTCTTGATACGATCCCGCGCTGTTCCGGACTAATCTTGGTACTTGCCGTTAAGAGTAGCTGGCATGAGAAACGAGGATGATAAATGGGATACCGATTAGGGAGGAAGGAAGCTAGAGCGAATTAGCAACACGATATTTGCTTTGACATTATTTTATTATTCACTTTACAAAATCTATATATGCCACCAATCTGCGGGATGATATCGATAGAAATAATTTTACATCAATGATATATTTGAAATATAAATAATGTTATATCAATAGTTTGAGCATTTTTCTGATAACTAATTTCACATCGTAGATGTAAAATAACACAAGAAAAAAAATTCATTTCAAAGATGGTTTAAAAAAGAAGAATTTGTGATGAAATTTCGGATTATTAAGTTCTCAATTTGTCATATTGAAACGATTCGTAAACTGCTACAATCTGACATTCTTATAAGCCATTTTTCTAACGGTTACGTTATAAAATCGTTTTAGCTTCCGTTTTACGAGCAGTTTTTCACGGCGTTAAAGAGATATTCGATTTATATAGCCATCCGTATTGTTCGCCTGTTATTTCCTATGATTCGAGTATTAACTCCGTTTCGCATTTACTCAGAGGAGTCTTTGTCCGAACGATTTTATTATACACACTATGGATGGAAATTCTAATAAGACGAATGTGACTATATCGTTGGCTGATTGCGATCCCGCCTGATTATGTTTTATCTTGATATCTGAAACTCTCGCAATTCAATGTTCACAGGAATAATTTATCGTTTTGAAAGCAGTTTGCTACGACCATATTCTTCAAAGTGCTGAACTATGAGAAAAGTTTGCTAGGGAACGAGTCGCTTGATTATTGTGTCATCGCTCGAGAGAGAATATTTACTATTATTTTGCAATTAATACGTAGCGCGTTCCGCGAGTTTAGACAAAAATCCTTAAATTGTTCCCAACCATGTTACTCTAGAATTAGCGGTAAGCGAGTTCTGACTGTTACACCGTCACACGAACTTGTTTAACGAGGCCAAAGAAACTGAGGGCGAACTTTCGCAGTTTTTACGCCACGGGGCTCAGTCCGACTTATCGAGCTTGAAGCAGAACAAAGTTCAAAGCTACGTTATCTCGGTGGGTATTGTTTTGAGCCCGGTTCGCGACCGGTTCGTTCTCGACTCTAAATGCTCGTCGTCATCCTCGCGCACTTTGTCCGATAATTTTGAAAACTTTGAGATTCCTTTAATGTCGCTTCCCGTTGGTATCATTTTTTTGCGTCTGCATCGTGGAAACAACCATCTTTCTGTTTGCAATTCGGCTAAGATATTTTTGTGACCTAGAGATAGATCAGTAACAGAAATATAATTATGTATGTGTTGTGTATTGAATGTAAGAGATATCGAATAATAATAAAACAGGAGCATAATAATTCTTGTTTTTCTCTTTTTAAACAAGTTTTATGAATATCCATATACTAACATATTATTTATATCTTATATAAATTAGCTTTGTATTTAGTAACACTTTTATCAGAAACTAATAAACTATTTTCTAGGATTAGACTTTTTAAAGATTGATCTTGAAACTGACATAGCGTTTTTTCGCGATTCAAATTTACTCACCTTGCTTCACTTTTTTACCGTCCATTAGTTATAGTATAGATTCACAGTTACGGTGGCTGCTTTGCAATCGAAAACAAGATAAATCACAGATATCCCTCGGATATATCTTTATAAGCCACCAAGAAATCAGAATCGATATAACTGCGTCGCCATCAATCAATTTCGAGATCGGATTTCAGATTCGCGCGGTCATAATGCAACGGGAAAAACTGATACTTTGCGGAGTGAAATTGTCGTCGAGGAATGATGCGCCTTTTTCTATCTCTGTCTATTTCGTCTGACGTTCTCCTGAAGTACTTCTTTTTCTCCTTGCGGCGTCTGTCGTCATGTGAGACACGCGGATGCATTCAGTAGGCGGACATCCCGCGGGACATTCCGCGTGATGCGAATACATATCGGTTGTTTACGCGCCGCGCTATTTTCGAAGCGATACGTCAATCCGATATTTGGGAAACTTTTGTATCCCGTCGCGCGTAGCGCGCAGGGTTTCGGTGTTTGGTTGTACGCGAAAAGGCGAAGAGATACCTCCCCGACTTTCCGTCCTTCCTGCAAGGCGAGCTTCTCTTCTCAAGCGAAATCGATCCTGATGCGAAGCAAGCACAGGAAGCACAAGCGATAAATCTCAATGGTCCGTGGAAGCATCTATTTCTTCTTGCTCCCCGCACAATTTTGATGCCGAGGGATCAGTCGGAAAAGATGCAAATGTAAAATGCAAGTTCGAACGTAGCAACTATATAGGAGCAATTTAACTGATAAATTTCAATAAACAAAGTTCAATACCATGGCTGATATCTATAATGAAATATTTAAAGGGAGCTTGAAAATACAATTTGCAAAAGTTTTCTACATTTATTTTAGATCATTTCGATTTTATAGTCCCAATTTTACTCAAAGACTACAATTTGCAATTTATAATATTACGTATATATATATATATATATATATATATATATATATATATATATATAATTTGTACAAGAAACAATTGCAAATTGTTGTGGCAGCTTTTCTGTTCAGTATAACAAATATTGAAATAGTTCAACCAGAACATACAATCATCTTTTTCGGTGATGTTTTGATTTTATTCAGTGCATTAATTGTTGAGAATAACAATATTTATTTTTATACAATTTATCTTTTTGAATCTAAATATACACACAACAAATTATACTAAAAAAGTTTGATATTCGATATATTACATCCTCTCTACCTATACCTATGTATAAGACTTTATATAAAGAGTTATATAATATACATGTAATTCTTTCGATTTATATATAAAAATACCTACATTCGTAAATACTGTCTACTGACAGAAAGCAAAACGTTTAGACGATCATTCCGGACACAGACTATGCGTGCAGTTGGCAAAAATGCTGATAATGAAATTGTCACGGAATATCAACGGAACTATTAAGGAATCTCGAAAAATCCTGTGTCAGACCACAGGAAGTAGATCGTTAAGCCGCGTTTTCGAGAGGATCCACGCACATGAATAAGCCGTTATGCCGGTGCAAGCTTGATAAATCGTTTTATATGTGATGGAGAAGGACGTATATATATATATATATATATAGAGGGTGAAAAGATACACGGTTGATGAGAAGGATGGAGATAGAATTTGGGAACGTGCGTGCGGCGACTACCGTCGGCTTAGTCGCGATAGAAGTCTCTCTCTCTCTCCCTTTCTCTTTTCTCGTCCATTTTCTCCTCTCTCGTCACCGTTATCCATGACGATGTGGGCTGGCTTTAATCGTTTCTCGTAAATGCCTGACGAGTTTATAATTTCCAAGTTTCTCCGACGTCCTGAATATCCCGCGGAAATTTCGACGCGAAGAGCCACCATGAAGATGGAAGTCCTTCGGAACGGGTTGATGTGAAAATTGTGATCGTAACTTAATTTGAGAAAAAAATCAGCATTTCGGAAAAGAGCGTCAATTAATAATTGCATTAAAGATAAAAGCACATTTTAATTTAGGTGCATTGAGTAATCTTTAAAATAGATATATGCGAATAGAGATTTTAATATGCGTATATAATTTTTTTCTATACAAGTTTTATATAAAATATATGTGAGAGGGAAGAAAAAATATGTATATATGAAAACGAGAATGCAGCTCGATGAGTAAATATATCTGTACTTTATAGTGTTGCTTGAATCTTTTCGTCTCTCGAGAGTGTTTCGCATCTCAAAGACTGTACCGTCAAAATTAATGTTGTGTGACGAGAATATGGATTAAGTAGTGAAGAAATTTCACGCGATAAATTATAGAGGAAGATCTGAAACTAAAGCAGTAAGTGAATTCGAGGGATTTTCACCCTGGCCATAAACTCACGTGTCTTTAGCGAGTTGGTATAGCCGGTAGGATTTCGTTGGATTCTGCGCCATTATTCGGACCCTTACAAATTGCTCAGCCAATAAATTATCTATAAAACGGCCAGACCGTCCGCTGCGCGAGATAACGGCGTATCTTTGCAGTTGTTATCGATGGCGATCGCCCGATTTATTATTACATGAGCGTGGACGGGGTTTAGCGATGGTACGGCCAAAAAGCTTGCCGCGCGTGTATGTTCTTCTCGTTCCGAACTATATCACGTACAGAGTATTGCCATTTTCCACGAGAATGCCTGCGATAGTCTCATGAGACACAGCTTGAAAAATTACTAGACATATTTCTTGTCTTTAATGCGCAGCGCAAGTATATTAAATATTTTTATGTATATAAAACATTAGAGATTCTCTTGAAATTAATTTTTTTTTAATATTACTCGCGAATGCATAGAAAATAATCTTGTAAAAAAATCATGCGTTTGACAAATCATTCCTATTGAAGATTATAAGGAAAAAAAAAATATATATATATATATTTATATTTCTGTCTGTGTGTAAAAAATAGAATTCTCTTTTTTGTAGCATTAGTCATTTAAAAGTGAAAAATTGATAGACTAATATATGACGTACATACATACATTCCCCATTCATATGTCTCCATTCATGTAAATTCTTCTTCTGCGGGAATGATGTGTGCGTTAGTCGGAGAATAAACAATTCTCGAGGCAACGGGTTTCGTGTAACCGCGCGACGAAATGAGGACAGGCGGATTCCGCTCGTGTTCGACAGGAATTTATTAGCCGCGCGCGGTCGCGCGCAACGGATGATACATCGCGGTGCTTTATCGCTGTTCGGGAAATACTTTCGGGGGTGAGCGAGCGCGGTAATGCCATCCCGTCGTATAGGCCATCGAATGGGTTGAAACGAACGCGAGAGAAGAGAAGAGAAAAGAGATATAAGACGCGTTCTCGGGGAGGATAGACGACGAAGGTCCGCTAATGTCTCGATACGTATGTTCTTCGTGTTCTTCGTTTCGCGGCTGGTATGCAGCACGACGACTCGGCGGAAGGAAGGTGTTCCTGCCGGGCGAGCACGAAGGGTGGCGGCGGCCTCGATGGCGCGAGTGGAGGGCTCTGATTTACCGAGGCAATCGCTCTTTATTTCTCTCCAGGCGGCCCTCCCGTCCGCCCCACCTCGATAGATATCGCCTTGTAATAGCTTTCCGTTACCTGAATATATCCGCCCAGTGAAATTTATCAGACGAAATCGGTGGAATCTATCGGGAAGCAGGAGGCATCTTGTGCCAATGATGCTTAACGTTGTTGCGTCTTACATATACATACGTTATTATACATATGTATCGTGATGTAATACATAGATATATCGCAACAGATGGAATATTTCAAGAGAAAGAGGGAGAGAGAGAGAGAGAATTTAAATAGCAATACAATTATTTCCATATATGTATATGATCTGCGTAAAAATTGAGTATTTTATATATTAATTATTTATCACGGAGATAATTGACAAAATATAATACGCTCTATTTTTATATCTATTCTTATATTTAGATTTCTTTTCGCAAAGAGTTCTAAAGAATTTTTTCTCAAACACTTTTCTTAATGTTCCATTTAATCCATCAATCAATTTCATTTTTTCTTTTTGAGTAAAATTTTTATATAAATTAATTGACAGGGATTTTGAGTTAAAACTTTGATCTTCACGATTCTTGAGATTTACGTAAGGATATATATTTTTTTAAAATTACTTTTACACGTGTAGTAGAAACAACTCAAAAATAAAGTTCTGAAAATATAATTTCGAAGATATTTTTAATTTCGAAAGCAACAGAGGAAATTAAAGCCTTGTTAATTAATACTAGTTAGACTACTTGACTTCGATCCATCGTCGTCCGAGGGCAGCACGCTGCAGAATCCTGAATCCTTCGCTTTAAAGCTCCTTGTACCTGGATTTAAGTCATCCTCTGCCCATACAAAGCGTAACAACACATTTTAATTTTCCCCTTTTCGTTATTACATCAGTTTAATGTCTCGCTTATTCGATGCTGTGATGGAAATCGTTATTTAAAGTTAGCATTATACACAACGTTGCATTCTCTGCAAGAACACAACAGTTGTATTTTTTTGAAGATGAAGCTACACAACTTGATATCTGATACCAAGAATATTATCACTCGAGTACAGCCACGATCAATCGCTGAGATGGTAGAAAAAGCAGGAGCGAGACAAACTAGACTAGTATATAGAAGAGAAAGGATGAGATTCGAGTTATCGCTCGTGAATGGATTTATGGACTCTCCCGCGGCATCAAGAGCCAAAGTCCGTCTCCTTTCTTTTTCCGTTCACGGGGCAGCCCCATTTCTTTTCTCCTGCACTCTGTCTGCTCGCCCGAGTCTCTCATGGACTCTCGATGCAGCCCAGATGCGGCCGCAGCTGCCATTGTTCCGGCGATCGTTATCCGAGCTCGCGGCTCCGAGCAAAAGTTACCACACTCTATCTGGAATCTCAATTAATGCCGCCGCCCTTATCGCGAGATCATCCCCTTATTATCGACGAGCCGCCCTCTGCCCCGTTCTTACGCAGCTCTTGCGGAATTTATCGCTATCCCCCTCTCTTTCTCCCCCCTGCAATTCACCGTCCCTCCGAGAATGCTTGAAGAAGAAGCACGCACTTCTGGAAAACCGAAATCGGCGATCCCGATAACGAGAACGATTCAACGATTTATCGATCGCGCCATGTGCTCGTTAGTTATATTTGGTCAACGATATCATCGTTCTCTCTGTCTGTGTATCGTTTGATTATTTTTGTTTATCTTACTGCATTATGTTGAGAATAGTTGAGAAATTTTGAGAGAAAAATTCGTACGCAAATGTCGACTTGCCACGATCGACATAATTGTTTCTACTGATCAAATAACCTGCTCGGTATAATGAAACGGCAAAAATTGGGATAATAATTATTCATCGAAACGCGAGTCTCGTATTTCGCATTCCGCGCGGCGGAAAGGGATCATTAATTTTTTTCGCTATATACCGATGAATAAAACAAAAATGCGCGGAAAGGAGGCAGAAATTTCACGGGAATTCGCTCCACGACAAAGCAACCGCGGCGTATTCGCGTCTGCAGGGCGTCGAACACGCAGCTAGCGTTTCCCTGAATGAAACTAATAACTGAATAACTGACAAAAATCGCTGCTGGCTGTTCGGCTGTATTTTTCGGAGCGCGTTTTCGTGCTTACAATGACCAACGGCCCGGTCTCGGCCCGCTCGTTGTAGCGATTTCCTGCTTTTAGCCGGTTCCGACATATTGCATTCGTTAGCTCGCTAGTTAACCCCCTTCAGCGTTGCCGAAACTCGTCGAACCAGGGTTGAGCTGGTCAGTGCCGAATATTTACTCGTTCTCGAAATATCGCGCACATGTAGCGGCAGAAAAACAGTCACCGCGTTTCAATACGAGCAAGCTTTGAATCATCATATATAGAATATTTGCAAATTTGCATCGAGCTTTGCAAAGTTATACAGGATTCCATTTTTGAGAACAATCTTTCTTCAATAATAACGTTATTTTATACGCAGTTTTTGTTGTAAAAATTGAAATTGTATAAATATTAATTATATTTTTTATTTACCAAAATCTTTTAATTTTAAATAAATTGAAAGATTTCTTTTAACTCTCCTGAATTTGTGAAAAAAATTTCTACTTTAGCTCATGTATTCCGATGTGTGAGGCACATTTGCTAATCTGCTGAAAAAATCTGCTGAAAAGTTTGCGTGTCCAGCAAAACGCGTGGTATAGGGTAGGTCGACGCTGTGTAGCGTTCATTTGCGCATGTTAATTTTGCTCGTTGCTACTAATTGCGAACGTGGTTTGTACCAAGTCTGCGCGAGCTTCCATAAGCCTTGAAAAATAAATATCTCTCGCTTATATCTCGTTATTACACAATTATATTTTCGCGTTGCATATTCGTTGCACGCGGTACCTTTCGCGGACCGTGATGCAATCGTCAGCTGCACGTGGTCGGGAGCGGCAAGTTTCTCACATTTTTCACTTCGCGCCTTCCAACGGCACGCTCTACGGACTCGTCAGAGTTAGCGTGAGTTAAGTCGGTGCAGCACGCTTGGAAAATTTTCAAATAAACCCGATATATGTACCTTCGTTTCTTTTCAGTATCGCTTACTTGTTCGTACTACCGAATATCTGTATCGAGTCAATAATGAAATAAGAATGTCAAAATTTCAATTTGAACAATCAGTTGATAAATAATTGCTACAAAATTGATAAAAATATTAGTACTTAAATTTTTATTATTTATAATATATGATAAAATCACGTTTCAAGAGGAAACTGAAAGCCGCTATTGAAATTATAAAAATTCGGAAAGCAATTCTGTTAGATAAGTGACAATATCGTTTAAGTTTCTTCTTCCAGAAGCACTTTTTACGACGTGTGTGCGACATGGCCGATAAAATGAACGACCGATGATTGTGAGCGTTAATCTTGGGTCAAGCCCGCAGCAAACAATGGCTAATAGGAGATGGCGAATTGCCGTATGCGTCCCCGTAACGCATCGTCGACCTTTCGACAAAATTTATATTCTCGTCGGTAGATAAGGCACACTTGTGCGAGGCGATTCGCGGAAGCCGAACGGAATCAACCCCCGGTCGACGTCTCTTCTCCCTTTTCGCGAAGTGTTTGCTGTTCGGTATCGCGACATTTTGCTGAGTCCTCGGAAAAGGGATGATCTCCTTCTAATCTGTGCTTCCGCGTTTGCGTTCATTATATCGATCGATTGTTTGAACGGAATCATTTTTTTAATGGAATTTCTCTAGAAGAGAACACAACAAATATAAACTATGTTTGATTAATTTATTTCTGTATTAATGTCATGGGATTTTGAAAAAGATCGAATTTTTTCTGATATATATTAAATCCGTGTATTTGGAAAAGAGCACAAGAGTAATGCAAATTGATCTATTTTGATCGTATTCTTAATTTTCTTTAGTTTCCAGAATTTCTATTATTTCTATTATTAAACACCGTTTCTTAATTAATATTAAATTTGTACATTTAGTTGTACAACCGTATACGAGAATGCGAAGGTGGTCTTCGAAGTTTATCTATATCGCGAAGGGTTAATTGATCAAGTCCCTTCGTCGCGTCCATATCTCTGACGAAGGGCTGACGTCACCTCGTCCGCAGCCCTGGCGATCCTGATTAGCATTAACGATTCATAGACCCGGGACTAACTAGGGTCGTCCTACGACCTCTCGCCATCTTCACCGTCTCCTTCTCGTTCTCCTAGATCTCTACCTACCTACCACTAGTTATCACGCCTGCCAACAAGGAGGTTATCTTTCAAGTTCGACGATTGACTCGATTTGCATAATGTTTGTCCGTTACAAACTATTAGTCTAAGTCGCCTCTCGACTACAGCAATCGTTTATAAGGATGTTCTCGCCAGTTTTGAGAGAAACATCATTTTTTTCTATCACGATTATATCTAGATGAATTTTCAATACATCGCAAATATAAGTTACAAAATATTCGAAATGACTAAAGAGAAAGAGAAAGAGCTCTTTGTCTCCGCGAGGGCAACATATCAAGCGATGCAATAGTGTGACGACGAAGGGTACGTTATTACGGGAGACTGGGAGGTCTTTCGATGTCCTGCAACGGTCAGCCGGATCTCTGGGGAGGTCCTTCGAATTTTCCAGTCGACGGAGGGAAGCTTGTCGGCCAAGTTGCATATTACCATTTCTCGATTCGACGTGCGAAAGGTCGGTGCGTGCGTGCGTGCGTGCGTGTGGACACGTCGCGCACTTCTGTGTCACCGCGTACACTCGGTGTTGGTCCCTTTGGCATTAGACAAGGGTATCGGGGATGTTCGGGGGTGCTCGTTGTGATTGGTGTGGGTCGGACTGACCATTTGAATACACGGCACTGTAATCACGACCGTGCTCCCTCTCTCTTTCTAACTCACTTCCTCACAGCCATTCTCCCCGCAGGCCTGACACTCCTTGCTCGTCGTACAGTCATCGCACTTCCTCACCCCCTCCCCCAACCCCTTACTCGTCCGCGTGGCTGTCCGGGGAATACCTCCAGATTACTACCACCGGTGAGCGGTCCTCCCATTCGTTTCCATCGTCGCCCGACCAGACCTCCTGGATGAGAACGGTATTGTGCCGAGTATTGCCAGATTGAAGTTAGGGAGATATATCGGCGCGAACGCGAGGATGTCCATTTCAGAAGCGACTCCCTTCATCTTTCGTGAAGTTTGCTTGACCAACAGTTCGGTTAAAATTCAACCAATACATATCATTTCTATACATAGCAAAGAAGAGAAACGTATTTCGATAAATATTATAAAATCCTGAAATGTCGATCAAAAATGAGGATCGTATTTTTGAAACAAGCTTTCAAATTTTAACTCGTAAACGGCGTTCAAACTTATAGACGACGAACCGCGCGGATTTCGCCCTTTCGTTACGCTGATAATCGAGTATGCGTAGGACACTTTCGTGTGCCCTAGGAGGGAAATTATCCAGGAGACGTCTCGTCGGATTTCTCTCGTTACCGCCTCGTTGCGGACGTGAAAACGCTCGCGTAACCGGTTTCGCATTTGCATGTTCACCGCTCGGAGGCAGAGAGCGAGGTCGGATGGGTTGGCGCGGATGCTGCGAGCTAGCATCACTATCGCCGTCGTCAAAAAGCGTCTCACATCCATTTTAATGGATCTTTCTCGAGGATAAAGGGAAGAGAGGGAGCGCGAGGGATACACGTAAATAAATACCGGACGCAATGCAGTTTATTAATATTCCGAAGTCGTCTTCATCTCTTTGAAAGCAAATTGTATAATGTAATATTTGGACGAAACGTAGCTAATGTTGAGGTGCAAGTTGCGAATTAAAAAAAAGATATATATATATAATTACAATTTATTTCTTTAACTTTTAAAAACTTTCTTTTCATTTTTGTGTGAAATATTAATGTACATTTAACAACAAGCAATATTTTTATAATAACGCTCTTTCATATTAAGCAAAAACGCAAGAAAAATACATAGACGTGTCAAACCCGCGAATGCGGTGCACAACTACATTTCCGTATTCGTCATGTATCCGGGTTACTTTGCCTAAACATTTGCTCGGCGCTTCAAGTGCTAGAGAAGCCTAACCCTTCGCTATTTCATTAAATTAGGAGGAGCCTGTCTGGTCGGTTAGTTGGTTGGTTCGTTCCCTGCCGCGATCTCTGTCTCTCTCCTCTCCTCACACGCTGCTGGATTCGCGAAACCACTGGAAACTTTCGCTTTTACCGTCATTTTATAATTCATGATATCGTCCTGTCGCTCGGATGTAATGCGGGTCTCGTTTCGTACCGTCGGCGGCAAGTAAAGAGGGTCTCTTCGTTCGTCGTGCTCGTCCTGTTGGCAGGTCCTTGCACTCGCGCGATTATGCGCTTCTCGCCATAAACACTCGTATAAATCACACACTTTATTATTGGTAACGAGAGAATCGTGGATCGACGATAATCGCAAAAGCGAATACTATATAGGTTCATTTTATCGCGTCGTAACTTTTAGACTTGAATCAAATAAAGTAGAAGAACGAAAATTCATGTTTCGGACAAGTCTTATGAAATTATTTTAATAAATTGTTTCACATACTTTTAATTTTTTTATCGACATAACTATATCGTAAAAATTATCGATTTGTTGTTTAATTTTTAAAAAATATATTTCTTTATATGTATGTAAAAAATATTTTTAAATGATCTTTCTAAGAGTGATGTGTTGACTGAAAAATACTTTTTTTTAGAATGTAACGTGTTATGCCGAGCATTTGCACGCTCAATATCTTAATTCGAATAAGTCTAAAGTTGTATCCCATTATGTCTAAGTATGCTGTCCCTCTACCCCATCTTTGCTTTACTATAATACATTCTCTATCGCATTGCCTGCCTTATGTGCGATGTACCTTCAGTCTCTGTCTCTCTTTCTCACTTCTCTGCCATAAAGCGTCTCTTGGACCACCCCTTGATTATTCTTCATTGGCGTAGAGATTAATTAAAGTGACACTTTTATTCTCCCATTTTCGTTGTATCATTATTATTAAATAATTTTAACAGATCTATAAAATTATCTTTAAAATTATCAATAATCAGATATAACGAATTTTTCTATGGAAAGTCTATATTTGTTATTAGACACTTTTGTCTATCAATTTTACTGTGTAGAACGTAATACTTTTTTATAACTACTTTGTTAGATATAATTTTGATTTTGAGATAAAAAAGAGAGAGATGTACAATTTAAATTCCAAGTTTTGACACATAATTTTAACTTAACACTCAAGTATCATGTTGATCGTTCTTAAGACGACAGATGTTACGCCACTGGCGAAGGGTTGAGATCGACCGTCGGTGGGTGTCTCCTCTCTTTATCTCCTTGCACAGATTTTAATATAAATTATAATCTAATGTCGTTTCTTAATACCTTTCCACCCCCGACCATCGCCACCACCACGGTTTCTCCGGACCCCAAAACGTCGAGGTCATTATTAGGGATTTCTCATTATGCGATCAATCATTCTCAGGGATCGCGAAGCTAATTTCTTGCGTCAATTAATATTGCGATAGCGACCATCGACGGAGAAAACGTCGACGGCATTCCTTTCCTGCCTTACGACCGGCATCGTTCCTCATTTTCGTATCATTTAACATTCAATAGGACATCTCGCTTAATGTTGCAATCATGCTCGCTTTTCGCGAGTCGTCAAGAAATTGCTAAATAATTACGAAATCATATATCATGCATGCTGCGTCTACTTTAAAAGACAACTGTCATTAAAATTAGAATACATAATAATAATATTTATTAATAAAATTTTTGATTTTTGAATGCTTTAACACATATATATATATATATAAAAAGTGATATTAATTAAAAAAATATATCTTGAATACTAATAGAATATGGATGTAATATGCATTTTTGTTTACTTATTTAATCGTGCGTGAAAATAAATTCTATTTGTCGAAAAATAGGCATGCAGTTGCAATTATGCTATTATATTTAATTTATAAATAAATGAACCGAGAAACGTCAATTGATTATAAATGCGACGAGTCAGTTTCGTGGATCGAACTGGACCGACACATGTGAGACTGACGGCGCCCCCGAGACAATAAAAATTGCAGACGAGATCGCGGAGGTTGATCTCCGAAAAAGCCTCCTCGATGCCTCGAGGTAGTACGTAGAGCGAGAGTTAAGATAGAGAGCAAACCGATGGATTTATGCCTCGGACCACGAGGCATCATCGTTCTTCCTCCGATGGATATATGAGTCTATATACGCGCTTCTCTGCGCATCTCTCTTTTTTTCCTTTCTTTCTCTCTATTTGTTCCCCTGTCAATATTTACCTTCGTACGCAACGCCTTGGGTTCCCGTATTTACGAACAAATACGCATATACAGATATATAAACGTGTCGTCCGTGTTTGCCTTCTTATATCTGCCTGTATCTTGCGCTGCTCGCCCCTAAAAGCTACCGTCGAACGCCCCTAAAATCAGATCAGTAACCCCTTTGGCAAACTTCAACTTCGATGAGCCCGCTGTAAGATATCTTGATGCTCCGACGACTTTATCGTGCTCTACTGGAGCAATTATTTTTACTTTGTCGATAGTAATGCACGGTTTGGAAGATAATAATTAAACATGCAAAAGTGCCGAGTGCATATTAATATTCTTGGCAATGAGTAATGTAAATAACTATTAGCAACTCAAACAACAAACATATAATTCGACGGTCGCTTAAAGAATATTTAAAGAATCTTTTTAAAGGGAGAAGACAGAGAGAGAGAGAGAGAGAGAGAGAGAGAGCGCAGTGCGCAGCATGTTTATTATTCATTTCTTTAACGGCGAATTCTCTAGTAGAATACTCCGGTGATTCCACTCTTGCGGGGATGTTCGAAAAGTCCGGGAGTTGCGTCTCCGAGGAAAGGGGATTCGAGGGGTGGCGACCGAACTTTGGACTTTGAACTTTGCCGCTCGAGTGACCTCGCGGCCGTTTTATTTCACTTTCGGCCATTAACATACTTCGCTTCAGGATTTTTCCTACTTCCGCGCAAAGTACTAGTGCCTGCATAATTACCGTCTCACCGTCTTGCGGTTTTCCTTTTTCCTAAAGCAATCGGCTGGGGAGCAAAAACATGGTCTCAAATCTTCAGTTTTAAGATAAAGTACTTTATATGTAATTATGTTTTCGAAAAATTATTCGAGAAGCAAATAATATCCGTTTACGCGACAAACGTTACGTGAAATATTGCTGTATCAAATGTATTTCAACGATATTTATAATGCGCTAGGAGAAAATCGATTGTCTCGAAACTATCATGATGCACTATTAACGAACGGAATCGTTCTCAAACGGCGGGTTATCGGGAGCAATTACATGTCAGACAAATACTCTACTTTCGACTCGGAGTGGATCCCTTCTGGCTGTCGTTCCGGTGTCGGCTATAATTCCGGAGAGTACCGTCGTTTATTGTTCGCGATAGCTCGGAAACAGAAGCGGGGCGCAAAAAGACGAAGCCGGGAATCGGTGGTACCCTGAAGAAAGGACGGCGGTCGCGCGAAACGGAGAGAAAGAGCAAAAAGAGAAAGCAGCCAGTCCAGGCTTGTAGGAAAGCTCTTTCCTGGACGACGACGACGACGAAGAGAGCTTTTTCCTCCTGGGCGCGGGCCATGTATGGACCCCACGACCACCTACGAGACGACGCCGGCGTCGTCCTTCTAGCCGGCAAAAAGTAACGCGAAAGTAAGCCTATCGTGGGAGGCGTGGAACGCGGAGCTTTTCCCGAGTGTGTCTCTCGCCGGCGAGCTTTCAGCGAGAGTGGGGCCACGCTTGCGCGCACGTTTCCGGCAAGAGGAGGACCGACAAAGAGGACGCGGGAGGAGAGAAAGAGATGGGAAAGCTCTCTAGTATTTCGAGGGTAGGACGGGGAGGGATGAAAACGTCGTCGGGGCAGGACGTTCCAACACTCCTCTTCGAGGCTTGCGAACGCGAGGATGTTTTATACGTCGCTACCGCGTTCAGGATATATTTTAGGTACTATTGATACAGCAAATTATATACTAAAAATTGCATACATCGCTTCATATTGTATCGAGTCGAATACGTACAAGCTATTCTGTTCTTTTAATATTGCGGTTATAGAGTTAGAAAATTTAATTTAAATTATGTGATAAAATTATGTGATACATTATATAAAGTATTTTATTTAGCAATAATTATTATATTACTTTATTAATAATTGATTTATATAAGAATATATTGCAAGTAACATTATAGACAAGATAAAACCATTCATTATTTATCGTTATTAATTAGTTTCAGATTAGTCTTTTAAATTCTTATGACAGTTTCCTAATTTATTCAGTTTCCAAGTTTACATACGTCTGAAGGATTAATCATCGCGTGAGCGTTATTGTATTCCGCATTCACTTTTACTTTCGCTTCTCTGGCCAATATAGTTTCAAAAGTATTGATGAACACTGTTAGGCGACAATATCAAGGCGGCCGTAAACGTGCTTGTTAATGAGATAGCCGGTTGTAAGTTAAATCATTTAGGAAACTTTGAACACGCAGAGTCGATCATCTTGCACCGCGACAAAGTAAATATCGCGATTGTTCATTAAGGCATCAAAGCACCGCACTGGATACAGATTATCCGTCAACATTATCATCACGCTTAGTGTGGCGAATGATGTATGGAAATTGATTGCAATCAAACAAAAGCCGCGTTGTCACGGCGGAATGATCGAAGCGAGGAATGACGCAAGATTCGTGAGGCAGGGAAAGCTGATGCGAAGGAATTTAAGGAATTTCTCGAATAATGCATTTGTTTTTTACTCTTCGATTTTTTTTTCCAAACACGCATATGTTGTGTTTTAAATCTTAATGCAAAATCGCGAGTTGTTATAATACGAAGCGTGTAGTGTAGCATTAATAAACCATGTACGAGAATCCTCACGTTAATTACAAAGCCTCGGATTTACGTTGTGAATAAATGAAAGGAAAATACACATTTATAGGTATATGTACGTGACGACAGAAAATCATTTATTTATTTTAATAATATTACAATTCGTAATTTGAGTCTGTTATTGACTAATTAATTTTCTGATGCTAGTTTAACACGTGTCTTTACTACTTACATATGATCATACTGATATATGATTTACATGTATCTGATAAATGATCATCTTTGATATCGACGCGTATATTAATCGTGACTACAAGTGGAAAATATCGATAGATATTATCGCGTAGAGATCTTTCTATGCCTGCTGGCAAGACAAAAAAATATAAATGCATACATGTCTTGGAACTAGAACGACCTACATCTTCTTATGGCTTGAATGCGAAAGCATGGAAGTGTCGTATACAGAACATTCATTCTATCTTTACATTGTGAAACGGCGCTTAATTGTTTCAGCTGCAAGATACCGATACTTTATTTCCGGACTGCAAGACAGTTTTTATTTTCGCTCGTACAACGTGCTCGATTTTACTGCCGTGTTTAAAACGGTATTTCCTTTAGTCGCTCTCGTCTCTTCTCGCATTATTCGGTGTGAATCTGAGAGTAAATTTTCGATTTTTGCCTCCCTCTACCATCTTTCCGCATCTGGCCGACGCTCCGTCCTCGGACAACTTTGGAAGGAAGCTGGAAGGAGTAAAAGTTGCCAACGGTTGGCGGAAAGCAAGATAGAGAGGCGAAGCGAGAAGAACTACTTCATTGGTGGAACTTAATTCACTTAATAGATTCTAAATGGAGTAACTCCGATCTGGCAAGACTCGGCCGTTTCTTAAGCGTCGGAATAAAAAGTTCTTGTCCCGGTGAGAACGAGGACAGCCGACGCACTTTAAAGATAGGCTACGATCAGCAAAGTGAAAGTGACCAACGAAAACAACTTTGAAAACGTGTCAAAAATAATTGGCACAATCGTTGAACAGCGTGATTTTAGAGAGAATTTCATTTAATATATATTTGAAATGTCTTCGCCTGCGCCATATTTTTTTTAATTATATTTTTGATTAAGATTTTATCCACATGGAATGTAATGAGAGATAAATGAGCCGGTAAAAAGATGAAAATTGCGATGAAATAAATTTAAATACACAACTTTTCGTCATAATCGTGCATATGACTTCAAAGTTATATGACATTCCTACAAAATATCCCTATAATAATCGCTATTTGATCAGACAAGCGAAGAGAGAAAAAAAAAGAAAAAAAAATATATTTCATTTTCATGTAGATGGAAGAAACGTGTCAGAAAAATTAGATGACAATCTAAATCGAATATATTTGTTATATTACATATACTATACTTCCATAATTCCTGCCATCGGCAAACCGGTGAGGTTTGTCCGACGTTTGCTTTTGATGCTTTTGAGCTCGCTGAAGTGCTGGCTCGTGGTATTGGTGCAGGTTCGAGGGAGCCGACCAAAGAGAAACGCATCGGTCTCCGGTAGCTAATTTATGACTTCGGAGGTGAATTTTGTGCAGGAAACACATCAAAGTTCAGTAGCGGTCAATGCAACTCACGCACATACACATACGCGTGTACGGGGGCGAGAAAGAGGATGGTACGTCTGCGCGAGAGAAAGAGAGATAGGTTAAAAGATGAGGGACAGGTAGAAGAGAGAGAGAAAGAGGGGGGGGAGGGGGAAGGGGGATAGAGAGAACGAGCATGGAGCTTCACGGACGGTAAAGCAACCACGGGCCGCGCTCTAACTACGTTAAAAGTTTTAATATTAGTTTAGTCGACGGCCACGGTAGATTGAGACGTAATTCCAGGTAATACCAAGGTTCTACGAGCTACTTCCAGCTAATACCGAACGAAACGCGTTCTACAAAGGACCCTCTAGTCCCTCTCCCCTTCACCCCGTGCTCCTTAATCTGCATTAAACTCGACGTTCGGTAGCCCGCCGTCTACCCGTCGGCTGCGAACGAGCTCGCCATTCACGATCGTATGGTATCTTCGGTTTTTCCGCGAGAGATCCGTCGACACTCTCTCCCTTTGTGCCTCGATAAACGCAATCTCGCGATTCGGCCGCAGCGATTTCAATGACACCGTTGGAGAACATGTTCGATCCTTCGCTTCGTCGTGCTGTTATGTTTGAAGATTGGGGAAAAATATATATATATATAGTATGAATATGTATACGCCAGCGCAATGCAGTGTTTTTTTTCTGCAAAGTGGTTTCGCGAGATGAGAAAGTCTGATATTAGATTTATGTCGAGATGCTCTTTACGCTTCTCTCTCTTGCGAAAGTCTCGTATTTTTCCCTCGCAAAGCTTTGTTTGCGAGATATTCCGGAATGACGTTGGTGCGCGAAATCAATACAGATGACGATAACTATGTTATGTGTGAATAATTATTTACGACGAAAGACGCAAGATCAGCCGCATCATATTTTATAGTTGGTAAAATAGCTGGGAGACAGCTGACTCGAAAGCTCGCGTATAGCGTTTATATGTATTGTGCTTATATGGGAAATCAATTTAGCGGAAAAAACGGGGTTACGCAAGGGAGAATGGAATATTTTCGATCAGCGTTCAAGAATATACAATTAATGTGCAGTATATCTCATGATTAAAATTGCTTTCCCTCTTTCTTCCTTCTTCCATCAGTTAACTCGTCATCGCTCTCCAAAGATCTGCCATTTGGACCACGTATGCCGTGATTTCTCCCAAGATCACCGGCTGCTGCAGTTTACGCGCACCTCGAGCAGAGAGATTTACCCTCGTTGCTGGTAATTGAGCGAGGCGAAGGGTCCGCGCTTCCGAGTTCTCGTAATTTCTTGTCACACGACGGACGTTTTGGAGTGAAGCGCGGCAAGGCGCACAGGGAAGCGAGGGAATAGGAAAAAATGCACCTGCGACGGGTAATAATTTGTGCCGTCCAAGCTGCGGCGGTGGTCCCTGGGTGAGGGATGACAGGGGGTTGGAGGGTGGATTGTGGAGAAAGGGGAAAAGGAAATAACTCGGAGGTGGACCACGCGTTTTGCTTGGAACCTCGTCTCCGTACTAGCAAAATCGTACTACGCCCTATCTTTCTCCCCCTTCGCACCTCTCTTCCCCTTCTCTTTCTCTCTCCTCTCTTCCATCGCTCTCTCCCTCCCATCTGTTCTCGCTCTCTCTTCCTCAGAGACGAGTCGATGCGTGCGTACGAACACAAGCGAGAAAAGTTTTACTCTCACCAATACTGATGCGCGTCTCCAACGTCGCACATCCAACCTTGTCTCTCCTCTCTTCTCGCGCTCTCGCATCTCTCCTTCTCTCTAATCTAACTCCTCGCAAACGCGCACACCAGCGCGTATCGGTGCTGCTCAACGTCGGCGGTCTCTTCCTCACCAATACCAGGTTGAAATCCTCCTCCGGCTCCTTCCACCTACCCCTCTTTCTGCTTCCTTCCCTTCCCCCTCTTTCTCTTCCACCGCTGTCCTCCTCTTGACGGTGGTGTTGTACGACCTCTCGGGGTTGCTCGTGGAAAATCGGCGCTCTTCGTCGACGTCGCGGCGCGGACGGTTCGGACGGGCCTCGTAGGGCTGCCTAACGTCGATCACGGGTCTACGTCTCCTCTTTTGAGCTTCCTCGACGTGTCTTCCGGATCGCGGTAAACGGAGAAGAGATCAAACGGTGCCCTAGAATTGTACGAGAGAGAGAGAGAGAGGTAATCTCTCGCGGTAACCCAGGAGGCTCCCGATATCTGTACGATCATCGATTGACGTGGAAGATCTCCCGCTCATCAACGTAGAGTGAGTACCAAGACGCATTGCGAGTCTCGCTTCAACTCGGAGCAATCTCCAATCTCTCGTCACTTTTTTTCGCTAGGAACTTTCGAATTTACGATTATATTTCCAAAGGAAAAATCTCCTTCCTTAATTTGTGTTCAATTTTAGTACCAAATGTCTCGTAAATATTTGACAAGTTGATAAGATTGTATAAAAAATCTTTGTGCGTAATATGTGACGGAGGGAGAAATAACAAAATAATTCTTCTTAAACATAAATATGTTTTTTATCGTCACCATAAAGTTGAAATTTGATTAATAACTTTATATTTCACCTTTGATATTTGACAAGTTGATAATATAAAAAAAGCTTTGTACATGTGACGGAGGGAGAAATAAGAAATTTTATATTTCTTCTTAAACACAAATATTTTTTATCGTCAGCGCAAAGTTTGAATTTGATCAACAACTTTATTTGTCACTCCTTCGTCTACGCGATATTTGTAATACATCAAGGTAGCGATTGTGCGTCACGTATCTCTCTCTCAATGCTTCTTCCACGATAGTCAGTCGAGTCGCGACACTGCATCTTTGTAAACCGCATTTTCTTCCCGCTCACTGCACAATAACACAAAACGTCACTTTCTTCACGCTTTTTTCAATCGAATACGTATTCGCACAGATCCGAATTCGCGTCGTTCCGTCTGGAAAACGCATGACTTCGCGACCGCGGCGGCAGATTCGCAGGTAGGCTCGTAGGGATGTGCCGGCACTTGCACTTGGAATTTGGTTTTAGTCAAAGTTTCCAAGGTGAAACCGGTTGTGCGCCAAGTGCGCGCATCTGCGAGGGTATACACCTCACAAGGGGGGTTAAAGAGGATCGGGAGGGGGTCTCGGTCGGGAACTTTGTTCTTGTTCTTGCGAGGAACTTCGGCCCACCTTCCTATGTTCCCCCTTGCCCCCCTTCCGTGCCCCTCTCGCGTCTTGGTGCCATTGAACAAACTAGTCCGCTTCAACGATAGTTACTTCTTTCTTGTTACGCGGCTACCGAGTTTCGCGCCGCTTACGGAAGGTTGTGGTGAACTTGATACCCTCCCTCTCACTCTCCATTTCGGCCGCGAGGGATTACCGGGATTCGGGGTTAACGACAGTTGGCTTGTCCGCGTCGTCTTCCCGACGATGACCACGAAGGCCAAGATATCAGCGAATACGAAGTTCGTCGATACAGCGAAATCAATGCTGTTTTCGAGCAATCGGGAATTCTTGTTGGACATCTATATCACTGGTACTCTAAACTCAAGTTTCTCTCCTTCGTTACGTGATTGGTATATATATACGTCTTGGTGGACATCTTGGTGAACGCTTTCTTTTCAAATCATTGCAAGAACTTTGTTATATTTTTGCACCGTACGTTTGTATAATTTCTAGTTGAATGTGTCATTAAAAATATTGAAATTTTTTTGGCTTTAAACATTAAAAACAAGGAAGTGAGATATATAGTTTGACGTTGTATACATTTGAAATATTTATTGTTCAATAACCATTGTTGTAACCATTGTAAAATGTTTTCTGTTTCAACATTTATTATTTCTATTATTTTGTTGCAAGATATGCTAACAAGATTTCAAGAGAAGCAAAAGATGCGCTTTAAAATTAATTTATAGCAAGCCATTTGAAAATAATCAAATGCTATTAGCCGTAATGCTGTTATTAGAAATCTTCAAGATTTGACACAGAATTCTCTGACGTTGTATAGTGTATAGCATGCTGAACCGCTGGCGGAGACGAACATCTCGGTCAGTATTTCCAAGAGCATGAAGCAACATTCTGTTCCTTCAGTCAGAGGCCAGTTATCGTTACGGTATCAAAAGAAAAACATTTATTAGCGAGCAGTTACTTAGCTCATTTCGGGAAAGTGATCAAGTTTTGACGATTAAATTAGTTTTTAAGAATTCTTCTTCTTCTTCGAGAGTGTCACCTTCGCGATGAACGAGAGAGAAAGAGACAAAGGGGGAGAGATCGAGCGCTAAACGGGAAGGGGGAGAGAACACGAGAGAGAGAGAGAGAGAGAGAGAGAGAGAGAGAGAGAATGAGAGTGAGTTGGTAGGGGAATTGTTACCCGAAGTTTAAACTTGGTTGTCGACTGCCGTTAACAAGGTTTGCCATGGGGCTGGTTCAGTAGTGTCTAGGTCTCGGGGTGTGCCACATCTCGCGTTCAGAGACGCTCGTCTTCGTCGTATTCGAAACCGGTAAACCGATCACGCGACTTTGTCATTTTTCTGCCCCGGGTATCGCGATACCGTCCTCGAGCAAACGATTTCGACGATAGTAGCTGCAGTCATTTCCGCGGCGTGGCCTAGGGAGTAGGGAACTCTCAGAGTGTTGAAAGCTTGAGGATTAGTGATCGCGAAGGACGTACAAGAGAAACAACCGTGAGATCCCGATTCAGATGCTGTTTCGGACTCTACCGACATATCGTGTATCATGTAGGTATTTTATAGATATTTAGCATTACTTATATATGTATATGTAGAAATGTTTAAATATTTGAGGAGTTAGTGTCGTATATGCTTTTTGCGATGACCTGGTTGTATTTTTTAACGTTATATTAAAAGCCTCGTGAGAGAAACTAGTGACTGACGGACGCAAGTGAATGACCTGCAAGGAGATATTAATTCGGAATATTTTATCCGATTTCTACACATTTGGCATTATTCAATTATTTCGTTTTTATTATTTAACAAAAAGTTACATCTCCGAAACAAATATCCGCAATTTCTATAAAATAAACAATTTTTCTTTTTGCTACTAATATTATTATCGAAACTCTTCTCTCGATTTCGATATTTTGATATTCCGCAAGTTTGAATCTTGTACATTGTAGGGAGATAAATATAAAAACAGAATGTTCTCTAACACTGCACATTGCATTGTAATCTGCTTTCGAGGGATGAACCGTCGGGTATCACAATACCGAAACAATGCACTCGTTTCAATAATAAGGGTCGGTTAGAAGAAGATTCTAAAGTTAGGTGGTGTGCAGGGGTAGAATTTGGGTGGAGAAGAGTCGTAGCCCGGCGCGGCCACCGCCGCTCCTAAAGCAACCCCGCGTTCGCTGATTATATCGATTTGAAGCCCACACCTAACGGAATTACGTCGAAAATTGCCTTAACCTCGCACAACCTTAAAGCCACACGGGCTTTTGCCGATTGAAGACGCCTCGAGGTTTGCAATACTGATTAATCTACATTAGGTATATGATAATATAGAGGGTTCCTCTTTTAATGTATAATAATTTATATTAAGACGATTAAGCGTGTCAAGTTGAACGATTTGGAGATTATATGGTAAATTATCAGCAATTTAGTTCCTTGATCTTAATTAGCCGAAGAAAATAAGAAGCAATTTAAATGACAGTTATGCACACGCACACAAACATTATATATTTCATTTCTCTATTACATTTATGATCAAGTAACGCAAGTTGGCGTGTGCATTACAACGCTCGCGCGTATGACATTTATCATAAGCAACGTGTCATAGGCGTGATTAATTGCTTAACGTCAGCAAGCTGAACCGCGTACAGACGATGGCTTAATTAATGAATAATTAATTATACGTATATTTAGGTAATTTTCCTGCGGTCAATTATTTTTACTTTCTATTCACTTTACTTCTCATGACGATCATCGTTGTAACTAGTTTTCAATTAAGCCGCGTAGAATGTCGAATCTTTTGTAGAATCGACATAATGTGACGGTAGATAATTTTAAACGATTCGTACCAGGACGATGCCATCCCAAACGAAAAGTAATTTACATCGCGGCAGCTTTTTATCGTTGAGATAAATGCATGACGGGAATGATAACCGGTGCCGTCGGGCGCTTAAACGTCACACGTTCAATCACTCGCGGCGAAACAATTGAAGAGAGGAAAATGTGTGCTCCATCGAGATGCAAATCGGTGGAAACTTTTCTACATACATATATGAGTCACGATCATCCGTTCGATTTTATTTATCGCAAATTTTTTTTTTATATATACTGCGTTTGTTGTATCAATCAATAACTAATGACTGATTAGTTACTTGGCATTATCACGTTACCAGTGCGAATAAATAATTAACACGCAACAGCTATTACAATTAGGCAAATATTTTCAAAGTTTTTATATTATAGTTTAAAGGGATATCTTTGAATGTCTATATATATTAATCATTATGATGTTATAAGAGGTAAATTTATGACGCTTTAAAAATTAAGATAGAAATAATAATTATCTCCATTTCTTCTCTTTTTGAATTAAAATTAAACTTTTACCATTATAGACACCTTTGCGGCCCGATTTTGGCATTTTGCCCTGAAAACTGGTATGATAGATTCAATAAGTTTCTCAAGGTTTTACACAGGAAAAATAACATTCGAATCGTCTCGACCTTTAGTTTTAAGTTTTGTCGTATGCAAATTCATCTCAAAATTTCATTCTCAAATTATCATTCGGAGACGATGAAAACATTGGTTCAGAGATTACACATATATTTTCGAACGATGTGTGGCCTCAGTTCTTTCGACAATTTTCGATGATCCTGGCGAGTCCTCGGCGATAGCGGGTGCTCGCACACTAGCGTGATCCAATTTGTCGAAGAATGCGCTATCGCGGGTAACTACGAGACGGTGCAAGAAGACGATGGAAAGGGTTGAATGGGGCCCGGGGGTGGCGATGAGGGATGTGGAAGGGGCAGGCAATTAATACGACGCGGAGGCATGCACGTCGGCAGGCAACGCCGAAGGCTCGCTTCATTAGGGCCCGAACGAAGGGTAGAAGGGTTGATTTTTACCTCGAAAATCTTCCTACCGTCGGCTCATTGGTTTCCAATTATCGAAATGCCGTCGCCTTAGGGCATTCTTGTGCCCCTTCCATTTTGTCTCTTCCATTTTCCCTCCTCAACGTTCGTTAAACCTTTATGATAATCGTTGTAAGAGTGCGGTTTCATTTATTGAACAAACATGCCACCGCAACAGTTGATCGCATCACTCAATTGCACTCGATTATACAGAGACAGAAGATTGGATGGCACATTGATGAAATTTGTTAGAAAGTGTTTGGATCTTGAGGAAGGAACGATTTAGAATTTTTTGACGCAATATCGAAGCGCAAAAGTGCAATTTTCGAGATATTGTTTTCGTGTTAATTGTGGATTATTAAAAATATGCTGCGGTCTCTGTAACGGCATACTGTATCTCCTTTCTTCTTCTCTTTATTGCCACTAATGAAATATAAGTATAGCTGCAATTTACTGGAAATACTGTATATACTGATCATCTATTCTGACTTGCATTTACGAGGGAATTATAATTAAGTTTTCAATCAATTTCTGTCAAAATAATGAGAGGCGAATGCACTTTGAGAGATTGTAAATATTTGATGAAGCTTGTTTTGGGTTGCGCTCAGGTTTAGGAACTTTATGGAAATGAAGTTTTATTTTGCGAAACTATCATGGTTGGTACATATTTCATTTAATCAAAACAAATTGCATTGTATTTACAATAATAGTTCTCCTCTATTAAATCACTTCTGTCTTTCTGGGAGGAAAAGTAGATTTCTTCCGTTTGATGGCGTTCAATTATCTATTTTCGTTTCTCTTTTCTACCTCGTCAATCCCGCGAGTGTAGAAAATAGCGTCGGTTCAATGACATTTCGCGAGAATCGGGCATTCTGCGGGATCTGTGTTATTAAAGCCGTTGTATGTTCGAAATGAGAGGGAACCGAAAGCGGCTAAATGCCATATGGATCCCTGCATAGAAGACTCTTGCAGAATTTTCAAAATTCAACACGGCCGCGGGGGTGGGAGGGGGAAAAGGGGTGGGACTGGTGAGCTTGGGAATAAAGTCTGGAGATCAGAGTCACCGACGGCTCCCGGAGCCAGTAGGAATCTCGGAATCCCCACGTCGAGCTTCCGCACCTGTTTTCCGGTGCATCGAAAAAGAGGCGGGCGTTCTTACGCGCGGACCAGAGGTGAGGTAGCGCGAACGAGAAGAAGAAGAAGCGGCGTGGCGGCGAAGGCGGAAGAGAAGGTAACCGTGAGGGTATCGGGCGGAGGAAGATGAGGAGGAGGTAGAAGAGGACGAGAGGGATGGCCGGGGGTGACTAAGCGGGGATAGTCCAATCAGAGCCGAGTACGGGTGGGGCGGAACACTTGCACCCTCTCCCTCCTACCTCCCTCTACCTCCTGCGACCCTCCGCGGCCCTCCTGGTCCTCGGAATGCGCCGGAACCAGCGCTACCTCCGAGCAGGACCACCACCATCCCTCTATTCACAACCCCCCTGCGGCTCCTACTCCATCTTCACCTCCTCCCACGTAACCCTAGCCTTCTCCGGAACCCCCGCGGCTCCTCCTGGCGGCTGCCCAAGACAAGTGCCCGCGAGAGATTCTCACGGCATGAGCGGGGATCGTTACGTAGCACCGACGGCGAGGATATCCACGGCCGAGAGGATCTCCACCACGATTTCCGCGCGTACGCGACCCTGAGCAGCGCCCTTTACGCACGCCACGCACGCACGAATTCACGTACTCACGCAATGAGACTGGGACCGGCTGCGCTCGCTCACCCTGTCATCAGCCCGCGATCGCCGAAGCGCTGTGATTAAGCGTCTCCGTTTCGGGAGAAACGGTACCCTCGGAATCGTCGCAGTAAGTACACACTTCATCCATCTCGATGAATCGTGACCAAGTTCTCGTGATCAAGTTGTTGTATTTCTACGATGACGCATCGTTCGAACGAATTTTCGTGATTTCATTATTTTTGTCGGAAATTGTTTTGCATAACGCTTTGTGATGGTAAAATACAAAACAATGATAAACATTTATATATTGATCAGATTATTTGTTTAATCAAACAATTAAAGCATAATTAAGACGGCTAAAATTCACAAGAAACAATACTTCAGAGTAAACGCATCGTTCGAATTAAGAGACTTTAAGGAATTTTCGTGATTTCATTATTTTTGTCGGAAATTGTTTTGCATAACGCTTTGTGATGGTAAAATACAAAACAATGATAAACATTTATATATTGATCAGATTATTTGTTTAATCAAACAATTAAAGCATAATTAAGACGGCTAAAATTCACAAGAAACAATACTTCAGAGTAAATACTTGTTCACATTCATCAAATCTTTAAATTATGTTTCTTTCGCAGTTATTAATCATCGTAATAATTCCAAACAGATATATTATAAATATATATATATATATATCTCAAGATATAAATATACGTCATTTATAATTAAATTTGACCGCGTTAGTGCATTATTTTTACCGTAGAAAAGAATACGAATAAAATGTGGGAAAGGATTAAAATAGTAGAGACTATTCGAACGACTTCGATTTGTGCGGAATATTTCTTTTCGCTATGTAGAATCAATCTGGAGGTGCTCGGCTGCGAAGGGTGAAAATAGTGTTTGCGCGTACGGTCGGATAAACACCTGTCTGCTAGTAAAAAGAGAATATAATCGGGTAGGGCCGTAGTACTGAGAAGGGAAGCAACTGCGTGTGCACGGATTGCTCGACCGAAACGCGAGTGATTCGATTCTCTTTCTGAACCATTGCGTTCGATTTGTTTCGCTGAAATATCGTCGTCGAACTCCCGCAGCGATATCATGAGATCTCGGATCACCTATTTATGTCTTGTCAATAGTTCCCCAAATTAAATGGACCGTTCTTCGTGTCATTTGTTCATTCCTAAACATCAAAAAGTATTCGGTGAAAAATTAGTTTAATATTAATTAAATAAATTATTTAAGTGCTATTAGCATCGAGGTTTAAATAGTAAAAGACAGTATACGTTATATTGTTTTTTAATTTACACGAATTCGCGCAAAAGTTGAAATAATATATCTTCTTAAGAGTAAACCTATATGATATTTATGTTATTGACAGGACAATTCCATGTTATTTTTATTAACCATATATCGTGAAAATATATGGTACGACAATACGTGCATATATATTCGTGACATAACATCCAGTCATACTTTCGTACAGACAGAATATTCTTGTCAAAGTTAGTTACGTATCACGTAGGAGAACAAAATGGATAGAACGTGGAAATAGGGCGATGAGATTATCTCGGCTAATATAGCGAATGGTTCGGAATGACTGCAATTATTTCGTGGTGCGTGTTCTCGGTACCGATTGGTCGAAACTATCTCGTAATAAAGGGAGTCGAAGATCTCGTTAGATACACATACCATTTGTCATGTCTCTGTACGATGAAATGAACGAGGCGAAGAGAAGAAGCCTTATTAATGTCAGAGTGCATAAAAATGTGAATCCGTGTTTAGTCGTAAACTTTTTAACATTTTAGACATGATATTCCTGTTTGAAAGTTGCATAATAAAAAGTTGTGCTTCTACAAAAGAAATTAATAAAACTTTTGATTCTTAATATAGCGAATGCGGTATATAAGTAAGAAAGATCTGTGTCAAGGGAGATCTGCAAAATAATAAATATGTTATATAATTGTTACAAGAGAAATAATCGGAAGGGTGGTTGTATGCATATACATTTCGAAAATAATTATTTATGACAATTTGAATCACACGGATTATATTGATGGAAATATTCAAGATATATTTGCACATCCCTTTATGCAGCATTGTAATGTCGGTTCTTAATGGGTCTTTATGGATCACGACAGACAGGCGTGTGTGTACATTTTCACGAGACAATGTAGACTATAGCTACGCAGAACTTACCAGAGAAGACGCTTTATCGTGCCGGCTCGCACGTATACATTTATATTTAAGAGGGAGGACGAAACTTTGCTGACAACATGGCCGACACGACTCTGGGCTTTTCTACTCGCCACTCCGTCTCCGTCTCTCTCTCTCTCTCCTTCTCTCTCTATTTCTCCTTTCGTCGCCTCTCGCAAGGACAGCCTTTATTCTATTCTCACCGTTTCTACACCAGTGAGAACCGCCCACTTGCAACATGCTCCGCGAAGTAATTTTCGAGAGAAAAAAAAGAGGATTGAGATCCGTATAGAGAGTGTAACTGCTGCGTTCGTGAATTTTTCTTGGCGAATAAATACGATTTTTTGTTTAAAATACATCACGTGTCTGAAATATCCTGCGACTTATTCACGTCGAGTCATCGAATCTAAAAATTTTCGTGCTTTAAAATTTTTGAAATCCATGAATTAAGATATAATTGACATTACAGGTATTGTAACTGGAATTACATAGAAAGTATAAATTTAATGATAAGAGTCCTTATGCAGCAACTTCATTTAACATTTAATTTCGCCAATTTATCCATCATTATTGTAAATTCGATAGAATATTAAAAAATTATTAGAACAATTTATTCTTCATTATTCTAACCCTGCTTTTATTTTTTTGTGTGTATAGGGTGCGCAATGCTATTTATTAGATATTTTATTAAGAAAAAAATAAATTATTATCATTTTCGAAATATAAGGTCTTCAGCAGCGGTGTGGGAAAAAAAGCTTTATATGCGAGATGCCGGTTTGTAGGATGTGTTCTCTGGGAACGAATCGCGAATCAACGAGTCGGCGATCGGCAGATTCGCGTCAAGCACGTCAAGCCATTTAAGCGCAAAGTCACGCGAAGGTGCGACCGCGAAGCACGCAAGCACGTCAACGCGGCATTTCCACGAGCTTTCGCTCGTATACCAGGTATTTGGTTAATCGGGAACGCGAAGGGATTACACTGTTTGGACGGCCGGCAAGAATAACACAGTCCGTAGCCCCGATCTGACTAAATAATACACGTACACACGTGTACATTTCTGATGAGATAGATTGAGTCATTATCATTAGTTTTTTTCAAACGAAATTCTTGAGATTTATAAACGATGTGATTTTTAATTAAGTCCCGTGAAAAATATTTTACGAAGCGTCAAATATCTTTTTTACAGTTATAAGAGAAAATGTTTCTTAAAATATTGCATTAACGATAGGAGGAATTATTTATAAAGAAGAGAATATACGATAGAGAGACTGAAACTTGTTTCATCCGCAACATATTTTTTCACGTAATATATGGTTGTGTAATAGAAACGTATGGCGGAAAGCAATGAGACGGCAGAAAGTCGCGGATGTCTAGAACGAGCTTCTTACTACCCATCATTTTAAACGATATTATAATCTAAGGCGTCTTCGCTCAATCTCCCGCGGGTCTAATGTACGCAAAGCGGATTGGAGAATCAGAGGAGACTAGCGCGAGAGAACCAGCGTCGTCTTAACGTTACCTTGCAATGATCCGTTGCACATACCAGGCTCTCCGTCCTCTTTCTACCCGAACCATCTTTGGCCTTTCTCGAAAGTGCCGCGAGAAAGCTACGAGGGCGAGAAAGAGGGAAGAGAAGGAGCGAGCGGAAACTTTTCTTGTGCAAAGTACCACGCGGACTGGCTCGAGGTTATGAAATTCTGATGGCTCATAAAATGTAAGAAAATTTACAGACTTTGCCATCTCTCTCTCTCTCTCTCTCTCTTTCTCTAGTCCCCTGCTTCTCTGTCTTCTGGCTTGCCGTCCTTTCGCGTTTTCCGTCGCTTCTCTCCACCTCGACCTGCCGTCGTCGGCGGCTTCGCGAGATGAACGGAAGAGAGCGGTCGGAGGGAACGAGACGGCGTAAAGTTTAAAACTCGCGGCAATCGATTAGAAGTCTGGCAAAGGAGACCTCCCACCGTTCGCCATTGCTACCTTTCTCTCTTTTTATTTAAATCGACTGTTTCGTCTTTTTTTATATATATAAAATTGGACAAGAAATGCTGTTTATTTGGATTAAACTGTGAAATCTTCAATGTTTAAAATAATGAAAAAAAATGTATCGCATTATATTTAAGAACGTTTGAGAATTTATTTGTGAATGGCTAGAAATCGTTTTAAGAGAAGAATTATCGGGTCGGTCTAGCGATATTTCTGATAGAGAAAATTCTAGGGATAGAGATGAAATCAATATTTATTCGTAGGGAATGAGAGTCGCAATATAAATACGATATTGAAGAGAACTTTACGGCGCTCGTGACAAAAATGGTCGTATCCCTTCCGGAAACTACTTTCTCATCTATTGGAACGTTCTCTCACTCGTAGTCGGGCTGTAGGCGAAGCTTAATTAACAGCAAGCAAGTGAATACGCCTTGATCACTCGAAATTACACTTTCGATCGTCTACAGGGCGACTTTCAAACTGTTTTCGTCAATCTTTATTCGCGTCTTTCATTTAACTCTATACAAATAGTAATGAAACGAACATAATTTTCCACTTATATCGATTCTCTGTAGAAGAAAAATTTTCATCAACATCTAGTTATATATATTTTTGTGAAAAATGTAGAAATAATATCGACGTGTCGATAGAGAACTTAAATTATACTTTACGGATCAGATTTTTCTCATATTTTATGTGCAATAATTAATTCAGAAAGCGACTGGAAATTTTCCAGCGGGGAGTTTCAAGGCAACGAGATTCGCCCAGCGCTCGCCAATCTCGCGCGAATAATTATGTATAAAGGCGACGACGATGGCGGCTGGCGTTAGCGACGTGGTAGTGACTCGCCGCTCAAAATATGTCTAAATATTAATGAGCTGTCCCTGCCTACGGCGTAGCACCTTCGTCTGGGCCGCGTTCACGCTTTCCTCGGATAATGTCTAGAGGAGCGTAGAACGTGTCGAGGAGTGTGTGAGTGTGAGCACAATGTGACACGGGTCTATAATTTTGCGTCGAGGCTATGCAAGAACCAACGATTAATGCACTTTTGCGAATACGAACTAAAATTACGAGCAAAAATATATTTGGGGGGTTACATTTGTATCCGGCGACTTTATTTTGATAAAAACTAAATACTTGACTACTAAAAAATGTAAGGCTTTAGTTGCAATCACTCGAAAAATTATTTTGCGATATAATTGCGCTACTATATTCTAGTGTGCTACGTTGGAAGGCGTTTTGCAGGATTAGCACTTACTTTGACAATGCTAATTCTGCTTTTATCCTTCTTCGTTTCTCTTTCTTACTCTCTTTCCTTATCCGGTACTGAATAGTCGGGGAGTAAAGAGGCTCTCGGCATAGGAACAACGAGATGAGGGCGCAAAAGGGTTGACAGGAAGAAGTTACCTGATAGTTAATACAAAGACTGTCATGTAAGATGCGCCGTCAAGCGGTAGTCGCCTTCTCCCTCCGCTCCTGCTATCTTACCTCCTCCCGCCCTTTATTTTGTTCTCCTCTATTTTCCCAGGGCTCCTTCTCTTCCTAGCTGGCAGATCCTTCGGGACGGCTAATTGTGAGTGACAGTCGCAACGGGTAACGGGAGAGGGATCAACGTCACTCTTGAGAACTTCTCAAAAGCCCCGTTGACGCTTCTTCTTATTTTCAAAGATCGCTATACTATATAATGGTTGACGCGCGTGCATCCAAAAATTCTTCTTAGAATTTATGTCATTACTTGTGACAAGTGCGGTACCAAAATCGATAGATCAAATAATCACGACAGACGATTAAACGATACTTTCAAACATTAATGAGAGCGGATTAATTTAATTATCTTTGTATCGAATATATTTTTATACGTTTATGGATATAAGTGAATTAATCTTTAATATAACTCTTACTTTTTTCTTATTTTTCTTATTAATTATTATATATGATTCTAAACACGTTCTATCGTTCTGCATTTGTGAAAATATAATTGTAATTACGTAATTATTAAACTACGCCAATTCTCCGTCACATCCTTATTTCTATCACACCTAAGCTTAATGAGAAAAGCATTTCGCGAATCACACACATCTGGTTCCCCGAAATGAGACGCGACCAATCTCAAGTTTACTTATCTACCTCGAGAAATAAGCCGGTGACTGTATTTACCATCTCTCGTAGGTACTTAATTTTGCTTTTGGAATGAAGTCCGAGGGGAGGCGTCGTTGGATGGTGTCGGAAGGTAGGAAATAGCGTAGGTGTTACCGAAAGGTAAGAGTTGGTGCGGCCGTGACGCTGGTGTGTTGGTGGCACATTGAAATACCGGCGATATGCTCGAGGAGCGAGGAAACTTCCGCCGAGTATTTTCCCGGGACTGTCTCTCACAATTAGAATACTCGGGAGGGAAAGCCAGCCTCGTAGTCGTAGATGTGAAATAACGTGCAGATAGATGCCTATTATACGAGGAGCCTTCGTCGATTTTCCGACGAGGGATTGAATACAAAGAAAATTTACTGCGCACGTGGATTTTGTAAATCAGAAATTACATATTTCTATGAATTCGAAATTATAATACAAAAAGAAAGAAATTTCGTTATGTGCATCGTCCGCGAGAAAAGTATTATATAATTTATTTCCGAAATTTTCTTTTCGTCGCAACGGGGTTGCCAGCCAAGTCGACAAAGGAAAGTGCATTGCGATCGCGAAGGAATCGCGTGACGTGCAATTCGATGGTTCCGACCGACAGCTCTCTCGGAATAGTTGCTTATCGGCCGAGTGGTGAGCCCGGTTGGGTGTGTGTCTTTAGAAAAGCATTAGTGTCCGGAATTAATTGATCGCGGAGAAGGGAAGTGGATACCTACGAGCTTACATACTCCTATCTCTCTCTCTCTCTTTCTCCCTGCTTCCTTGCCGTGCAGAGTGCAAGGGTAATATCGGTACTAGTCTGTACCAGTCGATGAGCCACTCGCCGCGCTTCCCCTCTTCATGGTTCCTCTTGCATCGTTCGTACACACGAGCGCGGCGCAACGATATAATCTGCTACTTCGTTCCTCGTGACTTTTTGCCAATTTTTTTCATGTCAAAGTACCTTACTACACGTATGAATTCTCCGAGCCCTTAACATGTTGTCTGTGATTCGCGAGAATTTTCTCTTAGATTAGGCGGAGATATTTTAATGGGTTTAATTAAAAGTGCGTAGATTACGATCTATGCGCGATAACATGGGAATTAAATTCCTCAGGTACTGTAATTTATGGAATGTAGGAGCTGTGAAATCTGTAATCTGAAAGCGTTTTCAAATCTAGATTTTTAAAAACAATATCTTGCGTCCATTGTGCATAATTAAATAAATTCGTCTTATCTTTCCCCCAATGCAGATTAAAATCTGTTTAGTGCGAGTAATTGAACATTGCGCGATTATTCGAATTATTTTTGCGTATAAGATACTTGCAATATATTCTCTTGACGTCATTCTCGCGTTATCGCCGAGAATTCTCAATGCCAGAGGCGAACAGGCCGGTTAGAAGCGCTTGTTTGACGAGGTCGAGGGTTATTAAGCCGAGACTGCAGACCACATCAGAGCCAACCAGAAAGGCCCTTTGGCATGTTTACCTAACCTGCAACCTTTTCCTATCCGCACATCTTATTTGTCTATTAAAATTTATGATGATCTAGAGAGGCAACGATTTTATTGTCCATTAATCACACTTTTGTGTATTTCTATTGTTATAATACAAACAGAGATACAGAAGTTTTCCACTGTTTGAGTAATGGATGTAAATATGATATATTTAAATAATACAAGAGGTTTTATACGTATATCATCAGGCACACAATGATATAACATGCATTTGAAATTGATTACTGCGACAGTAACAGAAATGCGTCTGCTACACATATTAATTACTACTTGTATATACTTTTGCATTGTGCGTTCCCTCAATTATATTAGACGATGGAAGATCGGTACTTAATTGCAACTCTTATGTGCGGATCAATTAAAAGTTTCGCAATATTGCTTCAACACCCTGCAAATGCCTTCCACCTTAGCTTAGTTACGTTATACGCGAGGCGCGTGAATTATTTCATCGTTACATAGGTTAATGGGGAATTTACAGTTCACTCATCAGAGAACGATTGCATTTCTCTCTTCGCCGTCTACTCAACTCGGTCGGTCCTACTCTTGGCGAAATTATTATTCGCTCTTGTCGTTCGGAATCTGGGCCTCTTATTTCGAATCCCGTATCTATCTATCCATCCGTCTAACTCAGCAGCGGCCACGGCCAACTATTCGAGCACTTAGGCGCAATCACGAAACCAATTGGAATCGGTAAATATCCTCGGCGGCTGCAAAGGCAAGATTGCTGGCCGGGGGTGGGGCCGGATATCGACGGCGAGGGGTTTCGGGTGTGTAAGCGTTTAGGACTCGAGTAGTCGAGTTGATATCCGGCAGATATGTCCTTGAAGCATGCGAGCGTAATCGCGATCAGCCGCGACGCGAGAGAGGTGGCAGATGTAGGACGGATAACGACGGATATATACGGTATATACGCTTATACACGTTCGCGTAAACGTTTCCACGCGCGCTTACCGTAATGGATATGCGCGTTAGTATCACCCTCTCTATATCGATCTTTCTCCTCTCTCTCTCTCTCTCTCGTAGATCTGTACGAGCGTTCTCGATCCGTCCCTCTGTACTCCACGAATCTGCCTTTGGGCGCGATGCAGAAGCCGCGGGTCCCAAGATCCGACGTGATAAGTGGTTAAACGGCAGTAAGTAAATGTTATAACCGTGTGCCGCGCGCTGGTACAGCTCCTCTCTCAAAGCCGGGATCGCGGAGGCTGAGTTACGAGGCACCGGGACGGTAATACGCAGCGAATACGCGGTACACCGAAGTGGCAGGGCGCATTATGAGATTGAGATTAAGCGTGATACGACGGATTACCCGCTCTCTCTGTGTGTGTGTGTAAAATGAAAAAGGGCGATCTCCGCTTAAATTTGATTGCGTATAATCGCGAGTAATAATATAGACGGAGGAATATAAACTTCTCTCTCCGCGAGTATTATGATAAACCGCGCGCACAGGTCAGCTCGGAGGATGCAAAATAAACGCCAACGGCACGTGACTGGATGATGCAAATTAGCACGCGATCGTAAATGAAGCTAGCCTAGGAGATGCCGCTGTAAAACGTCGTCTCGTTTTAGTTGCTTCGACCAGGGAGGGTCGCTATCGCAAAGTGCATACTTACGATAATACGCGAAATTAATGATTATCGCGAGTCAACTGCGAAAGTTTCGCGCGTTAATTTATAAACGTAATATATCGTCGGACCGTGCTGTGTGTTATGGCTATTGCTCTGATGTCGCCGCGCGGTTATGAATCACGTCCTTTGACAGAACTAAACGTTACAGTCGCGTCCCCTTCTGCCTTCCTTCCTCCGACGAAAGGGTGTCCTCACCACCTAGACGAACTCCGGAACGTGAACGATATTGTTAACAACTCTGCTCGCCTTAAATTATGCCCGCCGGGTAATTACAGGGAGGCACATGACATTCGTGCATGGGAATAATTAATTCTCGCGATTACGTTCGCCTTCGCCTCCTCCGCTTTTCAACGCGAGTTCCTGCCCTCCATCCGCGTGTATCGCAACTTAACAAGTACGAAAGACATACGTAAAGGCGATAGTTTCTCATCGTATCTTTTTTTTTCTGATTACAGGTAAATAGCACGTCGTTTCAACAGAGTCGCATTAGGCGGAACACTTACTTGCGAGTTTCGAGAGTTTTTCTGTCGACGAGTGGTAAGTCGAAAGAACTTTCTGCTTCTCTGAATATGCTTTATAATTATGCTAGCGAGACGAGAACGTTTACTGAGGAATTAAAAAACTGCGATTAATAAGAAAAATTAATTAAAATCAGAAATTTTTATATCGCCTCAGTATTATATAATATTATCCGGAGAGATTCTTCAGTATATTTAATACGAATATCACGACTCAATTTCAATATTAGAGAAGGAAGAGTCACATTTTGCATCTTGCTTTAAATTAGATTCATTAATTATTTATTATATCGGTGCGCACATCTCGTGTCATCTCAGTTACACAGATTTCTCCGTTGGTCTTGCTAGCATTCTCGCTATCTTCTTATTATAAACATTCTTACTTTAAATTAAATTTATTAATTATTTATTATCGGTGCAAATCTCGTGTCATCTCAGTTACACGGATTTCTCCGTTAGTCTCGCTAACATCATTGCTTCTTATTATAAACAAAAATAGCAAGTCTATTACGTCGGGAAAATTCGAACAGCGTGAATCGCGGGACCGTGAAAACGTGAGGTCATATCGATCGAAGATCGGTCAGAGTCCGATCGTAATCTCGGGCTCGCGCGAGGCGACGTCGATGCCTGTTCGCTTTTAAGGAGCACGAAAGTGGTCTCCGCTGTAAAGCCGAGCAGGAGGGGCCAGGAGTCCGGGTCGGGAGTAAATTAGTAATTAGAAATCTGATACAGGTAAGGTAAGTCGGTGTTGTTTCGGCATCGCGTGGCTCTCTCCGCGTCGCGTGGACTCCTGGCGACAGGCACGGCCTCGCGTGACCCGACGCCCCCCATCGGGCAATCGTTGTCAGGGGGAGGAGGGGAGGGGAATGAGCAAAGGGGACGCCGTCTTGGAAAAAGGGATGACAATTATGCCCTACAGGTAATTGCCGGGTTGCAGCTAAACGGAGCGCACGCCCCCGGCTCGCCCTTCCGCGCCACCTGAAACGCGAGCTTTCGCTAGAAAATCATGGGCTTTAAAAAGCGTCACGCTCCTCGAAGCTCTCCAATTTATCGCGGTTTTCGCCCCTTCGCTCGATCTTTCCTCGCGATCGAGGCCAGCGAAAATATGAACGCGACACATTAATTATTTCGCTTTCGTGCACCGCTTTGGATTTTCCTATTCCGCCTATTGTTCCGTATAGATTTTAAGTACACGTGCCAATTTATCCTATTTTTAAAACGTTGCAACAAAATTATCCTTATTATGCTAACGAAGTCGGTGATTCTCACATTATCATGTGTGTAGATAAGGCATATGTATGTGTGGAATACAGTGCGCGTATATCATCGCTAGAATTCGAAAGAGTTAAATATAATACCTTTATACAGTCATGTGCGTATAACTTAATTTTTTTCTAATGTATTAATTATTTTCCATGTTTGTCAAATTTAAAGTTAAAGTTATTTACAGTTATGCCGTTTTATATTGATTACGCTATTACGACATAAAACTGTTATAAATATGCGTGGAATCCCACGCAATGAATTTAAGTGTTAGAACTATATTTCTATATTTTTCTTTTATTACTCCGTTTGAGCGTGTTTGAGTCTATAGAAACATTCCGAGTCTAATATTATGACGTAGTGCGTTCACTTTATGTTCATACATACATGTGCATTAGCGTACTTCTTACATGTGTGTATAAACCTCGCAGAAATATTAATAAGGAAGCAGGTCAAGGAAATATTGCAGCTTATGGCCCAACCGTCGTTCATTCAACCTGAACTTTCTTGTCACTTGTGTCGTAAAAGACTATCTCTATCAATGGTCTCAAAATTAAACTATAAAGAAAAAACAGCGCGCTAAGTACAGCCAACTTGCGTCGCAATCATCCACCGAGAATTGTTTCACTTGCTCTAGTTGTATAACGAAAAGTTTCACCTTCACAGTTGGAATTGATTTAAGATTGGATGACGGATTAAAAAAAAAAAAGAAATTATAACGTAACATCTTAAATATTGAAATTTGTCTACTGATGAATATTAAGATGGCAGGACACATAGAGCTTTCTATGCACTCTGCATCTATTATTGTGTATTTTCTTCGGGAAACAGAATCTTGCAGTCGCAAACTTTGGTCGAGCGCGCTTTTACCAATACTATAAGGAAACGCGCGCGACTCTCGATCGTTACTCGGGCGAATCGGCACGAGAGTCTGATGAAAGACGAGGGTCAGAGGTTGCGGAGCATCGGGGCGTGTCGCGACGACAATGTCGCGAGTCTTTCGCTCGCTCCTTCGTTCCCTTCAACGACGACGACGACGACGACGAGCGACGTCGATGACGATCGTTCGGAAAATTAGCTACAAATGTGTGTTATTTTGTAGAAGCGGGTAGAACGGCGCGCTACGGAGGCGCATACGCCCGACATCCATTATGCACGCGGTCCCTGTAGAGGCTGCCGGCCGGCCGACGCTTGTTTCGCACGCGCTTTTTCCCACGTGCTTGTAAGCCACGTAGCCCGGTCGCGGGCTATGCCTTTACCTAGCCAGCTAGTGTACGTCTACGAATGTCTACGTGGTGTGGAGTGTCTCTATATACGTCTATTCTGTCACCTTTATATCAGGCTTGACGCAGCCGACTCTATGATTCTACGACTTGGCCACGTGGCTCTCGGACGTAGATCTGCGTCGTCGCATACCGAGCCCGTACTTGTCGCCGTATGTCGCGATCAGTGTATTTTAAACCTTGGCACGCTTTGTTTTGGCTTACGTGTTCGACAATTTTTGCGCCTCAGTCCTTCGCGATTGACTTACGTGTCCGTCAAGTGTTAGAGAGAGGTTCCTCGATTAGTGTTTACGGTGATCAGAACGTGGGCGTTTCTTGACTATACATATGGTTAGTTACAGTGAGTTTAATTGTAATTTAAAATGTGTCGAATTTTTTTGATACTCGGACTGTATGATTAGGACGATTCCAGAATATCAGAGACCGTTGAATTTTATTGCCTCTCATTACTTCCAGTGTTTCTTCGTACTTAATTTCGTACTACCGCGATGTAAGTATTAAATAGAAATATATGTATTGTCTATTAATTGAAAACATTTAAAAAGTCCGATTAATTGTCAATTAAAAGAATTTGAGGCACAACAACGTTATAAACAAACGATCCAAAATATCGTATAATAATAATAATTATTATTAATACATATGATTAAATGCATTATATTACACATTTCTTCCAAAAAAAAATGAAAACGATTAATTTCATATATAATTACATATAATCGGACTTGCATATAAATATATACGTACATACGAAGCAAGTTCTCGCACGATTCGAGCGCCTTATTGTTAGCGTGCTGCTGCTCCAAGACCTGCAATTAATTTTGTATTTTGTTGCTGCGCACCAAGTTCGCGGACATTTAAAAGGGCTTCATGTCTCGCTCTTTCCATTCGTGCACACGTCGGTCTCGCGAGGGGAGCCCTGAAAAAAATGGGAAAAAATGGCGCGACGCTCGACGGTGTGATATCGTGTCGTTTCGAGTGGCGGTCGCATGCCAACCGGAGAATTACCGTCGAGTGGCTAGAGTTACCGTCAGGAGAGAGAACATGTATAGAGCCTGACGCGTTCGCATGACGGATGTCGATTCGATAGCTCGATTTCACCTGGCTCGCAATTCCGATGCCACTCCGACACCCCCGAGAAATTTTACACCGATCGATCGCGATTATCCTTTCCTCGCTGGCCGTCGGAAACTCAGTGCAAATCGATGACGGAATCCCCGGATATTTTCATTTCATTCAATCATCTAGACTATCCTTGAAAGACCGACAATACGCCTCGTTTGATTTATATATTTGCGATAACGCAATATTTTTTATTTATAAATTCTTTTACCGCTAGTAAGATGCGTGCAGAGAGAAATGTAATTATATTCGTACAATTTTTCAGTGACGTTGTGTTTCTAAAAATAGAAACAGATATACATATGACGCAAGTGCGTCATATATAATATAAAGCTCAGTGATAATTGACCAGCTGAGATAATGGAGGGTTTAAACCACTTTTAAATCGCTATTGCTCGGCACGAACGATGTAATATTCATTAAAATAAAAGCAGAAACGCTATTATTATGACGATTATATGCGTTTTCGCGGGCGTCCTTTGTAGGTAAGACGGCGAGTAATTCTTTTGCGTGAACGCCAGCAAGATAGGGTTACTCTGTCCTGCGCGTGGAATCGCAAGCTTGCATGGTCATTATAAAGCCATTAATCATATAAATAGGGCGAAGGAGGCAGGACCGTGGGAGGGTGGTACCCGTGGTTCGAGTGAGAGGACGGTCAAGTCGAGTGAATTATCGATAACGCAGACCTTCGAGTTTCATGCAGCGAGACCGACGATACGCTCGTGCCTATCAATTAATCGATCTGCGTGTGCACCCTTGCTCGTCCTTGGAAAACCTTTGTCATACGCTACTTATGTTTCGGCTTTTGTCTCCGAAAACCTGCTGCTCGATGGTATACATCGTTTGGACTAAAAATGTAGAATTATTATTTGCCGATTTAACTAATCTGCGGTTCGTTAAAATAATATTGCGCGTTTGATCGCAAATTAAAAATTTAAAAACTTGGAATTTACGCGAGCAACCAGATATATTGAAATTAGAATTAAATTAGAAATAAACTTGGCAAAATTGATTTCGACCATTTGGTTGTGGTCCTTATCAAGTGAGAATTCCATCAATTAAAATGAGATTAACGCAACATAAAACCGATCTTATTTAAAATTAATAGTTAAAAGAGGAACACGTCCCATCGCTATGATGTTTCGTCAACGACGTCGTTAACTATGAATTAATTAAATAAGATCGGTTTTATGTTGCGTTAATCTCATTTTAATTGATGGAATTCTCATTTGATAAGGACCACAACCAAATGGTCGAAACGTCGTGAAGGTATTGAATAAAATTGCTAGTTACGTCAAAATCAATTTTGCCAAGTTTATTTTCACCACTAGCGTCCAATATTAATTTTGATTGATCTTAAATTAGAAATATCACGCTTATTTGTAAATTCGAATTTTTTACAAGTTTTGGAAATCTTTTTATGTTGCCTTAGCGCGTTTATCCACAGAAATATGCGGGAATCCACGGTTATATTACGGGACAAGGTGAATCATAAAGTTAGTGACGTGGATTCTCTTCTTCGGCGTTATACGCGAAGATGCTCTACTCTTAGACGACTCTTAGACGGGGGATGAGGAGCGTTGCGGCGAAAATCGTGGGCTGGAGCGAGGATTACTCATCCGACCGAAAGGAGATTCCACTAAGCTTTCAGATTTTACCCTCTTAGCCGACCAAGGATTATAAAACGCAAATACGTCCCGTGATTAGTGAGGATAAAGTAAACATCGGCCCTCCGTCGCGGCTGTTGCTCGTGCGAAATATTCTGGAGAAAGTGACGATGTTACGAAAAAGTCAAAGGAAACGCGACATGCTGAACAATTCTTGATTTACACCCGAAATATGAATATAAGAATCCCAGAAAGATTAGCATAAGAAATTCAGGCTGGACTTAAACAAGGGGAGATTTTAATGTGACAGTTTTTAATATTTTTTCAAATAGTTATTAGCAAGGGTATAAAATTTATTTGTTCTTTGATCAAATGTTTGTTCGAGAAGTGGAATTATATATACTTAGGCAGAGTGTCGGTGCTTACATTAGTATCAGAAAATTAAAGAACGATTTAAGATATTTCCCACATACCATCCATCTACGTCTCTGCGTGATATGATCGATTATTTTTCCCATCCGTGTTGATTATCATTTTTTTAATGGATCGAGAATCCAGTGGCCTCGAAAGATTATCGATACCTTAGATATTCGAAAACATAGCGGGCCGAACGGGACCGAGTCCGAAATTCGATATAATTTCGAGGGTAATTTCGAGATAGCCACTTTACGCGGATAAACTGTGGGAAGATAGAACTTTAGAGCGCGGGGAAGCCTCAAGCATCCTACGGAAGTCTGGCTCTAATTAAGCGGCCCCTACTCCTGCCACGGCTCCTTCACTCATCATCTTTCATCTCGCTCTGCTTGCCCGACCGTCATCCTCTTCGACTCCTCAGCATCCTCGCCAAAGTCTGAGGTGAAAGTAAGCATCCGTCCCGCGTGTTATCATATTCCTGATTGTTATGTCTTCGCTGACGATATCCTACTGCTCTCGTGTTCTCTCTCTCTCTCTCTCTCTCTCTCTCTATTTTTCTCTTGAATTATTCGGCTCAATAATTTCCACTCTGCCACGGTTTTTCTGTCGATCTCTTTCTACGTATCCGTTTCGTTCTCGCTGTTTCGCTTCTTCATGGCTGCCTGGCAATACAAGAGAGTACAAGTTCCTAATTAAATTCCACTCTTTTCTAGCGAACCTTTTTTTAGGTTTTCTCAACCGCACCTTAATTGCGCGGGAATCGAGATGGCTGTTGCCCTCATCAGCCACTCGGCACCGATCCTCCGGTCGCGTCTTCCTGTTCTCTCTTTCTCTTCCGCCTCCTGTAGTCTGCTCTCTTAATTGGCGCATAATTATGTAAACAATTCCGACGTCGCGCTTCCCGACTCCGACGCTTAGCCACGAAGTTAGAGCCACCCCTGTTCTCCAATGCTGCAAGTCTCAAAATTATCTCGAAATAAAGTTCCAAACATAATTCAAGTATATCAAGAAGACGAGTTTATATAAACCTTAAAAATAGCGGGATATATCAATTTTGATCGTCGTATCTCTGGCAGTATCGATTGATTAAAAGTAAACGTAATTACATAAGTAATGTGTATAAATAAAATTGGAAAACTAAAAGTGTAATTCGTAACTTGTAATGAGGTGTTATATAGGAATTTATCACAGCGATAATCTACGACATGTGACAATTAATGCATACCTATTTTTGCATCAATAAGATTATCTGCAATATTGATTAATTTTCGTTCGATTTTTATTTTCTTTCAAGAATGCAACGCGTGTCATTGCATTCTTGAAAGAAAATAAAAATCGAAGGAAAATTGCTAAATATAATGCCATTAATTTATAATTTGTTGCTAATGTATTCAATGGCAATATTACGATAGAAAGAATTGTCTCTTTAATCATACCAATATTTTACGAGTTTATCGCTCGCGACGGAAGACTGCGGATTAACAAAAATCCAGCAGAGCAACGATCTATTTACGGCGGTTCGGGGGTTGGTTGAGCGAGAGGCGGATGGTTCGGCAGAGTAGGCGGGTGGGAAGGGGGTAGAGGGTGAGCCGTGCTTGCGGCAACATTATCTAAAATTCAAGCTGTAATTACTTTGCTGGGCGGCGCTCCGCTTGATTTATAGTCATCGCGCGATGCAGCTGCGTGGGTGTAAGTAATTAAAAATGTACCATCGCGTGGAACGGCACCCTCCCCCACCCTCGTAGGAAGACGGTTTAGAGCGGGAATCCCGAGGAGGTGTGGGAATTAGGGGTTGCTGCTTTTCTCAAACCCCGTGTATCGTATCGCGCAACGAATGAGGATTAATCGATCGAGAATTTTGGCTATGATTTTCTGATCAGGGTTGAGCGGAAAGCAAAAAAGATGCTACGTATACTCAATATTTTAAGATCATAGGCTTTCAAGTTTGTTCAATGTTCGTGCACGTTAATACGATATAACGTACATTTGTTTTACAAAACGCTACTTGTACTACTTGCGCAAGTTGCTGTTATATACGATATGAGAAGAATGATAATTTGGTTTTGTAAAAAATTAAAAATTCGCGAGAAAATCTATCATATTTTTCTTTTTCTATTACATTTCATATCTTTAAAAATGAAACGATTTAGGTCGTTTTATGATTGAAACCAGAATTTCTATGCGAGAAACTATAGTATTCTTTTGCATTCATAAATTTATATTGTCTTTTAATATAATGCCTTCGCTCTAAAGTATCGATAAAAATAACAGATTATTTCTCTCGCTTTTATATAACGTAGAAAAAAAAATCAGATAACGCTTGACGACCACGTTATAAACTAGTGGAATTGAATCTCGAGCTTGAATGGCCGCTTGCCAGGAATCGACCGCGACCAGCAGCTTGCATTCGCGTAATCATATTTTTCGAAATGCGAGCGCGATTACCATTTCTTCTGCAATCGGTAACGATTAAATGGCCGGATACGATGACGATCCGGTCAATTTGGTCGGAGACCAAAGACAGTCATGGCGGTTTAGTTGGCACAGTCTCCAGGTTAATTGGCCATTCATGGTTAATTTAGTCCGTCGTAAGCCCAGACTGCGGACGATGGAAACGACCCTTTCGACCCCTCGGGAGACCGACTCGTCGATTTCGTATTCGTCCCGTGATGGACGTCCTCGTCAATCGTTGGTACCGATTTCGATTTCGGGATCTTCTCGATTATCGCGGTTGCACTTGCCGACGCAAGAACGACCCGCGGATGCGCTCGTATTAATTAACCGGAGTCTACTAACGAGTGCGCGAATAAACGGTTCGTGACCGGGAGAGAGGGATGAAGGGGCGGCAGACTTGCGAATCGTAACAGTTGTTACGATGATAGCGGCTGCGAACGAGGTAAGAGGGTGGAATGCAGATTGGAGAAAAACGTTACCCGGTGGGCCGACGAGGGAAACGCGGGGTCGGGCGCGGTTTTCGATTCGAAAGTTCGGTACTTTCGTGCTCGTGTGCGTTCCGCCGCGCGATCTGTTTTCGCGGGTAATTAAGAGAGCTCTAACGAATGGCCGCGTTTTTAACGACCGCTGCGCTGCGCGCGCTTCCGCCGAGCCCTATATGTATTTTCCGCCGAGGAACTTTCCCTCAGGATAATTTGCACGGGAGATATTTGCGCATCGCGCTGTGAGTTATATCAATGTCTTAAATTACAGCGATGTTATTCCGTGATTTTATCGAGGTAGAGTGACTGAACGCAATATATATATAGAACTAGGTGAATATAGTAACAAGAATTAAAGTAGATGTGGCATCGATGATTGGGACAATTTTGACATAAACATTAGACAGAATTTTCACCTCTTTGATTTTTCTCATTAATGTACCAAAAATGGAAATAACACAGTTGATCAATGTCTTAAATTACAGCGGCGTTATTCCGTGATTTCATCGAGGTAGAGTGACTGAACACAATATATATATAGAACTAGGTGAATATAGTAACAAGAATTAAAGTAGATGTGGCATCGATGATTGGGACAATTTTGACATAAACATTAGACAGAATTTTCACCTCTTTGATTTTTCTCATTAATGTACCAAAACTGGAAATAACACAGTTGATCAATGTCTTAAATTACAGCGGCGTTATTCCGTGATTTCATCGAGGTAGAGTAACTGAACACAATATATATATAGAACTAGGTGAATATAGTAACAAGAATTAAAGTAGACGTGGCATCGATGATTGGACAATTTTGACATAAAGATTAGACAGAATTTTTGCTTTCACCTCTTTGATTTTTCTCATTAATGTACCAAAACTGGAAATAACACAGTTGATGAATATTATGTGAAACACCGCGACAGCTCCTCGAAATTCGAATGGTTGGTCGGGGAGAAGAGGTAGGGGAGAGGATTGTTCGCTTTGGCGACATAGAATTCAAGAATACCTCGGGGAGATTACTAATGCGGGCTAACTACGGCCAGGACCTCTAAGACGATGTCTGAGGATCTCCCAAGGAAACTTCCAGTCGTTATTGCATTCTCGTATGAGGGTGGCTGCGAGATAGGGCGAGAAAGAGGGAGGAGTTAGACAGTAGAGTGTACGTGGTGTTCGCGTTACCTATAACCTATTCCGGACGCGTCAGCGCATGAATGAACTTCTCCCAGCGGTTGCTTATCCACTTTCGTACGTGTTCCTCTAAACGCGACCTGCGACGGACTCGCGCAGCCGTCTTCCAAGTTATTACTTCGTCGGCGAATCCGCGATTCCGTGGACTGCATGCTCGCCCATTCTACGTCTACTCTTCTATAGGTCGTCGGTTGGAAGACGAGCTTCCGGGACTTTGAATCGACACAGGCAACTTGGTTGCTTTGCCGAGTTGAAATCTATGCATTTGTAAGTTGCCGAAATTTCCAAGTATCGGACGCACCAAGCATATCATTATCATGCTAAACATAGTGTCTTCCGATAACACGATTTATTAGATTTTAATATATGTATTTTTATGCACAAATATACGTGGCACAAATTTATTTTAGAAAATTTATAATATAAATATTATATTTATTGTTAAATTTCAACATAATGCTTACATTGAATGTAATTTATAATTAATTAATTGGATAAAGCCATTGAGTCTTGAAAAAACTTGTTTTAATTAATAATATCAATTAAAATATCAATATCGACTTGAGTGCTTTAACATCGATAATTATATCAGGATTCTACGCGCGCTATGATGTTTGTGCTTGCGTAACGCGAACTAACTTAATCATTTATATTGCTTGAGTCGGAGTGGTCAGAGCGTAATTCGGGTTAATGATTGGATGGTCAGGCAAGCCGCGTCTATCCTTATGCGAGGTCTTGCGCGTGTCTGACCAGGTCTAAAATCGGAATGGGACAGGCGACCCCAGACGCCGCAATTCACACATTGAATGCCATCCGGATTCTCGGCATCTATACCCTCCCGCTTCTAGACCCTCGTCCACGGTTTCCTCGTCGGCCACGTTATCTCGTATCGGAAGGAGAGGGTTGGTGGGGAAACCACTTTGGTAATCTTCGAGTTTACAAGACGCAAACAGCTTAGGTGGTAACGCACCGATAAGATCTGAGTTTCTCCTTTCCCGATATACCACTGATAGCCGTCGTTAGGCCGCGGTTAGGACTTCAGCAAACCTCTATAGAGCCTGCCCTTTGGCCCAGTCCGTCCAATGTTTTGCTATCTGGCATCTTGTGTACCTTTGTCAGTGATAAGAAATCTCCAGATTCAATACTAAGCTTACGCTTCAAGCTCTCGTGTTCTAGGAGAAGTTCGACAACATCTAATAACGAAGATTTAATAGACCATGTGTACGGTTTTCGTCGATGGGCGAAACTTTATTTCAAACATTTTTAATTGGTGATAGTAATGCATACAGATAAAATTTTATGTATTTTAATTTTTTCAATTTAACAAACGAGAAGAAGAAACATTTTTTCTGAAATTGCATTGTACAGTGACTGATTTTTTAACACTATAGAACTTAGATATGTCTTTGCGAGTAAGTTGTTCTGGAATAAGATCATTTCATAAATTTTTATTTTTAGATTCATCTTTGATGGTTTTTTAAAGAAGTCTTTCTAATTTCAGTTTAATTATCGCTGATATTTGATATTATAGTTTTTGTACTTTACACATGAGTTCTAAATTATTTTTTCATAATAATTTAATATTTTGTTAATACTGCATATAAATGCTTCCTTAACGATAGTTTAATATTATTTGTTCTAAATAGGATTTATAAGGATTTACATTTTTAAAGATAATCGTATCGTGCATGTAATTCGCCTTAATCGTCGAGACAAGCTTACTAAACCACGTAACGTTGCGGGCTTTGAGTTTAATATATGCCGTAAGCCGCAAGAAACCTTCTCGGTATGTCTCGCGGCGTGTGCGAGAATTTATCCCACGATGGTGTTCTTTTTCCCATTACCAAATGCAAATATGGGTCTAATTTTAATTTTACGTGTATTAAAATCCGGAATCTCTTGGTTACCCAGCTGACGGAGGAGGAAGAGAAGAAGAAGAAGAAGAAGAAGAAGCTCGCCTTCAGGATAAGAAAGGCGAATCGCGCAGGGTTGCCACGAGGAGTGGGACGGGAGGTTTCCGTTGGGATTAGTTGGAAAGCGATTTCATCCTCGTGGGTGGTTGCAGCGAAGAAAATGTTCCTTCTCTCCACTCTCGCCTCGCTTTGGTGGAAAGCCGGGTGAAAACCAAAGCGCGAAATTAGAATACAAACCCATCAGTGGCGGTGTTGGTAATGTTAGGAACTCTCGTGAGGAGAAGTATAGGGGAAACCGGAGAAGGAGAGAGGAGAGGGAGAGAAAGAGAGGAGTCAAATCGAGACAACAGACAGATTTCGAAGGAAGCCGCGCTTTCGACGAGGCTCTAATTTACATACGCTCCATAAGATAGCATAAGAGAATTCGTACCGTTCTCCCGGAAAATACTGTAATTGGTTAAATTGTTCGCGACCGAAAACACGAATCGTGAGATGTGTGTTGTTGAAATTGATTCTTTTGTCTCTCTCTCTCTCTCTCTCTTTCTTTTTCTCAATTTCTGGATCTTAATTTCGCAATGAAAATAAGTATACCCCAGATGATCTGAAAAAATTCTACATGTAGTAGAAAGGAAAGTCAAGTCAATTTACCGTGCGGTCATTGTAACTCACGTTGAACTAGCAAGTCTTCCTGGTGCTAATGGACGTTTATTGCGACGGCTGTGTTCGCTCGACCGGGAGCCAGGTGGGCGGACAAAGAAGCCCGATCCTCTGGCCATCGAGGGTAGGTTCAGACGGAAAGTTTCCACGAGCTTGGAAGCCTAGACCGACCGACGGAAACTTTGGTTCCCAATGGTTGCTTGGTTAGCTGGAAACTCGGTGAAGCCCAGTCAGCGTCCTGGTGGACCGCGTTCTCTTCGTAGCCGAGCTACACATCGTCGACGGCGTTACGTGGACGAGGTTCTCTTCCTTGTTCTCGGCTCTCGCCAGTGTCGGCTATAATTATCGCAGTGACCGCTTTTGTCCGATCCGAATCATCGGGGTTTCCTTCGTTCGATTATTTCAACGCTTTGTCGAACTCGATAAACGTAACTCCCTGTCGATTACAGTTACCGCGAATGAGAGGAAAATTTCTAGGCCAAACGCGGACTTGGAACAAGAGTTTTCTCCCAAGAAATTGAAATCGATAACGGAAGTTACTGGAGACATTTTGTTGCAATAAATTTGGCGAGACTTTAAACTAAATTTATTGTTAAAGTTTTATTATATTGTTTAGCAACAATACGCAAAATTAAAGATGCACAATTAAATATAAAAACTTCATTTTTTCCGTACATATATTTTATAACATACTTTTGATATGTAGATCTCTCTTTCTCAAGATGATTGATAATTTCAGGCTATAAAATTAATTTGCGTCGAATGCTAAGATTTTCTATATTATTATTAAACATATATTTTTTGTATGATTTTTAAAAAAGAACGATTATTTTGTAAAGTGATTACTTTGCTTTTTCGTTGCATCTCACATACAAGGTTTTATCGGATCTGACATACTGCAAAATATGCAAAATATCTCGCGAGCACGGTGTTACGCGCAGCGTAAAGTATGCATCTAGAAATATATTTCAGAGAAAACGGCTTTCTTCCCTCCAGTTTACCGAATAGACCGAGGGTATGAGATAATAGTCGCTTACCCCGTAAATATTCTTCTACGCGTATATGGGTCTGTATCTTATAAATAAAATAGCGACTCTTAAAAAATAGGGGAGTATTATTAACTCGCATTAGAGGGTGGTCCTTCACTGACAGCACAAGGCGCTCGGTTGCTCCTCTTCGCCACCTTCCTTTACTATTCTATCGAGGGGTCGGGGTCACGTCGAAGACGCAGCTGATGCCTTGGCACCGCAAGTTCATAAAATAATTCTCCGCCGCGGCGCAACGGATTAAGAAAATGCGTGCCAGCAAAAAAAAGAAAGAAACGCTTGCAGTGAGAAAAAACGACAGTCTTTGTAATGCAGCGATACGGTTCAGAAACTCTAATGCGTAATTTCCATTATTTAATTATGGTTTAGAGACATTTAAATTAGTATCAAAAATTTTGTTAATCGAAAGAAATTCAGATGATTCAGATCTCTCGTATATTTATTTCAAATTTTTGTCGAATGTCTACGAAGAAAGATTATTATAAATGTATTTTAAAATTCAATATTTCATTATTGCTACAAAAATCTTTATCATTGTGCACATATGTATAATCCTTCAAATTACTCATTCTTAATATATATATATATATATATATATATAAAGCTTTATTTTGAAAATAATTTATACGTGCGAGGATATAATATATATATACGTAGAAATACGAACATGTAGGGATTGCTTCGTTCAATAAGTAACGATAGCGGCAGGAAGGGACGTTCTTCCTTTCTAGACTTTAGCGACTGCCGAGATATTCCGTCGTTGGATCTCTGAAGTCGTGATGCTGCGTGATATGATCTTTTAATGGTCGCTTTGTGGCTCGATTCATCGAGATCTAAGAAGACTGGCGCGGTTGGCTGGCGCAAGCTTCTGTACCTCGTCGTCTTTGTCGTGCAAGCGCCAGAAACGTGACTCCTTCCCTTTACATGATGTCCTCTCTCTCGCTCCTTGATCTTAACCTCATCCCTCTCTCTCTCTCTCTCTCGTTAACGAAGCGAGAGGACCGGTAGACCGTCCGACCGACCGGCGGCTGTGTTGGTGCTTAATTTTCCCCTCGTAATTACGCGGGTAGAGTGCGCAAGACGAAGACCAAGTATTGTACGAAGGAGGGTGCAGGCCGTGGGGACTGGCTCGTATATCCGACGTAGCTACATGCCTACCCGATGTGTAGAACTCCTGTCGAACCTCCTCCGGTGCGGAGTAACACACGACCAATTTTAAAGACGATTTATTCCTTCCTCGGTGCCTCGGATTTTTTCATGCAAGGAAATCTCATCTTCTTCGAAAAGCGATATCAAATTTCAGAGAAGTAAAATAAATTAAGTAAAAATAGATTATAGGTATATTATATATATATATATTTTTTTTATACAAAGAATATAAATGTCAGAGAAATGATGTTTGTAGTTTGCAACTAAAATCGATAGACGAATCGGTAGATTGGTGAGTCGTACAAAGGTGGATCCGCGTGTATTTATATGGTGCGACAATCTTAATCATGGCGACTACGGGGAAGGAAAGCAGACTAGCAGCCCGAGCTCGGGCTGGGCGGTCGCATGAATTGGCTATTAGTAGTTCGAAACAGTATGCTCTAATGGCGACCTGTTGGCCTTTGCCCGCGTCGTTGGATTCACCCATACCCGTCCTCTTGCTCGTCCTTCATTAGTGCGAGGCCTTGTCTGACAGTGCGCGACGGCGAATAGCACCGAGGCTGAGTTTAAAAGCCATCTTCAGTTTGACGAAATGGACAAAGTGTTCGACTCTGGAACTATTACTGGAAAATTGCTATCTTTGATGGCTCCATTGTCGTCAATGATGACGCTTGAGTTTTGAATTCGCGTCTGTATTATACAAGTTGCCAAGTGTTTCTTGACCAATCGCGCTTATCGCCTAATCGGAAGTAGAGAAGAGATACGAAGAGGCAGAGAGAATGCGCTGCCTTTCATATTTTCGTTGCAAATTTTCTTTATTCGACGCGAATGCAGTTTCTTCTGCGCGACGCAGCAAATTCCTCGAATTGTTCGTGCTACTTCAGCTATTTTTGCAGACTGACGCGAGACGTTAACCAGAGCGGAAGAATCTTTTTAAAAGAATGCAGGCAGAGAGCAGTAATACAATCCCACCCACGAGTTAAGAAAAGACAGGACGGGAGGTTGAGGATTTTCTCAAAGGGTTCCGTTCACTCGTTCGCCCTTTGTTTCGTGATGCCAGCTTCGTAGCGGCGAAGCTATTGACTCGTTCTGCCCGGTATTTCCCTCTTTTCTTTGATTTTCCCTTTGTAGGAAGACACGCGGAGACTCGATAATGGCGTTGAAATATTACACGGCGAATCCGTTCTCCGCGTGATTCGAATTCCGTTTATGCGATTTTCCTAATATATTTTAGGAAATAGACGGGAGAAATTATGACATTATGTGACAATTTTATCATTAAATCACGCGATTTAAATCACTTTACGTTATTCTAAAATTTATAATATTTCTTTGTATAAAATGGCCTATAAAAGACAAATTAAGTAAAGTGCTCGGTACGTTTGTAGCTCTATAAGATAATAGACTCAAGCATGTACGTATGGTTATCATGTATCGCATTGATATCTCTCTCTCGGTATATAGCCATTTCTCTTTAGATCAATGTTTCGTGAATGATGTCGCTTGAGAATGACGTGGAATTTATACTGCTGACGTTCCACGGCGGACTTGCATCGGTCATTTTCTCGCGGATTTTCCGTTCGCGCGATATTTCTTCGGCGAATCTCGTTTACGCGAATTTCCCGAGTCATAGGACTTCGCGAGGGGACGAAAGCATTTTGTTTGCTCTCTCTCTCTCTCTCTCCTTATACTGCGGTCGTTACTCCGATAGAATCCAAAATCCTAGCGTTTCCACCGCCCTGCCGTGAGTCTGGCACTCTTTAAATCGAAGCGATGTCTAAGAGATCCCTGCAGCGCCACCCTACAGAGCTCGGCACGGAGTCTTTACAATACGTCCTCGGCACAGCCAGCTACCCTTTCTCTTAACGTCCAAAGTTTTCAAAGTACGACGTTCAATGGGGGCCGTCGTATATATGGCTATCACCCCTTAACGTTCCCGCGTTCCCTTCGCCTCGTCCGCTCGTCTGTTTTCCCTGCCTTCGTGCTTCCTCCTTCTTTTTCGTCGTCGTCCTGTGCCTCGACCGAGCGAGGCTCATGCCCCGAAAAGTGCCGGAATCGTACCCCGAGAATTGGCTGTGCGCGGAGACCAAAACAATTTTATGGGAGCGTAATGGTCCCGAAAAATTTCATTTGTCCGCGCAGTGTGACGTATGACGATCATCATACGTGACGTTCCGAGAACAGTGGAGATCGCAATTTTCAAGTCTTAGACTCTCTCGTCGATATAACATCATTCGTCAAATTCATTTGTTTTCTATCAAGATTTGCAATTTAACGTCTAAGGTTTTAGCAAAAACAAAAAAAGAAAATACTTATAGCGAATGATTTGTGTCTATATATTTTTATCTCCGTTTTTTGATCTGCTCTCATTTCTCATTTTATATAATTTTTGTGTTTCTCGTTTTGCGATCTCGTAAGATTCTTTAAGCGAAAAACATTTTTGTCGACGAAACAGCGTAGGAACTCTTATAGAAATTCGCAGAATGCGTTCTGCAGTCCAAGGAGGACTTGCATGATATGGCTACGCAGAGATACGACGAGACGGATCTTCCCTTCCTCGTTGGGTGGCTGGCCGTCCTTTGTTGACGGCCTCCGCCGTTCCACGGAAACAGTCGCCAGGAAGCGAGCTAGCGCAACGAAGAGGACGCCCACAACCGTGACGTCATACACCACTGACTTCATCTCGTTATGTTACGTTCCTCGACGAGACGTCGGATGCAGGAAGCCTACCATTTCTCTCTATTTCTCTCTCTCTCTCTCTCTCTCTCTCTCTCTCTCTTTCTCTACTCTATCTCTTCCGTCTTCTCTTACGTCTCACGTGTCTTTATCATTTCTGTTGGCTACTTGTACTATTATTCCACTCCCATTTATACACACAACTTAATTTAATTATTCAATTTTAACTTTGCGCGATAAAATAGGAAAATTAAAAGAAACTTTAAGAAAAGGGAATAATTAATTTTATTAATAAATTGCGTTTTTTCTTCACTCTCTTATTATTAGTTACAGTACCTATAAAGGAATAAGAAAACGAAATTTATTAATAAAATTTAATTATTTTCTCGAAACATTTTTTAATTTTTCTATTTTATCGCGCAAAATTAAAATTGAATCTATTACTGAATAATTGAATTTAATTGTGGATGGGGATAACAATACAAGTGACCAAATAATAAAGACATTGAAAAATGAGAAAAAAATATATTATATTTCCAACATATTCAAGTGAGGAAAAGAGAAAACGCTAGCTAAAAGACTATATAGTTGGAACACCTATATAGAATACTCAGTGTCAAGACACAGGTGAGGGGAGGAGCTTGTTGATTTCGATTAGGAGCTTCGTGATCTTACAAGTCCGGGTTTCCAACTAAGTAAGTAGGTGTCCGAACACGAGCAATCCAGACAAGGGAAAGGGTAGACAGAGGAGAGAGAGAGAGAGAGCGAGAGTGTGACTCAGGTCGTCGCTGTTGTCGGCGGCACCGTGAATTTATGGGGCCGTAACAGCGACAAGTGGTTCACAAGTCGCCGGTGGCATCACCGTTTGGCGCCCACCCCGAGAAGAAGGGCTTTCTCGTTTCGCTCTCACCTCCCTTGCCCGGAACGAAATAAATTGGGTTTACCGAGAAGGAGACGTCTCGTTGCTCCTCTCGTCTCTGCGCGCGAACGCCGGATTTACCGGTGACGTCGTCGACTTTATATGGTCTCTGCGTCTCGCTCGCCCTGTCACCGGTGAGATAATTACGCATCCTTGAATAATTATACACTTCCACGTGAGCGCGCATACATCGAGATTGCACGGTAATTGCCAGTATCGCAGTGTAATATCAATAGTTTTAATTAGTTGGTTATCATTCTTAAATATTTCAATTGTTTTACTTTAAGGTAGTTCTATCGTTTTTCACAATTCTTACGAATTTTCAGAAATTTTAATATGTTGTAGACGGAGTTAATATCTATCGATTACGAAATTTTGAAGTCGATTCACCGTTTAATTTAACAGTTATTTACAATTATTTACAATTAAAAATAATATTTTTTCTATACACCACGTGAAAGGATGGCATTTTCATCACATTTTAATATATAACAATAGAACGGATCTTACAATTTTAATAAAAAACCAGTGAGGTATACAATATGAGTATGGGATTATTTAAAAAAAAAAATAAATTTTTTCCACCGTTTAGTTTCAAAGATATTACTTTTTAAAGAAATGAATTTTTTTCCAAACGGAACATGGAGAGAAATTGCAATGATTATGTGTATTCATACATGAGCTGTTTCTATGTGAAGAGGTACAGACTCAACTAAAATTGTTGCTACGGTAACATTGTATAAACGATGAATTTTCTTATCGATTAGAGGCGAAACTTTTAGTTGATATTGTAGCGATAGAACTACCTTAAATGTGTATAAGAATATTTTTGATAAACTTTTTTCAACTTATTGATTTTCCAAAATCACCGCTTTAGAGAGATAAAAGATGTAGGATAAAGATGACTTAATCTCAATCACTATTAACGATGATTAATTAACGAGTCTCAATACTATCTCCAAGCGCGCTTTACATTCCTTGAAAGATGGAGGAGAGAGCGCATTTTTTTTCTTTACTTCTTATTTTCTCGACTCTCTCTATCTCTCCTCATTTCGCGAAAGGGGATTCACGCGATAACGCCTGGCGATTCGATTTGATCCGAGGCGGTGTGAAAGTGACGGCCGTCCGCCTCTTTCTCTCTCATCTGGCGCTTTGTAGGTCGCCCCGTTCACCCCTTTCGAGAGCGACGGTTTAAAGCGTATTAATTAACCCTTTATTAGACCCGAGCGCAAACCGCCGCGCGCTGGCGCGAGATGAGCCTGATTCAGGGGTGCTACCGCGGCGCGTCTGGATTCGCCCTGGATATCGTTTAGTATTTATGAAAAGCTTCTAGAAGAGGATATTTCTAGGCACCTCTCTCGCGCGCTCGTGTTCTCGCTACGTAATTCGCGATAAACTCGATTCTCTCGTTGCTACAATATATACGGCTATGTCATTGTCAAATTTTCATTATTTTTTTTTTTAATAAAATCTCCCGTAGTAATTCGGTTACAAAAATGTGCGCCGAATTTATAGAGAAAATATATCTCCCGTTTTTTTTTTTTGTCAGAATTATCGTTTTTACATCTCGACAGCGACATTTTTATTTTATATTAAATTCGATTACCATCGCAAGCAATTAACATTCATTTTCCGATTTCGCGAATCTATATATATTCGAACAACGAACACTTTGATATCTTTAGCGAGCGAAACTTTTAACAGTTATTTCATTTAAATGCTTTTCGTTCATGACTGAAATTAAGATGTTCCTTGCGATCGTCATTATCCGTTTATCTCGCCGTTCCGATAAATGGGAAAATTGCAGAGAAGAAGAAAGGAAGAAAAAAAATAGAACTCCGCGACAGGAGTTTGAAGGAGAGAGAGAGGGCCGTTTGTCAGTCGAATAGTCCACATATATCGTTTGTAACTCGCTCTCTCTTTCTCTCCGGATCGAGGGGTGAGTGTGCTCAATTTGCCACGTCGAGGGTCGCAGGACCCGGTGTACCTACGCGATGCTGAGTGGGTGGGAGAGACAAAGTCGTTGGAGGGTGCACGGGTCCCTTGGAGGGACGTAGGACGAGGTCGGAGATGTAGGGCCTCGGGTGGCACGATGTACGACGGGATCGAGATGAGATTGTCCCGCTAGGCTTCTCCGTCTCGCTTTTACTGTACTCACAAACCACCCTTTACCCTTAACGGCCCTCTTCTTCGATAAACTCTTTACACGGCGCGAGTCATCGATGCCTTACTACTTTCGGGATCATCGTAAAGTACGTGGCTTGCTTTGAAACATTTTCCTAGGGGCGTTTGTTACAGCTATATATTTTATTGATTTATATATTTTAGTGTATCATAATTTATTTATTATTATATGTCCCAGAATTTTGGAACTCATTCTTATATAGAACATGCATTAATTTTTCTTATATTAATTATAATTTTTATCATCGCTTTATTGCTTCATAATTGATAAATTAAAAAATATAAAACTCTGACAGTTATCCAATAATAATGAATTGTTTCCTAACGATACATTTCTAAAACATAAAATATTGATATAACCGCAGTTATAATAATGAATAATGTTTTGGAAAAAACGCGTTTTGGAAGTGCGTTTAAACGAGGTTTATTGGTCCATAGGATCATAAGCGATGTCTTCGCTCAGTCATAAGACGCAACGTGCATTTGATAGCCCTATCCTGGGGCAAAGACCTGTCGGTAGGCAAGGATGGAGGCTGATTTTCGGGCGCAAACTCGAGTAAGAGAGGAGTAACGTAGAGAGAAGGATGGAGACAGGGAGCGAAATGGGGTGAGGTTTCACGAGATGAGTTTAGACACACGTGGAGACTTAGACGAGACGGGACGAGACGAGACAATGCGGATATTGGACCGGGGAAATATGGAGGCAAAGTAAGTAAGACGAGTTGTCGATATCGAGAGAGAAGACGGCGAAGGTGGCGACGGCGCAAGATAACGCCGGTAGACAAACTTTCGTTGGGGTGAGATGGATTCCTTGGCAGTTATCAGAGCCCGCCGCAAAGGTAAACATAAGCCTTTAGTTTGGAAGTCCGGAGAGTTTCTTGTCATAGGATAGGCGAGGTAACAAGCGGCAAAGTATCGTCGCTGATACCCGAGATTGCGGATTACTAGTAAGACATAATATGTTCCACTAGACATATAACGTTGCGTCGTTGCATATTATAAATTTACACGCGCGGATCATATAAGATTTTATTATCCAATCGGTGAATTTCTAGATAACATGTTGATACACTGGAAAAAAAATTTTGTTGGATTACCAAAAATTCTGTTCGAAAATGGACGAAACGGAATTACTAGTTGAATCTACCAGAATTCCTTTTAATGTAACAAGCATCTTGTTTGTACAACAAATCAGTTTGTTGGTGAAAACAAGATATTTGTTGTATTAAAAGGAATTCTGGTAGATTCAATCAGAATTCCGTTTCGTCCATTTTTGAACAGAATTTTTGTTAATCCAACAAAATTTTTTTTTCAGTGTACTGCCGTGAAAATAATCAATGGTAAATGAGCTCGCAAAAAATTTCTATCGATCTTCTAATCGACAATTTCTCATCCAAAAATGCTAGAAACGTGTCCGGATTTCTTATTTTAGTAACGGATGTCGTTGAAGCGAACAGGCATATCGAGAAAAGAAGGATTGCGTTCAATCGTGCGAGATTCGCGAGAAATCCGCGGATTGATTTTTCGCGCGAAGCTGAAGAAAAGCGAGAGAGGATTGTCTGCCTCTGCAGGCTCATTCACGAGGAGCATTCGTCGAACGTTTTGCGACGGGTTAGTCGGGCTTGCTCGCTGCAGGAGCGAAAGTAGAATCTGTTTAATGGAGCTCGAGCCATTCTGGAAATTTGATCGGCGAGAACAGCAAACCAGCCAGCCGTTCTTTCTTGCCCCCCCTACGTCTTCCTGGTCGTCTTTTGCTCTTATTTGATCTTTTTCTTCGCTCACTCCGAGTGAGAGTCCTATCTTCTTCCCTCGCATTCCATTCCGGATTCGAGCTGCTTTCTCAACTTTGATTTGATTCCGCGTCCTTCTGTTCTTTTTCTCAATTGCACGCCCGGTGCAACGATTCAGAGCAGCGATTTTAGAAGATTTCTGAGCGCATAATACTGTCACCTAGCTATAAATACGAATTTAACGATACGGAATTTAAAATATCAGAAGAAATAGTTAGCATTGTTATATTTGTAGTTTGTATAGATTATAGATTATATATATATATCTAATAAATAAATATATGCATATATATTTTTTGTGTTTGTGTGTACACAAACATGCACACACATATACACACGCCATACATTCTTCTAAATCATTGAAAATATCACTAATTAAAGCGACAAGATTTCACCGAAGATCAGTGAAAACATTCACAGTTTGCACCTCCATTTAATTTCTGTACTATGTGTACCATATGTTTATAATACATATCAATTAGTCAATAATTGATTAATTTTAAAATAAAATTATGTCATTATATTCAGTGAAAAATAAGACGGAAATGCAAACTGTGAGTATTTTCACTGATTATCGAATCTTGTCATATTAATTATTGACTTTTTCACTATTTTAGGTTAGAAGAATATGTACTATGTATATATATATATATATATATATATATATATATATGTGTGTAAATTAATTGGTGGTTTATTAATTTTTCATTAAAATTTTGCTATTACATTCAGTGAAAAATAAGACGGAGGTGCAAACTGTGAGTATTTTCACTGATTTTCGATCAAATCATTCTAATTGGTGATATTTTTACTGATTTAATTTAAAGGAATGTGCATATATATGTAAATTAATTACTTTCAATCGTTTAATGACTTTTCAATAAAATTTTGCTAATATATTCAGTGAAAAATAAGACGGAGGTGCAAACTGTGAGTATTTTCACTGATTATCGATCAAATCTGTCATTCTAATTAGTGACATTTGCACTAATTTAGTTTAGGACATTGTGCACTATATATATGTGTATATATACATATGTATATATTACTAATTATATTTTACTAATTGAAATGACAAGATTTGATCGATAATCAGTGAAAATACTCACAGTTTGCACCTCCGTCTTATTTTTCTCTGAATATATTAGCAAAATTTTATTGAAAAGTCATTAAACGATTGAAAGTAATTAATTTACATATATATGCACATTCCTTTAAATTAAATCAGTAAAAATATCACCAATTAGAATGATTTGATCGAAAATCAGTGAAAATACTCACAGTTTGCACCTCCGTCTTATTTTTCACTGAATATAATAGTGCAATTTTTTTCAGTATTATTTGATTGTTTTCAGTAACATTTTTATAATCTACATATTATACCTAAAATTACTCATCATTAATAATATAACTGATTCCATTTAACAAAGCGTATAAATAAAATGTGAACTAATATGAATTTATTTATCTTTTCTCTCTCAAAAAAAAAAAAAAAAAAAAAAACTTTTTTATGTTAAAGTTTATACAGATTTTATAAACATTTTAAATAGTATATATTATTGCGTTAGAGAATTAATTTATATTAAATTATTTTATAGTTAGATGACTATAACTTTGAAAATCAGTTTTACTTGTTGTTGAAGTTCTTATAGTCATTAATGTAGATCTCTGCTCTTTGTTCGACTTTGACCGAATACTGATGAACGTAAAGAACGGAAGGAGGACAAAAGCAAATCAGAGATAAGGTCTAGGTCTGGCGTCGGCAGTTTTGAAAATTTACTGTCTCCTCGACTGCGATGGCCAGGCAGATGTAACGCTTTCTGTTTGCATGTAAAGTATCACCAGTCGACTGACCATAGAGGCCATTGTGCCAGCGTCCTAATGTAGATGTATGCGGGGCATCGCCGTGTTCTCTTCGTCGAGAGGCGATACGAACTCCGACCGGAAGTGATACGCTCGCGAAATGGAGTGAAAATTCTACAGAAAAAGCCGTGGGGGCAGTATGAGCATTATGTAGGAAACTATCGCATATAGGACTATCATCATGCTCTTTATTTAGAAATTGTTTGACCCATTTAGACATTTTTATCTTTAAGTTTGATTTTAGGTTTGACTTATGATTTTAATGCGCTATATTCTCTTTTTCACTCTCTTTCATATATCTATAGATATTATTCTTACTTTTATTTTTTATATTAAAATTAAAAATAACAATATAAAATTAGAAATATTTATTATCAAAGTTCTAATTTGAATATTATTTGTATTTTTGTAAGTTCTTTATGGGAAGAATGAGAAAACATGATTATATAGAGAAGGTTTCTTGGTGAAGAGTTGTTTGCTCGGCCATTCTCTAGGCATCCATCTTTAGTCTGACCCTGTCCACGGAGAACCGAGGACCCTCCATGGTCATTGCTTGACTAGCAAACACACTTCGATCGTTGGTCCTTCCATTCTGTCGTACCCCCCAACCTGTCTGTATCGGCGGGAGATTTCTATTTAAATGAGAATCCATTAGAATCTCGAGACAGACGCGGCATCGATTTGGAAAGTTTGCTCCTACCGGATGCTAATCAGCATTTCCTGTTGGAAACAGTGTTCTGGCCCTCATCTTTTTAACAAGGATACCTTTTCCCTGAACATTCACGTCAAATTATTTAAAATACAATTATACGCGAGTCTACCATAGTTTGAAATCAAATGTATATTGATACACACACATCGTCAATATATCTTTCAGGACTCTTCAAGCAGAATTAAAGGATTAAAAACGAAACATTTTCTAAATAATAGAATTGCGCGTCAAAATTAATGATAAATTAATTTATAGTATAATTTTGACGTAATATTGAAATGATAGAAAAGAGAAATTAAGTGTTATAATTCTACGCAATGTTATAATTTTAATTTAGACCGGCAGACGTGATTAAATCTGTACATATTAAAGGTCCGCCGAATTGTCAAAGCTCTCGCCGCAAGCTTTGATGATAATACAGAGGTTCTAGTCTTTCTCAAAATTAGCGCTAATACGCATTCAAAGTGTCCGCGGATAAGCTGACACGTGTGAATGCGAACGAGGTCTTGAGGGCGTAACGACAGTAAGCGAGCGTGTAGTCGTGCTTGTACCGCATGACCGTAACGTGAGGAGCGTCCCGTGCCTATTTACGTACTCCAGTATTGGCAACCATCATTAAGAGGAAGCATCGGACGGAGAAGGCGCGCGACGGATAAGAGCGAGACGGGACATATAGAAATGACAAAGCCGCTCGTTAGGTCCTCCGAGGGTCCTCACGAGCGATGCCAAGGGTGAGAACGTGCTTAGACCTCGATCTATCCCTTCGACCTCTGCCTTTCCATCCGTTTCTCTCCCTCTACGGTTCGCTTCGTCGCGTATTCTTGAACACCCTTTTCGCAATGGTCACTTGTGGGTCTCGAGGAAGAAGCCCGGAAAACGGCTTCTGACCATTGATTATCATTGAAGTGGAATAAGAATTTTGTTATCGCGTTTCTCAAATATTTGCGAATATGCCAAATGGCTCGCATCTTCCGTTTAGATTGCCAGGGAACGCAAAAATGTGTGAGATCGTGCTTTACGTTTAACATCTGAGTGTTAATAAATATTTCTTACTTTTCTCATGATAAAATTTCGCAAATGTATAACTGTACGTATTTATTTTACTTAATACTTTCTTTTATTTTACTTAATTATCTACTTGAGACCTAATTAAGCACGTGTTACGATAACATTTATATAACGCATTTTGGACGAATGTTGGAAGTAAGGATCGCTGAGTGTATCCGTTTGTTAGGACAAATGTTAGCGCCGGTTGCTGCGAGATGCAGGAAGTGAGTTGCCGCATCGGTAGCAATTACGCGTTGACTACATCCATCTAATGCCGCTTCACTCGTAAACACTCCATCGTCTTCTCTGTTACTGCCTTCCGCCTCTTTGCTCACGGGAGCGTCGCGTTCTACGAGGACGTTTTGGCGCAGTTATGTTGAGATACATAGGACATTTAGAATTACGACATCTCGACATTAACTAATCAGTATTATATCATTAGGAAATTACAAAATATATGTTTTATTTGATGCATTATATTGCTACATATTTTTCTTTACGATTTTTTTTAGGTTTTTCTCACATCAATAATAATGTATAATAGTATAGTATTTCTCATTTCATTCGTTTATATCTAAGGAATTTATTACATTTATTTTAGATTATAATATAATTGGATGGCATACATGATGCGATAAACAGTAATAATCTCCAATAACAAACTTTAAATTGAATTAGTCTTGTGCTTAATTCTTTTTATAAAACGTTTTAAAATGTTTTAACTGTATTATGTATTATATTATAGAATTTTATTATCGCTTTTTCTTTGCATATTCTTATACAATTCATAACAGAGACATAAATGTACGAGGCCAGTTCCGAGGGCCGTTCCGGTTGTCATTAATCTTCAACGTGATCTAGCTGGTGGTCTCATGATTTACGGGGCACCTTCCGCGTTTCTGAAACCGCGACAATGTGACGGGATGACGGCGGTTGAGAGAAGTCGTCCTCTTCGTTGTCGTCATCGCCGTCGTCGTCGCAGTCTGCCGTGGGAGTTGGCAATCAGTCAGGTTGACGGTCTCGCCGGCGTAGGTGACCCAGGGTGTCGCGGGTGCGTTCCATCACTTTCCACCCGTGATGTATGCATGAGGTCGCGGTCGGTGGCAATCGCGATACACACACACACATACGCACACACCGCCCTCCCGAGTAGCTCACTCCTCTATCTCTCGCCTTGCTATTTCCCTATGAATATATGAATCGAACTGACGGAGTTATATGGCGGTACGCACTCATGGGGGTTCGTAGGCTCGAGACGTGGGAGTCCTGCTTTCCATCCCCCTCTTGGTACGATACTAATACCATGTACCGGATATGTATCCTGTGCCGGACATGATGGGTCATTGGTTCGCGGGGATAGGGACGTTCCGCAATTTTATTTGAGAAGATTTATGTAAGTGCGCTATCACGTGTTGTATGTTTGTTTCTTGTGCACGATTTTGTGTAAGACACGATTTAGCTAAATAAACTTTATTATTTTTCCTCAGATTCATCTTGGTCACTTTTTATTTTGGATTAGATTAGTGCTAAATTTTAGATTGATATTTCTGAATTGTAAATCCCCAAATAAAATTCTTCATTATTGATATATTTTTGATTAACCATTTCCTAGAGTCGACTTTAATGTTATCTGTGGATTTAAATATTTTCTGTCGCATTATTTTTGTTGTTGTGAGTATGAGAAAATGTAAAGTCAGAGAGAGAGAAAGAGAGAGAGATATGAATTTATTGATGTGTCTTGAAATGAATTTTCTTGGAGCGATATAACGCGGGCGTCGTCGCAGGATCTTACTTTGTGTCCCTTCGGATTCCAAAAGGCCTAAGTCTGGAGCTTAACAAGTTGCGCGCACTTCTCGTGGCAGACAACCCGGCCTACAATGTTACAGAGTGGTAATGGAGTTAATTGCCGGCAGAGGACGAAACCGAGGGCTTACGAGTTAAGATAGCCCGCGCACCTGATACCAACAAATTGCTCGGTTCTTACGTTACCGTTGATGCAGTGTCGCCTTCCACCAGTCGCTGTATCACGTCGAGCGATTGTCAAAATAAATCTTTAATCTTTCAAAATCGCGTAAGATTATCATCGTCGTCCTCAGTTTTAATTGTATCGTGATTTATAAGGACACGAATGCTGAAATGAGTCTGTTTTTTAAATTTTCTGTTATCGAAGGAAAATGCTAAAAAACAATGCAAAGTTATAATTTATCAAGAATTTAGCTTTTAAATATCCATTTTGCTTTATATAAGATCAAATCTGAATTGAGAAATTCAGCATTATTTAATAATAAATTTTCTATCACTTTAAGTCTCTTCAAAATTCTTGAAATAAATTAAATTAGATCAAAACGTATAAGAAAAATTACTTTAAATTAATTGACAGTTAACTAGCATTGTAAAATTTGAAAAATATATATGATGGAAAATTTATATACAATATAATTTGCATTATTCTTAGAATGTAACGCGGCAATTTTCTGCTCGTCCAGAGGCCGCGAAATGAATGACGAAATAATTGCAAGGGCGGATATGATTACGCGCGGCGTATAATGCACGTCGCATAACAATTAACGGGTCCTAGGTCGATGCTATGGAAGTTTCCGAATTCGAGCGCCATCGTATACGTGTGCATGAACGAAGGTCAGATTGCGCGGGCTTCGTCATTAAGCGTGGATACGCTCCGATAGTATCTTCAAACTCAGGGGCGAATTCCACGATGGAGAGACTACGACGACGGCTTACTCGTTATTCGTTACCCGCGCAAGTACGACGACATTGACAAGAGAATGGCTCGCGAAATAGGATAATGCCTCGGCAGGACGTTGCCGAGGGACGACGACTAGCGCGACACAGAAAAGACATTAGCCGCGAGAAAGGCGAGCCAGAGGGGCTTAGGGTCTCGGAGGCGACGATGATGGTGGAACTGCGAGAAGCCCATTGCCCGGCTGAAAACGTCTCGGACCGAAATTACGAGGATGTTTCGTATACTTTTCGTTTATTAGACTAATGTGCATCGTCGGTAGATGCTACTTGACGACATAATTTATTGTATTTTATACAATAGATATTTGCGATATATATATATTTATATTGCACATATATCTTGTGTGTACAGCAGTTTAATCGCATAGCTGAACTACGAAAAATTTAACAGTGAATATAAGATATAAATTATGAGAATAGTTTATATATCTTATTGAATTTTTTATATTTGATGCTTTAATATTTTATTTTAAAATATTACAGCTGTGCAGTTACTCTAAAATTGAAAAGAACAATAGTTTTTAAATATGTGCTTTTTTATAGAATATAAGATGAGGATCTGAAAGGTCGGAGTGGTTTGTTTGCGATATAACGCACAAAGTGTTCAAACCGTTGTCGCTATAGATTTTAATTAATGTGTCAAGTATAGACGTGTTAATTAGACGCATAACTTTCTGTTGGCCGCGACATATTATTTCCAGCAGTCTGCGGTTAGAATTTGATTAACTATTCGCGCTACATTTTCAGTTATTAACGTCATCGGTTTTGTCGGTTCAATTAAAAATCAATTTCGTAGGGTCCACTTAATTGGTTCGTTTCGCAGCGCGACGTTGAATATTACCTTACCACCTATATACCCTTTTGTCTCGTAGCATCGTCTTATCGGGACCGTGCAGGATTAATCGCTTATCAGGCTCAAGACTCACGTGCAGGCGGGGATTTAATCGAAGCAGGAATATTAATTAAATTATGTAGTCTACGAAGCTATTTCTCTAGCAATCGGGACTCATAAAGGGTTGATTAAATATTTTAATAATAAATGTTGACATTTAATAAGCAGAAACATTTGAGAGATTAAAAAAAAAGAAATAATACTTGTTGAGTGTATTATTTATTTTAAACATTATATTAAAAAAATAGTCAATAGCAAAATAGCAAAAATGATTATAATTTACTGCCTTTTCTACATATTTGTTTTTGTATCTTTCTATAAAGTTTTATAAAGTATGCTCGATGACATTTTCAAAAATTGATGATATTCGATAATGGTATTTAATATTTTTACAATTAGTATCTGCGATTATTATATTTCCCGTTCAATAATTTATAGCGTCGTCCAAAATGTAAAGTGCTCTACGAGTCTCCGAAAACATAGAACGATGTCGTGATAAAAGCGGAAGTGGAGATTATTCCCCAATTAAGCGGCTAACGAGCGCCTACTTTGCCTAAGTCCAGTCTTTCCGAGCCCTTTTGAACGAAATAATAGTTACTCGAAATCAGTCCCTCCCGTGTGGCCGGCAAGAGCGAGAGCTTTATAAGGTATGCTTGAGTTTGGCGGAAATCGTAATCGGCACGAGTGGACGGCCTCTTCGACCGCTGGAAAATCAAAGTTTTGCCAGCATTAAATGCTAATGAGAACCGGCCACATAATGGTTCGTGTGTGCAGCCTGACGAACGCTCGAATTAGAGGCGAGAGTTGGCAGCGAGAGAGGGATATGCCAATCCTCAGCATTGGAGACTGGGGTAGATCGTAGACGAGTGCAAAGAGAGGGAGAGGGAAAGAGAGAGGCAAGGCTGGAGAATTCTCTCGCCTGGAAATGCTCGTTGGTCCTTGAGCTGATTAAATTCTTTCCGCCGTGATTGCTGGTCCCTGACGTTTTCATAGGCCGAGGATTCGACGGGTTCACAGTGGGTCATATTATACAAAAATATTGTGTGCACGTATTATTAACATTACGTATTTTTAATATTATATTATCGTCTCTGTAAGATAAATTTATCATATTTTAAATTAACTTAATATTTTTTCTCGAAAAATAAATCGGAATCTATCTTCAACAAACAAGCTTTTAAATATTATATAATTAAATATGTGATTTAATTTTTTTCTAGCTCTCATTTAATATAAATTATATGAAAATTATATGATTAAAAAATATATGAAAATAAAGAAATATAAATCTTAGTAAAAAAAAGTATGAAAGAATTTTCTTAAATATATTTCAAAAATGTTTTCTCTCGCGTAAAACATGCGCGTATACGATATAATCTTTCGAAAATTAATATATTTTTGATCGCGCGTTTCTTTCGCATCTTCGGGGTATACGTGCCGAGGTTGGCTCGGGCCTCGGTCGGCACAGAACTTTAAATTCTCGTGCCGCCTCGCTTAATCCGCGGCTTAAAGAGCTTAACCCCACGAATACCTCGTCAGAGTCTCCCTCGACGGCGGTCGTCGCGGTGCCAGAGAGCAGGTTTATTAGCGCGCGGATTTCGAAATTCTTTTCATCCCCAGTCGGGACACGGGGCCACCCACGCCGTTTACATAAGCGAGTTCCCTGGATTGCCTTTTTGATATGTAGATAAGGGGGTGGTGCCGCTTTTACGCCGTTTACGCCCCGCCGCGGGTTAAAGAGAAGGTCGGGATTCCGTTCCCAATACGCTTGCAACAGCTTCAGTTAGCGCCGTCGTACGGTCTGACAAGCGTCTCCGTCTTTGGAAAGCCTCGCGACTTGGCGCAAATATATTCTGAGACGACAATGCGCAATAACTCCGACGATTTCATGTAAACACACGGAGTTTCCGGAGATGAAAGGAGAGCGTCTCAAAATTTTTCGAAACGAAAAATGAAGACAACGTTAAGCTATGATTAATATATCTCAGTTTTATTTATTAATTTTTCATTTTAAAAAGTAAAATATGTATATATAAAATATGCCGTTTGTTGTAGGATATAGAGACGTTATATAGATTAAAATGATTTTTATCTATAATTATGCTTGCGTGAACGTGAACCCGTGCAAAATGCCATAATTTTGATTTCCTCAAAGGAAATCTTAGAGCAGACGCGATAATCGGCGAAATTCAGGCGCCGCACGTAAACGTTAGCGGAGCAAAGGGCCGGATAGGGTCGAGGAATTATGGCTGGGTGAGTATATATATGGTCGGGGTATAAACAAATTACACGCGAACGGTTTCTTGACGGTGATTAGCGGTAAACCTTGTTAAGGAAGTCCATACGAAGCTTAGTAGGGTGCAAGAATATCGAAGGCGGAAAACAAAAATTAACAAGAGTATGATGCAAGATATATAAAAAAAGTACATAGCATCTATAATATATTATATATATATATATATATATACATAATTTATATGCATTTAAGTATATTATGTATATTTTTTTTGTGTCGCAATTTTTTATATTAGTGGATCATTTAATTATTGCAAAACGACAAAATGATGCAAGAAAAACTTTGCGTTGATTTCTTCTCGTTTATCTGCCGACGAGAAGTCGTCGCTCGTTAAAGTCTGTCGTCCGGTAGAAATAGGAAGCTCGATAAAAGGATAAATGACTGGTTCGCTCACGAGATAGTTCTTCGTTGGTGTTGAATCCTCATGGGACTTAATCGTGGAGAAGCGTGATCAGCTGGCGTCCAAGGAAAAGAGAAGAAAGAAGGAACGAGGGATTGCTGCTCTTCTCTGTCCCCGTCGCTTCTCAATTATTGGTCCGATTCAGTTTATACAGAGTCGTTCATTTACTTCTATTATTCAAGCTAAACAGATTTGCTTCATGCTTAACTTCTTTTGTAATTTTGCTTCGTCATTCTTCTCTGTCAGCAATTACATATTTCGGCAATAAAGATGAAAAGAATATATCCTGGACATTAGGAAAACTTTATAATAAAACTTAAAATTATTTAGTATATTGAAATAATCATATAAGGTATTTAAAAAAAATAGTTTTTAGTTTTTACACAACATTTTTGCCCTACAGAAATTGTTATAGCTATTTCATGCAGAATCGTATATTTGGCTTCGGACGATTTTCACTTTGCGACTTCGCAAGCCGATTGCGATGGGGTTTCCGCAATTAGAATGCTACGGGCATCAAAGGCGGCTCATGTGGAAGACGCCAAATTTCATCGGAAGCCGTGCGACGACGATGAAAGAAATACGCGGAAACGAATAAGAGAAAGAGAGAGTCGCTCTCTCGGTCCGAGTTTGTGAGTTTCAAGCTTAGGGGATTGCTGTATATTAAAGTACTTTTTGGCTACCCTTCTCTCATTACTCCCTCATCTGCGCCTAGATCTCTGCCTCTTGCTTTTTCCTTCTCGTATCTCTCGTCACATCCTTTTCGTTAGCCATGCGGTCCACGTAAGTCCCGCTTAAGCTTGCTACCTATTTCGCACCATGTTTCGTGACCGCTTATAATACTTGAGTAAAGTCGAACTTTTTGTCGACAAAAACTGATAGTACCTCACGTGAGTGAGGAAGGTGTGAAAAATATCGTGCTTTACTCCGAGTAAAGTGAAGAAATTGAAATAAAAAGAATATTAAATGAATAATATTAAAAACAGAAATTGACATTTTATGAATTTCAAGTTAATATTGAAAGTATATTTGATCTCTCTGATGTTTAAGAGTTTGAAATAATTGTAATGTTGAATGACAAATTGGAAACAAAATATTTTGCATGAAAGAGTAAATGAAAGCATCGCGTCAGCAAGTTTCGACCACGTTCTTAGACGTGGCGAGATCGGAAATTTCGTGGTGGAATCACACGAAACGCTAATCCGTGAACCGAGGCAACATCCATCGGGAGGGCTCCTTTTGGTACCATTAGTCATTAGCGATTCTAAAAGCTCCCAGGGTAGAATATTACGGCGGTAGCCACGGCGGCTTTTACCATACTTTAGCTTTATGTGAGGCTCATTCATCAAAACCCAACAAGCCCAACGGCTTCGTGGGTACGTAGGACGGCAATGGCTCGTACATTGCGGCGAGCTACTTATGATTTGCGATCTTGCGGCATCAGATATTTTGAAAACGTCTGGGCGTGAGTATATATATTTCGTTGCTACGCCATAAAATTTATTCGCATTTTTTCCTTGTAAACATACAAGACGTTTTCCATCATACTATTTTAAATAAAATTGCTCCAAAAATTTCTATGTAGCATATTGTTACATTGAAGTGGAAAATGGTAAAAATATATATTTAAAAGAGGTCATAAATTTTTAATGACCTGTTTTAATGACCAATTTTTAATGCTGACATTTCTAATGAAGACTGTAGCCCAACTAATTTAATAAATCTGTTTTGTATAACTGTAAAAAATATAAAAATTAATATCGAGAGGAAAAATTGTATTATATAATTAAAATTTTGTAAGAGCTGATAATGTAAAAAAAGTTATCCGTCTTGATACAACTAGCGGGAGCTTTTCTCGCGCTCGCGCGTCGCAGAAAATCGGCGTTTCCTGAAAGACGTAGAAAAGGTGAGAAGCTGTCAACTCTGTCACGTGTCCAATGGACCATACAGGCGCCCCATTACTCTGGGACTCCAGAGAGAAATAATAAAAATGCCATTAGTGTCTCGCCGTCCCATGATGCTCGACGATGTGAGCGTTTCCACCCCAGATTTCGGAACGATATATCTCATTCCCTTCTCGACCACTTTAACGTCTTTGTCACGGACTCTCCCACTTGACGAGGTTAATCCTTCTTTCTGGTCTTCAGCCTTCTTTTTCCTCCTCGGTCCAGCAACCGGGGCCGGACGGCCTTAAAATCCGTTCACGAGCTGGAACGAAAATAATTGCATCGTGATTCTTCCTACTCCTTCGTTGTCTTCTCTCCGGCCCACTCTTTCTTTCTCTCTCGCTATCCCTTGTTTTCTTCTTGCACGCCCTTCTTTTCAATCCAGAGCTAAAAGTATATAAATCCTCCAGGCGATATTGTCGTCGAAAAATAAGATAAAAATCTCATGGCATCCGGGTCGAGCGGTGGAAGAAGCGGTGGAAAAAGGCAAATTCCCGAATAAACACATCCGCGCCTCTTTATGATGGCACTTTGTGGATCCGTCCCCGCTCGACGTGGCTTGTGTACCGCGCGTATTATTAACTCAACCACCGGAAAATGTCAACGTAGGCAGTTCTTTTCTTATCTGCTTGCTTTTCTTTTACCATTACCGACGCCCTCTCCCTCTTGTCTTTTATCTTTATTGTTTTGTCTGCTTCGTGCAACTCGGCAAATCCAATCTGGAAATGACACCTTTCGCTGATTATCTTCGTAAAATATAGTTCTCTCGCGTATATATATATATATATATGTATATATTCATCGTCTTTGCCGCGATATTTTTCTAGTTATGCCATGCACGTGGGAAATAATTTCAACATTTTTATTTATCTATATATTACAATAATTTCGCGAAGGAAGTGTTTTTCCAAAAGATTATTTATTTAAAAGCGATAAGATATAAATGCATATATCGTTTGCATTAAATATTATAAATGAATAGCTATCTACTTTAAAATCTGATTATTAAGCCTTCTCCTTTAAGGGAACGGAAATCGCGAAATCGGTTTGCGTACGCGCGATCCTGAATGAACGACTCGGCACGCGGAGATACGATATCGGATTTCCAAACGTTTTAATCACCGTTTTTCTTTTTCCCTACCGCGATTTCCTTTCTCCTCCAACCGGGGGAATCTTCTCGCGGAAAGGAGTTATCACCGAAGGAAGCTACGGGCAACCGACGGTTGGCGTAGACCCGGAAAGGGGCTGGAGGCGCCCAGCGGGGGTTAAAACGACCCCCGCAGCCGGGGCTGAAGTCTGAAAGATAAGGTGCCCCTCTTCTCTTCTCTCGGCCTCCTAGATTATGGAATGGCACTTTAATTACACTAATGGGAGAACCAAATGTTAATTACAATTCGAAGTCTAAAAGAGAGACGATTCGCGAGACTAAAAGAGAGGAGGAGCCTCGCGAAGGATGAAGTGAAAGAAAGACAGAAGGAGGTTGCACGGGAAGGGATGGTCCATGGAAAGAACGAGATGAGATTTGCCTGTGCAAGAGGGTTACCCTCTGTGATTAGTATTATTTAATTAAAAATGCCCGATCTCTCACTATCGTTTCTTCCTAATGTCACGCGGCAAGATTTCGAAACTTGCTGAGAGAAAGGCGATTATTTTTCATGTTATTACATCGATACTCACTATACATCGTTACAAAGGAATTATATATATAAAATATAAGATGTTATTTTTTTCTATACCGTGTAAAAAGTAGCGATACAAATTTTTGTCGTAATCTTTCGATATAATAGCTTTCGAGTCTTTTTATAGTGTTCATAAACAAGTTGTAATTATTTTATGGAAGTATTACTTTACATAATTGATTGTACTTAGTATATTTCTTGTTTTTCTCTGTATTTTTTTATTTCTAACTCCGCCTTTTAATCTATGTGCATCATTACTTCAATGTATTCTTATAGTCAATTTTTCCAAATATCACAATGTGCTTTAATCTTCTGAAATTTTCTCAAATATTTTGTTTTATTTCAATAAAGAATAAAGTTTAAATTGATGAAAATATATTTACACTATAAAATAAATTTTGATTTATAATATTACATTTTAATTGTATAATCAAAAATGTCTGAAATTTGATTAGATAAATTTTACAAAATAGAATTTGTCCGATTTTTTCCATATTGATTTAAAAAATTCTTTCGATTTTCAAGCATAATCTCTTTTGTTGTTGACGCGACGACATTCTGCGAGACGACGGAGACGACTATCGACGGCCGGGGAGACGACCGGGCGAGTTTCAATTTAAAGTTGGACGAACGTGTCGAGATTTCAATGTACAAAATGCGTATGCTAAACTCTTCGCACCCCTCGTGGCGCGCTCCCGCTTCTCTCCGTCTTCTCCGGGGCTGAGAGCTTCGACAGCCGGGGCCCTTGACGGTCGCCGGTGGACAAGGTCCACGCCGACGTTGCGACGGCAAAAATCAGCAAGTCTGATCAGTGGCGCCAAGTAGAAAGGGGCGCAAGTAGAACGACGCTTGTTGTAGCAAGCCCGCACGCGGCACATTCGTTGCACTTTGAAGTTCGCGCCCCCAAAGGACAAATTACTTTTTCGAGGCGGTCACCCGGCCTTGAAACCCTTACAGAGCGCCCTTAGATCCCTTTAATGATCGCGGCTGCCGATCGAAGGTAATGCATATCAATGGACGGCGAAACAAACGTCCGATACGCCGATAGTTCCTAATGACTTTCTGAATTTTACTTTTTAAAATGTCTTCCTCCGCGTCGCGGCCCGCCTTTTGAACACACACACTCGCGACGATATTATTATACCATGATTCAAAGGCTTAATATAAACTTTATAACATTGACGAAATTACGAGTGCAGCTTCAAAGGTTGTTTTATATCTTTTCGTTGATACGTGTATACATATTTTCTGCTGCTATAATGTTCATAATGTATGTATTATAATTGAAGTTTATATTATTTCTAACAATTATCATATCAACGTTCTATTGACCGATTAGAAAATAAAACAATAATTTTGTATTAACGTAAGAGAATCACAAATTTGATTCCGTTCTCAAATTTCACATTTATTTATCCTACATCGTTGATTAACGCGGTAAATATATTATATAGTATAAATCTATATGTTTGCTTATATATGGCACGTGTACATGCGTATCACATATCGTGAAAAATCGAAAAAGATGCTTCGATAGCAGGACTCTGTCTTAGATCGGCGAGAAGTTTCGCCTCAAGAACTGGATTACCGTATGGCTACGGGTAGATTTGAAAATTGTGGGGCCCCGAGGGCTCCCCGAGAGAGTGGTATGGCAGGGTAGAGCGTGATTGATTTTGCATACGACACAGATTGGACAGGTTTGAGAAATTGGACTGGCTTTCTGCCTGGTTTGGCCTCCTCGTCTCTCTCGAAAGGTTCTCGTGCCTCTCTCTATTTTCATTTCTCTCTCTTCTCTTTCTCTCTTCGTCATTCTCCTTTCTTTTCTACGAAAGTCTGATACGTTCGGACCGTGCGTTCGTGTACGTTACACGCGTGCATGCATGTAATTCGCATATACTTGCCATATCGCCGTGCGATATTTCTATCGCGAGACGAAGAAGGGTTCCCTCTCGTATCTCTTGCAGGGAACGTCGAAGGGGATTGGCCTTGAACGAGCGATTTGTGCGATCTTCGAGAATATATTTATGAGCATTCTAGCCATCCCCGTCTGAACTTTCATATTGCGCTCGCCATTTCAGATAGTCAGCTTTGTGCGTGGTAAGTTACCGTGCAACATCTCTGCGTTTAATTATTTCTTAATTATTAGAAGCATTTCTCCCATAGCGTTTTTTATGTAAAATAGATATCGATAACATACGAATAAGAAAAGAATAATTATTATTTTTGCTCGAGAGATTCAATTCTCTCGTTGAATTCAAGATGTGTAAAATGAAAAGAGAGTGTTGCGCAAATCTCTCGATAGACTCTCCAAGTCTGTTCATTATTGATTCGCATTACGATGAATATTTTACGGTTATTCCGGCGTAAAATGTATGACGTATTAATGAAACTTGGATGTTCACGTGCGGCGGATATGGAAAACGCGCAAATACGCATCTCAAAGCGGTACAACGTGTGATCATGCGGGAAGGATGAGGAAAGATTGTTGAGCCATCCGGGGTCGCTCTCGTCTGCCGTTATCCGCCGACGTCGGAGTGGATAACAGGCCGAACGATTTATTCTAAACCTTTATCCAGGGGCGCTCTCCAAATTTATGAAAGAAGACGCCCGTTTAACCGACTCGCTCAGTCATCCCTCACCGCGGTGGTGAAGCCACCCTTCCATGCCTGTCTTCCACGCCTTTCTCCGTTACTCTCCCGCTTCGACTTCTCCCTCGGCTTGGCTCGGCTCTCCCGCGCCGTGCTCGCATGTCAGCCCTTTATTTTATACCGAAGCGAGTCGGTCCGATTTGGTCCTAATATTAAAGGGGATGGCTTGCCCTTAGCGCGTGATCGGGATGCCAAATCTCTTCGATCCTCCCGCTCGCGAGTCTTCCTTGTACACGAATGAAACGAGTTTCGAGCGACCGAGAGCGACTTCTTTTGCTACGTTAATTCGTTAAACGGAAGCTATTGTTACTTTATTATTATTAATTACAGGATGGATATAATAAGAAGTAGAAGAAATATTAAATGAAAATTAAAGATCATTGGAAATGCAAAATTTCTATATACAAGTACTTAATATATTATGCTTATAATATTTCTTCTTCTGATAATAGGTATTAAGATGATGAACATTATTGCTTGCTACTTACAAGAAAATTATTCACTCGTCTTATAATTTAAAATAGTGCACGATTTGATTCAGTCACGACACATCTGTCTTCCCACATTACTCGAGCTCATTCTTAATGTAGTACAAGCAATTAAAGATATGCTTCGTTTATAAATTAGAATTGACGTCGAAGGAATAATTTCACGTAATTCATTTCTTTCTTCCAGTTATACCTGAGCAAAACACGGCAGGCTGCCTTTTCGGCCGATTTACAGCAGACTCTCTCACGAACAGTCAGTCCAACCGCACGCCAGCAAGGTAAGTTTTTATCTTACTGTTTTTTACGGCACGCAAGCCTTCTCTCTTTTTCTCTTCTCTCTCTCTCTCTCGTATTTTTTCAACTAAACTAAAGAGTGATTTATCGCGCGCAACTTTCGGTTTGCGTCAAAATGGTCCCCGTCGTTTTCTCATCGCTCTCAAGAAACTTTCGGTGCACATGCAATTTTATTGCTTAATATCCTAATGGCCTATTTTTCACTTTACGCAAGAAAATACATTTCGATGCGCCGAGGAAACATTAATTATACTCAAGCTTTGATAAGAACTTTGGTTGTATAGGTATATGTGTGTAATAATGAAATTCTCTCTTTATTACGACTTTATAATTTCAAATTAAATTATCTCAACAACTTAATGTGTAATTAAATTTTTATTAAGTCTGCTTGAAATTATCCGAGGAAAGAGAAGAGTTACTATGTATCCTTTGCAGTTTTTACTTTGTTAAAATGATTTGATCTTCTCTCTTTGGTAGTTTACAAGTTAAAAATCTCGATTTCAAAAATATTTTCTCGATATTTTTTTAAAATAAAAGTTTGAAAACGCTCAGAATAAGAATGATCCGTGCTTTATCAATGATGAATGATTATTCTCCGGCAGTTTTTATGTTTTACGATTTTCATGCAGTTGATTGCGACGGTAAGAACAATGATTGAAGGAAGCCGTACAAGCACTTTTGCCGTATATAGAGTCCCTCGATAGCAGATGGCATAAATAATCTAATGACTTTGGAAACTAATATGATTGCGTTTCCTAAGAATAATGTCCTGCTTCTAGCGGACACGACATGCGTGGAATTTAGGAACATGACATCACGACAATGATTGGAGCTTTCATCCAGAGCAAAAATCGCGTCGAAAGTGATCTCTCGTGATAGCGGCACTTAGTGCGATCAAACTTTCTTCTTTCCCCTTCGTAGAAAATAGTTGTGGACGAATACGGAGTCGGCTATATCCACGATTATAAGCGATTGCTTTTGTCTATGAATTATGGCTAGATTATCGTTTTATTTTTGTTCAGTCGAATGATGAAAAATCTATGATTTAAAATGTCTTAATTTCAATTATAATGTCAACTCGATTTCAACTCTAAATTCTAATTTGTCTTAAATAAGCAAGAAATTATCGCGTGAAATTATCTAAAGAAATTTTGCATTTCAAATGCAAATGAAATCTACGTTTTGCCTATATAAAAAGTAGAATCAGGATCTTGATTTTCGATCAAAGTACTCGATCTTCGCAAGCTCACTTCGTCAGTGAATTTCGATCCACGAAATGGAGCCTCGAGAACCGGTCAAGCAGCCGGGCCCGAGCGCTTTCGGAAAGGCGAACAGCTTTCGAGTGCTGGAAACAAAAGCCCGGCGTTTCAATTAAACCCTTTATTAGTTAGCGATAATGGGGCCAACACAGCAGGGTCGGACATCGCTTGGTCGCTTAACCGGAGGTTACAGGGTTGTTTGCGCGGATCTCTCCGGCTTTCACGATATTAAGGGCTGACTAGGCAGTCTTCGCCTCCTTGATGTTTAGAATCGCCCTGCCGGACTTCTCGTCCGCCCTTTCTCGAATCCGAGGAACAGAATCCGTCTCGAGAATCCTCGCGCCTTGCCGGACCGATTGATTTTCTTGCGCATTGTACAAGTTCAACCGGGATAAGCGGAGAAATCGAGAGACGCCGGGACGAAACGAGCGGGCGTGCAAGAGCAAGGAGAGACGGCCGAAGCGGTCGAGCCAAAGCGGGAGGAGGAATTTGTCGCTGAGGAGAGCAGGTCGCAGCAGTCGCCTGCGGCGAGCCGCAACGATCCTCTCGTCCTCCTACCCGTCGCACGCTACCGCACGATACCAGAGAGAATGAAAGAGAGATCGAGAGAGAGAGAGAGAGAGAGAGCCTGTCGCTGCTACTGCTATTGCTCCACGGGACCGTTCGAAACTAACTTAGGGCTGCCGAAACTACACTCGCTTCCCGCGCCGCAAAACGAACGGCACGGCTAACAAGGCGGGCGCACGAAATACATTGGATATTGATTCGCGAGGGTGAAACGCCGGTGAATATTTCTTGGACGTTCCGCGTACGCGATAAATGGCGAAGAAGAGGAATTTGCGATGTTATTTGTTGCACGTATCATCGGCGCGGTTTTCATTTTAATAACGTTCATTCTAGTCAAATTTCCCAAATAAGGTTCTCTAAAATTCTTTGGGATCTTCTAAGATTGTTAGTTATTTTAGTTATACTCGTTTTTCGAATTTTCCCGAGATTTGATATCCGTTAATGATCCGTTAATGAGAATTTTGCAATAATAACTCCTTCACATCGTCGTATTCGCACGATCGTCCACGTGGCCTAGTAAATTGCATTTATGTCACGTCGTCTCGATCCATATAGTCCACGAAATCGGTTTTAGTGTAAACGAGGAAAGCCGGGCTAAGGGTCTCAAGCTGGATTCGGCGCGGTTGGGTGGGAAGGTGCGGCAGGAGAATGGCTGCGACATCTTGTATTGTCAGATCCCAACGCGACAAATTCATAATTGCGTTAATGCGGGTACGGCGAGGGTTCTTGCCGCAACCACCGCAAGGCGCGCCATGGCGTCTTGCGGCTATAAGAGAGGACGATATAGCGCATGAGGCGACGGAGAAGAGAGGGTTCGAGGCGGCAAGAGACGGTGGAGAGCGGTCCCTTCTGCTACGGGCTCGTTAATCTTCGGAGGATTACGCCAGAAGGAAGTATCGCCATTGTGCAGGCCGCTACTCCTCGAGTCGATAATTATTAATTAAATTGGCCGAACGAGCCACTCTGCGATTTATCGACTTATTGAGCGCTGTAAACGATATTGCGACAATATTGTCCGAGAAATCTGCGACTAATTTTTTCACAACTTCTGAATGTGTGTCAATTTATTAATATATACAAACTTTTTTTATATGTTTACTAGAAACGTGTACGGGACAGTTGATTTTTATTGATGATGAAAAAAGCTTTAGACATAATTATATTTTACATTTTTCTAACTTTTTTCTACATGCACGATTTGTTTTATTATCTTATTAATATATTATTATTAAAATTAATTAAACTAAATTTCGAATTGCAATCACCATGCATGCTGTATTTATCTCGGTTAAATACAATACGACGTTCAACAATACGCAGACAGTTTTGCGATATTTTAATCAGACAGAAGTTCGTTTGTACTCCCGTACCTGGCTGGGTTAAACCAATAGAGCGCGGTCATTCCGAAATGTCGAAAAACGCGGCCGTCCGATACTAAATAAAAGGCCGGCGCGGTGAAAAAGCTCAACTTGCAGGTGCTTCATTTCAGTCGGTCGTAGACAATTGAATCATCGTCAAATCGTGGCGGGAGGGTCATCAAATCTGCACGAACGGGCACGAGAACGCGAGTGGAAGAGAAGAAAGGGTTGGTCGGCGGGAGTAAAAAGGACGGGGAATTGCAGAAAACGGGAGAGAACGGGCCGAAATAAAACAGTGATATCGAGGCATTTCACGCACGAGCGAGAGCGTTTAGCAGATTCAACGTGCGTGCCGGCACTCCTGCCGTTTTCCTGCCGCGGTGAAACGTCCCTCTCTCTTTTTTCCCGTCCTCTCCTTTTGATGGTTCTCTCTCTCATTCTCTCCATTTCTTTCTCGCTCGCACCTCTCGGCGCGCTCTTTACCCTTTTTCTCTCTCTCTCTCTCTTTTGCTCTATCACCTACACCCTCGTACCGGGTTTCGCTGAAAAATACTACTCTCGCTGACACCTGTAGCTTCGACGTTCTACATATGTGCGCACGTAGCACGTCGAGTTGCCGCCGTCGACGAGTGGAAGAAACGAGGGACGACGAAATTGATAGTTGACGATGTCGAAAATCGTCATAAAATCTGTCGAGCGTGATGCGATGCGTGATCGAGCGACGTAACTTTGTTTTCATCCATGCGACAAGTCTTTAACGCGTTGAGGAATAATCGCATCGTGTCGATAGAAAAATGTGTTTTTGCAAACATATATAATAATCGTCGAATACACGAGTCGTCTTATAATTTTAATTTCCACACTGTTCTTAGAGAAAATGAGAGAATTGTATAGGTATACAATTTAGCTTCAAAAACGTATGATCACTTAATTAACATCAATTTTTGTAAAACTTGTATTTTTTTTTTTTAAATTATGTACTTAATTGTGAAGATATAATTTTTGATATTTGTGTAAAATTTCGTAGTGTTATCACGGTATGTTTGGAGAGCGCTGTGACAAAGGGGAAACAAGCTCCACAAGTGGCGGACTTTACGGGAATTAAGTCTAATCCTTGTAATTACTCGTTTCTATTCTTTCTACCGCGTTCTACCCTGCCTACTTCGTTTTTACACGTCGCTTTGTAGCTGGATTGCTCCCTGGATCTATACGCTTATAAAGATATTTATTAGGTGACAGTTCTAGTGATCTTTTAATCTGAATCTTTTTCCTCTCAAATCTCTTCACCGCTATTTCATCGTATTTTCTAGTTCAATAATGTATAATTTATGAGGAAATTTAAATATTCACCTGCTGTGTTTATCTGATATTATTTTCTGAATCTGAAAATAAGACTAAAGTAATGAAGAGTGGCATTATACAAACATAGATATGAAGTAATCGCCCTGCTATTTTTTAAAACAATATCGATTATCCACTTACAAAAATGCTCATTCTTTTTCAAAATTGCAAAATCGCGATAGTTTTATCTTTGTATGTAAAATATGCAAAGTTTTTACCGCATAAAAATTTAATAAATTAATTTTTTAGCATTTCTTGCATACAAAACATATAATATGTTATATTTGATGACACTCTGCTGACTGCTTTTGAGGGTTAAAAATTCACGAAATGCGAACCAGAGATACGTGATGCGTTGTCATTTAACGCTGATAAGGGAGCGAAGGCGAATCCGCAACGTCGGACAATTAATCGATACGGCACGCTGCGAAATCGCGAATCTACCACGCTCCGAGGTGACAAAAGCGCGCAAATAGAGGGGTTGCCTCGTCGCGGGTGACCGACAACGCGCGCACACGAGCAACCCCTAACGCGGGCGTGAAATCAGGCGCCGGCCAGGACGTCCGCTCGACTCGGCGGCCGACGGACAATAAGAATCGATATCTTAATTAACGAACGCCGGTGGGTCCGATGAGCGAACTTCTCGTCAGGCAGAAAGGGAGAGTCAGCGAGTGCGGTGAAGGGGACGAGCGCAGGGAGGATCCGGACCCGCGTTTTCGATGGGGTAGCAACGACGGACGCCTGACCGGAAGCGAGAGTCTGCAGAGCCCTGCGGACCTCGTTCTACCGGAAGCGCCATTCACGCGGCCCTCTCGCTCTTCGTCGACACGGTCGTTCGTCGTGGTCGTCGTCGTCACCGCCGTAGTCGCCGACGCTTATACGATACGTTTCTGAATAAACAATACGCCCTCCCCATGGCCGCAACCCTCGAAAAAGTTTGGCCGATGGTGCCGTCAAAAAAAGATCGGCGTCGATGGTGAACTGAATTTTTTTGTATGATATTGTTCGTGAGATATTTTTGAACATCTCGGTAGTTAGCGAAAAACAAGCGAGTTGTGAAAGTTTTTTTTTTAACAGAGATGGAAAAATTTAATACTACAATTTTACAGATAGTGGAAAACATTTTATTTTACTATAGATGTAATTAGAAGATAGATTTTTACGAAGATTAGATATTTTTTGACGATCTGCAAATTCCTTGCAGTATTAAAAAAAATTCCAGTTAATGAAATAAAATATTTTATTGATGATGCATTTTTTCAATGTTTTATGTGGATATTGTAATGAATTTTTATATACAAGTGGATTATCACAAATTCATTATAGTACTCTAATGATTTAAACATTTATAAAATCTAAGAAATTTTCGTATCTGGAGCGTAAATAATTTTTGATCAAGTATGTGAACGGAAATACAGATTTCCTTTCGATATGACGAACCTCTCTCGTCCATGATGAACTGCTCTGGCGGCGCCATATCCTCGGAGATTGAGATATCCCCGAGAACGTCCGGTCCGATTAATATCGCCGCGAAGGAAACGAGCGAGGCTGGGTAAATTAACGAATTGGAGGGCGCCCTTTCCAGGGCGCTTTTACCGCGACTGGCTAATCCGATAAAGTGGCAGCTTCGCACGAACTTCTTTTTTCTCGCTGATATTTCGTCCGATGGGATATGACACTAAGTATTCTATATTGACTAATAAACCGGTATTCTGCGGCTTCTCCGCTAACGAAGCCACGCTTCTTACTTTGTTCGCAATCACGATTCCTCTCGGGTCTTCCTTCGCGTTTCACGGATGCGTGATGTAACTTCCGTGCGACGTATCCGACCTAAAAGGGCCGGGTAGCTCGAAGCTGTTCGCGCGTACTTCAAATACGAGATTCGCGTGAATTTTCCTCTTCCTTCTCATCGCGATTTTCGTTCACACTCTCGGCGTTTCCACTCCGCTCGCTCGGGAATACGCAGTTGGAGAAACCTCGTCAAGGCCGCATTGGTGGACGCCTCAATCAGAACTCGCTTTGGAACCCAATTTCACGAGAGAGAGACTATTTGCGCGTGCTTTGGCCGGTAGTAGGTTTGACCTCTCGTTAATCACCAAAGGACCCGAAGCACGAAGGCGAATCGGACAAGCTGTGTAGTTGACCGCAATGGCTGACCGTTGGCCCGATGGACAAACCCTTAAGGTTTCCGGGACATCGATAGCGTGCCTGCTTCTTAAAAGTGGAAAAGCGTTCGTTTAATTTCCTCAAATTTTCGTGACACTTAATCCGCGATTTATTGTGCTAGTCTATTTGTTTGACACTGTATTGAAAAATGATATTTTTCACGTTAAAGTTTTATTCAAAAGCCAGAGTATACTCTGGTTAATCGAATCGGTTGAATGAGTCAATGTTTGGATTGTAAGCCGATACATTTGCCGCTGTAAGCGATACGTAGTGCACCGATTTCACGCAGGTTGAGGCATCGCCCCGAGCAGTCCTCGTTGGCTTGTACACGACGCCTAATCGCTGTATTAGCTGGCTTTGTGGTTAAGCTATGCTATTGCCGAATTAGGGGTGATTCGCTTCGAAACACACCCTCCTGCGTTTGTGTCATCTAGGTGAACATAACGCGCGATATATTTCTGTACTTTTGCTTCGCAATATTTTGCCTTGTCCAGAATCGTGCAATATTTTGAATATTCCGTGAAAAATTATTCTTTTCAATATTTTCAATCACTTACGTACATATTTATTGATTTTCCAGATTATATAAAAATATATATTTAGCAATAGAGTGTATATTCATAGATACAACATAGTAGATTTTAAATAATACTTGAATACACATTAGGGACATGGTGCAAGATCTTACCTTCATTAAAGTTAATCAATGAATTGTATTTTATTGTTTACATAATTTTGAACATGGAAAAAGAATATGCATTAATAGATAATTAAGGAAAATTTGACGTCGAGAAGTGAAAATATTCAATTTTATTTTATAAGAAATAGTGGAATATATTTGGAGTTATTTTGATAAAACCTGACGATGTATAGTTTAGACAGATTTGCATAGCTCGCGTTATATACGTCAGACCGCCATAGTCTCTTGGCGCATATCGTTTGTTGGTTTTGCGGTGTACCATAACGCTGCCTTCCTCGTAACCTCTTTCCCTCCTCTTGGGAAAAGCGAGCTTTCGGCAACATCGTTCGGCAAAGAGCTCCTTCCACTACACCGCCTCGTACCAGACACGAATAAAATCTGATCACGAGATTTACAAGAATTATAGATTCCTATAAATCTACGATATCCACGCGAAATTATCGAGCACTCAATTTAAAGATGATTATAAAACATCTATGTTTAAGAAATATCATATCGCTGATATTACAGATATTTTACAGTATTGTTCTGTCTACAAATTCTCTGATGATACACATTTTATTAAAAAAATTTGCATCTCTATTTCACTGTCCTATTTCGATTCGACGTGTTGCGACACATAAATTTGAAATTAAATATAAAAAAGATTGAAAATTTTTCATTGTCAATCTATTATTTTCAAGTATCGTTACATTTTCTTTTTAATTCGAGTTTGTCTTCTTTAATTTTGCTGGTCTCTTCTTGCATCAACACCTTGAAATTATTGCTTGATTACGTTGGAGACGGATAAAAAGCCCGCAGTCCCCTTCGGTGCAGCTTTTGACCTCGGTGTTCCTGGAGATGGTTCGACCGCAGGATCCACCGAGACGAGGATGAAGACGGTAGGAGTGGGAAAGTGCGAGAAAGGACAAGCGGAAGCACACCGCGGGGGATAAACAGAGGTGACGTAATTACCGAGATTAATGCGGCCTTGAGCTTTCGGTGGCAACCGAAGCTCCCGGTGCTTGCTTTTATCTCGTGAGCTATCATCCGGTCCCGCTTCTCCCCCCTCTCTTTCGCCTCCGGAAAGTAATTTGAGGACGAGAGGGAACGGTTTTAAATTTTACTTATCCGTGAGACTTAGATTTACTTGCGCCAGTGGTGCCGCGGGCGACCAACCCCATTTTTGCAGGTCTGTCACGCTGCGAGTTTGGTCTTCGAAGATAATATTATTATCATGTATTTGTTGCGCCGACATTTACGTGTATAGCAAATATCTTGAATTTTACTTTCATCAAAATTAGGTAGTAAATATAACACAAAAATGCTAACTTGAAATTTTTTATTTCGAAACAATGTGTATTTAGACTTTCACGTTGTTCAGAAAAATCGGAAAAAATTGTCTCGACATTACCAAATTAATAACATATTCCGATTATTTATTTTGTGAATTATTTTAATACGAAAGAATGAAATGAAACGATTATATTTCTGTGTCGAAAATCAATTATATATTAAATAATTCTAATTAATCAATAATTTTCGCGAGAACGTTCCAAACCACAATTGAGGCGAATTTTTGCCAACACTTGCGGCGCGGCTTTTCGCAGCAATTCTCTCCGGGCGTCGTGAGATTTTCCACAAGACGACACCCGTAGTGCCGAGATTTCTCCGTCTCTCTTCGCAGGCAATCTGAGAGAAAGAGAGAGAGCAAGGGAAGAGGACTTCCTCTTTTCACCAAAAACACCGGGTGCGGCTGCTCTTCCTCCCGCACTTCATAGAAGAGAGCCACTATTCACGTCGCCTCGCGACACCCCTTTCTTTCCAACCCTCGCCACCCCTCGTACCTCGCGTTGTCGTCGTTGTCGTCGTTGCCTGCTCGAGACAATGATATCGCAGGAAAAGAGGAGAGCGTCTCGGCCCGCTTTACAACTCCCGGCGGGGCCGACGTTACCGGGGCGAAATTAATATCATAAATAATATCGTAAAAAAAAATACAACCCGCCGTCACGCCGGCGTTACCGCGAAACGTTTCTCTCGCGTCTTGATAAAGGAAACGAGAAGCGGTTGAAAAAGAGAGGAAGAAGGGAGACTTCTCTGCGAGAGAAGGCGTCTCCTTCTTAGGGGAAGTCGAAGTGCCAGTAAGATCTCGGATTAAGCCGAGCAACGTACCAAACGCTTTCCCAGAGCACATAATCTCGAAATGCGACAGCTTTATTTTCAGAGAATTTGAATTCATTTTTATGCCACTTTTTGTGTCGTGAGAGATACAGCGTATGATACTCTTTCGCCGTAATATATATATTGTCATCGTGCATAAAAAATTAATCCGACAAACGATAAATTGACGAGAACATTTTTTAATAACTCATTCTCCGTTTAAAAAAGCATACTAAAAATCTAATCAAGATATATATAAAATAATATAATTTGTAAAAGCTCTTTAAAAAATTAATCAACAATTGAAAGGCAATAAGAGCTAATTAAATTCTATCAAAATGCGTTGCTTTCGCTTAATTAAAAATAAAATATCTTGACTCTGTATATTTTTAGTATATTTTTAGTAATGACATTTATAAGTAATTTATTGTAAAATTTTATCAACCTCTATTTTTAATTGTATACACTGAAGAAGATTGGAAAAGACAACCGAAACGTTCGAACGAATTTATTTTAATTTTTGTCTGTTATTTAATATGTTATACTTTCTTTCACAAATAAATTACTAATTGATAGAATTTAATTAGCTCTTATTGCCTTTTAATTGTTGATTTATATAAAATAATGTTGTGAAAATATATATTTCAAAATATTAGTCACAATTCCAAAACTTAATTACTATTCGTTGCGCTAATTTCACGCTTTATGACTCTCGATGGCACATATTATGCATCGTTTGCTACGCATAGCATTAGGACTCGTCTTCCTCTCCCATCCATTTCCTCCTTCGTATCTTCTAACTAACAAAAGCTCTCCGTATCCCGCTTCGCGCTCGGCACAACTGGCTGCGATACACGACGACGGGTATATATCGTCGGCGCGTGTAACGGTCGTAGCCACCCTCCTCCTCGCTTATGTGGCTTGATGTTTCTCGCCGAGCAGCAATATAATCACCCTGATGGTACAAAGCGGCTACCCCTACGGCGGCAGCCTCGCCGCGCCTTCCGCGCCATCAAACGCTGATGATATAGACGATAGGACGTATGTATACTCGACGACGCTAATTCGCGTCATTGTCACCGTTTCTTGTATGAAACTAGGCGAAGCCACAGGTAGCTGAGCCTCATCCCTGCACAATTCGCGTGTCTCGCTGTCTCTCAAAGGCGAGCAGCAAGCGCGAGATATTGTCCGGGTAGGGCTAACAATTGTGTTCGATAGACGATGATAGTTGAAGCATTGTTTCGTTCTAGGAGGAAGAAAACGGAGGATTCGCGCGAGACAGGGAGCGAGATAATGATGTATATGTTATGAAAAGTTTGACGTTATTTTGGTTATCAAACTTTATATATGTATAAAATGTTTTCATTTGTTTAAATTCTCGAGTTGAAACAAGATTTTCGATAATAATATAATAGCAATCTTCAATATAGATTCTTAATTATATATTATATTAATTATGTATTAAACAATATTAATTTACATGATGTTTGCATTAGATTTATACTCTCTTAAATTAAATAAGTGAAACAATCACAGTTTGCTCCTCCATCCTGTATTTCACTGATTATAACAGTACTGTACTTATAACTGAAATCACTGATTATCAATAATAATACACACACTGATTCCATTTATGAGAGTATGCTAAAGTTAAACGCAATGTTAGAATTATATGAAAATCCATATTAATACTTGAATAGTAAAGCCTTAATAATGACGTCGCTGGCGAATGAGTAGCCGCTCATTAAGATTCTGGTTGTTTGCCAGGATGTTGGACTTCGAAGATCTCTTCCGTGAATAATTGCGCCCTCAAAGGGTTAGTCATTGGACTGTAGCCCGCGGCAAACCTAAGAACCTTAAATCTCCAGAGAGTATCGCGCTTTTTCGTCTTTTTGGGAAAGGAAACGTCTTTTCCTCGAGAAGCAGGGTTGCCGTCTAATGGAATTAAAACTAAGCCTATACAGATAGCTAAAGAGTGTCGCTCGTTTATCATGATAAATATCTCGTTAGATTTTCTCGTACCTGTTGACAGGCGCGTATCTCATCGTCAAGGATTAATCAGAATTTTTTCTTAAACGCTGTATTTCTGGTTGACTTTTATGCTCCAACATTTTTATTTATTTATTTATACCGATTAAATGAAAATCTTTGCTCGCCATTACATCTGTGCTGTTTTTTACTTTCCGCAGAATTCGCTTTTTTTTATTGAGACTCACCCAAGCAATTCAGTTGAATATATGAACGATCATTGCATCTGGGTAAATGGGTCAGAAACTATCGTCGTGCACTTCCAAGCCATCTAACATGATGCCAGATTAAATTGGCCCTGGGCAGCAAATAATTCCCTGCACGATATACTTGCTAACATCTTTTTTTCTTTTTTTCATATGTGTCACGATTTATTATTTTCCATTATATAAATTATTTATAAGTCTTTAGAAATTTGTACAAAGAAAAGGAACTTATGTAAATGATATTAGAAACAAAAGGATTAAGATGATAAAATTAAATAGCTTCTTTAATCTCGCGAGAAATGTATTCGTTTGCTATCTAGCAAGAAATCTTTATCGCGAATAACGCCATTGATTGCCACCTTGAAAATAATATGGAGATATTCAGTGGCTATCGAGAATACGCGACATTTTATTTTTAACCGTCCGGCTTCGGGTATCTTATCGTAACTTTAGTGGCATCGTAAAACGTGAGTACATAAACGAACTAAGTCAATAACTGACGGCGGGGAAGTTCCCGCGGGCAAGACTTTACTACAATTCGTATTTTCATGGCGGATGGAGTTACGGTTTATTAAAGGAAAAGAAGGCGTTTGTGAACGGCTGTTTTTTTCGAACAAAGTGTCGCGCGTTCAGGCATTAAAATCAAAAATTAAATTTATCTATATAATATAGATTTAAAAGTACGCAATTTATCTATGACTATTTCAATTAATTAATTTTTTTAGGGAAACAAACAGTTGCGCGACATTAAATTGAAAAATTTCGTTCGAAAACTGTCATTATACACACGTAGCAAGCAAGTCGAACTCTTGTCTAATTTCCTTCGTTTAATAGAAAAGCCATTTGAAAGCAAATCTGCGTTAGAAACCGCCCGGGACACGATTAATTATGTCGGTAAAGTTGACCCTCGTCCTCGCATATCCCACATTTTATTGCCTTCTACAGGCTGTCGCACGCGGTTGCGCCTAGGAGACCCGACAGTTTTCGGTAATACCGAAACGGTAATGCGAATGCGGGGAATGCAGGAAGGTAGCCGGTCCCTCGGCTGGATCTTGGTGGTGAATTTGCGCCATAGAATTCGCGAGCTATTCGTGGAGCGCGAATTTTCCTCGATAGGTCGCTAGGTTGGCCGGTTAACATCCGGCTAGGATAGCGAGAGATAACTGGGCCGGCACACCGAGAGCGGGATGAATAATGAAGTGAGTCGCGCTTTGCCCGGAAGGCCAGAGATTCACCCGGGCCCGGTCTAGACCCTGAGATTAGCTCTGAGTTATGGCGTTAAGATCACATCTAATTGTATCAGTTCGGGCCACCCGAACCGAGGCCTCTATCTACCTATCCATCTGTAGCAGATCGCGCCGCTATAACCTGCTTACTCGGCCCTCCTTCCGTGTCTCTTCCGCGCCATTGACCGGGACCTTAAACGCCGGTCCGACCATCGATTTGCTTAATCTTGCGCTTTGCGAGGACTTTACCAACTCGCGGTTCTCTCACTTCTCTCTCCGTTACGATTTCACTCGACGCGCTTTACCGGGGATTCGCCTCGGTTACTTATCAGCAGATTCCTCATTTCTCTCTCTCTCTCTCTCTCTCTCCTCTCGTATTTGTGTTATTAATTGAATTTTAATGTTTGCGCCCTGGTGCAAGTTTCGAGTCGCACGTGAGAGATGAAGCTCATCGGGTTGCGTTAAACAAATGAACGTTGAGCTTTGTAAATTGCGGTCACGATATATAGCGTAGCATAGCACGTTAAGAGGATATGCCCTTTATGCGATCGTATTGCGCGGCTCACCGGCAAAATAGGGAAGTCCTTAGGCATTTCTGATCCTCCTTTCTTCTTGCTAAATACCTAACGTCGCTCTGGGTTATCTCCTGGGTAAGAGAGTGCTAGGAGCGAGAGCGGAACAGAACGCGAGAGAGAACGCTAGTCTATAATGGTTTCCTCGAGGTTCATCCTCGTTCTACGACGTTGCTACGAACACACCATCCTCTACCACGCATATAGTTTCTCCATCGATTCAAACACGTACATGGTATGCTGATTATTTTATCCTTAAACGCTGTCAAATATCTACCAAAATCACGCAAACATGCGAAATTTATGACTGTGAGATAGTCTTTAAATTTAACAATATGTAGGATTACATTATTTGAAACTTGTCATAAATATCTCATAAATTTTTAAAATAATATTATAGAATTCTTAATGTTTGTATCTCTTTACGCAAAGACATTCATTTGGCGAATACTGCAAATTTAATCACCTTCTCGAGCGTTGACTTTATGCAGAATAGCACGATGCTTTCGAGTCACCTGATAAGAGCGGTTGGGTCAGAGATATTAGTAAGTTTGCGTTGAGAAGGAGGCGAGGACTAGAGAGGACTAGGCGCGAGCAGCAGAGAGGCATTAGAGGTCGGGGATGATCACTGAGTGCGCGGCACTAATCAAGACGCATGATTATAGGCCCCAGAGAAACCCTCGAGTACCCGAGCTACCGTCATTCCTTGCCAGGAAGAAGCTCTCGATGCGTTTCTCGTACGTTCATTGTCATTGTTGCCAAAGTACAGATTACAAGCCGCCGCTTTTTCATCTCCTTCTCAGTATTCTTGCCTCGGCTGCATTCTAGAATCTTTGAACAACACGATATTGCGAAATGACGCGTGCCTGATGCACGTGCTGTTGTTAGAGCAAGAGAAGAGTATCTTCTGCGTGATCGGATTTGAAAGTCGTAATTTATATTATGCAGCGAATTATACAGCAGTTGATTATTAGCGTGCTTATTATGAACACTTGGCGAATGCTACTAAGCGATAAACGTCAATGATAACGAGCTAATAAACGGACAGTGGATGTACATTAAAACGTGTGTAATCCCGTTAATGGATCGTTACTCGACGCTCGATCAATCGTTAAGCATTGCGTTCGTGTAATTGCAGCCATCGATATCAAACTGTCGCTGCTACGTTTCATGGTTATTGTATCGCTGTCGAATAGTTCTCTAATCGATCGCGCCGTCCTCCTTTTACTGCCGTTTAATCATTTCCAAGAGTGACAATTTGTCGAAAACAACGCCTTACGTATAATTAATACATTTTCGAATGCTTGTAAGTATGTACTATTTCCAATTTTTATTTTATATACTGTTCAATTTTAACTTCTCTATATTGAAAACAATTTTATTGAAAAATAGTTGTAAAATAAATTTTAATCATATTTTTTAAATAATGCATCTTATAATATTTCAAATTTTTTCCTGATCTTTAATGCCTTATATCTCAAAGATAATTAATGACACACAGCACGTGTTAAACTTGAAAACAATATGTAAAATTACTTTCCAACAATGTTACGGTTTATTGTACTATTATCCGAACGATCTGCGCCACTTTGGTTAGCAACAGCTCATTAGATCGGAGACGACTGTCGAAGCAATTAGGATCCTCCTCGCGATTCTCCTCGGGGAGGTGGTGCTCCTGTTGATCTGGTCGCAACGCCAGAGGAAATTTCCCGACCTACGGTTCTATTTGAGGTTGCGCTAAGCAAGTTAGCACAACCCCAACGTATCGCGTTAAATTATGCTCAGAAGCGCCCTGGATATATACGTGCGTATACGCGCGCGCACGTAATCATGGTAAGCGGCGCACATTTGCCGGAGAAACCGCGTTTCAGGAAGCCCACGATGTTGTCACGCGACGCCCTGCGTTAGGTCTCGAGAAAAGGGAAATCATCCGTCTCCATTTTCTTCAGCTGTCGGATCACGCAGCGACGTCTCGGACGTGTGTGGCTACGGAAAATATTCCGTATATGAGGTAGATGTTATCCTACAAAGTTGCACGCCAAGGACTGCAGCGATATACCCGCGGGGCTGGCTGATAAAATAATTATTTTCAAACTGACATCTCTCAAAAACGCTTTGTGACACTTTCCTTATTTTTGCAAGCCACGGGAAAATATAATATTTCATTTCTCTAGAGTTTATTAAACAATTGAGAATGCTTAACTAGGAAGCAGCAATGTGTGATAAAAATTAATTTAATGCTCTATGAGCAGTTTGTTTTAACTTACGTCAAAGATGATATTTTCGGCATTTTATATGCATCCAACATTGCTTTACATACTGAAAGCAGATGGAATCGAATGGGCAGTCGATCTCGGGGCACGCGCCGACCGATCTATGGTTTATTTGCAGAATTCCCGATTGCGTTGTACAAAGAAGTTCCCGAATAGTTGTCGGGTTATATCAGACGTACAAAGGAGGAATCCGACGTTTGTAGACAGAGAAAGAAGGAGAAAGCTCTGTGGTAATGAGGGGACAAAGGACGGAAACGGAGAGATGGAGTCTGGCAGGGATAGTTGGTTCGTTAATCTTAAGAGCGTCGGATTCGCGATTCGAGCAATCGCATGCCATAGTGATCCCTAGGCGCATACAGAAGCAAAGGGTCAAGCAAGATTGGTCCTTTTCATCTTATCGGCATAGGATATTGAATCCACTTACAATTAGATGGACGATACGTTCAGTCATCAAAGAGTGACTATTCTGTCAGGAATATCTATAACTCATCAAGTGCATTATTAAAAAATAAATTTCAGTTTTTAACTTATCTCTAATTGCAGAGTGAAAAAATTGGATTTTTAAAATAAAATATTAGATATTTAAGAAAAGTAAATTTGTTCTTCAAATGCCTTTCTCCAAACAAAAGCATATAGTAATATATTAATTACAATATTGCTTATCAAAATAAATTTAATTTTTTTATATAGAAATTATCCCAAATTTATAACAATTATAATAAAGAAAAAATGATGTTAAAAAATTCGTTATATTCAATGAACTGTATAAATATAAGGTAAAATTTCAACTTTTTTGTTAAAGATATATAATCTGAGATTAATCGTTCCGATTATAATAAAATATTGGCTCTGAATAGTCGATGCACTTTAAGACGTCAGACTCGTGATTCTGCAAATAAGAAAGAGTTGGCAGAGTTCCGAGGTTAAGGGGCATTCATCACACCCTCCAGTCTCTGTTGGAGACATCTTCCGTCCTGAAATCCATTGAAAGTTCTTTCGCATCGGGATAGGTGCCCGAAGAGTGTACAAAGTAACGTCATACGGTGGCAGCTGAAGGGTGACTTGGCGTGCGTACGTGTGTTTGCTTTTATTTAAATTGTAAGTTAGATGCCATTCGAGAGATGAGAGAAAGAGAGGCAACGCGCGACGAGGCTTTTAGTGAATGGAAAGAAATGTTTGCGCTAAATGGTTCGATCCCATATGGAAATGAAATCTGCGGCAGCCATCGGTCCGCACGACCGATCTTCAAAGTATCTGCTAGTCTTCGCTGCGATTCCAAGTTTTTAGGACAAGAAGATGATATTTTTGTATGTATGAGGGGGAAAATGGAAACGGAGAGTACGCTTTTGTGTTTTTACAGTCGAGCCTAAAATATGTAATCATTATCAAAATTGTTTTATATATATGTTGCACGATTCTCTTTGATACAAAAATAATATTTGATCTGAGTCACAAGCAAGAAAGAAATATATTAGAAATATTTTTGCGGAGAAATTTATCAAAAAAAAAAAAAAATTAAAATTAACATTTTAGTACCGCATATTGTTGCAATTTTGATGACCAGCATTAGGTATATTTTAACTTAAAATTAATAAATTTAAATTATCTAAATGTGTATTAGATGGATTATTGTAACAAATGAATATTATTAAAGTAAATTTTTGCATGAATCAATAACCATCGATCTCTGTTGTATCTCTCGTGCTGAGAAAGTTGCTAATGCGAAGCCACACATAGAGATTGTGCAATGTTTCGTCGGAAGCTGGGACGCAGGAACAGGAACCGCCCGGATTTGCATACTCGTCAGCTGTGCTTCCTTCAACTTTTCCTGCGGCATACCCTCTCCGTGGAACTCTGCGCGAACTCGGTGGTGCGGGTATGCACTCACGTTGGATAGAGCCACAGAGAAGGGGCGGAAAGGGAAGGTGCAGGTGTCGGGGACAGCCGTGTATTTCTAGTCCCGATTCATAATTGCAAATTTCCTTCGCCTTATTTATGCAGCCCGTCTCATACCGTCCCACGTTCGGCTTGCAGATTCGCTAATACGGGTCTGTCTGCCACGAACTCCTCTGCTTCGAGCTCGGAAGACAAAGTCGGGAAATGATGTATTTTTCCGCGATAGAACCACGAGGAAATTTCCATTGCTCTATTAAGAGAAAAAGTGAATATTACAAAAAGATATTTAATAAAAGCAGAAGAGAGAAACATACATATATTCATTTAAAGGAAAGCCTAATTGTGTGATTATCAATTTTTCTTTTATTCTCAATCATTTATTTCTTTATTAAAACAATGATTAGAAATATCAACTGTTTTTATTTGCAAGTCAATTTTATACTCGGCACGTAAATATATTTAACTTAAAATTTAAGAATAAGAAACAATAATATCAATTATCATTAATGAGCGATCAAAAAAAAAAAGAAAAGAATTATTACTACTGCCCCCGAGGAATATCATCAAATTAATTTCGCGGATCGGAAAGTTTCGCGATTTATCGACTTTTATCGAATAGTAATGATTCATCAGTCACCTAAGGCAGCGTGTCACTAGATGCTTTACAAAGTGACATCGAGAAGAGATTAGCGGCCCTTCTGCGTCCCTTCTCCGATCACATATCGAGTTATGAGAATCTCTTTCACGAGTGTGTTGCACGTGAGGGAGTCGACTCACGTGCTCGCGGAGCCATACATTTTCACTTTGGCACACGTGTCGTCACCTTCGTCGCCTTCTTGCAGCCGTTGTCGATGTCGATGTCGATGTCGGATTCGGGGCGAGGGAGAGGCTCTCCTTGGCAAAGGGAAAAAAATAAGGCCTCTCTCGCCTGCTCGATACAAAAGCTCTTCTCCGCCTCGTGCAGAGAGAAGAAATGGAGATACGATGATGCGCTCCGTTATGCATTATGCATACGCGAAGACGAGCTAAGAAGAGAAGGTCGCTAACTGAAAACCGATTTCTAGTGTCGTAGATTCGAGAGTGATGGTTCTCCCCGCTTACGGAGATACACTTTGGATTGTAAAGCGATCAATTTGCTTCTGTGAAATACAATAGAGTAGAAAAATGCGAAATTCTCTCCATTTTACGGACGATGTAGAAAATATATCGGTTGATATCCACATGAAAAAATTAATAGAGAATTTTTGATATATTTATAACGTAGAATAATTCCTCGAGTTTTTCTTATTTCTAGCTTATAATTTATAGATGAGGATATGAAGGATATTGTTATTGTTCAAAAATTATTCAAATTTCGATTAAATTCATCATAGCTACAACAATTACAGTCTCTAATAAATGATTACTATGTTAATTAACTTGGAAATTATAGACTTAGGTCGAGATCATTCAAGTCTGCTCGCGAATATAACGATTTTCTTCGAAGCGGAAATGCGATTCTTTGTGGATAATGCATAATACAGGAGAATGGAGGGTACATCGTCGTAGCATACGCCTGAAGAATGTTAAAATTCCGGCGGATGGCGTCGAGTAACCTCGCTCAAATATCGCTTTAACACCGTCACGCCAGAGATTTGAACGAGCGATTCGTCGTTTATGTTTTCTTGAAATATTTATCGAGTGCCTCTTTCTATTCGTATCAAATGTCATCAAATAAACGACATGGGAAAAATGATTGAATCGAATAAATCTATCATATTCCTCAAATTCTGAGATATTTTATGCAAACTAGTTGCAACGGTATTATTGAGTGTGGCTTTTCTTCAAATTATACACATATAAATTTAGTTGTAATTTACTGATGATTATTTTGAGAACGAAATTGTGTGTGGCAATGTTGATGCTAATTGAATACTATTTATAGAAAGGATGAGAGCTGTGATTTTCTCGTTACATCTCGTTATCAACGGTAGTTTATTCACATAATCACGTTTATTTTATGGGCAGTTACATAGTCAGATACTTTAACTAATTGTATAATTGCTTCCAAGCCGACCTACGGTGGCGGCGTCGCGTCGCCATCATGTCGTTTCCCGTCCTCTTTTTATGCTGCAGAAAGGGACGGCAAGAGGATCGTATCCGTAAACACGAGCGTCGTCCACATCCGTTCTCGCTTAATTGCATGGTGTTTAATTAGCAAGATGTCGACAAAACGGGAGCAAATGATCGTACTGTCTGAAGTTCTCGCAATAACTGTGAATTTTTTTCAAATATTAGTTCCATCATATAAAATGTAGACTTTTTTGGTGCCTCCTCACATTTAGCACGTTGAAATAAAGTTGCTTTTAAAGTCGTTTGGACCCACGAATTTCTCTGCGTTCTCCAATACTCACCCGGCAGAATCTTAAGATCGTTCTATCCCTTGAGGCAGACCGAGAGGGCTCGTCGGCTTCATCAAATATTTGCCCAATCACCGCGAAGACATTTCAGTAACTCGACTGCCACGGATCGTCCTTCTTCATGGTCTTATTTCTCATCTGCCAAACTGCCGTTAACTTTTCGCATGAAAAGCCGACGTATCAACACGGAGTGTTGATTTATATCTATATCTATACTGTTTGCAAATGTGTTACCTTAAATTTAATAGCTTTGTGCAAGCATTGAATGGTTTTGATTTGTTAAATAAAATATTTTCCATTATTATATTTGTTGTATAATTCCAATAGAGTCAAGTAATATTGTTTTTAATTTAAAATATGTGTCAACCGATGTAAAATCAAAATAAATTAATGGATATGTTTGTCGAGGCCATTGTTAGAGTTATTTTACGAGGTTCATGACTCTCGCCGAGCGCAAAAAGAAGGACGAAGGTCTAAAGAGCAAGCGACATTTCGCCGGTCGCTTAATCAGGGCGAAGGTTTTTAGAGCCCCTTAAATCACGTAATGCGAGACGTCGCGAGGGGTTGAGAAGGCGGTGGCGGCCGGATTGAAGGCTGGTCGTGGTCTCGGCGGGTGGGAATTAGCTCAGCTGAATTGATCAAAGCTGTTTAAACGCGGCCTCTTATTAAAGAAATCCATAATCGTCCTGCCGCCTGAAAAGCGACGCCCCCGTACCGGCTGTGAAAAACCAGAATTTCCACTCCCCCAGTCTCTTCATTCTGTCACCATACTCTCTGTCTTTTTGCGAATATCCAATCCTGCCGAAAAGGCAAACGGTAAAGCTACTTGAAAGCTAATTGCGCGCTAATATTACGAACTGTCTCAAAACAAACGAATGATATTACGAATATAATTAGTTTTCACTTTATCTGTCGAAGAAATGTTTTACTGATTTTGATAATTATGCATTTTTGTCAAAATTATTGCATACTGAATATTACTTTTATAATTTATTTTGTACTTCTCATCGAGAAGTATTAAATATTATCTACAATGAATTATAAAGATATCATACATTAATTTGCTCTTTGATATAAAATGCACTATTTTTTTGACAAATCGACTAACTACGCACTTTTTATTATCACGAAAAAGTGTCATTCCTTAGCATGTGATCATAAAGTTTCTCTCTTGTTCTCCAGAGAGAAGGGCAATCAGCTTGCGCACAATCAGCTTCACGTTTATAACGTTTTATCACTGCGAGTCTCAGTCGTGCGAGGGCGCGTGGACGGTATTTCGTACATTCATTAGTAAGGAAACGCAAAAGTCGCGGGTCTTCTCCGTCATGAAGGGCCGCCGCTCGGTCGCGCGAGATTAGCAATTCATAGCTGAGCGCGGTTATTATTGTCGCGGTGGCGAGGGCTCACGCACACGCTTAGCTCGAGTGGCAGCGCGATGGCAATAATGATAATTAAGAAACATTGTAACGGCGGCATATTTGGAGAACTGGCTCGAGACGAGACTCTTCTGCTACCCTCATTCTCTCCCCGTGTCTTATTTTCGCTTTCTTTCTCTCGCGCTCATCTAATCTCGAGACCGACGCTTGTTAAAAATGCCCGTGAATATAAAGAGTTGCATTATTAAAGAAGTTCGCGCGACTATAACAAAAAGTTTCGGCCGGCCCGAGTGTCGAGGGGGTAGAGGCGAAAAAAGCAACAAGCCAGGCGACGTCGGGGATGGTCGAATCGAAGGGAGAAATAGAAGGGAGAAAAACGGAGAGAGGATAACAGAGGGAAAACGCGAGAGTGCGTAGCTTTTCTGGGCGCGATCGAATTGTTCGGGGCGAGAACTTTTCTCCACTAATCAAATCTGTCGATAACAATACACGCTGGACGTACAAATCTTATTTAATGATCTACGCCACTAACATACTGAGCGATATGAGCGCAGGAAAAATAATTCGTTAAAAATAATCTTAAAAAAATGAGTCACTGCCAGGTGTTTCGTATCATATATCTTTCTTTTCAGCGTTGCCTATTTTTAATAAATAATTATGTTAGATAAGATTATCACATGATCATGAGGAATTCGTTTTAATTAACTCCTTTTTTTTATGTCGCGATTAATCGCAAAGATAATTGCGTTAAATATTTCGTCTTTATTGCCGGACACGCTGGCGTCTTTTGCCACGCAAAATCGGCAGTAAAGAGCGGGAAAACAAAAACGTTGGGGAACAAGAAGCAACGGCGCATAATTAGCATAACGACACTAATTAAAATACAAATGAAGCATCTTAAGACGGTTCGCACCGAGTGACTCATTATCACCGAGCTGTCGGTCCGTCTCGGTTTCCCTCTCTTCCAGTTTTCTTCTCTCGTTTCTCAATCTCTTCACATTTTACTGACACTTGCAAACCTAATTATATTTAATCGCAGCCTCGTATCGTTCGTGGCCACTTAAGGTAGTGCTTCGATCTCGTTTTTATTTTATATTTTAGCTAGAAATTGACGTCAGATAACCTTTTACAGTCTCAAATATTTTTATTATTAAAAATTATATGTATTAGTAATGTTCTTAATTTTATTAATTTATGAGATTTTTATTTCCTTCATACTCAGCTGAAAACAAAAAAGTAGAGGTAACGATTTTTTAAATTATTGTATCGAAAATTGTTTATTCCTTATATTCTACTTGTTTTCTAAGAATATAATTTGAATTAGACAATTTGCAATTTGAATATCTTTTACGATTTCTAATTTACACATTATAAGTTAATATTTTTTTACTCGCAATCTCTCCTGAAATATTTTTATTCGAGATTTCTTAGATTAAGGCAGGGTTCGGGAAACAGTTCAATAATATTAGTCCGTACAGTTTTGATATGAGAATAAGAGTTACAGCAATATAGGCTCAAGAAATAAATTAAAACTCCGAACGCGGATATTTTTTTCCATTACACTCGGATAGCTATCTCGACAAATAAGTTCGGCGAATAGTCCTCCTTCTTTATGACAGTCGCAGTCGAGGAGCAGCGAGCGGAGAAGGCGGCCGTCTTATGATTTTCTATTTGGCCACGTAATCCACGGTTCACAGCGAGACACGCTGGGATCCACGCGTAGGAGCCACAGAGCCCATAAATATGATTGGGGCATCGGCGTCGCCCTCACGGAGCCTGACCCTTCGAGCCATTCACATAGGATTACGGTGCGTTGTCTCGTCTGCTCCCTTTACGACGATCTTATTGGATTTCAATCGAAGACTACAGTCTCAACCCCTTCGATTATCATAGATCCCCCAGAAATCTTAGATCCTTTATACACAAGTCGTGTTTCATCGTTTCGCTTTTTGCGGATTCGAACATCGAATCAATTCGTCTCTTATCATCTATTATTCAAAAATACAAGTTTCGATGTTGATTATGTGCAAACATATGAGTGTGAACAAAATAAAAAAGTTGGATAAATTATTGCTAAAAGCGGTAATATTTTATATTGGCTCGAACAAATTAAAGAAAATTGAGCGATACATCTTCTCTTATTAAACTTATACAACGAGCATATATACATTAATATATATTATCTCGAATAATTTTTCTCGCCAAAACAATTTATTATACTTAATGATTGATAAGATCTATATATTTCTTTTCTGGCAGTTAAACTTCCAAATGTATATACATATGTCAAATTGATTGAGCACTCAAGGTGTGAGCGTAGATGCCGTCGTTATATTGTGGACTGGAAAGGCAGGTATAACCAACTTAGTAATTTCACGTTAACCCCTCGGACGTCCCGAAACAACCAACGCGGAGGACAATAATGACCTCCGTGCTGCACTTCAGGGGTGACTTCGTGCCGACGACTCGCGCTACATAATGCGCGGCGTTGTTAAAATCCCATAAACGGCCGAAGGAAACGACTGTCGGCGGAAGGGTAGTTCTGGCTGGTTTTAGGCTTGCCGTGCACGTAGCGTTAATCCTGCGCCGTTGCTTACGTATATCTCCCTTTTTGTTTCTTTCCCTCTCTCTCTCTCTCTCTTTTACTCTGTGTCTCTCTTGTGTTCTCGTATTTTCTCACTCGCGGGCACTTGCTCTCTTTAAAAGGAGAACGAGACGAGAGGAGATTGGCGGAGGAGAGAATGGGGGAAGAGAGCGGCTCGACTCTCCTCTCTTTCGGTTGACACTTAATTTCCGTTATTCGTACGCAATCCTCAGTACACCGGCTTTATGTCACCTACCCCCTTTTCCCGCTCGATCCCCTTTACCCCCTTCCCCCTCTTCTGTTTCCTATACCACTCTTCCTTTGCGCAACCCTCAACACTGTCTCCTTCATTCTCTTAGTTAACCAGCCGATCCCCCAAATACAAATTCGCGTCACTCGTTCTTAGGCGATGATGCTTGCTGCCTTAAATTCACAACGCTATAATGGAATTGAAACTGATCCCACTGCACTGGCGTAGATTAGAATATTATGTTGATGTGATTGCAATATCCGCGATTAGTTGTTTCCAGCTGCGATGAAGTGAAATGATGGAAAAGCTGAAATTGTAATTCAATGAAATATAATTCTCCGTACATTGAAACTAACTCATGTCGTTTCTATTAGCTGAGCTTTACTTGAGATAGTCTGTATAATTGAAGATTACATTAATTATATTTATACAAATAAGAATCATTGAAGAAACAAAAAAGAAAGGATGAAACTCTCTCTTCTCATCGTCGTTCATCAGTCGAACATTCTTGCAAACTACTTGTTTCCGAGGGCGTTGTCGTTGTCACCCCCCAGCTGCGAGGATTACATTGTCGTAAAATCTACGCGAATTTACATGAGGAATGTCCGCAATAAAATATTGATGCGACGCATTTGAATGCGCCGATGTTCGAGAAGGGACTGCTCGTCTGGCTGACCTCCCATTCAGGATTCCCTTCCCTTTCTTGCCGTTGCCGACCAGATCATGCGATTTTCGCTTCGCCGAATGAACCTCGTAACTCCTACATTTCCTACTTTCTTCGTGGTCGTAGAATACATAATGAATTATTTTACAACTTTTGTTTGATTTAAAAATCAAAGAGATTGGGAGCTTGATTCGAACGCGCAATATATTGCTGCTTATACTATTTTAAGGTCAGCATTCTACGTTTTCTTTTTCTTTCAATTTCTATGCGATCGCTGCTTAACAGCAATCTGGTCTCGAGAGATAATTGAGAATAGAAGGTCGGCAAGCATCGACGGTCTTCTCGCGGGATTCGCGTCGCTACGAACCGTTGGTCGAAATTACTGCCAGCTGGCATAATGCCGGCACGTTACGGCCACATCTTGTCGCCCGGTCCGTCTTTCTCACAACCGCCAAACTTCTTGCGAAATATTAATTAATGTTATTAACGTCTCACCTTTCGAATTCACGGGCGAAGGAGCGAACGTGACGGTAGCTTCTCTCCGTCTTCTCTGCGTCTCGCTCTTTTCTACCACTTCCTCCGCTTGCTCTCGACGAGGGAGAGAAAGCTCCCTATTATCGTAAATCATCGTTTTCCAATAACGCTACCGAGGCTCTTCATGCTACCTCTTTGCCTCCCGTTCGCTCCCTTTCTTACGGCTTTACTTCATCTTTTCTTTCGTTAGACGCGACACGGAGAATTGGAGTTTGAAGTTCCGATAGCACGTATATGCGAAGCTCAACTTTTGACGCGCAAGTAGAATTTTTCATATGCCGCGATCTAACTAAAACACGATCGTATCATGTCGTTTTACACGAGATTATTTCTGCCACAATTTAATGTCTCATATACAATATAGAGATATTATTTTTGTGTCAAAAGCGTAGCGCATGCACGACGGATTTTCATTAAATAAATAATACCGCGTCAATCTACGGAATCGGAGAGCGTTCTATCCACCGGATAGATTGAATTCGCACGACTCCAGAGTGCTGTGAGTAATTTCAGGACGCCTCGAAGTGAGACGGTCGAGGCTCGTGGATCAGATAGTGTCTACGTGCCGAAGGTGTCGATCAGGATTTCCGAGCACGCGGTCCAATGCTAACAGCATCGTGGCCGGTAGCAAAAGCTACCTCTCTCGAGGATATATCCCGGGCCGAACCGAGGAAGGGGGCTCGCAATCACCCTCGGGGGCTAATACCATCAGGAGCAAACAAAGTATAAAGTAGGTACCTGCTAAGTAGCCCTTGGGCAGTTGTTGGCGTCGGAGAGAGACTCGGCGCGTTTCAGGCGTTTTCACGTATTAAAGGTATACGGCCTAAACCTGAATGTCGGCGCAAAGAAAATGATTTAACAGATGTTAGTATTCCGCGAGATTGAGGAGGAAGATAGCAGTTAACTAGCGTAGTTTCTGCTAAGAAAGAAAAAAAACGTTTCACTTTGCTCTCCGATGGACTTTCACTGATATTAATTCTTTCTCGTGTCCGAACTTCCGGATACGCGCGCGCGAACTTGAACTTCACGAAAGTTTCCCACGATATAATGACGAACCGAACTTTCGAAAAGTTATGCAGTAACGGGAACTTCTTCAATGGGCCTTCCGTGATACACTTTTGCGAATCCTCCCGCAGACTTTCACCAAACTAAAGCGATATTGTACTTTGTAATAACTTGTTGACAGCGGAGAGCGCGCTCATTTCCCTCTCGATAACGCACGCTACATTTGTTTGCCATTTCGCACCTTACAGTTTCATAGATATATTTTTCATATCGATGTAAGAAAGTTTTACTTCAAACACGTAGTGTTATAAATTACATAAAAAATGTGTGCTTTAAGTATTTTGTCAAACAACTTTATGTGTATGTTTCTTATTAAATTAAACTAAAGAGTTTTTAAAAAGAGATACGACAAGAATAGTGCTACGACCTCAATTTATGAGTTCTGAAGAATTTTGCTGCATTACTAGTGCCTGTGAATTTCCACAAAAGTCAGTACATCGAAAACTAGAAAGAGCCAAAAATGAAAGAGTAAAACGAGGAGGTAGAAATAGAGCTAAAGATGGATAAAGAAAAGAGAACTCGCGGAAGACCGAGGGTTTAGAGAGAATCGAGCGAAAATAAACGTAAGAGAAGAAAATCTTATCCGGGCTTCCAGTCTCGTGGACTTGTTCCTTCCCTCTTTTTGTCCTTCTTCTCCTTTTCTCCCGGCGATCTCGACGGCTCAGCCGACGTCTCCTTCCATAATTTGATTGTTTTAATTAAATTTCGCCGGAGAATCGCTTTACGTTGGGCATACCGGGCCTGGCGGGCACAATGCAAACCGTGACGTGTACCGAATGAATCGAGAATGGAACAGCAAATAGGTCCGCCCCGTGACGTTCTCCGTCAGAAGAATATGTTCCATCATTCCTTCTTGGCTTATTGTTGCAGCAGCAAGTCGTAAATTGGAAAATTTATCGGTTAAAATCGATTTTCTCGCTACAATTAATTATTTTTTTTTTAATTATTAAACTTTGTATTCATATATATACATATATTCATAACATCTGCTTGATTATGTAGAATCTTGTTTTAATCTCTCGGAAATTATATTTCTATAATACCTGACCGTTTCGTCTCTCCAATCTGCAATAAATTTTGATAGAGCACGCGTTCTCGGTTCTCCTCGCGTGTTTCGGTACGAGAGAATGAGAAAAAGCGGATAAAAAAGTAAAACCGCCCGACCGCATGTTCCTCTCGTAATAAGACGAAGGTTAGACATGACCGCGAGGAACGCCATGGCGGCTGGTAGCGACGCTCAGCCCCGCATATTTCTCTAGATATTGGAATTTGTCGCGGTTACTTCGAATTATCTTCCACCCTAGCTATTCCGGGGTGGTCTACCCTTTCTACTATGCGTGTCAGTCAATAACCAACGCCTTCGCGAACGTTACTATCAGAACTAAAAGATTATTCGACGTTGCTGCTTAATTCTGTGGTTGCTGCTGACCTCGTATATCATGCTTTCCGATCGATAGCTCAAAAATCAGTTTCCTTTATTACAGAAAGATACTGCAAGTTCACGTAAATTTAAATAAATGCATGGACTATATGTATAACTTATTGTTTTGTGAAAAGAAAATGTGTATAACTTTTATGTAATAACTTATTCAAATAATTATAAAATTATAACATTATGTAAGAATAATTTCTCTTTAATTATTTATTAATTTATTTGATCGACTATTAGAAATTTAGACAACGCAGCAACATATTTTTCTTCATTTTTTCTTCGCAGCGTTTAATCGATATAAATAGTCGAAGTGCGTTAGATTCCATTTAGCGCTAAAGAATAAAGAAAGATAAAATACGAAGCGAGATAAATCTATGTCAATTACACCTTTCGCGAATGGTTAATTCGTCTTGGTGCCCTTTCTCTTTAAACTATCTACGGCGAGAAGGGCGAAATCTATTGGAGTCGGAATCCACAGACACTCGGAAGCTACCCCCGTCAGATTGCTAGTCGCCCTTTCGTGAACTCAAGTACTCGTCAGTTTGAATGCGCATTTTTAGTAAATTAAAAAGTACCGTGTGATTGCGCCGGAATGCTGGAACTGCTTCTATAATGTTTCCAATCCCCGTCGAAGAGTCTCTTAACCCTCTCGGTTCTCGTCCCTCGTGATTTGCTTTTCCTCTTTCTTTTTATTCGATGGAGTCAGCTGATCTTCTCTTTGTCGCTTTCAAAACGCGCTCTCTTTTCCTCTCTGTTACTTCAACTGTTTCGCGACTTCTCGACTCTCTGTGCCCTCTCGAAATTGCCACCCTTGTTTGCGTTTAATGCCTCGCCATTTTTTCTTACTCCTTTTCTCGGATCATCCTCGATTACCGCTTTAAAACGAGCAACGCGTGCGATCTTTCGCAGATTTTTTTTAAGCACTGTAAATTATTTTTAAATGTATATATTACTTGAAATTAAAAAGGAAAATATATTAACTGTATTTTGCTCTATCTATTAAAATAATATAAATATATTAGGGAACACATAGCATATACATTTGTACTGTAAATAATTATATATATATTTAAATAAAATATTAATAATTTTTTAAATATAATATAAGTTTTTACTATCAAGAAATTAATGCATTATTACAAAAGCTATCTGCATTTAATTCAAATAAACCGAATTTATTTAAAAATTCCTCTTGAAAAAAGACTCCGGCGTCTTCCGAAAATCCGGACGGTGGACGATGGCTCGAAAGGGCTTCCCGCCCTTTGTCGGGAATACTTTGTCGGGAGACTGCGGTCTGATGGAACTCAGCTCCGCTAAACCTCCCCCGTATGACTACGTGTATTTAATTTGTAAAAGTATTTCGTAATTCGCGTGGCTAAAGGCTCGTCCGTTACTTTCGGCGCAGCCCTTGCGAACCCTCGAAAACGAAAGCGGCCCGTACAAACTCTAAATCGTCTGCACAACGGGTGTCTTCGTAAAAATATATTACATGTCTTCAGAGAATCGTGATATCATCGCATGTGACATATAGTAATTGTTATCAGTGTGTATACCTAGCAAGGATCGTTCTATGATTTATTTTCTCAATATTATCTATTATTATCAAATTTAAAATCGAGTAATTCGATATTAAATATTTAACTTTTACTTGATTAATTATCTAAAATTACCTTTATATTGTCTATACTGCATTTATATCTAAACTTTCGAAATTTATGTATATAACAAATATACAATTTTTATAAATTCGTAAATGTAAAAGCTGTCAGAGAGCACTTTTGAATGACATTCAAAACTTATTGTTTAATAGATGAAAATTTGTGGTAGCGCAAAAATAAGTTCAATCGATGCAAAATAGATGTGGCGGGAAACACGTGGCAAAGTATCTTCGGAATCTTCAATAAATATAGGAAATCAATTTAATGCGACTGCGGGATCGGGTTGACTCGAGAGAGCCGGACGGAGTTGTACGTTCGGGGACTGCCTTTGTGAGGGTACCTTAACTCCTTCGCTCGGCAGCCTTTTTCCACGCTTAATGCCGAACAATGCGCGGTCGGGGGCTAAACGCGTGCTCCGTCGTAATAAAAAAATATCGGACTGTGTGTTGCTCGGTAAAAACCAATAAAGGTCGGCTGGTTCGCGCAGCCGGCGGTTGCGGTGAAGGTTTTCGGTGCTTGCGAGAGCGGTTGTCGATGTGCAGGTGTGTGTACGCGCGTATCCAAAAACCGGGGGCGAGTTCTTGCTAAAACAAACCTCCGGCGGAGAAAGAGTGGTGGAAGCCTCCGGCGCGGCGACGCGGTGGCCGTGGTGGGCTATAGAGAAGTGGTAAAGAGAGAATTTGCAAGGGAAAACCCACCCCCTTTTAGGCCCTCGCCGGGTGTCAGAGGGTCTCCGTCCGTCAGTTTATATCGGCCCAGAAACAGAACAAAATGCTTTTCATATTCGCAACGGAGAAGACGTGTCTCGTATAGATCACGTTTTAATCCGTCCTAATAATAATATTTACTACTGATCTATATTAATTCGATATTTCAAACCCGAAGGATAAAAGTAGAATCTTATATAAGATACTTATATTTTTAGGGTAATCAGAATATTGTTTCATATAAAGATATATACATATTTGTCGATTAGTTATTAAAAAACGCAATGAAAAAAATAAAAAAGGGATAATATACATATATATTCATCGCTTTTATTTCGACTTTTCGTTATTGATTGTCCGCGCTTTCTGCGAGATATGGTTAGTCGATTGCGGACTCAAGGAGATATTATCAAAATTAGCGTGCACTATCGAAAGCCGACAGAGATGAAATTGTTGTCGGAATTTCCTCGGTCAAGAGCCGATAACGGCCGTAAAATATTTAGGAAAACATACACCGCCACTACGCAACCCTCCTGCCGAACGCCCTCCGTTATTTCTCCACCTCCGACTTTCCCCCCTACACCTTTCTCTTCTCCCCCTCCTTCTCGGGCTTGTTGTAGCATAAAGAGGATGGGGAGGAAGAAAAAGAACGGAGATGGGCTGCTTTGCGATACGCGTCTGCCCGCGAATCCCCGAGCGCAGATTAAGTCCGCTCCCCTTAAATATTCATCCCCTCGGAAAACCTGATAAAAATAAGGAAAAGACTTGGCCGACCATTCCACCTCGTCCCCTGCCACCTTGCCAAGATATAGGTTCGAAGTACGGCAAGCCCGCAACATGTGGGCGATCTCATCTTCAACTTTAATATGCTTTTGTTGTATCTTATGTAATAAGATGCTAGATACTTCTTAGAAAATTTTATTATTATTATTATTATTTTTGTGTAGGTGTTTTCAATATGAAACTAAAGCTGCCTCATAATTAGAACGTATTTAAAATCTTGTACAATCAATTTACTCGCAATTAATGCTTACGGTATGGCACATCATGCTTTTCTCAATTTTGTTTTTAATTATTTCAAATAAATAAAAAATGATTCGTATTGATAATTTAACTGTATGCTTCATAATGACATTACTTTTGTCATTTTGTTCCTGCTTTCGAGATCTGACATTTTAAAGACTTGTATTATTTGGTCAGTCAAAGGGGGTACATTGATGCACATTGACACGCAGAACAACATTGAGATTTAATGAGAATAAACAGCGACGACAGACCCTACAGTATTTAATGTCGACTTTTAACCGATCCTAAGCCTCTTAAACGCTCCGGAGATTCTTAAGTCGAACAAAGAGCCAGCGCTTTTTTCCTTTCGTTGAGGATCCTCAACGGAAGTCCTCGAGGGAGTCGCGAGATGCCCCTGATAATTGAATCAAACGATTTATTCTCCCGATTAAAAATGATAGACCGTCTAAGGAGGTTTCCGGTTACAAAGCTGCTTTTCTCCCTTCTGCTACTCGTCCGCTCTTGACTCGCGAGTGGAAAAAAGTGCCGGCACGAGCGGACGATTCTCACCAAGAGTGATATCGAGGGTGGCAGAGGATGAAACGCGATATCGAGGATGCTCCATCTCTCGAAGAGATGCTTGCTATTTGTCTATGCGCTTAATTATTTCTCATTTTTTCAATCTATTAATCTCTACTGTGATTCATACTTACATTATTCAGGGTTATTTTATTGTATGTATTAACATTTAGTGTGATATCGCCGGTGGAAAATTTAAATTTTGATTTATTTATTTAATCGACCAAAACTGGCATCGCTTTATTGTATGAAAAATTATACATAACATTTCAACCACCGCTTGCGACCGCCCTTATCAAATGCCGAAGAATCAACTAGAAATTTACTTATGTAAAAGGTGTGAAATTTACGCTGTATATTGTTTCTCTAACGGAATGAGAATTTAATTATCTAATTATTAATCAATCTTTAGATCTTATTTAATTTTGCTCGTTTAGTTGGCCTACAATATTTACTTTTTTTAATTTTGTTAATTTATACGAGCCTTTCATTAATTAATTTTACTTATATAATTTTTCATACAATAATTGATTGGTTAAAAAAATTTAATGTATATACAATCTATCAGTTTACAACATCTCTTGTGCATATTTCACGATTTATCCGCGTAATATCGATAAGATGATTGACTTTCCGAATAATTGAATTGAACCCAAATGGACGCAAACAATATTATCGCACGACTGCGGATTCATACATAGTTATACACCGTGTCGAATGAATATGCACGCCGATCGTCGAAATCCCGCGTCCTGCTCTTGAAGCAAACGTTTGACAACCTTTGAGATTAGTCTGAAATGCGGTAAACTCTCGACGTGTACCACGCTGGGGAATTGAATTCGCATGCATGCGTAGGACCGATCTTCGCGCCGAAGGGAAAAAAAAGGCGAAAACGTAGAAGCAACGCGCGAATGTCAGAAAGAGACAGGCGGAAAACGATCAACCGTACTGACAAACGGTTGGTAGATTGATTTTGCAGGGTGTGCACCCTCTCCCCCGCCGCGCCCCTTCGATACGACGATTGAGAGGGATGCGTTCGATCCTATCTCGGGTTATTAATAATATCTGGAGGTTAGTATTTCCGAGAAAGAGAGAGAGAGAGGAGCGAGTCGGTGGTATCGTGGGGAAGGTAAGAGTCTGGGGCTAAGAGGAAATGGGAGATCTCTTCATTTCTGTATCACGCGAACGAACGAACCGACCCAGCGCGCTGCGTCGAGGCCACAGATGGAAATACCCGATTTATATGCAAATTCCATATTTGTCGCCGCGAGAGACGTCGCTCGTCGTGCCACGTCGCGTCAATCGCGTCCGTTCTTTTCCGAAAGAAGCCGAGAAGGTGCAAGTCTCTCCTTGCAAATGGATACTTGTGTGGACGCGATCTAATTAGTTCGAGTGACATCTATTTTAAGAGAAAGATTGTTATCTTTATATTTATATATTATAGTAAAAAGATCGTCTTATATAAGGATGCACCTTCTGATGTATCTTTCACGTCTTTTTTACATCTATATTTAATTAATAATTTTGAAAAGCGTGTATAATTATTATTTTCATCAGTTCTTTTGTGTTATTATTCTTGCTCCTTTTCTCTTTCACATATTCTCTTTCTTTAAAATAAGGTATGTATTTTAATTATAATATACATAATTTAAAATTATTTTGGTATCATAATAGGACTTGTTTTTAAATAAATAAATTTATTTATCTTTATATGTGATTATAAAAAGAAACGTCTGATTACAATGTTTGATCTATGAAGCTCCTCTTGATTAGTAATGGCGACTGTCGTTTATGAAAACTCGTTAATGTCAGAATATGGATTTCCTTTCAAGGATGCAAGGGGCAGCAAATTATCGAGCGGCCTTTCTTCCACCCTCGTGGGCCTGCGATATCGTTAATAAACCCAACGTCCCCAGGTCTTTTCCGTCTAATCACCCCACGTCTTTTTTTCCTTCGACCTCTCCCTTCTTATTTTTTCCTCTTCCCTTACTCTCTTTTTCTTTCTACAATATCCAAGCGACACCTGCATATTTGATGCGCCATGTAAACGGCCAACTTTTACTGAATAAATGCGCTGTTCGTGTATCATTAATGCACGCATTCCAGATTAAAAATCAGCAGCTTGTTACTCCATCTAAGAAAATAGCGAGAAGATTGCGAAAGGATTCGCGTGAATGGAACAAATAAAAAAAAGTCACGAATTAATTTTATTTATCATTTCTCACGCTCTTTATTATTTTCCCGAGTAAAAAATGTTTCATTCTCGCGCGCGCAAAACTCGCGAGTAAATTTTCTCGAATGAGATAATCTTGCAGCAACACAAGTCTCAACAAAAAAATTTGTTTGCGATATTATTGCCTACACGCGGTTTCTTTGAAGTACGAGATTTGCGCGAGAGAGCGTGAGAACGCGAAAAAAAGCACGTCGTCATTTGAGATTTTTCGGGGGCAGAGAATTAAAATTCTTCTGCGTCGATGAGCTTGGGAACGGATGAGGGAGGAAGCGCGCGGCTGTGTTCTCGAGAGGAAACCGCGAAAAGAATTTTCCCGAGATAAGCGACACGCTGAGGAGGGAGTGGGAAAGCACCGTCGGGACATTCCGGGAAAAATGATTATACGAAGTTGGAAAAACTTTGGTACATCGGGAAGGGAAGGGAATGAAAAAGAGAGAGAGAGAGAGGGAGTGTGTAACGGAGACGAAGCAGCAGTTTCTTGCGATGTCACCGTTGCGTGCTCATTTATCGTGGTACCGTTTCCGCGGGAAACTGTTTCTACAACATCAAATTGTTGAATTTGCGTCAAAATCTTGGATGCCTTACATCTGAGTTATGAAATAATTTTGGTTGTACTCGTTACCAAGCATTGATAAGCGTGTGCTTCATTAGCGCTTTTCTCATTTCTGGAAATTTTACAAAATGTCAAAAATAAACAAGATACAAAATCTACGTACAAATATTCTCTTGAGAAAAATTGATATGATTGTAGCTCGTATATAAACATATCGTGATATATCATTGACAAATAAATAAAAAATGTGCACACATGCAACTTAATACTACTCAATTGCTATTACAAGAAAGTTTTAACAGATATGATTGCGAATGTTTCGAGAGAAGACGAATTTCTCACCTTCTTCTCTGCCATTTTCGACGGAAAGACTGATTTTGCAGAATTTTTCACGCAGAGTTATCGCGACAACCCGAGTCTTCTCTACCAGCGTCAACGAATTGTCAACCGTACGCGTATATTCCCAAGGGATTATTTAACGGGAATCCGTTAAGCCGCGGTTACATCTGTTCTCGAATCTCATCTGTAAATCTGGAGGAGGGTTCTCAATTGCCTTATTTATATTTGTCCCAATCACCGTTGCCTTTTTCGCTCAGCCCTCTCGCGAGTGTCCCCGTCGACGCGGAAGACGTCGCGGAAGGGTAAGACGGAACGGCGTGATAAATTACCGCGTGTCAAAGCCTCGGCGTGCATTCATTTGCACGGCGTTAGCACTGTCATTGGCACCATTCCTCATTCTCGCGCTCGTAACGAGCGACGCGCTTTCTCGAAACGTCGCAAAGTCGCGTGACAATTTTGGATAAGTATCCTAATGCAGAAGTTGTTGCATTAATACACTTTCTCTATATTTACTTTTCCAAATGCTAATCGATGACCATTAATTTCGAAATCGGCCGCAATTTATTTTGGCTTCTACATTAACAAAGTAGCTTTTTTGAAGAGAATATAAAACTACGTTTTTTCATGTGTTTTAACTTTCGAGTTTATTTTTATAATTTTTTATATTAATTTAAACTTTATTGTTTCTATCAGTACATATTGATTAAATGTAATAAATTAGTTTTTATAACCGTAATATTACTTCTGCTCTTATTAGCCTTTTATATATGTAATACTTTAATATAAAACTTGTTTTCTTATTTTTAATTAAACAAATTTTTTAAAAATATACCAGGCACTTTATAAAGGATCTTGTTTAATTAAGAGTAAGTTTGTTGAGAGGGAGTTGACGCGTTTAACGTGAAACAAAAATTGTGCGCATCGATTGTGTCCTTTGCGACATCGAGACGAATTCGTCAGTTTCGTGTGTTTGCCGGTCCCTTTTCAACTTTGCCGAACAATTCTCGTCCCAGACGATAGGACGCAGAAAGTGGAGTATTTAGAGATCGGGGTATACCGGACAACTCCCTTGATGCCGGACCGTGGTCTCGTCGGAGATAATAGGAGCTCGAAAGTTTTCGAGTTTGCAACTTTCTCCTCTTCTACGCAATCTCGCCGGTTTTTTTCTCTTCGGCCTCGCCGACGTCGAATAAAATTCGTGAGGGTTATTTCCCTCTATTCGCACGATTTTCCTTCTTCCTTTCCTCTCTTTCGTATTACTGCGATTTTTCTCTCTTCCCTTTTTTTTTCGCGCGAGTCCGTCAGCTCCTTTACATCTGTGTTGCTTTACATGCTGGGTGCTCTCGTAAGTATAAGATATACGGCTCTAGATACTGCGAGATTTGTGGTCGCTGTGGCGCGCGGCCGAAGGCAGGCCGCTTTCAGGTGGAGATTGCGTTTTGACGTCTGATAGATTCATGGTTATTGGAATCAGAGTGGTACTATTACGATGCGAGGTGTGGGACAAGACTAGTCGCCCCGAGCAAAGTCGCGTAAATCAAGCTGCTGGTACTAGGATTCTGTTTGGGGAGTCTTACGACACATGGGACTCCTTTTTTTTCGTCGATACACACCTATCTAAATTTCTAATATTCAAAGAGCTTTATCACTGTCAAATTAATCTAACAAAACTTCTTGAATCTAGAACTTGTTTTATAAATGCGTTCTCAGTGTTTAATCTGTAATTTTCTTCGGAAGAAAAATTAATTAAACATTATATATATATGTATATATATTAATTAGTGCGTTTATTCAGAAGACATTACTGAAAAAGTATTGAGAGTGAAATAAGTATAGAAACAACTTATTGTGGGAAAAATAATTGTTTCTGTCGTTATGTAAACGTGAAAACTTTACTCGCGGAAAAGTCGCTTGCGAACAAGGAAGGGTGGGGTGAGGCTGTGCTTTGACATTGACGAAGTAGACCCGTAGACGGTGTGGGAAACGTCGCTAATGTCGTAACCGAGTGTCATCGTGCACCCTCCTGGAGCATCGGAACTCTGCGAGGAACGGATGGGGAAGGGTGACGGGGACGTCGAAAGGGGATGCTGGGAGATATATCGTCGCTCGGGACAACCGAGGAAGAACAGGAGGTTGATGGCTCGAGGACGGGCTGGTTATCTTTTGCCTGTAGGTGCAACGATGTAGCTAGTGCCATAGAGGAGACGAGCTTTAGCGTCTACAAGAAAGACTGCCGTCTATCCTTAACGACAACGCCTTAGACAAGAACTGTCACCTACCGGTGTTCTTTCCAGTAAACAAAACTTAATGTAGTCAATCATGAAAAGGAAAAATAATTATCTTCTTTTATTCTGCAAGTTTCGCAAAAAAGAATTATAGTATATGACAAAACAAGTATAAAAATTAAAATATTAGAAAAATAGATCCATTTTCTTACAAATTTATTTATAAATGAATAGTTGCATAATTCATTATTAATTGAATCGATAGTCAATCATGAAAAAGAAAAATAATTATCTTCTTTCATTCTGCAGGTTTCGCAAAAAAGAATTATAGTATATGACAAAATAAGTATAAAAATTAAAATATTAGAAAAATAGATTCCATTTCCTTACAAATTTATTTATAAATGAATAGTTGCATAATTCATTATTAATTGAATCGATAGTCAATCATGAAAAAGAAAAATAATTATCTTCTTTCATTCTGCAAGTTTCGCAAAAAAGAATTATAGTATATGACAAAATAAGTATAAAAATTAAAATATTAGAAAAATAGATCCCGTTCCTTACAAATTTATTTATAAATGAATAGTTGCATAATTCATTATTAATTGAATCGATAGTCAATCATGAAAAAGAAAAATAATTATCTTCTTTCATTCTGCAGGTTTCGCAAAAAGAATTATAGTATATGACAAAATAAGTATAAAAATTAAAATATTAGAAAAATAGATCCCTTTCCTTACAAATTTATTTATAAATGAATAGTTGCATAATTCATTATTAATTGAATCGATAGTCAATCATGAAAAAGAAAAATAATTATCTTCTTTCATTCTGCAGGTTTCGCAAAAAAGAATTTTAGTATATGACAAAACAAGTATAAAAATAAAAATATTAGAAAAATAGATCCCTTTCCTCACAAATTATTTATAAATGAATAGTTGCATAATTCATTATTAATTGAATCGATAGATTAGACAATAAAAATATATTTCGTGATAAATAAGTTTCGCGGTGTAATGTTTGAAAAAGAAATGTTTCTGCGTTTCCCAGAGGCCCAGACAATTTTCCAAGTATTATTCTTCGATTCCTAGTGTCCCAAAGGGTGGCCAAGCGGTTAACTGGGTCGGGGAGTCCCCGGACTATATTCCTTGCAAACACGAAACCAATCGCGACACCTTCGATGACCGAACGGACGACTCGGTGGCAATAACGGGCGGTGGCTTTTGTGGATGAGGGGGTTAAGGGCCGCGAGGCGGACGACAGTTCCAGAATAAAACGGTCGAGGATTCGAGGGGACAGTTGTTGCGGAGGACGACCATCGTCCGGGACATCTTTCCTTTTATTGGCCATAAAAGCAATAATGCAACGCCATACGATACGCATGCCGACGCTGAAGTACGACAAAACGATACAAATGCCTGGATTCCTCTCGTCCTAACTTCAACCCTCCATCCCTTCTCGACGCGATGATTTCGACAAGCACGGAAGATTAGTCGTCGTTTTTCGCAGATCTGTGTTTGTGTTAAATAAATACAAACGAGATGATTTTTCGGACAGTTGCTGTAATAATTTATCCGTGATATTTATTGTATAGAAAGTTTAATGTTCTCCAAATGTTACGACAAACATTACTATTTATAAATGCGCATTACGGAATCCGACTCTATCGCGGAAACCTTCTTTTTAATTTCGTCAGGAAGAGCGAGGAAATTAAAGCAACGACGGATGAAACGATAATCGTTCGAGACCCGTTTCTCTCTCGGTTCTACGGTCTGCGAAGCTCATTTCGCGCTGTTTAAAAATCTCATGAAGACGAAACAAAGGACGAGGCGCGAGGCGTTTGGCATTAAACGGCTCTCGAAGGACGAAGGGCGACGTCGGGGAACGAAGAGGAAGGCGCAAACCCAAACGAGAAAGAGCGTCGTGATGACGTCTCCATTCCCCCGGAGTCGGCCTTTAAAAAAGCCGAGGGAAAGATTCTTATCAGAACGTTTTTCGCCTCGACCGGCCTAATTTACTTATGCTCCTCCCTTCGAGGCCTATTTACAAGTGCAAAATTGCCTACGTCCCCCGAACTTGCTCCTTACTTGTTCGCAGGTATGCATATTTTTCTTTCAGTATATATATATATATATAGTTTCGGTGTAATACCAGTATATTACCAGTGTAATATGTTATCGTTAGTAATAATTAGTTTGCTTCTATTAAGAAAAAATGCCGCGATGCAAATGAAATTTGTATTAATCAGACTTTGATTACAAAAAAGATAATATTATGCTTCCTGCATACGTACATTTTTATAAATCTTTGTCTATGATTATAATTTTCAAACAAATCTTTCTTTTTTGTAAATCAAGATATAGTTATATACCGCAGAAAATTAAATAAAACTTTCGAAGAAACTTTGAATTAATTACCTAAATTATATGTCTCCTCAATTTAACATTTTTACTACTTAATTTTTAAAATAAGAGAGAAGTGTTTTATTTTTTCTGAGATATGTTTGCACACTAATAATTTATGAAACGCTGTGAAATATTTAATGAAAAAGAAAACAATTAATGGGAGAAAAAAAACGTGTTTACTCCAATTTACGACAACAGGCATTGAACAAGTATTAACACCAATCGATAAACGGCGTGTAAAGAAGTCTTAAGCTTTGCTCGCGTCTCGATGTCCAGCGGGACCCTGAGAAGCAAAACGACACCTTGAGCCGAGATTACAACCGTCCGAATCCTCTTTTCTGACCCTTCTGTGCGGCATCTTCCGTGTCTTTACATCTGTTTTTGCGCGACGCGCCTCTTCGTAAGACTACTCGTCTTCTTACGTCACCTTCTTCCCCTGATTCTGTCCGCGCTACATGTTTCTCCGCACACGTACAGAACACTTCGTATATACGCGTATGCAAAATCCAACGTATACACGAGCGTTATATCTATATTCCTCGAGGGCGCAGAGAATACATTTCAAGCGGGAATACGATTATCTACGTATCGAGGGAAGATTCTTGTTGCGCTCGTGGATTTATTAGCGGAAATTAGAGCCGTTATGGTGGATTCTTACGGAACTTAGAGAAACGGAAGAGGTTGGGCAACGAAGACGCCGTTCATAAAAACAAATCGCGTCTAGATGGTCGCGCGAGGGAGACTATTTTTTTGTTTCAGCCTTCATGTTTCGATATTCGTGACAATATTGAAAAAAACTGAGTGATTTCTCATGTATCTTGAATTATTTTTGCGAGATATCATCGTTTAAGTTTCAAGTTTCTTTATTATTTTTTATATATTTATACTCTTTTATTAGATTCTTAAATACATTTTTATATTATTTTTTAGTTAAATTTTTTGTGTTCCTATGTGACATTCTATGCGAGAATCATCTTTCACTTTTTGATATTTCTTTTTATCTGTGAAGAAATGATGGGTTTAAAATCGTCGATAGTTATGAAAAAATTAGGGGAGATTTTTCAAGAGCTACGATCAAAGTATGATAAAATTATAGTAATAATCGGTCGAGGGATGCTCGGTGATGCGTGAAACGATGCGACTTTGTCCTCGAAACTGCGACACTGTATAATTTTCTTCGCGATATGCATCGTAGGGGTGGTTTTTTTTACGAGCGATTATCGTCGCAGCATCTTCGGAGGAGTATCTCTGGAACGTTGCTAAAGAAGCTGAGATTTGTCGGCGACGGACACGTCACAAGCGTGTAAAAGGGAATCGTATCATCACCGTAAACTGACTAACCATCCCTTCGAAGGGAGAAAAAATGCCGACGTTGTTAAGAAGGATTTTCAACCTCGGCGTTCTCTATCATCCTTTCTTTCTCGTTTTTTCTCTCCTTGTCATAGAAGGGAGTCTGTATATAAATATACATTGAATAACTCTTGCAAGCTCTTTGAATATTACTAATAGCAAAGTATCATCACGAGTTTTTATTTATTCTGTCATTTTTTAAATAATATATTGTCGATGTTTTCGCATTGATTATTTTACTTTTGAAGTATAACAAGTCAAAATGAAATTATTGATAGTTTTTTTGCGATTATATTTAAAATAAGCAGTTTTTGCGAGATAGGTGAGACTATGAGTGTTAAGATAATAATTATCTTTACGATAACGCAGTCTCGGTGTAATGTCCTTACATATTCCACTCGGACGAATATTTCATTCTAATGCCCTCACCCTTTTCAGGCTCTCCCTTCGCGAGAAATCGCAACTTTCAACCTCTGGAATACGGATTCTTTGCCACCTTTGTTCTCTCGAATTTTTCACACGCTCTCTTTTTCTCTCTTTGTCTCATACTTTCTACCCTTCCGTTTCTATCTCCCTCGCAAGTCTTATCCTTTCCTCAGAAGCAGGACTAAGACTTTTTTTTTCACTTTCCACACATGTTTCATGGGTATCAGTCGACTCGGTAGAAAGATTTGCAAGTTAAATGGCATAAACGTGAAGACTGAACTGCTATTTTTTAACTCTGTCTGCTTTTCGATCTGCTCGATAGAAGGAACGTATTGTATCATTTCAACTATCGAAATTTCTTTTACTATCTTATAAAAAAAGAATGTTAAAACCTCTACGCTTTTTTTTGGAGGATCAATATTAACACATTTTTTAATCATATTATTTCCAACTAATAAAGCTCGCTTATATGTAGGTGAAAATAATATTGTAATTATTCATCTCATAATGCGAATGCTCGTTCGCGCTAAAGGTTTAAGCGAATTGTGTCACACGCGGCGAATAGAACCTGCTCGCGAATAATATCCACCGCAAGAAAATAGATATCAATAATGGTCCCCTCGTGACGCGCGTGCCTGCTAATTTATTTCCCTATGAATATCCGAAAAGGCGCCCTTTCCTTCCAAAGACTACCGGAGCCGTTGTCTTCTGACTCGGGTGGGCGTTGTATGACCGGGACATTAAGACATTGTTCGCATGATTTACACGCCGATTTGCATTCACGCGTCGGCCATATATCAGGCGAATGCTATGCGTGAACTTGTGCGCTCGCACCTTTGCCACTCACTAAACTCTATTGTGAATTCATTACTTTAAGGAGACATCGCGTCTAGTCTAGAGTAGCTTCGCATCAAATAATCAGTTTCTAAGAATTCGCTTTCTAATTGTCCTTTTTCCAAAAATTTAGTTTCTAATTTTATTTTAAAGATATTTAAAAGGTTTCACAATAATTATATTAATACTACTGATAACAAAGAAGAATTATCTTTAAATTCTTTTGAAAAACAATCTCTCATTGAGCTTATAACATTCTCCGTATGGTGTATTTGACGTAAAAATTGACGCTAAAAAGCTTTATAGTAGAAAAAAGTACAATATTCTTTGTAATATCGCTTACGTCGTAAGCACTCACTCTGACGAGACCGTAAACTTATGGAAGAATGTAATTTAACAAGAAACAGAGCGGAGAGAGAAACGCGATGACCCTGAAGAATATTAGCGCGAGCTTGTTTCACAAGCTTGCTAGAGACGTAACCCTTCTTCTCGCGCGACGTCTAATTCGTATATATATATATATATACGCCTTCATCTACATGCGCACCTACACACACACACACACACATATACACAAAATCATACATATACACGTGTACATCTTGCGGGGATGGCAGGGCGCTCACGTGCGAGCGAGGCATCCTTCGCCAGGAGCTGAACAGCCACTGATGAACTTGAGTCATCGATCATCCAATTAGCCGGGTGATCAATCATCCCGCTGCCATTTGCCCCGAGCCTACCTACGGCCCTCGAACGGGTTACCGCTTGCTTACAAGCATGGTCCAGCAGCATCCTTCCGGCGTGGCCCGTTTCACCCGCTGGACGCCACCACCCGGCTTCGTGTAATCAACCCTTTTCAACGCGCTCACCTTCGACGTAACATTAACTGCTCCGCCTCCTCTCGACGCGACTTTTTCGTCTCACCTCGAGGCTCCTGGTGGCGATCAATATTTCCAGTGACATCGCGACAAACAATAATTATGTTACCCTGGACGAGTTCAGCAACGCTCGACTTTGTAACTGTTAACTTGAACATTTTGAGAGAGACCTTTATCATGAAAATAATAATAATCTTTAGCTGTTAAGAATATATAAATCGAATTGACAGGGTTTTATTCATATTTTTATAAGTATGATATTAAGAAATTATTGTAAATTGAAAATAAAAATATAGAATTTCTCTAATAATTTGTAAATTTAAATTGCATAAAACAAATTTAACATGCATTAAGATGTTATCTTTAATTTATGTTTGATTGACATGCTAAATAAAATTTGATAAAAATATTTCCAGTGACATCGCGACAAACAATAATTATGTAACCCTGGACGAGTTCAGCAACGCTCGACTTTGTAACTGTTAACTTGAACATTTTGAGAGAAACCTTTATCATGAAAATAATAATAATCTTTAGCTGTTAAGAATATATAAATCGAATTGACAGGGTTTTATTCATATTTTTATAAGTATAATATTAAAAAATTATTGTAAATTGAAAATAAAAATATAGAATTTCTCTAATAATTTGTAAATTTAAATTGCATACGACAAATTTAACACGCATTAAGATCTTGTCTTTAATTCATGTTTGATTGACATGTTAAATAAAAATATATTTCGAATAAATGATATAAACAAAGTAATTTTATCTAAATGTTAGAACAGTGTGTATTATCCGCATGTCTAATTAGTCCGTGTAATGTTCCGTATCAAAAATGATATATAAGACTTCTCGAATATATAGTGATATGGTGTTTCTAAGGAACGCCACCGTAGGCGATCGACGAAATACATTAACGACTGGAGAAGGTACACGAGAGTGAACACATTGGAATTGGTGTCTTCGCCTTCGTCTGGCAGATATTTCTCCCTTCCCAAACCCCTTTGCCCTTCCAACATATTCTGCTCGTTACCGTGTTAGCACGGTAACGCACTCCGCGTTAACTCGGAACGTCTTCGCTTCTCCGTTCGCGATCGGAGGGGGATGAAGACGCGTCGATACACAGGACGATATATCGGATAATAATGCGCGCGATATGACGCGTGAGTTGTTAATTCGCGCGTCGCGTCCGATGCACATGACGCGAACTCGCGAATCTTCCGCCCTACGCCCTTCACCCTTCGCGTTCCACGCGAACTCTCATTTCTCGTTCGTCTCTCCGATGTTTCCGCGCGACTTGCCGCCAATAGCTCGATCCCTCCCTTACGTTTTTCCGCGGAACAAAAAAATTTCCCGCTAAATCGACCGCACCTTGACCCGAGATATTGCTCGCAGTTGGCTTGATGCGATTAAAATCGAGATGCGCCAGGTTATCCTTTGGGGAGCTCTCCGAAATACAGAATTCAATTTTTAACGAATATGAATTAGCTTCTTGTTTAACAATTAAATTTCTGTAATAAAGAGGATCGCATATATTTTAGAGTATATATAATGAAAAAGTGACGATGTTACGTATGCAATGAATTTCTGAAGATCGTAAGATGCAAATTGTTGGTCTTGAGGATGGATAACGGGCTGAACCGGCCCCAAAAATCGGAGGACGAGGCTCACACTCTCCGTATAGCCGCGCCATGTTTAATTTATGCTGATAGATCTTTACATTCCAAATTGGCTTTTAAGCTCCATTTATTTAAAGGCACATCGGGCTCTACGTAGGTAGCGACTCGCTTATTGGCTGCTAGCTGCGTCTACCTGCGAACCAGCAACGCTCTCTCTCTCTCTCTCTCTCTTCTTCTCGATTTATATCTATTTCCATAATTTCCTCTTAGCTGATAATTCACCACCGTCGACGCAATGTTTCCTCCCTCTCTTTCAGAATGCTCACCTCGGAGCGTTCGTTGTTACGTAGGTACAGGAACTGGCGCGACCCCTTCCTCTTTTCTCCATCGCGGGGTTGCTTATTTCTTCGTCGTGCTCGACGGATTGTAATATTAATACTTTACCTAACGTAATATAACAGTTGCATTTTTATATATCAACTTTATTAATCGGAATATTAACTGCAGTTATAAAAAATAATATATGTATATTCTCTTATAATTAATAATATAAGATTAGTTAATGCAGAGAGAGAGAGAGAGAGAGAGATGAATATATTTTGACTTTCGAAATGAAAAAAAAAAATACATTATTATTAAGCGAAGAAGATTGATGAATTATGCAATCGAATATTATAAATCGCGTATACCGATCATCTGATGATAGAAACACGAGATAGTAAATTTCGAAGACTCGTTACGCATGTGTTATATATATATATATATTTCTTTGGCAGGGAAAGATATCTTAGAACTTTCAAGTTCATCAAGTTGGCTCGTCACGTGTATGCGCTTCGAGTACTTAAGTTCTTATGCTTAGGAAAATATTTCCCGAGAGGAGCAGCGCGGTAACCAGAGCCGCGTTTCTGGCTGGCTGCTGCTACCTTGAGGTGCCGGGCGGAAGATGATGCTGGGCGGAAGCCAAGGGTGGCTCGAGACCACCCGTCGCGCGCTAAGCCGATAGGCCGTGAATCTATGGGGTGGGCGCGGGAACGAAAACCTAAGTGTCGGGCGGAAAACGTCTCTTTAATGCTCTTAGCGTCGTCACGCTACTTCTGCGAGCTCCCGCTTTCCGCGCGACTCTTCTCTTCCTGCGACGCCGCGAATAAATATACGCCGACGTTCAAATTACAGCGAACGTCCGAGCGAAAGTTTCCGGTGTGTTCCCTATTCGCTTCAGAAGATATTTTTCTAGAACCATAAAAATAATAAATTACGCGCGCGATGAACGCTGCGTGCGTAAAATATATTATTCTCTAAAGTAGTTAAGATTCTGAAACTTTTGCAGAGAGAGAGAGTATCGCACAATTTTGATCAAAATAATTGTATAAAAAGGGCAATTTTTTTAAACAAATTTTTTATTGTATGTAAAATATTCGTATGTATTTGAATTGCAATTTTCAAGCTATCTTTCGTCGAACTCAATCTCTGCCTCGCTTTCTCTCTCTTTTCCGTCAGAGTTATCTCCCATGAGTGTGTCCATCGCGGTAGCGCATTCACACGTTTTGAAAGGAGAGTTTAGCGACGCTTTCGCACCAGCTTCGACGAGGCAATCCCTCGTCGACGGTGGTCCCTGTCACTGCGTGCCCGTGACAGCCGGCAATTAACAGCTCCGGACTCTCTCTCTCTCTCTCTATCGGCGTGCCCTCGCTAACGCTAGAGCGCTATACGCTAGACGTTTCGCTTAAATAATTGTCCTCCCGTCGGACGGTTAAGACACCGATTTGCCGGCGACATGTTTTCTCTTTCCCGTGCCATCGTTTTCTCTTCCTCCTGCGCTCTTTCGATCTGGGCTGGGTTCTCGTCACCACCCGCGACGCCAGTCGATAACAGTCGTCAATTTGGCCGTCGTGTTTTCCGATTATTCCCGATTTATTCCAGACTCCCGTGGGACATTCCCTCTCGCCTCTCTCGCCGATTTATCTTGCGCGCCTCAAGAGAGAATGGTGATAACCGATGCGCAGCCGTACTCGATGTGCAGTGGCAAACGTGCCCTCCGTGGTGATCAGCTGTTCCATTCGTATCAATTTTCTTTCGCATTGGAAATTTCTTATCGATTCATCTCAATTACGAGAGAATTAGGTGGCTCGGGGACCTCTTCTCGTCTCTTCGCGTCTGCGACGGTGGTGTTTAAAATGATTTAACTGCCGTGCGCTACCTTGCCGAGGAAGTACGGTACACTATTCCCAGGAGCGAAGGAAAGCATCCGTCGTTAGATAAATGGGATGTTTTATCTGGCATTACGACTTTTTACTTGAGCTCCGATTATAAGGGTGCCTTTCGCGGGGAACGAAACGATCTCCGTTGGTGCGCCTTCAGATCAACGTCAGACGATTTGCGCTTTAATGGTACAAGTTGCACGAGCAATCGTTATTTCCGAAAGTTTTCTGTCAAAGAGCAATGACAGTTTGAAATGAAGAAAATCACCAGATTGGTAAAAACAAATGGTACTTATTTTATCGCGATGGGAAAAATGTATTTACGAAATGTCGCGCGTGAAAATCTAATAATATTAAGTAAAATGAAAAATATATATACGCGGAAGTAAATGAAACATGAAACTTTTTTTTATCAACTTTTCTCCCGACTATGTCTTTTTTGTGTCTGCGTCAAAATTGAAAAATCTATATTTTATTATGCGATTATGAGAACTAGCAACAACTTTTCACGACGATATTATTAAAGTTGCATCCGTATTCGTTGGATCGGAGGTAACTTTGAAACGCGCCGGGTGATGGTTCGGCGTGTCGTGATGGAGATATTACGTCGTGAGGCACGAAGCGAGGCGCGGCGTTTCTGATGACGAGGTGAAAAACGAATAAACGAACGAGCGTTACTCCCCTTCTCTCCGACCTAACACGGTCATCCTAACTTCGTTAACCGGCAGTACACTGTTTGTACGGTAATCGTACGCGAAGCGAGAGGAACGGACAGAGGGAAAAAGAAGGGTGGACCGTGGGCCGCTATACCACGTCTGGACCTCTTACGCGCTGTTTAACTTATCCATTTAAAACTCAAACACGCGAAACAATTAATTAGTAATTAACGCTGCTCGGAGCAAAGAGAATAGAAGAGAGAGAGAGACAAGTGAACGGCTGTACAGGTGGATAGGGCGTTCTTCTTAAAGGTTCTACCACCCTCAAAAAGGAGATATTGAATGGGTAGCAAGAGGCTTCCGCGCGAATGCAAGAAACTTTAAAGTTGGAAACTTTAGTTCTGCTGTTAGCTTCTAATTAGCGGACAAACAGCCGGCCTCTATTGCTAGCCTGCAGAAAAGAAATTGTAAACCGAATGGCTACTTACACGTTAATTTTTTATCCGATTCTCTTTTTTTACTCAAAGTGCAAAATTAAGGATAGACATATCAAGAGTTATTTAATTAGAAAGTTATTAAAAATTTCAAGAAACAAAAGAATTATCGACTTATCTTCTTATTTTTCTGTTACCCCAATCACATTATTACTTTCATGCATGATACTCGATAATATTCCATTTACCGGGGAAACGTAATGCGCTCGACTTTGGAATCGCTGGTTCCTGCAACCTTCATTCCTTTTCCCTCTTCGCAGATTACCTGTCACTCCGCGCAGCCGGATTAACCGCTACTTGCGGCATTATGAAAACGTTGGCGTTAGCAACGTTTACTCACGAAACGACAAACGCACTCATGCCGTGTAGGTTTTGCATGGACGGCAGCCCTGTATCGGTCTTGAACGGCTCGGCGGGTCGCGTCGCGGGTTGGTTATAGAAGTGGGGGATTGCCTGGGGTGGCGAGTCAGGTCACCGTTGGTGCGAGGGTTTCAATATGCTTCGACGGTAGTTACAGTACCCTCTCCGGACCACCGCAGATCGGTCTAGGCGGTGAACGGGTGGATGGCAGAGGGTGGTAGAGGAAGAGGAGGACTATCGTGCTGCGGTATCGGTCGCCTTGGTTATTTAGGAAACCATATCAAAGTTTGAGTTGGCTGCCTGCCGCTGCTGCGCACCCTCCTATCGGTGCCCCCGCCTCTGGACAATGAGGTCTCTTCCGGTCTCGTCGAGGTCGCCCTTGACGTTCGTTACAACGCCGAATAACGGTATCTAAAGCCACTGGAATGGCGACGGAGTGTATGAGAAAATGCGTTGTGCACGTTGTAGAAATTTGCCGCTCCGAGCGAATTGCTTTCGTGAATATCGAGACTATCGAGAATTTTCAGAACGGTAATGGTATGTCTATCAAAACTCTCTTTCTTTCTCTGACATAAATTATATTATCATTTTTTAGAGACATTTACATTATCGAAAGAATAAGTTCTCTTTTAAATTGACAGGCAATTAAGAATTACTTTGCACAAATGACTTGTTTCATCATATACATATATCATCGTATCGACATAAGATAATTAAAGGAATAAAAAAGTCATTCGAGGAAAAAATAAAATATATTTGCGTAAGCGATAATGAGTCGAAGGAATAAGCAGGTGGATGAAAAGTCGGTACACATCGTAGTTACACTAAGTTTGCGCATTTCTCGCGGCAACGTACCGAGGACCAATGGAAGACGACGTGTTACCGCAGCGAATTGTAGAGCGAGAAGAGGAGATGGTTCTTCTAGTTTCCTGCCAGGTCCGCGGGTTCTTCAGGAAGGGTCTAGAGATTTAATTAAGGCAAGGCGACGGGTAGAAAGACGAGTCGCTACGTCGTGTAAACTCGAGCTCACCCGCGTTGGGCCCCTCTTTCTCCTACCTCGTTTTCTGTCCTCGTTTCTGAAACGAGTCGAGTCGGTTTTCCTTCTCCGCGCCATTCGAGAGGATCTCTCTCGAAAACTCGTGAGAACGCTGCACACGTCTAGAGCGTAGATCTTGTTCGGCCGAGCGTGTGCGTCAAAGTTCGTCAGGCTACTCGGATTTCCAGCGTCAGAAATTCCCTCCAAGAGGGCCATGTCTTATTGCGACTTTCGTAAATCTTGTCACGATGTGGAAACATTTCCAAGTAAGCGAGACGTATGATTAAATGGCATAGAGATGAAGGACTCGTGGTGTATTTTATGAATTTATTGTAACATGAAATGTTCATAAGAGAAATTTATAAGCACTTTTTTTTACCAAACTTTCTTTACCTTAAAATACCTTATTATAACGAAACCATTGCACGCCGCGTTTGATCGAACGGAGTAATTATCTGCAAGATTATAAGTTTCTTCTTAGAAGCTCTTTTACCTCACGAGCGTTGAACTTGCCGACTCTCTTTATTCAAAGTCCACTTCGAAACAGTGTGCAGGCATCATATACCTCGCGGTTTCAGCGTCAATAATTTGCAAAGGCTGCGGGGCAGATTCTAACCGACTGATTTCACGCATCTGGCGTTTGGTGGTTTAGTCTGGTCCGTCTTCAGAATGAGAGAATCGCCGAAAGATGTTGGAAACAAGAGAGAAGGTGAAAGACACACACACACACACACAAATTGGCGCGAGAGAGAGAGAGCTGGAGCTGGATGGCGAGAGGATGGGCGGATGAAAGCAGAGGGCGAGTGCGGGCAGTCCCTGCCTCGCCGCCGTGGTGGTCCCGTGATCAATATTCCTTACCCCCTTTGCCTTGGCTTACCCCTCCGGCACGATACGGGTGCCCCTTACCTCGTGGAAACCCTCCTTCCATCCATACACCCGCTACCTACGCCCCCGCCCCCTCAGGGGAGAACCCGGCAGAAACCCCTGAAACCCCTCTCGCACCCTCGTCTTAATTAGGAGTCTGAATCTGCGGCGGACACGCGTATAAGGGTAGGTCGGTGGAGGGTGGATGGTCGGGCGACGGAGCAAATCCGTAGACGAGCCTCGTGTCCGAGACATTATTCCCGACTTCGTTCGCGATCGCCCGACGTCACGGCCACCCTTTTTATTATTCCCCGAGATAAACACATTTGCGCGTCTTTACTCGGCCTAGCAGGAGGGGATCAACGCCGGCCGGTCCATTTTCTGGACGAAAGAATTTCGCCGTCCCGGCATTTAACGCGCAATTAGCAACAACGCGAGCCCCTGTTTTCATATTTCTTGCGTTCGTCTCCGAAACGCAGATAGTTTCATTCGTTTCCGCAAAAATCCAACTCGGCAAACGCATTTCGGATTATCAGTTTTTAGGGATTTTTTCAAGACTCTTTAACAAGCTACTTCCGTAACTGCTTTTACATAAATTTCATATTATTTGATACTAATTTGATTCTATGCAAATTGTAATGTAAGTAGGATTACATCGATTTCGTTGTGTTTTATTCATGATATTCACCGTAGTGATTTTTATCCGTACAAAGATCTCTCTTAAATTTAATTTAAAGTGTGCCAAAAATTATTTTGACAGTGTACTCTCGTGATTGCTTCGAAACAATTAATCATAGTGAGCGAACACAGAATTTTACGCGACTTAAATTCGCTAGGAATATTTACATGCGTGGAATATATATAGAACAGCACATGGAAGGGTAAGCTGGTGAGGCTGAACCGAGAGGATATTGGGGTTAGGCCATTCATTGGATTATGGGAATTCGGTGGTACTCGTCGAAGGGAAAGGACTGAAGCTCGGCTGCGCGATCGAGGACCACTTCACGTGCATTAGTCTGGGTCATAAGGCGCGTCCATGAGATTCAGAACGCGAAGCTTCGAAAGAAATTAAATATCTTCGCATCGAAATTCTTCATTGTTCAATATCATTGAATAAAAAATCGAATATCTTTCTTAATTTTTTCTTACTGAATATTACTCGTGATATATGTAAAAAATATATAACTGATTATTAAATTCACGTTGAATTGTTCGTTTCTATATACGGGAGAAAGCAGTAGAGAAATATACTAATAATATATTACGTTAAAATAAAATGTGGGAAAGTACATTTGTTTGCGTACAAACTTTACAAATATTTGACACATTTGACAATTTTAGAGAAATAACTGGTATCTTTCTTTTTTCTTACAGAGCCGTCTCTTGCGAGGCGGGAATATCCCCGCCAAATCATGAACAAGGTAAGTACAAATGATCTGAGTGAGTACGCGTAGAATATTTTTTGTTTTAACATGAAAGGTTATAATTATAACGCAAAGGCATGGGAATAATATCGAGAATATCGTTGACGATTCGACAATTATCTGGAATCGGTTTAATATGAAGTACTTATCTTGATAATTGGATAAAGGAACATGTAGCGTCATAAGCGAGGATTTGCATCTTTCATCGAAGTGCCTAGCAAGTCAGTTACTAGGGAGGATCGATCTAACACCTTTAATTGGTTTTCGTGCGCCGCGACTCTAACATTGCGTGTTCATATCTTTAGTTCAACGTCTCTGCTTACCGATCAACGAAATCTTACACGAGTACCTTATGCGATTGCATACTAATAATCACGATATACTCAAGAATGTGCATTATATTTTACAATGCGCAGTCTTGCTTTTTTCTCGAGAACAAATTATTTAAACGCAGGAGTTTTGTCTTCAATTTCAAAATGTATTTTTTCGTATATATCGCTTTCATATTCTTATTTATTAAGGCATTGTCAAATAATTAATTGATAAGGAATAAAAATAAAATAGTATTAAAAGGAAAACAAGTAAAATTACTATTAGGCATCCTTACATTAAAAGATAAATTTCTTAGTTTTTAAAGATGAAAAATATGATGCAATTAAGAAATTTGTCAAAAATACTTGTCACGTCGAAAAAGTCGTTTACATCGACGTGTTAGTTACTTAGAACGTGTATATATAACTTGAGCGCCTCATTTGTAGGCCTTTTATGCGCCGTCTGCCTTTCCTCATTATGCATTACACATGAGAAAACTTGCTTGGAATCTCTCTCTCTCTCTCTTCATCTCTCTTTCTTTCCCATTTTCTTTCTTTTTCACTCTGTCGTTCCTCTCTACCATCTTCGTTCCGAGGGTGCCAAACCATCACCTACCACATTCTCCGTCTCGCCCGTTTCGTACTTCGGCTTCGTTATAAACTTTTAATGACGGCAAAGCCTAATCGAGAGAATGAACGAGCATGCCCGGCCTCGCGAAACTACCAGAGAAAAATGACGTTGGATCTCAATGTTCAATACTCAACCAGCCAACCGTCACTTCGGAAAAAAAAGAACACGCTCAGGCAATTTGTAATAATTGCTGTGTGCTGTAATTTTTTAATTATCGTGGTTAATTTATTAATATATCATACAGATAAAATACATGAATGGGGATATTACAATAACGTTTAGTATTTATTGTGATGTTACCATAATGTATGATTAATTTTTTTTTATGAGACAACTCTAATAAATGTAATAAAACTGTTAAAAAAAGAGGGTAGGTAATTCAGTCGTATAAAATAATTTTATTTATAAGTATGAGAAAAGATTATATTTATATCTAATGCATTGCACTTTGCAAATGTCAGTTTAATTAAAACAGATAAGAGAAGATATTTTAATTAAAAATAAAAAGGATTACGTTATACATAAAGGAGAGAGCTACATCTTCATTTTTATCTGTTTCTCGGCACTCCCTTTTATAAAGTATTAATATTGATGCCCACTCAATAATCGATAGGCACGATACACAATATTACATAAAATATACCGTGATAAGTGCAAGCAGGAAGTTGAAGTTTGAGCTCGAGTTTGCGCGCGCGGGTGAGGTGCTTTCGATTTGCAACAAATCATTCAGCGTTTACACCCGGCTGCCCGTCCAGTTGAATTAAACTTCCACCGAGAACTTCGTTCTCTGCTTACCCCGGCTCGGAGGTATACATATACACTGGGTATAGCTAACGGTCTGTACCTACGAACTGCTTCTCGAAGTTCGCTCTCGGTGCCTTCGTGCGAAAGCAGTTAGCTGTTTGACGTAGCGCTATGCTCGTTACGGACATGTCGGAATTAACATGCTCATGTACGATGTTCGCGAATCGAACAAATTCAAGCGATAAATAATATTCGGGAATTTCATATTTTTACATGTTTATTTCTCTAACTTTCTTATCCCTGTAACGCTAGAGTGATTATATAAGCTATAGAAAATATTATTTTTAATCGAGGAAGTTTAATCATTAGAATCATCTACTTCTGGAAGAATAATGATTATCACGTGCACTTGAAATTTATTAGGAAAAATTAGATATTTGTGTAGGGACTAAATGATGAAAGTATATATATCAATTGAATTTCTTTACGCACTATCGCTGGTTCGTATATACTTTTTCGTATAAGAGCTACAGTTTTTTCTTACCCTCGAAAAAGGGAACGGTGACATAAACCCGTAACGTTCGACTCCTAAAGCACGATTAAACTAATCCTTACTTATTTGTTCCTTAGTGCGTACGTCCTACTGCTATTAGATATATCTCTTGATCGTTGCTTACGACTTCTTTGGGAATGGTCCTGCGGAAATTTGGCAAGACCCAAAGTTTTTTTGCTTTCCGTATTTCATTATTATCCCGTAATGTTACAAAATTTATCAAATATCTCGTGTGTATTAAAAATCTCTAAAAGTAAAATTTGCCGAAAAAAAAAAATGATTCAGTAGCTTAACATATTTATATAATAATACAGCGTATAAATAATACATTAATTTAACATTAAAATCTAGTTTTATAAAATGGCTATGTCTGGCAAATTTAACTTTGAAATTTCATTGTCGCAAGCACTACTCATGAAATAAACGTATCAGGGGTTCTTTTCCAGAGGCGTTTAAAGGAGTACCAGTGTATACCGTGCGCCATTTAGTGGCGGCACTCTTTCATAAAGGACCTTAATAAAAATCCCAATCTAAACAAGCTTAATTTACGTCCGCCACATAATTACCTACCCTGAGGCAGGACTCCCCTCTGCCGCGAACTACCTCCGGCTCACTCCGCGGGAGAAAAGGAGAAGGAGGAGATGGAGAATGGGGACGAAGGAAGCGCGCACGTCGAGAGCGCACTGAAAAATCTAAGAGGCTTAAAGCATTAAAAGGGTTATATAACATTCATTACCAGCGGGTCAGCCTTTGTGAAATTTCCCTTGGAAGCGCCTTCACTCGGTGGACACAACCTTCTCGCCCCCTTGATTTCTCTCCGTCCAACCCTCTCCCTTACGGTCGCCATCTTCTTCTAGTCGTTTCGCGCTCTCGCTCTTTCGCAGCGTCCCTGGGGGTGCGGAATAGTCACGTGACCGCGCCGTCGTCCGGCACGAGGAGGGACGGGATGGAAAGTGGCGGAGAAAGGAGAACAGAGAGGAGGGTCCGCCTCTCTGATGAAGATGTCGCACACGCCGGGGACCCCGGCGAGATTACTCGGGTTAGAACCTGCGGACCCTGGTCAGGGCACATGCTAATTGCTTTATTTGACATCAAGAAATAATGTACTGCTGTTTCCCGGTATGCCGCGTTGGGAACTGCGCGAGGAAACCGATGCTCCATTTTCCCTCGCTTCTTCAATTATTTCTATAAAGTTTCGATGCATTCCATAAAATAACATTTTTTTCAAAAATCACATCTCGCCCGGTATAAATGTGGACGTTAAAACGCGCGCTAACCAATTTTTATTCCGCAAATGTACAATAATCAAAGGTCGAAAAAAAAGGTCTGTTTGCGCGTGTTTTATTAAAGTAATAATTTTTTATCGTTGTAACTTTTCAAGAGGCGTGACGCGCTACCTTCCATTCCGCGCTATACGTGGAATGCAAAGTACAGAGCAGTCGGTTGTAAAAAAGACTTATGCTTTCACTTTCGACGCTATGTGACTCGATGGATCCAATTCATGCAGCTACGTGATGCGACTGGTTACGTCAGGGTGGTCAACTAAAGGCCGGACCTAATAACCTTTAGTCGGGCCAATAAACATTCTTCCCGGTTACATATGACGGAATTTGTATGCCAAATCGCGTATATTCAGTAGACGGCGGGGCACGCGCCTCTCTCGTAAATATGCCTTCGGTTGGCAAAGTGTTATTGAGCGCGGAGGTAAAGGGAGAGAAAAGGGGGCTTTAGGGTCGGTTCTGGGGTCGCCAAGGGTGCATTTCATCTTCGGAGGCGTCAGCTCAGAGACCGATCGACTATACGGCCGACGTTGGATCATCCATCTTTTATCGAATCGGACCTGATGGCCAGGTTCGCTGCCAACATCGCGGACTCGCAACTTTTGCCTCTCTCCGAAGACTCCGCGTATCGTATCCAAGCGTATACATCCACATGTAAATAATGGACAGAGTTGTTTCGACGCGGCAGCTTGTCAAACTTTCTACTCGTCTCGCGACGCAAAAAGCTGCTTCTCCTTTTATTAATATCACGTCGACAATGAAAGCGTTTTCGCAAAATAAAGACGGTCCGATAAGTCTGAAGATCGGACTTGCAATATATTCAACCGCCGTAATACGTTTCCACCGGTATATATGCGATTTAATAGTGATCAATGTTCCCTGGATCGAGCCATCCATCTCACATAGAATGGAAATCCGACATTCGGTGCCAGAAACCGTTACAACCATCTCAACTTTCGTCTCCGGTAGCGTCCATCATGCCAGGATAGGACACGCTCTCCAAACCAAACATACGTTAATATACATATATCCCGGCGTCCGTGAAAAAAAGTTGAGCCGATGATCGATGTGTATATACCGTTCGTTCATAATAATTCTTTCCCACTGCTAATCATCAAAATAAGCCGTACCGAATATAATGGCCTTTTCTCGGCAAAGGTACGAGTGGAATCTTTTATACAATTTTACAATTTCTTTCTGCAAACTAAATTGTATTAACTCGTCAAATTTAATGCAATCTTATAAAACATGTGATAGATAATTTCAAGTTAATTTAATATAAATATCTTCCTTAGCTTTCTGGGTGCACAAATCAAATTATCCGGTGATCGATCAATTCTCGACTTTTTAATTTCCAATTCTCTAAATTAATCAGTCATAGTCGGTCATGAAAAGTGTCGCGTTAACATACTTTATTAATGACGATGTAGTATACTCGTGAAGCGGTTGAAACAATAAGTCGTGCCTTAACCGAGAAAATGTAGCGACACAGAAAACCGAGGTAGTGCTGCGGGGAATGGCGAAGGATGTGAGGCTATTTTTGCGGTTAACGGGGAATAATTTAGGGACGGATAATACGCCGAGGCCGTGCAATTTGGTGTCGACGACGGAAGAGAGTGCGTGCTCGTTTTCATACACTTTCTCGCGGGAGGGGACGAGACCGACGTGTAACGGAGAACGGGGGCTCAGGTGTTCCATGGGATAATAGGCGACATCATCCTTGCTTCCCCGATCTTCACCCCCGGTACTTGTACCACATCGTCAAACCCTGATCGATGTAATATTCACGCTCGATACACGTCCCAGCTTCTGTAACTTGCTACGCTCCATACCTGCAAGTTTTCCCTCGAATCTCATCAGCGCCCTTTCGCGTCTTCTCGATACCTTCGCCGTCGATAATGTCATGACAGTAACGCGCCCGTTATACTTCTTGTCATTCATCATATTAGATTGATAAGAAAATATACATTCTGTTCCGAAGAGGAACAATTTGAAAACAGAGGCATCATATAATTTCAATATCCTCTGTTCACTTATTTATTCCACATATATAATGTAACTTTGTTTTACGGAATTACATGTACATATAATATCACATTATACTCATTCGAAGATATGTTGTTTTCGGAGAAGAGACGGTAGCTCTGGCTCGTATTCTTCACGAAGAACGTTTTAACTCGCGTTTCCGGTCTCGTCCGTCGGTCAACTAATGTCAAGCTCTTTTCGCGTTTGTAACAAGCGTAGGCGGCAGGGTGTCGGTTACTACCCCCGCGTATACTCATTGCGCGTGGTAAACACCCCTCTTTTGTTGGCGGTAGGTCGGAGTTAAGCCGAGGTCTCCCATTAGCGCCGCTCGGAATTACAAAAATAACACTTGTCCCTGCAGCCGGGCGCCCACGGGCAGTCCAGTGTAGTTAAGTAAAATTAAGCTAAAATTTCCGACGAGCCGCGATGTACATTCAACCCCTTTTCCGTCAGCTCGTGGCGGCCGCGCGTACGAAGAGCTGGCCAACCCTCCGCTGACCAACCCCCTTCCAGGGCCTCCCCCACGAACCGGTGGGTCTCTCTTTCCGCGTATACGTTACACTTCACGCTGCCCCTTTATGCTCCGTGAGCATTAAATATTTACCTTTCGATGAATATGCAAATATAATTATTTACGCGCAATTTAGACGTTTTTACGCGTGACACTCGTCTTCGTCGCTCATCGACGCACTGGCTATTTCAAGTACAACGTTCTGGTCTACTCTTCTTCATCGTTTCAATCCAATAAGATATATCGTTGCAGTCTTATAAAATAAAATTGCTCTTTCGAGCAGAGATATTCTTATTTATATTAAAAATTATGAAATTATTGTTCAACGAATATATTTAGAGCTGTTGTATCTCGGAGATTTAAATCCAAAAGACCCAGTTTCAGTATATCATTTTCAAGGTTCCAATCAAATTATATCTGCCGGAGAAACAGGAGCCGAGGAGTTGCTGTCAGCTCGTTCTTATCCCGCCGTCTTTCTCCGCAGGATTAACCTTTAACGTTAATTATCCGCCGGCGTACCCAGGGATAGAGATCCCAGACTAGGGCGGCATCAAAGAAGCGAGTGTTTAGCTGCAATATCTTTCCGCCGGGCTGCACATTGGGTGACCAAAAAAGGGGGCCAGAGATTCAAAAGGTGACGTCAACGGAGATAATTCGGCGGTTAGCGAAGAAACTAAAGAAGTCCACTTCGAGACTATATTTCCACTTCTTCTTATTTATATTACTCTAATGAGGAAAATATGACATATTGTTTCAGATTGAAAGACCTATATATAAGAAAGTAAAACTTGTTTTTAATTATTTATTGCCGTCTGCTTTCCATACTTAATTTAAGAGGACTATAAATATTATTTCTTTAAGACAATCGAATCGATAATACTAGCAAAAAAACTATTTAGCGAAATTTGCTCGCACCATCGTAATAGTAACGAATTATTGATCACCTTGAAACATATATTAGAAATGTTCGTCAGCCACGTTTTGCATTTCTGGCAAACGACTACGTGGCCAATATGTCTAAATGGAAAAGCCTAAACGGAGTACGTATTTATTGTTTAAGTCGTGGCATAATTACTCCGACGACTAGTGTCAGACAGGATGCAGCTACGCAGACAAATTGTATCTAATGACCATACGTCGATCATCCTCCGAGTCGAGCAAGCGTTCCATGACTGCGTATTCGCGTTGCTGTCGTTAGCATCCTTCCGACTCGACGGCCGACGTCCTACGGCGAACAATTTCGAGCGCGGCGAGCGAGCGACGAAGGGAAAATGTATTCGAGAGTTTCCAATTTGCGGTTGCGGCCTGGGTACAGAATACGGGGAGCGCGGGTGGGATTGGTCGGCACTGGCACTGAAGTGCGCGGCGCGGAGCTCTATTATGGTAATTATATGATAAATACAACAAGGCCTTGGGCGCTGTCTTCTCCTTCTCGGTCTCCTCTTTTCAGTCACGGAGGTCTCCTCTTCTCCATCAGCGGCAGGAATCTCGCGGCTTCGTCCCCGCGTCTTTCTCCACTCTCTATACCCGAGGTATTGTCGCTCTTCTCATCCACCTTCTTCTCATTCCGCGTCACTCGTTCTCGTTCAGCCCACGAGCGAGCATTGGCGGTTTGCCTTAAAATACGCGACTCCTCTCTCCTTGCGCGGAATGCAATTAATCTTATTCCCTTTCGATCTCGCCTTCTCTCGCGGCGCCCGTCCCAAAGGGATGAGTAACGTCTCTGGGAGAAGTGTTGCCGACTTAATGAAGTACGACTTCTAATGCGTCGATGTACTCGACAGAGGGAGGCTAAGAAAGACGCGAAGAAGGCGAGTCATCCGGAAATCCTAGCTAACACTCATTTTCATTATCACGTTTACCGGTCGTTTCTTTACGCCGGCAAAGAGAACGAATTAGATACTATCAGAAGCCAAACACTTCCGAAGGCTCGCGGTTCTCTGCTTCTTTCCCCATGATTACAACGTTATAAATAATTTGTTCTTCGTTTAAAAATAATATGAATTGATTAATTGAATCGATTGTAGGGTACTTAAGGCAAATTAAATTTTGTTCACACTTTAATATTCCCATCTAGTCTGTTTCTGGCAAACAAGAAACTATCGTTAACCTTCAACGATGCCGCCGCTGTTTCGGTTGCCGCGACGGCAATGGCTTATCTTTCCACTTTAGACGATTGTTCGAAACTCCATGTATCGCCGTGCTCGGTCGGTTCCCCGCTAACAAGCAACGGCGACGACGTCGAGCATTAAACGCGACGCGTTCGCGGCGTAAACTAATATTCCTCTCGGGCGCAGAGGGGTGAATCGCGGCGCTCGCGCGCGCACAGGCAGGATCATTATAAATAGTCATAATTACAACAGTCGCGCGTGCTTAATTCAATTAGGCTGATTAACGTTGTACGCTGCAACCCCGTCTCTCTCTCGGCAACGCAACGGCAGCCGGTTCAGAGTTCGGGGTCTGGTTGGTCCTGAGGGCAGAGCACAGCAGTAAAATATACGCGGTATCCTGGCCAGGATCCCGGGACTGCGGCGCCACGGTATTATGCTTATGCATAGACAAGTTATAGCCCGGCTAATATGATTATCTCTTCGACGGAAGGCAGAGCGAACGCGGAAGAGGGACTGGTTGCAGCAGCAGCAGCGTCTGCAACTCGCTCTTCTGCGCGAGTTCGTTCGATTATTATCGAGAAAACGAAAATGAAAGAGAGTATTTTCGCGTATTTAGCTAACATAAATTTGCATTTTCCAAGTAAGCAGTTTTATCGTAACGAGTTTTAGTTCCAGATGCAATTCCAGTGATATTTTTCAACTTAGCGATCTGAAATTGTGTTCTGCATAGAAAAGAAAAAAATATATGATTGGATATAGAATATTTATCCACTCGCTATTTCAATTTTTTGTAACGCTCTAATATTGATCTTGATTTATTAGAAATTAAAAATACGAAGTGTATCTTAAAATTTGGAGCATTCGTTTAAAAGATAGATTAAAAAATAGCAGATAAATATATATTAATAAATCAAAGTTCAAGCTAAAAACTACAACTCTGAATGTACAATTCTGAATGTACTTTTCCATGTGAAGCACGTACCTAATGTTATGTCAATATTTTATACAATATTACCTCGAAAGACACTTTTGTTTCCCGATTGGAAATGTAATAAAAAAAAATTAGAACGAGAAAATGGCGAGATTATTAATGATCGGAGGGATACGAAGTAAGAATGCGAAGGGTGCGTCGTTTGGATTTGTCGCGGACGGGATCGAAGCCGAATAAATTAGCCCCTCCGCGAGAGCGCGGTCGAGATATAAAATTTTGAATATGAATGGACGGTTTTGCATCCGTGATGAGCTCTTATTCGGGAAACAAAGCGCAGCTGACGAGAACATATGTAGATGAAGGCGGGCGCGAGAAATCCATAATCCGTCGTATCCTTCGGCTTCTTAAACGCACCCGCGTCCTTCGACGTCGTTATAACAACCTAACTCGATTAATTCAATCGTGTCTCGACACGAGGAGAAACACACACGCGAGCTTTCTTTATGTAGATTTTTATATAAAATCGTGTGTGTTTCGAAATGTTAGTTTTGTCGCTTATTTTCGTTTTATGCAATTTGCGTTATGAGAGATTGTGGGATATCGTATTATAATTAAAATAATCTAATGAACATTGGCCAAACGAAGCCTACGTTGACGTGGCTCGTTTCCCATCGATGCCTCGGCATGGCGAAGGGGATAAAGAGGGATGAAGAGAGGAGAGACCTCTCTCATCTCGTCTATCCCTTCCGCTAAACTCATCACCCACCGGTAATTCCATCGATGCTTTAAGGATGGAGGGTCTCTTCAAGGGATGTAGTCGTGGTTGTAACCTACTAAAGCGAGCTTAACGAAGAAATAGTTTCATTCGATATATTAGCGCGTATGCATTTTTATATACAAGAAACGTTTCTCTCTCTCTCTCTCTCTCTCTCTCTCGAAATGAAAATGCATTGATAAGTGTATCCTTTTTGAAATGAATGCGAACCTAGAATAAACGTATTATAACTTTTACAATCTATAATAACGAGATACTAGCATAGGATGAATAGGTATCGTGTTACGGATGCGAGATGTACTTTGATGCCTATTGTTTTCTTTCGATCTTCCTTGGCTTCTCGTCGTTCATGCGACTGTTACACGCAATGCGGGCGTCGCGGTTTTGACGATAACGCGGATCCGTCCTCATAGAAACGGGCCAGCCGGCATTTAATACCATCCCGTTGAATATTCCCTCGAATGGCCCTCGATATTGAATTGGCTCCTGCCTAATTGTAACCTCGCTCGTCGCGAGGGTCCCATTCACTTGTAAACGACATTTGCATAATTTTTACATTGCCTCTTGTGTAATCGATTTGAACACCGACGGTGATCTCTCTTTTCCGTTTCTTTTTTTTCCTCTCCTGCCATTTGAATCCGTGTAAGTCTTGTCCCTCTTCACGTCGATCGTCGCAGTTAGAATTGCTAAGTAATTATGCGAAATTTGTGCTTCAGCTGCTGCATATCTCGCTAGAACATATTTAAAACATAGAAATTAATTTATTATCTTATTATGTATTATTAATTTGTATTTTCGAGAAATTCTTGACGATATAAATATATGAAAATTATAAATATATATTAAATATGTTATTTTTCAAGCTTAATTTAGAAATGATACATATATAATGATATATATATTCAAAGTAAAAACATTTCTTTGATCCAAGTTATCAATGTATTTAAAAAGGCATAAAAATTATTCGCTATGCGTTTAAATGAATATCAAAGTTTTGTCAAGTATGAATGCAGCGCAAGCAACGGGCAGTGATTCGAGTATAAATCGTTAAATATCACGATAAACGTACAAGCAATGTGAAGATTTCTATGTGGATCTTTCATAAAGTTACGTCGTCGGCCGGTAGTTAATTTAATAAATTTTTTTCTGCGAAAAGAAGAGGAGGGCGATGGACGAACGCGAAGGGAGACAGCGAAAAAGTTGTACACCAATTAACGGATTGAAGTGCCATCAGATGCAGGCCGGCTTCGAGAGGGTTTGGGTCGCGAAGTCCTCGAAGGGTTGGACTATCATTAGCGAGCCGCCACTTTAAGCGGCGGTTCGCCCTCACCGCCAAAAGGAAAAAGTTGAAAAGGCTCGGCTGGCCGACGTTCGTTTGACTTGTACCACTTGCGCTATAGATTGCTTTTTGCTGCGGCTATTCCTCCTTGGCAATGCATTTCCACTCGTCCGGCACCAAATTTTAGCACAATATCTTATACAAGTATAAGTACAAATCGTATTATAACGCATCGTGATATAAAAAAAATTTTTGTCGTATTAATAAATTAAAATTAAATGTAATTTTATTTAAAAAATTAGGAAATATCTTAGATTGTACACATTATACTTACAGAACAATTTAATAAAATTATTTTTTATAGAATTTTGATCAAATGCTTGTTTTATTTTAATTCTTTAATTTTTAGTATTATTCTAAAATTATTAACAATATCCATTATTATAATATTGTTGCTTGTGCAATATCTTTAAAACACTTTGCAGAAATTATATACATTAAATTAATTTTATGTTGTATATTATTTTAATTTAAATATTATTCGTATTATAAATTTTTATTAAATTAAGAAATATACAAGTAAATATAAACGATAAAAAATAAATATATAGATAAAAAGAATATTTAAGGAAACTATAGAAACTTTAATATTTCTAATTGCAAATGCAATTTCTGTACTTGTAAAATTCTTACTTAATGCGAGACTTTGCACTGTTCAAATTTCTGCGTTGATAAGATGGTTCAGATGATGACGATGAATTATCGAGGAATCTGTAAGGCGACATGGCTAGAGGGTTTAGAGCAACTTCGAGGGGGTTAACGCAGAATTGGAATGCGTAATGGACGGCACGATGTTGGATTATCAATGAGCATCTGCCAAGATAATTCGGCATTTTCAATCTTTCTTTCACCTCTTACTCCTTTAAAAGTTAAGCATTTTTTCTCTTATACTTGATTTGATTTTTTTGCCTAATTAATATATTTTTTGCAATTTAATATTAAATTCAGAAATGGACTTTGTTAGAATTGTCTATTATGTTCCTACATTTATTAACATTGAAAAATTATGCAAAGTAATATCGTCTAAATAGATATCCTTCATAACTTTTGCCTCCGAGCTCTCCATTGATCTTCACCTGCGTGAAATTTTCTCTTGAAAAAAAGCGGAATTTATTTTGCGAATTGCTGGCGAGAAATCATGCAAGCAACGCGGCATTCAGAGCTAGCAGCGTGCGATGTGCCGCGTCATTCGTCAAAATGGGGAAAGTACGCCGGTGAATAAATACGTCGGCGTCGCGCATTAAACGTGTGCTCGCGGATACGTCGAGATAACGTCGAGTCGATTCGTCCACCGCTCGGATCTGCCATGAAGAGCAAGGGTGACAGAGAGGGTGGGAGAAAAAGAGAGGCGGTGGGTAGCAGATAAATAGAGAAAGGTGGGAGAGAAAGCTCGTTGCCGCGAGGCATGCAATGCCGGCTGCGAAACAAATGGAACGATCGCAACGGGGGTGGAAATAAAGCGTCCCCGTCGCGTTCTACGGCTGTAACTGAAGCGGGGGTGGAGAGAGAGAGAGAGAGAGAGAGAAAGAGAGAATAAGAATAAAAAAACATATATATATATATATACACATAGACAGGCGCTCTCGATCTCCGGATTGACGAGCGCTCGACCGTGCAAAAACGCTGAAGCACTTTTCCGTGTTCGGAGTTACGTCCGAACTCTTCAATGTCGCGTCGACGTGGATTGTTTCGGCGAACCTGATTCATCACGATAGATAGGGATACAATTGAAAGATATTAATCGTGGAATGCACCGCTGCAGTCTGAAGAAAACTATAATGAATAAAAAAAGTGCTTCCTTTGCTATAAATCCATCTAAATGATTTTTGTCACCCATTTTTTTCCTACATATTTGAATTAGAGAAATATTAAAATTGCTTGCTCACCTTTTATCTTCGTCTCGCCTTTACGAATTGATTTTCGCTGGACGTTTCGAATAGCCCGTGCCCAGAGGTTGACGCATGTATTATTCCGGACCATTTCTTGTGTCGCCACAGAGATGGAAATGTTCGTGGTATTCGCACGGAGAACGAGTCGTGTGTGCGTACACAGGTGCGTACAGGACCCTCAACAGGTGGTCACTCGTAATCGTGGGGGTTACGCCGCAGCCCGGTGGCTACCCATCCGTCAAGGGCTTTGTGTGCCCTTGCGCGCACCACCACCGGCGGTCGTCCTTGGGAAAAGCGGCGTTTTTCCTCTCCTCTCACGCTCTGAAACGATCATCAACCCTCGACCGCCATGCCCGAAAGCCACGCTCGATCCCCGGCGACTTTTCGCGACTGGAACAATGCTCTCGTTAATTAAGATTTCTTTCCGCGAGTTCCCTCATCCCATTCTTGTAGCCGTTGAGTGCTTCCCTCAAGAGCTTCCTCGCTGGCAAAAGTACGGATCGCCTCTAGACGGCAAAAAGACAACTTATTTCAGGAATTTTTCATTTTGCTTCAGAAGACATTCGTTCGGATTATTGATTAAACTGGTAGGACGAGCATTAGTTTTTTTAATATTTTAACTCCCAAATGATATTTTTCATTCTTTAAATGTCTTTTGGTTTATAGGAGTGGCGTAATAAAAATAGATATATTGCTGCTCTAACAATACATAGTTAAAGTTATTACAAAGTTTGCAGTAATCAAAATTTTAATTCTAAATTTTTTAAGCAAGAATGAAATTTTCGTGGAGGGTGCTTCCTGCAAAGAAAATTTTCGCGGTGGCTTTGAGGGCTGAATACGCGGGCTTGTAGGTTGACGAGAGGTGGTCCGGAGGGGGAGAGGGGGTGGTAAAGGCGCACGGAGATCCGGATTTAAGGCGTCGTCCGTGAAAGCCCTCTGGAGGCGCTGGAGACTTGAGTCGGGGGTAGTTTAAGAGAAAGAGAAAATGGCTGGGGATGGAAAAGCAGGCAGGAGAACGACAACGACGAGGACGGGCGTGTTGGAGTGTAAGTGCTAAGATCTCGGAGTGCATTAACATGCCCCGGAGGCAAGCTGAATACAACCCTTCTTACATCCAGATCTCAAGCCGAGACCACCGTCAACCGAAGAGGCGGAGGAGGAAGAAAGAGAGTTGGTAACGGTGACATCGGAAAACGGGGCAGAACACCGCAGAGATTCCCACTTAATTACATTAAAAATGTTTTATCCTTCGGCCTTTTCTTCCCTGTCTCTTGAGACTCGAGACAGTGATATTTTTTCACAATATTTTTTGGACGAATTGGAGAATGATCTTTAATTAATTCTTTTTTACAATTCGTTAATTTGAAATTGAGAGACGTTGCTTTTAAAACGCCCGATAGAAAAATTTTATAGAAAAATTAAACGCAAATTAATTTATTATACAGAATCATTATTATGCAGAAATTAAATATACATTCACACTCATAATTATAGAAATTAAGTTATTACCTATATTATTATTAGAAAAAATGGAATATATAACATGTATTTTTAAACGAGAAACGTTTGAATTTTAATGCAATTATTTTATTTAAATATAATTAGAAAATGTATATATATATATATATATACCTATTAAAGATCAAAAGAAAACATGAAAATAGAGCGTTCATAATATTTGAATATTTGGATATTTATACGTGTAAAAACTGATTTAAAACATTTAGAAAAAAGAATTAATCGTGATTAAATGTAATTTGAAAATATATTCAAGGCGACGCTTTAGAAAAGTCGGAGAACCACGAGGATGGTGTGGGTCCTTGCGGCGGCGCGCCTTACATTATTTAGAAGGATCCGAGGACTCTAAGACGTCGGCCACTGGCGCATGCTAATCACTCGACCCAGATTGAATAATGAATCAGTATTCTTTCCCTTCTTCCTAGCTACCCACCTCCTCTTCGTGGACGTCCTCAGCGGAGCCGCCACTACGTGACAGGCTTTTTATTACCTGGCAAAAGAATGCCTCATTTCTTTTTGTTAGAGCCAATCGTTGATCGTTATTCATATAAATATATTACACGTATGAATATATGTATTTTGTGCTGATGGAAGTGTTTGTCAGTAATATCTTCGCATTTTAATTACTAAAATAGAAGAAATTTTTTATCAAAATTGTAAGAGAGAGTAAATTAATGAATTAATTAATGAAAAATATTCTATATTTACCAGTTACAAATAAATGTGTGTTATCAATTATACATATATAATAGAAAAAAAAATCTCATGAAAATATTTTACTTTGTAAAAATAAAAGACTGAGAAATTTTATAACCATTATTAATGAGCTCAAAGACGTTTTGTAAATACGCATTGATTATTAGAAACGAAAACCTAGCGCAGATGCATCAGGTAAAGGACCATCTCGTGGAAGAGAGCGTTAGCATAATGTCTTTGGGTTCGGTACATACATAACGCCCACACGTACAACGCGGATACGTATAACTGGCACCCCGCATAGTACTTTACTCCTTGGTACTTTGTGTGCAAATTATGCCCAAGACGAGACAGAATGGAGAAGAGCCTGGGTTTTGCCTGCGAGGATGAAGCGAGTCCCCGATGTAACCTCTTCGTACGAGATTCGAATGAAAATTTAAGAGAAAGAGTTTGCCCCTAGTACAAGCTTCCTGTTTTACAATATTTAGAAATGTCATTACTAAAGTGGGATTTCATTCGGAAATAAAATAGTTACTTATATTCGAAATGAAATATTTATTACATTAATTTAAATATGTAGAATACGGCTTTATATTAACTAAAACCAAGATAATAATCGCAGTAAAGCTAAATGCGATATCTATTAATGTGCTAAATTTAATCATAATTTTAAACTTGTCAGAGTTGATTACTGTTATTTTTATTTAGTCTTTGTTCACTCGATTGAATTATTATTTTCTATTTTGCCTTTACGTATTATGAATACAACAGACCAGATAAAACTTTTAGTTAGAAAAAGATATCATAAAATAAACAAAAAATTATGAATAAAAGCAATTATAGATTTGTCAAAAAATTTTGCGGCATTTAAACATTTTTTCATATTACAAAGATATGATTATTAAAACGCATAAAGGAGAGTAGTATTGTAAAATCTTAAAGAAGATCGAGAGAAAGATTACACAGCTTATCATGAAAGGCTTGAATTAACTTTTAAATTTACTTTTATACGCACCTTCATAATTTTAATGATAACTGCAAAATAGATAGATAGAAATAGAAACAGAAATAGAGAGAAAGAAGAAAAGAGAAAGAAGGAGGCGAGATGTAGAGAAAGACAGAGAGATGAAGAAAGGATTCATATTATTGCTCTTTAGGGATTAGGGTCTCTAGTTCTGCGACAAGCTGTACTCTTCATCTTATAATAACAGAAGCCTACCCTTCCTTGAACGCCAACGTTGTGTTCTCCACGTTCTCGTTGTGTCTAAAGACTCCGATTAAGCTAGGAATCCTAGTTCATGCGACGCCATATTATATGCCTAATCTCTTACGTTCTATCGCTATTAAATACTATGCTTTATTTTGCATCAAAATTACATAGTTAAGAAATAATATTGAACAATAAGGAAAAAGAAAAAAAATGTATGCATTTCTCAGAGAATGATGAACATATGGACTCGTAAGATAATTCTAAATAATTATTAAACATATCTAATATTCTAACAGATGCTAAATAATTCTAATTGTTGTTTATAATAAATTAATCTTAATCGTATCTATATTTGTGCAAACGTTGCTTCTCACGAACCTTTACGGGCAATAAAGGGATACTAGACGTAATCTGTAGAATCTCTCCCGTCTTCTCTCTCCTCGTCAGTCCTTACAGTCGTTTTAGGGGAAAACAAGACATTTATAAACACCACCACCACACTCACGCGCGAGATTAGATTTGTTAAGATAATGAGGCGCCCGGTTTAGCGAAGCGCCTCCAGCGTGCCTGCAACCATCATCATGAAGAGTCTGCAACCACCGTCTCCTTAATCCCGAATATGACCTCGCATGGCGAGACTATTGCAAGATGCAGACTTGCGAAATGATATGTGTTTACGAGTCTTTCTATATAACAAATTTGTTTAAGCAAAAATTCTTTATTATTACAAATTTTATAGACACATTACACGCATACACAAAAAAATAAATTCTAACGTATATATCCAATAAATATGTTTGCTAAACATAAGCTGAAAATTTGAACATTTGCTAACAAGTTTTCTGCAATGCGCGAAATAAATTTTTACCAACTGTGTTTTGCATAGACAAGAAATGAAAAAATTTTAATTATAAATAATATAAAAATGTATAGTGTATGTTGCATATTACTACTGTAAATAATAACAATTTTAGTTATACCATTATCGGCTCGCCTGGTATCTCGGATAAATTGAATTTTGTTCCCAAGATCTATACAGAGAGAAACAAGACGATTCGAGAGTGTGAGGATAAGGCGAGAGTTCGCGAGAGTCTATGGCCCTTGAGAGAAATGTCGATGTCGAGGTTCACAGTCGATCAGGATTTATCCTTATTCCAATGCAGGCTGTATCTGGAGACGCGTTATTTCGACATCAGTGAAAAAAACACAATAAAATTTAACGGTCCGTCAGGCCACGGTATTCCTGCTCCCCGGGAACAGCCAATAAATACCGGGGACAAGGCGGCTACAAATCTCAAGATAAACAGAAGCCCGTATTTTTCTACCCCCTTGACTTCCGCCGCGTTTCTCCGCGCTCCTCCGCGCTTTCTCCGAGCTCGTGGAAAAGGGCGCTCTGCCCTTTTTACATTCCACGTATGAATTATTAGGTGACCGGACCTAAGGGGTGGACACACCGCGGTATTTAATTTTCACTCCCCATTAAAACAGGACGAATTTTTCCCTAATCGCATCCCTGACGATGAAAGTGCGGTCGGCAGTTTGTCACCGACCCTTCGTTCTATTATCAATATATTATCGCACCTTATTCTCTCTCTCTCTTCCTCTTTATAAGTCGTATATTAATTTAAAGTTCGGCTTTTCGACGTGATTGCTTATCGAATGAGAACACATATTCGGATGCGCGTAATAACGAGATGAGAAATCTTCGATGTTACCGAGATGGGTAGATCAGGGCGATGCCAATTAAGGAGGAGTCTGTGAGTACTGAAACAGAACTAAAGTCTGGCGGCTGCTGATGATGTATGTGGTGGAAAATATTGGAAGCAATCTGTCACGCCATCGACGTTCCATAGGCGTCTGTTTCTCTCCTTCTCCGATCCCCTTCGCTCTTTGTCCTTGGTTGAGAATATCGTGTTAAGATAATCTTGTTTATCATATTGGAAGAAACCAAAAAATAGAAATAAATTTATTTGCTAATTTTATTATAAATTTCATTATTTTTAATTTGTATGTATATAAATTTATCATTTATTTTTGATAAAAGTAATTTGCTTGATCAATTCGTTTAATATCTAAATAAGAAAGCATTAATAATGTAGTCATTAATTTAATCTAATAAAATATATCATACTTTTTTCTGCCTTTAGCTGTCTATCTCAAACTCATAAAAGATTTAAGCAAATATTGTATACGAGTAATCAACAAACAGGATCCCTTTAATTCTCTTTAAAGACGCAGCTGGCATCTTCTCTCTTCTCTCAATACGCGAACGAGTATCCTCATCTCTCGCAGTCTTTTTCCTTCTTCAACGAGTTCCTTCCGGGTATACGGTTGATTAAACGCGCAACTATGTAATGCAACGCAAATATACTGGCCTCGAGCTCGTTTTCCTTTTCGGCGTTCCTCATCCCCAAAGACAGGCAGGAGTCGTTCCGCTCTCGATTCTACCTTTCGACTCTCTTTGAATTCCAACCCCGGTCACTTGACGGAAATATTTATCGAGGGTCTCTGGCGAGGCCCCCTCGTTGCCCTACTCCTTCGGGCTAGACAGGACGACGACAAGGCGAGACGCGGTTCCTCGTAGTTCACCCCGATATCTTTCCTCGACGCTTTGCCTTCGTCTCTTTCTCCACTACTATCGTGTTCGCTCTCGCTCGCGAGTTCTTTGATCCATTTTACGAACTTCGTTCGCTACGGATTATTTGCTCTCTTAATTACATTTCGATTTTACCTCGTCTCGTCTCTTTAGCGTATACTCTTCTCGTTGAATAACTGATCAATCAGTCCGGCTTGTCTTTCAAGCGTTGACACTATTAAGCTGTACAAAATGTATTTCATATCAATAAGTATTGGATTGTAGAGCAAAACAAGAGCGACGATCGTTTAAAAATTGCCACGCTATTTTCTGTCGGGTTAAATTTCAAATTCGATGTGTGGATTTCGATATTTCGACAAGATTGCGACACTTTTAAATTTTGTGATTTTTTTATCCTTTCTCGGTTTACGACGGCGGAAAGCGACCTGATTTACATTTCTTTCTCTCGTCGGCATAAAAATTCCGCGGCGATAACTCCCTTTGTTCCACCCTCTCTGGCTGTGGTCGCGGAAACGACCGACCCCTGTGGCTCAAGAGCCGCGGGGGTGCCGTCGAAACTTCGTCTAGTTTCTCGTGCATATTACATTTTTCCTTAATTAAAGGCAATACGCCTTTCGGTGGTAAACGCGAGTCACTTTCTGTCGTCGGCTGTGACCAAAAATCTGTCGATTAAAATTTGCAATATTGGCAACTAACATATTGCTTAACATACCGATGAGCATGCATTACTAAATACTGCACAGTATTGTATGTTATTTATATATAAAATTAAATTTATGAATGCAAATACATAACAAATATTTTATATTCCAAAATTGTTTTTCGTTAATAATTCGAACAAGTTTAATGTATAACAAGATGTCAATATTAAAATTCAGACGCAAACAACAAAATGATGACAATGAATTTGACATCATTTTTCTATGTGCGGATGTGAAAAGCTCAGGAATTGGTATAAAATATCATAGTCTGAATAGCTTGATCACTTTTTAAATCGGACGATAATTAGCATTATATTTTCGTGAAAGTTTTCGCGCAATCATACTTGAGAATTGCTTCAAAAGCGTCCAGAAACGATCGAGCAGTAACTGTGCGACGTTTCACAACTTTATACGTTCCTGATAATCTCTCAGAGAGCTCCCGGACGGTTATTCGCGGTGGTCTGGATTTATGAAATGGCAATAAAATTTATATGACTCGGTGGATCGTTAGGGGTCCGCTCGTTCAGATTGATGTCGGTTGTGCCGCGAGTCTGGTCCACTTGCCTGAGGCTACGTTTATTTCTCTCTGCGATCGTCGTAGAGCCGTCCATGCTCGTTATTAATCTCTTGAAAATCGCGACAGTCATTTTAATCATTGTGTAAAACCAAATAAAAAATAGATTCTATTCAATATATGGTCGCGTGCGCAAATTACTTTCGAGAAAATTTCCTAAATTAAATATAATAGCTCGTCAATATATTTTCTTTGAAATTCAATTCTTTAATTATTATATAAATATTTCACGAATTTATATTATAATTTATAGTACAAATATAAAATTTATGTACAAATACATGTGCTAATATTAATTATATGTATTTAAATTTAATCTTTGTATTGAAAGAATAAAACTAATTATAAATCTGTTAATAATTTTATATGCGTTAGCAACATGCAAAAGGAAAATTCTATATTATTTGCACACTATATAAAAAATTTATGCTTAATTTAGAAATAGATCAATTATTTTTGGAATTATTTCCATAAAAATATATACATTTTTGCAAGATTAAAATGTCTAATTTTATAATCAATTAAAGAAACGTAAGAGCATTTTCTATGTCATTCATTTTATGTATATTCAGTGTGAAGCGTTAATATCGATCTTCTAGAAATATATATGTTCATATTTCGCGATACGTCTGCATAATCTTATTGTTCTACCACTTGATCTCGAGCACCCGAGATAAGAAAAAAAGGTGCTTTTGATAACTCACTTATGCAGTGAATCACGCGTGTGCTTTGCCGAGCATGATGCCTCGAGGACATGTCTGTTCTACCTGTTGCTCGGTTCCCCATCGACGGTAGCAAGTATCGCGTGAAGAATTCGACGGGTTCTCTCCTTCTCCGTGTTTTCTCCTGCCTATTGCGATGTGGAACAAGTCGCTGCAGCAAATTTTCAGTAACTGCAATGCGCGATTCGGATAGTCAAACCAACAAGTCAGTCCGTTCTTGATTTTGTGATAGTCATATCACGTTTGTCTTGTTACAGGTGGACGATCGAGTCAGGTCTCCGGGAACATCACGATGCCTGACCGCTACTACCATGTCGCTTTCCATCTCACCCTCTAGCCCCGAAGAACCTGTTACGCTGTAAGTAATATGTATACATACATTTTTTGAAGCCATTTCTCTTGCGTATTTCAGATTTGCCAATATATTATCGAAATGAACGATTGTATATGAAGTTTCACAATTTTTATCTTATATCCAGAAAAATTCTGTCTTTTTTCCTGTCTTTTTTCCTAAAGGTAATAAGTTAGGACTGAGAAAAATGTACGCTGAAGTAATACATTTATGATGTATAATAATGAAATGAAAAAGCTTCTAAGAGGTAAAATGTTGATTAAACTTTATTGAAAAACCGTGAAAACACGTTAAACACTAAACTTAAAAATGAATATCTTATTGATCTAAATCTAAAATGAAATTATATAATGCAAATCACAATACAATAAAAAAATACGACACAGAAATTTAATCTTTTGCATTCGAAATTAAACATTTTATGCAACATCGTGTACGTATATGTAAAAAGTGAGAAATATTTCACAGAATAAACCTCTAAAAGAAATAATGACATCCATATAACAGAAAGAAATTAAATATGATCTACTTAATGGAGAATACAGTGGAAGGTGATTAACACTATTCTATATTTTATGTATCAAGAAAATGTAAAATTAAAAGTCTCTTCTCTCTCTCTCTCTCTCTCTCTCTCTCTCTCTTTCTCGCGGAAAACGGCGACGAGATCGCGATCCCTGTAGCCCTTTCTGCAATCCAAAAAGCCACTCAGACAAATGAATAGTCGCCATTGCTGTATTGTTTGCAAGCAATACAGGAATGGTACTCTCGTGTGGTCCTACACCGGGCGTTTCTCCGTGTTGTCGGCTCGATTTCGCAGAGCATCGCATAGAGAAAGACGAAGAGGGGTTAAGGAGGGAAGGAGAGGCGATATTTATGCCAGTTTTTTATTGCGCTTTAGCCTGAGAGAGCAGAATGGAAACAATATGTCACCCGGGTAGGGAAAGCAGCCTGGTATAGCAAGACGGGGGAAGAAGAAGGGAACTGCTTCTTGTAGGTGGCCCGACCGGTGTGGTACCTAACGTTAATACTAACGCCTCTGCCGTGCCAGCGCCCTCCGGCCGACGTCATGATTTTAAATGAACAGCCCCCGTTTCTCCCTTTCAGCCCGAAAACACGGGCGGGATTGCTGCCGTGCGTTTCGTGATACCGCTTGCTAAACGATTTTTGAATTTGTTCGCATTGTTGCCTCTATTTCCATTTCGAATTATTTAGCATGAGATTGATTGGCGCGTAGAATACACAAAAAAGAAAAAGAGAGACAGTGGGTATTTTTTCATGAATATTGTTCATGAATACTTCATGAATATTATACTTGTGTACATATTTATGAATTCGCTGTGCAGAATGCAGTCAAAATGGGTTATCTCGTTTGTGAGAAGCTTTGAAGCTGATAAAAAAATTAAAAAGTAAACGATATAAAAATATCGTATATGTATCAACCAGAATTTGCTGATTGCTTTTTTGCATATAAATAAAAATGTAAAAACCTTTTTTAACGCAAGATTATTAGATCAGTTTTTCGCTGGATTAATTTTATCACAATTTACATAAAAATAATGAACACGTGTTCACTGAGAGAGCTATCTATATATAATCGGAAATGGAGTAAGAAGATAAGTTTGCACGTATATTCTCTCTTTGGATATAAATATATCCAAACTATATATAAATATAAATCCGGCAATCACACACAGCGAGCTTAAAATATTCGAGATCAGACGATTTCCGGCAGTTCTGCTTATCGCTCGGAAGTACGCTAAAAAAAAAAAAAAAAAAAGAAAAAGAGAAGAACGAAAAAAGGGGAAGGACTCGTTATTCGGAGTCTCAAGAGTCATCGGATAAGTGCATATCGATTTCTCCCTATTGGCGAGGGTCGGGCCGCTGGTAAGATCGAGGCGAATGGGAAAAAAGAAGGCGGTAAAAAGGGCAAAGGCTATAAGTAACGGACCGTCTGGTGGAAAGCGCTCGAGGGCGAACAGTGATTTAGAGAAATTAAAACTTTAATTCATGTTCGGGTTCATGGGGGGTTGTGTCCTCTACCACCTTTCCTCTCTTCGTCCAACCGCTACTCCACCCTGTGGCATTCTGTGCCCCTGTCGATCGACCGAAATACCGCTCCGCGTAAATTGGCAAGCACAACTAGTGCTCGTTTTGCTCCGCTACTCTCGAGGTCTTTTCGTATTTTCATAAAAATATTAATTCTGTATTACATAGGCTTAAATGGCATAAAGTAATACATTTATTAATGCACGCGTGTAAGATCGTTTATTTAAACAATTTTATGACGTCGTTTAATGACATAGTAAAAGTAATAATATAAGACATATTTGTAACTCGATTAATAATGGAGAAAATATGTAGAAATGTTTGAATAATGTAGCTGCTTTTTCATTATTAAAGAATATAATATAGGATGATTTATAACAAGAGGGTGAACGAAATGTTTTCGAGTTGGTCATTCTAGACACAGTTATTATCATCTTGATTTAAGTCGCACATGCATTTTAAAGCACAATGCAGGCTAGCTTAGGGTGGTCGGCAGTTACAGGAGGCAAATAAAAATTCAATATTATAGGATAAAGGAGCGTTATGTATACTCTTATTATCGATCTAATGTGTTTTCTTATACATATAATGGATTTCCTAAACCGATATAAATTATGCCCAAAACTACACGAGAACTCTTTAATAAAGAACAAAACTGTCACAATACAACCAGCAACTTAAAAATTTAATCGAAAGTACGAGTTTTTCGGATAAAATAATATTCAAAAAAATGTTTAAATTATTTCCGTTATCAGAACTCTTTGGAAAAGCTTTATACATGCCCAAAACTACACGAGAACTCTTGAATAAAAATCAAAATTGTCATAATACAACCAGCAGCTTATATTTTTATTCGAAAATACGATTTCTTTCATGATTTTGTCACGGTACGAACTGTCATTATCATAACAGTGATCTTGATCGGTTATTTAAAATGGATCAATTCTATATACATATGTAAAATTATTATATATTAAAAATTGTAAATGTTGGTTATGAAAATTTTGCTGATATTTAATTAAATTTCCACCAATAAAGAATTGATTTCAAATTCATTGAAAAAATGCGATTTTTGTGATATATTTCTACATGTCATTTTATGTAGTAATAATGTTACTCAATTGTAAAGAATTCTAAAAAACAATGACTCGCAAGACAGAAGCATTGCGATAAATCTGCATTTCGGAAGACGTCCTTACAAACTTTTATGAGCCATACAGGATATAGAATATGAAAAAAGGATGTACCCTTTATCTTCCCTTTCTCTAGAGTCTGCTGTCCCTCTCATAGTTTCTTTCCTCGTTCATCTTTCGTCTTTCGTGTTCTTCTTTCGTCTCTCCGTCTCTGGATATCGTGCTCCGGCTTTTAGGGGGCAACCTCTGCCTCCAATAAATTCCCATCACCAGCTTCCAGGTACGCCTTCGTAGTAAGTAAATCATATCGTAAGTGAATCCGAATTGAATACAATGAATAAATATGGCTTTCGTATAATGAAAGGCAGCCAGGAGTATCTAGTAGAAATGACGACAATTAATTTCTAATCCAACGGAGAATTTCTTTTTTGATATCACAAATTAAAATTATTCCACGTCATTTTATGCATACATTTGTTTATACAATACTTTGTTGACGTCTCTTAAAAAATCAAACTCTTTGCATCTATATTATTTTTCTTTATTGTACGAAGCGAATACGGGTGATTTACGCTTGTTCGCGAGGCAGTTTCGCCCGCATGTATGCGTGAATACGAGTCGAGGAGCAACCAGTCGGTGGAAATGCATAAATACATGAGTCGCGGGGCAACGAGCGAAAGAGGGAGACAAGCTTGGCCCGCATATGTAGCGAGCGACTCGTAATAACGTGTGGATAACCGTTCTCTCTCTCGTCATGAAAATACGGTCTTTCAAAAGCCTGTACTTTCCCCTCGAAAATGTGCGTGGTTTCGCTCGTTGCTAAAGAGGACACATGAGAAATGACAATCGCTTACTCCACGATTTTCTGTCACCGACTCCGTTTCGCAACAATTCTCTCGTTATTCGTTATTATTTTCAAAAATATATTATTATTACATTCGTGCAAAAGCTTTCTAAAATTTAGTTTGATATTCTGTAAATTAAAAAATCACAAGTGGCATAGAGTCCACGATTATCGAAACAGATAAAAAGAAATTGTACGTTATTTCTCAGACTCGAAGCAACAATTTTTAATTGTTTTTGAATTATTTCAAGTAATGAACGAATATCAAAAATATAATAAAATTTGGTTTGCAGACAATTAATTAATTAATAAGTTGTTTCTCCGATCTGCACGATCCTTTCATTAATTTCTTCTTTCATTCAATGAACAACAATTGGCGATCATGACTCTCGAGATTCTCCTCTAATTCCTTCGATTTTTAATTCAGCGATCGGCTGCATGAAAAGTCGAAGGAAATGCCATGAAACGATGACTGTGCCGCAACGAGCGCAAGAAGTAAATATAAAGGGAAGGGATGACTCTGCAGAGAGGCATTAGAGAGGCGAGATTCGCATTCCCGCATTACTGTCACGCGAGTAATTACGCACCGTCGAAAGCAACGGTGCGACGGTTAGAGATGGGGCGAAGAGTGGGTGGCGGTGGATGTAAGGGACGATGGAACGGGCGTAGCAGAAGGAGTTAGAAGGGTTGCTGTCGCTGCGCTGCTGGCTCGGCGTCTCCCGCGTTGCGCGATTCGCAGCCAACGGGAGAAACCAGAGCTAATAAAAGCCCGCAATTACCTCCGGTTCGAGCCATTTGTCTTGACGGGCGTCTCATGCCCGATATAATTCACCGTGGCAACAACACATTGTTGCCTAATGAGGTGTAAAACATTCCGAGATATCTGGCTGTCTCGGGATCTGCGGAGGGCGGTTTCCGATTCACGATATCTCGCGGCCCTTTTCCTACCCCGTGATCTTATACACAGACCGATTCTTCTTTATCGTCAAGAATGAGAGTCCCCGTGGTATTTCGACGAATTGCTTCGACCCGTCCCTGGAAAAGTTACAATGAGAAAGTGTCCAAGTTCTGTAATCTTTAGAGGTAAGTCTGTAGTCGTTTTTCAAGAAATTTTAGAGAGCTCTATGAAAAAATTCTGAAATTTGATAACTGGTAGAATTTCTAGAGAAACTGTATTTCTTTTATATAGAATATTATATATTCTTAGAGACTTACGTGATGTTATTTCAGGTAAAAAGTTTCTGATGAAATTGAAATTAATCTTATAAAAACCCATCGCACGTGTTCATAACTTTTTCATTTTCATGATCAGATAAATGAGAATTCTAATTTTATAATACCGAGTATTATAATATTATAACTATATTAAATATCTATTTTTCAAGATATTTGCTTAAATTATTAAACAACATTGAATTTTATCGTCGAAGGCTAATTTGCTAAAATTCTTTATATAGCTGTACTGTAAAAATGTCACATTTTTGACTCAATTTTTAATACCTGAATCAATAATTAAAGCAATGTTCTATAAATTGAAAAATCCCATGCAATAAAGAGAGCTTGATAAACGTACATTTTTATGATATATTTAGGTATAAATAACTCGCAAACAGTCTAAATTGTCAAGTCTACCAGATTAATTCCTGCCATTCGGTTTCACAAGTTACATTGAGATCCACCGATTTGGAGCGTGCCCCGCGTTTTTACTCCTTTTCACCCCGAAAAGTTTGTAAGCTCCCGTTCCCCTAGCACAAATCATACAGTTTGCCGGACAATGTTTGTTCGTTGCGGCGCGTATCCTTTCAAGGTTTTTTTTTTCCGGCGAGGTATGAAAGAAACGTGCTCCGTCAATTCGATTTAGCCGGATGTGCTCTTTTTACACACTCTCACCCTATCTTTTTCTCTCTCTCTCTCTCTCTCGAAACCACCTCTCTTTGTCTTTATTTCGCCGGTGCGGCAGTGATTTGCTGCGATAAAGCCGCATCGACAGGCGACGCACGTGTATCGCGTGTCGAAGGACACCCTTCTCCTTCTCCAACACGAGCTCTTTCCTCTCCCGAGCCTCGCCCTTCGCGCTCAAGGCTGGTCGGAGGAGCTTATGATATATTTGTAATCATGTTACCCGCGATACGTGCCCTTCCGTTACAACTGCCTCTCGTAACAAACTGCCGTGAACCTTTTTTCACCTTATGGTCGTGTACCTACGATGCTTCGGGAATTAGCATCTTTTGCATGTCAACGTTCTACACGCGATTTCAAATACTTGGGCTCACAGAATATTCGCAATCTAGATTTCTATGGAAGTAGTAATCGAAATCAGTTCTTTATTATATACAAGAGTCTCATAATAGGTATGAGACTCCTCAAATCTTGTTTAAAAAATCAAGTTTAATAATATTTTAGTTTTTGCATTTATCTTAATTTTTAAGTATACTTTACTTTGTGTAATTATTACGTTCGATACATTATCCTTGTCATTTATTATTATTCATCATATAATTTGAACGATACTTTGGAGACGTTCATAGGGATGACGTTCATTGGCATGCATTGCTATACTATACATTGCGTACACATAATGTCATGAGATTTACGGCGAGAGGGCTTTGGACTTTTAAGGGCTGTCATCAATGCGGGGCTCGAGAAATTGCATCGTAATCCAAGAGAGGCGGACCGCTTTTCGGAGAGGTAATTCCGTAACAATCCGGTTGCGGCGGAAGCATATTATTATAGCCATAGTCCCGCGGACAGTTTATTCCAAGTTCGTTTCCAGATTTACTGCTCTCCTCATTTCGCAAGAAAAATTCGCGATTCGTTGGCCCTAAAATCGGACTGCCTGAAATCGTGTGAGATATCGCGCTCGCGCAAACTTTCCATTAACATTTCGAAGGGAACTTTAAAAATATGATCATCATAATATTATACTTATGACAGAGATGTAATGTTGTATTTGAACTTTATGATTTTACATATTTAAATATGCGTCCGCCATAGAAATGAAAATCGTAATATAATTATTTTATGAATATCCGTATATATTTCTTTCATGCCTCGTTAAGTAAAAGAAATGGCAATGACGCAGAACAATTTTTCTCCTACATTTTACGCTGCATATTGTTTCTCTAACGGAATGAGAATTTAACTATTTAATTATTAATAAATCTTTAGATCTTATTTAATTGCTCGTTTAGTTGGCCTACAATATTTACCTTTTTTTAAATTTTGTTAATTCATACGAGCCTTTCATTAATTAATTTTTATATAAAATAAAGTTAAAATAAATTATGTCTGCTATAATCGTGTATCATATAATTGCACAAAAAATCATTGGTTGCATAAAGAAAATGATGACGGCTTTTTATAGTAAAATTTGAGATATGAATGAAATATATCAGCGGATCCCTGAGCTAACGTGAATAACGTTGTTGCATGCGTAAGAAGCGTTTATACGCATATACTAGTACTTGTCACTATGACGTTATCGATCCGATGGCATGGTCGGACGTCGGTTGGTCCGAGCACAGTCGCTTCTTACCCCCCACACCCTTTATCCCTTTCTGTATATATATCCCCATCTTTGCCGCCCCCTCGATGCAACCCTTTAAGGTCGCTTTTCCAGCGGATATCAGCATTAAACCCCTGGGAAACGTGACGTCCTTTTCAATTTATTTGTCGTCCGAGATGAGGATATCCGAGAATATGCGGGGTACGATCTTAAAGTTCAGAAACTCCATCATACTTTTGCGTTTTCGCATATGGTAGATCGCGCATTTTTATTATCAGACCCGCGGTATAAAGATATATCGTCCAAATGCTCGAAATTCAAAAATAATTTGCACCTGTCGCGCGTTAAACGCTATACATACGTGGTCGCTCTGCGCTCTTTTTCTAAAGACGTGAAACTCGAAAAGGTGCAATTTGCAAACAGAAAGGTATAAAGATTCGTCCCGCAACGGCGCAGTCGCCTGCTCTCGCAACTGCGAAAATTTGCGGCCTCCCACTGCCAGCGGTCTCACTATAAATCAGTTGAAATTTGTTATGCGCGGCACGCAGATGGTTTTGTTATATGAAAATATGTGCCGCGCGGGGATGGCGTGTAAGTATCCCTCGGTAAAACACATCCCTTATATCCCGCGCGTACCCTCGCCCCGCTTCTTATGCCGCCCCCAGACAGGCCCGAGGCGTCATGCTGTTCTGCGCTCTCTTTAATTACACCCCGAAAACGGGACGCGTGACGTATTGCCGTGTGGCGAAAGGGACAAAAAAACGACCTCCACTTCGGGCTAAAATCGCCTCGCGATCTGCAGCTCGGTCGTTAATCAACGCCGCAGCGATACTTGATGTTTCAAGAAATACATTTCGCGCGTACGAATCGGAATTATCGAGAAATCTTACTTCTTCTTTCCTAATTCTTCATTATATCTGTAATATCGCGACTCTCGTAAGACTGCTTCAAGTATGTTTGTAGACTAAATATTTTTTCAACAGTCTTATATGCTTTTGTGAAACATTAATTTATCGAGGGATTTGTGAATTTCTTAATTTATTTGAAACAAATGTGTACTGGTTAAAAATTGTCGATCTGCTGGAATTTTCGAAGATGTAAGGTGAGGGATTTATTGGAAAGAAATAAAATTCTCGTAAGACTGCTTCAAGTATGTTTATAAACTAAATATTTTTTCAACAGTCTTATATGCTTTTGTGAAACATTAATTTATCGAGAGATTTGTGAATTTCTTAATTTATTTGAAACAAATGTGTACTAGTTAAAAATTGTCGATCTGCTGAAATTTTCGAAGATGTAAGGTGAGGGATTTATTGGAAAGAAATAAAGTTCGGCGATGGAGGAGCCACTTAAAGCGTTGGCCCGGTCAGCGCTAAATATTTGATTAGAATTCGATTGGTTTAAGACGTCAGCCGGTAAGCGAGGGTATACTCATGGGACGGACGGAAAAAAACAGGAAGAAGGAGAAAGCTCAACGAATGGACGGACAGTTAGTAGCTAGACGACGGAGTATATTCCCTCGAGCCGAACGGCAAAATGATGTCAAACGGACAGCTCAGCTGTCCTGGTCACAGCATTCTCTTTTTACTACTATATCTACAATTCGCTTTAAAATTTATCTTTCACTCCCCTTGTCTCTGTTTCTCTGTCGCTCCCTTTTTTTTTGTTCGCTCGCGATGACAGCTATAGAAAGCAAATAACGATGGCATCTTAAGGCAGTTTAGAAATAAATTCCGGCATTGTTAGTGTTTTAAACGAGATTTGCAGAGATGACACAACTTGAAAGATACATCATTGTGTTTTGCAATAATGGAAAGCATATTTAAAAAAAAAATTATAAATTGACAATTTATAAATTAGACAATTTATAAAATAACAGAGAGTGCGATAATCGTTTCGAATTATAAGAAAACGCATAAATAATTTCTGCTAATATAATATATCGATCGAAATAACTAATAAGTCGTAAAATTTTCTTTAATTGTGACAATTAAGTCTGCACTCGTTTCTGTTTTCTTAATGCGAGGCGCTAGCAGCAGCGAACAAGGGAGGCACAAAGGTCGAATCGCACAAAATTCATGCGAATCTACGTGGTGCCAAGTGGGGTGCATTAGCCAAGTTCCCCATTATCCACGCGTGAGAGACCCCTAAATTATCCGGCGCTCGCCTAGCGCCGATCTTGCCCACCCTCGCACGTCGGCGAGAAAAAGACGTATGGCCGTCTTTTTTCGAGAACACCCTCGACAGGCTCCGGGATGAAGTTACCAATGCGTGATTTTCGCAATTGTAAGAAATTTTCACTACATATCAAAACGTTTACGAAAAGATTATTTAAATTATTATCATTTTTATCCTTTATTGTCGATGATTTAGATTTGTACTTAATTTTTTTAATTAATAATTTTAAGATCTCATACATTTTTTACAAATCTTTGATAAATACGTGTATAAAAGGAAATACTAATAAATTGGAAATTTCTAACACAAATTCGCAACCAATGAAATTCGTTTTTAATATGATTCTAATTTGTCAGTTTATCTAATTGAGAATTATAAGAAGACTAGGGATAAAGAATATTGAACAGATGAAAAAAGGATGAAAAAGAAAAAAAATAAAGAAAAAGAAGGAAAAAGGATTTGCATGTATGTATGTGCATATGAATAGAGAAAGTAAAAAATATAAAAGCAAGAGGATAAGATGAAGGTGGAAGGGCAGCAAGAAAAATAGAAGTGGAATGAAAGAGTCACAATGAGAGAGAGAGAGAGAGGGAGAAGAATCAGGAAGATAGAGAACGCAAATTTGGGCTATCTCTCCGAGCACAGTTCCAAGGAGCTTCCTTTAGACTTTAGTGACGTGACGTCGCCTTAATACTCTAATCCCTGCAATGGAAGCACCATCGTCCGCCTCGCGTCGTCGTGTTCTGTCTAACCGTTCTCTTACCCATGCCACACCATGCTCGGCACATGTTAATTAATTGGCGAGTACAGATTCTCAGATGTTCAAACCTCTCGTGTCTATTTCAAAAATTTACGATTGCTAAACATTTGTCATATATTGAAACGGAACAAAAACTCTAGAATTTTAACGTTAAAAATTATAAAATAAATATTGCATTTATTGCTTAGTTTTAGTTTGTACGTGTTAGAAGCGTCTTATATTACTCGATATACTAAAAGTAAAAATTTCTCATTATTTGAGAATTTATAATATACTCATATTATTATAACACAAGCAAAAAAGCACGCCTGACAAAGATAGAGAGAGAAAGAGAGAGCGATTAAAAATAAAAGTTAGAATCTGACTCAATGTTTCACGCGACGTTGAAAACATTTATCAGGCTCTGATGGAGATTTCGATGAGATCGGTAATATTTTCTTTTTGCGAGAATTTAAAGTCAACCTTTACGTAATACATCTGCGTCGCTATTCACCCATACTAGGACTATACGCTTGCTTTCTAATTATTCCCCACAGACCGTAAGGGATGACACGTAATTGGAGGGTGGACCAGGACGCATCGATCCCCAACTCGAAGGGATTCTAGCTCTTTCTTGCGTCGTATCTCCCCCTCCTAGTCTTCTTCTCTGCCCATCTCGTCCTTACGCAGTTTCTCCGTCGAAGGCCAGTTTCAAGAGCATTGGTCCGCAAAGAAAAGTGATAATGTCTTAAGCCGTTGGTGCGATTTAACTTCCGATTTTGGACGAGGGCACTCCCGCCGTCTTCCCACCGCGGTTCCTAGCAAGAGTTCGTCGCTCTAAACTCCCGACTACGTGGTCTGAGGAGGGTTTAAGGTTTAAGGGAAGCTCTCTCATTCCTTGGGATCCTAGGGAGCTCCGCTAAGCGCTGACGTTGATCCCGCTCTTCTTCTGCCTCCGCCACCTCCAGGAGCTCGGGTTTATCTAATTCCAGTTGTAGATTCCTGCTATCGCTGTAAACCTTACGAGCGTACCAAAGGGCAAGCGTTGTGCAGTTAAAGGCCTAAAGTCTTACAAGTCATCTGAAAGACGGATAACTTATTAATTCGAAATTAATGTTTAGTCGTTAAGATTGTGCAATTTTCGAAATTCTGACATATCTGAAATATTTTGATAAATATAAATTCATGCGGAATTTAATTATAACAAGGTGAGGCAAATAAACGATACCGATGAATTTTGTTACTAATTGTGGAATTAACTCTTTGCTCACTCTTTTATAATAGTTTAATATATTTTTTAGGTATAAAATAAAAATAACTATAAATATAATAAAAATATTTCTTTCTTAATATTTAATCGAATACCGCGAATAAACATACAATATCGTGTAACAAACATATATATTAACACAGTTCACATAACACGCTCGCAGTATTATTAATACCGTAATTAATAATAAATCTGAATTTGCAATGACTTTCGGTTTGGCCAAATAGTCGTCTTATATTTATCATTAGTTGGAAATGTACGAAGAGAAAATTACAAATTTGCTACGAGGAAAGTTATTCCTGTTCAGAGACTGGCAAAGATTTGACTTTTCCTTTGAAAATCCAGCTACGCAAAGAACTCGCGAGTTGCAAAAGGGAATAGAACCGCGAGGTCGCCGGCCGGGACCAATGTTGCTCGGATTCCTAAAACGGCAAAGAGAGAACCAAGTAGCACGTACATACATATAGTAACGCGAGGCAACCCGAAGGATGGCGGAGGGATGGTAGTATAGACGCGGGTGGATATAAGCGAGAGAGGGGTGTACGGAGAGCACGTACCTCAACACACTGAGGGAGAAAGGGGGATGATATAGAAGGAGAGAGTCCTAGGTGTGCACCCAGGAATCGTGTCCCCTTCTACGATATCCGTGGCGGGGGGGTCTAGGTGAGCGAAAGGGATGTGCAGAGGGGCTGGGAATCATGCTCCAGCCAAGCTCAAGGGGGTGGACAGTGCGCAGAACCCGCCCCCACTTTTCGCGACGAAGCAGAAGCCGCCGGCTGCCCGCGCAAGTCTTCATCCCCTCCGTGCGCGACGGAAGATCGCCACCCCCGAACAAACTTAAACATAGCACAGTAGCTCGCGAGCACCCCGTCTGAAAGGGCCCATCGCGCACACCGACCCGGACTTGTTACCTACATATATATATATGTGTATACATATATATTGTATATATACATATATGTATATATAGATATCGACGGTTTGTGTCGAGCACGCGTGTGCCTCGCTGTGTGCATGCGCGCGTGCGTGTCACGCAGTGCCTGTCGGAACATCTCGAATTCGCCGCAAGGACGAAGCAAGATAGAGTGTGTGACTTGCTAGAGAAAATAATACGAGAACCCAAGCGATCGTTCATCAGGACAGACAAAGAAACAGAAAGAGAGAGAGAGAGAGAGAAAAAGGGAGATATACGGACGCATCTCGGCACAGAATGACACTTCAGATTCGTGGCGACGTGCTCGACGATCCTCTGCGGATGTCAGGTGAATTCTCTTGAGAGACAGTTCCTTAGACTTTGAATGCACTGTTAAGTAGATAATGGAGGGAGAAAGAGAAGAGGCCTATGGGGCAGGCGCTGAGGATCTACCGCGACGAAAGAGCGGCACGGATCCTGAGCGAGACGGCCTCTCTCGTTAGATCGCGCCGGCCTCGAAATCGACGAAATCGACCTTGCACTCGTGTATCGAACGCACCGCGTCCCTTGCGCCCGCATGGCAGAGCAAACTTGCTGATCCTCTGGAATTTTTGTGTTCCAGGGTGGAACTGACCAGCGTGCCGGGCGGACAGAATGCGATGGCTCATCTCAAAAAGCGGAAGCTGGAAGCAGAGTCGGTCACGCAGAATCCTAAACAGACGCAGCAACCGTTGCAGCAGCAATTGTTAATCAACAAGAAGGGCCTGCAGACAAACACGCCGCAGGAGATGGAGCCGACTGACGCAGCTGTGAAGCGAAGGAGGAAAAGCGTTCGCGACGACGACGTGCGAAAGACGATCGATGTCGTTGATCCTAACAAAAACATACCCCTGCCACAGAAGAAACGCGCGTTCGCGACGGGTAATTTAGGTAGCCCTGCTAGAAAATCCACCAAGCATTGCGAAGAACCCGAAGATGACGAGACTTTAATCAGAGAAACGGAGGCCGCTCTGAAGAGTTTGTCAGGTAGCTGGCCCGGACCTAGAGGCTCTCTGTATCAAAGAGGCAATTCGGACGAAGATAGATACGAATCGAATTTTGAGAATCTCTTTGAAGAGAAGAAAGAAAATCCTAAATTATCACCCTCGTCGGTATCGACGTCTTCGAATGCGAGCAACGACACCGGTTGTTCTTTGAAGGACGTGATCACTTTTCGCGGACAGCAGGATCGATCTGGTAAAATGCAACAGCAAAACAGACTGGATCTAAAGCAACAACAACATCCGATTAAAACCAAAAAGGACTTGGATAATCTTATAAAGATAGAGAACGAATGCGCGAATATTCAGTCTCAAGTCAATAACGTTAATCAGAACGAACTGCCAAAAATTAGACCGGTTTCTGTTCGATCATTGTCGAGCAAAGATAGAAACGATAGAAACATGGTGAATACACACATTGATCCTCAAGGAAGACAATCAGACAAGTATTCTCGATACGATCCGCCAGATTTCAACGAGTTGGTCGATGATTCGTCCAACGAGCTTGAAATCGACATGTCCGACCCAATGGCTGACAAGGACGAAAGCGATCGTGACAGATCGAACGACAGAGAGCGAGATCGGACATGCAAAAATGGTCAATCGCCACAGAGTATTGGTAGACAACAGCAGCAGCAGCAGCAGCAGCATCAACAGCAGCATCCAGCGCTTTACTCAAATTATCAGAGACAGTATAACGAGACCAACATGAAAGTTTCGCCTACGGGGACTTCGTCATCCTCGTCACCGCCAACCAACTCACCATTCTCAGCAACGTCCGCGTTCAGGCCACCCAACACGGATCACTCGAAAGGTCCGTGTCGCGGCGCTCCATCAGTCCCGGTAGCCTCTTCGGCGATTCCGCCAATCGGTCCGTATCCAGCTGCCGCTACGTTCGTGGGATATCCGACGCCTGGACCGACGATGCCAACGCCGCAACCCGTAGCTGACATATCGCCAACGTCAGACGACAAGTCTACGGTGTCTCTGTTGCAGCTCAAGTCCTCGAAGGAAGAGAGCCATCATGTGACAACCCACAACGTAGCTTCTAATTCCGTGTCCCCCAGCAAGAGCCCTTCTGGAGGCCTACCTGCCGTCACCAGTCCCGATTCCTCGAAACAGTACACGATTCTTCAGCCCGCGGGAGTGGGCTCCAGAGCGGCCAGTGCGATCCAGGATATCGCGAGGGACGGAGTGGTCAGTGTCGCCGCTGTAAGCAGCTGCACCACGTCTAGCAACGGCGGTGCGAACAACGCCGCGAATGTGAACGGCAACGGAGTCGGTAATAAAGCAACGACCAACGGCAATAATAGTGCCAATGATAGCGGCAATACCGCCAATTCTGCCGGGAATCCTAATGCAAACAGCATAACTATCACAACGGCGTCGACGACCACTACTACATCCAGTCCGACAGTTGCTGCCGATGTGCCCGCAGCGAGCGGCCAGCAGGACAATGTCATGAAAATGCCAGAGAGACCCGGCACCTTCGACAGTAGCAGACCGGGAATGTCTATGTCTCCGTCCAGTCTCGGCAGAGGTGAGGATTTCGATGTTTTATCTATCGCGTCATGAAACGCGATACATATATATAATGTATAGAGAAGCGACGTATATATTCTAATTGATTTTAATATCGAAATTAATGCATATTATTGCGGGCATTCAGTCAATTAGAGACAAAATCTTTCGACTTTAGATCAAGATATATATACATAAAAAGAAAATTAAATTAATGTTATTATTGATATAATAGTTTTCGATCGAATAAAATATAGTATTGTGTTTTAAAAGATATATTGATATCCAAAATTATTTTCTTGCGTATTTGTATACATTATATTTCTCTCAATATATCAGCAATAGATTTATAAAGAAAAAAATGGTGTACATTATATATATATATATATATATTTATGTAAAAAAATATATAATTAATTTATAGAAAATAGATGCATATAAATAACGTAGTATTATCAAAATTTACGATACTTTACACTTAAAGACTTTTGAAAATTAATGATGTCTTTAAATTTTCACGAAAGAATGCAGGGTGTGTTTGAAACTCTAAATTATTGACAAAAATAGTAATCGTAAATAGTATTGGAGTTATATACTGGTCGTGCGTTATACATTACGAGAGGGGACAAAAGGCATTTTCGACTCTCTCGCTTACACCGTTCCTCGTCTTCTCTCAATCTCTCCCTTTCTCTCTCTCTCTTTTTCTCTTTCGCTTTCTCTGTCTTGCTCTCTATGAAGTTAGGGGAGTTAGGGCAGCGCGGAAAATCAATAATTACGAAGCGAGGGGTGATGACTCAAATGCTGAAATCAAGGTCTCTTCGAGCAAAATTATTCTCCCGTATCCTATGATATAGCTATTCTATCTTTATCTCCGTCGTTGCTCCTCTATTCTTTTTCTTTGTCATACCGGCGCTGTCGTCGTATTTCTTCCCGATTATGCGGAGCATATCGCGTATTTAAGAAAGTACGCTTGAAATTAGCAGGAACAATACTTTACAAAATAATAGCATTTGATCGCGCGTTCAAATATTTCCGATTATCTATAATAAGCGTTAACGAGATTACTTTGCTTCCGTTTTGAATTTGACATATACACTCACACACACACACACACACGATGACAGAGAGATGAACGCAATCTTTCTTTCGAGAAGAATCAAAGAGCTACCCTCGCGCGTCGCGCTGGAGATGCGCCATGGTGTGACAGGTGGAGGCTCGAGTGCATTCCAGGGTCTTAGGGCAGCGAAGACACGACGTGTCTAGTCGGGGAAATTTGGGGTTGATACCACGTCATACGTATAAGCCGCAGCTGTCAGCGGCTGGAAACGTGACTAGCATCCCAGCCGTTCCAAGCCACCTTATTACCACCCTACGCCTGGCTGCCTGTCCTCATTATCCCCTTAACGTTTTCTCCGGCCGATAGCTACGAAGATGATCGCTTTCAAGAATTCAATCTCCCGCGTTTGATTTCTCGTCTGTCGCGAATACAAACCCGCGGAAGATTAATCGGATTAATATTATAATAACAAATGGAAAAATATTTCGTATTATATTTTCGAAGAAATGCGAGCAATTTTACAAATTACACTGCCATTAAGCATTAAAGTAACTAAAATAGTTTGCTTGTTGTGAAATCTCAGATAAGACTATACGCGACATGATAAATGGGTCCGATTAAACGCGTACTTATCAGCGTGACAACGATACAACCGGAGTCGGTCAAGCGAGGAGGGTTGTAATCAAAAAGCCATCTCTCTTTTCCTCCCTATCTTTCTCTCGTTCTGTCTCTTTTTCTCTCGCCACCGAGAGTTGCTCTTGATCTCTTCGATTTAGCGTGACGATCGCGTGCGCCCTTTTTTTATTCGCCAGGTGCGCACATGCAGGCGCGTAAGAGCGTGTTGACACGCCATAAAACCGCTATCGGGAAATCCGTCGGCCGCAAAAACCACCCTTTCCGCGTCGAGAAAGACCGGCCGCGCGCGCGACCGGGGTCGAGCCGGCTAATAAAAAAATAAACTGCCCTGTAACTCAATTTTACGCTGCCTTTGCGACCGCACGCATAAAAAGGACCTTTACTCGCGCGCGAGGGCTCTACCCTCCCTTTAAGGGCGCCGCGCGCCTCCGTGTGTAAATACCTACTTTGTGATTGTTCCTCGCGCTCTCTCTTTTTTTAGAACCTCCGATCTTTTCCTTATCCAGTATGCGATTCAGTGCGGGGAAGTACCGGGAGGCCATTACATGCATCGACTATCCTGTATGATCGAGAGTGTGTAGCTTTATATATGTTATACCGGATATTTCTACAGAACCGTTTACAAGCATCGATCTCATGCGATTGCATTTATTATATAGGTATATTACGCCGCATGCTACAAAATAGATATTTACTTTTGTCATTAATTAAAATTTATTTTAAAATGCAACGAGCTTTTTTGTCAAAAATTTCACGTCTTGTCAAGATAATGTTCTCGGAAGAAAATTCAAAGTCATATATTAATGACATTTGGTGTATCCGCATTCACAAGGACGTCATATGACACGCGATTCGCCGATTCTTTTTATTATTTAAACTTGAAGAAATTGAACCATGCAATTAACGATGAAAAAATACATTTCCAAGTATTACGGAGAAATTGCTTTTTTAAAGGCAGAAGTATCGAATTTCGTTAAAAGACTATTTATATCATATATTGCGCGCTGAATTTTAATCATGTTAATTAAGTTTCTTGATATCTTAATATTTTTCTAGCGAATTAATAATTGCTCGACATAAATAGAGTACTAAAAATACGAAAATTCTGACTTGACTTAAATAACGCGCAAATAAATTCAATTTATAATCTAGAACATCAAATTTAGGCTTTACTATCAACGTACGCATCTATTCTGGAGTTAATTGGCTCGCGCGAATATTCATCCGTTACATGTGAATACTCAATTGCGCTGATTAACGACTTTTGACGGCGAATTAATAATTAGCACAACCCGGGGGATGCTCAATTCTCCCAGATTATCTTGACGACGACGATGATTTTTCGTGGTCGAACGAAAGTCTCGGCGCGTGTCGCGCAAGCTGACCGAATAAAACAATCCCGGTGTTTATATACACGTCTACCCCTTCCGCGGACCCTCACATGAAATGGCTACAAAATAACACAATTACAACGCGACCACGGGCTCACCCTCGGTGACCGACGCTCGTCCTCGTTCTCACCCCTTGATTCCGCTCTTTTCCCTTTTTCCCTCTGACTCTCGCTGCTCCATTACAGCATGCTGCAGGGAAAAAGAAAGTAAAAGAGAGGGACTGAAATAGAGGGAAAAGGAGGATAAGATCTGAGAGAAAGAGATAGGAATAGATAGAGAGAAAGAGGAAGAGAAAATGCGCGAGAGAAGATAGGAGAAGAATAAGGGTGAAGGCAGGTCTGACCGACTCGTTACAAGTCTATTCAGACATCCGGAAAGAACAGCGCGTGCCGGTATTCATTTTGTTGACCGGAACCATTATCTGCCCCTTCGCTCGTCTTTTCTCTCTCGCTCTTTGTATCTCTATTTCTTTCTCTCTCTCTCTCTCTCTCTCTCTCTCTCTCTCTCTCTCTCTCGCTCCTTCTTTTCATCCCCGAGTTTAGCCACCGACGTGGCCGTTTTAAAACCTTACGGCTAATTTATTAATCCTACAAGGGCAACCGCTCGCCCTCAGTTATCCGGTGAACCTTTTTTACCCGGCGCTAATTAAAAACCAGGAAGCTTCAGCGATCCTTCCTCAAAATAAAAATAACACCGATTTTCTCTGCCACGAATTTTCTAATATATTTGTAACATGTCACATTCTGATGCTTATATCTTTTCTGTCCGTACCGATATTTATTTTTACTCAAATGAAAACTGAGTATACCTCTTTAATCTTCGGTAAACTCTCTGATTTTGAAACAAAATTAATCCGTCTAGTTTCTCTTCGTGGAATTACGCGGGGGTTTTCGAACAATCCTGATAGTGTGTTTCATCGTTCAACTTCGGAACTTTGGAGAGCATCGTGGTCCGCAAATAAAGCATGTCGCTAATGACGTCACGTATCGTAATCCAATTTATAGGGAGGGCGACGCCATCCGCGCCTTAAGAAAAAGGCGAACATCTAAGTAGGGATCGACTTTCTTTCTCCATCCCTTCCGTCGGCTCTCGCTTTTCTGAAACGCGAAATGACGACCTGATGAAGTTTCTCGGCATCACGGCGCTCGATTGGAGAGCCCCAACGTAGTTGGCTAGGGGATCAGGCCCGGGCGAAGGATTAGTACACGACAAAGTTTATAAAAGTGCGCTCACTTCAGGAGAACCCTCCCCTTCCCTTTCCCGGTCAACTACCTAAAGCTGGCCACCCCTTAAGAAGCTCCTTCGGAATCTCTTTCCGAACCCTCTAATACACGTGACAAACTTATCTATGTTTCGTCGCAGCCATGATGTATTTGCGATGATTGCTGAAGTAACAAGAGCTGTGCTTTTTGGCAGATGAATCGATACAAAAATTTAGTTACAGTCTATAAAAAAATTATTGCGACAAAAATATTACGTATTCTTTTCCACTATGCGTAAATGTACAAGCTTTCGGTTCCTATATTCATTATATATATTGCAATTTTGCTTACAATCATACACTTATTACATTTCATATTACCTATTATTAAAAAATAGATATTTGGTGAAATCATTTACAAAATTTTATAAAAATTATATAGAAACTTGGTACTTGTAACCAAATTTTACATTATTATATTTTTTATAAATATAAATAAATATATTTTTTAAAGCTGTAGCTATATATAAATTTAGAATAATATTAGTTGATATAGTTTTCAGAACATGTCTGATCGTAAAGATTGGGTAGTCCAACCTTTACGATCGCATTTATCGTTTACGATTGAAATAAAGAGAACCTTGCTGAAGGGGCTCGTATTAACCGATTGGTACTTCTCGGCTACCTGCAGTGTACTAGAAACCTGTAATTGTCTGATCACGCGAGGTCGCCCCGGGAATATGAACGCGATCATACGTGACGTGCGCTATACCTACTATTATATTACATCTAGCGCACGACAGATGGTACAATTGGTCGTTTGGGCATACTCGTCTGGCACCAGCCGTAATTTCGTGTCACTGTTGTGAAAACACAAAGTAGACTGAAAAAAAATTTAGAAATTATCCGGACAAATGATTGGCTAATGCAGACGTCTCTAGCAAGAATCGTACACCTTTAAATAAATCATGACGAGGCATCGTGCCACTTGTGTCTGCGAAAACTCATTTATAAACTATTACTCATTTTACGGAAATATTTGCAATTAATATAGCAAATTCTACGAAATATTATGCAGAAAATGCAGATATTATATTTTTTTTAAATTAATACTCTTTAATTAATACTCCTGTTTCATTCGATTGTGCGAGTATTGATGATAAATATTGTATGTTATAAAACAAGGTGTGCCTTGTATTAATGAATAGATATAAGAGAAACGAAATATCATGTGGCAAAACTTTTTCCCGATTGCTAAAAACTTTCGTTCTGTTATATGAGAATGAGGTATCTATCTCTCCTTTGTCTCGCGGACAGTTGTAGGCCGGCCACATACCCCGCGCTAATCCCGAAGGCTTAGTCACGGGACAGAGAAATCCCAGAGGCTATTCACAAATGCGTAACCCGTGCGACGAGATCCAAGCTGACCACACGCGAGGCAATTTCTACCCTTCTGGATCGTCCTTTCAACTTTCACTTGGGGCCTCTCGCCAGGATTGGGGAAACTCATTCTGAAAAATGTCATTAAATAACATGCACGCTCGAGGAAACTGTAGACATTTTTTCAAAATTTTTTTCGAAATATTCTGAAAGATTATTATAGACAAACAGATTAAGAATACAATATATTTTTGTTATAAATTATGTTTACAGTAAGAAAAATATTTATATAATTCTGTGCGCGCAATTAATATTTATTAATATATTTTATTTTGTACGTGCAATATATTATTTTTATGCAATCTACATTTATCTTTATTTAAATATAAATCACAAATATAATAAAGGCCTATCTTTATTTATTTTATATATTATATATCATTAAATAAGAACATAATCGATATAACTATTTATAAGATTTAAATCTTTATTGGTGTATCAATAATGAGTTTCCTCTTATCTTTTGCATATATTTTATATAAAGCATTTCTTTTAAATGTATAAATTATATATTTTCTAAAAAATATATCGCGTTTAGAGTAACAAAAATAATTCATTATTATTTGTTTTTGTACTTTATTAAGATTATAACATAATTAATCTGATCTATTTTCGTTTAACGTAAATGAATGCACGCGCAAACAAGAGATAAAATTGTTATAAATAGAATTTCAATATGAAATAGAGTAGAAATGCGTATTTTTCGTTACGCTGGTTCGCAGAGTCTTTCGTCCCAACTGTTCAACGTTCTCTGTGAAGGATAAGAGGTATACGTGATATATTGGCAAACGGGGAGTAAGCTGCATTCTGGTTCGATGTCCAGAATGAAACTACGCGACGATGTCGAACACGTCGGCTGTCAGCCATTCAATAGTTAATTTCCATTCAACAGCTCGCATCGCGCTGGAATATACAGCGTGCAAGCTTACCGAGGAGAGAGAGAAAGAAAGAGGGAGAAAAAGTGCCATATTATTTTTCACATATTTTTCAATTTATACATGTCGACACTATAATATTAGGATTCATCACCCGCGCATTATTTAATTTCGCGTAATATTAATACATATAATCACTATTTTTTTTTTAAATAGATTTAAAGAGATAATTTTTGAACATGAATTCGTATACACGGTAATTAATTAACGTTTATCATTGATATACTCTGTCGATCAAAAAACTTAATCCTTTTACAAACATAGATTTATTTTTATAATATAATATGCTTATTGCTTAGGAGAAAGTTGAGTAAAATTCTAATGAAAGATGAAGATTACACAAAGCCGTTTTGCGATAATGTCTCCGCTTAAAGTATCGTATTCTGGATGAAAGTGGATTGCGTGTATATTCTCGCGTGAATTGGTTGTGAGTGCAAGATTATGAAACCAAATGCAATAACAACGCATTAAGCGTATTAAGCCGGCGCTGCATTCCGGTCGACACGTTTCTGCCGCGAATAACACTCGTCGACAGTGTAAATATCCAATTTATTCAGAATTACAGTCCGCTTGTGTCGGGATCATCAATTTTGGTACAGATATATAATGCTATGCAGAGGCAGTGTAAATCGCGCGCTTGGTATCGTCGTAGTATGTAATAAATATATTGGAACGCAATGAGCTTAAAACGGAAAAATAATCTTCCTATCACATTTTCAGCGTCTTTATTCGACTTAAAATTTATAAATTACAATTTATAACTATAACTGCTCAAACTCACCTTTTTGTAAAGTGATCTCGACAATCTCTATATTGATGCGGATACATTTCTGAAAAAAATTTAATCAGCTTAAGTCTAGATCGGCGTAAAGCTATCACACACGAGTTTATAACCGCTAAAGCTCGAGTAAAAACTAGCGTTCGTCGTATCTCATGAATATCTGAAGCAGCACTTAATAGACTAACATCTGGCTCTGCGTGGCGGTTTGATTTGTTACAGAGGGCAACAAGTGCCCGACCCCAGGCTGTACGGGGCAGGGTCACGTGACCGGACTCTACTCTCACCACCGCAGGTAAGCAATTATCGGTAATTAACCTGCGCTCCGCGCTCAGCCACGGCCGATTACACACCTACGCGGTTTTACGAGAGAATCGAGCGGGGCGTCATATAGAAGCCGATATCAATAAGCCAATTTGTGATCTATATGTCAAGCTCTGTGCGTTAAAACGATATATGCATGCGTATATGTGTTCCATATTTAGTGAAAGAGAAAAATAAAGAAAAATAAAACAAACTTGTGATTTAAACGTACGTGTTCCGCATAATTCTAGGAAAAGAGCCGAATAGCTGAAATTTTAAACCTTTAATTAATTTTAAATATGCTGTTAATTAATTTTTTTCTATGTACTTACAGCCTTTCTGGATGTCCACAAAAGGATAAATTAACTCCGGAGAGTAAGTACTCTTTTCGAATTAATTACTTCTTATTGTAGCTATATAGTGCATCTTCTTTTTGCGAGAGTGTCTTTTTCTCATAACGAGGCGAGGAAGTAAAGAATAAATCATTGATGAAAAGATCATTTTAAACTTTATTCAATTAAATAATTTTACTAATCATTGCGTGACTGAAAAAGTATAATTTCCAAGTTAACTTGAAAGTTTTGAAATATAACTTCAGTAAACATCTCTCTGTACTTTTCAGAAATTTTACAAATAATGTTACTAAAAATCTCTTATATTTTTGTACGATATTTTATAAATTAATTGTTAAAAATTTTATCATAATCTTATAACCATGGATTATCAAGAAAAGAATTTTAGGATCACGCTTTTTGAGAGGCAATTTAAAAATATCCTGATCTGATTTGCTTTATCTTCATATTATTCCCAATTAGCCTCGTTATCCATAAAAGATCATTGTTATACGCGGCTTCCTCGCCTCATTAAATGCAACAAAAATGTATCTTCGATACACGAGATGAAATTAGAAAGAGAAAATGGATATTTTCCAGCGATGAGCGCGGTGCACGCGTCGCGTTATGCGTGTGTGCGTGTGTGCGTATGTGTATATCTGTCTGTTGTATATTCTTTGCGCTTTTCATTTTGCGGGGTAGAGAGCTTTATTTATTGCGTTCCTCTTCTGTTTCAATTTATCATTTCTGTTTTCGTAGTTACATTTATAGTAGAGAATTATCACCACACCTCGTGAACTTGATTATATTGGTCGTGGCCTATATGAACCCTCTGGAGAACTCGAGACACGGGCGGCGCGCGACGAACGTCCGGTGTATATGCGCACACGCCGGACAATTTCACACACGGAGGACACTTGTGCGATTGAGTATAATTACGCAACGATCGGTGGGATGATCGATGTTACTAGTTTCCGCAACGGCGGATCTCGACTCATTAACGACAAATCAAGTCGTTTGCGCAGAGAGTACGGCGTGACCCATCTGCGTATAACACTCCGTAGAGATATGTGCAATCGTATATAATTTTGTATTTCTATTTTACAATATATATGGTAAGCCAGTCCCGATTTTCCTTCATCAAGAATAGTAGAATGTCTTCTCTTCAAGGTACTTTGACAGGAACGAATTTTTTTGCTCGCTTGCGCACGAAGGACGAAACGTTCTCATCAACGTAGCACACTCCCTCACACAGATATTGCAAGTTGTTGTGTTATATAATTTTTCTATCATATTAATTGATTGTCTTTACTTGTGTTTTTCTCTCTACCCGCTCGGTATACTTGATTGTACTGTTACACATTAACTTGCGTTTCACACGTTGATGTGCGACGCCGTGTACTCTGCCTCTTATCGTTCTCTTACCGTTTCCGTTATATTGTTTTCTCGTTTCACTTCTCTTTCACAAACGTGTACTACACACGACTTCCTCTCTTCTCTTCTCTATTCAAATTTTTCCGCATACCCGTGAACCGAGGGACGAAGAGCACCGTTCGCGTTCAAAGAGATTCCATCTTTCTCTCTTTATATTTTTCTCGTTCCCTCGTTGTAAAACGTGTGATGCGCAACAGAAATAATTATACTCAACGCATAAAAGAGACAGCTTACGTCTTACGAACACACACACACACACCATCTGTCGCGTGCGTGTGCGCCCCGTCTCTCTAATTGTGTATACGTTAATACGCGTGAACGCGTGCCAAGACGTGATCTGTAATTACGCCGCGTGTCTCTGGGTTCTCGCAGTTCTGGCGATGCATGAGACTATATTGAAATGCCCGACGCCTGGTTGCAACGGCCGCGGTCATGTCAGCTCTAATCGGAACACGCACAGAAGCCTGTCCGGATGTCCCATCGCCGCGGCCAATAAACAGGCCGCACGCGAGGCACGACAAAAGGTTCAAGGTAAGATGGTACAGGAACCCTCGACGTGCGTGTCCAGGATACACCGAACATGAGAATCCACGTTGCGACGAGATTAACGCTTAAATGCTGGAGACAGGGTGTAGAGACTGTAATCCTGCGTAAGACACGCATCTCGTGCTTCGCAGTTTGTTGTGCTCGTGCAGGTCTTGATTGCTCTCGCTGACGTGTTTTTCCACGCGGATTTATTCGACACGATTGCACTTACTGGAAAAAAAAAATTATTCTTACACATTAATATATAGGTACGCAATTTATTTGCATTTATTTTTTTATTTCAATATCGTAACTTTAGGTTTTATAGGACGTGTAATATTGGATGTAATATAGATTGACTTGGATTAAAGATTAATTATCAAACGTGTAAAAAATCTAAAACGAATATTGCATATAGACAGAAAGTTGCTAATACATTTAAACTGTATTCAAATAGTTACACGTACCTTGCAAAATCTTTGTCAAGTTATTATCCGCTTGAAGTATCTTAGGCTATTAAAGTATCTCACAATAATCGATAGTTGCATGCTTTATAATAGGCGTACAATGCTTCTTTGTAGAGAATATATATTTAATTTTTTATTATTTTACATTCTCCACGCACAGATCCATAAAATAATTCCATCATCTTACGCAACTAAAACATGGAACTAAATACGCAATTTTTCGCGATAGTGCCAGGTATACCGCCAGAGTACATTAGCACGAATCTACTACCGCCATCAATGGACACAAAGAGTTATTCGCAGTACGGCTCCGCGACGCAAGATACGAAGCCCGTATTGAGCAGCCTGACTTACGATTACTATTCGACGACGAAGAATCCCGGGATTAACGTGAAGCCTCCGAAAACGCCGGAGGACAATAGCACGCCTCGTCCCGCGAAGGTACCCAAGACGGAGAATATGACTCTCAGCAGCAGTTGTTGCAACACATTATCCATGAGGAACCAAAACACGGGCGAGTTGCTGGTCCCGAAGACGGAGGACGCCGCGTCCTGCAGAGTAAACTCACCCCCGCCACCGCCACCCCCCGGAGTACGACAGACGTACGATTCTTACATGAGTCAAGACTCGAATTCCTCGTCCATGTCGTCCATGGACGCGATGGGCACGAGGCCATCCATAGGGGCGACGATTCATCATCCCAGTCAGCATCCGACGCATCATGTCCTACCAATGCAGCCGGTTGCTTATCCGATGTCAATGGTAGAGGACACCAGAATGAGCCATCAAATGTCTCAAAGATCTCCTTACGAGCCCACCGCCATGATGGCTGCGGCGGCAGCCGCGGCGGCTGCTGCAACTACCACGGAAGATCTCTATCATCATAGATCAGCTGAACACACAAGAGCGTATATGCATCCCGGCGCGAGCAATATCGCGCGACCGGTTGTAACGTATTCCAATGATATCGCCGGTAGAGGTTACGAGAACGCGGTGGTTACCGCGGCTAATCATCGACCCTACGACCCTGGTACCACCGCGACTTACGAGAGATACGATACGCAATCGTGCGCGCCTATCCCGTCTCAACAACAACAGCAGCAACAGCAGCAGCAGCAGCAGCAGCAGCAGCAACAACAACAACAGCAGCAGCAGCAACAGCTTCACTCGAGAGCGAACATGTATTACCTTGGTCAAACCGGTATGACACCCGAGGAGCAGGAGCGAGTTTATCATCAAGAAGCCGCGGCGGCCGCGCAACAGCATCAGATGGCGATGGCCGCCGCCACCGCGGCCGGGATGATCAAGACTGAAGATGGTAATTTGTTCGAAATCGTCTCTGCAAGCGTTCAAGATTCACCCGTAACTAAACGTTGCGTCTCCGTGGATGTTGCAGTGAAATGCGTTACGGTTGCGCAGATACAGCAGATGCAGAAACCTGGCGGGCCGCCAACTTCACCCGGAGGATCGGTGATGGATCTCTCTACCTCCAGTGTCACCTCTACTAGTCCGCAGGTTAGTTGAGTATGTCCGAGGAACGAAAGATTTTATTTTCACCGATTTTTGCGCTCATTAATAACGACGATGAATAACGTGATTTACAGGCGCCTCCCTACGGTTCAAATAGCCTCAGTCCACAGTACGGAGGAGGACAAACGGTGGGCAGTAGCCCTCAAGCTGCAGCGAGTCCCCACTTGACGGCTAGTCCTCAAGTTCCTAGTCCTCAGGGTCAGACTCTCGATCTTAGCGTTAATAGACTTCATAGGTATTTTCATCAATTTTTATATTCATCGATCAACACTTTTCTCTCGTTTCAGTCTCTCTCTATCCGTTTGACATATTTGACGTGATGTCTATTAGACACACTATTTATCTAAAACATTTTTGGATTGTAATAATTCTTTCTTTTTTACAATTGATCACTTGATAAGGATTAAAAATATAGTCGAAACGTTGTGATTGTAAAGTAGTGAAAGAAATTTGCCAGTTTGGTCGAGAGAAAGGTGTTTTAAAGTTCTTTATTTTTATATTCATATAAGAAATAATAAAAAGAAAATCTCAGAAAAAAATAACATCTCTATTAAATCGATGTCAACGAAATGTTTCTAAATTATATAAAATATACTTAATATCTGAAATACTTAGTTAAATAAAGAAGATACATAGTTACTTTTGCTGCAGCGGTGCACCGAGTCCGCAATATTCCACCGGCCACGGGGAAGCCGTCGCGGTTCCAGTGGGGCCGGGTTTCCCTGCGCCTCGACCGATCGAAGAGCAGACCGAGCCCGTTGATTTCTCAACTGCGAACGAGCCGGTGAATTTCAGCGGGGGTCCGGGAATCAGGCCTGTACCAGGATTTCCGCCGCCTGGAGTGCACGTTACGGCGTACAGTCGCGAGAGCACTCCCGACAGTGGGGGTTCCCACTACATGGACGCCTACCGAGATCCCACTGGTGAGTTATCATCGTTTATCAGTGGACCATTCACGATTCGCGTTCCGAAGGGACTTTATGACCCGCGACTGTTTTTCTCTTTACGACGTTTTTAATAACACGCGATTTATATTGAAAAATGATAAAAATTCTTCAACGTGAAATAAAATAAAATTCTCCCAATTGTAAAATGTATTTTACATTTGTCAAAATGATTAAAAACATATATTACGTCGATCTCTATTTCATAGCAACGCGAAAGCTTTGTGAAAGCTTCTCCTCGCGTAGTATTTCGTCGTGAGAAATATTACGTGCTCGTTGAAATATTCGTAACAATTGCACTGTCTTTCATTACATTTTATGTATAATGTTGAACTATATAATTCGTTGCGAGAATTTCGGCAGCGAATACGCACGATATATAATGTTCTGGGAAAATGAGATCGGGCGAAAAAACAAACATGCCCGGAGAAGGGCGAGACAGCGTGTCCTTAACACTATAAATTTTAGCCAGCACACACGGCAGGAGATACACGCGAAGCGTTAATGTGTCCTTACACGAGCGTCGTGTAACGTCAGGCGATAGCGGGAGCGACGAGGAGGAGGTTACCGTGGATGAGGGATTCGGAAGAGAACAAAGAGCCCGACGCCCCCGGGGGTCGGCAAGGGTGGCGAGGGACGAAGGTGGGGGTGAGGGACGATACGCGGTTACAACCGTCGAATAAAAATTCACCAGAACAGTACATGACTGCCATAATAGGCACCTATGGCCGAACTCTCATTTTCCTCGGTCTCTCTGTGCCTTGGCATTCCAAACCCGCGGTCCATTCTGCCCCTCTCGGCTCTTCCTCCTTCTCTCACCCTCTGATCGTCCCCCCGTTTTCTCCGTTTCTCTCTCCCTCTCTCTTTCCCTTCGTCCTTCGGCCTGAATGTGCACCGTGCGCACCCCTTCCGTCGAACCAGCCCCTGTGACGGTACACGGCCATTGTTAATTATCAATATTTCGCGTACACGTAGCAGCGGCAAAAGTCCGGCGCGGCCGATATTGTGCGGACTCTGACGCTGGGGAGTAGTTATTGAAATTGAAACATTCGAGCACACACAGCGCCGTGTTCCCCGGCCTCGACGCATACACGCGCGTGTTCGCGCGACGTCGTGCTCGCGCGCACAGTCGGCCTTCCGTCCGTCGGCTATTTGCACTGTGTGCTCTCTCGACAAAATGAATTCTTGCCAGTAAATAAACGTGTAGATTTTACAACAGTTAATCAAGCAGCGGACTGCTCCTGCAGTGCGCCTGTGTGTTAGCGCTATTTCCGTGGCTCCCGTTCGAGCGCGATTACATGGCACGCATGTATGGTATTTAGACCAAGTGTCCCAAAAATTCGAAGCTCTCTTTCTCTGTATATCGTAAAAATTTAATTGATATTCTTCATTTGCAATAATAATCTTGATCATTCTTGTAGTATCAATTGTTGAGTTACGTATAATGATTGATTGAAAATTAACAGATTGTGATAAACTTATGGAAGAAATTTAGAAAAAAAGAAGAAATTTATTTTAATATTTAGAATGATCAAAGTACTTAATATCGAAGAAATAAAAATGTAATTAGTTTTGTTATTTCTTTTGTTAAAACAATTGATTTCAAGTTTGTTGAAAAATATTTCAAGTCGTGAAATTTTATATAAAACAATGTGTCCCAAAAATTTTACGCTCTCTTTCTCTGTATATCGTAAAAATCCAATTGATATTCTTCATTTGCAATAATAATCTTGATCATTCTTGTAGTATCAATTGTTGAATTACGTATAATGATTGATTGAAAATTAACAGATTGTGATAAACTTATGGAAGAAATTTAGAAAAAAAGAAGAAATTTATTTTAATATTTAGAATGATCAAAGTACTTAATATCGAAGAAATAAAAATGTAATTAGTTTTTTTTTATTTCTTTTGTTAAAACAATTGATTTCAAGTTTGTTGAAAAATATTTCAAGTCGTGAAATTTTATATAGAACAATGTAATATAAAAACTTAACGGATGACTCATTTTATGGCAAGCAAGATATTTAACACGTGCCATCTATTTATCTTTAGCAAATTATTTATCACTTTATTTATGTAATTTCTTGCATGACAGGTTACGGACCAATGAGTCCTCATCCAGGATATGGGATGACTGGCGTGCAACCCGAATATCCCGGAAACACGTACACTCCCTATCCTACTGCAGGTTACAATTGCGGTGGAACTTACCCGGGTGGTCCAGTGACTTCCGGTTATCAAATTCCAGGGGGTTATACTCCAGCACCCTGCTACAGCATGCCACCCCCACAGCACACGGTTGGACCCCTCGATAAACCATCCGGCAAGGATGACAGGTAGGATATTTTTTTATCTCTCTTGAGTGGAGTAATTATAGACAGTTTGTTCGTCTCATAACAAACTATTATTTTGATTCTGTAAATATAATTTTATATTTGTTGGTAAAATCGGAGATGAAATTTTAAATTAATTGATATCAGAGTAAAATCTTGATTTGAGAATATCCTTATTCGATAGAGAGATTTCGAGTAAAAATTGACCGATATTCTTACCATATATTTAGCATTTCATGCAATTTTTTGATTACAATGATATGCTTACGCATTAAATGTAATTGATATTTATTTTAATATAAAACTTAATGAAGAAATTGACCTCTTATTAGACAGTAATTTTTTAAATGCTAAATATGAGATGAGAATATAAATCATCATTTATAGCATAAAGTAGCATTGTTAGAGAATACGTCCACACGTCGTGCAAGCGAGCATCGCGAGTTCTCGCCTTGATACTTACTTGCCTTGCGGAAAGGATCGCACGAATCCTTCACGCGATAGATTCGTGGCCGAAATTCGTAAAGGCATAGAGGCGGCGGCGGCGGCTAACATCAGCGACGAAGGGCGAGAGGAAAAGGGGGCAAAACTCTCGCGCATACCCACCTCCATTTTGTTAATTAAAGTAATTACTCTTCGTACCAAAAGTGCCAACCTTATTCTAATTGACGTGAAGCTCGGCGCGGTATGGAGAAGGCGCGGTTGGGCGTATAAGAAGAGAATGAGGATGAGGCTCGAGTGGAAAACGCGCGCGCGCGCGCGCGAGAGAGGGTGAGGAAGGGGTTGAGAGGGTGCGGAGGCGAGGCAGGATAAGGTTAAAATGAGAGGTGGGGTATAATCAGTTGCCACCGCACTGGATTATGGGCCGAGACCCAGCGTCGTCTCCCACCGTGGGTTGGAACCCCTGGAACACTTTCCCGGTTACCTCGAGGCGAAGTTGCTCTCGTCCCTTTTGTAACCGCGGCTCAAAATTCGATGCGTCGCGTTCCGTGGATCTCAAGAATGTCTCCTCGATGGACAAAAGTGCGATAATTCCAAATTTTTATTCTGTCGATAGCTCAAAAATATTTACTATTAGTAATATTTTTTTTTCATTTGCATCAATATCGTAAATGTCTCGTTATAGATAATACTGTAAGAAAGAAATACAATACTGTAAGAAAGAAATACAATTTTTATCAAGTTTTCTATTGTAAACAATTTTAAATAGTTTGACAAGAGAAAAAGAAATCCTCAACTCTCTTTTTGTATTACAATATAATATAACAAAATATCTCGCATTTTTTTCATTGTTAAAAATCAAAGAGTTTATTAATTTTATTCTTATATAAAGCTCGTAATACAATTTTATTCTGATTTTATGATATTATGAGAACTCTTTATAATATCCGTCTCTTGGTAATAATAGCATCCAAAATGAAATATTCTCATATTTTTCCTGTTACGCACAATTTGGGAGGGTTTATGAAATAAAAAGTATATCCAATCATTTCATGATATTAATCTTTCCACGTCTGTCCTCCAATGGTTGCATCTTTATTGAAACTATATAACGTGGAACGTTACCGCCAGCTGCAACCTCGGTAAAACCAATCTATATCCGAACTTCAACTTTATTAATGGTGGCGGGCAATATAACTACCGCCCTTCTCTCGTCCTAACTATATTACCGGCTCTCTCTCTCTCTCTCTCTCTCTCTCTCGAAAACATTTATTAGTATACCTTGATTCGAGTCGATGGCCTAAATATATGAAAACATTAAATACATTTAAGCTAAATCATAAAAAGATAAAGATATTTTCATTTTTTTTAAATAAATTTTTTTAATTTGCATTTTATTTTTAAATTTTCAAAGAAAAAATTTCTATTTGTCAAAATAAGAGTGATTAAATCTTTGAAAAAAAAAAATTAAAATCTCATAATTATTATTTGTATTTTTATATTCGCGTGCCAGATATTATACACCATTTAAAGCCACAAAAAAGTCTATAGAAAAATAGTTAGATTATATGTATAAATTTAGTTACATTTTTTTTGTTGAGAAAAATATATTATATACTAAAATATAAAATAATATTTAAAAATCGGGAATTATTATTGGAAAAATTCGAAGAGTAATTTAAAATATAATTCTCCTATGCATTTTATATCGATTGTAAAATACTTTGAACAAGAAATTTAATCGCATCCACACAATTTGATTGAACGTTTAAGACGGAGCAAGTGAAGGTTGCAAAAACGCGAAAATAGATAGCCTGACGGCGTATCCGTGAATTGCACTCAAATCCGCATCCGTCGGCTCTCGGTTGCCCTGCAATATCGCGGCCACTCAAGGGCTATCGAGGTTTCCGAGGCTTTCTCATAGCTGATGGGGGTGGTTTGCCCATCTACGAGACTACGATGAGACCGGAAGCAAGAACGAGACGCTCACCCTTCGACTCAGACCGGCTGGTCTGCTCCTCCGCTTCCTCTTTTGCCTTCTCTCTCTCTTCCGCCCCTTTTCATTCGCTTTTCGGCATTTTTTCATATCACATCATGCACCGCTCTTCCACTCGTGTTTGAGAAGTTACGAAATACGATATTAGTTTACGTCACTCTTTAATTATAAATACTGTATACACTCGTATTTGTGTTTAAAAAGACAATTTATAATTCTCGTTTAAATGTTCGGATGTGTAGAATATATTTTATATTAGATAATCTGCTCGAGTGCTTTTTCAAGTAAAAGTTATATAATTTTAATTGCTACATATAGTAGTATTAAAAAAGAAAAAAAATAAACAAGCAAGTAAAAATATATATGGCATCCACCCTTGGTTTTTGCGCTCGAGCAGCAATAATTAGAAATAAAGAATAAATAAAAATAATTAGAATTATCGATGATTCAGTAATCAGAACTTAGATAGGGAATCTCGATTTGACGATTAATGTTGTTCGATGCAGTATGAATGTGAGGAGATACTCGTTGAATTTCGCACCTCGTCCCACCCCTCGTGGTCGCGATGGCAAGGAGCTGATACAGTGTCCCACGTCGTCCTGTGATGGCATGGGTCATGTTTCAGGGAACTACGCTACCCACAGAAGGCAAGGCAACATCGACATTTACACCAAGACTTTGACGTGAAAGCTCGATTATGTATATATCGATATGGCGATGCAGCACGCACGCACGCACGCTACATTACAGAGACACGCACACGCATCTACACCTACATACGTACAGATAATTAAAAAAAAAACTTAATTTGTTGGTTTTTTATTCACCAACGAAACCTTATATTCATTTTAAAAGCAGTAGATGTCCTGAAACAAACACATACGCATACATACATATATAACATATATATATACGCAAATATACAAACGATATCAAGTAAATTTGCGAATTACATTTACATGGATGGTTCTTGCATCGATGCATATTGATGGTCCGTGGCGTAGTTGCTTCTTAAGTGTATTGCGACATATACAAACATACGTCTAGAAATTCTATCTTCTCCTAGTTGAACAGTTGAGTTGTACACTTGTTCGATATTATGTTGCTACATTATATCTATATATTTAACATACATGTGAATATCTCCACTATAGCTCTATCTTGCATAAGTATATACGATATATGGCCTTTATTTTTCCATTACACAAATCACCTCTCTTTCTTTTACCTCCTCGTTTTATACCTCCTACATTATGCGATATACAACAAAGTGTGTAGATGAGCTTCCGTAATTGAATGAACTTTCTTTTTCTCCTCGCTGTTTTTACCCGACCCCTACGAAAAGGGATGGCAAAATCAAAGTTTCCGGCATTGCGAAGAAATCGGTATTGTGCAAGATTGAGCCGCTTTCGACCGCGAGACTCATTCGCTTTTGTGCGCATACGTAGTGATTAATCAAAACCGACTACCCGTCCGTTGAAAGCCGCTTTCGCCAGCCTCGTGTGGGCAGCTTCGTAGCGAACTGTTGCCGATGACCATGTCATAGCAGAACCGTAACGATCAAAGGTACCACGAAGCGATGTGATATCGCTTTCGTGTGACACACTTCGTGCAAAGTCAATTGGCAATTGGCGAGTTTCATTGGGGTCAGGTGTGAGTGTGCTCCCCGCTCTCCCTTTCGATGTTCTTAGAGTAAGACCGATCAGTGCGAGTCCGAAGCGCGATTGATCTTGACGAGCGACACCTCATGAGTGATCCAACTGGAACACGGCGTTGCCATTTGCATGCTACCAACACACGATTCGCCCTCCCCCTCTCCGTCATCATTGATCACAATTCGCGCGACATTCGAGTTCGTCCTCAGAGAGCGTAAGATGCGAGTCTTAAGTCTCCCTTTCCCTGAATGTCTTCGTTCGAACTGGACGCAAGGCAAGTCGTCCAAAACTAAGTCGTATCAAAACCAGTGCTGATAAGCTGCACTGATCTCGGTGAGCCAACGTTTCTCTTGCCGCTTCAATTATTATGTATATATTTACACATTATAGATCATAGCAACGATTAATTATAGTAATATATTATTATCCGATGGTGTTATATCACTCGTATGATACGTAGACGATTTCGATCGCTTCAGCGAACGAGATGTTCGTTACTCATCGAGATCTAATTGCCGAGATGTGTTTGATCGTCCTTCAAGTTGTGCAGCTTAGATCATCATCAAGTGAGTACTCACGACATCGTGGCAACGTCGCGTAAATTGCATGCGATGTGTTGCTGAAACGATGGTTGGACGTTTCTGAGGTGTGCGTTCGTGACCGAAGCCATGAGGATTAACGCGTTGCAAAATCTTATAGCAGATACAATAACGACAATTATAATAGTAATCGAATTTTGGAAATAATACATTTTTGTAAATCCTCAGAACATGCAGCGCGCGCGGTCTTCATGGTATTTTTGCAACGCGTTAAAATAGAAGAGACTCTTCTTTCCTTTGCAGCCTCTCCGGATGTCCACGAGCGGATCGCTCGCAAATCCAGGCGCATTCCCAGGAGCTCAAGTGTCCTACGCCAGGATGTGATGGTTCTGGACATGTCACAGGAAATTACTCGTCGCACAGAAGTTTATCCGGCTGTCCACGAGCCAATAAACCGAAGAGTAAACCTCGAGATGGTCAAGATTCTGAACCTTTGAGGTCAGTCAGCGCGAGTTTGTTTAATTATACACTGTTTATTGTATCTTTTATTCCGCGCAATTAACACGAATCAATCACGTTTTCTATTTTTTATTTACCAATATCCTCAATAATGCAGAAAATCCTTCATCAATCTCATTGCTTTTTAATAATTAGTACTAATTGAATAACAAAAATATGTCGAATATCAATATCTTTTCAATTATATTTTACCAAAATAATGTCTCTCGAGATACATTTATCTTATTTGGCAAATTAGAATTTTTCTATCATTATATTTTTAATTATTACAAATTTATTTCGATTATCACGATTAAGATTTCTCTTTCCTAACTATTCATGCAATATTGAAAAGCGCGGTGCGCATAGCAAATATAAATTAATACGATTCGAGGGATTGAAAAGAGCGAGGGCTATCGCGAGCTCGGTATAGGATTTGGTTTCACGATGCAATTACATCTCGCAAGTTCTGCAATTTGAGGGTGCGGTAGTAATCGCGATCTCAATTTGCGTTTTCGTCGCGTTCGCACGTTGCACGTAGCAACTAACGCAGGTATCTTCTCGACCGCATTGCACGTACCGGGAGGCTGTCGCGCTAGACCGAGAAAGGGGAAATCCTGTTCCCTTGTAACCGCATCCTAACTCCTTTCCCCCTTACACTTCGCGTAAAGGCGAAGACGCTGACTAATAACTGGCGGTTTCCGCTCGTTTCACGCTCGCTCTGTGCGGATGGATTATGTGGTGTTGGTGACGTTGGTGGTGTTGGCATTTTGGACTACAGATGTCCAATCCCGGGTTGCGACGGGTCCGGCCATGCCACCGGCAAATTCTTGTCGCACCGCAGGTAAGGCTCGTAGGAATCGTTAGCGTGAATCATAGGAGAATCACATGCTGTCTTCTAGATAAATTAAACTTGTCCAGTTACGATGATTAACGTAAATTACATATTATATGTTCCAATTTTAAATTTTATGCTAGCTTATTAAAAACATTGATTACTATCCGGTATTAAATTACATAAGCCATTTTTTTAATGATATATGCATATATCTTATACGAACAATCGTGATTATATCATCATTCGTATATTTGTCACATAAGAATTCAATCTTGATAACATACAATTAAATTAACATCTGTAACATTTATTTATATACAATCCTCAAAATAATTAAGGGGTTTAAAAAATTGTGCACAAATAGGCAAATTTTAAATGTAAGCTGTAACTTTGTTTCGAAAAAATGATTCTCATTTTATAAATAAGTACAAATCGATCATTTTGAACATATGGATCACTATGAAGAAATTATTATAGCAAGTCTGTGATTTTTTGCCAAGTTTGGAGTACTAGAAGGCACAAAAATTTCTGTCGATAAAATATTTTTAATCACTTTACGTAACCTTTTTTCAAAGTTTAAACAAAAAGGAGAAAACTTGCGATTTTCTTCGTTATTTTCATCTATTTGTAAAAAGTTCACGAGTTAAAAAAAATTCAGTCACTATATTATACTATAGACCAAAGATTCAGCTTTAAGAATCTATTCTTAAAATTGCTGTACGATGCTTTTTAACGGAGTTATAAACGATTAAGTGAAAATGACCATTTTCTCTTCAATTTGTGATAAGTCGATAAGAAAAGATCGAAATTTGAATTTTAAAAAACGATTTTGCAGAGAAAACTTTAGGCTTTAACGTGAAAATGTCAAAAATTTTCTTAAATCTTCTTGTGCATGCGACATGTCTACAAAGTGAGAAGAAAATTTTCTATTTTGTTATATTCGTCGTTTTCTGTTTGTAAAAAATATCACAATTGAAGAAAATGAAAAAAGCTACAACCTTTCGAAAGTAGAGATTTCAAACTTTAAAACCCTTTTTTAAAATTTAAATTCTCATTTTTCGAAACAAAGTTACAGCTATTTAAAATTTACCTATTTTTGAACAATTCTTTTTGATCCCTCATAATTATTTTGAGGAGTCTATATTGCGTGTGATTGTTAATGTTTTCCCATTTCCTTATTACAGTGCATCTGGATGCCCGATCGCGAACAGGAACAAGATGCGAGTACTGGAATCTGGTGGTACAGTTGAGCAGCACAAGGCGGCCGTGGCTGCCGCGACAGCCATGAAGTTCGAGGGTGTCAATTGTCCCACACCCGGATGCGACGGACTCGGTCACATAAACGGATCTTTTCATAGCCATAGGTCCCTGTCGGGCTGCCCAATAGCCAGCCACGCTGTGAGGAAACCAAAACCGGAGGATAATATGAGCATGTACAGCAGAGGAATCACCGGTGAGGATCGAGTTGCCTCTGATGATGACACCACCGGCTGTCGATACTTAACGATCGAAGAATAAAATTGTCAGAATACGCTGTGCGTGAGACCAATCGTATTACGAGAAATTTGATCGAAACTTTATTCAAAGAGCATTCGTAAGCTCTATCTCTCTTCTCGCGCGCAGCTGCCAAAATTTGAGAATGACCGCGAAGATGCGCATTTTCTTATCAACGCGCGACAGAAAGAGAAAAATATGATATAGAGTAGTTTAAGACCGTTTAAGTTCGCTCTCTCTTTCTGTTCTTTTGCTTGCGCATCGCGCTCGTTCGGAATTAATCGTTTCGACAAGGCTCATTTTTATTTTTGAACGTTTGTGTAAAGACAAATTTCAACGTAATATTGCCATCGCCTTTTCCCGTAGATTGATTGACGTCTGGACGAGCGCGGTGCTAATATACATACGGAATTATGTATCTTTCTTTGTAAACTTGTGCATATCTAACCTTGTACTTGATCCCGTGCTACGCCATACTCTGCTCTTCACGCAATGATGTGCTGTCATACCAATGAGGGTCCTCTTTCCTCGTCCTTCCATTTTTCTTGAAAACCATCAAAAGAAAAAAAAGTTCGTTTCTTTTCATTTTTTTTCTCTTTAAATATTTTCCCGTTTCGACCTTTTTTTCTCATTGTCAATAATAAATGTGTTCCTGGTTTTCGACTAAATATCGCGACTAATTAGATATAAAACTATAAAACAGAGAATGTTACAAATAACTTATAAAAGAGAGAAAAAAGAAAGATAGACAGGAATCACTAGAATCGAATATAACGCGCGCGCGACGTTAATTTACGTCTCTAATTTTTTTTCCTTCCTTTCTCGATTCGGTCCCGCGCAGGAACCTCTTCCTTCGTTATGTACAAGACAGAAATATAAAATCAAAAACAACCGTATGTCTTAATGATGGAAAATAATATATTCTGATTTATTCTGGGATTAGCTCCTTTCATGTTGAGCTTGGAGCACGGTTACTTTTGAAGGTAAGGGACTGACGTATTCGCCACTTGTTTCCTATGTGTTTTCGGTGTTACATACAGAATCCACACACCAGTATGTTTACTTTTACGAGATGACGTCCGAGTGTTGGCAATATATTTGTAAAAAACGTATGTACTTCTTTGGCACAATAAATAATTATATAAGCTTCTATCTCGTCCAATAAAATATCGCGTATCGGCGCCAGCACTCGGTGTCTTCTGTATTTTTTTTTCTTCTATCTGGTATGATGGCACCTCACGCTAATTCCCAAAAACACCCCGACATTATCCCGATCATCCCACGGCACTCCTGTCAGGTTCGTGCGTCTCTTACTGAGTCGGAGCACACGCTTGATCGAACGAGCCTCAAAATGTCTCTCGCTTTTCTGCCGAGATATCACTTTGGCACGAACCGTATGCAGAAGAAACCGTACCGTCCCATTATCTCAAGACAAGCTATATTGTAGTGACTTGGGCCGAGCGAAGTGAAAGAGGGGGGATAGAATATATATGTACATAGTGGATTTGGGGCATTTTATGTATTCCGATTTAAGATCGCAATGTTTCACAAATCGCATCGCCCAAGTCGCTGCCTGAATTGATCCTTGACGTAATGTAAATGCTCGCTAACATCTCCACATGTATCGCGTATGAAAATCCCGCAAATCTATTCGAATTTTTTCGATCTGATGCTTTTTGATCGTGATTGTTTAAAACAAAAAAAAAGAGATACAGAAAGCCAAAATACTTCTGTTCAAATATGTAGAGTTTACGAGCTTTCGTCGAACTGGGGGACTCGAATCGTGCCGGTTTCCAGTAGTTTTCTCAATGATATGTTGCGCCCGGCAGAGCTGTTTCGTCTGCATCTCATTGCGACCGCGTTTTCGCAAGATCAAAGAGCGTACGAATCCGCACGCTTAATCGCCGGGAAAACAATCTTCTGGAAACCGGGAAATACGATTCGTTTTTGATTCGTAACGTGACCGGGCACCTTATCAAACTGGACCGTGTCTGTCCTGTCCTCAGGGTTGGAAGCCGGTGGTCCGGCTCACGGGGGTGCGGTAGGCACGGGTCAGGGTAACTCGAGCGGTAGCGGGACCGCCGGTGCCGGGGGCGAGGATCTCTACACACTGGAGGCTGAAATCACGGAGCTCCAGAGAGAGAACGCCCGGGTCGAATCGCAAGTCTTGCGCTTGCGCTCGGATATCACCGCCATGGAGAATCAGCTCAAACACGGTGAAAAGGTCAGTGTTTGCTCAGTCGGCACCATACCGTGTGTCGAAAATAAATCACTAATCATCCAACGAAAAGTAGATATTTTTTTAGAAATTTTTATGTTGATTGATTGGATGCTTGTCAACTAATTGCAAATTGTCACGGTATTTTCATTATATATATTTTTAAAGTTAAATTACACTTATGTTTGTGCAATTATTATTTATTTATTACAATATAATTATGCATTATGCATTGTTAATTGTGTCTTTTTTTAGAAATTATATTTGCTTTGTCTATTCTACATATAAATTAATCTGTGTGACAGTAACTTATGTTTCATGAACCATATGTTGATATCACTGAAGTAATTTAGGTCGATCATTTCACACACGTTAAAGATGCACAAGAAAAAAATTCATGAAAAAATTGAACTTTGCATTTCTATTATAGAATTTATTATAAGTTAAATGCAAATAATTTGACTGCATCTAATCAAAGAAATTGTTTATTATCATGATTTATCGATCTCGTTAGTAAGTACGGTCTCTGTCGAAATAACGACAGAGTTATCATGCATATGCACTCCGGCATTGATTAACATATTCTTTTGCAGGAAACGTCATCGATAAGCCAACGCAACAACAATCTGACCGAATACTATCAGTCGCTGCGCGACAACATGATCACCCTGCTCGAGCAAGTGCGAATACCGAACGCCCCGGGCGGGCCGCAAGAGAAGATAGGCCACGAGAACTTCGACAGTTACCTGACGAAGCTGCAGACTCTGTGCACCGCCGACGGCTACTGCGCCGACGAGAGCAACCGGCCGATTTACGAAACGGTGAAGACCGCATTGCAGGACTTCACGGTTCTGCCGACACCCATCTGAGACCATCCTTAAAGATCAACGATCAGATACTGAGCGTCGCTCGGAGCTAGCACGAAGAAACACCGACTCGACGACGGTGTACTCTTCGTGACGCAGTCATACCTTTCTCTCGTTCACACCGGATGCGAATGAACGATGCCCGGCAGCCTCTTCCCTTCCCACGCGAAGGAGACCTGCGTCGATCGTGACTAAGCTCCGCGAATCGGCCTACGACTTGGGAGAAATCCGACTTCGTGACACGCGATTCTTATCCGGATGCTGGGCGGAAAATCCGCCAAAACGTGCGTCATACATCGGACTATGACGTTACGCGACGTCAACCGGTCGCTCCCGCGATCACGGCGTAAGTGAAGAAAAAAAGTCGTCGTGGTCGGTCGAGCACACCGACCGGCGCATCGTATAGAGCTGTTACAGTAAACGTTGTAATAACGGCATCTAAAAACTTGGATAACGGCTCCAGGAGCATCCATCCGAGCTAAGCTTAACGGACTATTATTACGAGGGCGATGTTGCTCATATAGCGCGATATCTTTTGTACATAATGAATCTGCGTCAAATATCACACGGCGGTCGTTGCCGTCATGCATATGTACATACACATACATACACACGCAACGGGAGAAATGCATTTATATATTATTCGACAGGTTGATGGTTATACTCTGCTCTAAGTCATGTAAAAAAAAATGATTAATTTAGCTGTATATCGGACTCTTGCCGCACACTTATCGCTGTGTAACTGTGTTATTACCGATTTAAGCGATCAGCGCGCGATTTACGAGGGCCGGCACGGTCCACCAATGACGCTTTTGCTGAACCCTGACGATTACTTATAAATCAATTTATCGGCTAACTATTTACCAGCTAGTCACTATTATTATTATTATTATGATTATTACTACTACTACTATTATTACTACTATTGTAACTGTTACAACCAGCCGGATCGTTTTTAGCGACTAATCCAATCGTCATTATCGCTACCACTACTCTTACTACTGTTAATAAAATATAGTCACGAGTGTATACCAACGTATTTATATAATATTAACAAGTCTACGAGAGAAATGTGCGACGCGTTGTCCATATAGGCTGTACATAGTCACAAAGATATACAATTATTATAAGAACAAGAATCGCTGGCGATAATGAGCTGCGATTTCGGAGAAACAGCGGGAAAACAGAAGAAGATGTTTGCGAGGTCATGCGCGGCCTCTTCATCAACAGCTGTCAATCCTAAATACTGTCGAATTTATGGCTGTCCAAGGTGAACGATCGAGCCTCGATCGTTTTACCAAGGACACGAAGAAGGATCGAGCTTCGCGTTCCTTCAGTATACAGTGCGACCAATTCGGTCGGAGGATATTCGTTCGTACGTGCAATAATTTCCGGATGCGTCGCATTCTCTCCTGTACATTCGCGGTTACTTATTACGTCGTGTACATTTGTATCGGCGCGGTTGTTATTGTTTCGTTAATCTATTTTTGTTCCTATTTATTATATGTTTGTTTTGCTACTGAAACGAGAAATGCGGGGAAATATTACAAGAATTTGTAAATATACCGAAAATTCTTCGCTCATATGAATCAACCGCTTCTCGTTGAAATTGCATTAGAATAATTTCACATATGTGATTATGATTATTGTTATTATTATGATATATAAACCGGAAATATCTCCGTTTTGTCGCTGGTTGACTTTTTACACTCAGGTGTAAATCGATCGACATAAATGCAGAGAAAAATTTTAATACCATTAACAGTACAGTGCATAGAAACGAAGAACATGATTGTGGATTCATTGAAAGAAATATAAATATAAAAAAGTATCTGTTAATGGTGCTTACAAATTATTAATCTATCATACGTATTTATTAATAATCAACATCAGTTGTGCTGCGGAGAAAAAAAATGCTTTCTCTATCAATATATCATAACATATCTCAGATATTTTTAATATTAATTTTTTATTCTTATTCTTTTTTTATTAAATTGATCATTATAAAATAGCAGACATGTCGATCGGATAATCAATGATTGCTAGCATAAAACTATATTACGTTAAAGTTTTATTATGTTCGCTACAACTATAAGTGTTGTATATAAAGAAAGAGAAGGAGTTATACGAATGAAATAATTGTTTGTCTGAGAGGCTGATGAGATGGGAGAAGCGTGCGGAAGGAGTAAATATACTTTAACCAAACCACCGTGTAGTGAGAGTAATAACAAATTAAAGATAGCGATAGTCGATCGACAATTACGAATAATCTTGACGTTATAATTATTCTTGTCACTATCATTGTCATTATAATTACCATCGTCATCACTGTCGTCAAGCAATTTTTTTATTTCGAGTTAGTATAATTGGCAAGTAGACGAGAATGAGAAAAAATAGATAATCAACAATCGACAGTCACTATATATTTTGATTTTTTTACCTCTTGTTTCATTGTAATATACTATGCAATATTTATTATTGTGATCGTCATTATCATCTACTAGTCCTCATCATGATTAATGCTATTATTATTATTTATGTTATCATATTAATATTATTATTATTATTATTATTATTATTATTATTAGTTTTATTATTAATAAATTGCTGTCAAATTATTGTGGCTATTCCCGTTACGTTTCTGTCACTATTATAATTGTTGCCGTTAATGAAAATCTACAGGTATATAAGTTCAATAACATGCTTTAAGTAAGTATAAATGTTACTCCGATTGAATAAAGGGTATTTATCGATGAATATTGATCATTTCTCCCATACCTTGCATATTCGAGAAATATGTTCCTAATACTCATTTGAAAAGATGTCACGCGATATGCAAATAAATATCAATTTAATAAGAGCGCAATGGTTTTATAAAAAAATATACTTTATAAAAATACACAATCTATGCATTTACATTATCAAAGTATGTAAGATATTAAATAATGAGCAGTTTTTTCCTTGCATGATTCAATAGAAATAAAAATCGTAAAAGGAGGGCGTAAGATAAAAAACATTCATATAGAAAAATCTCATATTCTCTATTTGCATTTTTTGTTATAAAAAAGTCTTATTTTATAATACAAGCATCGCCATTATATTCGACAGTGTTGTTCCATATTATCTATACGTATATATATAATATTATAATATATCACAATAAAATGGACGTGCGAATGACTCGCATGAGTGTACTGTGCACGCGTGTGCGTATTTAAAGAAAAAGATACTGAGACGATATGGCAGAAGATCATTCTTCAGTAAATTACGCGTAGCTCAATTCGCAACGCGCTAAATGCTCTATCATTAGTATGATTCGTCTTCATCATCGTAAGATGCGATTGTTTTTGAATACGCGCATTTATAACATTTATGACAAACGAGAATGTGAAAATTCATCGGTGCTTTTCTCTCCATTCATTTGATATAAAAATAGATTTAATAATCAAATTGTGTGTTTATTCCAAAAATGAATTAAATTTTTGAACACAATAAATTTTAACACTGCAGACATAAAAATCGATGCAATTTATTTTAGCGGTATTTTAGCTATATTATTTACCAATAACAATCTCATCACAGAAATTAAAAATGTATATTCTGTAAGTTACATGGTTGCTCCGTAAATTAACTTTAAGAGTCCGTCGTTTTTGTAGATTAGCTCGGTATTAATCAGACCGCGATTCAAACCATTAAATTAAATGAGCAGAGGACCGCGAGCTAAACAAAACGTTCGAGTGTCAAAAATCGTTACTTTATTGTTGCTCTTACGGCAAGTGCGATCGATAGAAACCGCGCGGACACTATGATATAATTCACCGAGGAATATTCTCTCGTCGAGATTGTTATTGAATTATATTGAAAATAAAAAAGTATGGTATATATATACAATATATATACATATATATACCTTTACCTTTGCAAGTGTGTATTGTGTGCCAGTACGTCATTGTATACCATATCACCTATTTCCACTTTTTCCGTTTTATTCTACGAGAGATCAACAAATGAAAAAATGATGATCGGATTTGATAATCGCAATTCTTTAGGCCGTATCGAGTGAACTCAGATATCGTCATGATAAATGAGGTTTGTTCAATAATTCCTAGTTTCTTTCTAAATTATAACAAGAGTAATAACGTAGTTGTAAAGGAAGAATTAATCGTCTTGAATGACGTTGGTGCCAACAACGTTCCACAGTTGTCAAATAATTAATAATCAAGTAATCAACATCTAAGATGCAAAGAGATCCTTATTCGATTCTTGCTTGTGGAAATGTCAAACGATTTTCGAATGGCTCGAATCTCCATTTCTCCTCTGGCAAGATCGTATTCTGCACAGCTACGTATACGTTCACGCATTTCGCAACAACGAAAACAAACAACGAAATTGTCGTACGATCGTATTGTTTGCAATCTGCAACTTGATCGGTCTTCGCAATTGACGTCGGTTCTCACGTCGTAAACCTTCGTATTTATTGGTCTCTCTATTCCTAGCGTTATAATCTCACCTGGAACAGAGAAAGATCGATTCGAACAATTTTTTACAGTTTCTTTTTAATTTAAAGAAATATATTATAAGAGTATTCGCTAAATAATATTATCTTATTAACAAAATTAATAAAACCGAGAATACTCAATATTGTAGTCATAAAATGAAATATTAATGCATCAACATTTTGAAACAAAGACACACATACAGGAATATACATATTCCATTCTACGTGTAAGGAGAGAAAGAAAATGCGTTTTACGTATAGAGATATCAAACAGCTGTTTTTCTGTTACAAGGTGACATTGATTATTCATGTTCCGATATATTAATGCAGCACGTTCAAGAGTTTACGAATGATCTTACCTTGCGTACGGCGGTGGCGGTGTTAACGTAGGAGAAACGATACTGATGGTTGTCGGGATGATTTGTGCTGAGGATAACGGCGTGCTACCATTGCTCAACCTGACTAATTGACTAGGATTTAGCTTGATGGCATCATCGTAGCTCGGTGGTGCGTCCGTCACCGCCTCATAATCCGGCGGCTTTTGTCTCGAGACGCCCGAAGGTTCCTCGATGGAAATCACATGGATAGGATCATCGATCTTTAACAGAAAGAAAGGATCGATTCAATTGATTTCGAAATATTTTATGACATTTTTGAGTACATAACTTTGCAAGGTTCGCGTTTTGCTGCGCTTATCTCTATGCAGGTTTTCGTGATAGTCAATTTTAAGAATCAATTTGTTGACATTTAATTGTGATCGCTGTTTAAGAAATTATATGTTTGACTAACTGGTTTCAACAATTTTGAAGAGATTGCTCGCTCTTTAAAGATTTATGAGACATGGCGTCCTTCAATTTTTTCAAGAATCTTACGACTGCCTTGTATTTTGCAACTTAGGAAATTTTATAAAGTTTCGTAACTAAAATGCAAACATTTCTGCAAGTTTGCTATTGTATTTTTAGAATTTGTGATGCATCACTTCTCAGCTTCGAAGATTCAGGAAAAGAGTATTTAACTCTCAAGACTTCTCACAATTACATAAGTTAACAATGTTGGGAATTCCAAAGCCTTATATATTTAACTTCAATTAAAATTCATTACAATTCACAACACGCAAAAATAAAAAAAAAAAAAAAAAATAACATAACACAAAAATAACGCACGGTTTATTGTGAAAATATATCATCGTCGAAGTCTATTTAAAGTATCCAGATCGACGTGCCGGCCCCGCACAGTTTCCGCGATATTCTACGCGCCACGTTATAAGGATATTCACCCGGAAGTGCACATCGCGCTATATTCGTCGTAGGTCGTCTATAGATATCTACCTACGTATTCCCAGCTACTCTTCGGAAACATTGTGGCTGGCTTGAATGTAAGTCGCGAAAGGGCGCGCGCGAGATATACATATAGGGTGACGCACGAATGCGCGCGGTCGACAAAAATAACTCTGGCTATTTGCGGCGATAAAGAAAGCCTCACTGGAAAATTGCATAATGAGCCTAAGTGGAAACGCGAGGTGAATGACTGTGACCCCGAGAGTAATTTCCGACCGCGCGAAATTTCGCTAAAGCACTCGTGCTCGCTTCGATTATTTATCGCCGAACAGCAAACGCGAGCATGACCTCGAAGATTCGAAGAATCAACACTGATCACACTCTGCTTCTGTTTAATCAGACATATCAAATAACACGAAAATAACATTCTTCGTTGGTACATATATCGCCTCATATATCGTTTCCGTCACGATAAATGAATTGCGAGAATAATGTGATACCAAATATAATGAGATCATCGCATCGCACATGTCACGTAAAATTTAGAAAGTATATGTTAATTGTCGATGTAATATAATATTTGTCAAATAATATTTAACTCATCTGCAATTTAATTATTAAGCATTAATGAATCTTACGTTGATAACTTTTGAGTAACTTTCAATAAGCGAAGAAATTTTTCAGAAACATACGTGACATTAAAAAAGATGTAGATACGTTGAAATTATATTGTCACGTATGTCATATGGATAAAATTTCAAATCTTTATCAAATTTATTTGAAACACTTCTCAAATTTCATATGCATCGCTTTTCTTCTCCAGAAATAGTTTGATAAATCACTATCTAAGGGTTATCATGCTTCAACGAGCAAATAAATAAATTAATTGATTCAATTGGATGTCTGAGAATGAGCTTGCAGTTCTTGATTTGAGAAACCCTACTTTTTAAAAATAGACAGCATTGCGTGATAACACAGCGTAGTGAATATAACAGTAATACACGATATCTTCGCACATACATGACACACATAATGACGCACATATACATAACGAAATATGTCATGCGTTTTTTTACAATGAGATATAAACGTGTATATATAGATATTTAATTAACTATTAAATAACAATATAATGACGGCAAGCAACACTTTTTAGGATTCAAAATATAGTTATATCTTGCAAATTCACCTCGCGTTGCCTATTTAAGAATTAATATTAAAATTGTAAGACAGTAAGAGACAGATATAGCCAAGGATAAATAATTATAAAAATAGTTCAACATATGCTTCCGGATAAATATCCTTACAACAGCAATCGACATTAAAGATTGCCGTGGCCTTTTTTATTACGTTGCACCTATATCTTTTTTTTTGCATAAATAAAGTATCTCAACTCAAGTATTAAACTGGATGTTCTTTCGATAAAAAATATTCTTTAACTAATTTCGAATCAATTTTTTCTTAATGAAAATACCGAGATATCAATAATTCTTAAGTGTTGAGAAAATACTTTTATGATAAACTAAACTCTTTTTGCACAATACAATAAATCGAATAGATTTTTTACTTTTTCAGTTTTAGTTTTAAAGGTAAAACAATTAAATTTTAAACTCTATTAGAATATATAATATACAAATAATATTAAAAAATTGCAGGCAAATTATTTCTTCAATTTTTTTAAGGAAAAATCGACTTGAAATTATGATTAAAAATTTTATTTAAAACATCCAATTTAAAAATATTCTACATAATATAATGAAACATAACGAATAGACAGTCATTTGCAAATGTACGTTTATTTTACGTGGAGACTATTTGCCGACAATTTCTACGAAGAAAAATGGTTTAGGGATTTAAAAGAGCACGGACTAGAAAGGTAAGCAAGTGAAAAAAGAGAAACCGATGCATTGCACACATAGAGCGGAAAAGAAGGTTGAAAATATTAATGATATATCAAAGTATTTCTTAAATCCGTTATATGATCATTAATTACTGTCAATATTGTGGACGTAAATATATTATATTAACGACTATGTAAAATTCGCGCGCCAATCGACTGACAGTAGAAAATCTCCATATTCGTAGCATGTTGAAATGATTTCTAATGATAGTAATGCCGATCGTATGCTAAGATATTATAGACCGATTGCGCAATAGTATGAATCATCCACACCAACAGTATTTATTAGTCTAACAATAATACTAACTTACAAAAAGAGTATGTTTCCTTTCTTCGAGGAAAGGAAAAATTATCTATGGAAGTATTCGTAATATTTCCTTCGCTCAAAACCGAAGAGAGAAAATTATAGTAATATGATGCAATCATGACTTCGCACCATTTTATAGATGACGTGATAGTAATCTCGCGATGAGGATTTCTGCTTCCTTGACATTTTTATGATATTTGCAAACATTAGACGCATTCTGCTGGCGAAGAAACGTACAACGAACACAGGGCATGTTTATCATATACGATGATGATTTATGAATTCGCATGATGATATATTGTCTGATATGAAAATATATTCTCTTTATCTTCTTTCTCGTATTTCAGGTTTTATTCGAAAAGAAAAAGTATAAGCTATACACATACGTACACACATCGCGGACGGGGTATATTATTAAACTTCTTCTTATTCTGTCCACCGCCGCTAGTAATTGCGGTTTATACTGCTAGGCTAGGGTATATCTATAGACATAATACGCGTTCTTTTGTAGTCTATAATAGGGGGTTGACCCGGATCGATCTAAAAACGTTTTAGACCGATCCCTGGAGCCTTCAACCGCGCGAACGACCTGCATCTTTTCGAATCGCCAAAGAGACTTCGTAAAATCAATATTTATCATCCTAATATCAATATTATTTAAATATCTAGCACAAAATAGAAACAAATATCTTCACAATTAATTGTTGATCGCCAGTGATAAATTTAAACAAATAATAAGATGCAATTTAATTCGATCAAAAACTGGCTATTCATTTATTGAAAATAAGTACACAGATAGCTAACAGATTGTCGATATAACAGGACAACTTTCATGTTTCTATTTTTAATTAATGTAATTGCTGAATAAGAACAACACACTTGAAAAGGACCACAATGTGGGTCGAAACGTAGTGTGTACTTATTTTCAATAAATAAATAGCCAGTTTTTGGTCGAATTAAATTGCATCTTATTATGAACAAATGTATCCAGCATAAAATATAAATATATAATATATAAAAAAATTCATATGTGTGGAGTGTATTGATAGATAAATTGATAGCCTGTTAGAACGAGAAATATTGAATTGATAGGAAAAAATATAAATATCTTAATATATCTAATTAGCAAAAGTAAAAATAAATATTTCTCGTACAAAGGTAAGTTACTTTTTTGAAGTTTTTAAAAATAAATATTTTTACATCTAATTTAATTATTTTGTATATAAATATATTATCAAATATATTATAATATAAAAAATAAGAAATAATACAAATATAATTAATCTAACAATTGTCTACTTTATTTTACATGACTCTAGAATACGGTTTAACTTGGAAAGAAATTTAAATATTTAAAATAAGAGATACTGTTATCTCTCATTAATTCTTATAAGCTGAACAACTAAAGCAGAATAAAACAACGTAAGAATACTTTTTATGTCACTGATTTCAATGATAATTTCATTCAGAATTACACCATTCTGAATTACTTAGACTTCAGAGAATATAAAAAATTAATATAATCACTTAAGTATATGAATATTAAACTTGACGTAGTAAAGATAACTAATGAAGGCTTGTAGATTCAAGATTAATAGCCTGAAAACCGATAATAACAAAAAAATAATTAATTTGCGGTTTGTGTGAGTCACACGCAGTTTCGATTCTTTGCTGAGATAATTTTCTTTCGAACTCGATTCAAGTCAAGCGCGAATTTCGCTCGGACGTGGACGCATAAATTCGATATCTCTCCATAGATAGACAATATGAAAGTTACCTACCTGTGCCGTGATCGGATGGTTTGTGTGTTGCGTGTGCGTGCTCGTCCTAGTTGGAGGTGCGTGTAGCCAACAACACATGGCGGCGCAAATAAGGAGAGCCCCGGCAACTATGCAGGCGACACCGACGTAACGCACCGGTTCGACATAGTTCTCCGCTAAACCCAACCAGTTTATGAGAGCCCCGACGCACAGAAGGACCATACCGTATCGGTACGGGCGCTGCGACCTCCGAGATTCCTCCAAAGACATTGCTGAAAAGCACGGAATTTATTATACATCCCTATATATAAGCGCGTGATATTATTTAATATTTAAGCAATATTCTAGGCGTATTTTTAGAATACTTAATATTCTAAGAATACGCCTAGAATATTAAATAATATCATGTGCTTAGGATATATACATATAGATAGAGATTCTTTCATACACAATATTTCGCAGAAATTTCTCTAAAAATAAAAGAATAAATATTATTAACATTATTAATATTGTTATTTTTTCGATTGATTGCGACGTCGTTATAAGTGGCCCACAATAGACAAAGAAATACCGCTATTCATCACTTGATTCAAAGATAGTGACATTTATGAATATGAATGGGATGGTTTCATTTAATATTGAATGATGTTAGTATAACAGCTGTGTCGAATGCTGGTAGCGGCCTATAAATCTAATAGCGCCTAGGTAATATTTAATCGAAAGTACGTTTCAATTGCTTTATACTATATATATGTAAAAAAAACCTAACTTACAAATAAAACATACAATTAGCATACGATTATTAAAATTCGATTATTTTTCGATAATTATTCGAATAGTATAAATTTTTATTATAAGATTTTTAATTCTAATAAAGCACAGTAGAGAAACGGTCGACATTATTCAGCCTGATTCCGTATGATATATAACATACAAATAGGATCTTCTCTAATACCCTTCATTCGATGATTTATATAAAGTTCAAGATTAAGTTATCATTTACAGTCGAGTATTAAGCTCTCGAATCCATTCATGATATATCTTAAAAATCTGATATGCCCGTTAGAAAGAGAGAGAGAGAGAGAGAGGGAGAGAGAGAAAGAGAGATATTATCAAAAATTTGTATGGATTGATAGTTCGATGGCAATTGATGTTTTTGGCGAAATAACGACAAATTATTTCTACTCGAAAGACGTATGCATATTTCTCGTCTGAAAGATGGGTTAACCGTGTCACGTTGAGTTTTATTGATGTAAATTGCAACTTTATTAAGCGACATTTGTGCTCACAATATTGACGAAAGCAGAAAACATTTGCGAGCATCTTGATAAAAGACACGCCACTTTCCAAAGTAGGCTATTCGTATAAAACTCCATTACTCATTTGTCTGTGTGGATATTAGAAAGAGTGACAACTCTAACGTCAAGAATTAGGTGAGCAATAAATAATGTCTTGGAGTAAAATTAGTAATATTGTGCACACGCTGCTATATTTTTATCTTATAAACATTTACTATTTTATTACTATTCCGATGTGTAATATACATAGTAAAGGCATTGCAACACGAGACTGTTAAATATAAAGGCATAAGAAATGCTCGTTATATCTTTAAACTTTAGTAAACTTATATTACTTGGCATAATAAAGTTAAAATCTCTTTCTAAAAGTGAAATATGAATTAAAATGCATGAGAATTTTATTTAAAAAACGAAAGCACACGCGTTGCACGATATTTAGCAATCCTAGAACTATAGTACGATTATTTCAATGTTGGAAACTACCGTCACATATCGACACTCGCGCATATGTCACGAAAATTACACCCAAATGCATAAATAATAATCGTCGACATATGATTCTACTCGAATTCTCATCGCCAAATTAATAAGTTATTCAAGAACTCAATTCATCAGCTGAGCTTATCATTCTTACATAATTCATCGGTTGAGCGACTATAAATATTCTTCGATTATCTACAAAGTAGGCTACATGCGAACGATTATAACGCGATAAGCTGTGTCGGCATTAGTACAAAATGATCGATATTTGTCATTTTTATTGTATATTATTATTTTAGCAACGACCATTATTTAATTATTAAAAGCATCATTTTGCTTATAGGTTGCAAAAAATAAAATATGAAAACCTATTTCTAAAGTGACATGCTATGAAAAATAACATGATTACCGTAGATATATCGCATTAATATAATTATTGCGGACTACTTTCACCTTACTGCATTAACATTAATGTTAAAAAATACTTAAGAATAGACGCAATTTTAAGCTGTCTAATTACATAAGGAATTCAATGCTATCTCAATCGAATGATTTAACTTTAATGTGATTCAAAATATTGCTGCTTCTTCTAAAAATGTTTGTTCTTTCTGCCATGCGTGAAAAGCTTCTAGTTTTAAAAATTACGCAAGTTTAATTAATATAACATACTGTAATTAGTTTACCAATGGACTCATCCATGCTGTCGGTTATGAGAAATAATATACTAATAACACAAGCCGTTGTCTTTCGGCTAGCAAATTTTCTTGGCGACTAACATATCGCGCTACAGACCGCCGTATATAAAGCGACACGACATATAATAGAGAGAGAGAGAGATCGTTCAATTTCGAGCCGAGACGTATGATTATACGATCCGTTTTCGAGCATGTCATTGAAATCGTAAAGATAAGGTCTTATTTTCGAAACGTTATCATCCCTGATGAGCAGCGAGCTTGCCTTTAAACACGTGAGAAACACGCCACGTAAAATTATTGCAACGCGGTGATATGTACACGTTTAAATGCGTTACATGTGCAACAAAGATATACGCATCAACCAGACTCCGTATGCGTGCACAAACCGACGCAATGACGCGGTCGCGAAATTAATTCCAATTTACATATATACTCGAAGCGGCATCCAAGGACGTGACTTGTACTACGAACCTCCTCAAATGGCTAGACTACGCTCAATGAAGTGCAGGATATTGCTTAAACACTGCTTGTCCTGATGTAGATATGCCATATCTCGTTTCTACTAAGAACAAATTGTATTAGCGCAGGTAATGCTGCACTACTTTAAGAGAAGATTTCAGATTCATCCGGTATTAAGATCATTTTAATTAAAGATGTGAATGAAAATTGTAAATTATAGCGAAAAAAGAAAGAAGTACAATTAATTAAAGAAAAATGGATTCTTTTATTTAGAAGAACTTTGTTGACGATAGGATTGTATAACCAGCTAACTTTGATCTTAACAATTTTAACTTTGTTGCAAAAGCAAAAAAAAAAAAAAAATAAATTGCATATCATGAGTGTTGTCGACGATTTTTTGTTTCTTGCAAGTATATCGATTTTTAACCGCATAATATATGTAGTTATAGAATACGCAGAGTATTTCAAGGCTGTTGGGATATGCTTTAACGACGCACACATTAGTAGATAATAAAACTAAAAATATCGCTGCATTATATAATAAATGTTATAACAAAACTTTAAAAAATTGTGAAAGCACTTTAGCAGTTAACAGCAATTAACACAAAAGTGTAAGCAGATAATAATGCCTTTCAAATATTTTCATCTGAAGCTTATAATTGCCATGATATTTAATATAAATATAAAAAGAGCATAAAAAATTAAGTAAATTGATTAAAAAATTGCCTAGAAAATTTCATTAAAGTATATTCGTAATTTTAAAATTCTAGTGCAATCTATTTCATTGCGTTGACTGCAATATTACATTATTATACAATAAACTCATCATAATTTATTGCTATTTACTATGGTCATAAAAATTGAATTTAAAAAATGATAATATATTACTAAAAAGATAAATTAGTGGATCTCTGTCTTTTATCAATATCTAATTTTACTATAATAATTGTAAATTCTATCTATCAATTTTTTTTCGTCACACATATATACTGCCTTAAAATATTATATATTCTACAACAGTTATTAAAATGATAAGTAAATTAAAATAATTATATTTCTAACAAATCTTAATCATTTTCTTTACTCTCTTAAGACGTAGATCTATGCGCATATATTTACATACATCGCAGGAATATGTAGAGATCGTGGTAGAAATCGACATGGAACGGTCAGACAGGTTTTTTGCGATACACATATTATGATATCTCTGTCTCGCTTGTATATATGATACAGTTGCTTCGTTATTTTTGGAGTAAACCGGTTGGTTATTTTGAAGTAGGAAGAACGACTAATCAAACGGTTAGTTTGCACGCGTGTATATATTTTAATCAGAATCATCAAATATATAAAAAAAATTGTAGATTTAAAAAATATTATATTATAAGTATTGTGACGTAATGAATTTTGCTTAACTTTTCGATTCTTATTTATATTACTTGTTTATATTGTCTTGACTATAAAATTATTATTTGTTTAAATTCCAGTCTGATAATTATTATATATTGTATTTTGAAAGAACAATTTTGAATGTGACATGGATTTAAGTATAAATTCTCTCTATAAATGTGTATCAATTATTATTTTCCATCAACGATGTGATATCTAAATTCGTTAACATAATAAATAAATCGCGACGATGTAAAGTACTACATATTCAATTCGAGAATAAATTCAATGCTGATGCGGTTAAAATTCTCTGACAATGAGCGGTTTTGACACTTTATTTCCTTAGTTCTTTGCTTGGCGATTGTAAAAGCGGCAGTCGTAGATAATGATAACCAAAAGCGAAGATAGCAAATAATGTTATTGCAATTACCAGTAAGTGGCTGCAGATTTGCATTGGCGTAGTGCTTCGTGCAAAATTATTATCTCGAATATGATAATCAAGCGTTATCCCACGATTTATGCATTACATTGATAGAATAAAATGAATAAGAGCCAAATGCAGTGTGCGCATAAAAATGGTAATATAAATCTTGAAAAGATCAAAATATCACAAAGCATTATCAAAAATTTGATAACATTATTTATACTCTTGTAATTTATTTAGATTTAATTTTTATTGATACTTACATTTGCACGTAATAATTAATTTTACGTAAAAGTTGAAAAATAAATACATGAAACTCAATAGACAATAGCATTTATATTCAACAACTAAAAAAATTATGTAAGTATTGAGAGGAACAAGATATTCAGAATGCTGTATATAATATTCTAAAATTAAATTTAAATATATCTTATGTAAAATAAATAAAAATAATATTGGTATTTTCTATATTATATAAATCAAGTCTGAAAAGGTTAAACATAAATAGTTCTTTCTCTTTGCTTGCTGCTGATTTATTATTTCTTCTTGAATATCTATATTCTTGAACTTATCGCACAGAAGGAGAAAAGTACTTTGTCATTAAGATTACATCTCACGTTCGTTCACATCACAAAGCACAAAATGCATACAATTCAGAGTAACATTAATAGATATGACGAATATCAAACACGCATATGATAACGCACGTGTATTTAATTATTTATAACATGCAATTATATTATATGAAAATAACTTGCCGATAACGAAAAAATTAGTTTTTTATCTCCTACAATAGTAATTAAATTGACCATGAAAATATAATTAAATCCGAGATAAATAAAATAAAATAAAAAAGATCGATAATATATATACAGTAAGGTAGTTTTATATATGTATTATTAAAATAATTACATTATAAATCATCAATAAACAATTAATAATTAATATTTGCATTATTACGTCGATAAATTTAAATTAATACGGTAGTAACTATTGCTGCTTAGCCAAGGCAAATTATCGTACTTAAAAATAAATATATTGGATTGATTCACAAATAAGTACCGTTTTACATAACAAACTGGATTTTTATATTTAAAATTATTTATAATAAATTTTAATCTGTTACATAATATATTCTCCATTATTAAGTTCAACTTATTCATATTTAGACGATAATTTATTAATTTCTTCCTTGAAGTATTTTGAAGGTTTTGACACAAAAAATTTTTTTTTGTCGTTCTTGACTTCAATATAAAAATATTTTTCATTTAATAAATTTTAAAGCAATCTAAAAAATGATAGGAATAGAAATCTAATGAGATTTGAAGAATAAAGAGAATGAACAACCGACCACAAAAATTTCTTTTCTTGTTATTTTTATCATGTTTGGGCATTGTCATATAGCAAAATCATATATTTGTGATTAATAAGAGCTGTTTCTTTTTGCAATTTTTTGTATTTGCACTAATTGCATATTAACTTCCGTTATGACTGTCTCGTTTTAAAAACTCATAGTTTCTTTTCTAGAATTATTTATAGCAAAACTCACTTGTAAATTAATGCAATATTTATATAACTAGATAAAAAAGAATAAACTAGATAAGAAAAATATTCACTGATATATTTTTCATTTTTTTCATTTGGTGTGGAAGAAGTCAACGTACAGTCATAGTCGGCAGGTACATACTTCCCGGTAATAAATCGATCCACCTATGCTTTCGTGCATTTTACATTTTATCGAACGGTTTTCTAGACCGTGTGCGTGACGCCCGGATCTTTTCTATATTCACACGTGCGTATGTCACGTCTTGCATGTCGGTCCCCCATAAGTCGACCAGAAAATCAACAGTGACTCTTGCATCACGGCTTGCCGACAACGTGGCAATGCAATTGTTACATGATTACCTGTCGCTTACATGGTTTGACCTTAACCCGGTTTCGCACCTTGCACACTTCGAATACGGTAGCAGTAGATAAGTAAATGCTAAATCGACTTTATGTTTACGAAGTTGTGGCATGATGGTGGTTAAAATATCCGAATAATTTTACGAGTAACTTTATTTTTACTGTTACCACGATACCTATATTTGCATAATTTTCTACACGATTGATTTGAGACGCGAGTTACGTAGTTTCTGTTCCCATTTTTTTGCTCTTTAATATTATATGTATAAAAAAATTATATTTGTAATTTTTGTCATAAAATAGTACTGTACATTATTAAATTTAAAGAAATTAAAAACAAAAGAAAGAAATATAATTGACGTATTTCTGATATAATTTCGTTTTTTTAAATTATTTATAAGCAAGATAATGTATAATAAATATTTATTAAATTATTTTCTATTATTTCTTGTATATTTTATGTATATTTAGTTCCTATAATTTTGATAGAACTTATAGGAAATTTACTAAAATAATGCAAATTCGATATTACGTATAATATTTTTATAAATTTTGATATATCTCTTTTTGTACAAATAATTATAAAACATATTTCATTCAAGATATTAAAAAAAATCACTACAGATACGTTTCTCTCGAAGGCGCTCAAATTATCATCTCGTAAGAAATTTTTATCACGTTCCTACGACTATAACATTACGCGAAAGCCGATCGCGACAGCAAAAATTCAACGAAGAGATGCATTAAAACACATTCGTGATGAACTGCGTCACTGATATAGCGTAAGTTATCGCGCCTTCATAGACTCAACATAAATACTCGTGTCATAATTGTAAATCTTTTCATTTTTCTGCTAAATTATTCGTATTTCAAACGAGATAGTAAACTGAACTGCAAAGAAGATAAAGAAGATAAAAATAATGAAAAAGATGATATTTAAAGATATGCACTTCTAAGAATCTATTTAAGTTAAAACACAAATCTTCTTTGCATTTCTATACTATATGCGTGCGCAAATTATATTTAATTTGCGTAAATAAAATTATCATAAATATTAAACAAGCATTATTTAAATAATATGCAGTTGCAAAAAATTTATAAATACACAGAAATGATATTAAAATATTGCGATGCATATTAATAATGCTAATTATAGATAAATTTAGTATTTAATCTTTCCAATTGATAGAAAACAGATACACCTGTGATGCGCAGATACCTATGTACGTTTAAAAGGTACATATGTTTATAATTTATAAGTTATAACATTTGTAAAGCATAAATGATAAGAATCGCAAACATCTTTTTCATGAACGAATCCATTCTTTACATTTAAAAATACATCTGTTGCAATGTATCTGTCTAGCAATAATTTTTCTCATAAATTAAGGATATCAGATATGTATTGATAAATGCTTTTGCGTGATTACTTAATTAGCAAGTTAAAGAACTCATTTAAATATCGATCAATATCGGCATATTGTATTTATATATTTCAAGTGGTTTAATAAACATATCTAAAGTTTTATCATAGAATATTTAGTATAAAAATATATTTAGTATAAATTAATGTTTAATTACCAGAATTAATAACATTTAAAAAAAATTGTCCATGGTATTCTATTCTTAAAAAAAAAGAAACGATACGTTTTAATCTTATTGTTAATGTTTATTTAATGTACACAGATTTTAAAACTTAAGTATAATCTATTTTGTTCTGATAATTAATATATAATTTTTTAATGTACCATATGTGTGTGCGTAAAGAAAGCATAATTTGAGGAAATGAAAAAGGGAGCAAATAATATTGCGATAAGAGCGGAAGTAAACTAGTTTCATATGTTTGATTGCACCATAATATATATTATTATAACGTTGTGGAAATAAAATAAAAATTTCTTGGCTAGTTTAGGTCGAGAATTAAATATATCGTTCCTATTTTAAATACCACTAGCGACGTTTTAAGTATTCAACTTGATTTTATAATATATTTTCTCTCAATACTTTTTATTTCCGCTTTTTTCTTTTTCATATAACTTTCTTAAAATCGTTATTAAATTTTTAATAACGATTGAATACAACATGGCACTTATTCGTACATAATATTATATCTTCTAATAGAAGATATAAAATTAATAATTATTTTTATAATCATATCACCAGAAGAAATATGTTCTTTCAGACGAGATTGACTAAATATAATTAATATATATTGACACAGAGAGAATGTGTGAGTCACTATCCAGTGTTTTTCGTTATTATTTCACATTAAAATAGAGAAAAAATTCTTTTCTCTTACCTAATTTAATTTTCGTAGTGATATCAAGCTGTCCGATGTCGAAACTGGTGGCACGCACTAACCAAACTCACTGATTGTTTGTTTGACCGTTTGCTCTTCTGTGCATCGAAAGGGCCCTATAGCTGCCCTGATGATGCCATAAGAGAGCGCAGCTCCCACGAAGAGGACTCGGCGCAGACTGACGCAGCGAGCGTTCTCGCGGTCTATCTAACCCACGTTGCCTGCTTCCACTATCAGAATCAAGCGCAGGCGCAGGTATACGACAGGTATACGTATCATGATGTCAACATGGTTTACAGCAGTATTTTTCAAACGTTCTGTAAAGGTAAGTTGTTTTGCATTAGCAATGTTAATTTTGCTTTTAGGCATCCCAATAAATTTAAATTGTTTAAATATTTAAAATTGGTTCTTTCATTTCAAACGCACATAACAAGGAAGATGACATGAATTTAATTTAATTAGATTTATAATGAACTTTATTAATAAATGATAATATTATTTTGTTATATTATATGAAAGATCTAAAAATATAATACAAGATTATATTAATGAGCAGCTGATATTCCTTCTTTCAAGAAGAGAAATATTAACCGAATAAATTTTCATATTAATACGTATAATGATTGTACATCGATACATATACAATATACAATATTTCTTATAGTAGAATCATTTCAGAAGAGAAAATTTTTTCGCCATATCCTTTGAAGTCAATCAAGTTGTTTAAACAAAATAAGTTTCCTTGATGATATTACCCGTATTTTCCATCAATGTCATCAAAATACATGACGTTGTTATTTTCCGAGGATAAGCTTATTAAATACGATTCTGGCTTATTACTTGAAATATGTGAGAAATTCATGGGAAAAAATACGTCTGGAAAATTTTTGATTAATTATATTCGATAGTGACGCGCAACAAAATGGAAAATAAATAACAGCAATTAATGAGAACTAACAGCATTTCGCGGCACCATCGAAAACATTATATTGTGCACTTCATTTTCATATCTAATAAGCAATGATATAATTAGCGCGTTTGCGTTGAGACAGATCTCTCGAAACTGAATCTATTTATATATGTATCAAATAATATTTCTACCTGGCACTATGTGCTGGCTTTGAATCAGATTATATATGATAGTAATACTATCAATGTTGACTCACGCGTTCAAATGACATGATATGCATAAATACAAGGTTGCAATTTGACGTCAACAACATAAAAAATCTGATTAAATAAAATTTTATAACAAAAAACATAATCAGTTCTTATGTAATAGACTTATATGCATATTTAAAATAGTTAATTTATTTAGACGACATTAATTAAAATTCTTTGTTTTAAAAATAAAAATGCCTTGGAAAACACATATGCAATCTAACGCAATACTCACAATCATGCAATCTTAAAATTATGAAAGAATTAAGTAAAAGAATATATTATCTTTATGTTATCTTTGTACATATGTTATCTTTATATATATTATTATGTTATCAAAATAAAAAATCAAGATATTGAGAAAAAAGGCGCGACAAAATGAATTAATGTCACTAATAATGAAATCTAACATTAGTATCTTAATCGCGATCCTAGAATCTCGAAAAAATTAATTATTGCCGCTAATAATGAAAACTTATTAAAAAATAAAAGGGCGTGTTTAAAAATATTGAAATACATTAATGAAATAGTGCGCCAAAAGATAATAAAACATTTTGAAAAAAAACGTGTCACAGCCTAACATTATGGTATTTAAATGGCAACTCTTTTGAAGAGATAAATGTTTTGTTGATCGTTATTATTGCAGGGTTTAACTTTTTAAATAAGTCTAAATTTAATTTTATAACATATTTAAGATAAATAGTAAAAAGTTTATTATAATTCTATTTATAATTTACTCTCGAAACTAATTTTGTAAATGGGTAGATATTAGAGGCTGTTTTTTTTTATTTAATATCTCTATATCATAAATCGTGCTCATAACGAAAATTTTCAAGATGATAGTAACAAGTACAAGGTTTATGAAATAAATTTGGACTCTTACCTAAAGGTAATTATTATTTAGATAAGAGATAATAATGTGTCCCTTGTGATAGTTAAAACTTAAAAAATATCTAAATGCTTCGTCACTTTAAAGACATTTCTGGCATATTAATCGCAACATAAACTTAATTGCATAAATGATTTTGCGAAAGAAAGGTTTTATTAAGATTTTACAGGTTCATGTATAATATAATTTCATTAAAAATTTTGATATTAAAAATATAAAAATGCCAAGTAATTTTCCAATACACAAAGTATTATATTATTGCATTGTATATGTAACATTTATGCAACAATAATACACTATTATAACATAAAATGTATATATGTACTATATTATATTAAAGTATAAAAATTATATTAAATTTATATTAAATTATATATAAAAAAACATATTTATATTAAATATATTAAAATACCCTAAAATATACTAAAATAGCGTTTCTATAAATGTATGCTAGCAAGTTTGCAGCGCGTATAATATTATATTCTTATATATGTTTATATGATATTACGTGTTTATACTATGTAATCTAAAAATATATATATATAAATATATAAAAATTATGAATTTCAAAGATCGGAGAGTAGATTTCTAAAAGAAAAATGTTGTTTTAAAAAAAGCTAGCTTAAAACTAATGAAAAAAGATCATTATATCGCAGCACTTAAGAAAAGCGATATTTCGTATCATTTTAGGATTATACTCTGATAATAACTTTGGCGATAAACATTACAAAATATATAATCAATAATACTTTAGTCCATGTAAATACTTCAATCGTATATATAATCTGTCTTTTTTATATTCTATTCTTTAAACAATCTTAAATTGTTGACCTGTTGATGCTACTAATTATCTCAAGTGTTTTTCCCAAGTGGTTTTCTGTAATATATATAAGAGATATCATCAATTATCTTCGGGTAATGACATCACAAACGATTCTAGAAACTAAGGTCTGACTAATACAAAAATATTAAGAAACCAGACGATTCTATATTTGCAAAAGATTAACATTTATGGTCTATACGTTTCTCTCGATCGCATTTTATACATATATTTAAAAAGAAAAAATATAAAAAATTTTTATCGTTTAATTGTTTAATCTTCTGTTTACAGAATTTATTTTTCATATTCGCATCATATGGTATGTTATTAGTTACTAGTTAGTAAAATGTCAGATTAATAAGTAGTAATAAAAAAGAAATAATAGAGTGAATTCCGATAGCAAAATGAAGCAGGTGTATAGCTTTCATTCTCTTTTCACATTCCTCCTGTCTCTTAATCTTATTCATTCCAAGGCTACCCGGTTATAAATGCGGAACTGTTCATCTTTGTGTAGATGTCATTTAAATATTCACAGATTTTCGTATTTCCTGCTAGCTCACAACACACGTTCTAACTAATTCTTCATTTCTTTCATTATTTATTTTTGCATCACTTTCCAAATATATGTAGCAGCTTAATGCGGCCAGTATTGCTTACGAAATTTTTTATAATTATCATACATAGCTCATTAATTGTGATAAATGGAACGGAGGCTTATACAAAAAAATTAATAAAATCATTCTCCGTGCGATAATAAAAATATTGAAAAACACATGATATAACGTAACGCGTTATTTACTCGATCCTAAAATTGTAAAAATTAATAATGATCGCTGCTAATAATCAAAATTCTTTTAAAAAATTTAACAGTGCGTTTAAAAATATAAGAATATATTAACACATATAATAAAAAAATATATTAATAAAATGGATCTACATTTAATAACAAAAAATTTAAAATATTTAAAAAACACGTGAATGGCTTAATTTTAATATATACTGTCTATACTAAACGCGATCATGTATTTATAAAAAATTTTAATTATTGCAGCTAATGATTAAAATTTTTTAAAAAATTTAGTAATAAATTTAAAAATATAAAAAAATATTAATAAAATTCTCCGATTAATAATAAAAAATATTAAAAAATAATGATGTAACGTAAAGATATAAAAGTGTATAAAATTCGATCATAAAATTATGAAAAATTTTAATTATTGCTTCTATAATAATGGAAAATCTAAAAAATATAAAAGAATGTGTTTAAATAATCCGTTATAAAAATATTTCATATAAATATGGACTAAATGTAAAATTATTACCAAAAAATAAATAGAAAATATGCACCTTTTAACACATTATGTATATAAAATCTAATTTATATACGTAAAAATAAAATTTTGTATCAAATAATTAAGCTTTACCTAAATTCCCTTTCAAAGATTTAACAAATGGATTAAAATTTTAAAGCATTATTATACTTTATGTTAATGACAGAAGTGTGGTTCTTGTGTGCGACACCTAGGCGCCACAACGTTTATAAAAAAAATTAGAGTGTTATCGATGTCTCATAATCGTCTCGGCTTTACAAGATGTTTCCAAGCATGCAATTGGTAATCATCGTGGATACAAAGATATACTGAGTGTCCTCTATCTTAAGAAAACCTTCACGTCTTTACATGCACATATGTACATATATAACGTTGTGCGCATTTTAATAAAATTGTTGGCGACAAATGCGCAGTATGATAACAAAGTATCAACATTTTTCTTTCTGAGTATAAAATCAGGTATACAATGCAGATAACAATAATAAATCTGGCTTTGAAACGGAAGGTGTGTACTTTATAAGTAATATAGATAAATCCAATCACATAATATAAACGACAACTTACGCGGTTTTTAAAATATTATTTTATAATTATAAGCTTTTTTATGAAGAGAAATTAATCGAGTTATTAAAATAACATAAAATATAAACAAAAAAATATATTATTATATGGTACAAATACATATATAAAAAAAAGAAATTCTGATAGATAAAAACACGTTAACTTTAAAAATTTAGAAACCTATATAAATATTATTAAGCTATTTCGAAATTTTTCCGTAATGCGCAAATTTATCATTCTTCCAAAAATCATACGTACATTGAATGAGTGGAAAATTTTAAACTCTTGCAAATATTTGCAAGGCTGGTCAAGATATCTTATACTCATATCATCAGGAAGAAGCAATACAGTAACCTTGTAGACGAACGATATTTTATCACCTGGCTAAAATATTTCAGCTGGAAAATTACGTTCATATTATTGACTAAAAAATATAGTTATATCTAAATACACCGATCGATCTCTCACTTGACAAACATTATTAATCATGCTTGTAAATCTTTATCAGAAACTTAATGTAAGATAAATACGGCATATGTATATCTTCGCACTGTGTAAATTTAAGCATGCAAATATTATATTTCAATAAAATTAAATTAATAGCGACTTATTGTTCATGGTTAATGTATACGTAAAATACAGCAATATTTTAATAACTCATAAAAAATTGCATAGAATTCAAATATTAAATATATCTTTAATTAATTATAACATAATTATAACATAATTATCATGTAAAGTTCATTATAATGCATATAAGAGTATTACATTAAATAAATAAAAATGGTAATTATCAGATTATCTTGTAATACATTATATATATATATATATATATATATATATATATATATACATTTCTTAATTTACACTTATGTGATAAAATTTATATTAATGTTAATAAAGTTTTCTTAAATTATTATTTTATAATATATTCTTTTAAAATTAATTTTTAAATAAGATTTAAATTTAAAATATAATGTAGAAATAATTATACGAAATAAAAAAGTAAGATTGACATATATTAATCGATATATTGTTAGAGAAATTGTATATAATATTCATACTTTAATTTGTATTAAATCAAATCTTATATTTTTATAAATCTATAATTATTGTATCAATATGTATAATTTGTTTAATGCTAGCACATTATTTTGCACAATATACATTTATAATATATTGCAATTATATATTTAAATAATACTTATATACAAAATAATAATACAATTAATATTTTCTTAATAACACATTAAGTATATATGTGGAAAAATTGTTTATTCACATGATTTATCTTATCACTCTACATTTTTATACATAGATAAAATATATATGAGAAAATAAATGTTATTATTTAATATTTATTAAATTGTTAAAATTAATATTTTGGTTTTAGCTAAAAATGTGACTCTGATAGATAAATTTTATAAATTATATATTGTATTCACTGTACATATATACATTTAAGTCTTAATTGAACAAAAATTGTACAAATTGCTGAAATTTTCATGCCATTACCATAATGGGTGAATCTTGTATTTTTTCTTTTATACTATTTTTACTATCTTGCTCTGGCAAATCCTTTGGCACATCTGGTAGTACAACACCAGATTGCTCCTTTGGTATTTCAGGAGCCTTCTCGTTGAACTCTGTTTCCATCAATGCATCCAACTCTGCTTCAATTTCGTTTTCATCGATATTGTCCTCTGCAGTGAGTGTTGATGACAATATTTCATCTATTTCTCTTTGCTTTTCAATTCCTTCTCTTGTTTCATCCATAATTTGTTCAATTTCGTCAATAGACAACAAATCGTGTAGCTGTTTTAATGTCGTATTACCAATTTTTAGGCCATCGACAACTTTCATCTCAATTTGAGCAAATTCCAAATCATGGACCATACGTTCAAGATTCTCTAACTGACCATCTGCACGCGATAAAACTTGTTCCTGGTACTTCTTTTTGCGCAACAAGAGCAATGCACGACTGAAACAATAATGAATTGCAAAATAATTTTGACAAAGTATACAAAGTTTCTATGTTATCAATCTATATAAAAGCAGTTATAGATATAATCTATAATCAAAAATAAAATAGTAAACAATTATAAAATGTTAAACTTGTATATAATACATTATATATATATATATCATTTACTATACAAATAAATATAATAATCCAAAAAAGAAGAATATTCAAAAAATACTTACTCTTTCTTCCCTTTTTTCAAAAGTTCTTTTGCGAGCAATCGCTCTTTCTCCAAACTTTGTTCAATTTTTCTCTGATACTGTCTAATTTTATCCCTTGCTTGTTTCACTTGCTACATAAATATAATTAAATATTAAATAAGTTTTAAAGAATATGATTAAAGATTAAATAATTTTAAGAGATTATAATATACGTATATATATATGTAAATATTACACATATATTACATGTCTAAAATCATGTTTCGTTCGTAATGTATCGCCAATCAAACAATTGTTAATAATTCACAAGTTACATTTGATCAATGTTAAAAAAAGATTTATAGTAAATTTAGATACAACGTGATGATAAAAGGGTTTCTTACCAGGATCGCTTTGTCCTGCTCGGTAACACGACTCGATTGCTTCTTCTTTGCGAAGAAGATTCCCATTTTGACTGCGATATCAAGGAACCACAAATTAATGTTTAATTTATTTGCGAGTCACGTCGTATAAAGTCTTGTTTTGACAGTTGTTGACAGCGTATTGAGATAACCTCGAAAGTAATCCCACTCTGAACCGGTCGGCGACCATGTTGGTCGTTCAGTACTAAACGAGTTATCGAGTTATCGAGATATCGATATGTCGACGTCACAGCTCACATGCGATTCTCGAATCGCGCTGTTACGTCACTTCGCGCCAAATAATGGCGGTATCGCGGCAGTGCACGTCGGCTCTTCCTAAATTGCATTAAATTTCGTGAGTTTTGTGAATATTTATCATATAAAGTGCGCGAGAAATGTTTGTTAATAGTAGATATACAGTTTTTGAGTATCGGTTGTGAATAAATATAACTTTTAGTGATAGAGAACTAGCGAAATATCTGTGTGAACTGGTAGCTGCAGCGAATGCGTCCTCCGGTCGTACGAGGTGAGTAAAGAAATAATTAGGAAAAAATTGATTTGCCTCAATCCTAGACATAGAATATACCAGCCCATGTTGTTAGAGATAGCATAATAATATATATGAAGGATAAACAATAGCATTCCGCTCTTTTTAATCGCGTGGTGGAGATAGATAGATAGAAGAGAGAGAAAGAGAGAGAGAGAGAGAGAGAGAGAGGCGGGAGGGGGATATATATATATATATATATATATATATATATACTTAGAATACTATATATATTGCTATCCTTCTTATATGTTATTATGCTGTCTCTTTTATTACGGTAAGTCTAAACATAGTAATCTTATAATTTCAATAGGTAAATTGATGTTTGCATATCAAATGCGATAATGACTTCTTTATGCATATTTGCAAATGAACGTAATGTTTGTTTGATATACGATCTTTTTTTAGAGTCGGAAATTTAATTAATTAATTTATAATTCTCACAGTCTAATCATAATAATATAATATAATTACTCAGCTAATTCTCAAATGTAATATTAAATTTTTAAAATTCTAAATTTTTCGTTAGATTTTCAAATGTATATGTATTTATGGATATATATTTTCGAATTAATTACATACATACAAACACACACATCAATAAGGATACACATACGCATACACATGCATACACTTTAATTATAAATAAAAATAAAATTTGATGCAAAATAAAATACTACTAGAAATACATATAGTATAATTTAATAGCACTTAATCTATATCAATACTTAATATCTTAAAAGGTGGGAAATAATAAAACACAAAAACATTAGATTGAATTGAACAATGTCCATTATATTATATATTTTATTCCCACATACACACGGCACGTTGTGAACCTTTTCTTAAATATTAATAATATTATCATAATAATAATAATAATAATAATAATCGTCATCATCATCATCATCATCTTCATCATCATCATCCTCGTCATCGTCACAATGATAATAATTTTAATAATCATAAGTAAACAATAATAAACATAATAATGTGAATTCATGAGTTATATTTATATTTATGTATATATATTTATAATAAATCATATCGCAATAATCATCGCATATCATATAATATATATTTATATGTACAGAGGGGTATAATATTGTTATTCTTTATTAGTTTAATATTTATAATCGCAATATTATATTTATTTTTGTTTGTATACATACACAATTAATTAGATTATCGGCCCTCGCTCGCGCCTCATGGCGGATAATTTCTCACTTTCTATCTTTTGTTTCTATCTCGCGCTTTTCCCTATTTAAATATCCCGAGACCGAGTATTCTCTCATAATCGCTCGAGTATATCGCGCAATCGACCGATCTTTTTTCTCATTTGAGAAAAGCATCATCGACGCATGCGATGAAATTTTTTAATCGATCGAGCCAATCGATCGATTTGCTTCCCCGAACGCAATCTCGGCGCTCCGCGGTCGTTTTGTGTTTATCTTACAAAACATCCATTATAGTCTGGCCGCTTTTGGACAGAAAATCGATCTTTCCTTCATCTGACTTTCGCTCCCAAATCTTGCTCGAGTGATTAAACAGATATATCGATTTCACGCAACAAAATCGCGATCGCGATTTAACATTCGCGAAAAGAGGATCGCTCGATTCTCCCCCCAGCAGCGCGCCTTTCATAAATATTCTGTACAACGTTATAATTATTATAAATCATCAATATATCTTATATAGTCTTATCATTATGTCATTATTATCGGTAGTGTAAAATTGAAACTTTTACGTACTTATGTAGATTAGATTAGCGTCTGCTCGCCCGCTCGCTAGCAGGCGGCCTATTGTTATGTGTATATATACCATTTTTTGTTCTTTTTCTTTTAAGTCGATACATAATCGTATAATTTAGTATGTCACTATATGTACTGTAATCGTTTACGATTAGTAAGAATATGTAAAATTGGTATTTCATCTTATCCCTTGGCTTGCTCATTTATAATTCAATAAATCTCGTTTAAGCATCCACATAATCGTTTAATATACATGGAATTAAAAGGGACTTAGTTATTGCTTGTTATATTGCAAGTTTCCTCATTGCAAGCTATATGCCATGCCGTCGAGCCTTTTTTTGCCACCGCTACTCTTTATCGCTATTGCGATCCTTTCACTGCGAATCACAGAAAGTATGCCCGAAAGTTTGGTTTTTCTCTCGTTCGCTACATGTCCGATGTGAATAATAAGACGTTATCAAACTTAACGTACAATATTTGTCGAATTATTATAATTTGTACTCCTATAAACAAATCGGAACCTAATGTTTAAAATGTTTAGAATTGATATTCTTAATTCAATTGGCGTCGCGATAAAATAATAACACTGCAACATATTTATAAATTGCTTAGTTCTTAATAACAATATAATGTGAACAAATTGCTACTACGATTATGGATCATTCTGTATATAAGATTTTCTGAAAAATATACAGGATTTATAACATTGCACATGAATATATCAGTGAGTAAGTATACAAAGCAATATATTTACATGTATAGTTTTTAAAATATTAGAAATCTAAAAAAAAAAGATATTTTATAGCACCGTCATTACCGTAATTTCCCGTAAATAATAATTTTTTGGTTGTTATTTATTGCACAGAAAAATAAAATAAAAATTTTTTAAACAATTTAAATTACAGATCCATTTGATATGTCAATTCTAATACATGCAAAAAATCAATTTTTCTTACTTTGTGGTTTTGTCGAAATAATGTCATTGTATGCAAATCTATAATTTTCAAATATATAGTATTAATAAATATATATTATTAAATGATAGTATAATAAATCAGCAATCTTTTTGAAATTTAGATTAATTGCACACAAGCGACAAAAAGATACTGCATTAATTTAACATATTTTTAAGCAATATCCAGACGATAATTATGCGGTATCGTGAATCGCTCACGATGTGATAATAAAACAATGCAGTATACGTATGTATCTGCATTGTTTCATTATTTCCTAGATACTCTAGATTAAAATTTTTTTATTTACAGCGCCATAAATTGATGCATATTTATATATCAATATTCATCTTTCTACCGCTCGTATGCAGAGTAAACGGATACTAATATAACATGGCTATTAAGATGTTGCAAAGAGAACTAAAGATAGTAGCATTGTGTTATATTAATTTATGTAATGCAATATAACCAGGATCTGTATTGTATGAGAGAGCGTACATTCCAAATTATTAAACGATTGTTCTGAATAGTATCAATTGAATTACAGTCTTGCAACAGACGATTTGATATCTTATGCGATAAATATATGTATATATATTATATAAAACAGAAACTATACCAAAGATTCGTACGAATATTCGGTTGGTCGAAAGACCAATTAATTGAAGAACTGATAATACTTCGCAATTATATAATACCGCGTTTGTCAAATAATGAATCTTTTGAAAAAATAGATCAGCATATTCGATAATTATAATGCTACGAGCGCTAATTGAACGGAAGTAACATCTCAAAAGATTCACTTTTTGTCAAATCATTCCGTTTCTGTAATTATTACCGCTGCGCACGTGTATCGATAAAAGTTGATAAGAATCACATAACGTACGAATAACTATAGTAATGACAATTTTGGTGAAGTCTTATGACATTGATTAGTTCGACGGTTAGCAAATCCTTACTGAAGTTCGTACTTTTGCACGCAGGAAGAATATTAACAGTTGTCAGTTACGTGTAACGGCACATATGAACGTACGCCAAGTGTAATTACATCATATACTTAGAATATAGCATGATGCCTTGTGAGTGTATATATAACTTATATACATATTTTTGTATATGGGGTTATATTTATATCATATTCGTGCGTATCCCCCAAAATGGATCGTCGTCATCCGTTATTTCGATAATATATCGAACGTATTCACTATTTAGCAAGCCTCTATTAACATAAGTAACTTAATTTAGGAACGACAACTGTCCATTAGAACACGTGTCGAAAACTTGATGAGGAAGCTTAACTCATTCACTGCCGGTTGTTATTTGTACGAGCAACTCACCGATTGCTTGATTATTCAGAACTTGCGAAAGCGTAGATAACAGTGCACTATCGGCAATGAACGAGTTGGTGCACGTGCAATTAAATTTAATTAAAAAGACCGTAGACACACATAACACAGAACTCAAAAGAAAAAAAAACAAAATTCAATTTCTTATGAGAAAAATCATTATACTCCAAATAAGACTCTCGTCCTATTTGACTCCATCAAGCTTAAGACTAGATACACGCGATACCAAACAGTCAATTATCTAACTTAAATATCTTTCTACTTTGAGGTTCAACCGATTATGCTTCTTTTTTTTTATTCAAAATGTTTTTAGGATTTACAACTACCGATAGAGATTTGGTTTTTATTTATTTGCATGTGTCTGGAAAGCGAGTTTAAGGTGATTTATTTAAGAGTTTCTTCTTTATAAATGAATCTCGACTTTAAAACGATGCCACTCGAAATCTTTCACTCTACTTGCCATACTTATACATAATTTTTCTCGAATATAATTATAAGTGTATGACATCTCTGATTCAATTTATAATAACTAATCTGCAAATTCTTTGAAATTGCACTACCATAATTTTCCATATATAAACATATAATTAAAAATGATTTTCGACCCCATCTATATCTCCAATTATTGCATTTTCATTTAATATTTTAAAAATAATTTTTTACAACAAAAAGTTCGTATAGTTTACAATTTTAATTATTCACAGATGTACAAACTTTTTAAATAAACTCGCAATCTTTCTCGAATCGAATATACGCATATGTCTGCCTAAAAGCGAAGCACGTTATTTCGGGAACCATTGTTACTAAATGAAACATTTATTTCATAATTGCTTATTTATCTACAGACTCCAAGGTATTTTTTTCGATATTTTCGTAACTATTCACATCGTCGGAAAAGATACGGGAACTCGATCGCATTTTTTTCTTTTTGTAAATTATCTCGACAAGCGGCTCTCACGAAACCTTCGAGGAAACCAAAATCAAACGCGTAATCTCATGTCAGCAATAACACGCTAAATTAGCCGCGATAAAAAACGTATTTTAGAGAAGGAATAGAGGATGCGTAAAAAGTGATCGAGGATCGATATCGACAATTCTGTGAGAAGAAGTTCAATCTGATTTCTCACTGTGTGCCACGTTTGTGTGAATGTATTCCTGGCTGTGTGAACGCACGCGCGTGTCAGCGAATGTATATCGGTGTATGTACGCGTTTATCTACCGCGTGTAGCAAATGCGTATATATTTATTATAATATATTCTGATCTCGCAGTTATTTATTTATTTATTTATTTTTTAATGAAACCGTGTCGTGTAAGAATCTTCAACGAGAAAGAGTTTTATCAGATCGGAGTGATCTTAAATGTTGACGGCGTGAAATCGCGATTTATGTGCGAAGAAGTATGTGTATCCTTTAAATGTTAATTAATTATATAATAATATTCTGCCCGTTGTGTGAAAAGCCGTGTGTGATTTAAAATGTTTGAGCTTGAACGAGTGTAGCAATTTGCATAGTTTCAACGGTGGATCCGTAGCGTGGGCAATTATTGCCACGCAATTAGGCAGAAACGCGAAAAAGTTTCGCGTAAACTTCATAATGGATTATATACGCGCTCACGTCGTGCGCTGTAATACTTTACTTCACCCGCCATATAGGCAATAACAACAATTAATCACGAAGGATTCGCGCGTGCGATCTGCTACTGCGCTTCGTTTAAATTATTACTCGATATTGCTTTTTTCTATATGAAGTAATGTATGCTTAAACGATACTCGTTTATTTCTTCATTCTTTTCACTTGGCAGCGCCTTAAATAACGTGATTCTCAATGCGAGAAACGAGGGGGGAAAAAGAAATCGTTTAATCTGATCGAAGGATCATTGTAAAGCCAAAATTTAATATCAATCTCCTTTAATTACATTGCAGCGTTCATTCATTTGCTGATATCCGAATATCACGAAGGAAACGATAATTGATCATATAATTGTTCATAGTGCTTTGATTTCATCTATAGAATATTTTTTTTATATGTTATATATGTGTCTTATACAATATTTCAATGATTAAATTTATTCAAGTTCCTTGATGATAATCTGATATCATCATATTTGCTTATATATGTATAATATACATTTCCTTCTTTTTCCTCTTCTCGTTTGTACCCGGATAATTCTTACTAATTCGCAATGAGAATTGATGTCGCGACGCAAACTGGATCATTGCGATTGTGTACATACGTGTTCGTGCCTTTTGTGTTTGTATGTGTCTGCGAATGAATGTGTAATGTTAGCGTCTCTCGTTCAATCTTCGGTCATGTGCTCCAAAACTTTTCGATCTACTGTTCATTTAGTAGTAATGTGAATTGCTTAACAAATTAATTAATATCTGCTCCGCATAATTTTGCCTCTCTTTTTCTTTTTTTATCTTTCTCTTCATTGTGTATATATATGTATATCGGTCATCATAATTATTATCTTATTATTTATACGTGTATGTGTGTATATATATATATATATATATCATGTGCAGTCGCACGAGGGGCGGCTGAATACGACGAACGATCGATGTCGTATTATTCATCTCATCTACTTCTCATATCCACATAATTAACTTCTTTTTCATCTAAATAGGTCTTGTAAAAAAAGCTCTTGAGGATCGCGAATAGGCTCACAGAGTTTAGCCTAATCTAGCCGCGCCTCGCGCATAATCCTCCTCTTTAGCCACCCCGTTGCTTTCCTCCCCCCAACTAATTATATCGCAATCGGTGGTGATCCAAAAGTTTCAGTACAATATTATATTAGTTTTAAAACATCAATAACTATATATACAAATGCATAAAACAATGTTTCAATATATCTGTTCATCTCCATAATCCTCATATCTTTTTTTGTCTCTTTTATATATATATATAGATATATATAGATATATATATATATATATATATATATATATCGTTTATATATATATATAATTATAATATATATTTTGCATTTCTTAGTCATTTCAATATGTATATTTATATATATGTATATTTATATTCATATTTATATATTTATATTTTTGTATATACTAGATATAGATATATATATGTAATATATTTCAATATTAATATATTTTTCATATTTATATATAAATATAAACGCATGGACTATATATATACTCACATATATTTTGCTTGTTCTTGTTTCTTACAAATTCATTTCTCTTTCTCTTTCTTTCTTTTTTCCTCTTTATCTTTCGTTATTTTTTTCCTATTATTCGCTTTTTTTGCATACTTCTTTTATTTTTTCTCATTCGTTCTCTTTCTCTCTCTCTCTCACTCACTCATTTTTCTCTTTTTCTCATTTTCTTTCACTCTTACTCATTTGCCAACTTATTTGTATATTACGATCACGTCGTTTTCTAATTAATAATTGATCGTAGATTTTTTCGAATATGTATACATTCATTTATATATATATATATGTATATATATATATATATATATATGTATATATATATATATATAATATATTTTTCTCTTCTTTTCAGGAGAGTTGCCGGAAGAACTCCGATTATCTCAGAGCCGTTATCTTTTTGGTGAGTGCTCTTTTGTGTTTTGATATATTAATCACATAAAATTATGTGAGAGAATAAATTGATGTAAAGCGAAAAAGATGAAATAAATAGAAATTAAAATAAACTATCGTTCAAAGAAACTAGAATACTATGAAGAAATTGAGAAATTTAGATTTTAATAAGTTAAACTATGGCATTAAATAGAGGGATTTAAAAGTAGATAAACTGTCTGTGTTTCGTAATAAATGATTGCCTCTTCACAAATAGCGGTATACATCGTGTGGAAGAAGGAGTTTATTATATATAATATTTTATAAGTATTTAATTTTCTTCGTAGTACTCTGTTTTCATTAAACAGTTATTAGATAAAATGTTTAATTAGAAAATTCATGTTTCTTTTATGAAACTGCTAATACTACAACTTTTTGCGAGAATATTTTCTCTTAAGTTTGATTGGCAGTAGTAAATAATTCGATAATCTTGTTCACAAAGCTAATAATTCAAACAAAAAATTGCATAAATTTTTATTTGAATATAATTTATATAAATTAATGAATTTATATATTTATAGTTTATATAATAACATTTATATACAATATATATGTATAAAGCTTTGCCTGTGAATAAAATCTGGGAGACCATAAAAGATTCTTCTGATCATTATAAATATAAATAGAGTATTAAGACATAAGTAAAGTTACTAAGTTTTTACCTAATTGCAGATAGGAATAAAATTTCTCTATATTTTTCTGTCTGATTTTTTATCTAAAATAAATGTCACGATAATATTATACATAATATAGCAAATGATTAAAATAAAATCTATTTTTTATTAATCTATCTGTAATAATGAGAAGTGTGTTAGGTTATAAAGAAATTAACTTTGTTAAAATATTTAATATTAACCATTATTTTTATCTGAAAATGCACACACATACAATATATTGATTTTTTTAAATAGCTTGAGAAAATGCATAGTAAAATGTTGAAAGTCTTGAGTTATTGCGTTGTTAACTTTTGAACTAGATCATCGAATTAATAATTTATTGTTTGATATCGATTCACTATAATTTACATCATATTTGTGAATTATTCAATATTTGAATTACGCAAATTATTCAATTATTTAAATTTTCGCGCAGAGGAGAGCATTATAAAATTTTAAGGAAATTATATTAAATTTATAAAAAGCTTATTAAATTAAAAAAATATTAATTTAAAAATGAAATTTTTACAAATTTTCTAAAAAATATTTGAGAAATTGGAAACAAAACTTGATAATTTGTTGTCGAATCGAGGATAGGGCACAGTAACATTTTTTTATTCAAAATCCATTCAAAATATTAAACCGCTGTCCATAAGGTAAGTAGATGGACTTAAATAATTCCGGAATTCTCTCGGCTTTCTCTTCCTAATCGCGGAAAGTTACGACTTGTATGCTTAATTGTGATCTTTTCTGTTTTACGATTGTTTCTCTTTTTCTTTTTTTTTCCTATTTTTTTAAATAATTTTTTATCTTCTCATTTCACATCTCGCGCGTCTTCTCTTAAGCCTATATACGACAAATTCCGCGTTAACGCTCTACGATCTGTTGAGCTGGTGTTATGTCCTTGTTTATATGTATGTGTATGTGAATGTACTTGTATTTAATCTTTACGTCTTTCTTACAAAGCTCACCCGTGTAATATTATATTTTTATTTTGTTACTGTTTATACGTAAAGTATGTCGCTTCGGCCGATACGGTTGTTTCATATTTCTACGATTCATCTCCGCCAATCAAATTAAAAACATAAAACAAAAATGAAATATAAATTAAAATGCATGATGAATATAAAACGTACTACTAAAAACTCCTGCTTTAGCTTTTATCCAGTAATATATATTTAGCATTATTGCGCAGCGAAACGGAATTACTAAATAAAACGTAGAGAATGAGAACGCGAACGCGCGAACATGTTTTTTAATTTTAAAGCGGGGATACTTTGTGACTGCAAGCTTGCAAAAAATTTTTATAAAAATATATACATATATACGTATATACATATATACATATGTATGTATGTATGTGCATATATATAAAATAAAAAGATTCTAATGTAAATAAATATATAAATTAATAAAGATATTAATAATTCTTAACGTCAATTATATAAATATTCAGAAAATATTTTTAACGATTGTTCACAAATTTAACATAATTTTGATACCATTTATTTATATATAAACTTAATTGTAATAACTTTTAAAAACCGATTAAAATTTATGAAGATGATATTGTGAACACATTATTCTTTCATCTATTATGTAACAAGCGTATTATATTCAATTACAGTATATTAACCCTTGCATAGTTATTGGTTTTCAAGTCAGAATAGTATTGTGTAGTCACAAATTATCTCTACTTTATAGTATATTTAATTACATATATATTTAGCCAAATTATTTTTTTTCCAACAATCAAAATTTTAATCTCTTCTATTTTTGTAAATAAAAAAAATGTTTTGAATCTATTTTGATATTTGGTTCATCATTTCCAATGCAGTTAAAATATATATTAACTTTTGTTTGTCATATACGCAATATCGATTTTTATTAAATAATAGCTATTCCAACAAAAAATCACTTATACTTTTGATTAAAAAAGGCAATTGTCCAGATAAGGTGAATCACTTTTTTATATCTTATGTAATTTGTTTATTTTGAATATTTATTTGAAGATATCACGTTTATCTCTTTCTTTCACGCTTTATCAATCTCATAACGAGACATTTTGTTTTGCTCACAAGGGAATGGGTGGTATACAAAACATGTGTGACGCACGCGATAGTTCGTCCACTTCATCCCTTTTTCCCGTAATCTCGACATTGCTCCTCTTATAAACCGAGTTTACACATCGCGCACATAATTTAGGAACTTAAGAATACTGTGACTTCTCTTGTCAATACGCCCTAGTCTTCGCTATTCTGTCACGTCTCTTTGTGGTCATGAAAAAGTATTGCTAACGTTCGTTAAGAATTGACTCGTTTTGCACGCATATTATATTCTCTTTCTCTTCTCTCTTTCCTCTGTTGCGTGCACATTCATCGAAAAAAAAAATGGCTGCCGTTCCACGTGACGCACGTACTTAATTTAAAGTTATTTCTCTTTTTCTCTTTTTTTTTGTTTACCCTGTTGTTTAATGCAATAATAATAATAATAACAGCACGCACGTAATAATCGCGTGTATATTCACCGTTTATAATTATAATTAATCGATTGATGACTCGATTTCCTTGCACAAATTCAATTATAGTAATGATAATGTGCAATAAGGAACTATTTATTTAGCGATATCAACAAAAGACAAATGTCCCAGTCATATATATTACGCGCATAATTTATTAAGAACGATGTGGCCTTTGTGGCCAGAAAGAAGGGAGGAAGCTTTCATAAAATCCTTTGTCAATATGTGAAGATTTTTCATACACATGTACCACATATTTTAAATGCACTATTATTTTGTCACATTTAACGCTTGCCTTCTTTATGTATAATTTTCTAACAATTGAAAAGTTTTAGTACGATTGTATAGATGATGGTGTACGAAAAGAATAATTTACTATCTATTTTTAGAATGCAATGACGTTTAACGTGATAAATTCACGTAATAACCCAAATAGTTTCAATGTAGATTTCATAATCAAGATTAATGTGAAATTTGCATTTTGTTTATATTATAGTTAAGACTTTTCTCTAGAAAGATATATCAAACCAATAAAACAAGAGTTAATTGAGCATGATTGTTGATGCAACTTAATTTACGGATGATAATTATAACTCATAATAATAATCAGACATTAAATTTTTACAAAAAAGGATTATCCGATTATTCAAAAATGTAATACTAAAATTAATCATTTTCTCTGGGAAGCTCGTGAAGAGTCAAGTACATTTTTATGTTAATTGAAAAATTCCTCTCATCTTTCCGCGCAATATCATAAGATAACGAGAAATTTAATCTAAACCAATCATGAGTAGTTCATTGGAATCTCTCAATCTTCGCTCATTCACTCGTTAATTGGACCACGTTATACAACTTAGAATGAATGATATCCTCTGACAAAAAAAGGAATCATCAAAAAGCGTTCACTGAGAAGGCGAGAAAACGAATCTCAGAATGCGACATTAAATTAAAAATGTCGTTAGTTTCTGCATTGTATAGCATAGCCCAATTGAGATTCGGATTTTTAAAAAGGGCCCACCTCTCATTTTCGTCGAGTGGACTTTAGGCCCCTTTTAACCCCCACAATTGTATTATTGGAAGCGCGAATGAACGCAACATCCGATGTTCAGCCATTATTTTTGCGATATATAGATTATATAATATTCACTCTCACGTTTATGTCTTTCCTCGCTAGCCCGTTTAGTCCCTAGATCTAATTGCGACGCTATTCAGCGACCGCGCATTTTAATTCTAAAGTGTAACGTTTTTTTTTCGCACTCTCACGCACGCTCTTTCTCCCTGTTCCTTTCGCTCTCGATCTTTCTTTCGCATAATTTTAAGTTTCTCTTTTTTTTCTTTAATATCTTCTCGTTCTTCTGTTAAGTTAGCATTTAAGATGTATCGTCGATCGATGCTCTGCACATCGCAGACGAAGATTACGCGATATCTCTATATGTATATATTTGTTAGCTTTCTTTTTTTCAGCTCGATCGTCTTCCGATCGTTTGATCTCCCTCTGTATGAATTTTAAGTTTGCACCTACATTGGTTGACACCGACGCTGGTTACAACTAAACTTTCTCTGTCTGTGTGTCTTGTTTTATATATAAGTAGGACTATAATCTAATAAAGGACAAATTGCTAGACTCATACGCTAACCAGAATTAGTTAATCCAGTCTGTCGGTGTAACTCAGCCTTAGACGATTAGACGCTGGGGATGTGTTTCGTAACTCTCGTGTGTACGTGTGTGTTTGTGTAAAGTGTATTGCGGTTGTTTGCCGCTGAAAAAACTCGTATCTTCTTCTTATTTTATCGCGTTGGCTCGTCTATAGGGTCATGCATATACAGCATTATTTTAAATTAATTATACGGTAATTCGCGTACGCGTAATATATGTGTATATATAACGGGGGTTACTGCACGTAATCGGTTTTAAAGCTATACAGTGGCCGATTAGATTCATAACAGTCATCGTCCGGCGCCTCCGGAAGCGGAAGCTCCGAGCGGAACTTTGAAGCGAGTACGAGCATTCGATGTCAATTAAAATTACAGAGTAGCGTAAATTTTTATTTTGGCCATCCATAAGTTTCACCCTTGTGTATTACGCCCCTATTTTTTCTATTTCTTTTTTTCTTTTTCTTTTTTAAAAGCAAAGATATTGCCATCGTATTGAACAATTTAGTCGTAGTATAAGTTCGCTACAATAATATAGTAATAAAGAAATGATGGCTCTTTCAATTATCGAAAAATATCTTATATTACCGTAGACCATTATATTTTTTTCTATGGAATTCGCAATCACGAATCTATAGTAAATCATATTCGTGCATTAAGCACGTTTGTATCTTTTGCTGAAAACATAAACCACGCAATATGGCTATTCTGTAAATGAAAGCTATTCTGTAATTCTAACGATATCATCTGGTACTGTTTCTTCCTTCTGGAAGTCTTCCGATATTGCGTTTCTCATTGTTTCGGACTTACCTCGACGGCCCGATAAATTCAACGCAGCTTTCTCGCATGCCTCTCCTTCTATCCGCAAATAATGCTAACAGCGTGACGTCAAATATATAACACGCCTACGTATGTAACTCCCTCACTCACCTGCCGCTATATTTTTCTGTTATTTCGTTGCGCACCCGGGAAAGTAGAACTGCGACAGGATAGGAGAGAAGCACCGTTCCGCCATTTAAGCAGCGAAAAGGCACGTTGGGAGAGAAGAAGGAGCTTGAATATCTGCACGTGCAGACATAGAGAAGGAGCAGCAAAAAGATCTCTTGATTTATCCACTTTAACTTTTTCGTCAGCCTTTATCCCTCTTCTCCTTTTCTCTCTCTTTCCCGCGTCATCGTTTTTCTCGGCCGCTATTAAATTCTTCGACCCTTCCCGCGCATACGATTAAAACTTGAAAGCCCAGAAACAAAGTCTTTCCCAGGTGTGAACGCGCATGTGTCTATTTATTATGTAATGTATTTACGCGGGCACGCGCAATGCGCAGGGCGCTCGTTAATAATTGCAATCGCCATAATAATATCATGTAATAATTAATAGTTATATATTCGTGAGATATATATATATTTTTCCGTCTCTTTATTTGCCTTAAATACTAAAGGTTATCGTCTAATAATTATCAATTATTTATATATTTATATATATATGTATATATATATTTATATCTTTATATATATATATATACTATTTATATTCTAGACTTAAATGTTTAAATATTTAGCAATTAATAATATTAATTTAATTTATTATATATATATATATAATATATATATATATATAAGTGTGTGTATATATATATTATAATATATTATATTTATTATTTCTTTTATTAATGTGTCGGAGAACGGGCTGGCGTCAATACGCAGTTTCGGCCATAGTTACCTTATATTGCAGCGCGCGTTGTTTCTTCCTCCTGTTTCCGTCCGACGGTCGATCTTCCTGTCGCTCTTCTCATCTTTTTTCCACGATCTTCTCTGGACGTCTTCCTCGTTGCTTCAGCATTCTTCCTTTGCCTTAGCAGTACTTTAATAATTTTCTCTCCTCTATCTACAGTTGCATCCAACTGAACTAATGCTCTAAATTCTTTTTTAATGCGTTGTTATATATATTCGCGTAATATTTTGTCCGGCTGTTTATACACAATCTGGACTTTGAAGTATCGATTAAATCCTACTTGAACGTTTCCTTCTGCTCAACATTATGCATATTTGAATGTATTGCAATCATCGATCGTCATTTGGAGTAGACGTGTATATTTTTTCTTTTTCGTCCAGAGATCATCTATTATATTTAGCTGCCTCGAGTCGTCCATGTTGCTTATTAAATCAGGCGACCGTGCTGCGTTCTGCCGTCTCGTCCATTCTAGTGGAAAAGATATTAAGAGTTCAACAAGTTAGATGTTTGTCTTGCAAACACACTCCTTTTGCTTTATTTGGAATTGATTCATCTAGCTAACAAAAAATTAAAATATGTACGCGTCTGAACGCAAAATTCTTTTTTTCAAATTCGTTGAGATTGTGCAGTTAACTTTCGAACGTATGAAAGTGAAAGATTCATATCTTTTTTGGATCTTAAAAGAAATAAAATTTCTTTTATTATTTGCAGTTATTAATATTCTATTACCGCGGTCACGCAGAGCGTTTCTCGTAAATTTTCGTAGATAATGCTATACCAAAAATAATGAAATTGAAAAAAGAAACTGACTTAACTATTCCATATGTTGATCTTGGCGAATATCTAATAATTTTACTTCAACGTAAAATTTACACATATTATCTACTCGACGAAATATTGTTGATGGCATACATACCTGTTATTAGGTCTTAACAAGGCTCAATGGTAGCCATTAGTGAACGCCGCTGGTATTAGAGGACCCTGAAACAGTACAAGATATCGGTCTCATCAACCTTTCCATAAAAATAATGATTATTATACAAAGACGAGCGCAAAGATAAACCCTTACGTTTGCCTGCATATTTAAAATTGCAGCGTGCAATTGCGGTACTTGGCCTTTGAGGTTGTAGCCTTTTTTGTGTTACATTTCTCGAAAATATTGCACATAATATAAAGATAATAATAAGTGACGAAATATATACGGAGGATATGATGTTACATGGAAAGTTTCGGGAAATATTATTATAAATATATTAAAATTGTAGATAGAATAATAGATTAGAAAAATTTATAAATAAGATATTAGGTATAATTTCGCGATCAAGTCAAGATAATAATTATATTAGGTCATACTATACCTGATTAAAGACCTATACAGACCAGAGACGTACTTATAAAATGTAGAATCAAAATATATAGGATGTATAAAGCATAATAATATATATACATTTTTGCAAAGCAATTTTTTGATAAAATTGAGAGCGATAAACCGATCGCATTAAACATGATTTACTTTTTGCAAGAAATATTATATACTCGTATTTGCTTATCAGATTCATGAGATGCATAAAGCTGGTGAAATTGCAGTACGGAACGAAACGATAAAGAGCTTAATCGATAGTCAAACAATTCTCTTATTTTGCAATATTTTGTTAGCATAAAAATGCATTACTCAAATTCTTGCATGCAATACGAATCTTTAAACATAAAATGCAAATATTTTTGAATATCATCGATTTTATTTAGATAATTTGTCCTATCAGTTATAAAGAGAAATTTATAGAAGAAAAATTGGAGATTCAGCAAAAATACTTTAAGAGAACTTTCGTATTTATATTAAAACGCATATTATATATAAAAGCTTTCTTCGATTAATTTCCTTTTTGTGATTATTTTCCTAGTCCAAACCGGTCGCTACTTTCTCCGATCTCTTCCGATCTTCTGTCGTATCTCCGCGATAGCTACAAAATTCCATTTAAGTAGTACAAAATTATATTTACGAGACGGAAGGCGACCAGTTGGATTTTTTAATACAAAGTATAAAGAAAATTTTGCAGCTTACGACAAGATTAGATAAATTAGAATACTGGTCGCAAGAGATTCGAAACGTCAAATATATCGCGCTCTCTTCATCCTTTCGTTCCATTTCTCTCGGGAAGGACCCGATCCGGTGAAGAAAAAGGGGGAGCATTAAGTGGACTTACGGGACTGTAGTTGAGCGGGGCACGGGATACGGCGATCGCGGGGAACGCGGTCGTGGGGGGCTGCGGGCTAGCTGCGGCCTGGACGTAGCTTGCGACTGCGGAATCCGCGGCTGCGGCTGCTGCTGCGGCGGCGGCGCTCGAGCTGTACATGTCAATCGGGCCCGGCGAATTGGCCGCCGGGAAAGACCGGCCCTGCGGGCCACCGTGTCCGCCGGCCGCGTGCGGCGACGCCGGCGGGAATCCGGCCTGCGCTGCGGCCGCCTGGTAGTTGTTCATCACTGCAACGAACCCGCGTCAATGTTCACCCTCTTAACCCGATCGCAGACGCGGACGTCGTCGTTGCGACGAGGACGAGCCTCGACGAGGCTCGTCCTCGTCTATTCGCGGAATGCGCAGATAGATTTGCTTTCGATCAAATTGACAATTTCATCAAATCCTCAATTACTGTAGCAGAATGTTGGTAATAGAAATATATGTACGCATATATAGTCTATAATCGATTCAACTAATGATAATGGCTTTATTTTATATTAATGGGTATGTGTCGGATGATAAATGGAAAAGCTGATCATTAAAGAGTTGCATATATTTTTTTTATTACAAAGCAAATGCGCGTTGGAGCTTCGAATGCATTATAGTAATTGAGGATTTAGGAAGATTCAAGAGACATTTTTTTTATACATATAAGCGTTATAAATGATATTAAATCGCGTTTAACTCTCAATCGTAATTATATAGCGCATGATATTTCACGACAATTAAACATCTGATGACCATTATTGAAGATGAATATTCTGATTATTTCATTTTGCTCGTGATAGCGATATGAGCGTTTTGCATGCCTTATCCTTTTTAGGAATCTTCCATGCAAGTACCTTGAAGCACGTTGTTCCGTTGGCGTTTGCCCCTAGTTTTTAGCTTTTTCGCCTCTTTCCGCTTACTAATATCAAACTCATTTCAGTTGTATAACGATATGCTTTAGCTAAATCTCATTAGAGATAAGATTCTTTAACTCATATACTATATGTAGTGTGACTGTTGTAACGAGCTCACGCACATTCGTGCATAAGTGAACGACGAATATCTCTGGTCTACATTTTACTTCGAGGACTGTGCACGTGTTTCCCGTGTTTAACGATCGCATAAATTGCGATTACATCACGATACACACACATTGAATACAAGGAAAAGGAGAGTCCATTTAACAAATTTTCTCGCAATGCATTTTATCGAAGTAAAAAAAATAAGGAAGGAGTAAAAAAAAGACACTCATGAAGCGCATTGCAAGGCAGCCTTTACATACGACCATAGAGATAATAAAAAAAAAAGCGCCTTGCACATATATATTTATATATATGTATGTATGTATGTATGATATTGTACAACACGTCGCTGGGACAAGCAACGCAATCGCACGAGGCAATGATGGCGATCGATTTGAAAAGTTTACGAGATACAACAGGCGAGTTCGACTACGGTTACTGATCTAGCGTTTGGTCCTCGAATCACGAGATCCGCTAATTTTTTTTTTCCTTCGTGCTATTAAGAAGTTAAAGCGGAACAAAGATCGACATGGTTGGTTCAGTTAAGAAAGCCAAGCGACAAAAACTAAACTTACCCAATTTCACATTCAGCTCTCGAAGTAAAAGACTCCGCGTGAGAATATAAACGAAGGAAGCGAGGGAAAATTATGCTGATGCGGACAATCACAGAATCTGGTGCAATAGAAAATAAGTCCAAAATCAAGAGTTTGTGCCAATATTTCCAGAAAGAATATTGTTTTCTCTACCTTTCTCCCTCTTCTTTCCTCTCTCTTTCTTTATTTCTCTTATGATATTGATACTGAATAAATTTACTGAGAAAACTGAAGATTACAAATTTAATTAATAAGTTATTTTACTCTTCGTGTCGATTGTAACGCAAGTGAGAAATTTTATAATCAGTTTTCCATCTCTCGTAAAGAAAATAATCTTATCTTTTCTCTTGCACCGAATTCAGTTATTAAGGAGAGCACTAATTATCAAAAATGATAATCTTAACTCAAAAGCTACTCTTTATCTTCAAATAAATATCGAGTAATGCTTTCTATCGAGTAATTTTTTTTTTTTTTTTTGATACTTTGAATCTCTCTTTTACCATGCTTTTTCTCCGTTAAGCAATTAAATATTACGCTGCTTTCAGTAAACACAATGTTAAAGAAAATGTGTGTGTTAATCTTACGAACATTTACTGCAAATACTATTGCTAACACGTGATATTTAGTATAAACGTAATGCACAATAACACGGAAACACTAATACAATTGCTGTTTACAAAAGCTATTTTCCAACACATCTCTTTTTAAACCCTGCCAACGCGACTGTCCTCCTTCGTACATTTCTCGAATAAAAGTAACAAGAAGGGAAAATCATAGCGAAACTATACTTTCTGTTACGCTCGAAGCTGTATTGCACATATATGGGACAGTATCTCTGCGCGTCGCGTCCGCATTCCGGAACTTTAGCACACGTAAAAACTTTGACAGATAGCCAATAAGAAGCGGCGGAGATTAATGCATCTGACTTGAACGATCCCGTATATCGCGTTCGCACGAAAGCTCGTGTAAATGTCATACGGTATGTACTTTTGGATTAACGGCGGCCACGAAAGCAAAGAGAGAGAGAAAGAGAAGAGATAAAAGAGCAGAACAAAAATGGAGAAGGACGAGGAAGAAGAAAGAGAGAAGTGGAGCGTAGGGATGGGATCTGGGCGGTACGCGAAGAATTTGAAACTCTCTCGACGCCGGGGCGAGGAGGAAAAGAGAGTCTGCTGGGGCGACGGGAAACCGAAAGCGCCCCGGTGTACAATCTAAAAACCCATTCAGCTTTTAAACTCTTGACAATGGCGGCCGGTTACAAAGTTTTGTGCCGGCGCGCGTGGGAGAAGACCGGGAAGAGGGACGAGCGCGATTCAAAAGTTTGATTTATTTGAGAGGAGATTGCGGACGGCACGACGACGCGACGGCGGGCAGATCGGGGGCATATTCTGGAGATGGGGAAAATGAGGGGAAGAAAAAAAAAGGGAAATAAAAGTACGAAGGCGTATTTCGCTGCCGGCATCTCGGCGCCCTCGCATGTGCGACACTTTTCTTGGGGGACGAGAGCTTCTCTCTCTCTCGCGCGTCTCTCGATGTCTTCGACAGGAAGCGACCGCGCGAAAATTAAGGGATGCAAAGTAATGAGTTAGGGGGATCGAACGATGTTTCTTTGTCGCGAAGGAATATTACTTTATAGCGAGAATAAAGATTATCGTGGAATCAAAATGTTTTGAAATGGAAGCTAAATTGAAAAGTTACGTGTGGTAGAATTAAACAGAATACAGTCACATTTACTTGGTTTGTGTCTCGTATAGATAACATATCGCGGATATAATGAGTATCATTGATTTCCCGCGACAGATTTTTTGTGGATTTAGTACAGATTTATTTTACGGGATATCCAGTAATAACCGCAGATAAAACGAGGTTGAAATGATTAAATGTCCTATCCGTTTTGAGATATTCGCAATTATTAATGAAAAATTAATTTTAAAAAATCGGTCAATCCGCGCGAGATCTTTTTTAATTAATATCTCATTAATAATTGGACTTTCCTCCTCGATTTAAATCGTTCTACTTGAATACAAGAGGCGATGTGATTATTACCGGATATCCTGTAGGTTAGATGCAATTTTCTTAAAAATGATCACACATAAAACAATGTCATGCAGAGTAATCATGCTTATAAACAACACATATATATTTTCCGTTGCTCGCCTTTATACGAATTGGAATCGTCTTCTGAAATGATGGATATTAACTGACTGAGACAAAATCTTACTGTTGTCCGACTATTGTTTCAGTAAATTGAGATTGATTCATGAAAACTAAGCAACCTATTAAACAGCAAAATTGGAAACATCATAAAAGAATAATCTTTCGCAAAATTGTCCATCTTGCAAGCAGAATCCAATTTGCAAAAATACCACCGTAAAATACTAAACGATATTAAAATGAGATGGCAAAAGCGATGACTGATTCGAACATAATACTATGTTCAACATTTTATCGCAATATTTCGTTCAAGCGATCGCGAGTATTATTTCCAAACGGATAGCGCACGATCTTTATTACTCGCGATCTCGCGTGACTAGTTAACGAAAAAGCTATCATAGCCGAAATTGTTTGCATTTCCGAGTGAATCGATCGCAGCGCGACGAAGCGAGTAGAAAAAGCGGTAGCCAAGGAGAAGAAAGATTTTTAAGACGTACCAGAAAGTGCTTGTGTAAGTAAGGGCGTGTTGTTGTTTGGGGTGAGCTGTCCATTGGTTAGATCCACTGAAACATAAAACTTCAGTCACAACTGCGCCACTCTTGCAATGCACTTTGTATGTGCTTTCGCTAATCATTTCCGTCGACTATCACTCGACAATATAGTCTGGAAACTAATTATATCTTTTTTTTAAATATGAATATAATTAAAAGAATAGAACGAGAGAACAAAGAAATGTGATGGTACGCCGCATGGATGACTGAAAGGGAAGAAACAGACGCAGAACAGTGATTTTTTTTTTCCAAATGTGTTGCTTTGTCAATCGTCTCTCTTGTTTTTTCGAGTTTCGTCCGAGGATGTCGAGTATGCGTGCCTTCTGCCTCTCGTCTTCGACACTCAAGGGTGAAAAATAACTTAAACGCTCGTATATATTCTAGTTCTTCTTCTACCGCGGAAAATTACATACGATGGATGAGTTCGCGCGTGTTGTGAAACACGTTGAAAGGAAATACACATCGAAAATAACGGAAGAGCGCCATACGTCGCCGAAAAGTGTGACAGGTGTTTTCTCTAGGCACTTAGAAAGCTTTCGCTTCGTATCGACGGTATCAGCTTTCTCCATCGAGCGAGGATGCTCGAAAACCGCGTTGGCGTTTACTACCACGACTACAGTTTCGATTCGGATGCATCGACTGGCTGTGGCAATAATGGAACCTACGAGTATCGATCGCCGTCGAAACTACGGTGCGGGGATTCCCTGGAGTAGCACTCGATGCATCGAAATGCACTTTGGTATTAATATGCATTTTCCATACGCAACAGACGAAGGCAGAAACGTACGAAACGCGATAAACGAGGCGGGACGATTTGAGAAGAATTCTCAAAGAATGGTTATACTTCGAAAGCTCGCAAAGATGGGATTTCTGTTTTAGATAGAGAAAGAAAGAGAAAGAGAGAAAGATCGATGATGGCGAAAAAAGTACACGAGTGTGTGTGTGTGTGTGTGTGTGTGTGTGTGTATGCACGCGCGCGTGCGGGTGTGAAAGATAGACAGACGAAGAAAGAGGTATTTCGGTGTGTGTTTCGAGCAAAGTGAATGTCGACTTCATACATTTCTTCCGGAGTGCATTGCGTTGGACGTGTTGCATCGGCGCCTCCGTATACGCGCGGCCTGCATTCTCACTTCCTGTTCCGTGGTAGTACACCGCCGGCATTCCTGACATTAATAAAGAACAACAAGAAAGCTAAGAATGATGAGAAACAAAAATGGGGACGGGGAGTATGATCTGTAATGCGAATTGTTACCGGGACCAAAAAAAAAAAAAAGAGACGTGGATTTATGTTAACGTACTGCGTGAATTAATACACATTTCAAAATATGTAGAGATATTTCATAGTTTACTTTCAACGCGAATAGTTCTGTATAAATGCTACATCGTGAAAAAAAATTATACATATTTATCGTATTTTATATTTATATTTCAAATTTAATGTCGCACATAAATTATTTGAATATATAATTTCAAAAATTTTTCATGTATTATTTTCTATTCTCTAACGTCATATCATTTTATGTCTTAACTATATTATATATATTTTATTTCTTATTCCAATAATAATTTTTTTATTAATTTATTCTATATACATTTCTATTAACATTTATTAAAATAATTAACTAAATTGTATATTTGTTTTTCAATACGATTATCTGCATCTTATTCGCGAACTAATTGTTATTGTTGCTTGCATATTACTAGATTGCTCTTTTTTGTTGCATTGTTAATGGGTTTAATTAGATTATAATATTGCAACTAAATATAATCATCACGCATTACGTAAACATTTTGAGATAAATCAACATGGAAAATCATACTAAAGGATTAAATAAAGTATTTAATATCAACGCGAAAATCACTCAATAAGAGAGAAAATAATCTCTCAATTTGCTAAATATTATATATTTCATAGTATATGCTGTACGCGCAGAGGATCATGGAAAAACTGGAATGCAAATGAGATGCAATGGAAATAACTAGCAATAAAAGCGGAATAAAAGCTTATATGTTTTCATATCTATGAGCGATCATAGCGTGAAATGTTAAAGATTATTTCTCAGCATAATAAAGTGCGCGTTTCTGTTTTCCTAGCAGTGAGATATAAGATAACCCAGAAGTCGCGAATTTTACATGAATTATAAATGTTAAATCCAAAATAAGAATTACCGTGATTAAAGAAGATATTTGTAAAATGCAATTACAAAATTCCCATTTTTGAGAGAAACTTCACGAATATATTTATAAATATACTGTACACCGTAAAAATTTTTGTTTAAATTTGATATTATTAAGTTCTCAAAATTTTTGTCTAATACTTCTTGGATATATTGGATATTCTAGTCTAGTTAAATTATGTATACAAGGAATTAAATCGCGGATGCAGTTATTTTTAAGCAATTTGAAATATTTAAATATCTAGAAGCATCAAGTCAGAGATCTAAAAAGAGAGAGAGTTGCTAGTCAGCTTTTATTGAAAAAAAAAAAAATTATACATATTTATTATAAATTGTTAAAATAATTTTTAGATTAAAAAATTAATGCAAAGAATGCATTTCCTTTTCTCGATATTATAATCATTATAATCAAACTTGACGCTTCTAGTCATATAGAAATTAAAAGAAAAGAATTTTATCTTTACGCAAAGAGCAATATAAAAAATTTTTAGGATAAGAATAATTAGTTTATAAATTGCTTTGTAATTATATACAGATTGTGGGGATTATATTTACAAAATATACGTAAATGATTTGAGAATGTAATCGGCAATATTGTTGAAGATCGAAACGCGGTTTTGATATATCGTTAATATGAGGGAACGGAATGTCTATACTGTCGCTTCTATACTGTCGCAACAACGTGTTTTCATGGAGAAGCCTCGTTTTGGCCGTGCAACCATCGGCACTGATAACGCGATTGCGAGAGATGGTGAATGGACCATAAATCGTGGATCGACGTGATTTGTATGGGGTATCACGGCGCTTAATGGTGTGGCTTGTCTATATCGACGTGTTCTGACCGGAAGTTCCGAACTGCTATAGTTAAAGGGGAAACACTCTATAGACCTGTCCGCCGTAACTTGACGATTTACATTGTACGACATTGCATTCAAATATTCTTTGTTTTCAAATATTCGACAAATAAATGAATGATTCGTGTCTAATGAGAATTGCAATAAAGAAAAAAAACTAAATATATTATATACATATAGACGCTTTTATTAAATAGTAATAAAAGAAATTAAATAGTAATGAAAGAATTGTATTTTTCATAAAGACATCGGATTGCAACTTAGTAAATATTGAATTAGAATGACGAAAATTATATACGTAATTGAAATATATTCTCAAGAAAAATTCTAATCATTATTTTTTAATCATTATTTTCTGAGTATATTAAAATATATTTCCTTTCGTAATTACACATACACATCGCGATTCATATTTTCTAAAATTAAAAACAAATAATATATGACGAAAACGAAAAAAATATAATAATAATATTCTTCTACATAAGAGAAAGAAAAAGAGAATGTGTCGCACATGGCCTCGGATTGGACAGGTTGACGAATGAAACGGAAATCCTTGCCAGCGGGCGTTTATCGGAAGTTTCATAAAAAGAAAGGGGCCGCACGTCCACGTCCAGCCGTCGAAACGGGTGCGGCTTCCGGATTTCGCGACAACCGACGGCTGCACCGATAGCTCTTGGGGTCGTATCTCGATCCGGCCAAAAATAGCGATACACACACATACGTACAAGCACACAGATATTCCCATATGTACAGAGCTAGTTCAGGTATGTATATACAGGGTGCTTCCGAGGGATCGTGTTTTCTGAATTACAGATATGATGTATTAACCGAATAAAAAAAAATATTACAAAAAGATTTAACATTATAATATAAATTAGAAAAGTACTAACGTCGTTTTAATATCGAAATATTATCTGCTTGTATGTGAATTATAAATAATTTAATATATTAAAAATATAAACTACAACACAGATAAAATTTTATTTTGTAAATAAAATTTTTAAGTGCTTTTGAAAATTTATAACAAAATTTATTTAACAAGATATTAAGTTGTGTTATCGTGACATATAATGTTATAAAAGAAAAATCTGTCATAAAATAGATAAAGTTCCAAATTCTTTAAAAATTTTCTAACTGTAATAAAAGCGTGCAACTTCTGAAGTATTTTATATACATACATACTCTTCGTATACACATACACACGCACACATACACACACGTATAAAGTGTCTGTCCGTGGAAATCCTTATTGCCCAGGTTTGGTCGCTCATCGAAACGACCGACGCGTAGGGATCTAGGCCAAGAGTTCATCTATTTCGAGTGTATCTCCAGCTGACGTAAACGCGATCGAGACTTTAGATAAGGGTCTCGCACCGTGAAATCTACCCAAGAGACTTCGAATAAGTTGAGCTTTGAGCCCCAAATTTTGGCATAGAATCACTCATTCAACTTAGAATTGGTTAAGCGGAGGGATGAATCAAAGATTACCAAGAAGAACTATTCGGCATATAAATTCGATATGCCAATACGTCTATCACACGATAATTCTATCCGAAAATCGGTTCTATAGATCGAAATCGAAATCTGGATCTTTCTCGAGATAATTTATGTTTTAATATCGTCTTTTTATAATTTGAACGACTTTCACAATTATATATTCTTTACATTCTGTAAACTTCATATATCCGTACACTTGAGAAAATAATATTGATCGTTTTGTAAATAGCTCATATTGCTATAAAAGTTTCATTATTAGAAGAGTTCTATTTTCGATAATTTTTGCTCAAATTCAATTTACTCCAAAATATGACAACAAAAATATGTATTATTTATTGCGCCACTTTAATGATTTTTATCTAATCAAGAAAAGAGGATGGAGAAATATCAACCATAATTAATTACATGCTATTCAATTCATTAGATTTGTAAAGTCTATTCTTTATCGCAAATGCATAGATGATATATGTGTATAGAAAAACTAAACGTAATTAAGTGGATATATCTAGATATTTGACATTATTTTATAATGTCGATTCATATCATAACAGTTGATATAATAGGATAAGTGGAATGCAAAAGTGTACATTGCAAGCAACGTTAGTGTCTTTCAATAAATTATGATGAAAGCATTTTATTCGTATTCCGATTCAATATCGAAAACGTTAGTATAGAGAAGAATGCTGTGTAAGAAGAATCTCATAAATGATTTCCTTGTGCATAATAGTGTCGATTTACATCATAACATATGTTGAAGCCGATAGATCTTGGCCTCTCTCATGAGGCCTCTCTCGAAAAGCCGCTATTTTCCCTATAATTAAAGAGCGAAGTGCATAGACACTTTTGACAAAGCAACACATTGAACAAATCATGTTGTTAATATAAGCGCCATCACAGTTAATTATTGTCATCGTGAGTCGTTAATTCGCGCATCCATGCTTGGCAACGACGGAATTGTTAAATAATGTGAAAATAAATTAATAGATATTAATAATATTTTCGGGACGGCAGAATCGATAGCATATCCTAAACTACACACATGTATTAATGGCTATATGCCGGCAATAAAAAATTGTAGTTTATATATATATATATATATAGAGTAACTAGATATATAAACATATATAGATATCATCGTGACAGATCGAAGTTTCTAAACTACGTACTCATTAGTGTATCACGCTGCTAACTCTAATTAGCGTTTTTAATGCTAGCGGTCAAATCAACGACAAGAAATAACGATGTTGGAGTGGTAAATTTTATGACCGGTTCTAATTCGGATACTAGTCGCGAATATATAGCGGGAGCTTGTATTGTACAATTGTACAGGGAAGTACCGGAAGAAATAATTGAATTGACAGACGTACACACGACACACAAAAAAGATAATCACTCTCATTCTATCTACATGTCTAACTTTCTATCTACTGTTCTATAAATTCTAAGTAGAAACTGTAGGCGAAGCATCGCATCAAATCGCCTTACCGTTTCTAACGATATTTCTTCGAAAGAAACTACTTTATCTATATATAAATATATATATATTTTTTTAATAAACTCAAACAACACTCAAAAACTTTTGTCATACACGAAGATACTCGTTACGGTCGCTCGAGGTACACTATTTTATAACTCGGATCTGTATCTATAGCCTAAACATCAGCCAAGATTGCCAACTACTAATTTTTCTACGATAAATTACTTGATATATAAATAATACTTTTTAATAGTATTATCGTGTTGTTAAAATATTTACATACGTAGTATAACGTAGAAATGCATTTCGATAAAATTTGTGAAAATTTGTGTCAAAATTATGTAGGCAATCTTAGCGTTATCTAAATTATTTACTATCAATGTTAATTACGAAGATTAGTTAACAACGACTTGTTTTATGCTACAAGACTGCTTCTAATCAGAGACTATATATAATTATTTAATTCGATTTATCTAAATTGTCTACACTTTTTTTACCACCGCGGGAAGATTTGGGTACTAATTTCAGTTGCGATATTATTCTCTTCTCACTACCGTTTTAGTAAATTGAATGTTCGACTTTAATGAAGTTTATTTTAATAATCCATCAAATGAGTAATCGACCCGTTGTGGTTAAACTAGACGATTTTTTTTACTATGAACAATATATAATATAATTAAAATCACTTTATATATGGCGATATTTTCTATAAGATAATAGATGTAGATGGTAGATTACTCGCCCCTAGATAGACTGCATCTTCAACGAAGTCTTCATCATCGATCTCGGCAATGATTCTGTCCCGAAATCGCCTTCCCTCCTCTTTTTTGCGATACTCAACTCGAATTCGTTTGTCTCACGGAAAAAAATGACCCATAGCCGCGCAACGTAATAAACAATTTTAGACGTGTTATAATATTAAAAAAATAATAATAGAACGCGCAAAAATAATAAAGGTAATTCAGAGATTATAAGGAGAAATAGATATGTGTCTAAATCATATATGACAATTTCGAGAAAATATTTCCTTTTTTAAATTTTAAATAATTCCCTTCGGTGTGCTTTTTTAACACATTCGACGGGCTATGGATCTGTGCGAAAATACTCTTTCACGAGACTGATTTCAGTTTTCACTAGAACTACATACAACCAGTTAGACTACATGCAGGCGTCGCTCTGTCCGACGCATAAAATAACAGTCAAAGATATTCAAAGAGTGTTAAGTATTCATAAGTAGAAAAATACTCAAAAAAGAATAGTACTCCATGTACTTTCTTACTTAGTATAGCAATTCCCATTCTTATTTTTGTATTGCATATTAACTATAGTGAATTATTAATTATATTCGTTTAATATAATCACCTTTAATGTCTCAGCGAGAGATGAAAATCTGATGACCTCATTTAGCGCTAAACACGATGAGAATACGAGCCAAGTATCGGGTATTGATAGCTCTAAAACAAGCTCTGTAAATTGAGATTTTCCGGCGTTTTGTGACCGGCCGTGACTTCGCTTCGATTTTAAGAGAATCCTTTCCGTGAAACAGATCAGAAAAGGATCTAACAATTCTCTTGTCATGCGACGTGATATACACACAAATTTTTCGTTTAACACGCTTTTTTAAACAGACCTAGAGACATCAGGCTAAGTTCTAGTGAAAACTAATGTTAGGCTCGAATACTCATACGGATAGTATATAAAACGAGAGAAATTCTGGATAAAACTATGTACTATGAGCTAGGCAGTCATCCAACACCAGTACGAGATGCGGGATTTATATAAATGTGTATATATATATATATACACACACATTAGGAACCAAATATAGTTCTTATTACTTGTAGACTATTCTATACTATATGAAGTAAAATATATATTAACATACGATATATTTATATGTATATGTATATAGATATAGATTCCTAACCGGCCAAAGATTATCTATATATCCACATATTTTCATGCAGTAAATACGAGAATTTCATAATGCTCTGTAAAACATCTCGAACTTTTCGTATTTACCATATGAACATCCAGGCGTCTCTAGCCTCTAATGGATTGAGCAATGTGTGCACCAATTCCATTTTTAGAACACAGAATTGCAATCTGCTGCTTGTTTATACGATAGATTATATATGCGGGATGCCTCGGGAAATGTGTATGTCAAACAGTAAGGTATTATTCTATCAAATAACTCTATCAATATTCCGTCGAATAACTTGACATATATTTCAGAAAATAGTTTCGATACATATTTATGGAAAACGCGAAAATTTAATAATCAGCGGATTGTTCTTCATATGGTAATAGCCGCGCGGGTTTTTATAACTGAACAATGATCCGAGAAAAAGAAATTTGAAAATAATGAAAACATCTCTCCATGTTCCCACAGTCGTCACAATTATTTCGAGCAGTGGAATTATCGAAGAAGCGATTTCGGGCTACAAAGATCAACTTTGTGGCGTGTTAAATGGCAATTAGGAATGGCTTTAAAGCAGATTAGAAAACGTAGATACGGTGTAACAAATGTACAGAGAACAAATCAACTCGAGATAGAGCTAAGAAAGTAATTCAAACTTTTACTGCTACAGCGAAATCGTACAAGGCTGCGACTTATATCGCTTCTTCGATACTTACACTTCGCCAATCACATTATCCGATTGAAGAGCTAATTATTCTCATAATTAAATTGCAATGTAATAAAATATTCCACGCCATTGCAATGAAATAACGCGGTTATTTTTTATAACGATGAAACTAGTTGGACAATCATATTAATTCATTTCAATCGTCTGTTCGTTGAAAGAGTTGGTTATCAGATTACCAATTTAGTGAAAGGTATTCATAATATGTGACGTAAAAAAATTATGTATATCATTTTACATAATCTATGCGTAAATTAATTTTAATACGATAGAACGGATTTAGAATGATGAAATTAAGAAAGTGTTAATTGCCATAAATTTTATACTATAATTATAGAATTATATATATATAATAAAAGTTTTTGATTTATAGATATATATATATTTAAATAAAGTTGGAGAAAAAAACACTGTCTATTTGTTGTACAAGTTATATAAAACTAATATAAAAAAGTGGGACAACGAATACTTTAATAGTGCATATTCTATTTCCGTCGCAGACACACGAGCGAGTATATTTTTTTACGTGAATCGATTGATTTTTAAAATCGCACGTCGTAGAAAAGGCAGACGAGACGAATACAGATCGCGTAGGCAGTACAACGAACAACGGATGCACAACTAACATACGATTTTCTGTTTCCTAAGCATTCCATAAGAATATATACATATACATATATACATACATACATACATATATATGTATGTATGTATAAAATATATGTGTGTATATATGTGTATACGATAAGTTCAACCAATCCAATAATAAATACTATCGGTGACAATACTCGAACTAAAGGATACCTAAAGTAACTAGATAGTAACAGTGACAGATGTCTCATATGTCAATTAAAATATTGTGAAATGTATAAGAAGAGAGTATATAGTGTATCACAATATATTAATTGTGGTATTCAATGAGAATATTTAATCTTGATTATTAAGTACAAGAATGTCATAAAAAACGCAATAGTTGACTCCACAAATAAAATTATTATGTTATACCATTTGTCAACAAATAATATTGAATTCGTAATAATTTTAATAAGAAAAAAATAAAATTCACGTTTTAATATAATGAAAAATAAAGCAAAAATTTTAAATACTATGAAAGTTATACAATACCAATTGAAAAAACGATAACTAAAATATTAGAGATATATTTTAGGAAAAAAGTTGTTTCCTATAATTTAGTGTCAATTTAAAATATCAAGTTTTTCAATTAAAAAATGTCAAATTATATTTTCTCATATAAATAACTATTTTTTAAGTATGGAATATAACAATACCAACAAGACAAAACACAATAAGGCTTTAAATTCTCAGATTCGTCATTAGTTTCACATAATGTTAAAAAAAATTTTAATTTACATATGATAATCTTAATTGGTGTTTGTTGTAAACTGAATATGTGTGATATATTTGTGTAATGTGTGAATGTGAGTATGGAATCTGGGTATGTACTACGTACTACGGATTACGGTTACCGTCAACACGAGCGAGAACACGAGAACTTGGTGGAACAACCTGGCACTTTGGGGTTGAAGCTTACCGGTGCAACCCCCGCTGGGGCTCACGGACACTCGGCCTACCCTTGGCCCCACTGCGCGGTACACGACCGCTCCTACCCAACAAGAGACATCACCGATCTTACATGATATAGAAATTTCTGTCGAATACGCTAATTATATATACGCGATAATTTTATCGTTTATCGATTTGGTCGACTTGGTGCTAAATTAAATTTCATGCGATTGAAGCTAAATATAAAAATTTATAAATAAATTCAAATCGTTTTTGTCTTGTACATAAAATTACTTTTTGCGATCGATATGTAAAATGTAATACTTTCTTATGTATTTCTGCATTTATAATTTTTTATTATTTCTAAAAAAATTAAAATTTTAAAACTATAATACTTAATATATAATATAAATAAATAAATATAAAAATATATAAAAGGCATAAAAATTACAAGAGAAATTATGCATATTAAAAGATTTATATTAATAAATATATATTGGAAAAGATTTGTATTGTATTCTACATTTAAAGAAGAAATACAAATTTATCTGCACTGTATTAATGTATTGAAGTTATTACTACATAAAAATATGATTACTGTTGCAATAATGCTTACTAAATAACATAAAAAAACAAGTTTCGCAAAAATAACATGATTAATTAATAACATTTAATTTAGCACCGTGCATTCCATACATATATAGCTTTCTAGATAAAGAGACGTTTACTATTTTGAGCTTATTTCGTCTATTCGTCTACGAAATTGTAATTTTTCTAATGTCCATTTGACGAAGGTACGCGGTTAAAAAGATTTAAGTCTCTTCCCAGCAAACACAAAGTAACAATTACATAACATCAATGTTACAATTTCCCACTCATTAATATAACTGTTACGTACAAGTCATGTTATATTGTTGAGTGGGAAATTGTAACATTAATGTTATGTAATTGTTACTTTGTGTTTGCTGGGTTTATAATTGCAAGATCTATTTATGTGCATCATTATAGGTTTAAACTTTTAATTTTAAATCGTATTCGAGAATATATGTATTCGTGTCGCTTTATCATTTCAAATATGTATCTAGATTATAGTATAATAAGTATAATCAACGTATAGTACACAAGTAATAAGTAATTCTCATAATTTAAAGTCTTAAATGTCAGAAAAAGCACGTATGCTTACTCCATCAATCGTTCTTTATAAAATGGCAGATCAAATTGTACTGATCGTGTGAGGTGACATCTAGCTCATAGCAGAAACTTAAACATGTTACATCACTATGTCGTGCTGCAAGAAAGGTAAACAGGATATTCTCTTAAGCTTCGATGAAAGAGAAGTTTTACTTCTTCGTCTCTTTGTCTCTCCTATCCTCTCTTCCAGCACACAATATCGAAAAAGTTTATCTACTTTTTTCGTTGATTGCGTGGTACTTTTTATTTGTTACAGACATTTATTATTTATAATCCTTAATCATTATAATAATAGAGCTTTAGAGAATCGTTATATGGCGGCGTTAATACGTATACGCGCGTGCGTGAGTGAACTCACTCCGTCATTCAGTTCCAGAGCGATCTCTGACGGGCATTAAGTATCACGTTACTGAGTACCCATGAGACATTTACAAAACTTTCGCGGTTGCAAGTTCTCTCTTCAACGCCTTTTTACGCGTTTTATTGTTGGTTGCTTAATAAATCGTCCGAGCCCTCATCGATCGCCTGATAAATTAATTACTTTCACGAGTATGTTATTCTTAAGGCGCGTATAGCGCAAGCCGAGGAAAGGAGCAACGTCGGAAGCATGATTCTATATCGTGTACGAAATCTTAAGCATTAAGAAAAAATGGCGATTGTCGAATAAGACGATTTCGCGTGCAAGAAAACTTGAAGAGATTTTCTCAGCAAGTTGTAAAAATCTCATTTACACGATAACTTTAACTTAAAAAAAGAGAGTGTCCATTTAAATTGAAAAAATATAAATATCCTAAATATGCGATATTAAACTACGAAGAAATAATCATTGAATGCCAGACATCATCAATCCATAAGTATTATGGTGGGGCTATCATTTCAAACAATTTATTCATTCCAATAGATTAATTCTTTCTTTATATATTTTGTTACAATAATGCTAAATTAATGCATCTAAAATTGCTGTGGATTATTTATATAATTTCTTTTAAATTCGAAAATAATGTAGAAGCTGTTTACAAATTAATATTCGATTTAATAAAAAAAAAAGTACGTCGCGGAATTTATTATATTGATCATATATGAATGCACTATCATAATTTTTCACCATGATACTTAGGGATTAACAAACATAGAGAAGTTCTTGTTTACGCCAAAATTAATATTAAGTTTCTCTCCCACTTTTGTTCCTAATCCCTAATTGACGTTTTAATTCAATCCCAAGCATAACCCGCGAGTCAATCGGCTTCAAAACTGCGCCATATACCTATTGCTCTCACAAACGTTGTATTATCTTGGACGGTATATTTCTTTATATTTTTTGAACGTTGTCCAATTGCTTTTTAATTTCATAATATTTTATTCATAGCGATGTTCTTCAAGTAATCTTGCGTGGCATACGGTTCAGCATCATCAGATGATTTCTGTGAGCGCAAATGGCATTGTGAGAGTCATTCTCGGGATCGGGCCAAAGTATTACTTTTATCCACGCGCGATCATAGTGATTTAACAACAATCTTACGAATAGCAACAATCGGACCATAGCTCGATAACGTTAACCGCGTCGTTCTGGGAAAATCAAAAGAAAAAAATTTTGACGTTTTCTTTTATCTTTACGCGAGAATATATATATATATCACGGTATTAATGGATCAAGTGAAGTTGATTAGAAACAGAAGAATACACTTACATCACGAGATTTTGTTTCCAGATAGGACGATGACGTTAACGCGAGCGAACTATAGCGCATAAAAGTATCAATAATATTATTTAAGCATTCTGTCGTTAACAAATGTATAAGCTCAGGACATAAGTGTCTCCTCTTGGGTTTGGCTTACTCCTGTCATTCAATTGTCCCGCTCGCAAACTCTCAAGCTTGCATTCGTATCGCGCATTTAAGCGCTAAATGCAACTGCCTGACACTTAGTAGACAACTGAATGCATATTACCTGCGTATTAAGCAAACAAAGCTCAAAATTAGACGAGCACACTTAAGGATTATCCAATTTTCAATTCTCAGAATAACATTGACTGCACAAACTTTATTAGCCATCAAGACACACATCTGGCATATTCAATGTTAAATGCAGTCATTCAATTTCCAATTCGTGATAATTTTCGATTCAATTTTTACGCGAGTGAAAAATAACTGCAAGTTAGGCAGCTACATTTACGCCTGAACGCGGCACTAAACTAGAACGCGAATGCAAACCTTTAACAATTCGTATTGTCGGCGATTCGCCATAGTTTCAGCGAGACAATTCGTGGGGAACGAGCGTAAATCTGGCTGCTCTCTTCGTGAATCTCCATAACGTCTTAGAGGGACGAGGACGGACAATTCGCTCGTCGCCTTTCTGTCTCTTTTCTATGCGCGCGAGACTTATCGTAACATATATTTCGTACATACGTCTTTTATTTATTTATTTATTTTTCATTTTCTCGCCCTGCGATCCACACGGATGGTTCATGTAGGATCTTCATTAACGACAAACTTGAGAACACACAACGGAATCCAAACTCGATCACAGCTCTCGAAACGTATAATACGTTGCGATACGGGTGGAATAATGCCAGAGGGATGCGGGCCAGCAAGGGGTGGGAAGGGTGAAACCGAGAAAGCAAGGCGAAGGAATTAGCGCGACGACATTACCGCACTCTCGCGCGCGCCCCGTTTCCTCTATTTACCGTTAATAAATCCGCGCAATAATTAATTAATCTTAATCTTCGTTACGTACAAAGGTAAATGTATGCGTGCAATGTGCAGGAACATGAAAGTACCGCGTCACTGCGATTTTCGCGTACATTATATCATCTATTCTTCTTCTTTTTAAAGATATATCTTTAATATCTTTAAAATTAATCTCTCTTATCTTCCGTGCAAGAGCGCGCGCAGTTTAGAAAATGTTACTTTAATTAAATAAAAATGTTGAAAAAAAAAATGAGCCACGTGTAACGAGAGAGAGTGTAATTAATATGCAGGGATTTTAATGTAAATCCCCGATTATATGACTGTTACTGTGTGTTACTATATATTAAATGAATTAAATCTACTTAATTGCGTTTCGTGTCGCATCGTCCTTGCTTCCGAGGTTTCCTCACGCTTTATTTGGGAGGGACGGAAGTGCGGGACTTCGGAAAGGCCTGGAATGAGTTTAACGGTGTAATAATAACGAGAAGCACAAAATGGCCAACGGTCCTTGTGCGGCTTATTTCGATGCTAATCTCTCCTACGAGGGTCGGTACTCTTTTTTTCTTACGTTTCACTTTCGCCTAACTCGATTTATGCCTTATTCTACGTTTAGCAATATGTAACTTTTTTTTCTGGTTAAGAAATAGTCACGCGCCGCGACAACGGCGCCTTGTTTGCGATGCACTTGAGCGATGCATTTTAATCCTCCCAGAATAAATTTGTAGTCGACAAATATAGGCTGACTATACGGTAGAATAAAACGTTTATTTTAAGTTTGCTCCTTTTTCAATTTATTTCAACTGATTTTTTCTTCTCTATCATTACCTTAATAGAAATTTATGATAAGCTATCTCTTAGTAAAAATTTAATTTCCTGCTGCCAAGACATTTAATCTTGAAACGTAGAAAAATTCATGATAAATGTCCTTGTCCCGTTTCTCTACCCGCACGTCGTTATATTTATATTTTACCCGAAGAAAAAGCGTCTGTAAAGTTTGTTAACGATCTGTGACAAAAAATATTCGCCACAATGGCAACTTTGCATATTAAAATATTCCGAAAATATTATTGGGAGAGAGAGAGAGCTATTTAAGAGATATTATAGTGAAATGTGTATTGTTGTTCTAGTTTCTTCGATACTACTGACAATCTAATTTGTATGCAATTCAATTTCATGTGTTTATTGCAATTCTGATAACTTTGAGTTGTTACGAATCACGCGTAATTCTTCGATCAATAATATCAACTACATAAATAATATCATTAGCGAATTTCGGGATTTTTGTTATAAAATATTGATATAATTTTAACGCGCGTCGCTTCGACAAGGCGCCGTAATCGAAGCACTCGGAAACGTCTATATCGTTATATCTACGTATATATGTCCTACACTAAGTGTTTTCGATTAAAGTGTTTAGCTTAGAGATTACATAGAACGTGGCTACATCTCGAATCGCTACGTGAGATCAACATCTACGTGAGAGAAACGCGTTAAGTTTAAAGTGAATGGAAAAGAATGATGTGGACTGGTTGGTGGAAGGATAGGGATAGGGAAAGGGAATTGTGGAGGAGGGGTATTCTAGGGAAGCACAGGGGTAAAACACCAGACCGTGGTCTTTAATAATCGTTAATTGTCTACGTATAGCCATAATCTGACTTGCGTTCTCATTATGGCTCATTAAAACTTCCTATTAAGAGAGATATTTACCTCGGATTATATCATCATCAATTTATTATTATCTCGTGTTGTGTGTGAGTTTAATATAGCTGCTATATCCCCTCCCCCTACACACGCACTGTGACGAAGGGGTAAGAATTATCTCGGCATGACCTCTGTGCTAATCATATCTACGTTTTCATCATAGGCGACTGTTTCTTCATGACAAGGCTATCTCACGATATTCCGATATTCTGTCAATCTCGTCTTTGAAAAGGTTTTAATAAAAACTTAAATTGATATATATATATATATATATATATATATATATATATATATATAATAGTTATAATCAATAATATTTCCTTAATTCGGCAATGCATCTAACATAAATTTGTACTGATATATTTCACAGAAAACGAGTTTTACAATATTCGTTTAATTTCGTGATACAAGTAGCCTTGTCACTGAGATTCGGATGAGCGCTCATCTTCATTCTCCGACGCTTTTCAAATTAACGAAGGAATCTGTCTACTTCTACGCGAACGAGAAGAAGAAGACAAAGTGGAGGAACAGAAAGAAAGAGAGAGAAGGTGGATAGCACTCGATTTCCATCGGAGAACCATTAAATCTTGTCGCTTGACTTCCATATCTTTTTTATTTTTTCGCCCCATTTTATTTTTTGCCCTTTTTTTTCTCTCTCTTTCCCTTGCCTCGGCATTTACGCGTTTACCAGCTTCTTTCCTTGCTATTCCTTCATTCCTGTTTGCTTGAGAGTGAATGCTTTTGCAGGAGGGCGAGCACTTTTTCGCGCGAGATATTTCTGTCGAAGGTTTCGTGTATGTCGATATGCGATGGGTATGTGCGTGCGTATGGTTTTTTGTTTTTAAAAAAAAGTTCTTGTGTTTGGCAGTACCTAATGGAATGGGGGTAGAGGCAGGCGACGCTTTGCTTGACGAAGGACCACAGAGTTTGCCAGCCATGCGTCTGTGAACATTTTTTAATTTCCGGTCAAGCGATTCACGTGAGAACAGACTGTTTCAGTGGCAAAATTCAGAAATTCGGCTTTCGACGGTCACCGATAATAAAAATATTTATTCGTTGCACATAATATCACACAGATACAGTCTCGGATTAACCTTTCGATGGTAACTGTGGTGATATCTCACTCTAACGTGACGTATATAAGCTGACAAAATTTGTGCGGTTTATGTTAACAGCAAATGGTTATTCCAAGCGATAAAATTATTATCATAGGCGATTTTAACAAGAATTATTTATTCATTATGAGATAGTCCGATGCACTTTCAACATATAGCGACATATAATCAGAGGAAAGAAAATTAAATATTAATTTTAAAGACTATTCTGAAATACATAAAAATATGTTAGTTCACGCAAATATTATTTTATACAGTAATGTTTTCATTCCAATACAAAAAATATGACGGGTAAATTTTTCATTTTATTTTACATAAATATTCTGAGTATTATAGCTATCGAATAATGTTCCATTTTATCAAGTGATTGTAAAAATCGAAACATATATATATATATTTACGCGCAAAAATGCCAGTTCAATATCTCGGATTATAAATTTGTCATATTCGCGCGTTGAATCGATTAGAACGATATCGGAGAAAAATTTGCATTGAAATTGAGAATTATGTATTATGTAGCTATTTATTTTGCAGTTGAAATTTTCAAGATGCAAACTTTTTGTTCGCGTCGCTTAATGAAAACTACACACAATATTTATCGAGCTAGGTGTAGCGTCGTGTCTACTGCAAATGCATTTGCAAATCCTGCGAGATCCATTCATTCTAATAACAAACAATAAAAATCGGCCCAACGAGTAGCGCCGCGTATTATATTAATCGTAGCGATTCCATATTTATCACCGGCGAATGATCGCTATACATCGTAGAAATAAATAATATTCCATTAATAATTCACAAGACAATTCGTATTTCAACAAATATGAGCAACATTAATTTACATCACCCGCGTTCTGTATATATTATCTCCGCGCTTTGTATACATATATATTTATTTTTTATTTATCTCGTGTATACATAATATGCAATGTGAATAAATGACTGTACAATTGCGCGTATTTACAAGATGTTCCCAAAAGCATTGAGTTGTAAAAAAGAGATAAATTTAGATATAAAACGCGATTTGTTTAAAAAATTTGAGAAGAAAAGGAGAGAAGAAGTAAGAAAAAATTAATAACATATTATAAATGTATAACAAATATATCTATATATACGGAGCAAATATCTTATTTCCAAAAATATACAAAACTAACATGAAATAAAATCCATTTTCCTGCATTGTTTTAAACATATGTGCTCTATAAAAAATAATAAAATCACAAAAATTGTATAAAACGTTTATAAATTAATTTTATAAAACGTTAAATACATTTCCAAAAGAGAAAAATATATATTTACATAAAATGTGTAATATTTAATTATATATAGAGTTTATTGATTAGCGGGGGAGCAAGCTTAAGATATTTTGCTACTTTAGTATCATATATTTTTGAGTTCGATGCTTTTTTTCTCCGAAAGGCTGAATTTGTTCCTAGCGAAGCATGGATACTTGTCAAAAATGCAGAACCTTACGTCAGTTCTGACACTTTCTTGAAGTTTCCTCGGATGTACGTAGACTTTCGTGACCCAGTGCATTTCCGGAACGAAATCTCTCGAGCGCTTTGTGTGTGCGCGCTCTCGTGCACGCGCGCACATATTTGTACGTACGCAACACGTTGCGAGGGCAAGTTTGCATTTGTGTTCCCGGGACGCGAGCAGGTGCCGCCGTATATACTGAATGTGTCTCTCGCATGACGGCGATATCGTAAATCTCCCGAAACGGCGTTATATATAAGCTTCGGATATTTGGGATTCTTAGCGCGGAGTTGAGGTTTTCCTTAAACTATAACGTATTACCTTAGCCTTGCCTCGCGGAACGATATGTACAACGGTTTACGTATATATTTGTGTGTATATGTATCATATATATATATGTATATATATAATACAGCGAGAGATACACGATCCATAGAAAATATAACTCTCGTCGGTGCGCGAATGTAGGAGAGAGCATTTCGCGCCCGATATCGTGCGGTCAAAAGGACTCGGCATTAATGTTCCGTAGAATTCATTCCAACCACTGTAGCAATATATTATTTCGCACCAAGTTTTTCTTGCGTTTGCGATATTCAAAATTTATGCATTCTGCAAACTGCATTGGAAAAAAATAAACAACAGTAAGAAGATTAAAATATAATACTATTTACGTCAATGCTGTATTCACACAATCAGTGTTTTCTCTTCTCGTGTTATTCAATTAAACACTTTTATTAATTAATTTGTCAAACACATTCGTACATGCTAATAGGGAATATTAAGAATAAAGGTTGCTGACAACATGGTTTAAAGAAATGACGATTATTGCGAACAATAAATGCACAGTACGTAGATTCGTATATGTAAATACAATGCATATCTATTTTTTCTCATTATTTCCTCTCAGCTGCCTTTATACGTTGCAAATTCTAATCGTTGCATCGAATCTGATTTTTTTCGTCGTACTCGTGAAGATTTAAGACAAACGAAATCAATTCGCGCGCATCCGCGAAGAAACTGCAGTATCGCAGGCAAGAATAATTGAAATTCAAATCATTCCATCTCTTTTACTCTCCCTCGTTCGCCAGGTTTTATTTCCGGTGGTATCTACTCGCGGCTTGAATTCGCCAATGGAAGCGAGTCGGCTGTTCGCGTTGAATAAAGACCAAAACGACGGAAGAGAGAAAGCGGAAAGAGTACGAGAGTTATGTGCATTGCCCGTCGATGGAACGAAACAAAGACCAGAAGCGTAAAAACGGAAATAAAAGGGGGAAAGAAAAAAAGAAAAATTCGTCACGGTTACGCGATGAAATGTAATGATACGTCCTCGAAAGTAACGCAAATCGAGGTTGTCGCGAATTAATACTATAAAAGCAATCACGCGATTGTCCATATGCCGGAATGCTCTTAGACACATAGTGTTGACAATTCGAGTAAAAATAAAAAAACTAGATCATGGAGAGAATTGAAAATTTTAAATGAAATACTGTGATGGTCTGTATTTTTATTTCATGATATTTATTTTAAAAAATTATATGTATATATAAATGTTTCTATTTTTAAAGTCGTATATGTTTTAAAGAATTTTAAAATAGTTAAACAAGCATATAATTATAAAATAATATTTTTTTATATAATTATTTTGCGAGAACACAATATTTTAATCAAAATGTTTCGTCAATAATTTTTAAATTCTAAAGAAGAGAGAGATAGAATTATCTTGAGTTTTTTGTCATATTAAAAACGATTGTAGATAAAAGAAAATTTATATTATTTTATATTAATTTAGATAATTGACAATTTGCTCGAGTAATGACAATTATTAAAAACTCGTATAATAAAGTACACTACAAGTGAAAGAAACGAAAACAATTACCATTTGTAACAAAAAAGATTCTAAAATTTAATGCACAATTATATAGTAAGAATTAAAAGAATTGCACGTTTTCGTTGAAAAAAGAGCGTAAAAAATAGGAATGATTCAAGCGCAAGAGATCGAAAGGAGGTCGCGATCGTTACGAGCGGCAGGTTTAGCAGAAACGCAGGTTGAGGCATCACAATAACCCCCTCGTGTTCATCCTCCTTACCCTTTCCATCCCTCCCATCCACTAGTATGGTAACGGTAACCGACGATTTATTGCGTGGCGCAACGAGCGCGCACGGTAACACGTTACGGTAATGACTGTGAAATACGACGGTGCGCCTCTGCTGCCACCCCTTGCTACCCACGCAACCCTTCCGCTTCGCCGCAGCTGCCCCAGCCACCCGGCTTTTGAAAGGACTGAGTTTCGATTCGCGTGTATGTACGCGAATCGCGAGCGTGTAAAAAATTCCCGTCTTTTTTCCCTCTTTTTTCCCTCGTTCTCTCCCTCTCATTCTCTAATCGAATCGAATGCGGATAGAAATATTTTGCGTTTAGAGGAATGCGTTTTTCGGAGAAATGCCATCGATTGTGGCACTCGATATTGTTATCTCAAATACGCGCTGCAATATTAAGGGTAATAAATAATAAATAAATAACGCGACGCGCGCGAGATGTAAATTGAAGCGTGTTGAAAATGATATATAAGCTACAGTGAGTCGCAGTGAAATTGAGTTAATACTGTAGTTCTATAAATTACTGTTCGCGAAATATAATTTAATGTAAGATATTATCTGCATTCTGCAGATATAGAAATAAAATGTAACCTTTTACACATTTTTCTTAGAAAATGCGCAAGCTGTCAGATATCTGTATTTTATAAAATACTTAGAGTACACTTCTCGTAATATTTATGTTGTTCCCCGTAAAAGTGTTGGTTTCAATCTTCATTCACAGATCCTCCTCAACCGAAGGTTAACAACTGACTGAAAAACTTTAGACTTTTTGATAGCCCCACTCCAATAACTTCGCACTGACACTATTTGTTTATATTGTCGGCGCACGATCGTCGAATATTGGAACGGAAGTTATACACACACTACGTGTTATATACAAGATTGCCTGAAATTTTATTTAGTCAGCTTTCAATCTTTGACTGAGAAGAATCTGTGTGAAGATTGAAGTACCATTCTCTCTACAAAGCACTTTAATACGGAGAACAACACAATATTAGAGATATACTGTAAGTACTTTACAACACATGAACACTTGTCAGTATATCAGTTTATATATTAATTTAAATTATTTAAACTCTCTGTTTTTAGAAATTTATTATATTGATTTTAAAAACACTATTCTAATTTCTCTAATGGATAGCAATATATGATTACTAAATATATATCAAGCCATTATTATTATTGAAAAAGTCATTAACACGTAAAATTGTGTATTATCTAAAGCAGATGATTCCAACAGATAATTTTTCATTGTATCTACAAGAATGCGTATTGAAGACAAAAATTGGGATGGTTTTAATTGACAATAATGAGTTTTAAGTCCCTATTCATTCTCGTTTATCGACCGTAACCCACTCTACAAATGGCGCGCGTTGTTCGCACAATCCGGTGTGTTGAAAGGAAGAGCAAAAAAAAAAACAAGAATCTGAAAGAACAATCGCATTGATAACATATTGACGTCAATCGCACAATAAATGGATAACAAATATTCTCGTTAACAGCGCACGCGCTGGTTTTATTCTTAACGAGATTGCCCTCTTTCCTCTCTCCGATATTCCACTATTCCGTATAATCCAACCGGACCGAGGAGTCGTACGAACTCAAATCGGTTCTCGTGCAAGAAAATTGATCCTCGTATGATAGATTCGCTACGCGTCGAGAAAGAGAGATGAGAAGAAGGACAGCCCCGATACTCTCGTAGAGTCCGTGCACGCAGACGAGGGAGTAAGCCGACGAAAAGAAAAGGAGAAGTGTCCTTTCTCGGAAAAACCGACTGATGTTCAATGAGGCGTCTAGGACTACCGCTCTTCCTCGAGCAACGAGGAAGGGAAGACAAGCTCGTTATATCGCGTTTGCATTCTAAGAGGAAATCGTCGTCGTCGTTACGTTGCCTACTCAAGCGGCGTTATCCCGGGAAAAATATGGAGACGTTGCAGCTCGTTATTTTCTCCGCGTAAAAAAAGCGGGTCACACGGGTTAAAAAAGATTCGGTCTTTTCACTATCCGTCTCGCGACCAAACCGAGAGAATCTAACCGAGCGGCAAGTTATTTTAACGCGTATCACGAGAAACGACAGGTATCTTCGCGAGAAATTGCGCCCCATCATCTCTCCTTCTCTTCGCGTTTCTCTCTTTACCGATGTTTCTCGCATCTCTACGAAGATTAAGCGTCTTTCTTTCTTCTAACATCGATCTTTGTGTTCGCTCTCTACTCGGGAATGATTCTGCTGTATCTCCGCGGAATAGCCGCGCAGTAACTTGTCTCCTCTGCTAAGAGCGGTTGAAGGAAAAAAAGAGGGGATAATCTCAAAAAGCATCTAAAACTATCAATTTTCTAATCTCTTTCTTCTTTGCCAATTGTTTTTTTAAATTACTATTTCGTGATTCGCTGTTATTACATTATCTCTTCGTCCCGTTTTCATCAGTTTGACGATCGAATACGTCGCCGAAAACGTTGACTCACGCAAGGATAAGAAATTGGAGCTTTGTTAGGCGCTGGAATATTTAGCGTGTCATCGGACAAACTGCGAAAGCGATGCCTCCTCTTTTATCGCGTTTATTCAAATTTTTCACTACGCATTTCACACTATGTGAACATTGAAATTGGTATGTGTGTGGGTGAGAGAGAGAGAGAGATTGTCTTTTATGTTACGTATTTTGAAACCTATATAGAAACAAAACAACTAATTTTATAGTTATCGATAATGTTTCACGTAAATTTTACACATGTAATATGTATTATATCTTCTTTAGGCATTTGTGAACGGTAGTATAGTTTCAGATACGTAATTGAGACATGCCGATCTCACGTCAATATTTAACAAATAAACTACCTTCGGAAACTACTTCGCACTCGGGAAACTTGCAGCGTAACTAGAGCGATTTTGCTGCATAACGTTGAGCCGACGCACTAAACATCTCATCTATCTTGGGATATGATTTAAAGAAGCAAATGAAAGAATCGAATTTGTTTATAATTTTCATATTTGAAATTTGATTGATAATCACAATAATGTGATTCAATATTGTATATATGATATCATATATATTATCCGTTAATATGTATATTTTCATAATATACATTGTTTTTTTTTAAACATATATGGTGATGGAAAGTTTAAAATGTCGAAGCAATGAGATAGATAACGGAGTATTATTTTTCAATTAATGGAATTTTCATAATAAACGCGATAATTTTATAATGAAACATTGAATCTTAAAAATTGAAATTAAATTCCATAATAACAGAAATACGAAATCTAATATATCACGTATAACGTAATACAAATCAATATTATTTATTTATCGGTGGAAATGTGTGACTTGATTTTCGCGAAAACAACTTTTGCGCGCGCGTCTCTCCCATTTATAAGTTTCCCAAAGAATATTTATCAATATATCTGAAACACGAACCGGTTCTCGAATTCAGTTCGCGAATCCTTCGGCGCTTTCGTTTCGTGACGCGAAGGTGAATGTCTAGCGATGATCGTTAAATCACGACTGCCATTTGCCTTCGCCTCAGAATATTTGCGCAGTTCGGGAAGACTTTCCCTGAAGAAGTTCTCCCGCGAAGCGAATATATCCCCGAATATACATCGCCGCCCCCTACTCAGAAATATCTTTCCAACCCCATGTCGGATTCGTTCCTGCGTGGAAGATCGCCCCATTCCTCGTGTTTGCGTAGAGGGTGGCTTAACAAACGAATGTTTTTCGGACATTGGGAATACATTGAAGGAGGCGGACAGAGGGGGTTGGGGGTGGCGAGGAGTACTCCTCTATAGTGATCAATCATCGCGGATGATATCCACTTTTCCTTCTACCACCATGCCTCGTGAACTGTACGCAATAAGACAAGTCGAGATGGGAGGATCAAACATGGACGAAGAGGTTTGGAAAGGTGGTTCCACACGAGAACGGAAAGTTATTCAAATGCTTTAAGTAACGAATTGCGGAAGGAAATTGGAAACGATTCTGTAAGCAGTGATCGCATCCCTGGAGAAGGGCGAGGATTGGTTCGTAAAGAAAGGTCATGACGGAGGGCGAAGGAGAACAGACCTTTTGAGGGACGGGTCAATGTCCGAAAAACATTATACATTATTTATGAGTTCCCTTCCCATCCGCGTATATATGTATTGTTTTAAGAAATCGATATACTCTTCGTACTATGTGAATTTCGATTCCTCGACGGGAAGAGGAATCTCTTGCGTCTCGCTTTTTCTCGAAGCATTCTCGCGCGAATACAAAACGCGATACTATCTCCCGCGCTAATTAATCTCGATCGTGACGAGGCACCGGTCGCAGTTTGTCCGACGCTAACGACGTGACGCGTTATTACCGCTTTACATGCTTGACACAGAGGAGCGGTAAACCGTGCACGAGGGTTAGAATTATGGGGGAATGCGTAACTTCGATCGCAATCGCCTTTCGCGGAACACGCGGAACAAAACGTGCGTACATTTACCAGACGGGGAGCGATAGAGACAAGCAAGCATAACACATGAGAGCGATAGCGTGTATGACGTTCTGGCAGGCGTCAACAAGAATGAAAAAGCCTTTAAAAAAGCGTCATAGTTATACGAAGTATACGCAATTGAAGAGCTAAAATAAACCAAGAAAACTTTGAAAACATTTTTTTAATTTATTAGAAAATTTTTAAATAAGAACAATGAGATAATAATGTATACATTTTTTTATCAAATTTTAAATGCAATCTCTTAATTTAGAATGCAATTTTTGACAAAAATTATAATTATTATAAATAATTCTTGTCCAAATATTTATTGCAAATTTTAAAAAAATAACTAGAAAGGAAATATTTCTTTGTTCCAAATTTTTTTAAATAAAATTCACGGATGATATTCATGTTTAGATAAGTTAGAACAATACAACTTCCTTCTATTAATATTTTAATTTGTTATTATAAGTATTTCGTAAATTTCCATTTAATTGTATTAAAAATCAAAATTTACAAAATAGCAGTAAAAACTGAAATGATAATTAAATGACGTCAAAAAAAAAAAAAAAAAAGATTATTACAAATGAGAAACGAAATGAAGTAAATAGAATAAAGTTTGACAATTCGCGAAAATATATGCTAAATAATTTATTATTTCCATAAAAAATATGAATAAACATCTCGCGACATTATTTGCAACAAAAGAGAGATGCATTCTAGAGAATGCAACTTAACCAAATGTGTCTGTGAGTTTCATTTTGCGAATGCAATATAAAAAAGGCTTGAAAGGAAAACTTCGAAAGGTTCGCCAATAAGCTATCATCCATTTCGATTTCAATAGGTCGATATTGAAAGATGGACGTGCTTTCTCTCTCTCTCTTCCTCTCTCTCTCATTTTCCTTGGATACTCTATTAATCGCTATAGCCGTACGTACATATACGTGCAAGTAGCTGTATGAATGTGTGTATACCATAAGAGTGGACCGCGATGCGGTTCCCTCGCGTATCATTGTCAATCGATATGTACTCGTTACCTCTGCCAGATATCAACAATGACATTTTACCCTGCTCCCGCCGCACATTTTATATTACGATCGATTTCACAATTCGTTAACCGAGCCAAACAGCTTTGAACAGCTCGAACTCAATTTCGCTGACATCGTATTTTCGAAATATTGATGCGTATTTGCAAAATATATAATATTGGTTTTATTACGTGCTATGCAGTTTTGGCTAATAAACACGCTTTAAAAGCAAAAGTATTTTCTAATAACTTTTATCGGCTATTTCAATATTTAGTGGCATTCGCTCATGTATTCAAACATTGATTGGATATTTGCTTTTATTGAGATTGCTATTGCGATGAATTCGTTATTGAAAGGAATGATTGATTTCACATAGAGTGGCTTACCGAAATATTTTCAAACGATAATACATTCTATAAATTGAATGAAGTCATTCGTGAATTACGAGTCATTTTACACTTGGTGTAATATATTTTAAAGCGCGCGTTTCTTTCTCTGCTTACATTCTTTATTTTACGTTCGTATATACAATATACGCGATTTTTGGAGATTTTAAATTCTTTAAAAATTATAGCCTCAACACAAGAGGGAGAGTCAATAGTACACCGCGGCTATAACAGCTCAATAAATTCCAGATCCACGGGTAGCGCCACTTTTTCGCAAACACCCGGTGATTTATTGTCTATCGCAGAACGAGAAAGAGAATAGATTACTTATATGCCATGAAATCTATTGTTCTCTCTTTTTAAAAAATGCCATTTAAAAACAGTAGAGATATAAAATATAACAAAATAAAATTAATTTTCCTCGAAGTTGACGCATCTCAAACAAGGTCTGTCTAGCCCGAAATTTAAATTTGTTTTGAAAGCCTTGCTAAATTCTTATAATTGTAAAATAATAATCGTATAAAATCCATCTTGCTAATTAAATAAATAGAGCAGACTAAAATGATTATCAATACGTATCGAAGTGGTAAATCTTTCTTTACAGTGTTCTTAAATCTTAAAGCGGCCGGAAAACTTTATATAGTAAGTTTTATCGATTTGTACGATTTTCACCGCTGGCTGCTGCCCGAACGATATGCTCGTTTTGTAAGAAAATACGCAAAAGCAACACTGCGACAAATATCGAATACGCGCTCCAATAATGTACAAACTTTTCATAGAGAAGCGAGACCGATTTTGCAGCCGGAGCGAGCAGTCGTGTCGGCAGACCGACACCGCTCGACATTAATAATTTATCCCCGAATATCTTGTAACACCAGACAAAGTTTCTCACTAACGTAGCATTTTTCGCGCTCCCGTCCTCGCGTTTCCTTCCCGCCTGTTCTATCCCGACTTTCGCGCTGTCGAGAGCAGTCCGAAACTTTGCGAAATCGGTGCTGTCCCTGCTTTAAGGATGAACCCTCTCTCCCCATGTTTTAAGGAATTTTATCGTCCTTTTCTGTACGAAGAGGAATACAGCGACATTCAGCGGAACCTGCTAGCGTTTTCGGGCTGTAATTCCCATCGGGAATTTGCAACCCCTGATGGAGGACCACTTGTCTCGCGTACAGTTTCCACGCATACGTTGCATGGTTCTCTGCCACGCAATCAAATCGCACATCTTCTCCGTAACACGGAGCCTATCTCCCGCCCGGCATAATTAATTGCGTCGCAACACGCTCTCTCATCGCGATGGGATCGGATGGACGAAGCGACAGCATAGTCAATTAGCGTGTAGCGATGGGTTAGAGTGCGCGCACACAGCTCGGGTCGGCACCGTTAGTCGGCGAGTTAGTTCACAGAGGCATGGCGTTGTAGAGGTCCAGATTGGGATGGTAAAAGAGCGGTGTCGGGGTGGGCGGATTATGGTGGGGCGCAGGCTGCGCCTGTATAAGGTTTAAGTTCAAGTTCAGGGGCGCGATGTGGGCCGCATTGTGGTGGTTAAGATGGTTAAGACTAAGATGGTTACCTGTCGGGTAGGGTAATCCGAAACTGGGGTACCCAGAATAGCCGCGGCCCGCCGCGTATGCCGCGTACGCTGCCGCTGGGAAACCTGCAAACGAACATTTCCATTGTTATTCTCTTCGTTTCTCTTCATGCGCAATTGCCTGCCCTTTCATATTCGAAACTGTGTGATTTGCGCTTTTCAATACTGTTAAATGTAAAAAGCCGTTTAAACTCTTTTGCACTTTTAGTGCCGCTATTTTTATTATAATTATATATGTTTCGATTTATAATATGTGAAAGCATATAATTTTTAATATCTTCAGTTTTATGGATATATAATTTTTAATTATTTTATTATATTATTGTTAAATTTATTATTTATATCTTGAAAAGTTTGAGAAGAATTAAGAAGATTTAATAAAGATTAGAAAATATTCTTTACCTTATTTCATAAATCGCAGGTCACTAATAAAAAAATATATATTCAGTCATAATTGACTTTATAATAAAATATTTAAAAAATTGTTATCTCTTTATTTTTATAATGAAAAATCTAGATGAATAGCTAAACATTTTGATAGGTTTTCTTAGCACAATTTTGTTAAATATATTACATTGAATCAATAATTAATGAAAATATAAAAAACGAGGGATGAATTTTATCTAGTCTGCTAATAATCAAATTATACTTATTAAGTATCATGTCTATTATATAACTTGATCTATATTCTTTTAATTAATCATCGAGTTCAATTTTCATTAATATAGAAACTAATAAAGTTAGTAAACTAATTTTAGTATTAATGTATAAATTAAACTTAACAGTCAATTAAAAGATATGTTAAAGATAGAATACATGTTAAAGCAATGAAATAAGTGATTATATATATCAAGGTTGTCAAGTTATATGGTATCGCTATTATTTTAGCTATGTCCATCAGTTATAATAGTAGCCGTCGGTAAGTATCGAGTTTACCAGATATAATCTCATATATATTTTATACTCACCATCAGGTAATGCTCCCAGAGACCACATAAAATCTATAAAGAAAAATAAGTTCGATTAAAACGTAGGTTCGAAATAGATCAATGTGTTGTAAATACAACACATTTTTTCTTTTTTTTTCTTTTCTTTCTTTTCACTTTTTTCAATTCTTTTCCCTTCATTCATATTGCGTGTTCGTTAGTACAACGATTTCAAGTCTCCATCAAAATTTCTGCAACTACGTACGAAGAAAGATATTGATCGCTCGAAAACTTTTGAAGTGGCTTTAACGTTGGAAATGAAGTTTTCACGTGCCAATTCCATGAGAATTATATACCACGAGACCAATATTTTTCCTCGAGCAGGCGAAAGATAGGCATAGACATTTAAGAATATGTACATGGAGATATAAGTTAAATGTATGAAGCAAAGCGTTGCAGAAATTCGTCGGGATCAACGATTTAAGTGTAACGGATGACTAGGTTCAAACGATAAAGAGAACGTAAAAAGAAAAGAAGAGAAGAAATAGGATTAAAAGCTTTCTAGGTTAATCAGAGAGTAAGAAAATGTGTGTGAGATAGATAGATAGAGAGAATGAGAGAAAGAAAGGGAAAGAAAGATATAGAGACAGAGTAAAAAAGAGAATGATATAGAGATCAAGGCATTCATGAAATTTCATAATTCGATACTAATTCAAAAGACCACACAACTAAGATTTTGACTATTTATATATGTATATCGCATCGACTATATAGCGCATCGACTAAACTGTGTGACAAGGTACTAGTAACTACGCGCGGCCGAGGTGTCTTCAATCTACGACAAAATAAACCCTCCTATAAACTATGGTTATTGTAGCCTCCAAAGGTATATTGGTTAATTATTTACCGTTAAGTAATATTTGCTAGGCTCTCTATATAGCTTATTAGATATCGACTAAGGGTCGGTAGTATGCCACTACTCGATTGTTGCCCCACAAACTCTGACAAACTGTTTGCGGAATAATTTGAACAAAACATGTTGATGTGTCGATAGACATCCGTCGATCTCATTTTTGTTTTTACATCGTATATGTATATGTGTGGCATATTATCGACACCACTACCACATTTATATATTGACGATACAATATTGAAAAAAAAACACCGACCACAATACTACACTACTGACTCACTATGCTAGTGTCCATATCGATGTTGCTCTCACAATATACGCAGATGGAAAAAGTATAAGAGCATTTATTCTAGCCATTAAAATATACACTGATACATATTAATAGTATTAGTAATTCCGTACCTAAAGTCTCTCTACCGGGCTGGTTTTGATTACGTCAAGCGCGCTCAATGGCATTTTACTATCGTTTTGCTCTCTTTTCTTTCTCTGTCTTAATGGCTTTCTAAATTCTTCCGAGCTACAATAAAATTTGCATGTATACGTCGAGTACTATCTCGCATTTATTTCAATGGAATCGTGTTTGCAGCATAAATATTATAGATATATTTTTATCACTTCATCGAAACACACGTAAATAGATCTCGACGATACTACGATAGAATATTCTTGCGCGAATTACGCGCATGCTTTTCTATACGGCATCTACATAATACACCCTGTGTACTTTCTCAGATGCAACATATCGATCTCACGTAGAGCAGACGTTTACGTACGACATTAACATTAACAGTCTCTCGCAGTTCCGAGGAGCGCATAAAGCCTGTCTCAGCTCGAGTTTACGATCGAGTTGCCGGTCGATTAACATTTACGTCACATTGATGGAGCTTCGGCAACGTGGAATTCATTGAGCTAGTCTTACTAGAATTTTATGTTTCCCCTTTTGATGCGTTTCCACTTGGGGAGGATGAGAACATTCGCGAGGCCGTGTATCGAGGGTGCATTCCGTCTTGAGTCGTTCTGCACCCCCGTTACAAGTCGTCTGTATATATATATGTATATATAAACATATACTCGTGTATATATACACGAGTATACGTGAGTCGAATATTCTATAATCCCGTGAAACCAAAATCCGGCCCCAGCCAAGCATCACAAAGGCCAACAGAACGAAAGCTCGTTTCGTTCAAACAAATCTCTTCAAAGTTTGTTCTACTTACGAAACTGACAGTGTTGCGCCTCTCGGGCTAAGTACGTATTGTCTAGGACACACACGTCTCACGCATTATTATCAAGATAAACGGTACTATGGTGGTTTAAGAAGAGTTAAGTACTATGTAACAAGTAGTATATGAGTAGGAATACTGGGGAACTTTTCTGAGGCATAGGTATAGACAGGTATACGCACGATATATATTTAGTATGTATCCTATATAGAAAGGTATAATATTACGTGTAACGTAATATAAATGTACTATGTAACGCTATATAGCTCGTTAAGTAAATAGGTACAATGTAATAGGTTTCTTTTGAAGCCGCTGGTAAAATGCGTGTTCTTTGCGGAAGACGCCGAGGTTCCCACTTTATACTTCATTTTTCTCGAAAAAAAAACTCATTGTGAATGAGCATTTGCTAAAGCGAATGTGAGTAGGAATGTTACGACAGAATTCTAGTTTTTTTTTCAACAATTTTTTTCTGTCGATAATTGCAAGTAAGCCTGCATACGATCTTCCGCGAAGAAGTGCCTAAAGTATTATCTAAGCTAACGATATTATATAGTGACTTCCCAAAAGCTATAGTCCACTAGTAGTCAACGGTATAGGAACGTGTACATAGTATATTAATTCGCCCAAAACTGATTCGCTCCAACTAATCGAACCTAGAGCGCCTAGAGTCTCAATAATGTCTAAAGTCTGGTAACAACACAAATGTTTACCTAATTACCTAAATATATATAGATAGATAGATAGATAGATATGTATATATATATATATATATAGCTCCCAGATATGTATATCTGTTTGATCTATTACAAAAAACTATAAGGTGTAATATATGCGGCTCTCACAAAATAGATCGATATCAATATCAAATGCTATAGTATTACCAAATATAGTTAAGATATACAAAACAATATAACTTATATATCGTCTGGCGTAATCTATAATGGGTCGTTAGGTACATATCTATACGAGATGTCCGAAAATCATTGATATACATCACTCGGAATTTATTTTCTATTTTTTAGCGGCTTGATATTGTCAATATTAAAAATTCAAGCAATAAATAATTAAGTTTGAAATGACAATTTTTTTTCACGTCTATTAAACAATAAAATTCATCTCATTTATATTATTTATTTGTATTCTAGAATATATATATATATATATATATATATATATATATATATACACATATATATATATGTAGAATGTCCTTTCTCACCAAATTATTTAATTTTCTATTTCACGAACCTCGATTTCTCATGCCTATCCATAAAACATGTTATGGACACATTACCGTTAATTTTGGGACACCCCATACAAAGTATATAGAATATAAATATATTATATGTATACGCGTATATGTATATAGATTCACGTATGCATGTATATACATATATGTAGATATAGTGCGAAGAATTTGTGTCTTTCTTTCTGAGTATCTTAAATATCGTTTCGAGAACACTCTCTCTCTGAGTTCCTTCTTTCTTCGAAATTATGAAATTTCATGAAGTCACTTGCGAAAAATATTCCGGAAGTCGCGACAAAATGAGAAGTTCACACCGACCATTTGCTGCGAGCTCTCGTCGCGCTAACCGCCCCCTCATCGCATCGCCGACAATTTTTTTGTCGGCGCGTCGCCGCTAATTGATTTTCTTCAATTATCGCTCGTATCGCGGCACACGCGGCACACCGCTACCTGGGAATGTGTTTTCCTCTTTTTTTTATTTTATATTTCTGTTTTCTGATAAAATATTCAGTAATCAACGCGGCCTCGACGAAGAGCGCGCTCACCGATTGAGCGAACGATTGTTTTCGCCCCGATAAATATCCTGCCGTTTTTGACGACGCTCGAAAATACGAGCCACGAAAAAAACGCGAAACTGTATTTTTATTTATTTATTTATTTTTTTTTTTCATCGCGGCTTCTCTAATTATTATCATCCGGTCTCGTCGCGCGTAACCTCGCAGACGGCCATTTCTACGTTTAGAGCTTTGTTCGCGTCGCTAAAATTTCAACTAAGTTCTACCAACGAATTGACAGCCACCAGGCGAACATACGATCTCTCCATCGGGGAATTGTCGTTTCGTTTTCCCGTTCGGGGTGACCTGAAAATCGTCGCACGACAGGAGCTCACCTGTCCTTCGATTTCCTATCGTCCTATCGTTTCTCTTTCGTTGAAGGTTCGATGTCGGCGTTAAGTTCTACAACGTTTTAATTGAAATGCTTTTAACGGCAAGTGATGGACGCCGAGAACTTAATTATCGACGTTGGTAGATGATCGAAACTTGATTAGACATGACTTGTACCAGTTACCCTCTCTCTTTCTCTCTCTCTCTCTCTTCGTCCATTTTACCTATCTTCATTAATTAAGATGTTTCTATAATTATATTTAACCTTTCAAAGAATATATATAGTATATATACTTTTTTATTAAATATCAGCATACAATACTTTAAATCATTATTGTTATTTCGACCTTTTATAAACTTTCGACATGTGTTTATGTACCAGTTTCAAATTAAAAATATTACGATCGTACAGAAACGTGTTTCACATCGAGAAACGTCAGAATAGATTATTAGCTTCTAAAGGTCAAAAGATCAAGAGTTCCATGAATTTTATTTTTATATTTAACATCATTTATTTTGAGAAGTAATAAATTTTTCAAATTTAATTATATGTATTTTAATTCTGCTATATACCATAAATGATTAAATTATTTTTACATATTATGCATTTTATTAAACATTACAAATATATAAATCGAAAGACAATCCCCGAAGGAGATACGTTTGACGCGACGGTGATTTTTCACTATTGAGCAACATTGGATCATTTCGGTCCGTTTTTCTTTTCTCTACATTTGAACACTTTGTTTATTGTCCTACTACCTGCGTTGCTAATTATCTACGAAATAACTACCAGTCTTTTGTGATACGTTCTCGTTGTCTAATTTTTTTCACTACAAGAAAATGAGGCCCCATAGGTAAACTATACTACGCGTCGAATAAATCTGCAATTTGCTACGCGTTCTGTTTCTACGATCACAGTTTTGCCGAACATTTTGTAAACCGCGAACAGCTCCGCGAAAGTATCGCGTCCTCGATATGTATCTCGAATTGGAAAATAAGAGCTGTCTTTCTAATCTACGATATTGCACTTTTCGATATCGATATCTATCACATCCGGTTGTTCGATCACTCCTCTATAATCGACATATATTAATTAATACTTTCGATTTTCTTCGTTGACTACTTACTGTAAAACGAAGTCTAAAACAGTCTCAATTGAGGAATGTATAAAACATCGTTTAATCTAGTGCAATATTTCGTCGAAAAAAATTAATCATGCACTATGAAAAAGATTAGTTCTTTTATTGGAATCTACAACTAGGGTAAAGAAGTAAAAATCTCGTATCTTGAACAGTACGTTGGCCAATTGAGTCTTACATAGATAGATTTCGATAAAATGCTGATTTCTTTTATATAAAAATATAGTCAACTAATTGAGCTCTGAATTGTGTAATTTATGCGAATAATATCTATTCGAAGAATCTAATTTTTTGGCACATATCAAAATACAATCTCTGAACAAAATTAGAGACAATTTCGCGTTTGCATTTCGCAAAACCACGCCACTACATCGTCCTTCGACGCGCGCGGATTGTTCTAAATTGATCCTTACGATTTATCCTCCATACAACGAGACCGGGGAAAAACATCGTCGTCGAGAGTAGAGAATAACGCACAAAAAAAAACGTCTACCGATCGATCGAATGCAAATCTAGCAAATAACGAAACAATCTACACGGACGCGCAAACGCAAGAATACGAGCCCCCCCGGAGAATCGCGCGACGATTTATTGCGGCCGCGAGAGGGGCGTGAGTATCGTAGGTCATAGGCCGATCGTCGGTATCGGGTGGTAAACGGCGCCCATGTCGAGGCCCTGCACGCCAAGTAGATCGCTCATGGAGTAGGTAAGCGCGGCGGCGCGAGATGCTGCCGCGACCGGATGCGGGCGGTAAGAGGCCGCCGCCGCGGCCGCGGCCGCAGCCGCGATCGCGCGCTTCACGTCGTAGACCGCCGCCGCGGTGGTGGCCGCAGCGGCGGCCGTAGGCGCGGCGGCAGCACCGGCCGCGTATTGGTAGGTAGCGGCCGCGTTCGGTGCAGCGGTAGCGACTATCGGAGCCAGCAAGTGGTGGTGAGGAGGTCCGGCGGTGGCCGCCGCGGCCGCGTGTGCAGCGGCGGCGGCCGCCGTCGGCAGAGGGTACGGCGCGTAGCGATAGGTGGCAGGGGTGGGTGTCGCGACCATCACCAACTCACCGTATGCGCCTCTGCTGGCCGCTCGCGTCTTGGCCAGATTTGCCGGGAGCATCACTTCCTTCGGTTGTGCCTTCTTGCACTCGACCTTGAAATGTCAGATAGAGACAGGTAAGGTGACGGGTGAGCGTCCGCCGGCTTCGAACGAGATTTGACAGGTGGCTGATGATTGAGATACATCTCGGGAGGTATTTCGTATGTTTTACTGTTTTTCGGAATCATTAGAGTGTGTGTGTTTGTCTGTCTGTCTAATTTTGTGTGTATGTGTGTGTCACTGATTGTGATAAATCATCTCCTTGAAGTGTAAAGAAAAATTAGCGATTCTATTCGTACTTTATTTATATTCGGGAAAACTTCTTCTGTTCATTTATGGGATTGTTAGTTTTTGATCAATACTTTGGAAAATTTCATAAAGAAATAAGTAACTGCTGAAGATGAGATTTCAAGAGATTTTTGAATTGGATCAGAGCACGCGAGCTTACTTCGGGATTATTACAAGGTGGCATCAAGAAAATACTATACCTAACTGACGCGTGAAAAAGCTTTCTGTTGTAACAGTAGATAAACAGAGTTCTCTAGAGAATCCAACAGCCAGCTCCTTTCCAATCTTTTATATATATAACTATAGTCTTGCATGTATATTCCACATGCGTATCAAATGCAAATATAACGTAAAGACTTTTCTCGGAAAAATTATATGGAAAATTAATTCTGCTCGATGCTCTATTTGCAAGCAGGGAGCAGATATCTTTTGATGCGACCTTTGCGGACACTTAAAGTAAAGGGAATACTCTTAGTTTTTTCTATGAAACAGACTTTTTTTTACTAACGACTTACCATTTTGTTGTTGATTTCATGGAAATGGATCTCGCAGACTTTGTCGACGACATCCTCGCTTTGAAACGTGACGAATCCAAAGCCTAAAAGAAATCACATAAAGTCTCGTTAATTAGGTTTACATACCAGATTAAGAATATATGAAATCAATGACAAAAGTATATGTATAGTTATTCTCCATATATAATACAATATTATCTCTTTTTCTATCAAATTCTTCAATTTTATAATAATTTGTGCCATATATAGATATATCGCACATTAAATAATAAAAAAATAAGTTATTTATCATATATTATGAGTAAAGAGGTACTTGACATTCAACCGGATCTCAATCCGCATTAATAAATATATCTACATAATTTTGAATGAAGTAACCGGTATTGGCGAGAACGCAAGCTCTCCGGTTCTCCTTGCATATTCGCGGAAATAAGAAACCATCCAGATTTCCATTAATTTAGCTGACGGAGCAAACGAGCCTCGCTTCTTCCCTCGTACCGCTCGAACGCGGTCTAAGCGAAATCTCCGCGAAATTTATCTCCGTAGTCCAAGACGAACAGCGGGAAGGAGAGACAGCAAGCCGGCGAAGAGAGAGCCGTAACTTAATCAAGCATCAAGGGTTATTAAAAACTTTGCATTGCTCTCCGGGCGATTTTAATCTCGCTCTTTCCTTGCGCCGGCGCTTCTCTCCTGGCTAGTAATTCAGACTCGAGATATCTGGCGAGCGCGAGTTATACGAATTTAGCGCAAGATGTTGTTTAAGATAAGGAGTTAGTGAGTTAATGTTTTCATACTGAAGCAGTTGCTAAAACTACGCTAGGTGACCCGTAATTAAAAAGCGTCCGATACGGTCATTCGAGAGAAATATAAGCCGGCAATGCACGATTCTAGTCCATGAAGATATCAAGACTGCAGAAACAATTAATTTCTATATATTATTTTCCCCATATTTTTCCAAAATTATCTTCTCTCGAGTGTAGAGAGAAAGAACTTAAACGCTTAATGAAAACAGAAGCTTTCAATTATGTATATCGTAATTTAAGTTTAAATGTTAGCAGATAGCGAACGTAGAAAATAATGAGATAAAAGAAGGAAAGACAAATTCTGTACATTCTTTATATAATTCAGGCAAATAATTAAAAAAGAATTAGAAATTAAATTAGAATATATAATCGACCGAAAGATAAATGTAATGAATGAAAAGATGACTGAAAAGTTAATTACTAATTTAAGAGATGACGTTTTCTTATACATAAAACAAACAAGTCGCGGAGGAAAAAACTTGGCCGTGTTGATCCGAGGCAATATGTGTGCGACACATTCAATTATTCAATGCTGACATCATTAATCGTTCGGCTTGTTCTCCGCCTGGATTCTTTCTCTCTTACATCCTCCGCGCGCTATCTGTCTCCGACATACCCGCTCCCATCTCTCGAGCGTTCCGTTACGTCTCTCGCATCCTCTCATCCACCTAAGCTCCTCCTCTTGCTGCGAGGTAGCACGAGTGATTAAGTTATAAACTTGGCAAGACGTCCGTTTGAGCGCGGAAGGGGCTTACTTCATTTATGTAATTTATAGTACTCTGCCAGTCTAGCTAACTCCACGGAGCCCAAGCACTCCCCTAACACAAAGGCCATGTCCTGACACCGGTAACATTTAACTACCCTGCTCCGGGGCTCCCTGCTCCCATCACTTTGACTATTCTCTCCCTTACGAGCGTAGTGCGGCGTCGTGGACCACCGTTGACATTCCTTGATAGCGTTTGTCTTTTCAAGCGGTATTGCATAAGGTATCAAGGAATCGCTTTCCTTAGACTGCAGTGAAGAATTACGATTCATTCTGTTAACGAAATTCATTTCCGAGAAATTTTATATAATAATAAATAATATGTGAAAATATTTTTAACAAAATCAAGTCTTTAATCAATTTCGAGGATAAAAGATTTGTCATTTTTAAGACGCGCTTCTTTTTACGGCGTTGAAACCGACAAAGAATGACCGAGAGACATGTAAGAGCACGGTCAGCGATTCACAAAAGCCTCAATAAATCGCGAACAGAGCGGGGGTATCTCTTCCCCCGATCGAATTCGAATTTTCATAAGGAAATTTATCTCCGTAACCGGGACCCCGTAGCCTTCTCGCAAAGCTCCATTTTTGCGCCGTGGTCGACTTAGAGGGATGTAACCGACTGGCCGCCATAGAGTTGAACGAGGCGAGGAAAAAAATGCGTGCTCAGCTGGTCGCCGCAGATGCGCCTCATTTCAATAAAAAAAAAAAATCTTCAAATATCTTTCGCCCGTTTTCTACAGGCTATCCTCTTGGCCCATCGAGAACTCCTTAAATGTTCCATAAGCTGTTCCAATGGCGCGGAATTACCGTAGCGGCCTCCCAGGTCGCTAGATTATCGCGTATTCTTCTCCTTTGTTCAACGAGGATGCAAATCGAACGGGAGGAATATCTAACGGGTTTCATAAAACCCGTGCGAATGGGCTAACGGAGCAGTTATGGCAAAAACGATTATTTACGATCTCTCTCCACCTTGCGAACGCTTACTTACTTAAATATATTATGCTTGATCGATGAGGCGAGAGGCTGGCACGTGCCTCTCATTATTATGGATTGCTATAATTGCTATACGTTCAATTAAGTCGTCCGACTTAACTGAGCTAATTAATAATGCTTACAGTACTTATTGATGATGAAATATCTAAGAATTTCGTGGAGAACATTTTTTCACTGTTTTCATTAAGACATTTACGCATCATATTATTCGATAGATGAATATGCGTAATAGTAATAGAACATTGTGTTAATATATACACAAATAAAAATGTGCATTATACGATATAAAATTGTTATCCCTTTCTGTTAGCGCAGCTCTATTCCGTGTCTTGTGCAAAGAAATCGAAGTAGCAAATGTCGACGACGACGACGACGAGAGAACAGCAGTTTTCCGTTCTCTCACCGCCGTCTTCTCTCCACTTAGTAGCACGGCACTCTTCCTCACCCTTTCGTCGCCACTCGTCGACCCCTTGTTTCTTCCTATATCGCTTGTTCTCCCTCCGATTCTTGAGTATAATGCGACCCCGCCGCCATTGTAGCGAGCAAGCGCGTGTTAACGTTTAAAAGCCGCGCGGCCGGCGAACACGTTTCAGAATTTTATCGTGCATTGAGAATAAAGGTAAAAGGTTTCTTTCAAAAGGCACGCCGGCGGAACGATTTAAAACTTGTAAATGGATACGAGGAGTTAGACCTCCGCGCTCTTTCCGTTTTCTCTCCCCCCGGTCACACCCTTTCCACCTTCGCCCCCGTCGGCACATAAAACTTCCGCGAACTTTTGTTTGTTTCCCGCGACGTATTTACGATGCGGAATCTCGGTGATCGATACGGAAAGAACTGCCAGGGAACGAAGCAACTATTTTATTTTTAATACCGTGGAATTTTGATGGCCCGTTTTACGAGGGACGCCGATTATTACGATAATGTTGCTTCTACATCGATTTAATATTGTAAAGCTCGCTTTATTTTGCATCTTTCTTGTTGAATTTCTACATGTTATTATAGCGTTAAAGTCTTGTAATTAGTTCTTTTTTTTAATTACTATACTGAATAATTAATAATACCTATTATATATTACGATTATTTTGATTGTATGTAATATCATCGAACTTTGATCAATTTCATAAATCGAGTATCGAGCCGATAATAATAATAACAGTACCTATACATATCTAATGTTATGAAATAGATTATTTCAAATCTCTCATATATATCATTATACCGCAAATCATATAATTAATTTTCACCGATATATTCGTTGCAATTTCGATAAGTATTAATATTATTTCATTTTTAATATGATTGAACTTTGACTTTAACTTATCCTAACAGAATCTCTCATCGTAGATATTGTTTTATATTGAGATAGAATTAAAAAGCTTATTTAAGTATTTTTTTCATTGCAACTTATAATTATTTGCAGCATTATTAATAACTTTTTATATAAAATTTTATTGACGTATTTACTGTGATGACACATTTATTATAATTAAATATCTACAATAGATCTGTCTCTCTTTTTCTGCTATCTATTATCAGATAATTAATTATATTTGACCAGTATAGAATGCGGTATTTTATTCGTCAATATAATTGAACAAAAATAACAAAATTTATGGACAGATGTAATAATATAACAATCATTGATATAATGATTGCTCAGTATTCACTATTACATATACTCTTAAATTCAACATTAAATCCATCATTTCAACCTCAATTTTCTTAAATTTTCTATTCCGAATTTCTAGTTAGCCACTCGCGATCTTATTTTCATCAAAGACTATTATTTTTGTACACATACATATATCATTATTTCCGATTATCGATTACACACCTAGATATTGCAATACGTACAAGTACGTACACATTCCTAGTTGAGTAGCAAGATGACCGAATACAAGTGGTGGAATTAATTTTAATCTTTTCATTTTGCCGTGACCTCAATCACTCTTCTTTGATGTGATAATAGTCTTTGTAAGTCCTGAAGTGATAAAAACGATTATAGGTATTTTCTTGTGTACCGTTTATTAATTCTGTCCTGAAAGTTTCTCGAAAATAGAATTTATGTGTGTAATTAATCGTTAAGCACCCATTATAACATCGGCAATACTGGATATCGTGTGCGTTATCTCCCCGATATCGATATCGATATCAAGCTCGAGCAACAAAGGTGGTTATCAGCTAGCGCCTTACTGTGTAATTAGGCGTATATTACGTAGCGATACGGTTGTCGATTGAAACAGCAATAAATCAAGCAAACCACCCGAGAACCAATTTGCGCCCCAGCGTACCATGAACCTAATCGCTTTCTATACGAGACGACCATAATCTAAGTTTTCGAAACAGCGATCAACGCGTCTAGATAACCGTTCCGGGTCTCGAAACGCGATTTCTTGTGCGATTCGTCGCCCAAGTCGCGATTTCACATCGCGATTTGCTTTATCGCTCGATTGGCTTTTCCTTTAACATATCTATAAGTATTCTTATCAGCGCTTATTCCGTCACTCTCAAGATCGAGAGTTCAAGTCTTAAGAATGATTGGATACACAAACATTATCTATAATTTTTAAGGAACTATGTTTTTATGTAATTCCAATATTATTTTGATTGCATACGACGAGACAATTCTATAAGAAAAATAGATTCTACGTAAATAAAGAATAAAACAATATTGTTAAATATATATATAATTGTCTCACGACATTGTATATAAAATATAAACCGAGATATGCTTTTCAATTTCATGTGTATTACGAATAACGCATGAATAATTTGTTTATCGCGACCCGTTTATATATTCTACGCTTGCAATAGTAAATAATCCTGGTATAATCCTCTAAATTTCTAATTCAGTGAATTCAATTCAATTCAGGGTGAATAAAACGAGAGCAATGAATGATAATCATTGGTTTTGACCGCGTGGTCGTGTATGACAGACTTTTAAGACCTCCCTAAAGGGAGAAGATCAGCAGTAACGATTATTACTGGTCGGTCCAGACTGTTCCAGACGAGAAGTTGGCTAATAAATGTCCGCGGCACGCATTACTACTAGTCGTACACTCGAGTTACCACCCTTTCATTACTGCTCCTCGGACGTACTACTCTATAACCGATTAATATGTTATCATGTACAGGCTGTACACGGTCTATAGAGTCTCCTTTCAGTGCCCGTTAAACCGATAATTAACTTGCTAAAGTTTCTCTATGACAAACTCTAATAATCTGCCATTCCTCAGTTTCTCACATGACCTTTTCATTCGTAATGATTGTTGAATGAGGGATATAAGGCTGACATAACTCTAAATGTCTGATTACTACTGCACTTCTAAAAATCGCATATTTGTTACTGATTTGTTATATAGAATACAAATTATTGGATCAAATCATTTTCCATTTTAAGGTGCAAGAATTCAAAGCAATAAATATATAAATAAATTTCGGAAGACTTTCCATTATTTTCAATTATTTCATAATTATAGATTTTTTAAAACTTTTCGAAAAAACATCTTGAGAGAAGTTTTCTGCGTGCAAAACATATATACATACATAATGATTTAAAATATCTCGTCACTATGTATGTATGTATAAATAATGTATGTTCCAAAAGACACAAAGTTGACATAATTTGCTCGAAATATTACGTTAAATATAATACACCTTGCAATTGCGAAAATATTTCTTCAAAAAGAAAAATATTTCTAATCACAAACTTAAAATTCAGTAAAGAAATTATGAAGTATCGATTTGCCGAGCGCGTATGTGTAAGCGGGCGCGGCCTATATAATTTAAAATATCTTACCGCGTCATGAGAGAACCCCTCGAGACATCAACGTCTCCAAGTTTATTAACAATTCCGAGCTGCTTGTGAAATTTGCTAGAGTAAGTTTGCTCCCAACGGATAACGCTTTTTCGACGTTGCGATTCTAAGTTATATAATATTTATATTTCGCAGACACTCTCTGTAGGAAATCGCGCCACCGGATGCGTCTTGAGAGTTAACGTGTTTGCAATATTGAACAGGATTATATACTAGATTATGCACTTTGAAGACAGTTTTATCGTTGGGTATAATCATTGTGTCTACATTTCAAATTATTTGCCTCCACACACTCTCTCTCCTCTCCTTCTCTTCTCCTGTCTCTTTGTCTCTGTCTCCGTGTCTCTCTGTCTTTCTCATTCTCTGATGTGGTCTCAGTTGAGCCGAGTAACGGATATCAACTTGTTGATTTACCGTGCCAACCGCGAAGCTGCGGTTTCGAGGCGTCCGAACTCTCTTGGCAAGCCATCACTTTCTAATAGCCACCCTAAAACTCGAATATAGCTACACCGATCCGTTACTCCTTGGCATCGATCAGCGCTACAGTCCTGCCGCATTTGAACCACCTGGGTATTCGTCGTTACTAATCCCTGAATTATTCACGGACGGGTATTATCACACACATTTCATATGACATCCTCACATTGGGGGAATACGAGCATGCATTAGAAATATATATTCCGAGATATTCTATGTACAAAGTGTCCCAAAAGAACTTTCTATATATACATATATGAAGCAGATTGACATACTTTCCTTTAATTAAAATGTAAAACTAGCGAAAATTGTGAATTTGGAGTTTATTCGTAGTTCGCAAGATTATAAAATTTTTTGATCTTTAATATTCATAATTAAGTATCCGCATAATTTATTTGTTTTTTTTTTACAAAAATCAAACATAATAGAAAAATAAAATTGTATTATTTTTATTTATATATTTTACACTTGCTAATTTCTTTTTTAATTTTTTATACATATTTTTACTGTAATTATATATACATACATAACTTTGAGATTATATATGACTCGGTATAAATTTGTAAAGAAAAAGTCTTGCCAAACTGAAGGAAATATATTCTTGAAATATGTTATATAAAATCCTTTACTCCAACACAGAGCTGATTCTTTTTATACATAAAATTACAATATATAATAATGCACAAAGTCCGTTTATTATTTATATCATCGTAAAATGCTATAATACTGCTGCTAAGAATCTGTCAAAGTCAATGCATTAATGTACGTGCGTGCGTGAATGATGACAGGCATAGATTACAAGTTTGTACGCCAAACAAAACATTCGAAATATGTTTTTGTCTCGCATTTGTGTGGCCGTCTCTCGCGGAGTTATGTCGCCATAAATTTTCGGAGATGTCGCGAGTGAGTGTCTATATAACCGTAGGTTGTCGGAGTAAAAAGACACAAGAGAGAGATGCCTCGCTTGCATTTACTACATGTTGACGTAGTTAATAATTTCAACTATGTAGACGTACTTTCCTTTATCACTTATTGAACGTGGAAAATTATTTCCACGTTCTTTCACGATTGATTATAATGATTCATTGTGCGTAATCATGCATCACGGAACCTAAATAAGTAAACTAATTGATAAAATCTCACGGATTAAAAGTAAAATGGATATTCGGAAAAATAATATTTTGAAAAAAATAATAAATGATTAAATTATCTTTATGTTAATTTAGAAACTTTTGAAATAAAAAAATTACTTTCAATATTTTGACGTTATTCTCATAAAGATTTCAATAAATATTTTATATTATTTTTCTACTTTTTAATTATTTTTTCTCATCTATAATCGCGTCAGAATAAACGGAGAATTTTTACGTCGATGATTACAAGAGAGTCACAAAGTACACAGTAATATCTGACATACGAGAAATATACAATGGTATCTTACTGAACCGAGCGATGGGAGAAATGCGAAGCGTGGCACGTTAATTAATCACTGTTAATTAGATGTAAGTTTCTTAGATGTGAGTCAGCCGCTTTTTGCGCGTCGTTGGCTGACAGGCTTCATCGGGGACGAACGGAACTGCAAACTGCACTTTACCGCATCTCGCATTTTGCTTAGCACGCAGCTGTGCTGGCGTCAGACGTCGGCCTCGTTCTATCTTCCCGCCATCTTCCCTTACTTTGTTACCCCTCTTCGAGTCCTCTGGGAAGGGGATTAAGCGAACGTACCAAATTGAGGTGCTTAAGTCGTCAAGAAGCAGAGGCAAAGGGAGTGAGAGGTTGAGAGCGAGCGCACGAGAAAGAGAGAGAGAGAGAGAGAGAGAGAGAGAGAGAGAGGAGGAGATAGAGGGAAAGAGATCAAGGAAGTGAAGCGAGATGCAGGAAGATTAGACGAAACTGTGCTTCTCTCTCCGAGCTGGGCTGCTTTATGGATACGTTCACTCGACCACGAAACTCCGATATCTCTTCGCCGACGATCAAACCAAGCGATAGAAAGAACTTGTAGATTTTTGCGACACACCGTTGAGAGAAGTTGAAAATTCGTTCTCTATGCGCGTCATTTTCGAGCTTGAAGAACTTTCGGAAAACTAAGTTGTAGCTCTCGGCTGAAATATACGGTGAATAATCCCAAGAAATTATATCAGATTCAAAGTCGAAATTATAATAATAAGATGATTATAATTTCTTCAGCGGAGATTTTATCAGAGCAAAATGAAAATCAAATGATATATATTAACTATTATATTCTCACGTATATTAATATCGCGAAAAATAAATGTAGTCGTTTCAAACTAAATGTAGCGTATAACCGTAGCGATTAATAATATATTGATATTATATCATCTCTAGGTATTGATAATATCGTTGTATAGTTATATGATTTGTATCTGCGGCTAAAACTGCATAATATACTACTCTCTATGATTTTCCCGGTTTGAAATTTAGTACCCGAGTCGGATTAAATTGTTCATACAAATTTCGATCATTTTATCTTACATATTTTCCACCTTTCATCTCTATTTTGAAGCTATCTTTTATTCTCTCTTGGACGAATCTTATTGGCCATTGAAAATCGCGGCGAATTGCGGGTAGAATGGCGCCATAAGACATAATTGAACGGAATCCCTCTCTATTAGGACCACCCATCATCTGACGGGGTTTGACGTCTTCGGCCTTCATTTGGCGGACGAAGGGAAGAGAGAGAGAGAGAGAGAGAGAGAGAGAGAGAGAGAGAGAGAGGCAGAGTCTTTTCGTCGTTCTGCTTTCCGCATCTCTTCCGTACTTTCTCTCGGGTATCCGGGTCGCACTCGAAAAGCTCTACCTACGTATCGTATTTGTCAGGTGCCCAGAAAGGGAAGTAGAGCACCATTTCGTATGTAAGTCGCACCGCGAGTTCCTTCCCGCGAAATTGTGGCGATTTATTATCGCCTGCCCTCGCTAAGAAATGCTAGAGACGTGAAACGCACCCTCGTACAGCTTTGAGAACTTGATGCGTAACAGCGTTTTCTATATTGCCTTCGGCAACCTTTTCTGAGAATGCCAAAAATACGTTTGTCATTCAGCACAAATACTTTCGTTGTGCAATCTTTTTGAAATACAACCATTTTATCATCGTATCATATGTATATACAAAAATTGAAATTTAACAAAAATTTATTGTAGGTAATTGAAAGATTATTATATAAAAGATAACAAATAATTAAATTATTCTTTATTTTATATGTATGAGAAAAAATTAGAAAATTGATTTTCAAATAGTATATAGAACATACATACACAATAATTTTGTTATATGCTGGTTTAATTAAAAGTTGAGAAAAATATAAAATTTTTATAGATATGCTTATGGAAATATTTTATAACAAACGATCATTTCAGTTATTTCAGCATTGTTATTTCAAAACATGCTACCAAATCTTGCTATCATTTTTTCGCAGAAAATGAGATGCAGTCAAATAACATCATTAAAGATGTAAATAAAATGTAAATTTTAAAAAATATCACTAAATCATTCTTGGTATTGTTGAAAGAAAAATGTAACAGATGTTAGCCTTTGATACAACGCTTTTGTTTTTTTTTTTTTTCTAAAAATTTGATATGACGGTACCTAGTTAAGTGCTAGAAATAGAATGTAAATTTCATTACAACATAGTACGAATAAATGAATCAATTCGTATGCAGACCGAATACGAATATTTTGAATACGAAATAAACGCGGAATTTCAGTGCACAATTCTGATGGTGGTATTCTTCCAAATATGTTGCATTTTCGATGTTCAATACAGATGAAAGAGCTAGTTTTACGAATGAACCGCCAACTCCTTAATCATAGAATGTTTCGTTTATTTTCGTATTCATTTCTTAGACAGCGCAAAATCCGCGTCGAGACAACTATAGCTGTCATAAAAGGATCGAGTCTTTACGTCTGGCAGATGAGAAATAGGGGCGCGGATACTGCCGTGGCGGAACATCTTCCCGCTCGGTGGTCTCTCCTTATTGTAGCGTCTTGATTATGAGCAATAATGAGAGCATCCCCTCGCCTTAATCAAGGCCGGTGGAAACGACGCGGCGGTGTCTTAGAGTCGTCGAATGTCGAGCGCGATTCTCGATTCGTAGCCTCGCCGAAATAATGAGTCTTGCAATCAGCGCCCGAGAAAATGTTTACGCTGCAATTACCACCGCCGTGCTGATCCGCCTGCGAATTTGCAGACGCGTCGCACGTCTCGACAAATATATATATATATATATATATATATATATATATACATATATATGCATTATATATTATAGTTGATCATGTAAAGATTTAAAAAATCAGATGCAGTAAAATAAGATTACATGTGTTCTCGTATGTTGTGTTTGAAGTATCTTGAGATATAAACAATTAATTTTTATTACTTAGAAATTATTTTTAAAATCTCTCAAGGTGCATATAGTTTAAAAAATGTATCTTTACTTTTTATAAATTCTTAAATAATTTTTATGCAAAAATAATGATATAATTTTAAACCCTATTATATTTTAATATAAAATAATACATATTTTTTGTATTAATAATTCTATTTGCAGAGGTAAAAGAATGATCTTAAAGCAGGGTGCTTTGAAGTCACAACAGTATCTCGAGAACAGTATGATCTCGATTCAGTCTGCCATATGAAAATCCAAGGAGGAACGCTTCATCGAACTTTTCCGCTTTTCCGCCACGAGAGATGGTATCCATAAAGGAGCTGAATAGGGACAAAAATCGGCAGAGTATCTCCCCGTCAGATTTGTAAGATCGTAAAGCCTCCGCGCCACGTTGTTATATCCTACCCTTCTCGTTTTCCTTCGTATCGAAACTGCGCAAAGTTTTATTATGAAATAATAAAATATGTGAGAATCAGAGCCTGTATGGGAGCTTTGATTTACAGTCCAAGTTTTATCGTATCGAGTCGGACAAAGTGCGCAAGAAGGAAAGAAAAAAAAAGGAGATGCGAATGACTATGGTCTTATCCGGTAATATTGCGCCTTGCATTTTACATTAGAAAGTTCAAGCCATTTCCTGACTCGTCGGCAACGCCGTCGTAAGTCGACATGAGCGGAAGAGAATAGAGGAGGAAGGAGAGAGATGATGGTCCAAGAAGGGAAGCGCAAGACGATATCGAAGGTACGGAAGCCATATTCCCTCGTTCTACTATCTTCTCCAAATCCCTCTGGTCTGACACGGGGTCAGGTTTACACGCGCCAAATTCAAGATTCGAACGCTCATGCTATAAAGCGAACTATATGCCAGATGCGACACTTCCTCTCAAGAATCTTGATGTTACATTATAAACGCGATAACTTACTAGTGAGATATCAAATACTATACATATATTTATATTATTATTATAAATGTATTATATTATAAATATTTCGATTCTCCATTCTTTTTGAGTTTGCAGAATAAAAACAAATCATCTCTCTCCATTCTCTCTTAATATTTATGTGAAACAATTCAAATAAAATGACTCAGTTTCTCTCAGAACAGAAATTATTTTGAAAATGCTATCCAACACAAACTTGGATATAATTAAAATCTAAATTGCATTTTCCAAATGGCTTCAATAATATGTTAAAAATATATTTCTTTATTTTGAGATTCGATGCAATGTTTAAAAGTTCAATTTAAATAATTTATTGAAAACTTTCAATGCGCTAGTGTGTTTTTTCTAATATCAATATTAATTTTTAAAATATTTTTACTTGGTATATATGAAAGTGAGTGAAAATTATATGTGCTCTGTACATAAAAGCGCAAATCAAACGCAGAAATTGTGTCTTGTGATTTGAAAATAGTTTTTTCTCTTATAAGACTGATTCCCTTATTCCTCTTGATTGAATTTTTCCTCGATTTGCGGAAGGTCTCGCAATATGCGCGAGTACCAGCAATATCGCAAAGTTACACTATCTCTTTCTTTCTCTTTCTTTGTCTTTCATTGTGTCGAATCTTGTTTCCTCTTCGTTTCTTTCGAACGAGACTTTATCGTCGGGGCATTACGGCTTAGCAGTGTCTTGAAAAACTTTCCAGTTTTCACCAAGCGAATGGCGAATCGAACGCAACCCCATATAACTCGATTAGAAGACAGAGAAAGAAATGTAAAAGGAAAGATGGGGTGGAGGTATAAAGCATCAGAGTGAAAGGGAACAAGAAGGAAGAGTATACCTAGTTCAATTATCGGTACACGATGGTGGTTACTTTATTCTTCTTATTTATGTCTCTCTTAAGTCTTCCTTACAATTTCGCAAAAAGGATATATATAAACACGCTCTTCTCCACTTTTCTTTAAATATTATATTCGTCGTTACCGCAACATGATTAATATTTCTTCGTGATATATTTTGCGGCTAGGGTTATTACGATCTAAAATGAATAGCTAAACAAAGTACACGAAGAAATTAATTACTCTGTAACGACCTAACCAATCTTTGTACAAAAACATTCCCATAGCCTGGATGGTTAACCCGGATGGTTAACCAAATCACTGGATAGGAATTAACGTCCGCATTTTATCACAAGAAAGAATCTTTTCTGTTATACGATTAAATGAAATAACCGACAAAGACTGGTTACTAATTTTCGTAAGAAACATTGTTCTTCTCCGTTATTTTACGCTTGGACGATAATTGCCTGTAAATATTGCTGTAGAGAATTGTGTGGGTATAAATACGAAAATTATTAATTGCAATTAATAATTAAAAAGTTCATAAATATCGTAAATTTTACTCCGCACACTCGCCTGAATTGTGAAGATGCGATAACATAGAAAATTGAACAATTACTGAACGACAGACTCTCATTAAATTTCCACTAAAGAGAAATCCATTTCAGGATTGCTGGCAAAATCTGTGACTAATGGGATAACTCTTACTACATACCATATACACACGCAGCTTAAGTGAAACGCGCGCGAAAGGGTAGGCACGAGAAAGAAAAAAATGTAACGCGCGTGGGCACGACAGGACTAGGGGATGAGAACAGGTCCATGGGGGATTTCAAACGTAATAGAGGCGGATACTCTAGCGGCACGCATTATTCTCGTTATGGGGCTGAGGCTGAGGTTTATGGCGTGGATGGTTATAGTCCGTGATAGCGGTTTATGCTCGCCGTTGCTGGTTTCTTCCAGATTTGACGGGTGCCGCGAGCTATTGCCTTTCTCCCGTTTCTTTCCGTTTCTCCCTCGTCTGTCTATTGTCATTTTTCTGTATTATCGCGGAACAGCTGGGGGCAACTCTTACATAATTCCGAGATGCATTGACAGATTCGATTAATTAATACTGCTCGACGATCGTCTAAAGCTTTCTAGGTTGCAATTCCACTCGTCGTAGTTATTTACGATATTTTATAAGATTTATATTAAGCTTTGCCACACGATATATTTTTAATTTTAATAACTTCTCTCATTTAAAAGATTTCTTTAAAAAATCTCAACAAATAAGCAAATTTAAACAAAATTGATGAATATCTCAATTTTCTGTATCTCTCTAGTTAATATTACATGCGATGGAAATTTCGTTTAATATTTACCTTTAAACAATTCTGTATATTTAATTACAGGCGTATTTAGTAGGCAAAGCTAATACCTTTTAACAGAAATTTCAATTAACATCAACGCAGCTGGAACTGTTTTATGATACTCCTTCGAACTGAAGCGCGCACGCAAACTGCACTATCGCGTAATAAAAGTTAATTCGCTTTATTTATTAACGCGCGCGCGCAGCGCGATACGTTCGCCTGTGCTTGATCACCGACAATAATAATCACTATCGACCGCAGCGTTACAATAGTTAATTGCTCCCCCGTTCGATGAGGCGAGCGCAGATAATAACGAATTACTATAGGAATATCGAATGAAGTGTATTCCCAAGCGCCGCTTAAGCACCGCAAATTATTAATTACCTTCGTTATAATCGGGCCGTGGGTGGATCGCGGTGCATCTATAAATCAGGGTGTTTCGGCCGAATGTTTTTCCTTCCCTCGCAAACGATTAAAATGGCCAGCGCGATATGGGTGAGGAAGGAATCCGGAGGTGGAGGAACAAAGGCGCGCTCGATTGTGGTACCCTGAAATAAACTACTCGTATAATTTCCGTACTTAACGGAGAATTTCTCGTTTTCGAAAATATTATATATCCCCCAAAGCCGGGAGACGAAGGAAAAGCGGAGAGATGGGGATTAGAACTGCGGGGTTCGATAGAGAATGGGGGTTGTTCCGCGATTGTCTCCGACCGTTCGAACATCCCTCATCCCGCCAACGTCCTCTCCTGATCTCACTTGTAAGCATCTTCCTGGCTGCGTCGTTGTAACGGCCCGTAGGACGGCATTACATTAGGCCATAGTGGCCGCAGTAATCTCAGCTATGTGTATCCATTTAGCCCCGGGGCACACAGTACGGCCTATTCAGTGTAATCCGAGCTTAATTGCCGGCCGAATCAATGCCATCCGCGCCGTACATTCGATCCAACCCTCTTCTCCCGCATCCGGAGTCGATACTTATTACGCAAGGTAGCGCGTATCGATTAAGAATCGTTGCGATATCAAACGAAAAGAATCAGTTGTCAAATTAAGTATAAATCAGATGAATCATAATATACAATTTTTACGATATAATATAATATAATTTAGCAAAGTTTATTATATAGGGCAATGTACACATATTTTTAGTACAAAAAAAAAATTGATGGAAATTAAAAATAAATAATTTTGTAAATTTCTTTCTGCCCCATTCTTTGCGTAAGGTTATTAATTTAATTCTTGATTTAATCTTAGAAATAAGAGCAGGGCATTTAACATGACATGTACAAGTATAGAGCCCCGGTATTAGGGGTGAAAACGATCGTTGATTAAAAAGACTGTTTAAGACGACGTTAGAGGCGGTCGTTAACGTCTCTTCGCAGTGCCCAAGAGGGAGACGGTTCGATGGCTTGAAGATGGTAACAACCCCTTTGGGTGATACGATCCTTTAAGCACGATAATACTCGACGATGAGCTTTCGACGTACCTGAGGGAAATTATCGAGTAGCTGGGTATAAAACGAGATAATAAGGTTCGCGCGATCGCACAAAGTGCATTTTTTCGAATGGTTGAAACGTTTGAGGAAAATGGAGTTCCATTGCGATTGCGAATTGTCATTAAACAGCCTTGTCGTTTGCCTAAACCAGATTACAATGGCGTCATTTCATCAAACGGAAATGGTAAAGAGCGCGCGCGCGCGATAAGGAGAAAGAAAGAGGTGACTACTCTCCGCAGTTTAAATTTAGACGTAAGTTGGGATTTTTTGCGGCATTTCGCAGCGTTATGGGTTCCGCGGTTTTATCGCTCGTAAAGCGGAGGAAATGAATGAAAGTGTCAGTAAAGAGACGAGACCTTTACTCAGCGCTGCTGTGCTCTTTATCGTTTCTGGTTTGTCACCCCCAATCCTGCAAACACCACGTTTATTGAGGAAACTCGCGAGAGTTCCGATCGGTTAAAATGCGGACGGATATAAGCGGTTGCGAAAAAAAATTCATCGTATAATATTGCAACTCGCTAGAATTGCAGCTTGTACATATCGTAATAAATACTAACAATACGCGTTAACATGTACAAAGATCAAAACAATAATAAAGCTTTGGAAATAAAGCGTGGAAATAAAGCTTTTGACACGAAATAATTTTTTATTTAGTCAAATAAATTTTTTATAAACACGAAAAAAATAATAACGTGTGGAAATATCGTATTAACGGTTGGTATGTATACGTTTAAAAAGTGAAAAAAGTTTGTAAATGTTTAAGGCCATTTACCAAACACACACAAAAAGGGCGTTGTATCAATATTAATTTTTTAATTAACAGCAATTATTTTGTCATTTGCAATGTATAAACGCGTAATCATTTCTTTTGCAACATAAAAAATAAACAAATTGCATATATACGAGGATCAAAGCGTAGAAGCTTTCATAATAAAATCTCACTCTCGCAATCAGTCATATAAAGTTTTATAACAACGCAAATGACGTAATTTTTTCCCCTTTCTATCGTTCGTGAATTTGAAAGAATTTAAAGGTAGAGAAATGTGAGATAAAAATTTTTATCTTCATTATGCAATATACGCTCTTTGTTATACGGTGTTAATCAGTGTACGATAATTTCTCTCAACACATAATTAATATCACTCAGATATCACGGAATTAAATATCATTTAATATATACTACTATAAATCGTATTTTTAACCTTTTTTTTTTCTTTCCCCCCTTTTTCACCGATCATAAATTTCAAAGCCACGTTACATTCCTCCGTCGTGCTTAACACGAAATAAAAATAAATGCGAGTTTGTATCTCGGTTACGGTGCTTTTTATATTATATATGCGACCGGTATACGATAATCTAAGCGCGCACAATTAATACACCTCGGGCATAATGCATTGTAATTTATCGTCTGCCATCGCTACATTTCACAACATTAAATATCAGCCATTTTCAGTTGATATCATATACGCCAGCTTCTCTCTGCCATTTAATCCCCTTTGGTACGGGTAATGTGTCGGGATCGATCGGCGGAGCTTGCGAAGCGAAGGCTGGCGCACCGCGAACGCATTCAATTAATGGCACGGCCGGCCGGTGACGAACGGACCGAAATTCCACCCGTTTCTTGCCGCATCTTGACAAATGAGCTTTTCGTCGATCCGCTTTCGGGATGCGTTCGGCGCATATACAACATACGGTTAATTCCTATAGCGGAGGAGATCCAGGGGATTTCGCCCGTTCCTCGTTTAGATTCGAAATGCCTCGTCCACAGACGGTGTCGAACGCTTCCTCTACTCGTACTACGATAAATTGAATGGCCAGTATCGTTCTTTCACATGAATTAAATGATATTTTATGCGTTACGATAAATATATGCGGAATAAAGGTTGTCGTATGCAAGATTTAATTAAATGGAGATTTAAAAAACACACACATATACATTTGATGCTCTCTTAACAAAATGTTATCTCTGTCATCATAAAAGTAATCGTTCATTGCTTTTATTTACACACCAAATTTATGACTTGATAATTTTGTTTATATCAGATCCTTCATGTTTTTATATCTCATAAGATTTTACCCGCTTGTTTAAACGTTTGGACTTTTTCATTTAATTTTCTGCAAAGCGACCGGATTAATTGTAGCAAATCCTGCGCAAGAATTATCGATTGATTTTCGTTTATAATTAACGAGACGTAGAGGCAATTATGTCGTGCTTCATAACAGGAATTGTGCCACGTTTGAATTCTGTTCTGTCCCAAGACGCAAGAATTATTCATGCTCTCCTTACGAGGAAACAGTCTCGGGATAGACAGAAATGTATGTGACTGAAATCCTCAGCCAAATTGAAATTCGGTCGCGCTAGTTTCGAATCTAGAGCATACGTAGGCGTACTCCACAGGATATCCCAAAGTATTCCTTTTAGAATTCTTTTACCAATTTAAAGTCGATTATTCCTTAATAGAAATGTCGGAGCATCAATCGTCTTTTGATTGATAATTAATAAAACATGAAATCAATTTCCGAAAGAAAAATAGATATCAAAACTTTATTCTCCAAAAAAATGTTTTCTAGGATATCGGAATTTTTACTTGAAAAATGCTACTTGATTATTAAAATATTTAATCTTAAAAATGAGAACGTTTGAAAATAATAAATCTCACAATTAATCGTGTTTTCATTAAGGAAAATTTAATGATATAATGAATCAAGGAATTTGTATAGTTTTAACCCACCCACTTCTCTCGTATAATTGAAATACGAATATTCTGTATATATTTGCATGTACATGCATTCTAGCGTTCATTCAGTATACATAGAAATGTCAACGGCTAAATATCGGGCAGCTGAATTGCATCCTTCGCCTGTAGAGTACATTCGGTTGCCTAGGTGAAATCCGAGATATCAACATATATCCTCTCGTTTTCAAAGGTGACCTCTCGTCGTATACGAAGAATGTCTGATCTGGATCTGGCAAGGAAAGTATCTCGACCGGAAGAAGACGCTTTTAAATCTTGAAAAGGTATTGCTTCGTCGCGTGGAACTCGTTAGGTTCGTACGGCTTTGCAGAGAACTCGATTTTCAACGTGCTTTATATGTACTTGAACCGTCCTACAGTAAACCTGTTATATTCACGTCAAAAGATCAAACAATATACGAGAAACTTTCCGCCAGAAAATACTGATTTATTTAGATAAATCGATACGTATAAATAAATCAGATTCGAGTGAGAAAACTCGAGATGCGTCTGTCGTCATGTGTGTGTCATTTTATTATTTCACAATGTGACAAGTACTAGAAGATATTTAGAAAATGCGATCAATCATTCTATGAATAATTAAACCACAATTCTATGAATTATTAGACCACATGATTAATAATCTCTCGCAATCGCAGAGTCGTAAAAGTACTGACATGACAATTATTCGTCAAAACGGGATTTATATTCTTGTGATATATTCACTTTAAATAGGAATCAAAATTATAAATTATAAATTATAAATTATAAATTGTTGTATCAATATTATATAAATATCATATACATAATTATATGAATTATTATTACAATATTTTGCAATAACTATATTTCTTTAAATATGCTTGGAATCAAATATTTGATATCATGTTTTGAATTTTTCATTAATTGCGCGTAATAATTATTTATGATATATTAATTATTTTGAACTGTTTTATAATTTAAATGTATTTTGTATATTTGCAGAATCAACGTTGTGTGCTACAACTCCACTAGAGATATTTTATGCTTAAGAATACATATTTTATGCTTAAATTATTTTGAGAAGATACATTTAAGAGAGTATTAAAAATTACTAATATATTTAACATCAAAATTGCAAAAGGAATTTATGAAAACACATTAAAAATCAAACAATCTACTCATTTTTCTATAAATATAGATATATAAATTCATACATCTACATATGTGTTCTATGAGGATTAATAGTTGAAAAATTGCATAGATGTATTAGTATTCCTTGCAAATGTTATGGTAACATATCAATAACTAATTAAATCTGCAAGAGCGATTCTGCATTACAAAATTATATCTCACGTAATTATTGTTCTGTTCGCCTCTTCTGCTTTAATTTTTACGTTAAAATTATTTATTCGTATTTTCCCCTCTTTATTTTTATCCCCTGCAGCCAACATCCCAAAAAATCACGCAAGCGAATAAATGTAAGTAACGCATGTGTAATATTTTTACATTTGGAAAGAAAGAGAAAGAGAGAAAACAAGAAATAAATGTTGACTTTTGAACAATATTTTGTCGTCCGCTTTCCAGCGACGATGGAAATTAATAATTCGGTTTCATATTGGCGCATATTATTTATCGCTTTGTTTCGCTGGACGATTGTGAAATTCACATTTCGGCTGGTGAAATATTCACTCCATTACGTGCCAATGTAATTACGGAATTTGTACAAGAAATTGTTTGCGTCGAAGATGACTAACATTTATTTTGAATATGCGAAACGCGCTTTCATGTATAATTTATTTCATTTCATATCGAAACCAAAGCTTCCTGCGTCTCCGATAATAATGTCGACCTATTAAATAGCGTGAAAGTTAAATTGTTTTAATTGCATTAAAAAGTTAGAAAAGCGTGCCGCGTGTTAAATTCGCCGGTTATAGCGGATGTGTTTCAATTAAATGTTTGGAGCAATTATATTATTAAAGTGTGCTCAACGAATTAAATTATATCGCCGAAAACGTAACGTAGTTTTCCTAGGCTAATTTCTCAATAAATGAAGCATACTTTAAGCAATGTATAATATATTCACATTATAAGTAGAAATATTTGAAAATCACGCATAAAGAATTTTTACTAAAAAAAAGAAAGAAACATGTAATTTGAAACTTTTAATAACATATTTTAGAGACTTTCTTTTATTTCTTTCTTACGCATATACGTCAATCTATACTTATTTTTAATTATTCACTCAAGTAAACACATATCAGATTGTTATTTCTTAAAATAAAATATATATTTAATAAGTTTGAAAATTATAGAGAAAAGAATATTAAAACTCTCTTTGTCAATAATTCGTTGGTGATACTTTTCATTTTCATCTATCTAAAACTTTTTACACGCACTTATTATTTGATTACTCCGATTTATTCAGATTATTTGTATAATATTCAACATTTCCCATAATGTCATTTCATTCTTCCAACATAATAATTTCAATATTTCGTCAACCAAATGCCCGAAACATGCATTTATATTCAATTTGAAGTCAATGGTGATCTTGAATCAATCATTGTGATTGAGGCAATATAATTTCCAATACTTAAGAGCAAGTAAAGTTTAAACGAGTCTCGCAAAATCTAACAGATCGGTATCTATTAAATTGAAGGAAAGTATATAGAGATCCTGAGCACAGAGCATTTATTTCTCTCCGGCCTTCACGGAACCGCGTTCCCTTTCGTACGAAGGAATTGGTCGATTCGATCGTGTTTCCTGACCATGGCGCCTTCCAGATCCCAGGATTATGCCGAACTGACACGAGACGTTACTATACGTCCGACGGCATACGTAGAATGGACACGAAGAACACTTCGGCGGACAGTGCACGGCGCTAAATCCTGGGATCACGACACTGCTCCCGAAAACCTCCGGATCCCCATTCAAGACCGCGGAAAGGACTCCCGTCGGCTATACGGGACCGACGTTGTCTCACTGGCTTACACTAAGTACTGCCAAAAATCCTGCTCGTCCTTACTTAGTGCTCTGTCGATCCAGACGAGAGTAAAAATGCACGAGTTTGACAATTGATAGATGTAGAATATTTCCAAAATAATCGCTGATATTAAAACGGAGAGTATTATATATACGCATAGATCTTTCTCTTTTTCTTTGCTGTCATATAAAAAAATTTTCATCAAGATAAATTTAAATAATCACAAAAAATTGAGCTCTCTTTATATCAACTATTGCTAGAATATGCTCTGCTTAAATTAGAATAAGGTACATTACATGTCAAGTTATTTTTGTACAAAGATAACTTTTCGTTTCAATTATGTAAATTATATAATATATATTAAGCGTGATTTTTTTCGTGAAGATAAATATTATACTTCACGAATAAATTATAATTCGAGATATTCAAGATATATCTCACTTTACCATGTAGTAAAGATGCGAATTTTCAATTCGTGCCGTGAGCTCTGTCTACATTTTCGTGGAAATCGCGCATAATTTCTTTCGACAACGAGATACCGTAGAATTTTGTGAGGAATCTCTGCCTCGAAGACAGAATGAAAACCGGGTTAAGAATACTCGACTTTGACACGGTGTGAAGAGACATCTTGTTACGCCTCCACGATATCCGGGCGAACAAAGACGGCGAAATAAGTGAATTTCTACGTGGGAGGCATTTGGAAACGCGTGTAGACCTACGAGATGCCGTTTCGATATCCTCGAGAGAGGAGGGTTTGACACTGACGTATTCCCCGAAGCGTGATTGAAAGATCTGTAGCTCTATATATCCGTAAAATTTCTAGGCTAGCGATTGCAACCCCTTATCAATCCTTGCATAAAAATGTCTTATTTTGGAGACACGACAGAAAATTCTGATCACGAAAAATAAAATTGGAGACAAACAACTCTTACTTGCATAAAGATTCTTAGTGTCTAATTATAAATAATAATTTCATTAAAAATAATATGATTTAGGGTACAAGTACAAAAAATATATCGTTCATAGAATCATCGAATCAGCATATATTCACATGCAAACCATTTTATCCATTACGCCATCGAAACAAGACAAATATCCTCGCTTTTTGCTTTCGCGGTTACGTTTTCAGACTTCTTCTCACGCCGGTGTTCGTTACCCAAATTCCAGCACCGGGGTTTGTTTCAACTGCTTTGTGTGTGAGTCAGTCACGTTGCACGGAGGTACCGTTTCGCTTCATGCAAATTGCTGAACTCGGCGAGATGCATACGAGCGTCAGAGTCGGGGATTCGCGCTCGTTCGTCTCTGTCAAGTCTGTGCGCGCTCTCCAGCCATGAGGTTCCGGAGAACTCCCGAAGATTGAATGTCGCGCGAATTTAACGTCAGTTTGACACTCATCATTGCAGTGGGAATCACTTTTGATGATGGCATTAATAATCAACCCGCTCAGCGGCTTTCCACCCATTTAAACCTTCAAAGTGCTCCAATAATTAATAAATTTTAAACGTTCTTTACACTTGCACGACGAAGCATTGTGATATCGATTTGCGATTAAATATTTATACAATCTTTTGCATATAAATGAATTTTTTGCGAAGGAATATATTCAACAATGTCAATGTGCATAATTACAATTATGATGTAAAATCTAGAGAGCAATAGTTTTGAAAAAGTAGGATTTTTTTGAAGAAAATTAAAATTTAAACATGAATTTTATTTTTTTGAATGCAATTTAGAATTAGAAAGATATATAAAGATAAAGAGATCTTACATGTACTTATATCATGATATATATTATTCTGATCTCTATTATAGTAGATTACTATTGAAAACGCCAACGTTTTACGGAGCATTAAACGAATCATTTTAGATCTGCTTCTGACATCAGATAATTTATATTCCGACCGACTGAAAGCGAACGAGAGAGAGGGTCAGAGCGAGGAAATTAATCAATTCTAATTAACGCAGCCAATCCAAACGGTTAACTTCGCGCAGAGCATTGCCTTCTTTTTTAATTCATTATTCTGATACTTTTCAATGTTCGTGCGAATTATATTTTTAACTTGCCCTCGCATTCTACTTTTTTGCAAGAGAATTAATAAAAGAATAGCTAAAAGTTTAAATCATATTATTTTTCATAAAATTTATACCTAGAACGAATTATGAGAACATACACCGTGTGTGTAATGACCGTAAAGTTTCTCGGCTATTTATAATATAAAAGTGAAGCTTACGAAATAGTATATTCGATATTATATTTAGTAGTGTTCGAGAAGAATATATACATAAACCGTAGTCATCTGTCCGAAAGCGTAGATTTGTTGCGCACGATTCCTCAAACTCCATCAAACAGACGTTGTTTGTATTATTCGAAAGAGTAAGAGAGAGAGAGAGAAAAGGGAGAGATAATAATCGGTCCCAACGTCGCAAAGCAATTCGACGTTATTTAATATTTGGTCGTATAGGATACGCGAATATGGCGACAAGCTCGGTTATGGTTTGCATGCGAATTACAGTTGGGGGATAACGCGAGCAGTCAGCTGTTATGCCATCCCTCGCATTATTGTACAAAGGACAGGGGATGCACGCTTCGCGATAAGACAAACGGCACCTACAAGTACGATCGAAGCGTCCCTCCTCTTGATAAGCGACCTCGCGATAAAGATTGATTGCGACTTTTTGCCGCAAAAAGCGCGCCGGATTTTCGCCGCCTTCATACGCGATTATGGAGAAAAATAGTCATCTCAGAAACGCCTATTTCTCTTTTTATGCTCCGAAAATATTTCCACTAATATCCGACAAGCGGAATATATATGCCGAATTGGCACGTAATCGCGCGTTATAAAAATTGTTCGAGTTATCTCATATATAATGCATTTTATATGTATATGAAATTCGTATATAAATTACGCACAAGAAAAAAATATTGTTCATAGTTTTAAAATATTAACACATGATATAGAATGATAGAATAAAAAAGAAATAGTCAGAATATAATTAAAATATATTTAAGTAAGATATAAATTATATAAATAAAAAAAATATCAAGGATTCATGAAAAAGAAGCACTGTCTGACCATATACGCTTCCATTTCTACTTGTTTCTGCACGACGAATTTCTGCATTAGCGATTACATAGATAAGCAAAATAAATTGTATTTTTTATATAATGTTAAAGGACGCACATATATTTAATATTTTAAAACTATGAACAATATTTTCTTCTTGTGCGTAATTTATATACGAATTTCATATACATATAAAATGCATTACAAAAAAAAATTGCGTTCACGTAATATTCATTATGTAATTTTCCGCGCCATTAGAACGGTTTTGATCGACGACAAAAATTTGGAAATCCTTATATATATATAAAATTATTAAAGAAAAATGTTTTCTAATAAATCATAAAAGCAAAAAAGTGTCGTACCGGAAATAAGGAGTTTCGCAATAAACATTTCCAGAATCGCGAAGGCGGCGATAGACGGAAAGGAAGAGAGAGAATGAAACTGCTGAACTGAGAATTGAAAATGTCGACGCAACTACATAGCAGTTTTTTTCTTTTCCGTCGACTGAAAGTGACGAGGGTAACGAGGGTGCGTTCGGAGAACGTGTGTTCTTCTCGTGAGTTCCTTTTTCGGGATCACTACCGCCCGATTGTTTTCGGAAATTGGACGAATCTTAAAACCGTTCCTCGTGACTTGTTATCATTACGTACGAATTCATTCGTTTTTACTAAATCCGAAAAATCTGTGTGTCCGCAGATTTTTTGAGGAAACTAAAAATTCATATATAAATATATTATAAATAACACATGATATAAAATGATAGAATAAAAAAGAAATAGTCAAAATATAATTAAAATATATATAAGTAAGATATAAATTATATAAATAAAAAAAATATCAAGGATTCATGAAAAAGAAGCATTGTCTGACCATATACGCTTCCATTTCTACTTGTTTCTGCACGACGAATCTTTGCACTAGCGATTACATAGATAAGCAAAATAAATTGTATTTTTTATATAATGTTAAAGAATGCACATATATTTAATATTTCATATATGTAATATATTTTAATATTTAACCGACAAAAAGATACAGTTAAATTTTTATATTTGTAGATTGTGACATTTTTATCTTATATCTATTTATATTCAATGAATATGTAGAGTAATATGCTACTTAATTATTTCTTTTTTGTATAATTTGTCATACAGATCGAAAACTTTTCGCTAGTGCACCGCTTGTCTAAATAAGTAGAAATGAAGGAATATATGGTCAGACGATGCTTTATTTCCATGAATCTTTGATACATTTTTATTTATATAATTTATATCTTATTTATATATATTGTAATTATATTATGAATGCATTTTCCATCATTCTATCATGTGTTATTTATCTTCGTCATACGAAAACAAGTAGAAATGTAATCGTATATGGTCAGACGACGCTTTATTTCCGCGAATCTTTGATATATTTATTTATGTATATAATTTATATTTTACTTTTATATATTTTAATTATATTATGAACGTTTCTTTTTCATTATTGTATCATATATTATTTATATATATTTATATAAAAATTTTTGATTTCCTCAAAAAATGAGATGTGACATTAATTTACGCTTCTTTAACATACTGCAAGCTTCTCTTCTATGCATATTTTGAGACAACTTGTGATTAGTTATACATATATTATTTACAAAAATATTTATTAAATCTTTAATTTTTATTTTAATTTTAATTATAATTTTCAATTACGACATTTCAAAATAACAAAGAAATCTTTTAATATATACGTACAAAATAATTATAAAGACATACAAGCATTGAAACGTAATGAAAATGAATTGAAATGTTAGTTGAGCAATTAATATTACACACATACACACATATTTTTTCATTATTCAAAAAGATTTTTCTAGTCATTTATATTTTTCTATTTCACATATATTTCATAGGAAAAAAATTAAAAAATGCTCCGCAGAATTCAATATCTTTTGATATTCCAAATTTTAAAAAATCATAAGTATGTGTATTAAATTAAATACCACATTATTTAAACATAATACCACATAATTAAATGCCACAAATATTTAAAATTAATAATCATAAATATATTATTCGAATTTTGTGAAAGTTGTTTCGTTTTTCATTGCTTTAAGGGAAAAAAAAGAGAATGACCGTAGCATAGTCAAGTGGCCATAATCCAAAATTCCACGGTTCTTCTCAGTTTGTAGGTGAAGCTCGACGAGCGGCCGCTTTTAAGCGCGGAAAAAAGTTCTCCTTCTGAGCCGCTTAGAAAACGACGACGGTCTCGTCCTCTCTCGTTTCCTTTTAAGACGCGCGGATAGCTTTATCTAGGCTCTTCGGTAGAAGCCGCTCCTATCAGCGAGGCGCGTTATACCATTTTTTACCGACGCGGATTTATCCAACCCAGCCCCTGTTGAGTTCGTCTTTCTGAGGATGAGAAAAAGAGAGAGAGAGAGAAAGAAAGGGGGGATTCGTGACGCCGGGGAGAATAAGCTTCACGAATACAGATTATAGCGGAAACTTTGATTAAGATTGCGCGGCGTTATTGTTTTTCGCGACGAGTTCGCGGCATCCTTAATTAAATCGTTAAAGCGCGCGAGGGGAGGAATAATGTTTTTTTTTTCTCGTTCCACTAACGCGTTTCGATTTGCTTTAATTGGACACCACTGTCACTTCGGGACAATTACGGTAGAAAGTACTATATCGGGTTCTTTTCCATCATATTCCGCAAATATCGCTGCTCTAATGAATCTACTTTGTATATCGAGAGAATTACTTGAGTCAAATATTAAAGGAGATATATCAAAAGAAAGAAGCGAGAATTAAGCTACAAAAATCACGTTGTAATACAATTTAATCGCGGTAACATCGTTTTAATTTTTCATATAAACAATTAAATGTGTTATTAAACGCAATTCTATTCAAATAAATCAACTGAAATTTTAAACGCTTTGTTATAGTATTGATATTAAAGGTGCAATATCAGATATAATTCGATTCGCGAACGACTGTGTTATCATCTTGAATATTTTGTCAACGAGAATTCAACTGTTGTATGATGTCGCAATTACAACGAATTAACAACGAATATTATTTCGCGGAAATTCTTTGCTTCGCAGCTAGAGCAAAATGTACCAAAGAGTTTCATGTGAGATGACATCTTGGAATTCGACGATGAGCAATGTATTAACCGCGAAGAGACCCGTCCAAGATGCTCCGGAAAAAACATGTAATAACTCAGTGAACCCGGTATACTGCTGCAATTTTTCTCTGTCGCGCCTTCGCTCATCCTCTTTTTTTTGTGTTTGTGATACAATATCGTCTAGATAGCGCGTCGTGCTCTACAATAACGGAAGATATTAGATCGATAAAAGGCCGCCATATCCAGATGTAATAAAAGCGTATAAACGCCTACGTAACGCATAGCAATAAAAATACGAACCCTCCTTTTTTACCGTATTTGTTCCACATATGTACTGGGAGAATTCTGATTTATCTTTATGGAAAACCGATTTATGTAACCCTACTCGTATTTTTTGGCACCAAACACAGGATCGACCGTAATAAATTGTTAAATGAGTATTTAAGCGTGTATGTGCACATATATGTAAATATCTACTTAAGCGGAACTCTTCCGAGCTTTGTTTATTAACAAATAAATTTTTTTCTGTCAGAAATAATCCAAGAGTATGTAACCCTACTCGTATTTTTTGGCACCAAACACAGGGTCGATCGTAATAAATTGTTAAATGAGTATTTAAGCGTGTATGTGCGCGTATATGTAAATATCTACTTAAGCGGAACTCTTCCGGGCTTTGTTTATTAACAAATAAATTTTTTTCTGTCAGAAATAATCCAAGAGTATGTAACCCTACTTGTATTTTTTGGCACCAAACACAGGATCAACCGTAATAAATTGTTAAACGAGTATTTAAGCGTGTATGTGCGCGTATAAGTAAATATCTACATAAGCGGAACTTTTTCGGGCATTGTTTATTAACAGATACATTTTTTCTGTCAGATAAGTGTTTGCAAAGTATAAACCGCTCTATTTATCAAACAATAAAATTTATTCATTGAAAAATCATGAACAAGCTTAATTATCCAGATAATTTCTAGATATTTTTTATAATAGGAAAAACATGAGATAATTAATTTATATTAAAGCTATTTCAATTCTTATAAAGAAAACATACAAATATAAGAAAAAAATATATGTCAATAAATTACAGATAGCTGATACAAAGATGATCCAGAAGAAGTATAGTAATAAAATAATTGCTGTAGAAAATGTTTAACGATTATAATAAATTCTCCACGATTTGTTCTTCGAGTGTTCAATGACGCAACTTGTACGTTGTAACGACGTACTAATTCCGCTGTCACTATCTACATTACTTTTTACAGGAAATTTCAAAGCATCAGCAGATACCGGGAGTCAGGTCGGTCCGGATTATCGCCATTTCCGAATCGATTTTGATAATTGAATAATCAATCGAACCTCGGGGATAGAACCTAGTGCCCTCGAGTAATCTCTGCCAATCAAGATTCAATTAAAAATTGATGGCCTTCGCCCTTTCCCCGTGACTGTTACAATTTACATGGCGGCTATGTCGTGCGTGCGATGCCGGTTGCGTACACGCGACTTTCTATCACGTGAGTAATGGCATTCGGCAGGAAATGAAGACGGATGGGTTCTACCGATTGCTGGCATTGCCATTAAAGTGCGCAACCAAACCCCTCGTTCGATTTCGCGTCCGTGATATCATCACGAGTTCTTCGTCAACCCTTATAAAATCCCAACGCGAATCCAAATCCATTTGAAATACATACATGAACACACACGCGCGCGATAATCTTACAAAAATCTGTCCGATCTGAATCGAATCATTTCTCATCGTGTTCGCACTTTGCCATATTATTTTTATATCCCCGATATCCTCCTCTTTATCTGTTTTATAGCAGCCCTTTCGTTCCACATACTTTGTGATTTATTTCTACGGCATACTAGAGAGATCTCAACTTTGTATATTTTATTCCACGCCAGAAAAAAAAGATTCGATGCTTTGAATGCTTTCTTTTCTCGATTCTTTTTTAGGAAGATTCCTAGGTTCGTTATTTAAAAAAAACTTGTTATAACTAACTATTATCATCTCCTATTATATCAATATTTCACTGTAGTATCCTGTGGAAATTGTATACTTATAATATAACATTGACGTCCGCTTCGCGAACTAACTTTGATTACGTAACTTTCGCTCTAGAATACTCTCGAGTATCCTACAACAAATAGTTAGCTAAATAAAGCTCGTTGACCTCGACTTTTTTTAAAAGATAATACTATTATTGATAATAGAAGAACAATTACTAATTTAATATGAACAAGTTAATTTATTATTCACATAATTATATATTCAATTACATTTTTCGACAATCCTTTTTACATATTTTTTTAAAATAGACATATAGTTTAATATTTAAAAAAATTATATCTGAAAACATGTTGGTTTTATAAATTTTTTATTGCAATAAGCAATTGTCTATAATAATTTTGTAGTATAAAAATTTAATTAATTCAATTTATAAAATCATGCATTATTTAATTTAATCTCTCTTTTCTCTTTCTCTCATTCAAAAAATAATTTGTTATAAATATCTATAAATATTTTTTTTAAATCACGTTAACAATTTTCTTTAATATATTTTGATTGATTATTAATAATTCTTTAATACTTTAAGCATGATAAATTAAAAAGTAGGTACACTAATATCAAAAACAGAAATATTATAAATTTTGCCATAACAAAAAGGTATCAAATGAAAGGAATAATTCTTTCCTTCCTTCAGAAGAAACAAAACTCTTTAATTCTTTTCATCAAATAAAATTTGCAATATAAAAGTCAGATAAACACATCAAAGCCTGTTTTAATCAACTAGAACTCGGAGAAAATCCGTTAAGACGACTTTAGAAATACGCGACCTTAACCCTGTCAGCTTCCGAGTTGTTAACGAAGTTACGTTGTAAAACAGAGCCGAAGCGGGAGCGGAGGTTGACCTACTCGTTTGTGCTTTGAGGGTTGTGACGCGGAAAACGTTATCAACGCGCGTCGATTAGCGTCGGATGGTACTCTAATTGAATTAAAGCGAAGATAATAGATAAAACCTTTGTTGTCTTGATTATCGATTCGTCTAGCAAATACACGAGCAGACAGGACGATTGTAAAATCGATAAAACGGAATAATAAGTTAAACGAATACAAAGTAACTTTACGAAAGTTTGCAACGCGTTCGTATTTTCTGCGTTTTCCGTACTCATTACAAATTAGTTAACATTGTTGCCAATAAGATTAATTAACAATATGTCGTATCCTGTTTTATTAGTAGTTGTCCTTTAAAAGCAAAATTTTAATCATCTAAATGCGGTCTTCATGTCTTAATGTAACTCAAATTGAGATTAATTAATTAAATCAATTACATAGCAATCTCTTTTTGAATAGAACTTTTTTAAATAGAAGTCTTAGTATTAAGATTTTGTTTCAGACTATAGACGCAAATCTAATTAACACAGTTGATTGCGTCGTAATATAAATTTTATTCATAATTTTCCAAAGACATTTTGTTGAGTCGTGAAGAAAAACTCGTGGCTATAAAAATCCATTTGATATGGTCCAAGTAATATTCGCAATGGAGAAATGATTTTTAAAGGATACTACTCTTCATTATCGTTACTCTCGTTAATTAGCGTCGTCTATGCACGGAGGACGTCGCCGACGCGTAATTGTGTTCGGATCAGCTGCTATTCTGGCGAGTCTCTCCCCTCAAATAACAGCTATAGCAGGGATAATCGAAGGCCACAGAATTTCGTAATTAGTCTTCGGCCTCCATAAAGGAAGGTGTTGAACGATCGCGTCCACTTATCCTGTCGTCACATTGTTTGATTTTATCGTATCTTTTATATATTCGTCCTAACGAGGGGGATTCCCATTTGAGCATATTGTAACACCAGCCATCTCTATTAAAGTTCCTTCGTTATACGATCCATGCATTGGAATCTATGTATAATCGCACGAGGAAAAAAGTCAAATTATGTGATAAAATGCAATTGGTCTACTGACTTTGGTGCATTAAAAGGATAAATCTGTTTTTCAAGTAATTATCGCATTATTGTAAAGACGAAATGCATAAACCGTTGAACCGTAATACTGACTGGAGTGAAAAAAGGTGAAAATAAATTAAATTTGTATTTTTAAGTGAGCCAGCTTAATTAACTTCACTTGAAAGTAATTTATTGAGCAATTTAATGCAAAAGAGGAAAAATATTATATTTTACACATAATTAAAATTTTATAGTAACAAATCCGCATAAAGAACAAGCATTCTTATTTAAAATATATTTCAACTTACAGTAGAATTATTAAATTTGCTAATATAAATTAGTTTTTAATCTTTTTTTGGAAAAAAGAAAAAGAAAAATTAATATAGAAATATATATAACATATTTTTGTGTAATTAACATTTCTTTTATTATAATGCATAAATTCTCATTTAGATTTATCATGTTTACAATTGCATGGTAAAAAGAAGATTATTATGAATAAGTACGAATTAAAATTGTATAATTTTTAGGAGACCTTTAGTTTAATTAATTTAATTTTTAATAGAAGAGAGAAAAAAAATTTTAATTTGATTGAATAATAAAATTAATTAACCATTGTAAATACAACTAATAATAAGTTTATATACAGGGTGAAAAAATATGAAAAAATAACTTATTTTATCGCATCCTTTAATTCGTAATCTTCCGAAGGGAGAAATTCCGAAGCATTCGTCAGAATCCGGACGTTCCACGGAAATAGCAACATTGCTAATTCTCCGATCCGACTCATCCCTGTGCGCAGCGGAGAATTCGCTCCTCAAACTCGTAATTCGATTTTTCAATCGTACGAAATTTGGCTAATCCGAGATATCTCGGAATGCAAACGAATCTAGCCAGCCCCATGTAAACCAGGATGCGGGCCGTGTTGCTCGAAAGGATTTCGCCGCCGACTAATTGGGAATGAAATCCAGAAACATACTCGATGCTCTGCGAATCACCGGTTGGCCGTTTATTCAGATTTAATAGTGGTTAAATAAGGATTAAGCGACGCACCGAACGCGACTCATCAATTGCGCACGGCTCTTTTCGTTCGCCGCTTGAATTTAAATTAAATCGACGATTTTAGTTTTAATCGAACGCGCGCGAATTGCGCTATCGTAAATTCGCGCGAATTGGAATCGCTCGCACGAAATTATTTGTCTCTCACGCCAGTTTGTGAAAATTATTTTACGATTCCCATCTCTCGCACGGTCAGATATTCACCTACCCTGTCCGTGACGAGCGTATGATATATATTGCATTATCGAAGAAAATATTACAACATATTTATATATGTGTATATATACATGTTCTCACGGGAGGTTGACCTATATATATATTTAGCGTCGTAGTACAACGTCGAAATGCTTCACTATCACAGCACAACGTACGTAACACGTGCTCTTAATCTCTCAGTATATCAGCAATAATGGGCCCCGAAACTGAAACGGGGTACAGTACCTCGGTAAATCTCCCTCGAAACCCGGTATAAACGACCAGAGCGTTCTATCCCCGGTTTGCCCTGTTTGCTCGCACCGAATCGGTTGCTTGATGGTTTAATGACTTAGAAATGCTTGCACACTCGGTACCGCGGGTTACCGAGATTTTCTTCACTCGCGCTCTCAAGCTTGTAGAACACGTACATTTAAGCCCCCGACACTCGTCCAGCTCTCTGTTCATGAAATTATGTCGTTTTTTTATACGCTTGTTAAAATGGCACGGAAACAGCAACACTATATATTTCTTCCTTTTTAGATTAATTCATTGTAAAGAAGGAAGATTTAAAGACTTGTTAAAGTTGTTCGACCACAGTGAAACGAGACAATATTATAAAGAAAAAGAAAGAGTAGCAATATTATAGAAAAAATATAAATATCTATATATTTTCATGTAAATATCAGTAGTTATATTTCAAAGAAGAATATGTAATAAATTAAAATGATTAAAAAGAGAGATGATGTGCACATGACGTTTAATATATTTAAGAATGGAAATTCTCGTCGCTCATTTTTGTCGTCGAATAAAGGAACGTCGTTTTAAGAAACTCGCAAGAGAGGAAGCTCGAAGTGAGCTATAGCGTTTATTTAATTATCCGACGACGTTCATTGAAGTCGCGATACCTGCGATTAATTGTGACACGCTATCGCGCGGGAATTATGACACCGTATTCGTCCTTAGGCGCGATTAAACTTGACAGAGACAAAGACGCGGGGACTAAGAGAGAGAGAGAGAGAGAGAGAGAGAGAGAGAGATAGAGTTTGGAGAGACGCACGCGATACCTCGAATGAAGTGATATATTATCGATGGCGAAGATAACCCAGATAAGCGTCCGAACGTCCCTGTATTAATCGCCAGGTGGCACGTGATGGATGCGATAGCGCTCCGGAAGGTTCACGCGGGCCGCAGACGCGTCGTGTCCCGACCTTAATTACAATACCGATGGCCCCCACGTCTTACGTTATACCGATATTCGGCGAGGCGTGTTATTAATCGCCAATTACTCATCCCTCGGATCCAATCTAGAACGGTCGAAACTACCGAAAGTCATTGGCTAATGCTCAAACCTCAACGAGATATACATATATATATAATAAGTTCACGCGTGAAGTATTTCGAATTTTTTTTTCTCTTAGAAATATAATCAGTTGATATTATAACTTCTTTAAAAGAGCGTGTTCCGATATATTCCTCGATGAAGACATATATATCAAGCAATAATCGACATGCTCGGGCACGTTTGCTATCGAGTGTATGATTACGCTTGGACGATCACACAATTCGTTCACGTGACCGAATAAAGCCATCCGGATTAATCGACTCGCGCTCTGGAAGACAGATCGAATTCGTCAATGTGGCCGGAAGAGATGGGAGAAGCCCGGGTGAGAGAGAAGGGAGATGGTTAGCGATTCTGGTTGGCAGCGAACTGCCCTTAGCACCCTGACTAACAGGCTCGCCTGTGCATCGTCGCTGATTGGTGGCAGTAATTAACGTCTGGTCCTGATCTAGCGGCTCTGTGCAGCGCACCAAACACGTCGGCCGCCTCGTCGTGCTACATAGATCATTGTTGCGCGAGCTGCCGTGGTTAGAGGAACTCCGGCCAGAAACAGTACGAGGAGGCTGCGGTTTCAATAGATGCCCGAACGTTGTAGCGGATTAGCATACTGGCCCCAACCGCAGTGGAAACTGGGTTAGGTTTTAGCAAGTGCTCTTTCTCTCTCTCTCTCGCTCTTTCACTCTTAAATGTAGGAAAGGACCGCCCTATCACATCATTGGTTAACGAAAAGCTTTTCGTTGAAAACTTCCCTTCGGATGCGCCCTGACGAAGTCTGCTTTTGCGTTTTAACGCGGTAAATTGGCGCTCGTGAAACGCGATAGGAAAATCCTCCAACGAATGCACTCGTCCAGTTGCTATTTAACAAAAGTCGATTCTATGCCCTTGGCCTTTTTGATACCGCGTGTAAGAGCAGAGTAGCATTACATGCTGTTCGTGGTTATCGCTGGCGAGCAATCGCTTTACGTTTCACTTGCGATATAACGTTTCAAAAAGTATCATTCTTATATTGCATTATTTCATATTGTAGAATTGAATTATTTAATCTTTTATTCCGCAGCAAATTTATGCAGATAAACCGATAATTTACCAACTTTGGACTTTTTGTCGCCTTGAAATATATTATAGATAATAGAAACTTCCGATTTCATTAATTCCAAATAAATATTAAATTTATCGTTCTTTTAGTCATCGTTGAATAATGCATATTCAACATAGAAAACGATTAAAACTGAATTGTATCAACGATTGCGCGGTTCTCTCGCGTTTGTGAGAAAAGAAACAGACACATCGTCCATTGGAAAGAATGGGAAACTATATGCGAGCAACGAGCTAACAGAATACGCCCGACGACCAAGAACGATTTAACGCCGTCGTTTACAACGCGGATGGTGATTCGCGTCGTTCGAGATTCACCCTCGTCGTCGGGAAAAACTGGCGTTTTCGAGTCGCGATCGCGGGAATTCAAGCAGTCTCGCACTAACGAGCAAACACAGCTCTCCTCTCGTTGGTATGCAATCGCCCGATTCACCGACGAGCGATGCGGGGATGCCGCGAACGTGTTGGTAGCACGGCAGATTGCAGCCAAGTGGTGGTCGGATAGGGATGGAAAGGGGAGGATCGCGAGGGGAGTGTCGGCGCTCCCGCAGTAATGACGGCAGTACTTAGGGAAGCGGGCTTAAACCAGTATCCCCCCAGATATCGAACGAGTTAGCGATACGTTAACGATTCCCGACCCCGGTTGTCACACATCCGTGCCACGGTAGCACCGGAACGAGAAACGGAGATGGCGTGTGCGCTGCGACTGATAACGACGTACGTGAGGATTAGCGTCCTTTCAATGTAATCAACTAGAACAGATGACACTGCGTCATGCTTCACGGTACTTAAATTCTTTAACGACGCTCAAACACGTTCGTAAATTCCAAAATAAAGAGAGCGATATACGTTTTTACGATTTAGGGAAAATAGGATAATGTACACACTGAAACATTCGATTTCTTTAAAGTTCAATGAAAAGTTGCTAGACTCTTTCAATAGAAAATTTAATAATTTCATAATTTAGTAATAAATTAAATTATTATTTAAATAATTTACTATATCAAAACTTTAGTTAATTTCAAAAATTATTATCTGCCATTTTCAATCTAGAAATTAAAAAAATTAAGCAACTTACATTCAGCACAACTTTTAAGATACATAAATAGTTAAGATATTTTACACATTTATTTAAATGTTATTTGTTAAAATATGTTTAGCGCGTAATTTCTCTTTCTTTCTTTTTTATTTCTCTCTGCAAAATAGTTTTTAACACGTGTTGGTAGCATGAATATTTAACTCGCATCAAGGTTTGATGAATAGTTTTGCAACAGAGTTTCATTTCAGTAAGTAAAACTTTGTATCTATCTCACTACCTCTCTCCTCAAAAATTCGTTTACTGTTTGAAGGATTAAACTTTTCTGCGCACTATTCCACTTTCCTTACAAGTACTCATTAATTATTTAACACATTACTCGATGTCACTACGTGACACCGCAAATCTCTACTAAACATCTTTTTTTTTAAATACAGTAATGGACAGAGAGTGATAGAGAGAGAGAGAGAGGATCGTGGGGAGAAGCTCGATAATTGTCAAAGAATTTTTCAATTTTATTTAATTGATTCATCCGATGACAAAATATTCCACGTATCTCGATACGCGATCGTATGTCGTGACTCATTAGCTAGGCACGCAGGAACCGCGTGAAAGAGCTGTACGTGGGTGGGAAACTCGCGTAGGTGTAATCCTTCGGCTTGGCGGGCGAGGTCAAACCGGACCTTGTAGAGGACACAGGGTGCACTCCTGTAGATATCTATGAAACGGCAATCATCGATGCCAATTTCATCCGCCAACGTAAAACGTAATAACGATTGATGCTTGACACATGGCAAAGCAATTCCCATAACTTTCATTTTTCTCCGTTCTTGTCTGATCGTACTCGGGCTATACTACTGATGTATATTGATCTATACTCTGCGCGTTAAATCGCCCGTGAAAACAAGATTTTTCCAAATCGATAAGTTCGATTTATGGCTTCATATGCCAAGCCGGATTGATTATATCGTTTACATCGCGTGTTGCTATCATATAATCATTATTATTTATATAATTAAGATTGATTTAATTTTCGAAGAAACAAAGGAATATATCTGATAACTGTGAGACAATAAATTTGTTAGCAGTAGAGCAAATTAATATTTAACATGTCATATTTTTCAAGATTTCTAAAATTATTTATTAAATTTACATTATACTTTCTTGCAAATTAAATATGTTTCATTTGTTCTTAAACGGATGCACAGACGAGAATCTGCCGACAGATATTTTTTTTAGGAATATTCAAAGAAAGAGAGAAACTTCAAAATATGATTATTTATTTTAATAATTATTTTATTAATAATAAATATTAATAATAAATAAATATTATTATTAATCTGATTATTCCACGCTTTTTATTTTGATAACACTATTAAACTTTGTCCAAGAAGTAATTCGAGCTCGTCTTCGTACTCAAAAAATTCAGACCGAACAAATGTTCTTATTCTTGTTTCAATTATCGTAGAAAAATGTGAATATCCTTCTTTCGGGATTAGAGCTGTTACGCAGAAGCGGTTGTAAATTGTTGAATCGTGCAAAGTGCGGAAAACAAAGTCAGCCAGCAAGAGATTGATACGATCGGTTGAACCAATGGTCGAGGAATTGTCTGCCGATCGGATCGCGCCGTGTACGATTAAGCACGATATTCTGCGAGAGGGTAGAGAGAGACGCCAGGTGCGTACATAGGCTTAATACCGCGTTTCCAAGCAATAGGAACCGATCAATAGCGTTTAACCGCCCTTCGGACTGGTTAAACCGATTCTGTTTTCGACGGATTCGACGTTTGCGCTCGGCAACGCCGAAATTCGATTATGGTCGCACCCTTTTACGTTACAATCGTATTACATGCGAATGTATAAAGCGCGCGCGTTTTTTTTTGTCACAACTCCGTCGATTTTTGTCGTCGCTTCTGTATCCTCTCTCTCTCTCTCTCTGTCTCTCTCTCTCTCTCTCTCTCTCTCTCTCTCTCTATGTACGATAGTTAGTGTTACGCGGAATCCGACGAATTGCAGGCAGGATAAATGATAATTAAATCAGCGATACCTGCTATGCGGAGTAGAGAGATCGGCAGCGGTTTCAGATGAACTTTCGCCGAATGCCGCTGCGACAGAGGGATGAGAAACAGCCGGAAGTCACGACCCCATTGTTGGGTCGGCATTAACATATAAATAAACTCGGTCGTCGAGCTCCACTCGGTGTTATAGACAGCTTCGCAACTTTTTTAATAAAAGGGAAGCTCCTCGGCGTCCGGTTGTTCGAACTGTCCGAATGGCGATTAATTATACGTTATGCAGGTCGCATATCTTATTATGAATTGGAATTGCTGAGTGCATCTTGGTTTCCCTTAATTCTTTGCTTTTCAAGTATCATGCCATTTCGAACAATCTTTCGGAAAGTCTAAATTGCACTTTACTCAAAATAATTATATATATATTATTAAGTAGATAATTTCTCAGCAAATATAATAATCTACTATTTTGTCTTGAAATATCTATAAAAATTTATGAAATTTTATATCGCCCTAGTTACATATTCATTTTTTATCTTAAAATGCGTTTTAGAGAGAAGCAAATAACTATTTTCAATAGATCGTGTATACAGTGTGTATCAGCTTCTCCACTATCTAATCCTCTTTGAGCCACATCTACCTCGCTACATGAGACGGCAGCATCCCTTATCGCGATAGATGCGCGTGAACATGCACATTTAGCTTAGTGCTGCTGCTCGCGAACGTAATACGCGCAACACGTGCGAGAGTGACACGTACGCGGTTACGATCACATGCACGCACACGTGACACGCACTAGCTAGTTGCTAATTATTTTATTAACATTTCTCTTCCATGGATCCTTTCTTATATTTACACGAAAATCGAAAAACCGCTTTGCGAGAGATTATTCATCGATCTCAGGCTATTTAGAATTTCTTTGTAAATTTTTTTAACATACAGAGAGTAAATGTTTCTCGCGAATTTAATATCTATAATTCTTCAAAGATTATTACTAATTTAATAATTAATTTTGGTTATTAATTTTTTCGATTAAGAATTCCAATGAAAATATTTCTTTCTAAATGGAAAAACTATCTATATATATATGTATATAATGCGTTATAAAATAAACGATTATTTAATAGTGCATACATATTGCAATAGCAGAGATGCATTAAGCATATTTATGTTTGACGATGACGCATTTCGATTGTTATAACTGTTAATATAATATTTTCCGTATAGGGAAACTACTGACGTATATTTTTAAAGTTTTTTACTGTCGGGAAAATTGAATAGTGTGCGGAGTGAGGATGAATTAGTTGCGCCGTCATTTAGTGCTTTTGGCCTTTGATTAAAAGCTCCTCTCTTTGTCTCTCTTTCCGTCTCTGTTCCTCTTTTCGTGAGTTTCGCCAGCCACGCAATTTTTAATCGTCCTAGCTCCGGCAACGGCGAAAGGCCGGAAAGAGAGTAGTACGGAGGAGAGGGTACGTCGAGGACAATTTGTGTTACAAATAGGCGGAGGACAGCGTAATAGGTAACAAGAAGAAAACTAAGCGATCGCATTAATTGTGTCCGAGGGAAGAAGTTCTCCCGCACGTCCCTTTCGTCTCTGACGATCCTCGGGAGGACGGAAAGAAAAAGGGCGGCAATAGAAAAAGAGTTATTTCGGTCGGCTGCTGATTCTGCTAAAATCCACCGTAACACAAAACGAGCTAAATGCGAAGAAAATAACCAAAGGGTTTCCGCGTTCTAGTCGTACAGAAGCTTAAAATACGCGCGTTCTCCAAACTACTCTTTTTAAAATTCGCCAGCCATTTTCGCAATGCGCTACATATCTTTTTGTAGAATTAAAAAAAAAAACTATTTTTTATTTTAATATATTATTACGCACCAAAAATTGTACCACATTATACAATTAATTTGTATATTGTTGGAACAAATTTATGTATGTAATTTATAGGAAAATTATAAACATAGTCTATTAATTAGCGCGAACCATTCAATTCATTATCGATCAAATACAAACATGATATCAGTACAGAATAAAGTTAACGATTTTTATTGATTAAACATTCATTTTTATGCAACAATAAAATCATCGTTGTGTGTGTGTGTGTGTGTGTGGGTATATCAAAATCTGATATAATGAAGCTTCCTGCAACGGATTGTTGCGGGATTTGTAACAGGTTCTTTGCTAGTCGTGCTAATTAGCATTGATGTTTGACGTACTTCGCCACTACAACATGGCCAGTCTCGTATCTGAGAGGTAGGATAATATCAAGTTTCAATTCGCATTTGGCCGAATCGATACGCGTTTCATATTCAATCAGGCAATTAACGTACACGCAGCCTCGCGTTTGGTGGCTTCGAGGAAAGGACGAGCGCCTCCATTCGCTACAGGTTTAGGCATTGCTGGGCTATTTCCTACTAAAATATTAATTGCAACGCGATAGGATAGCCAACGTCCATCGCGATATCCATCGCGTGATTGCTATGACGAATTACGAACGAGTTCTTGCGTAGCGATCGATTCGCATTAAAACGTGATCCGCATCCGATTTTGCCGTCACAGCCGATAGAGGCATCGATTTGCCGACTATTAGATTATTCAAATAGAGAAGCAAATAATTGATTAACAAAGCAAATGTGATCTGATAAAATAGCATTTATTTTCATGAATTATCTGTTAAAAAATTCAATTTCGTATAATACGTGTTGTAAATATTGTATATCCAACGAAATTATTAATACGAGTTTATTAATAAGTTTGACACACTAATACTAATAAAAAATAGTATCTTTACCTTTCGGTAGCGTATTACATTAAATTTAAATTACAATTAAATTTATCACAAATTCAATGTATGTGAAAAGTATGACTGAATATTTTACTCGTTATCTAAATGAAATATTCCATTTAGATGATATAACTCTATCACTATAAAATATTTAACTTTAATCTTAAAATAAAAATGTGTTAAAGAATTTTGCGATAGAATATTATAGTGCTACAATTTGCTTCTCCGTCGTCAATAAAAAAAAGTGAGATTTTATCTCGCTCCAACTGACTGATAAAATGTTAATTTAGATATAAATCAATAGCACTCAGCGTGTCACAGTTGCTATAGAAAATATACAATACACTGAGTTTTAAGTCGACAAGAATGATGCTATGACGTTGACAGAAATTTCTGTCTACGAGTCGTTTACCTCGAGACCATAACCCCTTTACGACAGCCATTGTTACGAGCAACAGTTTCGTTCTCCTCGAGTCTCGAGTTCCATTGCGATAATAATCCGAGGCGCCGCGAGGAAGTCGATGATGGAAGCGCAAGGGAAGGAGAGACCAAGTCGCAGCAGTCCGCACTCTCGCGCGATGCTGCCGCTGGGGAGGACCGGGAGGGTGAGATCGGGCGAATTGTTTTAATAAAGCGGCCGCGGAACGTAGGACGGTGGTTGAATCCGGTAATTGACTTGGAAGCTCGTGCGCCGGGGGAGTGGCGCGCGAGGGAAATATTCAAATTCCTTCATTACTCGCTCAAAGAATCACTAATGCTAGACGGAATGGCGTGGAATATTATTATTCTACTATTTTAGCAACTCTTTCGCCGACCGTTGTGACGTTTGTCGAGATCGAAGAGATAGCCGGGAATGTAATTAGGGAGAGATAAGTGCATCTCTTTGCTGCTTTTTTTTTATATTATCTTCATCAATTGCATGCCGTTAATATAATCAATTCATTTTTAGTCTTCTATATTATAAAATATGCCCAGAATAATTAGTATATTACTGGAAATAATTTTTCTTACGTTTTTAGGTAATATATCCTTTTTTTTATATATACGTTATATTTTTTAATTTATATTTGTTTCTATAATTATTTTTATTTATATATATATATATATTGTAAAACTTTGTTTCTAAGAAATCTTTTTTTTGCATATGGTAAAACTCTTAATCTGTTTTCTTTTCTCTTTCCCTTTTTTAATTCTATTTTCTCTTCCTTTTATTTCTTCCCATTTCTCTGTTGCTTTTCTTTCTCCTTACTCGTGAGAAGTTCCTGTGGGACGATGACGCTTGTGGAATGCTCGACAAAACCGGGTTATTGTAAGTACCAGCACTCGAGCATCTTACACTCGTCTTCGAGCAAAGGCAAATTGTTGGCGTTAATTGAATGCGAAACAAATCTGTCCTCCTTATCTCTCTTTCTCTCGCTCTCCTCTTTCTCCTTGGCGCTGTTATATCACTGACGATTCTCGAAGGGCAAGAGGCTTTCGAAAGGTCGCTTCGAACGAATACTCTTGAAGAAAAGATCGGACTTTTCCGGTCGCAGATCCACGCGACAATCTTATTATCCCTGCAAATATCCGTGTGAGTGCCACTCGTGAAAACTCGGGGAAACCTCAGAGACCGGAAGAACCAACACTCCGGAAGAGAATTTGACATTGTCTGGGGTTTCCGGAAAAAAGCCTATAGATTTATAGACTCATTCAGATATTGCAAAATCTTTGATGCATTTTTCTCGCGTATCAATTCGCAATAAGAGTAATTCGCGATATTATTTAACAATGTTAGTTTAATAAATTGCTGTGTAAATCAATTTGCTGTATAATTTCGACAAATATGAATAAATAGCATTCCAGCATACAAATTTTACAAACTGCTGCTCAAGTTTAGAAATTATTGACTATTTCTCAGCACTAAATATCATACATCAATAATTATTCAATGTTTGTTCATTATGTTGTTTGCAATATTCCGCAGCAATAATGTTGGTATTAATTTGGCATAAAATGTTGTGCACCTCGTGCCTTAACACGCATGATGCGTAAAACGATAAAAATTGCATTTTCGCTTGCAGAGTGGATTGGATTTTATGAAAATAACCGTGATGTTGCGGTAAAAAAATATTATGTTTCAAGATTCGTATCAAAATTTTCATTTTTTAGCGAAGAGATATTTGAGTAAAAAAAAAATTATATTCGTGTAAAATAATACTTTATGCGTAACTGTGCGTGCGTGATAAAATGGTCTATTAAATACTATTCTCAAATTTCCAATTTCATTTTGTAGCCAACAGAAATCTGTTAGACATTAATTGAAGATAAGTAAATGAATTTTACATATAATAATGTTTATAATATATTATCAATAATAAGTTAATTTTCATATAATGTCATATAAATTATCGTATACACTACATATATAAAATTAATATAAAATTATATAGGAGAGTTGTTGTTACAATATACACATCAAATCGAAAGTTGTATTGTCGCGATTACGTGTATTTAGCAATACAGAGAAAATAATGATTATGAACACGAAAATTGACCAAAACGTTATGGTAGGGCGAAAAGAGTGGGAGAGAGATAGTAGTAAAGCTCGGGCAGAAACGGGTTGTGACGATCGATGAAAATCTATTACCAACGAAATCCGACGTGAGCGCGACAAATTAGAGAATTAATTGTATAAATCCCTTGGCCTGCAAAGCACAGTAGGGAGAGAGGCTTTGAAAATAGGAGAATAGAGAAGGGGAAAACGGAAGGCGAGAGAGGCGGATCGGGGTGGAACAGCGAGGGGACAGGGGTTGGTGTTAGTTAATCCCTTTTCGAATTTCCACGGACGCTCTCTCGGCCGCAAATTGCCGTACAAACCGTCGGAAATCGTTCGCGAAGCGTTAATAATGCAATTTAATTTTAATAACGAGCGATATCGGAACGTTGGCTAGCCGGAAAGACGAACCGCGCATCGCCTCGACAAGAAAGCGGAGTATCGTGTCCTTTGTGACATTACGTTGCGCATCAATCGACACACAGGATGAAATTAATATTATTTTAGTCAGCCAAACAGTATCGTTCTCCCATCGATTTCTCTCTTTAATTAATATAAAAATTTCTCCCCTTTTATTAATTTATGCTTTATAACTCTATACATTCAAAATCTCTTGAGATGGTAGAAAGAAAATTCTTTCTTTCATATAAATAAATAAAATATAGAAATAGAATTATATTACAGAATTGTAGTTAAAGCAATGTCACGCTGTTTTAATGTGATTACAACTTTTCTTCTCTGTGATTCCAGGTGTAAATTAATCATCCCTATAGACTCTACAGTAGTAAACAGGAGCGAAAATTAACGTGACGCGCTTTCAAAGCCTGATGTTTCGACTTCCACTTTGCGGTAAGTACAGGTCTCACCAATCTTTGGTAATCAGTACGCGCCGTGTCCGAATTATCAAGGGATTTCAGACCGGAATAGAGCCAGTTCAAACGAACTAAGAGTTAATTCGCATTAATTCACATATAATTAGTCCACATCATTAAAGTCGATATTTTTATACAGAGAGGTGTGTACACATACATACATATACTTTTAAACACAGAAAATTAAGAATTCGAAAAGTATTGAAGGCTTTTTTGCAAGAATTATTAAAAATAACTTAAATGTATATAAAGTGTAAGAGTATATTAACATTATTAAATTTTTTAAAAATTAATTTATCTACTCGCGGATAAAAAATAAATTCAAATAATAATTATTTTTATGCCCGTTAATGAGAGCAAAAATTTTAGTATTAATTTAATTTTTTATTTCGTTGAATAGTACGTAGCTCTACTTTAACATAATAAAGGTCCAAAGAGTACATCGAATAAACCCCGAAAGCTGGTTCGACGTATAAACCCCTCACACTTTTCTTTCGTTCTTGACACGCAAGCTAGAAAGAAATGTTATTGAGATGCTAGGAATTACTTCTTACAGTTAATGCACTTTCCCTAGAGCGAATTTCGTTCTTAATACAAGCACACCGGGTCGTGTAGACGCTCGTAAAGCGGCATTATGAGTTACGAGCCGGTAAGATTAAGGCCGATCAAGCTCTCGTAATTCTATCGGCGACGCGTAGCGTGCTTTATAACCTTCCGTCGTACGCCATCAGAATTTTTCATTGTCACTTGAAACGTATTTGGCAGAAATTTGCGGTGTGAAAGTAAGTATACAGCTCTCTCTCTCTCTTTCTTTCTCCACTGACTGATATGAAAGAAATTTTATCATTTGAGATAAGGCCTTAAAAATATGATACCCGTAATAATTCCTCGCTTATGTTATCTGATAGACATATAATTTTAATTTTTTGAAATATAATTTAATAGAATTTTAAAGAAAAATATGCAAATATACTATACTAAAAGAAACCTCCATTTTTTTATATTTGTTAAAGCATTTGAAGAGAAAATTTTATTTTATATATATATATGTATAAAATTCAATTGTCAACATTTTTAATGTTAAAAATTACATCAAAGATTTTGTAATAAATTTGTAATATTCCATATAATAATACTAGAATTACAAAAAAAATCGATATTTTATAATGCAATTAAAATACCGAATATTGTAATCCTATAATGCCGCTTCGAAATTATCGTGAGAAATAAAGTATGTATATCGGAATAATAGCATGTGATGCAAGATTAACATCACCTACGATAATTGCATTTGTGCATTTGTACGTAAATTCAAACATCGAATCTCCGTTTACATGACAAACTATCGGAAAAATAACAAAAAAATACAATCTCTCTTTCTACAGATTACTTATTATGTTATTATAATTTACAATTATACAATTTGCGCATGTATTTATGACGATGAATTATGTATTTAATAATATTGATTTTTTCGAAAGGGAATTATTTACAAATAACATTATTATTTACAAACTATTTATTATTAATTAATTTTAAACAGAAATTAAAATCAATGATAATAATTTATCATGTGATATACTCGAAAGAGTAATTTAGTAATTTACATTTAAATATTAGCTACAACAAATTTATCCCTGTATGACTGATATCATTATTAGAAATTGTCAACAAAATTTTATATTTTTAACTATGAAGGAATATCAAGAGAAATTGCTCATTTGTGCAATTGATTTTGGGTCACAGAATTTTTTTTATCAAGATCCAAATTTTGTTTTTGTCGCAAGAGATTTTGGATTAGTAAACTCATAACTGTTAGAGATGTGATTTTTCTAGTTTCTTTCTTTCTTTTTTTTTTTTTTTTTTTTTTTTTTTAAGAAATATCTCCTTTGCTCAAACATATGGCGCAGGTGAGCAGCAGACGAGATCAAAAGATTTCGGCGGCAGTAGGGATAGAATCAGAAAGGTGGAAAGAAAACGTTGGACGGATAAGGGTTGAACAGTGAAGCGGAATGAATTGCTTCCGTGCAGACGGCGTTCTGTAACTGATAGCTCTGTCTTCATTTCTTTCTGACACGACAGTCTCGTTTCCTCCTCTCTTATTGTCTCCTTTGATTCTTTCTAGCACTCTATATCTTCTACTTGCGTTTCGCGTTCTGGAAGCAGCCGAGCAAGGAGCGGAAAGAGAACGCGAAAGAAACGGTACAGAATCGTGCGGAGGGTAAAACCTATTCGATCGTATGTGAGTGATTTTATCCAAAGATCTATTATTGATGAACATTCTTATTGACAATACGCTTCTTTGTAAATTCTGATGTTTGATGGCGCATTAAAAAAGAATTGTTCTCTTTTATTTTTTGATATACCACGAAACATCAGGAGATTTTACTAAGAAACGTATCATGTAAAATATTATATAATATGACTACACTATATTAATTATTATTAATATTTATCTTGCAACAAGACTTTTTTTATACTGCTGTTCGTTCAATCAAATTATTCGTACGTGTACAGATATTTTTAATAACTCGTTAAAAACTAATTGAGTATATCTGATTGGATTAAATAAGTAATAAATAAACGATAAAATATGCTTTGCAATGCAAACTTCATCTTTTTGATCGTAATATGTATATATATGTCCCATGAAAAGAGTAAGTCGATAAAACCCTAAAATATTTACACATATAAAATAAATATTTTAAAAACTCATAAAATTTTTATATCTTACTTTAATAAAAAATCAGGATAGAATGAATATATTCGTGAAATAATTTCTCAATTTAAATGTTCTCGTGACATTTCAGTTTCGTTAAATGGCATGAGCATCTAAATATAAATTATTTTAAATCTATATGTCATATTTATTTTATATTAAAAGCTAAATTAAAAATACAGCGTTTTACTATACGGTTATTAAGTAAAGCAACGCATATACATATAATTACAACGTACCAAGCGCGTCGTGCGAACGCAAAGCCGAGGATCATCCGACATAATGAACAATTTCTTGTTTAACGAATTCTACGACGAGCTGAATTTTTTGTCCTTTTCGGTCTTGTATACCCGTCCGAATACGTGAAAGCGTGTTCATAGAATCCGGGATGAACCCACGGATACATATACAATAAATATGTGTCGAGGAGTTTAAAGGGACAGCGTAGAGAGAAATAGAGAAAGAAAGAGAGAGGAGAAAAGAAGGGAAGGGGCTCGAATATGTATTTAATATGCAAATTAAAGAAATGGGATTATGTCATGCGGAATGTGGCGTGTGATATTTCGAAGCTGGCCGCTCTGAGGATTATATCCTTGCGGTCCACCTGTATCGGTATTATGTAAATCTATGCGCGCACACATGATATAGCTTCAGATGCATTTGATATCCAATTTCTTTTAGTTGTACGTCGGATAAATTTTTGACTGTAAATTTTTTTAAAAATTCATACAGAAACTAATTGGAAATTTCATTCAACGTGCAAATAAATAAAGAATTTTTAAGATGCTCCAATTACTGTACAGTATTTTTGATTAAATCAATCGATTAATATATCCTTGCGAACTGTCGCAGAATTCTGTTAGAATATCGTATATTTATTCATAGCAAGCAATATATTGTCCTCACAATAAAGTTCGTTTTATAGTTCGAGTTTGACGATAGGTGATAAAATTTAACTGAAAATGGCAGTTGATAAGCTCGCGCTGCATGGCTCGCAAGTTAGCGATTTTGTTTGCAGTAATGGATTTTAATAGCACGCGAAAGCACATAAGGTTCGTTAAAGATTATAAAGGAAATGCATGACGCTCGTTGAGCCGTACACTGAATTATGCACTTTGGGTTTACGTCCCTTGAGAGTAACGCGAACGAGAGAAAGAAAGAGAGAGAGAGCGCGCGCGCGTCCTTTTAGCAGTAGTAAAGTCTGACTTTAAGTCGCCGCGAGCGCAATATTTTTATATCTTCGTTCGCGAAGGATCGAGAGGCCGAGCGCGAGTCGATGCTCGCGAAATTCGTTCTGGAATCAATTCGCGTTTTTCCGTAATCGTTTATGTCGAGCACGAGGTGGTCGAAAAAAGTTTCAACACACGTGGAATAAAGCTGTCTGTTTTGCGAAATGTTATGAATTTAGAGTGCGAAAAATGAATAAAACATATCATCGCTCTCGTCGAACGCGACGGTATTCCGCGAACATCCGGCAGCGGTGGAAAATGTACGGGCGAGCGTCGAAATCGCATATCGATTTCGCGGGAGATATACACGTGTCGAGAGCGTGGAAGCCGGGCGATAAATTCTTTCTACTCGAAACACTTATTTGCGATATATGTTCTCTCATGCGAACATCGCGAAAATCTATTCGCCGCTCGCCGACGATGGAAATTTAGGAACTTTATTCAATGAATCCTTTCCAATACATTTTCCCTCTATCGAACGCGGATCGAGCGCGATCGGCGCGTGACAGGATCGCATGATTTATGCTCGTGATTTCCATCGACCATGACAAATGGAGGGTGCACGGCAATAACGATCAAGAACCATTTAGAAACATTTCGAGAAAAATTTATTTTGATGTTCAAACGCGCATAATAACAATTTATTAGAGATCTATTGAAATATCGATTGAAATGCGAAGCATTATATTTACCGTGAATTAAAGAAGACGCATATTTCAAATATAAAATAAAAACAATAAGATAATTGTACAGAGAATTTGCTCCATTATTTTTTCTTTCCGGTGATTCTTGATCGTAATTGCTATACGTAGGTACTGTTTAAATATCGCTGGACACATAAAAAGACTAAAGGCGATCGAACTTGGCTGTCTTATTAGCAAGAGAAATTTAATCCGCGAGGATCCGTCTTTGTCACGAGATAGTTTATTTCGGAACACGCAGGCAACGAGCCGAATCACGCGAAAGCGTCGTGCTGACCTTATGACGGAATTACGCACGATATCATTTATATTCGACGATTCGAGGCGAGGCAATTCGAGCATCAGAGATAAATGGGATTGTTCCATGTCCCTGGATATTATGGCAACCCTTATCTACGCTTTATATGACGTTGATTATTTATACGAAATTATTCCACTTCCCATTCCATAAAATAGAACATTAAACTTAAATAACATGCGAAAATATGTAAAGCGCTGAATGCTTGAATATTTATAAAACAATTAATTATATGATATATAATGGAAATATATTTTTATAGACAGACTTTTTGCATATATCAAATAAAATATTACAAGGATGAGAAGAGTACATTTATAATATTTTAGAACAAGCAGAAAATCTCATAAATCTTGTGTCTGAGTGCTCTAATTGCTAATCGTAATTTCTGTTGTACAGTTTATTATGTTCATATGGAAGGAACGTTCGCGTGGCGAGTCACACACCGGGGAATAATTAGACGCGTGCGTGACAAAGACCTCTTCTACCAGTTAAATGATCTTGATAAATACTGGCCGCGTGTACGATGGTTAAAAGTTGACGCTTGTCGCCACTTGTCCCGGACGCGATTTGCTGCGGCGACTATACGTGGTGAAAAACCACAACGAGACAAGTTAATGAGACGATAACTTTCGCGCGAACGAGAGAGAGAGAGAGAGAGAGAGAGAGAGAGAGACCGCTTATCGTAAAATATTAATTTGCCCGAAAACAATTATTTTGCTCTTTCTTAGCAGGTGCTATAGGTGAAAATAGAATTGCATTTCTCACTCTTGTTATTATTATCATTATTGTTAACGACACGACAACGCAAATTTCCGTTGTTTGTGCAAATGTTGCCAGAAAATTATGTGCCGCAATTACTATGATAATAAAATTATATCTCTCATTGAAGCTACCACTATTATCATTGTTAATGAGACAACAGTGCAAATTTCAGCCATATGGCAGGTATCATTATCATTGTTAACAGAATATAATGCAGCGAGTAATTACATCAGTCTACCTACGTGAGAAAAAAAATGAAACAGTAATTATATTAATCGTAATCGCGATAGTGGGAAATGCGGTTTGTATTCCATCACGTTATTATTGTCGCTATATTATAATTATATCCTCGAGTCGCGAATACGTCAAGAAAACGCTCTCCATCTAAAATTACTCGTTATTGGTCGTTGCATCGCGGAAAGCGCCGTTCACTTAACCTGAACACGAAGAAGAAGGTCCGCCACTTGCGCCGCCACGACGAAGACAGGCTGCACTTGTAAACTTAATTACTCGCGAGAGCCAGGCAGCACTTGAGGGAGGCCATCAACCAGGATGCGCAACGCGAGCCGACTGCTCGTAAAACTCGTAATCAAGCCTTATTAAAACCGTAGGGGCGTGAAGAGTAGAAGGGGAACGAGAGAAGGGCTGTTGCACAACTAGATTTAACCCTTTTAAGACCTTGGGAACATATTATGCTCCCAAAGAATGTTTAATGCGAAAAGTAATGCTTTCCTACATTACATACTTGCCGCTTCAATGAAATAATCCGATATATTATTTAAATTTCGGAAAGAAGATTATTTATTATTCATTTTTATTATTTCTTCTTATTATTTATTATTTTTAATTATTTATACGTATAAGCAAATTTAACTTGGTATCACGCTTTGCAATATTGTATGTGCTTATATTTGATCATTATATTTGCATATTATATTTGCTAAATTGCAATATACATTAAATCCCGATACACATTATGAAAATATCAAAGAAAAATATAAAAATATAATTTCAACGAAGGGAAATTTTTCAGAAAAATAGTTGCGCGCACATTTTAATATCGTCCGCATTATTCTCATCTAATGAGAAACTCTCCTCATCTAACCGAGCGAAAAATAGTGTTCGATGTCACATATATAATACCATATAGCCTATATATTGCAAAAAGTATAAATTAATAAAAGTATGATTGCAATTTATAAATATATTACGCAGTGTGTTGGCTCAATTCCCTTATAACTTTATACATCACCCAGAGAAGGCTGATAGAACATGCGTCTACAGCTACAATTTTAATATCCATCCTTCGTGTGGAATAATTTTCTAAGTTTGCTGTGTAAGTCCTTTTTATGTTCACGCAGAGTGTAAGAAACGAAATACAGCGATGAAAGATGTGTTTTCGCGGACGTTACGATCATCCACGGAGACTCATAATCCCGGTTCGTTGGAAGATCATAAAGTGGAATCAAGCGTAATTAAAACGTAACGTTCTGCCCGCGTTTGGCTTCCGGATAGTCAACTCCCGCGAGTATTAAGTGTTCAGTCGAGGTAAAGAGCAATGTTTTTTTTATGGGCTCTCGTAAAATTCGTTCTATGGCAATAAATATTCTTCGATCCGTTCGAACAAGTAGCGACGACCGTCGAAAGAACCGATCGGAGAGATCGCAGAAAGACAAATTAAAATGTGTTTACAATTTTTAATGATCGTTAAAGCAAAATGCTCAAGTTATAGCTTGTGAAACAAATATTGCAACATTGTGTATTTTTGCTCATATCGAATGTTTGAGATATTTCATTAACTTGATTGCCTTATTCTCGTTACTGACTTCATCACAATTTTCATCTCTAATATTATCATCATTATTGACTACTATTAAAGTTGGTTTTTTTCTCTTACAAATATTTGTTTCTAGTATTTTCAATTTGATAAAATTTCTAAATTCTTTTATTTCGAATCTCAGTCTTAATCAAGTATTATTTCTTTTCTCTGGACTAGCGACAATTGCGTTTTTTTAATTCTTCTGTTACTATAATTCGTACACAGAATGCAATTAATTTGCATATTATTATTTATCTTGATTTTTGTTTAATACAATATATTAGTAACTAATATATATTTTAGATTATTAAATTTTATTTACGTCATATATAATAGAATAATAAGTGTGTATACGCTTGTAAAACTAGAACAACAATTTTTCATGTCGCCTGTATTGATATTTGTAAACGCGAAAAAAAACCATAACCGAAAAAAATCTCGCAACCCGCGAAGTGCGGAAATGAAATGTCGGGTTTGTAGTTGGTAGTTGTTGAACAAACATTGAGAATAACGAGCGGTGTCTGAACGATACGCGATATGTGTATAAAAAACGACGTATCCAGAAAACCGGACGTAATAGTCGATCGACGAAAATCGTTACAAAGTATCTTATTGTTGCTGGCGTAGAAACAAGATTACAATTAGTGATAAATCTTTTTAACGAGTCTGCATGTTATATACCTAAATAATAAAAAAAGAAATTCGCGCTGAGGGATATAAATCTTTTGCCCGCAATAACAATACTCGTTGAAGATTTCCCAAAACTTTGATCATTTTCAACAACTTTTATTTATGTTTGGCCGAAGAAAAAGAGAGAGAGAAAGAGAGAGAGAAAATATGTATAAAAATCTTCAAAACTACAACTACCTAACGATATACGGAACATTCTGTCGAGTAGACTAGCCGAGAATTTCAATGTTTCGGGCTGAAGGTTTCTCGTCTTCCTTCTTCTCACTCGTCCCATTCAACAACGCTCGTCCTCTTTCTCTCTTCATTCTTCTTGCATTCTCTTCCAACCCTCGCCTCTCTCTCTCTCTCCATCCGTCTCTCTTCCACTCTCGTGCACCAGTCCGGTAATCCAGGAATAATGAACAGCCAGCTGTCACTCGCAATACCCGCCCTTCCAGCAAATACGACCCTCTACGAGTTTGCGCAACTTCTGGCCTGGCTGTTTTCTGATGGAAAGTGTGTATGTGAGAGAGAGAGAGAAAATGGAGAAAAAAAATGAGAGAAAGGGCTGCGAGTTAGAAGAACTATATTAAGAAAAAAATGCTGACTCGGCACATGCGGAAATACAATTTGCCTCGCATAGACTCGTCAAGCATCTGCGATCGCGCAGTTATTCCATCGCGATGATGATTTACACTCTACTCGCGACAACGAGAGTTGTCCGACATGATCGCGCGCACGGGGGTTTCTAAAAGCCTTGTCGTTAATTATGCTCGGGAATCGATACGGTAGCAGAACAAACGCGAATAATAAATCACTCGCAAATCCGGCTTAATCGTACGCGACGTATGGCAATTCGATAATAAATGGAAATAGCATGCGTAGTTGTGGGCCACAACGCGCCGACGCTCTATTGCAAAATATCAAGTATCGGGAAAATCCAATCCCGCGGGGATGCAGTCCTATAAGCTGGAAATGATTGAACAGCGGTCGTATATTGCTTTCATTCGGAGGGAGAACGCGTCACAGACAGTTAGGCATCGCTCCGAAACTACTCGCCAAATTCATCGTAATGAAACGATGATGTGCGGTAGAATCGAGGATAGAATGATGACGAAAGATGGGATATATCTGTGCGAGATGAAAAGAAAACGAGGATGCATTGTAAGTCGCACGTTTTTGTCCCAACGTTCGCAAATTCTAGATGAATCTGAAATCGATCTCTCCTCGTTGAATTTCTTTTTTAACAATATTTGATTGGAATATTTTGATGATGCATATATTATATATATATATATTTTTTTTCCATCGTTTTTTTCATATTTTTGTACAATCTTTTTAATCTATAAAATCTCCTATAAAATTTGTCATTTTTTTATATGAAAGGACTGAAAATCGGTTTTGGCAAAAAATCCGGTGTTTTCACGCCCGATCCAGTGGACCAATAATAGATCTACTTTGAACAATAGATAAATCCCGGTTGGTTGTGATCGGTACACACAGCGTGCCGGAAATTGTTCCGCTGGATTCGCGAGTTAAACGAATTACGTCGGAATAACTACACGTCGAAAAGAGCCGGTAATTATTTCAGCGGAAGAACCAATCGGACGAAAAGCGAGATAAATCACGCGGCGTCACGAGGCTAAAGGGCTCGATGTGCAGCGACAAAAAGAACGCTCGCGCGTGCATAGACGACGAGGGGGTGGATGTGTTCCGCTTGTTTACCCCCTTTCCAACCCGTTCCTTTTCATTCGCGTCGCTCGCTTCGATATTCCCGACGACGGATGACTCTGCCCTTTCTGCGCTTGACACAGATGCGCGACCGACACACTTTTAATTCTCTTTTAATCCCCCGGTTATTGCTACCCCCTTTTCCCGGCGCGCGCCACGCCGGCGACGGACCTCCGCCATTCATCTTCCCTGTATTCCGAACGCTCGACTCCGTGTATGACTCCGCGAGGAAATGAATAATGGCCGGTGCTAGACGAGCATCGGCGCATAATGGAGTCATTGGTTGCCGCGGCGATTGCTACAGGTGCTCACGAGCTCTCCTCTCTGCTCTCTTATTCATAATACACCGTAACGAGTATTGTCCCGGCTCGTGTCACGTATTACGCGAAGGCATTCAAGCTTTCAACCCAAATACTGGAACGCAGATGCTGGAAGCTAAACTGAGAATAATGACGGTTGTTACCGCATAGAGAAGACTATAATGGTATTTTAGTTACATAGTACGTAGTCATTAGAAATTAAAGGGTTGAATGAGGATTCGGAAAAGCTAACAAGCGAGGCATCTGAATTAATTTCAACGGAGATTACGTTTAATCTCTCATCACGAGATACGTGAGGCAGAGGAAGCCTTACATGCGTCGAAGAATTAATGATCATTTCTTTCTTGATATATTGTTAGCTCGAAACTATATTTATAAATTACAATTCACGAGTTTTATTTTGCAACAGTATAAAAACTTGAAAATTTATAATATTCCGAGACAGAAATAGGATTCAACGATAACGTATCGAATTTATTGCAACAATATAAATTTATTTTCTAAATAGTGATTTCACAAAGATCTTTGTATTTTTTTCGAAAAGTATGATACACGACTTTACATGTCAGTCATCTAACAGAATTATAAAGGATTTTGTTATTTCTGACTTGTAAGATAAATCGATTTCAAATACGTTGAGAAATTTGTAATGAAAAATGCGCAACTTTTAAGTCGCTTTGGTAAATCATTATTAACCTGCTTTCAACTTTTCCATTCTATGGTATTAATTACACGCATTTGGCGTGGTCGCGTGTAATCTACCCTCAAAACAACTAACAGGAATTAGGCCATGTATAGGGATTCACACGTTTGACAGAACGAGGCGTTTAAATATGAAATGCGTTCGGTCAAGTATGCCAATCATCAGGACACTAGAATATGTGCGAGAATATGTGCGTTCATAAATGAGTTCGCTTTATCGAGATGTTATCAGCGACATGAACGAGAAAAGGAAGGTGAAAGCAGAGAGAGAGAAAGAGAGAGATATCGAACAAGGTGGAGCTTCATTTCATTTTCGCACATGAAATTTTCAATTTTTATCGCTGCCTCATTTTTCGCGAACTGGTCGTTATATTTGTTGCTGTGTTCTTTTTAAAACAAATTGCATTTCGTCGACTTCATCGGATGATGTTATTTAAATTTATGGAATGCGCTTTAGTATACGACGGAAAACTACTCGGGTCACCGACTCGCGAGTTCTGTATATATAAAATAATATTGCAAAATGCGTCAATGTTCTTCGGGTTAAAACGAACAGATATTTCAAATATTGTATCTTTTGTTTCCTTTTTATTTCAAAATTCATGATTTTTCATAAAAATTCTTCAAAGTCCAGTGAAACCACCGCAAACATTTTTTTTGAAGTTTTTTGACCAGAGTTGTTATACTCAAAACAATGCACACATCAAAAATTTAAATCAAAGAAAAAGCAGCTGAATAACAAAAGATGAAAGGTTTTTAGATTAACTAAAATACAATTTATTGAAATAAAATTTTTAAATATATTTAAAAATACTTTTCACCGAGTGTATAAAAATATTTGTGCAAAGCATAAAATTATATTATTATAAACATTGTGATTAATTCAACAATTATATCGGACTTTCCGCTAAATGCTGGAAAATATGCTTTCCTTTTCGCGATCACTCCGCGGATATTGCGAGTCATCAGAGATTTATTCCGGAGCACTGAGAATTACTTACGGCTCTTAAATTAGCTATTGGAGAAACGTTAGAGTGAAGAAGAGAGGAAGGAGAGGATGCAAACGCGAACGACATTCCCGATAACGATGCCTCTGTCGACGCGCGGAAATCCCGATGTAACTGCGCCGGAAGCGCACTCGCGCTCTCGCAACCGCGGTGTCCCGGAGATTAATGAATATTCATTGTTTCGTAACTCAAACTTGACGAGAGACGCATCCAGCGGCAACTTGGATATCTGGAATGCGACGTTTGTACGACATTTCTCTCGCTCTTTCTCTGTCTCTCTCTCTCTCTCTCTCTCTCTTCCTCTTTCCTTTGTTTCTCTCCCATAAATTACTGAAAACTATTCAAGCCGAAAGATTTTTGATCAAATGTCACTGCACAATAATCTAGTATTTTTATTTTAAAACATTGTTATGTTTCCTTGTTAAAGATATTTACTATACATAATGATGTTTCAAATTTTAATGAAGTTTTAAGGAGAATTACCTCATAATCGCGCAAATATTTAACATACCGTATATCAAAGACGAATAATAGATATACATGTTATTTTGCTTTATTATTCTTCAAAAATGATTTGCAGCAATCTGTAACGCGATACAACGTTTGAAATTAATACAATATACAAAAGAGCGCATGTAGAGTATGTGTTACTTTAAAGTTTCAAAGGGTAACCTGACGACTCCCTTCTATTACAAGCGCATTTCTATCCACTTTGATAATGTACAACCGCGTTTCGCCCGTCGATCATTCTCCTTCCGTTCAGCGCTCGCTTCGTGCAAGCCACGCCACGGGAGTTACAGCTCGAAATTCATGCATCTGGAACGACCGCGCCTCGAGGGTGTACAAGGTTGCAAGAGAAGAGAGAGAAATCAAAGAGAAAGAGAGAGAGAGAGATGCGCGTGATGCGGAACGATGGCGTCGACGTCAACGACGACGACGACGACGACGACGACGACGACGACTCGAAAGAGAGCCACTTACGTTTGAATTTTAAATTCTTCCCTACGGACGAAAGATTTTCCGATGACGGAGAATGAGAGACGGAAGTGTACGGTGTTGAAAAGATAGAAACACCTAAGCGAGAGAGATTAAAGTCGTCGAAGCACAAACGAGTCGAAGGGGTCAAGTTGCCTCTGATGAGATCAGCATTTTAAAGACCAGCGTAACACAAATGGAGAGGGAGGAAAATGTAAGAAAGTAAAAAAAAAAAAATAGAGCGAAGAAAAAGAAGTGAAACGCACGAGACACTTTGCGTATTTCACGCTTGGATGATGAACCGGGTCCACTCGTCTTTCTCCTTCTCCCGTAGCTGCGGGATATCGCGATTTTCCGTCCCGAAAGACGAATTTACCTTCTTCTTAACGCGCAATTACCATTCGCATTCTTATCTTTACGAAGTCTTGTGCGATAAGGAGTCTTACCTTGACAAATGGTTTGTATATAGAGGACCTTTCGTTGGAATTGCTTCAAACTTCGTGATGTTGTTCTTTGACAAATGTCGAGGCGGAGAAATTCGGCCAAATTAAACTTTAGAGATGCAGATAGACAACAGCATGTTTTGTTTATTTTCAACAGAATCTTAATTAAAAATTTAGTCATCAAGCATAGTATTCTTTCGCAACGTTGAAAGCTCAAATGATTTTTTCACATTTTTTTTTAAGATACCTTTCCTCTTTCTCTTTCCTCTATCCGGATCTCTTTTCTCCTTTTCAACTTCGGCGAAAGCGCATCAACGAAGGTCGATTCTCGATTCAAAACGGATTCATAAAATCGCGAGGCCCAGGTTCAGGCCATTCAATCGCTCGCGGAAGTTGAGTCTCTGCGCGAACCGTAGGAGAGAGAGTCGAAGGAAAACGAATAGAATGGCGGCAAACGAGCGCGGGACGAAAAGCGCTTCCTTGCCCACGGAATCCGGGATTATCCGCGAGACGAAGCAGATTCGATAATAAGTATGTGCGCCTATACGAGGCCATTGTGCGCCGCGTTCGAAATCGACTCTATATGTTGCATAGAAAAGAAAGCGCAAGGGAGGAAATAAAAGAACAAAAACCGCTGAGCACCGTATCGATATCGTCCAATCGAGCGTGACGTCGATTCCTCTAAATGAGAGAGATTAATGGGGAGAAATAGAAATTATAAAGGATTCAGATAGTTTGTGAAAAGGTCCTTAAAATAAATATACGTTTGCAACGTGATAAAAAACGGTCGTGTTTAATTAAAGATCTAAATATTTTAGTAAAACTGATATCAATTCTTCGTAATAATTAATGATATTCAATATTTCTTATACTCTCACACTAAAAAAGGTAATTTGATTTCAGACAAAATATATTTCTGCGCTTTATTTCTATTTTATTTTAAGACATACATTTTTTAAACACACATATTTTAAATAAAAGTCTCTTATTCCACATAAAAATTATTAAAATGAAAAAAATATTTAAAAAATTCATTTACTATAAAAGCAAAATAAATTCAAAATCAAAATGTATATATATATATATATTTTATTGTATATGTGTATTATGTATAAAATATATTTTGCCTCTGATATATTTTTTAAATAAAATACACGAGTATCATTTTACACGAGACTCGCATAAAAATCCATTCGCAAACCCGAAGAAAAGATCGAGAATGCATTCAAGAATAAAAACTGGTAAAAATGGCGAAATGTCGGAATAGGTGAAAATTTCACGGCTGCCAGGCTCGCTCGAGATGCGGTTGTTTAAGTTAGCGAAGTCTGAATGAAGGACGAACGAAAGGCGACGGCGAAATAGCGCGGCCGAAGATGAAGCGCGGTTGAGGACGGAAGCAAAGTACCGAGAACAACGTGCGCGTTTCAATATTTTAGAGTCTTCGCCAACGTCGCCGCCGCGAAGGATTCTGCACTTGGAGTGTAGCGTCGTAATGTAGGTGACAATTGGAGCGTGTCGATACCGCTGCGCGCCCCGAGATTCCTATAATGGAATGGATAGAACGTCTCTCCCTATCCTCCAGATTCTGGTTTCCTTTTATACCGAGATTTGCCCCGGAGAACTTTACGCGTCGCGACGGAACCGTACCGGAAAATCGCTCGCCATCTTCTCGATAAAGATCAGCAACCGTGATCTTAACCCTTCCGTTACGTGTGGCGACGCTGTAGTCACCAGTCGTCAAGCGTGGTTCCCTCTAGTGCGATTGGTTAAACAGAAGACGATGATGAGGTGTCATGGAGATGACATTATGCATGAGGAATAAAAAATAAAAATCAATTAAAAAATAATATATAAAAAATGTTATATTTTTTAAAAGTAATATACATGTGCAATGGTATCGATATTAAAGATGATATAATAATGATATCAATGATATAGAAATGTTAATAATAATAATTTATAAATAGACAAGAGCACTCAAAAATAGATATATAATAGTGAAAATTATAAAAATTAAACTGAATCATTCCCTTTTCTCCTCAAATATATACAATGGAATATATTTAATGAGATAATTATATGAAATTATAATTATATAATCAACTATGTCATTTTATATGTTTTATACATTAAAGTATTTTTAAGTATAAGATAATAATGCGGTAGATAATATAAGCAGATAGTATTTTTGTATGACGTAAACTATAAAATAATGATAGTTATAAACTCGCAGAGAGAAGACCAATAGAAGTGAAACACGCGAGAAAGTGAATAGAAAATACAGTTTTATAGGCTGCTGTAAAATTTTATAAAGTAAAATAGTCTAAGCGTAATTTTATTATAGTAGTAATATTTTAGATACAAGTGTGTACAAAGAGTTATATCGCGATATATACATCAGCAGTGGAAAGAGAACGAAATTAGTCAGACGCGTGATACAGCTTATACTCGACGATCGGATCTAGCAATCAATGACGAGGAAAAATGCTGAATTCGTGACAAATGGACCGTTTCCGGTAATCCCAGGATGAGAAAGACCTGATAAGACCGGGTCGGCCAAAACCGATGGCACATTCAAGCGTACTCGACGCTCTACCGCGCGCGCATTTGTGATCCTTTACGTAACTTCCTCGAACCATCCATCGTTCAGAAGTTTCCAGGTCGTGGCTGGACGAGTTTTCCTCCGAGAACTTTTCGAAACTCGCAACAACGCGCGAAACCTTCCGATATGCCGTCGGCAAGCAAAGAAGATACCCGGACGCCATTGCTGCTGGTCGTTCCCAAAAGACGCAGCCGTCGGAGTTTCTTCGCTCGACTGAAATCCGCTCGAGAGGAAAAAATTTCTCGTTGAAATATTTTCCAAAAGAGTCGCGATACATCACTTTTCAAAATTAAATATTCATTTCACGCGTATCTCACTACAATTAAGTAGAAATAATCGAGACAGAAGCTCTCATTGTAGGAATTCATTAAATAATTCACAAATGTTTAACGTACGAGAAATTTTGACAGTTAGTTATAATATTAAAATTTATCCACGCTATTATCACGTGATTGATATATTCAAATAGAATCATAGATATAATATTTAAATATATACTAATAATTTCCTTAATCAATATAAACGCAATATATCAATTAAACATTAGTAGAATAGTAGTAATAATAGAAAGTTCGATTCGTGACAAATATTCCTGAGGGAAATTCTGAAATTGTAATTCGGCACATCAAGGATTAGGCACGCGCGTTATTACGTGGGCGTTTCGAATCTTCTAATCAGAAAGCGACAGAACTTCCATCGGGAGATCAATCCAGCTTTTCCGCACGAGCAGAAGCTTCATAGCTTCTGAAGACTCGTGAATAGCGCGCGCCGTGATCTTGCAAGTTCCCGTACATATTCTGCACTCTCCACAAGCGAGGACGATGGAAGGGAAACTATCTCGGACCGGTCTGGAACTTTCCGCGAAGGCGCAGCAACTATTCGAAACGGATTCATACGCACCTGGAAGTTGCTCCAGATTCGCCGCGCGTGTCATGCGAATCGCTTCGTGCTTTCGAGAAACGCGAGATTCGCGCTCGCCCGTGCAAGACGTGAGAAAGAGATGGGGAAAGAGAGGGAGGGAAACCTTACTGGCTGAGTTCCGGGCGCCGCCTGATGCCGGATTACATCAAACTGGCATAACACACATCCGCCTCGGCTAGCTGACTGGCGAACTTGCCGCTCTTGAGACTTCACCCGGAAATTCTCCTCGTTCGTTCGAGAGGAAACGTGGCTAGGGTAATTGCATCTATCCAAGCATGCCGTCAGAGACGGCAGATTGCGGACTTGGCCAACTTTGGACCACGATGACGCGAGACTCGTTCGTTGTTTCTCTTCTCCTCTCTTTTTTTTTATCACAGATCATGTAATCAAAGTTAGCGGCAATTCTCATGTCAATTCGACGAAAAATCAGAAAAGGCTTGTTAGTCACACGATTACTGATTGTCAAAGAAATAACAAAGAAATTCAAAATATGATTGAAAAAAAATTGAATCTGTTTTTCTGAATAATTAATGAAAAAATCGCATCTATATATATTTTTAAAAATCGTCACGTTTGAGAGATCATATTCTCGTAAGAAGAATCGAGGGTTGAAATTTTCTGTAAATTAAAATGAATTATATAGAGATTAAGCGAGACAAGAGATAAGTCGACGAGAATCGTCCGATCGATCGACCGTTTTTCGACGGAAGGACAGTTCACAATTTGTCGACATATTCCGAGTCTTCCCTCTATTTCTACTTCGTGGAAGACATTCCGATTTCCATAAGCGACGTCCGGCGGAGACGTTTAAACGACGCCAGGCCAAACGCGGGTAATCCACCGTCAAAGCGCACGCGAGCACACGATCCAATAAACGATCGACAGTGGAGCTGTCCCTTTGACGTGTATGTTCATACATGGCTAAGCGGAGTCCTCCTTTTGGAGCATGGTCACCGGGAGGACCGACTTGTCGTCGGACAAGTAAGAACACACAGGTCAGTGTATAACACATACGTGTCGCGAAACACACGTGTACGTATGTACAGTCATGTCAAGCCTAAGAACGCACACAGCAATGTGATCGCAACTTATGAGCATTCCCGTACATTCACCACCGTTCAACGAGAATAGGTGCACATGTGCGGGCCACGTGTACAAACACACGCTATAAGCTCTCATTCCTCCTTATCATCCCACACAAACGTAGACTACTGCACGGGGAGGAAAGCTCGTGGAGGGAAAATCCTTTGGCCAGCGAAGCTTGGATAATCGCGCTCCGAGCTATAGACGTGCTTCTCTTCGTCGCGGTAAGGACGCCGACGAGGAGAAGGAAAAGAGGATAGGAAGACGACCGAGAGAAAGGGGGAAGAGAGAAGGAAAAGCTCGCTTTGCTGCAATCGCAGCCTGCCCATCCACGTGGAAATCATAGCTCGCTGCGGGAGCCATCGGGACTCGAAATTGTCCGGAAACGTTTGCCGGGCTGTTCTCGGCGGAGTCTTCTTTCCTCCCTCCATAGCGTAGAGCGGGAAAGGATAGGACGCGACAGCCAGCCGACTGCCTCTTCGGGGATTTGGGCGTAAAGAGATCTCCCGGAAGATTGTCTGAGGATCTCTTTATAATTCGATGGCAACGCTCGAGCAGACGTGTAACGTCAATCGAACGCAGATCGAAAGCGGACGTGTTTAAAAGAAATGTTACGATCACGGAGGAAGAAGCTTCCGAGGTATTGCCATTGGAAGAATTAGCGTCGATATTGTCAAAAATGCGTTTTTATGCTTCAGTCGTATTCGGTTCATTCCGGAGCTCGGGAAAAGTAAATTAATAGTTGCATAATAGACTTTTATAATGGAGCAAAACACTTTTTGATAGAAAAGCTTCTTGAAAAATATTAAATTAATTACTGAAGTTAATCAAGCTTGTTCAAGTATTTATACATATATAGAGTTTGTGTTCAAAATTTAAATCTTGATCTTTCAACAGAATATGAATAGAAAAAGCTGTATGATGTTAAAAAAAAAATAAACGTAACATTAGTAACATAATTTATTATTCGAAATCGAAAATGGCAGACATAGAAGGAAGACGTTCTCAAAATGCGTTTCAAAAAGAAAATAAAAATGTATGCATATATATGTTCTCTCCCGATCAACGGACGCGCATAGCCTGGCCCGATCGAAAAATATCAAATGCGACGTAATAAATATCCTTGTCGCTTCCGCGCGTATTTCGTCTGAAATTTCTCACGGTATGTCTACGGGAAAATCCGAGAATGATCCCCTTAGGGGTCAGGGACCCGGGCGCGGAAGTGCCATATCGCGGAATCTGCCGACGAGCAGCAGCAGCAGCAGCAACAGCCGAGCGCGAGGTTTGAGGTTCGTAGAGGTTCTCGTCGTACAAGGATGGTATTGGATGTCATCACGAGAGAGATTACGGGCTTTGAAAGAGCTCCCTATCTCACTTCCACTTCCATTCATCCCTCTTTCTCCATCCACCATCGTCCCACGCGCGCGTCGCTATTTCAGTTACTCCTACCATCCTTCGTCATTCGTTGTGCGATGTGCGACGCACATTCGAGAAAGGAGAGAGAAAGAGAGAGAGGAGAATCTCTATCCCTCTCGATCCCATCCACCAACTCTCACGGGATAGAAAGAAGAACCCCCCGTGGCACTGAAGGGAGAGCTCTCATATCCCATTTGCCCCTATTTTTCATAAGCGATATTAGAATCTATCATCGAAGAGGCCCGAGCACAGGCAGCTCTAGGATCGAGAGAGCTATAGAAAAGGTGGTAGGTACCGATAAAAAAGATAGAGGGACTCTTCCGATTATCGGGGAGGTGGGATACCGCGATCGCTGACGATTATCGACCCTATTGAAGCAGCGATGTGAATGGATCCAAACTCGCGAGATCGCAAGGCTATATGTGCTCTCTCTTTCTCTCTTTCTCGACGAGCGGAGTTCGAAAGAGAGGAAGGCTAAGGGAGTCGAGAGACCTGCCCTATATATTATCGCGGCCGCGCGATATTTCATTCACTGCGACCTCTCGATCTCCTCGGCCCTTCTCTCTGCTCAGTCGATTTTCAATTGGGCATGCGCTCCTCGCGCGATCTCAATAACATTCTCATCCCTCGTTCCTCCTTCTCGTCGTTATGACTAGCAAAGTGCCGCTAGTGGAAAAAAATTTCTTGCTCGCGCAAGCCTTGTCGGGGATCGAGAGCTTTTAATCCCGATGATTTTCTAATTCTATATCAAATATAGTAAGAACATAAAGAATAGAAAATAAAGATAGAGAAGTATGAGAATATATTTTCTATTTGAAATTCTTTGATATTTATATACCTACTGACAAGATTCTTTTATAATCGATTGGTTGTGCATTGGCGAATTGTTAATTCGCATTTATCTTACGACCGATTAGAAATTAATCTTCTTGCAAAAAAATATTTTTTTATTAATTTGTAATATTTATAAAAGTGTTCTATTAGATATTATTAGTAAATTGCCAAATTACTCATTAATCAATTCTGTGTTTTCTATGCAAAGTATTAAAAGTCAAATTACAATAAAAAAAGTCTAACAATAAGAGAGTACATTATCTTTCAAATGTAGGAAACGTTTAAAAACATTGTATAAAATTCCTAAATCACATGTTTAATCTCTTGAAGTTTTATGCACAATCATGATAAACTTTTTATTGATGTTCTCTATTTATTCTGTGCCAATCACGTTCCTTCGCATTTTGTGATAATTTCTCCTTTATAACTATTAATCCGTAAATTCGCAAAATACCGCCACGATTTGCATACGCAGTATATTTCGAATTTTGTATTATTTATCTTTCCTCGCATTCATCGCAGCTTTACCGTGATTACGGCCTCTCAACGGATCGTTAATTACCTCACCAACGAAATGGAAACATTATTGACTCGTTAAATAGGATAGTTTCGTAGAAATTTTCGGTACGTTTGTACGCAACAAAGTTATAACAAGTTCTCCACAATATATTTTTAAAAACAGAATAATATATATAAAAAAAAGTACTTACCTCTATGCCTATTAGTTTGCTTGTCGAACATCAGCATAGCATCTTCGATCTGGAATGTAAAGAAAATAATTTTGTTAGAGAAAGTCTACTTCAATTAAATATATAATTAAAAACCTTTAATCTCTAATTAATATTAATTCAATTAATTCAAAATTATACACACATGTATGTAGTACATGTGTATGTAATTTAATGTCAAATCGTTATTATTAGCAATTAGAAATTTAGGAAGCGAGAAAAATGGAATAGAATATTCGGCATAAAATTATTTCACAAAGCATTAAATTTGATATAAAGTAATGTTTCAAAACGACAATAAATCGATTCTGATGTTTATTTACACAGCAACGTACAACAGTGTTGCTGTGTATGCGAGATTGGTACATTGTTATTTTGCACGGCGAGACTTCAGTCGACAGATAGATATGAGTTACTCTGTATTTGCTATCCCTCACGTTCTCTACAAACAATTAGCGATTATCATATAAACTATATAATTAACTGCACAATGAAAAATTCGTGATAAGCAGTTATTAACCGAAATAAATATTTGTCACACACAATTAATTTATTCGGAATAGAAATCGAAGCGATGCAAAAGTTCCGTTCTGACATACCTACAATTATTCTCTCAACACATACATAATTCATATATACTTTCTTACATTAAAATTTATCTCGCGTGACTTAATTAATCGAACGATTAAAATAACGGAGTGCTGTATCAACCGTTTATTAATATTTATTGATATTGATACATTAAACAAAATATTCTCAGCATATTTGTACTATATAATTATATATATAACGATATAATTATATTATACAACTATACAATATAAATAAACTACTTAGGCCAAGCTCACTAGAAGAGAGGTTAAACCCTCGTTTCCTAAATTGTCTAGGAAATGAGGGCTAGAGGACTATAATTATGTATGACATAATGTGCGCGTACATCGTCATAATCTCTGCTTCTATTAAATAGGGTTAGTCGTTCTTGAAATAATAATATAAAGAAATTTTAATAATGTTACAAATTAATGAATTTTACATAGAGATAAAATTTATTTAAAGTGATTGATTTTTAAGCGGTCCCTAGAACACCAAAGTCGAATGACGAATAAAATCCTTTGTATCTTTATGGGGACTAGTACGTGTCGTAAAGCACAGCTGACCAGAGATTTACGGAGCATGTTGCTGGGAAAGGCGAAGAAGGGGTGGCCAAAGAATGGCGGGGATGGATGGCTCTATATATGGCCAAAGCGCGAGCCCCGAAGAGGCTCCGTAGGAAGAGCTAGTAGGATTTATGGGACAAGAGAAACAATAGAGGATTACCCTCACTCCTTCGGCTGATCATTTCTTCTCGCTCTCTCGCACAGTCCAGTAACTATCGATAGTCCTGTAGCGTTAGAATCGCGCGGTTCTTTTCGTGACATTTGAATAACCTTGTGAAAATTTCGTGTATTAAATAGACGTTTTTTTTTTATTTTTAAAGAATGTATTTTGCGCAAAATATAAAGATCATTGTATCTTAAATGTTCTAACAATCAAATTTGACAAGACCAAACAAGAAAACAAAAAATAATATAAACAGCAATACAAATAATAGAACGGACCAAGATAGGAAAATCTACATTTACATCGATAAACATTCATTTTATTATCACGTAATTTGGAAACATTTGTTGAACATTTAAGATAAAAACAAGACTTAATTATGTACAGAAAATTAAATAAAAACCTACAAACTGCTCTGTATTTAGACATCAACAATCAATTTAATATTTGAATTAGTGATAGAAGCCAAACTGATCCAACTCAATTTCTTGTATAATTTTAAACAGCACTAATCATATATGTATCTTGATACCAAAATGAAGAGATCTATAGAATAGAATTAATTAATTTAATTTCCGAAAAGCTCAATTACTAGTTAAATGCATCAAATGTTAAAAAGGAGAAAAATAACAGTTCTCACGTTCTCATTCTATTTTCTCGTCAGCTAGTGTAATAAAATTTTAATGAATTTCATGTGACGATCCTGCCGTAGCGAGAAAGTCGCAGAAAAATGCCAAGGGAATCGGGTGTCTTAGTTGACATTTGTTGCGACTTTTATTTTTCGAGAGGTGATATGCCTTTTTACGAGAAGGTTGACGGCAACGGACAAAACGAGGGGATGGGCGGGCTTTTAATGAAAACGCAAGAAGCATCACGGCGTAAGACAAGAAGACTCTGCCATCGTTGCTTATGCTTTTTCACCCTCTCTTCTCATAAAATGCATGTCCTTTCATTATTCCTTAATGCTGCAGTCTTCCTTGCGGCTGTTATACTGATGTACTCTCGACGGTTGAATTAGTCTGACGATGAGTCGATGCTTGTAATGATTCTCGTATGACAATGATTTCGATCAAGAACGTGATTTTTTCATTCCATAATCACGAGATTTCCAGAGTTTCTCAACTCTGATAGTATTTTTATTTATTCACTTGGGATTATATTTATTAAATAATAGCTTATAAAGAAAAAAAAGATACATATACATATACAAATATATAAGGATTAATAGAAAATATAAAAAAACAAAAAATTTTACTGAATATTTTTCTGAATCTTTACCTCTATTTCAATAATTCGATAATTCATCAGCTTTCTTCATTATTGTAATGTATTATTAATGTAATATTAATCCTTAAGTCAAAATACAGATAAAATTAATTAATTTTCATCCAACGAAAACAATAATTATTTCAGTCATCGAAATGTGTTCGATAATGGTATTCTTCTTTTTTAGCGCGAGAGTCTTCGCAAACAAGCAGTCGTGAATTTCCTCCATTATCTCGAATAATTATCGCGAGTCGCAATGCAGTTTTGCGGGTTTCGTGTGTATCGTTACATTGCGAGTATCTATTCCCTGCTATGTAATATTCAGCGCTCGACGCATTATGCATCCACGTATTTACTTCATTAAAAATACATTGCCCGGATGTGTTTAATATTGATTCAATATAAATTAATATAATTATCGTACGCAGTGCATTACCAGTAACGTCCATGAGAGATAATCGAATATTATAGGAAACGCTTGTTATTCTACTGTCGTTTACGTGCAAGCTGATTTTACGCACGATAAATGCCTACATCTTTCCTCCAATAATTTTCTATATATTACGCTTTTTTTTAATAAAAAAAGATCTGAAGCGATTTTTCGGTACAATAAACATATTCCAGCATAATAAATAATGTAGATTTATATATTAGGAATAATAATAAATTTAATCGCGTATTATGGAAGATTGTTTAAGACATTTCAATTACAGTTAAAATCATATTTTATAAACGTATTAAAGAAAAGAATTGTAACTCTAATTTATATAATTTTATATTTATTTACTTTTGTTTCTAAATCGTAAATCATAAACGCTGAAAGTTTTCGAGCAAAGGGAATTTTTTATGCGACTAATTTTTTTTTTAAATTAGTTAGATAATTACGATACTTTTCGATACTCTTTTGAATTGGATTATTTGGATTTGTTTGCTCATATTAAACTATCTAATTCGCACAAGTACATTTCCTGGATATCAATTGACTTTTGACAAGTGAAATTAACATTCCGTTCGAGGGAATAATTTCGTCGAGGAAGACAAGAGAATTTGTTGAGTTCGCATGCAGAATGACATTCTGAAGACACGTCGGTGTAACCTTAAGGCGATAACGGAGGAATGTAACGCGAATTGGCCTTGTAACTTGCCAAAACTTTTTCCCTTTACGTGAGCTCAGAAAATACGTAATACGGAAAGGTTATCGAGGAGAGGGAGAAGAAGAGAAAGCGAAGGGAAGACAGGAGTCGTCCCCGGAGAGCAATCGAGTTCTGGTGAGTGGGCGAGACGTACCTTATTACAAGTTCGATTCCACCGGTGTTACAGCTCTCGGTGGACCAAGCTGTAGATTGCTGTCTTACTGCCCTCGCCCTTTATATCGCGAGTCCCTCCCTTTCGAGACAAGGCCGTGTCATTTTCTCGACACCCTACTACTAGATTCCTACAGTGCGAGTGTGTCGCTTCCGAACCTTTCCGTTTGACCAACTACTTTAAAAAAGACGCGCGTAAAAGTGATTTTCTACGATTTTCTTGTCGACAAAGTCCTTCGACTCTTAAAATATACCGTTTTATTTCATAAATATGAAGTAAAAAAATATATGTATGTACATATATTTATCGCGCGTTCAAATTATTATTGTCATAATCCGCTTCATTGATATTGCATTGTAAAATAACAGCTGCGGATGTGCAGCCGGCTCGAATTTCCGATGCGTGCAATTACGTGCAATAAAGAGATAGCCAAAATAACGTAGGTACTGAAAATGCTCATTTTTCCGCGCTAATGATTATTATTAATAAGCACTGTCGAGAAGGAAATGCAGCTGACTTTTTGCAATAAACGTGCAATACGAATAAAATTGCATCGCGCAAATATAAGAATAAATCGTTGAAATGTCGAAATGATAAATTGATATATCACATTTACTCATGTGCATAAATATTTTCGTTCTTGTTCTCTCAGGAGGATATTTTTAGGCTTTTATTTCCCTCCAAAATATTGTAAGAAGCGTTTGAAAAAAAAAGAAAATACTCGCTACTGTTGCCAATAACGCCGCTCGGCAAACTTTACAGTCTCTATTTGCAATTCATCTGTTGATTTTATCCTACGTTTTCCATTGGATTTCGCTTCGCAACATTTTCCGGTTTGCCTTTACATTTTACGATAATCCCCGGGGACGCAGAGTAAAAAACTGTCATAGTTAAATATTTGCATTAAGAAGAGAACCATCAGAGAGAGCTAGCTAAGACAACCATTATGCGATTTATAGCGATAGCTCTAATTCGTCTTGTTAAAGTTTAAATTAGTTCCACCTCGTAATTTGGGACAACTGTTAAGTGTTTATAAAAAAAGGAACATAATTCATTTGTCACTCTTTTTCTCATTATCCACGTAATATCTGTCATAAAAAACTCTGAAGAATTTTGACTTTGGAAACCTTAAGGAGAAAACAGAGTTAGTGTCTAAAAAATGATGTTTAAAAATTTCTTGAAAAGTTCTCTCTCTTTCTCTTCTAGCGTGGTATGTCTATAAATCGAAATATCTGAAAATATGAGAGATATATTCGTGACAAATACGATTTATAAAGAAACTCAAGTTTTGAATCGGAAAAAGTAAACGATCCATCTTGAAGTGAGTAAACGCTCTCTCTCTCTCTCTCTCTCTCTCTCTTCGATCAATTCATCATATTACAAAACTCCACAATCCATGTATTCTGAACTCGCATGCTATGCGACTAAACTGCGAAATCTGCGCGTGAAAGCTAGAAGTTATCTCAATCGATCGCGACATCGAATCGAATGCAACGAGCCGAAACGGTGATTCCCATTTGAATTTGTTTCCTAGCTTCGCGATTCGCGTTGCAATACGATACGCGTATTCGAGTGCGCAAACGTGCATCCGCCATCCGAAGTGCCACTTCATGAAACTTATCACCAAAGTTCACAGAACCGGATACTTCGGTAACACGGGCTTCGGTGTGCTTAAATTCATTTTCGAACGCGGGGCATCGAGTTTCCACAAACCCCGTTTCTGCGTGCGGCTCTCGCATTGTGTGTGCGTGCGCGTGGGAGTGAATGTGTGCGCGTGTGGGCGTGCGCACCCTTTTTATTTTTGTTTCGCTTCTCCGTTCCTCGCTTGTCCCGAGCTCCCTTTTCGAAGATAAACGAGAACGAAGCGCACCCCCGCTTCGAGAACGCGCGCTCGACTCCATCGAGGTTTTATTTTTTTTCCGAGTTGATTAAAGCCCGCGCCGCGCGCGCGCGCGCGAGAGTTACAAAGTCGGATTCTATTACTTGTATATGCGGTAAAACAATTTACGGTCGCGGCTCATTTGCGGCAAAATTGCGGTTCGTGACGTCGTTGACGCACATTTTTAATTAATGCACTCATTGCGAAAATATATGTACGTACGTAAGTGCGGAAAATGCAGTTCGCGGGTTACTTTTTTTTAATTTTTTTAATATGCCTTCGTCATAGAAAAATATATATATTAATATGATATAAAATTCGCGCGCTCGTTGTATAAAATGGAATATCAAATCTCTCTTCGTCTCTCTCTCTCTCTCTCTCTCATTAATAGCCGAGAAGATTAATGATGCCACTTGAATGTCGCACTAAAGTTTCTAAAGTCGGCGCCGCGAAGTCCATTACATTTTACCACGTTACTCATTCAGAGTTAATATCCTAATCCGAGTATAGGAGGGAGCAGGGAAGCTATTTTGTTGCAATGTCACCAACTTAATCAACGTGTTTTCGACCGCTTCAATTTCACCGTCCGTGTTCCTCCGTGACTCATGCGATTTCGTTCGTTGGTCGCCCCGGGGCTGAATAATGATCCGGGAAGGGCGAGATAGAGGGCGAGGAACTTAAGTAGCTCGCGAGAAGCGGACACGCGGCGAGGGTCGGATCCGGTTATTCGACAACACGTAAGTCGACTCCGCCTATGTCGGTGTTTCCTCGGGACGAAAACTTCCCGGGAAAACTCCGAGCGCGCTTCTGACAAACAAATCGGCCGTCGGAGTTGCCGTCGCTTGCTGCTCGATACTTGATCGATATCGAGCCTCGGTCCCTCTCTCTTTTCGTATTCCGAAGGGATGATGCACGGAGTAGGTCGAGACTCGCAAGTGGAAAGGGCGGTTTTTCTCGCGGGGATAACTTTGGCGAAAAAAAGGAGAGAAATCTCCACTTTTTGGATCCTCGCGAACGAGAAGAGTCCCTCTTCCTTCAATGCGGAGGGATATATAGCACTTCTCTCTCTTGCCAACTCTCGGGGATAATAATGGTTCTCAGACCGCGACATCTGCTTGTTATTTTCAGATAAAATCGAGCCGCTTTACATACGCCATATCGTTGGAAAAATATCAATAACACGCTGCGGGCATATTAATATCGCCGAGAGAGAAAAAGTGAGTCCCTCTCTAGCAAGAGCATCAAATAAGTATCAACGTATCGGATAAATGTTTAGTATCGGAATCGCGGCGCGTTTCTCGCACGATCAAAACCACTCGATACGGCCATAAGTAATTGCGCGTTCGATATTCCTTTTTACGTATGTGGCATGAATATAGCGTACGACCTATGAATAACGGACGAACGTTCATGTTACATACGCTCGTCGCTAAATATGACCGTGTTCATATTCAACTCTAGATAAAACCCACGAGCAAACGACCGTACGTAGCGTTAAATGTCAAATGTGAATGCGATCTCATTTAGCACGCTAATTGTGAGGTACGAATGTGGGCCATAGACATTTTTTTCGATACAACTCCCTCTTTTATATTCATTGTACCCTATTCGTCATTCAATACAAACTCAATTTTAATTTATAGTTTTAACGTTTTTTTTTTTTTTTTTTATAAAATAAATACATATTTTCGTATTGTATATATTTTTTAAGCAATTTTTACAATTTTTTTATATTTGCTAGCTAAGATAATGATTGCGAATGACGATAATTTGTAAAATGCAAGATTATTACAAGTGTCAGATATTTCGCGCGAGAATTGTAGAGTCATTAATAATTGAGATTTATGCAATTATTCCGAAAGTTGATGTAAGTGTTCGAAACTGCGAGAGTTCGCGCTTGAAAAGACTTTGATTATTTCTCGTCTCCTTAAAGCTCGTCAAAGGTATTTTCGGCGTTCGTGATGCCATTCGGACAAGCATCGATTGCCTGCCAATGGTCGCTCCAAAGAAAGTACCATCTACCTAATCTCCGAACGAAGTAAGTTCGCTTTTCGCCCTCCGGTTACATCCTACCGACCTCTTTCTTACGCGAACGTCATTTGTAACTTCCAACCCTTTTCCTTTCAAATGCCGTAACATCCCGAGGATCGTTTTGCGCTCCTAAATCACATTCAAATACACGAAGAAACGCAGAAATATACCTTCTAACGTGAAAGAAAAGATTTCGATCAAAAATATTTTTATTTAGTAAGATTAATATAATTTATGCATACACATATATAGTATGCTATCACTTTGATTAATATCATTATTAGATAATATTGCGACATCTATTTAGCGATCTTTAATATCGCAAGTCGAAAGTTTTCTTACACGAGACATTTCTTATGAAACTCGCGTGTGAAAAATGTCCTTACGTAATCAAAAGATGTCTGTGTTCTGATCTAAAATTAAAAATCTGTTTTAACCTTGCAAAGAGAAAGAAATGAATGCTCAATGTTGCAGCGCGCGATAAGATTTAATATCGTGGCTTCTAGAACTGCTAAGAGACGAGATAAAAGCAATCTGTTCTCATCTATTTCAGAAGATATGCAAGTAGTAACAAAGCATTTTAGCCCGACCGACATGAAATAAAACCTTATTATCATATTTTGACGTATATATAGTATCATTTGGCGACTGTCATTTAATGTCCAGTTTTTTTTTGTGAAAAAATAAATATAGTAATAAGAATCTCAACTCCAGCTAAAACGAAATTAAATCTCTAATTAAATTAAATAATTCTACGTAAAACCACAAATGTATAAATGTTGGAATTAGAGTAAAACTTAATTTAAAAATGTGAGAGTTAATATTTTTTCTCAGCTACACATATATTTGCGCATGATCCAGAGGTTCGTTATTTTTATAAAATCCTTCATAAAGCGTGCACTTTTATTGATGCGCGCTATCAATTTCTCCAAACCTTTCAAGTACAATGAAAAACATTTTTTTATATTATAGGTGAAAATTGTTTGGTGTCAATTTTCCGATTGCAAACTGAAAAACACGCACGCCAATTTTTTGCGGTTCGACTAAACCCCCAGTTTTGAAGCGCGCCGAAACGTGCAATACGAGTACGCGATCGTCCATGGTCGCATTGTAAACATCGAAGATCAATTACTCCGACGATGACTGGCGATGAATAGTTCTGGCTTTTTATCCGTTTAGTCTCGCACAAAATTCATATTTCTCCTTTCGCGCGTGCACATCTATATAAACGCTCCGATCAGACATTTATACGTCACGTCGATGAAACCGGATGAGGCGATCACGAATTCCGTGTGTGTGTGTATGTGTGCTTGTGTCGATAATGAAAAGCATCGTAAATGCGAAACTTCCGTACGAGTTCGACGGTAGAGCTCACAAATCGTGATCGATCGCGGTCGAGCTGTGAACGGGCAAACATAACACATGATACTTCCGATCGCTGGACGAAATAACGGCCGACCGGAAGCTGCTCGTGCAAACAAATCGTTTACAGTCGGTACACTGAGACGCGCGTTTGTCGATGTGAAAAAAAACAAGCGGTCGCCCCCCTTTTTTCGTCCCTATTATTCTTTGACTCCCTCGTGCTTGTAGCGGCGTAATTTTCAACGCGATGCGTTTCGCACACGCGAATCGATCAATCGCGACGCACCACGTTTGCTGTCTACTACTATCATTGTACAATGTTTGCATCCGCACACAAGTGAAAACTGAATCGTGGGATACGGAAAATAATTTATTTGCCGGAAAAATAATTGGAGGTCCATTTACAAAACGCGATACGACCTCCTTCCTGCGCCCGCCCGTCAAACCTTTCGGCACCATCCTGCTTCCTCAACCAGGTACATAGGTAGATAGGTACCGGTTCGTGACCCGCGATGTGCCAGGTACGACTGGAGCCATCGCGGCCCGGCGGTATCAACGTTGGTATCTTATGTATTTCTCCGCGCCTTTTGCCTCCGCACGATAATTCATCGCGCTGCACGTTTCGATCGTGACGTCGGAGGTGGTACAGGTGGCAAATATATAGTAAGGCAATTCAAGTTTTACGGGATTCATAACATCTGCACTGAAAAAAAATTATCAAAATAATAAATATTTTTATTTCAATACTGCCTTATATAAATTATTTATTTGAAACAAATAAATATTTATCTGTTTTGAAAAGGATTTTCATAAATCAAATTAATATTTTTCAGATCAAATCAATATTATTAGTTTCAAGTAAATGATTTATTAGGCAGTATTGTGAAATAAATATTTTTTTCGAATTTAATAAATTTTTTTTCAGTGTGCAATACTTGCAATACTAAATATAATTATAGCAATCACTATAGGGAGGACACATGATTAAATAAAATTTTGTAGACAAAGATTTTTTATAATTAAACATATTTTTTTAATACTAAACTTTCTTCATAAATAGTGACTAAATAAAATAGAATCTGAATGTTTTTTTCCATCCTCTAATTTAAATATTGATACAAAACATATTTATTTATATATATAAATAAGAAAAAACAATCTCTTAATTTACGTGTTTATAAAAAAATATTATTTTTTAGATGTATTTTATTTATTTTTTACGAGATTCAGTTCTCGATCAATTTTCTCGAAAAAAGCTCATTTTAATAAGTATATTTTTGTTTTGCTATTTCTCTTTTCGCGTAAAGGAGAGATATCTGATAATGATTTCAGTTAGAATCAAATCAACATGCATATCCTTCGATCATTATCACTCACGCGTATAACATTTAATCAAGAGTTTATGTTATCGGATATCGTTTTCCGATTGACTATCTTGGATTAAATTCACAATGTAATAGAGAGTTCCAGTAGATACCTTTTGAGATATTCTGCATGCAAATTTCTATTTAACGATTCGTCAGTAACTCTTCGATATACACATACCTACATCTGTTTAATCACAATGAACAGTGATTCTTAATCATAATCAAGTGGACTTGTAAATCAAATGGAATTGCAAATTTACAATTAATTTTTTTAATTAACATTATTTTCTACAATAATATACAGTAAAAGTTTGACAAATTTTATTAATAAATTAATATACATTTTTTCAATTATTTTTTCCTTTGTATAAAATTCTATTATTTGTTTAATATAAACGCGAAAAATAAGAAAAAATGGAATTTCGTAATTAGATGATATTATAATCGATTTTATTTATGACACGAAAAGGAGAAAAATATCCATCCATAATTTGAATTAATCCATTGTATACTTTTTGGATTATTTTTGTCAAAAATATTGTAGGAAAGAGAAAAGTAACGACCGATACTGAATTTAAAAAAAAATACATGTGGGCATTCGCCCAACCAAACAAAATAATGCAGGCGCTATAACGTTTCTATTCGTTCGTAAAATGCACGTCCGACTATACCATTGTTTAAAAAATATGTGGCTGAACTGTATTGATAGTGCTTTTGTGCTGAATGAAAAATTGGTGCCAGATCATCACTCATTCAGAATCACTATTAATATTAGCAACGACTCTTTCACTGTTAATTAGTTTTTTCATCGTTATTAAAGCAGATTACAATAAAACGTAAATAAATTCTACAACATTTTATCCTGAAGATATGGTTCTATACTACATAATAAAATACATATTAAAAAATATAAAAAAATACAACACACATGGCTACTTAAAATATCTTGTTAGAATTAATTAGTAAAAGATTATTTGCATAGAATAAAATATTATAGATTTAAATTCATTCATGCAAACTTTTATATATAGATCTTAATTTGATTTATATAAAAATGATTCAATTTAAATGTCCTATAAAAATTGTAATTTTTTTCAGAATATAATTAGAAAATTCAAATTCGTATACAATCGCTGGACTTTGTGCCGATTAATTAGTTATGCGAAGAGTTTCGCTACGGTTTTGCAGGATTAGTTATGGACTTTGGAATAGGTGCGCATAGTGGACCGACGAAGCAGCGCGAGCACCGCTCACAAACTTCGGTAAACAGTTTAGCCAATGTATATTAAGACGCTAACTTTACCACCAATTTGCACAAAGTGCTCGTAAACTGAACTGGCGTACCACGTGCTGCGCGGCCTCCGGAACTACCGCGGCTGATTTCGTCGTGAGAGCTTCGACAAGATGCTGAGATGAGAACCACACGAGAACTCTTGGCTAAACCGTGATTAAAATTTTCATGTCTCAGCATTTTCTCGCAAGATTATCGTAAAACATTTCTATGTTATAATATATTTATCATAAACCAATTATTTTCTTTTTACCTAGGAGAGATTATAGTTTATATCTATATATATATATTACCATATTAAAAGAGTAAATTGCAGATGACATCAAGCTTTTTCATTAAACAGTTTTAAATTAATATCACGCATTAAGCAAATAATAGTAAATTTATCTTCTCTTTATGTGTATTTTTTCTGATAATATTATATTAATAAAAATTCGTGAAAAAATGTCACATGTGAATAAATTGAGTTTATTTGATCTGATATAATATGATTTTCATTTGCTGATTAATTTAGTTGGCACAAAAACGTACCTGAAAGATTTACATGTCTATAATAATAATTATATCGATATCTCACAGCAAAAGCCTCTCGTTATCTTCAATCCTTTTAAAAATAGAGAATACATGATCCATGATTTCTACTGAATCTGGTTAGGGTAAAGTAATGCTATAGCGTGATTATCTTCATTGTCACTACAGAGGTGTCGGTTTGACTCATTCCTGTGAAGGGGTCAGATATGGAAGTGACAGTTAGGGGGCTGCGTTCTGTAATCTTCAAGGGCTTCTTAATGCCATTACTTCTGATTTTGTCTCGACAGAAGTAGTGATATCTTTAGTTAGCTTATTCGTGTCTCTATTAAACGCGCATGGCGTAATAAACGCAATATATCTATCTCGTGTTTTTAATTTTTAAGAAAAAATTTAAATTTAATAATTTAAGTTTCTGTAATTTCTCGAAGAGAGATTTATTCATTAGGAGAGTTTTAAATTTTTATCCCACTTTTTTTGTAAAAATTATAATGCGGTGATGCGTTAGCAATTAATAAACAAAATAATGAGTATACGGAATCACGATGATCGCATTGTTTATCGAGTTTACGATGTAACAGCTTTAAGTAACCATCGTTATACTGAGTGTTTCGTAAAATTTACCTTAAACTTCGAGAGTATTATTCTCTGATGAATATGTAGGCGATTTCCGCTTAACAAAGAATCGATCGGATGCTATTTCTCTCTCTCTCTCTCCCCCTCTCTCTCTCTCTCTCTTTCTCTGGGCAACTTTTTAATTATAAAGTTTAAATATCCTGCTAATTAAGTCTCATATTAAACTTCTTAAAGCAAAATCCTCTTAAAGCTGACTAAAGAATAAGATTTTATCATACATTTGCAGGATTGAAGCTTAATTTCTATAGGAGGCTTTTTAATTTTCAAGCCTAATCAACGCTCTAATTATGCAGCAATTTCAATTTTTAAAAAGAAGCGATTTCGAGATGTCTCTCTCTCTCTCTCTCTCTTTCACGAAATACCCCTATGTGCTCGTTACATTCTAATCGATCGACGCCGAAGTCAAGACGATTCGGACAGGTCTTTTTTTCCGCGTTTTCATTTCCGAGCCAGAATGGTTTATTCAGTATACGTCAACCTCGTTTCGCGTTGGCCGTAAAAGGATAATCGCGTCCTTCCAGACCGATCCGCGCAGACATCCGGCTCGAGCGCGCATTCTTCGGGGTACGTAACATGAAGTATTCAACGTGCGACAGAGCCGTATGTCGGAGCATCGTCGCTTAAGTAAAGAGTATTACAGACACAAGGGCGTCTTGTCGAGGAAAATGCAAAAAAATGCACCTGCATCTTTTCAACTCTTGGAGAGAAAAGAACAAAAAAGATTTAATCGAAAACTACGGTTCTACGAAACTACGTTATGTAATTTATTGCTTATTTTAAATATAAATTTTCTACAATTTTTTTAAAAACGTGATTTTGATAAACTATAAATTTTAAAATAAATTGAACTTTTTCTGTGTTTATAATATGCGTAGAATTGATAAATTTTCAAATCTTTATTCGTCCAGATTTTCTCTTTCTCTTCTGCTTTTTATAAGCACTATTTTTTCCATTTTTAAATCTTTAATCCTTTCACGCCTCACTCTGTTTTTTGTTCTACTCTTCATAAACGTAGCTAAGTTTTATCAGGTTAATATCGGCCTTGCATGCTAGGTTCGAAGAGAATCGCTCGTAAAGTCAGCCTAAAGTCGCGACAGGTCAATAATTTGTAGCGCACGCGTTCCCCGGCTTGCATGTACATACGTACGTATGTATATGTGTGTGTATGTGTGTGTGTGTGTGTGTGTGCTGCTAGGAGCACCGTGACTTTGCATTAAGCACCAAGCTCAACCCGGCCGAGCGGAAACCAAGCCGCGCTAATAATGACAGCGATAGCAACGCGGGTCCTGTACGATCGTGGGTTTATAATTGAATGCGTGTACGCACGTGCACAAGCATATTTGCACTCTAGCTCGTCTAACCATAAGACCTCTGGTGTGTACTACCTTCATAGACAATCTCGGAGAACCTTCCCGACCGTTCTGATGATAAACGCTATCGTGACATTTTTTACTTGCCAAAAGGAAATAAATTAATCGCTTGTGACAATCATATCGCATAATAAAGATAAAAAAAGAGAACTTTATAAAAATGATATAATCTTATATGTTGGATATTACAAGAGGTATATTTAGATTTTCACGCAAAATATCATAACGCTTTTAATAAAACTTATTAATTAAAGCTTAAAAATTTGTAACTTTTTAATGAAAACAATTAGTTTTCTTCTTTCTCTATAATTTTTCATGAAATAAATACAAAGCAACAAATATACAGAAAGTATTAAAAATCATTTATTATTTTTCAATTATAAATTCTCTGAGACGCATTTAAAATTAATTTCGTTCTATTGAAAATGAATGAAAAATTTAATAATAAAAATATGAAATATTGAAATTCAAAGAATTTTAATGAAGAATTTTTAGAAGATTAAAAGAAAAAGAGAAGAAAAAATAGATAAATAAAATTCGTCGGATTTAATTACACCTTATTGTTTACCTTAATTTAGAATATTTAATGACAAAGATAGAAAACAAATTGCGAGTTTTGAACTTAGTTTGCTGTAACTAATAAAATATTTTCATATACAAGAGTTTCATTTTATTCAATCAAAAGTGAAAACGCCAACTAAGGATTTTCATATATCAAGAGATTATATAAATCAAAGAAAATACAAGAGGAGAATGAAGAAATTAATTTGATCAAAATAGCAGACAGTTCAGAATGTGTTACAGAAATAATTTCTTCGATATCTCAGCGTGTGCGATATATATCGATCTCCGCGAAGATGGTGAGAACGCGATATTCGAATTCCGGCGAGGCGGAACGAAAATGAGGGCAGCAAAAATTTAGAAAGAATAGATTATAGCGCAGGGTAAACGATCGGCGTATATAGGGGAGCAGTCGAGTATAAGTGGACTCCAGGGGGATGGTACAAACGGGAATTTAGTCTGGCTCTACACCTCATAAATTTGAGTTATTCTTGCGGCCTCGTTTTCTTTCCCTCTCCCCCTTTTCCACCCCCCGTGCTTCACCAAGCTTCGTTCCACCTTTGCTCCTTCCCAATCCGACTTTACCGCGTTCTTAAGGATTCTCCAGGAAGTGAGTTATTGTCGCCCTCGGCTCCGGCCTCGCAAAGGGCTCGCTTTTCTTCGGGAAAAATATTAGCAATGATACGCCCGATATTTCACACGCGGCTTCCGAGTAAAGAGGCACTGCGCGCGTTTTCGGCACATGAACGTCACTCTGTCGTAAACAACGAGAAACGTGACTGGAATATTTCTGAAAAGAAGAGAAAGTAATTCTGTGGATGTGTGTGTGTTGTGAAAATTTCTCAAGAATGATATAAGCATAATCTCGTATATGGTATGAGATTATTATACAAAGACTTTTATTCCAAAGCAATGTAGGAGTTTGATATAAAATTAATTAAATAAAGATTCAAAACCATGCAAAAATCCAATGCGTATACAGATAAATTCTTTACGTAAATATTGAATAATATTTATAAATTCAACAAAACAAAATATTAATTAAAATTATATTGTGCTGCTTCGTATTTAACAGATGACAGTTCAATATACGATGCTGAATATCTTTGACCATTAATTAAAGAGAAAAAAAATAATACAATTATAGTGTATATATAAAAATTGTGACTTTTATAAAAATAATTATAAATTAATAATAATAATATTAGCTAATAATTTATAAAAAGATGTTTGCAAGAACTAATTAAGACAGATTACAACGAGTTTAAACATGTTAACTAATCGTGCCAACGTGTAGACCGAGTAAATTATCTACTTGATCCAAGTAAATAGCACCTTGGGCTAATCATCTTGATCAAGCCACAGGTGATTGATTGAATTATATCTAATAATTTGGCTCGATTATTCGCCAAAATTCAACTCGGATGAAGAATATCGAAATGTAATAACATTTTATATATAAAATATCCGAGTTGACGATTCGTTTCTGAAAATCCTCGCGAATGCATAAAAAAAGGATAGAAACGAAGAGCGAGAGAGGAAATTTTCCTCTATCCGCGGGACAAACAAACCACTGGAAAAGGATTGCAATATTGAAAGCGTAAGAAGGTGTTTGCTGGAAAAGTACCTACGGTATAGGATTCCACTCGAGTGTTCTGTTCACCGATTGGTGGACAAACAGTTGCCGTTGACGAGGTAAGCGTAAGACGACAACGACGAGAACACGACGTCGACACGACTAAGAAGTACCTCTTGCTCCACCTCCTTCTCTTCTTCTTCTTCTTTTTTTCCCTTCTTTTTTTTCCAATCGGCGGAGAAGGCTAACTTCGTGCGACTAGCAGCATCTCGCGAATGCTACGGACTTTCTTTGGCAATCTTTTTAATTGTATTGTCGCGAAAGTCGGTGATAGAAAAGTTCGTCCGGCTGCTCGCTCGTAGAGAATCCGTTCTCTCGCCGATTCTTTCTCTCCACGTTTTCTACCTCTTCCTCTTTGAGTACTCCTCCATCGCGGCTTTTTCCGCTTTTCTCTTTACTTAGTTTTTACTTCTTATCCGAACTCGTACTAACTAGAGTAAACAGAGATACATAGAGAAATGTCCCGCTAATTTTCTGAGTGCATCCCACGAGATCCCATTTGTTGGTCGTCGTCATTATGAACTCTAGATTAGACACATCCCCAATGGCTTTGTAAATGGTGTAACGCAAGTGATGATAAATACTGTATAGTGAACTATTCAATATTATTTTGTTATGCATCAAAAATTAGTACGTAAAGCGTTATTAAAATAGAGTTTGAATAAATCTCGATTAATTATAATATTTTAGAGTAAAGGTGAAATAATAGATGTGTTTTCTGTAAAAGTCTTATTTTCGAAAACAATGATCTTTTAGTAAAATAGATATTTCGCGTAATTAATATTTTCTCTATCCAAAATAGATTTATCTACTTAAAGTATAAATTATATACGAGAGCAAAATATTATCGATCATGGTGTTTGCAGAAACAAAATATAGGTACAGCCAACAATTTAAATTTTAATCTTACTAATATTTTATGCAAATTGTTAATAGTTTCTATCAAGTCATCGTATATAAACCGGTTTTATAGTATCTACTTAAATGAGAGTGGCGCGTTCACATACACACTTACACACACACCCTGTATGCATTCCGGGGTTAATTCAGTTTATGTTCCCTACCTCGAAGTCTTTTCGAAGCTTCGCAATCTCCAAAAGTTTCGGTCGTGAAGTCGCGCGGGTTGTCGGGAATGATGGCAACAGAGTACAAGAGTGTCGGCTCGAAGAAGATGCAGACGCGAAACTGAGAAGAAACGGGAGGAGGAAGGCGAAGAGTTAGGCGAGGATGCTTTTATCCTCCCCACGGGCAACTATCCCCCTAACAACACCTGTATCTCGTCGACACCTGTAGCGCACCGACTCTCTTCGAAAGGAATGAGGGAAGGGGCTTGTCGAGCGAGGGATGAAGAGAATGGGCGAAGAAGGAAGAGAGGTATAATAAATTACGCGGCCACGAGCGCAGAAACAACGGGATAATAGTGGAATCGATGGATTATGTGATACACCGGAGAGAAAGAGAGAGGGCAAAGCGAAAAGCCATTCTTATACCTTTTTTCGATATCGCGTTTTTCTTGCGGTATCGCGGATACACGTCCTCGATCCTTTTCCTCCTCTCTCTTGTACGTGCACATTTCCCGACGATAAACGCGAAGCATGACACAGCTGTAACGTTCTCTCGCGTGTGCTCCGTTATGAAATTACATTTATAGAGAGCTCACTAGATTAAAGCGATTACATCGTTATTGGGTTTTCGCTAAAACGCGATAAACGCAAATTTCGCGAATTGCTTCGGGACCTCATTTATGAGAAATTCGCTTTAGCAATTTTCTGTACAGGTACGACTGACTGCATGAGATCGGATGGTAAATCGAATTTTTGCAATCAAGATATTGCTCTCCGAATCGTTCTTAATCACTTTATAATTCTTGCCATTTTCTATGGAAACAATTATTCTTGTATGATGTTTGACCTTTGTATTTCTTGCTTGAATTTTTAATTCCGATTTGACCTCAGTCTTCAGTTCAACTCGCGGTTTATTTTTTTATCTCATCAAATCTTTACACGATTAATAGTTGCTCGAGACTGTTTTGACAATGGTCTCTCTTTTGGAATAATTAAAAATTATTTTCAAAAACAAATTAATATTTTTCCAACTTTCACGGGCAGTTTGGAAAGCAAAATGTGCATCAGATAAAAAAACAGCTTCGAATCGTTCGATTTAAAAATGGATATCGATTTCGCGAAAAACATCAATGGAGATAATACTCGACGGGTGCGAACGATAGAGCATGCAAGAGCGATGCACGAGATGTGGGTTGAAAGAAATATTTTTTTATTTCATCAAATCTTTTAATGATTAATAGTTGCTCGAGACTGTTTTGACAATGGTCTCTCTTTTAGGATATTTAAAAATTTTTGCATTATTTTCAAAAACAAATTACCATTTTTCCAACTTTCACGGGCAGTTTGGAAAGCAAAATGTGCATTAGATGTAGAATCATCTTCGAATCGTTCGATTTAAAAATGGAGAAAAAGTGGATATCGATTTCGCGAAAAACATCAATGGTTTTGACAATGGTCTCTCTTTTGGAATATTAAAAAATTTTTGCATTATTTTAAAAAACAAATTACCATTTTTCCAACTTTCACGGGCAGTTTGGAAAGCAAAATGTGCATCAGATATAAGATCATCTTCGAATCGTTCGATTTAAAAATAAATATCGATTTCGCGAAAAACATCAATGGAGATAATACTCGACGGGTGCGAACGATAGAGCATGCAAGAGCGATGCACGATATGTGGGTTGAAAGAAAGAGGAAAAGAGAGCGCGAGAGAGAGAGAGAGAGAGGATACATTGGACGGTCGCCGCAACATACGTCGAAAACAGAGTAACAAATCATAAGCGGGTATACGGCGGTGCCAGTGACCATTGGCCGCAACGAATAATAGACGGGTATAGCCGATGTCGAGTATCGATACGTCGGACAATCGAAATGAAGGGCTGCACACGGACCGTGAAAGCGGAGCTGGTAACCATCCCCCGACGGACGAAGCGGCAGGGTTGGGATAGCTGTCCCCCTCGATACCAACCAACCCCCCCCCCCTTTACCTCGCTATCGACCCCCCACGTTCCACCCACATGGGACGCGATTCGATTGCGAAGCGCTATCCGTACCGACCTTCTCTATCAGTTAGTAACCATCTCTTGCCAATTCCCTTGCTCGCTCGTATTTCGCTTTTTTTTTTTTTACCCTCTTCCTCACGAATGTGTTCTCTAAAGGGTGTTCCCGACTTATCGCGTAACCTTTATCACAGATAGTATAAGGACGGAGCTGAGTAGAAGTGCGTTGCGGAGCCGAGATACTTTCGGATAAAATAATCGTGTATCTCAATTATATCTTAACCCTCGGTTACCTCTCTGGGTTACGTTAACCCATATCGAAAATGATTTTTTCGGAATTTTAGAAGATCGCTTTTTATTTTTTCTCAAATATCTCGAGTATCGATTGAAAAAAAAAAATACTTCAAAATCGCTTCATTAGATCCAGAAATATAAACAAAAGAAGAGACTCTGGGTTACTCTAACCCATTAAAATCCCAAATCTCGGTCTTAATCTCGTGGTGATTTATACAACAAACTTGTATATTCAACTCGGCTTATCGATCTTTCGCTCTCTCTCTCTCTCCGGAATTCCCTTAATCCTTATAAAATAATAACGGTAGAATATTATGATAAACGATATATTAAGATAAACGATCCGGACCATAAGGTGACTCGCGGAAACTCGCGGTACTTTACTCCCGAAATACCGTATTCCGGTATACGGCGTGATAAAAATCATGTCGAGTGCAAGGAGAGTTAATATCGCATCACGGGCTCATATATGCGCGCCGGAATATGCAGATGTTGCACATCGGGCGGGAATTGCGAGCATAACCTTGGTCGGCTACGTCGACGGCGGAGAGTCTAGCGGGAGCGATTTCCCGCGGAACCGGTTATATACATGTCATTCGTTGCATGATTAATCGTTTAATTAGCGGCAGTGTTATGGCAGCACGGTTCCAGTCCTCCATCCCCTTCTGCCGGGTTGCAGAGCGCAGCCACCGTGTCACCAGCGGAGCATCCCCCATGCCGAAGGGAGGGTGGCCGGGGCTGGCTGGGTTCTCGAACTGACTATTAATCGTACCGCGACGGCTATAGTCGCTTCCGGACCGGAAGTTTCGCCCGCGTGAACGTAGGCAACGAACTTTCCCGAGAGAGGAAACGCCTCGCGCCGAGGAAGCCGATGAGCGGAGAACGGGGATTTATAGTCATCCTGTGCGGAGTATATAGCGTTAGGTGCGCTTTTCTTTCTCCGTTCTACAATGTGGAGACCGTTATCGGTAATATACTTCGTCCCGCGTACTTTTGTTCCCCGTAGTAGTCGCAACGAGAACTAGAATTCCCGACAATAGATTATCCAGTTGTACTTTGGAACATTAAACATAAATATCACTTATTGCGTAATGTATATATAAGTTCAATGCATTAAATCTGGAATTGTTTCACCAATATCTTAAAAAACCAGCGAATTTAATTAAACCTACCCTCTCAAAAATGATGTATAAAAAAAAAAGAGCTCTGAAAAGTAATCCGAAATTCTCACGTCGAACGGAGCTTTCCTCGATAACGCTTAACATCGCCCAGTAATCCACGAGACAATTTACCAACTTCCAAGAACAACATAATTATTTACGCAAGCTTAAGAGCTCGCTGCTCGACGAAAGTGATCGCGCGCGACGATGAAATGGAGGAAGATTTCGAAACTAGAGAAGCGCATGTGAAAGCGAGAGAGAGAGAGAGGCTGCGAGTGGATATTTAGCGGCTGTAAAAATGCGCGGAAACGCGCTCGGTCCGCGCCGCCGCATAAAAGTTTAATCTACTTAACGTTTTACCTTAACCGTCGAATCACGCGAGCGTCGAACGGCGTAATTTTCGCACGGGGTCGCGATAATAACCGCGGGCGCGATTACGCCCTACCCCCGACTACGCGATCGACCGACCCGTCCGTAAAAATGTCGAGGATGCGGTCATTCGCAGTTACGCGATCCGTCGAAAGCGATATTAATGAAAAAGTGTCAGCTGCGCGCGCCCCGGACGAATAAATAATTTTTCGCTCGCTATTTTGTTGATACGCGAGCTTATGCGCCTTTTCCTCCCCCGTTGCGTATCGATTTCTAAAGCGATATTGTCAAATCTCTCTCTCTCTCTCTCGTTTCGTCCAGTTTCTTTGAAGCCTCGATCTTTTCATAGCGAAAATGTGATTAAACATTTTTTCCTCTTTTACCGATATTTAATTTTAAAAAATATTGCTTTCCGATATTAATTTTAAAAAAGATTGCAGCTAATCTATACGAATAGATGAATATTTATAAAATTGTGTGGAATTTTCGTGATGTGTAAAATATCCAAATTTAGGCTCTTTTATTCATGTATGTTCCGGGACACACAGTTGTAACTGAAAGCTTTAATTCTGCCGTTAAATAGCACTTTGCATTTCGCGGAGTCATGCGAATTGATGTTACGGTAGAATGGCCGTAATTCATGCATGCATCCCCTGCATCGTATGGCAAACCAAATCGCCATTTTTGTTGCCATCCCTCGCCGACTAATTGCCGACGTTTTAATTAATATGCTACAAGTGCGTCCCGCACGCGAGCATTTCTATTTGACGTATCGATTTTTGATTGGCAAAGGGTGGCGCGAATCAACGCTCATAGGGAGCGAGCTCGGTGACGCCAAAATTTTTTGTCAGGATACGATCGCGTTCAAAGGATATCACACGCCGCAACTGCCGCGGAATTTTGTAATTAATATCGTTTTTCTATGGTGTGAAATAACGATGTGAGAAACGATGCGGAAACGCGCGCCGTTGTGACGTTTTTCGTTCGTTTTGACATTTGGAATGTCTGAATGCTCTATCGACTCTATGTGTATGTCAATGATACACATTTAAACAGACCGAATCTCAAATTAATTTTTCTTCAGCAAAAAGGCGTATATATAAAAAAGTTTCGCATTTGTTTAATATAAAAATATATTTTAGGAAAAAAAGGAAAAGAGTCTTTGGAATTTAAATATATACTATTTATATAAAGGAAATAATTATCTATTAGCTCTTTTTATCCTTCACTGTATATTATCGTTTAAAAATATTCTTAGAAATTATATGTATACAGCTAAAGATATATCTCGTTACATGAATAATGAAAGCAAATACTGCAAGCAAATATATATGTTGTAAATTTTCTATAGATTCTTCAAGTTTTTACATTATATACTTAAATATGTTCGGAGATTAATATTTTTCTGCAATAAAAAAAATTAAATTTTATTCATAAAAAAGTTGAATGAAATAAATTAAAATAAATAATAAAATATTTAAATAACTTTAAAAAAAAATACATCGGAAATTCATCAGAATTTTTCTCTTTAGTAAATACTTTAACGTATGTATAATAAATGTTCATTCTTTTTTATATATTTAAAAGAATTTTAGGTATTTTGTGGAAAAAACATTAAATTGACTGAAACTGACGAAACATTTTTAGATCCCTTTTAAATTTAATTTGGCACTGCCATGAGGTTATTTTTTTCCATCTGAATAATATAAATCTTAAAATATAAAAAAGCGTTTATTATAATTACATTTGAGTTTGTCACGAGTAAAACACGTACAAAATTATACGAGAGAGTATGTATTTCACGTCGACGTTGCAAAGTGTTGAAAAACCAACTACGGGGGTTGTTTGGCGGTAGCTTCGTGGTTTGGCCAACCGGAAATTCAATCGACTTTAAAATTTGTCTACGAGAGAAAGCGAGCGGGCAAAAAGGAGGAGAGTCGGACGGAGGGTGGCGGGAAAAGAGTGGAAACTTTCCGAGGGCGACGATCGATGCACCATAGAGAGAGAGAGAGAAAGAGAGAGAGAGAGGGGTGGAAGATGGCGGGCGAGAACGGTCTTCGAAAATGTGCGGGCCATTTTTCCGGCACAAGTCCGTCGTGTCCGACGACAATAATGAGAGCGCGGGTACAATCGCGATCGTCGTAGCCATTGTGCGCGTCGTTTCACATCCGCGAAATTGTCCCATTTTTGTGCTTCGCTCAATTTCCTAGCATTCTCTCTATTTAGGAAAAGTAAATTCCCTGACACTTTATCTGCCAATGTTCACACCTACGTGACGTCGCGTCGATGAAATATGGACTCGAAGTAGGTGAGGAAGAGTTATGCGAATGTAATAATTATTACGAGAAAAATGAAAAATACTGAAAGATCAAAAGTATTTCTATAAAAGTTTGCTCTCTCAATTCTTTAAATTACCGCCTCCATTCAAACCGATAATTCTTGATGTGCTTACATTATGTAATAGAATTGGTGTGTGGGTGTGTGTTCAGATACTTTCTAAAAGTTGTATATTTTTTCTCTATCGAATTTATCTTTCCAATAATGAAAAAGTTGCTCGAGATTAAACATAAAATGGGATTAAAATAACCTCGAATCGTCCTTGACTGATATCGTGGCTTCCCGCCATTACTCAAATTAACAGTCACTCATTACGCGCGACATGTCACGTTATCAACTACAATCTAATCTCGCAGGCGCGTATTGATACGGACGCGAAATTCCCGCGAGTGAGATATTCGCGAGGTAAACTTTTATCATTCGGCCGACAGGATTCCCCTCGAGGAAGCAAAAGTGACCGTGACAAAAACAGAACGTTGGATCTTGGAGGAAAATAGCCATGACCGGTTGATAAAGAGCAAAGAAAAAAAGAAACAGAATAAAGTGGAATTTATTTCCTTTGGATATACATACATAGAATGGATATACATGATAGTAAATCAGCGATGCTACACAAATAGAAAGGATGCAACGAAAGAAATTGAAGCATTAAAAGTCGGAAGAAATAAAAAGGTAAAAAAGTAGATTGCGATTACTGATAGTATAAAAATAAACTGTTGAAAGTGTATTATACATAATTATTTTGTGAATATATTAATGAATATAATACACATCTGAATATATTAATTATAATATTAATATATTATCGTATTATAATATTTTTCAGAACAATAAAATAGGAAAACATTCATTATATGAGCAATTGCATAAGGAATATTAAACAAATATTTGCGCATTCAGTTTTCAAGCAAACCGCGCTCAACAGAATTTTAATATCAGTTGTAGAGAGAAAAAAATAGTATATGTATAATTCAGTTCACGCTAAAAAAAAATTACTTTCAAAATTTCAAAGAGTCTACAATCGGGAACGCCTGAGACACTGCATATTCGATTCTTATCGCCCGTTCAAACTTTTGAATTACAAAGCAAACAATGGGAAATGAAAGAAAGTTGCCATTTTTTATCGAGGTAAAAAAAAAAAATATAACCGATGCATTCTGTACGTATTTCGCTATGCGCTTCTCTCGCGAACCAATAAGCGCATCCATGCGAGTTGCCTGCAATTTATGTCGAGAACCGTACGAGCCGAACTAATTTCAGTAACAACCGCGGCGGGTCAGATCGGATGTAACGCCGGTTTCCCGCGGGAGTTCCTCGTCGCTGTCCCGGCACGCATAACCGAAAACGGTACGTTTCCAATGCGCTATGGTCATCCCCCTTTTTGCCCCCCCTTCCTCCCTCGACGTCCATCGCTTTTTTAAACTCTTGCGCGCCCGCAGTCAGTCGAACACGGACATGGCGGTAGACACAGTCCAATTTTCCGCCCTTTATTGTATTTTATCGGCAGCAGCGGATATCTTTAATCCGGTTACTGCGCGAATTTTTATTGTTCCGCAAAAAATATTTCGTTTTAGAAACATAAAACTGATGAAATTGTAAAGCTAAATCATATGCATATACGTATATATATATAAGTAGTATAACTCAACGCTAATGGCCGACGAAGGTCGTAATTGAATTATCTGTCTCGGAAAATGAAAAAAAGATGAGAATATTGAAAATTAGATAATGCCAAGTAGTATATTAAACGAAAATTGACTTCTACCAACTAATCAGAGAGCGGTTACAAAATCATGCGATAAGGTATTTATGTGATATACCATTCGTCCATTCCCAACTAAACTCGACTCGATCGAGCGAGAAGTATTTTCGGGAACGAAACGATGTCAAAGCGACGATATTGCAGCGTGCTGTTTTCGATGGAGTCGACTGCTGAATCCGTCCGGGGATTTTCATTCGGGTAAAAAAATACTTTTTTATTACCGTGATGCAGCCGCGATGAACTTTTGGCGTTTAATCTCGAAGGGTCGGGATTCGAATGAACGAGAGCGAACGTATACATATATATGTACATCCGCGTTTTTATTATGAGTGTGCCAATCGCGCGTAATCGCGCTCGCACAATCATCGTCCGATTGGTTCGTTAGGTGTGTATTTATGTAAAATCGCTTATCATAATTTACACCATCGGGCGTTAATATTCAGTCGGCGCTGTGTCCGTAATTCGCGGCAGTTTTCAATTGGGATTTCTCTTTAATTATGCGCATCTCTTCCTCTCGAAAAACGCTCGATCGAAGTAACAATTTGACCATATATCAAACTGTCATATATACAATATATAACTTACATATACATATAACCGAAAGCAAAAATTCTCTCGTTAATATACCAACAGTTTCGTAAAATCTTAAAAGAATAAAAAGAATCAAATGTTAATTAATAACAAAATGAGTATATAGTTTCAGATATATTCGCCCGTTTATTATTTCTGTAACACCAAAATACACGAGTTATTTCTCTTGTCCTTAATAAAACAAAACTACGACAATATATAACTTACATGTACATATAACCGAAAGCAAAAATTCTCTCGTTAATATACCAACAGTTTCGTAAAATCTTAAAAGAATAAAAAGAATCAAATGTTAATTAATAACAAAATGAGTCTATAGTTTCAGATATATTCGCCCGTTTATTATTTCTGTAACACCAAAATACACGAGTTATTTCTCTTGTCCTTAATAAAACAAAACTACGACAATATATAACTTACATGTACATATAACCGAAAGCAAAAATTCTCTCGTTAATATACCAACAGTTTCGTAAAATCTTAAAAGAATAAAAAGGATCAAATGTTAATTAATAACAAAATGAGTCTATAGTTTCAGATATATTCGCCCGTTTACTATTTCTGTAACACCAAAATACACGAGTTATTTCTCTTGTTCTTAATAAAACAAAACTACGACGCAGCCGAGCGGCATTATCTTTAAGCCGCGCATGCATTTATGAGGGAATAAATAAAGAGCAATGCTATCGTGGAGCCCTTCGGAAGGCGCATACTGCTCGAGATTTAATTACAACGCTCCGAAGGTTGCGCTGCGAGCAAAAAGAGTTTGTAAGAACTCATGAATATACGAGGGCTTTTACGACGACGTTAACAGAAAGGTTCCTGCCGACCCGCAAAAACGCAGCTAAGCTGCGCCCTATTCGCTCGCAGTTTACTAATCCCCCGGGCCTTTCGAAGTATCGAACGGCCAAGTTCAATCGGGGAGCCCGATATTAATATGCGCAAAGCGCCCTTTGGCGAAGCCTTCTCATACTTGACCTCGAAACGAATAATTCCATTCGCCAAGCACGGAAACTACCATACCAGAGGCAGTTAGACTTTAGTAGAATATTACCGCGAGTTTCCATGTGCGTGTGCATGTGGGTGTGTATATTATGATAATACAACGGCGAACTAATTCTATTAATTGGAGAACACGTAAAGCGTTACTAAACTTGCTTCACATTTATCTTTAATATTTGCAATAAGTTCGAAATTGATTGATATATCAGAATTATGTATTCGAAAGAGCATAAAATATTTTTAATTATAAGAATTAACAATGTGCGCGCGCGAAATTTTTATATAATTATACGTACACCATAAATGAGTTAGCGATAACTAATTAAGCTTTTTCATTAGATCCTCCAATGGAAACGATCAGAGTTTCTTTTTTTTTTTTTTTTTTTTGTTACAGATGCTTAATAAAATCCAAAGCGTTTTTATTATGATTACTATGTTACCATTTTACTACGTTGTAAAAAATTTACATTCAATATTAACAAAAAAAAACTACAGTTATAAAATTCTAACGGATGCAGTTTAATCGGACTTTTTTAATCTTCTCTTGAAAAAAAAATCATCACATTCTTACGCGTGCTTCTCACACGGTTAATACTCGAAATATCGCGAACGGGACACTCGCGAAGGGGTAGAGGCCGAGAATTAATAGCCGGTGGCGCAAATTGGACGAGGAGAGGGGGTAGGAGGGTGCATCCAACGCCGCGGAACGACTACGTGATTACGGGTTAATCAGAATTAATTAAGTACCGTGGCATGCGCGTCACTACTTCGTTACTGTGACGTGTCAAGTGCCACCCTCCGTCCCTCCTGTTGTACACAGGTTTGGTCCCCACCGGCGGACCTGGTATATGCAGGTGTGTGTGTGCGCGCGCGCGTCTGTGTGATCCTAATGAATGATATGCGCCCGCATACGCCCGCATATTGTAAACCCTCCGGGATTTAAGCGCGACAGAACAAGAGGTTAAATCAGACGCGAGATGCAACCGAGAATGTTAAGCGAACGATACTCGCGTCTCACATCTCAACCCTCTAAAATCTACGCGTGTGTCTAACGAGACATGAGAGACCTGATTTGTCTGCGGCAGCTCTCGTTCGAAGGAATATCCACCGAGAATCCATTATCGAAACAGGTGAAAATTAAAAACACAATATAGCGTTTCAAATGTTCATCAGCCAATTTAATGTTAAACCAATGATTTATGAATGCAACACAAAGGATTTAATATAGAGGAAATTAATTTATAACTTTCCTAAATTTCGCGAAAAAATTTCAATTATATCTCAATTGATAATTGATAAATCTACGCTCCGCTTAGTTAGTTATTCGCAGCATGATGATTACCGCGAAAACAGATTGTTTCGAGTGTTGCATCAGAATTGCCACGAATTTGCGGCTGCGAACTTTCTTGCGTGTATCGGCGCGAATAAATGTTACCGCAACGAGATAAACTCGACGGTTTATACGCGCGCGCGGCTTTTCCGCCGCAAGATGCGGCCGTCGCCGCAGAAGTTGGTCTGATATTCGCCAACTCGAAAGTATGCCGGGACGAGTGCTCGCGGAAACGCAGCGAACGCGAGCAAGAATCCTCATGTAACGGAAATTCCTGAGCGGCGAAGTTGGTCTAAGGAGAATGGCGGCGCTAAATGCATCGCGGTGCACTCATGGAGGATGATGATCGGCCGCAGCATCTCGTGAACTTTCGGGAAACAAGTTCCTTACGTCTCTGTGTGTTACGTCTGCTGTGGATTATTAGCCTACTACGTGCTATTAACACATGACATAGAAACGTATAATCCTGAACAAAATTCCGCTCAATTCCCTTCGAAATTAATGCATGAGCGATAATTTAATTATTGCTAATGCCACAGATATGAAAGTCAATGATATAATCGATGAAAAAGTATGTTTAAGCAAAGTAGAAAATAAAATAGCTGAAAATTTTATTTTAAAGAGAATTTGATGCATACGCTTTTACATATATATGACGCTTTTTTAATTCAATATTAAAGTATATTAAATATATATAAAGCTGCTAAAAATAAAAGTGTAAAATGTTCTCTCTCGCTTATTTTATTTTCTATATATATATATATATATATAATTATTTAATCCTCTTAATATTTCTTTATCTTCTGTGAGAGTGCAATGCGGCGTTAGCAGAGTTTTGCAAAATTAGCAGAAGCTGTCGTTGGCATTCAACGCATTAACCCTTTACGACTTAAACTTCTTTAAGTACGAGCACAGCTGTACGGATGCATCAGGCGCAACTAGCTTGTGTGCATACATGTAGGAAACCCTAATACTTAACAAGCCTACGGGGAACTGTAATAAACTAAAGATACAAAGCGGTTTCATGCTAAAGAAATATTACACACGTTTTGAAAAGTTAAAATAGCAAAAATATTTGAGAGCATAATAAAAAAATCAAGACGTAGCTTCCTTCCATTATTTCGTGTCTCTTCACTCTCGGAACATTTCTCTCCAGCAATTTGACAACTAAAACATCCATGGCCCCAGCGATCGATAATTCGGATCAGATGCGGAAGAAAGGGGCCGGGATATGAGGTCGAAGTCTTTTTAGAAGCTTTGATTCCTCCGACACTCGTAACAACGTTGCGCGAGAGTCCTTCGTCCATTTTCCCTTCGCGTGGGCGGAGATTTTCCTTCAAATCCCGAGTACCAACGCAATAAAAGCGCGAGCGAGCGGAAAGTACCTGATCGACGTTGAATAGACGGAAGAAAAGAAAAGGACGCAAAGGGGGCAGAAGGGAAAAGAGAAACGGGGAGATCTTGAAGAGAACCGTAATTTCGAGCGGTTCGCTGGCCGTAGGCCAACTTGAACACGTACAGACAGCGACACGATAATGCCCTGCGCCTAACAATGCCGTCGAAAGGCGTCTAATTAAATAAGACGCCGCGAGACACACGCGTCGCAGCGCTAACAAGCCCCGGGAAAATACGCGTCGGCGGTATCGTCATCATCGTTGTTGGCGAGCGTTGGAAGAGGAAGCTGGAGTGCCATCCACGAGGAGAGAAACCAGCAACCATGTATAATTGTAGTGCTTTCTACATATATATATACATACACATCATCTCGCATCTCATACATCACATCACATCATATCACATCACATCATAGCCGCGCAGAATATTTCAAGAAAAAAAGAAACCAGACAGGTGAAAATCTGACAGGTTACATTCTAGATTTCCAGCTTTATCGATTTCAATCTCATTTTTCTCCTATTTAAAAAAAAAAGGATATATATCATTTCTGTCAAAGTTAAGGGAATACTGACCATGTCTGTTTTACCGACTTTAAGTTCAAGAGCTTTTCTTTTTATTGGCTATATAGATTGAAAAATCCTTCTTCACAATTGAAGTACTGATAATAATGAACGGAGAACGTTGTAATTTCGTATAAAAAAACAATAAAAGTTAAAAAAGTTACAGTTTTTTATCGGCCTCTTGCATCAGCTCATAACAATACTTATTTAATACAAAAGTTCTGCAGTTTATTTGTGCACAAAATATGGCGCTCCCAATAGAGATGACATGAAAGAATAATACAGAAGTAATAAAAGTAAGATTAAAAGCCTATATCAAAAGATTCGTACTTGGATTAATTATGTATGTATATTTGCGTGCGGAATCGGACAGCACTTTCCATTCATTATTCAGTACTTTCATTGTAAAGGATTTTTCAATCTGTACATTCAATAAAAAGTGAACCTAACTTAATGTCGGTAAAACAGAACTACGGCGGCATCCCCTTACAGATAATTCGGAGAATAAAATTCTCTGCAATAATATATTTTTCTCTATTTGTTATATGGATAAAACGAAAAGGAATAATTGCTCAAACTCATGAATATGTTAATAAGTTGGATTATGACAAGATGCGATAATCAGTGCGGCGGTATGACGTTGGCATGCGCACGTCTATTTCGCCTTTAATAACACCATCATCACGGAGGACGTTGATGTTGAGAGAGCCGAGGGGGCAATACAATCCTCCGGAGGGTAGTTCGTCTTGCACACGACGCGATATTCTTACCCTCCGCTCTCGCTACTGTAAGCACCGCGCCATTTACTTCCCATCACGTGCTGCGACACTAGCCGCGCACGCGATCTCTCACATACACCCACGCGATTGGCGTGTTCGTCGGAAGTAAAATCACGGTCGTGTGGAAAATTTAGTTGCCCGCGAATATAACATTTTCCATTGTTCGTCGTCACGCGTTTCCCCATTTTTCCTCGACGCGATATTATCATGATACAACTGTACGTTCTTCGCACAAAAGTGCGATTTATAATTCGCATATAAAAATGTATCCGTCAAATAGATTTAGATAATTCCAATTTAGTCAAAAAATATTCTCCCGCGTTCTTTTATTTCGAACGCTCTGTATTCCGAGATAAAAATTGCTGAGATAAAAAAAGTCATCGTTTCGAAATAATGTCACGTGTATATTAAGCGAATATTGCTGCAATGATACATTTAATGTGATTAACGAGTTGGAATCTCTCCTTTTAGAAAGACATTCTTAAAACTCGCGGCAAGGGCCGCGAGAGATACGGGAAACTGCTATCCAATCTCCTAATAGATATGTCGGAATTTTCAGAGAGAGTTGAATAAGAATCTTAAAGAGACGCGCTCGCTACTTTTGAAAGGCAGTATCTGCGGAGCTCACTTCGGATGCTGAAAAAGCGGGAATATTACGGGCATTTCGCGGCATCTAATTCCGCAGAGTGACGACTAAGCCTGCTATATGCAGCGGCAAAGCCGAAACTCGATACCGTCCAAGCGAAAAGAGGAAGAAAATGGTCGCGGAAAAACGCTTTGTCTCTTCGATAATTTAAACGATAGTACGTCAACATTGAAAATATCTTTTACAGAAAATTTCTTGCGATAAGCAAGTTCAATAAACTTCGATCGCGATATTAAATTCTTGTCAAATGTGCGTACTCGCATATAAAAATTTCACATGCAGTATGAACCATGTATCTTAAAAACCGATTCGTGGACTAATATTCACTCGTACTTAATTTATTGGGAATATAAGTCAAGAGATTTGCGTCTGATTTCTCTATCAGATATGTGAAAACGCTATAACTCCATGCTTTCAAAATCATAAATTAAATATGAGATAAAGAATAGTCGCATGTGATTTACTGAAGGTAATAATCCGAATTGAAGGAAAAGAAGAGAGAACAAAAAAGAGAGAGAGAGAGAGAAAACTGTGGTGAATAAACTAAGCACAAATAAAACTAATTAGGAACGACAGATTATAATGACAAGAAAATTACTGTACGAAAGAATGTCTACTCGATATCTTTCAACGTCGAAAAAAGAATAGAGAATTCATCAGCGAGCAACATCGATTCACCGTCTACAGCGTTAACAGCGCTTCCTTTGAACGTCGACGATAATAAAGCGGCGATAAAGTAATCCGAATAAATTCCTCGCGGCGCGCTAGGGATGAAAGACGGCGTCGGGAAAGAGCTGGAGAGGGAATCAAAGCTCCCCAAGAGGCCGTGAAACGAAACTGTCCCTCGCGGCGAGGAATTCCTTCGCGCCCCGTCGAAATTCCGTGCATCCGGTAAATACGCGGAAGGCGCCACGTTGGAATTCAATCATTATGCGAGCCGGTCCGACGGTCTGCGCGCACCCCTTTAGTTCCCAACCCTCCGTCGGGTCGCCGCATTGTTGGTCAGTTTGTGACACACACAAGTCCCGAATTGCGGAATATTCCTATACGAGCTTTGTCCCCGCGAATCGGTAACGACCGTCCTGCGTTTGTCTCGGCGTATTCGTCTTACATCGCTGTATATGAAATACGGTCGATGTAAACGTCTTGTTGCAACTTGCTCCAATGTGCATGTAAGACCAACACGCTGGGATATTCTATTGAGAATCTCAGGAATGTGTGAGATTAATTTATGGTGCATAAAGAGAGAAACTGTATAAAGAATGTGAGAGAAATGTATATCTTTTTTTTTAAGGTGCTTTGGAGCAGTGATGCGCTTTTCGAACATTTCGATGTATGTCACGCAATGCATCATTCTACGTTAAGAACGTCAAGATTATGGATTGGTCTATAAATCAAGCGAGAAGAAGGCGCGCGCGACTCTATTTCACATTCGAAATGAAATTTCCGCAAGATGGTATCTACATATATTCCGTTTCACGTAGGACAGTGATTAACCCTGAAATTATGATTCAATCTGGAATATATAATTTGAGTTAACTTCATTATATTTTATATACTTATATTCTGAAAGTTAAACTCTCAAACTTAATTTTTATTTTTTACTTTCATACATATATATATGAAAGTAAAAAATAAATTGAAAATAAATTGCAAAGCTATTTTCTGATATTTTTCGAAATATCAAAAATTTATCTCTGCAATTTAATTCCGACATAATTATCGAGTAACTATTCATTTCAATTATAAAGATGAATTTTTTGCACATCTCATCATAAGTATATACCAACGAGAATATAACATATACACAACGATTGCGTCTATACAAAGGCGTCTTTAAACTGATTATCGGAGTTCTGCCAGATGTTTCATTTCCCATCTCCTTCGTATTTTCTCTTTTTTCTGACCTGCCGGACGGAATATTTTCAAACGCCGACGAAATTCAGCAGGGCGGCGCGAAAATTACAGTAACATACACTGGCGAGATCCGCGCTATATAACGGCAGCATGGAAAATTTACTTTTACGAGGCGATAAATAAGTCGCCAAGTTCGCGGCACCAACGGGAACGTTTTTGGCGTTTGCCGCTGTAGATCTCGCATTATCCCCGGAGCGTGACATTTATGTTCTTGAAGAACGGTGGACCGCCGACTTCCCAAAAACTTGGATCTCTAACTGAACTAAACTTTGTTAATTTCGACTCGTATGATTTTTATGGTCATGTAACGGCGAACGGGAACAATTTTATACTTGATCTGCAAGGGAAACCTATTCCGAAATCAATTTGTACAAACCTCACGTATACAAAGTTAACGCGTACAAGTCAATATCTCACATGAGAAGCTCATAAAAATGTATCATCTGTCTCTTCTCACATAATACTTTCTCGATACCGGTTTTTCGACCGTTTCGGCATCGAGCGATGCGAAAAGTGTCTTGTTTAAACGCGCGTATTCGATAGATACGGGCACGCAGCCGAATCGAGTCGTGAGAATACGCAAGATTGACGAGTACAGTGGAACAGTAGCGACGATATCGGCCTCCAGGGCTGTTAGACCGTTCCCCTAGGAAGCAGTCGATATCTCGCTATCGAAGCTCCGACATGTACAAGGGTAAATCATGGCACCACCGTCCGCCTCTATTGGTGCTGATGGGGTGACGAGCGAGCGTGCGATGGCAAGCACTAGCGAGCAACCTGTCTCCGTCATCGTCGTCGACGACGTCGTCGTCGGTAGTATTAGTAGTGGTTAACGGGGATAAGGGAGGAAATGGAGGGTGTTGCCGAGTCCCGACATGCCTCGCTTCGATTAATCAATGGGAATGGCATTTCGGAGAGGTGCTAGGCGTAGGTGACGGCGGAGGTGGCGCGGTGTGTGTGTGAGTGTGTATGTGTGTATGTGTGTGTGCCCTTCGAGGATGCCAACAGAAGTGACTACCGTCACGCGGATTGAAGGCCAGGGAGTAGGAACGGGAAAGAGAAGAGATGATGGCAGGGTGGACACTTTTGATGAATGGTGCCCACACGAACGGAGCCAGTAGGCTTCCGGTTTGCTGACTCTCGTTCTCTCTCTCTCTCTTTCCATGTTCTCTCCTTTGCTCTACCTCTGTCTCTTCCTTCTCGCTATTCACAGTCAAGTGGCGAAACCACCGAGACGTCGAGAGGCTAAGAAGCCATGACGTGAATTATCGTTCCGCTCCTCGCGCGCGTCGACAAACAGCGGGATCGGTTTGGCTAAAGGCGCCGACGGAAAATTATAATGCCGCGTGAAAGAGAGAAAGAGAGAGTAGAGGTATCGCTTATACTAATATGCATGACGTCAAGTGTCGACGGTGCAACCGCAAGACTTGCGAAAATTTTCAAAGCGTCCCATCTAAAAGGCAAAGTATTAATAATCACACTTTATTCACATTTTTTTTTTTTTTCACTTACTTAATATTTTAAAATAACAAATCAAATTTAATTTTTGCACTTTGATGGAATGGAATTGTCACTGCGACAGACATTATTATATGTACGTACAATTAAAAATTCCGAAAATATCGATTGCTAATGGATGAATAAAGAGATAAAGTGTATTTTTATAATTATGCTTCGCACATTATATTCTCCATTTACATGGGGTACATCAATATTTCACGTCCTCGTAAGATTACCGATATGATTGGTTTTTTTGCTTATAGCTTCACTTTCGCGGAGCGAGAACGATTCTAATTCCCCGTTAATTAATGGAACGGACGGACGTCGTCCGAAAGTACGTAAGAAAGAAGAAGGGTACTTCGCTGCGAGAGAGTTCGCTGAAAGCCGTCCTCCATCCGTCACTGTCTAGGACAGAAGTAGACGGCGGGAGAATCGATCCCCCTGCGTGTCATTCTCTTCTCTCCCTTTGTCCTTCCTGTCTTAGCGAGATCGAAGACGAGAAACTGTCACGCATCATCAACCCGCATCGTGCCTCACGATATCACTCCTATGCGTGTTTTATGATAATTATACTTTCCTCGCCGATTCCGAAGCAATCGCTTTTCGGAATTACATTCGTACATTTTAGTTTTTAATCTCTTTCTTACACGATCCCAGAGATATTTCAGAGTCTTTTCTCAAATCTTCGTGAACATTTAAAGACTCGATCTGACGCTTTTAACTTAATTATAAAAATAGACAAAAATAAATATCGTATATTCTTCACAATCGGATCAATAACTTTCCTAAATTAGGAATAGATTAATCAATTGTCTAGACGTAGATAAAAATAAATTTGTGGATTTTTTTTAAATATTTTTAATAATTACTTATACAAAATAAAAGAATTTAATAATTACATATATAAAATCTTTTCACGTGAAAAATTTCACACAAATTTGGAAACTCCTCTCTATTAAATTTAACATCTTTCCCTTTCAACGCGTAAGCTGCGATATATTACACTCGACGGAAATTGATGTACGCTGTACAGCATGCAGGTATATACAGGAAGGGTTTAAACCGATATTCGAACAGCAATCCTCCGAGTAACAATAAACTCGACTTCCGACGTTCACTTGGAAGAGGAAGTTTTGCCTATATAACGTATAGATAACCGCTCGCACTCATTTCCTCCCTTTCTTCATAAATACGTGCACTCGTGAAAGCGAAACCTGGGAAAGAGGTGGTAGCTCGATCCTAAGTCCATTTTCTGCTGAATACAACTCGCGGTTACGAATTATGTCGGCTAACCGTGCGGCGGCGGGTTGATAGAACGAGCGGATAGAGAGAAGAAGAGATCGAGGAGACGAGAGAAGAGAGAAGATATATATATATATAGAGAGAGAGAGAGAGGGTGGGAGCGAACGCACGTGGAAGAGCAGACGGAGAACGCTATCGCGAGTTTTCCTACTAGTTTTCCAGGAGTTACCCGAGCAGAGGGAGGGGAGGGAAGGTGGAGTGTTAATTACCAGCCGGTTCTGAGCATGGGGTAACAGCACCCTGCAAGCCGCCGCCGCGCGCCAGGGTGCACGACCGACAGATAGGAGAGGGAACGGGGGCAAGCCGGGTGCGAGATAACGTTTTCAATTACCTGCAGGATGTGACGTAGTTATGAGTTAGCTACCCCGGAGAGAGAGAGAGAGAGAGAGAGAGAGAAAGAGGAAGATGGAGAGAGAGAGAGAAAGCGAAGCTACACCTAGCGCTTCGCTCGCCGACCTATCCAACTGCTTCCAGAAGATGATGAGCCAAGATGGCCGGGGTGCGACGGGCGGTCTGCGGTAGAAACACGGGAAGAGAGGGCAGAGGGAAATGGACGGGAGCGATGGGAACGGATGCAGGTATCTAATACTTGTACAGCGCGTGTCTCCGCGAGATAAACTAAACCCGATTAGAGTCTCCCCGGTTGCATCATGGCGGTGCGCGCTCGTGTCGCGGACGATTATGGATCGCGTTTTTCGTCCTTCGTCTCGCGAAAGCGCACCCCCTGCCATAGGAAAACTCCTTCCATCCCTCATCCGCGGGAGAAAAGGACCGAATGGGTTCGGCGTGGGGAATTGGAATCGAGGAGAGAAGTCGGAAGAAAAATGAGAGGGAAGGAACCGATCCAATTAGCGGACGACTTTAATGCACGAAGGGCAGATGGGTGGGCCAGCTTCTAATAATCCCTCGGGACTCTTATCCCTCGGCGCTCGCGCGCTTCATCCGTTCCACGCGAATCTCGTTCAACTTTCCTCGCTATGAAAATCCAAGGATATCGAGAGTCATTTTTCAACGGGGATCCCTTTCTCTCGCGTTGACTAGCTTGCTGTCAAACTCTTTTCGCTACACGCATATTCCTATATATGTGAAAAAAAAAAAAAAATGAACGACAAACAATCCGACAACTTAAGCATTCCTGTTAATTGACGCGTTTAATCCGTTTTAAAAAAATACGCTTTCTTAAATTGCTTTTTACTCGAGCGTCCTTTTAATATTTTCGTCTTTCTACCTCCCACGGTCGTTATTTGTACCTTCTAGCGCGGCTAAACTCGCAGCCGCTGGGCAAACAGCGGCTTAGTGGGCGCGAAAGATATACTTTTTCCTAATGTGCGCACCACATTGCTGGCTTCTGCCACTGACGTCATATTTATCTCCTTAACTGCGTGATTATGGCGTAAAAACTGGTGGGAGAAGAACCGCGCGCGGCTCCACTCTGCTCCCGCCTGCATAATATATTATAATGCATGCGATAGGAAGTTGCGGTTATTTATAAAACCGCGAGTCAAAATAACGTACAACGACAACGTAAATCTTATTAATGTATTCGTCTAACGCGAATGTATTAAGGAATCGTTTAGCATTCTTTTATCCGTGTATAACGACTACCGAGTTAAGCTCAACTGAATACATACTGAATGCAGCGTTGCTTTTTGCGCGCTCTTTTCTCGCTCAAAGTGAAAAATCATTACAAATGCGCTGCAACGTTTTTTACGAACTATGCGACCTTTGGAGATTCGAGACTTAACACAAATTATTCATATAATGTTGTGACGATTCGTATGACATTTAACAATGACGTATAACATTTAATGTAATAAATATATGCGCTATTAAAAAAAAAAAAATTACGCGCCGCCAAAGAGGAAATTGTCAAAGATCCAACGATTATTATTTATTTTCAGGAAAGTTGGTTAAACGAGAATTAAATAAACGGCAAAACTAGTTGATTTTTTTAAGCAGCCCCCGTTAAGGCCCTTGCGAAAATTCAGACGCAAAGAACCGCAAGCAAACTCCGCGCGTTGCGCGGTGCTATTCGCGTTTCGTGAACTCCTCGCATCACCTTAATCAGAGAAAAAGCGGCTGGACTGCGGTGGGGCAGAAAGAGGGCAGGGGAAGCTGATGTACGAGGGTGCTCTTTTCCGTTTTCCGGAGCCGCGCGAGTTTCGAGTTACTAGCGGAGCGCCAACGGAAAACTTTCCGTCGCCCTTTCCTCCGACTTTGGTGTGCTCGCAGGCACTCGCAATTTATAACCTGTCTAACTGAATCCAACGTCGCGCGCTGCGTTCTCAATTTTGCGTCCGGTGTTTTTGACCCTCCGACACGCAGAGTTCGGGAATCAAAGTAATCATACACACGCCGCAGAATTTACTCATCGCGTACTCGTAAATATTTTTCCGCCTGGAAAAACGCCGTGGAGATAGTCGAAATTTTACATTAGTAAAAGAACAAGTATTTACGTGCTGACGGACATTAAAGAGAAATTCTAATATACGTATCGTATAATATCAAGCAGTCATTGGATATTGTTGATAACACCAGAGATCGATTCGATAAAATTTTTATTCCACTTTATATCGATCGACTTGTAACCATTTCTCGGATTATTATTCCAAATTACGTTTGTTTCGAGATACTAATTCCATGTATAATTTGTTTTCAAAGTCCGACCGCGTTCGGATAACATATCAAACGTAATTTACACAAACTCGTGAATTTACAGTAATGACTTTTGTTGAACGCTACAAATTACTCCGCCAACACATTGTGGAACCTCGACTTTGTTCACCTTTCGTCGCCGACACATTTTGCCGACCGCATCCTGTTACGGCGATGCGCGTAAATGCGCTTCCGCTGGTCCGTCGGACGTGCATTAAAGTCGGGACGGACTCTCTGTGAAGGAGTTCGCAAAAGGTAGATGTGTCTCGCCGCGTTAAAGGGCCTTAGGATCTACGGAAGGATGAATCTCGAGAGAGAGAGAGAGAGAAAGAGACGACGAACGCGAAGGAGAACTCGCGAGTTCTTCGCATCTGCATAGTCAAGGCAATTGGAATTGCAAAATCGCAAATTGGACTTGTTCGCGGCTAACCGCCATCGCTCTTCCATGCACTCGCGACAGCGCTGTACCCGCATCAAACTTTTCGAATTAAGTCGCGATAGTATAATCGACGCCGCGATCGCGTATAACCTTTATAGGCGAGTCGAGAGAGGGAGAGAGAGAGAGAGAGAGATTGCTTAAAGCGAGTTAATCATTTCTTAACCCATCGAGTCTTGCAATTTCTCTCGATGTAGGGTATTTCAGGAAAAAAAGAAAAGGCTGAATAGCGGATTTTTTTTTCGTTCGAGTTATTGCAATGAAAAAGTATAGAAAAGGTACATTACTTTAGCTAATATTCCTTTGTGAAAATTATCCATAGCCACGAGGAGAGATCGTCAACACTTTTGCCGGGATTTATTGAAAACTTTCTGGCGAAAGAGACGAGCCTCAACCACCCCTCGGAGAAACAGAAGTGCGCGCTCCGCGAAGCGAACGAAGTTACGTATCGATTCCGAACAAAAACTCGTTTGATATACAAATAGCATCAGCCTTCTTTCGCCGACTCGTCTTTGTTCAACAGGATTGCACTGATTTTGCATCGTGTGGATTGTCTCAAAGAGAGGAGAATCTATAAACGAATCAAGCCGCGCTATCTTGAAGAAGAAATGTGGGGTAATACGATTCTGTATATTGTTATAGAAAGAACCATGATAATTAATTCTATTTTAATAAGAACTTCTGGCGATTTCAATTTTTTCTAAATTTAATTTAAGAGATTATTTAAAAATATAAGAATAAATATGCAAGATTATTTATACAAAACACTTGATGATCAAAATCATCAAAAGCATAAAATATAAAATTTTAATCATGCCGGAAAATTAATAAACTTCTATATTTGGATTTATTTTCGCGCGCAATATTTATCGTCCGAGAGAGACATAATACAAATTTCAAATATTTAAAAAATCGACACGAGAACATGAAAAATTCTTATCTCCGCATTTTGCTAAACGAGTTTGCAAAAAAGTAAATTAAAAACCAAGCAAATAAGCGGGAGAAAAATTTCCTCGCCAATACAATATCTATCCGTATTTCACACGTGGTATAACGTGTCTCAGTTATTGAAGTTAAATGATACTGCATATCGAATCGATCGTATCTGGAGTTACGTCGGTATCGAGCGAGCGGTGCCGGAGGGAGAACGTCATTCGTCTTTATTTTCACACAAAAATCGAATCCAATTCCCGATGAAGGCGAACGGTGATCGAGTGGGCGCGCACACGCGAACGAGCGTATAGCGCGGTAAGCTTCTCGCTTTTCCTCTTTGGAACCTTAGCAGCAGGCAAGAGGCTTTAGCTCTCTCTCTCTCTTTCTATCTCTCTCCGGCGGAGCTTTCGATTTAATATACCACAATATCGCCCGGGCCTCGAGAGCCGCCGGCGCGGAGTATCAAAATATCTCGATATTATGCAACACATGTCGACATTTACCGACCCACGATCTGGACGCGGGTATAGGATGCTCGTCGAAAAGGCGAAAAAAGGACGGAGAAATCGAAGGAGATGGAGAAAGGGGGTTAGCGAAAAGCGCGAAAGGTCGGTCGGGAATTGGGCAGGGCGCATGCAAATGGAAAGTTATGTCGCCCAGGAACGAATATTGAATCAGCAGCTGCTGGTTCGATAGAAAGAGAGACCCATGCGCGGCGTTCGCTTTTCGTCGCCGGTGCGAAAACGATTCCCTGCATGTCGAGATACGCTTCGCGTATACCTCCACCTAGAGACGCCGCGACCATCCATTCTCCCTCGAGGGAAGCGAGTGAACGAGCCGCGATCCTCTAGCACGAGAGATGCCAAAGTTGGCGACGTTTCCTAACCGACGAGCGTCGACGGACGGACGGACGGACGGTCGGTCGAGGAAGAAGAGATTGGAAAACGTGGCCGCCGGCAAATTGTAGTCTTTCTTGTTTGGAATGAAAATCGAACTAAGCTCTTTCGAAACCGCCGAGCCGACAACTAGATGCGTCGTCGAAAGAACGTCAAAGAAATGCGTTTCCATTTTAACTTCCAGAATCGAATTCTGGAAGATAAATCATGTCTGGCGCATTCGTTAGGACTATATTTTCCTCTCTCTGAAAATGACAGTTTCTATCAATTGAACTAATAGTTTTTTTTTTTTTTTTTATATCGCTCATCTATTTATCTGTAATAATTAGAATATATATAGAATCAAAATATAAGTCTCTTCTTTTCCCTCTCTCGTTTCATTATTGTTATATTATTAATCAAGTATTCGCTTTCTTTACATTATTATTATGTTATTCCGTATTATGATTTTAATCTGTAAATTTTGCTCAGAGTTTGATCCGCATTAGAATGTTCCACGTGGATTTGTATTCCTAGGACGAAATAAATTCCATTCCATTCTATCCTATTCACTCTCAAACGACGGGGAGGTGAGAATAAGAAAAGCGAAGCATGAAAAATGAGAAAGAAATGTACGAGATAAAGCAATGATCGAGCGCACATGTGCCAGGGGTGAAGGAAAGAGGGGAAAGGGATATGGTCATTCCGTGAAAAACAATGGTCGTAACTGCTTTCGTCCGTTCGATCGATCGAAAGATCGAACGTACGAGTCGACCACCACACGGATGGATGAGTATTGTAAAACCAGGCCGAGTTTCGCAAACGCGTGAATAATGGACACCTGTTTGATAAGGGAAGAAGCGCTCGCGTGAGTCCGCTCGATTCATCCGTTGGGCGGCGGGTATGATAGAGGAAGGAGGCAAAAATGGAAGAGAGAGAGAGAGAGAGAGAGGGAGGGAGGATTCACCGAGCGTCGAATTATTTATCGGCGAGAAGGTCGAAGCTAAATAAACGTCGGATTTTCCACGGAGCTTATCCGCCACATTGGCGATGCGCGGTCGCAATTCCTCGATCCATGAATCACTATTATCGCAGCCTTCAAAGCGTTATAGTCGCTGCGCGTTGCTTCCTCAAGATGAAGAAGTTAATCCGTTCTGCCAATATTAATGGCCTCATCGCGCCGCATTGTAATGATTTTTTAAATAATTTTCTTCTCTTGGCAATTTCGAAATAATCGCGTATTCTCATTACTAATAAAGATTTAAACTCTTGATTAGGGAATTAATTATTTTCAGCATCTAAATCAATTTTTTAATATAATTAAAAGAGAAATTTCTACTTTACCTCTTTTATGTAAAATAATGTAAAATATATGCAAAGCTAATGAACAAAATAATAATATCGAGATTACAAACGCAGCGAAAAGAAAATTATGATATGTCAAACTCAATTTACGTGCAAAGCTTGCCACGATTACATTTACTGACAAGGCAAAGAAAAAGAAAGAGTTGCAGTTAGATTACTTCTATCCTTTTATCTTTTACATTCCAATTTAATTGTACATTTTGTATTGCATACCATTACGCATACCATTTGTACTACAACATAAGTTTTACTTTCTATGGAATATTTATCTGGGATACGTCGTGGGTCGAGCAAGGTGGTGTTTGTTGCATGGTGAACATTAACGAGGCACGCTACCGTGTCCGTGAAATGTACCGGCGTAGTCTAACCAAAATATATGACGTTTTAAAAATGCATTGCATGTGTTTGCAACGGCGATGCAACTCCGACCTTTTCGCCGCATTCTGACTGCGAATGAACTCTCACGAGGTCCACTAACGTAATTTAAAATGCTACTCTCGCCTCCATATATTTAAACTTCAATATATAAAAGTCTTTAATATAACAGATTTCGATCAAAATTAATAGCTACGTGATTGCTAGGAGACACAAACGTTATTGTAATAATAATAATAATTTTCTATTACGTTCTACGTATATAATAACATATTTATAATACATAGACATGCGATTGCTACTTCGAATTTTATATTCTCGCTATAAATATTATATGACTAATATTCTCATTGCACATTTAATATTCAATCAGCTGTCTATATTATTCCAGATTCATATTTCACAAAAAAAAAGTAATAAAATCGAATTAAATCAAATTCATATCTGACTACAATCCATCTTTCAAAAAATTGGACAGTTTAATATATTTCCTTCTGACATTTTCAATTTTCTTTAAAATGGTCTGATTTCTTCTCCCACAAGGAATACTATCATCCGCCTGCTTCTACCTCTCGTCTCGCTCTTCATAAAGTTTTCACTGTTAGCGATGCTGTATGCATTCCGCGCGATGAAGCACGAGGTGCCAAGATGAATGTAGAGCCTACAACCGTGAGGATGCTCACTTCCGGCGGAACAGAAGTACGCTGGCAAGGCGTCCAGCCGCGACTGATATTAGTGCCATCAGAGAATTGGGGGAAAGGGGAAAAAGATTTTCCGAAATTTCCCGGGAGCCCAGTATCCGCGTTCCTCTAGCTCCCCCTCGGTACCAGCTTTTCCGCTAATATTTCATCACGGCTGCGTCGGCGCCGGCCATCTTGCTTCCGGACCCGGGCGTACCGGAAGCGGCCGGATGTGCCGCGACAAAGCGCCGTTGCGGAAAAATCACGGGACTATGAAGCGTGGATAAATAGGGAAGAAACAGGCTGCCGTTCATTCGTTTCGAAATTATCTATCTATCTATATATATATATATATATAGAAGATTAACGTTTGCCCGACTATGTCCAAACAAAAAATAGAGGTAGAAGCTTTTTTAATTCTAATATCGCGATATATTTTTTCGGTACATTATATTTTCTCTCAATTTTATATATAACAAAATAATTTTAGATTAAATTATCTGCTAGTATTTATATTTCAATAAATTCTGCTTTTTAAATTACTACTAATTATATGAATTATACATCTATTACACTATACAAAAATATCTGTTATATTTCATTTATATGCAATAAAAAATGCGAATTTCGATTAAAAGATAATTTCCAAAAACACGATCAGCAAGTAGGAAACTTAATTGATGCAGAATTCTGTTGTGTTGAATAAATAAAATCGCACGCCGAACAATGAAATGGTTAAATAATTTAGCTGTTTATTGTGTCTCCGTTTATTTGCTTTAGCTTTTATCCATGTAATACGCGAAAGCAAGCAATGATTATAAAGGCATTTTTATTGATAATTAGTTAAATCTAAAAATGAACAAGTAAAAAATATTTTAATTCTAATCAAAATCTTTGACAGAAATATTATTGATAAAAAAATATATAAGTTTCTCAAATTATTCATTCATATCAAGTAGTAGTAGACGTATTTTTTTTTACAATTATTATCTAATTATTTAATAATGTAAATAATTATTTATATCTTCTCAAGGAATAATCTCAAGGAATATGAAACAAAGATATAGATGCAATTTGATTAGTCCTTGACATAACTACTTAAATTACGCATAGAAATAGTTGTCAAATTATTATATTTTGCGCTATATAATTGTGCATGTAATGTAATTTGCACATTTATCATATATATCTGTCAAGATATAAGTCGTATAAATACTCTCTGGCAACAGTTATTTACGCTAAACAAGTAAAACACTTTAATCAACGACAAGTACGGAAGACCACGCTTTGTTTGTAGGCTGAAACTTAACTCACCCAACAACTAATCTTAAGAAGATCCTGCTGCGGGCTTGTACTCAAAGGATTTCGCCATCAGAAACCCCCACAGATCCCGAGAGACAAAATTGCAGACTGCAAGCCGCCCATATATCCTAATATAACTAACCTAACGTCAGCAAGATTAAATGACATTTCTGTCAGCATCGTTTATGTGTGCAATAGAGAAAATAATTATTAATACCATTACCGCAATGCCATGTTATTTTCACAATTTTTTTCAAAAAAGGACCATACTATATTTTATAGTTCAACATTTTTCATTAATTCCATCTTTCCTTAATAAAGTCGAAATATTAATATGTTGTTATAATGTATTGGAAGAACGTAACAATATAATTTTTTTTTAATAAAATAACTCAGAGAACTGCAAATAGATAATTAAATCTCATTTAATTTATTTCCACTTTGTTGAAAAAGACTTCTATATCATTTGAAATATATTTACCATAATATTTGAGAGACTAAAGCTTCAGTTAAATGTAATATGATAATTACATGCAATATTACTCTATCATGTTCCACTAATTATATATTCTTTATTTTATATATTCGCGTTATACACACATATAAAACTTTAAATTTGTTGTATAGATATTTGTGTTATTTCATGTTTCGGTGTAAAATCACTATTGTCAGAATCGTTAAATCTTTTAGAATGATAAAATTCTTCGAGATCGTGCTAAAAGAAACGACGAAAGAAGGCCGTAGAAAGCGAGAAAAGAAATAAGAGATTTTGTAGAGAAGCGTTTCCTCTCGCACATCCCCTGCGCGAAATTGGGAGGGAAGGAATTGCGCGACTAGATAGTCAGTGAAGGGTCTCGTAAGGGTCGTCTCGTCGTGGTTTAAAATCAAATAAACGGATGAAGCATGGCGAAGCGAGGGCAACGTCGGCCAAGAAAATCAAAATTTCGTCATCCGCTCATAATTTGGAGGGTGCAAACCGTCTCGTGTGCAAACCTCTGAACCCCTGTCACCTTCATCGCACCCCGAGGGCTATGCCGGACTATTGGATTTTAACCTCATCTTCCGACGGTGGCTTCGATTTCGATCAACGAATGTCGCTACATTCCGAATGAAAACATTTATTTGCCGAGAGAGATCTCGTCTCTCGAACGCAAACTCGTGTGCACTCTCGTCAAAAATATCTCGGAATATCGTGTATCTTTTTGTAGCTTTCTTTACGAGCTTCATTGGTTCTTTCTATTAAAAATGTTGCTATTTCATGTTTCTTTAAAATTACTTAATTTTTATCATGTAATCTTCATGTCTTTTCGAATGAATAAAAAAATTATTTTTCTATTCAAGTAGAGCTTATCTATAATCTAATACTTATCTAATATTTATCGAAAACACATTTAAATTATGTTTAAAAAAATTCAAAGGTGATATTTTTTGTAGAATAGAACTAATTTCGTCGAGAGAGAATGTACTGTTTTAATTATTCACTCTATTAAATTTTTTCACAAAATTTAAATTTAAAATTAAATTTTAGAATTACTTTTCTCGTTCTCTAGCTATCTATTTTAATAATATTTTTATGCACATTACATTCGATTCGGAATAATACAATAATTCTTTATTTCTATTAATTTGTGATTTCTATCCGTATGTATGAGATAATAAGAAACGTGAGAATTCTCTCCAGGAATTATCCTGTTCGAAGAGAGGTTTATCTGAAGAACACAATTTTCCCTGTCACACAAAACCATAAACATCCCATGGTTCGGCTAGGGCTGCTCGCTCTATATAATCTGAACGCCACTCTAGCGCGATTGCCATGTTTTAGGGGATCATTTAGATAAACTCGTAATCTAGATGACGTTTTCCGTGCTGAGATATTCCCCCGCGAGCGCTGAGAAAGGTCTCAGTCAGTTGAATCCGGATTGCGAAGGGTGTGAAAACACTTTCACGCCGTGTTGGTTTGTATCAAATTTAAAATCAATCTTCAATAAGAACAAGAGTGAAAAATATTAACTTTTGAAGAAAGCCGCGCAATTATGTGAAAACAAAGGCTAGAAACAAATCCGGTGTTTTTGTAAAACAAAACATCGGAGAACATTAAGTATCACGTAATATAATAATTCCAAATTAAGTTCGACTACCATTGAATATACAATTAACATGTAATGTTATATTATTAAATATCAAGATGTCAAAATATATATATATAGCAATAATTATCTTCTTTTAGTAATTTTAATAATTCTAACTTTGTAACTGAAAAACTGATAAGAGAAAATTCCATATTACGAAATAATATTGATTGTTCCAAGATAGTGATACAAAATTTTTAGCATTGCATTTTTTAAATATTGTACAACTACATAAAATGCGTGTTGATTCATTTTCTGGATTATATTATTTTGAGATAACACTGTCAATTTCAAATAATCGACACTTCAGCTCGGCAGTGTAAGAGACGGGCGAAGAAAGTCGGATTATAGAGCGGCTGTACTACTTGAAATACAGACGAACGACGGAATCGGAAGGAAAAGGAGAGCAGTACTACAGCTTTGACGATTCTCCATAGCTGTAGCGAATTATTTGCATAAACAAATTTCACCAGAAGTGAATCCAACATGCCGGTAACGCTACGTCTCTATCTGTCTCTAGATATATATATATATATATGCAGAGTAGCCTCGCTTATATTCCTCTCGCAACTATATTTCTCTCTCGTCCTCGCTTCTACGCCATCATGATTTTCGACTAATTAAATTAATTCGAGTGGATTATTTTCGACGAATATGCAAATCCGCAACGAGCGCGTGTAGAATTTGACGCAGAGTAGATGCAAGAAAGGCGACTGATTGCAAGCGGAACAATTCGATTCAATTTTTATTTCGTCCATTCCATTTACATTCATAATTATCGTTAATTCAACAATTATTAATGCGATTAAGTTAATACAACTTTGCCAAGTTCTTTATATCTCAATTTCCCAATAAGAGCGGCAACTCTGATAAATACCGTTAGGTCTAACGAGAGAGAAAAACGGGAATCGTTTGACAGATCTAGAATCGATTCTTTTTTTTTTTTTTTTTAGCGAAAGCGATATGTGGGCTATTGAAATCAGATTAGGAAACGTTACGATGTATCGACGTATTGTAGATCGTACGGGGGAATTTTGGTGCGGAAGCTCATAGTTATATCCCTTTTCGGAGGGTTGGGAGGGAAAACGATGTCGGGGCGGTCAAACACAGCGAGTGTCCGGGCCAGACGACCGAATGGGCAATCAACGATCGAATGCCTCATGCGGACGAACCATTATTCTCGTCCAATCGGCATTGCAACATGAAACACCGGCAATTGCCCGATAAAATCATTATACGCCTCATTACTTGTCAGCTGCAAATGCTCGTTGTCTGCCTTTTAATTTACAGCTTACCGCGATGATTGCAATTTCAGCGACACTATAGGTGTCCTTCTTTGCTCAAACGCATCCTTGCGCGAAGCAAAACTGATTCGCCCAGGATGAAAATGCGATTCGACAACGCCGCTCGTTCGTAACAGACACGCTATTCCCGAACAATTGTCAAATCGACGATTGATGAAAAATATGGAAAAAAAAATTAATAGTGAAATTCTCTCGTTTTATAATCCACGATATAGAAGTGGAACATTGAATAATTGCGTATCGACGTATTAGCATCATTACCGATTCGGCATTTCGAAACAATGCGGATACTATGCCGCGGACAATAAAATAGTAGCTGATGGCCATCCGAGACGATGGCTCGAGGTGTTTCGAGCACCGATAAAGCGCGGGTTAATTGCCGAATGAAATTAAATAGCAGTTAAAGCTTCGAGTCTTGAGTAATTATAAGAAGTTATAAGATGCCTCCTGTATTCCAACCTTTCCTCTTCCTCCACACCGTCTTTCTCCCGTACCACCTTCTTGCGCGCTCTCCTTCATCAACCCATTCTACCCTCCCACGCGCAACTTCCGTCCCTATCCTGACTCTCTCTCTTAAACGTACTATCCCCGGGGGCCGTTAGCTGCAATCAAAGTTAACCTGGAGTTATAGGGGAAAACTGCAGAACGGCAGTTAATGTTTAACGGGACTGTTAACTGCAGCCCCTCTCGCTGTTTTCAACGCTTTCTCCCTCATGCGTCCGATCTTTAATATAGGTCTGTTATCACCACGCGGGTTTAATGATAAATAACGACGAGATAAATGCATTGTCTATCATAAATTTCATGACGAATAAGACCGATAAATATAGGAGAAATCTTACAACTTTCTCTTTATTACATCACGGGAAAAGAGAATTTTCCTGCTACAGCAAAAATGCCATTTTTATTATAATGCATTTTTATGTTATTATAAATAATTGTTCGATATTACAACAAAATATATATTTCTTTTTGTTTAATAAAATTAATGTTCTCGACAAAATCTTTTTGTTTGTTACAGTATAAAATAGTTTTTTTGTGACAGCAAACTACTTTTTCCATGATTTTAGTTTTGTTGGAAAAATATAATGTTAAAATACAAAGGGTTATTATACCTCTTAAAATCCATGATGCAAATGGCAAGATATAAATATAAATATATATACATAAATTTAAATAAAATGTTCATCATTAACTTAATGCGCATGTGTACTATTTTCACAAGTTTATAATTGTTTACAGAGAAAATATATGACTCAATAAATATTAGAATTCTGAAAATAATATATGTATTTATTGAATAAATCCTTGACATTTGTTCCACGTAAATTAGGTTTGATTGATCTTCCCTAAACACACACGTAACATGGATATCTTCGAGCACGAGTAATTGCAACAAATCAAGCAAACGTTCATAAAATGTTACGTTGCTCGCTGTAGTAGGGCAATGAAAATCTTCCTCCATTACTTCGACAACTTTCGCTCACGACAATAATTACGATAATTACAAGAGCGTACGCGAACAAACGAGCGGCCTTGCCTCTCGCTCGTAGTTAACGCGGAAATAAGGGAACAAAACATGCTGGTTTAAAATGGTATGAGTTTGACACTAAAGCGGCACTTCGCCTGGAATTGTTCGTGTCTGTTCCACGCTACGAAACGGTCGAGCAAATACTTGGGCAACACGAACCGCGCTGTCTGAGAATGTAAATGGCCGCCGGTTTACGCTCCACTCAAATCTGTTGCGAGAATTAGGCTCGTATTTAAATTAATTCTCTAAACAGATTTCGCCGAATAAAATAGCAACTCGTTTCAAATATATGGGGTAAATACAGCGTGTACGTGTGTGTATGTATAATTCCGCTATCAATAATCTTCTCAATTCAAGGCTAGATGAGCGAAACGAATGTGCATGAAGGCATAATTTTCCAAAATTCCAAATGCAATATATAATATTCCTAATATTTTCATGTTGCGTGTTACAAATTACATGTGTATAAAATGAAAATTCAAGATAAATGATAAGAATTGTGAGTGCAGGCTAATTATAATAATAAGCACAGATAAATGAATAGTGGCGTATTTACATTTATGTAATTACCGAAATAATTAATGCCTTAATCAACTTGACTAATGAAATAATTCCTAAAGCTCAAAAGAGATGCAATCGTAAATCGGAATCGCGATAATTAGGCAGCACTCAATCTCTTTCCGAACAAAGAGGATCGATAAATCAGTAAAACAGTATTCGTTATGCAATGGTCCAATGCGATTCTGAGTAATACATACCTATTGATGTTATCGATACTATTAGTGCTTTACATTTCTTCGTATAATAGTGTACATATATAATGTTAAATTATAAAATATACAGCTTTATATCACAATGCTGCGTGCTAATTGCATGTAATAGCGATATTTAAAAACTTTTTAATAAATAATTACGTTTATTTTCTTAAATAACTTATCTATTCTTATTTTCTTCTCTCAATTTTCTCCTTCTTCTTTACTGTTTTATTTTTCGTATTTCCTTTATTTTTAAAATAATTAAAATATAATATGAACAACAAAAGTATGTAAGCTAATAATAATTACCGTAGATTTTATCATCTTTTTGTAAAATTTTAATAGTTGGAAAAATGTATAAAGCTATTATATTTCTCTCTCGTACACGTAGACACAGACACAGACACGCATAAAAACACACGTATATTTCTGTGATACTTGTTCGTTCTAGCTACACGTGTCCCTGCGTGTAGTTTTTTCCTTTCTCTCTAGGATGCTCCAGAATACAGCGCGCGCAGTCTGCTGATGATTAGCGTGCTCGTTATGCTTGACGCTAATGATGCTTGCATCGCTAGACAAAAGCTACGTGCAGTAATCATGCGACGAGCTTAGCAGAGAAATAGAAAAGCGTCTCCTAAACCGACGGATATTCAAAACGAAACCGACAATTAATTTCGCGCAATTGTTATCGCGAAACGAATGAAAGACACGTGGCTCGTCGCAATAAGAAACGTCAGAGAGCTTACAACGAAATGTAACAAACTTCAAATTATTAAAATACTACGTATGTTGAAAACTGTATCGAATTATATGCTAACTTGTTACTACCTAAAAGAAAATGCAAATTAGATTGTTCTAAATACCCGATGATAAATGTGCATGCGCGTGATGATAGGTTCCGAACGTAATTAATATTAATTATAAATGCGAATTTAAGTACGAGTACAGCGGCGATACGATATCAAGAAATGACGCGCGCGCAACACAATAATAAATGATCATCTTCTTCTCGACGGGAGGACTTAAGAATTTCTCGACTAGGAGGAGCATAAAAATGCGCGCGCCACGATTTGTGGGCGACGTTAAACTTCTTCTCGTGACACGCGCGTGATGTACGATTTGCCCATGGAACGAATGGTCTTGAGGAAAGGGGGTGCGCATTCGAGAAAGGGAGAAGAAGGGCGAGAGCGTGATCTCTTTTTCAAGGGGCGGAACGAGACGCGTCGTCCACGGTCGTGCCGAAATACGGGGAAATTAATAAATTGCTCAAACTTAAGTCGAGGCTTGCCTCCCCTTCCAGCCGGCCCTTTAAGTGCCGGAATAAGGGACCCTCATAAATTTCATTCCGCACGCCCGAGAGCACCCTCGCCCAAGAGCGAGAACGGGAACGGCGATGGTTCCCTTCATCCTCGAAGAAGGAATGTTCTCTCGCGCGTCGAGCTGGCTCCCGCCATTCGAGCCCTGAGAAATTTCGAAAGAAGAAGCGGAATTACGCTCTCTCGCTCCCTCTCTCGCGAAACCCCTTCCCTTCGTTTTCTCGTCGCCACGGCGAAACGCTCGAGATATACGCCCGTCTGATAAGCGCCATAACGTGATATACGGCGGTTACGTCGCGACGACGGGAAAAAAGCGCTCGCGAGGTGCTGTTACGCGACTATTTTGCCCGTTTTTCCTCTCTCGAAACGGGCGCGCAACTAATCCTCGGGAATTTCCGCGAGCTTGAGAATTTGTTCCGCGAAAATCGAGTCGGACTTTACGCGATTCTTTTTCTCTGTCGCGTGTCTGCGGAAAAAATAACTACTTTTGAAATCTGGTAATGGTGAATAATGGTTATAAGCGTTAGCCAATTCTTCTCGACGTGTATACTCTATTCGGGATGATCTTGATAAAATGTATATTGTTATCGAGAGATTAATATTACATAAGAAACATATACATTTGTTCCGATCGAAAATTTATATATAAATAATAAATTGCTTGAAATGTCATTTAATTTTCAAATATATTTATTTTATTAATAAAAGCATATTCCTCTCTGTCAAGGAATAATTAATGATATACTTGTGAGATTAAATTAAATGAATTTCTCTACATCACAATCCTTATATTTTCTGGTTCAAAAAAAGTTTTAAAGCTAAAGAGAATAAGTATTTGATCGGGTCGAAAAATAAATAAAAGTTAAAATTATTATACACATAATTCGTCAATGGGATGACTTAGCATATTATCAGACAGAATTTGCATCTGAAGGAGTCGTTGACATTTTACGGTAAGCGATCTTTCCGCGCAAATAATGGCCGCTGCATTTCCAACCGGTCGGGATGAATGGGATCGGGATATAAGGTCGAGAAAGGGGGTACAATGGGCACGACTCGAGCCTTATCAAAGAGCCTTAATTGCATTTTTATCGGGGATAAAAAATGAAGCATGAATCCGACAGCGCAGTCCGCACTATCAACGTGCCGGCGCGGCTTTCCCGGTTCGCGGATTGGTCGAACGATGGTGACGTCGGCGGATATAGAATAGGTGACGGTAGTGGTGGCGCGAGAGAGGTACGGGGTTTACAGGGGAATGAATAGCAACGTGAAACAAAAGCACCGGGTTACAAATGGCGTGTATTCGCGACGGCATTGTTTTAAATGGCTGTCAGACGCCCGGAATTTATCCCGTTTTGCTACGTGACAAGCGCCATTAAATTTATTTATTCAGCCACGCAGCCGCGCAGGGTCGCAGACGCAGGAGAACTCCCAGAAGTCCCCGGAACCCGCTCCCTTCCTCCTCCCCTCTATCCCTCTTTCTTCCTGTATCCGCGTGTTCTACAGGTGAAAACGAAACGGCGAACGAATATTGGAAGCGTGCGCGCGATGGCAAGTGATGTATTGTAGACCGCGGTAATATTCTACGCGAAAAGAAACAAAACGGAAAATGTGTTCGAACATTGGAAATATTATTTACCGACGAATATAGAAGTCGCGGCGAGAGAAATGTGCGAGCAGGCGCAACGCAAAACTATTTATTTTCGCTTCGATCATAGTGCACTCAAACATCACATTGTAATTGAATTTGATTACGTAAAAAAAAAAAAAAAAAACAATCGACCGAAGAATATTGCTCTTACATCGAGCACACTTTCAAACAAATTTCTCACATAAAATTCTCTTGTTATCATAAAATTGTAACTTCCAAAATGTACATTAATGAGGGTAACGAGTATCTAAAAAATTATTGTTGAATTTTATTATACAAGCGTACGAGAAAAAGGACGGTTTCGGTTCGTAAAATTTTATTGGAGCAAAGAAATTAGTAACAAATGACTATGTAAAAAATCGTTATTTGCGCTTTCGAAATAAGAGCAATCATCAAGGCCCTCAAAGCTGTCACTCGCGATCACAAGAGCGCAGTGATTACCGAACACTCCTCGATATCTGAACGAGTAAACTTCATCGTGGCGGATCAATGAACGGCCGTTTCTGTGGAAAATTCGTTCCCCGATGTGAGAATCAAATGCAACGGTCGGCGGAAAAAGACGAACCAACCGGGGTGGAGATTCTCCGGGATTCGTATTAATTCTTAATTTCTTAATTTCAAGTCGACCGTTAAGTACAGAGCGTCAAAGAGGTCCGCTCTCTTCCATCGGCAACCGCCGTTCCTCTCCCTTATCTTTCCACCGCTTCATCCATCCTCGTTTCCGGCTCTTCGAAGGCTTGTCGAAGGAGGCAGGGCCGGAAAAAAGTAGGAGGCGAGGGTTGGCGAGCGAGCGCAATTAAGCTCTCGCTCTCTTCGGAGATCCATTCATTTTTCAGGTAACGTCGCCGGACGGCCTCATCTAAGTTTTAAATCGCGTGCTGGCGGCGGTCTGCGATATGCGACCGACCTTAGACGAGAAGGACGGAGGGAAGGTACATCAGAGTCCGCCACCAATTTATGTATATCGAGTCGAGATTTGCATTCACGCTAACTATTACACTCGATTCTTTGTAAATTTTAATGACAGCAGGAAGTCCCTGGCTATGTAGCCAGATATTTGCCAACGTGCCCTGGTATACGTAATCGGGTCCGTAATAGTGTAGAAACTTTTTTATTTTTTTTTTTTTTGCTTAAATGCATCTCATTATATTGCCCTGGTAACTCTAAAGATGTTAGATTGGAAGTCAAGATTGAAACAGTAAAAGCAAACTATCTTTCGCGCAAAAAAATCCGACTTATCCTAAAAGCATCAGAGACTATGTTTTGAAATCGTTACTCTGCTACGTTTAAGTGTGTCACTTAATGCTCCAAAAATTTCTCGCAATAAATTTAAAACGAGCTTTTGTCTCATTATACAAAAAATTCACGTATTGACCGAAAAGAGATTAAAAGAATCACTTTCCTCTTTTCCAGAATAAATAATCGATACAGCTTTAAATGGTGTATTTATCTTCGGACAACGCGCTTTTCAATATAGTCTAATTAAATTTAAATCGCTTCATTGGAAACACGAAAATTCACGCATTCTCAACTCATGAAATATGTAAAGAGAAATTAAAATAATCGACTAGCGCGTTATTTAAACGGAAATTAAATGTATGCGGAAAATATGTTTAAATTCTTCGGCCATAAATACGTACAAATGTTTGTAAGAACGAAATGATCGTTTCTGAAAAGTTTCATAAACCGGAACGCAATGAGTATAACGCATTTCCCGGCAATGCCATTAGCTTTATCAGCTACCTCGTGGTCTAGCTATTTCGACGACAGAGATTTCCCACTTGCGCCCTCCCTTTCTCCCTCGCGTTTTCACCAAGCAAAACTGGAATCAGATACGTATCAACGAGATGGAACATCGGACTGAGCCGCAAAGACCAGCGATAGAAATTTATGGTAGGACTCGCACTTGTGTGTGTCTTTACACTCCAAACGCGATAAAGCACATTAAAAAGCACGTTAATATCTTATCTAACGTGTAATAATATCGGCGATAGTCGTATCAGAAATTTGTTTATGCGATTACCGAATTTAAAAGGACTTAATGACAGATGGATCACGCGTGAGTGAAATATATTACCAAGGTATAAATGTCAAATAAAAATATGTAAAAGTCTAATAAGAAAAGGCATAAAACAGCCCCCCGAGGGTACATAAGAAAACAGATTCTGATTACTTAACAAATGGCATGGCTCCAAATTTCCGCCCTTCACTTTTATTCAGTCCGTTAGTCGTCTGGTGTGAATACAGCGCGATCGTGTATACTCGCAGTTAGTAGTACGTGGGCGTAGACACGAACTTGTGTATACGCTCACGTGTCCGTGTGTGTGTCCGTGTGCGTGTGTGTCATCATACGTAGGAGTCGAATTCCGAAATGGCGTCATGTACGTTTGCCAGTGCGCGCGCGTGCACGTATCCGATCGTATCTCCAATGTGGGTCATACACATAGACGAAGTCTCGAGCCGCTACGAGCCGGAAACTCTGCATTCAAAGCCGGACTTTCGGCGGAGAACGGGGGAGAGAAGGTGGGATAAGGAAGAGGGTTAGGCCGGAGATAGCGGCAGACTCTCTGATATCTCGAGTCCATTTCTGCCTCGTGCCACGACAAACGTCGTGTGCGTCCCGACTTCCCTCTTCCTTTTTCTTCCCCTTTCCTCCTCTATCACCATCCTCCGAGTCATATTCCACTACTACTACTACTACCACTCTCGACCCTTCGAAACTACATCGTGTCACCTGAGAGCCGAGCATATATCTCCCGCCGCGGTTGGAATCGACCAAGTTTTCCAATAAATTTCTATATCCGCCGGCTGTGCATCTGCAACGGACGACCCGGGGACTGCCTTATTATGCGGCCGTTCGGCACTGCCGAATTCTCTCCACATCTCGATTCCCCACCGTCAATGATAAGCGGTGTCGGTTCTTTCGAGCGCTCCGCTGCAGCAGGAGCTTTAACCGTCCCGATGCACGTTATGCATGTCTGACCGTGACAAGAAATCTGATTCACCATAACGGAAGGACGCTATTGCGATTTTCATGCATGATATACGCGGCTTCTTATTGCGAAGAATTAGGTTACAGGTCGATATGTCAATTCTAAGATACGTACGTTACACGCGATCTCCGAATACGTTCAAAAAAAATGATGGAATAATTTCACTTGTCGTTTTGACATTTCTGATTTAATGTTGTTAGAAATGTCAAAACTCGTTTAAGTCGAAAAGAAGAGTAATTTGAAAAATTTCCATTGACATTTCGTGAAATATTAATGTACATATTCATAAGGCGATAATAATGGAAGAATGTAAATAAAATATAATTGATACATGTACACACATAGTTCGGCTCGTTTAGCCCGAAAATAATGCTCGTAAATGTTAAATAATAATAATAATATTCAGCCAGGACGTTTTAACTTTAACAATTCTACTAATTTTATGATATCGTTCCAAAACGGAAACGAGATAGCCGAAAACTTTGCGCATAATAATTATTCCATCCTGCCCATTAGAATCGTTTATTATTACTGCCTCGTGGAAAGCCATTTAGAGGAATCGTGCTGGAATTGGAACTGGATTGAAGATCGCGCGTGTGTTCGATTCGATCGAACTCGATGAAGAAACCCGCACAATAACGCAATTCGAAAGATTTTCCGAGGATCGATAGACGCTAACTAGCTAAACTTTTTGTCCCAATTGTTAGCAATATCTAATTATTCGATCTACTGTTTATTTCGCATATATCCTTTCTTTCAACATTTCTTCTTAAACAAATCTTATGATAAGAAAGTGCTCTTAACTGCCAAAATACGATATCAAGTTATTGCTCAATGATGTAATCTTACAGTATAAATTGCTTATAATTATATCGAAAATCATCCATTAATTAGTGCTCCGATATCTCAGATTTTGAGATTGATTATTAAAGAAAATATAAATTATATAACATGTATCAAAACTTGCAATTTTGATTATTCGATAAATATCGCAAAACGTTTTGTCAACAAAACTTTTAAATTTTAATTTATCCAACCATTTCGACGTATACATCGAAGTAATTTTTGATTCATGAAGAAGAATCTAAATATGAAAAAGTAAAACACACAATTTTTGTGATAATGTTAAGGTTGATTCTCTGTAATCCACGAACAAGTTAGGCCGCTGAACTAAATGAGATCATTCGCACGTAAATAATATTATGTCGCGCATTTTGAAACAATCCAAATAGAGCGATACCCCGATATCACCGTTATGAGCCATAACGATCAAAATTCATAGGAGCTACAGCGAGGCAGAATTGTCGTCGCGCGCCGTTGACGTCGTGTAAATGGAAATGAGTGCACTTGTTCGTCCAAAAATCAATAGCGTTCCGCGCGAAATGGCCAATAAAATATGCAAAAGTACTAAACAATGTAAATCCCATGAATCACAGTCGTCGACAGTGCCGCTCGATTTTGCGACGCGAGAGGAAATGGCGAGGATGTGCGATACATCGATAATGTAACCGACTGAAATGATAGTCAATGATATCGCGTTCATGATTCCAGCGAAATACAGCAATACGTTGCACAATGCTTGTAAATTTTATAAATTCAAAATAATATAAAATTGCAAAAATTTTCGAAGAATTATTTATAGTAAGAGCTTAACTCTGCATCGTTAATTATTAATATGCGACGTCCATTTTTATAAAAATAGATATTACCAAATATATTATAATAAAAAAAATCGTCTAATGTTTTTTTTTTGTTCTAAAATAATCATCGCTTAACATTTGCAATGTTAAAATAAAGTCCGTCGAGGATTTGACAGGTTTTATTCTGTATTGCAGAGCAATATAATAATGTTGCAAAAATACTGATATTTATTATTACTCACCGGACCGAATTGTTCGAAGTAGTTTTTGACGTCCTCCAACGTCGTCGGCGCCGATAATCCCCCGACGAATATCTTCTTTGTCCTTGTCACCATCTATAAAAAAAGAAACAGATAATATAAATTGAAAACAGCTAGAACAATATATATAGGTATATATATTTGTTTAAAACATTTTTAAAATAATGTATTTAATAAATTAATATTAAAACTAAAAATGTGATTCTCCTTCTCACCTTTCTTTACAAATTATATAAAAACATAGAGAAGCAACACGACTAATAATGTTCGAAAAACAGGAAATAAAATTTCGAGCGTACGACTATGCTAGCAAAATTGATAAAGAATTTATTAAATATGGATGGTTTGTGTCTAGATATGCTACGACATTTCCAGGTAGACTCTCTTCCATTGACGGTGTTTTTGCTATTACTTCTAGCCTTTCATATTGCCCTATCTGTCTGGATATCGGCGGGAGAGTTGTAAATAATCGATACGCAGATGCATTATTAATAGCGCCGAACTTACTTCAATATAACGTATCAATACGTAAAGACAAAAAAAAAATAGTCGCATAATATTCTATTTTCTACAAAATTCGAAAGATAACTTCTGAAAACAAAATATATAGTATATACGATTTCCTCTTCTCAGTGACTACGGAAATCTCCGTAAAGAAAGAAGCAGAAGAGTGAAAAAGGGCAGCTGTTGCCCCGGAGAATGTTACCAGATAATGCTTTAAAGAATGGAATTTGAGAACGGCGCGGTAAAAGGTCACGGTTGAAATCGAAAGAAATGCTATTGGGTGCACATTTGTTGCATAGATACGTCGCAAATGGGCGTATCGCGAAAAAGCACAGCGACGTCGGAACAAGTAGCACGGCATCGTTTCTTAAGATTGTTCATGGCGAATCCAAAGCGCGACATCGGATCTTGTCTCGGATATGCGGCTACATGCGAATACTAGATAAACTCGACGTCTCTCCGATCTCCGATATATTCCTCGCGTCTTCCGTGAGATATCGAACGCTACCCAGACATATATCAGAAACTATATCAAGTCTTGTGGATATTTGAATATGATATATATATATAATAATAATCGGTAACGTTCTAGAGAAATTGAAAAATTTGCTCCAGAATTATTATGAGGATGCAAAATAATAAAATATTTTTTAAAATGTAATTTAATGTCAGCAAATATATAACCAAAACTTGTCTCGATTTATTATTGAATAAATTAAAATAAGTTTGTACACACAATTGTATTTTACATTTAGTACTTTATATATTTAGTCATAATCAATAAGTTTAATTAAAAACGAATTAAAGACAATTTATGTAGTATTTAAATTCGTACAGAGTAAGATGCAAATACAAACGCTACCCAGACATATATCAGAAACTATATCAAGTCTTGTGGATATTCGAATATGATATACATATATATAATAATAATCGGTAACGTTCTAGAGAAATTGAAAAATTTGCTTCAGAATCATTATGAGGATGCAAAATAATAAAATATTTTTTAAAATGTAATTTAATGTCAGCAAATATATAACCAAAACTTGTCTCGATTTATTATTGAATAAATTAAAATAAGTTTGTACACACAATTGTATTTTACATTTAGTACTTTATATATTTAGTCATAATCAATAAGATTAATTAAAAACGAATTAAAGACAATTTATGTAGTATTTAAATTCGTACAGAGTAAGATGCAAATACAAACGCTACCCAGACATATATCAGAAACTATATCAAGTCTTGTGGATATTCGAATATGATATACATATATATAATAATTGGTAACGTTCTAGAGAAATTGAAAAATTTGCTCCAGAATCATTATGAGGATGCAAAATAATAAAATATTTTTAAAAATCTAATTTAATGTCAGCAAATATATAACCAAAACTTGTCTCGATTTATTATTGAATAAATTAAAATAAGTTTGTACACACAATTGTATTTTACATTTAGTACTTTATATATTTAGTCATAATCAATAAGATGAATTAAAAACTAATTAAAGACAATTTATATGTAGTATTTAAATTCGTACAGAGTAAGATGCAAACACAAACGACAGTGATGGCGTAATGCGATCGTTAAGTAGTCGGATAAACACGAAGTAATTCAATAAAGAGGGCTCATCGATTTCTCCGTAAAATCAGCCACTTCGACAAGATAGATTAATATGAAGAGCTTAAAGGAGCTGAAAGGAAGATGTCGGGGAAAAACCGATACTTCTAGTCTTGAAATCTTGATAATACAATCGCATTGTAATAAAGCCGCGGGCGGGCAGGCTGAAGAGAATGAAAGGCAGGAGTCGAATATTTTACAGGCGGAAACTCCATGCTGAGAAAACGAAAGCTCGATCGGGGATGGAAGAAGAGACAGAAGAGGGAGAGGATGTGCGGCGGAAGAGGTAAACTCTGGCAATTTCAGTGATGGCTGGGCTTAGACATCTCTATATCCGGTGAGTAACGCAAACCCCGCGAGTCCTTCCATCCCTTCCACGCTCCTGAATTCGACTCCCTCTTCTTTTCCGCGTCCCTAACTCTTCCTCAACCCCATGCAAACTCCGCGGCGTTCTTCGTTTCGACGTTCTCCGCCGAAGGGGAATGAGAGAGGTAAGATTTCTCGCGAGGTGGGTTAATCAGCGAAGTGTATAAAGTCTCGGGGATAAAAATAAAATAGCGAGGGATCTCGAAAATTAAATAAACGACTCGCCCCGGTTTCGTCGGCGAGAAGTTCATCGTAAGAAAATAACAAAGAGAGAGAGAGAGAGAGAGAGAGAGAGAGAGACACGCTCTCGGGGATAAAGAGGGATGATATCATGGATGGATAAAGTGAAGAGGAGAGAAACAATGGAAGAAGGCGAACCTAAACTAAGGAGGCCACTTATTCGAATGAAGCTGCTGCAGCTTCTATTTCTTTCCTTGAGTGCCGAAAGCGGGAACTCGACTTCTTTCATGTTCTCCACCGATAAACGAGAATTTCAGTTTGAAATCTTTTTACATTTTGCTATTGCCGATCGCGTAATGAGCACATTGTCTAGTGAAAACTAGAGACTTTTAGCGCATTTTTCATTTTGTTCTCGACAATGATTCGTGAAAAAAAAGCTTTTGTTCACAAAAGTAAATAGAACATGAAAAAAAAAAAAAAAGAAATTTGTTTCCACAAATTATTTTTATCGCTTTTAGTAAAATATTACGTAGGTACATATCGCGAACCAATTTGCAAGACAAATTTAAAAAGTCTCATTTGTAGTGTCATATAATCGCGAATTTATTTGTCGCGAGAAATCTAAAGAGGAACAATAGAACCGCATTTCTCATGCAATAAATATAGACTGAAGAGATATCTGATTTGTCAAGTCACTATCTCTCTTATTACGACGAAATAAAATCCGCGTATTTAAAGAGCTCGAGGGAGAGAGGAAAAAACCAACTAACGAAATAAGTGGTCGAATTTTCGTCGCGAAGACGCGACGCGAACAAAAGATGAGGTTTGAGGTTTGGATCGCTTCTCGCCGCGGTTAACCCGACGAAGAATAAGGTGGAAAAATATAAGTCACGAGAGAAACGAGGAGGAGAGCGGTGCCCCTCGGGTCGTTAGCGAAGATAAGAGCGGATAGCAGCAGAATGGTAATGGAAACTCGGCGAGTTCCACTTATTACGCCGTAGCATTATGTAAATACCGGAAAGCTATTACAATTTTACAACTTACTAGGAGTGGCTTTATAGTTTCATCGCTTGAGGGAGAGGATGCAGGAGAGAGGACCGCCTCATCCCTCTTTACCGAACTCCTGCTTTTCTCACCCGATACGACCGCGTACACGTTTCTGGCTCGCCTTTAACGCTTTTGCATCTACGAAAATGAAATCGCCCCGGAGAAAGGAAGACGTGGAGAAGCTACCTCTCTATTTGCGGAAATTTAATATTCATTTATAATATATATTAAAATGCTCTGTCGTTTAATATGACTTCATAACTATGTATACATATATTGTATACGTAGAAATAATTTTATATTAATTTTATTATACTGTATTCTCTACTAACGGTTTATTGCGATTTATTAAAAAAAAAACGTGAAATTTGCATAAAAATAAAATAAAATAATAAAAACGTATTAACTACTATAATAGCGCAAAATGCAGGGCCTTTATACTTTATTACAACGATTGGCTTGTGAAATAAAAATTTCATTCCCAAACAAATCAAAATTATTGTGCATAACGCAAATGACGAGCGGAAACGTGAAGTTTTCGTAATAAAAAGCGCGCGTTTAATGACGTCACGCGCAATTCCATAAAGAATAAAAAAAGGACAAAGGAAAACAAGGACAATAGTCAGCGTGTCTTTTATGACCATCGGGCATTATCGTTCCACATTATTGCGATGTATTCGTAAATGTCATAATCAGTCCCGCGTTTTCACGGCGTTTCCATCCCTTCGATGAATGCACGAAGAGTGGGAACGGCAAGAAAAATATTGAAATAAACGTTAATCAGCGGTCTCGCGTTCGTGCTTTAACGGCGAATGCTTTTACCTTCGTTCGCGATCATTTTGCGCGAGTTTAATCGTGTGTTTGCTGATACCATACGAATTAACACAACTGAGAAACGTCCGAGATCACGCAATTCGCTACAAGTGCAGACGATTTTTTAACGACCGTGTAAATCCGTGCCATTAGATAACAACACGAAATGTATGTTGCGATTACTTCCTTTTATATACAAAGCAACGCCGTAATCGCATAAATGAAGCATAAATGTGAAGAAAATTTCACATTTTTGTCAAGTGATATTTTAACAAGGCTGTGGGACGAAACAAAAAGCTCGAAAGAAACATAATCGCGGACAAGTGCGTTATCTAACGTTACGAATAAATTATCGCTTTCCATTGTCATGTATACTATCAATTTAGCAACGCAATAGCTTTTGGTAACGTGTATCCATGGTTGAATGGCCCATCTGTATTATTACATCGCAATACTGTGGCAATCAACTCAACTTTAAAATCGATAACCTCAACGCATTGCGAATATTGCTCTGTACATTCTATCCCTTCAGTGATCATATAGATATAGAACAGTATACCGATAATATTATATTGATAGGAAATTGCGTATATAAACATGATAAAATAAAATAAATTGAAACATTTTACTCTATTTAATAAAATAATGAAAATGTCAATTTCATTTAACTCGATTTTCTCAAATAAGTTTGCTCGCAACAACTTGAATTAATTTTTGGAAACATTGCGAATATACTTGTGAGTAGCTCTCAACAATTGTAAGGTAATCTTTCCGTTTGCTACGATTCAATATATGTCAAGTAGTGGTAAAGAGCATCTTCGAATCGGGACAAAAGCGATCAAAATTGCGTAGAATAATTCCGCATTGTCGCGAATCCAGGTCATAGGGACGAATAGGGCGAGGATAAGGTCGGGATAGGCGGAGATAGAGGAGAATAAAAAAATGGGAGAGAGGAAAGAAAGAAAAAGCGATGGGGTAGGATCCCCGGGACGAAGAGCTCGCAACCCTCGAGATGATAACCGATTCGCCCGGTCTGTCCCTCGCCCTTTCGCCCTAGTTTTTCTCCAACTAGCCCAGTGCCGCACAGAATCCATAGTCTTTCTTCCAACCCTTCTGTCTTTCCGAGCGATCCATCCTTGGCGTCCTGAACCTCGCTCGGAAAGAATTAATCCTGGCTTGGCTCTAGCGACTGTAGCCCCCATCCGTCGCGGATAATGTCACTCGGTTTTGTTCTTTGACGTTTCTCCGAGTTCTCACTTCTTTTACCGAGCCGTCGCTTCGATTTTGCCTCGTCTCGAGACGAAATCATTTATAGATGCAAAGACAAACATTTATCGTTAAGTATAAGATTAACAACAATTCGCGCGGTATATATATGTACGTAATGTGGGTCGCATAATTTTTCAATATCTAACATCTTTCAAATCTTTCCTTACTTTCGGAATAGAAAAGTTATCCACCGCTTTCCTTTTTTATCTACGCGGCCACGGCTGCAACAATCTCTCACGATCGCGACGTTCCTCGATTTAAGTTACCGGTCATAAATAGCAAAAGGGGTTACGAGGCGGTGGTAGTGCAGGAAGGAAGGGAGGTTATCAGTAACCGAGGTAAGGCGCTCAACGTCGCTCGGAACGTCGCTATCGCGCTGTCCAGCCCTGACCCTACCTTGCTCTAACTCCGTTCTCACTCTAGCTCCTCACGCGCTATATAGCGCACGATTCGAGCTCGCCGCAGAACGTGCTCTCACGTAAATTATACGCGCATGCCTCATCCTACGTTTTCCGGTCGGGGGAATATTCCGAAAATTCCGCCTCGCCTGTATCAACCTTGGTACGCGTCGATTTTGCGAATTTAAAGGAAGCGAATGCACAAGAGTTCCGTGACTGGAATTTATAATCTTTTTAAAACGTGTGGAAAAGAAAGCTCGCGGCGCGATAGTAGTGGATATAATTTATTCCGCTCTTTAATTAACAAATATAGAATACACACTTTTGTTACTCGAAAAAGTTGATAAATTTTGGAGGATTTAAGTATTTGCGAAAATACTTTAACTTGTAAAATATATTAATGCGCGTCCAAGATTATGCATGCAACTATTATTAGTGAATATATCGATTAATCGTTAAAAATGGAAGGTCAAACCGATAAATTGCTAGACCGAACGTTACATACACTTGCACTCGTAATCCTAAATCCCACCCATTACACCCTCTGAACGACCGCAACCTACCACCCTTCGGCCACTATTCTGACTTAAACTGTTTGAGTTGCGACTTTACCGGATTACCACGGAATCTGCCAAACCCCTTCGTCGTTCGAGAAGTTCCAACCCCTAGGTGATTATTTCGAGATCTCCGTGTCTTCGTGCTACGAGATATTCGAGATAATGCTTGGAAAATTGGAACGCTTGAATGTGATGTTGACAAAAAATTATACCGCAAATATTAGCGTAAAAAATTATTAAAAAATTAAATAAGGTCAAAACATGTCACAAACGAGGCAAAATTTATTTTTACTGCAGAAAATACGTATATCAATTTTCATAGATTTTATTGAAATGTCAACAATAACCGATTAATAATAAGACAAATTATATACAGTTAATTATTCAAATAAATGTTAAAATTAATCAATTCGTTAAATTAATTGTTCAATTAAAACTATAATTACAATGAAACATTAGAGTGAAGTAATCGAAGTGACAAACATTATTTCTGTTAAATGTTTATTAGAAATTAGTTAAGATAAAAATCGCGCATAAGACTTTAGTAAAAAAGTTAAGAGCTTTTCTCACATTTGCGCTGTCGTTTGCGCCGTCAGCAAATTCAAGCGAAATCTCGAAGAAAGCAACTGCCGTAAAAAAATTCGAACGAGAGCAAACTCCCATAAAAGAGTTTCCATAGTGGCCACTCGAATTTCTTTACAACGTTTCCAAGCTTCACGGTAGATCCGGTACTTTCGTTATGCATTTCGTTATGGGCCACATAGTACTTTACACATTACTTTAACTAGATATGTGCCTAGCGTATCTGTAAAAAATAGTTGATTTACTCAAAAGTTAGTGTCGCGTCTGTAAACAGAGAAGCAAAAAAAATTCTCTTAAATTCAAAGAGTTTATTACATCAATCGTAAAAATATGTTTGGTCGAAATAGACACTACACACAGAGTGTAGGCAGATAGTCGAGGCTAAAAATCCAGTAGGATTGACGTATTTCTCTCTCTCTCTCTCTCTCTTTTTTTCGTGATATCACGACTGCGCTACTCCATTCTCGCGGTTTTCCGCGGAAACCAGAGACGCGAAAAACAGGAGGAGATTTCATTCTTCCGATGAAATCCGATGCCGATGTGCATTGGTCCGCGCATGATACATTTATTGATCCTGTGGCATCAAACGTTTACGAGTTGCTCTTTGAGGGCGAAGATGAAAGCGCTGACGCTCGACAAGTGCATGCCGGCTTAAGCGCTTCTCTATTTCTGCCCGCGCCTTTGATGCGCATTATCAGGCCTTCTTGTTTTATTCGGGCGCCCGATATATCCACAATCCTTTCAGATTCAACGGCGTGCCGATGCCACGGTTGGAACCGCCCGCATTTTTAATCTGCTTCAAAACCATTTGGGACACATTGTTGTGTTACGCCCCACGGAATCTCGATCGGCAAGATAAATTAAATATTTGGACGCATGATACGCGGCAAATTTCGAACACAGTGTGATTCTCGCTCTCCTATTTTTTCCAACTTTCTCTCTAAGAGTAATTATTTAAGTAATGTATTATATATATATATATTGTTTTTTTTTTAGATTTCTGATTATATATTATATGTATAAATTTTGTAATTTTCAAAAGAGAGAAATGAACACGTTAAAATTACTTCTGGCATATTTTATACACATTTCGGGACGAAATTCGATACAATCTACATATATATTCGAATAAACGCAAGCATGCATGTAAATCAAATTTTCCAATATCTATCTTAATTCCGAAATCGAATGGTTCTCGCATTTATTAGTTTACCCGTCTCAAAGGGATTCACAAATCACTAAATTGATAGATACGGATATATATATATATAACGTCATTACATTTCCGGTATGATATATACATATATCGGAGAATCCTCGTGAAACTTGGCAAAATCCGAATCGAGGAAAGTGGAATGGATCCTGCGATATCCCCGTGACCGACTCTGTGTCACACGAGCACATAGGGGAGATAAAAGGGGGAACCTCCGGGTCCCGCAGGGTGTTTTTTATCGAGTCATGCCCAAGATTTCGGGAACGCTCGTAAACCTCACCCTCCGGGATATCATTCTCTTCCGGAGAGCTTTGCAAAATAACCGGCATTCAACGGCACGACGCTGAACTGACTCGTCCGCGTAACGCAGCTTTCGTCGACACGCTGACTATGAACATTGGTCTGTGCGCGAGCCACCGACCATAAATTGAGCACCGAAACGGCCTGACCCTCGCGGGATCGCATTTAGAGCTAAGCGGCTTACGGGCTTTCTTCCGTTTTGATTTAACGATGGAAAAATGGTTTAAACTCCATTCGTACTCCCGCGCCGTGAAAAATTGTGGCAAGACGCGATAACCAACTTAATTTGCGGCTCGATAAAATTTCGAACTTATCTATCTCGTCGCAACATATTTTGCGAGGTAGAGGTATTTTTCGTTCGACGTTGCTATAGAGAGAAAACAATGAAGATGATATTTTTTGAAACGCTCCGAAAAATAGCGGCTACAAATAATAATTTTATCAAAGCGAATAATTCAATAACCCGTTAATTATAACGACGTAATATTGAATGTAATATATATTCCTATCGTATAATATATATATTATAATAATCTTTTTATTATTACCGATAACAGGGGAGCTTATTAAAATGCAAATCATGAAGATTTTAATTTCGCAAATTTTATAGAAGGATGATTAACGACGAATATACGAATCAATAAAGGTCTCTAAAATATTATATATGCGTTCATTCGTTAATTTTCATTTTTTCACCCTTCTATTCTCTCTAAGAATTTTCTAGACGACCGCACGTCTAAGAAGACTCTCTCTCTCTCTCGAAGGGGCGGGGGTGTAAAAGGACATAATCGCGCATCTAAGCCATCCGGGCACGTAGAAATTCAATAGCGATCTAAACTCAATCGCCACGGCCACGAGTTAGCACATTCATAGTAGTTTACCCTCCAGCTCCGCCCGTCCGTGCTATCCCCGCGGAAGGGCTGAATAGGACGTAAAGGCGGCTATTGTGAGGCGCTATTCAATCGCCGACAACAGAAACACCATTAGGAGTAATGTACGGTGCTGCCAATTAAAATGTAGAGCGACAGCCGGAACGACCTTGTCTCTCGATTCACGTCGCTCGGCCGTTGAATGTCAATGGATCGAAGCGCTAAATCAGCTGATAACGCACATTGTACAAAAATATATGCTAAATTACGCGAAAACCATTTAATATATATTATCTCATTTTTTCAATATTGCGCTCTTCGCCTTAATTTGACAGATCTCGACGCTTTAAAAATTATTTTACTAAGCCTTAATAATTAGAGTATTAAATATTTTTAATAAATTAATATAATTAATATAATAAAAAAAATAAATAGCCTTTATAATTAAATATTCTTGTTTGACATTTCGAAGAGTATATGTATATTTTTTCAATCCTTAGTCTGTTGTAAAAAATTCTTAGTCTCCGTTTTGACGAAGAGACCGTTCGAGACCCGAGTTGTCTCGTCTAAATATCATTACGTCTTCCGGATCGTTTGAGTTTTAACGATCCCCGCTATGGGTGCATGTTCGCGAGCAAAACGAAAATTGCAATATATGAACAACTGCGGGTGCACGGCGACGCATAGCGAATCCGGTTGGCCGCGGACGGTTAAATCACCGTCGTAAACCGCAATTCGCGTATTATGCCAACGCGATTCAACGGTCGAATGAGGTTGGAGGTCTCTTAGTGCGGATCTTGGGTGTACCGCATGTGCACCGACGAGGGATTAATTAACGAATCGCGTACCGTGAGCGCGGTCACGATGCATGTTGAGCGATGTCTACGCTCGTCGAAGCGGAAGCCTCAATTCTCGTCGGATTCATCCAGGTGTAATATATACATACACATGAGCATACATACATATATATGTATACGCGGTGGTAATACTTTTCTATTCGATACTCTGTGTAAATCGATAAATTCCCTCCTTCGGTATAATTCTGTCTGCACAAAAGAAATCGATATTTTGATTGAGCCGACGTAACAATAACTCACTTCTGTAATCTTTCCGCATGATTCATTTCGGCGTAAGATAGTCCAATTATTCTATAGTCCCTTCAATTTGTCATGCCTCATGACTGCTTGTTAATTTTCTACAATTGCAAAAAGATACTTCAATAACACGTCGCGATTACTTGTCATCGGGTAACGTTAACATGAATGTGTCTGTTCACGTATGTCAGTATTGTTAGTGAAATTCTTTCGAAAATATTTGATAATTGAAAAGAACATAGTTTTGAAAGAACAGCGTTAAAGAATAAATACAGATATCGCTACAATAATACAGTGACGATATTTCTATACACGGGTAAATCTGAGATAAATTGACGTGAACCATTTTCTTTCCTTCTCGAGAAAAAAAAATATAATAACAGTTCAATATGTATTAAAAATATACAAAGACGTGTATATATGCACACGTTTATCCTCTATGTACATATGATAAAAATAGATAAAAATTAAATCGATTTCAGTAAGTCCGATAATACATATATTCAAATTATTTCCAATTGCTCTAGAATCATATTTTATCGAGTATAATTATCGGAATCGTTTCATCTGTTTTTCGCGTTTTGTCGAAATCTCATGAGAAATTTGCAAATCTCCGACCGACACAATTTTCTACATTGCAATGTTAGCACGGAGGATGACTTATCAATTAATAACCCCAATATATTTAGACGCGCGTTAAATATCGAATACCCGCGTGAGTGAAATCATTCCGAAGTGTGCACAGGTGCAATTAGCAAAACGCTAGCAAAGAAATTAAAAAAAAAACCGGAAATCGAATAAAAAAGCGAAAGACGAAGCAAGAGAGGCAGATGGGAAAAAAGAAGGAGAGAGAAAATAGTTGAGGCAAAAAACTGTGACGCAGTTTGCACGAACGCAAAACGGACATGTTGCGCGTAAACATTCGCACGTACGAATATGCGCGTGCAACGCGACGATAAAGTAATCTGTTATCGTTATTGTTCGACTTCTATCTCTCTATGCGCAGACCGCTCTGCTCTCCCCGGTCCAGACCACTTCCGGACTACATTGTTAATAATTACCGCGAGATTCGCGTAACCGCGGAATGCGCGCCGCAACCATTCCCTTCTAACGCACTGCGGCGCGTTGTTGATTCCATTATTTATCGCATAACTCGTGATGCGAAACTGGATTTTTTAGACTCTCGTGAAACGTAATACCGGCAAGCGAGTGTGCAATTGAAATAGCGCAACATCGATCGAATTGCTTTACATCAGACTGAACTTGAGAATAATAAACGTTCACGAACGACAATAAAAAAGTAAAATATTTAAAGTAAGTTAGTATGCGCAAGAGAATTATTTTATATTATATTTTTTCTATACACATTTATAATATATCACATTTTGCAAGATATGAAAATAATGTTTACAATAAAGATAAATTGTCGAGAAATTTAAATTCAATGTTTGCTCTTTTTATTTAAATATGTTGCACTAACACTCGACTAGTTTGCATTTTCTCTCCAATTTGTACGTAGGAGTGCACAAAGTATTCGATACGTATGGGTATTAGCGGCTCTTGCGTATCGAAATAAAAATGATCGGTTTGAGCATCTGCTCGACGAGACACATATTTTTACGTCTCGATCGTTTGTTGACGACGGGAGAAAGGGATTGTGGCCATGCACTTTTGTATGGCAAATCCTGAGAATCGCGAGGGATGTCTGCTTGTTCTGCCATCCCGGATTTAAAAGCATTTCGATGTAAACAACCGTGCCTTTCGCGACATCAACCATCTATATTTTTTCTCTTCATCAGTGCACTTATCTTTCTTTACTGTACACTTTTGTTCCAAGCCAGCTCGCGAGAGATACCTACATTTTCACAATAGGTTACGCGCTCTGCTACATTATTTGGAATACAATATCGCAAAAATTGCAATTTCTCTAAGAATGTCTGCTGGAAATGGCAAAAATAAGCATAACTTTTTTCCTGTTTTCTTATTATCACGCTTTTGTACCACTCTTAAAATAAATATCTAATTCGTAAGAGCTTGTCTAATGTTTTTGAATGTCTTCTTCGTCTCCTTGTGCTTCATGTTTTCAAGAATGAAACCGGAGCGAGCATCAAATCCGCTTACTTTTTTTGCCATTCGCAAAACGAGCAACCCGGACTTTTCTCGAGAAGCGAAGTCCGATGTTGCCGGACGATATAAAGAGCGCATCGTCATAGTCGTCAAGCCGGAAACTTTGGCATTTTGCTTTATATCTCGAAGGAGAAGAAGACTCTATATCGTCCCCAAGAAAAGGCGAAGAGCAATCAAGCCCTGTCCCCGAAGGGCGCATCGCTGTGGGGTACTCAGCGGAAAACGACCCTTTGCCCATCCTAACGCGTCAAACTTTAAAGGGGCGCAGTTTAGGCTTTCGTTCGCGTAATAACGCGTTTCGTTATCGCCGCTTTAAATCCAAAATCTCTTCCATACGAAACGCTCGCGTTTGTCAACTACGCAACTACGTTTATGCGCAAAAATAAAAGACGCGTTGTTCCACATCTCGAAGATACGTCAGGTCACATTTTTCACTCGTTAAACTGCGATACAATGAAAAATGTACAATGCGCAATATGATCATTTTTTTTTTACTCACCAAATTATCTTGTCAGTCGATGAAAGTATCGTTAAGAGAAATGTTTATTCAAAAATACAAACGACAATGAAATATGGATATTTTGAATATGTCAATAATTACGCTGCATTTGTGATCATCATTTTTGCAAAACGTTATTAATTTGTACCATCCATCTTGATAAAACTCACATTTTTTTAAGTATCGGTTCTTTATTAAAGAGATAGAAATGTGGTGACTAATGTTTCGAAAGTTTAATAAAATTGACTGTAAGATATATATTTATATCTTTCTTGTTTCGCGAGTCTCATGTTGCAGATTCATGTCTGCGATATTAAAAAGATATTAGACGTTTTCGAGCGAGATTGTAAAATTGCGTCACACACATTTCCAAGCGGAGATTATATTTCAGATAACGATGAATTTTACAACGCGATGCGATATATGGGTCAGCGAAAGGGGAGAGTGCGAAGGCGTTAGAGATAAGGGTAAAACTGGGTAGATGGATCGTCCGTGTGACGATTATCTCGCGTGACAATGTGTTACCGCAATTTCCGTCTACGTGGCAGGAAGTTTTAAGAACTCTATTTAAATGCCTTGCTCTATAATCGAAATGGGAAAAGATAACCTCGAGTAGAATTTATTGTGTAATTCGTAATAAAATTTATAGAATGTAACAACGAGAAGTGAACTCGGAAAAAATTGGACTTGACAATTTTGTAAGATAGAAAAAGTATGTAATTATAGGATATACAACTAATTGCTTTCTAGATAATTGAAAAGAATCAGAATTAGTATAAGTAGAAGTAAGCAAAGTGAAACAAGTAGTACGAACTTTAATTTGAAATCTAATGCTCCCTCCAATTTTATTCGTCTGCAATTACGATATTTGTTGCAGAGAGATCTTCTATCTATACAGTCAAATTAAATATAATAAGACGTATTTCGTAAATACGAAAACACAATGATTCATAAAAACGATAACAATAAAACGGAAGGAAAAAGTACAAACAGTACAAAAAAGTAAAATCCGAAAATAATAAAGATATTTGATAATGTCTATTCATGGGATGTGTACGCGATTGATATCAGGTGATCATAAAGAGACAGTTCGAAACTAGAAATGACAGAAGGATCAATGCGGATAGCAATCGAGATGAAGAAATAGGGAAAGAGAGAGAGAGAGGAAAAAAGAGACGAAGGCAAGTCCTGCTGGACGGTTGCCACAAGGCGCTTCGAAAGTAACGATCTCGTTATCGTTCCGCCTCGAGAAGCGAAGGACTTAAGATAATAAGTTTGTATGGGAGGGTGGAGAGTCCTTAATAAGAAACCGGAGCGCCTCGCGCGCGCAAGAAGGAAATAGCGCTCGCTTACCTTTCTCTCCCTTCCTATCTTTTTCTCTCTCTCTCTCTCTCTCTTTCTTACACTCTTTACCATCATCCGCGTCAGACTACTCAACTTATTAATTCCATTAATATTTCTTTCATGCGATTTGACGCACCGACACGGTGAGATTATTAAAAGCGCGCGAAGGAGCCGTAATACCCTCGGAAACTTCATCTTTATTACTACGCGCGGTACTTATTTAAAGAATTAACCGACCCTTTTGGATATCGCTCGAAATGCCACGGGCAGTCAAGCATAAGAGAGCTTGTTTCTTTTATTTCGCAACATTATTCTTAGATATCGCCTTCGAATGCGGAACAAGTATCGGATAAATATCCTTTGATTGAAAAAACTTCATTTTAATCATCCTCCTAGTATGATATATTTATGACGTAATTTCTCTGATTTTCATATAAGATACAGATGAATAAAATTGGAAGGAGCATTAGATTTCAAATTAAAGTTCGTACTACTTGTTTCACTCTGTTAATCATATAATAAAATAAAAAACTAAAAATATTGCAAGACAGAAATTAAAATATTTGTAAAGTAAAATGGAATTAATGCGCGAATAAAATCTGTTGAAATAAATCAAGCACCTTCGTCACTAATTTGGAAAAAAAAGTATAGTTGCTTTCAGACCTAATATATATAGTTGTAATCTATTTGCATCTAATAGTTTTAAATTCGTTTACAAAAAAGCCAAGTCAGCAATTAAATCTGACGAGTTCGAATGACATAAAGTCAAAAATTAATTTCGCTAAAATAGAATATTGCAGATTCAATATAAATAAAAATCAATATGAACGAAAATTTGCGCGGCTCACTTTCACATTGAATGGATTATTTAAAGTGACAGAAAAATGTATGAATATAATATTTTTACAAAAAAAGAATTATCTGTATCAAATATTTAAAAAAAGTAGAATTATTTTCTATTTTTTGTTTTTATTTGCATCGATCGTTCAAAACGAACGAATCTAAATAAAACCGTATTATTCCCCGCAACAAAGATCTTAAAATCTGAAATTAGTTAACTATGGTTTTCGAGCAACAAGAGAATTTTGTACCTCATTAATCTTGCAACATTTTAAAAAGTCAACGTAAACCGCTTCGAAATGCATTTAGTAGTTGACAGTTAATGATGTATCTAAACGGAAACCAGTTCATTTATATCGCCGTCTATATAAGAGTAAACCGTGTAAAATTTGTCTCGAGCATCGTAGAAGCATTCGCGAGGAAAAATAAACGTCATCTACCTATCGCTGAGTATTGGATAAAACGGAAGTCGACAAAGATTTCGAGAACAAAACGCGGACGAATCGCAAGAGGCGAAGTTGTTCGCTGTCATCTCCATGAAACATTTCGGTCACTGCACATTGTTGCGAGAAATGCACACAGGAACCAGGAGAGATGAAGTGTGAGAAGGGGGTAAAAGGAAGAAGGGGTGGAAGGGGAGGTGGGGGAGAGAAATGGAGAGAGAGAGAGAGAGGGAGAAAATATCCGACACCCCGGTTGGTTGGTCCGCCTCTGTCCGACGGATGACGTCCACGATCTAGCTCCACCCACACACATGCCCCCAGCCAACACACACACACACGTAGATACTCTCACACACACACACATCCTCATATACAAGCATCCGTACTCGCGCCTACGCATACATGTACACGCACAATGAGATAGTTCTGTACCATCCGGCACGTATACATACACACACACACACACTGAATACCGACACGCATACACATGCGCGACATCCGCGACACTTGTGTAAGCTCCGGGAGCCCTTCAACGGGGAGAATTCGACGAGGAGAAGATAGGCTGCTTTGCGCTTGGAAATGACGAGAAGGATTTCCGAAATATAGTTGCGCATCGTACCTTCTCCGGGGTGATGAGCGGCGTGATGTACGTGGTGACCGCCGTCGTGTACACCTTGCGATGATCACCGGGTGAAAGGAAGCTTGCAGGTCACTCAGTACCACCGTGTGGTGTACCGAGTGCCGTGCGAGATCGGCGCGGTGCTCTTCCTCCGCGAGAGAGGAACGAGGACGTGACGTTTCGATCAAGACGTTTGATCGAAACCTCCGGCTGAGAGAGCGACGATTTCGCGCCTCTTTGGAGCACAACACGCGCGTGTATATATCTCTCTGTTGTCCGTGTTGCGGATCGTGGCAACGCGTACGTATTGGATTTGACACTTCCGTGGATCTTGCTGAGGTCTCACTAACGATTGGGGATGTATATCCTGAAGAATTTGTTCCGCACGAACGACGACGGACTCTTTACAACGGAGTCAATTGGTAGACCATCGATCCAAGAGAGATTTAATCTCGTAAGGATCCTTCCCTCGACGGTTTTCACAAATTTTGCTCACACTGAAAGTTGGAGTAGACAGACTCGGTGTACTCGCGCGCCAAACGTACACTCTTTTTCGCGATGCGGAAGACACTAGAAACGATCCTCGAATCTTCGGCGGGCGACGTTACGTGTGAACGTGACGGGACCACAAGGGAATAAAGCTTTTTCCCTCTTCCGTGACAGATTTTTCCTGGGTCGGCTGGAACCGGTAAACCTTGCGTGTTCAGACGAACTCGTCGTTTATTCTTCGCTCTGTCACCGCACTCTCTCTCTCTCGTCGCAAGAAGGGAGTACGGAGGGAGGTTGGATAGAGATTGAACACCCAGGAGAGACAGAGAGAAAGAGAGAAAAAGAGGGTGAGAGATCAACTTTTGCGAGCACACACAGGCAGGTGGTCGTCGTCGCGCTCTTCGTCGCCGTACGTCGGGTTTAATGCTGCACGCTATGACGCCGAGAACAGAATGGGGCGATCGTGGAGGCCCGGGCGAGTGAAGCCGTAGCGAGGGGAGGTGGAGAGAAGCCGCGCGGGTGGCGGCAGAGTGGGGCGTCGGATAGAGGGGGCGAGAGTGAATATTCCGGGAAGGGGCCCCTTCATCCCGCTCTTTCGCGTCCTCCGCCCTCGAGCGAGCGCTACCCCTCCGAGGCGCGCAGGCGCCCCCGGGGCGCTGGCGTCGCTCGAGGGGGAGTACGTATTCCGAGGAAGACGAAGGGAGAGCCAACCCCGAAGAGAGAGAGAAGGACGTGGTGGTGCGCGAGGGAACGCGAAAGAGCGAGAAAGAGCCATCCCTCCTTCTCGTTTCGCTTCCTTCCTTCCTTCACCAGCAGCACACCCCAGCATCGACCGACGCGCCACGCTGCTCCGAGCCGCTTTCTCTCCCTCCCCTCCCGCACAATCCTCCCCCTCTGCCCACAAAACCTTCTCGCCACGCCGACCCAACGGGAATACTTAATGCCAGGAGAGAGGCTGACTGTCTGACTGCCCGCGCCAAGCCACGCTCGCTTGACGGCGGGATGGTAGCGAGGGAGATCAGCAACACGGAAGTTGGAGAGGCTCGCCGGATGTTGCGAGGGAACCTTGCGACTACTTGTTACGCGTCCGCGAGTTGATTCCCGGTTAATGACGAGACCTTGGATAAAAAAATTGTATTCGACCGACGAGGATTTCACCGTCCTGTCAATTTCCATTTATTTATATGCCAAGTGTGTCGCTATCAAATTTTATACCTTCGTCGTCTTAAATTTGCATTAATTACATACATGAATTAGTTAATTTTATTTAAAGCTTTACGTAATGTGTTACGTTTAATTTAAAGCGTTGAAAGTTTTAAATACAAGTTCCGCGGAACTTTAATTCAGACCGAGAGAGAGAGAGAGAAATTCCGATTGAGCTATTTAAAAATTCGACAACGAGCTGACACCGCCGTAATGAAGGTGTAAAGGACATCCGTTCGATATTCTATCGACAGCTGCCGAGATAACGCAACAGCGATGACCCGTCGTCCAAGTAGTTCGAGACCTCGCTCGAGAACGGGAGCCCGGTCCGGCCAATATTGACCACTACTACTCCCCGTCGGATACCGAAGTCAACTGTTTCCTCGGCTCCGTTGCCTGGCTGGCCGGAAGCCAGGACCGCCTCTCTCGCACGTCTAGCGGCTCGGTGTGAACGTATCCTACGCTTAACGCGGAAGGAAGGAACTAACCTAACCCAGAAAGATTTCATTGAGCCACAACGTGACTTGGCCGGCTGCCAGTACTATGGACTCTCTACGCGAACTCTCTCGCAATGATCGGCGCTCGCGAGAGAAGAGCCTGCCGTAAGAATCGCCATTTTTTCAGAGAAATATCGCCGCTACAGAACGTACCGTCGAATCTCCACGGATAAGGTCGAATAGTTCCTGTTATCGGACGGAATAAAGGACCGTTTGGTCGTAAGAACCTGGGTCAAGCTTCTACAACGGAAGTACGTGTACCGATATCGATATTACAGCTTTTTCCTTATCATCCACCGAGGAAGATAAGAATGTTGGTTTGTTTGTCTGTCACGCGGTCCATGCGGAAGGGAGACACCGATAACGCTAGTGGAAGCGGGATATCCTAATACTTGGATGCTGGCTGTTCCGCGAGACGAAGGGTGAAGAGGAAAAGCGGGCGTTGCTTGCTCGCGTGCATTTGGCTTGCATCCAAAGCGAGACGCTGAATGAACTTGGCGGGAAAACCGCATTGGCGCGTGTTTCCTTCTGTCGTACGACAGACGCGACTACAATGGCTGGCAATATCCTTGCACCGGCTGCGTAGAGACGTCTCTATGTTGGAAGATAACACTGAAGATAACCTCGGAATTTATCGACTTTGTCACGTTAGTGTATACCTAAATTTAGATTGTCTCGATTTTATTTTATACGTAATACGTATAATTTTTGAACACACATTTTTCAACACTCTTACATCGTCAAGTATATGTGTGACAAATGTCAACCGCATCGATATTAATTATCGTTAATGTTAATTTTATTCGCATTTTATTTCAACGCATGTATCTACAAATATGACAGAAAAATGCGTTATTCATTTTTGAAAGTGATATAGCTCAAACGTTAAAACATTTATCAATCTTGATATAGTTCCTTTGAATGTGATAATTTTCAATTTTTGAGACAAGGAATGACAGAAATGAATTTCAAAACTTGAAACTATAATAAATAGGAATAATGAACGAATATTCATATTAATAGTTTTCGGTTCATTTGAAATTATTTCAATCTCCATTAACATATCATTGCGGTTGCGTATTTATGATGTAATAACAGCACGCTACCGCGGAAACGGTTAGTAGTAGGCGAATGACGGATTATTCACTGGCCTCGAGATTTCGGTCAGTCAATGCGATTCCGTAACCGCTTCGACGATCCCACAATAATCATTACTCTAGAGGCTGTCGACTGCCAAGGATGACATGTAATCATGATATTGGCACGTAACTGAGTTATCGCGCTACACGGGAGGGTCCGCCCTTTCCTGGGGTGCTCTACGGCCAATGTATATTCCGCTCGGTGACCAGATCGACGAGATGTTAACGCAATCGAAACGTACGCGTTGCGTAAATTTCGCTGAGTGAAACGCTTCTCGTCCCTTATCGCGAGAAATGAAAAATCCGAGCGAGATGGCAAACCTTCAAATAATGCGTTTGAATATCAACATTTAGGTACGTAATATATCTTAGCAAGTGTACGTATATTTTATATTTCTTTTTTTGTCGAATTTAAATTCTAACATTTTTAATATAAAATCTTCATTCAATAATTTTTTTATATTTAAATTCTACAATAAATATATTTGTCGTCAATACTTTATATTAAATTCTCTTACGAGTTATAATAGAAACGATACATGAAAAGCATGAGATTTTAATTAATATATTTATACAAAAATATACAAAAAGATATTATTTTTAAATGTCTGTTTCTCACTGTTGTGTTATGCAAAAATAATGTGTCTTGTTTCATTTTGCAAATACAATTGATTGAATTGTCAAGAAAAGTTAAATTATTAAAAAAGATTCGAGTTGAATTGTTTACACTTTCAACGTTAGAAATTCTGAGATATTCAGGACCGCAACATTGGAACTGACTAAATGAAAAAGTACCATTAACTCGGTCGCGGGATCGATGAGCGGATTCGTACTCGTGAAAACCTCGATATCGAAGAAAGAGAACGCCGATGCAGACTTCAATCCCTTTTAACCCGCCTCTCACAATCGGTATTTGTTTCGGTGACAGTACAAGGGCAGCATGTTTTCGAACAGCAGCCGAGTTTCAGAGGCTCGCATGCAAGATGCACGTTGTGGGGAAAGGGAATTGGAAGAGGGAGAAAGGGACGCTCGATTGCGCCGTTCGACCGCAGTAGAAACTCTTCCACGACCCAGTTCGCCCTTTCCCGCATGACGTCGCCAGGATTTTTGGTCGCGATTCTCGGAGCTCGATACTTATCCTCCGCAATATGGCTCATCCCGGACGACCCGCCTCGCCTGTCTACCTTGAAACCACTTCTCGATATTCTCCCGACTTGTCCTCCGTCCCCTTCTTCATCTCCGCAAAACCCGAGAAGCCGAGAATGAGGAATTCGAAACTTTTCTAAAATATTAGACGTTCGAAAGGCGTGAGGCTTTTCTACCTTCTCCGCTCTCTCTCTCTCTCTCTCCGTCTAGCTCTTGCTCCGTTTCAATTTTTCTCTCTCCCATCCTCTCCATTCAATACTCATTCACTCTCAAACTCTGTTGCTCACAATTCGTTGGAAGAGTTTCCCGAAAGTCAGACATAGAGAAAATGAGAGAAAAGGAGAGACGAAGAAGAAGAAGAGCGATCGAAGAGAGAAGAAACGCGAGCGGCTCGGATCAAGAAAGCCAGGGTGGATGGGCAAATAGCTCGAATCACGCGAGCCGTTGCCTCGTAATTAATAGGGCGCACGAAAACCAGCTACTGCGCCATCAGCGACCCTCAAGATCCTCTCGGTGGCTACACATCACCGAGAAGAGCTTGTCCGCCGTAGAGAGTCTTAGAGTCTCCAGAGATAAGTCTTAATCGATATTGACAGTGTTTTACGCGCCCTCCTTTTTCGTAAGACGATGATAAGATCTGCGGACATGACCTTAACAAGTTACGAAATGAATAGCGATGATCATATTACAACTAAAGTAGACTTGAATTAAAAGCAAATAATTTGGACTGGTCAGATTAATAAAAAAAGAGATAATCAAATATTAATAGTAAGTTTTGAAAAGTGAGAGAAAAAATCAAGTGTTCCGTTACACATGTAGAAAAATATATATGTACAATATATGTGCATAAAAACATCTATGATATAAATAAAATGTAAAAAATTAATTTTATTTCTTTCATTTTCAAAGTCGTAAACTATAAATATGTGATTTTTATCTCATTAACTTTCAAACGTAATTTTATAAATAATGATTAAAAAGTAATATAATTTTGTTTAAAAAATTCTGACAACTATAAAACGATTAAAAGCAGTATAGTATTCTTTTAACTATATTATTTAGTCTTTTCAAAAATTTATTATTTTTTCAATAGCAATAACAAATTTTGATTAAGCACTGTTTATTACTTGTTAAATCTTAGTTTTGGCTACTTGGTATTCGTCAAGCTTTCACACCTTAAGAATTTCAGCCTGTAAGAATTGTCTTTCGCCAGAATCTTACTCGCAAATCTCTTCGCGCAAAAATTTATATCCTAGGTCGTAAGAACGCCTCGCATTTCCCAAGCATTTATCTAATTCACTTCACGAAGAAAGTGAAGACAAGGACGAGAGAGAAAGGGAACGCGCAGTGCAGAATTGGCTGAGGTGCTTGGAGTAAATCAAAGGAAGGAAATGAATTTTTATCGACGACAGAAGGCCCCGGATTCGCTTCGGGAGCAGCGCTAGTTCCTTTCTCGTGAGATCGTGAGAACTAAGTAAAATCTGCAAAAAAATCGTCGAGAAACTGCGGCGAAACGATACGATGCTCAGTACCGTCTTATTCTCGCCTTCGCGAAAAAGTACTCGGAAAAATTCACCAGCGCGATAAATTTACGAGATTCTTCTCCCTTTTTCCAGAACGCCCTTATTTTTCTCTTCCCGATGGCCGGTTTTTCACCCGATGATTAATGACATTAATAAGACAGAGTTACCATCTTCATACCAATTACCAAGATGTAAGACTTCTTATCGATAAAAATTATGCTTAGCGGTTTCCTCACGAATAAAGATATTTAACGATTACGTTACTATTTTGACATAGAAAATTGATGAATCCCTTCGCACACAGTTTATAAAAAATAATAAATATTAAAATTTGAATATGAAGCAGCATATTTGCATGTACAAATATGTAATTATTATTATTATTTGATATTTGTATAATTATTTTATATTTTAATTCATCTTAAGATTTTTTGTGGAAAAAACTATCAAAGAGAAATTCTATCAGTTTTATATGATTATCAAATTCATTAGGTACTAGTTATATATTAGTCAATTTAATAAAGAAGTACATTTTCGAAATTAATTTGACATAATTATTTATGTCATAATAATCTATGTCGATAATAGTATTAATTACTAAGCTATTAAACAAATTCATATTTACATATAATGCCCATATAATGATTCTTTTTAGTGATCATTAAAATCATATTAATTGTACCGCTATTGTGTATAGAATTTAAAACGAATTTAAATAATTAAATTTAAATAAATAAATTTAAATAAAAAAAAGTTTAATTATTTAGCAAAAAATATATCTTGATAAATTTATCCGAAAAAAAATAAATCGTGTGCGCTTATATTCCTTCCTTTTCTCTCTTACAACTTTCTTACAATTTTATAAAACTTGATCTTCTCACTCTGTAAAGATTGCAAAGCGAGATCCTCTTTCGCAAATGGAGACATTACAGCCGATCCATCGCATTTGAATGCTGGAGAAATAGCGAATGATTGTAGTTGGCAAACATGTGATTAATAGAAGCGTCGGAAGCATTTATGTAGGACAGAGTTTAGCAACGTCGCTCGCGTTTGCTTAAAGACGGGCGCGAGAAGTGGGAGGTGTCGCTGAAGGGCGGAGAAGGTAACTCTGTGGAAATGTACACGCAGGTGTGTGCCCATAGTATCTCGGTTCTGTGAAGCTCGGTAATGACTCTCGGTCGTTAGATTGGTTTGCCCGTAATATGTCTACCGACGCGACGCTATATGCTCGATTAATCCGACGGCGTCGCTTACTCGTGCATGTGATATTAAGATCCACGTGTACGGAAGAAAATTATCCAGAGCATGTAAACAGTTGTGTAGAATTCGTCTGACGTAAATCTTCGAATTTTGCGGCGTGTGTGTGTGTGTGTGTGTGCGTGTGCTTAGTGGTATACCGGAAGAAAGCAACTGTATTAAAACAGTGACTATATTTATTACGATAGAGCTCGATATATGGCGTATCTCGCTTATCAAGATTTGTAAAGTTTGGATTATGCGCGACAAAAATCTAAAAAATAAATTATTACGAAAATGCACTCACGTAGATACTTTTGCAAGAAAGTGAAATTCCTTCTATTCGTGTAAACCTTTAAGAAGTGGATATTGCTCGTTTCGCACCTCTTATGACGTTGATCGTAAGAGGATCAGACTCGGATTTACGGTTCTTTCGACAAGACGACAGAGGTACAAAATAGCGCACTCTCGAAATAGTCATAAAACATAGGTGCAAAATGCAATCTTTGTCATCAGATTCCAAGAACATATATTCGTATTTGTGACCGACCGACCAATTTTTTTCAAAATTAATTTCGCAGATTAATCAACTATATATATGATTATTAATGTGGCAACGTAAAATATTTGACTTCCATTACGATAATAAATTATTTGAAATTGACAGAGTATATCAAGTTTCAAAATTGCATCGCTCACTTACGTGTTCTATCCTGCAAACGATATTACACATTTACTCCGCAATATACGAGGTATCTTAAATAAATGCTGTTAACTTTCAATAATCCATAAAACGGGAATAATTAAAAGCGCCGATCAATAAAGATACGAATGGAAAGCAATCATCATAATAAAATAACTTCAATAATTAAGATCCAAGCAGAGTTCGCGTTCGTATATATATATATTGATAGCCCGCGAACTTTGATCTCCCGCTCGAAGGCAATCAAACTCAAAACATGATTACACGTACAATTTTCAGCTATCCTCGTGAATCAAGAGTGAAATTCGATCATAGATGGAAATACGATTGGTCAGATGCGTTAGCAATCTCGGGGAAAAAAAAGGGGGAAGCAACGCGCGTGTGACAGAATCCCGCGTTACACTGTATCGACTCTATTTCACGCTCATCAGCCGCGCGAGCGTCTAGAAAACTTGAGAGGGTGAAGAGAGGAAATCTCGTCTCGGTTCTTCCCGGGTGCTCTCATCTCCGGTCTTGACGTCGCCTATAGTTCCGAGCTCTCGAGGGCCTCTCGGCGCGACACAAAGACGAGAGAGACCGTGAACACAGAGGTGCGGGATCGACCCCTTAGGTTGAGAAGAGGGGAAAAGGAAGGAAATGCCACGACGATACATGGAGGAAGCAGCAAGGCACGACACGGCAGTGACTTTTCGTAAGCATAATGAAACTGCCTGGTAATCTTAGAAGCGCCGCTCGTCGCGCTAGTCGGTCGGCTTAAATGTCTCGAAATATATCTCGCCTTCTCTCTCTATCTCTCTTTCTGCTTCAGAGTGGATTTGGCGACCGACAACATGCGCGTGTTACGGTTTCAGATATTACAACCGCAACCGCGCACATCTGAAGCCCCCAACGTGAATTTCGTGGCTCGAAAGAGCCTCACCGCTACGTATGATGGTTTTCTCATTCGAGAAGATCAGGACTTTGAGCGCGATTTCTCTCGATCTCCGGTTGGAGCGCCGAGAGAGGTAAAGGAATTTAATATCTCTAGTCTCAATTGTAGAAATAGCGAGTCAGAATTTTTGCAAAATGCGCACCGCGGAATATATTACGAAATGCTCGGTGTATTATTAATACTTTCAAAAATATCAACCGGTAACTAAGTTACTGTGATTATATATACATTGCAACGTTATTAACCCGCCGCGCGCTGTTGTAACAATTTCAATTTCGTACTTGAAACTCGAACATACGTATAACTCGATATTACAATAATACGCGCTTATAATAGCATAATATTGACAAAACATTGGTTGCAATACTGGCGCCGATATATTATGTATTTCGGTGCAAATGCGGGCTGAAAGAAAAACACGGCCGAGCCATCATCTGGTTGCACTACTTAGGATTAGCGTTTTTATAATTTCCAGATTAAGGAATTAATTGCGACGTTACATTTTCTTTTCGGAATATATTGCCGACTGCGTCAAGAAAGAAAAAACGCAAAAGATATCGTCACGAAAAATCTCGCGAAACATTAGTCCGTATTATTACCAGTTTCATTTAGCATTTTATGCCACAGATGCATTGCTTGATATTTTCGCGAGAATATGAAAAATAAATATGAATAATCGATATATTTATATAAATGATACAATTATAAAATCTAGATATATATATATAATACTATGAAATATTCCTATAAGAAATTTTAATTTGAATTTTATAATTATCTTTACGATGGATCATCATTTTTGTGTACATATTTTTAAACTCGTTGCTGATGTACTTAAAGCGAAAAAAGATATCGATTCCTTCGAGTTTTTCTCAGCGAAAGCTCCGTCATGCAAAGTTAACATTTAAATGTAATAATGTCTAGTTTAATGATATTTTTCAGATGATATCGGCTCTCGCCGTGATGTCAGAACTACTGATTTCCCAATCTCTCGCGTATTTCCGGACGATAATTTTTAGGTCGGACGTGTCTCGAGATCGACACGCCGAAACGTAATCAACCGGTTCGTAATTAAGAGCATCTCCCTCGAAACGCGACTCCGCGATCGGCAATAAGCGAGATAAATACGAGCGGGACGGTCGCTTTAATTTGGAATTTCTCCTTGCTGCTTTCTCACGGGAGAGACTTACTGATTAAATGCGCGATACCAGCCGCCGACAGAAAATGCCTCTTCGATTCTTACCTGCAACAAAAAGGCAACGAGCATTTTAATCAAACTGTCGTCGGGCGAGATAAGAATAGGGCGCGTCTTGCGTTGGCATTTAGAAAGCGATTTCTTTCATTCTGTCTCGTCTTTCGAGCCTCTCCCTCTTTCATGTTCGCGCGATATAAGGCTTGTGAATAAAATGTGTAAAAATAATATTGCTTGAAAAATACACCAATATGTATTCGTCATTTTTCCCGCGTGCGATTAAAAATATCGCGCGAAATAAAGGGTTAAATCCCGAACATAGAACGCACGCTCAACGATCATGATGGACTTAACTAAGTTTATATTCGGTGCTACAACAGTGAAAGCGCACTGGATCGTAACCGGTCTCGCCAAAGCGTCCTGTACACAATCAATCTGTTAAACGCACTTATTTATCCTCGTCCGTCGGGACGTCAGGACGTCGATGTAGCTATTAACCACGTAGATATATTTGGCGATGGTCGAGCGAGTATCTGTTCAAACTTATTTTACCGGAATCAATTAGTCAAAGTAGCATCCACTAAATATTCGAATTAATCTGCTTGGACTGTTCGCAGGAATGAAAAAAAAAAAAAAAAAAATTTGAAGGAACATCGAGCGCGCATTAATTCTCTCTCTCTTATTTACGTGTTGCGTATATATAAAGTAATGAAAATTTTCTCAATTTTCCGAACGAGGGACTTGTCGACAAATTGGCAGAGCGAATAACGTCTCGGCTCAACGAGTCAGTTAGTTCTGACGCTGCCTATCCGGCGAGTGGACACAAAGCGTGTCAGGGGTGGCTATAAATCTCAACGGGCTCCTGATCAAACGATCAACTAATACCGGATCGTGAGAGGTTCGCTCTTTCCCCCGGAGCCGTGTCAGTGCTCCTTGCCCCTTCGTCAGGAACCCACTCGGTTACGGGATAATCCCAGCTGCATTACCTTGATGAGCTCCGGAACTCCGCCTCCTTCGTGCCTCTCTTACCCTCTCTCTCTCTCTCATCTAGAGATTCCGGCTTATCCCCGGCATTAGGCAGACGCGCGACTAAAGATCGCGATGCATTACCACGACCTGTATTCGTGCAAATACACGCGTATAGAAATGCGCATTACATAGGTGCGCGTCGTAATTCCGTGTGTCGGGTGTGTATGGTGGCGCGATATTGGGCGGATTGTTGCTTCGCTTAAAGACACGCCGTGGCGGCGAGAGGACGTTGCGATATATATATATCGCAACGCGAAGGAGATCCCCGGGAGAGACACCTTCCCATTCAGACCGGAGGGAAAGATCGCCCTTCGGCCGGAGAATTCTGACGTAGCTAATATATCCTGCATCACTCTACTCAGCTACTCGGACGATCTAGATCTCGAAATCGCGGGAGCTGATTTCCGGTCGGACAACCTCCCTCGAGGATTCCACGCGAGATTGCTCATGGTCAGATAACACGACTAATCTACTCACGGTATCTTTCTCGTAGAGATAAGAATGTAACGGCGCGTCCCGAAGAGATTCCCGCGAGATATCGAAGAATAAAACATTCATCGTTTATTATACAGCGATCGGAATTACATTATCTAAAATACTGTGCAGCAGATATAGCAACTGGTTTAAAAAGAGTTAAGAGATGAATTTGAAAATTGAAACTTATGCTCCACAAAATATGATACGATGATTACAATATAGAGAGTAGAAACGTTTTCCGTAAACCGCTAAAAATTAATAGAATAAGCTTTTTAAGAAAGATAGAAATGAGAATCAACGAATGAGTTTTTAATTTTAATTTCACCTTTAATCCCCCGTCCAATTGCCCTCCCGTATTTAAACTTGGGATAAAATGAAACGCGATAGCAACAAACCAACGGGAAGTTAACCGCGGCTTGCAAATTTGATCACGAGAACGCGGCAGTCGAAGTCCTCTTCGCGAGACTTCTAATCTCGACGAAGAAGGGGAATAAGATGGCGGCGAAGGAAGGGGTTGCGAGATTAAAGCGGGGGAGATTGTTAGGCACCGAGCTCATCTTAGTTGCTCGTCTAAATCTCTCCCTGAGCGGACTAAGCAGACTCCAGTGGCAATACGTAACAACTATTAGCGCACCGACATTCATCTCGTTTAACTCGAGTTAGCGGCCGCGCCGTAAACCAGGTCCGGGAGCTGTGTTAGCGAACCATGTTGCTTAATACAAATGTTGAGAGCGAAAATCGTTTCGCTAATTTGTACAAAGTATAATACCGGCCTATCGAAATCAGTATTAATCAATATTAATTTTCTTATCGCGTATTATATCCCCTTTCGCGATGATATGCAAATAAACTTAGCATTTTTATTTCTTTCCGTCTCTCTTTAAAAATAAATTGAAGTCATTTATGACAAAATTGAATTAATAATAATATTCTCTTACTCATATATCGCTAATATTATATAGCAATTGATTCAACTGTAGTGAATTTTCGAGAATTCCAAGACCCAAGTAAATTTCTATTCCGAAAGAGAAAATAGATAAGCATCCGAGTACTTTTTCGCAGAGGACAGAGAGAAACGACGGGAAGGCTAATTTAACCTGAAATGCTTCGCTTTAGCAGACGAGATGTCAAAGGCAGCCAACAATATCGCGGTTTGCACATTCCAAGAGTATTCGGCATTCATTCCGAACACGTCTCCGCGGCGTATTATGTTATTAGCCAAGTCAACGAGCGTAAAGCGGTCAGAAGCGGTCAGGAAGCACACCTGGAGAAACTGTCCCGAGGACCGAGTGTACAGAGAAGCCGGAGGGCATAGGGGACGTAAGCTTGTTAACGAATATACGGGATGCGGGGCGACTTGCGGGACAAACGCACAAAATGAACGGGTAAACGTCAAACGACTTTTCACACATTAAGCATCCGAAAGCACGCCTCTTGATAAGCGAACTCCCCCGGAACCCGGTAATTAACGCTAACGGCATTAATTCCTTTCGACAAAGCGATCGCTTAACCGGTTAACCAAATACGGAGAATGCGGTTTTTGTACAGAGACGCTATTAAATTTTTCCTCATTAAAGTGACCGTTATCGCTAGCATAAGTGAATTAGCAGAGATAATGAAAATTAAGTTTTTATACCCTCTTCCGTGATATTATCGTTTTTTTCTTCGGGTTTTCTCGACTCCTTTTTTTTTTTTTTTTTTTTTTTACGCGAAAGCATAGCGTGATGAAATCTTGGAGGAGAAAAAGATCCTCATCTAGACTTTTGTTTCTGTTTATTTGTGCGTCTCGCTGTATTCTGCGTCTCACCTCCGCCCGAGGGCTTCTTCTAGTCCTTCAATCCTTTCCACTTCGCTCTTCCGGCAGAAACTCCGTCGATCCCCAAAGGAGACGCAAGTAATGCCGGGATTATGTAAACGTCACTTCAGCGAAACACGCATCTGTTCGGACGCATTCAAATTATTCGACTGACAAACAATTGTACGTGTCTCAGCAGCTCATGAATAAGCTCTGATTATAATGCGAGCATATCTCTAAATGGTGTTATTCGAATTATTTCGCTTTAATCTAACTATTAGATTTGTAACTAATTCAATAGCATTATTAAAATTCTGATTAGTCTTTACTTAATTATTCCAAATCATTTTGTAGATTATTAAATTATTAAATTATTACAGATTGTTAAATCACTCTTGTATATTTCGTTTCAATATTAGACATTTATAATTATTTATAGCTTTTATTTATATTTGTCGTGTCGATCGCAAATGCTTGTAACTTTCTCAATTTTCAGCACGCTGATACGTATACATTTAATCAGCGCAATGATGCTATATGAAAAGGCGTTAATTTACGCTGCTTAGCGATTCTGTTTCGCACAAGTGTGTTGCGATTCTTTTACAAGCCTGCACTAACGAACTATTATTAACTAACCACTCATCGGTGCAAAATAATACAACACGAAATATATGATATCCGCGGTATAATTTTATGCTCTTCCAGATTTGTTTTAATTTTTTTCCCTTGTTCACGTTTACGTCAACAAGTCGAAGTCTATCCAAGTCCTTGTAATTGGTATCTACTATCCTCCTCGTCTTTGGCTGATGCACCATACACTTGGTGTCCCAATTTAATACGACTTATGCATATTCAACGGCTTTCCGTCTTTCTACATCTATACAAGAGAACAGTGCGCGCCCTATCCATTGTGAAATGAAGAACAAAAGCTAGTTCAAATTTTATGATTTTCCAGTTTCTGCTTAACACTTGTGTCAAAGTTAAATGATTACGAAAACTCTGGACTAAGAAGAGAGAGAGAGTATAAAAGATTCTCGATCTATATATAAAAATTAAATTATCAAAATTCCAAATGTAATATTAAATCGATTTATTTCTATACGAAAATCCCGTATTTTTCATCGACCGAAGAATTGGTATAATAGATAATTGCGTCATCGAAGAAGCTCGCCGTGTCATCGCGACAGTATCGAGGCACTTCCGCGAGGTTACACGCGGCGAAATAATAATTCCGCGAATTCGAATGACGGAGGAAGAAGAGCGGGACACGAAGAGACAGACAGATATATAGCGCGCTCCGTAACTTTTCCCTTTATCCGCTCATCCCGACGTCGTCTGCCGGGACCCGACAATGAATGGATGTCAAAAACGCAGCAATTAATTCAGCCCTGCGGGGAACAAAAGCGTAAGAATACCGTCGACCGTCGTCTCGTACTCCAGAGAAGTTCTTCCTCGACCGGGAGACTTGCCTCGCCGAGAAGAGATGAGACGGAAGATGAGAAAGAGAAAGAGGAAGGGGAGTATAACTGGCAGTGAGGTAGCAACGAGCGGCGGTGCACAATAGTCGGATCATCCAACTTTACTTTGCTTATTGTAATTCAATTTCACGGGGCGTCCCCTTTCCTTATTTCTCTCTTTCCATCCCGACGTCTTCCTTCTCCTCGTCGGAGGATTATAGCGAGATGCGAGGGAGAGCAAGCGAACGTCTACCAACTGACGCGGGAGATGGACTTGACAACTGTTTAACATCCTCGCTTACAATGCCGATCTCGCAAGGCGGTCGTGATCGCGAGTTCAGGCCGCCCTGCACTCGCGGCAGAATTCGCGGTTTAACTCGGTTTCCCACGTTCTGTAATTTACGACGGCGTGTAACGCGCGCGAGGCGTTACTTCCGCCCCTCTTCCATTGTCGCGAGCATTTTACCTGTCCGACGTGATTTTCAACGAGACTATTCAGAACGTAACTGTTAAATATATGGTTTAATTTAATTTATTGTCTCTGTAAATTACGCTAATATAACTCAACGTAAACTGCAGTCTCTTTCACCGTTGTTTTCTCCAAAATAATGCACGGAACGCGTCCAACTGCCGACCAATCGATATAAATTTATTTTCTTCGATTTGAAAAGAGAAAAAAAAGATACAATCTCCATGCACAAGCCTCTCTCTCTCTCTCTCTCTCAGGATCAGCGAACGTACCGATAATTCTTGCTCGATTAAGATAGCTAGAATCGAAAACAGATGCATGAATCCCTCGCGGCGGTGCTGTCAAGCATGCAAGGTAAACATTGATAACTGCTTGGGCGGTGAAGAGTAAGAGGGTTGCATTCCCGAGCAATATCTTGCACCAAATTGTGCACGGCACGAGACACCCCTCTCTTCCGAGTTCTTCGTCTCTTTCTCTCATAGCTTCTCATCTTCATCTCCCTCTCTCTCTTTCTCCCTTACCTGATTCACCGGCTGGGCTTCAACCGGATGGCTTCGTAGCAATGCCACGGCAAATACGTGAATGTTGACTCAGCCAGCTATCAGACCTGGTACCGGCACGCTTTATTCGAGCTGACTAAACATGCCAACTTAGATTGCCATAACACTGCGCGAGCTACCCGTCACCAAGATCTTCCATTTCCACCCCGGTAACACACGCAACTCCGATCTCTCGATCCGCGATGACTTTCAAACGATATACCATTCTATCCGTGAGGTAATATTATAATAGGCCGATAAATGACGATTCGATTTTATATTTTCAGGCAAGGTATAGACTTCAGAATCATATACTTATAATTTATTCAATTAAATATGAAAATTCTAAATCTTATTTGTTAACTTTAATTAATTCAAAATTCATATTATGACAAAATTCCAACCACGATGCGCATTAAAAAATGAATATTATTAAAATGCCATTTCTAGACAGGATTAGAGTAACCGAGACAAATCTTTCCGCATTGAATGCGAAATTCAGCGCTTCACCCTGAGATTTTAATTAACGCAGCTTTTAATTCAGGGAGCTTAAATTCATATTACACGAACGCCAAAAGAGAGATTAACATTAAATTAACTGGTATAAATGCTGCGCGCACTCGTTCCTGATTTATCCCCTCGCACTTATCAGGTGCGACTTTGATCGAGCGAGACGCAAACGGTTATCGCCATCGGACACGGTTGGCTGGACTCCAGCAAGCGGCGGCTATTACGTAAACAAAGGCAAGACGTGGAGCCCGATATAAATCACGTGGCGCGCATTATATCAGGAATTAGCCGGGCGCGACACGTGCGGCCACGCCGGAAGATCGAAGCCGGTCCAGCGGACCGTTCCAACGGAGCGTGATCCTTTTTGAGTTACCGCCTAACTCCATTACACGCCCTTTCGCTAATCTCTGCCCGTCTGCACTCGCGCGAGCAGGTGCATCCGCGCTCCGTTACCCACCAGCTCGAGTTATCTCCGTTACACTTCAATCAACATCGAGAGCGATCTGTGCATTCGGGACACCGTGCAGGTTCCATTCTGACGTATCTCTCTCAATTGTGTTTTCCTTATCGCGCTTACCGCAGAAAGCCACTTCATGGTCCAACATGTGGAACGTGTAAATAAGCATACGGGAGTATGGTCGACCACTATCTATCTTCTTCTAAGATTAGGTAGGACAATAGGGAATTCAGGAATAATTCGACATGTTGAATATATATCTCGACACTGTTGTGCTCAGCAATATTGTGAAAGCTGGGATTTCAAAGACACACTGACAATTATTGCGAAATGTTTTTATTATAACAATGAAATGGATAAAATTGGATGTAATGTTGCTGGGAAAATGTGTCAAAAGCGATTGCGACGAAAAATGTGTGACGGATGTAATGAAACTAAATTTTATATTGTAAAAATTGTATTGTATTGTGTGTAGCTTTATTTATTCATACGATTTTAATCTTTTTTTACAAAATCATCGTATTTCTGTATTAACACGCATTTATGCATACTTGCAATGAGCTATGATTCTATGAAAGTTATTTTCCGTCATGTCAGAGGTGTCGTTTATTTAAAAATGTGTTTTAAAAAAACGTCACTTTTTAATTTATTCATCAAACCTATAATGTATACACTATTGATAATGAAACAGAGAGAAAAATATCGGTATAAAATATGCCATTCTCATCTCTGAAAATATTTTTATCTAATTACTTTTATACTTATTGAACATAATTTTACACTACATATGGAGCCATGATAATTAAAAAATTATTAAAAATTATTTATATAGTACTACATTTCTGTATACAATATTTGCAATAAGCTTTAATTTTTTAGAAGTTATTTTCGTCACACATCAGAGGTGTTATTTATTTAAAAAAGACTACATTTTTTATTTATTCCTGCGCCTCCAATTCATTCTTGTCTCTAAAAATATATTTTTATCCAATTCTTTCTATAGATATTGAATATATAATTTTGCAGTATATGGAGGCACAAAGTATCTTCTTCTTCGAGAAGTTCGCGATACGAAGCGAAGCATCGAGACATTTTTGTTACGACTGAGCTACTGTCAGCCTCCGGAGATGCCGCGTATTAAATATACGCGCTTCTGCATTTCTTTTTACGAGCTTTATTCGCGCTGCGAGGGCGTCAATGTCATCACGCGGTTTATAACGGGAAAATTGTGGCCATTCGTCGTTATGATTCCGGCCGTGATACCTGCCCCGCGATCGAAAGACACGAGACGGAAGGGTGACATACACGCGCGAACATACGCGCGACCGATGCGGACCAGTTATGATCGGGCGTAAGTACGCGATATAAGATGTCGTACGGGCAGTCGTAAACCTGACGGACACGAGAGAGCGGACATTTTCCTTACTTTATTATCTGCTTTACTACTTTAATATAATAAAAGTCGAACCGCGCGCGTGGTGTGACGGATTCGTCGCCTTTGGAAATCTCGACTTTATCGGTCAGGATCGAAATTCCGACACGCTCCGTCAGAGAGATTTCCTTTGCTTCGACAATTGTGACATCTGTCTTAATTCTTACTCTTTATATTATAAATATATTATACAAAGTGATCCATTATATCATCGGAAATTAATTTCATGATAGAAACTAATAGCCAAGATAAAAAAATGAATTGTTTCAATTTTACAATGTAAATTATTGTCAAGATATATAGGTGTTGTGTTTTATCATAAATGGATATTTTATTTTATAACCAACAATCAGTCTATATATATATATATAATTGCTTGGTCGAAGGCTTCTTTAAAAAGAAAAAAAGAGATACGACTTGTCGTGTCTGACGTAACCGGCTGAATCTCCTGCATCGATCTCCTCCATCTCGCATACTCAGAATTCCTTTAATATCCGGCGATATCCTGATTAAGAATAAAGCCACGAATATCACAAAAGTCGTCTAATCAGACGCCAACGCATACAGAATAGAAATAAATGAGATTTAAATCTTTCAATGAATAAAAATAAAATAGTAGTTTTTTTTATGAGATTGAATGAATACATGTATGTATCCAGTTTCAAAAAGGAATGTTAGTTAAATTATTCTAAATTTTATATCCTTTGCAAATTTCGATTCCGATACCGCAGATTCCACAGAAATATCTGTGTACAAGCTGACGTTTCACGTCGGATGTCTTTGTCATAGGATGCGCTGACACGAACTCGTAGACAGTTAATTGCGGTATCCCACGGCAACGTGCTCTGGATCCTGCAAGGACGATACGGAACAAGCTCCCAGAGTTCCGTTTTTAAAAATCGTATATGTAGTTGGTCATTTTCTAATCTTATTTTTTTATAAATATGATATAATGTAATCCTTTTTGTGAAAATTTCTCAAATATTTTTAAAAAATCATGCTTTACCGAATTTGAAATGCATGCTGATATCCGATAACACGATATATATATATATATATATATATATATATATCATATTAATATTATTATTAAAACAACATTGTAGTACCAGCGTTAAAATCCTTATAAAAATTAAAATTATTACGCGTATTATTTTACTGTATCACGAATTACCTTTCAGTTTGCATAATAATGTTGCATGTTGTATATAAATTTTATAGAACGTATATCATTCATTAATTAAAACGTCAACAGCTTGCTCCATTTCATTACTTGATGCAAACATAACTATGTCACTGATTATAATTCTATGCTCGTATATTTACACGGTCATCATTTCGCACAATATACGGGGAGTTTAGTCTACGTTCCAGCGATATACATTCGGCGTTTGCCGATTACACAACGAAATTACGCTATGTACGACTTATATATCTCTCAACACGCGAGGTTGATTCAATGCGAATTTCATATACGCGACCAAAGTCGAGAAGAGAAGAAGGGTGTGAGAGAACCTAGAAGGGAGGAACCGATGCTTTTTCGCGAAAGGGCTCCGTCCCCTTTTTCTCTCTTTCTCTGTCTTTGCCTCTCTTTATTCCTTCCTTTCGCGATATGAGAACCATGCGGTGTATATTTCTTCTGGTTATTACATGCACATTCTATTATCTTGTATTCATTTCTTCACCTTACTGCGGATCTTTCTTCTACTTTTCCCCGCCTTCTCAACCCCCAATATCCCGTGCCTATGCCATATTACAACGGCGCGCATGCAAGTTTAACTCGTTCACCATCACTTTCTCCGTCCTCCTCCTTCCATTTCTGTGCCGGTTTGAAATCCAAACTCTTGGAGATTGGTAGTGGAAGGCACCGTTCCCTGCCTATCCCACAGGGAAATACATAGCCGGGCTCAATTAATGCCCTCGGAATCGAAATCTTATTTCGTGCACTCGCATTCCAACTTCCGACGGGTCTTTCACTATCTTGTTCCTTCTCTTCGTCTTCTTTCGTATATCGTTTTTTTTTTCTCTCTCTTTTTTTCCGTCTCATTCCCTTTTCTTCTCTCTCCGTGTGCTCGTACCAAAGGAAATCACAAATGAATACGTAATACGTCTCCGTCCAACGGCCGCGACAAAAGTTGCCCAGTTGTTTTCCCCTTCATTTATTTGCCTAGTTTTATATTGGCGCACACGTATATTTTATTTTTTTATTTGATCAAAATCAAGGTATCTTATGCAAAACAGAAACCTACGGAAGCTACGAATTTATTTTACGCGATGCATTCGACGAACGAAGATTCTATGTCAAAATCTAAAACACTCACGTACATGTGAAAGTTTTTTAATGACACATTGCTTATAATAATTATTATGTATATGTTGGTGTATGACGCGTATATACTCGCGGATGCATGGCTTTATTGCGTAAATCACGATATCGCTAAAGAAATCCTAAGTGTGTGCAAACTCGAAAATCGAACGCAGGAGATTCAATCAGTTACGTCAGACACGACAGGTCATACTCTTTTTTTTAGAAGTATCTGTTGGCTGAACAATTAGACTATATAGGTTTAGATGGTTAGTTGTAAAATAAAATATCGATAAGATACAACAGTAATATATTAATGAGAAACGTAATAATTGTATAATTAACATTATATTAGTTAAAATAATTCCTTAGAAAAATTCCTAGTTTCCTTACGTTTTTTTTATCGGTGTATCATTATCTATATATTTAATATTATTATAATTATTATATATATTTCACGTAAATTTATAGTGAATCAAATTTATAATTTACTGCGTAATAAAAAAGTGAAGGAAATGTATGAAAGAAATGTTGCACCATGAGTTCTGTAGGCTAGTTTATCGATATGTGTCCTTACAGAGAACCTCCGATTCCCTGACCTGGTTAGAGTTCCACGTTCGAAAGTGGAAAAATATTGTGACACTTTGATCAATAAAGTTCAAGATATGATATACTGCAGGTGGGTAGATTTGATTGTTCTTTTTTCGCTGCTATTCGGAAATTTATAGATACAACGAATGAAGAAAGTGGAATATTGGACTTCTTTACATCATAAATGTCGCTGCAAGAATTATATTACTCGATCAAAGTCATTAGCTGATAAAAATCGTAACAAACGTCACGAATTATCTCGATCGTCAACATTGGGAATTGAATTGGGAAGAGAAAGAAGTCGCGTAAAAATAAAATAAAACTCACGCGTTTAAAAAATATTGGTCAGAAGCGTATCTGAAGAAACTATATGGTAATTCTGGAACACAGCGTACGACGGGAGTTAGCTTTGCGAAAGGACTTAGTAAAGTTACTCGCAAAGTACGAAACGCTGCGACGTTACAACGTCGAAACGGTTGAAAGTCCGCGTCACTGATACCGTGTACGCGAGCGATTCGCATAATGTTCAAGGTACTTGCCGGCCAAAGAGAACACGAAGGTAGCGCCCTTTACCGCCGCTTACTTTGGAAGTCTTCGTAGCATAAATAAAGAATATCCTCAGTCGCCCGCGACCGTTCCTATCGCGATCTCTTTCCATCTTCAACTTCACACTGCCTTTCCCTCTCTTTATTCCTCTTTATTCCTCTTCTCTCTCGCACCGTTTCCTCGCTCGCTCTCTCTCGGCGCCTTAAACTCTCTCGTCGGGTCTCAAGTTTCTACCCTCCGGACGCACCCCTCGCTCTTAGAAACAATGAGGCTCCCAATCGCATTTGCTATTCTCCGGTTCCATGGCTCGTATACGAGCCGAGCCCACATCCTGCTCCTTACTTTACCTTCCCTAAGTCCGCGAAAACGGTTCGCGCTCGCGAATCCTTTTACATTTTTATAAAGCAGCTTAATTCGCTGCCAGACGAAACGGCGTATTCGGTGCTCGCGCGTAGAACCGTGTCGAGTGAAACGGGATGAGAAAATTGGGGAGGAATGAGAAACAGGAGTCTCTTCTAGCGAAATCTGTGACCTCAATAGGAGATTTCGCGAAACTGATCGTTCGTATCCCGTTGTCGACGATACCGAGAGTAATTCAATGGTAATAAAAAAAATGCATTGATATAATTACAAAATACATTAGAAATCTAGGAGTCAATGGATGTTAAAATCGACATTAAAATTAATTTTAACAAACAGTTTTGTCAAAATATTAAACAATATATATCTTCTTTTCCGCTGTAATCACATTCTTTTTTATCGAATTTCTATCGAATCTCTAAATTCCCGGATTTTTATAAAATTCTAGATGATCGAACGTGAACTTTAACCCTGCTGAAAAGAGAAAGGCGGTGAACACGGATATGATAAATCGTAGCCGATTAGGTACATTAGTTACATATGGCGGTACAAATTATTATTGGAAAATTTATTCCTCGGCAAAGAAATTATTGCCGCTATTAAGTCGGCGAACGAACATGTATTTTAACTGACTCATCGTTAAGCATTCATTCGTGTATAGTAGCGAGAATTATAGATACAATTATAAGCTATAGATTATCATGAAAAACCCAACGTACGAGATTTTTCTTTCAGAGAATCTAAAATTGGTCGTCAATCATATTTAAAATCTACGAATTTTGAATTGTTCAAAAGCATCTTATATACATATATAATTCTGAGTCTATAATTATCTAACTTTATTATATACTTTTTTAGTACTAATATATTCACTGGAAGACACGAAAGATCTTTCCTATTTACTCGCATCTCTGAAACTTAATCTACCATTATTACATTTAATTTTCAATATCAACATAATTATATCTTCGATGTACTATCAGCGTTAGATAATTATATCCTTCAATATTAAACATCATCTACCTTTCGTCTCCTCGTGTAGTTCGCCGCGCCTGCACTAAAATGCTGATTAATATTAACCGCGTTACTCTCGCTGTTGTGATTAATACGACGTATCGATCAGCATTATCTCAGCACGTAATTAATTCGAGAGCGTACATGGGCTTACCGTAAGAGTTATTATAGTTAGAGAGAGAATCATGTGTCTAGATCATTTCTGATCGATGCGGCGCGCCCATACATCATACACAAGATTGCCAAAAGTTAACAAACTATATTCTAAGAAAATATTACTAAAATTTCCCAAGCAATCAACATTTAGAATTATTTCAGAATTCTCCATAAAATAAGTATATCATAAAACTTGGCGTATTAAAAAATCATTTCTCTCGCAGAGATATAAGAGATCGTGATTAATATTAATAAATCTCGTATAGTCTTGTGCGATGTAAAATATGTTCGATTAATTTTACTACGTACATATTAATATTTTTTATCGCGCTAAATAATGCAGAGAAAAACTCTTCTAAAATTCTTCCAATACCATATTGCATCCCATGACATTACCAGGGTGATTTTCAGGGTAAATTCTACGAGAGAAAATTCTCTCTTCGAATTGGATTTTTCCAAACGTTACGTGTATTCCTGATTACGGCAACCGTGAAAGTGCACCCGGCAGGTTCCTCGGCCGACGGTAGCTGGCTTACGTCATCACGTCGGCTTGCAAGGGCGGCGGTAACGCGCCGCCCCGGTTCGGTTCGGCAGTCGCGGTTTTTGAAAGCCCTCTCGACGCAAAACAGACGGCGAGGTTGCACACGAGGTCCGGGCTATCCGCAACCGACAGCGCAGTAGAGACTGCGGTTACCAGACCGCAGAAGCTACTACCGCCCCGACGGTGGCAAGGGGTTGCCGGGGAGGACAGTGGCCGACAGGGGTCGGGGGTGTGCACCGGCGATGCTGTAAACCCTCTAACGAGCTTACTTCCCCGTAATATCTGAGCGTTTTAGTTCAACCCCGGAGCGCGCCAAAGATAAATTCGTTTACGATTAATTCCTGGCCCCGACGCGCCGTGGCTACGAATTTTCGGGATGTCGAAAGCGTGCGTTTTCACAACGAAATTGTGAACCTTTGCTTCTTTTTCAGTCGCTCTCTCTTTCTCGTTCTCCCATTCGACAAATTATGCAACCGTTTTTTTTTTTTTTTTTTTTTTTTGCGCCCTCCTATATTCGCATCTCTTCGACAGATATTGTGATCCAATTTTGATAAATTATGAGAACGAATACAAGTGTGTTCGATTAATTTTACTATGTATATATTAATATTTTTTATCGTGCTAAATAATCAGAGAGAAACTCTTATAAAATTCTTCCAATACCATATTGCATTCCATGACATTACCAGGGTGATTTTCAGGTCATTTTCTTTTTCTTCTAAGAATAATTAATAATATATTTAATATAGTATAATAATATATTTAAACATATATAAGTATATACATATAATACAAATCTACATTATAATATTACTTCATATTTGAAACCGATCATTGCTAGCAAGCACAAAGGAATCTATTATTTTTCTTCTAAGAATTATTCTATAAATATTCCAGATCGTATGTATCTTCGCTTGTCTAACACTTGTAAAAAGTTGAAAAGAGTAGAGAATAAGTGAATTTCGGAATATTTAATAATATAACTCGAGTTTAACAAAATAGGGGATATATGTGGGCTCTCTAAAAAATACTGCGACATTCGCACCAATTCGTTTAAACGCTTTGATTTATATTCTCTTATAGCAAGAAATTGACCGTGGAATATTTACGAGGCGGTTTCACCTCCTTTTCATTTTTCCTCGTGCCGATATCCATCCAGCGCCCCTTGGTCGAGATCCTTACGATTAAATGCGTGTGTTCGCGCGTGCGTGGGACACACAGGAGAGAACACACGGACGAGCTCGCGCGACTTTAGCCTTCGCACACTCACGTGTCTGTCGTCCTCTCGGTTGTAATAAAGGGGGAAGGTAGCCGCGGGGTAGCGGAGGGTGCGAAACTGAAAGGGCGGAAGAAGGGCGAGGTTGGAACGCAATCGAGCGGGATTAAACCTTCTCGATTGCTTCCAACTTCGCGCCCTCGCCTTCTTCGCACTTCGTTGCGGTGAAAAGACGGCCGAGGATAGTGTGCGCCGATTCTAGTCGATTCCATCTATCCCCGATGCTCCTCGGGGTTAATTGGACATTTTTTATTGTCAATTTGTGATTGAGATCGCCGAAGTCTTTGTCGCCTCAAGATGGGAAGACGAGGAAGGGGTAGAAGCGATCCTGAAATGGCGCTTTGTCGATAAGCTCGCATTAGACCACTCTTTGTACCTCATCGAAGTAGTATACCGTGAGTATAGTCGGTCATCTTGGAAAAACCGTTCTCTGCCGATTGTTCGGACAAACCGTGAAGCAAAATTTTTTACGATGATGAATTCCTCGATTAATTTGTAATGTGTAGAATATCCTAACACGATTTTATGACGATATTATACATAGACTACCTAAGATTTGAAAGTTAAAAAACATATAAACAGCGAACTATTTTTCTCACTATTGCGGTCGTCTTTTTGAGTGTTTAGAATCATTCGTTATAGCAAGCTTGAGCAATCAACATCTGAAAACCTTCACGTCAAAGATTTCATCTCACTTGATTTAACTGTACGTCTATTTTTATTTATCTGCATTGTTAATTTTCGCACATAATGATTTTATAGACATATTAACAATGGCAGTTATCGAGATTCGCAACCGACTTCCTAACAGAACAATTAGTGAGAGATCCGTTTCACGACAATCACATATAATGACGTTTTGAAGAATAGTTTATATATAAATAATACTCATGCTTTACAAATGCGTTGTTTTCGCTTAATTAAAATAAAATATCTTGACTCTGTATAGTTTTAGTATAATGACATTTATAAGTAATTTATTGTTAAATTTTATTAACCTCTATTTTTAATTGTATGCGCTGAAGAAGGTTGGAAAAGACAACCGAAACGTTCGAACGAATTTATTTCTGTCTGATATTTAATATTTATGTTATACATCCTTTCACAAATAAATTACTAATTGATAGAATTTAATTAGCTCTTATTGCCTTTTAATTGTTGATTAATATCCTAACAATTCGAACAATCTCAATCAAAAAATTGAGACACAGCTAAAGAAGGTTGGAAAAGACAACCGAAACGTTCGAACGAATTTATTTCTGTCTGATATTTAATATTTATGTTATACATCCTTTCACAAATAAATTACTAATTGATAGAATTTAATTAGCTCTTATTGCCTTTTAATTGTTGATTAATATCCTAACAATTCAAACAATCTCAATCAAAAAATTGAGACACCTATCTTATAACATATGCATAAAAATCGATCAACTTAACAGCACCGATTTTATATCGATTAATGAAAGCAGATTTTAAATAAATAAAAAAATATTTTTCGATACTTTGAAAAACTCGTTGCAAAGATACACGAGCTAAACAAAAGATCGCAAGACGAAACGCATATGTGACGAGGGTGGCGGAGATAGAAGAGGGAGAGATGTGCACGCGCTTTGCTACTTTCGACCGGTGCATCGCAAACAGATGGCGCAAACACAAGACGAAAGATGAGCGATGAAAGGCGACGGATCTCTCCCCCTTTCGCTAAATCGCGCGCTGTATGTGCGCTCGCGCCGCGAAAAAAAGCTCTGAAATATTAAACGTGCAATTACCGGGGCCTATTCAAGAAGATGCGCATCACGCGACGAGACACGCGCCCCGTCCACGACACATATGCTGAAGAGAGACGAAGGACAAAGGCAGAGACAGGCTACATTCCTTCTTTCGCCGTGTACGTGTCGATTCAATGCGTTGATAAAAAGCGCGCCGAGTAGAGAGCTTTGGAGCCAGACGTAGAACTTGCGAAAAAGCGACATGCATAGCGTGGAGTTGTCAATCTCTCTTTCTTTTTTTCTTCTCACTCTCTTACTCAGTCTATGCCGAGTCGTGTCATTGTTTCCGCTTCTCAATTCACCGGAGCCCATCGCGAAAATCGTCATTAAAATCGGTGCTGTTAAGTATATTAGACGCGCTGCGTCGATATAACGTGTGATGTTTCGCAGAATTCTTGAAAATTGCAATAATGTTTCGTTCACTCCTCGAGTTGCTTTTTTGTCAAGAGATTTTTATTGCAATTAGCTACGCGCGTCTTAATGTCCATCAAATTTCGATGCTTTCGCGTGGAATTATTATCAATGCACGATAGTGCATAATAATAATACTAATTTAAATTTGCATTCTCTATCTAAATGTAGTGTCTCACATATTCACAAAAAATAATTGATATAATAATTATAAAATCAATATGAAAAAAATATGCAACAAACAGTCTGAAAAATTTTGAATTAAAAAGTTGAATGTAAAAAAAAAACTATATTTTCTTGAAAGAAAGAAAATAAAGAGTTTATGGGACAAGATATGAATGCAATTATGTAAAGAACTATTCTTTGTTTCGCAACCAAGTCGGAAAGCCGACTTCCGTCGCAGAAATCAAGTAGATTTATAGATTTCAAGTATCATCGTAGTCCCTAGATCACGTAGTTTTCGGAACACCCGTTATGCGCATATATGCGTATGCATACGCGCGCAAGACAGAGGAGCGTGAGGTCGACTCGCATCACGTATAGCTATACATTATCTAGCAGCCATTTCGGTGGCATCATGGCGTGGCCGTCGGAGTTTACGGGCTGCTCCATCACGCGGAGCTTAGCTTATCTCAATGCGACACAACATATCTGAGGCTTCCGTCTCTCGTCGGCGGGAAAACTACTGTCAACTGCGACAGGTGGTGGCTTCAGAGAGATTCGCGGTCAAAGTATACGCAGGCGTAGCTGGCCGCTCGTTTTAGGAAGTTCCTTCGAAGATTAACTCGGCGATTTATCACGAAAGGAAGATAGCTATGTAGGTAGGTAGATTCGGAAGCGGCTGATCATTACCATGGTTATCGCTGCCATTTCACTTGACATTTACGGTAAAACAATGACTTATTTATCTAGAGATAGAAATTTTAAAAAACTAGTAGAAATAGAGTTAGCATGCTAACTCGTTAACATTTTCTAATGTTAATATTCGGAAAAAACATGCTAAAAATAAGATCATACAATAATAATTATCTGCCATCAAAATTGCATCGTCAAAATATTGTAAGAATCAATGATTGCACATTGTAGGTAAATATATTAATTAAATATAATGACACACAGGTATACCCCGTCGAAAATGTCATAATGTTAAAAATACTTTTGATATATGATATAAAATCTACGTTTGGTATATCGCAAATGTGATTGCAAAGAGCGCCGTGCGTTTTCGCAACATCTCTGGAGAATCAGCAATCGTAAACGCACTCAAATAACGCGAACAATCCCTTCGCGAGGGATGCCTCGGACGGATCTTCGGGGACGAGGAACGACATTGCACAGGGAGTAGAGAGACGCCACTTACGCCGCGCAAACATGCCACCTCCGGTCGTCCCCTTTTTGCTCTGTGTTTCTCATCCGTATAGCCGGAAGACTCGCGAAACGAGGAGGAAAGTAGGCGCGTCAAATCGACGGAAGGAGAGAGAACGCGCGTTTTGCGTGGGAGGGACTCCTCCGGGGTCGAGCTGTGTCCACAAGCTGTGTGACGCGGCAAACAGGGTCGCGCTGAATGACCCGGACGCGTATAAAATGCATGGGATTTCGCTCTAATGCCGACACCGTGGAGTTTGCCCGCCAGCGTATTTAGCCCCCTCGTCCTCCCCCTCTTCCTCCACCACCCCCTTGCAGACGTATGTAACAGGTCCCTTTTGAGCCGAACCGGGGTCGGCCAAAGGATGTGCACACATCCGTAATCCTTGCTCCGGTCGGAATTACGAATAGGCCTCGTGGGAGAAGCACGATAACGTAGGGGTCGATCCTTAACGCTACCCCCTCGACAGTTTTTACATCACTTTTACGTATGACACGTCGTGACACGAATAAATCGCTAAATTCTAAGGGAAAATAAATTCGCGTTTATTGCCTCTCGTTTTTCCAACGTGTCACCCCAGGTTTTTTTTTTCTCGTTCACCGACCATTTGAACTTGAATCTATCTCTCTCTCTCTCTCTCTCTCTCTCGTCTTCCCTTTCATTATGTATATTCCGAAGATTCCTTCGCGTTCCTTCTTGTTAACATTTCGTGATTCTGCATTCATCTTTTCATCATCCCAAACTGATTAAGTTTTCTCGAGTGATCCTTTGTAAAATAGTTATTATACAATCTACATGGAAATTGTAATGATTGCAGAAATATAACAAAAAATTTTCTTTGCAGTTAACGTTAAATTGAAATGATATTACTCTAGTAAAATTAACTTCGTGAGAAAGTAAGGAAAAAAGTATTAGAATTATCCCGAGAAAGTAACATAAGCTTTAATTTAAATATTCATGAAATTTCCATGGTTTGCTGATTACTATATTATATGCTAAATGTATTTTTTACTTCCTTTTTCATATTATGCTGCATAGTTAATTTTTAACTAGTTAAACTTATACCTATAAAAGAGCGCGAACCGCGAGAATTATATATAACAATATTTCAACAAATCTTTAACCGTCTAAAAAGTGGAATTAAAATAAAAAATCAATTAACCTGGAACCCATCGTCATCTCAATTAAAGCATCCTCATCTATTTCTTCAAACTATCCATTTGGTTAGAAGGAAGGATATAATTTTGCAGCGCATCCCCCGAAGAGTTAGTTCCGCAATGTACAAGTTTTACGATCCGAATTCGCGTGTCCGCCGGAAAAAGAAGGTACAAAAATGGGGAAAGGCAAAGTCAAACAAATCATACAAGATAACGTTAAGGCGCGGTGGCGACGACGACGAAGAATGTCGCGCGATCGGGGGTTGTTGGGTATCGACGATATACTTGGCACCGCGCTCGAGTCGAGTGGGTGGATATCTCTCACTCAACGGAGAGGAAACAAAACGAGTTCGTGAAAAGCGGAGTACACGGGATGGCGCTGCGAGGGCACATAGGTAGAGACGTCGCTGTGGTGGACGAAGAGGGACAAGAGAGAAGAAGAGAGAGAGAGAGAGGGAGAAGGACGGGCGAAGGGAAGCTGAACACCCTGGGGAGCCGACAGCTCGTTACGCGAGACATGGTGCAACTATCCCGACTCTCCCACCCTCTCTTCCTGGGGATTTTTCCTTCCCTCCGCCAATCTCCCTTTTTCTCGCTCTCCTTTTTTCACTCTGACCCGTCCCGTCGGCTTCTCCCTCGCCGCATCCTCTCTTTTCTCCCCGCGTCGTTCGAAGATACATCTCTTCTCGCTTTCTCCGTCTCTTACTCTCCCTTTTCTTCTCCTCGCGTCTTTATTTTCTCTAACTTCCGTGCGCGCCTCTCGAGCTTGCGGCGCGGTTGGAATAATATCCTCCCGCGTGTATAGCGCCTGTGTATCTTGCGTGCACGTATTACTACTCACAGTAACAAGTAGGTATTATACCCGGGGTTGGCGATATCATTATCGCCCCGGCTAAGGGGAGGCCGCGGCATCGCTTCAGGTCACTTTTCCGGATCGTGGTTGCGAGTTATCGCGTCGTACTATCACTCACATAGCTTGTATCTTTACCAATGAAATGGAACGCACGATTAAGCAGATTGCAAAAACACAATATGTATGTGGCACTTAAAGAAAAAGTAATGTTGACTATATTCGATTATATACGCAGACTATTACAATAGTATATTGTGTATCAAGTGCGGAAAGTTGACAATTGTTCACGAGTGAATACACATACTATTTTGTATTACAAGTGCAAGCAAAGTGGCTTTGTGCGCGAGGTGGCCGATCGCACGCCGCCATCTTGCGGCGTGGGAAATCGGCCGCTTTCCGCACAAAAAACACGCACACAAAGTGCCACTTTGCCTGCACGTGTAATACAAAATTTATTTTGCGATTTTATTGTTACTTCTCTATTAAAATTTATACTACCATGTATTATTTTCCATTTGAAAAATGTATTGAAATTGCAGAGCAAGTATTTAATAGAAAAAAATAGAACAATCTTACTGACATTTTCTCAGAGATAATAAAGCGATACTTACTTTATTTAGAAATAAGATATACATTTTCTTACATAGACTACATTGTAAGTAAGTAGATTCTTCATTAAAAATGAATCTCTATAGTTACCGCGAGTATTCGTTTCTTCGGCTACAAAATTTCCAGACAATTATCTGAAGTGCGCCTTGCATCTCCTCCCCCAACTCAACCTCCTAAAAGCGGTAAAAATCCTTGCCGGAGCCTTTTTTCGTGCGTTCGTCGCAAAGGAGCAGAGCAAAGGAACAGAACGGTATAAAGCGAGAAAGAGAGAGCTCGGTAATGACTGTCGCTACTTTTCCGCCGTGTCGGAAGCGCATTGCGCCATTTCCGTCAGACCGGAAGTGCGGTAACAAAGCGCTTCCGGCGTGCGGTCTCAAGAAGGTTGTTACGACGAGCGCGGGAGCACCCGGTGACATTTCAATGAACTTTGCAGCGGGTATCGTTTCTCCTCCTAAAGTTCAGCGGGTCTAACGTGCGTTTCGGGTGTTGACGAGCCGGCGATATTAAGTGTCCTATTGTGTGCCTTCACGAACGAGCGATATTAATTTGACTCTCCTAATCATCGAAATTAAGCCGCGCATAATACCGGACCATTAAACACATTCTTATAAAAAGACGAAACATATTCAAGGAAAGCTTCAAGAACGAGATTAATATCTCCCTTTAGTCTAAAGAATAATAACGTATTCCATTCTGTCTCAATTGCATCATTATAAATATATATATATATATATATATATATATATATGTAGCAGGACATCAATACAGTCTGAAAATGTTAAATGAATCGTATCTCTTTTCCATTTGCAGCAAGTTATCGAGCTAAACGTATAAAGGATTTCTTGGTATTGTTTTCAACCTCAAAGCGTGCATTGCCAAAACTTATTCAAACCTTTGCAGTACGAAAGCACGGAATAAAGGTGGGGCCCGGAGAAGCCGGCGCGTTATTTTATGAAAATTACATTTCTCGCGTTTCATATCCGTTTCCCAAAACGGTAGATCTGACTCGTATATGTTACATCCGTTACTCGTATATATTACATGCATCGCACTGCTTGTGTTATTTCGAACACCATGTATTCGCACATTAGCTTGCGGGACGGCTTGCGGTATAAATTTCGTATTCCTGAAAGTTTCAGAACTTGAAAGTTTCAGTTCCAGAAACTCCGATTATAAAGTCGTCAATCGGATCAAAGCAAGATTAAATTATTCAATCAATATTAAGAAAATATCTTATTGTTTGTAATTCATTACTTTATTCTATTATTTACAAATGTAAATTTTATGATGTTTATTAAAACAGTGTATAAGTGCGATGTAATATCAAATAAAACGTCTAATTAGATTTTAGATATTGTTCTAAGATGAAATAAAATATCGTATCGATCATAATAATTTTAACTAAAATAAAACGTTTCAAATCATTACTTTACAAAGACTTAATAAGAAAAAAGAAATATATATATATGTGTGTGTGTAGAGGTTATTATTTTTCTAATATTAAAGCATTCTTTCGAGAAACCTTGTCTGCCTCGAAAAGTTATATCCCCATCTCTTATATTTATTCCAAGAATATTTTACTTCTCTCGCAGCTAAAGTTCCAAAGTCGAGATTCGAAATTTTGGCACTGAAATATTCTTGCGTTTGTGATAGATGAGATTTAGTCGGAACTTCCAAACAAAATTGTCATATATGCAACATAAAAGTGACATTTGTTCCGATTTCAAGTCTATGCCAAAAAGAGTGTCCTATATATTTCTCTCATGATTCGAAAATTTATTTTTCTCGGCTCTCCCGCGGCAAATGTTTCATTCACTTTTAGGTTCGTCTGACACTTTCCGATTGCTGAGACGCGTGATTACCGGCGGCACTCGCTGCGTCGTGATTTCGGCCACACGCGCGTCGTAAATTATGTCCCTTCGGATTCTGCCATCGAAATAAAACGCCGTGAAGGGTGGCCGGTCGAGAGGGTCGAGTGTGATGGGGCTGTGGAGGAAAGAGGGATGGCCGCGCGCGCACGCGTCGTAAAAACGTATAAACGCGACGATGGACAAAGGTAGGAGAATAGCCGCACACCGGGAAAAGGGAAAGAGTACAATTAAAATTAGCGCAATTCAGTCACTCGCCGGTAATTCGCGTCCGTGGCATTTATATTATTAAGTCGCGCAAATTTTCTCTCGCCACTTTACCGTTGTCGCTTCTGTGTGTATGCGTGCACTCGTGTACAATTTCCTCTATCCCGCTCGCTCTATCAGCTATACACCTCGTTCTAGCTTTACAGTTTCGTCCTTTGCGCGGGTCTCCTTGATGCGGCCGAACGTCGCCGCGATTATCTAGCCAGCAAGGAAGTAATTCCGGGTTTCGAAATGAATTACGTTTAATTGCTCTTATTGCGGAGAGACGGCTTTATTATTCCCTCTTCAATCACGTCCTCTGAGCGCGTCATCATTCGACTTTTTAAACCGGTGCCCCTTCCCATCTCGCCTCTCTGCCACTGTTATACCGTCGCGTTTCCACATTCGTGGCTTTTTCTACGCACGGCAAAAATAGCGAGTTCCAAATGAACGTAACGGCGAGCCCCGGCTACGAGTAATTCTCGTTAACCCACTATTTTACTCCGCCACGCCGTTGGGGACTGATATGATAAACGTCAGCGTTCACAAATGGACGAACCGTTTCGATTTCTCGCGTTAGAATTGCTTCCGATAAAGTTTGCATCCGTAATGGCAATTTTTAGCACTTCGGGCGTTTACGAGATTAAGCTATCGATAGTATCGGAGATGATATGGCGCTTTGACATTTTAATGCTTTCAAGCTTTGACGCTATTATCCATATAATCATGTTGATAATATTTTTAATTCATAATTATTAATTGCTACTTATAACATTTGTTTCTGTAAAATTCTTGTAGGCACAATCGAATATTAAATGACAAACGATGAATAAAGAGAGAGAGAGACTCGAACCGTAATAACGACATAGAACTTGTGATGTTAATATACAAAGCTTTCTTACCTTTGGATGTGTTCTCCTAGGAAATGCTACCTTTGGGTCGATCTGAAACAGAGAAACGGAAAGGAATTAAATAAAATGTCTAAAACCTAATAAAATACGTAATAAAAATGTTTTATATGTAACAATAAAAATCTGTATTTAGCAACAACTTGTTTAAATTTTTCAATAATAAATCCCAAACAAACTGCCACATAATCCTGGAGTTTCGCTACAGCGATATAACCTGGAAAAGAACATTACGCGCCACATGCGAATTCAAACTCGGGGACAAATCTTATTCGCCTGCGAGTTTGCGAGGGCAAAGAGAAGAAACAAATATGAAAATACGTATTATACGCGAGCGCAGTGGGAAAACGTAGAGAAAAGGGAGGAAACAAGAATGAACGAACGTACAAAAGGGGAAGCTCTCTCGCCGGACTGTTTTCCCAGTTGAAATCCCCATTACAATTAATTACATAGTAATAAAGAGTAGGTGCTCTCGAGAACTCCGAGTCGACTAACCGAACTCTCGGTTACCTCTGCCGCGCCACCGCCTCTTTTCACTTCGCGGACCATCCCGAGGGAGATGAAACACACCGACTAAGTCGAACGTATAAGCGCACCTTATGTTCCGCGCTTCACTAAAAAGCGAAGGCCTGGGAACCCTATACGCCACAAAACCGAGGAACTTCCGGCGCGAGAGCCACGTAAATTTCTGGCGCGGCGAACCGATTCAAACCGGCTCCTTTTTCTTTCTCTGTCGATTCCTGTACGACAAACGCTTTTCGCCGTTTAAAATTTTAAAAAGAGAATACAATTATTAATCAATGCAATTGTAACATTCAATGATAGATTAAGAGATATTTGGAAATTTTGCAGGAAATTGAATTTGAGGGAATTTTAGCATCTCGAGATCTCGAACAAGCGCTTCAAGTTGCGACAATCTTTTTTTCAAAAATTATTATAATGACGAATTATATTTTGCAAAAATAAAAAGCTTTAAAAAAATTATACGCGATCTGCAATATTTCCAATGCGTTATATTAAGTAAAAAAAGTTATTTATAACAATATTTTTATAGTATAAATTGAGTATAGTATAATATAGCATGTATATTTTTTGATAACATAAATTGTGACATTCTGTTAGAATTCCTTTACACGAAATGATATTTTCGCGAATATATTGCGACCTAGGTATACTCAACTCTTCCATCGACTGCAAAGCGATGTGAGTAGATTCTATGTCACAGATTCAAATTCAGAATTGTATATCTCGTCAATATCCATAAAGTGTATTTTCGAACGCTCTGGTCGAATCCCGAAGACCTAATCTCGAATTCCCCAACTGTTGCCGATTTCGATCAATAAATGGAGCTACGTTGATTAGTCTACATTTGGATCAGATGACTTCTCTATTACATGATTACGTTTCAACTACTCATCTGTACTATACTATATTATATTTTGTTTTGTCGATACGAATCCATCATTTTGATTATTAAAAGTTTAATCTCGATTCTCTCAGTTTACTGCATACATGTTGTAATATTGGATTAACATTTATAAACCGATTAATTCTGCTATCAATTTATATTATTTTTATTAATTAAATAAATCTAAGAAAAAAATCTCATAAAACAAAATCATATAAATTCCAAGATCGGAATAAAATTATAATTTACTTGCTTCTTATCTCTCTTTCTTGCGTAATTTTAATTAATAAGTCATGCGACAAAGATTTTACTAAGAATGAGGGAATGCATTACGAAAGGTATTACTACAATTTAAATTTAATTATACGCGCAATTATTATTAAATAAAGATACAAGTTTTAAGTCACTTATAAGTATGCAAAATAGAAATTATATATTCGTTTGTTGTAAAGTTAAATATTGATCAAATAAATTATTTTGTATGCGCATGTATTAACAAATAATCTAATTAATTTATTACATTATATTAGGAGCTTTATACTATATATAGTATACGCATTAAACTTGAATTATACTTACAGTACCGTGAGATAAATAACATCATGAACATTTAAGCTCGCGGAAATCTACGAGAGTATTTATTGTTAACACCAGCATTTGCTGAGACCCTTACCATCCTACTTATACACGATGAAGGGATCAGCCGATTTCACCAGTTGTTCTAATGCTAAATGAAACAACATCTGTATTCTCGATGCGCATTTAGTGCTAAACGTGACTACCCAGTTCCGAGTTTCACCATGCCACATTACCACCGTTCTGCTAACTATTACAAGAGAGTCATAATTCTTTACAAATTATATTTACGACAGAAAAAAGTATACACGTGTGTATAAATGCATATCATTACGCTGTAAAAAAGATTAAAATAAATTAATATCAGAAACGTGAAGAGATTTTCATTTATCTACGTGTTATTTGAAAGATTTGTTTATAAGATAACACCGATGAATATTTTCAAAATATTGACAGACGCTGTCGCTCCCGTTCATACTCAAAATCCTTCACGTTCGTTTCATCCGGCGCTCTTTCGCGATCTCGAATTATTTCAACAGATCGATACGAGGCTTCCAGCGAACGCTTGTAATTAGCTTTGAGAGTGTCATCGGAGCGCCATTAAAAAAAAAAAAAAAAAAAAAAAGGAGAAAGAGGAAACAAAAGAGAATGTTATTCTCGTATGCGAGAACCGAGAGAGGGGACGAGTTTTACTATTCCCAAGCTTTCTCGTAACAGAGAGCGGCCGGCACCCCGGGCGGTGGAAGCCACGAACGTGGTAATGACAAGCAAGAGAACCCGCCCGCCGTCACCGTCATCATCCACCCCGACGACGCGGTTTCCTCTATCTCTCTCTCTCTCTCTCTCGATCTCGGGAACCACTCCCGTTTGCATAATCCCCTACGGCGAAGTTCACACCGGTCGCTCGCACGCTCCCGGACGGAGAGGCGTCTCGACATCGTCGTCAACGATGACGACGACGAAGAGTCTTCCCATCGTTCTTTCGCTTCGGTAATACCTCTTCTTCTGATCCCGCCTGCCGATACGACGAAAGGGGTAGGCGGGGATGAAGGAAGAGTACGTTTGAAACTTCGCTACTGCACCCGCAGGAGCTATTTGCAACGGATTTCGTTGTACGTGTCGTACGTCGGATACGAAGTTGCGTGCTATAACTATGGTTTGGGGTATATAGGTATATATGTATATATATAACATGTATATAGACTGAGAAACAATTCCAACGATCGTTTTTGCAGGTGCGAGGATAAAAGGGAAAAATTGGAATCATCAGATATTGAAATGAATGAATACGTTTGAATAAATGTAGATTTCCCAGCTACTATTCTTCCCTTTCTACCCTCGATCGCGTAAAGCTTTAATATTTGATTAGATTGGTTTAGTTTGACTAAAGCTATTCCGTAAATTCTATTTTAATGTACTCGTAATCAATATGCTTCTAGAATCCAAACTTTTAATTCAGATATCCCCCGGAGATTCAAATTGCGTTTCACGGTGATAAATATCAAGAAGATGATATCTGTCGTAATCACTTTTTCTCTATCTGATGTAATAAACGTTTGTCAACGGGACACAATTCGTGGCCGTTCGATCGATCAACGTGAGAGCTTTCGATGTCGCATTCATTTGATTCGTCTCACCAAACGATAGTTTTGCGAGGACAGAGAGTTGGTAACGAGGAGATAGAACGAACGAACGAAACGGAGAGAAAGATAGAGACGAAAAAGAGAACGTAGGCGCGTGGAAACTGGGGAGGAGAGAAAGAAGAGAACATTGTTGGGGAACGGAGAGGGTAGCATTACCGAGAAAAATCGAGAGGCTCGAAGCCATTTTCGCAAACATAACCCAGTTACCCGATATCTCGCGAAATGATCGGCCGCCAACCGTCGTCGTCTTCGTCGTCGTCGTCGTCGTCGACGATAGAAATTCAATCTGGTTGGCACGCCTGGAAATTGGAAGAGCCACCTACCCCTGGATGCTTCTACCCTGAAGGGGCGCGGTAGAAAGGAGAGCCTCGAGTCGGATCGGGAGCATTTGGAAAAGTAATTCACGACGCCATTCTTCGCGTGTCCCACCATCGCGACCGTAAGCGGTCTCCCTCCGAAACCTCAACTCTCTCTCTTTCTCTCACCCTGTTACTTCTCCCACGGCGAACTGCATCCGCGGATAACGCGAACGAGAAATTTCACAGGCGAACTCGCGCTAATTCCGTAGGAATTCGAATGCTGGTTAAACTGTTATACGAGGTATGTAGCCGCGCGCTCGTACCAAAGACAGAAGAGACATAGAAATAGCCGGGGAGACCGTATAACGTTAAAGTTTCTATTATAACGTTGAGGGAACGAATGATTTGCGGCTTGAATTACAACGGCCGAATTCCAAAACTGCATGCACGTGCACTATTCGTCATTAGAGAGTGACGAAATTTATTTTTGAAAAGAAATTTCCCGAATCTAACAATTGACGTCAAAGCACATTTACATTATCAAAGAGCGATCCGATTATTCTAATGTCTTCAGAGTTCTCTGTAGCGATTCCTGTTGCTTCAATTATATTTTAATAAAATGAGAAAATACGATTTTCTTAGCATGATGGAAACAAGTAATGTTTCCAAGAAATGGATCCATTTCTTTCAGTAATCTCGTCGATTGTCAAATGCTTTTACAAAGACGAAATACTATAGCCTATTTATCCGCTCTACACGGTTTCCATTTCTACGAAGCGATTTTCTATCGACTCGTTAGCTATTTAAACAGAGAGAGAGAGAGAGAGAGCGCTTATAATTTATTTCTATCCCGAGCAGCCTCCGTTCGGACAACATCGAACTCGCGCAGGTATAGAGGCGATAGACACGGCGGGAATTCATCGGGGATGTCATATTTGGCGATGTGGGGATTTGGAGACGAGAGAATTATTATTAAATTTCAGATACACTGTGCCGATTCGTTTCCATTCCCAACCTCAATGGTATAGCGTTTGCCCGTCTCAAATATTCGGTTAATTCGCTCGGCAAATTAAAGGCAAATACGCGGCTGCGATTTTGCAACTGATCATTTCCGCTGGGTCGGACGGTCGGTCTTTTTCCCTCCCATTATTTCGTCGTCGGCGTCATCATCTCCGTGTGAAAATTGAGGCATTACCTAACAGCCATGAAAAAGAGAAGTACCTAATCCACTCTATAGATTCATCAATTTTCAGGAATGTTTATTAAAAGAGAACTATTTTTTTGCAATTCTAATAAGCTTTTCTAATTTACTTTTAACATTTCAGTTTTTCTTGCAAGATAATTTCAAGACGATCGTCTTCGTTTATCTTTATATTCGTATATTTTGATAAAAATTGATTAGAATCTATGAAAAATGTATATAATTCCGCTTTACTAATTGTCAGCTTACTTTACTTTATCGGACTTTAATCTATAGACGCTCTTGTTAGTAATGTGTGTATTCATCTCGTGTAATTCAGGTCTTTGAGCGAAGCGTTGCCTTTGTTATTCGCGAGCTTTTTTCTAGTTTTACAATGACGGAACATCGTTGTTTCATTTCTCGTGCATCTCATCCTCGTTTTTTACACATCCGCTAGTGTATTAATGAAAAAAAATCTCTGCAAGTATAATTACACAAAATGTGTCATCGTTATTGTCGGATTCCTGTACTTTAAATTTATAATACATTTTAATAATTCTCTTTTTTTATTATATATCTCAACGACTCGATGTTTTAAAAATAATAAAACATTTACTACAACTTTTCCATTATTAAATAACCTAAATTAAATTCAAGCTTGAAATTAACCGAAAACTAAATTTTTACTTTCTTTGTACAATTGAAACGCAAGTTAATTTTTCTCTTTGAGCATTTATCTGCTTATTAAATAATTCTCAATGTCTAAACTTTGAAGCAAGTATTTTAAACGTGATAGTTTTGCGATTATTAGAAGCTTCGTGTATACAAAGCTATATACAAATTTTGCGCATCATATATAGTGTCAAACTAAATAAAAAAAAAACCTTCACAGCGACGATTGTTATTTTATTCACATAAATGCGGATTGCGAAGCGTGGGCGAGTACAGCTATATACTACCGGACGGTCAGTTATTACGCGGGGCTGAGCGATTGCTTTTAATATTCGCGCCAGCTGCGTACCAAGACCCTTCTTGCGTCTTGTTCACGGTTCCGCTGCGACTACCATCAAGATGTATAGACCGATAAAAATGGACTCCCGTTTCGATTCGGCGCACATTATTTTTCTCGCACGACGAATACGTCGTTATTGCGATGTCGGTCGAAGCAAGAACCCCGGAAAATCTCGCTAATGAAAATTTGCCACGTTGGACCATAAAAGAGGTTCATTTAATGCAGTTTCGTCATGCGAAATATTGAGAGGTCAAGTCGTGGCTGTTGCGAAATTTTTAACGGAACGTCGCATCTAAAAAAGCCAATGGCATGAAAAAAAACCAAAGCTTAATTCAAATATATTTTATAATGAAAAACAGTAAATTTGTGCTATTACTGATTTTAGCTCTGATTATCCGACGGATATTTCATCCTGAATACTAGAAATAATGTTTTGCTTCTCGTGAATGTGAAAGATTTTATTACTTTTAAATATCAAATATACCGATAACTTATTTCACAACTCTCTCTCGGATGGCAGATGCTTTCGTTTCTAGAGCATCGAGCTCACGGCTTCTTCAGATTTTTAATAACAACGCTTGTCAGAAGTCTTCTCGACAGCGTCACCGACATTCGGTGCCAGCCAATATCACGGCACGATGTATCCTTTAACGCTTGCCATCTGGATGGCTCTTTACGCCGACAGTAATAGAGCAGAAAGAACTATGAAAGCGAATAGATAATAATTAAAAGGTACAAAAAGAAAGTGTTATAATGCATACAGTTATAAAAAAAACTGTGCGAGGTATCAAATTATATTCATGAAAGACACGAATGAATATTATATTATACAAAGCGTACAAATTATAATTATTTAATCGGATAATTTGACACGCTGTTTCATAATAAAAGAAGATTCAAGCGACGAAAAATATAATATTTGAAATGTTCATATAGAGATATCGTGTACTTTCTGACTAGTATCATAATAAAATAAAATGCTCCGATAAAAACTAATCAAGTATATTTTAGTATATTATGGAACGAAACAATCGCGAAACTGCGATTTTTGTGCTATATATGACATATATCTAAAATGTCAAAAAACTTGTCACAAAATACATATAAAGAATGTTTTAAAAATAAAAACCTGACGTATCACAAACGCGTATGTCACAATTTATCGAAGTTTAACAAAACTGAATTAGTTTAGACAAATTGCACCGTCAATTCGTTGCTAGTCCGTTATGATTACCGCAAACTTTCTCTTCAGCGAACAATGCAGTTCTGTCTGTCGATTTTGCGCGACATCAGAATCTCGCGCGCGGTCCAAGTTATTGAAGGGTCAAGTCGTGGCTATTCCGGAAACGATTTCGAGAAACTCTAGCGCGGCGTATAACAACGACAGCGACGACAACGAGAACGTTGCTGCTGCGACGAGGTCGGGACGAACAGTGACAAAACAATTAAGCAACTCATAACTGCCTGGCACAGGCGCTCTCCGGACACCGTTCTCTGCTCCGAGCTTGCGTCAAAGTGTCACGGGCAACAAGACCTACCAGACCGAACTGAAATTGCAACTCGCGAGAGCGTGTGTAGCGGGCATAATAATATCCCTTCGCAAACTCGCGCCGTCGTCGCGGAAGAAGGTATCGTGCAAAGTCAGGAGAGTTTACCGAATGGCCTCGAAGTCATCGACACGTCGCGCCGAAATTTCACACGAAACGTGATCTAAGAAATTGCGATAAAAAACAATTTGGGACAATGCGAAGTAACGTATTCTTCGTAGAAATTGTTGTTGCTATTACGTTCTTGAATGGGGGATTTTCGCTTTTAAAATGCATATATTGAAATAAACCATAAAAATATAGATAAACTATATAGATAAAACATGAATAAATTTTTAACAAACATTGAATTCGAGATTCGATTGATACGGGGATAATAATCGTACCCACGAGTACATCTAGTTTCGGAGTAGATATTCGACGGTATCATCTCGCGGATGAAATGGCGCCAACAAATACCGCACAAAGAGCAGCTCCTTCTTCAGAAGAAAGAAGAGGGAATACACGGGAAGAGAAAGAAAGAGAGAGAGAAAATGGGAGAAAGAGAAAGCGCGCGCTGATGTTTCCCATTTCTATTGGGATACCTCGAGAGGAGCTTTTGTGCGAGACGAAGGAATTCGACGGGGTTGAATCGGGAGCGTGGCTGGCGGCGAAGAAACGGGGAGAAAACGGCGAGCCTTGGAGGAATTACCGAAAGCGTTTCATGCTCTTTCCTGCCGGCGACGTCGCTCGCCCGGCGCGTCAATGCTCTCGGGCGATAAAGTGCTTTTCTTTACGAAACCACCATCCGTCGCACAAGCGCGGCCAATCAGGCGACAATGGCTCGTAAATTCGAGCCAATCAGTAGGGAAGCCAAGACGTGACCGCGACCCACGGCGCGATATTGCTTATGAATTATTTAAGCAACCGGAACAATAACGCGTCTACGTCTCGTCCACTTCTGTTTTGATTCCGACGAAATATCTTGCGCGCGACGCGTGACATAAGAATCCCAAACCAGACGCGTCAAGATTTCTCAAACAACGAATGATCATTTGCCAATTGTAATTGGTATAACAGTGCAGCTTCTAATATAAGTATACGTTTTTACAATTATTTACGCATTACTTTATAATCAATTGCCTGAATGTCGTGCGAACTATTATACATTTCTATCGTTTTTTTTTTTAAATCAAATGGTTAAGTGATTGATTTTATTTAAAAAAATTTAAGAAAGGAAAACAGATAAGTTTTCGGAGCAAAACAAAGATTTTAGATCGCAAGAGTTTCTCTTAAACTCTTGCGATCTAAAATTTCTTTCTTAAATATCGTTTTAAAAATATTATTTTGCATTAAAATTTACAAATTATAATCGCGAAAATTAAACACGTACAATAAATTAAAGATTGAAGGTGAAAAGCTCAAGTTCGGCCAAGTATTCGTAACGATTTGTAGGCAAGAAGGCGAACTATGCAATTAGCCGACAAGTTGCAAGTTCGATGATGGAGGACACACTTCCGCGTTTCCAACACGTTCCCCAATTCCCGACTGCCTAACCGCTTATTTCGTGGGAAAGCTTGCAGCTTCCTTGGCTCTCGACCGTGGATTATTGCACATTGTCCGTGAGACACCGCCTGAGAACTCGCCATTGATTTTCTAACGATTACTTAAGACTTTCTGTCGCTCTTCGTTCTCCAACTTGTACAATGGATTATAATGTTTCTCTTTGGAAACTGTCTCCCCTCCACGTTGTATTTTCTATGCGCTATTAAATCCAACATTTGGAGACTAAAGTCATTCACTGTCAGTACGTATCATATCGTATTAATCGTCAAAAGTTCCAAAAGAAATGACTTTTTCGACAATAAACTTCAATCATACGGCATTTTTTCCCGAACACATTTGATAATAATTCTACACAACTTTTTATCTCGTAATCTTCCTATTTTCTATTTTTAATAATTAATCAAAGATTATTTTAACACACAACTTGAAAATATCTTACGTTTAATATCTACATTCAACATTGTTCGCTTTTAACGAGTCTCAGTCTCATTACGCAAATTGGCGTAGCGAAATATCGCAGCGCGAAAATCCCTCGCAAAACTCTCCCTTCACTTCCGTACTGGAACTTTTATTCCACCCTTTCGCGGGGAAAGATCCTTCGTCTACATCGAGCGCGAGTCCGCTCCTCCTCGTTTGGAGGCAGAGGCGGCCAACCGAGGTGAAAGCAAAACGCGCGATTCAGAAAGCTCTCGCGCGCGTCGCTGATTACATTCGTAATTATTATGACGTGTTAATATGCGCGCGGCGCAAGCCGCACGACGAGCTCAATAGATCCCAACCCTGTATCTCTCATTCTGCCTACCTTCCGTGCCGTTGTTCCACCCCCCAGCAAAACATTCCCGTCATCCCCGACGAGCTTTGTGCTCCGAATGCCTTGCACGCGTCTCGCCCAACCCTCTCGCGCGGTTCCACCCTTCGTACTTTCCATTTCGACGTCACGTCCCATCTTAAACGATAACGCTTGCCTCCGTCCGTGCCTGCATCCAGCGCCTCGTTAACGTCGTTCTCATCGATCTCGGCTGACCCTGACCTCGCCTCGAACATGCCCGATAACCGGAAATTGGCCCGTTAAGAAAACAGACGTTTGCCAATAACTTTGGTAAGATCGCATGATGGAAATATCATTAAAACATTTATTACTCTTATCCCTTATCTGGATTCATTAATATTAATATTTCGAGAATATCAGTACCTATTAATATCAAGATGGATGGAATCTAAAATAATTTTGCAACGAATTTAATTATTAGATATATATGTATCACGTAAATGTTGTAAGAATATTCCGCCATTTCCTCATACTTCAAATTAATTCATTTTAATAATAGAGTGCTTGATACCTTATATAACTGATGCGCTTAAAAAATGTTTAGTGCTTTGAAATATTACGAATCGGCTTCCTCGATATATCGCACGATTAAGCAAATATTTCCAGCTTGGCGAAAAGCAAGGAATTCGCTTTTACGAAGATTTTAAATTGATAGCACGCGAGTCTTTTCCTCCGTCATCTACTTTTGGAGCGAAGGGAATGTTCCATGTCCTTGTACATGTTAGAAGGGGAGAGGAGACCTAAAACGCGAGGAGAAGAACGGGAAGGGAGAAGAAAGCAGAGGAGCGTAGTTCTTGTATGTACCGCATGAGAGTGGAGTTTTACGCGTGTTTAATCTGGAAATGGATCGCCCGAGAATGCGCCTCTATGAGGCGAGTTGAAGAGGCTGGGAAGGGAAAACAGACGGGAAGAACGAGAGAGATAGAAAGAGAGCGAGAGAAACAGGTGAAATGGACTGTTTCGTCGTCTCTCTTCCTTTCCCTGCTGCCCTTCTCGTTTTTTCTCCACTTCGTGATCTCTCCCTTTTGCCAAGTCGCGCGACGCGAACTGGCCAGCAAACTCCTAGAAGCCGCGAGAATTACTTCTTGCGCGATCGCGGTTCATTACGCAAATTACACATTTGTGCAGGATGTTGAAGGGAAGATACAAAAATTTGAGAATATATACGCTGTAGTTTTTGAGATGAAAGAGAAAAATAAGATCTCACAATTAGTATATATTGTATATTTTTAATTTTTGATATTAAAAAGTCTCAACTGAATTAAAGTTTTCTTAAATTTAAATCCACTTGAACAAAATCGAGAAGTTACTGCGCCTCGCTAATTATTTACGTGCTCTTAAAGCTTCATATAAAGTCGAATCTCTTTCAATTTGCAACATCTCTGCGATCTTTTATTACACAATTTTTGCTAAAAATACGTTTTAAATTTACCTAGAATTAATTATAAGAAATGTAGAGAATATATTTGCGTATTTCTCGCTAAACTTCCATATCTTTGTGGCGAAACCAATCCTTATATGCATAGTAAGTCTAATGTGTAGCAACAGCACCGAGTAATATATATCCTTGAGCAAATATATTGTCGGAAGATTATACATAATTTAGGATACGCAGTCAAGAATATAATTTCCGTAATGAGCAAGCTTTATTCTTCGTAAGATTTATAAATGGGGTGCAATTTTACGGAAAATAAACGATGAAATACATTTTGTACGAGAGGTTTGGCGATTATTACTGGACATTCTATGTATATATATATATATCAATGTCGTAAAAGAACGTCTTGTCTCTCTCTCTCTCGCTTTTTCTCTTTCTCTTTTAATTGCTTGTTATCGCGAATGAAAATTTCGCGCGCCGTCACTAGCTCAAGTTGCGTTAAGGGATCGGCCAGAGAAACGCTTTTAGGGCATCGTCTTCAGCATCAAGAAACACGATACCGTCCTCTCTTAGGGTTGCGGAGAATGGACCATCATACGCATCTCGCTTTTCTCTCACGCAACATCCGCCGTCATTTTCGCAGATAGCCTTAAATTTCCGCAGCCGAAGCTTCTGCTATCAATAAATCGATATAACGCGTTTGAATCTATTCCGTTCGCTTAGCATACACACAGCCCCGCTCCTTTAAATGTTTATTTAATAAGATCAAACAGCTGCAGCGTCGATCTCCAGTGATGCGTTTTGTTTCAAACATTCGAGTCCTGGCATCTGTTTCCGTTTGCCGCTTAATATCGCGTCAAAATGATCTATCTCGGCAATGGATTTCTCAAAACGAGTGACATAAATCGCGGACAGCCGTGCTAATTTAACGGGTAAAATATGTGACCGTCCTCGAAATAAAGCCGTGGGTCACGTCGATATACCGGGTGCCCGGTGCACCCGCGCCCGTGGCCGCAGGACGCTTATATATTATACTAATTATTTATACTTCATGCACACCGGGGCAGAGATACAGCCTACAACGCGCACGCGGTATTTTACATTCGCGATACATCGTCATATACAGCGTACACGTCGTACAAAACTCCACCCACGAAGAGCGAAGGAAATGTTGCCGTGTTAACTTTTCGACTCTCTGAGTCAATTCGTCATTTTATTAATAATAAATGATAGAATAAGAATTTAAAGAGGAACAGCGGAAAAAATAAAAGATTCAATTTGGCATTTGTAAATGATAATATCGTATTGAACTTTTTATTCGGCGACTTTTTTAATATTGTAACTTTTCTTATACTTGATGTATCTATAAAAGATTTTTGGGAAATGCGAAATAAATATTGAAATTTAAAAGTAATTCTTATTTAAATATTTCTTAATATTTTTTTTATAACACCCCTATTATCCAAGGAAAAAATTATCTCAAGTTTGATGAAACAAGCACTTAACTCTCGGCTCATCAATTCCCTCAAATTCTCGTTAAAGACATTGACGATCCATCAATCTTCACCAACGAGACAGATAACATCCGTTGAATCTTTAACGGTTTCTCAAATGCAATTTTTCTTGCCTCATTGACGTTTGTTGGCGTTGATGCTTGTAAATTATAACAAGCCATTAAAAATTGATGGATTATGTCAGCATCGATATCATTAACGCGAATTGTAGATAAGATCAATGAGATAGATTCGATATAAATAATTAAATCAGAAAATACATCGGAATTAGAAACGGGAAAACAACGGATGTATCTATTGAAACACTAAATTGTAAAGTTTCCATTCGCCTCTATTTTTTCGTAGAAAATTGACATATCAAATCAAAATCTTTTTAATATACAGGAAGCGTAGTGGACATTCTGTTTGTGTCACATACAAATTTGATAACCAGCTTCTAGTTAAACGCTGTGCTCAATAAACATGACACATACAGCTGTAGTATAAAATGTTTGCTGTTAACGAAAGATATAGTGCACCTCTTTTTTTACATTGGTAATTCCCAAGCTCGTTAAGGCTGCGAACGTGTACGTAATATAAATTTGGCAATTTTACATGAGTAAAGATAGATTCAATATGTTTGCGGCAATTATGAAAAATAACAGCGCTGTATCAGCACAAATCTAAATATTTGTTATAAGTTGTATTTACATTTGTTGTTATATTTATATTTGTTATAAGTGTATGTATGTATCGTTTTTCCTCTCCGAAAAATTTCTTTCGCTTCTTCCTTTCATATATGGCTTCATTTACATAATAGCTATTTGATTGAAAATTAAACTTCTTGCCTCTCTCTTTGTGATTTATCGCACGCCACTTTTCCTACAGATCTCGAGTGCTGATTATTCGACTGACAACGATAGTTTATTTCGTGGCAGGAAGAAGGAATTGAACGGAAAAGTTTCTGTTGATGTTATGCGCCATTAACGAGATCGCATTTCTCTGAAGCCGGAAATCAAAGGGCGAGGCATCGAAAGCCGCAAGGGTGGGCTTCTCTGTTATATTTGCGTTAGTGTGAGAAGGGAAACCTTCGAAAACCTTCCTAAAGCTCCCTTAAAGACGCTGAATACACAAACCGTGACGAATAATCGATCGACTAAAACCCACCGTCATGCTGATATTTACGAGCATAATTGCCTTTCATCTATTTTAATAATGAAATGTATTAACGTATTTTTTAATTGTAAAATATATAATGAGATTATAATAAGACTTCATATTTTTTAAAATTTCATTAATATATCAATGATATATCGATGATATATCAGTAATATACAAATAAGATATAATTAATCAATTTTTTTCAATCTTTACTTAATTTTAATGAATTGAAATTTTTATATTTCCACAAGGATGTGTTATGCAAATTAAAAAAAATCATGATTGCATTTAGGTATACATCTACATTATAAATTTCGCAATAACAAAAGATACGAATCGTTACAATAAATTACGTGAGAAAACATCTTTTATTTCTGCAGTCTCCCAGCTCTTTTCGTAGATAGTTCAGCTACATGAATTCACTATCCTGCTCCTTGATTTCTCTGCTCGTGATATATGGGATTTTTTTATTTCCCGTTCCTTCCGCAACTGTCTGATGTAGGTGCCCCAGTTTCGACTTATATTCATGCTGGCTGTACTCCGTATATCCAACGCAAAGGGCGAGTGAGTTAAGCCGTTAGTAACAGATGCCGCAACCCGGCTGTATCGGTTTAATTCGTTAGTGTGATAACCAGAACTTTCCCGGCGACTCGACGGGATGCGTCTTCATAAACCGCGGGCCATAAACTTTCCCGAATTACGATTACAAAGTGACTAATCCCCCTTCTGCTTCCGTGCCTTCTAATTACATTTGTGTTTCCCAAGGAATCCAGAGTCTTCTTGGAAGATGCGAATCAACACTCTCGAGCAAAATCTTAATAAGCCACATAATACTAACATTGCAAACCCCTTTAGACCATAATTCTTTTTCGCCTGTTTAAATTGATAAAAAAGATTGGCTTGACGCCACACAATTTGAGAAAGTATCTGGAATAACACAACACTTGAAACGTAATTTAATGACTTTTGTCAGAATTCAAAATCTATCATTTTTAAAATTAGAATAAATTAAGGGTGTTCAAAAATTTCAAGCAAAAAATAAATACTTTGAAAACTGCAATTTCTACCATAAAGATATCAAATAAAAAGTAGTATAAAATAAGAAGATACATTTCTGAAACGTGTAAGAATAAGAAGATACATTTCTCAACGCTACAATTTCCATCAGATTCTGGCTTTCGAGAAGTCGATTAAATCAAAGAACTCGAATCTACGAACGCAAAAGATGATATAGAGAAAAACTCAAAGTATTTTTTCAAATATTATACATGTACAATGACATTGATAACTCGAAAGAATGGATAGAATGAGCGAAATAAGAGGCAGTGTGAGAGGGACGGTTTGTATTTCAAATTTAAAAGCTTTCGACAATGGACGCTCCTCGTATTGTTGACTCATTCAAGAAAGAGAGAGAGAGAGGGAGGTAAGGGAAGAAAATGTACAGAAGCTGAAAAAAGCCAAAGAGAACGATGACTGAGAACAAGGGGAAAGATATAGCAGATAGAGTTTTATGAGGGACTGCAGACAATTTCCACAAGGCTTAGTGGGCTTCAGACTTTCTAAATAAATTATTCCATGGACAAGCGATACTGTTTATTTTTCGAACCGTTTAAAGCGCACACCAAGTATTGAAAAACGATCGATTAAAAGAAACTGTAAAAGGCCAAAAAATGTAAAAGGCTAGAAAGAAGAAAAAATATAGAGAAGAGTAAATTTTATTAGATTTTAGATAAATTTTTTTAGGAACACAGTATTGAAAAGAGATACTGAATCTGTGCTATATAATATAAGTGATTCGTGCGTTTGTTTTAGAAGTTTCACAGATTCAATTGTGATGTCAATTAATTGTCTTGTCAATATTATTCGTATCGTGGTATTATTTACAACGTTTCCAAATTACACTAATCGCTTTTTCGAAACAAATTGCTAATACATAAAAAATCGCACCTCTATGACAATGCTTCATATAAAGTTAAAAATCTATGAAAGAGCTTCAAGAAAAAAATTGCAAAAACTTGCTTAAACACATCACAAGTCTACGTAATACTCAATATTTAATCACTTACAATCTCCTATATCTTTGAAATAAAAAGAAAAAGTAAAAAGATATTAATTTAACTCTACCATATTCCATTCCAATCACTGTCATTATAAAAATTAATATCATTGTAGACATGTAATTGCAGTAAAAAAATATCAATTTTTGAATATCATCTCTATGAAAAAAAAGCTTATTTAACTACATTATGACATTGCAATCAAGATTTGCAAGAATTTTAATTTATGAAAGTATAATAAACTGCATTCACAGAGGTATCTCATTTCAATATTATATAGATTTTAACATTTTAATTAATTGATAATATGTACGTTTCGACAAAATGTATTTTAATACATATAGTCCCGCTAGAATTTTATTTCTCCGATAACTTCAATAAAAAAATATGCTTTTACTTTGTCACTTCATTTAATGTAATATTTCTTCGAAATTGATAACAAGTCAGCGCGTTCCCAATCTCTTTAAGCTGTATATTTAATGTATAAAATTGTATGAATAAAATTGTATAAAAAAGAAATGTAAAAAACTTGATATTAAAAGATAGAAAAATATATTAAATATTTGTGATAAAGTAACGTTTATGATAGAATAATATTTCTAATTTTAAAATTTTGTCTCAATTGGATATAATTTCAACTAATACATTTTGATAAATTTTCAGTATTTAAGACTTTATTACCAATACAAATATTTAGTAATAAAAATGAATAATATTTAAATAACAAAAATTAAAAAATATGATGTCAAGAAAAATCGACTTTACATTTATTGGAGAAATTATAGTAAAAAAAAGGGAATACTCGTTTAGTATGTCTTTTATATTAATATATTCATCTTGGTATCAGAAAACCGATATTTTTCGAAAGAGTTAAAACGCGTTCCTTTTTAAAAAGGAAAAGAAGAAGGAAAGGACAGACTCGTCTGCCACGTGCTCTCGTACGATATGTCTCTAAAGTCGTCGAGACGTCTGAAGGTATCCCGGAATGCGGGCCATGCAGAGCTCTAAAGAGCTTCTACAATTTCGCGTGCATCTATCCTTAAAGGTTCCTTCCTTCTCACAATTTCCTTCTTAGACCTCATCACCCACATCCGTATCCTTCGTATTATTTCAAGTCATCTTTATATATTATGTACATCTCCACAGATGTATTATAAAAGATAAGATCATGAAATAATTAATACTGACGTCTTCAAAAATGCATTTCTTAATACAAGCATTTCGAAATGTAAATTTTTTAATCCTCATAAAATTTTTCCTGCAATGTATTATTTCTATAACTGAAAATTACAGTTTCACGTATATTTTTTGATCTCAATTATGCGTTTTTTTTTCGAATAGAAAAATCTCATTAGATATATTACATAGTCATATTATGTCTTATTATATTTTTTTCATTTTTAAGAATTCTTTTTAAATTTAAATAAAATATTTTGGCAAAAGCGAGAGCATTTTAAAAAATTACAGTTAAAATTACAAGTTTATTATATAAAACAAGACTTGTAAAATATATAAAAAAATAAAATATAATTATTCATACGCATTTAAAATACAAACTTTCAATTCTCATTTTTAAAAGACGTATTAGTATAATTATAATAACTTAAAATATTCTCCTTTAGGAAAGAAAATCTGCGCTACCGATTTAGTGCGAGAATACAAAACAATTCTGGACTCCGTATTACGTGCGCCAGCATTATGGACGAAACATGTGCGAGTACAGCTGATTTGGCTACTTCCGCTACGCCTGTCGAGATCAAACGGTACACAAACGAGGACGCGCACGTTCGACCGTATTTTTTTAATCAGCAACCGGCTCGATTAAGCGAAATCTGCTGGCTATTCTGATCGTCGATCAGCATTGTGCCGCGGTGGATGCTTACGCGGCACGTTGCAAAATCATTGTTCATGTCAAGCAGAGAGAAACGTCTGGCATATCGACCCGCAAAATTGCTCTCGTGTGAGCTAACCTGCGCTGATTTTCGATAATATTATATAATCGGAATGACGTTTGGCTCGCGTATGTAGAAACATTTCTCCTCGCTCATATATGATGTTTGATGATGTTTTATAATCCCATATATATATATAAATTATATAAATTATATCGTTCTAAGGTTTATTTTATATAATTTAGAAATAATTTAACATAATTGAATTATAAAATCAATGTTTTCTTTTATCCCCGGATAACAGGACAGAGCATCGATAATAGATTATAAATATGTACAAAAACCTACAACTCCGATTAGATTTCAGATAATATTTCTATTCTCTAGGAAACTTTATACACATAAAATGAGAAGCACAAAGCAAGAGAAACTATATTCTCGTGACAACTACACTTGCCGGTAGAATACCGCGTGTTTCGCTCTCTTGTCCCACTTTATTTATATTCGCGTGTTAGCGCAAGTTAAGAGTTCGTTAACGGGAGCGGGGACGAAGGCCGCGCTAATTAATGCGGCGAAACTTGTCAGCGAATCAAAGCAGCGGGCGCTTCCGCGCGTTTGCATTCCTTGTACGTTCTCGCTTCTCCCTTTTTCCTCAGAGGAAGGGAAAGAGAACGAGATAGAGAGAGAGAGAGAGGAAGGAGAAGAAGAAAGGTAGATAGAGTGCCGGAGGGTGAGGACATCTCATCCCTTAAGAGGTAGCCTTAATAGGATGCGCTGGCGGTTGCCCTATACGCGCGATATTCTCTTCCCGCTATCGGGAAGGTGTTAGCTTCCGGATCCGTGCATTCGCAATTTGCATTAGCCGGAGCGAATTACGCGAAATTTATGCGAGTCGGGGTTGCCCCTCGCTTAAGCGTATTCGGGGCCACTTAGGCGGCCACCCTGGCGCTGGAGTCGCTCTACTTATGGCACAGTGGACAGCTAATGTCCGCAACTATTTCTCTCGCCGTACAGCCCGCTCGCCGTCTTACGATATTGTTCCCCGAGTATTGTCTTGCTCTCTGCCGAGAGGGCGAGAGAGAGGGAGAATAAGAGGCACGTTTGCCAAACGACTATGTCGACCCACGATTAATCGCCACAACGTTCGGCATTGTTCTGTGCGCGCAAGGTATCCCTTAGGAAAAGGTGAGAATCGATAGAGAAAGATATATTTCTCCGGAATGAACAGCGGAAAAATATTTTTTTATCGATAAAAACTCAATCAGTAGCGTGGTGATTTTAGAAATTGTTTAATATAGAGAAAGTTGTGTCGCGTAGCGCTGTGTAATTATTATTTTTAAATGTGACACAAAAGATTTAAAACAGAGGTGGAATAAGTTATTATTCTTGTACTTTACTGTTTCGATTTACATCTCTTGAATTACAATAGATTTAATTCTCTTATCGAATTTAATAATAACCGCGCGTCGTCGTTCTGAATATATAATTAAAATTTATTAGAGTAGAAAAAGATTTTTATTGCATGTCGTGTCAGATTTCTCGATATTGATAAACTTAAAAATGGAAATGTCTTCATTATCATACTTGATTTGTCTTGTTACGATTAAATAATTCAAAAATTTAACAGATATAAATTAAAACGATAAGTAAATAATAATTTATTCGAATAATTTGTATTTTGATTTTTTTTTTAAACCTTTCATGTTTCACAAATAAAGTGATAATATTAAGTGATAATATCATGTTAAATAAATGTATTATTTAAGAAAATATTCAACGAATTTCTATGATTAACTCCTTTTTTCACGACTAAAGACAACATTTCGTCGATAACCGAATTATTTACACAATTCTAAAATATAGATAGAAATATAGATGAATGATATATGCCCAGGTTTTAACGAACGAGACGAAACAACGTTTGACGCTAAATTAATGAAGTTTCAAACGCGAATAAAATTTTGCTACCGGAATCGATGATGGGGACACATCCCGGACCGAAATATACCTATGAACTGCAGTTACCAATCGGTTTGATCGACTCGCGGCATGCTCTTTCAATTACCTCGGGACACACATACAGCAGCTCCGACCGGACATGAAAATTAATTACTCGCGTGACGCACATTCGATCAAGGCACGCACAATTTGAATCTTTTTTAACCAAATTTTTTAACGAGACCATCTTGCACCTTCCGCAGTAAGTATTGCGCTTGGAAATATAATCGTCGAGAATCTCACGGAAATTAAATCAATTTAGTTTATTCAAGTATCAAGGCAAGCTATAAAACCAAGATTCTCGCCACGTTTCACATTGGATAATATTTAAATGTTTCAAAAATCATTTAAATATTATAAAAGTATAGAGAAGTCGATTGCTAAATAATTGTGCGTACAGTTATAAATTCACGATTAATAATAGAAAAATCAGAAACTTGAATTTCAAGTTTAATCGCACTATTAAAATAAATCTAGTAAAATGCAACGATTACTTACTTTCTTGCCGTCCAACTCGTGATTGCCCTGCGCCAGCACTTTGTCTACGCTTGCGGGGTCTGCAAATGTGATGAACCCGAAGCCCCTGCAAACAAACGAAAAGGGAATGTTTAGTATAAATGTGTGCTTGTCGCTCGGGACATTAATGAAGCAAGCAGTTGCTGATAGTAATGGTATTTCCATCGCGAACGCGTACAAAGGTATGTAGTAGCTGCATGCTGCAATTGAATAAATTGCGAGATACATATCTCGATGTAGCATATACATCAAAGCGCACAATCGTATAAAAAAGTCAGTCAAAAGCGTAACACATTTCCGTATTAATTAATTCTCGTAAATCGCGAGATACGATAGTATTAATTCTCTGAATAAGGTAATTTTCGCCTCTTTTATTTCCGCGATTAAAAGTGCTCATTAGCGTAATTCATCAATGTCGATTTTTTAGTCGGTAAATTGAAAATTATCCAAAACGATTACTTTGGCAGGCAACTTTGAAATATTTCGCGAGCTGTATCAATTTTATTTATTACAAGCTTATCTATCACGGCAAAGTCAACACTGAGTTAATCTTTCGCGTTATCGTCGATACCGTGAAATAAACTTGTTATATATTGAGACTTATTCTACATACAACTATATAAAAATAATAGTAAAACGATATTGGAAAAAAATTACTACGATAATTATTGTAGAAGAAAAATGTCAAATTTTTTTTTTTTTTTTTTTTTTTTTTTTTTTGACAAAACAATATTTTCTAATAATGCCGTGAAATAAACTTGTTATATATTGAGACTTATTCTACATACAACTATATAAAAATAATAGTAAAACGATACTGGAGAAAAATTACTACGATAATTTTTTTTTTTTTTTTTTTTTTTTCCAAAACAATATTTTCTAACAATGCTTCTTATAGAAATAAAAATAGTAGACACAAAGAATAGCTAATAATATTTCGGAAACCTATGCAAATTCGGTAGAGCCGGCGGCGACTGGATTGGAAACTGAAGGATTAAAGCGAAACGAATATCAGGCCCGGCGTTATACCATAAATTTCACGCGGGACACGGTGTACACACGGATATATTAAAAGACAGTTCGACGCCGTGAGCTAAGGGGGTGGCTGCCGCCGGCCGATCCACGAAGGATGGGATGAGTGATACGACGATACGAGGGAATGCAACGCGTCGAGGGCCGGACGCAAAGCGGTTTGCATTTTTCATGCCGGGGCCGCCCCGGCAGTTATTGAAAATATTTACATGTTATTTATGGGGCACACATGCTTCAAGAACCAAACGCGCCGCCGTGCTACACCCGCTCTCACCCTCTCTTCACCCTACCGATATTCTCCTCCGCCTTTCGCGCAAACCCCTTTTCCGCCTCTTTTCCTCCTCGACTGCCTCCCTTTTTCTGTTTTGCGGAATGACGTGTACCGCTGTTGCTTCTTCTTTCTCTCTTTCGCTTTCACTCATCTCCTTCATCCGCTCACGAATCTCCCCGAAACCTGCCGGCAACGTCTCGAGAATTTTACAAAACGTTTCACGCCTCTCTTACTGCTTCCGCTTCCTTCTCGCAGACGAAACAACGAATACTCGTATGGATTGAATTTTTGATGGAGCCAACCCCTCCGGGCCTGCACCCTTCAATCCACCCATCGCCTCTTTCCTTCTACTCGGCAATACTCGTGCATCTAGTGCGAACTGCGTGGAAACGTCGCGACGACTTCCTGTTCCTATATCGATTTCTACGAGCGCACGATACCATTTCGAACAAGGACGCATCGAATAGGACGCATCTAAAAAGAATGGAAAAGTAGCGATGCCACGTATTATATACGCGAAATTGGGGGATAAAAATCTCAGGGAATTGTAGAGAGATCATTTCAGTTCTAGTTTATTTTACAACAGGAAACTGCAACTAACAATCCACGTTACATTTTTTGAAAAGAGCTTTTTCATTTTCAGCTTTGATTTTATAAATGCACATTTTCTAATAAGATAAGAAGATCGTTAAACATTTTTCAAAATACACCCTGTTGCAAACCAGAATTTGCGAACAATGTTTTATTTAAGAATCTCTTTGACAAGTCAATGAATTTTTCCTCGACAATGACATCGAGAGAAAATCGACATCACAGTAACTTTCAAAACGTTAAATATCTTTCCGAACAATTGGTTAAAATTGTTTAAAGAATTGGATAAGCGAAAAGCACTGTGTACGACGGAGAACGTCCATGAACCGGCATTACTGAGCTCGCGATTTGCTCATGCGGCTACGACAATATACCGAATTTTGGGAGATTTTCGCGGAACGTACAATCGCAGCAAACGAACAGCCGCTGAATCGGCAGTCGTCCAATCAGCATTAAAACGCCAAACAACACGAGCGAGAACACCGCGGACGGCTCGCATTTGCATACAACGAAACGACGAGGACGTTCTCTCGCTCCCACTCTCTTTTTGTCTCTCCCACGCTCTCTTTTACGACATCGCGTTTATGACGGTGTACGCCCAATGTACACCAAAATCATGGACACCGGTCTCGGAAAATCACGCGAATAATTCATCCATTTTCCACCGAACATCGCACCGGAATTTAATTAGTATTCGCGCATCACCAATTATTATTGAGATATAGATTGATCAATTGTATGATGAGGCAAGATAATCTGTTGTGTAAAAACAAAATGTTCACGCTATTTCATCATTCGTGCAATTATTATTTTCCAAGCAATATTTTCGTTATTTATTGTTACAAGAGGAAAAAATACGAATATAAAGAAACAAATATGACATATTTATCGCAGCATTTCATTTATCTTCAGATACGTTTTATTGTTAAGTAAAAAGTAACGAGTTTACACCAAGAAAATAAAAATTATCACACTTTTCCAAAAAATCATCAAATCGGAATATTATTTTAATCGAATTAAAAGCGATAACAAATTAATTTCTAGACTGCAATATACTCTCCATTTCCAAATTCTAAAATATATATATATTCGTTCTTTATTTATGACAATTATTCGCACGAATGACGAAAGGAATCGTATCGGAGCGAGTCACGAATCTTATGACGACCACTCCAGCGATAACAAATTAATTTCTACATTTTTCTTTCAATATAACGCTGCAATATACTCTCCATTTCCAAATTCTAAAATATATATATATTCGTTCTTTATTTATGACAATTATTCGCACGAATGACGAAAGGAATCGTATCGGAGCGAGTCACGAATCTTATGACGATATATCAGAAAAATCGAGGACCATTCCAGCGATAACAAATTAATTTCTACATTTTTCTTTCAATATAACGCTGCAATATACTCTCCATTTCCAAATTCTAAAATATATATATATTCGTTCTTTATTTATGACAATTATTCGCACGAATGACGAAAGGAATCGTATCGGAGCGAGTCACGAATCTTATGACGATATATCAGAAAAATCAAGGACCATTCCAGCGATAACAAATTAATTTCTACATTTTTCTTTCAATATAACCCTGCAATATACTCTCCATTTCCAAATTCTAAAATATATATATATATTCGTTCTTTATTTATGACAATTATTCGCACGAATGACGAAAGGAATCGTATCGGAGCGAGTCACGAATCTTATGACGATATATCAGAAAAGTCGAGGACCACTCCAGAGTCATCTTCAGGATAAAGGAAGGGATCCATCTGGCGGACCCATCGAGGCCCCGTGCACCGCGCCACTTGTCACCCCCGGCCATTGTACGTGAATAATCTATAAAAGGCTGAGTAGAGAAGGATGGCGGCTGACGTGTCCCTTGTCTACTTGAGCACGGCTTCCACGATCCTCTACTTTTCATCCTGCTCCTCATCCTCTCTCTCTCTCTCTCTCTACTCATCCTCTGCCGTTCGACCACCGTCTCTTCTCGTCCTTACCCTCTGGTCCTCCTTCCCACCCACCGACGCTCTCGTCGCCCTTTTCGCTTACCTTCCCACCCCGACGTTCCAGCTACGGAAGGGTGTCACGCCGGGCTGACGCGGTGCATTTGTTTGTCACGGCCTCTCTTGCTCCACCGCAGGAAAGCAGAGAGAGCGAGAAGCTTTTCTAGCATACGCGAGAGCATCCCGGACACGTGCCGTGAGAAAAAATCCCGGCCGAAATCAGTTCACGATAACGCAGAGCATCGAGAAGTTCTTTACTTGTAATTCGAGATTATTCGACCAAGGAAAAGTACAAAGCTTAAATGACAGAGAGATATCGAAATTTGCGGTATAGGTTCATCGATTATTGGAAGTTTCTCCGCGAGAATTGAAGGCTCCGATATAACAAAAGGGTAACTTCAAGATAATTTCAAGACTAAAATTTGTGAGGATATGATTTATCGTTCGTATTAATTAATGTAATATTAGTCAAATGCAAAATGTGCATTGACGTTATGAATGTGTAAAATAAATTGTTGAAATGTGAGGTTTTCGTAAGCAATTTAAAATCAAATATTTTACGCGATTACGGCATTTTTTGTATAGGGATATAGCTTGTTATGAAATAACCAATTGTTTAAAAAGAGTTTATATAATAAATTAGTTGCTGCACTAAAATATGTGCATGTAATAATTAAATATACTGAGAAAACAAAGTTGTTGACTCGACTAAATGTGTTTCGTTAATTATCATTTCTTTAGTTGAAATATTTCAACTAAAGAAATTATAACCAACTAATTATAAAAGTATTACATTATATAAAATTATTATATGATATATTTAAATAATTAAACGCAATTGCGCAAGAGACAGTAACTTCTTACAAAACTTGAAGAGAATTTTCAGAATTGTCAAGAAATCTATAACGCTCAAAATTAATTTGTTTCAAATTAAATGTCTTTTTACAGAGAGATCACAGCATTAATTTTGATATAATATCATGCCGTATGTAAACAGACCACTGGCTATTACAATACAAAACCGAGCATAAAATTATTATATGTTATATAATCATGAAACGCAATTGCGCAAGAAGCAGTAACTTTTTATAAAACTTGAAGAGAATATATAAATTTCAGAAATCTATCGCGTTGAAAATGGATTTCTTACAAACGAAATGTCTTTTTATACAGAGGGAGGTGGCCGCATTAATTTTGATAATACCAACGCATGCTGCATATAAACAGACCACTGCTATTGTAATACAAAACCGAGCACGCTTTCACTATGCACCGCGAGAGTAAGGTGTGTCAGGCACACGAGGAGAAAATAATAAAATGCAAGGTAAATCAGCTCAACGCAGCTCGCGCGCATACCTTTACCCTCGTATCGCGCCGAAAGGCTACACTCGCAGTTCGAGAATTTACCGCGGGGTAGTAGGATAAGGGTACGACCTGCCGGAGAAGAGGACGCCAGTGTATTAGGTGTATTTATGTAGGCGGTCTCATTGCGCGCGAACTTACTGTAAGTACCGGCAGTTACTTAGCCCGACAGTTTCTGCTATTGCAGTCGACTGCAATATACCCGCCTCGGGCCAGTGTAGCTGGCTTCGTAGCTGAAGCCAGTTACGGAGCCGGTTTCGGGGATAAGAGCGAGCGCGCATTCCACCACCGTCGAGCCAAGAGCTGAGAGTCTAGAAAACGCCTCCTTTTCCTCCGTACCGGGGGTTGTGTGTCCTCCTCCTCGTTCACTACGTCTCTCGCCACCTCGAAACTTTCATCCACCTCGCTGCTTTGTCGTACCGACTGTATGGTAACTGCTCTTTAACTAACCGCCTTAATCCGCTTTCCTCCCGCCGAGGTGTAGACAATCAAGCTCCACCGTCGAGGCGAGAAACATGCGAAACTCTCTGCGAAGCTCGCCGATCTTCCGACTCGCTTCCGAGTCGCTTTCCCCGCTATATCCCCTCTTTTCGCGTTTACATGAGATATTGTGTTGCTAAACAATCTTCTCTTCCTCGTTTTGTTTTGTATAAACTACTGTACAAACTGTTGTATGGAGATGGAGAAAAAAAAAGAGAAGAAGAGTTTCCTTCGTTTGTGCATTTTAAACAAAAACAAATAAATTGTTGAGATGGAATGATAATTAAATGAAAAATTGATACAAATGTCAATTATATAATTTTTCTATTTTATATATCACTCACAAAATATAAAAAAATTTTAGAATATAATAAATTTAATTAAATTATTATAAATTTAATTAAGTAATTAAATTATAATTTCCAAAATTTCGAATCTCAAACTTTTTACGTTCATAACGTTTCCCTTCAATTCTCCAGCAGGACAATAGCTTCTCATTTCGCGCTCATAAAACTGCTCTCGCAGGACTTCCACCGCGACGTGAATTGAAATGTTTCCGCGGGATCAACTTAACCGCGTAATAATTCCGAACACAAGCTGTGCGGCTGCATTAAAAGCTAGCCACACACACACACACACACACACACATATACACTCGTCGCCATTACAGCTGTATATCGAGTCGCATTACAACGAACGAGCGTAAGAACGCGTCAAGCTGTGTGGACGACTCTTTTACATTTTTCCTCTTTTTAATCTCTTTCTATCACTAGTCTTTTCTCTCTCTATCCCTCTATCTCTTCTTTCCCTCTCTCTCTGCTGCCTCTTCGCTTCTCTCTATCCTTGCCGCCTTAATGACCGGCTGAATATTTATAAAGCTGACATCGTCTAGGTGGCCAGTAGCAAGGCCGTGAAAGCCACCGCGTCCCATGGAGTCTCATTGTAATTGCCCTGTTCTTCTTGACTTTTCCTTGAAACGGGATCCCGTTGAATTGCATTATGCAAATCGCAATCTCCCTAAGTCAGCCCGCCCGCGGGCTGCGACCAGGGGAGACGTTTAAGTCTCGAGCAGGAAAAACGCGAGGAAAAATCTGCTCAATAGCTCGCTCGGTGTGGTCGACGCGATAACGATATCCGTAACTGCAGTCGTTCGCCGCTAATGATAAGGTGGCAAGTTCTTGTATAAAAGTATGAGATTGCGCTGTATTTTAAAGCGAATTCGTACATATTTCTATTTTATGAAATTATTACGTATTAAAGATCCCGAAACTTTAACTTGGTTTTCTTGCATCTAACACCCGCTGAAAATTGGCTAAAGAAGTAGAAATAATTTTCTGAAATATGCCTTATTAAAAAAACTGTAGCAAAAATATTTTCCTCTATCAATGGTACTCGCAGAAAATTCGAACGTTCATAATACCTAATTTCTCAATCTTTTTTGCGGTATAGAAATTATTACATTGTAATTAATTTTTAAAATAAAAACATAGCATTTTTAATCAATTATAATTGTTAATCAATTATATTGCATAATATTCGTTTTTATATGCATATTTGCATAATTTATATTCTTCGTAAACCTAATTATGTAGCTTGAGAAATGTTTATATCGGTTTATTATTCTGAAGAAATATAATACATATACAATTTCCCCTCTCTAATTGTAAGCATGAAAGTGTCAAGGCAATATGCAGAAAGTGGAAATAGTAAAAATTCGCAACATTCCTACCAAATTACGGACAAACGCAATTTTCTAATTTTCTCTGAGTTTTTAATTCACGACAACTTTTTTCTTTCCATGGCGGCGCCAACGAGAAACGCAAGGTACCACAGGGAAAGATATGAATATTCATCGGGCATTTAGGCCGCGACGTAACTCAATTAGTGACGGAATTATTGTTCTCCGCACGACGGAAGTACGGTAACAAGCGACGAGGAGAAACCTAATCCGTTTCTATCTGATTTGTCGGTGAACTTCTTGGGTCACTCTCGCTTGAGCGTGATTTTTAATCCTTTTGAAAATGACAAAATTCAGTTTCTGCTTTATATTTTAAAAGAAACGATCTCTTCGATATAATAGAGGTAGAGAGAGAGAAAGAGAAATTTAATAGTATTTCATTTTTGAAGATCAAAAATGTTAAAAATGTTTAATCCCAATTAATACAGTATTTTTTGCCAAAACAATTTATTCATTTATAAAACCGTAAAATATCTTTTACTTGGTTATTTGTTGCCGAAGAAAAGCTTGATATTGCCTTTTATGCCCTTTCGATGGATAATTTATGTTGGATGAGGCATCACAGAGAGGATGGCTTGTCGCGGAGCTGGAAAATTAATTTCATTCGCGGATTGTCACGCACACACCGCAGTCCAGTTCGTCCCTTTCAAGTCTTGTCCATCCTACTGCGCCGGAATTCGTTAATATTCATGACCGTGGGGGATAACGCTTATCTCACAACGCTGAAATAACTCGATAGCGCGCGCGAGCCTGACTTGGCGTTTTCTAGCTTTTTCGGCTTTTCTCTCATAAAAGCCTTCAACTTTAGTTTATTCTCTATTAATATAAACTGTCGACTATCATAATTTAATTCCACCCGATGATGATGGGATCAACTTTAACAATGCCGTTATATTTTAAGCATAGAAGTACAATTTTAAACAGTATATCTTGAAAATTAATTCTACCTCTCCGATAGTTATTTTTTTTAATCTAAAAAAATATAGATTAATTAATTTGTTGTCAATTATATTAAAAGTATTTTTTCACTTTTTTTCTTTCTACATTATTTCATTTAATAATTGAAGATTAATTAATTGAAGATTTATAACAAAAAAAGCAAAAGATAAAAACTATATAAAAAATTCACGGTTTAATTAATTAGCAAAAAACACTAAAATTTATCAGATTCTGCGATGATACGTAGACAACATGCAATCTTTCTCATGAAAGCTCGCTTGAAAATATTAATTGGTCAGTCGCTGGTAAAAAGTTATTTACGAATTAAACGATTCGCGTGTGCTAACCGAACACCGGATACACCAAGACCGAGGAAGAAGCAGGGAGAAAAAAAAGTAGCGGATGGCCACCTGTTGATATCGTCCTAAATATTCGTCACGCGTCTTGCTGACTGATTATTACAAATATTTGATTACACCTAGTCAAAAGTTCTAAACAGCTAAAATCATCTCTCTAAATAGTGTGTCGTTTTTGTCTTAAAATCATCTCAAAATTTGCATACAGATTTAAGATGTGCGGTATCAATTTTTCATTTATTTATATATTCTCTTATTATATTTAATTTTTTCGGTGCCATTCTTTCTTCGCTCTAATTTACATATAATATATATGTTCTTCAATTATAGTAAATTATAAATATAACTGGATAGAATCGAATAAATTAAGATAAAAGATTATTTTTTAATTTTCGTGAATGCATATTCGTTTTTCGTTATTATCAGTATAAATATTATAAATAAAAACAAAATTGTAAAGTACACTTATTATTAATTCAATAAATTATATAAAATTTTGATATTAATTTAACAAAAAACATGAAATATAATCAAAATCTGCGGTTGCTTTATAAGCAGCTAAAAATTCGTTCATTGAATTAAAATTATTCATATGTGTGCCGTCCAAAAATACTATTGTTATTTGAATTTATGCACTATGGAATTTATACATTATGGATCATATAAAATTCAATGATTAAATTTTCGTTATCTAAGGATTTTATTCCTCGACAATGAAATATAATATTAAAGTGTAAAAAAATATAGTCTCCATATTAAATATATACTTTCATATTGTTTTATATTTCCGAGCGTGCATGTTTCTCCAAACATGTTTCTCCAAACATGTTTCCCCAAACGGTACAACAAATTGATAACAACATCGCGCGCGCGGAAGAGAAAGAGAGTCGCATTCTTTTATTTATCGGAGTTCCCATGATAAAAAAAACCGCAACAGACGGAATCATCGAGCGCAACTCGAGAATCTAACCAGCAGAACGAGAAGACGACGCGTAACGAGACGGCGAAGAAATATAGGAAAAAAGTACGAGGGTGAAAAAAGAAAGAGTAGCGTGAGAGGTAAAGAGGCCGCGATGCAACAGAATCACTTGATGCAAAGAGGGCGAGAGACTGCGGGCCGACGCGGCTTGCATCCAGGGAAATAGAAGGGTAGGTAGGTGCTGGCTTCCGTCTGTCTGTTGCCATAGCGACCTCGACCGCTCTTTGGCTCGGCGAAAGGGCCGCGGACGGTAAATCTCTTGTACGTACAATAATCTCGCGGGTTGCCATTTTACAATCCGGTCCGTCAAGAAACGGCGGCGTCTTGCACGCGCATCGAGACACGTCGCGACACACATTCACGTTGCGGATTTCGTTTTCGTTTGTCCCTGCGTCACGTTGCTGTTCGTGCCGTCACGCGACGTTCGTCTTACGCGAAGAATTTCTTGTTGTATTGTCGATCTTCGCGTTGTTTGACAGAACGACATATAAAAAGGGAACGCTTACTTTAGACATTTTATTTTAGGGTAAGAAGTGTCGTTGGGATATTTTTAAAAAATTTATCATTCAATTAAGCAATGAAAATAGATTGACATTCGAGATTGTGATCGTATTATGTGTACTAAGCATAAGAAAAATGCTTTATCAGTTTCCATTTTTATTTTATTTAATTACGTTTAGTTGAGTTTAAGTTAAATTTTTGTTTAATATTTTCAATAATAAATGTGTTCTTTAAAGATTTTATTTAGTTCAAATTTTGTTTCTAAAATTAGCCAACTACGCAGAGATAAATATATCTCACTTCCGTCGATCTGAGAAAGCTTATTTACGTATTTTCTTGCGCTCTCAATCGCACGATATGAGAAATCGGGATTTTCGCGAGCGGCGACTTGCCGTTCGTCTTTGTAATCCGCTTTCCGGCAATCGCGACATTTCCGATGGAAAATTTTGATTTGTTCGTTTTTCATTCCTTCGCATTATTATCCATTCGTTCATGTTTCACTTGCGCTTCGGCATCGACATGTCTGCCCAGTCGGTCCAGCTTTTGTTCAGTTTTCAAGAAACGCATTTTTTCAATAAAATTGACAATAAATCATTTTCCTATAAGCGTAACAATATTGTGACGAGATATTTTGTCTCAACCGTAAAATATTTGCACTCTCTAAAAAACGTAAAGGTTTTAAAGTAGAACGATTCATACGAGAGATATATTAATAATTCAAATTTTTTTCACGATAATTTTATCATCGGCATATAATATTGTGTTAATAATTCATTTATAATTATAGCAAAGAGTTATAGCAATCTTTTTCATATATGCATAGTTAGAAATAAAAGAAGAATAAAGAAAATTTTTTTACAAAAACTTAATTAATTTGTTTAACTTTTTATTCAAGATTGTAATTAATCTGTTAATTGACTTAGATTTTCCCAGTTTATGTCTTCATATTGCTACATGCCTTCTGTGATGATTTATTTCTAAATTGCGCTTTATCGCGCTGTCTGCAGACTCTCGTAAAAACTACATTTACATCTAATACGTTAAACCTCCGCAATAATTTCGCGATTCTCGTCGGGTCTTCTCATATATGTCACAGACACACTTAAATCACACACACACATGCACACACAAGCTGGTGACAAGATGCATGGCATTGCTACGAGTAGATAAAGGAAAGAGAGAAAGACAGAGACCGAAAAGAGGAAAGGAAGGATAGCATTCGCTTGTAGAGCTTTGCTTCATTCCGCAGCCTAAATTCGTTTCACGGATGAGATGAATTTCTAAGCCGCAGCAGGGATTCGAAAACGAAGCGTCTGTGCGGCCCGTAGCTTCGACGATGCAACCTAATTCCGAAAGTTGGTTTCGTCGCATATCCTCCTCCATTGTGCCACTCGTGGAAAACGGAAGGGGAAGAGATATGAAGAGATAGATAGAAAATAAAAAGAGAAAAGCGTTGTTTTATTTGTGCTTTGCGATGAAATGATTATATGTATAGGATGACACACGAGTAAATGTTTTTCTTACGATTTTTTTACGTTTTCTTCTAAGTTAAAAAATTCTCATTACCACGAGAATATTTTGCATGCTAATTATATACTGTTCTTTCGCGTCTGCGTGAGCAGCAATTTTTTTATATCATCATTGAATATCTAATTAAAGCAATATATAACAACTTGTTTTAAATCTGTAGCTTTAAATGATTAGATAATAAAATTATAAAGTTCACTCATGTGATATGTAATAAAACTAGATCTCGTCATTTGTTATCTGTTGATAACAGATTTGTTGATTTTATTAGCACTATAATTCATAACATTTCTTAGTTAATTTATGTATACGATTAAGAGAAAAATGTGATAATATGAATATGCCGAAATATGATAACATCAACACGCAAATATTGGTTATAACGAAAAGGAGAAAGTAGAGAGACGAAATGGGGAAAATGGAAAGGGGCACCGTTTACCAGGCGAGTGCCAGGAATGCAATTTTCAGATTCTCGAATGTACGCGACGAGTTGCCCGCTGCATAAGCGTTCGCATAGATTCGGATAAGGACCGCGCATTCTAAGTGTCACTGGAGGCCATAGCAAACTCCTATCCCGCGAGAGCTACGAGCTACATTAGCGAATACTTGCGACGTCCCGCACCCCTGTCAGCATTCTAAGACGCCACCCGCATCTCAGAACGACGAGCAATTTCGGCCATATTATCTGACCACTCTTCTTCCTCTCTCAAGAAGATATACCAACCAAAGTGTCAAATAATCTTTCTCTTTTCGATATTTTACTTTTTCAACAATTTCCCAATGAAAAAAATAAGAAGTGAATATTGAAATAGAAATTATAAAATCAAATCCAAAGATATAATCATTTTCGAAAATAAAATGTCATTTTGATATAAAATAAAAATGTAAAATAGAAAAAATAGAAATTATAAGAAAATTGCATTTGTAAAAAACCTAGCTCTTTTAAAGATATATTTTATTATCTTCGTATTAGAAGAAGAAGAAGAAGAAGACCAATCATAAAAGAATTATAGGAATAATATAATCAGATGAATCATTGTATCAGTTTATCGAGCAGCTACAGAACCTCTCTTTTCTAAATAAAATTCCTGTCTTACGACTCTTTGTTCGTACGAGAACACAGAAATGTCTAGTGAATTTTATGTTACATAACAAGCTACGAAGTGCGGCGGTCTAAGTCATAAATAGGCTAGAGCTACCGTTCGACTTCATATTCCGCGAGTATCCTCGGAAATATGGATCGCATAAAGGATCAGACGGGCCGCCGGATCTTCGCGTATCCATGCGAGGTTCTCAGAGAGATCCACCGTATAAAACGCATTCGAAGAAGGTACCTTTCCACGGGGGTAAAACATTCGATTCATGCGACACGTGACGATAACGTGACAGGACTGTCGGCGACACGTGTGCGTTTCCGCGTTACCGTAGCTTCTTCCAGCCCTTCGTATGGAAACATTATTCAATGGATCTTATTTCTCTTACATAGGAAGAATTCACATACATATTCCTTTTTTATTTTATTTTTTCTTATTAGCTAGATTAATTTTTTTATTTCATTTCGCTTCAACAAAAGTATGTTTCGTGCAAGTTATGAATGGAATGTGTCGATATGGAATCAATGCAAAAACAAGTCCCGGAAAGATTATGCGCGCATGAATTTATATATGTGATATAATTAATTATTAAGTGTAATATATTCTTAAATTCGAGAAAGTAATAACTGATGAAATTACTTTGGATAAATATAAAAAGTATAATATTTCATATCACTGGCAAAATTTTACTTTTCATTACTTAGCCTTAAAACAAGCAGAAGAAATTATCGTAAATTATAAGAAGATTAAAAGAGACAAAGCACGAGAGAAGGTGAAATAGAATGTAGTTTCTATAACACTTCTTACAAAATATTTGCATAATGGTCAGATCTCTGACTTCAATACAATAGCCGAGCATTAATGTGGGAAAAATGTTTCGAAAAACCCACGCCGAATGAAGAAGGAACACGAATTAAAGTTGGCTGAAATGAACGAACAATTCGTCTCGCGTGCACCAAGTGCATTTATAACGACGTACTTTACCGAACTCCCTTCAACCACCCACCCCCCTCGCACCCCCGCCTCGATCGTTCTTCTTCCTTCTCGACTTCCGCCCTCTCGGCCAGCGCGCCGCTGGAATTTATTCGCCGCTGAAATCATTTACATTTTATTTATCGTCCGGAGAAGCTCGCGTTGTCCGCGGGAACTTCCGAGGTAATTGCGCAGTACCAGCGTTTTTAACGCCGGAGGAGGAGCGATGTTCCAGATGGTGGCAATGCAAAAAGACGCGCTCTAAAATACTGCTGACTGGCCACGCGAAAGAAGAACACGAAGAGCGAGAGCAGTAAATAGAGTAAGTCTCCCCCCGAACGCATCCCCGCGAGATCAGTTACAAGAATATTTCACTGGAAAAATGAAGTTGAGCTTTATAATAATTGCAATTATCAGCTATACTCAACCCAAATTTCAAAAATGTTGTTAAATGTTTCGCAATATTTTATTTTATGCATAGTATTTTATTAAAATATGTTGTTTCTTATAGTAATTTTTAAGCATATATATTTTAGTTTTATATGCGCAGAAAAACAACAAATCAACGATAAATTTAAATTATAATGTAAAAGTCTAGATATTAAAATTTAATATTAATATTGTTAAAAGTTTAATTTATTCGTTATATATATAATATTTACTCGTACAATTTTTAATCTTCAAATTTCATTATTTGTTATTACTCGGTTGCTAAAACATTTGTTATATCTATATTTAAGACAATTATAATCATAATTTTATTTTTGCGTGATTATATTTTGCAGGCAAATTTGTGAAACATTAATTACGAATGTACATCGCAAAATTTCACGCAAACGCGAAATTGTTTTTTTAATGCAAATTTGAATTATACATCCTGCGCGTCTTGCATTGCGTAGAATGCAAAAGTTGCAATTTGCGCACGCGGCCACACTGTGTAATATTTACGTAATACTATGGCTTTTCAAAAGCGGTGCAATAAAAGTACGTCGTTAATCAAGACAGGAACAAATAATAGCCGCTGAACAATAGTCTATAGAACGGGCGGGTTTCCTTGAACGGGCCGCAATAGGATTTGTCATGTGAAGGAGATAAGCCGCCCAGTCACCACCTTTATTGGTCACTTCGAGTGATTTTTTAATTACGTCCTCTCGAGCTCTCGGCTTGGACCAACTCTTGTTGCTGTCGGCGAGCTCTCTAACCAACCATGTCTCCACGGCAAACTCAATTGTACGACAGTTCTATCTATACGTCGCTACACACATGGTGACCCAGAACTATCACCGCTTCTTTAGCTCGCCAATTCTTTCAACTATTTAGAGCCGATTTCTTTTTAACAGAAATTCTATTGAACATTACATCCTCCTCTCTTAGTGTCCGATAATAATTATCTTTGTAACTAAATCTAACGAAAATTGCGTTAAAGAACTTGCTAAAAGACTTTAGTGACAAATTCTTTGACAAATTTAATCCTATACTTGTTTCGTAATAAAAATTACCCATGTCTCATTTATTTATCAACTAGAATTCATATCAAAATAATATCTGAAATTAAGAAACAAATTTTCGTGTCATGCACAGCACATTTGTATGTTTAAAATTTAATTCGCGAAAAATATTTTCCAGCATAAAACGTCTTCGCATAATCAAATTTTTCTGAGCATTTCAACCAAGCAAAAAATTCCACATTCGTCGCAGAATTTGTCCCTAGAATTTTTGGAGAAAGCCAGGACACCCTGTATACATGGCATGCGAAATGCAGCGAGGGTCGGACTGCATGCAACCCGAGTTGCAGCGAAGCCGCCTCACGCGGTATAAAGCATTCTATTTGCATTTTATTGTTTAATATAAGTTTATGCCACCCTCAGCCGAGTACGGACGTCACGTTACACATCGCCGCCGCGGAAACTGGCGCGCGAGGGAAGCAATGTATCTCTTATCCGACAGTAGCCGTCGCTATCCTCTTCCTTCGCGTAAATGGCAAAACAAAATTACAAAATTATAACCTCGACAAATAAGAACGAATCGTATAACTAAATGGATGCATAAAACAGAGAAAAAAATTCTACGAGCCAGTGATAAAGACACGACGAGATATTAAATTTTTATTAATTTGTATTAATATGAATATAGCTGTTATCGAAGCAAGAAAGAAATTTTTTCACAATTATTCCAAGTGCAAGATATTTGTTAGAACACTTTCACACATTGTTATTGTTATTACAATGAATTAAATGCTATTTTTTCTTTTGTAATAATTAAAAAAAAAAAAAACAAACAAGATATATATAAACAAATGCGCATTCTGTCTGTTCCTTTGATATATAAATTAAACATATGTATATATATATAATAATATATGTATACATATATGTATGTAAAGTAAAATATATTCTTGAGAAATATTGCGATAGGCCGCAACAGTTTGCAAAGATGACAGGCGCTTCGTTCGAAAAACGTCACGAGAAGAAAAATCGCTGTCATTCTCGCGAGCTTACTCCTTTATCGCACGAAGAATCGTACGCGTTGTGCGTACAAAGGAATCTTCGACGGGTGATCCCCGATGCGCGCAAACAGCGACCCAGATTATTGCCGCGAGTGAAGATTGGTGGATTTAGCGCGCCCTTCGCCGTCTAAATCTGCCAATTTTCAATTGATACGACCGCGTCATTGGTAGCCTCGGCTGTTTACACGGCGCTACCGGGTGAAAAGCGAATACAGACGAGGACGAGACCGGCGAAGGTGCTCGGCGGACGCGCGGAGAAGAAGAAAGAGGAGAAAGCGGATTCGAATCTTTACCAACCACTCGGCGAGACACCTGCGGGAGGGAAAATCTCCTCCGCCTTTGAAAAGCGAGGAAGTGGAGAGGTTTATTGAGTCCTGGGACACGTAGTCTCTCGAGGACATGCCGGAAAGTGCGAGCGAAACCTCTTTTCGCATCTCCTTCCTCCGTTCCTTTTCGCGAACCGCTACGCATCCCCTCTCGTCGATGGGGGATGATAGGGTAGAGTGTATTTACTGCTCGTTGCCGAGACAGAGTGACGTGAGGAAAAAATACGCTTTTTCGTGAGAGCGCGATTTAAAATGTAACAAGCATATGTAAGTGCGATCGAACATCAAAATTTTGTGAAATTTATAGAAATTCTCTAGAATATGCAATTTCGATCCATTGTGTTCCGAGATATTCGCTTTTTTTTAAAAACGCGATAATAAAATTTTAACAAATATATTCGTATCGTACAATGAAAAGCTGTCTAATTAAATATTGTAATAATTATATAGAATAAAAGTGTAAAAAAATATTAATATAGAAATTCGATCGCGAACTGTAACTTTAATTAGAACAGAGAGAAAAGTAATCAAGACCAAGATATAAACGTAAATAAATAGAATTTAAAGGAATACAAATATTTTTTTCGTTGATTAATTATGATAGTTACTTGTTTTCCTAAAAGAAGATGTACAAGAAAAATAAGAAAATCAAATTAACCTTTCCTCGGAATTCTTTTCTTGCAAATCTCTTTGGGACGTAACTAAGAACACTTCTTACATGCTGATTTCAAAGTCGAACGATGAAAACTATCGATTGGTCGAACCTCGTTATGGAAAATGTGAACAGTTTGCAACAGTTAGTCCCGATTTCTAGTGAATCGCTTGTTACTGCAAACGAAAATCGTTCGCACTGAAAATGCAAATGCGTGTCTTATCGCGTTTCAACCCCATTTCTGTTCCTTACGCTAAAATCATTTCAATACGATGCAAGACCCTCGTCGACATTTGTCGAATCGAAAGCACCGCATTGCCAACAGCGTGGAAGACAATGGATCGGTCATCCATGCCAAAAGAAATAAAAGGATAAAGAGATTTCTATAATAATCCGAACGATTAAATAAGATTTTGTGATTTTTTTTCACGTTTCCTTGCAGTTGTAATTTCGTTCTTTCCATGTTTTCATATCAAACAGACGTGAATTCACTGTCAAGATTTATCGAACTTTGGCATTTGTTAATATCATTATATACTTAAACATTCTTACATCCAAAAAATGTTTCGCTTTATTAGTTTTGACGCAATTAATAAATACTTTCGGTGCATGCGGCAGGATCACTGTCAATGATCGAGAAGTTCGTGAACGGAAAGCTTCGCGAGGCAAAAGGCAAAAAGTCCCATGGAGACGGGGCGGTAAACACGACAGTTGAGGGATGGAAGTTGCAACGCTTCTCTGGTAGGGCCACGGGAGCGTAATTGGATATAATTTTTGCGGGCCGGCTAACCGAATTAGACGGCGGTGTGTTTGCGTTACTAGCGCGGCGCGGATGGCGCGAGAGCGGAAGGGCGGTAAGGGGGATGAAAAGCCCGCAGGGTAACAACCGCTGCGAATTATTAACAAGCGCCGCTGTACGCGCCCTACGAGTCACCGCCGACTGGTGAAATAAATCGGCCCGCGGCGATCGCTAGTGAAAAAGGACGGATGAGTATAAACCTTTTGCAAATCGACGTAATAAGAATGTTTATGGACTTTAAATTAACGGATAAAAAATATATATATATATATATTTTATATATATATTATATATACCGTTTATTATATATATACAATAAACGGAGCTTTTCCTAGAAACATGCATAGAGTCATCCTCGTTACTTGAATCTTTATATCATGAATAGATTATTTTTTGTTTTTCCAGTTTGAATAATAATCTATAAATTCATCTTAACGAGACGCCGCGATAAATAATATTCAAAGAAGAGCTTAATATTCCGATTACACGTTCGTATTCCTTTATCGCTTGAATATTCGAAATTGCGCTCTCACCAATCGAGTATTTTCCACATGCAATTTCAGCTTTCGCTCTGGGTCTTCCGACTTCATAAAATTGGCAACTGATCTCGCGAGAATAAATTTATCGACCAACGATGTCGGATTATTCTCGCTACGCGCTGCCATACATCAGTTCGGAATTTATACCAGCAACTCGCTGCAATTTTTAAGTTGCTTTATTCGCGAGGTATCCGTGGTTTTACAGTTCCTGAGGGAAAGTTCCCTCGTGCCGTTAATTCCCGGCGTAAATTGCACTACGCCCCGGAATAATGCCAGCGACCGCGTTGTGAAACAGCACGTGCCGTGTAAAAGAGCGCAGGTGAACGAAGGAGGAACAAAAGTAAGTTAACGCGAACTGTGCCGCGGAATGTCTCCAATCGGGAGCGAAAACGCGCGCCATACCTACAGTAGTATAAAATCGTGCGAGTTTACGGTTGAAATAAAGCGCACACCCGGTAAAGCTACGTCACTCGCGAGAAATTATTGGACGCTCGGAATATGAATGATCGATGAAGAGAAATTATTTTCTCTATAAACTTTATCAACGTTCGCGTATGAAGAAACTCGGCGCTTCATGAACGTATTACGTACAATATAGTAAATGCTCTGAATTTTTATGCCGTTATACAAAATGAATAAATGAAAAACTGTTCAACAATACTTTTTTTACAACAGAGTAAACAACAAACATTTATATCTAGAGCTAAAAATTGAATCTATAATCAACATACAGTTTAAATTTACTCTTAATAATTATTTTAGTTAATTTTTTAAGTACAGCTTCTAATTTTTTGTCTAACTTATTTGGTGCAAAATATCGAAAGTTAAATTGTAAAATCAGTTCAAAGACATACAGAGAGAAAGAGAGAAGCTGCGTATACATAAGAAAAAATTATTTCGCACGTAAGGAAAACTTTACCATTGTTTATAGGCGGAAATACAGTTCTTTGTGAAGGTTTGTACGACATAAAGGGTAAGAATTTTTACGCAAGCATTTCTCGAGAAGCACTGTACTGTGAAGAGACGCTCTCGGAACATTGGCGAGACTGACTACGTAACGCGAGTGCATTCTCCATAATCTAAGCACATCGTAGCCGGCAGTTACGACCTCGGTAGTGTAGAATTATACAAAGGAACGGTGTTACGTTACCTCCGGCTCGCGATCCTCGTAATTTTAGGACATTTCATTTGTTATGTACCGTCCTTCCGCTACTTAATATAATAGGCTCCTCGCGAAACATAATACGCGCGAAGGCAGTCAATTCTAAGGACAGAACGAGTCAATATTACAGTGCGATTATTTGATGTCTCAGCTACAAAGACAATCTTTTTGTGAGATTTTCGTTAACGTAAAACAATTCATTAAATATAATACAATGATGTAAAAATGATACAGCGATGCACTTGCTTCCTAAAGCTCTTTCGACATAAGCAATCATTTATATCATGATTCGTCTCCAGCTCGTGAAAACGCAACAATTAAAGCAAAGATACTAATATCCGCGTCTAATTTTTTTTTTCTTTTTTTAGTAACAAAAGTAGGTATGTGCCTGTGTTGCTTCTCCCAAAATACTGATATAGAGCAGAAGATTGAACATTACACGACTATTCGTGTCTTGCTTGCGAGCGGTTACATGTTAACGTGAAAACGCAACCGCAACACAGACGATGTTGTTGTTGCGTCAATTTTAGACCGCCATAAATGATCCTCTCTAAGCCTGCAGCGCATGTCGGCTAAATAAACCTTATAACATCATATTTCGTATGGCTGGTTCGCTACTTGACGACCAATAAAGCATAGCTTTAAAATATTTCAGCATTTTTTTTAGTTATACTCGTTCCCTCACATTTTTAAGAAATAGATGAATTATTTATTAAACCATTTTATAGCTTATATCAGAAAACTATATATTTGACTATTTTATGCACAAATTGATCAATTGTAAACAATGTAAATTATATCATTTTCAAAAAACGATATTGCTAGTAAAACGTGATATGAAAGTGCAAAAGTGCAATCTGTGTGCGAAAATAACACAAGTTTATTTGTAGTATATCATTCCAGTATAATACCATTATCTAGACATCCTGTTCGAAAATAAAACTTAGTTTTCAAAACTAGTGCAGCTCTTTTATAGTTTCCCAAGTTCTCATTGTTAAATTTATTTTACTATTTTCGAACGAACCAATTTTTATATAACCTGTTATTTTCTTCACTGAACTATATATGATCTAACAAAAACAAACTGAAATATTTTCTCATGTTTTTTTGTTATCATTTGATTTCTCTTATCCGGTAAAGCAAATGTATGTTTAATTTCATTTCTTTTTCGTCGCATGTGTGTGGGTGATTATATAAAATTTTGTGCATAAATATAATAAAAGTTTGGTTTATCTATTACTTTGTGTTATTCTGTACATATTCATAATTATCTTCCATATTTGTGCATAATAATGTAAATTTAGACATTATATATATATAATTTTATTTTACAAAGTAATAAAGTAATAAACCAAATAAAAGAATAGAGAATTAGAACTATTGCTAATTAATTATCGTTCATTAATCATGTCTACAATAAGAGCATTTCAAAAAGACTATCAAAACATTTATAAAACGTTCTTCTCTTATTCGAAATGTATAATTTAGCAACGTTAAAATGCATGAATCATAAAAATGAACTAAGCAATTTTTTCAGATATTGTTAATACATGTCAGCTCTTTCCCTTCCTCCTATCTTCCTACCAATCGCCTCTCTCTCTCTCTCTCTCTCTCTCTCTCTCTCTGAGAGAATACTCTTCTAGAGTCAGCAGAAATTTAATTAAGAAGCACGCACACGTGGACCCACCCCTTCTCGCCACCTTTCATTCTCTTTTCATTTGTCAGAACTCCGGCTCCTGGGGGTGCGATCCGTTGATTAGGAACGCTACCACCATCGGAGTAGTCTCACTATCGGACCTGGTGTGTCCCAGAGGTTGCTGCACCATGAGTAGCTACCGAGACGATCCTGGCTTAGGTTTTCCGAGAACGCTGCAGGACATCCGTCACCATTAATCATGCAAGAATAATTAACGGAGGACAAGCTTCTAATTAGAGCTATCGTTGCCGATGCGCGACATCGTTTAGAGCCGCGCTACGATTCCTCACGGGACAGCGAACATTACAACGTCGGCAAATAGATTTACGGATTTTCACGTGAATTAGAAATTTCAATCATCTCCAGTGGAACAAAACATACCGAATCGTCGCTTTAAATTAAAACACATTCGTGCAGCATTTGTTTACGTGTTTTGAAAGAGACTTAAATTCCTTATTTAAAACTGCGATTCAAAGCTCTTTGTGAGTCTGATCTCAATAAGCTTTTAATTCCATATAGCTTATAATTCCATTCACAAATATTCAGATAAATTCAGTAATTAAAATTATATCAATTATTTGTTTAATTTTAATTGTATTTTTCCTTGTTGGTGGTGTTCTATTGATAAATATATTTTAATTATAAATCAATTAGACTCTATTATTTTATTTTCCGAGCAAATAAATAAAAATTTATTTAAAGAATCAGAGTTTTTTTATCGTTCGCGAAAGACATTTGGCAATAATAAATATTTCGAAAATATTCAAATACTACTGATGTCAAGAGAATTAAGTTATTTTTCTAAACAAACGCATTAACGAAAGTTTTGCTTGGAAAGCGAATAATCGAAGAAACAACAACATGACGAGGAACTTGATCGGTATAACTATGATGAAAGTATCGATCGTGACAATAAAGATAGAAATGCCAAGATCCTGGTTAAGTGAATCTAGAATAGTCTTTCGAGGTAATTAGCGAGGCGCCTAAATCACCGGAGTAGCATCATCAGTATGGCTGGCAGATAGGCTACGGTGCCTGCGGGTATCATGATGCTGCCCCGGTACAACACTAAGGAGATGCGGGCAAGGTGAAGGTAGGAAGAAGAGACGAGTCCTCCTCTGCCCCTGTCTTCGTCTCAATGTGCATTGATTGGACAATGCTCAGTCTTTGGCGTCGCGCTGTCCCTCTGTTTCCACAGTTATGCCATGTATTATCTACTCTCCTTCATCCCTGCTTTTCGTCCAAAGAATCTCATTTAACCTCCACCATGCCAATACCGGGAGTTGAAATTACTTAACCGTGATAGCTGCGTCTCCCTAGCCACTTTTGCTAACGAGATCAAAATGATTCCTAACTGTTGCTCGAAAGAGCGCCTTTAGGCATATATTATAGTTATTAAGAATTATCAATTTTAAGTATGTGACACTTTTAACTTTCTAAATTAATAAAAGCCAAACAATGGTATTTAACAAAGTTGTTTATTCAAACCTTCAATCACTTGTGCAATATTTGCAATAAAGAACAATAATGTTGAAAATATGACGGTGAAAATTTGAGCTATTTCGAAAAAGAACTAATTGTTGTTGCTTCAAAGCGATTAGATAGGGTAAGCTATAAACTGTTGCTCGAAAGAGCGCCTTTAGGTACCTATTATAGTTATTAAGAATTATCAATTTAAAGTATGTGACACTTTTAACTTTCTAAATTAATAAAAGCCAAACAATGGTATTTAACAAAGTTGTTTATTCAGACTTTCAACCACTTGTGCAATATTTGCAATAAAGAACAATAATGTTGAAAATATGACGGTAAAAATTTGAGCTATTTCGAAAAGAGAACTAATTGTTGTTGCTTCAAAGCGATTAGATAGGGTAAGCTATAAACTGTTGCTCGAAAGAGTGCCTTTAGGTACCTATTATAGTTATTAAGAATTATCAATTTAAAGTATGTGACACTTTTAACTTTCTAAATTAATAAAAGCCAAACAATGGTATTTAACAAAGTTGTTTATTCAGACTTTCAATCACTTGTGCAATATTTGCAATAAAGAACAATAATGTTGAAAATATGACGGTAAAATTTGAGCTATTTCGAAAGAGAACTAATTGTTGTTGCTTCAAAGCGATTAGATAGAGTAAGCTATACCGTTCGGCTCGCGCTCCGAATGAATTCGCAATGAAATGGCGCCTAATGGGATGCACGCGAGAGAGGCTTCGGTCTCTATATACACTTTGTTTCCCCGGGTCGAAACGCTCTATAAATTCGCGAAGTGCCGGGGGCCGACCGGCTGTGAGAGGATGCATCTATCGCGAACAACAATATATAGATTCGTATCGGCGGCGGTATATCAGGTTTTATGGGCGCGGTAGTTATTTACGCGAGAGCTAAAAATGCGCGCGGAAACGGCGGTAAACGCGCGCCGAAAACAAAGAAGGGGTTGGGTACGCGAGAGAGGTTTCCCTCCCCCCTCCCTTCCCCCGGGGGTATGAGTCGGAGGGAGAGAAAAGACGCACCCCGCGCGTCGGGTATCCGTGCGATTTCGCGGGTAACAAATTTATACGGGATCGTCTGATTTATCGCCGCGGCCGCAAGTTTAACAACGGCCGGCCGAACAACCCTCAGGAAAAAGAGGGTGAGAGGAACCGCTGCCAGGAGGAAGAGGGATGTAGAGGGGCGAGAGGAACTGTCTGCCGATGGGAAAATTTATGACGCGTATGTATGGGTTTCCGCATCTCTCGAGCGAAGTCACTCTCGACGATCTTCCAGCGAGATATTCGATGCACCAATCGTCGATTCATGACGCGCATACTGGTGTACTCGAAATTTCTCGTCGGGTGGGAAAGTGGAATTTGTGAGAAAAAGAAAAATTTTTCAAGGAATGAGATCGAAAAATAGAGAAATAATTCTAACCGCACTGTACGTGTACCGATGTTTCTGATCAAATTTGTCAAATTAATGATTATTATTATTATTTCTCTTCAAATGCTTCATCATTTTATAAAATCCGAAAAGTATGTAATGTATGAAAAATCTTTAATATCATAAATTATTGCTATATAGAAATAAAATCGCAAGACGTCGTCGCACTTGGTCGCTATTTCGTAAAAAAAAATCTTGTTTTTTTATTTTTTTCCCGCTATCGAATAACGTATGGGAAGAGAAGAGGGAAAGAACGATTCAATTCAGCTCGTGTCAGTATCGTCATTAAATTAACGTTAATGCGACGATAATGGTATTCAGTTTAGAATTGGGGCAGCACGAGGCGGAATCGATCCGCTGTCAGATTATGCTTACGGCGACAGTGATCGATAACTGTATAATTTCAATGAGCCCAATATCAGCCGGCGCAAATACCGTCGAATCTAACTTTCAGCGCATCAGATCCGCAACTTCTTCATGCTTCATTTAGCGTCATAAATCTCGCCGACCCTACGCTCCTCCTCCTTTTTCCATCCGCGTAATTTATACCGACCATGAATAACATTATTTAAAAATATTCGCTTATGAAAAATATTGACTATAATTTACTGAAATATATTTCGTAATGTGCAGCATGTATGTTATTGGCATGTAAAAACGTGTCACTTTATTTCGTTCAAAAATAGTTAAAATCTGTGGAAACCGCAGATTTTTGATTAAAAAGTGGAAATATTCGTTAAAATTACTTTTCAAATTAGAATTGACTTTTTCATAAAATGCATACATATGTATCAAAATATGTGATAGATTTTTAGAAGATAAACTAAATTGTAGTAAATATGTGATGCTTTGATTTAGAAAAGGTAAAACCTTATTTTTAGATATTGTTAAAGATTTTATTTTTTGTGAAAAAAATACTGTTCGATAAATTACGAAAATATGTTTGAAACAGTTAACTTTAGAATTGTACAACTAATGTCACATTATGCATGTAATTATTGACTACATCTATAATTTAGAAAACAATAATAAAAATCATCAAAAGTATTATATAAATTTGTTTGAAAAATATCGTTCTGCAAATTTTTAATTATAAACAGAAATTACCTCTCATTAGAAAAAATTGACTTCGAGCCCTAGCCAAGTTAAATGGCTAGTTCGATAGCTGAATGAACGAAATAAACGAGAATAAGACTAAAAAAATAATCTCTCCAGTTTAGAGATTCGCGAGGAAGATACGGAGGGTGAAGAGAACTGAGATCGGGGATGAGAGTTGTTATTTCAGACTTCGAGACGACGCCGAGATTCCCAGTTAAGAATTAGCGAAGTAATTAAGAATCCGGAAATGGAGCAAAATAAGGGCGAAGAGCTTATATCCAGAAACTTATACCGAACTTGCTGAGAAAATAGTCTAACTTGTTTCAGACCGAGAAATGCGCTGCGGCTCTTTTCCGTTTAGAGAGTCCGATAATATTCTTCTCTTCGTCTCCTCGTCTTACCGGTGTTACTAAAACTATCGTTTATATTACATTTATGTAAGTATATCGACGCTCTTTACAACTCTCAAAATCTCTTCTTAACAAAATGTTTAATAACATAATATAATTTAGATAATCTTTTAATAATTTTTATAAGTTTAATAATTAACTAGTAATTAAATATGTGTGTGTTGGCGCTTTTAAGATTCAAACAAGATCTGTCAAAAAAGTCTATTTCAAATCAATTAAAAAATAAAATTTTATTTATTCGCGTTATTAGAAGCTAATGCGATAAAATTTTTCTATGTTACATTTCATCTATTATTCTTGCATATAACTGGAGTAAGTTTTGACAATTTTGTTAGACATATATCGAATTCATTGCCTAAAGGATATATAAATCGAAAAAAGAATACAGAACTAAAAAGTATACAAGAAGAAATATCATTAGAATATTAGAATATTACATGGAATATCCTGTTTGCATCTGATAAAATCCAGTAGAAATGTAATTACTTTTCCGTTTCATTTAAATAAATTTTTTAACTAAAAAGAATAACAAAATTTCTTTCAAATTCTTTAAAAAAGTGACAAAAAATGTATAAGGAGATAAACGAATAAATGACCAACGATATTATAAGTGCCGTATCTCTCGCTTTTCCATTCCTCTACGTTCTATTAATTAACCTCACTCGCTCGAGAGACTCATGCATGTTTACATAAAGAGTTGAAACTCTTTTGATGTACTCACTTTGCAAAAATAACATCTCACTGATCTAAAGTCGAGTAAGATAACGAAGCGTAAATAAATGTGTCGCAAAATTTACGTTCTCTTTATAGAACAATCTTTTTTCTTTCGTAGGATAAGCGGTAAAGAAATATCTATTTCAAAAATTATACAGATACTCTTTGTATATGTACATATGCGTATACATAATATATATATATATATATATAATTCTTTTCCTTGTAGACAATCTCATCGAGCAATTTTTAAATCTGAATTACGTTATTCGAATAAAATCATTATTTTAATTTTATATTATAAAGAATGGATATCACATATAGACACACATTTTATCAATTTTAATTTTAAAAAAACATATTACATGTCTCTGTAATTTGAATCTTTCAGCAGATTTTTCACATATTATTATTATGATTTCACGCGATTAATTCAGGATTAAATAAATCGAGAAAAGCATGTATCAAAAATATACTCGTCTATTCTCCTCATATGATCTCCTTACATGAAATATTAAATCAAGTTAAATAAAATTGATTTCTTAGTAATTAATAATCTTAATTTCCACTAAACTCAATAATTATTCCACAAAAAAATTCTCTCTCATTATATCATTTATTATAACATATACTTAAATAAGTGAGCAAATTTCAGGTCAGCCCTGATTCAACGCTCTCTTATGACGACGACAGAAAAGTCTGCGAAATCTTAACGATCCGAACGTTCGAAGCGAGGACGAGAGGCGCGGATAAAAAGTAAAAAAATATAAGCGACAGGGGCGAGACGAGGGTAAAGGATAATCGGAAGGACGCGATGGCAGGACCGTCAGGGACATCTGGCTGCTTTGTCTCCGGGCCAGGACACGCCTCCTCTACGAGTCAGCTTAGCCCCATAAACGCTTTTCTTAGGGGCAATCGAGTCCCTTCTGCGATTTACCGGCCATCGAGGGCGATCTTTGCGCCAGACAACTATCCGGAGAACCACCCACCCGGACCGGGACGTCCACATAACTTGGCGAGTGTGCGATGTTCGCCTAACTTGGCGAGACGCCGCGGAATTTCATGTGTCGGGAGAAAGTAACGGTGTAATATTCAATTAACTTGAAAAAATCTGACTGAGATTCGCAGAAATACCCTTCTCGTTTTAAGTATTGCTAGTTGACCAAAATATATTTCAATTTCATTTTTTTCTTTAACACATATTTTAGTACAAGTTTCTTGGAAATTTTTATATTCATATGTATTATTAAAAATAAAATTTCGATTCCTATCGAAATATGTTAATTTTTTATTGTGTAATTACAAGAATATAATCAAACTGTACCGTTAAGTGAATTCGCGAAAAAAAAAAAAAACGAAAGAACGAACGGCATGCAGAGGAAAAGAAACACCAGCGCGCAGAGCGAAATCTGATTTTCTTATGACTGTTACGGCCGTTATGACTGTTTGCTCGCCGCGACGCTAGGTAGGCGGTGTATACTTTGAGCGGCAACGGGCAAACTCGCTGACGAGATGTACGCAAACGGCAAAACTCGGCGATGAGGCTGGCAGCAAATTCACGTAGCAAGGCCGTGTACTTATGCTTCTTTTATTTTCGCCGGATATAATTGTATCAAAATTCAGAAACTAGCAAAATACGCGATAACAACGGTAAAACAAGTGTGTATGAACATAGAAATAAATAGAATATATAAATAGATCATTAACAAATCATTCACGTGTAGCATGAAAGCATTTCCGACTTGTTAAAAAATTGTTCGCCGGCAATTTTATTTTCGAAAATATACGCATTTCAATTAAATTTAATAAATCATTATTATACACAGTTTCAATTTCTTTGCAAAATGTTCTGAAAAATGAATATTTGTATAAACGAAGAATCTTCATATTCTTTATATTCTTTCTAAAATTTAATACGAATTCTTGGAAATCGGAGTACCTGGAATAATTAAAAGGCGCTCACATTCCAAATAATTCTACTTGCTCACAATAGTATTTATAATGATGCAAGCAAAAAGAAAATATGTCTGAGAAAAAAATGTAAAATTTTGCAAATTAGATCCTGAAAATATAGGTAATGAAAGAATTATGTGTACTATTATCATACGTATGATGCATTGCAAAGAAATTGCGCGGGTCGTGATATATTAATATTGTTTCAGAGTGCATATCTCGAGAGAAATAAAAGAAGACCATCCATAACCAACGATATTGAAGAAGAGATAGACTGCTCGTAACCAGTCGTAGCGCCAGAGAAAGAAGTAGAGAAAGACCGTTCATAACTGGCCGCAAGATGGACGCTTAGGAGAGACAGATCGCCTAAAAGCCGCAATATCGGAAGGAGAAAATGAAAAAGGGAAGAGTCGCCCGAATCAGCGAGATGATGTGTCGTATCGCCATTCGTACCGGAAGTCCTGAAATTCGGCCAAATTTGATTGAAATTTGGCACCGGCTCCGCTCGCGCGGTCTGCGAAAGGGTGAACAGGACGGAAGGGAACGAGCGAAGGTAAAGAATTGCTGTCGTAAAAAAGATCGTTATTACGAGCAAACGCGAGAAAAGTGCGCGTCGGCGAGAAGATTCTCCGATGTCGTTCCGCTCCAACGCACCAGGTAGTCGTTTCGCGCAATGAGAGGGAGAGGAACGCCGCGAAACAGGACAGGGAGAGGAAAATCGAGATGCTCTTGAGTGCAACCGGAAGGGAAGGAGAGTAAACTTACGAGTGTCGCACAAAGAGACGACAGCGGAAATGCAGCGGCGACGATGGCGACGACGACGACGACGGCGACGTCGGCGCGGCGAATGGCTCTCGGGATTTGAAAACGAGCTGCTCAAAAATTCGATTACCGTTACGAAGAAGGGGCGGCGGAGGGATGTTACGAAGAGAGAGAGAGAGAGAGAGTGGTCCCAGCTCCGGAAATGGGGGCGCGTCTTCTGATTGGTCGGGTCGGGAGGAAATCGCCTCGAGATTGGTTATTATTACCCCGTTAACGCAGTTACCGTCGCCACCAATCGCGCTCCCAATCATCTTCGTTATTGAACCCTTCGGTGCTCACGCGACGAAATCGTCTTCCTCCGGGTCTCCCTGGCTCCTTCGACCCTCGGCATATTGGTCCCCCGGTCGTCCTGTCACTTCCCGCGGCAATCCGACAGCGTTCTCGATACGCGCGAATCGATTTTCGCGATCGGCTCGGACGCGAATTGCGAATTTACGCGGACCATTTTCTGACGACTTTAGTCATACTTATTACATCCATTGAATTCAAACTATCGAGATGAACAACATTTTTATAGCACAAAATGCGATCATGATTTTCTGTCGCTTTAGATACCGCAACACTTTAAATCGTAAATAAATATGATATACGCCATTTAACCGGTCCAAGTATTCGATCAAATTCTTTCCAAGAAATCATATCGAATTATGGAAAAACTATAATACTTCTCTGTTACACTGGTATTTATTTCTCAGAACATCTTGTAGAGTACAATAAATTGAAACGTGTATATCTCCGAAGACAAATATCCCCGTCGTCGTGGCGTGCCAACATGCAGCTGGAGAGCGCAGATAAGCAACGACGCGGTAATCCTGGGACACAATGTATAACTTAGCATGGGTAGACATCGCATATTACATTAACGTTCAACTAGAAGAAGAGTAAAAGAACAAGAAAAACACCGAATAAATTTAAGATAAATTTGAACAGCTCTTTAAAGAAACCTCACAATGTAATAGAACATCCAAATTTATCTGAAATACGGCAGGAGTGCTTAAACGCACAATTAGAGAAAATATCATGTAAATAATTCGAAATTTAAATTTTTATTAGGTCAGTTCATAAATATGAAACTTAACTCTCTTTCTCTCTCTTAGCGAAATCTGCGAAAATATTCATTTTCATTATCATAACTTATTAAGAGTGAAAACCTTGTGTAATAAACATTTAATAAAAATGAATTTATGTCGAATAAATACTTTTTACATATATCATGCAGTAATATTCGTATCCGAGCGTAATAATAAAATTAATTCGACATAATCATTGTATTATATTTCTCTTACATTTAGAGAAAACTTTAACGCCAAACTTTTCCTCACGCGTTGAATAAATTTTCAAGCTATGATCCTTTGCGTTTTGCGCTGTGTTAGTATTAATGCTACATTTCGGCATTGCGATCGAATACCGGGGAGAATTTCATAATACATTCGAGTTAAAAAAAAATTCTGCGATGAGAAAGGAATTTTTCAGAGCGCTTCGCCTCTCACGCGTTCCGCGGAACGCACAATGTCTATTATATCCCAGCAGAAAATGTCGATACTAATAATATCCGGCAGAAATTGGATATGCCGCCGTAGAAAAAGGAAAATGGGAGGAAGGATACTCGTTATAACGAAACAAAACGTCGCCACGATTGGAAGAGCGTGGCGAGCCGAGGACCACTGTGACTGATGGTAACGAAATCCGTACGGGCAAATTGAATTATAATTAGCACATTCGTGCACAGTGGTTGGAGAGCGGAGGGTCGGGCATGCCTTTTGTCTCCAGTAACGAACCAACCGTCTCGGATCATGGATAAAACAAGATTTTAACGCCAATATTAACGCAACTACAACTAAAATTTTATTACTCGTAGTAAATGCGCGCGAATAATCAAATATAAAAAAATCTCTGCTCTCTCTCTAAATTTTATATTTTATATTTAAAAATACTTTGTAGAATTTTGACGAATTTTCGAATTTCTTCATTAAATGATTATCACATCCTACTTATTGAGAATCCTTTTTTTTGTTAATCTTAAAAATAGACATTTTAATGGTTTTTTAAAAACTTACACATATTTAATTGATAAAATTTACTTTGAAATATGTACTGACTTATCGAAATTTACACGCGATATATTGTATACCGTCGAAAAGGTTAATTTACGGACTATGAATCCTGTAATAGTTTTTCCAGACTTCACTTTGCGTTATCACCGCCGATCATCAACTGCGAGCTTCAATCAATATATCGATAATCGATATAACGTCGCGTTTTTCTCGCATCCTAAAAATTGTTCTGAGAAACGTCTGCTAAGGGACAATTAATCATCCAGCGAGCGCCACTATAACAGACGTGCAAAAAAAAAAAAACACGAGATCCAAATGTGTGCGACGTGAAAAGTCGCAAAATAGGCTGACAATTAGAATAGCATCGCGTATTCTTTGTGAGATTCCTAACTATTGGTTTTCTCTCCATTTCATCTATTTAAGTGCCTATATAATTACTAGAAAATAGAATTGATAGCGTCGAAAAAATGTTTAATTGATTGATTTAACATACACGTAATTAAAGATTTACGCTAATGATATTTACGTACAATTATGTTTGAAATAAATAGTGGGATAGCAAATTTTTTAAACTTGTTTTAACCCATTTTCTCGTAGATATTTAAACGGAGCATTTTTCATAATAGCGAATATTTATTATTCTCTACTATATTTAAGATATGAAAAAAAGAGAAATAGAACGAGTAAAGTCTATGCTTGGCGTCATATGTCTAATCTCCCGTCTTCCATCGCACAGGAACGAACGATCAATTATGATGGCGAGATAACCACGCGTTACGATCGCAGATAAGGAGGATTATACTTTGTACTTAACAAATGCCACGATGATTTACGACATACATATATAACGGGTTATTCGTAAAAAATTTCACAGCAACGGAGACATAATTCAAGGTATTAAGGATATTGAGACATTGACATGTATGCGAGAGTAGACAAATTTACGATGTTAATTGCCATGCGACAAAAATGTTATTGAGAGATCGTCTCGGCTAGAAAATAAAACTTTTTAGCAGTATTAAACGCGAAGAGACTGCCATCTCATCTAATCAATGTCTCAAGCTGAGTCACGTTCGAAGCAGCATCCTAGTCGTGTTTCTCGTTTAATTTTTTTATAGCGATATCATAAATATAAATGAAATATTAATCAAATTATTTAATTGAAACAGAGAGATTGCAAAATATTAAAATGATAAGAAAAATAGCAGAAAAGTCATATCCTTTTTATATATGCTTCTGTGTTTTAATTGCAATATTATCACATAATAATAATGCAAAAACATAACAGCAGACATATAAATATAAACTTAATCTTTGATTTCAAACGAAGAAACAACAAGCTCACATAATTGATATCTCAAAGATTGAAGTTGTAACACGGTGCCTCGTAAACTCTATTTCAACACAATCAGATTATAAATATAAGCAGAAGTATTAACCTAATGACTTTATCCAAATACAATAATGGAGAATGACCCCTGCAGGGCTATGAATTAGTTCTATGCAGATAATTCTCTATTGCTCAGCTTACAAAGCGATACTTCGATCGAACAGCGAAACCAGATCGCGCAATTAGGAAGCTCGGACCGAAAGCGCGATAAATACGCAATGAAAGCTCGATTTCATGCATACAATTCGGTCCTTTCGGCAGACCAATGTAATGCACTTAATAGTATGCAATACACAATTATTACACACACACAACATCTATTTGCGAATATTATTCGTAGATATACGAATTAATTAATTAAGAAATACGATGCAATCTCACATTTTTGCAAATATGAATATTGGAAATACAAAATTTATAAATAGAAAACATTCATATGTCAAATCAAATTTTGATTTCAACATATTAGTAAATGTGTCTTTATCTTTCACGGAATATATAGCCGTGATAAAATAACAATTTTCAAATACGATTTTCAATTTCTAAATTTTCTTCAAGCTTAAAAACCGGATGCTTTGCATTTGTAGAAAATGCAGACGACATAAAGTAATTTAATAATTTAATAAAGATGAATGAATAAATATTTGATAAAAAAAAATGTAAGTATATAGTTTCATATTCCTCTTGCCAGCCTGTTACTCAAATTCATCAGATAATGCAGTGTTGAGATTTTCCGGATCTACGCTCAAACTAATATATATCTATTAAAATTAAACTTCAAAAGGTTCTGTCGGGATTCCCTTCAAGCGTGCAAGATGGAAATCGACCTCGACTCGATAATCGCGCGGTCGAGTACGAGAATTTGACGGGGCCCCGAGATAAATCTCAGAATTTAATATCCTTCGAGAAGGTATGTAATATTCTCTAAAAGCCTGCCTCTTCCCCGATTCCTGCGTACCTAAGAGGTATACGTTTTTGTCTAGAAACCACGAAAAGAGCAGTGCGCGCTTCGTAACGGTTGCATATCGGAAAAAGACGCTTACGTGCCGGCGAAATGAGAAGACGGACAGCGCGCAAGGTGGGAAGGAACGAAAAGAGGGATTATTGATGGGCCCCGATAGATAAGACGCGCGAGGGCGAACGAATCGCTGCTGGTGTAATTACGAAATGGCTGTTAGAAACGCCGGCGGTTACTCCGGCGTGAACCGATCCATCATCCTTCGTCGCTCTTCGCGGACTGGCGCAGAGCTCCTCTTTCCCCGAAGCACTTTTTCCCGGGCTGTCGGCTGATTTCATTTGCGCTTTAACGCCTTCCAGATGATCAGGGGATCGCCCGACGTAATTACCATGAAGTGGCTTTCACCGAGCTGTGCCCGTCGTTTTATGCCTTCCGCGCCAATGTCATTGTTCGTAGATCGTTTCTTTCGCTCCCTCTCGCGGCAGAGATTGATCGTAGATCACCGGTGACGTTATCGTGTCGCCGCGTGGCAATGACTGACGGAAGTTATAGGGAATATTGAAGGGCTTTCGCGATTTCGAAAATGAAAGGATAATGGCAGAACGGTTGATATTGCGTCCGAAGGTTGCCATATTTCTGTCATATAATTCCCTTGTCGAAAATTTCAATTATAATTCTCGAATAACGGTGTGTATAAGCAGAAATGATTGACATTATTATAATTATGTATTGATACGTTAATAAATATGATCCTACGGCAATTCATGTTTAACGTCACATGTAATATGTATGACATAATAATTGTGTGAATTTTATTATCTTCCTTGCATCTTTAGAGATTTAATAGAACAATACTTTTATACTTAGGTATATTATACATCTTATTTTTACTTGGTTAAAAATGTGTTTTTTATTTTATAATGATGGTTTTTTTTCACATAATATTCATTACGCCATTATTTTTTAAATATTCCGATTTTTTGTATTACAAAATTTAACATTATACCAAACCATTTTCTTTGATCGCGTGTCCCTGGGGTTTAATTATTGAAACCTTTAATTAAGTCTCGATCGCTTCACCTGTCGATACGATTTACACCATCGCATCGGCCTCTTTTCCTCCTTATAGCCAACGTTCCTCGACGTCTCGTTCCTTTCTCCGCAAGCGCCGCCGACGGCGGCGCAAAGTAAACGGAGTGGCGAGTGACGTGTTATTTACCGCCTTGCTGCAATCTCAGCTCGTCGCCTATCCGGCAGCCTCTCACCACGCCCCGCCGCCAGCTCCTTCACCCTCTTCCGCTATTCCGCGATCCCGGAGCTTCCATCGAGGTTCATCCACTTCTGCTCGTCGTACGGTTAAAAGTCAGCCGCTCGCTACTTCGGCGGAAGTTCCTCTCGACGTCCCATTTTCCCCATCGTTCCTCTCTCTCTCTCTCTCGTCGTTTCGCGCGCGTTTTTATTCTCGGGTGTAAACTCGCACTCGCGAGAAATCGCGAACAAGGATCGCCGACGATAGCAGAGTTCAGATTGAAAACGCAGAAGCGACGCCGACCGGGAAAAACTTCGCAAACTCTTAGCTACTCGCAGAACAAACAATCCACGAGCGGACGTCGTCATCCTTGCCACGGTCCAGATCTCTTTCTCTTATTTGTCTTCGCGTCCGAAGACACCGTTATGTTTTTTCGAGAACGAAATGGCCCGATGTCGGACGAGGTGTACCCGATCCGACGCGATATTATTTCCGCTAATACGACCTACAAAATTTCACGCCACGCCATCGCGCTGAGATAAATCCCGATTTATTCTCGAATAAGCGTCTTCGACTCAAAGATCGTCGTTATTGAAGCAACGAGCAAAAGACCTGACCTCGTTACGCAGATGAAATGAAAGCAAGCGTCATTGTTAACGCGGTAGACATGAGGATAGAGAAATGCGTTAATGCGTTTCTAATTATCATTAAATACCGGTGGAGAACAAACACTAAACGTCAATCAATTTTTGTGAAAATACATAGAGATTTGAGAGTGACATCGGTTTCGTGTGTGATTAATATGAGTGATTAATAATTGTCTATTTCAGAATTGCAGCTAAAAAAATGAGGATTAAAAAAGATGGAAAAATATATATTACCTCTTATTATAGAAATAATATGATATAAAATGAATTAATGTGTAATATAGGAATAAGTAAAATATAACGATAACACCGAGTCTTCATATACGATTCAAGCAGACTCGCAATTATTCTTACATCAGACATAGTCTTTCCATGTCCGATTACATGTTGAACCATAGCAAGATTTACAATCCCTAAATCAAGGTAGCTAGAGAGAAAGAGAGAGAGAGGAGGAATAATGCAACTAAAATGTGTACGTGCATAAACTTGCTCGTAACAATCTCTCGACTACCGTTCGTGCGACTCCGTTTTTAGGCCGGTATGTACACAATCACAAATATTAATTCCGAGCATCGCGCAGCCCCTTTTCCAGCTTTCCTCCTCCTCCGAACGTTCTATATCACCCTTTCTCTCTCTCTCTCTCTTTCCCTGTCGGAGCATCGGGCGTTTATCACCGTCGCTTGTTCCAGGCGATGCCGGCACATAAGTCAGAATGATTAACACGCGAAACGTGCGTGACTGGCTTCGACTCGAGCGACTCGAATTTTATTCACTTCTCGCTCTCTCGCCCTCTTCCGCGATCTTTTTGCCTTGCCGCCCTTTCTCTCCCTCTCGATCCGTCTGTTCGCCATCGGCTGACCGTGCCAGCAGTTAAGGTCGTGAAGTTTAAATTGCCACGTGTTCGCCGTCTCGACGGGTAATTAAGGCCTCCTCCCGGAACCCATCGAACGTCCATATCGCGTACTTTCTCCGAGATCGCCGCTGAAAACCCCTAAGTGGGTACGAGCAATCGAGATTTATTTGACGTGTGGTCAACGCGAGGGACACATCGACGCGATGAACCGCATAAGGTAATCGCGGAACCAGACGATCTGCGGAATATTAATTGCGAGGAGAATGGCAAGAGGGACTGTGTGCATTTCTCTTCATTTTACAGACTTGTCTCTTCATTATTTTATAATATCGTTTCATTCGCTAAGAATTAAGCGTATAGAAATTAGATTTGTAGAAAAATATTTATAATCTACTTTTAATAGAAATAATCTACCGTTTTATAAATATATACAATTAAAATTATTTATTTCTCTTCACTTCTTGATTTTTCCTCGTAAAATAATATTAAATAATGTATATTGTAATGAAATGCAACGTAAAATAATATATTATAAAATAAAAGCCATATATATAGCATATAAAAACGGAGAAAGATTAGAGAATTTGTGAAATCATGGCATTTTCAAATAAGTCAAGTGAATTGCGCTACGTGCAATTACTCCACTCGCACTTGCTAGAGTATCATCAATCTATAAGTTGGATGAAAACATACCTCAGCGAGGTAATAAAGATTCTTGCCTTAGCAATTCCTTAGGCTTGAGAGCTCCTTAACCAAGAACTCTGGAAATCGAGTGGTTTCAAACTTCCTTTAACAACACTTGGCTAATGTATACTAACGTGTATATATAACGTCAAATATTGTGGTATACCATGTATAGCACGATCTTACTATTACACGATAAGTATTACTGCAGCAATAAGCTGTAAGAAAATATGACTATCCAAAAAAGCGCATCTTTACAGCTGTGAAATATTTTATAACAAATATTATATATGTTGTTCCTATTATACATTGCAATTGTAGTGTCTCTTACGTATTATAATTATTATTTACATATTATAATGAATTCACAATACGAATACATATATATTACAAGAAAATATGAATGTGTTGTGAAAAATATAATAAATCATAAAAAAATGACAAACAACGATAAAACACATACCAACAATACATTTTAAAAGTCAATATGATTGATTCCACAGATATTCCCAACGTGGTAATCCGCTTTTCGCATCGCGTTTTACAGTCTTTTTTCATCTCTCCTTCCCTCTCTCTCTCTCTCTCGTATCTGCTAAATGCATAAGCAATTTCCGCATCGGAGGCACCACAGACAGTTTCCTATAATAACCTACTTACGATAGTCCGACGATGAACTATTGTCGTGACTCGGCCAATTCCACCCGGAATTGCGACTGCCGCACAATCGCGAGACACCTCGAGGCATCTTGACCTAGAAACCGAGGCGCGTCTCTCGTACATGACGAGGACGAACGAAACGAAGAAGAGAGATGCAAACGGAAACGAGAGACTACTTTCCTAGACGTTTGAAGACGCGATATCCTCGGACATTGGTAGCCTCGGGAGGACAATATATATTCCGTTTGAGAGATAAATCACACGACGGAAATGGGAGATATTAGGTGACGTGCCGGTGGCTAGGACATATAATAATCCTAAATCGATGCTAAATAATTTGTGCCATATCTGATTTGAAACAATGATAAATGAAGAAAGTATAATTGAAAAGTTCTCTAATAAATATTACGATCGTCAATTTTGTCGGAGTTTTTTTCTCTCTCTCTCTCTCTCTCTCTCTCTTTCACGCTCTTTAAAATACAAATAATTTATTTCACAGATATTACCTAAGCTGTAAATTATACCTATCGTTCATTGTCATTTTAATTTTAATGGCAGTCTCTTTCGCAAATAGAGAGAATGGTGGCATAAAATAGTAAAAAAAAAAAAAGAGACTTGATGACAGATTTCTATATTCCGTTAACAATCTAGAAACTTTCTAAATTTAAAGATGCGTTAGACGCAGACGTCGGGCGAGCAGAAGAGAACGAGATAGAATCGCGAAGAACCCTCCGGACCGAACGACAGCAGTTTCGCTATATCCTATCAAAGATCGCTTTTACGGGTCGTTGCGTTTCACAAATCGGCCGTCGGTTTCATTGGCTCCGCATCCGTGACGACACGTGGTCACGCGTCGCTGCATTTTTCCTCGCGGAAACGGTGGTTTTATGTATTTCATAGTAAAAGGGAAGGAAAAAAAGGAGAGACCGAAAAAGCGAACGGGATTTTGCGAAACGTACGAGCAAAGGATCATGGAATATCGCGACGAGCGTAATCAACGGCGTATTAAACTCTTTACACGTCAAACTTGACTGAACATCCCCTGCTCCACCCTATCTCTTTCTCCTGGATTCATAACGCAACTCATCAGGCAAATGCACGATCGATATCACGTACCAAAAGCGGGGAACTGCTGCTACCGCCGTATAATAACCCTGCAAATATCGTATCTTAACCTAACCTCCTCTCACTCCGTCGCCACCCTTGTGCGGCAGTCTCCACCCCATTCCGGTCGAACGAACGCGGCTATCATGTTTGTTCGGTCAATGTGACGGGCGTATATAGAGCCACTTCGGATGGACGACCGGTATCCCGAATCAATAATCGACATGCATGCGAAGGATATTCCCAGTATTGGTGGAAAATATTTTAATGGGAGATTCTTTGGTGAATCCGAAATCGATTTTGCTTTTGTAAAAAGTTCCTCTCGGGAGAATAAAATTCGATATAATTTCAACAAACATTTGCGATTTCGATGCCACGTATACGTACGAAGAAAGTATCTACATTTCTTGGTAAATACAGAAATAATTGATGGAAGAATTGATTTATATTCGTATATAATATTCGGATCTCTTTTTGGATCCTACTGTCGTCGTAATAACATCGAGATACATAATGCGCGCGAGCAAAAATGCAATCGGCGAATTCATAAGACACTAATGCCATGAATCGCACGTGGCGAACGATGGACGATGTGAATAGCACTAATCGCTCGTCATAATAACAGCCGTGTCACCCTGTTACTCGCGCCAGGTATTATCCGACGATAATCAACGGCCCATAATTGCGGGGTACTCCCATTTGCGAGGTTAATTGTTCTGCTACGATGATTATCGCGATGCTGTTACTCGTGTATTTTACACCCTTAACGCTCAACCCACACGGGAACGTCACGCGGTTGTTTTCTTACGATGATCGCGATACATTAATTGCCATTATGAACGATGCCATTATCGCGATTTGTATCGCGAAATCCAATCACTCCGGTCGCACCTGATGTTTAATAAATCCAATTGCCAAACAGAATGTCTTATCTATAAATCTACCTAGATATCTGCTATATATATATATATATATATATATATATATATATATATCTTATTAATATCTCGCGATCATATTAATGAAAATTTATTATACAAATAAATTTTCAATCAAGAATAAATATCTCCTAAAAATTCAACACGTTTCATTCATTCAAATCTTAATACATATACTTATATATATTTTGTAAAAAAAAAAATGCTTTAATTAATGTTTCAAAATTTGATGTAAAGTGTTGCAAACTTATTATAATGATATATAACAATTTTTTTCTTTCTTCCCAGCCACGAGTATCAAATAATAAAATTGTATGGCAAACCGCGTTCTAAAAAAACAATTTTCCATATGTAAGATTATAAAGAGGCAAGCGCGCAAATCGAGAACTCGTAGACCGACGCGACTGAGCAAATATGCAGCGAATCCGATTTGTTATTTATCAGGAATCTTGTCGCCGAGAAGCGGACGTAACTGTCCGAGCTTGTTCCGTTTCAGGGCTGGCGACGTCCGAGTTCATTACGGCGGTCGGTGTAACCGCTTCGCATATGCTCCAGCATCGCCGAGAATCAGGTCCCCAGGGGGTCTGCACGCTGGTACTCCTGCCACCCTCTGGCCATCCCCCTTTTCTCTACCCGCCAACGATCGCCGCAGCCAACACATTTCCCGGTACGCGCGTTATGATATTGCTATATTATGCTAATTACGCAGTGGCCGCTCACGGTCAATGGTGCATACTAATGGCCATAGTCGCGCAACGAGGTGCCATTGCGATTGATCAAAGCTGCTCTGGTTATGCTAATTCGAGCTCAACCTGGCGAACGCGCAAAGCGCAGAGAGTGAAACGCGCGAAGGGAAAGAGAGGCTGACGGAAGATGATGAAAACTCGGAAACGGATAATGACGAGGACAAAACGATTCTGCGATATCAACGGAATCTATATAAGAAAAGGTTTTTATACTCAATTCGTGGAAGAATTTACAATTAACGAATGACCTGAGAGTTAAACATGTCTAGCAACTCGATAATTATATCTATTAATGATATCTGTACCGATTCTTATTGCAATAAATTATATATATATATATATATTTGTTGCAATTTGTTAATCACTGTGATATCGAGTTTGCAATATCATGTCATTCGTGCTAATTGCAAATCCTTTCACAAATTTAGCATAGAGATTTTCTTAGAAAACGTAATTGTCAGTATAACTAAAATAGAGCTAGCATAATTAATAAAAAAACTAAAAATAGTTCTTGATATTATAAAGTAATGTCTTGATCCAAAAGTTTCCATTAAGTAATATTATAAGATCCAAGATAATTTATTTACGATTTTAAAGGAGCAACATTACGTTTTGGATTTCTGTGGAAAGTGTAACTGATCATACGAGAACTATATTATATACTATACGAGTTTTTTCAATCTTACATCTACAATCACATTACGGGAAAAATATTACATTAACTATCAAGTTGTAAAAGCTGTTATAAAAAATGCGCGGATGATAAACAATCACGATTTTCATCTGCCAAGAAAAAGATAAGGATATATATATGTATAAAACTGCAGGAGAGAAGTGTGAAAGAGAAACAAAGGGTAAAGCTTTCTGACAAGAGAAATCGGAGGAAAGGCAAAGGGGTAAATGGAGAAGCGTGTTATAGGACGGATGGAAGAAGTTGGTGCTTTGTGCGGCGTTATTCGAGAATGTTTAATTAATACGTGAAGTAACTTAATAACTAATAAGTCGGAGGCGCCGTCATCCCCCACGCTTTCGTTCAACGAACACAGTGTCATCCAGTGATTACAGACTAATTGAAAATGATGATGGTAGTGCAGGAGTAGTATTATATTCGAAACGACGCAAAGTTCCACGTTTTGTAAGCACAATGAGCGAGATAGTCAATTTAAATATAAGAGAAGCACGCGGAAATAAATAAATCGAATTAAAAAATATATAGAAAATAAAAATTTGATCCTTTGTTCTTTAACACAGATAAAATTTCTAAATTTGTTTCTATATTTTCAATATTTCTTAATTATTATTTATATATTAATAATACAGATTAATAACTATTATATACAATTTTATGTCTCCACATTTAAAATAAACTTTGTAATTTTTCTCGTTTAAATTTATATGTATGAATTTCTCTCATTTTTAATAATTTAAAATATAATAAAGGTTTGTTTATTAACCGGTGCAACATAAGTTACTAAAAATGTTTTTGATATTGGAATAATCATGTATTTCCTCATATAGCAGTAAAAATTTTACTTTCGAATTTCTGTACTCATGTATTAGCGATTCCGTTCATAGTTTTGCCTCGTATGCAGTATCGTATTTTTCACGATTTCCAACTTCTCCCTATTATGAGAAAAAGTAAGCAACGCGAAAGAGACGATCGATACACAGCAAATTGAAATTTTATGCGAACATCCACATGTTAAATAAGTGTATTCTTTATAATAACTTTTATTGCTTTGGAGAGATTTTTGGCAAACGATCCTACGAGCGTATCTTACGAGTCGAAAAAAAAGACAAAAATAGGATTTGAATAAAATGTTTTCAAATTTTTCATAATATCTATACATTGATGCTTTCATTGCTTCTTATAAATTAATCTCACATAACTTGATGAATGACACAAGTTCTTACAAACATAAATATATATTGTAGAAGTGTATACGAACGTTACATGACATTTATATCTTAATGAGAAGAAATAATAATTTACCTGTTAAGTTATACGGAATCAAAAACTAATCACACGAGCAAAAAGAAACTAAAGTTTCAAGTTAAAACTATGAACCAAGCCTGTGAATGAGCACAGCTGCATTCTGCACGAACTATATCCAAACGTCCCCCGTACGACTTTTATAATGAGTCCTCAGGCTGATGCATGAATAAGGCATTAGGAATAAATTCGTCGTAAAGACCGGCGGATTATATCGCTCTGGATATTGCGTTCGGGGACATTCTAGCTGATCCGCCGACCGCGTAATTTGAGCAGATTCATGAGAGACGTCCCTCGATCGATCGCGCTACCTTCCACAAGGAGGTCTAGAACTACTGGCTTTCCTGCGCGGAATAGACGTCCGCGCATACCGTGCGATCGGCTGTAATCGCGTTTACGGCGGCACCGGTCGGATTTCGCACGCCGAATCGGGCGGTAAATATTTGAAACGACCCGTCATTAGGCATTACCCGAACTCCGCCAGCAAGCCGCTCTTAAGCTTCCGGTCTCGAGAAGGAAATCCCGGACCTCCAGATTCTCAACGACCGGCATTCTCGTGCAAAAGCGAATACACGCGCGACGCTAAGGTCTACCATGGTCATTTCAAGGGTCAAAGGGACCGAAGAGACAGGAGAGAGGAAAGTCGACGAGTTACGACGAAAGTAAGCTGTTACGGGAATCGCTACTAAAACCGCGGATCTCGAAACGGCATTAAGCGACCGATGTCATCGTGATCAATGTCGATGCTCTTTAGTTAGAATATTCTGTATGTAGAATTCTTCTTGTATTTATGTAGTGTTTTTGCATACTATATATAAATGCTTCTGAAAACATAAAAAATCTAAAATTTACGTCAACATTACTTGATCGTGCTTCCAAAATTTTAATTGTAATTTTATAATAAGTATATCTGAATTATTTGAACAAAAATAATTTAGTTATATTTTGTTCAAATACATTTTCTACAACTCTTTAATTGCGTCTCATTTTGATTATTTTAGAGAGAGAGAAATAGAGAGTCTAAGCTACATTTATATTGACATTTATAAATAAATCCTACGAATCATATTTACTCGAAAGAATTCAAACTTCTCGGTAGTTTAAATTTCGATTTCCAGAGCCTCTTCACAAAATATCGTCGATAATAGATGCATTAGATTTCGCTACGATCGGAAGTGACAATAACCAATCGTGCCGTGGCAAGAAAGCAGCAGATTCCACGGGTCGGCGAATCCCACGATGTTTCGTGCGAGAAAAGTTTGATTCGTTTTTCCGACCCGGGCCAGATGCTGGCGCGAGAGAAGACACCTACGTCACCGATGTATTTTACGCAAAGTTTCCGGCAACAACTTCTATTATCTCGGAATTCTTCGTATCGAAAGTCGTGAAAAGAAGAATGAGGATCGGTACGAAGGAGGCTCGAGCATGGAATATACCGTGGAAGACAGCGGTCGAGAGCAGCGAGAGGTCGAGGGTTAGACAGTTCTTGTACTGTCAATAACACTCCCTCGGGGCGTGATAGATTGGCCCACCCTCGCCATCCGGCCACCATTTATCTACTTTTTGTCCCGCACACTTTCGTCTCGTGGCCACCGTTACCATCGATGGTACACCGGGGGTGTTTACCGCCGCGGAAACCAGAGGAGAAAGGCTAAACCCTCCACGCGCTTCTTTGTCGTGGTTCATTCACGTTCGTCAAGTAGTATCTCCGTCGAACGCTCGCTGGAGAATCGGAAGAGTTTCGGCCGAATTAGAAGAACGAGAGATGTAATTAACGAATTCGAAGGAATTGGCGTGAAACCTGTATTGTTACACGGTCGAAAAAAAAAAAGTAAAATACTTTATCATTTCATGAGTATATGAGTTCGATAAATGTATTAGTATTATAACTGTAACGCGGTAAAATGAAGAGAATTCTGAATTTTCAATAATCAAATCTGTTTGCTTCTTTTGCATTATATAAAGATATCCCCTTTATGTCAAGGTTTTAATTCTTAATCGTGGAATTCTATTTCTGACCGTACGAATTTATATTCTTAATAAATGAAATTTTCTTCAAAATCTTTCCTGCAAAAGTTTGCGAGAGAAAAAAGACTTTGGCTAAGTTAGGAACGAAAATTGAATTATCGGATTCGCAAATTAATTAACGTAATTGTTCTACTGTTTCAATTGAGCCAATGATTAAAGATGTGATTGTAATTGAATATCGCCACCTTGATATTACACTTCAAGGCGTTTATAAGAAGTATCAATCGAGATAATAATTGTAATAGTGCGAATGTGACACTTGATAATACATCAACGAATTCGATCAAATTACAATAAGACGTGAAGATCAGGAGTCGATCGAGTTACAATCAGAGATAACTATACAACAAAGAACATTCACCGAAATTAAGATTCGATATGTCGAGTGATATTATTGAGGCCAATTCCGCGATATAGCCACAGCAATCCGATCCCATTCGCGTGGACATTGTAAGGGGATATCCGCGAGATAACTTCGCCGACTTCGATCCTTCCCGATAAGAAAAACGAAAGAGATCTCTGAAAAGCCTGAAATTCATTGGCGAATAGTTACAGGATACCCGACATTCCCGACGTCGGCGCGGTCGAATCGGGAGAGGGACGCCGATTGAAAAAGTTTCCAGATCCTGTCCCTTTCTCTCCGTGTCTCTCTCTCCTCTCACCGAGAACGAAAAACTCGCGCAGAGGGCGAGATAGATATCTCTCGAAATATCGAGGACCGTCGATTGTAAACTACAGACTTCCGGTAGTAACTCGAAAATTAGATGCTCATCTCGACAAAAAAATCGAACTGTAACACTTCGAATCTGACCCCCGTAAATATATTTAATTTAATTATATCTAATTTGTGCAAAAGACTAATGATGAAATTTTTGTCTTGACATCGATTTCTTCATTCGTGTCCTTAGCTTCTATTTATTGTGCTGCGCTTTATCACTTTTCGAAATCCTTATAATATTCCAAGCCCTCTAGCTACATTATATTTCGTAAATTAATAAAATTTAACAAGCTAAGCTTGACAAAATTATCTTGTATATATAATATCCATATATATTTTCATACGCGTTAATTTTAATAATCAAGATTTAATACCTGTGAGATATCAGAAGAGATATTCAAACGCCAGAAAGTAATACATATTCACGGATGATCGGAATGATTATTTTCTCGACGAAATAGTGCGAATCGACAAGAGGAGAAGCGGCAGAATTCATGGCGTAGACAGAGGAAATGGTAGGTCGTCGTCGGTGGAACGCCAAGTTGATAATTGGAAATTCATGAGATTCCCAAACTAAGTTGTTCTAATCTGTTTCATCCCCGCGCGCGCGCGCGCGCGATCATCTGACCTTACTGCGTAGCCGCAAACTGCGAAAGATTAGGAAACATTGGATCTTTAATATCCTCTATTTCTAATATCCTCCATGCTACACGTTACTCCCATCATCCTAAACAGATTTGCCCAATATAGAAAAACTGTCAGTAAAAGTGTAATATTCTATCGTAATATTTCTTGCGATATTATTTTTTAACACAAAAAGTTAAATCGAGATCATTTATTCTTAATGAATTTTAATTAATGAATCCTGCATCGATTCTTCAAACAGAGTACGATAAATTGACACAAATATTGGACATTGTTATAATATACCAATTTGATATAATAAAATCTTATTTATAAATCTGCATTATATCCTTCCAAACAGCTAGTACGACATATTTTCTATATAATATATATATTTTTTAATCTTTCCATATGCAATAATCGTCAAAGAATAATCGGGGTTATAATGATTCAAACGCCCGCATAAAGCTATTCACTTTCGAGATTAAAACGAACGATGCAGCCCAAAGTTCAGCTCTTTCGCGAACATCTTCGATCTAATCGAAGTTAAGAACTCCAAGAAGTCAACGTAATCTCGGAAGGATAATAGGTGATCTCAAAGTGTATTGTACGCGTCTTAGCCAATTCGCAAACAAGAACAATGGTTCGGGCGTAGGTTAATGACCAATCTCGAGAAGGCGGGCGAAATTTTGACGCTAGGTGCGAATCGAAACTGGCGAACTCGAAAAACTTCCATTGGCTAACAAAGGCTCTTCGAAAGCTTTCGAAAGTACTCAGAACTTTAAAGACAAAGTTTTTATTAATCGCATCACTGAAAGAATTTTTTTCAAAATATTTTCATGAGTATATTGTTATACATATATCTTGAATTGCACACTGTGTGCAGCAATACATTCGCTATTCTTTTTAATTACAGATTCTTCAATCAATTCGATATTAATAAAAGAAATAAATGCTCTTGAATTATTACGTTTGCGAAAGGGATTGTATTAATAAAGCTTATAAAAAGTGAAATATAGAAAATAAAATAATTTTATTAATAGATTTTTTTTTAATTAACTTAATGCAAACACACATATATTGTAGTTTACTTTTGCAAAAGTTTGATTTGAAGCTCAAAATGCATGTTGTTTTAATATAACTTATTTCTTAACTTATCAATTATTATTACATAATTTTTTGACATTTTTAATTCGCTTATAATTAATTGATTTCCAAAAAAATAGGAAATAGTTTTCACTAAAATACGGAAAAATTTCTTTATTCGTATATCATAAATAGAAAAATGTTCACTCTAAAGTTTTCTAAATTCGTGAAAATATGAAAAAAGCTTTTAAACTCCTCGAATTCTTTCATCGAATTACGACCTACATAAGAAAATCTAGCCTCTAATCATCCAGCAGATGTGTGCCGAAATTAACTTTCGACCTAAGTTAAATGATTAGACTTTCCTCGGGAGGGTTCCGCGGGTCAGTCGATTCGAAGACTTAATTAAGATCTTTAAAGGACTCGAACTAAGGACCATCTCTCGATCAAGCGCGGTCGAATTACGCGCGGTAATCGCAGCATCTAGATCGGTGGAACAGTGCGATCGGCTCCCGTAAAGGAGGAATCCTGGTCGAAAGAGATAGCGACGGTGCAATTAAGCGTTTAATCTGAGAAGTTCTTAGCCAGAGATCGGGACCAAGAGTCCGAGGATGCGCGGCGTTCGGACGCAATTACAGCGAGGTTATCGTCGCGCGAAGCTTCGACAACGGGATCTCCGTGAAGCAAGAACTCCTGTGTCCAGGCGGAGTCCTTCATTCGACCGGTAGCGGATCCTCGGGACAGGAACGTTCCATTGTGTGCGGAAACTTCGGGAATGAAACTGGACAGTGGCTGAGACTAAGGATTTAATCGAAGTACACCGGACACGGGACGACCTAATTTTCTGACAGCCGCGAGATCCGTAACGCACTCAAGGAGCGGTCAGCGTTTCACGGACCACACCACTATCTCGCGTCTGATGTTCCGGTAGCGGACGCCCGAGAAACTTCTGAAAGCACGGTTGCAATCGCCGGCTTTTAGTAAGTTGCGGATCGGAAAGGGGCATTTTGGATTTGGTGCGAGGAGCTCGTTGAAGAGTCGCTAAAACTCATTTAAGCTGCCCGCGGAGAAACTTTTAATCTACGCAGGTGTTTCAGCTATGAAGAATCCCGCAAAGACTTCGTTTGCAACTTGATTACGAGATTAATTAAGATTGAATTAAAGTAACATTAATGATAAAAAATTAATATTCCAATTATCCATATTTTCTTAAAATCCAGCGCGCCTAAATTATTTAACGCTATATAAATGAATATTGTTTTATTATTGTATCATTATTTTTGCGTATAAGATAGGAGATGTAATTAATTATATTTTATTTTAATTTTTTCCAGATCTATGTAAATATCATTTCTTTCTAATATATAATCAGATATATATATGTATCGCGTAACGAGTGGTTACAATAGTTAAACTAATGGATGGATTCTGATGATAGAGCGATTGTATTGTTCGCAACGACGCATTCACCATTGAATCCCATGTGCACTATTGAACTTAAGAAGACAGCCAATAAAAAAGCCATTTTCTGCTTTCGCGCACCACGAACGATCATCAAGAGTGAATCGTATAGGTGCGCTCTTAGCTCTCGATTCTCCTCTATTTCAAGACGATCGGCGAACGTAGAACGAGGAAGCGAAAAGGGACGAAACGAAAACGTCACCCTCGACGACGCCCGCAATCGTCGTCTTATTGGTTCATCGGAATCACAGAGCGCCCGGTTCGACCCGGCCCGGCCCGGGATCGCGTGTTGCAACGTCGATTCCGAAAGGGATGGAAGCGGGCCTCGGTGCCAGCCGGTGTTCCTGGGACGGGGTCCCTCCCAGGCCATTGGTTATTCATGAAGCCCCGCTCGAAATTGAGAGACACAGCGAAACGTTACCAGGGACAGTCGTCGAGCTATCGATTGTCTGGCAGTTACTTCAACGAATACGCGCGTTTATCCGTTTTCCCCGTCTCTCTCACGACTTCATCCGCGACCGAAGTGAAATAGAGAAACGTCACTAATGCAAATCATTATAAGCGCCTTAAATGTGAATACGATATTTTGATAGTTGAAACGTAATTGTAAAATTGATTTCAAAAATATATCAATTTTCAGCTAATTGTGAGAGTTATTTTAGAGTTGATAGAATAAGATATACAAAAGTAAGAGAGAAAATATAGAACGTTGATTTTAATATTTCATAAAATTTGATCATTCAATTTCTTAAATGGAAATTATATGCTCAAAGTATTATTTATTATGATTAAGTATAATTAAATCATTTAAACAACGTTAAATTTAGATTTATTTTTTATTTCAAATGTTAATTCTTTTCATTTTTCGGATTTAAAGATCAGATATATGTATATATGTAACAAAAATAATAATATATTCTTCAAAATTTAAAACTTTAATTAACATGTCTTGTCAAAGTTATGTGTGCCAAATAGAAACTCTTTATATAAAATAATATAATATATAATAAATAGTTTATACAGAAAAAATGACACAATTTTTTAAAGAATAAATAAATGAGAATATAAATGGATATTTCCTCTCTTACATAATTCTTCTATAAGATTGCAGAGCTAACGAATATTCTGGCCGTATATCGTCCTAAATGTATTGCGAGACATTCTAATGCGGAGGAAGTAATTTCTTGAATAATGCAAGTCTTCCGTGAAATACATTCTTAGCTTTGCCGTTCCAGGTGCACGGAATGGTAAAAAATCCATGGATCGCGTGGACTTCACGACAATAAAGAAATCAGGTTGAGGACACGAAAAAGAAAATTTCGTAAAAATACTATATCATTTTTGAAGGATAGCAATTTGTTGTTTTTTCTGAGATTTCGAATTTAGATTATCTAATATCCGTCGCAATGGGAATAACCAACGCGAATGACTATGCCATTAGAAGTAATTTCGTGACGCTCTCATTGCCACCTGAACTTTGCTCTATATTAACGGTTTATAAATAAGTTAACCGATTTCGCCAGTGTAAGAGCATTCTTACGTCATGCAAGAGGAAAGGTCAAAAGTATTGGCACACGCCAATTAAAATTTTAATGTTTATAAGTGCCGATAAATCTCGGCAGATAATAGAATATTTGTTGAATCAGACATTTAAAATTAGGTGCGCGTCGATAAATTTATTTGACCAAGTCATCCATCTCTTATTGATTAGCTAGCAAAAGAAAATATAAGATTGTATCATATTGTACTTCAATATTTTCTTATTTTTACTTTGCGGTATCATTCATTGCGTCGATTATAATCTGAACACAAGTGCAATTCAAGAGTACGTATACAGAGTGTGTATATCGAATGGATGATAAATTCGCTTTATGCCGTAATGAGAATTATATGTATAACACGTATAAAATTATTGGTATGTATGAAAAACTCTCTATTAATAATTGATCACAATATTGAGTTAATTTTTTCATCCAAATTAAAAAGCAAAAAGTTTGTTCAAATAAAGAAAAATTCTTTCAAATTACTGCAGTGTGGTAATTTTAGGAATGAAAATAAAAATAATAATAATGCGCTTATATTCAATCCGAAATGACTTTTACGAGATGCAAATTTTACGAAATACACTTTTCGACGCGTCATGACAACGAATTATTTTCCGGTGGATTCCAACTTCTGTAGGAATATCAATGTCACGGAATTACGACCGTCAGCGAGACCAATGTGAGGTGCATTCGTGTCCTACCAAGTGAGCGACTAAGTGATTGCCGCCAGTAGGGGATTTCCCACAGGAGCGCGTTCTTATTCTGCAATCCGGATGTGACATTTACTATCAATTTACGACGTCGCGGGCTGTTAACCACCCGACCCGCGGCATACATACATGTACACGTGGCTTTATGTACTAACATAGAAGACATATACTTCTCGTAAAGGTTACGTCTCTAACTCACCATTTCGCGATACTTTGATTTCTTTTCGGGATATCATCTCCTGTTTTCTTGTTGCTTCTACAGTAAAATAAATATAAATTTCGAAGAATATGTTGGCTAAATAGTTATGTATATTCAAAATTTAAAACAAATAAAAATTTCTAGTGATTCATTCACATTTTATTGCTCATGAATGTTAATAAAGCAGTGTTGTGAATAGTAAGTAAAAAGAATTTTTTCATATTTTTCGACTATCTAAATGTTTCAGGAATGTTTCGATGTTTCAATATTTTGATATTGTAAAAATATATAAAAAAAGTTTCGTTTTTACATTTTTGTACATTTTTCGATGTTTGACCAATGATGTATAAATTTTGCATACACACAAAATTGATATACGCTGAATTAAGGCGACTTTTATTATTCATCAACTTCATTTCAATTACATCTATACATGTCATAATCCACATTTCCGTAAATATTTTTAATTATAAAATAAACATTTCTTCATAATAAATATATACAATATTAACATTGTCATATTAAAATTAATTGTCAATCAATAATGCGAATTATTAATGAATTATAATACTGCAGCAGTCATAATATATGAACGTTTCACGCGTACTTTTTATTAATGTAAGATCAATTTTCAAAAGTAGCTTCTTTTGGACAGTAATTTGTACATAATGATTTTAAAAATAATTTTGATCTTACATTAATAAAAAGTATGAGTAAACCAATCATACATTATAATTACTGCAATATTATAATTCATTAATCATTCGCATTATTAATTAAAAATTTAAAATAACAATTAAGCAATATTAATATTGCAATATTTTCGTAAATATATGATTAAAATCATACATATTGCGTTAAAAAATTATCATATGACACACAACATTACTGATACACTTAGATGAGTTTCGATGTTCGAAAAATTATGAAATTATAGTGACAATGCATATTCAAATCTCGCAATATTCAGATCTATGTAAATTTAATTACATTTTCTTACGTTTGTAGATAAAGCAAGTTTGGCGCTCGCGAGTACCTATCCTGCACGTGACTTACGCGAAAACGATATATCGCGTGATACGTATAACACGATTACAAATCCTATAATACTATCACTGATCCTCGATTAGGCAAATCGTACGTAATTAAGTACTCGGGGAAGCGCGCGCGTCAACGCGCAGTTTCAACGAATCGTCGGTTGCAACAGCCGGCTACGGTAAATGAGGACATTATTGCGATTAATAATTTTTCGGAATTAATTATCGCCGCGGAGTTCGGGCGGCGCGCGCGTAACCGGCGGCGATGATTGATGGGGGCTCCATTATGAATCACGCTGTGAAATTAATCGCTTCCTCCAATCCTCTCCCCGTACACGCCACCCCATCTACCTCTCCTCCCTTCCTTGACCGCGCGCGACGGATTACGAATGGACCGATGATGAATACGCGATTTCCAGGTTCACCCATGGGGCCTACCCATATCGTTGGCACGCACCTGCCTTCCGGTACAGACGCGGCTTTTTTCTCCGCTCATTAAATATTCATTATATCCGCGCTGCGCGATTCGCCGCCGCAGTTTTTACCCCAACGCCCTAATTCCCGAGGTATTATTCTCGAAATTCAATACGCATATTTCGTATTTCGAGGTACCACATATACTGACGCTTGTCAAAATTTCTCCTGGAAAATCACGCCGTGTGTGTATGAGTAAAACTGTACCTTTATTTAACAGAATAAAAGAATTTGTAATATCGATAATCCTCTTTAGCACTTTATACTATTTGCTATCATATCGTAATTCGTATTAGATATAAAAAGAGAAGCTATCAGCCAGATTTTCGTGATGAAGAGATTGTCCCGGAATTAATGAATCCATATGATTCAAAAATTGCGTAAAATCCTGGAATAGCCCATGAATAGGTAAAAAAAAAAAGTGAAAAAATTGCGATGCGAGAAGGTTGGTCGAGCTCATTCAAAAGCGTCAAGAGATGCACGAGGCGGTTAGGCAATTTTACGCTCTCCCAGTTACAAAAACCATTTACGCTTAAATGCTCTCGCGTTCCCCAAAGTCCCACATTGCCTCTCCCTCGTCGGCTGCCGAAAATTCTGCCTCGCCCGGCTAGACGTGACACGACGGACTGGCACCCTCCGGAGGTTTCAGTGTCCTGCGAACCAGGGTGTTGCACAATCCACGAGTATGCATCGCGATCGAGAGCTATCTATACCGAAACGAGATGTCAGTAATCCGTCGCGTTCTTTGCGCACGTCGAGCTCGCGAAATTGGAAATGTCGACTGTACGATTTACAATACGTTATATGTGTTGCAACGATCGAGTCCCCCAATAATAATTTTTGTTCGCACTCTAAATAAATAGAACAGATCAGGTGTCCACGCGTCAGCTAAGAAAGTTAATCAAGTATTATGCGAATCGTATATTTGTCAAGAAAATATATTTGTCAACCTAAACGAGAAAATCAACGAGATGACTTTAACAATGTATATAATACTGCTCCTATGCTTATCACATTTTGTGGATTATAAAAAATGTACAAATAAGATGATATAATATGAACTTGAAAAATTTGTAATGAAATTTTATGTTTTCTGAGATATATCTTTTATAATAGACATCACCGATAATACATATACCTACAGAATAATAATCGCAAAAATCCAGTTCCAAAAGAACTCCCGAAGCGAAGAAAAATACCGAAAAATTTCTTCGCAATACAATCGCTATTTTCAAAGCACGCGTGTTTGGATCGAGATGAAGAACAATAGCCCTTTTCAATATGCATCGCGCAATTCAAACGGCCGTAAAGTTTCCACTGCCATTCTCTATCTTCGCGTTCCATCGCGTTAGCCATTCTCCTACGAAGATGGGAAACGCATCGGCGGACAAATTTCGATCCCGATCGTCGTACATATAGCGCATGTACGAGAGATTGCGAAAGACGCCATTTCGCGAAACAACTGCTGCACGCTCAAGAGCATTACGGATTGCGTCCTCGTTCTAGTTCACTCTATCTCTTTTTCTCTTTTTCTCTCTCTCGCACACCCACGTCTCTACCGTATCACCATCTCGCTCGCTCGGGATAATCCGACCGATTACGTTATGCTTAAATATTTATCGGGCTGCATTAGGGAAACATGAGCCCTCTCTATGCATGGGAGCGCAGCACGTGGGATAGCCATCCCTTTCGCGCCTTCCCCTTCTCCACCTCTCTTGCATCCACCCTCATCGCAAACTCTTGGGCTCTCTCTCTCTTTGCGCTCTTTCTGCCGCCTCTTTTAACCCTCTTTCCTTGCCAGTATTCTATACCCTCTCTCTCTGTTCCCTCGGTCATCATGTCGCTAGCATAGGTATATCTATTCGCTCTTTCTTTCCCTCTTTTCCTCTTTCTTCCTCACTGCTATCCCACGCGCCGACACGTAGACCGGGCACACCGCGAACCGGAAACTAAATTTCAGCAACAAGCCCGCCGAGCATGCTTCCAATTACGCGGTGCTCGCGAGACGAAATTGAACGACCACGACGTTTTTCGGCTCCTGCGGTGACGATCCTAGAAGATCCTAGTGGATATGAAAGGATAAAATAGGACGAGAGAGAGAGAGAGAGACTATTTATATATCCTAGTGAGACTCTTCGGAGGATAAACATGATAAAGTTTGAGCAATGAATAAGTAACGATATTACTTGTACCGTAGTCAAACGTGTGCAGAAACAAAAACGACTTCTGAAAGTTCATGTATGATAAATAGTACGTCAATTCTACTGACAATTAAGTACGGCAATGCAAATTTCCGAAATTTCATATTTGCGAAAGCAAATAATTTAATTTTATAACTCATATTTCATGCTTACGGTTTAACGTAATAATTTTACATAAAATATAAATTTATACTCTATTAATTTCGATTTATAAGGTTATCTATTAATTAAATATGCAAAAAATTATATTAATATATACACGCAAATGCAATTTCATTTCAGTTCCGATAACGAGATAAGGAATATCTATATCTTGAATAAATTGCTTGTACATATATGTATAATAAAAATGATGTACAGTATAAAGAAGTAAAAAAATTAAAGAGTACAACGTCTCCCTTTTTCATTGTCTTGTACTAAAAAATACGATTCCTATGAATTTTTGACAATAATTATGCACATGCAATTCTCTGCATAAACTTCGCGCTTACACAAATTTTAATTAGATCAAGCTCACAAACGTGCACGCAATTATCAGATACGGCCGTAAACGTCTTCACTATAGCGGAATATAACGCGAGGGTTGCTCCACACGGCTAAGACGGTTTAAAGACGGGTAATATTTAACAGGTACGCTAAAGTCAAACCGGACGCAGATACGATCGCGTTATTCTAAGTGCGGTCGCGATAATTTTGCGTGTAGGCGAGAACGGAAGCGGCGGGTCGGTAGGGAAAGGACTCCGAAGGGTGAAAAGGGGGATAAAGGGCAAGAGCCACTCCTGACTTATCGTTGCTCGTAAAGGAGCACAGAGAACGGCGTGGCACAAATTCGAGACACAAAGCGCCACCATTTCTCCCGAGGCCTTTCTTGCTGCGTTCTCTCTCGCGAGGAGGAACGGGAAAGGAAACGACTCGACTATAGGGAGTTCTCTTGTAAACGCGAAAGAGCTAGCTGTAAACGATAAGTGATATAAAAAACAGAGAAAAAACGAGAAACTAGGAAGATCGAAGCAGAGTAAGAAAAAAATTAATTAAAGATACTCCCTTCTTGGAAATCGTGAGGTTTCTATCGACTATAGACTCCTAAATGTGGCATAAATATTATATTTCATCAATGCTTTTTACAGCATTAAAATCCTTATATATGACTGGATTAACTCCGAAAAATTATCTGTCCTATAAAATGTATGTGATGTGTAAATCTATAATCAAATATTCGCAAATCCATATTATCTCCAAATTAAAATAAAAATAATTTAATCGAGAAATATGATACGCAATGTTAAATTGGTATATGTATAATGTAAATCCATAAAAAATGGGTTCATTCAAATTATAAAGCAGTATCCAAAATAATTAATACTTAAAAAAATTATTGCGCGTAATGAAAAATGGATTGCAATAGTGGAGATATTTATTTATAGCAATTAATCTCGCAAATAACAAATACTAAATTAAATAAATTATAAATTGCTTTCTTCACGGTTGTTCCATCCGTAGCTCGATGTCTCCCCGGGCTCTTTCTCTTTTTCTTTTATTCATTTTTTGCTGCTCCTTCATGGTACTCGCGACACTCACTCGTGAAAACACAATTACAATCGCACTAATTAACAAAATACGAAGATCGCACGGCACTTTGCACTGTTCTACCAATGGTGATTTCAATGCGTATTTTATTATATTGCGATAATAACGAGAAAATAACAATGCAAAAATTGATCTTGCTTAACTGCAAACCGTTCAAAATCACGCAAACAAATTTACATGCTACTATATTTGTATAATTATATATAAATATATATATGTAAGCAATCTTGTTTTAGTACAATTATTATCTTGTATCTTTATGCGTTAAAATTAAAATTATCGCAATACTCTTATATTAAATTCTCCCGGTTAGATTATTCTATCACGAAAATACATTATTTATCACAAAAGTTAATTAATCGCGCGAGTTATTAATATGTAATTCATAAAGAATGATCATGTTTGATATCTCCTACTTATCACAATCGCATTCGAAAGATAATGTAATGATATATGGAGAGTTTCTCTCTCTTCACGCCGCTACCTTGCCGCTTGACACTTGCTGCGCGAATGTCAAGGCTACGGCCTAAACCCTAAACAACGCGTTACACGTCACCAAGGCCGCGTACCACGCTTACGTTTACATATCTGTGACTTTACTATCATTCACGTAATGTTCATATAAAACGGTGGCGGTGTTAGACGCTTTACATATCATATTATCTCTTATAATCGCAGCAAATAATATATAAATATCAATTATTCTTTTTACGAACTATTACAAATAATTAAATCGATTAGTTAACTTCTACGATAAATAACAGGTAAGAATATCGCAATAATATATCATTTGAATTGTAGTATCGTACATTAATTCACTGTTGTTATAAAAGCAATCGTACTAAAGCAAGAATTATTTATTAACAACAGAATTGTATATAACGTTGGAAGTAAATGTAAATTTATTCACGCAACTTTCGGTCACTAAATAGATCGTGTAAGCTTTTTAGAATCGTAGTTTCCGTGTTGTTCTTCGTTGTTCCGTTGTTCTTGCAATACAATAAAGTGCGTGTCGCGATTAACATCGAAAGTGCCGTGCAGGAGTACTGTGCGATCATTGTATTTTGTTGATTAAGTAGTATGCGCGCGATCGTAATTAATCGTGTTTTCGCGAGTGGGTATTGTAAGTACCATGAAGGAACAACACAAAGAATGAACAAGAAAGGAGGAAGAAACCCGGGGAGGTATTGGCGACGAGCAACCGTAAGATAAACGATTTAAAATTTAATTTATTATTTGTTACTTGACAGATTAATTGCTCATCAATCTTCGTGATTGCTATCCACTTTTTACATGGTCTTTTAATGTAACGCATGTGAAAAATTCTAGATTCTACATTTAGAAATGTATTTGCAATGTTTATAATAAAAATATTTTTATATAGATATAAAATACCAAATATTTCAAATATTTCATTACTTAAGAAATCAAAGTGTTTTAATTGTACTTATACAAAAGTAAAATAATTTTTCTTTAATTTTTCTACATTTTCTTTAAAAATACTAAAACAATCAGCATTCTGTTCAATTTATCTCCTACCTTATTTGCGGTTAAGAGAAAGTGTAAAAGTTTTGAGACAGCATGTATACACAATGAAAGAGAAAGAAAGAGAAACTGGCAAAAATAGTGGCAGAGAACGAGAGAGGAAAAGAGAAGAGAGAGAGAGAGAGACAGAAAGGTGCGCTTTGACCATAGGTATTCATGAGCGCAGCCTGCCTCGTGGATTAGCATGTGAAAGAACGCTTTGCCCGTCGCTTTCCACCCCGTGCGTTCCCTCTAACTCTCCTGGTTCTCTTTGCCTGGGCAGCCCTTCCGTCTCATATTTTTCGAAGGGGGCCACCGTGACCGGAACCCCCTCGATATATATGTATATATATTTATATATATATATATATATATATATATATATATATTCGACTGTCGGAAAATATTCGAGTCGGCATGTTAATCGAATACCTGCTGAATCAACGTAGGAAGAAAATGCATTGTGCAAGAAAAAAAAAAGCTCGCCAACTCTTTCAAGCTTTCAAAGTTATGCGTCAAGCGTATTGTCGAGACTTTTTCGATATCGACCACGTAGTTTATTCCAACAGAAACCTCAGACCATTTCTCTAAAGAAGTCTCACAAATTTATATATAAATATATATACATATATTACGGTATATTTAACAAACAAACAAATAACAATAATATTTTCATTCGCGAAAGAACGTTCGCGGACGAACGTCGACGATTATGCGTTCGGCAATAGCTTTCGCGGAAATATGACTTCGTCCGTGGAAAGGCACTCGACATTGATGGCTACAAGCTCTATCGGAGTTTTAATCACATTACTCGGCTACAACGAGCGAACGTGTCACCAAGCTTTTGCTTCGATTTAATCGAATAAGAGGGGTCTTACGCCAGCGCGCACCAACTCCGTAGTATTCGGTCCCTTTCCCTCTCGCGCTTCCATTACCGACCGGATGTATAAATGCGAGCAGTGATACGTCTACGTCTTCCGCCTTACAAGCTCTCGACGGTGTGCGAACGCATGCATGTGCGTATGTGAGAGGGTCCTTTGAGGATATTCATGAGAGGATTACCATGTGAAACGCCTAGCCGAAGCTCCTTCTCTTTTCGTCGCCTTGCACCTTTCCTCTACCCACCCCGTTCTCCACCCTCTGATCCTTCCCTTATACTATCGTCTTTTCTCTCGATTCTTTCTGGCCCTAAGCGACCTCGAAGAGTAACTCGTTCAGTTACCGGAATAACTCACGGTTCCTCGACTCGCGAGTCTTGCGCGAACGAACGAAAATGGCTGACTTTAGTGCTACGGAGGAATATGTCCATTTCACGTTTTTCAGAGGAGATATGAAAGGGGGATCTTTTTATTACGTTTACGTCACAGAGAAGCAATTTAAATCGCTTATATAACCCACATTTTTCAGAATTCAGGAGAAAATTATGAATGCGTAAAAAGATCGAGTTTATAGAGAGAAGTTGGGAATTTCCCCTGGGCGGAAATGGCGACGGCATGCTAATAAAGACGAAAAATATGATGAAATGAAAAAAGAACAGAAATGTGCGAAGGTGAATGTATGGTAGGATCTTTCGGAAATTTGAAACGGATTTCCGAAGAGAGAGAAGAGCGAATGATGGAGTACTTCAGGGGTTAAAATGAATAACACTGAGAAGATTGACAGGCAAATTAATTCAAATGTGGCGAAAAGATTTAATTTATGATGGATTTGCCAGTTGGGAATAAACAATGCATTTGGTATCATGAGAATAAATTCGTTTTGCAAAATTTGCGACCTATAAATATGTGGTGTGCCAGTTCTAATAGCATGATATATATAAATATCAATTAGAGATATAAATCTCAATTAACGAGAATATAAATCTTTCAGAAGTTAAACTATATAATCATCTCCACTTATTACATTTTTTAATTACAACACATAATTATTATTTATAAAAAGTGCTTTATAGTACTAAAATTAATAAATTTGCAAAACGTAAAATTAATAAGTTTGATTTTTTTTAGAGACTCATATAATCATGATAATGTACACTTCCTCTCTCTTTCTTTCTCTCTCTCTATGTACTTTCCTTTTTTCTCCTCTCTTTCGCTTTTGACACTATATTTTGTAATGATAAAAGTGATAACAACATTATAAAGCTATTGAAAATTACATTTTCTCAGTTGGTACTAATTTAATCATCTATTTGTGCGTGCTTCATGATTGATCTACTTAACTACATAAATTTCTATTAACAAAAAAATTTACTTTTTAAATGCAATTAAAAATAAACATAAGAAAATTTTTCAATAATTCATGCGTAGAAAGCTATTATGTAAAATGTAGATTACATGAGCATTCCGAAGGAAGACGGAATAAGAGAAGAAAGAGGATTTAAAAAAGTATACACCATATTTATGAAGGATTTATGTAGGACTATAGACAAGAGGAAGAAGGTATATGATATTTTCCAAGTAAGGCGCGCTTTTATAAGAACACCTACGGAACTTGACTGGAAAATGAGTGGTTGTCAGGAAAGACGCTGTTGATCTAAAAGAAGGGGCGATCAACGAGAAAATAAAAGCAAGTATGAGATGATCGAAGATAGAGGAGTGAGAGATCGGTTTTGTAGTGCGAGCAATAATCCGAAGGAAGAACATCCGTCGAGGGAACGAATGTAATTTCCGAATAAACTCAGCATTGCCGCCTGCGCGCGTTCGACATTGGAATAAAATCAAAGAAGTATATCCAATATCGAGAGAAAGTATATATCCAATTCAGAAGAGAATGATCGTGGCCGATTGTATGTATCGGAGTGTATCGCTAAAATTAGTCTTTCATCTCGTTCGGCATTATAATAAATAACGTAATAAGACACACGATTATTCCGCACGCCTACCTCTCCGTCTTTTCTTCCAATGTTTTTTTTTATCTCAAAAAATATGATATAAAATTTTATCTTACAATAATATAAAATCGTGTAATATAAGTAGATGATTGATAACAATTGATAACAATTACAAAACTATCGTTTTTCTAAATTACGTAATTTCAAATAATAATTAATTTCGAATGCAACAATTAAGTAATTAATTAACCGACATCGCGTAATGAAATGTATATGTTACGCGCAATTCTATAAAATATTTATTTGAAATCGATTTATAGTAGAAAAATTCTTCTGAAACAATTTTATTACATTTTTTTGACAATTAAAAGATTTCGAACAATTGATTTCGTTAAGTGGTAGTGTATTTACTATCGAAAAAAAAAAATCTATCTTTTATCTTTTATTCGATCGACACTGGTAAAGAGCGTCTAAAAAGCTATTTCGAACAGTCGGTCGATCCGAGTGCCACGTGTGACGAACGAGAGCCACGCTTCACCTTATCAGCATGCATTAGACAGTCCTACCCGACTTACGCGACTTACCCAGTGTTCGTCGGGTTCTTCCGCAGACACCCTCGAATTACGCCTCGCCCTAGCTCGTACGAAATGTCACAGCACGACGCCCTTACGACGCTCTCCCTCGAAAAGCACGACAGATTCTTAAACGCGTCCCAATTTGTCGACAACGAGATTCGCTCGCTAACGCTGCGAAAGCTACGCCGACACTTTGCATATTTAATACAGAATACACAAGATGCTCCATGACTTTGTATCATAGCTTCAAGAGTCTAAAGCAATTTGAAGATGAAATTGTTATAGACCATTATTAATTTTCGTGACTAAACTAGCGGAATGCTTTATCGTTAACAGAAACAAAATCAAAGACTAACCGATGTGTACTTGGGAAAGTTCTGAAGAGAGACGTAATAATAATGTGTATTTAAAAAAGTCATCAAATCTAACGACGGAATTGATACTGATTAAAATGAGTATATCTGGCCATTTTAGGCAAAACATTCGCACGAAATTACCGACATCGAAGCCCAGTTTTGCGGACATTCCAGCTCTCATTAATATGTATTAGACAACTCGGGCCGACTTACTCTTTCATTGTCCGCACGCTTTGCCGACCAATCGAGCGCCTCGAGGATTTCGATTTGCCCCTTATCACTCGAGCACCCTATATCCATCTGCCGTTACATTTACGTTCTCGCTTTCTCTCTCTTTCTCTTTCGGTCTCTATCGTCGCTTTTGCACGAGGCAGCAGACTACTTCGCGCAATTTGCGTGGAGAAAAAGTTTGATTACTTTCCCAAGCGCGTACGAAGAAAGTGGGCTAGTGTTACGAGGGGGAAAATTCGATAAAAAGAAAAAAAATGAAGAAAAAGTGAGAATTTTTAGCTCGCTCGAGCCGTCATTCTTATCAAGAACAAGACATTCCATTTTCGTATAGCAATGTTAATAAATCGTACGGGGAAAAAATGGAAGTAAAAAATATTACTCATTCTTTAAATTTTAAGGTACAATCTTAGACGCATTTATAAAGTATACATGTATCATTATGTATATGTTATTATATAAAAATTAATTGATAGCGTTCAAAATCTATCCAATCAAATTAAATTTATTTATTTAATCAGGCTAGTAAAAAATAATAATAGCTTTGCAGAGCATTATCTTGAACACTGTACAGAGATCTATGTATAATTACATTTTATCGCTCTATCCTGACGACGCTTAAAATAAAAAGATATCGCTTCTCCGAAACCTTTCCCTTTTGACGAATTCCTCTCTTCCGATCGCTTTCCCACCCTTATTCTTGGTCGTCATTGTCGTGTCGCGTTTTATAAAAGAACCGCGCTCGATCGCATCCTCTCCATCTTCCTCTAACTTTATCCCTTGTTCCTCGTCCCGCTAATCCTGTACGTTTATCTGGCACGTCTAAAAAACTGGACGGATTAAACTATCGAAGATTCTCCCTGCGAATGTTTCGCCGTTTACTTTGCACATCAAATTTTTCTTCGAGATTTCCCTCTTTTCCTTCTCCTATTCTTCCTACAAATTAACTCCATTTAATTGCATTATGTTTTTTATATCTTATAGTCAGCTTCTACGCGTATCATTTTCAGATTTATTCACGGAATAATAATTTATAGAACATCATAAAAATGTTATTTTATTTTCCTCTCTTTCCTGTAATATCAGTTTGCCTAACTTATCTCGTCTCCCGCGAGATGTAATATTAGTAAACTTATTTGTAGTTTTATTGAAAATTTTGAAGAGACGACAATCGTAACGTGTATTCTGCGCACGCTCGCGCACGGAAGCGAATAACGACGGGAATCTAAGGTGGCACGTAAGGTCAATCCTGGCGAATGGCTTGAGCAATTTTCACTTCGCTCGGGTTATGCTCGTGCTCTACTTGTATTCCTTCTCCCTCATATGATACATACCGGCAAGCGTAACAAAGAGTGCAATCGAGAGAGAGAGAGAGAGAGAAAATGAGAGAAACAGTGAGAAAAGGGAGATAGCGAATGCGTAAAAGAGAAAGAGCGCGAAGGCGGTCGGCGATGAAAGAATTTACTGACTCGAGGAATCGCCCTGATTTTTCTCCCTTGCTAGATTGCCCCGGCCGCGCGCACCTTTTCAACGATTGACAAGGCCACCTTTGCTCTCATTCTGTTCTCGTCTTCTTCCCTTTTCATTCTGCCCCCTGTTTCCGAGCGCTCTCGATGCCCTCGTCTCTTCCTCTCTGCTCCAAAATTGGACGATACGAGAAAATTTGCCGTACCCATGCGCGTTTCCTCCCTCGTTTGCCGTTTCTATCCTCCGGTTTCGTTCTCGAAAGCGAGTCCTCGGACCGTCCAAAATTTCGAGGCGCGCGCACACAACCCGGCGATATTGTTTCACATTGTGCGATCCTCGCGCGCGCTCCTCCTCGGGGTGTAACTTATGAAAAGCGTCGCAATCCTCCCGCGCGTAAAACGTTTATTAACTCCCTGCGAAATGAACTCGAGAGACGCTTACTGGTCTTACGACGTACGTGCGTGTATACGGGCGTGTCCCGAAAGAATTCCACGATCGAGCTCCAGGGACGCGTCCCACGGTGAGAGCAAGGATGAAAGCGTGTTACATAAAACAGTAATATCGCGAAGTTAGAACAGCTAATTTAATTCCACTGCTCGGAAGTGAACTAAGGAAATGTCACGGGTTCAAAGCGCTCCTCAACGTGCATACGCCGCGCGGTGACATTGACTGATCCAGTTTCAAGATATATTAATATGTCCTTTAATAAAGTTGTCTTTCCATAGTAACGTCCTCCTTCTTTAGATTTTGACATCATAGAAAAGATTCAATGTATAACTCGAAATTTTGCAGTATTTGCAAATAAATATATTAAATATTTATATTTAATATAATTAAAAAAGGAATTATAATTCTGGATTTTAAAAAATATATATAATTTTATATACATAATAATTATAAAATCCACGATAAAAAAACATTATAAAAATTCGAAGGATTTTCGAATATAATTTCTAAAGATATAATATATGTATATCACGTAATTAAATTCCGAGTGCGCTTTAAAATGAACAGATTAATCTGTGCATTCGAGTAACAACAGTAGCCAGCTGAGATGGAGTCTGCGACCTTATGATACTGCTTCGGGAAAGTTTCGGAGCACCAATGACACACAATCGAGACAAAAGTTATTGGAGCAATTTGCCTTCCACGATCCAACCGAAGCCGAAAAATATTGCGAAAGAGGACACAAAATCGTCGTCGTCATTTGAACGCGAAATGTTGACGGGTTTCTAATGTATGTGTATCATTACGAGAATTTCTATCGAAATGTCGCAAATACGACTTTCGGTACTCTTTGAATTTTAAACGGCAAGCGATTCGCAGTCTTTGCACGCGATTGGTCGACGTTGTTTTATTGATCCCGTAATGCTGAAACCGGAAACCGATTGCATGGCAAGTTGTCTTTCCGATATTTATTTTATTTTTTTTTTTTATTCGCGTTTACCTCGAACGGCGAGCGAGATATTCCTATCTATTTATTTCTCCTATTTTAATCTCTCTTTCTTCTATTTCAATTTAATTTGAAGTTATTTGAGATATTTGAATAATTCAATTCAAACGATTAATTCGATATTAATGAAAAATATAAGTAGCGCTTACACAAAGTTTCAAAACCTGAACATTTAAATATCTATGTTTTTCTCAAAATACATTCTTTCTTCTCAAATTCTTTTAATATTATTCTATTTTAATCTCTTTAATTGCAATCATGTAATTATAATCTTCCTCACTATATTTGCAGAGATTAAGTTAAAATATATATATAATATTAAGATTTTACGAAATGAGGGGTCGAAATAAGCAGGAAAATTAATGTCATTTACATGCAAATTATCTGAGGTAATGGTGTGTTTGTTGACGTATGCATCGTGAGTGAGTTCATGCATAGTTTATAAAGTACTTCAACTATCACTTTATACGTAATTTAAGTAGACAAACAGCAACACTTACAACTTTATTGTACGTAAACTAGTACTTTAAATACTACACATCTAGATTGCCGGTGTATATATATATGCAAAGGCGTCTTACATTGACATTTTCCCTCGCATTCGTCCGACTTATTGCTTGACGTATCACTTGTAACGAAAAAAAAAAAAACACAAGAGTTTACGATCGTAAACGTAATCGAATCCGTAAATAAACATAAGTCAGCCTTTCGTCTCGTACGACTTAGCATGTTATTGCGCCGAGCCGTTCATTTTCGTCCGTCACAAAGGAAGCCGCGTTAGAGAAACAGCAAACGCGAACAGAAACGGAACAACTAGTACTAGTACGTTCGACCTATTTTGCATCGGAAAAGAACCTGTCGCGGGACGCGCGCGTACAGTTTCAATTCATCGCGATGAATAATCGACGTGTTTTCTATTCGACGTGCGTCACGATTCCACGTGGGAGAGGGACGAATTTTTTTTTCCAACGATTGACAGCACAAGCGGGGACGATATACACGATTGGTCGGTCGGCTTCGAGAGACGGCGCGGAGAATGTCGTAACGATGCCAGTCTGCGAGAATCTCTGACTACAATCGGCCTCCGATAGAGCGGAAGGGGGTGAAAGGGGGTAGGAAAAGGAACTGTATTACCAAGTGGACGTCGTCGACGACCCATCGTGTCCCCGGGGAGACACCCGGGAGTCCGCTCGGGATACAGGACGGTAATGGTGTCGCGGCTGTGCGAACGCGCCAAGAGCCTGGCATCGTGCCCAGACATACAAGGGGTCCTTCCTTCCTTCGTGACGAGCTTGTTAAATTTATCGAAAGCGCCAAATTATAGGAAGGAAGCGAATACCTTCTCTCCTTTCGAGCCTCTCTAGAGCTGTTATCGTTTCTCTCGTCTTGTCCCTCCTTCCCTATCCTGCGCGGGATCATTCTATAAGCTTCAGATCTAGCCGCGGTTTTGTGAAATGATAACCACGCAAACACATGTCGCTTTTTTTCGATAAGATAAGCCAAAAGTTAAAAAATCGTTCTAAAAATTATACACGAAATAAACGTCTTTTCTTCATTGCTGCTGCATACCTTGCTCACAATTTTTTGAAGTTTTGATATTTGTAATTAAAAGAATATTCTCACGTAGAGAAAAAAATATTAGCTTATTAGATATATTCCTATATTACACCTGAAATTTAATTATCATGTCTAAATTTTAGCTGTGGTAACTAATATTTTTAACTATAATTTAAAGAAGAATTTCCAGTTAAATTGTGGTTCAAAATATTTAGTATATTTGCCACAGCTTAAATTTAGATTCGATAATTAAACTTCAGATGTAACATATAGATGTTATTTTTTTCAACTGTGCTTCTATGGTAATAATTTAAAGATCGAGTAAAAGTGAACATGATTTCGTCCTACGAATTCTCTAACGCAACTACTTCGAATATGACAAAACCAAACTCGCGCGAGACTCATATCGAAGCGATATTCTCAGCTTCTTCGCGAATTATGATTATCGCCGTGCCAGCTGACGGCGGAAGTGTATGAAGTAGCCTCTTCGTCCGAGAACCATGAATGATCTGAAACTTCGGAGAAACTGTGCTCTCGTGGACGGCTTTCGAACGGGACGCTCATCGAATCCGAATCGCAACGATTATTGCGGTACCAGCTGACGACGACGAGATTCCAGAACTACTCGCGAACTTAACTCTGTCCCTCATCGTTCCCGCGAGAGATATAATAGCGCGATTTTAGGTTAAATCGTGCGCAAATCATTCTGCGCAAATCCTTGGCAATAATAACAAATGCTCCTGCGTCGAAAAGGATTGCAAAGCGAGGAGAAAATTTCCCGAGTTTCATGTTTCAGCGCAGTTTACTTGAAATAAAGTGTCGCCGTGTCCTGCCGTAATTCTCTAAAAATTTCCCACGCTTTCTTGAGAAAGAGGACAATACTATTGTTGTTTTGCAAGCATTGCAATTGTTTCAAGAATTAACAATGTGATTCACTTAATGTATAATCACTGGAAGTATAACTATAATAATGTTAAATTGTTACGAGATACTTTAGGTAAAATTAAATACAAACTACATTTACGAATTATGAAACAAAGAAATTAAATAAATCATTAGGCAGCTCTTTTAAGCAATGCCTCGTGCGTAAATGAAAAACATGTTTCCAATAAAAAAGTTGCCAACATTCTAAGTTCATAGTCGCTAATAATTTTCCATCACAAGGAAAAAATGTGATAAAAATACAAGTTTCCATCAAAAACTTTTTTCCTAAACGTTGCTTCTTATTCATTCATGCAACATATTTACAAATTATAAAGTAAAGTGCAATGTGAATATTTTTTTAAATATATTCGAAATTAAATAAATCATTAGGCAGCTCTTTTCAGCAATGCCTCGCGTGTGTAAATGAAAAATATATTTTTTCATTAAAATCGCCATATTATATAACTCATATAGTCGCTAATCATTTTCCGTCATAAGAAAAAAAGACGTAAAAAAATGTACGAGTTTCCATCAAAAACATTTTTTCTAAATATTTCTTAATCATTAACATATTTATAAATTGCGAAACAAGAAGCGAAATGTGAAAATATTACAAAAATTATTCGAAATTATATAAATCATTACGCGTAGCTCTTTTAAGCGCGATGCTTCGTGTAAATGAAAAACATTTTCCACCAAAGTTGCCATCATTATAGTTCATAGCCGCTAATAATTCTCTCCGTCACAAGAAAAAAAAATCGTCGAAGGAAATACGAGTTTCCACCGAAAATGCCGCGTCTCGTTTCTACTCCCACCCTTTGTTTCCCTCCTTCTCCGAATATAACGACGCATAAAAACGACGCGCTGCATATTCAAATTCCTAATTGCCCTTCGGCGAATAAATTTCGGTGGCGTCGCGAGGCCGCAGGCGACGCGCATAAGCCACTGCGCCCGTGTGCGTCCCCGTCTCGTTTCTAGTGATTTATAATTATAATTACAAGTAGCGAGCTCGGCTCGTCCATCAATTTCGGCGGGCGGCGCGCGGCCGCGTATTTTTAATGCGGATGGCCTCGTTTCAGGTAGCTGCACGCGCTCACGGACTCGTATATCACCGACGGTTTTGTGCAAGCTGTTACAGAACTGTGCGCGAAATAAAATTTTTTTCTCCCTCCTTCCCTACGGAATCGCAGCGTTTCCTACTCGTGTAATCCCTGTAGAGCGTTCGGTCAGAATTGCGCGGCACTTTTAACGGGCATTTTTACGTCGCCTCTAATCGAATATTCCGCCCCCGTATATACTACTGGTGAAAATATATAATTTCGATGTGACGACAACAAGTTGAGAAGATTAAGAATATGTATCACAAGAAGCACATATTTAATAGGTATTTTTTTACTTCTCATCGACATATATTATTCCATATATATTATTAGGCGTCCGCAGGATTTTTTTCCAGGGAAGGGCACGATTCAAATTTTTTTTGTTTCTTATTATTCTTTGTTAATTTATAAAATTCTAATTATTCAATTAAATATAAATATTATATTAAATCTAACAAAATGTATATTTAACTTAAATATACTAATATACACTCAATCAAAAAAATAGTAATTTAGTCAAATTCAATTTTTGTTATTTTAGTATTTTTATAATATTAAATAAAATTGCAAATAAATTTCAATGTTTATTTCACAAGGAGAGTAAATGCTTAATTTTTTAATTGATTTTAAAGGAAGAGGGAAAGGCAAATGCGGACGCCCATGATTAGTGGTATGAAAATATAGTTTCAACATGACAAGTTAAAAAGATTAAGAATGCGACATGACAGGAAGCTAAGTAGGTTGAACACGGACCCACCAAATCTGGCCGGATTATTTGAAGCATCGTCGTTGTATCACGAGACCAAAAATCCATTCCGGCGCAGCCAAATATATCGAGTGTTTATCCTGCGCTTACCTTGCTTCAACGATTGAATCACATCGTATATACACGCGCACACACGTATATGTCACTCGATGAATACGCGATACACATACGGATTTTTAATAATAACGAAAGCGCAAAAAGACTGTCATAAAATACTCACATTTTGGCGAAACACTACTAACTTGACTTGTGCGTACGACAAGGAGCAAGCGGCGATCGTGGAATTTTGTCGACGCATTTTCACTAACAAATTTAATCACCACGCACTATTTTATGCACAATCGTGTCCATGGCGTTATCGCGCGCGAATACTATACAAATACGGACACTTTTACGTTGTTTAACCCTTAGTCCCGACGGTTCTTTTCGGCACCTTTAATCCCGACTCATGGGTCGTTTGCGTCTTTGCGTTATTTGAATCAGTAAAAACGCTTTAAAAAATCTGAAGAAATTCATGGAGCTTCTCGCAACCTTCAACTTGAAGTCCCAATCATAATATTTCGATAAAAATTATTTTTTTATATAGTTTGTTATTAAGAAATGGAGGTACCTAAGGAAAAATCACTTGTTCACTTAAAATATCATAACTTTAAGCCAAATGAAGATATCGACAAAAATAAAAAAAGAAATTAAAGGTGAGGAACACCTTTCGTTTTGGTCGCAAACGACTCATGAGTCGGGACTAAGGGTTAAGGTAGCGAAATCACTGAAAAACGCGGCACTGCCAAGAGTCTTCGTCCCCGTGCGCGAAGCCATGGCGATACTCGTGTAGCCCCCGGGGATGAAAGGGTCACGTGACTCGCGCGCGGGAAGCGCCGCGTTGCTACTATCGCGGTCTAGTTTAACGAAAAATAATATTTAATAAAATCAAATTTAGTCGAAAGATTTGGTCAAGTTAACAAATATCTTTTTTAGTGTACATACTTGACAATTTTGCGTTCTTTCAAGCAATGAATTCGGCATCAGTTAATAATTTTTATCTTCTCCGAATGCCAAAATGTGAGCTAACAATTGTTTCGCGTCACTTTTCGTTAAACTAGACGCTTTTCGTGTGAAATTAAACATTCTCTGCATGAAAACAGATTTTCCGCGTGCGAAACCAGACGCTTTTTGCGCGGGAACAGAGGCTCTTCGCAGTGCTGCAATTTTCGGTGATTTTCGTTACCTTAAACGACGTGAAAGCGCCCGTAATATTCGCGCGCGATAACGCTTTGAAAACGATTATGCATAAAATAGTGCGTCGCGATTTTTGCTCGTAGATACGTCCAATTTCCGTAAATCGCCACTTCCGTATTTCTTGTCGTGCGCGCAGTAAAATTGTAAAAATTATTAAAATTATATTTAGCTTAACGTGAAGTGCCGGAATAACATAAAACACAATAAGATAGTCTTTTTCGCGTCAATTTTTCGTTATCATTAAATATCTTCGTATATTTCATGCGTATATTGAGTGTATGTGTGATGTAATTCAACTATTGCAGCAAGCTGTACTCGAGGAAGATGCACTTGATGCACCTGAGGACGACGACATGCATTTTTGCGGTCCAGAGATTCAACGAGAAAGTTTGCAGTAATCCTGCCAAAGTACGTGTTCAATCTTTTTGTTATATAATAACGTAAAATTATATTTTAACCTGTAACATACACACAGAAGCATATGAAACTGACCATTAAAAATGCAGTGCAATTCTGAGCAAACGCTCTACAGGGATCTACAGAATGCAATGCGTATTTTTACGTTGCAACTTTTATCGTGTAATTAAAAAGCACACTGCCGAATTTCACGCGCGAGAATCACGCAACATTTTCGTCGAGATTTAACCGTAGTCACTATCAGCTCGTGAAACGAATTAAATCTTTTTAACTCTATTGCCTTTTTTAAAATTAATTATAAAAATTTTATATTTATAGCTACAATTATAATATAGAAAAAACTAGCAAAATCTCGGTTAACAACAATAGATTAATTAAATCTCAACAATCTCTCCATTCAGAGATCCTCTCTATTATCTCAAATTTTTGTTTAACATCTCACAGAATTCGCTGTAATATAATTAAAGGTGATTTAGCTTAGTTAGTCATCTTCGATAATAACTATTGAACGAACAGAATCCTTGTCGTTCTTCGAAAGAAGAAACGGAGATTAACGCTTTAGCTAACAACGAGAGAGGCTTCCAGCCGCCATTGTCTGCTCGTTAAGAAGGCGACACATGGCGCAGATTAATTATGAGCGATTGCTTCGGGATTAAACGATCTCCTGACCGGGACCGGGGAATTCGCCGCGGAGATTTGTCGCATACCGACCGGAAATGCTGATGTAACGAGACGAACGGCGCTTAATACCAATCCTGGTTGCTCGATCCTAATGAAATTCACGGCATCGTAAACGCGTCGATGCTGTAGAGAGAGAATTGCCTAATAAGCGCTATTCGTGACAAATTGCCAGCTCGTGATGTAATGGTATTTTGAGACGGCGCAACTCGACCATGATAGACGCAGAGAGAGAGAGAGAGAGAGAGAGAGAGAGAGAGAGAGAGAGAGAAGCTTCATGGATAGGTCGTAACCTGGTGCGAATAACAGATTGTTGTGTTACATTCATCACAGCATCAACATATATCAGTGACTGGAATGACAATAATTGATTTCGCCGACACCCTCTTTCTCTTGCCTTCCCTATTCTTCTCTCCCTATTGTTTCCCTTCTTGCTCTATCCCTCTTTTCCAATTTACTATAGCTTAGTCTGATTGGCTCATTCATTTACTTATCTAAGCATTTTGTTAATACTCAATAAATAACGTTAATAATTTATGTGGAAAATTATTTGAGATATTTTCTCTCATTAATAGATGAAATAATATATAGCTAAAAATTGGAGTACATTTATTCTATTGATTCCATGTCATGCAAAAGATTTCAAGTCAAAATTTCCAGCGAGAATCGCATGTTATTTATTGAATATTAACAATAAGCAATTGAAATTCGCTTGAACTCTCGATTTGAGCAATTCTCACAAGACATGGAATCAATAAAATAAATATAATCGAAGTTTTATCTATTATTAAAAGAAAATATCTTAAATTATTAGAATACTAAATGAATTTTTCCTTCATATATTGACTTATGCAATTATTATTTTAGAAATAAAAAAATTTAAGGTATATTTATTCTATGAATCCATATCATGCAAGAAATTTCGAATCGAGATCTTAAATGAGAATTGCTTATTGTTAATATTCAATAAATAACATGTACAACATAACGTTGTTATTTATTAAATGTTAACAATAAGCAATTCTCATTTAAAATCTCGATTTAAAAATCTCTTGCAAGACATGAAAAATCAAGAAAAAACAAATATATATAAATAAATATTATCTTAAATTATTTCTAAAATAAATATCGCATAAGTTAATATATGAAAAAAAAATCTGTCTAATATTCTTTCGCTTATAACTGACAGTAATCCACTTTAAAAGGTATATTCTGATATTTGCAAACTGCTCGTTAATTCAAAGTCACGTGAGCGATTCTGCAGAACGGTACGGAGATTCTCGCACATCTCACGTTTTATTTCAAGTCTCTCGCGTTGTTACTCATATTACGAAGTTAATAAATTACATATCTCTTTCTTCCTCCGCATCTCCTCTCGTTTCGGCTCGTTGGTACTTTTCCCGTGTTTCTCTCTTCATCTTTCACGCTTCTACGACGGTTCTATCCTACGACGGTTTTCTCCTTCTTCCGCGTATTCTCCTCTCGGCTCCCATCACGCCCAACGCAGACTCCAATCCCCCTATCTCGTTTACTCATCCCGCGGCATCTTCGCGCAAGCAACCACTCGCGCCTCAGTCGGCCCGGTAATTTCATGCTCGAACTGACGGGGTCGATGGAAGGTACCAGTCAGAGAGATCCTCACCCGGGGCGACGGCCCGTCATCTTTCATCATCTTCACTTCCGAGCAACACCTGCCGCCTTGCAGCCGCTAGCGCCGATTTCGCCGAGAAATTGTTGGCGTCGCGAGAAGTTCGGAGAAAGACAAGCCGGTGCACAGTGGTGAACACATAGACGTTATAGTAATCCGATCTAACTCTTATCAATCTGAAATTCTCTCTTCCTCTTTCTCTCTCTCTCTCTCTCTCTCTCGACAAAACGCAGCAGATATACTGCTCACTCGCGAAGATCCTGCCGGATCAGGATTGCCCAATCGCCGAGATACCGCTGCTATTGACCCGGGAATACCCGGGAGAAACTCCTAGACACACCTCGTTAAACGGATAACAGAATTGTCTATTTTTGTCGGCATTAATGCGCCTTGGGAGATATAACTCGAGACCTGCAAACTGCTCTTAAACTCGAAGTCACGTGAGCGATTCCGTGGGACGGTTCGAAGATCAAAGAGCAAGGAAGTAGCTAGAGAGGAACGATTCTCCCGCGGGAGAAGCTGCCGCGTACGCAATACAGTATATTCACAGGATATTCTTGATACATGAATACAACAACGATGTTATACACGCTTAATCAGATTTACAATGCAGAAATGCGATCACCTTCTAGAAGTCTTTTATATTTCAGAACAATTTGGTAACACAGAAAAAATTGATATAAAAACTCATAATTATTTGGAATATAATTAGTCGAGAAAGATCTTTATTGCTTTCTTATAATTTTGAAAATTATTTAACACATTATTAACATTTTTTTTCCTTTGTAGAATATATAAGTTTTTAATTTAGAATTATATCGCCAAAAACATGTTTTTAATATTTAAACGCCAATATTAATAATTTAAGTTACATAATTCTTGCGCAATAAAATGCCAAAACATTTTGATAATAATTAATTTTAAATTCTGACGTAACTAAATGTACGTCACAATAATAACTGCTCTCTATAACTTTAGTAAGTCTGATAAAATCGTAATATATCTAAATATATCAGTCGTAGCATTGGTTCACAAGGAAGTAAATACAAATAACTCTTTCAATAATTAAATAAAACCGTATACTCAATAATTAAAACTTTACCAATAATATTCTTATAAAAGATCAATTAAAATTTCTTATACATTAACTATCTGTCCGCAACACAATTTATTTATCGCAATGACTTTTCAGGAATCTTACAATTTTTGAAAATAGATATTCTAATAAAAACCTAGACAAAATAAATTTAATTTTGAAGTGTGATGTATTGCGCTATATAAATATACGTCAGTTTGATATCCGCGTTATCGTTTGCCCGCAAAGTTGTCGAAAACCATTTAGATCGGTCGAGGCATCCGGAAGTCGAATAACTCGGTCAGCCCTATGAGAAAGTTTCTCCAAGTTACGACGCGAGATGCGTTTTTAATCCGGATCAGATCGGCGGACAAGCGAAGGACGTTCGTAATAAAAGATGACCGATAACTCACGAATATGATGACTATAAGATCGGCGACAGACGGCGATCAAAAATATAGGCGTCTTATTGGAGATTAATCTCGTACCATCCCGAAGCCGCGATATTGGCGGGAAAGTCCCAGACATACGGTCGCGATATATATTGACGCAATCGATAAGGATACGCGTTTTTCCCGAATAAGGGGAATCGTCATTACAGAATGGTCGCGATGCTATGAGAGTTCTATTTTACGCGCGTAATACGTCAAGGCACGTTCGTGATCCGAACAGTAGCTCGGTCCCGTTCTTTTCCGGCTCTCATTCCACTTCCGGACCAATACCTTAAAAGCGCCACCTATTCCTACCGCGTAACCGTGGCTTTTGAGAAGAGAGCTCGCCCGGTTCTTCCGGAACCTCGCCACCACCCACTCGCTATCAGATTCGAAACCCAACGCGAGATAATCCTTCTCTTACATCTGGCTCGGAGATCTTCCCCCTTCTTCGTCCTTTCTCGTCCTTTCTGACCTCATCGCCGAGTGTGAATCGAGACATTCTGCGCTATCATCCCCGGCTTACGATGTGAGAGAAGGAAAAGGCTCAGTCCTTTTTCTCTCCCTCTTCCGTCCGTACGGATATGTATCACGCAATTTTTTTGCTCGCCATTCTATGAACGCTCAATATACACTTGCTTTTGAACCTCTCTTCCTTTCATCTTTCTCAAACTTTCGCAAAAACGTCTGGAAACATATTGTTACGCACGCGGCTTGAACTTAATGCTCTGTCACGATATGTTTTATTATATCAGGTCATATAGCAACATAGCGGTATCGATTTTATTATACAATGATAAGCTAACAAGATATTAACATCACATTAGACAAGTTTTTGTATAAATTAAAATAACCGAGACAAATAATAAAAAACTAAATTTTGATCTTCTCGTTTATTAAAAAATTACAGTAAAAATATTTTTATTTTACACAAGTTTTATCAGATTAACTAAATTAAGTCAAAGATCCATATAAAAAAAGAGAGAAAGATGGAATTTGTTTTAAGAGATTTCTTTTTATAAAAAAATATATATATATATTTTTGTACACTTGTATGGTCAAATGTGATGTATAATATCAAACTAATTTTCAGACATATCAAACATTGATTATAGAGAATAGTAAATAAAGAAAAATGATGTTAAAAATAAATGATACTTTAATACTTTTATAAATTATCTCTAGACTTTATACATTGTCTTTTACTTTCGTCGCGCTAAAACCTTTGTAAGGAACGTGATGTCCCATGCGAATCCAAAGATGCGTTACTACCTCTCTCAGAAAGTAATTGCGTAATTAAGTATCGTTCGCCCAACTTCATAATTATATACGACGTAACGAAATATAGCGTTCCTCTCAATAGAAGCGGGGCCCGTTAAAAATGGAAAAGAGAAAAAAGAGACCCAGACGAGAGGCGGTATGTGACGGCGGAATGGATTCAATTAATTCTCGCAAAGTGTCGCGATGTCGTATTAAAATGAAATTCCGCTTTATATCGTATCAACGCGCGCATTTCTCCTGCCTCGTTGAGATTATCGCGTCGTCCGGTTAAAGCTTTAAAGCCTTCGCAGCGTCGACCGAGCCAGGAGCGAATAAATTTATCATGACCCAGTGATCGATGTAGAAATAAATAATCTTTCGTGGCTATGCTTTAGTATCAGCATTACATACTTCTTCCGAATGAACAGAGTTTCGCGTTCTTTTAAATCAATTCTTTCAATTTTACGACGAGAGTTCGCGCACATTTCTTGTACGCTATCGATAACTGAATTATATATTTTCCAATTATTACTTTCAGTTCTATTTTCACGTAATCGCACGATCGCTCCTTTCGAAAATTTGACACCTATCTTGATTTGACACCGTACTTAATTTCTCGTATTTGCGTGACTTACGTATGTAAAGTAAGTATGCCGTAGGATCAATGATTCAGCCACTCACCTGCAACAAAGAAAATTGAAAGAATTACGATTAGTTATCAAATAATCGTACAATAATATTAATAAATAGTAATTTATTGTTTAAATTGTGTTTATAATTAATTTAATAATATAGTAAATAATCACTTAAATAAACAACTAGAATTGTTATAAAGAAGAAATTAACTGAGTGTCCCAAAGAGTCAATTACGCGAATACGTCTCTATCGACTCATTGAGAATGAAACGTGCTCAATAAATTGGACGTAAAAAAAAGTTCAATACGATACCGAGAATAACGTAAGAAATCGCACTTTGTCGTTCATGAATACACACTTACGCATAACAATAGCGAAAGCTCGGGCTTCCCTTCGCGCTTTAAGATACTTGCAGTTGCTCTCGTCGAGGGAACGACGAGAGAATGTTGCGAACGATAAATCATTCGAAAGTTCCGTATCCACCCTTGTGAAGCGGCATCGTTTGCCGACGCGAAATAACGAGTGCCTTTCATTGGCCGCAAGCGCTACGAAAAAGGTAACGACAATTTTTCACCGTTAGTAACACCTGTGCGCTAAATGAATACGAATTGATTCGAAGCCGTCTTCCGATTCGGCCAGCTTTATTTTCATCTATTACGAACGATTCCATTCCTCTCTATGCCGTCGCGCTGTCCTTAATGCTTAAGTGGTCGCATTGGTTTTCGCGAATTTAGTGTCCGTGATGTTTATTTGGAACGTTCTTTTATATAAATGGAAGTGTCTAAATATATAAAACTGAGAAATAGTTATTTAAAGTGACTTTTATAAAGAATGTTTTATTTTTCCATAAGAATAATTTAAAACAAGTAAGATAAACCTTCAAACGGGCTTATATAAAGATGAATTATTAATAGTTTTATTATATATATATATAAACATATATAAATAAATTTTTAGAAACATATATAAAAAATATATACACATATATTTATAATAAAAAGCACATAACATAGGTTAAATATTTTTTCACTGAATTTTATAATTTTATAAAGACATATAAGACGGCGCAATTTTTTAAATTATACACCATTCTTAGAATATATAATCGGTCTTTCGTTCTCAATATTTGCAAAGTAGCTCTTATTAATTTTGAACACTATATTCTTTTCGATATCTAGTTGCCGTCGATCCGCATAACATTAAATTATTCGCGTTGAGTTTGAATATCGCGTGTATAACATAATGTATGAAAATTGCTTGAGAATTGCGAAACGTCCTCTCGTACTTCCCGAAAGATACTCGTCGCGTAAACTTTTATCGCCGAAGTAAAACACAACGCGCGAAGAACTGTATCACGATTTTCTTTCCTCGGGCAATTTTCAAATTACTCGAAAGAGTGTGACTTCCATCTCATAATTCGCTGCGGAATATGTTCATGTTCGCGCCGAGATGGGAACGCAGGGCATCTGACTCATCCTTTCGGGGATAAAATTTCGAGGATACCTTTTAGGATAGCGATCGTCTCCGCGCGCTTTATATGGAACGGACTTTTTTTATCAGAAACATCAGCCAACGAAAGGTATCGAGTCAGCGAGTTTGCCGTCCGTTTCTCGCTCCCACTGAGCCGCAACGCACCGTCCTGCGAGAGATCGCAGACGAAAGAAGGGTTGCAGGTTCCGAACACGGCGGACAATTGTCTCCCTTTATCCGGAGGTCGTCCCTTTATGTCCGTCGTAAACGTTAGACGAGTCGAGCGTGCTACTTCCTACCCTCGTTCTAATAGAAAGAAAGGTCCAAAGAGGAGGAAGGATCCGTGATCCCCGATCATTACAACGCACCGTGACTTTTATAATTTGAAAAAGTCACGGCTCTCTATGCCGCGTATTCTATGTCATCGAGTTTACTTTTACGATGATAAAATCGAGCTCGCGAGATGAACTATGGTACCATAAAAGCGCTGTTCGCATACATCGCCGGAAAACATAAAACGTGTAGCCATTCGCAACATTGGTTTCATTGTAATGCACGCTGTGTTTGGAAACCATTAAAATTGTTCGCCTTGCTTTAGAATAGTGTTTGATAAAGCCAAAATGGATTTATTCTTTAAAGTATATTTCTTTTTATAGAAAACTATTTTTGAGATACTTTATATATATTTTTTCTATAATATTTTCTCTATAGGTACAATACAATGTATATCTAAAATATAAAAAATATAGTTAAAATATAAATATATAGTTTATTATTATTATTAACCAAATATAAAATTCGACACATCCAATAATAATTTTTTGAAATAGTAATTTGAACGTTGTTATAATTTAGATTTTATATTTGTATGTTACAGAGACAATATAGCTTGATATCAACTACTCTAATGTTTGTGTAACGGTATCAGTGAGTGATGAACTTTTATTTAATTTTAAGGTAACGAATTTTTAGATTGTAGTTGTAGAATATAGATTGTAGATTGTAGATAGTAGATAGATTCGTTGCCTTAAAATGAATGGATTAAAATTAATTAAATCAAACTTACAATTAGATTAAACTTTTGATGCCTTTAATATACATAATTAAAGTATATTACACATACAAGTGTAAATTAAAGTATTAATTAAAGAAAAATATAAAGAATTTCAATTTAGATTTTACATATTTTATTTAAAAAACGCGCTTGTGATTTTATTACTTGTACATAGTAATAACTACGTTATATATAAAAATAACTTATTCTTTTAACAAACTTAATTATCGGAAACTAGTTAATTATCCTAATAACTACGTTATATATAAAAATAACTTATTCTTTTAACAAACTTAATTATCGGAAACTAGTTAATTATCCTAATTTTTTCATCCCCATTCGTGTATAATCCATCTATGTAGTGTGACGTATGATAATAGTTTACTTTGATTGATGTAAATCCAAGTTATCGATCAATTAAATAATGTATATAATATACGAATGTTTTTAATGAATTTTATTTTATTATAAATTTTCTTATAAGTAATATTATATATTATTATTATTATTATTATTATTATTATTATAAAAATATCAATAAAACCATTTAGATCGATGACTCGGCGTTATGTTAGTTAAAGCAAAATTAATTCAACGATATATGACAAACAATCGTGATTTCTTACGATCGGGCGTAAAATTACGCTCATACACCGGCAATGATAATTAGCCAGAAACGAAAGGAATTTCTTTCCTTCATTAAGACCTCCGATAGAGGTCAATGTTACCTCTTATTAGATGTAGCCAGGATGATTGTGGCCAATAAAGGTAGGTCCACTGGCCCAAAAAATTACTGATTTAATGGTGTAAATAATGTTAATATATAAAATACGGATGTTATATAAATAACGTAAACGCGATATATTCGATCTCAGATATATTTAACATTAAAATACGTGGATAAATATAGGCGTATCCTTCGATTGTATATGTGTGTGTGCATTATCTAATAGATATATAAATGAAAAATATATTTAATAATTATCTTTACCTGTGGAAAATCGAATTCGCCATTTCAAAATAATAGATCCCGTCTCTTTCTCGGTATGATTTTTATATATTTTTTATCATACAATATACATATAATAAATAAAGTCAAAATCATAAAACAAAACAAAAATTATACGTCCGTTTAATTATAAAATTTAAGTTACATATAATAAAAATTCTTAATTTTTGCGCACATTAATATGTTGTTAGCACTTTGAAATTTCTATTACTTACATGAAAAAGAATTTCAAAGAGACAGAGATATCATCAGATTCATCTGTAGCTATCTCATTTTCTTCTTCACTGATTATTACATTCGAGAGAGAGAGAGAGAGAGAAAGAGAGGGGCCACACATAAGGAATCTCACATATACGTCCGCGAGTAAGAGCCCATAAATCATCGTGACACGCGCATAAACGTTTCTTACCGTCCACGCTCGAGAAACGTAATAATTTGGAAACTAATGGCCAGTGGATTGCTCGGACCATCGGGCGGATGTATGCGCGTAGAATCACTATGGTAGATTTTCATCCCCAAAGCGCAAAGGATATACCGAGAAAGGGACGGGGATCCATCAATCTGGGACGGCGCACTGCGAATTTGGTTGTCATCCACGGGTAAAGATGACTGATGGGGATCAGTCAGAGACGCGCTAATGACACGGACTTGCCGCTCGCTGACTGCAAAACATCCACGATAATGGATATCGCGTTACCAGCATTCGGACATTCAACTGATTATGAAAGTGAAATGTTTTTGGCAAAGCCGTAAAACTCTTACTGAGTTTCTCCAAGATTGTCTTAAACCCAACAAATATTTTAATTGTGACGAAACATATTCCATGTATGTTAATATAATTGCATTGTTTCAAGGAAAATAATAAAAACTCATAAGCAATTAAATTCAAATTATCTTGAAAAAATGTATATAAGATTAGAATAAAATTATCAATATTATTAATAATGGCGCGATAATAATATTTCCACCAATATTAATTTTTTCTATTCAATAAAATAATTTTGTTATTCCTTTTTTCTCTTATGCTTTTATACTTGAGTTTTATTTCTAGTTTTCAATAAATTTTTTATATAATAAAATAAATTTTTGAGATACCCATAATAATGACATACCGTATAATATAATTAATGAGGAAAGCGATAGTGTGCATAATATATAAATAGTATCATTGAGGCTGGAAAATTCGACGAATAATGTATTCTATAGTATTGGCATTATTATTAATAGATGGAACATATTCATTGCATGCATATTAACATATTCACAGCAGATTTCGTTATATAATTTAATTTTGAAATAATAGTAGAGAAATGTGTATAACAAAAACATAAAATATAATTAATACAATATCGATTATTATTAATTTACATAATAGTAATTATGAAGTACATCTCATATATCCTATACATAAACAATAGCATTTGTTTTGTCGAGCCCTTCGGTCGAGCAATCGGTAAAAGTAAGTCAGAATTGTGATTGCTTTTCGACAAGGGGGTTACGAGCAAAAAATCAACCTCGGCAGAAATTATCGGGCCATCGAGAGTACATCCGCGAGACCATGACGTCGGCCGAGTTTCGGAGACACAGAGGGGAAACGAGCAAAAGCAAAGACTCCCCGTAAGAGTCCATTAGGACGGGAATTCCGATAAAGGTACGCGCGCTCAAAGGGCCCTCCTCGGGTTAGGCAAACTTCCCGGGATGGCAGACGATCAAAGTCGAGCGAAGCCAGGCAAAACAGCTATTGTTTCCTGATAACGCGATCAAAGAGCGATCCGCAGCGCGACTTGTTCCTTCTTGGCGAGGTATAGGGCATCTTTCGTGAACCGTTCCTTCCAACCCGCGTGCTGGAAAACCCGCAAAAACGAACTCTACAGCGACGGCTTTGATACCGTCACCTGTGTAATGATGATTCTGATACTTCTATGTGCTATCATATGTTGCTATATGTAGCAAACTTTTACGGGTTACGAGGTCGTCCAAGATAACATTTCAGACGAAATATCAATCTTTTCTGGTATATCGATTTGTAACACTATATTACCGCCAGATGCAGTTAATAACGAGGGTATTATATTTTTAAATAGTAGCATGGCTTCTTGTCCTTTTAAAGAAACAGAAAAGCACTAAACATTTTCCAATAACAGAATATTCTGTGCAAAAATATAAAAATGTAAATCCAATAATGCCATAAACACTGAATAATCATATATTCTCCTACATATAATAAATACCTAAGAAAATAGCGATAACAATCTTGATTTTTACGGGATATACCAATACTTTCTCGTCGGGTATCGATTTGTAAAGCCACCGCCAACGTTCTGTCTACTTTGCACATTCATGAAGCACTGTGCTATCAAAGACCGTCAAGATCGCTTTCCCAAGAGGAATCGAAGCGAAGCGGTATCTATGTGTTTGCGGTAACCCCGAAGCACGATCGATCGATCACCGCCGAGGGCTCGCGACGACACGGTGACCCGAGGATCGACGTCGCCGGTGACGATCCGCGCTGACGTGATCGTACACGTGTATCGCCACCAACGGCTGTCCCTAAGTCGCGCTGCCGTTTTGATTAATTGCACTTCAATAAGCGCCTGTCTTCGCAGCCCGCATCCTTCCGATCCGTCGAGGTTAGGCGATCAGGTTTGCACGTCCAGCTGTCGTCTCATGGTGATTACGCGATATACGAAGACACGATCCCGTAACATGATTAGCATATGCAAGTACTTGAATTTTGAAACTAGAACGCGCTCGACATGTTTGAGAAAGTTTAATATTGAAATATAGTCCTCTCAATATTTCAAAAAACATATATTATGTATTAATTATAAGTATACATTTTATTTTTTTTTTTTATTTATAAAACCGAGTTTTGAGAATTAAATTATTTACAATATAATTTTTTAAAAAAGCATAATTAAATAAGAAATAAAGAATACGTTGATATAAAATTAAGATTAATAGAGATACAGCCAAAAATTTTAACTTAATATATTTTAATTAAAAAATTATCCTATATTCTTTTAATTTTGTAAGCATTATCTTTATTTCCATATTTAACACATGAACTTGTAAACTCGCATATTGAAAATTAAAATTGGATAAGCAAAAGTTTGACATAGAACGTTCGTGTTAGCGAACAATTCGACGGATATATACTAATAGCGTTACGTCAAATCGCTTTTCGGATCGATCACGAATCTTTCAAAAGCCGCACCTCAACACGACCGCTCCTAGATTTCATTTATCTTCCTGCTCGGTTCGTTCCGCGCGTGTACGCACGCGAACGGATTTATCCTGAAGAAATCGATGCTATAAATCTGAACTATAAAAGTTATCGTGTGCAATTAAAAAAAAAATATTTATTGATGAAAGACAAAACTTGTTCACGCTAATAAGTTTATATTCTTAATGGCTTTCGTTTTTTTCATTATTTTAACAGATCTCATATACTTGACATTATTCTTTTTTTCTAAAATGTAACATTTTTTTCAAATTTCCGATATTATATATTTATGACAAACCAATTGCAGTTTTTTTTACACTTTACCAATTTTACGCCGATAAACCTTTACGAATTGAAAAGCTATATTTCGTAAGTAAAGCAACGCTATCTTTCACGTCACTTCTATTAACCGCTAACGGAAACCATGACGAAAAAACGGAAAATGCGTCGCAAGAGACATTTCCTCGATTTCTCGAGGAAGTAATAGAAGTCAATAAAAGAGAGGAAGTAAGAGAGAAAGTTATTTCGAAAAGCTCGCTGAAGAATGGTAAGCAAAGTGCCAGGTGAAGGTTCGTAATGAAAAAGTCACTTCTTTCTGTTGGTTTGAGCGGCATTAAAAATGCAATCTTTTTCCGACATTTCTCTGAATGCGCCATTTAATACATCAACCTACTTTAACAAAAATGTAAAAGTGAATAAGAAAAATATGTCATATACTTTTACAAAGCATGAGAGAGAAATAATATAAACATGCTTTTTATCACTCAACTAAATCTTCGAATATAGAAACATGATGTTCTATACAATGCTTATTTGTCATTTTTAATTCTATTAATCAAGAAGTTTCATCATATATTTTTTTATATTAAGAAAAGAAAAATTCTAGAAGCATTTGATGGTAGGTCTCTTACTGTCCTTCGATGGCATCAACTTGCTAGAGAAACGAGACAAGCTCGTCGAAATTGCAATCGGGCTTAGAACACTACGAGGCAGTCAGCAAAAACAAAGGCATTTCAGTACTGAAGAGAAGCAAAAAACGAAAGAAAGATAAACAGCAACAGAGACAGAGATAGAAGGAAAGAGGAAACGTTACAAAGAGAGACAGAGAATATAGAGAAGGGCTTGTCAGAAGGGCTTGCTGGCTTTAGAAATGAAAGCCGGTGACAAGGGATGCCGGTACTAGTGATGGTGGTGGTCCTGGCCGGAGGATACCAGAATTGGCGAACGAATGTGCAGATAAATGGACACAAAAATTCGGACAAAGCAAACCAGATACCGCGTACCGCAAATGCCGCGAGCTCTTCCCATCGGGCCTTTTCCGACGCACTGAACCATCTCCAATTTTTTATCAGGGAAACCAAAGGCAGAATCTCTCGAAACGCACATCTCACTTATCGTTGAATATCAATGTAAGACTGTGACATATATTAAGAAGACGAGAAACAGAAAGAGCAAGAAAAAGATCATATACAAGTATTTCTACTCTTTGTATAATTATCTCCTGATTATTCTTACACAGTAATTAAAAGCCCCCTATATATAAATCTGCTGACCAAAGCGAGAAGCAATCAGCAACGATAGATAGCCATTCGCGAAACTGGCTGATACGGTTACAGAAAACGCATAAAACAATTTCGCGGAGCAGATCGCATAAAGTCTTGCCGAACTGCTATAAATTTCTTTCTTGGTGCGCGCCACGCGTGCAATGCTCTTCCAACTTTCAACCGTTTCCACTAAAACCTTCAAGTTCCCTCGAGTATCGTGAGCTTCTTCGCGATGCTCTCTCCGAAGATCGATCCTTGGGAATATTCAAACAAAAATTATTTTCCACTGTATTACTGTAATTACCGTTAGAGAAATGAATTTAAGTATCTATGGTATTCTCTCTATATAATCGCATCATCTAACTATTTAGCCAATTTATCTTTTAACTAAGAGACCGATTGAGATATTCTCGAAGAAATCCTCTCATAATACTTCCATAAAATTCGCAATAATAATAATTGTTTTCCCTAACAAATTTCGAGCAGAAACGTCTTTTTAAGAAATATTTCGTTACAAAAATTTTTTTTAATTTAAAAGTTTAAAATTAATTAAAGGATTAAGCCGTCATATCTATGTTTTAAAAGCTTAATGTTGATCAAAATGTCAGTCATTTTATTCTATTTTTTGTTGTCTTATTATTGAAAAGATGTGTTTTTGACTTGTAATGTTCTTTGTGTCCTCTAACTAGTAGTTTAAAAAATAATAAAATATTTGAAAAACGAATTAATCTCCTCAATTTCAGGAAAACATAGTTGACATAGCAAAGGAAAGAAATATCTAGCATCCAAACTTTCACGAAAGCAATTTCGCTTATTTACACTACAGCGTAGCACAGCAAATATGAAGTTTTGCGCGTGAAATTATTGGCGCAGGCGAAAGAAATTCTAGTGCGAATTTTGACCCTATAAATTTCGAGAAAAGCTCAGATCGCACGCGCGCGCGATAAATCCCGAATTTCCCTTCTGCATCCGAGGGAAACGTAAACTGGGTCTTCGCGCCGAAGTTTCGCGGTAAACACATTTGTATGGGATCGTTTAGTAGTCGCGTTATCGTTCGTAAGCCAAATAAGAATTGCTAAAGCGAAGCCAATTTTTTCCAACTCAGCGAATACTTACGATCTCGATTTATTGCATAAAAACAACGTACTACATCTTGGTGCGAATATGTTAAATAAAACGCGCTAGTTGAAAAATATTGCACCATTATTTTACAAATTCAAGTTTTCTCTATTTTCACTTTTGAGCTTTATTTTTGATGGGAGACAATATCGCGAAAACGAGAAGAAATAATTATACAAGTGATACGAAATAATAATAGATATATTTTATTGTTCTATATTATATTTTATTATCTTTTTATTTAATTTCTTTGTTATTATAAAATCAATTTATTGCGCGTTTAAATTACTGAACAAATCAAGTATTTTTTATGGGTTTAAAATTATAATAAAAAGATTTAAAAATGAAATTTTTTATATAAAATACAATTTCGGAGATTATATATTTGTCAAAAAAGTGAAAAAATAAATCCTGCTGTTAAAAGTTCTCGTTTTTTGTTAAAATAGAGTCGCAATATATGAGATACTTCACAATCTATGCAATATTTTATTTCGGATGATCTTTAATCTGTAGAAATGGAATTCCATCCAAGCTCAGAGAAAGAGAAAGCTACTTATCCAAGTTTATAAAAGATACAAAAATTGTACGTATAAAGTAGAAACGCGTATGCCATTTACATAATTAAAAGCATCAAAAGAAGTATCAAATGGAAATCCGACGGGAAAATCGTTAACGTAAACCGATGTAAATCTTATTGCGTTCATTAAAACGCTTTTGCATTCGATGGTGTAGTTGTAGTTATTTATGTATCGAAACGATACAAATGTTGTCTGAATTCTACCTCGTCATCCTCCATAGGCATTTTCGACAACAGCGTGTTACGAAAAATTCACATTTACCCAATCAGTAAACAAATATTTCTTCAGCAAACTTACTCTCATCTTTCGCATTCATGAGATCTTTTGCTTTTTCTCTCATAAGGGCAAATATAATGTTTGTACTACGCGGCAGTTGTATATATATATTACATCTCTTAAGTATTTAGATCTTTAACCACCTGACAATGCATTATCATTTCCTCTCTTTTTATCCCATAAAATAATAAATCCTGTCTTATCATATAGTGTATAAATCATGTTACAATATTATTCTTTTTTTTTGTTTTTGTTTTTTTTTTTAAGAAGACAATACATAATACATACATATATACTGACATGTCAAACGCCACTTTAGTTTATCTCGCGAACGTATTCATTTTTTCTCTAATGAGAGCTTATGCGTCGAATAAATTCCTCTCTTTCTTCTCTCTCTCTCTCTCTCATACACACACACACACACACACTCACTAGCAAGACAGAATTTTTCGTCCCCCATTTACCGCGGCAGTCATCCGGGATAACGCAGTGAAGAGCAGGACGTCGTCAGCGGGCAGATAGTGCTATCGTCGTTCAACGTTATCGGTGCACTTACGATCTCTCTCTCTCTTTCTTTCTCTCCCTCTCTCCTCCCCCTTTTCTCTCTCTCTCTTTCTCTCTGTCTCGCAAGAATGAAGCAACGTCGTCGTTGCGGCATCACCGGCTGTTGCCGTGTTCACCACGACGTCGTTGACAACGATGGCGGAACGATGGAAAGCAGGAGAAAAAGAGAGAGAGAGAGAGAGAGAGAGAGAGAGAAGAGCGAGAGACGGACGTGGTAACCTGAGTGAGAGGGTGGCACTCTCGCAGTAGGGTTGAATATTCATTCGTGTTACATATGGATCAGTCCTGAGCAACGGGGTGGCGGTTGTAGCTAAGAGGAAGAGAGTGTGCTGGTCCGCGGATTTCAGGGTAAGGGCTCGAATATTGCGCCGATTTCGAATCGCACGACGAGGATCTCTGGAGAGAACCATCGTGACCATCGTTGCCCCGGAGGTGTCCGGTTCTGATAGGAGCGCGACCCACAATTCTTTCCCGTTCCTATATTGCTCGCGCCTTTCACGTTAATTATCTCGGATTTTTTGCGGACGATCATCGGAAATTAATGCGACCCGCTCGTCGTTCGCACCTTTAATTTCACGTGGATCTTCCGTCTCGTTTCTGCATTTAAATTAACCATCAAGATTATCGGTGTTCACTCGAAGAAGGAAATTATTAGCGCAAAATGCATTAGCTATTTGAAATACGAAATATATAAACATCTATTACATTTTCCAATTATCTGTAACTTTGCTAGATAGCTAGAAAAATTAACTGTTTCTATCGATGTAATATGCAATCTATAACAGTAATACATTTCGTCAACGCAATAAATGGCATAAAACCACGTCCATTTATTTATTTGAAAGCGCTAATATCAAAACAGCAATCTTCGCATTTTTGATTATTCAAATGCCGATGTGCTCGCGCGACTAACCACCGCGATTTCCCACTCTTTTCTACATTTATACCTGCACTTTTACGTCCGCAACATAATCACGAGGAAGTAGCGATAAGAGATGTTACTGTTGCAGCCGGATGCGGTCTATTCGCTGCGATACGACTCGATGTAAGCTCGAACCCAGGTAAATGTAACGTCGTAAACGTGATTTTTCCAGGACGAACGTGCGGATGTGTTTGACTCTCGGGAGTGGGGGAGACAAATCTCCATTTCATTCTCGCGTCACCAATATATGTATATAGAGATGACCGTGACTGCGTCGCCGATAACGATCCGGAAAGTTAACCGGGGTATCAGGACGCGCGACTAAGTCCCGCGCGGTCGTAAAAGCGCCTCTCGACTTGGCGTCCCGATTGGCCGTGGGGCGATAAAGTTACTACGTTTAACGCCTTATATAGACGCGCGGAATGTTTAGGGCCCGCCGCAGTTTGATGCCCATCGTGCGCGCCACGAGGCGTAAGGTTTATTGCTTACGAGCGGCCCCCGAACATTTCTCTTCCGCTTCATCGTCTTCGTCGTACAACTCGCGTTCCCCTTTTACGCGAGACGCAGTCGACTAATACCGTTGCATTGTATGTGTGCGTACCAACCCTTTCGGTGTTAACCTTCTTGCCGCGTGTACAATATAGTTGGCGTACACAAGAATAACTTGTGCTCCGGCTGCTTCCTCTCTCGCATCTCTTTTATGCGATACTCGCACAATGCGCGTATTTTCTAGGAACGTCTTATACTGACCATTAAAAATACGTGCACGTGCTTACGTAGCGTAAAATATATTGTATTATTATATTCGCTAAGCGTACATATAAATTTTATAATGGAAACTTTATAATTCGACGTATGAATTATTCATAAAGTTATTCCCCTGAATTGCTAAATTTAAGTTAAAGCGTCACATATCGTGCTAATGGAGGATCTATATAAATTTGAGATTTTATCGATCGAAAGATACTGAATACTCTCTCTCTCTCTCTTTATATATAGGTATATATATATATATATATATATTATATAATATGTGTCATAGCGAATAATGCACTTCCTCCTATGGAATTCCGATATCATTTGCAATATTGCTCATAGGTACAATGGGTTATTTACGTATGTTAATGGTACGGAAAGTTTAATAGAACACGGGGATGAACGGTAGAGTAGGGTAGGAGCGAACTGAAGGGTGGGCCGCTGTCATTAACAGCCATCTATTGACAAATATGCCCGCCAACGTACTCGACACTAATGCCGCATCATCTCCCAAACTTATTGTAATGATCACTCTCTCGCCGTTCAAAACGAAGCAGGGGTGCTCCCGGGAATGATAAAAGTGAGATATTGGCCCTTCTAAGTGTCAAGTTCACTGACAGGACATAAAAGTAGATGAGAAAGAAATGTAAAATATAAAGTTACACGAATCTTAAATCATAATCACATGCACAATTTGATTCTTATTAAGATAATTTAATAATATTTTATTTTTATATTATCCTGCATATCATATTTTATAACATCTCTTGATAATAAATGATAAATTTTCATAATTTTTTACAGACAAGAGATTATATAGAAAAAAAAAAAAAAAAAAAATCAACCCTCTTTTACTTCTTCGACCAGTTATGAACGAATTTTCATCCATCTCTAGATGGTTTCGGTGGCTTAAAGAAGAGAAGCTTTTTCGCTCTTAGCGGCCATTTCGTTCATTTCCGTTTTCGAAGCGTAGCGGAGGGGATCCATTTGCTATCTTCCAATTCTTTCTTTATATCAATATCATCTTTCTTCAAGCATCGAAAGCTTTGTATGTCTCAATTCCTTTTCTGTCTTCCCTCTCTCCCTCTCAAGCTCTCTTTTTCTTTCGTTCGCCAGTCAGTGTATATTATTTGCCGCGGCATCCAACATGAAAAGTTAAAAAGGAGAACGACCGTCCCATATTTAAGACGGCCATTACGACGGTGTAATTATCGCTTTTCGATTCCAATTTGATTCATAAGAGCCGACGACGAGCAACGGGACTCTCGCGAGCGAAATCCGGAAAATTGAGAAAGTCGAGATGACGAGATGATGTCGAAGGCATCCCGAGAAGCCGGAAAATTGCGAAACGAATTCATTAAATACGACCCCGCACCGATTAAATCTGGCACTCGAAGCGCGTCGATTATCGCACGAAGTCGCGAAAACTTCGGTCCGTCATCATTATTTGTGCCGTTTTCTTCGAAAGAGTAATGTACAGATTTCGAGAACGTACAGACGAGAGAGCGAAGATTTCTGAGAAGTTGGAAAATTACGCGGGACAGATTCATTAAATTCGACTTGTCCGAATAAATCTAGCACTCGAGGCGCAATAATCATCGCATTGTGACGCGGAAATTTTAATCTATTACAATTATTTATATTATTTATTTCGAAAATAATGTACGTGTAGATAACATAAGGATTAAAAAAATAGAAAAAGAGAGATAGAGGGAGAGAATTAAGAAAGATAATTAGCATTAAATATATAACAATAAATAAAAAATAATTCTACATTATATATACTTATTAAATAAATACAAAAAAAGAAACACAATCGAATAGCAACGTGACATAAAAAATAGAATAATTCGTGCACGTAAAATATTTCTTAGAAGAAGCAAGAATAAGTAGAAGATGACAGGCCCTCAGGATATTAGGCGCTTGTCGTTACAAATTTATCGAAGTTTATGCTGACGGTTGTGAGTATATATACAAAGCGTGCAAATACGCGGTCTGTAAAAAATAGATACGTGTTTCCGGCCTTCTGAACTGTCTCTGTTCTCCGAAGGATGGCGGCACCTGCATCAGGTAGCTTCGTTTTATTTATCCACTCTTGTCTAGCCGAGACAGTATATCCAATTTTTATCCTCTTCATCTATTTTCCGTTGCATGTTTACCCTCATATATATATATATATATATATATATATATATATATATGCACGTATCTTTCCTTCCTTCCACGCTTTTTGCCGCAGCAAAAATCATCAAATAGGTCATTCTTCGTTTCCTCGCACTCCCTTTTCTCTTTTGTCTTCGTGTACTTTCTCATGCGGCTCCTTTCGTCGCTTCGGCAATTCCGAGTCCACCTTTGCGTAAAATTGTGCATGGCTGCGCGTTTTTCCTCGACTCGGTTCACCCGCGTCGCCGGACGAAGGGTTGAGGTGAGAAGAACGGCGGCTTTTAAAAGGGTACCGGCACAATTTAAATATCGTCGCGCGAGAAGGCAAAACAACCTCAGACTAGCTCTCTCGTCGAGAGGATGAAGCGAGAGAGCCTCGGTGCGAGAGCTCGCTTTTTGCGACCCGAACGTCGAAGGAAACACGCGGACGCGCGAGGCAAGGGTTGAAAATCGACGTAGGTTGAAAGAGTCTAGAACGATGATGGTGTCGCAATTTTCTCGGAGTTCGTCGAGACGTGCGAAAAAACACGGCGAAACGGCTCGTTTCAGTTGCGCGTGTATAATTTTGTAATATACAGAACGACTCGCGAAAAAATGTACGTATGACGGGAGCATATTTTATATATAATTCGGACAAAATTAATGAATGCAGGATGTTATCTAACGGTTAAGTAAAAACATGAGCGCGCATTAAAAGGTTTGCGTACATCGAATTATTTTAAATGCATTTCCTTTAATTAAGAATTTCTTTTGAAATGCAAATGCACTTTGAATAACTGCAACCAATATGCAAAAATCGTATTACCATGATATTAATTAAATTAGTATTGTTAATTAATTTAATGTCGATACAGCTCATTCTAAAATGTAAATACAATGTTCATAAGCGAGCGATATTTTATGATCTGTGGGCGAATGAAAATTATATTTGGAATTATCTCCAGCCGCGCGCAACATCGCGAGAATAAAATGTTACAACAATAACCGTATATGCATTATGAAATTGTGCAAATTATTTTGAGTATCGCATGATAATCATTACGGCAGCTTTTATAATCTACAGTTTTACAACAAATACAAGTCCGGAGGAAAAATGTTTTACACGAGAGCGAATAAAAAGAATTGTAGACGCAGAAATTTAAACTCCCTCACTCTATCGCGCAAATAAAATATTTTTATCGTAGATAAAAACAAGATTTACGCGATATATAAATAAAATTTGAATAATAAAAAATATTTCTTTTAAACGTTTAAAAATAATTCGGCGAGATTAACGCATATTTCTGCGTTTTGAGAAAGTGGATAAAACGAATTGAATTGCTGTGGCACGCCGGGAATGTTTTCAGACCTTTGTCCGATATGATTCCCTTCCTCCTGAGTCGCCTAAACAAAGTCGCCAGTCGGTCGTGGTGGCGCAGGCGACTCCGTTTCGGCCGTTAAACGCATTCCGAATGCATTATCCGCGGCCATAAATCGTCGGTACAGCTATAGATCAATAATTCCATATCCACGAGCGAGCAAGGGCATGCACGCTCGTTTATTTACCGCACCGCACCGCACTGTACCGGTCGTCACCGCGACCATAGTCGATTTTCTCGAAATTCCGGACTGCACCGTCCTTCCCCATCATCACGCGGGAACGACGATTTATCGCAGTTTGTCGATTAACAAAGATACGCGACAGAGAACGTAGAAGCTACGAGATATCCCTTCGGATCAACTGCACGCTAAGCCCAATTATATTGTATAAATAATGTTCGCGCGAGTTAATTGGCAAAAAAATAAAAATGCATAACAGACATAAAGAAGAGGTAATTAAAAGAAAAAATTTAGGAACAAAAAGTAATAAATATTGGTATATATTTTTTTTTATCAATTACAATTATTTATATTTATAAAATATAAATAATTCTAATTGCTAAAAAAAGAGCGCACATGCATATACATAAATGTATCGGTATATAGGCAATTTCAATTTACATATAATTTATTATCGATAATATACTCAATAATATACACACTTGTTTGTTAATTCAACGCTTCGTTTGAAAATGTAGATAAATATGGACAGATTATTTGTATGAATGAATATAAAATATTCCTCTCTAATATACATTTTTCAATATTTATATATATACCATATATATATATATGTATAATATATTTGAGAATAAGAATTAAATCTAACATTGCTGCTCAATGTTGTTCAAATAATACAGAACGAAAATGAAATATATTAATAAAATGTAACTTCTGAAGTATATGCAGTTCGAAATTTATATGCAACGTAGAATGTCATTTAACATCTAAAGTGCATCGGCAAGCTGACTGCGCGAAAAGTTGGGAAAAGGGTCGAATTGCAGAACATATAAAATTAAATTATTCCTTATGTAGTCGCGCATGGCCGCTCTCGATGAAAGCGAATCTCCTTTAATTTTCCAGCAAAAGTCAGATCCGACGTAATGCCCGCATTCGTCGAGGCTGACGCGCGTGCCCTTCGTTATTATTCAAAAGTACTTAAGCCGATTTCGTCCGGACGTTATACCGCACTGGGTATTGTAATATCAAAGGAACAGTCGCTGGTCAGTTTCATGGACTTTGCTTGTCGCGCATTTATTCAACTTTCAACTTTTGTGCTTCGGTTTGGACTTTGTATTTCATGCCTTCAACTTTCCTTGCGCCTCGAAAATGCGACCATTAAAATTAAATATTCTCTGTTAATTTCATATTATACTATAGGTATATTTTTGCTTTTTGCTTTCCATCTAAAGTGAAAAATGTATGGAAAAATTATAAAGTTTAGAAATATATTAAATTTAATTTGTATTTTTAAATATAATATATAAAAAATCAATACTTTGTTTTATGTTAATTGTATATTTCAGAAATGTACATATTACTAAACAAGAAAAGAAAGTGTAATGACTATACAATTATTTTACTAATATCTATCAAGATAAATATTACTAACATTTTATTAATATACATTGATTAAATATGTTCACGTGTTGAAAGCAAAAAATATTTGTGCACGACATCCTATTTTTACAACAATTTAAACGAGGCTGCAAGGGAGCCGCAAGGGAAGCGTGTAAGAATTCGCTACAATCAATTTCTCCGCGGAAGCCACCCCTCGAGATCCGTACTTTGGACCCTTTACATGAAATATTCTAATACACGTACACCCTGCTTTCATCCATTGCGGGTGTGTCTTACTAACGTGAGCTAAAATCGCCCGGCGTAAACTTGTCTCTTTTTCTGCATGACCTAGATTACGCTTATACGTGTGTGCAGATATCCGCGGGGTCGTATAAAATCAAGGGTGGATGTATCGAATAAACCGATAGCGATGCCAGTGACAACGTAAACAGTCAGTCACATCGGCCGAATAAAGGATTATCAAACGACTTTCTCTGTCAAAAAAAAAAAAACGAAATATTTTTCGATATAATCTAAACTAAAGCTTCCTTGTACGATTGTATCTTATAAAGTTTATATATGTATATTTATAAAGCATACACATATCACGAATTTATATATACATATTATTAAAATATAAATTAACATTTTTTATATATACAATTTTAGACATGATTTTAATTATTAACCGATAATGTTAATCGCGGATCGCATTTTCATAGAAAGTAATTAACCAACAATATTCTTACTTTTTACAAAACTTAATTCAATTTTAAATTGTAGTCTGCTTCTTGTTTTTCTCTCACTTGAACAGACAAAAAACTCGATTATCTGAAAAAAGCTCCTAGCTTCTCGAGTAGAAGCGCTGTTTTTTGTAATCTTATTTCGCTCTAAATCTGCACTCTTATTACTCTATCCATTTTCTATACTTTTCCCCTGTCATTTAGCGTGTTCGTTCAAACAAGAAATAGCATCCCTAGATCATTTTGGAAAAGCGACTCAGCAGCTACGTTATTGCAACCGCGAGTAATTATTCGTTGCGTCGTACGCGATTTCCGGTTGACGAGTCGAATGAAAAGCCCGATGCAGACAATACGCTCAAACAAATATGATCCTAGTTAATGACGATTTAGCGTAGGCGGTTGCGGAACAAAAGATACGTGTCGCTATGTGGGTAATATGCGTGAGAATAGCCAGGAGAACTGGGAAATTGAATCCTTAAACACTTAATAGTTCATGAAAATACATCAATAGCATCTCATCATCAATTGTGTATATTCGATGCTGCGAACAAAATCGCGAAAACAAGAAACGAACAAACAAATAAATAAATGAATAATTAAAGTATGTACATATATTTTTTAATTATAATAATATATGTATATATATATATATTGTGATAAAAATCATAAATTATAAAAAATAGAATTATAGAACTAATTTGATAAATAACTTAAGTAGATAGAAAGTAAGAAAAAAATCATCGTTTCTTTCAGAGTAGTGATTACTTTACCTTTAATATCCACTTTACTTGAATTACTCAAAACAGAAACATCTACTTGGATAAAGTAATAATGTAGGATACTCTACACGTGGCTTTCATATTGTTTGCATTGTTGATGCAACGTTGGACCCGGAGCGGCAGAAAAACTTGACTATTCCGGCATAGTCACTCGAGGGCAGCTAGCCGGCCGGGACGCGCGGGAGGTATAAATCACTGGAAATTGTGCTGCGGCGGTAAACAAACAGATCCAAGGATACAGTGGAACACTGGGCGGAGTAGGAAGCACGGGACCAGAGTGCTGTCGCGCGCATCGTCGGTGGTGGATGCTGCGATACGCGCAAGGCGTCGCGCAAGAAGTCTGTATGTGTGGATGTGCATCAGCGTGTATTGCACGAAAATGGAAAGAGCCGCTAGAGAACACATGAAGGGCAGAGAAAAATAAAAAGCGATGAACAAACGGCAAGAGAATAAAAGAGAGAGAGAGAGACGATCGTGACTGGAAGGAGAGAATGCGAGAGGAAGAAGAGAGGGTTAGAACACACAGCGCAGCGTATCCAGCGCCCTGGCAATAAATAATGTCAGGCCGAAACGACGTGACGCGTAGCGGAACATGTGGGACAACCTGTATATTAGATGACGTCCACTATTCAATTCGCTCTCTGCGCACCTAGCCAGCCCGGGGCTCGGATGGCGCTGGGAACGACTCCGTCGTTGCGCCATAGTGCGCTATATAGGATCCCTATATATAGTATACATATATATATATATATGTATAGATATATATATATACATGTATATCGGCGCGGACCACCATACACTATTCATGACCGGTTCGCCCAAGATTTGCCGGCAGCGCAGAACCATGCGAGTAGGAGAGAGTACGTACGAGGTAGTTGAATGTGTTGCGAGGTTCATGGTTTCCGAGAGGGTATGTATGCAACGCTGGATTGCCGTATCGTTGCAACGTACAGTAAACAGATTATCTTGGCTAATGAAAATGCTAGCTTGCCTGCCCCGCGAACGTGTACGACCACGAGGACTTATAGGCAAAAGGCGGCTACTGCCATTTGTCCCAATCGAAAGTTTAGTAGTATCATTATAATTATATCTATGCGTGCCTCAAGTGAAATTAGTTGAAATAATTTTATATTAAAAATATCTTTCATAATACAAAATTACATGATGACATTCAACATAACGGATTAATGTAGTTCAGAGAAAGATTTATTTTTGCGACTTTTTTTAATACTCATAGTAATTTAAAATAATTTAATTCCTTGAAAATATGTATATCATAAATCTCATTCAAATTATTAATCGTCGAAAATATTGTTGTTACATCAATCGCGAATATTCAATACTTGGTCGCAGAATATCAAAGCCATCGCTAGCATTATAATAAATCTGCTACCGCTATACGCCGATGGCGGAAGCGACGCGGCAAAACTCTGTAAAGAAATTCAAATCGTGTCTGATATGAAAGTTGCTGGAATAAAATCAGTGAGTGGGCAAACAGCAGCGAGAACGCTTGTCGTCGTCATCGTCTAACCCGAAGCACAAAGAAGAGTCAAACTAGGAGGAAGCAAACGAAGAAGCTGATGCGGCTGATTCGCGGAGCCAATCGGATAAGTGCGTTCCTATAAAGTCGGAACTTGTCGTTCTATCAGATATACCGCAGCCTTTGACGTTTCTCATGCCCTATCGCGCGATCTCACCCCTCGTCTTCTTCTCGCCGCGATAGCTTCTTTCTCCTTTTGTAGCGAACAAATCGTCTCGCATCCATCCGTAGATTCTCCGATGTAAAATGAGAAGTTGCGGAAAATGAATCAAACGTCCTCGACATTTCAATTATTTCTTACAAACATCTCCTACACTTTGCCGCCCCCGCGTTGTCGCTCGGCGACAAGAGGTGACGACCTGCGACGCACCCAATCTCGGTGCATTTAAATAGAGACGTGACTTTTATTCGCAGCTGATTTATCGCGCGTATAAACATTTCAGAAAAATCCACCGATAATTAAAACTCTCACAGCCATAGACGCCAACGAGATTTTTTTAGAGTAGGATATTAATAAATATTTTTTATTCGCTGGAAAATATGGGAATTAGAAATTATATATTAGAATCTCCTTTTTTTAAATAATGGCGATAAAGTCATTTTTATGTGATTATCGAGGAAATTATTTATGCTAGATACAACTCATTTTCTATCTTCTATGTTTGAAAAAAAAACAAAAATATTTTTAAATAACAAAATATATATCTTGTTTGATCAACTCTTCATAAATTTTAACAAACTCCATATGTTAACAAGTTGTCCCATTAAATTATACTTAAGAAAACAGGATCTTTTATTCGAACCTGTTCCACTTCTCTAAGAAATCAAGAAGCACAAATGTATCCGCTTGTGCTCTTCTGGCAGCGCCAATGCGACAAGAAAGAAAGGTATTGAAAAAGAAGGCGAACGTGAGCGGGATGATAATGCTTCGATACGGTGAGGATGTTTTCGATATTTCGCTGCAAATTGGACGGTGCGAAATTCGAAGCTGTGTAAGGTGTGCCCATGACTAATAAAGTTTAACCGATTTTATTCTTATAAAATATCAAATAGAAAGAGACGTCGTACATTACAAATATTAGAAAAATCATCAATTGAATTAAGTTCTTTTTGGTAAAAATATAATAAAAAAATGCACGCCAATTAGTTAGAGAAATTAAATAGATTTCATATCACATTATTAGGCCTTCAATACAAGATAGAAAAGTAAAATAAATGTTTGATACTCTAAAATCATTCCACGAAAGATTAATAAATAATATCGATGTACGCGAAAATTGGAGGAACAACGGATAGAAAAGTCAGGAGTTATCCCTCAAGAGAGAGAGAGGATATCCGATGCGGCGCAGTTCAACTAATCGGATAATCAAGCGCTGCGAAATGGGTGGCCATCGACGGAGGCGAGCGCGTATCGCGAAAGCTCTAGGCCGAGCCACGCATCATTTTGCCATTGTCTAATTAAGGTCGGTAATCAGAATCGGGAAGGTAACGCGATTATCCCTGGTCGAGTTAGTACGATTCTCTGATGTACCGGGCTCGAATTGCGGATTGACTGAGCCGGGGCAGCCCGAGACTACAACCGGCCCGCGATCATGCGACGTGCCGCATGCGTGAGCGCGGCGGATCGTTAATGCAAATAGCTATTATCACACCGCGCATCCCGCCGCGATACGCAACGTAATCGCATCTCCGAGTTCCGCGCGTCTCGCTTTGTTCCTCGAACGAGCGCTTAATATAATCGTACGCAGAATGTTGCGCGCGTACACGCAGAGCTACCACTATTTTCGCTTTTCCGCTCGTTCGACATCGTTCCGGTATCGCTGCTCTTCTTGTCACGTGCGTTTTAATTCCCGAGACTGAGTATCTCGGCAATTAATCTTAAATCAAATTTCCGTTCAACGTATCACTGATATGCTGATTTGACTTAAGCAACTAATATATATGGTAGATATACAACCGCGAAACTTCGTTATGTGAAACGGAATTAACAGGTAATAAATTAATTTTCCAAATTTAGAGATAATCATAAATAATAAACTATATATATATAGTATAGTATTGAAGTTCATTTAAAGTATCTCGAAAATATTAATATCAGGGTCAGACATTCTACCCTCAAATTACAAAACGTGCGTAAAATATAGTTGCAAAAAGTAAAATTATATATTACAAATTGATGCGATTTCTCTTAACACACTCGATAATACTTCCCACTATATAAATTCTAAAATTTTCGAGGAATTTGACCCATTTCAATATAAATTTTGATTAAATATTCTTCGTTGTTGATTTATATATAAATTATGATTTATTTAATTTATTATTACTTATGAAAATTAATTGCTCGCTATTGCTTCGCAATAGCGATCCATTATTTATGTACAACAATCCAACGTAAAATACTTCAATATTGTGTTAGAATTGTCCAAATTAGATCAAATTCTTTAATTAATTCCAATTTGAGGAAATACATCTGCTCATTCATTATTAAGCGGTAACTAAACACCGTTCTAATTACAAGCGAATATATATTAAGGCTTCGAAGAACACTTTGAAATGCTCCTTTCAGAATCATGATCCTTTGCAACCGCGCAATGGTTTGTAACACTAACGTGTTTTCTCTTCCCTTTCCTCCACCCACGACTTTACTCGCATTCCTACTCGACGGAAGTGGAGGATATAAATTCGACGATCATAGGAAAACCGGGGAAACCGGGCGATGGTATGTGCCGCGAATTTTTCAAACGTCGTTTAACAATTTCGCCGTAAATTCGAGGTGGTATGGCAAGGGATGGCAGGCGAATCAGTAAAAAAAAAAAGTGAAAGAAAGAGACAAAATACAGAAACTAGTGCGCGTTTGAACGCTCAAAATCGTATAGCTTCCTCGATTTCCCTAGAACATCTGGCTAACGAGTTTTTTATTGGAAATTAATTTGCATTATGTTTTTAATTCTGTAGGAATAGCGTGAATTTCAAATCACGATTCGTTCACTGTATCGAGAGATCTCTATGCAAATGAAATTTGCATTGTATGGCATTTGTTTACGTTTTAATATAATATATTCCTACATTTGTTACATTTGTTATCTTAATGCAATTTAACCAATACTGTGTGCCATATTGATATAAGCACACAAAATATACGCGTATTAAGATATAATGTCTGTAATTCTACGTGTATGATTATATAACAATCAGTTCTACCGATTCTAACGATTAACTAAATTTGCAAATTAATTTCGCCTACTTGTAGAATTCAGTGATTCTTGTTTCATGTCTCGGTAAATAAGGCAATGTATGCAACACATGGGTTTAACTTTAGCGAATATCTACAAACAAACACGTAAACGTACATGAATCTGTACCTTTCTAGATATGTATATCACGTAGGGTCGACAATTTCCAGGCGCATAAGAGAGAGTCAACGCCTGAGGGAGCGAGCCAAGGATCAAGGGTTGGTCGAGGGTTGGATCGAATGTTATGACGTATTACGCTGTGTCGTAGCTACGAAAACAATGCGATTAGTTACTGTAATTGTGCGCAACGTGCGTTTACGCGCGGTAACCAACCGCGTCGTTTCCACTCTCCGTTTCAACCCCCTCGTCGTTTCCCAACCCCCTCCCTCTTCCGTCCGTTGCTCCTTCCGCCTCGTGTAATGAAACGCTCGTTCGTTCTCGTGTTACTTTTTACCCCCGCTACAAACTACGCAAACGCTGTTTTTCTTTTTTGCGAAACCGGTATCCGCGAAAACAATGTTGCAACCCCCCGAATGTTGCGAATTTATGATATACATTCGGTCGACTTCGCGCGCGCGAGATTTATACCGGGAATAAATGCAAACAAAAATTTATCGAAACCGAAGTGCTCGACGGGTTATATAAAGCGGTGTTGCTATAATTTCATTTAACAATGTTCTCAAATTCATTAATTTTTTTTTAATCGGTACGAGATTTACACGAAATAATTTGCAGCAGTGTTCGAGTAAATCGAGTAGAAAAAAGATAAATAATACTTCGACAAATTTTTTCACTAATTTTGAATGAATACTTTGCATTAAATAAATAATCATTTCATTCTTTTTCTACAAGTTATTAATACTATATATGTTTTCAATTAAATAAAAAGTTCACTTGAGAAAGAGAGAGAGAGAGAGAGAAATTAAATAATAAGGAATTTATTTCTTTAGAAATATTTTATAAAATTTGTTTCTTTGTTTCAAGTAATTAAGGAGCAAAATAACTAATCATAATATAAATGCACAGTATAAATTTAATGATTAATTAATCTCAAATAAGAAAAATACCTTTCAAAACAATTGTTGAAAAACACGAAGGGAATAAAATCGATTGTAAATACATGATGAATCAGAAGAGTAATCAAGAACAACGGAAATCTCCAATGTCTCTCCTGCTTTCGAGAACTTTGTAACGAAAAATCAAGCACACTTCTACATCCCGTTATTGAATTAGTGACGAACTTAAGTTAATCAAGCGAACACAGTGCCAAAGTTTTTACTCGATTTCTAGAAAAATGAAGTAGATCGAAAACGCGCGATCAAAATAATGAAGAAAAGTAGGAACTGTGCACACGTCGACATTTTTCTCTTTCCTCAGTTCGAGACAGAAAATCAAACGCGCCAGATCCACTTATCGAATTAAAGACGGACTCAAATTGAATAAGCATGCTCCAAGTTTTCAGTCGAAGTCGCGAAGTGAGCCCAATACAAAACGAATGCACGATACGACAAAAATATCGCGGTCGGCAAACATCTTTTTCTTTCGATTCCCTTGGGACTTTAGAAGGAAAAGTCAAGCTTTTTCTAGATCCGGTTGTCAAGTTAAGGACAAGCTTACATTGAACAAGCATACTCCGAGTTTCCATCGAATCTTTGCAAAATGAACTCGAACGAGTTGACGACAAAAGAACGTGCAAAACAAACGAGAATAATAAATAATAATGGAATAAATAAAGATTGATAGAGAAAAATCCGAATTTTCAAGCATTCAGATATTTTGCATGATTGCGTTTAATCAAGCAGATTATTAAATTAATCCCTTCTATTTAGCCTTCAATTTGATAATATTTCTCCCTTTATAGATTCCATTAATAAATAACTTAATGAATTTGTATTAATATTGATGTAAATGTAATGTCTTACAAGATTCTTCAACTAATTACTTTGCATACAACTGATACAAGAATATGTAAAACTTCTTTAGCATAAAATTCTAAACTGTTACACGAACTCGATTATAAATATTTCTCAAAGAGATTGGAAACAAATTGAACGTGGATAAATGTCAGCTTCTATAATAATAGATATAACATGAAAAATGAAATCAAAATTCAACCAAAAATATCAACGGATGATGTTACTTTTAATAGCGTATAAGTCCATTCATCTCGAAATCTAAGGGTACTATTTAAATGGGTATAAATTCGAAAGTTTTTGCCGATTGTCTATCACTAGTTTTCCCAGTGACCCAGTGCTGCGTGACAATGTCTCCTCGTGGAACGTACCACTATTTTTCGCCGTCCTCACACGCCAATCGCGCGGCGCCAATTTAATTAGCAGAACTACTCTCCCGACAGCGCGACACGAAGCACGGCGAACTAACTTAACAACGGGTCAGCGGCAATCCGTCCCGCATGGAAGCTCTTGCATGCACGTACACGCACACGGATATGCTGCGAATGCACTCGCGTTGGTAAGTTAGTTTGCAAACGCCAGAGTGAAGGATGGAGCATAGCCACCTCGAACCGATCGACTCGCCATAATATATTCCATGAAATCTCAAGATATCTACGTATTTGAAGTGATAGCTCACATAAATGCACGAAAATAATACGAAAGCCGCGTGAAAGCCATTCGTTTACGTCAATACGTAATTTTTCAAATCGTTGAAATAAAAAGAATACTTAATCTAATATAATATATGATATAACAATTTTACGTAATATAATATAATAGAAAACCACAGAGAGAAGCAATTTCACAATCAATCTCGCGTGACCTTATGTAAAATAATTAAACTATGTTATCTAATAACACGGAGATTTACATCCATTACGTGGTTTAATTTACGTTTAGCAAATGACAGTAGGATACAATACGGTTTGTTCCACTCGGTTAGTATAATATATAATGCTGTAGTAGTAGTTCTCTCTCTTCCCTCTCTTCTCTCGGACAATAATGATTTGGCCGCGTATGCACTATCGTGTGCAACGAGCATTAGACCAGACGATGCCTAGCGTGTCCCGCTTTTAGATCGATCGCAATTAAAATTGTTGAGTCGCACTTTTCAGGGTACAATTTGTCAGATTTTAAGTCGGTAGAAAAAAATTTTTTTACACGACATCTATGTAAAACCGTCATCTAATTTTTAACAAAAGGAATGGTAGAAACATAGTGAAAGAATTCCTAAGAGTTAAAAGATTTAACATTTACATTTTATTAACTTATCTCCCGAAACATACAGAAACTGAAGAAAAGTGTGTAAATAAAACGTCGGTATTAAGCCGTATAACGAAATGATAAGAAGGAATTAGGATAAAACAAGAAGAAAGTTCCTGAACAGAGGGAGGTAATCAAAAGATCGCTACGTGAGATATGTCGGTTGTGTCTTAAGTGTAATCTCGACATCGTGCATCGTCTTCATCGCGCGTGCAACATACGCGGGAAATGCTATTCGAGATACGCTATCAAGAATACGGCCGTAAACAGCGAACTATCAGTCGTTTCCCTCAATTTTGCATAGCACTAGTTGTGCGATGGACACACTCTGTAAAAATATATTTTATAAAACGAATAAAAATAGTTTTACGATCGAGAATTTATATTACCCCTTCAATCATCCACAGAAAGCGTATCGTTCGAATGTTGTCCAAATAGATCGAATCTTTCGGAATAGCTGTTCATGAAATTTTATTACTACTATCCCATTTTATATCTCGTCAGGTTTGTAACATTTTATTTTTCAGTAAGTCTATTTTGGAAAAAAATCCATAATATAATATATATAAAAATAAGCTTAAACATTTGCGCTTTTTAATTTCTTTTTAAGATATAACAAAATCATGCTTTTCGTATAGAAAATCAATAAAAAAAAAACAAAATGCAAAAGAGATAAAGAAAAAGACTCTACAAAAATATTTTAAGTATACGCGACATTGAAATAATTTTCATCTTATATTATATAAATCTTACAATTCTTCTCATAAAAAGTCGTGACTGGTTTTGTCAATATTTCAAGATATTAATTTGATATACACATTTTAATATTAGATGCAAAATAAACTAACTGCCAACAGAAGTGACATTAATTAAAGAATTAAATATTCCATCTATCTATCCGAAAATCTATTCGAATCAAAGTTTAAATTTCATCTTTTGAGAAAATGACAACCTTTGGCTCCTTATAATAAAATTAATACAGATACCAAATATACGGTGGAGAAGAGACGCAGTCTGGCGTGTTTGATATCAGCGAGCAACCGTTAAATCCGAGACAGATCAGTCCACGTAATTTGCTTAAAGACGTCGCTGGCTACATTCATACATCTCGACGCCAAGTCGCATAACAACGACGTGGCGCGACGCGATGCGTCGCGACACGTGCCACGGCTTTTCGCGAATGCGGAATTCGCGGTCGCTCGGGAGATGCTAATAAATCGCGGCGCGTCAGTACCAGACGATTTTTACAGACGAATATCTCGTTTTCCCGCTCAAAACCCGGGCAGCGGTGGCTTTTAAGCGCGTTTACCTTCGCGGAGACGCTCTCTCTTTCTTCCCAATGTCGCTTATTAATATCGCGTATCTAAATAGAAATCCAACTGTACTGCGCTGCACTAACGAAATGCGGTCATAGAAGTCGGATGTACACACACACACACACACACATACACACACATGCACACGTATATCCATGGCGATTGCTTGCAAAGTGCTTTGAAATTTCGCTCGTAAATCATATTTAGTTTTCGCACATAAAATATTATATTTATTGGTATCTTTTCTGGTAATAAATATAAAGAATTAAATATACCCGATTTAAATAATTTTGGTTTACTTGTAGGGCTGCCAATCAAAAAATCTAAATTTATAATTTTAATTTATTAAAATCCAGAAATATAAAGATGATATGCTTTTAACTTAATTGGCCATTAGTTTAATTTCACTGTATCCGCGAAAATACATTATCGCGAAGAATCTCTATTAATATAGACATAAGTTATTATTGCAACTACGTGCGATTTTATATTTACGCGCATCTTCTTTCCGTCGTGAGCTCACAATTCGCGCTTATGGCGCTACGATGGTCATCGTCATTCGTATGCGGAAACGGAAACTGCAGTAGTTATTGCGCGGGTGCTCAAAAGTTGTCGAGCGAAAAACAAATCATCGTTACAGCGGCCGCTCCCTAGTGTAAGGAGTTTGTTTTACGGTGTTGTAAGACATCTTCGCACATTGTGATGCTGGCGTTACAGGACGCGCGCCATAAAAGCGCATATGAAAGGGCCGAAACGATACAACGGATGTCTATAAAAGTACCCTTCGCATGTTTTGCGGCAGCGCGTCTTAAAGCGCGAATATTGCCGCGATTATTAACGTGTCGTAACGTAGATTTATAGAAACGCACATGAGAATACAGTATCTACGTATATAAACATCGTATATAGTAAAGCGTATATTGTAAACGTTCGAAAAATTATTATGAAAGAAAATATTAAAATTTTGACGATATTTCGCTATCGATAGACTTGGATTTTTTGAAACCATCAAAAATTAGTTTCATCTGTAGTTATAATTATATTTTTATTATTAATAAATTAAGTCTTTTATTTTATTAATTATTATAATTAGTTATTTGAGAGCAATGATATAATATAATTATTGCAGTTAATTCATAGAATCGGCAAAATAAATCTTTAAAATTATGAGGAGATTAATAAAAAATTAACACAATAATATTAACTACAACATAGTTATGTTTTCTTAAATATTTCTATGTTAATACAATTTCTCTTTATTAATATTAAACTGGAGAAACCGCTAGGAGACACCAATTCAGGCACAATAACACGATCGCGATGTGTCATCACATAATCGACATATTTTTTCCTTTCGAACAAGCGGAAAAATAATCGTAGAAAATCCTTACTCCTTTCTCTTTTTCCCTCTATTTATCCCGCTTTATTCCAGCCGTCTTTCTCCCTTATGTTCTTCGCCGTTCCGTGTTTCATAGGGAGAACACGCGATTCCCGCGTTAACTCCCGCAGGGCGCAGCGGGTGTCCTTACGCGGACTCACATTAACCCACCTCTGCATCCTCCACATTTCGCGTCTTCCCCTCCCACAACTTCCACCCAAATGATCTACCGACATACGTACATACTTTGCCGCTATCTCGATCGCCTTTAACATTTCGCTCTTTATTACTTTTTGTATCTGCTGTCTCGAGCAATTATTTTCATCCTCTAAGGTTAGACTATAGGTAGGAATTATATTAAAGTGTAAAATTATTTTCTATTATTACTAAGACAAGAAATCAATTTATATAGTTTATTAATATTTATCATAATTTCAATACGTGATGCTAAGTTGAAGGCAAATATAATGCACGTACGCGCATTACATGTACAAAAATAAACTCAATTTTATAAGAACATTATGAATGATTTGTGGGTATCAGAAATAATTAAAATTAAAATAGATTCAACAATAAGTCATTTTTTTATACAAAAGATAAAATAAAAAAAATTATCAACACATGGAAATAATCACGGAATAATATTCAAAAAGAATGTAATTATAATTTTATAAAAAATCTTTGCACTCGTAATGAATTAAAACTGAAAACGAGCCTCGAAAATCTATATCTGCCAATAAATTAAATTTTACATTTATAAATTTCATAGCTATAAAAACGAATTAAAAATATTTTATCGTGAAAACTTTCCAAGCATTAACTCTCGCGAATGGTTTAATATATTATTTGATTTTGCCGTGCATTATCTAAGCCTGTGGGAGAACTAGATTCGAGTCGACCGAGTTACGTACATATACATCGCAGCTGTGACGTTTCTGTGCCACGGCGAGAACTGAGATTGCTAACATCTAACGCTATAACTAACGGCGAGTAGATGAGCACCCTCGTGCGCTCGCCCGCTGAGCAGATAAGACTTCGCGCCACGGCGCCGGTCACGGATTCTCGCGCTTTGCAGCGCGCATCACCTGCGCCCATCGCCACCCACGCCCTTCAACCACCCTGATAAATTACTCAAGACCTCTATCGTCCATCCTGGACGCGCGGTCATGTGCGCGGCTATCAGCCGGAGTGCGCCTTATAACCTCCGGGAAACGATCGGTACGCGTGACCCGATAACCGTCGAGACCAAGCCGCACGCTTAGAAAATGTTTGAGGGTTCTATCTTAAGAAATAATCGCAATTACTTCGTATATCGCAATGCGTAAATTTCAAGTCGTACAACAAAAATGTTTTAATAGTCAAAAACCAAGATATAAATAATTTTTTTTCCTTCTCTATTCTTTTCAAAACTCGTATCTATTCGTTGGATATTTTTTGTACTATCGTAAGTTTCTCTGATAAATTCGCTTAAAATAAAAATAGGCTTAATTGTCAAAATACGAAATTGAGGATTGAACGACTGAAATTTATCTGATTAAATCGAGCTTTGGAAACGATAATTACGTTCCAAAACTTGTCTATCGGTGAATGGAAATGGTGTCTTGAATGCCAGTAGCGCGACTAGCTATCTCAACGAGATACACGAAGACGGAGGACCGGGAGTTCTCTACGGCGACGTTTCCATTTGGTGATGCGAAGAGAGGAAGGGGAAAAAGATGTATGATCTAAGAAAGACCTTAATAATCCCGATTCATAAAGCCTAGTCTATCCTGGTGCGCCGATACGCCGTGCTGTCGGCCACGAGTGGGCTGATAAAGAATGACGATCGTAAGGGAAGAAAGTTGCACGGCGCTTATCGCCCAATAAATTCTACTTCAGCCAGCATCTGCCTGTCTCTCTCCCTTTCTTCTTCTTCGAGTTTTCTCGCCTTTCGCGGCATCGCATCCCTCCCCGTTCCACCACGTGCCGCAAAACCCGTGTAATTATCGCCGGCAAGTACCAACTAAATTCTCCCTTAACGACGAGTTACGATCGAATTAACAGATTGCTCCGCCAGAAAGAGATTTCGAATTCTCCGATCTTCTTCGCATTCTATATACATTTTGTATCATATCTGACTGAATGATCTTACGTCGTAGTATTTGAAAATAGAATAGATTGCGAAAAATGAAATTAATTAATATGTGTATTATAGTTCAAATTTATTTAATTAATTTTAATAATGATTTTCTGTTTTACTTCGTACCATTTTATATTTCATTAACAGAATAAAATATAAAAAATGAGGTCATTTTTCATTTTTCACGAACCGCTATTCCTTTTTTATAATAAAATAGAATCATAAAGAAATCACATGTAATATCAACGCTTCGATTTTCCTTTCAACTTTCGATAAGATGTAGCAACATTCTCCGTATAATTTAGGAAGTGTGAAAACGATTGTTCAGGAAAGAGAGGGAGAAAGCGAAAAGGAAGACACTCAATAAAATCTCGGGACTGCGTAACAGATATATCGTGACGAAATTGAGATTGGTTATCGAAGACGCTGCAACCTCCTCGCGAGGCGAGAAACGAGAAGAAGGCGTGTCGAGATGCTGTAGCGCGGGCTCAAATCGGATAGTTTGTTCATTAGAGATATTTTCCGACGGATGGACGGCGAGAGGCAAGCGAGGGAGCGTGCTCGGCGTATATTTGTCTTGATAAGTTCGAGGCAGGAAATGAGACTGTCGATAGAAGAGTCTGCGTACTTGCTTCCCTCGAAAGAAGCAAAATCGCCAGAAATGAGAATTTCGATTCGTTTAACGAGGAATAACGGTCGTACAGAAGTATATCTCGACAATCTAAAGGTGATTATGTACAAACGTAAATTCCTCTGGCAAACGCTTTGTTGACTTAGCGCTTTGCCTATTTACGAAGACTTTAATTATTGCGCGCTGTCAAAATGTCTAAATCAGATTTATTCTCATAATAAAAGATGAATCGAAATAAAAATACTGTCAAAATATACAAGGAAGATATACATATATATATATAGATATAGTGTGCAAATATGAATCTTTGAAGGCTAAACTGGCGATTTACAAGAGGCCACAAAATATTATAATTGAGCAGTGCGACGTATTTAATTTGTATAGCTAAAAATTTTATTAGAAATAGTTGATAATAGAAGAAGAGAAAAGATTAGGAGAAGCAGATTATCGATTTTTCAACATACATATGTTACTGATCTTTTTCAAAGCACAATTCCAGATAATATTAAAGTTAACTGCGTTCAAATATCTGCCATTACACGTTGATCGCAACTAGAATCTCATCGTTATTACGACTACTTGAGAAACTCATAAAGGAGCGATTGGCTTGGCTGCGTCGTATTATTTTTATATTCCAAAGACGCGTATACATAATGTTAATGCACATATAACAATTATAATATCGTCAATTTAATAAGCATCGATTAATAATTCAAGCAAAAAACAAATTTCATAAATAGAATAATTAATTTTAACGTAGACTTGTAGTTATATTCCGACTTTAAGACCATGAAATAATATTGAACGTTCTAATGTAAAAATAATTAATTACGTCGTAATCGGAACACGGTTATTTCGGCTTCGCTCTAAAATAGAAAGAAAAAAATGCATTGAAAAATAGAATCATAATCAATTTTGAAAATAAATCCAGTTCCGTGAATCCGTATATATGAAAAAACTAGATATATATGTAACATATCACAAAATGTCGAAGACAATCGAATTATATTTTAAAGACTCGCTCTTAAATATAAATTTGTTCCTATATCTATAGTCGCGAATAGCTTTATCAAAACAGTTATCGATTTTACATTCCACTGCAACTAGAAGGAAGAGGATGACAAAGTAGAAGGAGAAGGAGAAAGAGAGAGTGTGTGTGTGTGTGTGTGAGATTCTCTTGCTCCCGTATCAGTGGGCAAGGCCCGTTTGACCTGGCACACATGCCGCCCATAGATCAACCAGAACCCTTAGGCCGAACCCCACCATGCCACGGGCTAACCATTAATTTACAACCCGCAGAGTAACCCCATGCCTCAACCCCTGCATACAGGATCCGCGCGTCCCCTTGCGGCAGATATGAGCTACGACGTGGCGCTGAGGGATTCAACCACCCCGACTCTCTCTCCCGAATGGTCCCCTTCTTCTATCTCTCCATTCTGTCTCCTTCGTTCGCCGTCTCCGTTGCCTCCCAACTCTTAAGCGATCTCCATCTACCCGAGAAACTTCTCGTTATACCACGGCGAAAGAAATTTAAATCTATCGACGGCACATCTCGGTTAATCCGCAAGGATAATCCGCGGATGTATCCCGAATCTCGCGCAGCGTAGATTGATTTCTCTCGTAAATTATTATCCGCGTCCTTACATTTTTATTACAGTATCTTTTATGGATGGATAAATAAATTTTATTTTTTGATGATTCGACGTTTATTATATTAGGGAAGTAAGAAAAGAAAAATTAAATTAAATTCTAATCATCTTGAAATTTGTTTCGTTGACGAAGTGGATTCATAACGAGTTCATCGGTGGTAAGAGTAAGGAACAAAACTCTTAATTGTCAGTGGACTTCGAACTATTCAGAACACGAAAGAGAGAGGAGACGAGAAAGGGGCAAATTTACGAAAATTGAGAGAAAATAAGAAAGGGAAAGAAAATCGTGAATGAATGCCAGGGGTTGAAAGGGAGTGGGAAATGCTCTTTGATTTTGCGGGCTTTATCGTCGCTTAATAAGCGGGCGCGAATAGGCCCGCTGTTGCTTGTGCTTTGTAACTCGACGGAAGTAAGTTGTCCTCTGTTTCGTTTTGTTGTCCAGCAATTCCTTCTCTTCTACGTCCCTTTCCGCTCCTCCTCTCGCGAGAATGAAAGGAACGAATAATTAGAGAAGGTTGGCGGGCACGGCCCGAAAGTTTCTGGCCAATTAATTAGACGGAGAAATGCACGGTACGAGAGGTAACCGGCGCATAAACGCCAGAGATGGCAATTTAAACAGCGACAATTCGACTGCGATTATCGTTGCATAAACGGCGCTTCACGACGCGCTTTTATAATATAAAAGCTTCAGTTGATAATAGCGAATATTAGGGACTTGAATATCATAATGGAAAGAATCTGGGCACTATGAATCTAAAATTAAAAGGAATGAATAGATAAGATGTAAACTTAAAATAGAAATAAAGAATATATATTGGTATTTCATATATTTCTTCTTTGTAAATCAAAAGACTAGAGAAGTGAATATAAAGAGAAAAAAAATTTTAATAGGTAGACATACAATCATGCTTGTATAATAAAAAAAAACAGATTTAAAAATGTAATTATAGTAAAAAATAATTTTTATTAATAGCTATATGAGTATGGATACGTGGCCTTTTTACTCCGCTCTATATTTCTCAAGCAATAAGTCGTATCTAAATCGAAATCAAGACTAAAGTATTAAGAAAAAAAATGTTTAAAAAACTCGTATCATAAATAACTGCAAGATAAGATACATATATATTAATGTATACGTTTTTTCCTCTCCCTCTCTCTTCAAAACAACCCTATATTGCATTCCGATAATAATATCGCACTGATGCGAATCATATTCTCTTTGTTGTCTTCGTTAAGCTTACAATAATAAAACATCGGCGGCTTTGCATTCGATGGGCGATAAGACGCGTTCCCCTTTTACACTAGAGTGACACTGTATATAGCTGTTGCACCTCTCCAACCTTCCCTTCAATCCCTCTTCTTTCGACCCTCGTCGTCGGACTCGCCCCTCGTTTCCTCCACTTAAAAACCGGTAATTACTCCGAGGCTGGTGCGCTCTGGCATTTACCATCCGCTTTAGCGTTACTCTGTTTTCTTCTTAACAGCGGCTCGATGCAAAACTCGATTTTCGCAACACGTTGTATATCATTATATTATACTGCGCATTAGTTTTCGTGACGCGGACAGCGCAGTGAATTAATTCTGCAGCGAGTATAAAAAAACACCACCGCAAGCATCTTGCAGCGTATTTGTTAACTTGTACTACTTTTTATAGTTCACATAATTTCTCTTTAATCCCGCACAATTCTTTCAAAAATTTTAGTTTAACTTCTCAACTGCCATTACTATTATTATATCATTATTTTGACAATCCAATAGCAGCAGTTATCATAATTTTGACTGTTATTATCTCACCATTAACTTCAAATATTGCAATTTTAACAACCTTGTCATTATCTTTCAGAGTTATAAGTTTTGTCATAATTTTCTTGAGAAGAAGATTGAAAACATAAAGTAAGAAAAATATAAAGTTCAGATTTTTACGGGCTATTTATTTTTAACGAAGTCAACCTCGATGCGTCAATCATATGTGCGCTCAATGACAAAATAAAAAATTTAATGAAAAGTTCCGGAAAACTAATATGTTATAAATTTCTACGAGACCATTCAAATTATAGTTTTTTATGTATAAATATATACATATATGCACCTGATGTATACTTTCTTAAAAGAGTATAATTGAAAAATTTGAAATAATGAAAAATATATATTTTCGCACACAGAATTAATAAAATAAAATCTAAAAATAATATATAGATATAAAATATACAAAGTGCTAACCTTGATCGTCGCGTGGTGGGATCTTTCATGACCATGACCTCTGTGATGTCTCCATACTTGGTGAAATACTCCCTGAGGCTCTCTGAAACAAAATGATTTATATCGATTACTTTTTATAATGAAGAAGTAATATGATTTAATAAATATTTTCAATAACTATTTTAGATTTATTAGACATCGTTATAACATCTCACATATTGCATTTTTCTTAAACATCGCATTTTTCTCGCATTATTTTCAGTCATATAAAATGTCACCTTTATTATGACACATTCTCGCCATTCTTCACGAAAATATTCTTTTACAAAAAAATTGGTCTCTTTGGTGAAATACATATATAGTGACGAAAATCCAAATAACATCCTATCGTACAAGCATCGCTGTCAACCAAAGTTAGAGTTGGCAACACAGAAGATCACTGACGCTAATTGGAATTAGTAGATAACAACGCGTCGACACTTCGGAACGTAATCCTCATAGCCTGATAAACGCGCGGTGCGTGCGTTCAAAGTAAAGCTTTAGCTTAGCACGATCTATCTTTGATGACAGCTAATTCGACATATTGTGCATTTGCTATGACGAGTCAACTCAACAATCACACTTTATGTTTAAATAGATAACAACAAAATTAATTTCTGAGTTAAAAAATTAAAATAATAACAGTAAAAATTAAAATCGAAGCATAACTAATAACACAACGGTACATTGAAAATATAGCCGATGAAATACGAAAAAGCAAATGTTTTCTCTCTTCAATCAACTTTTATAATTTTTCTATTAAAAAATTACTTCAGATTGTTCAAATAAGAGCATCAGAAAAATCCATAAGTCACAAATTAATATCTTTTGTCCACTGAATATGAAAGAGCAGGAAAAAAATCATACCAAGCGTTCATTCTCTCTTTCTACTTTTTAGTTGACCGAGAAATTATCCAATCGCATATGTTCCACACAATCAATGCGACCGATGTAATCAATGTAGAGCTTTCTCGCTCTTTTTCGCCAGGGACACCCCCTTGACCCTTTTCGTAGGCTTATAGCAAAAGGCTGAATACTGGCGGCGGGCCAACATGGCCGCGCTCCAAATACATCTTACACCTTATCTAATTATACGCTGTTTCATCCAGTCTGCTCTAAAGACTTCGTAATGTTCAGCGGTTACTTGGCTCTTCAGTCGCGAATGAGTTTCAATAAATCCCAACATAGCTTCACAATACGCGGCAAATCTAAATACGCTTTTCTAAATTACTCTTCCAATGGATTGTACCTATAAAATACATTCATAGAAAGAATAGATAATATTTTCTAAAAAATATATTCTCTTTAAAAAGCGATATAATGTCTGATAATATTTAGAACCTATTAAAAAATATACTAAGAATAATTTTACATACAATTATTATAGTTTTTAAAAATAATAAATATATATATTTTTTTACCTAAAGAATACGTAATAATATTATTTAAATAATAAAGAATAAATTGTGAAATATGTGTTTAATTAGAGTAAAATTAAAAAAAATAATTGCCGTACCAACATTGAAGCATTAATAGTTGTATTTGTAAGTATTAAAAATTTTTGTACTGCAATTAAATGAATTTATTCTTTAGTTAGATTCAAACGTATTTGCTTTAGCAAAATTATAATTTAAGACTTAAAAAATATTTAACACCAAAATGCAAGACATTTAAACATTTAAAGAGAATACATAAATGGAAGGAAAAGTAATAAAAAATGGATTAAATATATTAAATAGAAATAAAAATCTTAATTATTATATATGTATTTTTTACAATGAAACGCATACACAAGCGACTGTTATCGTAAAAATTTGAAGCGTTTGATAATTGTTATTTTCATGTAAAATACGAGATAACAGGACTTGCTAATTCAACGCGCGGCATTAATCAATGAATTATTGGTATCCCCAGGTCATTAGCCGTCGGGCACCACCTGTTTGGTAACAAGCCTCACGCATAAATTACACCCAACCCCTCTATATATTGTTAATTAGTAACACCAAGTCAAAATTCTTAAGGAGGCATATAGCGAGAATCTGTTATCGACCACACCGGCTAATGTTCGTTTCATGACGAAACATTTAAAAGACAATTAGCTAGATCAGAGATATTGACGTCACCGTTTATTACGCCATCACCTTCCTCGTCGAAAATAAGATTTTGTTAATAAAAAAGAGCATTATCGAAGCGCGTGCCGTTGAATTACTTCTTAATGGATTTGTAATTTGCATTTAATTCGAGAAACTTTTTCGGAAAACCAAAAAAGCGGACTCTTTAGAGGTGTACTGACGCGAAAAGATCTCAAATCTTGAAAACTTGTACGCAAAGAACAATGGAGCGACAATGACTGAACGTATATTCTATGTAAAACCCTTACTGATGAAGCTGAAAAAAATTGATATAATTTTCTCTATTATAATTTGCTTACATATAAATTTTATTTAGTATAAAAATAAATATATATCTGAATATACAATATAGCTAAATATATTAGCGAATAAAATAAACGTAAAAGTTTATTTTTCTCTAACACATTTCGTCTGCGGATATTTCTTCACAAGTATACTTTTCGTAACATAATTCTCTTAATTTTCGCGGCACCCTTTGATAATTTTCTAGATTCACTCCTGTAACGTCAGCCTACTATGAAAATGTCGTTAAAATAAGAGAAATGCACCCCATTCTCCAAAGGGCTGGCTTGCCAATGCTGCCTTAATTTGTCCTGGCGGATTGATGGAAGCAATTTCGTCGTTCTTGCGAGAAGACGCTCTTAAAACGTGTCCGCGATCCGCCAAAATTTACGGCTGTCATTTCCTTAATTGTTCTCCGGCACAACTTATTTTTCACGCGCGGCCCTCGCTCGTCCCGCATTCTCATTTCAACCGTTGCAGTCGGTCGAAAGGTACGCTCGTGCCTTGGCCCTTTGCCGGTGACGCGACTAGCTTACTCAGCCCAGAACTCTTCTTTGCCCCGAATGGCAACAAACGGAAACGGGAGCGATATGTTGCCGACTCCGAATGAAGTAGTGTTTGGAGGAAATGGAATGTTTACTTGTAACTTGCTTTAACTTTTCTCTCAGGAATGTAGTAATTTATGATGTTGTGAACAAAGAGCATTGCAGTTATTATAGCAATAATTAATTGAGTACATACATATCGACGCAAAATTTTGTCAGAAATGAACAATACTATATTTCACTAATCAATTGCTTTAATAAATAGACTAAGATCACATTAATAGAAATGTTTCGTTTTAAGTAGTATTTTGTTTCTCCATTAAGAGAATATTAATTACATTGCTCAAAGAAACTCGCGGATATTATTAAAATACAAAATGATAAAAAATATTTCACAGAGTGTATGCTTAACAAAAAACGCGAAAAGCGTGTACTGTTTTTATTCCAACAGCCCATGTATTTTTTCTAGTCCATGTATATAATTTTATATGTTTTAATTGTATGTTTATGAGAAAATTTGAAGTCTATAAAACGAAAAAGTTACAATAAAAAGTTCACGAGTTTTAAATTTTCTAAAATGGCATTGTACCGCATAACAGGAATTGTTATAAATTTATTTTGTTACAAAAATCAGATCTATATCATTTTCATTAATACCCTCTCACTGACAAATTAAATCTCGTATATCTTTAAAAGTTTTACTCTAAGAAACAATTTATAAACCTCTTTAGATAAGAGTGGCTATAAATTGTTGACTAAATAAATCACAACTTACTTTAAGAAGTTTTAAAGTTTAACAATCGACTGAAATTTTCATTGTACCGGTACAACCCTAGAAATCGAGGCGCTAGACATTGCAATAGCCCCTGAAAAATTGCTAAAAAAGCGAAACTAATCAGAGTTCTTTTGTATTTTTTTTTCTTCGAATTCACGAATGTAATCCTTAAAAAGAGAACTTGTCCTGGACCTTTTTATCCTCTTTTCAGATAGAAAAAGAGAGAGAGAGAGAGAGAGAGTTCACGTCTCGACTCGCGTCGTACTTGGAGCATATTGGTCGCCGTGCCATGAGAAAGCTCTAGAACCGACTATCCACGCGGTAGTCAATGGCGGAAGTGGAGACGGCGAGGTGGCGAACTCCATTCAAATGAGATTCAACGCTAGGGAAGAATCGGAAGAGATGCCAAGAAGCTGAAGAGGGAACAGAAGAAGGGATGCGGAAGCGAGCACAGTGCACGCTGGCCTCTGCTCGAGTGTTTTTCTATTCAGAGAAGGCTCGCATAAAGTCCTATATACCGAGTTCTATCCTATCCTATCTCCCGGATCCCCCAGGAGCCAGGGAGGATACGGGATAAGAGAGGCAAAGGGGTGGTTCTCCCATTCCAGAGGACCGTTCATTGAAACGAATGGCCTTGTCCGCCTCTTTCTCCTCGTCCTTTCGTCTTCTCTCTGTCTTGCTTCACTCTTCCTGCTATTCGCGGTCTTTCAGGTTTCACTCTCTCTCTCTTTCTCTCTTTTCCCTTGCCTTTCTATCCCTGACCCTCGAACGTGCCTCTCTCCACTCTTCCCTTTCCGATTTCCAGTCGCGCTTCTTTCTTCGCTTCTTCCTCGAGTTACGCCTCCCGCGAATCCGCCAGGATTACTTATCTTCCGCCAAAGGACGCTCAAGGCTCAACCTAAAGCATCATTTGAATAAACGCGAAGTTACTGCGCGCCTGTTCCCGGCAGGCAAGAACGAGCGAAAGAGAGAGAGAGAGAGAGAGACTCTCTAGCGCGCGTCCCACGACTATATTAATGGCGTCGTGATACCTTCGGGCAAAAAGAGGACCTCCTCGCTCTCTATTACCTGCGGGATGAGATTCCTGTCAGCAAGGATGTCGCGTCTTCAACAACGGGTCACGATACTCGTGCATCGTATTATACTGACGCGTCGAGGCGAAGAGAATTCTAATATAATTTACGATAATCGCGGAATTCTTGTTATTTCTTGAAACATAGTCGGTAAATAATAATAACAGCAGTTAATAATAATAGAGCGCGATTCGAATAATTTATCGCATAATGTTGTTAGGGAGGGTGAAATTAAAACTTACAGGAATATAAATAGAAGCTCCGAAAGAAACGGCAATTTTTCGAAACTCAATGTTGAGAATTTTGAACAAATCACCGATTTTTGCATTAGAGCAATTAACAAATTGATGAGACAAATGTGTTAAATTTTATTATACGAAGCTTTCAAAATAAATTAGTTATAGTGCTAAATATTTCACATTATTCATCTTCAATTTTTAAAAAATTTGTCAAACGATTTGACGTTGATGAGCATAATAAGTTGACTGCTTCCGACATTTTTCTCATTTTTAATTGCATAAGGAAAGAAAGTGATAAATAGCATATCTCTGCTATTATTCCCATCCTTCACGCACAAGTCGTAAGTCAACTCTGAAAAAACATTCTGTAACTCGTGGTATACGTTAATAATAAGTCTCTATTTCTGTACCTGAGCGTACCAAAATTAGCGACGAATACTCAGCGACCCATCCGCAAATACGATGCTCACGCGCTACATCGATAAATGTGAAACAGCGGTGCTGTCAAAGATGTTACGCGAACGCATAAATACGTTCTTGCATAAATTATCTGATAAATATTGCAAATAGTGGTCAAAATTGCCGAACATTAACTTGTGACACGACGCGCGGTCATTCTTCATTATTGAATATTATTGACATTAATACGTGATTAACATGTGTTATTCATGTAATCAGTTTATTAGTGCGGTTCCCTGCAATTAATATTATTAGCATTATTCTATAATTTCGATTAGATGATTAAAATATTATTTATTTTTATCGTACATAGTATTATCAATTTAACAATGTGACCTACCTATACAATTCAGATTTAATTATATAATATTTGCAACTTTAACAAAATGTAATTCATAATTATAGAAATTCTGATGAAATGCATTACATCATCAAAATTACTATTAAATAAATTAAATTATTGTCAACGTATTTTTTTTTTTTTTTTTTATATTATCTGCTCGTCAGTACATTCTGAAATTCTTCAATTATTATCATATTAGTATTATTAAGTAAAGATCAAATAAAATTTAATAAATCATCAAACGCGAATAAGATATTTCCATAATTAAAGTTCCGTTAGCGAGCTAACGGAATACATTTTTCATTGCCATTCATCAAATGATCTTTAAATACCTATATACGATATGTCATTAATAAACTGTTAAACCTCTCGAACTATCGTAATTATCGATCAATACTGTCACCAGTGTATCCTGTATCAGAATGACGAATTTCTCACATTCATAGGTCATTAATAGGACTATTAATATTCATCGTACTATTAATTATCGCGTGTGTGAGAAGTCCATTAGAGACGGTCATACATACGATAGCTCAATTACTGTCGCGTGACCTTCCGGGATCAGGTTTGACAAACTTCTCGGCCGAGAAATAGAGCGACAATATCATCCGACTACATCGTCGCGCGTTATATGTACATCTATTAAATAAATAAACATTGCCGCATTGGCCACCGCATGGAAATTCATTCCCTGTCTCGGCGTTCTCGTGGGAAGAGACGCCGCGAACGAAACGCTGCTACGTCTCTCTTACTTCAAGCCGCTCCTCGCGTGCCGGCGTCTATTTTGGCGAACGTGCAGCATCCCAAAAAGATCGTACCGTCTATCCGTCGTGGCGGTCTTCTTGCGCAGCGACGAGCCATTAACGGCAACGTAAGTGTACACTTGAGCTCGACTGGAATCGTCGAGTACCGATCGAACGAGCCGGGAAGGAATCAGAACCAATTCCAAATTGCTATAGTTTTTTTAGGAAATATTTTTTTTTCTTCTTTTTTTAGTTCCCCAATCGATCTCGTATAAATCATTGAGATAGACAACTCAAAATGTCACACACAAATATAGATAGGTATTACAAAAATATCAAATTTTATACAAGAATATCACGTGAGAATCAATAGTAGCATATATTTTTGTAAAAAATTCATAATAAAAACGAAAATGTATAAAAATCAAAGTGACGAAGCACCGACATCTCTTGTAGTCGAAAAAGTTATTGCTCTCGATTATTGAAAATTCTAAAAAGGAAGCTCTATTTTATCGTATATTATATATTCACGTAACGTACGAGTGGTTCAATCTCAATTTTTCTTGTCGCAATAATAAAAATTCGAAATCCTCCGTCGAATCTAAAAATAGTAACGAATGACATTTATAACGAGTTACAGCAAATTAACTCAAATCGGCGTCGCAGAGCAGCGAACGCCACGAGGAGAATCGTAATACGGGAAGGGATAGGTTGATTCTCTACGCGAGATGTAAGGGGAGGACAACAGAATCTGGAGCCTACCTGGCCGCGAGCCAACCTTACTTTCAGGATTCGCGATAGTGCCGCGGTTGATGCATAGTGAGGAGGAGAGAGATAGAGAGAGTGCATAGTAGGCACCCGGCTGGGGTGCACACCATCCCTTCTCCTTCGCTCGATCGCATGGGCGCCCGCATTGCAGCTATGGCCCACCATTCTAATGATGGTAACCACGCAGGTACCACCCTTGCCGTTCCTCTTTGAGCTTTCCACCCTTTCTCGTGAGCTCCTTCTCCTCCAGCCACGAGTTCTTTGTCGTCGGTCCCCCGGCTTTTCTGCTGACACTTTTGCTGCGAAGCATCGCTGCTTTCGCTGACCGCGACTGATTTTCTTGATGGCACTCCCTCGTTCTTGAGAGCGGAGGTTCTCTTCCGCCACCCTTGATCTTTATTTCGCGCCGCGCTTGGGATTGATCGGACCCAACGAACAAGCTTATATACATGATCGATTAACTAGCAGCAGAACGAAATAGAACACTTTCAAAGAAAAATCTAGATATCGGATGTACGATTAAAGATAGTTTCTCGATTTAAATGTTATTGTAATTTTATATAAATTTTTTAATTATAATCCTTGTCTCTAGGATTCAATAGTGACAAAAAACGAAAAATTAATGAAATCACTATATTAACGTAAAATAAATAAATTAAACTTTAAAATAATAAATAGATAAATAAACTTAGAGATATAAAAACCTAACTCTCTATAGTATGCAATTTTTTTATATATTATATAATAATGTTAACGTTATACGAAATAATAAACATATTACAAGTTATCACACATCCTCTCGCTCAATATACTCTTTTGTGGAAAAAACCTGATGTTCAAGACTTCAGTTTCAATAATATCTTATCGCGGCCAAGATAGCGGAGATTAATCCCATTCGTAATAAAACGGATAAGCGCTCGGATGACTCGAAGGAGTCGTCGGGAGTGTAGGAAAGGGAGAAGCAGCGGAGAACGAGACGGAGCTCCATTCTTGTTACTCCCGGCGACATCTTTAATTCATCGAATGCGGATTGCGGGCTGAATCCCTGATGAGCTTTATTCCACATCCGCGCGCTCGAACTATCGGACCCGATGAGAGATTCTCATACGATAATACTCACCGCTAAGCCACTGTTCCACGTCTTCCTTATATCTACCGCACCTCCATTTTACCTCAACCTCCGCTGCCCAACTTCTCCCCAAGACTCTCCTCATGTATCTGCACCTTCGCAACTAGTGCTGCCCATTTAAGAAGCTCTCGCGCCAGGCTTTTTCGTTTTCGGTTCTGTCTCGTCCCGAATCTCCGATCCACTTCGGCTTCTACTTCCGCGTCGTTCAACTCCCTCCAACCTCGGACCCTCAATCCTTTCTCGGGTTTCTCGCGGTAAATCGCGCGGAAAACTAGCCAGTGAAGATTCTCTCCCGTCCCCAACCTCTTCCTTTTCTCCCGATCGCCATCCTGTTCCGTTCATGTGTCTCACAGTTGGACGCTATCAAGAATTGCGTCCACTCTCTGATGGAAACTTCAATTCACATCGATTTATTTTATATCAAGATCGCCACGCTTGGGTACCTTTCTGTAATTTCCGATTTGTACCATTAATTCTTTCTATAAAAAATCTCAAATAATTTATACACCCAAAGGATAATCTGTTGCATCAAATTGCAATGGATTCATTAGTGAATAATATAGAAAAATAAAGATAAAGGCAAAGACGAATTAAATACGATGTTACGGAACAAAAGACGCGAATAATTATGAAATTATATGGTTAGGAAATTACAGCGGTAGCTTTCGAATTATAAAATAAATCTGAGACTTTTTGCGAATTTAAACTTTATAAATAAATATAAATTTAAAGTGTAAGACAAGCAATAAGAGCCAAATCGCGGATGACAGTGCGTTATCCCAACGAAACTAAAATTTTGTCGTTAGAATTAAATACCTGTGCACAATAAGGCACCAAATTTTATTTGGTCACGGCCAAGATTTAAAATTTGAATAATCTCTACAAGAGATTTAATTCCATACATCCCCTCTTCCCCACTAAGGAAATAAATGCGAAAGAAAAATATAGATCCGAAAGTCGCTGAATCGGGAATATTGCCTGTCTTACACTTTAAATGTATATTTATATTACAGAACCTTGTTAAACTCTTAATTTATATACGCTGGCGTAAAGGCGTTTGTTTACCAACATTATTATGTTTATAAATAAATATTCAAGGCATTTTCTTCATTTATAAATCATTGTATGTAGATTTATTTTAACAAGATTTTATTTCGAGAAATAGTTACACGAATATTTAAAGTTAAATGCCAGAAAGTCTTATCTGATCTATTAAACGCTGTCTCATTTTACAGCTTCTCTATTTTCGTGATTAAATATCTCGATAATTAAGGCTTAAATTCCCTTAGGATAAAGTCACTTGAATGTAGCTAAAGAATAAATTCTCCTTGTTTGCATTTTGAATCTCTCGGTTACGATGGGTAACTGAAAATACAAGCGGAGAAATTGGAATTTCCAATCTGCCTCTAATGGAAACGTTATCTAAAGAGACGAAATTTTCATCCGGAAAGCATCCGGCATCACGTTTATTTCCGTGAAACTTCGCGTCGCATATATTATATATAAAAAGCATTCTTCTTTTTTTTTTTTTTTTTTTAGTTCGTCGTCGAATTAACCGCCAATGGCAAAATGATCGAACGCGTTCCGATAATCGTGTCAGACCTTCTAAATTTTTGAGCCATCGGCTGCCGGCTCGTGAGCTGTCATATTTCGTATCAAATTACGATTTCGTCCTCGACGGTACAATATATCGAATGAAACCATTTCAAGAACCGCAAAGTAAGAAATAAAAGAGAAATTGGCGAGCGAGTTCGAGGAAGAAAAAAGTGTATAACAAACGAAAGGAAGGCAGAAAAAGAAAAATCGAAGCGTAACATTTTTATGTAATTTGTTGAAAATTATAAAGCTAGATAAATAAAGACAATGCCAATAAATATGATCTATACATATTTTAAATTAAATTTCTAAATATTTAAAATATAAATATAAATCAAACAGTATTACAGAACAGAAGAGAAGTTTACACGATTACAAAGTGTTATATTCTGTTTCCTCTCAAGTTGTAAGAGGTGAAAAAAAGAAAAGAAAGGAGAAAAAGAAGAAGATAGACGGTCGCGATTGCAAAGAGAGTCTTCGTGCCAAGGCCGCCTTAATAATTTAAATCTCTCAGTACTCGAAAAATTGAATTTAATAATTCAGCTCAATAGGAAACCCCGGTCGGTTACGAACCGGCGGAACCCGATCAAAAATGCAATATCCAACTCGATTTCTTAATTCGATTTCAGTGGCGTGCGCCTCGCTCTCAATCGACGGCGCGTACAACCCTTTCTTCCTTTCCACTGTCAGATATCTGTTTCGTTCGCCAAAAAAAAAAAAAACGCGCGAGTCACGCGTTATGTCTAGAAAATCGCATTTAGATCTTACAGAGTCGATTTCAGTCGGTTTGCTTTGGCCTCCCGTTTGTTAGTGCGGAATGTAGGACGATCTAATAAATATCGTGGATACTTAATGGAGAAGCGCACGCACTGATCACGTTCATTTATCTAGTTGAGAAATAATACTTCTCCATCTATCTATATGTTCTCTAACCATTTACATATGCATTTCATTTTTCCATTGAATTTCTATTTATTTATTACTAATCTTAATAATATTAGAAAATCGATTTTTAATATTTTTATTTAATTCTTATCATTATAGAAGAGAGAGAGAGAGAGAGAGAAGTTTTTCTGTCGACTACAAATTTCTTGATGCATTGAAATAGAATTGGCTGATTGAGCTGTTTGCTTTCAAAGTGACGTAAATAAAACTTTAAAATGCGATAAATTCAAGTAGCATACAAGCACAAATCGATGTAAGCATTTTCCAAACTTGACTCGCGCTACTTTAAAACTAAACGGCTCAATACGATCCTGCCTTTCGCTTCAATTTCTATAGCAATACACATCGAAAAAGTTAGACGCCGATCGACTTTCTGCGCGTTTACACTTCCATCCAGTTTAAAATAAGAAAATTCGAATAAAGGAAGCTGTATTACTGCTCGCGCTAAAAACTTCTCTGTACTTTCCATAAAGGTAATCGATAGCTTGCAGGTGAAAATTATATATATTAGATTATATATGCCCGTTGCAATTCATTTCGTTCGTTTCCGAGGAAAGCCCACTCGATACGTGTAGAGAGACAGAGGACTTTATGGACATCGCGTATATATTCGTATGTATATAATTCACCTGTCTGCTGACAAATAATGGAAACTGCGCTTTTGAATTACGACGCAGACGCGCGATGCAATAGATCACGATTTATTATCGAAGTCTGAGAGCGCAATTGCGATGTTGTTGTTACAACGAGGAAGAGTAGAAAGCAGAAAGATGGGAACTCATGCGTAGATGTGCGAGTTAACCTCCGTTAACCCCGGTCTGTTGAATTCAATATATTGATGACGTCAAACTGTATCATATCGTATAGCCGCGAGTCTAAGCAAACCGTGTGAAAGTGTACGAGATGTCAGAACGACTAACATTTTAACTCGTCATATTCCAAGATACGTCATTTCTCTTCCTTTTTTTCAAGACGTAATGGAAATTATATATTATTCTTCTCTCTTTCCGTATAAAGCACATCTTACGAAATTCTAAAAATAATTCAGCAAAATTAATGCAAAATAATATTCTATATATAAATCGGACAAAAGATAAATTTTCCCTAAAATTAAAATTTATGATCGTTATTTTAATATATATATATATATATTTGTCAAGTGAGAATATTAGACCGATTAATTACGCATAATTTGAAATAATCTCAATGAGATATAAAGCAATCGTATCTACTATCAATGCCAGAAAGTATCGGTAAGACGCATCCAAATATAGATCGCGCTTATAATTAGTAGCTTAGGGGCGGTCTTAGTTTAGTACGTCAGAAGCGCGAAGGACTCGTCTTGCACACTAGTCACAAATACAGAGGAGATCATGCCAAGCGTACTTGGGTAACGAATTTCGAGGTCTTTTACGATTTACTAAGATAGAACATAACAGTACTGCTCGTCGACTTGATTAATTCTTTGCTCTCCCGTAAAATTGTATACTATTAAAATACTTTTTCTATAAAAGACACGATAATTATGCTTACCGCAATAATTATACGGGATATAATTATTAGTAAAATAATTATATTCTTATTTATCTAAATAAAATAAGATAAATAATAAATATCAACATTTAAACACGTTTTGCATATCTTGCATATCTTGAATATCTTAGTTTCTCTCTTCATCTTTTATTTTAATACTATACAATAGATACTTTGGAGATCTTTCTTATTAACGAAAATTTAATGCTAAAGAGATAACAAAAAAGAAAATAAGAGAGAGATAGAGATATCACTTATTATTTATTAAAAGCATTTCTTACAAACAATGTGTATGTATATATAATCTTGTTTTTGTCAATCTTATCAATTTTTCGGTACGTATCTAGAAACGGCAGCTGATTAGTTTTCACAGTGAAAAAATAATGAACATTTCTTTATATTCCGTAGCATGGATCAGCATAGGTTCCATATTGATAATAGGATTTGCCAATTAAGATTCATGATTAGTATTTATTTCGGTCGTATTTGAGCCGGATTCCGCGGGCGGTTAAACTTGGCGTGGCTTGGCACCCTGATGCAATTTGCTCTATTAGCCCCGATATCCCTTTCCCAACACAACGATAAAAGCTTAAGGTATTGGCGCGGATTTGTCAAAACCAGCAAATATTATACACATTTTGATTCGCTATAAATATATTCAAATTTGTTTGTCATCAAGCGCGAGAATCGTGAAAAAATAGCATAATAATAATATGGGAAAAAGTTGAATTTTAATATTATTAATAACATAAAACTTTTTTTATACAACCATACTGTCGTATTTATATTAAGATTATGAAATTATCAAAATCTCAAATCTCTTCAATACAATATTTAATAAAAATACACGCAAATCATATAAAATAAATTGCACTAGAAAAGAGCTAACAATAATAGACACTTTTTTATTCAATTAATATTTTAAATCTATAATTGCAAAATCAGTTTACAATTGGCAACATAATTGACGGGAAAAACAAAAATATCTAAAAATCTGAAATTCAATAAAACCAATAACTAGCAAGAAAACAAAACTTTTCTGTATTTAAGCCGCTTATATTAGAATTCTTATAATGTGAATTTAAAAATTAAAACTGTAAATCCGTCTCTGCGCGTCGTACGTAAAAAAAAAAAAAAAAAAAAAAAAAAAAAAAAAAAAAACCGATTAAATGCGACGAACGAACTAACCCCGTTCTTCCTTGAAACATTATATACTTCCCGGACAGCTCGTTGCGACTCGACGGAGAAATTGTTAGTGGGAAAAAAGACGAAAAGGGAACAGTCTCCGCCGGCTGTTACGTTTGCGTACGTAAGGGACCTTAATTCCTAACGTATATTTAAACTCTTTGAGCCGCTAGCTATTCTTTTTTATCGCGCGTCGTTGTTCGTTTTCCACCGTCTCCCGTTCTTCTTTTTTGTCTTCTTCATCCTGTTTGTTCACTTCGCGAGACAAACCCTGCCTCGCATAGAGAGAAAAACTTCCGTCCAATCGACGGAAATGAAACGTCGAGGCCGTGGAAGTTGCGGCATAAACCCGAGTGTCCGTCCCTGCCTCCTGTTCACCAAGAAAAGCCGACGCGCCCCGAAGCGCTACTTCATTTCGATTTACCAGAGGCGAAATATCGTACCAGTTCAAGTGTGTTAAAAGAGAGGCCATAACGCGCGAGAGCAGTCGTACGCTTGTTAGTAAAACTATTACGAGTGTGTAATTTTCACGGTTACCGACAAAACAAACTTCTTCGCACAAAAACGTCAACGTTAACTTTGTTTCCATATTATACGCGTTTTATTTTTCAGATTAACAGTCGGGTAAAAATTATTCTATCCCGATTATCTCATGTAGAAATATTTTAATCAAATTTTTGCAACCATGCATCTATACAAGATAGAGAGAAACAATTATCTAAATTTTATGCAGCCTTCGTTTAATGTTTTGAAAATTAATGTTATTTTTACATTTTAAATTCATTCTTTGTAATTTATTTAAGTAATCTTAATATAAAAATATATATACGATATACAAAATCTCGAAGGAAAAAAGAGCGTTCGCAAATATCTTCAACGCAAAGTATAATAATTAAAATTGGGGTTTCTTTAAGAGGTAAAACCCTGTTTAACCAGACGCAATATTAACTTCCGCGAAAGATTATTTCGCCTTTTGAGTTGCTGAAGACAGAATTGCAAAGAAGGAAATATCGTAGGAGAATATCAAGCGGGAAAAAGAAAAAAGGGCGCGCAATACCAGAAAGCCAGGATCAGCCGCGGTGCATTCAAGAGATTAATTCTTTCGTCGCGGCTACGTTGCGAAGGTGAGGTCGCAAGCTCCGCCACAAGTTCGAAAGCCGCGGCCCCCGAATAATGCAACAATCGTGTTCTAGCGGCCTGTATCCCGCGTCGGTGACCTAACCGCTATCCGTCTCTCTCGCTATATACAGTCAGGAAACAAGCAAATGCAGTCAGAGGCGTGCATCCCAATGTAACCGCCTTTATGCAACTTTGAGCCAGCTCTGATCCAACCTTGCGATCCAGTTCTTATGTACCATTTGTTCCTCTCGATCCACGTGTAATCGTACAGATCCTAATTAACTTTCCGGATTTCTTCTTCTTTTCTTTAATCAGTCGTAAGTCGTCTACCGATACGTTAATCCTGAAGATTACCGAAATTCTCTTTCGCAGTCTCTGATTTGAAATAAATCTTTTCATTAAGCACTTCTAATTATAATTCAATTTTTGCAAATCCTTTGACGTTAAAAATAAATGTTATATAGATATTTTTTCTTTCTCTGTTCCAACTCTAATCATATTTCTTAGAAAGCCAACGTATACGCTTTCTTCAATATGACGTGCAATCCAATGGTACCGACATCCGCTTTTCGATTGACATGAAAATACCCTCGGAAGTGTGTTACGTTTGTCCTTCCTACTTGTCCTCTCTCGCCGTTTCCCTTGCATACCCCACAAAGTCATGGTCCACCGCGGATCTAAGCCGGTCAGTGTTGACCTCGTCCGGTTGGTTCGGCACAGGAAACATACGAAACGTTTTCCGCGACCTAGCCCTGAAACTACCTCTTTTCCCCTTGCCTACTTCTGCATTACTCTGTACTTTTTACCGACCATGAAACCTCAAATGTACAAAGGCCGCAGTCGAGCGAGAAGAAGCGAGGGCGGCTTTGACCTCGCTATGCAAACCGCAATCCTATGACTATCCCCGTTCGGTCAACCTTTGAGAACGGAAATGTGGCGTAGTAGGAATAGAATTATAATACTTTAGAATTTCGCTATACTGTCGGAAGGTAACGTAAATAGTATTAAACAATTGCGCCGAAAAAATAATCCTTAATCTTGAATTATCTCTATGTTTCATTTAGATACTCAAAGTAATGACAATTTTAACGAAAATTTGATTAGACGTTGTATCCTCTTCTTTTTTTTCTACCGGGAAAACTCCTGCGCCGATAATTCCAGTGAGGCTGGATTTCGAGCATCGCGCCGGCAAAAAGTTTATCCTGAAACTTTCATGCGCGTCACCGATGCGGAAAAAGCCCACGGGCTCGTCAATGAGCTCTCAAAAGTCCGAACCGCCATTGCTGTGCTCGAGTAGAATATATATTGGGCAGTAGAATTTTTTAAAACGTCATGGATTATTCGCTTTCGTATAGAGAAATTCAAAGTTAATCATTCATTTTAAATTTCGGAACTTTTATGCAGTCACTTTTAAAAACGCAAACACGATAAAATGACGCGTTTATAAAATATACATTTAATAAAGTTAATTAACGATCATATTCATAAAATATGATACGTGCAAGGTTGTTTCTTGATTTAAAAAAAATTAGAACTTTTTTTATAAATTTGATACAAATTTTTTCATCAACTCGTAATTATCGATTGCTCACAAACTCAGCATTTTTATCTGAAAATTTAGATTCTAAAATAAACATAAATTAAACTGCGATATTAAAAGCATCAATTATTATTCGCTTCATACGTGATTCCTTCGACTTGGAATAGATCTCTCATGAAAATATACGCGTTATATTTAGCAAAAGTTTTTAATTATCAACATAAAGTATCTTTGTAATTAAGCTTTCAATTAAAATTCTGCTAAAGTTCACTTAAAATTAATTAAAAAAGTGTGTAAATCGTGTTAGCGGAATACAGAAAAGGGCAAGAAAAATTATGTCTCCGAACTCGTTCGTAACGTTTTAATTATCCGGGGCTTGGCCGGCGTAACACTCGCGCGAATTTATCAAACGCCATTTTTAATCGGATCAAGCGCTAACCCCCCTTTCGAACGTTTTTATCTCCCTACTCCCTCGTCGTTCTCGACCTCGAATGAAGAACAAAAGTCGAGCGGCCGGTTTGGTTTTTCTCCCTCTACCATCCCCCTATATGCAACTCTTTCTTTCTCTCTCTTCCTCTCTTCCTGTCTCGCCTCTATCTCGATTCACCCTTTCTTTCGCGCGGCATTCGTTGTCGCTTAAATGTCACTCCATGCGCTTCGCATTCGAATATTGTATCGACCATTGTCGCGATATCGAACTCGACGATCCGTACGATGTAAACGGTGCGATAAAAAAGAGATGGACAGAATAGAGAGGAGAATAAAATCGCAGCGAGATGAAGCCGCACAAAACGCTCGCAAACGCGAAATCGAACACATATCGACGAACTCTTTGTAATTTATCCTTTATACAATACCGCATCTCTATAAACGTAATATATATATATATCATTTTTTTACGGGTTACTGTCATTGCCGTTTGGATTAATATCCATTTATATGTATTTTCATGAAAATTTTCGGTGGCTGCTAGAACCAAAAATACCGCAATGATTGTTGCCTGAACAAGCAAAAAGAGCTATGTAATTAAATGTCAATGGCTTTATCGACGAACTAGTTATTTTTAACAAATCCTGCAGCAAATTTGAATCCTATTTTTTGTTATCAAAATACGTCAATGACACAACTTTTTTGTCATAACATTTTAAAATAAAAAAAAAGACATAAATCTTCAAAATCACACAAGTGCAATTTAGTTTTTAACAAAAATATGAAAAGATTTCAAAAGGAGTAACATTAACAAACACATATAATAAAAAGGATATTATGGGGATGTTACTTGAAAAAATATCGGAATACTTTTTTAATAACGCTATACAGATACTTATATGACGATAATTCGCCGCATATATTCTCGAAGAATGAATCGTGAAATCGGATGAAGGGGAAAGATCCGGGAATTTCTTTAGCAACGTGGTGAAAAACGAAGTCATCTTCACGTCGCATAGCGCGCGAACTCGTGCGCTGATTTTCCGCAACTTTCCAACTCCTCGCGACTGTCCGACAGCACGCGCGCCGAAGAACAAGTCGCGGTAGTAGCGCAGGGAATAACTGTGCGTGCCGAGAATACTATACGGGAAGAAGAAGCATATCTTAGCCTCCGTCGTAAGGGCCAAGCGCAACGGAATGAGTTCGAGAGAAATTTATAAAGGCCTACGTGCTCTCTCGCACCCCCTCCCTTCTACCCTTATATCCGCCCTCCGGACAGTTCCGTCCGTGATACTTTACGGCGGTGTTTTGTTTCCGAGAGGTAGAGGCCCCCGAGAGAGGATGAGGAGTTCTAAACCGTCGCTCGCAGTCGGTTTACAGGGTTCATAAGACGCGACGTGAATTCGTTGGTGCACCCTTCGCGTAAGATAAGAGGGAAAGAAAGAGAAAGAGACACATTTATTGCACGTGCAAGATTCTCGCTCGCATTCGCAAGAGACGCTCGTTTACGTCTCTCGTGAAGAACAGCATGTTGCAGTCTGCGGAGAAGCTCCGTACAGTTGGATTAGAGAAACGCCTTCTCGATTTTAAACTTTCTCGACTGCAAGTTCTAGCTACGCAGAGATATCCGGAAAACAAAACTGTTAATATTAATCATTAGCTACTATTGATATCTATCATTTTTTTAATTTTATTTCTCTACAGTTTATAATGAAATTCGTATACAATAAAAAGATTATTTTAATACATTCACTATATTTACATTGTATGACTGTAGAATGGGAGAAATTACTGCTGCTGCAGTCAATAAATATGTTAATAAAAATAACTTCGGTAAGTTGATTTAAAAAGAATAATTTATTTCCAAAACTTAATCGCGATTAATGCTTCCACTCATTGATGCAACGCGAAATCTCTAGGATGTTAAATTTAGTCATCAACACTTGACGTGAACACAATGCTAGTTATGCATGGCGTTCCAATTAACAAACGTGTCTCATAAATCGCTGACTTTGTAAACGAAATTATGGCGGCCGGTGAGCAAAAGCGAGAAAGGCGCATTAATCGTCACGGCGCATCGGAGCAAAGCGGATCAACACGATGTCGGATGAGAAAGAGAGAGAGAGCGAGAAAGAGAGATCTTTTTCTCTGGTTGTCTCTCTTAAAGTCGATGGCATTCACGGCTCGTCCGAGGCGAACTTAATACTGGCTATAAATCTCCCGCTCTTTCTCATGTAAATACGAATCTAACCAAGAGCCAGTCCGAAACTCTTCCTTGCTGGCTTGACAAACCACCCTTCGAATATCTTTCTTCCTAGTTCTCGCTGTCTTGCTTTATTCTACCTTTCCTTTTCTCTTTCTCTCTCTCTCTCTCTCTCTCTTTTCTTTTTTTTTTCTTTTCTTTCTCTCCCTACCTGGTTCGCCACTCGCAATCACGCAATTTAACCAAGCATTAAAATGATCCGCAATTCCCCGATCTACTTAACCACTCTCGCTCAGGGCCATTACATGGCATACACTTGCGCACTTTTGTTCGCCCGCTTGTTGTAACGCGTATATTCCTTTTTATTTCAGTGGACTCGGAATCGTTATACGACAAGTCAGATACAAAAAAAAAGAAACACGAGCGAAAACCGACCCATAAAAGCGAGACGCAGTAATCAACGCAGGAAAAAGAAAGAAATCGAAACTGCGCCGTTCTACAACGTAAAATTTGAATTGTCCATGCAAAAAATTAAAAAAAAAAGATGTAGCGCTAATTATTACAAAGAATATTATCATGATTGAATAAGGTAACACAATAGAAAAGAATGTTGTTACATATCAAATGTTATTACATGATAAATTTAAGAAATCAAATATCTTTTAATTTATATCTATATATAATATATTTACTCAAAATTTTATTAATGATATTATATACATATTAGATGCTTCCAAGTACTACAAAAAACCTGAAATAAAATATCAGAGACAGAGATGGAATTTTTCTATAATACATTTATATTTTAAATCAATAAAGAAAAAGAAAGGCTACACAAATTTACACGGTTCACATGTAAAATTTATCCAAAATGGAGAGATATGCGGATAATATTGACATGGGAAAACATTAAACGCGGATATACATATCACATACATATATCTGGAAACCGTAACCGTAATTAATACACTAATCTGAGAGTAGATCGTGCGATTTTCCCGTTATCGCAATGACCAGAGTGGAAGTCCCTAACGACGATATATTGAATTTTCGCCGCAAAATATAATACTAGAGCAGTCCATTAACATTCACGCGTTATTAAGAGCATCACGTCACATTGACAACGCTACACAATATTATACAAATTTATTACATATTGCCTCAAATATAATCAAAGAAAATTAGTTATATAAATGGCCAACAAATAATAATTCGTTAAATCTAACATTATATTTTCATTACGTATTTTTTAAAACAAAGAGAAAATTCGACGAATATTTATACATTTTATTATTTAATCAAGCCCGGTTTATTCTCTCAAAGACAAAAGAATATTTAATGAGAAATGTTTCTTTTCTTTTTACTATGCAAACGAAAAAAAGAACTTGGATGAATACGAGCATAAGTTTACCGCAGACTTTTATTTTCTAAAAATCCATATATGTTCTGTTTATGAAATCGTGATAGATTCGTTTATTATGAGCCAAACCGAAATGTATATATATATTAATGCAAAAATGGGGAGATTTTCGGCATATAATACATCGTGCGAAACATCTTGTTTCCTTTTTACTATCGCGTCGACAAAGATGGATCTTGACAAGATGGATTTTTACTTTTTATTTTCTTAGACGGGACGTGTCAAGTTTATGCCGCAGCGATTTCTTACGTTCATGTGCCAAGTAATCCCATAAATACGCATCGCTCGAAGTTCTCGCCTCCCCATCCGCGACGCGAACATTTCTCCGCGATTTCGCCGGCAACGAAATTCGCAGCTATCTGTCATTCTCATCACCGCCCACGTGCTAAGGGCGCCGATTTCCGCAAAAAGTCGTCTTTCGTCTGGCGTCTTTCGACTCGCGCCCGATACTAACGTCGTCTCGGAGCCCAGTCCAGTTGTTGCCACAAACAACGTTCAAAATATCAGATCTCAAAAATGGAACAAAAAAGCACTTTTATGCATTTCTCTTGTAAAACGCACAACATTCTTTTCGGCGGACAAAGGTGCCGTTGATAGCTTCCAAGAAAAATAAGAACAGTATGGTTCGAAAAATGGGAACAGTAACTCGGAAAAGTAGTCCTGTCCTGCGGAATATATCTGCTCATTTTTGCACAACTCAATTTCATATTTACGTCATATTAACAACATCTCTCTCATATGTTTTCATTCGTATTTGCTCAACTCGTATTTCAATGTTTCAATCATTTTTTAATTCTAGGAATGTAATATCAATTTTTCCATCGTTGCGTAGAAATGCGTATTCAAGGAAAAGATATTTCGTTCTTATGTGTAATTGCAGAGATAATTATGTGTAAAACTAATGACTAAAGATATATTTAAAAATGTGTAAAAATATTAATAATATGAAAAAAAAAGTTCAAGTTATTATAATATACATACATTGAACAATATATTGACAAGTACTTTTATTAATACGTGCATTTTCTTTCATATTTCGCATTAATATCGATCGCGTAAATTGTTCATTAAAGCACTAATAATAAATATTAATCCGGCGGACATTAAAATGACTTACCTTTAATTATTGTACGTGCTTCTACTTTTAATATTGCATAAAAAATATGGGTAAAATTTTGGCATCTCCGAGGAAGAATCTGAAATTGGCGAGGACGATGTACTCGTGTAATGAGCTACAGAATCTCTAACATGTTGGACGTCATAATTAGAAATCGCGGCGTCGCGCGAATATTAACGACGCAGCCTACATTTTAGCAGCGGGCCCTCTTTGAAAAATGGGTAGTAATATCTCACGCCGACTGGAATGCACAACGAGTATGAGCGGCGATTCGCGTGACGCGAAATAATCTCGTGCGAGACGGAAAAAATAAGATAACGTCTCTATAGAGGGCAAGTTGAAAAATTATAACACGCGGAAAATTGACACGTTATAAAGGTGAAATATAAGATGGTTTGATTTTTATCTAAAATAATAATTCGCAAAATTCTTCGCTATTGTATCGCATAAAAAAATTATCTCGTGCAGAATACATTTTCCTCGGCTTGAAAGCTCAAATTGCTAAATATGAGATTGCACGTAAATTGAAATCTGTCATATCTATCAAACGTGTTGAAAGATTCTATAAACATCTTGTATTGAGAAAATTTCATAAAGTATGGAAAATGTATAGTACTGAAATAAACGATCACATGAACTTATCTGTATATAACAATATACAGATATATAATTCGAGAATTGTCTCAAGATATCTCTTTTCCTATATTTTAATTCTTGAAATAAACTCGGCATTAAAAGTATAGCATGCTTGGCATAAACTTTACGTAAATGAGATCAAAATAGTAGCTGGACGGTTTAATCATAGACATGACCCAGTCGAAACGAGACGCTTTATTTCCGGCCGATCGACGGACGCGGGTCATTAAGATCCAGGGCGAGGCTTACACATTGTGGATGTTGAAGTTTCTAATTATGACGGCCAGCTGGTTAGACACTCGCATCGTTGAATCCGAATTTCCCGGCGTCGCCGCCATTCGGTCACGCCCCATGTGAGGAACTTCGCGTTTCCTCATCCTGTCAAATGCGTCTCATGAGCGCGGCAGATGAGGGAAACTCGCTTTTCGAGAACACGCTCGAGGACGTGAGCGGTTAGATAAATTATCGTCGACTCGTTGGAACTCGACTCTCCGCGAATGTTTTCTTACATTACATAGACTAGTAAGATTCATTATTTCAAAAAAAGAAATTTATTACGGCAAAATCATCAAAAAGACGATATTTTAGAAACTCTTCACTTTTTGTTTCGAAACGCTCTTAGATATCTTGGTAAAAGAACGCACTTTTCGTTTTACGGTCCACAGAATGCACAATGTAAAATGTATTTTAGATTTAAAATTATATGCTTTCTAAGATTCAAAGAACCAAGTTTTATGATAATCATTTTAAAGTAACCAAGTATCTTGTACATGTATATTTCTTTTACAAAAAAATTCGCGTTTAAATCTTATAAATTCTGTATATACGTACATCATTTCATGAATCACTTTATATACGAAAAGACGAAAATTTGAAGTATCCAATATCGATTTGAATAAAATTGTAGAAAAGATGTATATTAAAAAATTATATAAATTATAAGAACGAAATGATGAAGAATGCGCAATTAAATAGACATATCAGTTACTATGGATCTAAGGTTTCCATTAGATTTACACGTTATCGTTCTTAACGAAGCGACCGCTTAACGTAGCACTTTTTGCACTCGCTCTGTCTGCGCTTAGCGGAGCGTAGCTCCACGTCCACGGCTACTTGTTGACCGTGTTCCTGGACAGGGTACCGCTGCCACAACGTCGTTCGGTCCCAGCCAGGCAGTGAATTATCGTCCGGAGATCCCCCGTTATCTCGCGCGCGAATCTGCGAAATTTATTGCCCGTGGCCGCGAATGATACGTAATTATGCCTTTTACGTACGTATACCTACCTACGTCCAGCTCCCGCAATCGCGACAAAATTACCAGTGAATCCCCCCCTTTGTGTTGTCCATGTTTCCCTGCCGTTCAACACCTCGCACCGTCTGCCATCGCCTCGCATTTTTTGCTGGCGAAAGATATTTATCTTTTTATTCCTTCTCTTGCGCAACTCTTATAATGGATACGAAGAAATGCTTGATCTTTCAAGAAGATCAGATTACGTACAAGTAATAATATATTCCCGACAGAAGTAAGAATTTATCGGCCGACGTGATAATAATAGTTAATAATAGTTTAATCATAAACGATTAAAAATGTAGAAAACAGATAGATAATACGTTAATTAATTCGAGAAACATTTCAATAAAAATCGAGCTATCGATTTAACTATTTAATGCCGAAAGTTAACAAAATGACAATTAATGATTCTCAGTAAACACGATAGATAAAAAACATCTTATAATGTGAATTTTACAAGTTAACACCAGAACGTTCATCGCTCGGAAGAAAGCCCAGAAGGAACATCGCGATAATCGATACCGTTTAAAGTACACCACCTCCGCAAATCGCACTCTTGAGATCTTGAAGAGCGCGTTCGTCCTCTTATAAATTTATGCGAGCCGGCCAACGCGAGCGAATCGCATCCGGCGTAATTCTAGCAGCGATTTTAAGAACGGTTCGAGCTTCCTGAGTTTAGCCGGGATTAAATCGACGCGGGGACTCATTGTACGTTCCTTATCGCGCCAGGACCAGGCATGGCGGAACTCGCTCGACTAAAGTGCAATAAAACCAATTAGGCGCGGCGCGAGAAACGGGAGCCATCTCCCTCCGAGTGTGTGAAAGAAGTCCAGGAAGACATGAGCGCGGTATAAGAAAGTCGTTTGCCACTGGCAAGACGCCAAATCAATTTAAAAGTTCATGCTCGTATTCTGACGCGCTTGGTTGAAGAAGCACGCACACATATAGAGTATCCTGAAAGAAGCGCAGAACTTCATTTACTGCAATCTGTTTGCAGTAAAAGTTTAAACAGAGGTTGATTAATGAGCTATCTAGCTGAGGTTTTTAAATTTCTAGGAATTCAAATATGCGTTCTACGTATATACATATATATATCAAATTTTATATTTCTGAATTATCTATGAGAGAAATAATTCTATATTTTATTAACATAATTATAATATTATTACATTTAATATTTTAAAATATTATAAAATATTTTATTATTATTAAAGATAGACTTTTAGACTTTTAACCGTTTGCGTAAGACGCTGAGAATAATGTACTTATTTTGTTTAATTTTTTTAATTAAGTATGAATTGAAAGGATTTTTAATTAAAAATATTAATTGATAAATTATCAAAAATAATACACAATTTTTGCTCGTGAAAATATCGCTTGAAAAAGAAACAATCAAACTCGAATATTTACTTCTTTCACAATATACTTATATATAATCTTTTTCGAAATGAATTATGTATTCTCGCATCAGCGGTGAAATTCGTGACTCATCTGCAAGTCGTTATCGTCGATCGAGCGGCATAATGACAAGCGGAAAGGGCCAGTGCGAGAAACGATAGGCGTAAGTATATATCCCATCTCGATCAAGCCGAGAAGGTACAGGCCGGAACAATTAAACTCACTTCATAATTTCTCAGTGGCGGGTGCTCGAGCTTAATGAGAAATGCGCGTTCACCGTGAAACGGATCGATTCATGAAACTCCGTTCGCCGCGCAAAACGCTCGCTCGCGTGCAAAACGAAAGCAAAAGAGATAGATCGCTCAAGCATGGATAGTCTTTCTCCTCCCCAGTCTTTCTCTCCCCGGCGGAGACAAGCCTGTACAGGCGATCGTCGACTGTCAAAAGTTGCCGGGTGTGGCTTTCGCAACAGCATCGAGCGTTCCCGATCGGAAAACTTTCGTTCCGTGCCGAGCGAAACAATTTCGCCGTCGACATCGTCTGGCTAAATAGCCAGCTTGTTTTCGTCTTTTAATGAGAGAACGCGTCGGGAGTTGAAAACGCGACGTCACGCTCGCGATCCTCTCTCATTAATTCCGCCGAACGAGTTGCCGAGATCGAACAGAGTGATCGGATTTGATGACGTTATACAATGTGAAAGGATAATTAGCGTAAATCGAAAACAATGCAAGCGAAAGTTTCTATAGAGATAAAAAAAAAAAAGCAAAAATCTCACGATGCAATGATACCTCATACAGCTGAAGATTTCTTTCGGAAAGAGATAGACTTGAAATTGATGAAGAAAATTGTGTTAATGATAAAATACGTATTCGCGTTAATTGCAATATTATTTTACGATCAAGATACAGAATCAGTAAAGAAGAACTCGTTGAACAAAGTTTGAAATTAGCATCAATAGCAACATCTCAATCGAACGTTGCTCGGCTTACGATCGCTAGACGCTAATGACGAATAATTCTCTCGGTTCTTCTTTCGAACGAGAGACGCGGAGCGAGATAAAAGCTTCGTTAACCGGTGTTCCAAGCTCAATCGTACTCCCGAACTTCGTCCGGGAAATAGGACTTGGCCAACATGCCGAAGAGAGTTCCGCGTCATCGATCGTCACGAAAGCAGCAAAGTTTCGAGCATCAAGTTTTAAGTAGCCGCACTGGCTAGTAGAGACGGCGATCGTGCGACTCCTGGTTGCATCTTCGAGGAAAAGAGGAATCGCGAAGAGTTGTCGAGTGGCCATTGTTCTTGAAGGTAATTTACATGACCATTTTTTTGTTCAGCTACCGCGACGGTTCTTCAGCCAAGCGGGAAGAAGGCATGCGAGGGAGAACAGAACGAAATTGGGAGAAACTGAAGAAGAAATAGAGAAAAACGGAGACAGGTGAAGACGGAGAGAAAGTGAGAGAGACGGAGAGAAAGACAGAGAGAGATGCACTGAGATACGAGAAGAGATTGCTGAAGGGAACGAAGTTGGAACAACAAGTCCACCGTGCCAGCCAACAAACCAGCCGTGCAGCCAACCAGACAGCCTTCCTGCCACCTAGTTGATTCGCTAACCGTGCTGCTTGCACGGGGCTAAGTTTACCTTGCAAAACTTTCGCGTGTCGCGAAGAGCTTGCTCGCTGCGAAATTCGAATTCGATGTTCCATCAGCAACTATGGCCCTTGGCACGGATGCTGGACATGGTAGAACGTGCTACTTGCAGCTTATGTTGTGACAGTTATCGATAAGCAACAATAACGTCAAGAACTTATGATGTATGAAACGACGCGGGGAATAAACTTTTATATAATAACATTAAACTCTTTCTACAAATAAGTATATACATTTTTGTGGCAACTCTTTTATTATAAATATACATTTTATTCAAATATTTTTCCCACTTTATTTTATGATGAAATAACAATAGTTCAATTTAATTAAAAACGATTACACCACCATTTGGCTCTTCGAATTAAATGCATGAAAGGCTCTGCTATTATTTACTCGATACGCGATAGAAGTTAAACATCCTGGGCAAATAATTAATCGCGATTAGCATCGGCCAACGTGAACGCCATCGAACTCCAAAGCGAATCTCGGGCAACGCATCCACAATAGCAACGATAAGGGAGGACTATCACGAAGGGCCGTTTCTATTGGCGCGCAACATCCGCGATAACATCGGCTTACAAGTTCCGGCTAAAGACTAAGCCAGCACTCACCCGCACCTCGGGTATAGACGCATGCATCGCTGTGTGTTGCTGAAGTTTGTGGTACGGTGCATAAGGAGCAGCACAGCACCACGCAGGCAACACGGTAATAAAGTTTATTGCGAGAATGCATTAGATCGGAATACGTTACACATCCAGCGCGCGCACCGCCGGTGTGAGGAAAAGGAGGAGTACTCGGGGCCCAATAAACTCAAACCGCGGGTGTACTCTCGGCAAGTTAAACCCGCTTCAGCTCTAAGCACACGCCAAGCCGCGTGTCTCGCAGCAATCCCACTTTCTTCATCTACCGTCCCCGCCTTATTCTTCGCCCGGTAGCCTCTTTGACAGCCTTCGCGCCTTTACTCTGACGTATACGTTTTTCAAGCTCGCGTATCTATTTTCCCGCACGACGTGTGAATAATTATAAGTCAATTATACGAGCCAAAAATGTAAGAAAAATTGAATTTGAAAACTTGAACTGATTTTTTATAATATCGAATCTTTTATGAAAAAAATAAGCTCCTATAAATTACTTATTATCTATTTCCTAATTATTATAAGTATGAGAATCTCTCTTCGCGCAATCTTACTAAAAAAAAAAAAGAGAAAAAGTCTAGTTTCAAGAAACTTACGACGCCATGTCAAAAATACAATGGCAGTAAATATTGCAGCAGTCATCTGCATTTCCGACGCAACGCTGGTTTTCTAGAATTTCGAGAAACATCCGCGAATCTCGTTGACAAATCGCCGCGAGTCATGAGTCGAAGCCGCGGTCGTGAGTAAAGAAAGAGCGGCGTCTATTTCCAAATATAGCGATAACCTCCTGGAAGAAGGAGGTACAACCTCCCGCGTGACGGTGGATCGGGCGCGACGGCGAATATATCGAGCGGGATTCCCGCAACACGTGAATGCGAAAGACGGAATCCGCGAGGCGGCAGAGTTCGCGGTGGAAAAAGGAATGGGAATGGCGGATACGTGAGCGCGTATGCGTTTATGTGTGAGAAGCACGAATCGCTCGGCGGCGTCGGGGTAGATGTAGTTAGGTACTATGTCGAGGCATAATAGAATAGATAGCGGATAGGCGGAAAGCCGGGGCCCGCTGCGCTGGTGCTTCGGGAATACTTTACCGAGCGTATAAACGCTATTTATGGCTGCATAAACCAACGATAGGGGATATATAATACAGTCACACACCTACGTTTCAACCCTCTCCGTCTTCTCACTCATATATACACACACACACACACACATACACGTATACTCTTTCTCTCTCTTCTCCGTTCCTGTTCTCCGCATCGCGTATCTACGTGTATCTACGAAGAACGATCGACAACATCTCCCACCCTTATTTCCCCGCCGTCCCACATCCCCGTCGGCCTGCATTGATTTGCATGAGATTTCGACCCGAGTTCCTTCTTATAAATCTACCTCTCCCACCCTCGCCGACCGCGCCGAAAGGAAAGGTATTGACTCCCTCTTCGCGGCCCTTCTCTCCTTCTCTTCCTCAACGCCGCGAAGACGATGCATGCAGAAAATTCGCGTGCCAAGAGGAAATTCGCGAGTTCTTCGGAGCTGAATCGAGAAACGATCGAGCGATTTTTCGCGCTGCGCAAAAAAAAGCAATTAGTTAGAGGGATATAAACGACTCGGATCTTTCATTTTTCGTAGGTAAAAAAGAATAATGTGGCGGATATCATGGGAATTCGCGGTATTAAGGGAGAAGAGAACGAAGTTGAATATAAAATCAAGCGAATCTGAAAATTGCGGAACACACGTAGATTCTATGAGAGCTTGAATTTGTGAAACATAAAGTCTGAACGTAGAGTTTGTGAGACATAGAACTTGTGAGATATAGGCTCCATAGGAATATAAAATTTGTAAAAGATAGAATCTCCATGGATTTGAGAATTTGTAAGGCGTAAGATATGGAACGTAAAGATGTGTGTAAAGTATGAAAAATAGATTTTTCTATAAAATAGGCAGCATTTGTAACATAAATTTGCACATTTGCAAAATATAAATTGTGAGTCGAGAATTTATGAAGAATGTAAACGAGCTTTTATCCGTCAAAATAATTTATAGAATTTTTATTCTTTTACATAGTTGCTTCAAGCAAATAAAAATTTCTATCGCTAATTACGATACGTGTTAATTTACTGTAACGCTGATCGCCACATAAACAAAATCTCTTAATTTGACATTTGACGCGTTTGTTAAAAATCCGATCTCGATTGTTCCTTGGGCGAAATTATTCAAAACCACGACTCAGTGCCGATTCAGCGCCATTATAATACCTAATTAGCCACTCGCGAGACTTGAAGCGCTGATCGACGATTCGGGGACCAGGCTCTCCGGCTTGGCAAACTTGCCCGGCACTGCCGGCTCGCTCGCTTTGTCGAATTAATTATTTCGCGTCACGCCTCGCTACGGTGTTTATAAAGCGTTAGACGCCATCTTGCCGAGGCAACCCTCCGCTCTTAAATATGCGATTACGTGATGTACGGAGAATCGCTTGTTCTCTCTGCGATTCTATTGTCATCGTTAAACTTTGCCTCAAAAGATTTAATTATTATTAATTAATCTTTTTTACAACCAAAAGAAAAACGAGGATGCTCTTCACTTTTCATACACGGACGATTGAATCTCCAAGTTTTATTTTGTTCACGTACCTAAAACAGAAATTTATAACATCGACATATAATAAAAGAAAAGACTTTTATATGATTAATCATACAATAATAACCGAAAATACTTTTCAAGCTAAATTTTTTAACAAATAATTATATTAATAAATTCTCTAATAGAGAAATGTATCAAAAAATTATAGATAAAATTATTTTATTTTAGTGCATAATATCGTATTATGGAAAAAAATATATTTTTCAAGCTAAATTTTTTAACAAATAATTATATCAATAAATTCTCTAATAGAGAAATATATCAAAAAATTATAGATAAAATTATTTTATTTTAGTGCATAATATCGTATTATGGAAAAAAATGATAACACCCCGCATTCTGCGTTGCCTACGAAATGCTACACTACTTTACAGTAAACAGATGGATCTATTTTCTCGAGAAGATTCTCGCGCGCGGAAACTGCGGTATGACAAAGTCACGGCCGTTGTTCGTTCACACTGTAGCGGCAAGATAAAGGGACGGGGCAAAGTATAGTCGCCGGAATACCTTTTAATTACGTCGCCGCCATCGCGAGATCTTGCGGAAATATGCGGCGGTGGACGTTTTAATCTCGCGGTCACTTAAAAACTCTTCGCATAGATCCCGCCGCTATCTCGACGGGCGGATCGGAGAACCGCGTTCGAGAAGCGGAATAAAACCGCCCTGTGAAATTTAATAAGTTCCTTCGACGAGGGTCGTAAGTTCCTTGCGAGGGCGGTGGAAACGAGTCCTTCGAGAATCGAGGGGTCGCTAAATTTAAGGGCGACTCTTTATGTTTGCGTTAGACTGCAATTCGCCGCTAGATTGCAGCTTGCCGCACTAACTGATAAATCTCGAGAATTGATATTTCTCGCAAATGTCAAGCCGCTATTTAGTCAGCAAAAGTCGAGAGTTTTATTAAAGTTCGCCTCGTTAAATGTATTAATAAAAACTATCTTAATATAATATCTATATTTTATGAATAGAATAATTGAATAAGATATATATCAATAAATTACAGAAAAGTCAATTGCGTTAATTATCGAGAATAGACAATCTGAAAAATTTTTTAATCACACATTAGGATAATTCTTTGTAAAAAATTATTACCCTCACAGTGTTAGACAATAATTGAGATAGTTTTCAAAAGTTTACTCGTTTTTAATAAAACGAAGATCAAAAGCGACAGCTTGGAAAACAACGAATATAGGTGTTCTTTTTACCAACATCCTACTTTCATACATTATAAGATGAATAGTTTAGTAGATTTATTTGTCTCCCTTCGCGTAAGAAATTCTCCCTGAAAAACTTTCGCGAAAGCGCACTTCTTTCGAATTCTTCAAAACTCCTAAAACTTGATGGATTTTGACCATTACGTAAAAGAGCTTTCACCAAAGAGAATAATAGCTGAATAAAATTATGAATATGGAACACAATACACACTGCACCTCGATAATGCACCATGAGATAAAATCACTATCTTGCCCTTCTACAATGGTTGCGCATTGTGTTTAATCGGTTCTCTGATTTTGAATTCCTTCCTAAGCTATAGGTACGACGATCGTTCCATTACGGGAATCCGCTTTTAAAACAATTGCCGACGCAATGAATGTCAGGTAAAGGAGCGGGAAGTAACTTTGGATTTCGGTATCGTCGCGCAAAAGAATCGCACGGTGTAAATTCTGAAGCGGGACAAAACGCGGTTGGCCATTTCGCGAAAGCGGAACCTAATCCTACGGAGATACGTGACCAGAATTGCTCTTTGACCTTCCCCATAGTGATCCAAACCAGCAGCTTAGCATTTTCTCTTCCTCCGACCGTTTTGTCTCCTCTATTTGCAAGGCGGAACGCTTTGGAATACTTTTCCGCCATTGGACGACCAATAAGGATATTATTATCATATGTCTTTGTGTTCTACAATATAAGAATTCTAAAAGAGTACTCCCCCTATTACATTCTATACAATTTCCAAATAAGAGATTTATTTTTCTGTTAAAGTTCTGATTCTTTACTGACGCGTCATATTGAATTATAACAATATGGCAAGCGAGAAATCACTTTTCTCTTACAAGACACAGAAATAAATTTTTTTATTAAACAATGTCATTTGCATTAAATAATATAGAATGATAAAATATACCGAAGACTTTTCGATTCATAGATTAATAAACAATAACTGCAAATCTCGATAAAATGATCTAAGATTTCACTGAAAACGTAAGATACATATAGATAAATTATACATGCATTTATTGCAGGCTAATAAAAAAGATTTTTTGGTTTATTAAAGAAACAGGAGTTTAAATATTCGTAACATGTTTAATATGATAAAATATTTATTATGTTTCTATTACTAATATTGTTTCCAAAAGTTTTATCGACGACGATAAAGCTTTCAAGCTCTTTTCAAATTTATTTCTCCATTTAATACAAACCTCTTTCATGAAAATTTAACAAAATTCGATATCGCTGTGCTGTAAAATTTTATAATTTAACTTCGCGTTAATAATTTTCTTTTCTTTCATCAATTAAATATTCTCTCTCGAAATTTTCTCACACTTCTCCGGAGGAGGGATGTTCCAGTTACCCAGTTTTAAACAATAAAACAATATCATACTTTGGAGAATCAAAAATATCTCTTCATATCCTTCCATTTAATCCATTTCCGCCTTTCAAAACTTAAAACGAGGTTCGAAGCACAAAGACAGTGTAATATTCCCGTCATCCAAAATAATTCGAGAGCAAAACTTGACGCGCTAAAATTTGGATGACTTCCAGCGATGTTATCGAAACAGACAGCAATGTTGAGTTAAATTTATTTTCAACATAACGTGATCATCTCTCTTTCAAAAGGGAAGTCACTAATGAGAATATCGTAAATGTCTTCATTACAACCAAAATATTATATCAATATCTAAGCTTAAAATATTTAATCAATCTAAGCTTAAAATCGTAGTTACATTTATAGCTTGCCGTAAATGTCACTCCTATTCTCGTTGCAATGACATATGCATTTTACGCCGTTAATCACATATTTCTCCTAATGTTTGTTTAAGTATAAGCATGCAGACAATAATTAATAAAATACGTAAATTGTAACGATATACTCATATAAGAAGTTGTTTAATATTCGCGAATATTTGCAAGCTCAAAGAAGCTCCGCACGTCGCGTTCTCTCCTATCCTCCATCCGCTGATAAATGTATTTTAAATGGGCGTTCGGGTTTCATTAATGTTAAACGCTAGGTACGCTGCGCACCAAAGTCAAGCGGACTAGAGATACTTTCGAGAAATCTTACGATAGCAGCGCAAATCCGGCATAATTCGCTGCTTGGGCGTTAATGGCGTTAGACCTGTCGGGACGGTAAGAGCCGCTCTCTGCTTCCTTCACTTAACTTTGCTCAACAGCTATTTCCATTCATGCCAGTTCCATTAACTATCGAAGAAACGCGACACCGGACTTAAAAATACATAAAGATTACACGTTTCTTTCTAATAGCATATGATTTTATAATATTTGTCTCAATTAAATTTATTTTTAAATTTTGACTTAGAAAATTGTGTACTAATTCTAAAAATATTGAAGACTTCTACATATCAGAAAAATATAAAAATAATATCAATACAGCAAATTTTCCCTTTTGTTGTGGATATATATTTTTAAATGTAAAAAAAAAGTCATTTTAATATTCTAATATAAATTTAAAAAATGCAAATTGTTGAGCTGAAATGCTACATTTTTCTTATCTTCTATATTATTTCGCTCTTTTATTTTCTTTATTTTTCAAAAATTTCATTATTTTTTTGTGTTCTTTAAATCATTCTTTATTTTGTTGCAATGCTTTGTAAAATTTATTAATTAATATTTTATAGTTTTATAAAATATTAATATATTTCGCTCTTTACAAGGGTTTTCGTTGGAAACAACAATAAAGTGAAATTACTTCAATTAAGCATATTTCATGAATCACCCGCAAGTGATACAATCTCAACATTCCACAGGCAACACAACCTGATATTATATAGAATCCATTCGCAATATAACTTACATTAATCTCATATTTCCGTGGACGACAACGCGACAAGTAAAAGTGGATAATCTATGGAGATCTGGTGGAACATTTGGAGTATTAATTTTCGGTATGTTCCGACATTAAGTTTCCCTCATTCCCCATCTGGATATATACCTCGACGAGAGGTCGTCGTTCTTGGCTCTAGACCAATCGTCATGTCGTTGCTGCCCGAATCGCGATAAGATTTCTGGCGATGAACGTGCACCGAAACGTTGCCTGGAGTTATTCTGGACCATTTCTCACTTCCGGGTGATGTCGGTAGACGAATTACACCTGTCAGTCCGCAACCGTCTGCTTTGCATTGAACTTCAAATAAAAGGACGTACGAAAAGACATTCATAATTGAGTATATTTCCGAACCTACTATTACATTGCATTTTCAAGAAAAAAAAGTAGAAAAAGCTATTTAAAGAAGATATTTTAAATAAAAAATAAATAATAAATAAATAATTTCTCTTTCCCTCCGTATTTTCAGGAAAAAACCTTTCTTTTAAACTGATTTCTTCGACCAAATTTAGAATCACTCTTACAATAAAAATTTAATTGGGTGTCGTATATTTTTCTCACTTCCAATATTAAAATCTCTCGACAATTGAGAGAGAAATTCAAGAATTAAAATTTCATGACATATCAATTATTTAAAATTAACTAGAGAAAAAAGATCTATTATTAATCGCATTGGCAAAATTGAACTTTAATAAATAACTGATACCTTCCGATTTTGTCTAACTTACGAGACAAAGTTAGATTTACCGAATTTAGATTTTAAATTAACCTAGAAAATTCTGATGGCGCATTTGGCAAAATTCCATGTCACGAATACATCAGTAAAAATAATTCCTTACTCCTCGACACATCTTTGAGTTTGTTCTTCCTATTCGCTCGTTCCATTGCCTTCCTCAGCGGTCTCCTAGCTAGGCAAGCACTTTAACTTAGCACTCTGATAAGTGCGCGACTTAATTGCAGTGAACCTGCTGCAACGCTTGAACTCGGTTTCACTTAATACGCGAATTCCAGCTTGATTTATTGATGGCCTCCACCATGAGTATTCTAGAAGCGCCAAGAGAAGGAAGATGGAACTCAGTTTATCACATTGCACTCTCCTATCTCGCTTAAAATACGTTTCTCAGAGTAGTTCAATACAAATACGGTATGCAAATGTTATTTAATCAACCGCCAACAAATGCAACCAATCGACTTAGATCTAGCCACAAAATGTTCTAATTAAAACTAGAAAGCGAATGTTACGAGTATTAAAGTATTTAAAAATGTTTTAAACTTTTTATTTCTCATCCCAAACCCGTATTTTCCTTATCTCGTTAACAGATTCTTTCAAATGAGCGATCAAACTTTCCATAACTAATATATCAAAATAACAAAATTCCCATTATACATATAGTATTTTTCGCAAATTAAATTGTTGAGATATAATTAAATATGAAAATTACATTGTTCATTAGTTAGTAACAAAGTATCGATGTCAAATATATTTTATTAAAATTAAAACAAGAAGGGACTTTGAAATATATTTAATTCGCCAAATAAAATTTAGTAGCAAAAATATTTCCCAACTTTTCAAATTTTTATAATTTCGCAACTTTCTTTCTGTCTTTTAACAATAGATACCTTAAGAAAACAAGATTTATCTCCCTCCCTCCCTCTCTATCTTTCTTAAGAACATTTTCTTAGTCTTGAAAAATACCATTATCCAGCCAGTTGAGAGAATAACAATGAATTTCAATTAATAGCAAGGGAGCTCGCGCTAATCCTCTAACAATCGTTTCTCGCCGATCTCTCCGCGAGCGATATCGCAGACTCACCGGAGTTCGGGCTAATTAAATTCCCGTAATATCATATCTGCCTTCCGCACACATGGCTCCCGCGGAAACTTCGATCTGCGAAAATATCAGAGCTAGCGGGTTTCCCGGATCGAGAGCGGGTCGAGCATCCGCCGAAAATACTCAATTGTATGGGCGAAACATATTGCCAATTTCGGACGAGCTTGTAGACAGGGTCGACCGCGGCAGATCTACGACAACGTAACTCGGCGGAAATTCGGCGGTACCATCTGCGTGTGCCGAATGGAAATCGCGACCGTCGTAACTGTACGATCGATGTCTGAGCTATTTCGCGCCGCATCATTAAAGACTGTCACCGAACGGGGATAAATAAATAGCGATCGGGCTCTGATGCGATTTCGCGCTCTCGCATACGTTTACACATGGGACCATCGTATCTATAAACATGAATTGAATAATTAAATAATTTAAGTGGGAATAAAAAATATAGAGCAAGCAAAATGTATATATCTCGTTCATTATCTCTTACGTTTGACATTATTCCGTGATAATCATATATTCATAAAAAATTATATTTCCGTATCTTAAATAAATTTATGCAGGTTTTGTCGCGTAAAGAGTCATATATCGTCCTGAAAATCGAATAAAATTCGCGAGAGCGGTCGAAAACGAACGAAAGTTTTGGCTTTCTCCGACAGTGAGCTCTCTCATCTCAAGATTCATAGCCGGTGTCCAGACAACGATTCCTCTCGTCGGTCGTTCATCCATCCACGAGGTCATCGTTGACCTCCGGTGGCTCTCGCGACAGTTGCATTATTCTCTCGAGTTATAAATACGACGGTTCTCGAACGGCGGTAACGAGCTCGCCACGGATCAACGGCGGAAATAGACAAGGAGCATAGAAAGCGTGGAACACAGAGACGAAGACAGAGAGGAGAAAGGAGAATGAAAAGGTCACACCTGCCTGTGTCGCTCATCTCATTGAGATCCTCATAACAGCTGCACCGGTCAATGGGTGCAGAGATCGTGCGCGCGGATCGAGCAATTGTGCGGAATGCTTAAAATTAGCGACGGACGAGATGTGATGTTGCAAGCGAGAGAGAGAGTGTTCTCTCCCTTTCTCTCTCGGTGTGAGAATTCGTATATATGTTTTGGCGAACGTGGAGAGAGGAAAGAGAGAAAGAGAGAACTGTTTCTCTCCTCGGTAAAATTGATCGGCCGGAATTGCAGCGGCCAACTGCAGTCCGCGAACTCGCCTAACGACAGCCCGGGGCTCGTATAACTTCTCGCCGGAACGGGGGATTACGCCGCACCGAATCACGCGAGTCGGCCCCCGGAATAACACCGCATAGTGATACATATTAAGCACCCGAATAAATCAATAACGAGAGAGCCGAGTTTACCGAGATGCTGCTTCTCTGCCGCGCGCGACGATCGACGAGTACTTAGGCGAGCGAGACGGGAATTTTAAGCGGTCTTATCGCGCCGGTAGATCGCCGGCGATAATCGCGTGCAGGGCTCTAGGGTTGTACTAGGAGAAAAGGATATAAATCATAGTGCATGAAAATGGTAATGTCACATTTATAAAGCTCCGCCGAGGCCCTAAATTCACCTTGGTACGTAATTAATTTATATAGATGAATTTTGTGAGATATATTAGTGCGCGATACCAAATGAGAATTGCATATATAAAAATATATACAATTTAAAAGATTTCCAAATCTGTTTGCGATTTTATGCACCGTTGAACTTTACTTATTCTTACGACGCACACACACATATATATATATATATATATATATATTTCTCGATAATGATAATGTACACTCTATGTCTAGCAAAGTCAGTCATGTATTCGCGGTAGCGTTAATGTAACAGATATTTCAGATAGTCTAGAGAGGATGCACGAGTCCGCAACGAAGCGGGATGCGAAGCGAGACGCGAGCGGAGCGTGACGAACGGCGCTGTATAAATGCAGCGTTGCTAATGTTAAATCGCCGACGCGGTAATTACATGCAAATAGCGCCGGCCACTGTTTAAACAGCGCCCCGTGCACGCCGTCGAAGCGCGCCTCGTCCATATTTTTCGAAATACTCGCCCTCACGTGCCTCGCCCGCGCGCGCATGTAAAGCCGACGCATTATTAAGCGCCGTTGAATGCACTCCGGCTATATCTCCTCGCATAAGCGAGGAAACGGGATCCATTAAAAAAATTTGCGAAGGTACTTCGCAAAGGAAACGCGATAGAAAAAGCTCGAATTACAGCAGCGTTCAAGAGCTTTAACCTGACTTCCGGGAACTAAAATTAACATGTAAACGTGTGTAATTCCTTTTTACGTTTTAAAACTAGAGAAATGTAAATATAGATAATAAAATTTGATTTCTCAGAGAATTAAGTTTAAGCGAATTTTAACAAAATTAATTTTAAGAGAATTAAGAGAATTTTAACAGGTGATATATATATATATATGTATATACGTATGTAAAGCGCATATGTTGCACCATTTATTATACCTGCAAAACGAAAATAATCGAAATGCAACTATTTTCGTTCGAATGCACTCAACGAAGGATATTTATACTTCTTATGCGTATAAATACGCTCTTACGTAGTCTATTGCGTAGACGCATTAAACATTCATATAGTAAATTTACGATTCTGATGAATGTGGCGGCGGTCTATACCACGGTTTCGTCGATGAGAGCCAGGGGCTACAGCTAAACAGCCGTGAGTAATTAACACGTTGTAAGCCAGATCTAAATTTCGACATTGCTTGACTAATGCCAGGAATATTTCGGGAGATCCTAATTGTCTTTATTTTAATTAACAACGTCGTCTACAGGCGACTTAAGGAAAGAACAAAAGAAATCAAAGTTTGGTGATCAAGAAAGTCTCTATTTTTTTTAAATAATTTTTTTTATAAGAAAAATATTTCAAAAATTAATTTGACAGAGTTTAAAGAGATAAAAATTTCCCAGTCCGATTATTATTTATGTAGCTTACGAGAACTTATTTGTCTGTCTTATGTCGACAAGTCATTATAAATTAAATAACACGTAATAAATGTGCGTACACATAATATTTTAAAACAAGTTTAACCGATTAAAAACACCGACTCTTGAATATGTTTTAGACACAAATCTTGTCAAGCTTTGTCAAGCGTCGTTCCTGTCGTTTGCGCGACTCTCCTCGCAGTTAATAAGCGTTACTACTCGTAATTTCCTAATCCACGCCCACACTTCCACCGTAATTATCTCTGTCGGCTTCTTATGTCTTTCGCACCATATACCAACTTCCATTTAGATAAGCACAATCTTGATTATTGCCACATAAATCTATAGATTGATCGTTAATTGCTTAACTGCTGCATAATCTTCTCTTTTATGTATGTGCAAAACTTTGTCACGTGATATTATTTATGAAATTCTTTAATTGAAAGAATAACGTTACTAGAGACTTGGAAAATTTAAAAAGCCAAAATTATATACTTAATCAAATTTACAATAATAGTAGTACAATTTTCGTACTGTGAAACATTAGATCCTAAAAGCTTCTCCAAAGATTACGTCAAAAGCTTGTCTTCCTTACAACATAATCCTGAGTTACCTTGATATCCTTAAGATCATAGATATTCCTCTGGATAACGTTACCCCTTTTCCTTCGCAGTTTAATATTTCTGGCAGCTACTATTTTTCTTCCTCGCTCAAATGAGATTTAATGATTATTATTCTGTTTATTTCCCTCTTATTAATCATACGGAATATTATGGGTCGGCGAAAGCGCTTCGCGCGTATCAAAAGCAAGCGCGGGAAAATCGTCGCAATAGAGTCGTCGCGGTGTACTGCAGGAAATAGCGGGAAATTTATACGACCGTTACCGTCGCGGGTTAACACGGACGGTCGTATCGGTAGCGAAGCGTCGCGACGCGACGCGCTGCATCGCGCCAGGCACCGCTAAATAAATGGACAATATCATCCTCGTCGTAAAAATAATTGCCCGCCGCTCGTGGCGGCCCGCGGCCGATTATTGCCAACCGCGGCAATTAGCTACCGCGGCTTGATGCGCTTTATTGCCGTTTGCTGCGAATTTTTATCGCGAGCTCGCCTCGGTGGAAATTGCAGTCTGATTGCGGCAGGATTTTTGGACCAAGAAAAATAGGAAGATTGAGATGAATCGATATTGCGACAAATAGAAAGTAGAAAACTTGTCCTATAAAAGTATTCAAATATAACAATACATTTAAATATTTCTTATTGAAATTAATATATATTGGTTAAAATAAAAGACTTCCTCAAACACGATAATAGTTCTCTATCTTTCAATTTTTCCTCTTAAAAAATTCATTTAATTATCTCAGACAAATATGAATAAAATCTGAAATAACTTATTCTAATGAGACATTAAAATATTATTTATGTGGATAGCTTAAAATCACAATATAACACACGTTTTGTAGATCTATTTGGCGCTCTTGAAGCAAAATTACACCAACGAGTGATTCAAGAAGGCCGACCGAAGTCTCGGGGTGTGTCACACGAGATTATACAACGCGGAGGAAATAATGACGCAGATATTGCGGAGAGGATATGGTAGGAGAGGAGATGGAGGTCGGTCGCGGTAGGGGGTACGGAGAAATATAATGGGTTAAGTTTCGCCGTCGTGCTCCGGCGAATTTCCGGGTCGAGCTCGCGAGCGCGTGGCACTTTCAAGGGACTACCGGGAGCTCTTCTTAGGTAACCAAGTTAAGCTGTTAATTTCCACGTACATGGTTCACGGTCGGCTTGAATTTCTTGCCTGGCCCCGGGGTAACCCGGAAAAAGTCCTTCGCGCTCTTTTGTCCGGGCCTTGAATTGCCTTGCACGGATTAAACTAGGAATACAATATTATCACGTCGTATGACTTTACGTTTTGTTATGCCGTATTGTATTGAAGAACGGAGACGCGCGTTTCTCCTGCTAGTGGATTTACTCAATCGAGATGAACAAAAAAATTAACCAAACACATAGATTGACTTAATCGTACTACTATTAAAAATTTGTTTTGTACTACACGTTAAATGTCACGTACGCTCCTTTTTAAAATTATATCGAAAAAAAAAGATTGTAGCGACAGTCGACGACACCTTCGAGAGATTCGAAACAGGTTTTTCTGGCCTCGTTCTTCTCCGCAAAAAAATGCGCGGTCTGATGGCGGTCTGCGTATCCTTTTTTTCTTCACACCCATGTTTGGTTCCTCCTCATCGGTGCCACGAGCCACTCGTGTCAGCGCAGCGGGCGGCTGTTAGAGGTATAGTTATGGCCAATATTTGTCACGTCTTATCGTCGAGGCGCATCTTAAGCGCGGAGAATTAAACGCGTAATCACACGGTTATTATCTCGTTAAAGGCGAACGCGAGTCGGAGTCGAGGTAAGATACCCCTTTCGTCGGCAGCTTTCTCTGCTTAATAAATGATCCATCCAGGTCTCGGACTAATGTTTCACATATGGTTGATTCCAATCAAAATTATTAATCATAAGAACTCTGTCTATTATATCAGAATCTGACCTATTTTATCTTGTAATGGAAATCTCGTAAGAATAAAAATGTATTGCCATAATTTTCTGTAAGATGGATAAGATTTATTACGCGGAGATATCAATAATTTTTAAATTTCGAGCGAATAAAACTTAATTAAATAATTGTGTAAAACTTTCAAGTATATAGCTGTCACATGCGTTTTTACGTCGGCTTGAATCTTTGAAAGATACTTTAATTTAAGTCGGTGAATGAAAGAGAATCAGGCCGTATTCTCTTAATGAAAAAAAGGCTCGTTTACAAGAATCTAATCCTTTCACACTCGCCCGGTTACACGAGAACGAAAATGCCGCGACGCGGACAGGCATTACAGCCTGGCGCCATTTTCCATTCTTCTGAAAGCTCGACGAGTGGATCCGCTCTAACGTCCCAAATACTCCGCTCTCTTCTTCAGGGTAGACAACGTGATCCGGTCGCGGCGGTAATGGTAATTGGAAGGCACAGAAAAACGGAGAGAATTAATTTGTCGTGCCGAACGGGGTGGAAGAGCGCGGGAAGAACGAGGAATAGAGAAGGGTGGGAAAAGTCCAGGGTGGAGCCTGGGGAGATGCCCGAGAGAACCGCCGTCGGGTCTCTCCCATTGATTATGAGGCAAGGCGAGCGTCGTTAATGGCCGACGGCGACATTTATCGCGTCAATGGACGCCGCGCGTCCATTCCCACGTGACGATCTCCGTCACTCGCTATAAATACGCGTCCTGAAGCTCCGTCTCTTCTTCTCATCGCTTGTTCCTCGGCGCGAAACATTTTCAGATACGGCCTCTTGCGACTCCCCATTAAAGACTCGACATCTTTGCATTACTCGAGGCAAATCGAAGTTTAAACGATTATCGCGGCTCACTTTGTGATTTCTTTCATGTTTCTATTACGAACTCTCTGCTTTTTCTCTCTTTCTCTCTGTTGGCACCGTCAGATCGAATTATTTCGAGATTCCGCGACAGAATGATTTCATGTTCATAAAAAGTTTTAATTTTTTCCCGCAGTTTATGTTTTTAATTATTAAATTATATCAAAAATTTATTACGCATTTTCCGAAGAAAATTCGAAATTGATTTGTTTGTTAGACAAGAATCAGCTTCTCATCGCTTCAAACACATTTACGTAATTTTTAATATTTTGAATGACTAAACGATAGATTAAAATATTTCGATAATCGTTGGAAAAATAAAATATACACTTGTCCTTTACCAATTTCATTTCAACACGAGCGAGCAGTTAAGGAGAATGCTCAATTAAAATCTATTAAAATTCACTAGGGAAGAAAACCATTTCATGTATCTTCGTTCGCGGATCTTTAATCTAATTAAAAATTACGTTGCGTGTAAAAAAGTGCAGCAGCGAGCAACACGCGCTTTCCCACCTAATTTCTGCAGATTCTTTCCTTGCGTTACTCGCCGGGTCGCGCCGAGAGATTCGCTCGCAGCTGCCGCCGGAATTTTTCTAGCCGGATCTTATACCGAAACGGCCCATGCGTTATGACGCCGCAGTAATTAAAAGTACCGACCTTCCCCCTCTTGCTTCCTGTCCACCGTCCATGCTGCTCGGTGGACAGTACGCGCCGACGGTTTTTAATTGAAAAAATTTCACGGTGAACTTTTTCTCGTCAACTGCAACTCGCCCTACTCTCGATGCTTTCGCAGTGGTTTCGATTAAAAGATCATATTCTATCTGCAAGCAATTGCGTAGTCTCTTCCATAGCTATAGATATAAGAAATCAACATTTATTATATCCGCTAAAATATGATAAAGATAATAATTTAATATCAATAGAAAAAAATTATTTTATTTCTCCAGGTTTTTTCTGATTTTGGATGACACTGACATTATTTTAAGACTTTAGGACAATATATACGTGCTAAAAGAATTATGTATTCCATATTGAAATATTTCGCAACTTTTATCAATTTTAACAGTCAAAAAGATTTTCTGTTGGAGTAAAATATAAATCGACAAATCAACTCGGAGTTGAGAGGTCGGGTGAGTAATCTCGCTCAAAAAGACAGTAATTGACATAACGAGAGACGCATTAAACTTAACCGCAGCACGGAAAGTATCGATTGCGCGGTGTCGCGTTCGCGTATTCCGGTTTCTCCTATACAACTCGACACACCCGGTGACTCGTATTTCAAGGTAGAAACGAAGCACGGCGTTCCGCGCGACGAGCGCGATAAAATCGGCCATAACGACGAGACTCATTTCCCTCCATATCAATCCCGCGGACGAACAACGAGAACGCGGCGACGCGAGAACTCGCAAAACACCCCGACCGACAATCGACATCGACGTGGTTTTAATGTCCGTCGCTGGCAATGTTCGCCGAGCAGAGCGCACGATAACACATCAAGATTTTCGCCTGAGCGATGGAAGCTTTCGACTTTTATAAACGCCCCGTAATATGTCTAACGTCAAATTCAGAGATTTCCAATCTTCCTTTTCCCACGTTTTCCTCCAAGATTCCATATTTCTCGAATTTTCATATTTTCATAAACTTCTACTTTTAAAAGCCTTTAATTTCGTAAAAAAAAAAAAAAAAAATAGATATCTTCGACGAAATATAATATAATCGAAGTTTGCACAAATTATGCAAATATCATACTAATTGTAAGATATTAATTTTCCATCAATTTCTCATACCTTTTTTATTCATATATCCGTATTAAAAAACTGATTGAGAATCGCAATTTTAATTAGATACTATATAATAGTTATAGCTATATACTTCATTAACTCACAATAATGTCAAAATCCACCGTGAATTTCATTCACGCGATGGATAAGACGAGTACTATTTTTCACAGACAGCTCGATCTTCGAGGCCATCGTGGAAATGGCGCGTCGTGTTTTACGAAGATAAGGCTTTAAGGTCTTAATCCTCGCCGAGATGAAAGCGAAGAAGAGACGAGCGGCATTCCGATAATCTAGTGCGTTACTTCCGACGATTACGGCGCGCGGATTAGCGACCGAAAGAGACCGGCATATAACGGCGAATCGAGAGAAAAACCAGGCAGATCCGCGAAATTAAGCGATCAAGCTCTGGCATGACGCAGCCGTAACGTTTTATCGACGTTCCGCGATTACGCGTTTTGGCAAATGGATTAGACGAAAATTTCCTCATGCATTAAAATCGCACGCGATTCTGTCAAAATTGAGCTAATCATATATGTGTGTCTTCTAGTAGGGCATAATTTCCAAAAATCTTTAAAAATATTTCTGCACATTCTATATTTATCTCTCTTTCGACTATCTAAATTTTAAAGTCGATAATGAGTCGTAAATTTGCAAATCATCGAATTTACGAATATACTCTCGCATTCACCAATTTCCAACACATATCATTTTGCGATTAAATATAAATTTCGTATCACGATGTGATCGCGTGTCTCGTTTTCCAAAATCCTGCGTAAATAATTCACTCGTTTTTGTGATGACCCAATACGGGCGTTAAATAAATTATCATTAAAACGCCGAACAAACGTCATTTATCATAACGCGATTACGTCACGGCGTAATTCATAATGATCACCGTAACCGCAAAAAGTATGGAAAATTAATGTTGCTATATTAATAGAATCATTTTGCCAAATGCTACTCTTCATATTTCTCGAAAAGATGATTCGATCTTTAGAAATCTTTAATTACAGAATGACATCATCTTCCATCACTCGACATCAAGTATACAGTTTGTTTTATTGAAATTTTTTCGTTTCTATTAAATGTGTTTAAAGGAAGAGTTTACATAAAAAATATATAAGTCGTATTTCAAAAATCAATTTTTTTCCTTGAAAATATATGATTCTGCTTTTAATGCGTGTTCAATTAAACTGTTATAAAAGAATACTTTATAAGCAGGACAAAGTGCAATTTCACATTTCACACTTTACTCTAATACATGGTATCACAAATAACAGAACTAAAAAATGTGATTCAAAAATTAAACTATAAAAACTCTACATAAATTATAAAGAAAAAGAAAGTTATAATTTTCGAAGGAATAACTAGAGAGAGATAGAGAGAGAGAGCACTAATTAGCTTAACCATTTTATTTGAAAATTATTTTTAGTATTTTACAAAGTAGAAAAGTCAATGTTAATTCAGGTGTATGTGTGTGACATTAGTAAAAAACAACTAATAAACTCGGAGCAAAAAAAAACAGCTATTAAATTCGTGCGCAGCGCTCTGATACTGCGCATTTTCAACAGTATTTGTTGATTTTCACTATATTTACACTTTTGAATATATTTCAGCCAAACAACGGAATTGAAAGCTGATACAATATATGGCGATCGATCTGAAAACATTTGCAAATATAGCGATGATATAGATCTTCCATAGCAAAAATGTTAAACAAGAGAAAGGAGTGACGCTGTTATAACAGTTTCATTTCCTGAATCGCTCCCTCTAACCGCGCTCATGACCCAGGATGGAACAGTGCCAGGAAAAAAAATGTGCCCTAAAGCCTACTCTAGCTCGCTTTCACACCTAAGCCTTGGAAACTGTAATTTGTGAATTTCGCTCGTGTCAGCCGACGCGCGACAAATGTCGGCCTTGCCCTGCCGGGGATTGAAATATTTATGCCGCGTAGAGTGCCCGGTTAAATGTGCGTTCACGAATACCGTTTGATTTATGACAGTTATGTCGGTCAGGTTTTGTTTTAGTTTCGGTCTTTATATATGTTATTTTTTTTTTAACTTTTCTGCAGTAGAGAATAATTTTGCGTGATCTCAACAATAAATTCACAATTTTAATTTGTCGAAATATGTATATGTGTGCAAATATATATATATAATAAAAATAAATGTTTAACTGTCATTTAATTATTATTAATTATACAATCTAATGTTTGATAGATTCAACATCATGATTTCCTTTTAAACATATTTGATTTTAAAGATAGCGCAGAAATACTGTGAATAAATAGCATTGAGAACTAACTAATGGAAATCTTATAGAAGAGAAAAGCTTACAATTAGCTGATATAAAGACAGATACTTGCGCAATTAATGATTTATCGTTATGAAAGGATTTTCTAACGATATAAAATATGTATATTATGTAGTCTAACTTGAATTACTTTATTTATACCTTCTGATTTACGATTCTCGATTAGAGACTATTTTTGGAGGTGAGATTGCCGTGCACGTCAACGCGAGACATTTCATTGCACTTTTCGCTCCAGCTATTTCCGGTTGTGTGCGCGGGTTCGCGTTTCACATTCAGCGAAGCACCGTACCCAAATTCGCTGTATAAATATTTAATTCCCGCGAGATTTTCACGGGCAAAATCGATACCCGCGAACCGCCGGAAAAGTCCCGATATACAATTCTCACACCGTTGAAAAATCTACGTGCTTCTCGTTACGCAAACACTTGAACTGAGTTGAAAACCAAAGTGATACGTACCGTTTGAACAGAATAAATCAAGATGACGGAAAAAGGAAAAATTAATTATGCTACATAAATTATGCGTAAGATTATTGTATTAAAATAATTGTATGTAAATAACATTTCAATGCAACAAGGTGTGCGTAGTCACTTTTTATAAAATGTAGTTTATACGTCAAATAAATGTTTTCCCTCGCACAAATCTGTATGTGACATGACAATAGGAGTAATATAACGTTAGCGTAATACGTGTAATAACGTCATTGTCAATGTCATATATTTTTGTCAGTTGGTACAAATATTTTTCCGAGACAGAATTTATAAAAAAAAAAACATTTTTATTTTAATCAAGTTAATTCAAATATATGTATAAAACCGAGATATATATAAATTTAATTTCTTTATTACATAATTAAGAGTACTGATATTACGGTATAATTAAAAATAATGATTTCCACATTAATCCTCAATAATGTAAATGATACAAATATAGTAAACGTATATATTTTTAAGAAATCGCGACGTCTCTCTTGAATCTTGGATTTATTACAAAAAGCTTACGTAACGTCGGTTACGATTTTCATCGGCAAATTGCATTCTTAATCAACACGAACTTAATCCGAGCGACTCGAGTTGTTCTGATTTTCAAGCGGCGCGGGCTCGATTGTTACGAGCCCGCGTATACGAAATTCACTCGGCGAGTCGGACTCTCGAGAATCGAATGGAAGAGAGTCTGCACAGCTCGCGGCGGTAACGACCGCCACCGTCGAAATAGAACGGAACGAGAGGGTGGAAAAGGGGGCGAGGGTGAAAAAAACCCCGAAGAGGGATAGCGCGGAGCGAGACGAGAGCATGAAAGCCGGCGGTTTCGTAGGGGGATTGAAGGAGGAGGTTGAGGGTGGGTTCGAGTGGATGCGGATATTGCAGTCGGCCAGGTTCGATTTTGCCTTAACGGCGAGAGTGGATATCGAATGATCCACGTAGTCAGAGCACCTTCCGAACCCCTTCTCGTTCCCAACCCCCACCACCGGTGTGCCCTCTCGCGAGTGTAGGACTAATCTGGAGGGGGGTTAAGCCTGAGCTGTCAGAGGGAGCGAAGAAGAGACTCCATGAAAGCAGAGGGTGGAGGGTCGAATTAAGCCCGGACGCGCCGGACTCTTCGTCGGTAACCTAACTCACGGGGGTAGTATGCGTGCCGAGGGTCGGGCTGCTAGCCTAACTCCACTTAAATTAAAGCAATCTATCCTGCGGAACTCTCGCGCTAAGCCGACAGGTTAAGCGAGAGAAGCAACCGAGCGCGAGCTCTCTCTCTCTTGCACGCTTTCCTTTACTTTCCAGGTGAACACGTTGTCGAGTGAATACCCTGGATTTGGTCATGTGAGCCATCTTTTTGCTCCTTCGTCTTTATCCTTCGTGTGTTTATATGGTTATAAGTATTTTGCGCGAGTATCATTGATGTACGTACAGAGAGAATTTTCTCTTAGCGTTTACCTTGAGCCCCGAAATCATGGGACGTAATCGTAGGACAATATGGTACTGGATGAATTTTTTTATAAGAGTTTCTCTGATTAATATTTATCACAATAAAAAATATTAATATGTACATAGTCAATTTTACTCTTATTAAATCCTTCCAATACCATAATGCCTCGCAATTATCATGACTTTCAGAGTAAATTCTAAAAGAGAATTCTCTTAATATTTTTGTGATATCAGTAATTGTGTGAGACATTTATTTAATATTCCCGATTTTTCCGAATAAAATTCAACAAGTCTCATGATTCTTGCAGAATATAAAACAAGAAATGACGAACGCTACTTCACTTCTTTCCATTCTACATTTCGCTCCTTCTCCTTATCATCCTGATTCCTCTTCTCCGCCACGAGAATTGTATTTTGCACGCTTGTTCCCCGGCCGGCTAGTTTGGCGAGCAAAGCGTGAGTGGACGTACCGTCGTTTAATCCGCTTCTCTCATGGATGCTTCGGCATCCGTCGTGTAAGTCACGGAATGTGCGCGCGCGGAAATGCCCAAGATTTATCCGGCTAATCCGTCGGGAAGAGCGACGCGGATTAACGACGACGATGTGCGCGATTTATTTTTTACGTGAACCACGGGTATTCCACCTCTTCCCTCTGCTCTCCGTTTCGATGGCGATAATGTGTAAAAGTAATGTATCATTTCGTGAATAAATGTTTAATTGTTTTAGTTTTCGTTAATAATAAATTATTAATATTTTTGCTTCATATTCAATGTAGCTCTGATAACGGTCGTTCTTGATAAAACATATACGATTACGAAGTAACGAAAATATACAAAATAGAGTATATTTAATATTTAGTGTAATATACTTACTTATTATTCATTTGCACTCTGTGACATAAAAAAAAATTCTCAAGTAAAAATTTAATTCTTTCATTTACGTGAATATATTGCCATGTGACATTAATTAAGAAAATTATATTATCAGAACATCGCGAAAAATGCAACAGCGTGCATAAGGATTTTGCGGTCTGCGTGCGCCGTTGTAAAGCATAACAGTTTTTCATAATTATACAGCATAAAAAAATAATCTGCGACGTAACGAGCCACGTAACCATCGCGCGCGTAGAAACGAGGTAGCCCCCGGTGGACGTGTTTCACATGCTTACACGTACCGCCTCGTAATCGGACGCACGCTGTAATAAAGTGTCACGAGACAAAACATCGATTACATTCGGGCCCTGCGTTAGCGGCAAGTTTTTCTCGCGCGCCACAAAAGAATCCCGGAATAATCAAATAGCGTTCGTATGTGCTTAACGCGCGAAGATGCAGGGAAAAAATTACGTAGCAGTTTTTTGCTCTCTCGCTTTATGCGAGTGTTAGTTTTTTATTTTCGTCACAAAATATCTAATTTGCTTTTCGAAATAAAGGAAGAATATATAGTGTAACTTTTCGCGCAGAAAGAAGGCATATTGAAGGCATATTTCAGAGGGTTCCTTCATCCTCCTTCCATGAACATTTCCGAAACCGACGGTTCGATCGACGGCGGTATAATCCGATTGCGCGGATTTCGTTCGGGAGAAGAAGGGCACATTCGCGCGCGAGGCGAAATTCGCAAATCGAGTCTAATAGCGGCGCGCGATTGCGTCGTGCTAATTCTCGAGGCGAGCGGCCGACGTCGAATGCCGATCTGAAATTACAGACGGCGCGCCGGCATTACCGGATCGTGTCGCCTCGGATTACAGCTGCGTTTCTGTCTTACTTGTCTTACCCGCGACAAGAATGTAATACAGCAGGGAACGGGACACCGAAGAGGTGACACGCGGACACGGACGAGCACTGTCGCGAACACGCGTTCGCGTTCCTTCCTTCCCTCGAGTCTCACGACTCGACGCGCAACGTGAGAGCGATAACGTTCGAGAAAAAGAAATCGCTTTTAATTTATCAACTGTCCTATCATATATGTATACGTTTCGTAATGGAGATTCGCCGTATCGCGATTAATTAGCTGTTCGCCTCGTTATCAGATCGACTCTTGTCAGTGTGTGACACTTTCCGCTTTTTCAATTATTAATGATTTTTTTCGAAGCTTTGCACGCAATAGAGATTGTGTATTTAAAATCTTCTTTTTTTTATCATTTTTTAAATACTTCTTAATTTATTATTTTTATAATATTATTAAAAAGAATTCGTATCCATTTTTGAAGGCTACTTATTTCTACATATTGGACGATTATTATTGAAGCAACGTTTTGTGTGCTTTCGTCGGGGGATGTAACGATGATATAGGTATAACTGCCTCTTTTTCCATTCGAAATACAAATGCGAGCCGGGAGCGTTACAATCGTGAAATTAAACGCATATGCATTTTGCATTCTATGAAGCGGCTAATTCCTAATGGAAACAAGAGTATCACCTAGGAGCTAAAAGCCGGAGGAGCTTTAGGGCAATCAATCATGCAAATTGCGATCGCGGCAAAATCTCTGGGACTCCGTTCACGATTCCATATGGTAATGCTGCTAATGCACCGATCGCGTATCAACGGACATATAGGGTGTCCCTAAAATCATTTCCTATTTATAGAATGTTATAAACCGCACTTAAAATTGCAGCGACAATTGTATTTGTACATTTGATATATACATTGAAATTATAAATAACTAAAGAAAAAAAAATCGGTAATTAAAAATGTAAATCTCTTGTTTTTCGAATAAATTTGAGTAAATATTACTACAACTAAAAACTTCATTAATGAGAAATTTATAGTATCAAAATAAAAATGTATGCAAATAAAAACTAATTTCAGACCAATATATGGAAAGTCTCCGATCGTAAAGTTGGCACTGTATATATTGTATGTATCGTTATATCTAGCAAAGGACGAACGCAATCTGGCTCAATTCCCAGAGAGCGCCGGTTATTTATTAACTATTAATTGTTCCATATCGATTCGCCTACAGATCATTTTTTTTCTATCTAGATAATAACACAATGTCGATAATCTATTTTGCAAATGAAAACGCTATATTAAAAGTATTATTATAAATAGCCTTTTCAATTTTGAAAACGTAATTATTATTATTTTGCATAAATGCAACAATATATATGTGGAAACATTTATTTGTAGCACTAACTCACTCATTCTATAGAAGGAAATTGCACATAAAATACGCGCTCCGCAAAAAGTGAAGTTATACATATTATATTCTGTAGAAATACTTTATCGACTCATCGGCCACAGTTATAATTGATAAGGTTCATTATCGAGATGGCATCGATTTGCTGCAAATGCAATATACGGCCGTTAATTAAATATTACACGAAATAACCAAACGAATAATTTTCCAATTTACTCTCTCTACATCACGTTCTTTTCTCTGTGATTTCTATTATTTACTACTTCAGTCATATGTATATGTTTGAAACAAAATATTTTTCTTGTAAATTATTTTTTGTAAAATTCTGTTGCATTTTCTCTCTTTTCTTTATCTTTCTATTTTTAATTTCTTTACCAAGTTATCAAAAGTTCCTTATTAATCTTTTTGTACACGTTTACATAACTTTTCTTCATTTTATTTCATATATTCAAAAGCAGATATTCGCAAAATTATCACGTTACTAATTTATTTAACAAATTGGACTTTGCACGAATCGAATTTTCTTCAATTAAAATTTGAACCTTCTTCAAAAGATTTTATCATTTTCGTACATTAAATATTTGTATCAATGCACACATAAAAATCAATTTTATTTCTCATTATAATTTCCTTTTTATTTAACAACTATCCAAATCAAATGTACGTCGAAAACTATTGTCATTCTCTAAAAAAATCAATTTCCGTTTCTTTATATCTCTCCTCTCACTTAAACTCTTCCTCCTTATTCAATTTCTCCATTATTAAAACGTAGACGGTGACTCGCGGTTTTTATCGAGAAAACCGGCCGAAAGTTTAACGCAATTTTACGCAGCGCGATCAAACGGCCGTGCCGTTTATTATTTCATCGGAGACCTCAATGTACCGCGCGCGATTATCGCGCGTTTTAATATCACGATATTAAGCCCTTTTTGAAAGGCTACTCAAAGGGCCGCGGAGCGAGGCGAGTGGCGTTATAAGCCGGGATTGTCGACACGACGCAGCGTACATCCACTCGCGCCCCTCGTCGCCGTTGGCGAAATGCTGTTGAATCGGTAGCGCGGGGCGAGATCCAATCGAATTAATTATCGTTCGTTGTTAATTACCGCGGCCCGACCGATAAAACGCAGCCGCCCGTAATCCGGCGACCCACGGAAAAACGGAGAGAACGAAACGCGGCGCGAAAAAACCGACCGGTTTTTCGAGCGAGAGAAGGGAGCGAAACGCACGCGCGTGTTTCAACCCCCGTTAATGTTGCGAGACAATGAATTTCAATTATCGCCGTCGCGAAATGTACGAAACTGTTTAAATCGTTAATCACGAAATGCACTGGCGTGATATAATACGAAAACGGGACTGTGGATGTACCTAAATTTCGAATTAGCACGCGATTAGGTCATGACAATTCGTGCGTTTATTTGTCAGATCTAAACGATTATTCTCTTCTTCAAAAAAAAAAAAGAAAAAAAATCTTGACAATGGTAAAAGCATTTCACATATTTATGAATGTATTTGTAGCTTTTATTTTATCCGTGAGAGGAAAATAATTATGATAATGCGAGGCTGTTTCGCAGTTCTCACAATAATTAGAGATAAAATAAAAAAGGAATATAAAATAATGTTGCTTTCATATTTTGACAGCTCAAAAACTAGAATCGAGTAAGATTTGAGTTACGTTAAGAAGAAGGGTATTTTATATATATATCATCATTACTTTTTCACACAACACTTTCTACATGCTTTCTATACTTTTTCCGAGTCTTTATTGATCGAAAAAGAGTTTGTATTTTATTCTACGCTTTTTGTTTCATTGAACTGCATTGCAACCGACTTTGTTCTCACACAAACCTAGCAACCGATGGAGGATTAGGAACTTCTGGATACTTCTTATCCGGATTTGGTACCCTCAGGATTAAGGGACGAAATCGGCGAATCGATGTCATCCCCGTTGAAATTCCGCACAGAGATTTTAAATCCGAAAGCGCATTCTACCGCCATCTACGCGCTGACGTAGAGAACTGTAATCCGCCCGAGCGACAAACACTTTGACGTGCAAACACTTTGTGAGGGAATGTTTCTTCGCTTGGATGTCCGAAAAAGCATCTCAAGCGTATCGCAAAACCGTTAGACCGAATTTACGTCAATGTGGCCGATGAAGAAGACTCGAGGCGACATGTCGAAAATTTTCGTTTATAGGATGAGATTTGCTTTAGCGATCGCTCATCTTGACGATAATTTTAAAGATTGAAATATATATATTGACATACGAGATAATATGTTACGCTCGACTGCCTTCAGATACAGATTTACATATAGTGGGTGATCAACATTAATGTCAAGGAGAAAAATTGACAATCTTTGACGATAGATTAAAGCACATCACATTATATTTTTAATGTCGAGATTATGTATTTCTTATACATAACTTGTTACATAACATACATAATATACTTGCATATGTCTAATCTCTGGTGAATCTTGTGCAGTTTTAAAGATGCCTCGTAATATCTTACCTGAAACAGAAAGCGAAAAATACTCGTGTTATTACTTATAATTCGAAAAGTTTATATTTACTGAATCTCGAAATGAATAAGTATCAGTTAAAAATATAATATGTTATTAAGAGAACCATGTGCAATCGAAAGACGATTTTAATCGATTAATTATAATTAAAACACATAAAGACGGTTTCAAGGCAATCTGGTTCGTCGCTATATTGTGAAAATCGATACACAGTAGGCTGGTTTCATAACATGAGAAAGTTCATATACTTTATAAAATTATTGAATATCGTTTGCACTTGAGGTACGAAAGATCGAAAGGAAATGACTGTTTACTCATAAATCTACTGCTCTATCATCAATCAACATAGAGTAATAGACTTCTGAGGAAAGAAGTGAATTGCATTTGCAGTTGAAATAATAGAAAATGACAGGAGATTATTGTTTACTCGTCAGAAGACAAGTTGATCTATCATCAATCAAAATGAAATGATAGACTCTTAAACGAAGAAAACTATTGTCCCAAATATCCTTAGAGCAATTTTAAAAGATGTTTTAAAAAGTTATCAAAATAAAAAAAACTTCAAGAGTTTCAATTAATCACACTCCAGCAAAATTGATCGTCGCGAGAGAAAAATATCAATATAATCGCCAACTATTAAAAAAAAAAAAAAAAATACGAAAAATTGTAGAAAGAAACCGAAGCAATACGGGATAATTTTTACATGGAACGAAAACTGGATTGACGTCGGGAAATGAACGATCTATATTGTACGACATGATCGAAACCGCGGAAACCGAGAAGCGAGACGTCTCGTCCTCATCTCGTCCCGTTCTCGCCTCCGTAATTTGCGCGCATCGAAATAATCTCGAGACACACACAAGAACGATCGGCGTGACGGCGCCCATCGTAAATCACCGGTCGATCCGATCGCGGCGAGCGCCACGGCGTCATCCGTCTCTGACAAAGTGCGAGCTCGCCGAGGGATCTTCCGCCGCGCTCCGGCAACTTCCGGCGGTCGTTATTTACGGGGCTAGATTGGCGGGACTTGGGGAGCGCTCGAGTTCCAGCGCGAGAGGCGTGAGGCCGGGATCGCAAATTGATCTCGGAGCTCGGAGAAGCGAAGGCGTCGCCTTTTATCGCCCGCCGATGCACTTCCTCGCGTCGCGCGCGTCTCGGCGACGAAAGTAATTTTCTTAGACCGCTATCGCGCGACCCGGGCCCGCTCTCGACGTCTCTCCAAGCGACACGAGACGGGTCGCTTAAAAAATGCATCCCCGAGAAATCGATGTGTTATCGGGAGAAATGTTACGTGCATGCAATTTGTGAAATAGCACTCTGAGTGATGTATGGTATTCCGCGTAACTCTTCAAGTCCGGATCGAATACCGAGGCTGCTGCTCGACTTCGTATTCAAACGAGACGTAACAATAAACGAAAGATGTGGAAAGCGTATCGCGTCGAATCTATCAAAAATCCAGAAAAAATATAATTTTATTTAAAGTTTATTGATATATTATCCGTGGAAGATAATTTAAAAAATTGCATTTAATTCGTAAGCTCTCTCCATATAATCAAGTAAATTCTAAAGTATCCTTTTCCAAGAGATTTCTATACAAGCACGAAAACTTTATCGAATGTCGAGTATCTAAGCCGTCTTGGAGAAGCATTTTTCCTCGTGTATCGCAGTGACACGTAACATGTAAAATTAAAGCGATTATTAATCACGGAAAGAATGAGATACACGACGGTGCAATTTAGGTTCGCAACTCGAGGATAAGCCAAGGTGCCGTAGATCAGGTATGAATTCTTGATATTCGGAACCTGGGCTCGACCGCAGACACCGGAAACCCACTGCGCTGGCAACCACTGCTGCCTTCCTCTGACAATCCCGCGGTATGTTAACGTCACTATGCGTACAGAAGTTAAAATGAATTTCTGCGGTTCGTTCTCGATGATTATTCCAAATGAGTCGTCTGACCTCGTTTAATAAACATTTTTAAAGTGGATTATAGCGAAAATGTTATTTACACGCGAGATTATAAGTATTTGATAGATATTGATAATTTCTTATAAACTGATTAATTTTTGTTGTTATCTTAGAGTCATCAAAATATGAGAGCGTCCTAATTTTTATTATATTTTTAATGCACAATAAAAAATATATATTGCGAATGCGAAAAATAGACTAAATGTTTTATGATATTAATTACGCGAATCTATTCTCTCTCACGTTTTGAATATTCTATATCCCAGACACAATCGTTTAAATTTAAAGACAACTGTGAACTCTATAAATGAATTTTTAGAGACTAACGCGGCAAAATTTAGCACAGGCGGCTCTCTGAAATACGCACAAATCTCTACCGCCGCTTGCACTGGACTGAATCTTTGATAAAGAAAACCGACAACGATGTTCAACCATGTTCTCGTGGCATGGGTCGAATGTTCGTAGAAACCGCGAACGTTTACCGCTTTAGTCACATACACGTCGATCGTGTAATTCCTGACGTTACAAGGGCTGGATAATTAACGGATACACCACTAATTGAGCCGAGTCATGCAATATAGAAGCGAATGATATTTTCTCAAATTTTGCACAACATCTATATAAAATGTACATTCTGTTAATTTCTAAATGCAATTTAATGCTTTACTAAAAACCAGTCTAATCATAACAAAAGTAATTAATATAATTAGTATAACTATAACGAAGCACGACAGCAATAATAATAATTATCAAGTATTATAAAATTAAAAAATAAATAAATAAAATAATAGATAATTTTAATTGTAGAACTATATAGCAGATTTGCGCGTTAAAATAATTTTTGTCCATATCACTGTCGTCATCATTGATGGATTCATCAATTTTGTGTAATCGCTGTTAAAATAATTGATCATTCTATTCCCTATATTATAACAAAGAACACATATGCAGGCACATAAAACGAGTGGCGATTTGGCGTATCGCCGAAACTCATAGAAAGTCGTGGCCGGGACATCGGCGGCGATGGTGATCACGTCGCTAGAATTATCCCCGGGACCGGAAGATCAGTTCCCAATAATCCGCGGCACGCGCATTTACATCCGGGAACGAGGCAATAAATACGACGTTTACACGGCGGGTCCACCTGCCGGGATCGCTGCGGCCCGGTCGTTTTCTCCGCGGAACGACGGGAAGGGATCGGGATAAATTCCTGGCCACCGGCCAGTACCTCGGGTTCTCGAAGCCGTTTCGCCCGATACAAATGGACGCCGCCGACAACCCGGGGAACTACGAAACTACGGCACTAAATGGATCTACTGCCGCCGCCGTCGCCGTCGCCGCCAATGGCGAGATACGAAAGAACGCGAACACGTGGAACGAAGGGGTGACGATTAATGAACTCGCCGTACTCGTTGCACGCAGTTGTGCCAAGTTCATCGTTTGCGCTTGTTATTGGCAGATATACTAAGAGGCGGCTGTGTGTTAACGCGTCGTGACGTCAATGAAGGATTTTGGCGAGTTTAGACGAGAAGTTGCTAGTTGCGCTCACACAAACGCGTTCTTCGGCCAAACTCGACGTGAACTTTAATCTCAATTTTAATTTTAATTTCGATTACACAATCGAAAGACTTGATTAGGAACGTTTATACACGTGGCGTGTCAAGATCCAAAAACATCTGTGAAATTTAATATATAATCTATAAGAAACGCGCAATAATTGACAAAATATAATCTCTTGAAAATATATAATTTACTTAAATAATGCTATCAAATAAAATGATTGCAAAATATAAATAATATTTATATCATCTGTCAAAAAATTATAAATTTCAAAAAGAAGTAGTAAACATTGTAAGATGAAATAATAGGGGGAAAAAACGAGCTAGAGGAATCTCGAACAAACATATCTATCGAACGAGAGAAAATAACATGACGAACAATTTGGAGATTACAGAGGCTCGTTCTAGTTTTCAATCGGTCGAATCTGCTGCATAGGTCTGCAATCCCTCCCTCTCTCAATTCCATCCTCCCTTAGTCCCTGAGGGCCTCGCCTTCTCTGGCCGAGTCCACTGGTATTTGGCATTTTGCATTTTGCATTTTGCCACGCGCGGTTGTCTCGCACACGTCGTCGCGCAAATTTAGCGTAAATAATTCCAGCCTTCGCGTTTCGCTATTTCTTTACTGCTACCACTGCGCAAAACCACTCTCCCGCATCGTCGTGTTCACAGACACGTGGATGTACATAGCTATGTGCACACATGCAATTTGTAGATGTGTATGTGTGACCGATATGCGATGTGCTTCGATACCAATAAATGTACACAGATTTCTCAGATCTACAAATAAATAAAAAATTCTCCTTTTTAATGTAAGATTTAAAGGACAAGGAGAAACCTTGCACGACTTTATGAAAATACGTATTTAACGTTAAATGCGGTTAATTGACACGCGATTTGCGTTTCACTATTGATCGTTTAATATCGTACATTTAATATGAAAAGTGTTTGTTTTGTTTTATCCTGAGATACGTAAAAAAAAAATTCGGAGCAAAATAGGTTTTAACAGTAAATGCCGCTGTCGAGGCAACGAAGATATAGTATTATGCTCTGTTACGTCATCATAAGCTATTGTATTTACGTCATTGCTCGAGAGATAAACGAGAAATCGATCGCCACGTGACATTCGCGTTATTCCAGCAGCCGCCACGAGGATATCGGTGCTGTTAGTTTAGCGCTTGACAAACCGGCACGAAGCCAACTTTGACATTTGAAAAGTTCACTACATCCCATGTGTAAATATCCAAACAAACTATAAACCGAGTCAGATGTCTATTATGGTCCGTTTTTATATTCGAAGTATAGCCCTGACTTTATAAATTTCTTTTTTAGAAATTAATCTGTAACTTGACAAAAATTGTTTTTATTTAAAAAAAAATGTATATATATATGTGCATTCGACAAAGTAGGATTCGATTACAAAAATAAATGACATTTCGCAAAATATAAGATTGTTATTACAGAGGATATTATGACGAATAAAAACCGCCAGAACTTTGTCGAAAAAAAAACCTTGTTCATTTCCTTCTAATTCTCCAAATCCGAGAATGCTACTTCAGTTTTACATTCCCCAAAAAACTGAGCGATTAATAATCTTCTCTTATACACGTAAATTAAAGGATTAATCTCTTGATTTAAAAGACCACCGGCGCTCTGATCTCTCGCATTTGCCGAGTTAAATCCTAACTTTGGAAATGGGGAATCCTTTCGCGGAGAATAAGATCGTTATCCCGGAGGAGTTCCCGCGCGACAAGCGAATCACTGTCCCGAGAACAACTCCGTGGATATTCCCGTTAAGTAAATATGCACATCGAAGCAGACAATCCGGCTATCGCCGGGAGAATACGAGAATATTTCGTCAACATGACTGCCGCGGCAAGTCTCTCGCGTGATTTCCATCCGGCACCGTGAGAAACGCGGAAAAGGGTGGCGGAGCACAACGGGGTAAGCGAAGGCAGAGGGAGAAGACGGTAAGAAAGGGATGGGAACGCGTTTTCCAGCATCCGGTGTAGCGCGCGTCTCGGCAAAGTGAGACGTCTTAGCCGTTGACGGCGTTGGTCGTCAGCGTGGAAGACGCGAGCGAGTCCTGTGGGAAGAAAAGGGGTTGGGAGCGAGAGACGTAAGAAGGGGGAGAGAAGGTGACGAAGAATTTCGAAGCAAGGGGAACATAAAGCGGCGAAGACAAGGGTAGAGAGAGAGAGAGAGAGAAGCGCAGGCTCCGCGCCGTCTTATTTGGACGCTGATTTGAAGCGAACGCTCGAGAATTTGACATTTCCGCCAACTTTCCGAGACTTACATAACCCTCGCACCTCGGTCCCTCCCTCTTTTCCTTTCTTACGTCTTATATACCGAAAGCGTGTCTCTCTCCGTCCTCGTATTCGCGAGAAAGAAACACAGAATCTCAAAATATCCAGGCAAGATTTTGATATTAGAATAGCTCTCATTTAGAAGATACTTAGATGTAATACGGATCTGTTTTCATGTCCCACATTTAGCACTAAATATAACCATCTAATTTCGCCATCTAATATGATAAGATGTGTCGCAGGCCGAGAATAAGATGTAATATATTTGACGTTACGAAATATGAAAGTATTTTAATTTCTCTCTTTAACGATTCCTCTTCTTTTTCATTTTAAATAGAAACACGAGTCAATTTTCTATTTCAGATCTATTGTGTAATTTTACAATCAATCAAATGGAATAAAAAAACATGTTATAATAATTAATAAAATAATTATAATTTTAAATTTTTTTTTAAAAGCGAATGTTTTCAACAAATTTGTGGCAAATATTAGCAACATTAAAATAGGTTGTAACTAAAAATCTGTATGATGCTCTAAACATTTTTTGTAAACAAGCAAACGAGATCAATTGAAAACCGTTATCAAAGTTGGAACAAACACTCTTGTACCAACGATTTGACTTTGCCACTGGGTCAACTCATTAATGAATTGATACTCATGGTCGCGTTCAGATAAGGGTGTTATCAACATTCGCCCATTTCATCCGGCAGAAACGCTCGACCGGTGCAGTTTTAATTTCTGGATATAGATGTAGAGAGGTATATGTGTGTGCTCTCTGCACATATAGGTATATATAGATATCATGTTCCCTAAAAGCATGACAGAAAAATAATGATATTGAGATTGGGAATGTTTCCAATACTTTTCAACGATTATTTTTAGTTTGCCAAACACAATCACTAAAATGTGTCTCTAAATCTTAAACGTTATTTTTCAACACGCGGATGATTCTCAAAACAAAAATACTTATTGTACTACACTAATAAAAATGTACAAATATATATATAATAAATATAAAAGCATACAAAGTTTCTCGTATAAAACTCAGTTGTAACGAAGAAAGCATTATAAATAGTTGATTTTTACATGTGAGTGGCTTTTTAAGGCGATCAAAATTTAAATCCTTTATGCACAAATGACGCAGAACATCGAAGCGTCCTTCCGGAAAGACAACACAGAGGCAAAGTCAAGATACATCCCTTTCACGCAGTAAGAAGAAGGCGACAGCATGGCATCGACAAGGGGATGGAAAGCGTGCTCTGGCAAAACAATCAATTATCCGAGAAACTTTTGAAAGAGAGAGAGAGAGAGAGAACGATGGGATCGGCGCAGCTTTTTCTTTAGCCGAAAGCCGATTCCTGCGATCAGTTTCGAAAGGGGGACGGCTAAAAAGGCTGGCAGGAGAGTGCGATGGGGACAAGAAAAAGGAAAAAGAAAGTGAAGGAGCAAGAGAGGAGAGCGCAAGAGATCGGCTACTTTAACCCGAGTCTCGGAAAGTTCTTCGTACGGACAACCAGCTCCTTCGCTTCTTCAACCCCCTCGACCAGCTTGCCACCCTGCATTCCTCTCCCTCCCCCTCCCCCACACTTTCCACGTTCTTAGGAGTGAGGGAATTGATTCGTGTTCCGTACTTTTCACGATTACAACGATTGCCGAATATAAATCGACGGAAGCGACAAGGAGGGTAAGAGAACGGGAAGAGGGCAAGTTTCTTCCCAGTATAACCTTCCAGTAAGATTTAATTGCGGAGAATTCGACGTAATTTTTTTTCCTCGTGTTATCCGAGAGTCGCAAGAAGTCCTGTATTTAAATAGAAAAAGTAAGATTAAATTTAAATTTTCTATATATAGAATTTGTATTTTCAATTTGGATAATACTTTTAACTTTCTTTAAATCAAGACACTTCTCTCTTTAGATTATTTCCATAAGCAATAATCAATTAAATATTAATATAGTTTACACGCAACATTTTTTGTATAATTTTTTACAAAAAAAAAAAAAACAATATTTTAAACATATACGATTCGATAGGAATTTAATCGATACTCTTCGAAAGGCCAGAGTTCGCCAAATCATCATATAGAGATACAAGAGACGCGCCTAATATGCGAGAAGTCGGAATGCTTTAGTCTAATTTATGTGCTTGTGGGTCCGGTCTCGCGTTTCTCGCTATTGTTTCCCGTACAATAAGTCCCGCGGTTAAACGTCATCCCCCTTTCGATTTACTCTTCGGCAAACACAAACTCCAAGATTCCCCACCAATTCAGAGAATTTCTGCGCTATTATGAAAAGTATATAATTGCATGTATGTGCCTGTGTGTGTGTGTTTGTAATGATAGAAATTATATGATATGTAATATACAGGGTGTCCGGTAACTAACGGACCAACGATCACAAATGGATTCTTTGGTCAATTTGGGAACGATTTTTCCTCAGCGAAAATGTCGAAAAAGGTCATCATTTTTTACAACTTTCCAATATTTGTCATTATGTATCTTTATAACCAAGCCTCAAATTAAAATTTTATTATAGTAAACTTTACCTGAAATTAACTGAAGAATGTAATTATGTTAGACTTTTAACTCCAAAACGTTTAGTTTTCAAAAAACCCAATTTTTTCAATCGCTTATAACTCGAAATATTATTGACTTCTTCACATTTTTGCTAAGGAAAAATCGTCTCCAAATTGGTCAGAAAATCCGCCCTTAATCATTGGTCCGTTAGTTACCGGACACCCTGTATATTAGAGATATGTGGTGATTCGATGAAGGAGGAAATTAAAAAATTGAATTTCCGAATAGAGATATTCTTTCCCTCTTACACCGAGAAGAATTATTCGTCGTTGAGGTCAACGGGAAGAAAACGGATGCTGAGCAGACAAAGTAATCTCAGCTTGCTCGAGAATCTGGGGAGAGTCTTGAACCAAGTCGGGGAAGATGACCAGAAGTGCGATCTTCCCGAAGTGCAGACTCGCATCAATTAACGCCAAAACTCTGAAGGGGTCTTCAAAGGAAAGACGGTCGGTTCATTATTCGCGCAGCACTTTCGCCGCTCTTAAGGCAGATTTATCCAAGCGGGTAGTATCCATTCTAACGAGATCTTAGCAGGCAATAATCCCCTTCATACACACTCACATACACAAATATTCAACTTTTATATTCAATTTTAATTGCAAAGGTCATATCAAAAGATTCATAATAATCTCTGTCAAATTAAAAATAAGCGCATTAAACTTTCATCCAACTTAAAGAATATGAACATATGATTTTTCAAATCCGATTTTTAAAATCACACTACGTATAAAAGATAGAATAAAAAATTTCGAAAATAAATGAGGCACAAAGAGAAGCCACGAGCAAGAAGAAAAGGACTGAACAAGCTCGACATAAAATTCACTTTAGTTAATCTAACTCACATCAAATACAAAACATAATTCACCGATTTCGCTTAATAATTTTGAACATTCAAACTTCTAAGTCTAATTACTAAATAAAATGTCTTATGTTTTCATTGAAAGCGTTTGCTGAAAATAAATGACGGAAAAAATAGAGGCATCAATTTACAAGAACAGCTGATTAGTCTCGATCGCGGGGAGAAAAAGCGCCGGCGCGAGATCCCGCCTCGTTTTGCCTAAAAGATCGAGTAACTACGGTTATCGGCCTAGCGAAAATAAGCTTAATCTCGCTGAGTGAATTCGCTGCCAAATGTAATGCATCTTCTGTCGGCGGCAAACGAGAAAATTTTTCCCCTATCGATGAATTCGCGAACGCGAAATGTTGTCGAACATGGAAAGAGAAAAAGAAGAACGGACGAGATGTAAAGATTAGGAAAGACGAGAGGAGAGAAAGAGGGGAGGGGGCAAAGGGAGGCTGATAGGGGAGAGGAAAAGGATGGTGAATGTAGGCAGAGCCAGAATCCGCGCGCGTGTTTCAAATATTTTATTTCTACTTGTGTTGGCAAAGCTCATAGAACGAGACGACGCCACTCGCGCGCTGCCCTCTTCTACTTGTTTTTTTTTTTTTTTTTTTTTTTATTCTTTTTCTCTTCGACGTCGTCAATAAAACTCGCGATGTATGAAAGAGGAGGCCCAACCGCTGCCGTCGAACCCCGATCGGGAGAAATCTCGCCAAAGAGGGACGAACCGCATCGCGGAGTCCATTTATGTCCATTCTATTACATATCCCATAACTCTAATCGAATTTAATGCGTCTTATGTTTATTCTAATTATCGAGGTGAATTAAAATTTAAAAAGGGTTCTACGTTTTTAAAAACAAATATATTTTATCTTTACTAAATATAGTGTCAGTATTTCCTGCACACTACTGTTATAACACACAGCTGCTATGTTAAAAAATTTAACACGCTATATTTGATGCTAAAAGTTCGAAATGTCAATATTGACTTATACAAAGCATACATTAAAAATAGCGACATTATAAATCTCGTCTAACTTTATATGTATCTTTTTTTTTAATTAAATTTTTTAAATACTTGATATTGTAATATAATGTAAAAGGCGAAAAAGGTGACAGAAAGAAGGAAAGTGAAGAGATATGTCACAATTAAGTAATCAATCATAACAGCTTAACCACTTTATTATATACACACCTGGTATTAATCTTATACATACTTAACTATATGAAGCAACTATGTTCCATTTATAGTTGCTTTACGCTTATCGACTTTAAAGTTAAATTGATGGTCATAACATAGGTACGACCTAATATTGCACACGAACCTTTAACCGATAGTGCAACTTTACTGAAACATTATTCTGAGCATTAGCTATATTACCTATATTAAAGTGATATTACATATAAATATTATAAGAAGATTATATAGAAAGAGCAATTTAGTTATATAGAGAATTTAAATTCTAATATTCATGATATTAATAATTTATGTATGCAAAACTGAAATTCAAGTATATAAGTTTAAAATAAAAGACATACGAGGAAGGTAAAATGGAAGAAAAAAAAACTTATAAAAAAATGTTCAACATATTTGAAGAAAACCTAACTACTACTTCAGTTTTTATTATATACTTAATATGTAGTTTGCATGAACCTATCGAAATGCAAATAAAATAGTTCAACTATATACATCTGTATCGAGTATCACTCATAGAGCGCAATTTGCAGCTCGTCTCGTGTCTACACGGTGTCCCTCGCGTTCCGCTATGAATCGGCAACACCTGACCGCTCGACCGACATTCGTGAGAGGCATAGATACCTACCAGGAAACGGCGGACTTGCAACATTTATGCGTTTACGTCGATCGCTGATATAAATACTGCACGACCTCGCTATAAAGCCGGGAAGCCGCTATTTACGGCCGTACGCTGTCGCGAACGTCGCGAGACAGGGGTATCATTTCCTACGAACTTTCCTTGCGACCTCCATGCACACTTATATACATTGGCGAGAGAAAGATCCCCGGTTATGCAATGGAATATATATGACAACCAGTATAGGGGATACGATTCGTTAGCCCTTAACTATTGCATCGAATCATTGTTATATCCTTCATTCACCCTTTTTCCCATATATCAGTAATGTATAAGCATTTAAATGATAATAATTAGCTCGTTTAACGCGCAAGAAATTTAATTTCAAAATTAATTGGCAAAATGTTTAATATCGCACATTAAATGGTTGCGCGGCGTACAGACACTAATGGGCAGAAGAATCTTATTATTTACACATACAATAATTTACTTCTCATAAAGTATGCGGTAATATTAAACTACGCAAATTCAAACATACAAATTTTATAGCTAATGAATGCCAATTGTTAGTTCATTTTCATCATATGCGAAATTTAATATCAGAGTTAATTGGCGAAATATTTAATATGAAGAATATCGAAAACGATTATTGATACGATTACATACAAACGATGTAATTTTTAAATAAAGAAAAATTTTATTAAAATATTTATATAGCATTAGATTAATAAAAAAAATCGTTTATATTTTTTATTAGTTTGAAAACCACAGAAGCAAAAAAAACGAACAATTTTCAATTGCTCTGATATAAACTCAATTTTCGTACAATATGCGATAATACTGTGCGCACGCAAGCTCGTTAAACATAAATTTTATATCTAATAAATGCAAATGTGTATCGTTATCCTTAATTGTTCGTTATTAGAGAAGTGAATAGTTTAATTCACATTTCCAAAGTGTGTCACGCATTTCCTTTATTCATGTAATCACTAACCACATTTACATATCGAAAAAAAATGCTATTGTTGATTAAAAACTGTTTTAATAAATTTAACGCATAATCACAAAAATAAAAAAAAAATCTATGCCAGTTGATAAGCTACCCAGTACAAAAACTAATAAAGTATAACAATAAAATGTCAACAACTTGCTAAATATGCGATAATATTTCATTTATCGCGATCAAGTTACGTGTGCAAAAAATATAAAATTAAATATTGAAATATATAAAATATTATTACATATTAAAGAGTAAATTAACTTAATACACTTGTAATTGAATTAATTTTAATTGTACAAGTGCTGATAATTACTTACCGTATAAATTATTTTGCTAAGTACCTATATCACTCTGTTAAATACTTTACTATCGCAAACCAACAATATTTAAAAAATATTTTAAGTCGTATTTTAGTATATTGATTTGTTTCGATCTTTTTAATAAATAAGAAAATGGTAAGCACGGGGTGCTCTGGAAGAGAAATTTTTGTATACATATAATGATATATCATCTTTGGAGGATTCTTTCTTCTTTTCTGCCTAACATAGTGATATTGCGAAGAATTATAGTCTAAAAATAAGCGAATAAACGCTGACAAGTGATAGCAAGCAATCGCATAGAGGAAATAATTGGGCCGCGGTGAGGTCGCTTAATTATTTAGCAGCGAAATCGAAGCGCATTTAGCATGCAAATGACTATCGAACCGAGCGGATCCGGGTTTTACACCATCGTTGAATCCAGATATTTCCCGGCCTACGTACTGACACATCCACTATTTCCCACCCTTGCTCCGATAACCATTTTCCCATCTTTATTTCTCTTAGTTATAATAATAATAACAATAAAATTTCGGCAGAAATTTCCATTGGGTAAAACATTTCGGGAGAAAATCAAAATTCGAAAATTTAATATGTCGAATACCATTGTTGTAATATTAATGAAAAACAGTCCGGGAGATATAAAAGAGAATTACGTATTAAATATTATTTGTTAAACTTAACACAATGTACTGCCAACATCGGATCCGAATACAATGCGTATCAAGCGACAATGTGTGTCACAGTATAACTGTATATTCATATCTCGCTGTACATCGATATAGTAATTAACGCTATGTTACCATTGTCATCCTGTTTGCCTTGCGTGTCGAGATTGCATTACTCGGCTTCTTCGAACGACGTGCATTCTTTTTCGCTTCACGCTCTCTCTTTCTCTCTCTCTCTCTCTCCTCCGGTTCTTCCCCATTCACTGCACTACTAATACCATCGCTTTCAGACTCTTACATCCACCAGCCGCGTATTCGCATCCGAGAAAATCCGATAATTCCTGCCGCATGGCGACGCGATGGAGAGCGGTGGGATAAGAGAGAGAAACGAGAAGGAAGTAGCGGAAGAAAAGGAGAAACGGAACGAAACAGAGCGGCTAAAGCCAGGTCGTTTCCGCAACGAGGTTGGTGCTTTTGCTCGTGGTTCTATGCATATAAACCCACACACTGCCCCGTTGTAACACGCCAGTTCGTAGTAACCTCGCGAATAATATCGCGTATATTCTCCTCGGCAATAAACAATTTTCCCAGTGTGAGCTGATAGAGTACATCGAGAGCGTGCGTTAACGAGTCCGTGTAATGTATCTTCATCGTTAACGGTTAGGAGGAAGGAAACATTGTGGGAAATGTTCTTCTTTATGAAACTCGGCGTTAAAACACGTGTCTTTTGCGTCATCTAACGTGCGATAGATAAACAACGATATAGATTGACACTTTGGTAGAAGAAGAATCAAGAATGCATCCAATTAAAGATAATTATTAAAATGATTACATTTCGATATTCTTTGGAAAATAGAAATATTACTTTTTAATTTTGATATATCTTCGTTCTCTAAGCTAGTTCTTCACTTCTATTTTTAAAAATCCATACAAAAAAATCTTCAAGAACGTTTATAAAACACTAATATTTACTAAACGATGATACTGTGTAACGTCGAGGTTCTCCAACGTCATATGAGATAATCTCGGAAAATGACCTAAATATCCTACATCGTCGCTATTTTTCCTTAATCCGCGTAGCGGATGCAGGCGCTTAATAATCGCTGGCGTCGATCCCTAAGTCTGTGCATAATTACGGCTCCACCGACACTCCAACGGCGCTGGTGTAACAACCACGGCAGAAACCTGCGCACACCTCGTCGCGGCTCATATGCCGAAGACACACGCGCGCGCGCGCGCACGCGGTGACGTTCATTTACACACACGCATCCTCACAGACCGCAGGCACTTCACCCTTCGGCGTCGTGAAACACACACTGCGGATGGGATGAAAACAGCCGTGGTATACACAGGGCGAGACACTATCTCCAGTAGCAGACATCGCTGAAGATGCAGCGGGGGTTGCTGCTCGAGAGTTACCGTCGGTTCATTTACCGGTATTGTTGCGATCCCTTGCCCTTGTGGATCCCCGCGAGCTTCTATACTCCGATCCGAACACCCCTACTTCAACCACGCGCGACACATCTCTCCGATCCCTTCGCATTTCTAAACACTCGCCGAAAGCGGCCTGCTTTCAACTAATGCACGATTGGGATATTTGGGAGTTTTTGTGTAAAAGAAATAATTACTTGAATTTCAATTTTTGTATGAAAAAATGTTTCGACAAAATTATAGATCATATTTGTTTCTTTATACGCGTCTGTCTCGTTTATTAATCTTATATATTCTATAGACTCATCTAGATCAGGTAGTTTGAAATCTATATGTCACTCCCTCGCACGAATCAATATTTTTTTTCCAAGTTCTAACAATCAGATTAAGGATAATATATTAAAGTTGAAAAATTGTCTTAATTCATTTACTATTTGAACTATAGACGTGTACGCGAAGCTCGCTAGTTTATCAGGGTTGTAGGGTTTCCTTCTAACATTCATATACCGTACAAATGCAGAAATGCATGTTATCTATGCAGCATTATCTGACATGGTACGCGAGGATGTACAGGTGGTTCGTGTTTTATTAGCTTACGGCCGTCAATTACAATTTGCGATACAAAGTTTATTTCACCGTTGACATTACGAGAGGCGATGGAATGATCGATTTCCATCGCGTAACTCAAAATGAAAATAATTACCGTCACGATAAAATTCTACATGGCTCGTATTCCGAAATATAATAATGTGCAGTCGGGAAAATCAAATTTTATTCATCCGCATTCCCGTGGCGAGAGGTCGAAAAGAGTCTCCGTTAGAGAGATATCACATAACTCGATCGAAGGGATGACGTCGCGTTATTAGCATATGGGAAATTAAGCGCGTCATTAATACGGCTATTTTACGCGATTGCCCGTAGTACCGTAAACTACCCTTCAACACGTCCGCACGCCCTTTACATATCCGTCAACCAAAATCAATACTACATTAACGAATACCGATATGTCCGTCGCAGCGTGGGGTCATCCTGTGACGTGTATTATAGACATTACGCGCGTACGCCGTTATACAACGCGACAATATCGATGCATTATCCGCGCAGCGGCAAATACGTCCTGGCAATTAACGTAAAACAATCCCTGATTAAATTGTAACGACGACGAAATTATATCGCACGGGGAGAAAATTATAGCGCCGATGTCGTTAACACGTTCGCGAATCATTTCCCATCTCTTTCCTTCCATACTGCTAAAATATAATTTTAATTTAGTCAAGTTACGCGTGTATTCTTGTCCGTTGGACGCGTTAGCTGACGGCCAATTTATTTATCTCGTTTAAAAACGTGTGACAGCATAAAAATTCAATGAGACGTAAAAGAAAATAAATAATAAAAAGAATGTGATTATTAAAGCCGGAGAGCTGTACAATTATGTATAGATACAAATTACAAAATGAGATGCACAAGACTTACACAAGAGCGTAAATGAAAGAGATTTCTTTTGCTTTTTGAAAGTCGCTTGTTCTTTTTTGCTACAGCCGATGTGCTTGAATATAAATTTCTTGTGTGAATTTAATTTTTGTTCACTTAAATTTTCAATAAACATTTCACAAGTGTATTCTTAAAAAATTTTATACAATTAAATTTAATTATAAATTCGCAAACAGCGTCACAAGTTTTTCAATTGCCATCTTAATATTTTCAGCGTAATATGTAGCTTGTTTAATTCCTTCTTTATATAATTTTATTTATTAAAATAATATTTTATATTATATATGTTTATACACATAAATATATGTGTGTGTGTGTGTGTGTGTGTGTGTGTGTGTGTGTGTGTATATATATATACACACGATGTATTCCATGTTTCTTTTAACTATATCAACAGAAGTAGTCTGATTGTGAGAGATAAAAAGAGATAGAGAGAATACTTCTTCGAAATTGCCGCTCGTTGTTGATGCGTGCTTAGAATGAAACTCGCTTTCAAGATCGTTTCAAGGAAGCTTTAAAGTCGAATGTCGCCATTCTCATTATGAACTTTCGTCGTTACTTGCTCCAGTTATCATCAAAACCATTTCAATAAAAGGAAACATTTCTTCGTCTTATTCATAATATTCTTAGTTTTCAATTATAAGAGAGAAACAAAATTGTTTATTTATAAGAGGTAAAACTGAGATTAAGTACAAAAATTATATATGCACTCCAAAGAGACTTTTTTAAATATAAATAAAAAATATTGTATATTATTAATGCATCATTTAAAGAGCATTTTTCTCATTTTTGGTTGAATAAAAATTTTTTAAAATGTCACCATTTATGTGCAATAACCAAAATTTTAATATCGCTACAAATGATTCATCGTCAAAATGTAAAAAATTTATTAAAATTTCTTAAAATAAATTAGAAATAAATATTTGTTATACACATTTATATACTTCGAAATTTAAGTCTCATTATTTATTTAATCAAATTTGCTGATTTAATTGTATATTTCAATTTAAATTCATCAAAAAAATTTTCTCCTGAAAAACAATGTCAACTTTAAATATCTCATGCTGAACGTATGCAAATTAATCATCTTGCGAGAAGAGAAAATTCATACACCCATATTCCGAATATCTTCTCTAAGAGAATTTCTCGAGTGCCGATACTATAAAAGAAATGACGATGTCAAGCTACGCCATGCACGAAATATAACGCCGACATAATATAACACGGATTACTGGCATTAATTAAATTGTCCGACACAAACGCGGCTACCGAACGACATTTGGATGTGGACAATAACACTCGGATACGAGCTTCGCGTTTATAAAGGAGCGTTGTCGTGAAACTCACCGATAGTTTAACTTCGCATAAAACCGCATAAGCATCTCTTGAATTTCTTATTGTTCTCAATAACCGTCATTAAGTGAGAACGAGTCTATACGTGATAACGATGCTATAGTAAAATGTACACATGATCCAAATAAAGAATTTCAAAGAGAAAAAGAAGAAGAGAGTCGTTTTTTCTCGAAAACTCGATTATAAAATCAAAACCAAATATTTTATCAAATTCAAAAGCATACTTATTAGAGATATATATTCTCTATAATTAAAAAAAAATCATTATCCTGTCAAATAATCTAATCGGACATTTATTATGTTCGTCGCAAATATTCACAAAATATTATCCTCACTCTAATCTGACATTTCTTCGATACTAGATGAATCACACATATTCAATCTCTTCGACGAGAATGCTGTTGATCGCAAACAATTTTCCTCCGCGATAAATTCGCGAGGAAAACTTCGAAAAGTTCCAAGTCCGGGGGTTACGCGAACGCACCCTCTGTAACGTTCCATAATCCGGCATCAAGGAGTGAGAGAAGCCGGGAGCGACGAAGGATGATCTTGGAACAAGTCGGAGTTAGAGCCCACGGCGGATAACACGGGCTAACTAATATTACATTAGTTACGAGTCCTTATGAAATTAACCCTACTCCTCCCTGTGTTTCGCGTAGACCATCAACCGATTCGTTATTGTGTTCATACACGCGTACAAGGTACCTACCGCAGAGTTTAGTTTAATCATGGATCCTTAATCAATTTAAAGACTTTCTTTGCCAAAGAAAAATTTAGCAGTTGACGTTAAACATATTTTGGTTTCCAAGTTCCACAAGACATTTCATCCAAAATAAATCCTTACTGTAAAATTATTGGCTTACAAAAAGAATTTTATTATACATTTATATAAATCGTGTAATATAAATTTCTAAACTTGTTAAATTTTTAGTTATCCTCGGTAATTCACAGTAATAAATATAAGTTTAATGAATTCGAGATGCTGAAGCTATCCAAGGCACGGAAATTTGTTTCAACCGAGCCATCCAAATCTTCTGGGAATTTAAAGAGACATCAAACCCATGTCAATCAGAGTGTTCATATTTAAAATATTAGATTAATAATTTAATTTTAATTTTAAAATTTAAAGTATATAAAAGCTTTTTCTCTTCTTCTCTCTGCACTCATAAATATTGTACATAAATTTTCTTCCCCCTCTAGTCTTCATCCCCAAAAGATCTTAAAACACTTAAATTTTCGTATTATACAGAGCTTCTTAATGCAAAGTTGTTTTTATTCGAAAAGTTTGACTAATCTACAAAAAAAATGATGCTAATTGGGAACTATTCCGTAAAATAGGTGATAAGTATAGATAACGAAAGAGAAAGACAGAGAAAGGAAACAAGCTTAGACGAAGTTAGAAGGGTTTCCGCAAGTAAAACCAGAATCAGGGATCAAAGTTGTTGAATCTCCTACGAAGGCAGCTCGAGAAAGATGGCGGCGTACGAGAGTGCGAAACGAAGGAGAGAGAGAGAGGGAGGGATGGAAAGAGCAGCTCCTCACCCTCCAGCTGTAACTCGACGCGAAGGAACTGACGGGTCTTGCCGCTGATTAGAAGCACTCCAGCGAGTTTCTCAGTACCAGCATCGGGGATTAGACGGAATGGAGTAGAGGAGAGTTGACGGAAAGGGGAGAGGGTAGTGGCAGAATCTGGGAGACTGAGAGAGAGAGAGAGAGAGAGATACGTTGGCTGGTAAAGGCGGCTTCGCCGACGCGCGAGTGCTCGCGCGTGAATGCGCGCTCGATCGCGCGCGTTTCCCGAATCTGGAAATACCATTGCCGATCTGCTTCCACGGAAATTAATATGTAGGGAGAGAACTTCTTTCAAGTACGCATTATCCTAACATGCCCTACCTATCTCTCGCGTCATTGAATTCAATGTTGTTGAAGGGAAATTTAATCCATCAATTAGCTAAGATTATGTTTAATATTTTTTTGTAAAATATGAATTAATTTTTTGTGTATTTTCGAAATTTTTCATTTTGGAAACAAAGCAAAATTTTTCTCAATATAAAATATTGTATCAAATATCTTTCAAAATATAATATAACATTCTGTCAACTCGTAGTCTATATACTTGAAATAGAAAAAAATATGTAAAAATATAAAATCGAAAAATAAATGTGCAAAAGTTTAGTATTGGTTAAGTATAAAACAAAATATTTATTAAAATAAGTTTTTTAAATTTAAATGTTAGATCTTGCTATATATCGGTCTCCTAATTCAATTATCGTAATTTTCCGAACCGTGTCAGATTATTTTCTACAAAGAAACTCTTTCTCTCCTTCACTCGCGCGTCGATAGACTAAAATTTCAATCACAAATCTTCCGTGTAACGCGAACAAAATTCGTCAGATGGTATCGCGACATTCTCGAACGAACGATCAACTTCGCGGATAATTTGACGTCTTTACCGTTATCATGAACGTACATTATCGCATATCTCGAGCGACGTGGCGCATTCTTTCACGTCATGGAGCGTAGTTCGTTCAGCAGCTAGAGCGTCAAGAATCTATTAAGAAATGCCAGTTTTGTAAGAAAGGAGAGAAACCAACGCTGGTCTAATTTGTCCCCGCGAAAGATCCTGGGCAAGCACAGCTTGGCACCGCGTGCAGTTATCGCGAGAAATTCCCTGATGCGGAGAATTCCCATCTCAATAGATTACGAGATTTTATTCCGGAAATTCCAGCCAGCCAATACTCCGTTTTCCCGCACGTTGTTTCGAGTCAATTTTCTACTGATCCGGAAATTTATCGGTACAAATTTCTAAATACAAATTAATCAACCAGTATTGTTACATTCAATCGTGTTTTTTCATAAGTTGAAAGATAATTTTTAATCATTTTTCTAAATTGTAATTTACTTTTAATTTATTTATTTAATACATATTAGCAAAGGCATCAAGAAAAGAAAATTGTAGAAATAAAGAAGATTAAAGAAAAGAAATTTTATGATATCAATAAAAAATATAATTTTTATTTTGCTTTAAAATAATGTGTTGCATAAGTATTAGAGCAATGCTGTTATTCTTCTATTATTAATATATAATTTATGGAAATAGAAATAAGTATAAATTTCCTTAAAGTGAGTGCAAATGTCACTGTTGAGAGAATATTTCACTAAAAATATTTAACGAAAATATAACAACTGACTATCTATATATAAATGCATCTATTTGCACATGAATATATATATATATATAACATCGAAAGTTAAATTCGGCGGAATTATATTGGTCGCAACCACGAAATATTTCAGAGTAATACAAGGAAGCCCAAAGTTCGAAATATTGTCAGCAGTGAGAATTCGCGAGAGCGTACTTGACTTCGTCTCTTCGACTTGGAATTTATTTCTACCTTCGGTAGAAGCTCATTCGCTTGGTGAACCAGAGCAGGAAAGGTTTTATCCCGCCTGACGGTAGAAGGAGGGTGGACGAAGGACGGAGATGAGACGGAAAGAGTGTGTCCGAGATCGGATTGGGAAGCGTATCGAGGTCTCAATTTCGTTTCAATTTCAAATAAAAGCAAAACTAAACGCTGACACGCTCCATGATCGAGAGTGGATATCTTGGCGTGGAAAATTACGGCAGGGCGAGAGGGCACGTAGGAGATTCAGAAAAAGGACGTGGAAAAGAAAAGAAAGAGCATAAGAGGCGAATGCAGGAAAAGAAGAACGAGGGGAAAAAGGAAGTAAGTGTTCGATAAGGATTCGACTGTGACAGAAAGAAACCGCAAGCAGGACACACGATTCTCGCTTATTCTCTCTCCCTTAGAACTCCTGTGTCTACTATTTTTTTTATTTTTTTCATCCTCCTTTTGTACGCGAGTGGCGCGTAATCTATCGCGTGATATATGTCAAATACAAATGTGTGTGTGTGTGTGTGTGTGTGTATACTATACACCATCGAGGAAGATGGAAGACGTCAAAGTCTATCGATGTACCGATGGAGAGGTCGACATCCTGTCAAAGCTTCCCAGATGACCTATCTAACATCCGCGATGTCCCGTACCATTTACCCTTCGATACGTCCTATACTATATTACGGACTTTCCTCATCTGTGCTTCTACTTCAATTCCGAGGACAACTTAAATGATTAAAATATCATTACATCTGAAATATATTTTTTCAAAAATTTTTGCTATTTTACTCTTCGAAAATTAAAAGTTTTTTAGCTGCATATCGTTCAAACTTTTCGTCCGAGAAAATTTCTATACATTCGAAACATTTATCATCTTCAAACTCGCACGAAAATATCGATATCGAAATTACTCGGATGATCATTTGCTCATTAATCATCGCTGTGATACTGTTTCATAGCCGGTTCGTATATTAATTGGAGTCGGTATCGCCCTGAATTTCTCGTGGAAATCAACAGGTTCGCGGTAAAAGAGCCGCGTCATCTTTTGCCCTCGTTCTCTCCAAATCTCGTTCCAGAGAGACGCGAAAAGGAAGAGAATGTGCGAGAATAGACGAGGACGGCGAACGGAAAAAAGGGAGGAAGACGCAAACCGAGATCACGTACGATAGTAAGCGAAGGCTGTGGCTAACTATAACTTGTGGCTTTCGGTAGTCGTAACCATTAGAATTTGCATAAAGGGTGCCGCGGAAGCTGCAATAACAAAGAGGAAGAGAAAGAGAGAGAAAGAGAAATACAGAAGAGAAAGAGAAAGTGAACAAATGTGTAAGTGAATAAGCAAGTAAAAAAAAAAAAAAAGAAAAAAAAAAGAAAATGAGATTGTGTTCTGGGAAATTGAATTGTAAGAAAATTATAAGATAATATTTATTTTATAAACTAGAGAATAGCATAAACTAAAAGTAAAACCTAAAGTGAAACATAAATACGAATATTAAAGTCACATGAGCAATAATAAAATTAAATGTAATGAAAAAATGAAGAAATTTAATTATACGCGACACACAAGAAAGCACAGTAAATAAAAGAAAAAATATAACGTTTGCTCAAATATTCTCGGCGTTCTTCATGTTTCTAAAAAATGACATATTTAGTGCGAGAAATAAATATACGAGTGCATGCATTATTATAAATATATACATATTATAAATATTTAAACGTTAAAAATATAAGCATGCAATAATCCCGAAAATCATAATAATAATACGTATAAGGACAAAGAGAGAAGAATGAGATTGAGTAAGCAAATGAATGTGGGAGAAAGAGAAAGAGAGCATGCCGGGAAGAGGATGGATTTGTTCGCACGTGCATGCTCTCTCATTACGACGAAATCACAATGCCAGAAACGCGTTGCATAAAAACGTGATCTGCACGCAAATCGCCACCTTCGCGTGCGGTCTGCTTTCTCCTTCGTCTTTTTTCTCACCCTCTTCGAAGTCGTTTCTCCGCTCTCAGTTCTTTCGTTTAGTCTCGTCAAATCGGGGATTACTTTTCTAAGCTCCGCAATCAACTCATCATTAAGATGTCCATCGGTAGTCGATATTTTTATATTCATGCAAATTGTATTATTTATTCTATATCCGTGAAAAATAGAATCAGCTACAAAATTGTCTTGTTTTGTTCTTTAAATAAATTCTCAGACTTATCTACGGTGCAAAATAGATCGTTTTATAAGTAACTTCGTTCTTCATTTCTTCAAAACACCGCATTCTCTACATTGTATATTCTATATCGAAGAGAACTTCAACGTCAACTTATTTTTATCGAAAATTATTCGTCTTTAAAATGCAATTGGTCGAAGCTTCTTAATTTTCAATTAAAAATATTACGAAACCGAGATAATCTGAATAATCTATCTCAGTAATACAACTGTAAATATTTTCAACTTTGCTTTCAAAAGGCTATTGTATTATTCAATAGTAATAAACATAATTTGATGTACATTTGAAAACAATAGCGAGATATAACGATATAACAAATTAATCAGCTGTAGCGAGAGAGAGGGAGAGAATTCGACTGTTACAAATTGTGGAATAGATCTATCACCGTCTCATCACAATTGTGAGCAGGTCGGATCCGATTCCATTAAATAAGTGAGGATGCAGCGTAATCCTGATGGAGTATCTACGAAATGAATAAGAACAGCGGACTTTCGAAACTTTTAAGAGCGACTCTACTTGTATTTATCCATCGGTTTATCTATCGTCGTGCCCGTCAAGCCGTCGCGATCCAAAGGGGAAGTCTTCCGACTTTCGGAGTGCAGAGCCAAGTGGCTGCTCGAACCCCGAGGAAGAAATCATCAAGCAGATTGCTCCGTAAGAAACGTGGAACAGTCGACCCTGGGGAGAACGCTGGATTACCAAGGTCGATTTCCCACTCCGCCGAAAGAATAAGTTCGTCGCCCATATCCCCCTTTTGAACCCTCTGCCTGGGGAGGGAGATATTCTCCTCTCCGTCCTTTCTTTCCCACTCGTTTTCTTCGGCGCTTTGCCTCGAGGATCTCGAGCGAGATGATTATCGTCGCGAAAATCTCGAAAGAGAGCCAAGGTACCCGGTCCTCATCGACAGAAATCTATCTAAGCTCTCCTTTTCCTTAACATTTCCACCCGCAAGTCTCACTATTCTTCGAAAAGACCAGTTTACCTCTCTGCTTCTCTCTTTTCCCATCCCCTATGTGTCTTATTCGCTCTTCCTAATTCCTGCTTACCTTCTCGCGGCTCGATTCCACACAAAAACTGATAGAACTTGTTAAAAGATCCGTTGAATGCGGTTTGAAAGGAAGAAGAAAAAAAAATGACGATGATCAAAGACGAATTCGCGCGAATGGAAACATAAGTGACGCGTAAAGTTATACGTAAGAAATGACATATCTCTCGATATATACGAACGCAAACGTATACGATGTGAAGAAGAGAGATGGAAATTATGCCTCGAGATATTAGAAACGTCTCAAAGTTCCATTCCGTTTTCCATTCCGTTAAAATTCATTCCTATATTTCTTCCTGTTCGTCGCGAAAGGGATATCGGGAATCCATACGACTTGGGGCCCCCACAATGTTGGCGATTCTCAAAAGAATGGCGGTTTCACGGGAGAAATTTCGACACGCCATTGTGCGGTAGCTGAAGAGCAATCGAAAGAGAAATAGGTCGGTTTCGGAGAATAGCATCGGACGGGCTTATTAGTTCCCGGGACGCGAGCAAGGCTCGCTATAAATTACGGTACACGTTGATAGAGCAATATCGCGGCTGACATTAATACTTACAACGGGGGATGAGAGATCTGAGATTGTGCCAGAGGTCGAATCATTAACGATGATTTATTGGCCGCGAGGGCTTCTTCCGGCGACGCGAGCGCGTCTCTGGGAAAAGAATCGGGTTTTGCACCATAACTTCTCGCGAGACCGCAATTGAAAACTTACCGTCGCGATAAATAACGTTGTTGATCGTCGTGAAGATGCGTCGCCGGTCTGACTAGCTCCTCGCGGCTTGAAGAAGAATCGTAAGGACGATAATTTCTCACGACGAACGTGCCGATATTAATATCAAATTGGGGTGCAAAAACTTGTCGTTGCATCTTTTTGGTTAAATTGATCTTGCAAAATATGTGTGTGTATCTAAAATTAATATTTTATCTCCATAATCCCATTTGAGAGAAATAGCTTGTGCATTTAAGAGACTCGAGACGACATTACGAGAAATGAATTTTATTATTGCGAAACGATGTTGGAAAGCTATTATAATTTGACGTTTTTCGTATATTTATTAAATTTCTCCAAATGTATGTTAATTAAAATTCTGTAAAATGTATGTTGATAAAACTATTCTACATTTCTATATTGTAGACTCGACTTCTATAAATGCGTATACATATATCCTCTTCAATCTCGATATTTCCGAAATTTTAAGAATTTTTAGCAATTGCATACTTGACATATCGAATTTAAGAGATCGATATCTAACATAAAATTTAAATAAAAAATGTTTAACTCTCATAAAATGTTCTTGTTCGTCGCATTGTTTTATATCTTTTACATTTAAAATTAGCCTTATATATTCTGTTCAATTATTTCTCCGGAAGAATTTAGTGAAATAGCGCGAACGAGCAAGAACTCGCTTATATTTCAATAAGAGCAACGAGCCCAGTTCTATTTCTTATGGAACGGTTTTGTACACGCAGGTGGCACGACGGCGGAGAAGGACGAAAGTAAAAGGACCAAGAGGCAGCGACGGGTAAACGAGAGGAGAAACGCAACGGGAGGAAGGGGCTCGCTTCGGGAGAAGCGAAGCTTATATTATGCAAAGCATGTGTTCGCCCCGGGATTTATGGCGGCCGTTTCGCTACCGACTACTACTATACGATACCGCCCGGCGTACACACTCGAGTCGCTTTTTGCGCGGATTCGCTTGCTTCGCGAGCGACAGGATAATCCAGAATCCTCACGTCGAAGTGCATTTCCTGGGACCGGAAGTAATCGGCATCCTGATATAAGAACGCGCGTAAGAACGTGTGTATGCGTGTTGATCCATGATGCGCGCGATCTCTCCGAGAACTGCACAAAACGATGTTAATTAATACCTATCCTATGGATCTCTTTCCGATTATATATCTATAAAATCGCACACAAAAAATTCAGATATACAATTGTTTGATAACCAAATATAATATTTAATTCCCATAAAATTCTCTCGTTTCATCGACGACATTAATAATGCATGTATTATGTATGTATGTATTTGTCGTGCATTGTTTCATCTTTTCAGTAACACGATTTACCTGTATTTACTATACCGTATTATATACTTTCCCTCACACTCTCTCTCTCTCTCTCTCTCTCGTTCGAAACAAAATTCGATTTTGGCACATAATAACTCATCATAATATCACGTTATTATTTGCCTCGTAATACTGTTTCTCTGATTTCTGCTGTCATTGCAGCGACCGGCAATCACGTTTCGTTATTCAATTGCAGATTTCTGCATTCGCACGCGAGGAATATTGTGTTCGCCTTGCGCATAAAAAAGCGTCGCTCGAACGATGTGACGGGAAATTAATCAATCCAAGTCCCCGGTCACGTCGATTTTTACTCTCGCGATCAATAGCGAAACGTTGCGCCCAGTCATAGATTTATAATAAATTCGCGCGCGTTTATGCGGTCGAACGACTGGCGGCGGTCCAAACGGGCAGTTTGATTGTTTCGAATGGCGGTCGGCGTGGCGTAATCTATTTCGCCCGGTTAAAATATCTCATTAATCGCCGTCGCGCGAACCGTTAAACATTTTGTCGACGTGACTCGCGAATATTATTCGCCTGATAAACGCTTCGTACCGAATTGCGAGAGCGCGGCGTGGATATTTTAACGCGACGCTGTACAACAAAATGACTAGCTGTCGCGCGCACTGCGACGAGTGCAGGCGTATTTTCAGAGTCACTTGCACCGACAGCCTCGCTCAATTAACTCTAGTTAGCAATTCACTGTCCTTTCGCAGTTTTGCAGCCCTACGGTCTACGATGTAACGAAGCGTAGATGAACATTTAGGAAATTCTACCAACAACAAATTTGAAGAAAAAGTTTCGCTTTATATACCGTAAACGTGACGTTGATTTTCATTATTTTGCCGCTTCTCCCTGTTTCGTGCTAATCCTAATATTTTTGCTAACGAGTGGCGCGAATATACCTTTGGTTAAAACAAAGCGGTTCATCTTTAATGTAGATATGTAGAGAATGGAATCGCGACACACGATTCGAATCAAAGTTACAAAAAATTTCATTAAAAGAATTTAGGAACTTAGGAATATAGAAAAAGAAATAGAAAATAAAAAAAACTTTACTTTATTTAATCATTGAAATCCTTCGAGAAGGATATTAAAATTTAATAGAGCATAAGCATTTTTGCAACTCGCGACAAAAGAATCGACGAAATAAATATACCCAAGTATTATTATCACATCTCGACCGATATTTTTCTGCAAACAAAAACGCACCACGTCCTCGCGAGCGGCAAATTTTTCAAATATTTCATTCAGCGCGGTATTATTTCGCACGAGAGTATACGCGCGCCGCGAAATAAGCGTATATATATTATATTATTTTTCAGCTCGTTCCTGAAAATAACGCGAGGAGCAATGTCGGTTCATGCGCTACAACTCTCGGCGAATTCGTTAATCGCGCGGTTAAATTCTCCCGCTACACATCGCGTCCAAACCGGCCGCGATAACGCGTTAATTATCGCCCGGTGATATTTCGTCAGGCCGCATTTGTTTCAGAAAGGGCTGTTCTGTGAAAAGCGCCATTCAGCCTAATTACGGGACCGCGGGCGACAATACTCGCCCTTCTCTTCCACCTGCTCTGCCGTCTTTTAGTATCTCGTATCTCTCTCCCTCGTTTTTGATTCACAAACATTCCTTGCGCTTCTATTTTCGCGATGTACAGTTTGCAACAAAATACAACAATTTTTGAACAAAGCGAAATATTTTAATGGCTATTTAATGGCTTGCTTGTTTAATCTGTAACAAAACTATCATAATTTCATTTAATTACAAATTCTGCTTTAGTTTACACTAATTAGTGTATAAACTATTGGTCAAATGAAAAAAAGAATGTAAAGCTTGTTTGAAATTATAAAAGTAAAATTGAAACTTTATTATACTTGAGATTAAAATCATGAAAAATACGAGATCAAATACATGAAAACAAGCAACCGCAAATTAATAATAATCTTTTAATCCATACGACGTGATAATCAATAAACCTGTCTCGATTGCGTATGCATATTACCTTGATTTGCGATGACACTTTTTTTCGGAGCGCACAATGTGTCAAATCACCCACAAATTTGCAGAAATATCGTCTGAAGGAAGTCGTTGGCAATCTCGGCCGCATTGTCGGCCGCGATATTGAGAGGCGGATCGTTAAAAGAAATTTTCGCAGAGAGAAAGAGTGAGGGAAAAGAACGGGAATGCACGTTATTGCCTCGTTCTGCGCGCAGGATATAACGACGCTCGCGTGAATGCGCTTGTTAGACCGCGTCTTCGATGGCAATCGAGCGGAGCCGGTCCTTTATTCGCGAATAAAGCCGCACGAAAATAAAAACCCAAATCCCCCTGAATCCCGTCCGAAGGATATCGTTACCGGCAGCACCGCTGTTTCGTTCAAATTGTTATGTAATCTTAATTTCTCCGATACTATCGTTAACATAGATAGGGATCCAGTGTGGATTCCACACAACGCCTTATTGCCTCTAATTTCGTCCACTATCTTTTTTTGCAATCAAACGTAGAAGAACGAAAGAGGGAGAGAGAATATATAGTCCTCCGCATCGCGTATTCCAGGATTAACTCGCGCATGCATGCACGCGCGTTTAAATCTTTTAATTAATTACTGGCATAATTAATATAATCACAACACACAATGATATAGAATATTCTATATTGTCTTCTCGTTAAAAATAAAACAGCCGATATAGAACATTCTATACTGTCTTCTCATTAAAAATAAAATAGCTGATAATACAGGCATATAATATACGATCGATAAAATGATGCTGATCTGACAATTAATGTGCGATTTATGCGAACCATATATATTAATTGTGATTCGAGAATAATCAAGACTGCGACAAAAAAATCACAAAAATTTATCGTAATTTCGCAAAAGCGAAGAGAGACTCATTAATGATACAGTACGAAGTTAACGGATACGATCCTTCGGACTGGAAAAAAAACCCTATAACGAAACATCGAACTGATACGATGGCCTTCAAGTACAATAATTTACGAGCCGACATATCCCCGCCGCAAAAATGGCAGCGCTCCAGACGGCGATGTTTCCTATCCTGGTCATCCGCTTGCCAAAGCAGAAGCAGGCTGACGGGGATGAAGAAACGGAAGCGGGCCGTCATTTAAAGCGTAAAACGCGGATACGCGGCGTGTTTGGCGAAGAGGGTCCGATGCGGAATTTCCCGTGCGATTTTCCGCGGCGCCTCTCCTTCCATCTCCGGAAAGCGGGCCCGCAAACATTTTCTTTCTCGCGGCACCCCTACCTTTTTCCTCTCCCTCCACCCACCCCCGCATATTCTCCGAGGGTAGCCATTTATATCGTCGGCGGACAGCGAGGCGGTGAGGCGGAATAAATCGCGGCTCCTTTACAAGTGCTGCCAGCGGGAATAGAGACATCGCCTTCGCCTATCAATTATTTGCCGTGCAATTTACGAGGGTGCATCGGCGGGAAGGACCGCGAGGGAAAACGCGATGCACCCATTGCAAATAAAGCCGCGAGAGCGGCGGCGAGATGACATCTTTACTACGGACCTTTGCGACTTCCTGCTCCACTCGCTCTCTCTATCTCGCTTTGGTTCTATCCGCGGTTCTTGCTCGCTTCGACGTGCCCAAATCCAAATATCTCCGCGTCCCCATATTTTAAAGATGAGCGCGCCGATTTATGGCTCGGACGAAACCGAGCGCTTCCGACTGCCGCGGATACAAATTGTTCTGTTTTTCGATGGTTTTTCCAGCCCGGAAAACCGAGTTGCCTGCGCGTATTCCTTCCTGGGAGAACAAACAAACACCGCGGCCTGGCGCAGCGAGAATGTCGCATTGAAAAGGGGGGAGGGAGGGTGGTTTTGGCCAAAAAAAAAAGGTAGGTGGTATGGAAGAAAATCTGAGTAGAGATTGATTTGTTACGTGCTGCCATGGTAATTTAATAAACATCGTTAAAACACGCGCTATAAATTAATCAGTCCGAGGAAAAAGGATTATTTTGACGAACGAGATCGAAAAATATCGTTTATTTAATTAATGAAGAATTCTATATAATATTAATGTTAAAACTGTCCTATTTTTTTTCAAGCCGATATCACATTGTATCTAATCTTGTTTCTTGCCAACAGGCCTAACCTGATCATTAATATACATTTGGAAATATATATATGTATATATACATATATTAATTCTCAATCTTTTCCAATCCGCTTATAAAGCAATTTTTTTTAATCGACAGATTAAACTGTAATAAAAAGGTAGAGCGGGACAAGTAAACCGAAAAAGTTCACAAAATCGTGCAGTACGAAGGAAGATAGGAAGTTGCGAGATGTAATTGAAAGGAAGAGAGACAGAGAGGAGAGAGCTCAAAAGGGACAATACCCTCCTGCTCAAACAGACGAATGTTACGAGCGGAACACGTGTGCAATGCGCTCGCGCGGTTTATTTGCCTTACATCTGCAAATATGTGCGGTAACGCGTGTCCACTGAATGCTAATACGTGTTGAAAGAAGCTACGGGAAAAAGGAAGAGACGACATTGAATGGAGAAGGTAAAAGAGAGAAAATAAAAGAGAAAGCTAAGATTAAAAAAGAGAAAGAGGAGGGAAAGGAACAAATTAATTTTCAGTGAAAAAGGACAGTAACAGGGAAGAAAAACGGAGAATTAAAACAAAAAGAATATTGCGCAGAAAAAAAAAAACTGAATAGAATTAAAATAGATTTATATATGCCATATAAATTTGATTTATATACATGCTATAAATTTTTGTGTGTTTTAAATTCTTTCGAATGTCTAGAGTTTGAGTTGCATGCGCAACAATAAATAATATAAATAGCGAAATTTAGTAAAAATACATATTTTTTTTTTGGTATAATGCAAAAATCCAGAAATAAGAGAAGAAAGTAAAGCGCCGCGAATCGGGAGAGGCGAGATTTGCAAGCACACACAAACACATTCGTTGGGTGTAGTCGAGCGTGTGTAAACCTCTGCACAGTCGCACGTCATAATTGCACGCACACGCGTGTTCTGTACGTGCCAGCGAATGTTTCCCTGTAGCTTATCCTCTCTTCCACGTGCGCTTCCTCTGCGCCATCTTACAATTAGCGGCGACCTCGTTCCCGGTGCATTACCCATGATAACTTATGTAACGTCGCATTTCGTACGTAAAATTACATTCCCCGAGCGTTCAGCAAGTTCGCTAACCGGTCGTCGCAACGGCACGAATTCGTCCACGAATAACCGTCCTGTTAAAACCTCATTCTAACGTAAATGGAATATTACATCATGAATGTTTCAGTAGAGAGATAGATTGAAAAAAAAAAGAGAGAGAGATATAGAAAGAAGAAAAGATTATGATATTATAAATATTATCTTCGAATATATATGTTTATACGCGCGTAGATTGTATCTAAATGCGATATTATATCATGAATTCAAGAGTGCTCTGTATATTTTGCAGCAAAAAAAATAGAGATAGGTATACAATAATATGATATAATTAAATTTTAAATTACTCCAATAACATTATAATAACAACGTAATAGAATTGCACATGGAATTACATTTTATACTGTATTTAAAGAATCATATATTATGCTTATCGCAATTTTTTGTCAAATAAAGTTGAAAATCAAGTCGAGAAAAATTATCGCTGTTTCTAGTTTCATTATATTATTTTTTCCTTATACTTAAAAAGAAATTTTTCAATTCTTCTTTCAAAAAAGATGAATTTTCAACATTTCTTATTTAAGAATAAAACTTAATAAAAGAACATTAAAGTTTTCGCATGAACCCATTAACCTTTAATAAAAGAACAATGTAGCTTTTGTCTTACAATTTTTTCATTCTTACACAAATAAATATCTTTTTATAAGAACGTAAATATAAGATAAAACTAACATCGCGCATTAGAATTATGCTAAATAACCTCCCATTTACGGCTGCTCTAACAAGTTCACTCACCACATGTAGCTTCCTTGCAAAAATCGAGCTAAATAACGTGACAACATTAGTGAGAAAAGTCGGAAGCTCTCGCTGAGAAAGTCGCAACGAACGGAAGAAGTAGAATGGAGGAGTGATAGCGAAACAGGGGAAGAAGAACGAGCGCAAAGGGCTAACTGGATTTATGTATACGATCGTGTGGCCAACTCGAGAACGCGCTATCAGTAAATAAACGCGGCCGGATAACACCGCGAGCAGAAACAGCGTGGGTGGTGAAAACGAGTGAGAGAAAAGAAAAAAATAGAGAAAAAAAGAGGGAGAGAGAAAGAGATAACGACGCTGGCCCTTCTTCAGGAAAGACTTGTCCAGCTCCTAATCGACCGGAAGAGACCCACTCGCCAACGGTTTTAAATTAAACGTGCGGCAGGTCGGTTCGTTAGCCGACTCGCTGTGCGAAACCATAAATTCGCACAAGAACGAATGGCCCGGGTTACGCGGTAACGTTTTTCGCGCCCCCGAATGCAGCCTACAAAGAGAATGGCAGGATTAATCGAACTTGCGAATCTGCAGAAAAAAAGAGAGCTTGATAACTGCCGGCATATCGCTATCTGGAAAATTACATTTTTCGAAAATAATACGCATTTAGGCGAAATAATGTTTGCAAGTACTTTCGTCTCATTTCTTTTTATATTATAAAACAGAGAAATCTTGATATACTAAAAGTGTAAAAGTTATATCTAGTAAAAAGTATCCTCTCATGGAGAGAGATACAATTATTTTATTATACCTATTATATCAAATATGAAATCTACTAAAATAAATCAATATAGTTTTAAAAAGTTTATATGTCAGAAATAAATTCTGTAAAAAATTTGCACAAATAAATTTGCAAAGAGCAAACGAAAAAAAAATAAAACAAAGGTGTGAATTGTTTTTTTTTTTTTTTTCATAACGAAACAGAAATATAATTGAATGACTGTACATATAGACCGTGCTACGTTGGAGATAATTTTTGTCACAAAGCAATATACGCGTCCATTAGTTCAACGGCAATAAAACATGAAATCCTGAGAGAAGCGGGGAAGATGGAATATCGTCGAAATACTCGATCCGTATATGCATCCGTTTACAGCATCAGGCAATTTTAATGTTGAATCGCGCGCGCGGTGCGAAACTTTGCACATAACAATTTGCAACATCGGGAACGGCCGCAAACATCCGAACGCAAACAAACGTAATCCCTCATCGCGCAACTTCCGCAATTGTATTCGCGCGCGAGCGCGATAATGCCGCGAGCGGAGCGAGAAATCCGTAGGTATAAGACGCGCGCGCGCGGACTGCGCGAATCAGCATAAAAAATTGGAGCGGATCCAATTATTAGGATTAAAACGTTCGTTCTCCGGGACATTCTGCGAGCGAGCGCGATTATCCGCTCCGTCGCCCTCGCGCGGTAATAGGATTGCTACAGCTTGATGTATAAAGTCGTATCAAAAGTACGGGATAAAGGGTAATAACGTCATGAACCGGGAGCGAAATGAAAAATGCAGTCAGAGGTGGGTCAGAAGAAACGGGGCGAGGGATGTAGAAGGGAGCAGGCAGAGAATGTGATGCGCCAATCTGGGTAACGCGCGAGAAAACGTACATACGTTGCAGCATATGAAGGCTGTGCGCACTTTGGAGGGATGCAGTTGGGTCTGAGAGGAGAGAGACGCGGAGTGAAATATCGTAAGAGAAACGAGAAAGGGGCGAGAAGTCGATGTGACGGAGGAGAGAGCGAGAGAGAGAGAAGTAAATTTTATGATACCTTGGGGTGAAACCTCTTCAGCCATGTAGTATTGTTGATATGCATGTAAGCTTTAGAATATACATGAGAGAGTGCAAATGCGTGCACACAACTATGGACGTTTCATGTTAGAAACGGCGAGTTAATGTGCACAACTACGTTTTGTATCACGTAAAATTATGAACGAAAGAGAGATTAGATTAAGTCAAATTTATTGTACAATTTCAGACTAAACATCACATGCAAAACACTTAAATGCATAAGTATACGTAACGAAAGAGTTAATGTGAAATAAATAATATAATGCAGCTTTAAATGTTTTGGAACATTTATAACGTAAAGTTAAAAATTGGAAAATAATCTCGAAGACGTAACAATATTTAAAAAACAAAATCGGATTACGAACTTGCAATGAAGAAAAAAATACAATAAAAAGCTGTGAGAAAGGCACCTAGGACGCCATTTTCGGCACGTGTTATCAGACAATTTTAAGCGAGCTTATTATCAATGGCAATCATCTGGCGAGTTCACATGCGTTCTCCACCCTCGCTCAGCGAGGTGCAAAATATAACAAAACGTAAAATCTAATTTCTCGGTCTTAATTAACCGTTAATCTCTAAGCTTCGTGTTCGGAAAATTATGAGCTGTCCATGTTGGCGCATATATAGTACTGCTGTCGCAAAAAAAAAAAAAAAAGAAGCGAGGCTAGTGATATTGTAGTTTCTGATAATTCAATCGCGAATGTAAAAATAAAAACCGCCATAAATATATCACGTGTACGCGTATATACGTTTCTTAATGAATAAATCAGATTTAATTTATTTTTTATGCATATAAAAAAGTTAAATTAAAAAAATATAACTCACAACCGAACGAATGTGTTAGTCATGTGTCGCGTGTCAAGGATCGAATAGCTGTCTACATATGAACTGTGCAATATTAATTATTTACAACACGCTGACACGTTGTGTTAATTATTTTCAACGCTATACAACGTTATACAGAGGGTTCACGAGAAAATTTTCACTCGCTGGAAAATGTTTTTCCCGGCCAGTTGCGCAGCGCGAGTCGCGGCCGGTCGTTCGTCTTAATTAAAGTGTTATTTCCTGATTAGCGGGGAATGCTTTATTAGATTTATTACCGTTCGCGGAAACGCCCGCACACGTTACATACCTACGTATATTACTAATACCGCTTATTATATCGAGTAAAATAAAGAAGAAAGAGAAAGGGAAGAGGAAGTTTTTTTATCGTGCTTTGCTGCATTTTCTTGAGGACCGTTTTGGAATAGATAAGAATCGACAATACGATATAAGAAAATAATTAGCTTATGAGTTAAATTGATTTAAATAACAAAATATCCACATATTTGCATTATTTGCATAAATAAATTGGTGACAGATTAAAAGGGAGTATCTTTCATATACGTCAAGTATACGTAATACTTTACTAAACGATGAGGTAAGAATATGAAGATTAAAGTTTTATTGCTAGACATTATAATCTTTCTTCGTTTAATTAGGCTGTCATCTCTATGAATTTGATAACTACGAGTATAACACATCGCCTTCGATTTCTTTAACATCTTATCGAACATTCCGGGGATAATAACGATTTCTTTTTTCTCGATTTCATCCGGGAAGACAATGAAAGTCGAATTCACGGGACATTTTAAAAATCGTGCAAGAACGTCCCAAAGTGAAGAGGACAAATTTACACGCCGACAGCGGCGTATTCGAGGGAGAATACTCCAGAGTCAACTGGATCGGATCCAACCACGCCTCCATTTTGGTCGTAAAGCACGCCGGAAGATCCCGCGCGGCTGACGGCGCGAATGCATCTCGAAGAAGCGTACGGCGCAATTTAATAAAGATAATAATGTTAAGAGTACGTTTTTCGCTCGCTCGAGTGTATATCTAGTCCGGAGACATCTACACATACACAGAAAAAAAAGGAATCCTTGATTCAAGTATATTTTTATTCTTGAACGCTATTTGATTGATTTAAGCATAGAATGCTCTTTGTAATCACAAATTTTCATTTGCCTTAATAATAAATAAGTTTGTGTGAAGTATATTTTATCCTTAAGATATATTCTTGTTTTAAAAATCGCATATGGTAAAAACAAACTTAGTCACATTTGAATTAAGAATTATATATTTGAAAGTATCACTTATATCCGATGCTCACTTGTCCTTGCAATATTTATAAGTAAATTTCAGCTTCAACCAAGAATATTTTGCACTTTGTTTTAAGGATAAATTATCCTTTCTCCAAAATTATTTATATTTGGCGCTATTATAAGGATAAAATATACTTGAATCAAGGCATATTTGCATTCTCTCAAGGATACTGTTTTTTCTGTGTAATGATGCAAGATGGATGAAAAGTAGAAAAAAAGAAACGGATGTCTATAATTTCCAAAAGAGAATCTGGATACTTTTATGATTTTTTAATCTCGTAAGGTCTATAAATAATTTCCTCCGATTAGTATGGTTATTACGAAATAAATCAAATTTCACCGATCAGGTATACATTGCTAGTATGCTCAAAGTAATATCAAATGATTATAAGAAGAGTCATAGATTTCAAGAACGTCGCAAAGATTTGGCGGAAAATTCTCCTAGTGCTCATAGAAAGTTAAAGATGATTAGAAGATCTTCACAATTAATTGTTGATCGCCAGTGATAAAATGTTCACAAATAATAAAATGCAATTTAATTCGACCAAAAACTGGTCATTCATTTATTGAAAATAAGTACACACTACGTTTCGACCCACATTGTGGTTCTTTTCAAGTGTTGTTCTTATTCAACAATTACATTAATTAAAAATAGAAACATGAAAGCTATTAGCTACTGTGTAGTTAACAGATTGTCGATATGACAGGACAACTTTCATGTTTCTATTTTTAATTAATGTAATTGCTGAATAAGAACAACACTTGAAAAGGACCACAATGTGGGTCGAAACGTGGTGTGTCCTTATTTTCAATAAAGGATTAGAAGAATTGCATAGTAAAGCAACCTATAAAGCGAATAGTGACAAGTGGATGAGGTATCCTTCCGTAAGGTCTATAAATAATTTCCTCCGATTAGTATTAATTTATGGTTATTATAAAATAAATCAAATTTCATCAATCAGGTATACATTGCTAGTATGCTCAAAGTAATATCAAATGATTATAAGAAGAGTCATAGATTTCAAGAACGTCGCAAAGATTTGGCGTAACTTTTGGCGGAAAATTCTCCTAGTGCTCATAGAAAGTTAAAGAGGCTTAGAAGATCTTCACAATTAATTGTTGATCGCCAGTGATAAAATGTTCACAAATAATAAGATGCAATTTAATTCGACCAAAAACTGGCCATTCATTTATTGAAAATAAGTACACACTACGTTTCGACCCACATTGTGGTTCTTTTCAAGTGTTGTTCTTATTCAGCAATTACATTAATTAAAAATAGAAACATGAAAGTTGTCCTGTCATATCGACAATCTGTTAGCTACTGTTTATGTTTCTATTTTTAATTAATGTAATTGCTGAATAAGAACAACACACTTGAAAAGAACCACAATGTGGGTCGAAACGTAGTGTGTCCTTATTTTCAATAAAGGATTAGAAGAATTGCATAGTAAAGCAACCTAAGAAGCGAATAGTGACAAGTGGATGAGGGTAGAACCGGGGGTGAAGTGATAGAAAGTGGGGGTCGATAGGAATATGTGGCAGCGATTGGGCGGCTATCCAAAAGCCATCGTCGAGCGGATCCATCCGGGGCAAGGTGAGAAGGGGAAGGGGGGGGGATCCATCTTTAAAACGAGGAAAAAGGGTGGAGGCGAAGGGAGAAAAGAATCCCCACGCTACCAATATCCCCTTGCCTCTCTCTGCCACCCTACGTTCCTCTTTCCCCTCGAGGAGGCTTCAGGGCTGGCAGCCCAATCGGTGGGCGAACTTTTTTGCAGCGCAGTTTAACGAAGCGTTCCTAAATTCTCTCCCTGGTGCAGCAGATCGATCGAGGGGCACGAACGGCGGAAGGGCGGCGGGATGCGGGGGTTGGAAGGGGTGAGAACGAAGGAAGAGAGGGAGGAAGGGAAGGGGAACTTCGCATCGACGACGATTCGTAAATCGTCCCTTGGCTACGCTGCAATGCGGGCGGAAGGTGAGAGAGAGAGAGAGAGGGAGGGAGGGAGGGAGAAAAGGGGGGAGAGAGAGAGAGAGAGAGAGAGAGACGTTTTCATTGGCCAGCGCGTTCGCGCCCTTGCGCTTAAACGCGCCGACGAACGAGCTTTTAGTGAAAACTTGAATCGAGAGAGGGAGGACTGAATAGTAGATCATGATCAGAAAGATCTCCTATTTTGTAAACCTATAAATCTCTCTCTTTAGTTATATATGTGAAATTGAAAAATAAACTTATATTTATCTTCTCCAGCTCTTGCTCTTAAATGTAGAACTAACGAGTCTCTCAGGAAAAGTGTTTAAAAAAAAAAAAGAAGGAACAAAAGAGGCACATATCTCTTCAATGCTTTTAAATTTTATATTTGATTACAGAATTTAAAAAAATGTATGTTAAGAGATACTGATAAAGGATTACACAAAACCTTGGAACATAATTGTAGTAATCCAATTACACTTATAATCAATAAATTATTTCTATTAACATACAGAGGATACAATTCAACTCGAGATATTCAAATGTGGACCTACAAAAATTTTTGCAGGCGTCTTCGGCAGAAAATTTTTCACGCTGCGAGCAATGTCATTTGTATTCTAAAAAGCGAAAAAGAGAGAGAGAGAGAAAGAAGACTCGCGGAAATATGGAGATATTCTTCTTTAGATTTAAATTGAGATTGCCTAATTTTCTGACATCCATCATCCATTCAATTAGCATCGAAAATTTGTCTCTGAGAAATTCCGGGAATTTTTCAATCGTTTATTTTTCGCGAATATGTCAAGGCGCTATTTCTCGAGAGAAGGGCCGGAGTCGCTTTCAGTTGTCTTAAGGATTACGATGGATTATAGGGTCGGGGTTATGAGGCCGCGGCTTTAGAACCGTGAAAGGCATCGCCAAGAGGGACGAGGCAAAAGAGAGAGCTAATATAAATCCGGGATTAAAAGTGGCCGAAAACATCGCGGAGAACCGCGGCGCAATATCTTGAAAGCATTGACGAGCGAGTCGAAGGGAGGAATTATACGCTCGACAGATCCTTCTTGAAAGACGCTCGGTTTCCTCAATCTCCTTCCTGTGATTATCCGTAAATTAAATACCACCTACCCTGCCTACTGATGACATCGTACTATATATTATGTGTTAAATTCCGCTAAATTAAAATTATTCGCTTTATATTTGTATTTAAAGAGTGCTTATGTTTAATTCTTTTTTTTGTCACCTTTTATTGTAATTTATTAGTAGACATTATATTAAAGAATATTATTTTATATATCACTTACTTTCTAACATAATTTGAATTTTTATATTTACTGCTCTTAACAGCCTTTTATCAAATTTATTAAAATTATTTATTTTCAATTTTATCTGTCAGTTAGATCATGCATGTAAATTTGTTTCTTTCATACATAAGATCTGTTTGATAGACTTGGAAAAATGTATTACTATATCGTAAATACATGTTAAAATTCTCAAAATGCTACTAGAGAGAGCACGTGAAAAAATTACACCATCGACGTAGCGCTATGTAACATCGACTCATCGGATGAGGCGAATATCTATCTCTGGTGGATATTCCGGGATTAATATCGGAACACACACGTTGAACATAGAAACACAGTACAGGCTGCAATTGCCAAGCTATCTCCTTCCGCCATGATGCACTCCCTACGAAGATACGAAGCATCCGACGCGACTCCGAGAAACAACACGCCCGGTAAGTCGGAAGGATTGGCGTGCGAGTGCCTTTTACCTTTTTCGCGGTACAAATGCAGACGTTTGTTGGGAGTCGAGGGCGCGCGCACACACATACAGAAGCAAGGAAAGCGGAAAGGAGCGAGAAAGGGAGAGAGAGAGAGAAGAGAATAAGGTGAAAACAACAGGATAGATAATCTCCGTGTTTCAGCGCAGGAAGGGATTTCCGTTTGCTTCCGTGGAAAGACCGGAACAGGAAGCATCTGGAGTGTCGAGGCCGTGGCGGGGACGTGGAAAAGTGCGAGGCGAGCGTGGAAATAACGGCGTTGGTAGAAACCGCTTTAAAGCGGCTGTCAGCGCGGAAAATGACTAATGCCCGTTTCCCAGGGAGCGCAGAGCGTTGCTTAGAATAACACCGTACGTTGTAAGCCGATGCCGGGCGTGTATGTTAACGCTGTTACGGACAGCCGAGGCCGAGTCACGAAGAATATGGAGAATACTTGTGTCTATACCGGGTGTCTCTCCTGAGAAAGCGACGTATGACGGATGACGCGACGAATCAGCTGATCGACAGCTCAGCTCAGTTTTTAGTTTCTTCATGACTTACGAACGGATACATTAATTCTTGAGATATTGAAATAGAAATATTTTTAATTTTCTTTAGTCTTTAATAATTTTTTTTATTTTTGATGTAATTATATTTCGTTGATTAAAACTGAGATTAAAATATAGAAAGCGACGTATGACGGATGACGCGACGAAAGTTCGAATCAGCTGATCAACATGATCGCTCGATTTTCAGCTCAGCTCAGTTTTTAGTTTCTTCGTGACTTACGAGAACGGATACATTAATTCTTCAGATATTAAAATAGAAATATTTTTAATTCTCTTTAGAGTCTTTAATGATTTTTTTTTATTTTTGATGTAATTATATTTCCTTAATTAAAACTGAGATTAAAATATAATAATGATTTTAAGAACGATTTAGTTTTAAACTCTATAGGATTTAATTATTAAAATGGTCAACAATGTGTGCATTAAATGTTGCATTGTGCGAGATCAAATTAAAATTTTAATTAGCAGGAAGATCGACTAGAATTTGTCCCTTGCACCCTTTATGAAATATCCCATTCACGCGCGCTAGTAAATTAATACGCTAACACGCCTACATATATTCTATTAATAGATACGACTTTTGCTCCTCTGCTTAATTATATGAAAATAGCGTTAATGAACAGTCGTTATTATGAACGCCTCAATTTTGAACGATTTAGTTTATCCGACAAAAATGCCAATCTCTCTGATTACATGTATATGTAATTAAATTTTAAAAATTAAATAACAAAAGATACTAAATACTTAACAAATTTATGATGCTCTTAAAATGAATAATTTCACAAAATTTGATAAACCTTTTTGAATCTCTCTATGCTTATATTTATAGATTCTGTATTTGACATTTCGATCTACGTGTATCTCGATAAAACCTTAAACAGCTATTCCTTCAATTGCGACAATTAGCCTTGCAAATTCGAATGTTTCGACGAGCGATGCTGGTGAAAGCTGCAATATTTCGATGTGCATATATTGATACAAACGCGATGTCCGCATCACCGACATTAAATTTCTGATTACGCGGGACGAACTTTTCATAACGGAAACGATATTCGCTACGGCGCGGAGAAACGCATGTAAATCATTTTTTATTAAGTACACCAGGAAGCGCGGCCGGGAACGGAAAGCTCGGCAGACGAGCTTTTCGCACGTCGTGGGCCTTAATAAAAATATCCATTGGTATATCACACGCGCGCACAGGGTATTCCGGCGTAGTTTTATTGCATTAAGTTTTTAAGCGCCACCATGTACATCTCCGACACGACCATCCGCGAAAACTGCATTGACGTTACCACCCTGAGAAAAGTTGTAAAACTGTAAACCGTTTCGGCTGTTTGTAGGTGGGTACGTACAGCAAACTATGCAGTTTAGATGTTTGGAAAGGAGCAACAAAAATACTTTCGACCGCTGGCATCTCACGCTGCTTTATTGCATTAATTTTTAAGTGCCGTCGTGTACGTAGCTGGAAAATGACCGCAAACATACAAGCCGAATTGGCGTTACGCGGAAAAAGTTGTAAAACCGTAATTTCGACGAAACACATACGTTGGTCATTGTGAATGTGGACGGGGGAAAGAGTTCTTCAAAATTTTACAAAGGGAAAAGTCGATGTTGCTCGCTCGAACGTATTTGTAGGACGAAAAAAAAGTGGGCGTTTAAACGTCTGACGATTTCTATGGCAAGAATATCAATAGAATTGGAAAGACTATACATATAATATACAGAAGCAGAAGAATCACGAGCAAAATTGTTGTCGCTTGCGGTAGAAAAATCAAGAATTTCATTTCATTATATTTCGCGTCTAATTATATATTCCGTTTGTAAAAAGAATTATTTTGGAAAGAAAACAACGAAAACGCAATATTAACAGAAAATGTATGAATGTACATTAATTTCGAAATGCATTTCGCAGAATCACGATAAACTAATTTCTCTCAAATATTCATTGATAAATTAATGTCCATGTCAAAAGCGTAACGGTTGACCATTATTTATCGTAAATTTTCATTTTCGACAGAGTGACCATTACAGTAATTAAAATATAAATTACTTAGTTAGTTAAGATAAAGATCAAATTAATTGAAATTATCGCACTGCCACGCTCTGTTTCATCCCTATTATAAAATCTTTCGAGATTATTTCAAGAATTCCACCAATTATTAACGTTCGGACATTAAAACAACCAGTATACAGTTTCTCTCTAGTCGCACTTGTATCTATGATTAAAAGAATATCGATTGAATCTGGAGCAACCGGTACATGTGTAGAGCGTTTATCTATTCAGTCTCAACATCATAAATTATTCTTTTTGAGAAAGCAACGGGGAAAGGGGGCGCAGGCGGAAGTCGAACGTATATATAATATATACGTACAAAAGCCAAACTTTATCGGTCGCCATTGAATCGCGACGCGAGCCGCGAGACCGCTTTTAAGTCGCGATAAAAGCGGCCGGTGCATAGAAACGCGTGTAAATCACTCTTTATTAAATAGGGCGGGAAACACGCGGCTGCGGACGACGCAGTCGACCAAAGGGGGTGAAAGGGGGAGAAGAGGAGAGAGAGAGAGAGGGTGAGGGTGGACGGGTCCAGCGGGAGAGACAGGCGCAAGCTTTTCGCGCGGATACGCAAAGCTCGTTCTGGGCCTGACACGAGCTACAGTGCGCTCGTCATAAAAGCGCGCGGCACGCGGACGAGTTTATGCGCCATAAATTTCGGACAGTCTTCGCCGTCACTCTGTGAAGAGATGGGGAACGCGGACGGTGAGGAGGAAAAGAAAGGGATATATAATGCGTGACCGAACGGAGGCGCGGTCGATCCCTCGCCCAGAAGACCTCACAGCTAGGTCAGAACACGTAGGAAGCACGATTGCACGCTTCGAAATTACGTTCACGTGATTTTCTTTCACGTTCGTACAAACGCCTACTACATGGGAAAATATGTACATGAAGCTTCCCTCGCGTAGATTGTAAGTTGCGTAGAGAAAATGGACAAATATATATATATGTTAAGAAGTCAATAATTTTCGAGTTATAAGCGATTGAAAAATGGGTTTTTTGAAAATTAAACGTTTTGGAGTTAAAAGTCTAATATAATTACATTTTTCAGTTAATTTCAGGTAAAGTTTACTATAATAAAATTTTAATTTGAGGCTTAGTTATAAAGATACATAATGACAAATATTGGAAAGTTGTAAAAAATGATGACCTTTTTCGACATTTTCGCTGAGGAAAAATCGTTCCCAAATTGACCAAAGAATCCATTTGTGATCGTTGGTCCGTTAGTTACCGGACACCCTGTATATATGTATATATATATGTATATATACAGAGAAAATTTACGATGCAACGTTGAAGTAATCTTAAATCGCATCGATCGACTTTGAAATTGGCTTCGAATCGCGAATTTTATTACGTATCGTTTAAAATACATTTGTCATTTTTCCGTTAATTAAAAAGTCAATATTTGAAACAGTCGAATTATATGAAACACCTTGGATGATTACACTATAGTAATTTCATTTTATAATTTACTTTAATTATATTGCTTTATATTACTTCAATTTACGAGCGGACTTTCTCAGAAAATTCTCATATTTCTCACTGGTGATTAAATGGACCACTATAGAAATGTCGTGCAACAGCTAAATAAAGCGAGTCTAAAACTACATTAAATTACGCATTAAATTGCGATACGATATGAATAACTCAATTATGTTCATTTCATGACTCTTCTGCATCATTTTTCGCGTTATTAAATTTTAATTTATGATAAAACTCTATCAAGAAATATTGACAATTAAGACATAATCGAAGTTCTAAAAACAAAAAAGCTTCACCTTTTCCAATAAATGAGTTATTTGCTACTTAGTCTGAAATTGAATAATGATCATCGATTGATCTAACAGAGGTATATTACATTCATTTTAAAATTGTCTCTAGAATCTAAGTAGATACTGTATCTAGAATCTAGAAAGTTGAATTTATAGCTACAATAATGTGGCCTGGCAACACATGTAAGCTACTTGTATATACATTATATTTAGATATAGATTTTTAAGATATTTACGATAATCTGATAAAAAAATAAAAAATAATATTCAAATATCTTATTACGTATTATTTACGCAACATTACTCTTTCTATTAAATTTTCAAAATTTAATACATCTATATAAAATCGTAACTCTTTTATAATCTATTTTCTTTGGATAAAATAAAGCGTAATGTTTAACGACATAATTTTTTGTAACTCTATGAGATATTTGTTAAACATATATTTCACTACTTTTTCACACTCGATAGCCGTCGACTTCGAATCATCGCATCGCCAAGCTTTCCGGTGTAGACGAGGCGCATAAATATCGAAAGAAGAGAAGCTGGAAAAGGAAGGAACGTCCCGCGTTCCGGACAAACAAATGAATAACATCGACGACCGGAAAGGGTGAGGCGAAACGACAAGCCTTCGTTTCCGAGTTCCGGCGCATTACGGATAATTAGATTGGATCCCGTTTGTTCGCTTCCCCCCTCCTCCCTCTTCTTTCCCGACGCTCTTATTTCTCTCTTTCGCCTCCTTGCATTGCACGAACCATTCTAAAGCGATTGTCCCTTTACTTTGAAAGAACGAGCTGTGAGAAATCGGATATTTTCTAAGAAGTTTATAATAATACATTTGAGAAACTATTACTGTAGCTTGATACATTTCGTTGAAATCACATCTAATGGTGGATTGAGCTACTTATTGTTAGAAGCTTTTAAGACTCATTTGCTTTAGCCGCTAAAAATTTGCATATAAAGAATTTTCAAAAATTAGACCTCTAAACTTCATATATAATATATTCACACATTTATATTTAAATCAATATTTAACATTGTGCGCTCACTTTCGCGCAAAAGAAGGCCGTATATAAGAACACGTACATACATATTTTCATAATTCCGCCATGAATACACTTTCATTGTATACTTGAGAGAATTTTGCGATTCAAATGCGCAAAAGCGTCGATCAATCTTTACTCTCTACCCATTCGCGTGTCTCTCCTTTTTCCCGTTTTTGTTAATGCGGCAGTTACACGCGAGCGATAAATACCCCCTGTTACAATGCGAGTTACACGGTCGCATAAATCGTAAACGAAGCTGCAGTAGCTTTTCCGAGTTTCAATTTGCGCGAGCCCAATAGCTCTAGCACAGCTCGCGCGCGCGCGCGCGCTTATACGTATTACGCGTTTACACGAGTAGTCGCAGGCGCGGCCGCCGCGCCAGGTGATTCCGAATTCCAATTTGCGAGAGGTCAATAACGTACCGGCGTCCTATGTAAACCGCGAAAATGCATCGCCAATGGCGCGCCGTTCGATACAAATCTTGATGATTCTTCGCGGATATTGACTTCGTCGCCCGGCGCACCTGCAAACATGTCGCGCCGACCAAAATTGTTCGCGCGCATTTGTCCGTAATATATATAGCCAAGTACCGCGTGCCAGAGAAGATCATTCTCCGTGAATAATATTCAATTTTTATCGGCGTGATACGATAAAAAAAATAACTTTGATTGTTCCTGGAAATTAAATCTCATCATCATATCTGCAGTCTTGTAATTGTAACTCGATCGAAAATATTCGTATGTGATAAAATATGAAAAAAGAAAATATGACAACTATATACACATTTTCTTTATGCTCTAGATAACATATAGTTAGATTGACACGTCGTAGAAAAATAAATGGACAGTTGTAGAGCAGCATTTATATGGAAATTATTAAACGTATATAAATTCCATATAATTTGCTCTTATTTCTATAAGCTAATGTCAGTGATAATATCGGTGTTTAAAGCGACATTTATCTAGATTCACGTACGACTATCTTAATGACACTACAAAAAAAAATTTTGCTTTGCGTAAAACCGGTTACCGGATAAAGCGAGTGTCTTTGCATAAGATTTCAACTCGGAGACTCGAATTATGAACATTATAAAAATATCGCGCGATAAGCGCTCGTCATAATGGCAAGGATAAACCAGCTTTGCGATCGATCGTTTATAGGCGCATTTATTCGCGAATCTATCCACGGTGAATCGAGTCGATTGGTCTCAAACGCACGCAGTCGTGTGTGCAATCGTGCTGCAATAGTGCATACGCGGCACGTGTAGACCGGATTAGCGTTTTACGACGCTCTCCACGATCTGTTTACTGCGATCTCTCAAATGCAACCGCATGCGCTTCGAATTAAGACGCTGTGAATCTTAAAAATAGATGTTTACGTACAATTTTATGGTTTCTATAACGCTCTTCATTGAATATTAACTTGGTTATTAATAAGAGACAGAATAAATAAGCTACACCACGTGCGAATTTTAAATGCATTTGCGCGCAGAGAAAATCTCACCTATAATATTTTTCCTAATAAAATTTCTCGATTAGATCTTATTCTTCATAGAATTATTATATTAATTTCTCAAATTACTAGCTTAATATAAACAGTAATGTATGTGAAATATTTCCCCATTATTACAATTAAATAAATTTAAAAAATATATCATGTCAAGATTAACTTAAAATGTTTAAAAAAATCATAGTAATAAATGCATTATTGCACAGTAATAACTTCTCAAACATTGACATAATGCTTGTAAAAAATCGTCGATGACAATGAATCTCTTTAAGATGCGATTTACAAGCTGACATTATGAATAAGAGTGCTTGCGCCATGGGAAACGCGCGAATGTAAATCTCGTTACTTTACTTTTCAGAATAATCACCGGCATAATAGCTCATCGCTGCACTCGAAACGTTGCAGTAGCCGCGTAAGCATGATTCGCCATCAAGCCATCGAGAATGCAGCAACGCGGTATCCGATGTGATTATCCGTTTATCGCATCGCTAGCATATCTCCTGCTTTGCATAGAATCAATCTACGTCCGTGTATGATGAAATTCCGCAAGATTATTGCGAGAAGATTTTTTTCATCTTTAACTGTAGAATCTAGTTCCGGTATTGCATATAGCTATTGAAAAGCTATATAATAATAATAAAATTGAAAGAATTGTGACAGTAGAAAATGCAACCGCAATATTATTCAAGTATAATATTAATATTTCCCAAGCAAATTAAATTATTCTAAAATCATAAATTGAAGTTATGAAAAATATCAACTATTAACTTTATCAATCAAAAATTATATATAATACATCTTATTTTATTTGCTCCAAAAAAACTTTATGATATGTGTATAGATGTTCTAAATATAAAAAAATACGTTCATAATTTATAAATCCATAAATCCACAGTTCCTATATAATATATAGATCAATACATAAAACTTTACATCGATTGAAATACAAAATGCAGCTTAACATATATTTCTATAAATATAGTCCCATGATTCTCTATAAAGCCATAGATATTTTCAATCTATATATCCATAAACTACAAGCTATTGGATCATGGTGTATTCATGGATCGCTATATACATGAATTTACGATCTCTCTCTACGCACACCTACAGCTCTCTACTAAATTCTCTACATCTATATATAGGTCGCTGAATCATATTGCATTTATAAATTACTAACTTCATTAATTTCTATATCCACAGTTCCTAAAATCTGCCAATTCTCGCTTTTAAAGTTACTTCTAAATGCAATAATCTGGAATTAGATCAATGACATATGTGTGCTTCCTTTCTCTCTCTCTCTCTCTCTCCATATTCTTCGTGCCTGGCAAACAAACAGACAGATCTCCGAATTATATATAGCGAGATTAATTCGAGGAGTGTGGAGTTAAAGATGTTTCTCGTTCGTTGCGTAACCGTAACTCGATTGAATTTCAATATAAATCGCTCGCGTCATTGTATTTTTTCGTCCCCTGAAAAATCTGCATCTAATATAATGTCTCTCTCCATCAATTATTATTTATTTGAAATCCCGAATGCCCATCTTTACAAAGCTTGATCGACGATTTTACGCATGAGATATTTTTCACAAATAATCAGAAATGATATAAACAATAAATATAACAAAAATAGCTATGTATTTTTTTTTCATCAACAACATAAAATCCAATTTAAAAGATTAATAAGCTTTGCTTACACATTTCATACTTTCCATATACGAAACTATAGCAATAAAGTAGAATTACAATTGTGTGCTCATACATTATCTTTAACGAGAAAGCTATCGATCTTTTCGCAACAAAGAGCAAATATTCCTTAAGTGGTCAATAACTATGTCGTTTACCCTATCTACTTGCTCAGACCCGTATAATAGTATTGCTGGTACGTTTGCATTTACATGAATTACGAGCGGCAGTAGACGGCTTCTAGTAGCGGATCGACGTGGACCAATCGCGTTCGCAGGAACATGTAAATCACGTAATTGCGTAGCGAATGCGACGGTTTCTGATGTAAATCTCGATGATTTGTCCATCGGCTGTTTATCATCACAATGCGGCCGCGCATCGAGCAGTCCCGACGTGACAACGAGAGTAGACGGGGTGTTATCGATACTAATATAACCGATATTGTAGTAGAACAACGGTATTCGCGTGAACATTGAACGGGAGAAACGATCGAGGCTATCTGCGAAGCTATGCGTAATTTGTAAAACTGTTTACTCTATTTTTTTTTTTTTTTTTAATCAAATCACGCACATCATTCTTTATATTGCGATAAATTGCTTTTTCGTAATAATAAATATATTTAAAAATATATAGTGAAATTAAATACGCGGCATATTTCACGCATTTTTATCGCTTCCGCGTTAGCCAGCGTGGAAAGTTTCAGATAAAAATCAAATGTATATGTAAACTCTCGTTCATTTATCTATTATCTCAAATATATTTCAATTGATTTTTTTTTATATTAAAGCCAAAGATTTGTTAAATATATGTTATTTTTTAAATAATTCTATAGCACAAAATCGCACAGACGTAATTCGGTCGGAAAAAAAAAAATCAGTATAATATATCAGTATTTCAGAGCAAACTGCTTTTCCTTTAAATTAGAGAAAATTCTATTCTGTGAAAAAGAAAAATATAGGTCGATTAAAAGACCTAGATCGAAGGTATAATTCACCTCGCGGCGACATTAATTCGATACGACTTTGCGATTAAACGTCACGAGAAAATATGCGAAAAATTCGGAGTTTCAGGAACGGGAATTGCAATTTTGTTATTAGAAGTGCCGAGACGGCGGGAGTTTTATCAAACGATACGAACGTCGTGGAAATTTACGCGATGCATTCTTGCAGATGGTATCGCCCGTATATCACCCGGTGGCGGATTTAATGGCTCGATGTAGTGCCCATAGGGAGGACGCTCGATTTCATGGTTTACAGGAACTCCGCCGTAATTGAGACGATTATCGACGTAAGAGGATTGTCCGTCGCGTCCTCTCATCGAGACACCGAATTATGCCAATACCGTCGGCCACTTCGGCACGGTGTGCTAATAGCGATGCCGACCGAAGATATCTGATATCTCAAGATATCCCCAATTCAGATGTTAGATTTCCGTATCCTACCATGATTAAACAATTAAGTGGATAAATAGCCTCCATTTACCCCGGCGCGATCAATTTCATAATCACCCGAAGGGAGAAACGAGAAATAAAGACACGGAGACGTCAAGAAATTTCGTTCAATTATTGCAGAACGATAATTTAACGTCAATCAGTTATGCAGACGAAGAAAAAAAGATTACTATAAAAGTCCAAATCGTCACGTTAAAAACATATAATTTGTATGTTCAAAGAGATGCAAAATTTAATTATAACGAAGACATAATAACACTAATACCATTTTTTCAAGACACGATAACCGAATTGCAAAGCGAAGTAGATCACTAGCGAAAAAATATTTTCTAAGAAACACACTTTTTGTATAACTTCTTGTTTGTACGTAGGACGAGCAACGACCTGAAATTCCTATGTCAGTTAGGCTCGTTATCATTATCGTTCTAGCAAGACGTCTTAATTGCATTCCTGGTCGATCTCGCGTCGTCCCAAGGAGAGGCTGGACGTTATATTTCTCTCTCCCGTAGGCGAAAAGAGACGAAGGCGCGACGTGGAATTAAAACTGAAAAGAGCTGAATGGACTCAAAACGATTCCGACATCGCCAGAGTTTCAATTTAAATCTCCAATAACATAATTTTTTTTTTTTTTACATTAAAACAGTCGCGTGAACATCGGAAATAACGTCGGAGCTTTGACATTTTTGACCTGTGACTTTCTGATTAATTACGCATTAAATTAGAAACTTTTGACACTGCGTCTAAGGGATTAATTAGCATGATTTCGATCTTGGTAATAAATCCACGTGGACGCGCCAAGTCAAATCGCGCTGCACGCAAACGGGTCGAATTTATGAAGAGAAACAAACCCTATCCAGATTGGCTAGATTAACGATTTCATTTCCCGAGATCATATTTTTTTTTTTTTTTTTGTGAAATTTAATCGACAATCGAAATTGAATCGCCGCCGTACCGGATACATTTTCGTAGAAAAGAAAGAAGAGGAGCAAAAGGAGGAGACTAAAAAAAGTAAATACTCCCTTCCAGCCGGTCGTACGACACGTAGCTCGTAGATCAGAACTAAGTATCCTTCGGGAATGCTCCCGGCGAGATTAATCACTAGAAGCGGCGCACGTGGCATGAAGGGGGACTACAGAAAGGAGGATAAAAAGAAAAGAGATCGAAAAAGAAGGAGAGGAAAAAGAGGAGAGAAAGAGAGAGAGAGAGAGACTCGGCGCATAACTCAGAACGATAGAACGCGGCTTTCGAAAACACGAAGATCACCTTCCCTCTTCCTCGACCAGAGCTTCCGCTTAAAAGTTAGGAAGTAGCTAACCGGCAAAAGTGACTAACTAGAGGTAGACACGCGTGCGCGAAGAAGAAGAAGCGGTTAGACGGGGTGCAAAAGGGGGCTTCATTTGGAACACGAAGAGCGCGGTGCATGCTCCCGTACGTGCATTCCGCAATCCGGAATACCGCTGCTGCTCTGTCGCATACATATTTATGCCGCGTCTCTCGGCGATAATTCAGCGATCATGCGACGTGCTCGTGCACGTCTAAGTCGGCGCGCAGCCTTTGTCCCTCTTCTTCCTACATTTTGACGCGCTTCCTCTCTTTTTTCTCCCTTTCGTTGCACCACTTCGCGTTTGTATTCGTTTAATCGTAATGTATAGTAAATATCTAATGGTGAGCAGTACGCATAAATTAGATTGAAACGTATTGTAGGTTTGTACATGTTAGAATCCTCCCCTATACACGCTAAAATAAAAACGCTCATTTTCTTCCGTAACTATATATATATACATAATAAACCAGTGTTTTATATAAAATGCTTAAGTAAATAAAAATATAATCATTTTATTAAATTGAAAAATGTATATGATGCGTTAGTAAGACGATAAAATTTTAAGTGATTTTTTTTTTCATTATCGCTTGTTCGTTTAAGGCGAAGCTGAGCATGAGCAGATATCTACACGGCTCGATTTCGTAATCATTACGTGAGAAAGCAGCCAATGCCCTGATTCTCGGGTCAAAGGTCATCCGATGCCTACCTCCTGCAGCGGAGAACTTGAGACTGGTTCTGGTTCTGGTCGTGCAATGTTACTGAGAATCACGGATCGAATTTCAATAGATTTTTCGTATTGTTTCTTGTAAATGTAATGTTGATGTGCCATGGTCTCTCAGATTATTTCAAAAAACGAAAGAATTCTCGGTCTTTCGTTATATAACAAATGTCAATAATATATTATTTTTGATGGCATGTCAAATGTAATATTTTGCGATAATTTATTTTATCTAATATTAAACTAAAAAAGCTATTATAGAAGCTATAAGTTTCAAGGATATTTTATTCTCGATTATCATCAGTCATCTTGCTCTCGTAAATTTATATTTGAAAATCTGCGCAGTATATTAGATTGAAAAAACAAACCGCAATGCAGTAGCTATTTCATTAGCTTCAGGCGCGAGACGTCGTGCAAACGGCGATGCCTCGATATTTCACGTCGAGGAAACGGCTCCTCTCTTTCTTCCAACTAGTCCGCAATCCTCGAGTAAAGAGAAAGAGAGAAAGATGGAGAGAAAAAAATGACGTTTACGGTTGAGAAGCTACCGTTACCCGATCGACACTGTTAGAACGGAGGAAATTGGTTGGTCGAGTTCGGCCAGGAAATTAAGCTAGTCACATGCTCATAATTATAAACACTTCGCGAGGAGAGTGCTTTGTTCCAGATTGCTCATTTTTTTCAAACATATCGGAAGTGGTATTAAAAAAAATCAATTATTTCATCAATAATGCCGCATGTTATTAAATTTTATATGAAGTTGCTCATTCATAATTTGTATATCTTTATTAATTATATCATAAAATATTGAGATAAGTGAAATCATAGTGTAAAAATTTTAAGATCAATCATTTTAAATGCTTTTATAATTAAAAAAAAATTGAAATAAAAATATAAAAAATAAAATAAATTTCTTGCAAGTTTTATTATAATAAACATTTTTCTAGATGCTATTTGTTCTGTAGCAACAATCAAGAAACGTTAGTGAATCATCTGACTGAATAAGTGTGGAAGAAATGCATAATGTCAAAGACGATTAAAGGGAAAGAGAAAGGGAAAGGGGATACAGGACGGGTACGCGGAAAAAATAAAATTGCAAAAATTGCACGCGCTAGCGAATAGTAATAATTGTTACCTCGCCTGACGAGGACGTGAGACGAATGTTGGAATGCAGACCCGCGAAACCGCAAAGGCTAATTCAGAGCGAAAGGGCGAGCCCTTCTCTTAACGGCCGTCCCTTCGGTTTCGCCGCTTCACCGCGCTGAATGCCCTCTCATTAGCGCCTCTATTAAGATTTGATTAGTCTTAGGCACCGTGAAACGCGCGCATCCCTCCATTCACGAAATAACATCCTTCGCGCTCAGGCAGACATTCACGCACAGATATAATCCATTCGTGTATTTCACCCCTTCTCTCTCTCTCTCTTTCTCTCTCCGAATTTATAGTAAGATAGTTATACTCTCTTGCAAGGTATTTTATGTCCATTATATATCACATATATCCATAACAAAACATTGTGTTTCTTATTATACCTGCTTTTTTTCAATTTATAACTAATATATTTAAAGATAATTTATTTTAAAAAATGAAACAATTTTATCCGTTAATATTTATAAAACAAAAACACAATAATGTGTTAAAAATACATATAAAATTTTTAAAATCGGATTTTAAAAAAATAAACTAATTTTTATTTATTCAATAAAAAATTTTTTTTATCGATATAATATTTCAAACAGTAGATTGTTTAAAAATTTTTTTTATTATATAAAATATTTTAATATTTTTGCATTGACAAAAATCCTTATCTTAACAGCAATACGCGTTTAAAAAAATTATAGATTTTAAAGGATGCAGAGCGTCACAGAAGTATGCGGAAGATTTTTTGTTAAATAGATGCAATATCGTTTGCAAAAAAATTGTACTTTAAAAGTACGTATATATGTCAGACGATGGTCTATAAGTAATAAGCATGTTAAAGTTTAAAAGACGAAATCGATTTGTAGAAAATATAAATGCTCGGAATTTTTTGCCATTCGCGAAAATAAAGCATTCATGAAATGAGAGATTAAATATCTAGGATACTTGGGACTCGCGATATATCCTATCCGTTCTTTGCGAAGCGACGTTAAGTAAATATATGTGGAACGACGGCAGCGCAGCGGATCAACCGAAGCGATGTTTTACCGCTTAGGGAAATTTCCGCGCCGTTTCCGCCCGACCGTGAACCTTTCGAAGTCCTTTATATGCGACTCAAACGCGCGATCGGGAATAGAAAGAGCGAATTCCCCCTCTTTTTACGATACGATGTCGAGTGCAACGAATCACCGGTGACTGCAGGACGCACGGATACCTAAGTATCGTTCTTTACGATTCCGAATAATAAAATAGCGAATCTACTGCGCGACGTCTCGTTTGATCTCTCGACTATATTCTCGAGATCCGACTACTCGTTGGATTCGAAAAATATAGCAATGCTATGTCCCGAGTCGCAAATATCAAATTAATCATAAAAATCATTCGTTATTGTAACCTCGGGCAATCAACATCTGAAAGCCTTCACGTCACAATATAATATCTTACTCGATTTAATTGTAAATCTATTTTTATTAATTTACTTATCTTTCAATGTTAATTTTTCGTACACAATGATTTTATAGACATATTAACAATTACTGTTATCGAGATTCGCAACCGACCTCCTAACCGAACAATTAGCGAGAGATTTGTTTCGCGACAATTACATAGAATGACGATTCGAGGAATAGAATATATAAAAATGCGTTGATTTCGTTTTTTAAAAAAAATAGCTTGACGTAGTTTTATGCGAATAACTGTGTTTCTGTATAGTTTTATTATATTGACAGTTACGAATAATTGATTGTTAATTTCTATTAATCTTTAATTTTAAATGATGTGCTGAAGAAGGTTGAAAAAGGCAACCGAAACGTTCGAATTTTTTTCTGTCTAATATTTTATGTTATAAATCTTTTTCTACAAATAAATATTAATGAAAAAACTTAATTATAGCTCTTATTGCTTTTTATATGTATATCAAATTAATGTTAAGACCGAAATATCGCATTCGCACTCGAGCATTTCAATTAATTTGTATACCTTTGAACAATGAAAAAAGAATAGTGTATACACGCCAAAAATTAATGATGATCTCAGCGAAGGGCCGATTTAATGATTCGAGAAAAGGATTAATCGATCCTTGGCAGTCCACGAATGTCGAAATCAAAGTCGAACTGAGTTTATCGAAGTCGTAACGCGTCGGACGACCGGACAATGGCGTTTATTGTACCGAAACAACAATCGGACGCCCGGATAGTGGGTAGCGATTCCGATGGGAGATAGGATGGCGATACGATCGGCCATCTCTTTCGCGATTTGTCGTTGGGTTCGGAAACGATTGTGCCATACGGCATTTATGGCAACCCTTTTTGGTCGATGATACACCCGGCTCGAGGTACAGCCGCTGGTCCAGTGGAAGTAAAGTACTTTTGAACGAGCGTGAACAAAGAAGACTAAACGATCGTTCGTTACTCGCATCATTATCATTGCCTTTTCTCGGCGATTATTTTCCATAGTCAAATGCAAAGGGATATTTTGTGAGCCAATGTAAGAGCAGCCTTTTGCGTAAAATGCACTTTCGAATAAATGCGCATAAGTTGAAGCTGGATTATATTTGTATGTGTGTGTGTGTGTGTGGTTCTTTGAACAATTTTGTTTATTATCATTAAATATTTTTTCGTAATTAAAATTCAATTTGAAATGCTATTCAAGCAAGAGCTGACTTCGAGCAAATAAAGAGCAACTGATTGTCTGCATCTATTAATATGAATCTTCTTTGAAAGATGCACACAAAATTTTTAATCGTGTATATTTTGATAAATTTTTATAGAAATAATAAAATCAAGAATTATATAAAGTTTAATAAATGGTTTTTTCATCAAATGGATTAGTATTTAAATAAAAGACTGAAGTAAGCAAATAATATAAACCTAATTTAAGATCCAATTTTTTAATCAATTTTACTGCAATTTTAATGTGATTTCGGAGGTGTCAAAAGTTTACGGTATCTATATACATCGCGAACAAGTCGAACGTGAACGTTAGCAAGAAAAACAGAAGGAAAGCGAGGGCGAGCGAGACGCGAGAGAGATCAAGAGGCGAAAAAAGCTGGCGGAAAAAAGAATCGCGCGTCCGAGATTCCAGTCACGGAATACCCCACAATGCATCGAGGTCGCTTCGTTGCACCGGATGCAGCAGCGGGACCGATCGTGCCCCCTCTGCTCGTTCTCGCTCATCGGTTCTATACATCGTCGTTGGTGGGTACAGTCGTCTTCCTGATTTATATACTGCCTTTAGCCACAGCCGACTGGACGGAGAATAAAAAGAGAAGGGTGATACACGCGCACGCGTAAGTAAAGAAAAATTAAATTGAAATTTACAAATTCGAAAAGATGATTATTTATTTAACGCCTCATATGTGTATAAATATATTTTTATATTTCATTTATACATAAACGTAATTTATATTGATCAATTAAATTTTTAATGTAAAATATACGCGAAAAATTGAATTTAATTATTTAAATTTTTAATGTAAAATCTTATGCGCAAAAATTGCACTTTTTAAAAAATTCTCACAAAGATAATACAGCAAGACGGAAGTGTGCCCCACGATATTCCCCTTTTCTCAATGCGAACTTATCAGTATATTATTGCCAAGCTGACAGAGAGATTTCGAGCCAAGACGAAGAACGAGAAACGTGTTTCTACTTCGCTCCATCACTCCGTCTCTCCCTGTCGTTTTGCCGTCTCTTCTCTCCCCTTTAGCATAGTGGCCAAGGGGGAAAACCACGACGGACCTGTTGCGGGGAGCACATCGTAACTCTTGCGGCGAATGCCCATACACACACACATACATACGTACATACATATACACACGTATATGTATCTCGACGTAAAATAACGTTCACCTAATACGCGGGTATAGTAATAGAACAAGGGAAGGAAAGAATAAGGGGATGGGAGTAATGACAGAGAAAGAGAAATTATTATGTTCTGGACAAATTTTCCTAAGAGCAAACACATAATCACGGAGGCGAATGAGAAACAAGTAGACGCGTCTCGTGATATTAAACGTCATCAGGTTTTAATAGAAAAATCATTTACATGCTGGGTAAAATATGATCTAATCGCAAGAATGATCCTCCTTTCGAATAATTTATCGGCAATAACTCACGAAGAACGTGGCGAATCTCCAGAAGTAAGAAAAAAGCTACAAATAATTGTTCATACGTGTTATTCATTATAATTGTTACTTCCAAATTCTCAAAATTTTCGAGAAATCATTACAGGCTCATCAAGACAAAACCACAAAGAGAAAATGCAAATACAAAATATATTTATATGCGGCTGCATGGTAGTTAGGAGTTGCTAATCCATTTGCATTACCTCGAACCCGAGTTCTAGAGGAAACTAGTGGTTGTTTAATAAAGACAGAGAGAAAGGAAGATATAGCGGTGGGAGTGAGATAAAGATGAGGATAGCATTTCTGCAGGAAGGAACGCGTATATACCTAGGTGTGTGTTCGTGCTTTAGATGCTTTAGGTCGGAGGACCCTGCGAAGACAAAGGGATGTGCGAGTCGAATAACAGTACCGGCAGTTAGCGTTGGTAATTACGTCGGTGCGTTCTCCACGAGAATGGAGAACGGCGACGGAATAGTCATGGTATACTGAATTTGCAGGAAGGGAGTGGCCGAGGAAGGACCAAACGGGACTCTGGAGCATCTTGGATCGGTCGAATAAATTTCGCACGTGGAGACGGTAAACTTTGCGCACGATAGAGGCACCGATTCGCAGCGAAATTCATTTACGGGAAAATATATATTATAGGCATTATCATATTTTTTTATATTATGAAACTCGTACACAATGCAGATAATCGTTCCGGAAGACAAACTAATTGAATCGGAAAGAAAATATGTCTCTTGAGAGTATTCAACGCTTCAGGATCGAGAATTACGATGAACAATGAGTTTCTCAGAGAGAGAGAGGGAGAGAAAGCGAGGAAATGATAAAAAAAGCAACGTCAGTTCGGTAATCGTGTTCAAGCGAAAAACCGGATTTCCGGCGACGTTAAACGGTGTCTCGACACGGCGGTTAGCGGCACCTTGATCCAGGTAACTTCTTACCCAGGTGCGAGACTGCCAGACGCATTTACCGGCGTTTCGTTTCGCTTCGTTCCCCTCCCACACGATTCTTTTTTTTGCCATCGTCCCGCGCGTATCGCGAGTTCTCATCATGACTCGGAGGCCTCCTTTTTTGCTTGCCTTTCCATGATGATCGGTTACCAACGAAATCGTGCTCGCGATAACATCCAGATCGAAGAACGGAATTTCGACGAGTCACTTAATGATAATGTACGCATCACTTCGCGTAATGTGAATTGCCATCTGAGATTGCCTTATTCGATGAAAAAGCATTTTACTCGCCATTCAAACTTTGAACTTTTGGCCCTAGATGTTAGATCCAGCTTGTTGAATCCACTTCTTCATACTTCCAAGATTAAATGTCGACAAAAAGAACAAAATGAGAAATAATAGATATTTAAAAAAAAGGTAAAAAGTACCTACATGATACTCTTAAATAGAAACTATCGATTTCTAAGATAATTTTTTAGTTTAATAGAAAATTGTATTAATAAAATATTCCAAGTGTATTCCAAGAAAAGTTCTGCTGTTTAATTATTTCTAGTTAGTAAAACAATTTCCATCCAAGAATATAATTACTTTCAAATGTATTACAAGTCGATGGGAATTATAGTTGCGAATTCTTATACATGCCTATACTAAATATATATAATTGACACTTTATTTTGACGTTACATAATACGCAATTAAAATAAAGCTACAGCCCCACTTCTCTGAACATCTGGAAATATTTTACACAAATTGAATTTTGTATACATATTTGATGTATTGCTGCTGCGCTTGAATTAATCTGAGAAACCGCCTATTAATCATCCACATTAATCGTCCACACAATACGTAACCACGAGTTTCATTTTCGAGGAAATCTCTTCATATCCCTGAATATCCGCATAACGATCGAGGCGAGCTGGTTCCGAGCCCCACTAGAAGCTTACCGAGCCACGCACAGGATGTCGCCCCATTAAACAGTTCCGGGGATGGGATCAAGAAGTCATTAGCGATTAACAGTGAGTCGTATAATGACATCGTAATTGCGCACAGCGGTCGATGATTACGCTCGTCGCGTTCAACGCCTGGCCTGGGTTTAAAACCCACGTGGTAATTTATTTATTTATGCCGCAAGACATTACCGCAGCGCGAGACAAACTGCTAATTATCTCCACTCGTACGCAGAGTGTCCAGAAATAATTTATAAAAGATGAGAGAGAGAGAGAGAGAGAGAGAGAGAGAGAGAGAAGAAATATGTTACATATTTATAATACAGCAGCGGAGAAAATCACTTTCGAAGATCACGTTTGAAGCCGTTTGATGACGCACGCTGTATTTACCCAAATGACATAATGTTTCGTCACATGACTCGATCTAAAGAGAGCGTTTAATCATCGCGAATCAATATCTCGAGGGACTGATTTCGAACTGTTATCGAGTATAATAAATTTAGACCGCGTTAGCAAGAGAGCCGTCGTGGTGCATAAAGTATAATACCGCAACGCTTACTTCCCTTCCTCCGTTGAGTGTCGCTTGTAAGAGTTCGCGTCGTCATAAGCGAGATCAATGCTGCTGAAGTCGCGATTCGCGATGTAATAATTCACTTTTACAAAGTTCGCGCAGTAAACTCGCCGCGACGTAAAGCCACCCAATTGGCATTTACTGTCCCACTTATAATATATGTTCGTATACGACGATCGAGCGGTCGCGCGTATATATTCTTGCTCCGCAACAAGCCGCGGCATTATACGATTCGTATCGACGACCCACCGCGCAGCGACCATGTGCACTGCAATTGCACTGCTGTCCTAGGAAACGCGAGTTACACGCCGTAAAACCGTGCGACGACGCGCTGCGTTGCGTTTCAACCGCAGCGGGCGAAAGTTAAGGCCGCGCTATGTAATTAAAAGTCGCGAGAACATGCATCCGCATATACAGAAAGTCCAGTCTTTTTTTTCCTTCTTCATTTTTTCGCTATTGACTTCCACACACGTGTGCAAAATCAATCTTATATATGCACGTTAAAAATGTTTTACGTAAGATTATCTTATTAATTATTTCCCGAATATATATGTTTCATCTTTCTAACAAATAATAGAGGCAGATCTATGATTAAAGTCTCTTTGAGAAAATTGTTTATAATCATGAGTATACTTACAAAATATTGATACAAATGTATCATAAGATTTTTTATACCTAAAAACATGAAGACTGTAAATGATATATGATCAAAGAGCTCACAAATAATAATGAAAGGAGCTTTCTGTAGCCAATCTCTATACTGCTAAATCTATCGAGGAAATCGTATGCAACATCACTCATACATATCCGCGTATGCGAATAATCTCTCTGTAACTACCTGATCCATATTCCGATGGAAAATCACCGTTCTTTCACCGCGTCCGATACGCGCGTTTATAAGAGGAAGAAAAATCGGCCGGGATCTGCGCGCGACTCCGTCGAGTTTCATTATGTAATCGGCGAGGATGTAGGGTAAATGTGCATTTGAGTCAATTGGCGGGGCCGCGAGCGCGCCTAGTTACGCTTTGCGTGTGCAGCGGACAAATGTGTGTGTGTATGTACATGTGTGTGTGTGTGTGTGTGTGTATGTGTATGCGTCCAAGCTCTGCGTCACAGCCTGGCGCACCACGTGCTGCTGCGCCCGTCCGTTGCGCAACCTTGGCCACAAGGCTATACTCTGCCGCTGGCTAGAACGAGCGAGCGAGCGAGTGACGTGTGTGCACGCGCGCGCGCGCACGCAATCCGATGACGCGTGTACGTGCGTGAGTTTGTCGCAGCAGCATCTCCGCGGAACGTTTCGTAAGATTTGCGTCAAATAACGCAGGAGCGTAATTCCCTGTGTGGACGGATTATTTTTTTTTTTTTTCGTTCTCTACGGGAGATTTCACTCTCTCGAGAAACTTTTTCCAACGAGTTTTATAATTAATCTCACTTAATTATTATCGCCAGAGAAAAAGAGAATTTACGGTTTATTATCCGTTTGCACTTCGTAAAGCTCGATTAATTGGCATGATTTCAATGATATTCGTGATTTTGTTCAAGATAAATATAAGCATGATGATCGTCGATTCGATGAAATGCGAGTTGTGACACGGCGTGTCTCGCTCTTTCAAAACACATGTCTCAGGCTCAGAACACAAGTGGAGAAAATATTAAAAAAAAAATAGTATCTCGGGGTTTGATAATTTCTCTATCGCAAACCACGGGCTTTTAATTCTCTACGTGCTTGATCGCGGTAAGTGACGAACAATCACTTCACAGCGCGCGTACTATGCAACATGAATACGCGCGCGTACGCATATCGCAAATCCGCTGCATCACACGGGATGACTCGTGAGAGTACTTCATCTCCGAGCACATCAGCAGCGTCATCGTGTCGTTTAATAAACATAAATATCCATCATTTTGTCACCCCGTCTAATCTGATATCTCGATGACGTTCCGACAAGTAATGCAGAGACTTTCGCGAATGCAAATGTAATATCCATGTGTAACATTAAATATATCACGGAACGGAGATGACTTTCGAACATTTGAATTCATCTCGCGTATAATGTCACAAGCTGAAACGTGATGCGTGATGGGAATAGTGGCGTAACGCTAGCGCGGTGGAACAATAGTTCAATTAAGACATTAAATAAGTAATTAGTACACACACCGGCGAAATTAGCAGTATCATGTAGAAATATGTCAATAGTAGAGAACATCAGTAATACAACGATATCGATTTTACTCTTCGTTGAAACCCGGTATTTATACTCTACTATACCTAATTAATGGTGAATAAATTAAACAAGATCCACGACAAAATCAAAAATAGATGACGTAAAGAAATTGATTGACTGTGTTTTTTAAATAAACTGTATAGCCTTTGGCATTTAAGTGACGGCATTCGACTGATTAATATGCAAGTGATTATGCAATTGATTTTATATTTATCGCATTAGTCATCACTTCCTGGATAATAGTTACGCCACTGGCACGTGTGCAGATGATACGCTATGAAATACGTGCGATGGTAAACAACAATGAAAGCATGGCACCTTGTTTTATCCCATGCTAGTCTGACGTTCGTCATTATAAATTGTACGGTTGATAAAACAATGTGATATGTAACGGCAATCGTTACAACGGGTCAAGAGCAATCTTGTCACCGTCGTGTTCGCGCCCGGGCAATGTTGTGCATTCACGTGTGTGTCCCAAAATGGGGGTCGAAATGTACACAAATTGGACAGTGCTCGTGGGAAAGCATAGCAAGGTGCAATGATATCCCAAGGGATAACTCTGAGTTTGCAATAGTAATAGTTTGCAACATTGGACAATATTGCATCGATCAGCTACCATGGGACGCTCATGAATAATTATGTACAATTTTACGACACGTTCTCGTATCATTAAAATAGTTTGAGTACATTATTATTTAATCTAATATACACTGAATTTGTTCACGAGCCTTTAATAACAAAATCTAAAACGAAGCATGAATAATAGCTATAGTAATTATACGATACGAGGTAAAAGCTGTTTGATTAAAATGATAATGACTGTTGTGATAATTTAAATTTAAATAACGGCTTATTTAAGTGCGATTGAACGAAAAAAAAGTACAAAATTAATATGTGCATAAAAAAATGGTATTATTATCAGAAAATAAAATGCAAAAGTTTTTGCAAAGACCAATATGTTTCTCCTTTGATTAGAAAATGTTATTTTAAAGCAAGTATAGACTGATAGCGATACTGTGAGATTATAAAATCTGACTTCGTTTCGCTTCGCGTTTTAACAACTTTCTTTCCGCGAAACGCGAGCATCCGAACCGTTTTGCGACGTAATAAGTCATTCCGCCTTGATGGCGGGACAACTTGTAATGGCCGTTGACCGATTGCCTCTCCATTTTACCCCCTTTCCTCCGTCTCGCCGAAAGTTACCTAATCACTTTATCGAGTGACTTCTGCGGAAAGTTTCGGAGAGCCCCCTCTGGAATATCGACCCTGCTCTCTCGCCGCCCATACTCGCGCATTATTTCATCCGCGCTGTCACAACCGGCTGCTTTTCTTCGGGGACGGAATACAAAGGGGACCCCCGGCTTTCCTTCCCGAAAGAAGAAGAAACGCGGCGCTCGCCGCACTGGAAATTTAGCGCTTTAACGTCGCTCGTGCGTCATTTAACGTTCGCTGATTCAACAATGGCGGAGTCAATTGAGAAAAAAACTGACATGAGAATTAATCCCGCGAATGCCGCTGGCACTTCCATCACAGGATAATAATCACGTGGAATGCCTCTAATTTTCTATTTAATAGTTCCCGGTATTCGTAATTAAAATTTTGCTGCAGAGACACGTTTGAAATGTAAAATAAAATTTATATTTATATAATTATATATATTTATATAAAATATGATTTATAGCACAATTTGATGTAAAAGAAAATCGAATTTTAATTAAATAATTTTGATATATTTAAAATATAAAATTTAATATCTCTCGCAGAGTAAAATATGTAATGCTAATAAAAATATTAAAAATAGTAAAACTGAATGATAAGCTTTGAAGAATTGTATTTTATATTACAACGCGTTTGTTAATCATTATTTCATAAAAATTTATTTGTATATTGAGAAACGTTCATAAAAAATATTATAGAATAAAGTTTCAGTATTTCCTTTTCTCATAATAATATAATGTATTATAGTTCCATAATCAACATAAATAAACGAACATTGTTATTTCAAGATGTATAATATAATACATCAGTCCCCCATGATTTACGACAATTGACCCGTCAAAAATTTTTTTAATCAAGCAGACATACAACCTTTGCGTCCGTCAAGTTAAGTTAATCATATCCATCGGATACGATTAAATTTCCTTTGCGATTTATTTCATACGGTAGGGCAAAGGAAACTTTTGGACAAGTTACGAATTACTTCCCGAAAACTGATAACGAACGCGCCCACGCTTGCGGACAAGAGGTCAGAGAAAACTCGGTCAAGGAACATAGCGATGGTAACGTTTAATGCCAATGAAAGGAAACGAAAACAGAAGGGTTGCTATTCGACTTGGCAAGACGGGTATAGCCGAGCACGCACAGGCGGCATTAAAGCATGCCTCATTTGAATCTGGCATGGTCGAGCACCTCGTAAAAAGCGAGCTCCGCAGAGAGAAAGAGAGAGAGAGAGAGAGATCTCCCCTTTTCATCCTTCTCCGCCCTTGTCAAACGCTTGGAGAAGAGTTAATTCCAACACTCTGGCAAAGAGTACGAGAGACGCATTCTACCATTTCATTGCATTATTGCATTGCGGTGTAAAACGCGTAACATTGATACCAATTTGACAAATTCTCATTAAGTTAGAGTTATATTTCTACGGTACTTGGATTAGCAGTCTCTCTAATTTCACCAAGTTGAGCTCCGCATTGATAATCTCTAAGATCATAGTTCGTAAGTTTAGTAATAAGTTGAGACTACACTAGGCAGGCCTTGAATAAGTAGTCTCTAAGTTTAGTCTCTAGTTTCACTAAGTCAGAATTACACGGAATAATACAAGAAGATTTCCACTAATTCTACATTTGACGCTACTCATTCGGTGACGTGCGCATACATATATATGTAAATCCGCGCGTCGCTATGTTATTATTATTTAAATTTACTCGACTAATACCGACAACTGCAACCGTAATGATTCGGTAGCGCACTGTCTGTTACGCGGAATCCGCATTCAATCATGATGAGCTATTTCCGGAAGCTAGAGATCGGCCGCTCGTTAGCGACGATCGACCGCGACACGCTCGCGTTTCGATACGTGCGCCGTTTCGACAAACCGAAATTCCGCCATAACCGAAATTCCCCATCGGCCCGGCCGGTAGCGGCTGGTAGCGACGTACTTTATTGGCCGTCATATCTGTCGCTGGCAGGGACAGGCTTTCGAACGATTAATTATAAACAACCAGCCGCAACAATGGCTCTGCGTAATTAAAGCGACCGGTCTCGCTTCCTTTCCCCCTCTGACCTCGCCCCAAACGCGTTCATCCGCTCCTGTGACCCTGGCAATATCAAAGCAGAGCTCTCTCCACCGTGAATATATGTCAGGATCAATCCCTCCTCTTGCCTGAATTAACTACGCTTCTTCCTCGCTAATAGAATCGGTATTGACTTTTCCGGAATTTTAATCGGATAATAAGTTCCATATATATATACGCGGGCATATGTGAGTAATCACTTCGTATCATAAATCGTAAATAAGTTTATACGTATATAAACGACACCCTTGTTGCTTATATATAATTAGGAAATGTGTTCAGACTTTGAAAAATATTAAATAAGTGAAAGTGGCATGTATATATAATTAATAAACAGTTTTACGTCAGTTTAGAATCAGCTTTCAACGATCAATTTGAAAAAGAAAAACAGTATATTTTGTTGTAAAAACTGTAGATAGAGAAATCAATAAGAATATGTGTATATTTAAAAAATAAATAAAAATAAACCTTTATTGATGCGAATGTTTGCTTATATTTTTATCGTAAAATTGGAATTGTTAAAAAAATATATACAATTGACAGGAATTTATTTTTCTACCACACTTCCGCACAATCCTCCACTTATTTATTAAAAAAATATATTTATATACTTTTGGTCAAAATGTGTTACGGCAAATTATTGTTATTATTCTTTCGGAGTCGTTCTGAATTCGCTCGAATTAGATGCACGAGCGAAATTGCTTTCCCTATCATTATCTAACCGCAAAATAATTAACGCGGAATCAAATAATTAATTCCAAGGAAACTAAGGGAAGCGCGCGAGAAACGGGAGATAGCAAGTAAGTATAACGCGTCGCGATAACGATTAGCGCGATTTTCAGAGCAGATAGCTCGGCTTCCCCTCATTTCGTCGAGAATTTACGTCGCCGTAAGAAACGACCGCCTTGTATATATATGCGACGCGCTGATTATCGAACAAGACGAAAGGGAGTGTACTTACTACTTGGGTGGACCACGTGGGTGACGATTAACATATGCGAGCGTCAGATATTTTTTGCTCGCTCGACTCGAACGTCTGCTTACCTAAAACAGAAAATAAAAGATGCTCGTTATCATCTCATCGATCATTAGCGACGTCAACGTTAATAAAGAGCATGAGAGACGTGGCACGGAGTGACGAGGGTTACTTACTAAATCTGGAGACTCTTAGATTTTAACGACTTTAGAGAGTCTTCCTCTCTCTCTATCTATCTATTTGCGCGCGAGAGTCTCGAAAATAGAATTAATGTGACTTTAAGTAAACGATACATTGACGGACATGAACATTCCAAAAATAACAGTGCATAATGATAGAAGCAGTAATTCAAAAAAAAATGACAAAATAAAGAAATAATAAGAGAGCATTACTTCAGCCAAAGTTAGAATTGCGCGTATGCAACTGATTGCTTTCACTCTTTAAAAGCAATTTTGGTTTCATGAATATTGAAATATTTTGTCGCTTGTGTGTTAGATAAAATGAAAGCTGTAACTGTTTCCGTACCATATAATATGTCATTTCAATGTGAAATTTCATTCCTGACTACCGACAGGTATCTACAAAGGTATAAATATTAACATAAAAATATATTGCACATTAGCATACGTAATATTAATATATTAATATTAACGTACACTTTACCGTATACTCTGTAATTTTAAATATTATACATATTTCACAAGCGTGCGTTTGTGTGCGCGCGTGTGTGTTAAAAACTGCGACGATTATGTAACATATTTTTCTTGAAATTGCCCATGTATAGCTAAATTGGCGGTTTGCTCAGAAAATGCTGAGTCGCGTCGTAACTTGTTAAGTAAGTTTCTTCATTAGCCTAACGTCCGACTAATTTTTACATGCGCGTAGTCGTTTTAATTGCATTACACGACGCAACACGGTAAACGCGCGCGCCACCGACTTTTAACTTAAGCTTGTTTTCTCATCAAATTGTCTCTTTCCCTCGATTACGCGCGCGAAGCAAACATAAATTAATAATACATAAAAAAAACCTGTGTCCTCGAAATATTTTCTCTCTCATGCTCGAATAAAATAAAGAGACGAAATAAGGAATTTCAATGTATCCGTGAATGCAAAATATAATAGAAAAAAAGCAATTCCTGAAGAGTACAATTATTGATCATTTCACTATATTTGATATATTTTTTTCTAAAAGAAAAAAATTCAAATTCCTCTCAAATCCTTCTAACTCAATTATTACGGTTGTTTTAGCAGAAAACACTCGCTATAATAAATATATATGCAAATAAGAGCGGAGTGTGCGATCTCAGGCACATCAGGTAGCAATCTTGACTTTACATATCATGTACACAACACACATACAAATGTACATACATAGAGAGAAAGAGAGAGAGAGAGAGAAGCGCGCACGCGTTTGTATGGCACGGGCGATCTGACAAATTGCAACGTCATTACTGCCAATTTGTTTACACGCCGCCGGATAGCCGGTAACACGAGATTGGAACCCTGGAACGGGCCTCCTCGAGGATTCCATGTATTTATCAGATGGATAAGTCAAGCAAGCGAAGCGCGCCTAGCATACGTACCGAATAATCGGGGCGCATGACTCTCTACTAATGCTACTATCTAATGCTAATATATGCTGCAACCTCACGTCCGTAGTATTAAAAATTTTATATCGTTTTTATCTGAATCAAAATCTGCATATTACTGTCATATTTCTTTTTTTTTTTTTTTTAATAGATAAGTATCTCTCGAACGATTAATGTAACAAAAAATCTTTTCGATTGTATTTGTATTAAAACATTGTCGCTGACACATAATAAAAATTCCTCTCCCATTCTTCTTCCCAAGACATAGATATATGATTTATTTTCCTTTGAAAAAAGAAGAGAAAAATACAAAGTTTGCAGATGCATAATCAAGATTATTCTAAACGGATAAGAGCAGTGTATATTTTATCTTGCTTTTTTATTATTCTTTTCCGCTCGATATCCATTTCGCGAAGAGTCTACTTCTATCTGTGAATACCGGGTCTTAGTGGTAGCTATTCTGGAAGACTTATCGTTAAACGTAGGAGCTGGAACGAGAGAGCTATAGATGTATCCGTGCTTTCACACGCGCAGATATGTGAGATTGTATGAGTACGTTTTACACACTAACGAGCGGATTTCGCCGAGTGTAAAAGGGAATTACGTAGAGCTGAAGTTTTCCATCTGGAATCGTTAATCGTGCCACCGAGCGAGGGTGGACGTTGATCACTTTATAATTGAATGAGGAGGAAAAAGGGACGCGACTATGGCAGACATGCTGTCTTCCTCCTTCCTCATCGTCTTCAAAATTTCGATTCGAATTGCTTTTCATCCTTTACTTGCTCGTCTCAAAATTCAAAATCATGCAACAACGTTGAAAGTGCTCCGAGAAATGTGTATAAAAATTTATTATTTATAAAATTCAATATCAAATAATAAAACAAAAATTAAATAGGTGTAATATGTATGTGTGTGCTGAAATTTCATTAAATTGAATTATTAATTAATTTTGATTACTAATCAAATCCTAAAATATATTGCATATCGGACCTGAATAACAATTAATTTTAATAACAATTATAAATGAACGGTTATAATATCTTAATCGTTATTTGTCAAGATTGCGTACTTTAACGCACGACAGCTTTCTCATTATCACGATTCCTGATTTCCCGAAGCGGAAAGGAGAAAGTATGTCACATCCTTTAATAATGCAATGCGAAAGCGAGTGAATATAACGATGCGCTACTAAGCGGTAAAGGAAGATACGATGGGATGAAGAAGGAGTAGAAGGAAGAGCGTCGCGATTTAGCATTCTCCCGGTTAACAAACTGCAAATAACTGAACTGCGGCTGCAGGATGACGTTAATTAATATTGCCAACGGTACGGAGTGTCGACGGAGGGATGAAGAAGTTCGGGAGTGACTAAGGGGGTAGAAGAAGACAGTGGTTACGCAGGAGTGAGAAGAAGGAAGAAGAGAGAGAGAGAGAGAGAGAGAGAGAAGCGAGTGGGTGCTCCGAGTTTTTATCATCTCTCCCTCCCGACTCGATTCAGTTAAACTTTGAAATAACCCCTTAATGAGTCCGTCGTGCCGAGTAGACCGGATGCCGACGAAGCTCTCGGATTTTTCTCTCATTTGCTCTCTCACTCTCTTTCTCCGTGTCTCTCGTCTTCTCTCGCTGCTCTAGCCGCTTTCTTTCATTTTTCCATCGCGTTCCTACGTCTCCTTTTATTTTTCTGGTACGAACCGTGCATAAACTTCCTCTTCCTCTCTCTCTCTCTCTCTCTTTCTCTCTCCTCCCTCCTTTTTCTCCGTCAAAAAACTTGACCGACGTTACGATCTTGATTATTGCAAAACTGGTGTCGCTCTGTGACTTTGCTTTAAGCGTATCGTTGATTCTCCCGGTACAGAAATTAATGGAAAAGTCTTGAAAGTTCAGTCCGTTACTTTTCAATGTTTATCTAACCTTGAAGCAATTAAAAATTTTCAGGTCGAGGAAATTCAATTTGCGAATAAGCACAACAACCGATAAGAATTGATACACGAGATAATCAGATTCCAATTGAGAAAATTTAATATCTTTCGTAGACACTTACGTCGACTTTTGAACTTGTGAATTTCGATTGATTAAAACGATATTTCTCCCGTTTATATCACGTCAATTGACTGTTATTCGCGGTCCGTTGTGTGTGTTTGTATTATTATTATTACTTCTCGTGTCAACTTTGAAACTCTCAAACTTCGCTATGTATATCCAACGACAAATAGCAACGAAATTTTGTCAAGTGTACCGTTTTGTCGTTGTAAACTTCCAGAAAGGTTCCTAACAGAGGAGAAGAGTTTCGCGGGGGCAAGCGTGTGTGTTTGTCCAGCAAAAGTGCCGCATTGTTGCGAAGCTGAGCATTGAGCATACGAGTTCGTTCTTAATGGGCTTTCTGTGTCCGACATGCGGTGGACGATACGATCCTCGCGTTTGTCACCATAATTCCGTTCGCTTCGCATTCCGGAATTCGTGCGAAAAGAATTTTATGCATTTTACGCGAGCATCTTGTGCAACGTAAGTGTGTGTCTTGCTAATTGTAAGTTTGAATAAAATATAAAGCGGTCATCAGGAAAAAATATACGGAAGAAAAGGTATTCTGTTATTAATTTTGCAAAGAATAATTTCTCGGAAAAAAAAACAATAGCAATATCAAGCAATCTATTCTATATCAAGCAAAAAAGTATTGTAAAATTTTAACAAGTTTATTATGACAGATATTGAAACATCTAAAATCCTTTTATAAAAAAATCTATCATTATAAAATTATAACCTTATATATGAAATATTTCTGTTTGTATCATTTCGATTAAATATAATTGCAATAATCCGTAGCTTGAAAAATAATAAAGAGAATATCATTGTTAATTCTGCGTTATATACATAATTATATGCATTATTATATGCTTCTCAATAATACGTATTTGTAAGAACTTTTTTTTGTGTATCTCAACTCGAGGATCATTTTTTGGTATGACTCTTAATCTAGTCGGACTCAGTGATTTCGTTTTGAAGCACTCACCGGTTGAACTACGCTACGTATTAATTAAATGAGATTCGTGAGATGACATGGTGGCCCAAACGTGAATTCACGCTAATGAGTCGCTGATTTCGTTACACGGAAAGAGAAAGAGAAAAATAGAACGAGAGAGAAAGAGAGAGGAACCTGCGACATGAGAGAGATGTGACGTTCATCGTCCTCGCGAATAATGAGCCACTCGTAAAATAGGAATTTGCAAGAGAAACTGTGCAAGGGGATAGATTAAGACGAGCATTAAAGATTTATTTCGCACGACGTTGCATTTACGATCGTGACATATAATAAATGTGAATTTTCAAATTTACGATATCATCATATTTTATCGGATTATAAAGAAACTACGGGGAAAAATAGCTATGTCACTACTTTTATATATAGGTATATCTTGCATTTATATTTTAATTAGAACATTTTTTTTATTACGCTCCTCTTTTTATCTCGCAAACCTATTTAAAGTGGACCATATACTATAAATTTTTACACGGGCTAACACAGAAAATTAAATTTTATTTATATAAAATTAATTATAGAAAATTTAATCGAGGAATAATATACCCACAATTGAAATACGGATGTGTAATTCTTTTACTTTAGAAGAGTCGTATTTCATTCATTATACGAAACGTAGATAAAAAATGAAATATGAATGTAATACACGAACAGAGCATAATATTTTAGCGTAATAACAATCCATTTTTCATAAGATATCAATGCGAGATGCGTTATAGTAATTACATGTTAATGTACGCATTTTAGCGTGCGAGAATTAACAAATTCATAAAAAATTATTTGCGGCAAGGAATATGCAAAGAGAAAAATTGCGAGACAAGCATTAAGGGCCTATTGCACGTGATGTTAAACGTCATAATGTTTATGAGCACGACATGATACCGCGGATATCTATGCCATAATCGTTTTCGCAGGGTAATTATGATTTTTTTATCGTTATTAACATTGAAATGCTGATCATATTTTACTCGAAACATGGTTTTTTTTGCACGCACGACCCTTTCATTTGCAAGTTCTCAATTTTTTTCAAGAGTACAGCTCATTAGTAACTTTGCTTACTCCAGTTTTCCTTGCATTTTTCATTGCATGTACAGGAGAAATCTGTTTTTTAATTGTTAATTTCAACGTTAAAAAAAACTCGTTAAGACAGAATTATGCCAAGTAATTTATAGCAAAATAAATGGATTTATAGCGTTTTACAATAAAAGCTAATGCACAGTGTGTTACTCGGAAACGAAAGTTAGACTATACAATAAATCCAAAGTCAAAATTCTCAGTCCGTATAATTTTTTTATCTTACAACGTGACGACAGCAAATGTGACAGGACGTCATGCAAATTACGTGCAACTTTCGCGGAAGTTCCATTGACACCCGACAGTCGGTTTATGTCTCGCGATTCGAATCGATTTGCATACCAAACTACCGACTTCTGGTCGTTAACGAAGGTAATGAAGCTGACGGCATAAAAGGCTCGTTAAAACGTCGCTACCGCAACTGTTGAGGTGTCTTCAAATCTCCAGGTGGCCTTCAGCCGATTTCCTCCCTTCGTCTCTTTCTCTTTGAGGTCCTTCTCGATGGTAGCGAAAGTGGAACGACTTTATTGCACGTTAAAATTAACGTTAGCAACATTAACCGGAAGTTTCTCCATCCCCGAACTGGGACGGCGCATCGAATTAGGAGTGCGGCAAGCGAAAATTCCATTTTCGCTAATCTCCAGGATGATGATCGCGACCGCCAACTTTAATCGCTAACGTCGACGTAGTTAACGATGAAGAAACGACATTGGAACGGAAACTGCTAAAACATGTAATCGTTACCTTTCGACGATGCTGAAATGATATAACAAAAGTTCCGAGTACATATACGAGGTCATTTTTCGTATGTTACGTTTCTATTTAAGACCTTTTGAAATGTAGGCGATTATATATGTTTCGTATTATTTTGGACACGTGTCCTAACCGTGATGCGTGAGATCACTGCGCATGATCATCGAATGATTCCGTTTCGCGACAGCATGTATATTATTCGAGAGAGTCGTATTAGAAACATCGACCGAGACACATGTGTATTATTATTTTTGAGTTGACCTACCTGCCTCGGGTTAATATCGAGTACAGTAAGTGCTTATAGAAACTGTATCCATATATCAAATACATCCTGACGAACTCTTTATAATATTTTATTTTTAATTATTCATGTTCTGAAAACCCCCACAGAAAATTCATCAAACGTCATTTTTTTACATTATTAACAAATGTATAATAAAATCGCTATAATTTTATATTTGTCGAATGTCAGATTTTAATTGAATTGCTCGTTTTGTTCCTTTTGCATGTTAAAGTGAAATTTGATTGTATTGAAATACGTTTGATGTTTATGTAATGATAAATTTAATAAATCACTATTTATATCAAAATGCTGTATCGATTGTTGCATTGAATTGATAAGTTTACATAGAAAAAGGTAAATTTAAACTAAAAATCTGCAAGCAAATTGCTCTTCTAAATTTAAATTCGATTAAAAATTAGAAGAAAAAAAAAGAAAGAAATGTTGAAAATAGGGTACTAACTTCCCAAAAATTCATTCAAACTTTTCCTCTCTCAAAATTTCTTAAAGTGTCTCTCCATTTCCTTAAATTTCGAAAGCCAACGCGATGGTATCGAATTCGAAGTTTTCAAGCTCAAGGATATAAAATCAGAAAGGGGTAGATATCATCGTGGAAGAGCCCTTGCAGCCACTCTGCGCGCGAAATCATAAAGGACTTGGTCTAAGACACCGCGATTGCCGAAACGGCGTCCGAAATGGCGTTGAGACGACTGCCAAGAGGCGACTTTTACGACTACTTGGATTTTCTTTCACCCGATGGTAGGCATCGCGCGAAGGGTCGGCTAAGACCAATGCAGCGCGCCCCGGCCGGAAATTTAAGTCTCCTAATTCAGCGACGGTTTTCCCTCCTCGAGAGAGACCGACTTTGCTGGCTGGCATCGCGAAGCCGATGCCACAGTTATGTTTTATCTTGTATTTCTCTCTCCAACTCACCCTCTTCCACAACTACAACTGTTTTCTCCTCTTACCTCTTACTTTTTAGATTTTAGTTTTCCTTTCCCTACCCATATCTTTGTTCACTCCTTGCGGCGCGGTTCATTACATGGTCGAGATACAGAAGAAAGAAGTCTTTCTATTCTGCTTATTTTCCGCCTCCCTCTGCCTCCAATTTTTTCCACCCTCAACCCGGCGCGCTTACTGTATTGATTCGCGAGATTATGTTCTGCTTATTGCGAAATGATTCTTTATTGACTATAAAATATTACGACTATCATTTTCATTACTTACTATTGTTACTGCTGCTATCTTCAATATCATATTATTATTATTATTGTAAATAATACCTATAGTTGAATTTCTCTTTTTTCCATCTTAGCAATATATTATTACATTTGTCATATTTCATTAAAATATATTCAAAATTTTTATAAGTTACTAACATTTCTTATATTTCTTATATTAGTAACAATAACTGTTTATAAAAATTTATTTTATACAAAAATAGCCTTTTTATTTTATTTTCTATTTTGTAACCGAAATATCAGCTTTAAAAAGATATTCATTTTAAATTACGTCAGCAAAAAATTTATCTACAACACAATTTCGTTTTCATGTAACTAAAATTCCTCTATCATTTCATTATTTTATTACAATGTTCTATTTATTCATCAACACATTTAACTTGTTCATTATATTACATAATCTTATATGTAACAAAAGAGACGCAATTTTCTTCTTTCGCAATTACCCTACATAATTTTTCATTATCGCATTTTAAATTTTTCAAATCTACTCCACTATTCTTTCTCTTCCACTCTTCAAGAAATCTAGCCCTCTCATCCTGTCACTATTCAAACCCTCTCCCATTCTCCTTGCTGCGACTGCCTTTATATATGCACGTGGCTTTTGTTTTGTCTTTGCGATTACACTGAAAAACGAGTACAACAACCACGACGACGATGTATGCCAGAGCCATCGTCGTCGACGGCGCATTGCTTTTCCTCCCAAGGCGCGCTTCATTACGGTTTTTGGCAACACGCTAGGCCCTCTCTTCTCGTCTCCCGTTTTTTTTTTGGCTCTTACGCTCGCACCCAAGGGGCGAAAAGAAGGGCATCGGAAAAGCCCATAAGATTTTGGGTATGCGTGCCAACGCGATTCGCCCTAACGAGATGCTCCGGAAACGGATGCGCTAAGTAGTGTCGTGATGCTGCGTCGCAAAACGCTATCGCTAACAACGAGAACGTAACAGTACGTTGATGGTATCTATTTAACCTAGCAAGAAAAAGTGAATTGTGCTCGAAACGGAAACACATTTACATCATTTAATCAGTAGTTTATACACTTACATGATTATCTATGTAATAGCACTGTTATTTCATCACCAATTTTCATTATATATACATATAATTAATTTATATTAAATATATATCTATATATGTATATACAATTAAAATATATATATAAAATTAAAATTATATAAAAAATACTGTATGTTTTTTATTGTCTTCCTCGCCATCTATCTGAAAAACAACTGAAAGATTTACCGGCAAGCTAAGCCATCGCGTCTTATATCGCTGAAAATATAATATGAAAATATGTTCGCAGTTGCTTTCACCTCACGCGTCTAATCTAGCCTTGAGGACTGACACGAAGGGTGATCCCTTTAACGAGTGTCCGCCGATTCCTTCGTGTTATCACTGGGTGGCGGGCGTCAAAATCGAAAAACCCGCGACAATGGCAGCGGTCGATTCCACGTGCGATTAATCTTCGTTTCGCGTGACATTTCGCGAACGAGATCGATCCATCTGCCGTTCGCGCGAATTCAATACGTGTATCGTGCGCGCACGCACCTGCGACGCCAAAGGGTTTTGCTGGATAAATGAAGAGAAGAGGAGAGAGAAGAAATGGAAGTAGCCATGACGTATAATCAAACTCGAGAGCAATCTGAGTCGGAAGCGAGAAAGCGCATCGAGAATCGTATTAGTCGTATATTCGTTATTCGGCTTCGATGATGCTCAATTTCTATCCTGCAAATATATGTAAATGTAAAACGGACATAAACACGAAGATACTCGCCAGAAGCAGAATAAGTGGTCTTATAAAACAGAGAATATATACATATGTATGTTGTATCTAGAGAAAAAGTTATTTTATATTTATTTAGATATATATATATATATATATATATATATATATTTAGAAATAAATAGATCTAGAAATATATCCGAGAGAATTTGTATCTATATATTATTTTAAATAATATTTTTCGCCAAATTTTATGCACGTATTATATTTTATAAAAAAAATAAAAACCATCTAAACAATGCTGTAATTCACAGATTTATCTATTATAACAAACGATTCTACAAGATTAATTGAGTCTTAGTATATGTCATAATCCTTTAAATCACGCTTAATTATCTGAACATTATCTCAATATCTTCTTCTTCTATCGAAATTCTCCTCCGCTCTCTCGGAAAATTTATTTTGCAAAAAACAGCGTTATAAGAAGTCAATGCGGAATAAAATATTTACATTTCAATTAGGTAAGAAAGTTCGCAATTTGTAAAAGTAAAGTAATTATCCAGCGAGCCGGTAAGTTAGGATCGCTTAAATATTGCAGCGACGTTCGCGGAGCGAAAGGGTTAAACGCAAAAGTAAACCATCTCGAACGCGAAAGGGTTAAGCCGGCTCTCGTCGACCTCAGCGTGCTTCCTCGAAGCCCGGAATGGCTTTTCCCGTCTCGTTCGCCGTGTAATTAATATTCTCGGAAAGACAGTAATAGTGCACCGACTGCCGGCTCACCACGAAGAGAGCGCCCCGAGTTGCCGGTGACCGAGGTCGACCGTGATATCCTCGAGAATCGCAAACGAGAGAACCGTATATACGAGAAAGCGCACATTACGTCTCTGTCCCGTGACCGTGGACCAGAAATCAATTACGCGGAAGCGAGACGAAAACGATCCCTTTTTGTCGTCATTTTTTTTCCTCGCAACGTAACAATGAGAGCGATCGCAGACGCTTTCTACTACTTCTCTCACGAGAGCTTAACTATATTGACTCTCGACACTTTCTCGAAGATCGATCGGCGACGTAACTCCACAAAGTCGATTGGAAAAGTTCACAGAGAGATTTTCAATATATATTAAATAATAAGAAAATATTTTTTTATTTATATTATATATTCAATGTTATTTTATATACATGTTTTTTAGTAGTTATTATCTCTACATAGCAGCTTAAAAAAAATATAGAAATGATATGCTGATACGAATGACAAAAGTGCAAGAGTACCGACCGCCACTTCGTCAAAAAAAAAAAAAAAAGCGCAAGTTTAGCAGACAGAATTGTTGAAAACTTGGAGCGCATCGCTGCGAAAAGCAGGAAGAGAAGAACACAGAGGTGAAACAGGGAGAAGGCGAGATGGAAGAGCCGGTTCGGATCGTTCATGGCCGTTATGGATGCAAATCCGCGTACGAAACGTATAAAAGATTTGCAAGAACAAATACACGCCCGGGAGTTCGGTCTCGGAGATGAGGTGGGCGCGAAGAACAACGGATGAGAGAGAAAGAGGCAGAAAAGGGAGAGACTCTCGCGGTCCCCGATGGATTCAAATGAGGATAAATATTTATAAAAGAGTGCGCCGATGGAGAGTTCCCTTCTCGATTCCTCCCAGAGTCCTGGATGCGGACGTTGCGAGGAAATATTGGTTCTCGCACCGTCTCGCGAAATGAGAAATACAAGGACAGAGAAAGAGGAGAGATAGAATCCGAAAGACATGAATTAACGAATCAAATAAAGTCAGTCGTCCCGAGCAAGTTCAACCGGTTCCGAATTTAACGAACGATATATCTCGCAAATTTTCGTATCTTAGTAATCTTTAGAACTTTACAAGAAACGATGCGTGATTTCCGCGCATTATATACACTTCATCACTCTATCATGAAAAATCTCATATAAAACTCCTTCCGACTGTTACGTAAAAAATATTATGTTTATATTTAATTCGATAATTTCTTTGCTACCAATATTTTCAGGTATATAATCTCAAAATTATTAACTCTACAGTTATTAATTCGACGTCGTCGAAAATTGACGTTTAGATTTTTGTTTTTAAACCACCGAATAAGTGATAAATGCCAAACGAAATTGTAGCCCGGAACGTTAACAGCTTAACATTCGGTGGAGCAAATTGCCGGGGGCGTATTTTTTCCTCCATTTAGCCGGCGAATTCCCGACGCTTCTGGGAAACTAATGTACGGCTCAAGAGAGAGAGAGAGAGAGAGAGAGAGAGCGAGCACGCGGGCTTATATCTGCAGCGTATATAAGGCACTTTGGGTTAACTAGCGTAAGCGTTTAGGTCGTTAGCGCAAGTAGCCGCGTTATTATTAGAGTTACGAGAATAACATAATATTATCCTTCTCCCGCGAAACGAATGAAATCAAATCCGCCGTTCCCCCGTCGTCGAGCGAGGAGGTTAAATAACGAGCTACGGTGGGTTTCCGACGTCGACGTTACCGAAGAAGCAGAAAGAGGAAAGAAAATCTAGAGAGAGAGAGAGAGGTAACAAATTTTAAGTGAGAATGAGAAAACGCGACGAGAAAGACGAAAGGAATACATCTCAACGAATAAATGCGACTGACATTAATGGGGGGCTAAATAATGTTCTTTCTCTCCCTTTTTCCACCCTTTTCGATATCTCCTGGTCGGTTTGAAATACGCACGCGTCCTTAAGAAATTTTTCACCCAAAAAAAAAAAGACGGGAAAAAGAGGGAGGTTATCTACGCGATTTTCCGGATAATAAGAAACGTTTTCTTCCGAGCGAAGACGCAGCGAATATTAAAAAAGTTACGCCGAAGTCTCGGCGCGCACACACTCGCGGAATAACTTTAATAAAATAAAAAAGGAACTAGGAAAAGTACTGTGGGACGCGCAGGAGGAAGATTCGATATCGGAGAGCACACATACGTCTCTCGTGCGAGAGTCAGAATTCTTTCGAGATTGTCTTGCGATTTATATGACAGTCACAGCGCAAGGAAAATGAGTATTCGATCGCGGAAAAACTATATATAACATTTCCCTTTTTATATTATTTTCCAAGTTTGTGCGAGGGAGAAGAAGCAGGGAATTGTCAAGTAAAAAATGCACTTCTTTCATCGAGTTTGCGCGTTTATTTTTCTTCCTCGTGTATATATCACAGCTGACTAAGAACGTAAATACGCGAATATCGCGTAATATGCGAACGTTTGCATATATTTGTCTTACACGATTTTTGGGAATCCCCCCGAAAAATGTTTCGAAAAATAGCGTGTGCCCTGTGTTCTCTAACAAGCGGAACGAAAACGAGTTTTCGGTCCTCTCGGCGAAAAATTCCGACAGCGTCCACAGTCACGTCCCGGAAGATTACACACGTCGCGTGTAAAAAAAAAAAAAAAAAAAAAAAAAAAACAGACGAAATAGGAACGAGAGAATCGTAAACGGCGCGATCTCTTTCGACGTCTCCTCCGACGCGTGTTACCCTGTAATTTCTCTCGACGCCGTACATACACTTCCGGAAGGTCTAGGTCGATTACGACGTCGATTGCAGACACTTTGGTCCACTTCAATGCTTTCCAGTCTGATTAAACAGACATTGTGCGTAATCCAAACCGTTTCTTCTTCATTAGCGGCGACTTTGAAACTCATTTTCTCTCATTTACATGATAGCGCGTCTTGTGAAAATATTCTATTGTTGACATAGAATCGTAGAATGTGATGTATACATACAGTATAAGCATATATTTCACATATACATATATATGTACGAATATATTAGACAGATTGTCATAAACGATTGAGAAGTATAATTACAATGGAGTAAAGTATGTTACAATTTGTAACTTCGGGATATAAACCTTAAAAAATCAGGACTTTTTTTATTATATAATTTTAATTTCGGAACATGTCACATTGTAATATTGCAGTTTTATTGCATATTATTTTTTGATATAAGTAATAATTAGTTTGAAACTAAACACTGTGATGAATTTTTAAAATAAAATTAATGAATAAATTAGCAACCGAACGTAAAGGCATAATAAAAAACCATCAGAAAGTTTTTCCTTATTTTTACAAAATACAAACAATAAGATAAAATTCTAGAGTTGATATTTTATACTTCCATATATCTTTAGTACAATCAATTATTGTTTCATAATATTTAACGTGATGTAAAAAATCGAGACAAATAAGGGATTCTTTCGGGACGCTTCTAACGAGGGTTGAAAATTCGGATTGATCACCCTAGTTACGTTACGAAAAGTATAATTAAAAAAGAAGCAGGAATTTTTCTTTTGTACGATCGACATTGTATCCGATTCTGAATTTTCGTTCATCTTCGCTTCGCTCTTGTGAGAGCGCGCGACTCACGCGCGAGCGCGAACGCATCGAGCGACGATGTGCAAGGGAAATGCCGGCGCCCGGGTTCAAAGGGACGCACGACATCGTATAATGCCTGAACGGACACGGCGGCCGGGAGCGAGAGGAGCGGGAGCGAGAGTACGGGAATAACAAGATCATTTGTCACCAGCCATTTGCATACGTCGCGCGGTGTTTCATGCGCTAGCGTGTAAGGATGAATTGAATGAACCTTTGTTGAATATTGGATGAAAAGTGAAGAGAGGGAGAGAGAGAGAGAGAGAAAGAGCCTGCCGCATCCTCCATCTCCTTCTCTTTTTCCCCTGCTGTCTCTCTTGTCTCTCTTTCTCGTTCCCCTGCGCCTCTTTATTCGCGGTCATCCTTCTCTTCTCTCGCATCTCTTTATTCGCGATTTCTACCTTGCCTCTCTTTATCCACCTACTCTTCATGGTCATAGCGCGCGCGCGTTCTTTTTTTTCCGGCTTTCATCTTCCGGCGTCGTACTTTCTGGCGCGGTGCTACAAAAGACCAACCAAACGACCGACCGACCGGTTCCACCGAGCCGCGCTATGGAAAATATTTCGCTGGTCGGACCGATTTTCAATTATTACGCTGCACCGGAGAAAACTCCAGCTTCAGAAGCGAAGGTAACCTCGGCTCGAGTATTAACTTATATGTATATGTACCAGCTCCGCGTGAATATGTGGTGGTGTATTCCTATAACACATGTGCGCGAGCCAGGGCTTCGTTCATAAATTTCAAAATAATCACGTATCCGTTAGTTTCTGTCAAACTTAATTATTGAGAAACTATTGTAATTTAGATTTAATTTCAATTCAATTAAAGGAGTACAGCACTTAATTCTGTCTCTCCCTTATTATATCTCTTGCGTATACGTTATACATATATAATACTTTATTAATGACGGTATTATTTTAAACAGAAATTTATTTACTTATTATAATTTTATTTTCTCAGATCGTTTATTTATATGTCACATCAAAATAGTTGGCCGACTGTTACACTACGAAATTTGTATATACCGAATGAGAAGGTAAAGTGTTTCCGAATATTAAATGATATTATAATATACTGAAATGCCTCAAAGTCTCAAATATATTAGAAGCGTAAACATATACGTATGTTTGAAACAAGTTAAATCTTCAAACGCGTTCATGGTGCATCGAACTATATTTGCTTATCGCGCATGCAGCACATTGCTAATTTCGATTAATCATCAGCAAAATGCATCAATTGTTCCGAAGGCCAATTCAATCGACTAAATCAGAACATTCTCTGAGCAGTACGTTTCACGTATTATGCTATAACGCATCATGTTCATTTTTGAATAATTAATAATCAATCTCTTCTTTGTTCTTACTGAACAATACGCATCGCGAAGAGAAACAAATAAGCGTTTACCTTTAGTTATACACGTCCCATTAAATTATAAACGCATGCTAAGAATATAATTAAGAATCCAAAGTTCCTCAAATTAAATTGTCATTGAATTCCCGTCAAATTTAAATTTCCCAATTTTCATCATTTATCATCTAAAAGCTCAATGCCTCATATTTCACTGTTGAAAAAAATATCACTTGCTAAAATATGTAAAGAAAATGCAAACAGAAAATTTTCGTATATTTCTGTACGAAGTGTATCCATATAAATATTCATTATTAATTTAAATATATGATTGTGAGCCGCGAGTGTTTTAACTCGCAATCGAATTAGGGATATTTTATATCGCAAGTCCAATCGTGTTTAATATATCAGGACATTTCTCAATATTGTGCCCTCAGCGACGTTGGTCGCCAGGCACTTCGGGGGAGCTAATAAGCGCAACAATTCCCGTGGTGGCCACCACCAGGTATCCACTAGTCCGACGAACAATGGCCGACTGTGGTTACTGACACGCTGCTTCGGTCTGACGGTGCATTGACAGAGATATAATTAATGCGACATATATCCGACGGGTGAATAGAACTGCGCGTCGCAGATTGACTTATGTATACATACATATTGTACAATGCTATCATCGATTCCTTTTTCTACGCATTTTTCCATTAATTTATCAATTATTGTTTTAAACAATTCTGTGTAAAACTAGTTTTTACATCGTAAAAATATTTTTATCTCATATATTTTTGCGTGATAATTAATTGAAAATTATTTCTTTCGCACATATTACTCCGCGCGCGCATAATTTTTTATTGAATATATTATTGTGATTGCAATTTCTAAAAATGTTTCTCTCAGACATAGTCTTTGAATTAGATCTCCGAATCTGTAAAAAAAAAATTTAGCTAATCGATGTGTCCGTGTAAATCGTCTTTATGCGTTAGTTTCGTTGTCTGCGATTGCATGCACGAGTTTCTCATTTGAAAAAATAGGAAAGAAAACGTTGACAGTTAAATTGTTCTCGCGTTGTCTCTCTTCTATGAATATATATATCTCCCTCTCCCGCAGTTGGCGCGCGATCTCTACAATTACAATATTTTTTCCGCAACAGAGAGATGCGGTGTATCCCCGTAAAAGGTTAATCAACGTTCCAGCGACACGTTATCGGAACGCGACACGGCGTGCAACTGCAGATGCTCATTCATAAAAGCGCTTCTTTGTATGCGACGACAGCAGAAGCTCGTTTCTGCCAGGCAACTATTGTGGAGAGAGGCCGATCTTTATCTACGGGACGTATCCGTGTCGAGGCTGTCCATAGGTTCAGCCCCGGTATCTTAATAAGAAATCAAGCCGGGCGCAAAATCACACGGGAACGCGACGCGTCTGCACCAGACCGAGAGATGTGCGTCGATACCCGCGTCGATTTTTATCGCTACGCAACAACACACGTCACACACACGCCGCGCCGCCTGTAAATAAAGGCATAACTGTCGGCGTAAGTGATACGTACATATTATGTATGTACGCCATGGAAAATATATACAGGCGAGGCGCCGATCTGTAGTCGCGGCCAGTCGTAAACGTCGGCCTGCGCGCTAGCTTTTATTATCGAATCCACTGGCCGCAAAACTCCAACTCGGCTGTACTCTGAAGTTTCGAAGCTTAACGGGCATGGAAATAAAGTCGATATCGTTAGCGTGGTTCGACCGTCAATTTTCGTACGTACACACTACGTCAATCTTTATATGCGCGCCTCGATTTTTCGAACCATTATCCTGTTTTCGTGAAGCCCTCCGTTCATATTCTTGTCACAAGTTTCTACGTGTATTTTCTCGAGTTATTCAAAGAACGTAAGTTTAAATAATTTTATTGCATTGACAATTGAATCGATAATTATTTCATATTTTATATAATATTAAATATTCTTTAGTATATTAAATATTAAATAATATTAAATATAATTAGTACTTTAAATATTAAATTATAATATTGTAATATTAATATTTAATTATCATATAATATTAAATAATATTTATTTCATATTAAATTATTTTATTCAAATTTTTATACGAACAAAGAGCCCACTTTCCACTTTGTGAAAAATATATCAGGAAATATACTCTGAAGAAGCTTCCTAATTTTGCAGTATTCAGTAAGTTTTTTAAATATTATCAATCTAAATATACTATTTTTTTGCGTATCGGTTGTTTAACAAAAGAAATCGAACTCTCAATTCCATGCAATGAGAGGAAAACACGTTCTCCATTCTCTTTCCCCGCAACATGATCGTTTTTACTTTTACGTTCTTCAATTAAAAAGAACGCCGTACACACCTGCGGACGCAAGGTCGTCAACCGAAGGTTTCATTAACGTGCACGTGCTAGTGCAGCGCAGCGCAAGGTCCTCTCTCTCTCTCTCTCTCTCTCGCCTGTTCTCGACCGAGCAATAAACTAGCTGCACGTTATACGAGGCACCTTAGCGCCGTTGCCGTCGTCGTCGTCGTCGTTGTCGCGATATATCCCGTAAGCGGATATGTCGTGCGCAAACCCGAGAGATTCTGGACGATGGATGGTCGCGCCGATATGTGCGCCGACCGGCAATAAAGAGCGCGAAAACGTGTCCCAGCCGCGTTATTAATGCGAGGAACTATCGCGCTCGAGCCTCGTTCTATCTCCCCGTCTCTGCCTCCCTCCGGGGCTCTTTTCCTGGCCGCGCGCGATTTATTGACTCTTTAAATCGGACCACGAGAGCCTCCAGAGGCGTTCGTAACCCTTTCCTTCCCAAGTAACTAATAGGAGCGCAGTTATCACATGTAACCGGAATTAAGGGAAGCTTCGGAAGTTTGCAGATGCAAGATATATTTCCAGGAGCACAAGCTTTGTTTATATTATCGTTTTACTGTGCAATTAAACTTTGACATCAATAGTCGTGAATATTGCATTCAAGACGGAAGATTAAAACTTTCTCGCCATTCATTTTAATAACGAATTTTCTAATGCGACTTTTTTAATTAATCTTTGCTTAATTAAATTGTAAAGTCGATAATAATTGTCGAATTAAAAAAATGAAAGACTTTTCTTAAATTAAACTTCTCTAAGATAGGCATAAATAATATGTAAACTTTTATTATATTTATTTAAATTCAAGTATATAGTAATATTCCTTTTAATTAGAATCTTACAATTATTTAATCCTTCTCTTATCGACAATTTTAAAATAATTTCTATTTATAGCGTTTGCACTTATATTTATTAGAATTAATTAATCTCCCCTTCTCTTAAAGAATGAAAAATGGAGATCTCAGATTTATATTTTAAGATACCTTGTTCTCTTATAGAACTGTATACGTGTATGTGTGTGTAAGTGTATGTAAGAAGAGCGTTTCAACAAATTGCTGCATCCGGATATCATGAAAAGTATAGAGATGTCAATTTCCGTTGAAATGCCACAACCATTCCTACAAAGTGAACATTTTGCGGAGAGGCGACTATGGCCCACCATTGCTAACGAAAGGGTTAAACGACAACCGTCCCGAACTCTCTCATAAACTCTATCTCTTTCTCTTTCTAGACTTGCTCATTACACGGTGTCCCAGTTTAACGATTTCCCGACGCGATTACGGAACAGCGGTTGGGTTAATTAATGAAAATAAAGTTTCAGCTTTCCAGCGTGACATTGTTGTCATTTAAAGCCCATTTCTAACAATAATGACGCTCAGTATCGCATTATTAATTCATGTTCTCATTTCCCGACTAGTTTTTATTTTCTAACGTTCTAATTAAATTATTGTTCGTATAATAATTTCTATCCTAACTTCGAAATTTGCAAAGACTTTACCAAAGTAAGAAAGACTTAATTTAAAGTCGACCTTCTCTCTCGTTCTACAATAATATATACGAAATTTATCACATTTTATTAATTATCAAAAATATATGCGTTTTAAAGTATCTTTAATTTTATATTTCAACATTTATTTTAGGAGAGAGACTACAAAATTTATTAAAGTCTACAAGTATAATCCATAATTGGGATATGGATTATAATATAGACGAATAACGTATCAACTCTTCAAATTGTTACTGACACTTATTGTAAAAATCTATGTCAGGACAGTACGAATGTCGAGATATCATACCATATGATAATAGATCTTAAAGAATGCTACAAAATTTATTGAAGTCTACAAGTATAATCCATAATTGGGATATGGATTATAATATAGACGAATAACGTATCAACTCTTAAAATTGTTATTGACACTTATTGTAAAAATCTATGTCAGGACAGTACGAATGTCGAGATATCATACCATATGATAATAGATCTTAAAGAATGCGTAGCGTCCTCATTTTCGTCGGTCTTATTAAAATCCGATTTACACTTCGTCGCGAAAGTAGGAAAGCGCTTTTGTTTCCCGAGACAGAAAGAGAGAGAGAAAAAAGAGAAAAAAGAATGATAGAGAAGGCGCGTTCTTTTGTTCATCCGCTTCGTTTCGTTCTTTCGTTTTCAGGTCGATGGCGGTGGCTCGCGCGCTACGACAAAGTTGTGCGAGAGAAGAGTGCGGAGATTTCGACGGCTTATGCGAAGTTTATGGCACAGTCGCGCGCACTATCGTCGCTTCTCATGTATATTCAAAAATTGCACCGTCAATGAAAAAGCCGAGAAAGCGAGAAGATTTACGAAATACGCGGTACTTTATCCCGCACGCGTGGATGAACTACGAGCGATCGGGAAGGTGATGTCACAATCTCCCTCTCGCAACGATAAAAATATATCTACTCATTTATCTTTCTTATCAGACTAGACAGAATTTTAAGAACTCTATCTTGAGTAACATAATAGATTTAAATCCCGTACAGTAAAATTATAAACGTGATATTCATTCAGTTTCCTGATTTTATCAGAACGTAATATGTATTTAAATGTATGTATCTGGTTTATTTTAGAATCTGCTTAAAATATTTTCAAGTATTGCTTTGAAAAAAATAAATATTTAGTTATATAAATCTCCTCTCATATAAAATACAGAAAATAACAATGTAGATTAAATAAGCAATGTCAGTTCTAGAAAGAACTAGGACGACACATGAATCGATGCATAACGGTATCTTTGTCTTTAGATGGAGAAAATGTTGTAATCAATGTCAAACATGAACAAACATCAACGGTAAACAGCAAGCTCACGATCTAGATCACAGGATCTCTCTCACGCTCAACAGGATTGTCCATTGCTAGTTAGCGGTTCTGCCCTAACTTTCGATTGCAGTTACTATGGAATCTTCCCTCGATCCAATCAGACGCCCTTCGACCGAATCAAACGGCATCATTGCGCATCGCTGGAGACACAATGAGGAAAAAGTACTGGCTAATTAAAGATAGTCTCTCGCATGATGTAATACGTGAAACGTTATATCATTAATGTATTGCATACTAATGATCGACACAATAGATTTTTAATGTGTTAGCATTTTACAAAACGAGATTAACTTGTCGTCTCGTTTCATTAATATATGTATTGTATGTGTCTTTAGGAGAGAATTTTTTATGTAATTTAATTGTTTTTAAATTAAAACATTAATTCAACTCTTTTTTTTTTAAATTAATTGTGTACCTGCTGAAACTAAAAAAATACCAATAAAAAAGAGAAAGAGAGAGAGAGAGAGAAATGAAATTGTGAAGTGTTGAACTGTGTGAATAAAGTTGTCCAAATTATATGATACAATATGATAATTATGTATTCAATTTCATATTTTATTGTTTAATTATTTTGGGGTAATCCGACACACTTCATATTGTTAATTAAAGCAAATTTATATTGATTGTCGTAATTGAAATTTCCTAAACAGTTAGATTTAATATTCATTCGCTATTATATTGATCGCGTTAGGAAAACGAATATCGGCTTAATTGCGGTGCGCCAAAATACGGAATTGCGCAACAATGTTATTTGCGTTACGCGTTAAAATAAATAACGTGTGGCTACCGTACGGAAGAACTAATTCCCAGCGAGGTAAAGTTTGCCTATATAACGCGAAATGCGCGAGGCGAGTGTAGCTGCTAAACGTTCGCAAAGTTTGAGAACGGCAGTGACGAGACGCTACTAATTTGTTGGTTAATTAGTTGACGCGTCTGTAAACCACGACTGTCCAATTCCACATCGTTGCATAGCAGAATGCAATGCGATGCGATAGTGGTACGAATGGCAGTCTCGTGGAATACGAATTGTAAATATGTAATACATTCCTTTGCTCATATTATTTCTTCGATACAAATAAATATGTACACAACAAATACTATATAATATAAATTTTATAACATAGACTGTAATAAAATTTTACGGAAACAGATAATGATTTATATTTGTAAGAATATGTATATTTATTTATTTAAAATTGTTGACTTCAAGTTTATAATTCCACCTACATTTGATTTAAAGTGCTTCGTTTCAATTTGATATGCTTTTACTTGTTCAAAAAGTTCACGTTTTACATTTTTACGAATACATTTATACGGGTTGATCCATTTATCATGTAAAATGTTTTTTCAAAAGTTCGAAGAGAAAATACTTTGATAGAGAGAGAGAAAGAGAGAGAGAGAGCCAGATCCAGATATGCTTTTCCGTCATCGCGTGTGTATCGCATAAAACTTCAAAGTTAAAAAAGTAAAAAATTCCACGTAGTAATACATTAGATGCACCATTCTGCGCACATTACCAGTTGAAATATATACTTTACAACTCGCATGCTACCCTAAGCAAAACTGGGCAATCGGATTGTGCACGCGGGTAGTACGGGCGTGAGAAATATTCGTTTCGCGCGGCATTTGTGGCGGGCAAAGTCATAAATTTTTACGGCACAGCAACGTCAGTGGCCAGAAGGAATCGCTGTTTCGGCGGAGGCCAAAATATACATATATTCCAGCACGCTTGCGTTTTGCATTCCATAAAACTCGCGTGTCGAAAATTTGCATGGTTCGATGCGATATCGCGCCGCGACCGCCGGATTTACACAGAGTGTATCTCCGAGTTTCACCCTCCCGCACTCGAAAGCGTTCATTATTAAAAATCGGTCGTTATACGCGAAAATTTCGCCAAAAATCGCGCATCCTAAAATAATCCACGATGAAAATTATTAGATAAGATCGTAGCAATTTCGGTTTGCCGTGCGTTAAAATTTCAATTATTCTTGTTATGCGCGAGCTTCGAATTAGCTTTACTACCGATATCGATACAATTAACCAATCTCAATTTCATCTTTTGTTATTTTCAAAAACCTAGAGCCATGTAAAAAAATAGAACAGACCGCGATGTAATAAATTACCAGCCATTCGAGAAAGATGCAGAATAATCTAAATTTGAATCAATAAAATATTCACAAGGTTTTTAAGTTTACAATAATTTAATTTTTTTTTTTTCAGTAATTTGAATTTAATTTTTGCATACTGATTTCATGAATTAAACGTTTTTAATTTTTTGATCATTATTTTGCACCCATTAATTTTTCTTTAAAAATCTGTTTTAAGATTATCTCGATTAATTCTCATAATTTCAATCCATATCTTATATATGCACACATGAAGAATGTCTACTTTTTAAAATTAATTCATTTCAGTTCGACTGCATTAAAGAAGTTTATTAAGAATATATTCCCCTTAAAATGTGTGATATCCATATAAAATTAGACAAAGAAGAAATATTTTAATATTTACTAGCAGTAAATATATTCGAACATAACTTCAAAATTATTAGCACAAAAAACTTTCTCATTCGCATCCTAGCTCAATCTTATACAAGTATTTATACGAAACTCTTCAAGAGTCGAGAGACATGCTCATTACTGAATATAGATTTATCGCTCTCTTGGTAGAGTCATTCGATATATCAAAAAACGGATTTACGAAGGTCGGTCGAAATGTGCGATTAAAAGATTCAGTTATCCGCTTCGGCTAACGAACGTGATATCGTCCTGTCTCCTCCACCTACCTAACTTCCTGTGAAAGCTGCATTATAAGATCGAATACGGATGAATCCCTATAGTAATCTAAAATCCGAGGAAAAATTAGATTCGTTAACCGGCCGGGAAGGAAAGTCGCGGCTGAGAAGAAGAGAGCCTTTAATTAAATCGTAGCGCCCCAGAGTCTCCTCTTTTTCCCCACCCAAAATCCCACGAACCGCAAATTTTCGCCGCGAAAGAGCCGCAGATTTTCCTCTTTCCTTCCTCTTTCCCCCATTCGCTCTTTTCCACCGTCATGGTATCGGCGCGTTCTTATAACGACTTCCAGTGATCTTGCTGTCTTATTTCACGTCCGTTATTAATTTGTTTTAATTACACGGCGCGCCAAAGTTCGCCACTAATCGTCAATTATCGTGAACAACACGCTATATTACGTTCGTTGCGTTAAGGGTTATTATTATCTCATTATAAATGCACTACACACACATTATGAACATATTACACATACATACATATTAATACGCATACAAACAAACATGTACACACATGATCTACATTTTTAGCTATTGATATTTTTTGTACCCATTACACATTAGCATTGTTATTTTTTTTCTGTTTAATATTTTATCAAGTAATTTATTTCGAAAGTGATCACGATGATAAGACGAGAAAACTGGAAGAGTATTTCAACGTACGCAACATCTCATCGGCAAACAAACGATTAAGCATGCCGAAAGGGATGAATCTTCCTCTTCCGGAAAAAGAGGGGACTAGCGTGTCACAACAGTTTCTAAAATGAATTCGTTTTCCCGAAGTAATCGCGGAGATTATCATTGAAACACGACGTTGGGGAGCCGCGTAAAATCATTTTAATGCGAACACAACAAAAAAAACTCACGCGTAGAACTTGAAACTGTCAATCACATATTAACGAGACGTTGTCGAGCAATTTCATAATTTTCCTTATTTTTACTGATAATGCCCGACTTTTTTATCTCCAATTCATTTGGCAGTTATTCGAAAAATAATTGTTTCTATAAATATAAAAAAATTGTACTGTAACTATATAAATTTACGAATGCATTTAGAAATCGATAAGTATTTAAAGATCTTCTTTAAACAAATATAATGTAAAAATTTATATTCGTTTTACTTATATTTATCTAGTATATTAACTGCTAAAAAGTAATTAAAAGATAAAACAGATATCAAATTTAATTGTTTAGAAAAGAAATCAGCTTTAAACTAGCTCAAATAAATGATTGATGGAAATAAGCTGTTTGTTCTAATAATAAAAAAAGCAATTCAATATACATATATTTTGTATGTAAAACTCTATAACTCTGTATCTTGCAATTAATCCATAAATACTTCGATTGTTAATGCTATATGTGCAGTTATGAATTGTAACGATATTTTTTTTGCGAATACTTTTGTTTTTTTCTGATTATTTACCGTGCACTGCACGTCGCTACGTGTGTTACGTGCGAAATAAAATAGTAATTAATACACCACAAGTGTTCCATCCGCTTCACGTAACGACGTAACTGGTGATGTGGCCGAGAGCTTTTAAAAGGACGCGGAATTAAATTTAAATTCTGCGTGAAATTGCATTTTAATTTTGAAATGCAATTTGAATTTTTAGTGGGGAGCAAAAATTTCAGACTTGAAATTAAATTCTAATTAAAATTGCAAACAATACGCTATGACGAAAAAAAACTTTATAAAAAATAAACAAGATCCTATATATATATATAAAAGTGTTTAATTATATACACACATTTTATCCATCAACGATTAATTAATTTATTTCGAGACAGTATGTTTTCTTAAAAAAATATAATTTAATTTAGTATTGTATCATAAAGTCAGAGAGCGTTGTGTGCGAGTATATGGTACACACATATATACGCACTGATATAAAAAAATCAGAAGAATCAACTTGAAAGAGAATATCGGTTCCAGTTTCTAACAATGAAAATTCCACGAATGCCATCCTAACCTTATCCGTTTCGCGTAATTATGTCCGTGTCTATGCCGCATAATCTGCTCTGCATAATCTGGCAATTAATTTCAGCTGATCGCCCGTTCCTGAGGGCATTAGATCACGACATATGGACAGTGCGATCAACGCGATGGCAGGATGCACATTCAACATATTACAGCCTTGAATTAGGATACAGGATATTAAGAGCAAATGTGCATCCTCGAGTGATAATAAATAACAAGAATGTAAATTATATTACTGAGATTACTTATAATTATTCTTTAACGATCAAATATGTTAATTAAGTAATAAGCCGATTTTGAAAAATCCTATTAAGAAAGACTAATTAATGATTAGCGCGTTCAAATCCATCTATGTATAATCTCTGCAAGATATTCAAAAGATTTAATAATTTTCTTTCTTACTGAATATAAATCAAAATAAATATTTTTAGCGATAGACGGAACTTGCAAATTTCAAGTTAAATAACTGTTTGGTAATTTACGGAGTTGTATATACCATATAATTTTTTATATTTTTTATCGTGTTATGAATCACATTAAATTTATATTAAACTATCTAATTTCGACTCCCTTTGTAAATGTGGCAGCAGTTCGTTTTCGATAATGCTAAAATTGGTATATATAAAATCGGAAAGCTTTTAATAGTGCACAAGAGATCTCCTTTCGGCAGGATCTAAAAAAAGACGTTCGTAATCTTGTTACGCGAATTGAGCGATTGAACTGCCGGTAGTCGAGAGTTAAAGCCTGAAGCGCACTAAATCAGTAATAAACCTAACTTAAGCTTCGAGCGTCCCGCGGTAGCGTCGACGTCGAGTCCTCGTAGCGGTCGACAAGCGGATACCAAGTGTTCGGCCATTAATCGCACGATTTTACGAGAACGAAGGCAATAGGGGAAGAAAGAGAGATGCGACGTACAAAAGGCGAATTAATTCGGAAAAATTTATCGCTCCGCATCGAGGGTACGCGCTACGTTACTGATAGTGATGGCGACAATACCTGCACGCGAAATATTGGATGTCCTGTTGCACATGCGTCCGTTTTTCGCGAGCAAGTTTATCGGACAGTCTTATACGTGAGATATCGATTTCTCTTGACCAGGTTATCGATGTGTCACAAGTATGAAAGAATTGATAAAGTATAATGTATTGAAAGAAATAATAAATAACAAAAAATCCATACACGTATAGAGTTCGGGCGCATCACACATATATCTTGCGCTCTCCTCTACTTATATCCTTTTTTCCTTGTTTCTTATCTCTCTTTCGATGACCATACTCGTTTCAATGAAACTTAAAGACTATACGAACTATAGGAATTTAATATCTCTTATTTTTTATTGTAAATCACGCGCCCTATATTTATGTGATACAATATACATCGAATATATATCGAAAATTAATATGACTTCTTTCAAATCTTCCTTTACAATGATTTTCATAGAGTTCACATTCGTTGCATATCAACAACGTTAATGAAAATAAATATGAGGGAAAAAAGCTTGAATTACATTTCATCAATTCTGGCTTTCGCGCACAAACTCATTGACTCATTGCAATAACGTGTGTTGAATAATATAAAAAATCTAGTTTAAAATTGTAGTGATATTTGGTTTGTCACACAGGAATGTTGATAACCAATGCAATGCAATATCGATATCTTGCGGACGAACATCTGCGTTATTCGGTTGCAACGAGAAATAGATATTGGTTTCGGAACTATTGGTAGACAGAGAGAGTGAGTGAGAGAGAGAGAGAGACAGAGAGAGGAGAAGGAGATGGAGAGAGAGAGAAAAAATGAGCTGTCGCGCAGGGATTTGACATAACAAGACTTACGTAGTGGCCGACGTAGAGCGAACGAAGGTGATTTATGATAATTACGCGCGCACAAGTGCCGCCGCTGTTTGAAGAGTGTCCACAACCATTCGCAATCAACGACCATAAGAGCGAACTCGGTCTCGCAGCTTAATGATTCGAGGAATCACGCCAAGCGCATCGACATTCGCCATTTCGCCGCATATGCACGTGTTATTCTATCAACGAATATGACCGGAATATTGCTAGAGGAAACAATTTCTTTCCATTCTCAATTACGTTAAGACACATGATCAATAGCTATTTTATACAACAAAATTTATCAGATTATAACAAAAGTGAAATAATATAATTTAATTTCTTCCCCCAATAAAATATATACAAGTTTTTTATACACATGTGATAATGTATTTTATAAAATTAATACACTTATTCCGTTTATACACAGAAGATTAATTAATTAATTTTTTAGGAGAATAATAAACTGAATCATTATTTGCAAAATTAACATTTAATAGCATTATCTATATTATTAAAAATTTTATTTAATATGTTTTATTTTAAATATTGAAGTATCTTTTAGATTTGACATGATTTCGCGCTCTTTCCAAAATAATAAAGATTTAATTGAGAAAAATAATAAAATTATTAAAAATTAAATCATACTTCTTATAAAACTAGTGAATATGTAACTGCATACATATCAGTTAAGTGATGTATCAAATAAAATAAAGGTAATTAACGGCTAGAGAAAGCATTATTGCCTTAATGTTCTTCATGTGTCAAATATCACGAGCATGAGTTGAATCGACGATTGTTTCCCCACGCAACTAATGTCGAGTCGTTAACAATTCCCAGAAGTTCGTCACGAATTCTCCGGTTGATCCCTTCGACCGCTGCAAAACGAGCAGCGAAATCGACTGATTTACGTCCGACATTCGCCTCGTTGTCGAGCTATAGTCTCACGAGACAAACAGTTGTCATTAATTGGCAATTTTACAGTCACAGTCAGTATGCAAACTGTACGCTACGTGCAACAATCACACTTCTATGATAGCTTACATATAGAGAGATTAAAAAAAAAAAAATCATTTTGCGAAACACGTGATAGACCATCCGCAGGAAAATGTGAGTACATATAAAATATTATACATGTTTTCCGATTGGTTACTTTTTAAAGTTTCATTGCCATAGAACAAAGCAATATTCGATAAATTAAAGCAAAAGTAGTGTTGTGAAATGAAAAGAGAAATCTGAGAGTTGAGGAAACTAGTGGAGATTGTTGCTCTCTTAATAAACGTAGAGGCCACGTCCTCGGCCTCGCGCGAGCAGAAAGACCAGTTTTTGTGACAATCGCTCACGGGGGCCTTTATTGCAAGAAGCAGAGGCCATACGCCCATCAACGACAGATTACGTACAGACTGTTCTAAATAAACCTGAGAGTTGTCGACGTGGATTTTGTCTATGTTGGACAAAGAGGAAAAAGGATTATATTTTCACTGTAAGAGTCAGGGTATATCAATATACTTTTGGAAGAATTTCCAAGCGTTATGTATATCATAATAAATCGACGCATTTGTTTCGATTTTGTTTCTGGCGTATATTTCTTCAGAAATATAAAACGACGACCATTTCCCCTTGTAATGTTACAAGTTTTCCTATTTCTTTTTGCAATAAATTCTTTTCGCAAAAATAAAACGCGAGATACATTTATCTTCGCAAAATATTTTGTCTTCCTCTTAAGATGTATATATTATTTTAAAAATCATATTTATATAAAATCAAAAAATTCTATATCTATATTTTTAATTTCTCTTTTTATTATATCAATCTACGAAGAAACGCGGATTTTTTTCAAATTTTTATTTCTGATGTATATTTTTTTATATAACGTCTTTGTTTAAAATATTAGAAAACAATTAGAATTTATCACACAAAAAAAGCAACTGTGTAATGCAATGCCTATAAATATCAAATAGTTTCTACGAGTATCGGCCGATAAAGACTTATCAAATTATCAGTGTGCTTCGCGTGAGTCCGAATGAGTTTCCGCGTGTTATGACTTAACGATTCTATCTCAGCGGCCGTAAATTCAATTTACGACGGGCGTTCAAAAGGTTTCGAAATCTACATCGACAATTATTATCGCTGAAGACTGCGAACAAACAATAAGATTCCCCAGCCGCGCCCAAATCCCGATTTCCTAAAGATTTGAAGATTTCATCGCTCGCTTTACGTATCATTCTTTTCCAAGCTTTCTTCATAAATCTTGACAGGCAATTCACAATGTAGAAGCAAGAGAAAACAAATCCCTATATTTACGTATTCGTACAAAAATATGTTCCAGATTACATTTCATTTTTCAATTTATAATCCTATTTGAAAGTTACATATAATTCGCGTGTTCTCAGATGACAGATCTACTTAGTAGGGGATTGTCAAAGATCTAACAAGTATTAACCGTAACGAGGAAAGCCTGCAAAATGATCTATGATGGTCCATGATGCTCTGCAAAGATTTACTGCCTCGAAGTACACACGTATATACCTACGATGGCTTATCTCGACGCTGAAGCGGCGTCATAGAGAGGCTCGCCACCGTCCAGAGATCATACGTGACGATACCTCGGAAAGTACACGGCGATACCAGTTACACAATGAGGCCCAAACACCAATTACCGTCGAGGAAGAGCTCTGCATACCGCGAGGGATCCATGGGGGCCCCTTTCGTCTCGCTTGTAACCCTGCTCGATGTTGCTCATGGGCGTCGTAAGAATTTTCAACAATCAACTTGTAACGGATTGCAATTGCATTTGCATTTGCAATTGCGCGTTTGCACTCTCTTAGCTCGTCAAAAATAAGAAAAAAATAATCGCTTTAAAGCACTCTATTTAATAAAATTTTTTTCAAATAACGTGATATATTTCGTTTTTCATGAGCTAGAATAAATTTTTATGAAACATTTCAACGGACTATAGAAATTTTGATATGTGAGATACGGACACTGTAATAGATTTTTCGAGATAAATAAATGTAATAAAAGGATTTCTTCGATATCTCTTGCGCAAAAAATTTGGGCGACGCCAATGCATAGTTTCCTCGTGTTGATTCTTTTTCGCAGCACGGGTGGTGAATAACCCGATGAAAGCAAAGAGCGCGTAGGCGCTCACAACTTTCGATATCTCGAATCTCAAACAGAAGCTGGATGCTACAAGCAAAATTCGTGTTGCAAAACGAAACTCCCTTGTTTCTCGTAATGAGCATATCCTTTTTATTTTTAATGCTTATTTAGGCTATACGATCCTTCGTGCATAAAAATTTAGATTCTCAATCCACAAAACTCATCGGTCTTTAAATAAAAAACTAAGAGTAGAAGAAATCTAATAGTAATTGTAAATCTAAAAAATTCATGGATCATTTTGTGTCTTGAAGATTTTTAACTTAATATTCGATTCGCATATTTAATCTTTCGGATGTTTAAGATCCTAGACTATTCTAAGATTCTCGGTATTAATGTAAGGAATTTAAATATTAAGAGATAAATCATACAAGATTTATATTTTTTAACAAAATAAATATTTTTAAAATATATTTATTTTTTCCGAGACCATTAAATTTTCTTATTTAAGCTGCTTCTTTTAACTCATATGGTATGCTGGCTGGGAAATCAAAATTGAGAATTATCTTCATTCTTTTTTCATAACGTACAATTTTATTATCACTATGAGCAATGTAAACGTATACATCATCGTGCCGAATAAACATTATTTTAACATTCGTTGTCAAAAATAATTTTATGCGAGATAAGTAACGAAATGTTATTTGAATATTGCGTAACTCAAAACTCGCGTTTCGGAACGTTATTAAATTTCATTTTAATTTAACAAAATACAGAAACACGTGCTGCCCTTAACCCGATGACAAAATATTGCTGGCGATATATCGTACAGATATGAAAAAAACATGATTACCATCAAAGATATCGAGTTCATTTGGAATATAACGAATCAAATATAACGCAAATGAATAAAAAAGGGATTAATCGAGCTGCGTAAAAGCAAAAAATTACAAACGAGTCGGAATTAAAGCTATCCGGACGTGTTTTCGCGCGCGTATCGAACCACGAGTGTCGAGAGATCATCCCAGCGACAAGTGCAAACAGCACAAATTCAAACGCACAAAACCGAGGGCGAGCTACGGCGAACAATAGCGTCGGCCTTGGTCCGATAATTAAATTGACGCGGGCTTTTGCACACGCGGCAAGTGACAAAATCGCTCGTTAATTCGCGCATGTCGGCGCAACCGTCCGAATCACTTGTGGTTCTAAGCGCGATCAAAAGTATACCAATTACATTACAATTTCATTACTCGGCGCTGTAATCCAATACCAATTTTCTTCAATTAATTTTCTTCAATTAACATTCCGACAATTGCTACATTTCGTCAAATTATTCGCGAGGCACTAAAGCGTAAAGTGTCACAGCTGTCAACGCGTAATGACATTTTACGAGCTTTATACGATCACCTCGGGGATTTAGATTTAGATTCGTTGATCAGAAGAATGATTTAGGAGAGAAAAAAATGTAGGAGCGTGTCAAAAACATCGAGTTCCCTCCCTGCACGTACGCGGAGAATTGTGAGATGAGACTAGAACGCGAATCGACGCGAATTACGTCGCGTGAAGTAAAATCCGGCCGACAGCGCGGTTGCTTCGTTCACGCGTTAATAGAATCGTAATCTTTCGCTCCCGCGGCGAGAGTGACGGACTCGCGTTAATTCACCGCTGCGCTACACGTTACGTGCACACCCGGAAGACTCGAATTAATCTCAATTTCAAGCATCGCCCGAGGGAGATGGGTGGTAGAGCGCGCAGACACGAGGCAGGAACAGCGAACGAGAGAGAGTCGCGTCATTCCGCAGCAAAATCGCGATATATATTCGCCGACTCGTTACATTTCCCGCGCAAACATTACGATCGTATATGCCAGTCTGGGAATCGCTCGATGTGCGATCCCGCGCCAAGATACGCGCCGAACCGATTTAACGCCCAGGATAATGGAAACATTGCGCACGTGCGCGACGAACGCGCGCGGCTGCAGTGACGTGTTACATTTGCGGCGGGATGATTAAGGTCAGGAATGAAGCTAGAAAATTGCAAATCGACGATAATAATGGCCGCGTCATGGTGACAACGTAGGTAATGATATATCACGTTGACGGCTAGGTCGCGATTTCTTCTAGCTAGATAAAGGTCCGGTAAAATTAACTTTCCAGATAGAGACCGAGATTAGCCCCACTTAGATTCTAATCTAATCGTTATATAGTAACTTATAATGCAAAAGTCGTCATCATCTCTTTTTAACTTGCAGTACTTATGCCTCCAATGAAATGCAATGTTATGCACGTATATATTTGATAAATAATCACCTCAGATCCCAACCGTCGCGACTGAAGCTGCACGCGATCGACAGAAAATAAACTCGGATCGTGAATCAAAGTAATTTAATATTCAATATAAATATAATACAACATTCATCATGAATCGCCATGGTAATTTACGATAATTGAATGCGTGTGAATATGCAGGATACATGAGAGATATATATAAAAAGAGAGATATGTATAAAAAAGCCGTATAAAAATGTATAAGTGAATAAAAATTAATGTTTCGAGCGATTAAAATTTCAGGATATAAATATAGGGAAATAATACTTGCTTTGTTCAATTTCGTTCGAGTGTGAAACTTATTTTAGCTAAATTTTCAATGAAAAACTATTATTATAGTTATTAAAATATGTTAAATATGTTATTATATAACATATTTAACATATTTTAATAACTATAATAAAATCGCAATTAATAACATATTTTTGCATTCAAGTAAAATTTATAGAAAGAAGAGACGATGTCTTTTTCGTATATTCGAATGCGGCGTAAGATAAATCGAATATATAAAATCGGGTCTGCCCGCAAACTAAAACCGCGAAACGATTGCGTGTAGTTTCAAACACGCACAAAAGTATATCAATACTCTGAATTTCGATACGCATAAACCGCGTTGCTGATCAAATAACCGATGGACGTCGTATTTGTGGCATTTTAATTGCTAATTTAATTAAATGCGACATAGCCCAGCGTCAGCGTGAAGGGCAATTAAGACGCTATCGGCAAAGTGTTATTAATTAATGTATCGTAACCACACCCCAATACATGCACCGATCGCATAAAATCAATTTACTACTTTCTTCGAGGACTGTATGCAAATATGATCGCAAATACATCAAAAAATGAAGTATAAATTTTTATATATAATATATATGTATATGTCCTAAAAATATGAGAAAAAGCTAGAACTCCTATTTTCTGATTAAACACATCAGCGTTCAATTCCAAAAAGAGCCTGTCGATTTTTCCGATGCCGATGACTCTCTCTCTCTCTCACTCTCTCGCAAGAAGAGGTAACTCGAAAAGCTAGAAGCTCAACAAGATAATTCGCTCATCTACGACGATCGCGTACGAAGAGGAAGAAAAAGAAGCGGCGGATAGGAAGTGCTCAAGGTTAATCGCATCGTGGCGACGGAAGGCCATCGCCGTGGTGGAAAAGTCGAGGAGGGATGAACGCTAAGGAAGGCCCAAGCCATTTATTCGATTCACGGTAGAACGAATACGAACTCGTGTCTAGAGTCTAGACGCACAAACGGTCCCTGTCTCTCTGATGCCGCCAACCACCCTTATAGCTCTCCTGTCTCACTTTCTCCCCCTCTTTCTCTCTTTCTCTCCCTGTTCTGCTTCCTTTTACACGGGATCGTCTCGTCGCGAATGCGCTATGCGAGCCGCCGTTTGCCGCTGGACTGAACATCCAGGATACGTCCGGATGTAGAAGCGTGTTCCGGATCACCGGGCCCGCGTGCTTCCGCCTCGTCAAGGCTCAATCGTTGGGTCTGGTCGGGAATTATTGTCCGACCTTCTCGAGGGTCGCTATCGTCATGTTCGACCTGAGATCGCATACGCCTGGGATCATCTAGCTACGAGGAAGCTCCCTTTTGCCTTTCATATGCCCATTTGCCGCGCGAATAAGGCTTCCACGAGTTCGCGTGGACTCGAGATTCTTCTTCCTCCAAGACAATTTCTTTCTCTCTTGAAAGATAATTAATACGGCGGGAGAAGTTTTCTCAAAAAATTGAGAGAAATATAATAACGCGAACGAAAAATAGATCATTAAATTCACATTCCATATATATATATATATATATATATATATATATTTTTAAAATATAAATATATTTTATTATAAAATCTTTCGCATCATATAAAATTTAATTTTAATATATAAAACCGCGCATGACGTCTATAAAACGCTCGAATTATTCCCCACAAAATTACTTCTATTAATATTTCATCGGAAAGAGAAGCCGTTTCCTTCCATTGATTAATAATCCCTGGAGTAATTCCTTTTACAAACGCGCTGCATTTCCTTTGTCTTCGCATAGAAGGATGGATGGGAAGCGCCGTGTTTGCGCAACCGACTCGCTGCGCCGCGCGCGCAAAAGCCAACCGCGACGTAAACGTCACGACGCCTAATTTACAGCTATTTTTGCTCGGCCGTCAGCAACCAAGCGGACCGAACAACCGGCCCGATGCGCCGCGCCGGAGAGGAAGAGCCGATGCGGTGGTACCCCACTTTCAAGAGGCTCGTAAATAAGACGAACCGCGATTCGTAACCGCCGCGCGCGGTTTCCGCACGCCGATATACGGCCGAGATAGGCCGAGAGGTCTGCCTCCTCGCTCGAGGGAATCTTTCCCACAGAAGGATCTGCGTCTAACGAATTATAATAAAGACGAATTTGCACGGCTGACTATTAATCTTGAATTATTTTATATAAAATTTCTGCATAATGCAATTAAAGAAATTTAAACGTTAATAAATTTCCGATAATAAAATTAATTAGCTACGGAAGGAATTTTCTCTTAGAATTTCGTGATAATCGTGGGACAATATCGTGTTGGAAGAATTTTATAAGAGTTTCTCTAATTAATATTTATCACAATAAAAAATATATATTAATACGTACATAATCGAACATATAATATATCTTATAGTGGTAAATATTAATAACTCTAATTCTCTCTGTACATAATTTTTAATACTAATACATTTCATATTTAAATATTAAATAAACATTTTCATTCTGTAACAATTTTACATAACACTGTTAATCTTATCTTGAAATATTATGACAAATTGTTCTATTCGTCTTTAAAGGAGGAAAGGAAATGCCTCACGGTTTATCTTAATCTACAAAGGAAGAAATAATTGAAGACAAGAATGTTGATATCTTCGTTTCGAATCGGTTCGAGCCATAAATCGCGTAAAATAAATCTGTTAACCGACTCTGCGTAAGACATGTAAGAGATACATAAGGAATTTGCATAAGAGTTAAGACGGATGAGAGTACATCGCGCTGCCATCGTGTTCTCATCGCCCCGTCCCTAGAGTAGTTCCCTAGTAGGTCTGATAACACTCTCCGCCGCTAAAGGATCCGCCGTTAATGGCACCGGGGGCCCGAGGCACGAGGCCGACGTCCATCGAGCGGACTTCTCTAACAGAGATGAAACAGATGGGCGAGGATTCGAGGCACGAAGAGAGGAAACACACAGAGGCAACGCTGTAGAATGGACGGAAGAGGATAGGTAGGGAGGAGGATAACCATCGTTGACTGGAAAAAGCTGGCGCAGCTCTACTTTGACGAAAGGCATTTTGTTGTCGGAGTCACTCCTCCCGCCTGACGGACAGAAAAGCGAGCGAGCACGATGCAATTACCGGGCACGACGCGAGTCGTCACTCGCGCCGGATAGTCACGGCGAGGCTTCGCGGCTCGGGAAAGGATCAGCAGAAAGCTCCGATCAGCGCTCGTTGACATGGCTCTCTCAAAGACTTAGACACGATGCGGCAAAACGCGCGACAAAAAAGTTCTTTTGCACCGTTTTATTATCCTACCTCTCTCCGCCTGCATCGGAATCAATCTAATCCTCACTTCGATCGATCTCTCTTTTCCAATCAACTCACACAGAAAGCTAAGCTGAATAAAGTCTGAACCTCTGCTGATAATGAATTCTAAATAATTAATCAACGATCACGTGGATTTGATCAATTATTTATCGAGAAACAAGTGATACGTAATAATTATTATTCTTTCGAATGCTATTGTTATATTGTCTATGTAATCAAGCGGTTTTCATATATATAGAAGCGTATGTGATAATAAACAATTTTAATGACACATAATATTTGGAAAATATAAATTTTTTAACCGTCAGTCGCACATTTGCATGTTAACTGCTGCGATAAACAGATGTGATTTCTGGTGGGTTCATCAAATATAGATATAATTATAACATTCAGCACTCGAGAAAATGTGCTCCCTGAGTGATGCATCCTGCAATTTAACTTCCATGCAGCTAAAATAGCAGGGCGCTCGCACACCGTATATATACCGTATCTACCTCGATTCCTTGCCTCTCCGTCCCGTTTGCGAGCCGTTTCGACCGCTGGCTCGAGTTTAATCTCTTCGTGCAATTACTGGAATAACGCGGTGGGAATAATAGATTCGACTTGGATTTCGCGGAGTGCGCGAGGCTCGCGTCGAGAAACCGGATAGCTTGGCTTTTAACGTAATATTGTGTTTCAGAAGTCTGGCACGCCGAAGATATTGTACCGAGGGTATAGCGCGAATAATTATAACGACTGGTTACACGCGTACAGACGGGCGGGGCGCAAGTGATAAAATATACGACAGACTTTACGTCTTGTGACTGCGAGGCGATTGGTGTAACACCGACACCGTTGAAAGTTGAGCCAGGTTAGATTTACAGTCTCACAGATCTCACTAATACGATCATTTCGTATAGGGATATATACGTTCGTACGAAGAGAGCCGGTAATAAAATATTACAAATGTTCCGACTGACACACTAATGGTTAGCAAAGCCGACGTCGTTGAAAATTATATTCAGCATAATAATCATGGACAAACGGTGCGAGTACGAAAGACGGTAACCAACTCTCTTCGTTACGCGGAACCGCGATGTATATGTTTATATATTGCACACTTCAATAACCGATATTCAACACTGACGTTGTTCAAACTTATGGTCGATTCTAAAAACCGAGAATGACATATCAAAGAGCTAAAGTTTATATTTATATTTATTAGATTAAAACCGAGGTAAAATCAAATACAAGAATAAATATTAGAATGGTAAACATTTTAAATACAATACACGTACATATACATATCGTTTCTAAATATTTGTAGAATCTTGCTTCTCTCTTGCGACAGCATAATGATTTAACTTATAGGCAATGTTTCAATTTTTGGAAAGAAGAATTGGAATTTCACGTCTGTAAAAAATTCTTCCAAATAATACACGTCTATCCAACAATCTCATTAATTGACGACAAGTATTATAAAAAAAGCAAATATTATAAATAAATTAATATAAAAAAATATGATTGGACAAATGGCTGCGTCGTTTACTGTGGAAGCATTATATTCATCTATCGCGTCATTTGTCCGTCATGAATATTTTTAATGTCGAAAAATACAATGATTCTAATCTGATATCTTATTAAATTGACTTAGCTTAGAAGTCTTATGAATCCATAGATACATGCATGTATGTGTACGTATATATACATATATGTATATACAAAATACATATATGTATTAATAAAAAACCGTCTTTCTCATCCCTTTAATCCCTATATCCTTTACAGAGTTCACCATGCTTCGACCTCCGCAAACCGATGGGGCGCATACATCGTGCGCTCCTCTTCGAGATTTATCGACTGTCATCGTCGCGTAAGCATAATCAATCATTTACATTGTAATCGGACGGCACCGCGATCGGACACCGAGGCGCCCGGCCGATTCTCGGCGTCGGCGTATAACTCACGAACCGCCAAGTCGTTTCAATCTACAACGCCACGGCGACAATGGAAATGTGTCGTACTCCAAAGTGCTGCCATTTATCCTATCCGGCGAACGGTATTCGCACGGCGGAATCCGTCGGCGCGAGACACACGAGATTATACGGAGGCGGATTGGCGTTCTATGCGTTGCATCATACGCTTCAACAAATGGGGAGACATGTTCGACGAACGCGGCCATCGGGAACGTCTGTGATCCTAATAATATGTGTATATACACATATATATATATATATATATATATATGTGTGTGTGTATATTTCGCACGACTTCGCCGAGAAAGGAGAAACGGGAAGTACGGATGTCAAAATGGATGAAAATAAGATACAGCGAAACGAAAAGGAAATAATCGTGCGCGAGAAGAAAATCAAAGAGCTCAGGAAAAACGCAGCAGATGTTTTTAAACAGGTAGAAGTACAAATACAGGGTCTCCCAGACCTACCGTATAACACGTTAATGGGAGATTCCTGAGGCGATTTGGAGACGATTTTTCCTCAACGAAAATGTCCAGGCACCAATAATTTTTTAGTTAAAAATGATTGAAAATAAAAGCCTTTTTGTAAATTAAACCTTGTAAAAAATGAATTATTAACAAAACTACATTTTTTAGTTAATTTCAGGTAAAGTTTACTTTAATAGAATTTTAATTTAAGGCTTAGTTACAAAGATACATGATTTCAAAAATTGGGAACATTAAAAAATGATGACCTTTCTCGACATTTTCGTTGAAGAAAAATCGTCTCCAAATCGCCTCAGGAATCTCTCATTAACGTGTTATACGGTAGGTCTTAGACACCCTGTATATAATAAACTAAATTTGTTCTTTAAATAAATCTATAGAAATATGTACCAGTTTTAGAAATTAATTAGAAAATAATTATAAAATATCTAATCATTAAGTATTCCCTTTTTAAATACATCACATATATGTATTAATATATATTAATTTGTAGTATAAAGAGAATAAGATTTTAGAAGAAGAGAAAACATGTGATTGAAGTTTGAAGCGTTCTTGGAGCGAAAATTAAAAATTTGATAATAACAACCAGGATTAATACATATATGTATGTAAATATCTTGTTAAATGGAACTCTTCCGGGCCTTGTTTATTAACAAATAAATTTTTTCTATCGTAAATAATCTAAAAGTATGCAATCATACTCATATTTCTTGGCATCAATCACAGGAACGACTGTGATAAATTGTTAAACGAGTATTTAGGCGTCTGTGCAGAAATATCATGATAAAAAGAATTTTCCGGATCTTGTTTCTGGATGAATAATGTTTTTTTTTATCGTAAGAGACATACCGCTATGGTTGTAATTTTTGAAACTAGACCTCAAAACGGCCACAATAAATTTTTGGTGAATTTATATCCGCATATATGTAAAATATATGTAAAATCTTGTTAAACGGAACTCTTTCGGAGATTATTTTTAGACAAATTATTTTTTTTTCTATGGTAAGGAGTTTCAAGGAATGCCAACATGCTAATAATTTATGGTACCAAACATAGAAACGACCGTGCTTAATTTTTATGTACTCGTATGTACGATAATTTCGATGTTTCTTCATTGTTTTATCATATTTGTACATTAGTAATGCTTTTTTGTGTGAATTTAATGTTTTTGATATAATTAGAAGTATTTTTTATAATCCTAGTTGTTATTAACAAATTATTTATTTTCGCTCCAAGAACGCCCCAAACTTTATTCACATGGGAAAACTGTATATTTTAGAATTAAGCAATCTCTGCCGGTTTATTCACAAAGAAATGTTCAGTATTTTTGTGTAAAGCTACAAAAACACGCAGGCAACTCAACTCTGTCGAGACGATCACGATGATCTCAATATGATAACCCGCCAGCATAAGCTCTTGACAAGCGGGTCCCAGAAACTATTGTTGACCATTGCATTCTTGTACATGACGACATCTCTACTCATTTCGGCACTGAAATGTTATCTATAAGGCCGAATATGCTCGCATAGTCACGCGATATCATAATGCGCTTATCGCTATACACTCGATAACGGTATTTATTTTTGTCTCTTTTTCGATTTCTCGTCGTATTTTTTTTTTTATTTAAGCTTGGAGAGAAAATCATAAATATACTATTATTCCATATAATCGCAGGAATTGTTATTTCTCTTCAGCTTCGAATAAACTTTTGTTTTCAACGAAGCATCGATATTAAATTAATGAAACACACAAATGTAAGTTTAATTACAATTTTTCATGACAAGTTCACAATATGACGTTCCATCAATACTCTGACATTTGAAAAAAAATAAAAAGATTAAAAAGATAATTCTCTCATTATTAGCACAAAGTCACCGACGTACGCATTGACTGTATAATCGATATACAATTAATATATTTCAATGTAAAAACACCAAGGACAATAGAGCGAAAAATATCCGAGAAAAAAGAATATTGTAAAACATTTGTCCCCCTTAAGAAAAAAAGCGTGTAGATTTATATCCGTATACATTTGGCGTTCATTTAGAATAGCAGAATCTATCACACACGTGAAAAAGAATACAAGAGATATAGTCGACTTCCGCGTCTTTGATTCAGTGGGAAAACTCCACTCGCTCTTCTCTCGTCCAGGGTTCATCACACTCTCTCGGTTACCCACGGCCAGTTTTCTCGCGTGTACTCGAACACCGTGTATTATCTGCGTCCTCGGTTGTATATACGTACAGACGAGAGCGAGAGAGAGAGAAAACGCCTAGACGGGACGAGCAAGGTCTCACGGCCGATGGATTAGGTACACGGTTTGCTCGCGCTCAGCTTCGGCTCGGCAAACATCCTTAGCATTCTTTGAACGCGAGAATCGTCTGTATATACTGCGGTCGAGACCGGGGCATCGATAGAGGTACAAACCGTACTGCAATTCTCCGCGGATCAATGCTGAAATCGCGTCGCGACAGCGAAAAATAGTTCAAACCGAATCGCGCTACGTTTTTCGACAATTTTTAGTTACTTTTTGTTACATTTTTTCTGTTGCCCATACTTCGCTCCAACGTTGCCTTGCAAAATTTTTTTACCTATTGTACTTTGATTGCTATTTATTGAACGTACAACAAATTTTACACGCTTGAATTCTTTTAAAAAAAATCGCTATACAGCGCTGTAAATGATAGAGATATATGGAATCAAAAAGGTAGCGGAAAAATTGAGAAAGATTTAAAATATATACTGCAAAAAAAGCTTTGATATCTCATTCGTTGAAGATTAAAGGCTCCATTTTTGCAAAACTGTCGCAAGTATGGAAATTGCGAATATAGAAAAAAGAAAATATGTATACAACAAATTTAAGATTAAACGGAAAAAAATTCATAACGACATAATTGTAAAGATTTCATAATTTTACGCTACACACACTATTTCTCATTTTCATCTCACGATTATTGTATATTAAGATGCAGGTAAATTAAAGTTCTTGGACAAATTTCCGTACTAATAGAAAGTCAAGGAGCATATTTTAATAAAAATTAATGCACGAGTCAAGACCACTTATTTACGAAACTTCCTCAGAACTTGACTATTTTATATCGCACACAGATAAGCATCGATCTCTTCTAGCATTTATTTATTTGAAGAAGAACGTGCAAAGCGCGTCATATATTTAAATCCTCGACTATAGAACACGCCTTCTTAGAAATTATATATATATATATATATATGATCTGCCGCTATATATATAGCGACAGATGTAAAATAAACATTTATTCCAGAAACATTTCAAGCCAACTGGCAGCTGGACCTAAATGCGGAAAAGTGGATTCTAACGCGCGAGATGCACGGCGGGAGCATTTCATGTGGAAATCCCCGAAAATACTAGCTCCAACCGTGAATCCCTCGCGTAAACGCATAGAGAAACGGTTATCCCGCGTGTTCCGCGCGGAAACATTTTACAGCGCGTGGACGTGCGCCGGTTAAATAAATCGGCGTCGGGGTGCTGCGTGCCCCGAGGTCAGGACCGGTCTCGTCGACGAGATAGGAAATCGATAGGGGGTTAACGGCTATACTTTCGTCACTTCCGAGCACGAAACCTCTCGCCTTTTCGTCCGTAGTTAATAAACTGGCGAACGACGAGGAAACGCGCGAGCGCCGCAGTCAAAGGATGCTTTTGATCCGCTTATTGGTCGAGCAGAGTAGTGGAGAGACTAGTGGAGAAAGGCAATCTCGAAGGGCAAAAAAAGAGTCAAATTATTTGAACATCATTATTCATCTCTGCGAATAGTTTATTTAAAGCGTGTCATTGAGACACAACTCTGTAAAATACGTAAAATTGACCCGATGCATTTTAGAGATTAAAATTATTCTGCGGTTCGCGAAATATGTATTTATTAGACAGATATTGAAATTTTTAAATATAATTTTCAAATCAATATTTTATTTTATAATCGAGAGAGAGAGAGAGATTGTGCGCTGTGCGTATATGATATAAAAATTTATTTATAAAAAATAAAGAATGCATAATTTATGAATAAGATAAAAAGTTGTATAGTGCGTCAAAATATTAAGAAAATATGTAAATCAGTGAAATTAACATATATATAAATAATAATGAATATGCAAAGTCTGAATGCCGCGTTAAGTATTCGAAACTAGCTACACCAAAATAAGTGAATTAACAAATATTAAGTAATATATATATATAGTAATATCTTTTAATCTCTCATAAAAACATAATACATTCAAAATTTTCAAAAACATAATTCATGAGAAGAAAAAAAGAGAGAGAGAGAGAAAGAGAGATGACAGAGAGAAAGAGTTGAACGTGTTAACATTCAGTCAGAGCTCGAGTTCTGACGTGTTAAACTTTCATAACTTTTCAAAGAACGGTATCTTTCAGCACGCGGCATTCATTATGGAAACGTCTTGATGAAACTATGCCCTGGTAACAGTCCAACGGTCCTTGTATACCCGAAGTCTGCAGCCGTTATTGTATTATATATGTTCTGCGATATAAATTATATTCTCGATCTTTTAAATTCGATGTGTGAAATCGATTTTATCCTTTATAATAAGATAAATAAAGATATTAAAATGATAGCTCAAACTTATATTCTATTCAATTTATAAAAGCATAATTGTATCTATTATATATCGCGTTTAATATTTTAAATATTATCAATTCATCAAACTCATTACTCATTTTTAAGTATCATAATGTGAGATGAATTCTCAAAATAAAATATCTTTATAATTAAGACTCGTATTAAGTTCCTGCCAAAAATAAATCAAATAAACAAGACATATTTGATAAAAAATTAAAAATAAAAAAGGTATCTTATTTTATAATTTCTTTAATTTTTGAAAGATTTTTAATAAGAAGATATAAAAATCAACTCTTTCTCTCCCTAATATATTTATACCACCTAAAATTTGGTTTTATCAATATACATATTATATATTGTCATTTATTCTTGAAAGTATATTATTTATTAAGAAAATAGATATCTTAAGATAAATAATAACTAATTCACAGATAACTCTTCGTAATTAAAACTGACATCTCAAATAATCAATATTAATATAGGCGCGATGGAAACGGCTTATACGTGTTACAAGAGCTGTGATCCAGAAAGGGAAAGGAGAACCGCTAATAGGACGATCAAACAACAAAACCTGTCGTCGCAGCTGACTAGCCGAAACAAACTCACCGCAAATGCAAGACACGGATAATTGGGGCAATGACAACTGGATCGGCTATATAGAGGCGCCGTTCGCATCGATTTAATCGTCAGGCACCGCCCGCAGGGCGTGTCGGTAAGCACCGTCGGACATCGTTATTAAGCGCATATAAATTAGCATATAAATTGTCCCTCGCGTCCGAAGCTCCTCTACGGCGAATCTGTTATATACCGGATCTCTTCTGCAACGCGCGAATGACGCTATGATATGCCTGACTGCGATTATGCGGATAAACTGTTGTTGCTTTTCGTTGTACTCAAGATAGAGGTGATAAAATAAGAATATTAAATTTATCGCATTAATATAATGTAAATATATATATATATATGCATTTGATAAAAAAATTATCAAACAAATCTTTAATTCAAAATAAGTATGCGACAAAATTGCCTGTTAAATTTTAATTATATTTCCGTGAATATAATGTAACACGAAAACGATTATCAACTTTCTCATATCAGGCGGACAAATTGATAAATTTTCCAGACGGGTCTTTTGAAAATCGAGCCTTTCGTCTCCACTGAACGTCTCTCTATTCCTCGCGCGACTGCATGTGCATGTACACAAGTGCATACGGGATCCGTTCTCTCTCTCTCCTCTTCTCCCATCCCCCGAAATTCTGCATAATCCGGAGTTACCTACTACTACGCGTCGATAGCGGACCCCGAAATACGCGCCGAATGGCGAACGATAGGACGAACACGAGGACGACGACGACTCGCATCCACCCAATGGCCGCCATTACCGATGCAACGATTTATCCTCTCCCAGCCAGTTTCCCGACAAATTCGATGTGTCCTGGCTGGAAGATCATTGCCCTAAGACATTATTATTGTTCCTATCAGCGTTGTTCCCCTGCTATCCAGATGGCGGAAAAGCTAATCTTGAAGCGCGTGCTTTAATGTACCACAAAAATCGCATAGCTTAATTTAATATTTTGTAATTGGAAATTTATCAGAGTTTTTTGAATTTTTAAACGTTCTTTTCTATTTCTCTATATTTATTTTTTATATATTTTAATGATATAAGAAAAATATTGAAAACACAATAACATATAGCGAGCAAAGTACGAATTATTTCCTCTTACTTTGAGATTATAAATTATTCGAACCATTAGACCACATTATCGCAATTTTCAACACGACGATCAATCTTTCATAAACTTCTACTTCTAATGAAAATATAATATATAATTCATATATGCCTCAGCTATCACACAAGAATAGCTATCACAAAAGATATGCTCATAATGCTTTTCCATACACGTTTATACGCTTTTTCAGCTCCGGAAAAAGAAAATGGCTCTTTTGAGCCGTTTAAATTCCGATTTTTCCCCAAAAATTGAGAACGTATGGTCACCATACGTAAGGCGCACCGGACGATGGCAGCCCGAGGCCAGGCGAACCCAGGTCGTTCCCCTCAGTCGGGAACCGAAAATCCACACGCGGCTCGGCTCGGATTCCCGGTCACGAAGCTTGATAGCGGCCCGTAAAGCTCGAGGGGAGACCAGAGGTGCGGTATGGATACGACAGCGAATATCGCCGACGTCGACATGGGACGTACGCTGCAACGAGTTCTACCGTCCTCTCTCCTATATACCCTCCACTAACTCCATACGGATCAGCCATGAGGGGGTTCGAAAGTTTGACGGTGCGAGGTCGAAGAAAAAGAAGCAGATAAAATAGTGGAGGGACGAAAAGAGGAGAGAGAGAGAGAGAGCCGGAGGAAAAGAAGAGAAAAGGCAGAGTGAAAGAGAGAGAAAAGTTGGATGGGGTACGGAAGGATGTGATAGCAGAAGGGTAGGATGGGAAGGCGGCACGAAACTGTTGGAGTAACTCAAAAGTTACGTCGGAGCTCGCGATGGGCTCGCGGATAATTATTTATCGCCTTATCAAACTTTCATAATCCCGATGCGGGACGGGGAGGAAGCAGAGAAGGAGTGTAGCTGCTTTAAACGCCGACGGATCTCTATGCTCGCATCGGCCAAGTTTTTAACGAGTTTTTAAACGTCGTAAATGACGCTGCCGCAGTGGAAGGGACTAACGGCGCGAATAGTATATGTTCTCTTTCTCTCTCTCGCTGCTAATCTCTTCTATGCAACATGGGGTGAATTTTTATCGCTTTAGCGCTTTATGTCATTCTGTGAGCCGCGAGTCCTCGCTTACCGATAAGAATTAACTGCGAAGATAAGAGGAGCAAATGTTCTCGGATAAATATTTCTATAGTCACAGCAGAAAACAAAAAAAAGGATAGAGGAAAAGAGAAATAACATGATTTAATTATGTCTCGAAATCTGTCTACCCTGCAATGACAGAAAAGAGCACAATTAGTAAAAATAATATGCTGTAAAATCTAATTTGATTTTTTGACAATATGAAAAAATAAATAAAAATATTTTTTACTGTTAATTAATTAAGATAAGCTTAATAAAATTCTACAAATAGTCTTTATGCACACAACACTAAAAGCAAAGATAAAAATTATGATTTTGAAGATACAATCTCAGAGATAAAAATGTGCTGTACATTATCTCAAAAACAAAATGTTTAACAGATCTTTTTGAAGGCATTCTATTTACGTTTGAGATATATTGTCTTGATTGTTATTGATTATCGCTATTATTGATTTTAATAGACTGTAAATTTTTTTAAAAATTATGTTTTACAACACAATTATGTGTGTCAAGTTATATCTAGCTTCTCTTATTGGAATTTGTCGAGTATAGCAGCGTATAGTTCCAAGAAACGAGTTGGTACCTGCCGGATCGATACCACCTCAAGCGAGAAGCGATCAGCATTACGATATCGGAACGGATTGGAACTCGCGTGGTTATCGAATATGGATTATCCGCTCAAAAATGGAAATTATTACAAGAACCGTGTACCGTGTAATTGCCATGCATCGATCGCAATACGGCCCTTCCTTCGCAATGTTCAGCTCTGTCGCGGAAAAAAAAGCAATGCGATTATACATATTTCCATATAAGAAATGTCACGTACAAAAATATTATCAAAAATATTATCACAATAAATATCACTACGATTGTAATATCGTAGCAAATTTTGTAATATCGTACTATTATCGAATTATATAATTAATATATATTAGCAATAATTAATGATAATAATTTTTCCAAATGTTCGAAATTAATTGCTTCTTTCAATCGTCAACTCAAAATCGTATTTTTTTCCGGAACTGTTGTCAGAGATATAATATCACGATTATATACATTTAACAAGGGATGAATATTAATCACAGAATATTAATCATACAGAGCGTATACTATCGATTATCATATGTAGCGCGCGGTCGTCAGTATGTTGAACAATAGCGAATAGCGGCGACGAAAAGAGCGATTTAATCTCGCTGCTCGTCCGGAAAGATAAAATTCGACGGATTACGCCGATTCATTTTCCAGCGGTGAATAAATAATCGAGGATGTTATTGTCGCTGAAAACAATTCCAACGCGCGCACCGCGATACGTTTGCACGCGCGGTCGATCAGCCACGCAAACGCTGATTTACGGAGAATTTGCTTTGCGAAGCTCTGATTCGTAAATGCCGTCGCGCGAATCCCATCGAACAAATGCAGCAAATTCGCGGAAACGTAAACGACAAAACGGCAGCTGAATTGAACAGGTATCGGATCGATAATGTCAATTACAATGCTACATAACGCTAGATACTACCTGGATTACGTAAGGGTGTTAAATCAACTGACAGACTAATGGGGGGAGGTATTTTCTGTACATATTGTAATAGCACATATTGCGATATATTCATTTAGATTCTATTACGCGCTACTTATTTGTAATTTCTGAATTTTATATCAATGGCAGAGCACGCTCATATATGCATGTGCATATATATACATGTATAAGCGCACTTTAAATTCATGATAAAATAACATTTTAAAAGGTCGTGCGATGAACTTTAAGCGCTAGGTAGGCGCGATATTTATCGTTATAATAACTCGATCTAATTATTTAAAATCACGATTTCCTACGAATGTGGTGGGAATACAGTCGTTATTCGAATGATAATTATAATCCAACATCTGCGGCGACTATAATTTAATGGACATTTCGCGACAAGTTACGATGCTTTCTGAATAAGATATGTACTTGAATATGCATATATGCTCGCTATTCTTTACTTTAACGTCGAAATCGTATTCGAATGGTTTCGTAACTCGAGCTATTAAGTTAATTTATCAATCTCGTTGTGACGCATCATTGTCGATGCTTGTACTTTGCTTTTAATCCGTTCTCAAATCGTTATTAAAATTTATGTATATAAAGACAATATATATGCTTCATTCGATGAAAATATCAGACTTGCTTTATAATTTCGGAAGATACTTATAATACTTAACAAAATATCTTTGAAATTGTAGATTAAAAATTGTTTTAATTAACAACAAAAAGAATGCATATCAAGAAAAAATAACAAATTATGAAAAATGTTTTTGGCAATTTTCTAATTTTTTACTTAATTCTCCGCTTTATGTTTTCTTTTATTGGAGAAAATATGCGCAGATATATAAAAATATAATTTCTTATATTTATAAAATAATTCAAAACGTGCAATTTCTGCGAGAGTAACATGGGTTTCTCCGTAAAAGAAATTAATTCGCTTTAGCTCGGAAATTTTCCCGGATTTTATCGAAATAGGATTATACAATTAATTTCTGATTGGCAAAATGCAAAGAATATAACACATATTATTTCAATAAAATACATTAATTTTCTCGAAATTAAATATCGATTTTACATCAACGAGCTCTCGAGAAAATTTCGAAAATTATTGATATAATATTGACACATTTCATATGCAGCAACCTATAATAATCTAACGCGTATGTTTCTCGCGACTAATAAAATCTGCATCCTCTGTTTATATGCAATATGATATAGCAAAATAATTCTAATCTATAGATTTCAATTTGAAGAAAAGAAGTGGGCAACGTATATAAAGATCTGAAAGTGAATTGCGTGGGAAAAGGTTTCATGAACGAAGGGCAATTCTCATATTTGCTCCGCTGCATTCTGACGAAGACTAATTCGCCGAAGGAAACACAGTGACTGGGCAAGATCGGGCGGATGATCATTGCGAAAACACCCGCGCATTCCTTTGATTCGCCGCTGTAACGAGTTATTTAGTAGTATTCCCCGTAGCAGCTCCGCGGTTCATCGCGCTATAATGGCTACCGAGTGCATCACGTTTCCCCCCGAGGTCAACGTGATGCATCCAAGCCGCGTTCTCGATGTGCCCCTCGCGTTTGTTTTCCAGTCAAGGAGCAACGCGCATACACGTGGGCTGCTTTGTTGATTACTGATAACTCTTTGTTTCGCGATATCATACTGATTTTATTTCTATATGAAATCTGTGTGCGTCTTTTGATTTAGATCTCTTTAATTTTATCTAAGGATTAAAATAATGAAACGTCGACTCTAAAAGCTGGAGTAATTAAATATGGTGTAATGTAATGTTGTAATAATCATCGTAATAATTAGAGAAAAATTTAGTTTGTAAGAGATGTTTAGTTTCATTATATATCAGTATGCATGTAAATAAAGAATCGTGCGCGTATATATCCATATGTCAAAAAATATTTGTCTAAATTTATTCGTTTCCCCCGTTTTAACCCATTAAATTCTGTTAGCGAATTTGATTGAAACAAACTCGTTTCCAAAAAAAATAATTTCACAAAATTAAGAAGCTTTAATGACTTAATAATCTCATGTGTATCGTTTCCGACCAATTAAACAATTATATATCATAATTTATAGTAGCGTCTATGCAATAAATTTTATATGTGAATCTTTGATAGAAGAGTTTAAAGTAAAATGTGGAAATGATGCGTCGAAAATTTGTCACGTGCAATAAGAATGTATACACGAACATCTCGAAATTCAAAGCGCATCAGAGGGTCAATTCAGACAGGCCGGCGACAAGGAAGACTGACGAAATGCATTTGGATGCATGCTGCCGTTCCATGTGATCAGATATGCACGCAATCGCCGTGCCGCTGCGCGCGCCCGTAGGCGTGCACGCGCGTGCACGTGGGCGCGTCGTGTGCACTGTCCGTGATGCGCTTCGCGCGTGACCATCATCGGTACACGAAAGCATATCTATCTATATACGATGGCCACGCATATTGCTATGAAGCAGAGAAAATTGCACGATTTCAATATGCGTTCGATTTTCGATATACTATATAACAAAAAAAATATATGTATATTTTTTCTTCTTGTATACGCGTCGTTTCTCCCAATTGTCGCGCGTTTCCATTGTCCCGAATAATTATGGAGATCATTTTCGTGTGGCTACACCGAAATCTGATATCTGATAAATTGTACCGGTTTTAATCTTTGGAATAAAATATGTAATGCGCATCACACGCAATGTATATTGAAATTCAAAAGCATTCAGATGGATATCAAATATTTAGACATAATGTGTATATCTGTTATTTATAATCATTATTAATCATTAATTTTCATTTCACTCAATTCGTTAATTTGAAATTTAATGATTTTTAAATCCTCTATCATAAATTGTATCACCAAGGAATGATATTTTTCTCATTACGACTACGGTGACCATTTTTTCAAAGAAAATAAAGGACAAATTTGAAAATTATTTCAATATGTTTCCAAATCAGTTTGCGACCAAAGTTACCTTTTCTATATTCGAAATTCAAACTCGTCTAAAGATTGGAAACCAAAAAAATAACTGTGGTTTATCACATATTCTTTTAATTTGAAATTCATTACAAATAACTAATGTCGTTCTTAGAGGAAATTACATTGACCAATTGTTTCCGTCAAAATTCGCACGTTAATATGACATTTAAAACGCCAAATAAAAAATACGGGGCAAAATTAAGTTTGAAAAAAAAATAAATCTAAAAGACAGCTAGTTGAAAAAAGGACTGTCTGAAATAAAGGGCGGATGGTCACCGTAATTATAACACAATTATTTTTTTACGATACAAGATATATTTTGATAACACAGTGTAACATGCGCTTATACGCGTGTACGCATTAATTGTATTTCGAGGTTTCTCGCTTCGAGCAAAAACCATGTATCCTGTAAACCAGAAACCCGACCTCTCATAAAACAGTTTCGTGATATGGCGATAGTTGAAACATGATTTCACACGAGATTTTAAGTTGCGACGCGAGCATCGTGTTTCTCCTGTCCGGAACGAGACATTGAAATATAACTCACGATACAGATGCAAGTTCCACCATGTGAACTTGGGTTTTGCATCACAAAGATAGGCGGTGCAGAGAGATACATGTGCGTTAAAATGATGAATTTCATATCACGAAAGTTTTGCTACTGGACATGCTACACTTTATATATTCTTTTGATATTAACAAAATTTAATTTTCTTGGGATTTAATTGAAAACACAATTGCGAAATTTTATAAAAATTATACATATAATTATGATTTAAATTCTTAAAGATCAATTTTTCTGATCGTTCAAAAATTATTAATGCGCCGACGATTCTTTCTCTGTTATGCAAAATTATCAAAAAATGTTTTCCCATATTTTGCGTAAATATTAGATGTTTAAAGATTAGATATCGTGTAAAGAGAGCGAGAGAAAGACACCAAACTTTCAAACACTATAATATCCCTCATGGGGGAGACGACCGTGAAAAGGACTTGATCTGGGAGGATCCTCGTTCGCGAATGACCGTGTAAATAATGATACACGCAACGTGCTGCCGATCGCGTGGCTTCCGATACGATAAATTGGGGGACTCCATTATCGTCTTCGAACGAAAGTCGAGGGTGATTCGAAAGAACAACGGACTTCTTCCCATCGAGGGTCTCCAGAGGAATCTCTGTCCTTTGGAGAAGAGAATTTCTTCTCTCATCTCTCTTCCGCGCTTTCCTTATTTTCTCTTTTTCCCTTTATATCTTTATCCTTCGCTTCAGCGTCTAGTGAAGATCTCTCCCTGTCGTAACCGACGTCGAAATCACGCCTCTTACACGGCAAATAAGTACGGTACATATCGGACTGCGAATTATGACGGCGGCTTTATCATGTTTCCCGCGAAACGATTTTTGCCCCATTTAACTTTGATTATGAGTCGTCTCGCGTTACACGAGTTTCAACCCGCGACGCTGGTTTAAGGGCAGCGCTGACAATCGCCGGCGGAAATCTACAGCAGTATCTTTGCTGTGCGCACGTGCAGAGGTTAAAGACCTATTTCTCAATATGCTTCTTTTCTTTTTTTTTTTTTTACTGTATATACATTATATAATTTATCTAACATCGAAATTGTTCTTAAACGGCTTCGTATTTATTTTAGCTCATTTTTATATTTTTGTTATATCATTCTAATACTTTTATTTTCACGAGATTAAAGACATCACTTTACTTGTACCGATATTTAATTCCTTGAATAATCTTCAATTTGTTTTTATACGTGACACTGCTAGTTCGACTAATTGTAATTACACTAAATTTATCTATAAAATATAGAAAATTTTAACTAGTTCAAGTTTTGTTGCATCTACTTATATTCAATAATTGAGAAGGTTAAATTTATTGTGATTGGATAAATGTCATTTTGACAATGTTATCCGCGATATTCGCGTCTTCGAGAATAATGTCATAGAAATGCAAATCTCGCGTGTCAGTGGATTTAAATTTTGATTGGCTAACAGCTAACATTTAAGACTTGACATTTCCATCGGCTTAAATTACATGTCGGTCAATTATTTCTTTTCTTTTCCGTCCCTTCAGTATATTGCCCGAAACAGCGTAAGATAATCTTAAATTAAACAGCACAGATTTAAGATCTCCTGTCTACTTTTTCATATCTCGCAAGAATTATTTCCCTCTTTTTGTCTCTTATAAATAGCTAAGAATACTTAGCTTTTCTCTTACATCTATACTTCTTTAATATCGGTTAAATTGCAATGTTACATTTCAAATAAAAAGATTGAAAAAAAACTCACCGAAGTTACAGTGCTTTCTTGACTTCCCAATCATTTATGAAAATGATCACTCACCTGCAACAGAAAGAAAAGAACACAGGTTAGCATGATGAAGCACAACTAGAATTCATTTGATCTGTCTTAATTTCTTGATTGTTAGGAATGTCGGATCGTCTTGAATCATTCTGCGCTTTCATGCTACGCAGCAATTTAATCTTCACTCAGTCATTGTTTATACTCAATGAGCCGACTCATCTGATTCATCAGCGTTATGCATTCTTCAAAGAGTGGTCAGAATATCTCGTTATCCGTTGAAAATAGTTACTTTGCTCCATCATGTTTAGTATAAAGATTTCGATAAACTCTATATATCAGTTATTTTAGTAATTGCGATACTACATATAGTATTATTACGCATTTTTTTACATTTTAGTTAATTTAGTTTATTTAATAGAATAATCTTCACTTTTTTCATACTGCGAAAACACAATATTAAGCAATTTCCATCATAGGAAAAGGAAACAAAAAAGAATTATTGAATAAAAGAAGAAAGGAAAATAAAGAAAGAAAAATATCAAATTCGTTATTTTGCAGAATTGAATTAAATACGACTCATAGTGTATATTATATAATCTTCTTCTATTAATACACATTATAATTATACAGTATCTTGTTATCGTTGTGAACAAAAGCAGAATAGATCGATGTTAAAATTAAAAAAAATTATTACTTAAACTTCTACAAATTTAAAATATTACGGCGAGGTCATGAATGCAATTTGACAGCATAATTATATAACGTATAGATTTTTGCAGACAGTAACGAGATAATGTGACCACTTTGACAGATGTCGGCTGGGAGCCGCTGTTACGTTTGAGAGAAAGAGAAGAAGAGAAAGAGAGAGAGAGAGAGAGAAGGAGCGCTTATGTTCACAATACCACGACCCATATACGAAGCTCGCGCGTTCAACGCATACGAAGTGGGTGGTCGGTCCGGGATCCGCGTTGCAGGTTGAGCGCCTCTGCGACCGAACAAATGAATGAGTGTGGGCGAACACGTGACTGGAGAAGCAAAAGCGCGCCGCTTCAAACCTCCGTATATATTTTCACCCCCTACTCTTCTCTCTACCTCCTACTCTACAGTATCTTCTCTCTTTTCCTCCCTCGCAACATAAATGACTCTTGGCTCCGCGAAATACAAACAATGCTTCGACAAAATTGACTTTAGATGAACAAGATCATTTTTAAAGACATATTTTTATAAAAAATGAGAAGAACAGAGGCGCAAGTTGTATCACTTTTTCGCGCATTTTTTTAAAGGAACAATTAAGTTTAAATAAATTCTCGTCGCACTCGAAATATCTTAGTGTAATGGAACAAATATTTTATATTAATATTCAAAAATAATGTTAAATAAAGAAAAGCTCAGAAAAATATTTAGCTTCCTGTTTGTACAAATTAAATATATTCTTATCTCTATATTTCTTTCAATCATAAAAAGCCAAAATTTTATTAAAACAAAATAATCTTTCAAAATAGTCTAAACTTTAAGTAAAATGTCATAGACATAACAATTTTTTTCGAGCTATTGAATAAGATATCTACATCTAAAAAGCGAGAGACTTCTCAATATATATTTTAATTATAAATAGATAACTTGTCATTATTAAAAAAACTTTAGTAAATTTAACATTAAGAGTGTAAACGAAAGTTATGAACATGGCGTCCAATCAAATTTACTTTGATATGATCACCGTAGTAAAATCATCCAAGGTAAAACATGTAAACTGCGTTCTTTGAACGACTCATAAGACTGTCAGAAGGTTTCATCTCATTTGTGAAAGAATATATGTATGTATATTGGATGTTTATGATTCTCTCAACTCAATCCTTTTAATTTATAATCTCACTATAGAATTTGTAATATCGCATCAAAAATGTCAGGACATCAATCATATTATAAATATTTGAAATTTTTAAATAGTTCCGTGTATTAAGCTTTTATTGTAAAAATAGCTGAAACATTTTTTCATTCAAATTCAATTAGCATTTATGTATTAATAGATTTTTAAGAATTCTCAAAGAATTATTAAAAAATTGTAAAATATATATATTTAAACGTATTTCAAGTTATGTTAAAAGGTAGTTGTGTGAAAAAACCAACAATCGACAAGAAACTCTTTCTGATGAAGAAGAATCCATTAGCTATCGGCTAAAATCATTGTGTGCATGTGACTATATAATACTATATATAGTTCGTACATAGCGAAGCTCTTATATGGTTCTCGTTCTATCCTACTTCACGAATGTATGCGGAACGCATCGTATATGTGCCTACTTCTAACGCGATAAACAAATATTTTCGAATACATTCGTTTTGGTTTATTCAAGGCGATTATTAAGAATGAGTCGCGTAAATCCGCGACTTCGCGGTGGCTCGTTTAACTCCGGAAGATGTTAACTTTCACGACCGAACAGTTTTTCTTCTCCCTCTGCCCCCATCCCTCCCGAGTACCGCAACGTAATCTTGTAAACGCACTGCGTTCTCTTCCGCACTCTCCTTCCTTTTTGCAGAGACTTTTTGCGCTCGTCGGCAAAGCGCCGTTTTGCTCGAAGCCGCCTTTTACGCCGCGATGCGGCCGGAAAATTGCAGCGAGATAAAAGTTTAAAGTCGCTCAGCCGGCGTTTACAAAACGCTAGCTGGTGCGATAGCGCGTGGAAGCGAAGTTTGTCCCTCTTTTTGAAGAATAGAAGAGGTCCTTTAGGGAAAGCACGTACCGTCGCGAGACATGAACGTCGGAAATTAAGAATTATGATAAACGGTCGTATCCGATAATATTATCGCGGAAGAAAATCGACAGATTAAAATCTTCAGAGTATATATTGAAGCACAATAATATCATCATATATATATGTATCTAATTGCATTTTTTTAACAAAAAATTCTTAATAGATATACTTCTCTTTAACTTCATACATGTTAACATTAAAAGAATGATGATCTCAAAATTATATTTTTATACATTTAACACGGGACATGTATGTCTGATTTTTTCTAACCAAATAGAAAAAAATCTTTAGTGTACTTCACTTTCATTATTTTCTATTTTAATTCAAAAGCCCTAGTCAAATGCACGGAAATCGGGAATTGTTTCTCAGAGAATCGAATAGAAATTGGTTTTACAAAGACTATAATAAAGTTTTTCTTTTCGGCTTGATTTCACGCCACTTCCGAAAGGAATCGTTTGTCTGGTAAATATCTCGCGAGTTAAAGAACCGCGGGGCAGACGCCGAGAATGCGTCATGACTCAAGCTTACGTAATCGCACGTACTTACGTCGTGTATACATATCGCGTGCACGCGTGTTTCCCCGTCGTTGTCGTGTGTCGTGTGCTTGCGTGCGCACGTCCGACGTAGACGGCACGGTCCCTGTTTGCAATGACTAATACACGTAATATTGCCTCGACACACACATTACACAGCGTCTTCCGTCCGCGTTTTGACGCACGGCCATGCGAGGATATGCGCATTAGAGCGTCGCTTATACTGGGTGTTCGCCAAATTCGTCGCGCGTTTCATCTCTGCGTAAAATTTATCTCGGAATTTTCCTTCCAAAAATTCGCGCGACGACAAGTCTTACTTTAATACCGCATTATAATCGAACCGTAATTTCCATTTCAAATTCCGTTTGAATTAAATAAAATATGACATTTTGTCTATTTATGCTCCGAAAGTTGGATTCACTGCAGGACACATGCATATAAAATTTCTTTGTGCATCGTAATAAAAATTTAATAATCGCTGTAGGATGATAACGTCGATAAACTATCGATGCATTGTTTATAGCTCAGGCATTGGAAAGTAAGAGAGACTTTAATATGTATATGTGCAAACGTATAGGACTATGCATATGCGCTTATATACATATGCCTGTGTGCATGAGAGTGTCTGCAATCTCCGCGAATACTGTCGAGGATGGAGAATAATGAATATGAGAAACCGGAAGATCCAATATTCAGCGGCTATATTCCATTTTCAGGCAATTATCGGTTTATTTAATTGAACTATTAATTGGATCGTCCGACGTAACGCACACGTCGCGCCACCGTACTTGCGATCAAATTGAATAAACGTCGTGCAGGATTACTTGGGTAAACGCTATCGATTCTAGCTTTCGTTGGAAGAATGAGGGTATCAGGGATATGCGAGATATATACTCGATCTTTTGGAGTATTAGATTTAAATGTGACTGCGATGTAGCCAAGTCCGATTCGATCACTTCGAGTCACTTGGGACAAAAAAATAAATTTTCAATCTTCGTATACCGAAATTCGCCTGTATATCTTAAAAAAAAATATATTGTATCTTTACCAAATTAAGAGAAAATAATTGTAAAACAGCAACTACAAAATTAAAAAATTTCGAATAATGACTACTGTTAATACATCTATAATCAAACATAATTGTCATCACGCTTCTTTAATCATAGATTTTTTAATAGATATAAATAGCTATGTGTTATAAATAATAACCATATTATATTTGAATTATAAATTTAAATATAATTCGGATATGATCTGATTGTAATATGATACAATCGATACAAAAGATATGATAATAAATAAAAAGAAATTTGCTTTAATTTTTTCTACTTTTACGATATTCGTCTCGATAAAAATTTAAAAACATTTTTATATTAAATCGCGATATAGCTGAAAATAAATGGTGAATAAAATATTTATATATAATCGAAAATAATAAAGAAAATAATCTCGTATGCAATACAACATAATCAAAACATTTTTCGTTCGGCAATTAAATTCGGTGCTTCCTCTTTAAAAACTTCAATACTGGACTCCCACGTCGAGCGTGCGTTTTTTTTCAACACCACTCCGCAAACAAATTGCGCGCAGACTAGCAACGTGCGCAATGTTCGTTGATCTCGCCGAAGGTAGTTAAAACATTTTATAACAGCACGAAAGGGAGTACGCGCGCTCTCTCCCGCCGACTCAATTATTTTTACACAACCCACGACACTTCCGAAAATCATTTCTCGTTGAATTTTGTCGCGCAAGAGGTCAAAAGATTCCCCAGGCGGAAATTCTAGCGTGAATTTCTTTACATTTTCCGGAACATCGACTACGGAATAGAACGGAACGATGAGGTCGCGTTGGGCTCGCCTCGTGAAGACTCAGGTCTGATTTATTTCGCGGAAATGGTCATGTCTCAGTGATGCTGCAGTCGCAAAGTATTATTTATGGAATATAAGAGTATTCGCAAAAGTCTTAGAATGCGTACATCCGCAGTTATATTTTTAAAAGACAAGTTTATGCGCGAATAAAGAGAGAGAGAGAAGTGTTACACATAATAAACATTTTATATATTATAATATATAAAATAAATGTCGATGTGTGTGTGTGTGTATGACGCTCCTCTCTTATCAATTTATCCAAGACTGTCTTTTTTAATGTCTACAACGCTTTTGCATTTCCAATGTACAAATAATACGCTTCGGGATCCATACGTTCCAGAATGCGAATCGAAAGTGAGTAGCACACGTTCGGATTCCCGCGCGAAGTGCCATTCCCTCTCCCTTTTACTCTTTTTACTTTTTTTATATCGCCCCAGCAATTGGAATTGAGTCGTGACGAGTCCCGTCGGTGGTTTCAGTCGGCAGATCCCTGAAAATCCCCATCGGGATCGTTGACCCCCTCCCTCTCGAGCATCCCGCGAGTTCCGAAGTGGTAAAAGGAAGAGCGGCGAATTGCGATAGTGGAAAGGGAGGAAAAAAAAAGAGCGAAAGGACGAGGAACGTGGGTACAGAGAGAAAGAGAGGATGGAGATGTATTCCATATCGATACTCTCCTATACTCGAGCTATCCTCTCGCAATATCGTTCGGTATATCACCATCACGTCTGATCGAACTGCTAGTTTATACCTATACGACTCATAACGATTCTCGAGCGTGGGAAAGAAAGGAACGTGCGCCTCTGTTTTCATTTTCTCTCTATTTCTCTCTGTTTTTAACTCTCTTCATTCCCCTTCTGTCTATTGCCGTCTAAATATCATAGAGAGATCGAGAACTTGAAAATATTAGGTGAGATGAGTTTAAATAAGGTGATCTTGCCAAGTCGAACGAAACTTCTTCCATTCGAAATGGGAAATCTGAACTGCTGACATCGAAAAAAATATCTCGATAATCGAGTTGCAAATTTCATCCATTTAAATCGTACCGATTTAAAGTAAATTCTTGTTCTTTTGCATCTTTAAAAAAATATTTTTGAAGATCTATTTAAAATAATTTGCGAAGAAAAACATCTTTGCCATCTATTTATGCTTTGACCAATGTCTATAATCGTAAACTCGCATAAACGTACAAAATAAATATTTCATTTATATAATTTGCATCAATTATTTTCAAAATTTCCTTACTTTATATTTTTAATATTAAAGTGGAATGCTAATAAAATCAGTTTGATCTTGAAACTTCAAAGTAAGAATCTTATTACGGATCGTTTACGGATTCCAAAAAATTTAATTATAATATAATCTTTTAATGTTAATTGTCTAATCTTGTAATATATTCTCTACATCACCACCGTCATACTTTTTGATTTCTTTTCTACTACCTTCTTCTTCAGATACTTTTTTCTATATGATATTTTATTTCTTCAACTTATATGTGGAACGACATTGGTCGTGCGTTCTACGTTCGAAACATCGATTTATCATAATGACTTAAAAAAATCTCCAACAGATTGCATGACCTCCTCGAGCGACGATGAGGAATCTGTTACGCGGATCGGCTTCGTAGGGGTTTTAATCCCTTAATGGATCTGACAAGAGTGATTATCCGCGCGCGTTCTTCGGCCAGTATAATCACGCCTGCCATTCCAGCGCCGGAAATCAATCATGCGAGTTAATAACGTTACGAATCGGCGGGCTGTTATAAATCATTCGGTGCAATGCGCGAAAATGAGCCCGGGTCATCTCAAATAAGTATATAAACATTGCAGTGGCGTATCGAGAAATATTCAATAAAGCGATACAACGCAAATATACACGCAACGGAGAAACCTTATTGTAATCATTTGTTTTAAAATGGATCGGTTTTTAAAACATCATAAATTTTAATGAAACACAAATGTGAGTGCGTAATATCGAATTAATATTTTCGAAACATTGTTCGAATAATAAGTTAGTATATTATGATTTCATTTAAATATAATATTTACTGTGTTACATATTATATCATCTTTATAAATATGATACATAATAATATGCATATTTATATAGCTATTATATACGCATATCACAAAATATATTCATATATTTCGATTGATTTTAAAGGACTAAACCGACAAATGAACGCGATTACAGAAGAGGACATGCACGTGCAGAGCTTCGTGAAAGCGTCATTGACGCGGTAACAGGTTCCCAATCGGGATCGATGGCGCGTTTTTTGTATGCGGATAAAAAAAATTACTAGCGGCAGATACGTCACAATCGAAACGGACAAAAATGAAAACGTCGGTGAATGCTGAATGAAGCTCGAAATAAAAATGACGACGCAATCGTCGCGACGTAATTAATGAAAATATTTCCTCGCGGCTGTCTTTTGTCCTAAACTAACTGGTTATATGTGAGGATTCAATGTCGATCTTTCCGTCAACTCGCGAGGACAACGGCGACGATTATCAAATTAATTTTAACTCGTATAAGATTATCGATAGAACGTACATAACGACAAGAAAAATGTGCACGACTATATAAAGGCGATCTTTCTTTAATAACTAATACATATTTAATATCAGATTGCAACGTCCACTTGCTCTTTAAGAAATTTCCGATAAAATAAGTTGGCCAGATGTCTTTATTTCCAAGAACATATACTTTTTTCTTTTTTCTTCAGTTATCTTCGAATGTACTCGCGCACTTTGAAATTTGTCTTAGTTTGTCCCAGTTTTTCATAAAAAAAGAACATGAAAAAGTTATATATATTCTATTTTGTTTCTTTCCACGTCATTTTATTGAAATTTAAAAACACCAAATAGAAAATATCATTATTCCCATTGTTACTATACAATTTACTTATTCATATACATATAAATATGACATGTATGCACATATTATGCTGAATATACACATCAAATAATCATAAATAATCATAAATAATTATTAAAATACAATAATGTTAATTGTGTGGTTATGAAAAATTAATATCCTAAATTTGTTCTTTTTTTAACTTAATACTCGCAGTTTTCTTCTCACTATTATCTTAAAAAATTAAATACGAAGAAATATCTACTTCTTGTGATTGAATGATCTTCTTGAGAATGATTTGAGAATGATTTCTCGAAGATTAAGAAATTGAAATTCAATAATAATTTTAAAAAATATGTATGGTAGTTATATAAAATATATATATATACTACACTGATATATGTAAAAGCAAAAAGAGATGTTCAATTATAATAGTTTAACTGTTTTTAATTCAACTCTTACTTCTTATTAGAACATTAATTACTAATAACAAATATGTAGAAAAATCTGGCAGCAGCGCTACATATTTATTCGAAATATAAGATTTATAAAATTTAATAAAATTTATAAAAAGTGCAACTTTTTAAAAATTGATTTCAAATTCAATACCTATTTGCTTATAGATAAATTTTAACAATCTAAAAAGTCGCAAAAGAGATGGGAAATAAATTCGATACAGAGATATATCAATTCTTATAGATGTATACACGAAAGACACCCTGTAGATGCCTGTGGGTAGAATGATGTCAAAAAGAAATCGCATCCCGCGGAATCCGAACAGCCGCGGAAAAACGACGCAACGGAATTCCCGACGAAGTGCACCGGTTTTACGAGGGCTCTCTGTGAATCAGCCGCAGCCTTCCTATCCCTATATTCCACTTTGTTTACCTTATTCTCGCTGAATCTCGCATCTTATATAGAGTGTACGAAAAATAATCCTGTTTCTAACAGAAACAAAATTTGACGAAATTAGTACCTAATATACTTCAGTAATATTAAGGGAAATAAACATCCATCCAAAATGTTCGATTATTCAAGGATTGATTTTACCATACAATTTTTCGTCCTTTTATTAGAAGAGTTAAAAAACGATAAAAGTATAGCAGAGCCTATTTTTATGCCGATTTTCAGTAAGTATTAATATCGAATGTAATAATTGAAATCATAAAATAAGTTAAATGATTTAATCGTTCATAGTGTACGTGTGTGATAAAATCAATAATTATTACAGAATTATTATCAAGAATCACTGGCATAAATAAAATTCCGAAAAAAAATTCCCTAGACATGAGAATCGTTTTCTGCACACCATGTATATTGGCACCCTCCTCGTATCTCTCTGCCCTTCGCAGAGCATCGTCCATCTTCGGCTGCAGCTCCTTCGAATTCCGCTTACTGTCATCGTTCGCATTTCTCACGACCCACGCACGACGCGAACTAGATTTGGCAAACGTCGCAAAAGGAAACTTTATTCTCAGACTGTTAACGCTGCCGCGATTCGAACAAGGCGATTCGTCTTTCTTGTGTTTTCTTGTGTGCATATGTGTATATGTACGTTGTTTCACGTCTTATTCTTTATTTATAATCAAAACCCAAGTAACGATATATGATTTAAAAAATCGTCTTCGTAATAATGCAAAATTTTACACAAATTTATTATCTTCATATTAATCTTTCTTATTTACAAATTAATATTATTTACAAATTACATATTAATCTTTCTTATTTACAAATAAATAATTTAATACACTGATTGTTTAAACTTTATTTAAATAAAAAAATTATAAATGTTTTTAAATTAAGATGAATTAGATAAAAGAAGAAAAAAGTGTGTATGTGTGATAAAATAAAAAAAATTTAAGTTTTGAAAATTTTATCCGATTTTTCAATTTCCCGAAAAATTTGCATTTTTATAAGTAGCAAACATTAAGATTAAACGATCCGTTCAACACTTATGCTGCGAATGAAATAAGCCAAGTTTACGCGTTTTCCATCTCCAAATCGTTTCGTGAGATGGAAAAGATCGATCGCAACGTGCAGCATGGCGATTACTCGGCGCTGCTTTCGTATTCTCCTCGGAAACAAGCGGCCGCAAGTGTACGTTATACCGTCTACCAATTTGCTATTCAATCAAGCAGATCACTGGAATGCAGTTTAAAGTTGTTCCATCCCAATCTCGTCTTCGCGAGTTTCGCGCAATTTCGCGTGGAAACATATACACACATATATATGTGTGTGTGTATGTATACATATACATCCGTTTCCAATTTCTCTTTTCCGGAAGAGTCCGCTTATCCACCTCGTAAGGAAACGCGGTTGCTGCGCAACCGAGATTCGTCGTCTCCGTGGTTTCGTCCGCGGTGAGATGTAGAAAATAAGCGAACGAAACCGAGAAGAAAAGAGAAGAAAAGGACCCCATCCCACTCTCTCATTACCGAGATATTCATGCGAAAAAATCGGAGATCATTTCCAAATCACGCATGTAATTTGCTCGTTACGTAGATCAAGAAGATATAAAAAAATTTAGCTTGAAAAAGAATATTTTGAAAATAAAATAAAAATGAAAAAATTAACACTTGTAAAAAAAATTGTGTGATATATCGATTTAACCGTTTGTACGAAATCAAGTTAATATATCATCAACATATTTTAATAAAATGTAACATAAGATATATATTTCATAGTACATAAATAATTCAAATGTTTGAAATGCAAAATCAATGCAATAATTTGAATTGCAATGATTTAATTATATTCTATAAATTTTCAAGAATGTTAAAAATAGAAACAATTTAGTTTGAAATAAATGTTAAATTATATCTTAAGCATATTCGTGCATCTATCAAAGAATAATTGCTTACGATGTAAGATTAATATCTACAACGTTTCGTAATAAAGAAATACATCAATGTACAATTCATAAAAAGCGTGGAAATAACATGTTTCATCACACGCAGACTCTCATATGAATGATAAAGATGAATAAGACATTTATGTCAAAATTGAAAGATGTGACGAAAATAATATTCTACACCTATATACGATCATAAAATTAATAAAAATAAAATATTTAACTTTTAAATATTTTGAGAGCCACTCTCTGATCGCGAAATTAGCATAAAATAACATCTTTTTATTCTGCTAATATTTTATTAAAAAATTCCACACAACGCGATAGAATCTGTTTATTATTAGAACCCACTTATTAGATGCAATTGACGGATCACTGTAGTATGAAAATATTTGGCGCGCATTACTCGCCTCGTAAAAGGCGCCTACGTAATTAATCACGTCGTATCTTTATGCATCTCCGGTCGAGTAACAAGATTATGTTCCCTATTCGCATGCATACCGTCCCAGATCCATAATCATCGCCGTCGAAAGACTCGCTTTTACGATAGATCTTTTTTTTCGCTTTTTCGAGCGGGAAACGCAAATTGTTTATGTATGAGAACGCTCTCGTACGCGGGCTCATGGAAATTACTCCCGAAGCATAGTCATGAACAGTATAGGCAACATGGTACTCCTCCGAATCTAGGAGGAAAATGTCGCAACGGTGGACACATTCAGCGGTTAGTAATTTATATTCATAGAAGCGTTCTTATTTTGAGTTTTATATCTCCCAAGTGTTATTTTTTATTTACATACAGAAAAAAAAACAAGATTAAACAGTTAGTATTAATTCTCTATAGAAAAATTTTTTTTCAAAGATTTGTTGGACTTCTATAACATTTTGTGTAACAAAATCGATTTTCAATTTCCTAAATGTCACTTCATCGAGATATTGATATAGGCATACTCAAAAAATATTTTAGGCAATATTTCTGCAACAAAGGATGCCCTGTATTTTATATATAACATTTTCACAGAAAAATATAACAAAAATTATTACTTTGTCAGCATCGTAATATATGTATATAATCATTTTCTTGCATATTATATAATCGAATATTATATAAAAATGTTTTATGATAAAACATAATGATCTTTTTCTGAATAAGAAAATTGTTTCTCTCTCCTCGAAAAGCTCTTTTCTGAAGAATAAATGTTTTTTTTTTTTTTTTTTTTTTTTCAAAAGAAGCTTTTTTGAAAAGTATTATCACGCGAGATGGAAGTACTCGGATCATAAGATTGATTGAATTTATGTGAACACAAGCACGACACAGGCCAAACCTGTCACTCTGTTTTACGAGGTAACGAAGGCAGACGGAGAGTGAATTTCGCAGGCTCTCCTCTGCATCTTGTTTTCCGTCTCTATCTCTATCTTTCTCTCTCTCTCTCTCTCTCTTTCCCTCTCTTCCTTTCTCTCTCCCACTCCCTCTCCGTCGAGGAAGGCTAAGGAAGCCGATAAACGGTCTAGACCCGATACGATTAGCCCGCAGATAGGTCGAAGGTGATAAACTCTGATGATGACGCTCTGACCTAGCGCAAGCCACGAACTTGTAAACGAAATGAACAAAATGTCGTTCGAGAATGACCCTTTAAACACTGCAGAACGTATCTGGCATTAAAACTCACCAATATCTTCAAAATTCATCAAACGCGCTACGTTTTATAAAGACTATTATATTCTCTTTTTCACGCTTTTACGAGAATGAAATAATTTATGTTTATGAAGTATGTTTTAATAGAAATATTGACATTGCTTTCGTATTGATATACTTTGATATAAATAATTCTCTGATATTAATAATATTATGTATTATAAAATTATCTACTAAAAATTATAAAAGCGCGAAAATTATATCATGCATAAATTTCGCGCGTTGAAATTTTATTCGTCGTATTTCAATCGTGCGCACACATTTTACACGGTTGTACATATGAGAACTCCTCAAAATATTTCCACATAAATTACACGTATGTTTTATATATCAGTGTTGAAAAATAAATACATATATATATATATATATATATATAATCAAAGCATATCTTTCTATTATCGACTTGAAAGTACACACATTCGCAACGTTTTATCTTTTTAAAAAAGAAAATGAACATTTTATGGGCAATCAGCATATTTTAAACGTAACAGATGTAAATATTTCCACATACATTACACGTATGTTTTATATATCAGTGTTGAAAAATAAATAAATATATATATATATATAAATAATCAAAGCATATCTTTCTATTATCGACTTGAAAGTACACACATTCGCAACGCTTTATCTTTTTTAAAGAAGAGAATGAACATTTTATGGACAATCAGCATATTTTAAACATAACAGATGTAAATATTTCCACATACATTACACGTATGTTTTATATATCAGTGTTGAAAAATAAATAAATATATATATATATATATATATAAACAGATGTAAATATTTCCACATACATTACACGTATGTTTTATATATCAGTGTTGAAAAATAAATAAATATATATATATATATATATATATAAATAATCAAAGCATATCTTTCTATTATCGACTTGAAAGTACACACATTCGCAACGCTTTATCTTTTTTAAAGAAGAGAATGAACATTTTATGGGCAATCAGCATATTTTAAACATAACAGATGTAAATCCATTTGAAATTACTAGGTCGGAAAGAGTTAAGGATTATCAATCTCACTGAGCTGCACGAACGCAATTTCCGTCTTCGATCGAAGAGGAAGTAGCCGATACAAAATTGATATAGTTTAATCGGTTCTGAAACTAGATCGCAGATAGCGCTGGAGATACTGATAGGGCCGTTTTACGGAGATCGTGAAAACTTTTACGAGAGCACTCCCGATCGAGATATGGAAATACGCACGATTGGTATAACTACCGTATAAGAAAACATTGTTGCAAGACGGCAGAATGCCCGGACAATCTCGAAGAGCACGTTCGTAAAATGTATAGCAGATAAAAGCCATCAAATACGTACAAGGGAAGAATAGCTTCAATTGCGATTAATGACGTTAATTCTGTTTTAAGCTCTTCTAGATTGTTCTTTTTAAAAGAGACTTCTTGCAATAACTTATTCAAGATAGCGTAACTAACGTTATATCGCTTGTTAAATGATATATATATATATATATATATATATATATATATATATATATATATCACGCTTAAAACAGAATTAACGTCATTAATCGCAATTTACTACTATATATATAGAACTATATATATATATCACGAGTCTAAATGAGAATTGTCATGGCAATTCATTGTAGTGTAACGTCAAATCTAGAACTTCCACGTGCTTATCGAGCTTTATAAAGTATTGCAAAAATATTTTAATAACTATCTCTTCTAATAAAGACTTTGAAGTTAATAAGAAAACAATTTGCTGGGAAGACTTTTTTCTCGCTCGTATCAAAAAGAAAATAACTATCTGCTGCGAGGTAAATTAGTATAATAAAAGCCCCGTTCATTAACCTAACTGTCTCTCTACCTATCCAAAGACCTGAAATTCTGCTAATTAATCAGGAACGTAAGTTCGTGACTGCGCTGTTGATCGGCATCATTCCTAAGTTTCTGCAGCATTTGAAAAATGACGAATGCAAAGCGGAACGACCGGAAACGACCTGTTTCACGAATGCAAGAATCTAGATCAGACCTTTCGTTATGTGCATGTATGCAACCCATATTTAATCGCTCATATTGAGATAGATTCATATTATATAAACACTCGCAAAGAATCTTCGATAATGAGAGATAAGAAGGAGTCAAATGAACGTACTCGAGAACGAGAACAGAAGAGAAAGGAGCGGAAGAGAGAGAAATAAAGAGACGAGAATAGATTACAGAGAGTAGAACAGAATAGAGATAATTACGTATTCTGGGACTTATATAAGTTGTTTCAAGATATGGAAAGAATTACTCGCGAAAAATGTGAAAACTATAAAAGTAATGAACAAGTGAAAAATAAAGATAAAATATGAAGATAAGAAATGTAACAAAGTGTTGCAAAAAGGGATAGAGACAAAAATTAAATCTCTTAAGAACTATGAGTAAAGAAAGAAAAAAAGGAGAGAGTAAAGAAGGGAGTAGAATGTGGAAAGAAAAAAGAGGAGAGAAGGAACAATAAAGAAAAATCTTCGGATGCAAATATATGGAAAAAGAAGAGAGAAAAAAGGAAGAGAAAGAGAGAGCGCAAATCGAGAGTCGAAGGGCGGCAGGGTATTAACGAGCAAGAGAACAAAGAGGGAGCGAGTGAGCGAGAATGGAAGGAACGACGAGTGGTGGGAAAGAGGAAACGAGAGAGAGAGAGAGAGAGAGAGAGGAACGGGAGTGGAAGTAGGAGAACGAGGACCAAGAGCGGAACGAAGAGGCCGCGAGTCTGACGGGAAAAATCAATAGCGGCGAGCCGGCGAATCCAACCCGTCCAACCCTCTCGCTTCTCCGCACCTCTCCTCTCTCGCTCCCTCTCTGCTCGTGGCCGCCTTCCTGCGCAACCCCTGCCTCTCTCGCGTGCCCTCTATCCTCGTCTCGCTTTCGGGGTCGAACCCGAAGCCCACGCATCCACACAACCGCCCTGGCGTACCAAGCCTCTTCCCTCGTTCTCTCTCTCTCTCTCTCTCTCTCTCTTGGTGTGCCCTCCCGCGACGTCGATAGACCCCTCGAGCCCTCCGCGGAAATCGCATACCGCGGAGGAGGCTGTATGAGCGGCAAAACAAGAGTACTAGCCTTATTCCGGGACCCTTCGCCTCCAATTTCCCCATTCTGCTCTCGCAGATAACGAGATCGAAGGTCAGGGCTAACATGATCCTCCGGGACATCCGTGACGAAGCTGAGAGAGCTTCGAGGAAGGATATACAAGCATTGTTTAAATTGTGACGCAGATGTGTGGCAGAGAAATCAACGACAGTATTACTTTTAAGGGTAACAATAACCGAGTTTTTTTTTTTTTTTTTTATTCGAGAAAAGAGCACGCGCATATATGTGCGAAATATCCTCTATAAATATTATTTGACAAATATTATGACAGTATAAAATCTGTTAAAAAACTAAATTCTGTCTTTGAAAATTTTGCTTACTCATTAAACAAAATCGTTGCGATAATAAAAATAAAATCATACGTGTTTATGTACGTTTTTATATTATATATACAATAGAATAGGTATAGATGAATATTAAATTCATTGTCAACATTCTAAAAATTGAAAATGTATATTAAAACACATCAGTATATACACCTATATTATATCAAACTTGATGTTAACGAGACTCATGGAAGAATGTCAATGGAATGGACACGTGTTATTTTTCAAACTACAAAGAGATATACTAACAATGACAATGATAACAATGAAGACTCAGTGTCGTCGCCTAATTATCCGGCTCTTGGGGCTCAGAAGTTTTGCTATTAAAAATGGAGCCGATCAAACTAAAGTTTGAAAAGGCGGAATTGCGAGAGGTAAAAAAAAAAAAAAAAAAAAAACTGAACTTATTGTTAGACCCCCCGAAACGGTTAAGCCTGCACGCGAAATCACGGCCGTGATGTCGTCGCGCTCCTTTTTACACGCTCGTTTTACAAGTGTACCAGGACGAGAACACCAGCCGGCGAGGTTGCCACGCAGGAATTTGAATACAATGGGCCGGTCTGAATTTTTATCGGCGCGCCAATGTAAGCTCGCGAACGGAACAACGAGCGAATGCAAATCCCGACGTCAATTAAACTTTAGTCACACCATCGGCTATCTCCATTGTAGGGATCGACCCGACCATATTATTGGCGACCGTAAATAGTCTATAGAAATCAAATGTATAATTTTAATTTCGTGAATTTCTGATTTGCGAAAGGTCACATCGAAATAGACGCAATAATACAATTTTATTATAAGAAAATTAGTATAATATGTATACAAACAAATGTAATTGGTTTAATACTGGATTTTATATTGAGAGTATAAAAAAGTTAATAATATATATATATATTTGTATTTTTGATCATATTAATAATAAAACCTTAATCTTTAATTGCACGTGCACGTTGTTTAATTTAAAGACTCATAATATTTGATGAAAAGATAGCGTCTTTTAAGTTAAGCATCGTCTTACCGTTCTCACGATACATCAATTCTCCAATAGGATTTTTGAAATATGAGCTGCGTCGTTTTTAAAATAGACGTTTTATTTATGGGGAAACGCCGACAGGCGGGCAACTGCTAACTGCTGTCGCGATCAGCGATTCTTCTCTTTCAAAATGCCAACGTCGATGTGACTCGAGCCGACGATTTGTCTCCGGTCGCGGAAACGTCTCCAAGACTTCGCGAAGAGGCCCGCGTTCTAAATATACGAGCCTCTCGTGTCGCGCGCGAGGAACCGAGCGAAACGGCCCGGTCATTCCGCATCAGTTTTCGTTAACGTGGCCGCTCGGCGACACGTTGTGACGCGTCTCGTCGCCGTCACGCTTTCGGATTTTTGCGCTCACCACGCGCTGATATCAACGACGGATGTTAGTAGCAATATTGTACGCGTTCGTGCAAAAATTAAAAAAAAAAGAAAGACGTACAAATAAATCCTGATAAATAGTAACAGCCGTGGTGTTACATGATTATTATCGAGAAACAAACTTATATATATAATAGATGGACCTAAACGAAATAGAGCATAAATAACGTACTATATATAAATGTATATGCAGATGTATATATGTAAATTTATATTTTGAATTCTCTGACACGTTCTGTGCATAACAATATATATATATATATATATATATATATATATATATGCACGGCTTTCGCTTGCAAAAACCCATCTTTTAAAATCATTCATCGTTACGATACGAATTTTCGTATGTCGAGCAACTTTCATGAATATACAGATAAATATAGCGCGCTACACGATGTAATGCATAAATGTAAACAATGCAATGTAGTACAGTAGGGCAGAAAATATCCTATGAACATCTGTGCGGTTTTGTTTGTGGATTACCGTATATTTCAATGAAAGCGGATATTCTCTATATGCCTTCGGGCATATTACGTTCTCTATAGTAAAACGTGGAATTCGACGAATTTGACATATCATTCAAAACGAGAATTATAAGGCAAAAAAATACGCAGAATTATCTTTTTATCTCTATTGTAGACTGATATATAGACATATATGGATACTTTTATTTACTTTAATTTCATATATATTGCAATATAATGCTAATTAAAATAAATTTCATCTTTATACTAATATTTGCACAACTGATAATGAACGTGCAATTATATCTGTATTTATATAACGTTCAAAAGTAAAAATTATCTAATGTATGCTGCGTAATATCGTACTAATATTATCGGTTTTAAAAGGGTTAATTAAAATTTTAGTGTATGACATTTTGAATATGATATTGCAAGCATTCTGATTTTGCAAGATCTTCATATACAATCCCCACATAATTTATTTCGCATCGTTATTATACGCACAATCTTGTCCTAAGCCAGAGAAACACGATCTAAACCCGACGATATTACACAACTGCTTCCGTGGCTTTCGTGGAAGCTGATTTTGTGCAGTCGCAGTAATTTCGACACGTCTTCCTTTATTACACATATCAAATATGTAAGTGCACCTCTGCCTGCGCCGGTGATCGCGATTAATTCGTGAGTTTGCACTATGAGCTCAGGTGCGGAATTGCTTTCTTCTTACGCGACTTATGTTCCTGCTGCGACTACCTCACTTTGCATGTAGAGCATTTTTCATGAAAAGCAGGCTCACCAAGAATGACTTGAACAAATTTTCAACGATCATAAAAGAAGAAAAAAATGTATGAGAAAAAAAATAAAGAATAAGAATTTAAAAAATATATACATATATATATATATGTATATACGAAGAAAAATATATCGTTTATGTACGTTATGTATCTTATTATAATTCATGTATCATTCTATACCATTCCTTTAGAGAAAGTATTAGTTTATAATGTACTACGCCTAGTTATTTGCCCGTAGCAAATATGTGTTTCATAATGCGTGTAATTCGATAACTGCGAATCGAGCGTAATAGCGACAGAAGTATATAGAGAGAAATCGAGAGAAGAGAACGACTCTTGTTCACTTGCAACTTTAATTATGCATAGCGGCGTTTTTAAAATGCAAATGCTATATGCTCCACTAGCACACACACATGTACAAAGCTCTAACCGTGCATTAACGTCATTAAAACGTAACATCGTCGCCTCTCTGCCATTCCGACGTACGATTGCGATGTTACTGCATGCGTACAGATTTCCTTGATTTCAATGAACACGTCTTGAATCTTACTTTATATTACAGAATAAATATTATATTGTAAACACGTGCAAACACTTCGAGCAACATTTAATTTTTACGCCGAACTTTTTTTCATAAAATTTAACTTATGCAATTTTCGAAATAAAGTTATGTAACCATCTCTAAAGTAATTATAAAATATATATAAATTTTTATTGCCAAATTTTATTGACAAATTAAAGAGTAGAAAAACACAATAAAAAATACCGTTTCATAAAATAGCAAAATAACAATCGTTCCCCATTATGTTTTACAAATAATTTATTTTTCAAATTTTAACTAAAATTCATTTCTTTTTATTCGCGTTTCTGTCGCATTTTATACTTCCAAATATAACAGGAAATAATCTTCTCTACAATGCTTTCCATGTCCGAAGAGTCACATAGAGAACTCTGATGTGTCCGAGCGTCATCCTTCTCTCGACGTTACGCGAAAGGATCAAAGGTCGATGCGAGTTTCATTTTCCGATTTCATGTCGCGCGTTTACGTAAAGGCTTCTACCCTCTCGAGGGTCCGCGCGTCCATTCTCCGTTAAAATATCGATCGAGAGAGAGCGAAGCAGAATGGTTTTCTCTTCATTCTTCCCCGGTCGGAAACGGATCCTGCCGCGAAGGAGGCGAGAGAGCAAAAAAAGAGCAAAAATAAAATCGTCTTACTATTGGACCAACGGAGTATAGGACGCGAGGAGCGTAAACACTTGCAAAAACCTGTGATAAAACCGCCGCCGGAAATTTCATCAAATCTGATAAGTTACAGTTCGTTCCACGGAAATGGGTTTGCACAAAGATGTTCGCGTTTCATTCGTTGTTTCGGAATGAAACAATAAATAAAGCGGAATATAACGCGAATACGTAATAAAACAATGAAGTAATTATTTTCATATAGGTATATAGATGGATATCATGTCATGTATCGTGATACTAAAATTCCAAACTATCGAAATTTCAATTTTAAAATCTATAATTTAATTCAATTCAATCTTAAAAATAAGTTTTCAATATATGTAAATATAAAATTTCAAAGTCTAAAGATTCCATAGGAAAAATTTTGGAATCATCGAATATTAAAGTCGATAGAAACATGTACTAAAAATTTGTATTTAAATTCTGAACACTTTAAGATATCGTAATTCTGATTCCTTCTGAAAACGTTGAAATCTTAACATTTCTTGGAACTTTGAAATCTTAAAACATACACGATTAACTTTATCGAAGATCAAGAATTAATTAGGAGAGAGACTAAACTAATGGTGAATTTACATTGCAAGCCGGGCGTTGTTGCTGCCATTTAATCGCGAGATTTTGCCTGCGAGGGGAATTAATAACTTTAGCACGGCGAGCCCCATTTCGAACCCTCTCCGAACGTCTAATCGATATTCAATTTTACGCCATGCGCTGTCTAGCGTGACTGGCGTCGCCGTTCCGATGGCATCAATTATCCTAGGCATCGGTATTTTGATGGATGGCATAATTCCGCGTCGAATATAATATTCTGGCTGCCGCGACTTTGCGCAGAAATAATACCGCACCGATTCGCATTAACTAGATGCCCTATATTGCGGATTGTAAAGCAGCTGTTTAGATGGATAGCTAGTCTTTCCTTGGCTTAGCCCTCGTGGCTGCACTGCGACAGAAAGTGCAATGCAGTGCACTTAACGAACACACGATACAATTTGCCTGTGCTATTTAACTAATCGTGTAGTCGTAGCGAATATAATTACCATATTTCCGATATTTATGTGAAATTTAAACTTTAAAATATTCTTTCTTTCTCTTTTCTCTGTCTCCTTCCATTGGAAAATAATTTCGAAAATTTATGTTTTTTTGTAATTTTCAAAATCTTATGTATATGGAATTTATAATTTTAAATACACTTGAATTTTTTCTAAAAAGTCTCAAAGTTAAAGTCGTTAAACAAATATTTGATAATGCATATTTAAAAAGCAATTTTAAACTTTTTTAATATCTCTCACAATCCTAATATTATTCAAAAATATTAAAATTCTAAAAAATCTGAAAATTTCAAGACTTAAAAATTTCAAATTTTGAGACTACATAAAAAGTTAATGAGTTATTGAAAATATTGCAATTTCAGGGAACAAAGTTTAAAAATTTCCAAATCAAATTTTTCTATTGGCATATTAGCTTTTCATATTGAAATTATCTTGCTTGACGTACATTGTAGATTCTTATTGCTAACTGTTTTTAATATATACAGTTGCTATCAGTGAATAACGATTTATCATTTAAAAATGATGCTAAACCACTGGACAAATGATAAATAATTTTATCAATGCATCCAGTAAAAAAAAGAAGAAAAAGAGAGAGAGAGCGTCATCGTTTTAACAAGATTTCGCAATACGGCAAAGATTCAGTTCGTCAAGTACTAAGCCTCGACGTCGATAGTCGAAGGCGACGGTGAGCGTCGAGTGCTCTATTCAATGTCACGACATTGCACAGAAGGCAGCTTCTTCACGCTCCGCCAATAATCGTAGTGACAAGATTTTAGCGCGTAATAGGTTGCGGATAATTATCCATAATCGGTCTTCGAAGACAGAATAGTGGGCGACGAAGAGCGGAAGGTCCCATAGCTTTAGAGTGGTAGCCTTTCATCCAGATTCCTCCTGGAAAGGCTAGAGAGAGAAAGAGAAAGAGAGAGGAAAGAGGGCAACCACCGTTTTTCAGCGACCCTCGTAGACAGAAATTACTCCGACTGTGTCTGCTTGCAGTCTGTATCCACTCTCGATCCCTGAAGGGAGCTGGTCGAATCGGAGGTAACTACCAACCAGCCCTCAAACGATGTTCAACAGTGCAACCTGTTACGTTGACGTTGGACTACAGTGATTGACCGATCGGCCGAACGCCAGCGACATGATAGACGAGAAACCAATGCATGTATCGATATTACGATCCGTTCTCTAGAAGCTGCATTACTTGCCTCGGTCGGCCTCGGCAGATATGTTTTGAGTATTTGCCTTCGATGTCAAGAAACGGTACGTCCAAATAACACTAGACTAGAGTCTCGTAGAATTCTAAATGTTTGAAATATCTTACAAGCTCTTTACTATAGACATCTTTATACTATCGCTTTCTATTGCTAAAACGAAGAAGAACCGAAAGCAAAAAAAAAAGTAATTTTAATTGCGAGTTTGATATATTAATAATTTTAGCAATTAATAAAACTTTCCTTAAATTTTAAACTAGAAAATTTTAAAATTATAATTATTGTTTCTGATATTTTTCTTTATCGCATCTATACATAAACTCTTTAATCTTTATCAATAAAATTTTAGCTTCTCAGCTCGTAATTCGCAACCTAAATCGCTTATGAATAGCGGTTATGACGATACTTTCTCTTCGTTCTCTTTTCTCCCGGTATAAAGCGACGCGCGCGGCACTAAGGATGTCTAATTAGTGGCGGCGGTACATTCATTAAGGACGCAGGCCGGTGGAGAGTCCTTTAATTCCACGGTACAGTTTCGTCTGATTTACGTCCTCGGTGTCGCTGCCGCACCCTCGACATTTCTTAAAGCGAATTCGCACGAATTTCACTCTTGATCCCGCATAAATCATTCACAAGAAAAGAAGAGTGAACTGTATAAATAATATTTCTATAATAATTGTTCGTATTGGTGAGCATAAATAAAAAAAATACAACTTAAATTATTAATCAATCAAGTTCAAGAATTTAAACAAATACTTATAATGTGCATTAAGAATCCTGCGTCAAGAACATTAAAAAATGTGCCGATGTTCAAAAATTCAACTCTACATAATTAAATAATGTTTAATTCTATTATAAATTATAAATAATGCTAACAATTGACCCGCGAGCAAAATCTAAACTTATGAGAAATAAATTTCTCTAATTCAATTTTAAGATACAAAACTGTCAAAATTCAACGCTTACTTCCTCTTTCGATTAATCGGACGAGCAAATTCCAATATTTTGACAAAGTGATTATCGACCGATGCGACCGCATCTACGCAAAAACATATTCGAGCACTTTGTGCAACCGAGGTTCGTTCATATATCGATCCTAGAGATTGTGGTATTAATGTGTGTATGTGAATAGCTAGCGGTGAAGGTATAATCGAACGGGGATGATCGACAAAAACCATCCAAGGGTGGCAATATCTCTCTATGCTAAACTACTTGCCCTCGTGCTCGATAAAACAAATATACAATAAAATAAAATGAAAAATTTTTCTTATAATAGAATATAATACATATACAACAGAATAATAATATTAAAAATTTCTAATATTATTACCATGAATTTTAATATTACTATTACATTTCTATTATTACAAATATATTATTGCAAATTTATTTAGCTAGGAAACTACGGATAAGCTCATAAGTAACTTAATATATAATTAATTTAAATATGGAATTATTAAATGTAATATTATTAACTGAGTAATACCTATTAATGTTATTAACTAAGCATATAAAATAATGCACAACTATGTAGTAATTATGTATTAGCTTGTAAATATAATAAATGTTGTCCGAAAGATTAAAAGTTATATTATTATAACTTTTAAGAAATTTTTTTCAACATGTGTATCATGTGAAACGAATCTTTGTATTATAAAAATCAAATCAAGATGAAATAAATTTAAAAATGAAAAGCGCCCTCGAATAATTCATACCTATATATATATATATATATATATATATATATATATATATCTTTGTTAATACAATTTACACGGAATAGAATGATAGATGTTTTCCCTTTCGGAGAAAGATAAACCCGTTGCAATTGGTCAAAAGCAAAGGAGGTCAAACTCAACGGGAAAGTGCGGCGATGATTTCGAGCCGTGGATATATCGTGTAAGATGTGATTTAACATAGTTCGCCAAATGTGTTCGCGCGGATGTAAGCCATTTGAGCGAATGCAAACGTAATCATGGAATAAACCGGGCGAAACGAGCTTTACGAACTTATGTATCGAGCAGGCATTTTCGTGAAATTGCGATCAGACAACTTTTTTACGATGTACGAAAAGGAACAGAATGATACAAATACGATAAGAAAAGTCATATGATTTTTAAACGGCAAGTTCAAGGAAATAATAAAAAAAGATTTTTCTTGTAAATCATTTGCATGAAACAAACTATATATACAAGCTATTTTATAAGATATCTAATTAAAAAAAATAAATCTGTTTTGCATTTATTAATATAGATTAAGCTACTGAGACTCTTTTAATGTTAAAAAAAGTCAAGCAGTTAAGATATTAACAATAAGTCTGTATGCCTTACTTATAACGTGATATTTTTCTTTGCTAGCTATATTATCAAAGTGTTACGCAAGAAGCTAATGTGCGCCAACGCGTATCGTCCCGTACATATGTTAAATATACATATTTAACGCATGCACTCATATAATTTTTGAAAGTTCTCTTATGACGTCGTCATTTTCTCCTCGTGACGCGGCACGTGACCGTGCACGCGGCTCGACGCAACAACACGCGACGATTGATCACGCATGCACGCACGCGTGACGTACTTACTACTAACTCGTGGAATGAGACGTAAAGAAAGATGTTTCTTTTTCACCTGCGAATACACTCTCGCACGTATGTAAGTGTAATGCAGTTCTATACATTACTTTCTACCGTGCGACGATACGCGTTTACGACGAACGGAACCCTTGTTGCGATGCTACACGACTTCGACAAATTGACGACGTGAATGGAAGAAAGACGCAAACCGAGCAACTCGTATAGTTATATGATATTCATAAGAACATCACGATAGAATACACGATTCCTCGTTTCATTCCCTTAACATTTAAGTAATCTTGAAGTATAATTATATATGAAACTATATCAAAGATCTCATTTTTATAATATATACGGAGGAAGGATGTAACTTGATTTATAGAGCACTCTTTCCATCCACGTCGCCAATCATTCTATGTTCCCGCGCAATTAAACTTCTCGTGTCTAATAAGCCATATCTTATGTATCCATTAAAAGGAACATCAAGTTGAAATTGACATTCGTGCGTGTCTGATGTCTATCAGTTCTAAGAAATACGTGTATATATTTTTATAAAACATTGTAAAGAAGTTCTTAATAGACTCAAGAACAAAATTTCAGTCAAAAAAATAAAACAATTAAAAATAAGTATTAAAACAGATAAATATCGAGATAAATACCGAGAGACAGCTAAGCCTATATCGATTTCACAAAACGTTTATTACAAGTTTTGTTAGCAGAAAAGTGACAGATTTGATATAGAATCTGTCATATTTTTTCCGTGACGTCGGTAGAATTTCAGCAAAAATCGAACAGTCTGTCAACAGAATGTGATTGGTAGCAAAAATCGAGCCAATTTTCGTTTCGTAATCGAACAAGATATATAAAATCTGTGGATTTTTATTTTGTTTTACTAGAACTCTATTGTTCCTCGTAATTAAAAAATGTGATATAAAGAAGAGGATTTCAATATATATATTTTATCTTTGTTTGATTGTATTATTAAAAAAATATTATTTAAATATATGCTCTCTGCAAAAGAAAAAAGAGTTTAGAATCGCCTACGCACATACTATGTAAGGATCGTGTGTACGATACGCGATACGCACATATGCTAATCGTGGATTTAAAAACTTGACGGGAATCAGCTGATCGTCTCCGTGGGCGTTTAAAAGCGGGGAAACTTGTTCCCCGCTATATCGCATGACAAACGTGTGCGTAAGCCGCAGCACGTGATCGAGCATGCAATCCTGCGCAACGCAACACGAAGAGACCCACTTTGCGGTAATGGTAATCAACTACTGGCCCACAGTCTTCCATATATAGTGTTCCGGAACTGCTACTGCGCGCTATGTTGAACTGTTCGATCAATTTAAAATTCATATTTCCACGATACATATATTTTAGAGAACAATAATGTTTAAGTTTTAAAAAATATTAAAGCTTTTCACAAATATTAGTTATAAAAATAACTCGATTAATTTTTAGCAATAATTTCTAAGACACAGTTATACAAAAGAGAGAGAGAGAGAGAGAGAGAGAGAGAGAGAGAGAGAGAGAGAGAGAGAGAGAGAGAGAGAGAGAGAGAGCATATAGTATTATATAATATTCAACATTTATTTAAAGCATTAATTGAAAAGTGTATTATATAATATTCAACATTTATTTAAAGCATTAATTGAAAAGTGTTATATTGTAACTTTATTATAATGTTGCCAATTATAATTATTAAATTATTCTCGTGCTATAATTAATTCAGTTTTCATATAGATAACGCGCGAATTTATTCTCATTTTAGTTATGGCTCGACTTTAGTTACGGCTCTGGACATGACAGCGAAATGTCGTGACACCTCGTCACGTAGAACCCTAACACGCAATGATCGATCGCGCAACCATCCGATCGTTCCCCCTCGTCCTGTCCAATGCGCATGGTCGTGCAGCGGTGCATACCGTTGCATCCTGCCGCGACTGTCACTTCGTTGTACCGGACATGCCTCGTTTACAATTATTTCTGCATTTCCTCGAAGGCTCTCCTCGCAATCGTTGCCATGTACCGAATTCTGACTTTTGACTCAAACCACGAATCCACTACTTGTCATTTTATTTTCACATACGCAATTATTGCAAATTCAAACCACCGCAAATTTTGACTGGCGCGATAACGAAACAAATACGATAACAATAATAAATTTATTTCTATTTCGGTGACCGATATAATCTCAACACGATATGTACAAAGCACAACAATTTTCGATTGAAAATTATTTAAATAGAAGCTATATAAGAATTAAACAATTTAACAAAACAAAACTCTTTTCAATTAAAAAAATTTACAAAATAAAAATATTGCAATAATGTTTTCAGAAAGAGAAACCAGACTTCTTTTTGACTTATTTTATTTTACGCGTTTTCTGAGACTCGCGTTTACGTTCAATATGTTTTAATCTCGAAATTTTTTTTCAGGGAATAACTTTACATATCGAATCTTATAAATCTCGACCCCTGGCCAACCTCGTGTGTCGAGAACCGACGAGTTTCCATCGTACGTGGACACTCGGATGCAGCACTGACATTGCCCGATGCAATAACGCGCGGAGAGACATGACGTACATCGGAGTGCACACAGTGTCTGCCATATTGATTGGCTTGCTCGGTATTACGTAATGTCATTAACACGTCGCTTACACACGCGCCTAAGCCCCTGCCGTCCCCCGCGATGTGCAACCCTTCAGTTTCTATAGCGCAGCAACGCGCTGTTTCCTCGTCCCTGCTCATTTTCCTCTCTCACCGAGCGAATTCGCACGTATACGCGTGCTATCGCAGCGAGAAACACGCGGACGTATACTATTAGACAAATAGGAAGGAAAGGACGAGGGGAGTTTCATGCTCACGTATATGCATATAACGGGGTCAAAGTGGGGATAGAACGCACAAACGAATGCAACGTGACGCATAAACCGCGGAATAATGCGTTAGGTATGACGAGTGTAGGATGCACACGTAATGACGTATGTATATATGCACGCGTGCGCTGTTATATTTTTACCAGCTGTAGTAATTATCAATCATTGGTCAAGTTTCAGTTAAGAAACAAATAATATCTTATAGAAATTTAATGAAGTATTTTTCTGCACAAGAAACTAATCTATTTATAAACTTATATTTCATATGGCAAATATATTTGAAAAGTGTCGGTACATTAAATTTTAATAAATTCATCTCTATATTTTCTTCGTTTAACTTCAATTTTCCGATGATATATTTTCATTAACATTAATACACACTTTGAACGTTTGTATCTATAAATAAAATTTAATAAAAATTTTCATTCATCAATTTGTAATAATTCTAGAACACCATTTAATAGTAAAGTTTTAATATCGTAGCCCGTATCACGTAATGTAAGCCAACTGAATCGATGACAATTCTCTCTTTCTGAACTATTATAACTTTTATCTATAACAGTATTTAGCTTAAAATATTTTGTACGCACGTTGGAGTTTTCAATCAAAATCTATATCGTTGATATTTTTCATGCACATTCTACGATTCGCTTTTGACAATTCAATGTTTTTTAATAGATTTATGTGGGCATAATTACGCGCGCGTACGTACTTGCATTCGGACGCATATTTCACGGACCATCATGTCTCAAAATAAGTTTGCATATATTTTATTTTTAGCGGCGACTAAGTAAGAGTATGCATTCGCAGAGTGTATCATATAGATATTGATTCTACATCAATATAAATCGAGCCAATAATTTTACTCGAAATAACTTTATATTATTTCTGAAAGATTAAATATATACCTAACTAAAATAAAATTTTAGTTTAATCTTTTTTATTACATTTTCAGTAAAAAAAACATACTGCATAATTAAACCTCAAAATTTTAGAAGCGAAAATTGTATATTATATTACAATATCATATCTAATAATTACAAAAAAATGATTTCTTTAAATATCGATATTAAAAATTACCATGGAAATAAAATAAAATAAAAATTAAATGAAAATAAAATATTATGTAAAAATATAAAAAATAGTAAATATAAAAATTTTTAATAATAACAAAAAAATTGAAAATTTTATGTTTGCGGTAATACTATTTATTAATTTTTTAAAATATGTAATTACTGAAAAAAAAGCAACATATAACTATTTTTTTTTTAATATATTGACTTAAATATCTATTTTCATATTCATAAGAAAAAAATTTTCGAAATATTAGTTAATACCTGATTTTTATTTGTCAATAAACTATTATTTTGTCGTAATAACAATTTACAGCTTGATTCTGATACTCTCAAAAGAATATAATGCGGAGATGTTGGTGGCGACTGTACCGGAAGAAGTCTCATGGCAAAAAGGCGCGCAAGGCCATCAGTACCTTCAACTTAGTACCTTCGGCTACGGCCTCGAAGGTTCGTAGGGTGTTTAGTAGATAGAAGAGAATAAGAGATAAAGGGAGATGAGACGAGAGGTAAAGACAAAGGGAAATAAGACAAAACATCGTGGGAGGAAAGAGAAGAAAAGAGCAAGCAGAAGAAAAAGAAGCAATAAGGAGTCTGGTGAGTCCGTCGCGGTTGAAAGGAACTGAGAAACTGAGGAAAGGTGAAGAAAGAAAGACTGGAGTTTCAGAAAGTAGCAGGAGTATACCGTGATATAAGAATAACAAGTGCAGTAATGTGCATAACGGCGGGATGATAAATTGGAAATTCGTCTGAAATACAAGCTGGAAATTCAATGTCTGAAAAATGTAGCGTGTATGAAAGCGTGGACTGAACTACGCGAATTTACTCTTCTCTTTCCCGACTTCTCCTGTGGGAATTCATTTACCTAACTCTCTAGCTCCAATCTCACGCAATGTTCACAATTGCATAAACGATAATGTTTTTGTTTGCATAACATATATTATTACTTTTAACAAACAAAAAGATTGTAAAATAATTAATTGAAAAAAATATGAAATTGCTTAATTATATATTATTCAACATAATTAGAGAGTAGATTCAATTTAATAAAAAAAAATTATTTTTACACACAACATACACACATACGTACATATACAGACATACAATGTCGATTTTCTGACAAATTTTCAGATTTTGTCTCCCCTAAATTAATCCTGTATAATTCGGATATAGTTTAGATGTATATACTTCGTCCAACTGCAGCATTTAATATTCTTACATCACAGTATCGTTCCCTGATGACATTTCACGTCTGTCCCTCCGTCTATAACACCGATAATACAGTCTACCTAGTTTGTGGCAATCCCTCGACTGAAAGAAATCGTTACCGTTTGCGGCCGGTGATATGTAATATTCACGACGAAACTTCCGCCACGCGTTCGCGACTGTTAGACCACTACGATGTATAGAATGATTTTCTACTAACCTACTTGATCGAATCTATATATACAAGCATGTTTCTTGTTTCCCGCGCGTTTAGCTTTTTCCCGCTGACCGAATTACAGAACTGATAAGCTTGTAAAACCCGGCGAAGCTTTATTGTCAATAAATAAGAATTAATCATCAAATAGTGCGGCCACAGAATCAAAACGCATCAATTAAGCAATGTTTAAGCGATAATTAGGTATCTCACAATCTTTAATAATACTAGAACAATATTTATTAATTAATATAAATAAAATTAATGTAAATAAAATTAAAAAATAAAAAAATTATGTTTTAAATTGTTTTTAATTATTGAGCTTCAGAATGTATTCATCCTAATATAATTGAGTCTTATAAAAATTATTAATTACATCATTTTAGTGATAATTTAATATCACTAGTAGAGTAAATTAATTAAGTATAAAGACGTTCAGAGTTCGACGACTGTTCGATTTACACGGCAGAGTGACGGAAAATGTTCGGCATTAAAACTGTGACGGTCGGTGACCGTGCAAGGTTTGGCAGCCACTTGTTGAGTAATCTACTTAGTTCGACGGACGAGCAGCGCAGGAAGGGATCGGGAATGACGCGACGAAAAAGAGAGAGAGACGAAGAGAGGCTGACACGAAAGTGTTACACATAGCGCAAGCATCTTCATTCGATTAACTCTTTGCAAACTAACACTTCTTGTGCAGAACACGTATTCACATTATTTTTCCAAAAAATATTTTTTACATATACATAAAAATAATCTAAAACTAATCTGATTTTTTTCAATTGCTATCAATTCTTCCGCCAATTTTTTTCTTAGGGACAAAATTTCTATTTAATATAATTAATTCAATAAGAGTTAATTGATTATTACTTACAAAGCAAAGTCTATTTGCAATTAATTAAAATATATAAAAAAAAATTCTATTTATATTGCTTAAAAAGCACAATGTAAAAAGTATTAAAAAAATTGTATGTGTGTGTATGTATAAAGAAATAAACATATAAATTTAGAGTATCTGCATTATATAAATCTTGGCAAATTTTCAATGTGTGTATAATCAAAATTTTGGCATAATAAACCAAATTCAAACACAGAGTAAATTCATTTGCTTTTTGAAACAATAATCTTTGCAAAAAGATATTCCCAGACGTCTCACTTACAAAACAACCTAACTTTACGAGATATAAAAACTAACTGCAAAAAAATATTCCTTAAGAATAACACTTTATTTTCTAATGTGGCATGTAAAATGCTCTACGTGAGCGGCTGTGTCGTGCAAGCCGCGCTAACAACCAAGGATTAAAGTTGTCGTATTCCTTCCGCTTTCTCTCACGCTTCCGCGAACGCATTCCCAGGGGTCCGCATAAATTTCTGCTCCGTGGTTCATGAAAGCGCCCGAAAATATCAGCCGCCCACGTGGTTAGCCGCAAATTTGCGAGAACCGCGTGACGGATTCCGCACGCACGTTGAGCTTCGTGCCGGATTATGTAAACGCCGCGCGGTGGCATTTTTTCAGAAAAACTTGGCCAAGAGTACAGCGAGTCGTAATGAAATAGTAAGGGAACTGTGATTTAATATATTTTATAGTGCGATAAATTAATTTATAAACTTGAGATATACGCAACTATATAGTTTTACTCCAACATTTCATTATTAATAATTTTAATGTCTCAAATTAAATTATAACTATATAACTATATAAATATAACTATATAATAATACAACTCTAAAATCCAAGCAATGTTAAACTTTAAAGAGCATGCAAATAAGGATCTATCTGCTTGTCGATATAAATTCGTACAGGAGATTCTAAAATCTAACAAAATTAGACGTTTATAATAATTCAATAATTTTAATTAAATTCTAATTATAACAGTAAGACTTTAAATACCAGTCAAGTGATTTGAAGAGAATACAAATAATAAAAACTATTTTTAATATATAAATTCGCGTAGAAGATTCTAAAATCTAAGCAAGATTTTTGACAGATTTTTCATTAATTTACAGAAAACTATTAACATTACGTATAGTACTAAAAATTAAATATAGCTAGAAAAAATCCAAAACCATTTATATATGTATATGATTTTCATGTGTGTATTAGACAAATACAAGTCGCAAAATCGTAGCATTACATGGTGAACATGAAACTCGAATATATAGATCCGGGCCTAAAGAGCTAAGCGCCCCGTTTCTACCGATTTTCTCGCGTTAGATTCGCACGTCGGAATAAAGGGTCGCGTTTGTCAACGCGAGCTACAACCACGTGACAATGGTATCACGTATGCCCTGTATAACTTGCGTGCATGTGCACGTCGAGGGGGATACAAACGTGTCAGCCTAGGGTAATGGACGAGCATAGTGAGTCCATTAAGAAGTAACCGTTGTTCGTCTAACTCTAACTGGTTCGATACGGCAAACGGGATGATCTATTCATTCGTATACACGCGCTTGCATGCGTGCGCGTTTATATGTCGCACTTATACCGTCCCTATCTAGAGACCTGACCTAGCCTATAAACGGATAAATACAGTAAGGGAAACAACATAATTCCCTGATGAGAGAAGTACATTCCTATCTATGCCTGTATAAGATAAAAATGAAAAATACCTTAAAATCTCTTTATTAATTTCTCTTTTTAGCGTATTCAGCAAGTTTGCTAATCAATGAGTCTTTGATTTATATCGTAAGACTTGAGAATGACAGATACAACAGTTCAAGTATATTAAATATTTTAATATAAAAAAAATTAACTAAGATGATTTGTTTATTTTTTTGTGATAATTATTATCTTTTTAAAAATTAAAAAAATTTAACATCATTAGTTATGTCCTCTTATCGCAAAATTTTTTTATTAATCAGATATTTGTTTACGCAACGCTAAGTTACAAAAAATATAATACGATAAATACAACAAAAGTATTAAACTGCTCACCGCAGTATTACCCGTTATTTCTTCGAGTCGTCTCTTCCTCATTTGTTACTTTTTAGCACTTACATAACACTCACGAGGAAACACAGTTAATTACGATTACTTTACATATACTTTCGACGTTAACTTTATATGCACATTTTATTTCACGACAGAAGAACGAGAAAATATTGGTTAGGCTAGGTTAAGTTAGATTAGATTAGCGACGATCGCGCGATAAATCATAAAAAACACACGATCGAATTTACACAATGCTATCTCTTGCGAATATTATTAATAAATAGTATACACACACACTTTTATAACAGTTTTTAACTATCAGATAATAAGACGACACGAAGTGTTCCATGATGCTTCCTACTCACTCGAGTCTTACTACGCAAATGATACATTAAACGCAAATCATATAAATAATAGCGCGCTACATGTGTACTGTACGTCACGAAAATTCGGTGACTTCTGCGTACAGCATACCGTGTGTTTATGTACAGTGGCCTTCGTGCAGTGAGCGAGTGAGCACGCAAAGCGTCTGTGTATCGTATTATCCGATCATTAAAATTGCTGTAAAATGCATGCATATTCTTTAACAAAAATAACATTATATAAATTCGGCTGCACAAGTTTTCGTTACTGATTATATAACATAATTTCATTTAACCATTATTTTCGCGTGCTTCGCAAAAAATTTATAAAATAAAATAAAACGCACTTAGTGTGAAATTAACATCGAAAATATTATATAATATGCTGCATGATCGTAATTAACGGTGTTCATGAATATCATAAAGGAGCGATAAATGATGAACAAAAAAAGGGGAGAAACATGAGAAAAATGGCGAAGTAATACATAAGGTAAGATGAACAAATTGTAATTTAGTTAATTATATAATTGCTCGTTTAATTTTACAATGATCCGAATTCATGTAAATGTCAAATTAAGAAATATTAATTACATTTATTTCTATTATATTTATTTCTATTATATTTATTTCTATTATATTTATAAGAGAAAATTAAAAATTATTATCACAATTAACAAATAAAACATTTATATATTTTAAATAAATACAGTAGTATTAAGTAAATAAGATACATATATATGAATATCTCTTCGTTCTTCAATAATAACATAATACTTGCGTTGAGAAAAGCAACACACCGGTTAAAGAGTTGAACTAACTTCCGGAACACGCTACGCGCCACTTTCAAGACGATATACTACCGGTGACTTACTACTAAACATTATTGATCGTTATAAATTCCTGAATGTATCGGGGACATAAGATATTACTGTTCGCAGTTACCTGCACGGGATGGTGCATTCACATGTTGAAATGTTAAACTGGGTAAAATGATACCGTGCCTAGCAGAAAAGAACTTTCCTCCTCACGGTGTTCTGCAATTTCACTATCTGTAACTTTCCTATCTTTTTCTATTGTGCATATTGTTTAACTTTTTTTTATATTTGTATACATCTGGTATACATAAGATAAGATATAAATCATTAAAATAATTACTCCATAGCTTAGTTTATATAATTAAAAAACCATTTAAATAACTACTCGTTAAAAGAAAAATAAACACAAATCAATTTCTTTTTAATGAAATTCGGAAAAAAAACAATTATCTGAACAATTAAAGCAATAAAAATATAGTAATCAAGAATTTTATTTGTGCTGTAAGTATCTAATTTCTCAATTAATTCTTCTGTAAAACATATACTTTTTTCTTGTAAAATTGTTTCTTTTAACGCAATAAAATGGAATATTTAACATATGCACTGAGTAAAAGCAAGATTAATGATAATGTGAAATTTTGCCGTTGGATGACTGTATCATATTTATTTTAGATTTATATATTTTATAATGAGCGTTCAAAAAGATTTTTGAGAATATTAAAATTGATATACATTATATTATGTATATCAGCCCCCAACACATTTGACATTTATTTAGCTCTGTAAGCTAAAGATGACTTATATTCAGAGATGCATCACGTTCACTCTATGACATTTTCCGAGCGTCGAAGCATGCTGTTCCCTTTCGACGATCATCTCACCGCGACGTAACCCAAACCATTTCGTGTCAGCGACGAGTCAGCGCAAAAACCTATCACCTTACTCGCTTCTATCTACATCCAACCGCCTTTTATCATGTCACAGAAAGCTCTCGCAAGTTCCTCGAAGATGATTCCAAGACAGAGTTCTTATTTTGAATTAAAGTATCATGCAAATGACAAATTACCCCAAAAAATGGATTATGTATAGATTGTGTAGATGATTTATAGAATAATAACCGGAAGATAAATAATGAAGGAGATTTGTAATATAAATTAGAATTTATTTGAATTAATGTACTACCAAATAAATTCTCATTTATAATACAAATCTATATTGAAAAGTTATTAATGTGTGTGATTATGGGTATTATTATATAGAATGCGTTAACACAGAAGTTATTCATTCGATACGCTCACTTTATACGTTTCGCTCGGGATAACCATCGAGAATAAGCCGCGCGAATTCGCCTTTGCTTTTCTCGCATGTGAGCCGCCTCGCAAAAGTTTTTTCACTCGGTGTAAAAAGCACGGACGTAAAAGACGACGTAAAAGTTGGCCGCAAACGCCGACGCGCCGGGTACGAGGGAGGCCGACGCGTCGTCAACACCGATTCTAATTTAGATAGTCATGGTTAACCACGTGCTGACAATGGCTCGTTTCGGATGATCTCGATAAGCTTATGCGCACCGTGTCGCTCCCATTGCGGAAGAGGCCTTTGACCTCGATATTTTTCGCGATCATTGTACATGTTTAACGAATAAATTTCATGATTTTTATGCCATCTTGATCGCAAATCGAAAAATTTGCTCAAGTTTTTTTCTTTTTGTGATAAAAAAATAATTACAGATATTTATATTATACATCTAGGTATACTAAATTCTTTCATAGATTTAGTGTACTGTTTAAAATAATATATATATATATATATATATACTGCTTAAATAAAGATTTATTTAATAATTAATTAATAATTAAATTTCAAAAACATCAAGAATGACATTCCATGTTATATTTTTTCATATAATGCAAGTATTTTTCAATAAATATTTTTTTTAATTTTTATAATATCATATATTTATATATGTAGGATTACAGTGCGTATAATGCGGCAGTTTGTACATCTTATGTTTGTATCTTTTTATGTTCCGATTGTTATTAAAAGATAAATTTTGTTATTGCGGCGTATTGATGAGATCATACGACAGTTAGATCCCTTGATGAATCGATACCGAGAAATAATCTCACTGTCATAGACGCACGTGCGCTCGCGACGTACCGCGGCTTGATCACACGTGAGCCGGGATCTTAGGAACCGCTATCGATAAGTCTCGTTCTTTGTCAGGTCGGTCTTTCTTTGATTTCAATCTAAGGCCGAGCGTCAGTCAGTCAGTCAGTCAGTTAGTCAATCATTCGCTGTTGTTCTAACAATAAACGTCTTATACTGAGCATCTGTATTACACGTGTTGTTATATTAAATATTAATTGCTTTCCATTTACATCAAAACTCAGATAAATCTCATTTTTGTCTTTTTTTAACATGGATATTTTAATGTAAATGGAAAGCAACTATATAATTATCTTGGTAATATTTTTCTACATATATAAATATATATAAATATAGCAATAAATAAAATAAATATCTATAATTATGGTAGAAATATATTTCATAAACATATTTGTAAACATAAAATGTTGCGCATATATCTATTTACGATGCATTAAAGCAATCGTAAAAAATTAAATTTTAATAGCCATAAAATAAGTCATAAAAACTGTTACTTTTCATATTTATCTGACATGTATCGAAATGAATATAATAAATATTATATTTAAATGAACACGTTTTAGATACATGATATTCGATTACATTCGTCACTATATTTTGAACCACTGCAGATAAAACATCGCTTTGAAAGCTGATCCATAGCGTACAATTTTGACGCACGACAACCGCGTATACATATTAATTAATATCAGCTTGAAAGAGATAAATACTGATTAAAGTTAACGATACATGGAATGATGAACGTGGCAGTTAATCGCCGGTTGATTGGAGGCAACCCCGTCTCTAATCCACATAAATGAGCATTCACTTCAGTGAATCGTTATGTAAAACAAAAACGAATAAAATGTACACGATATGTAATGATTATATCTCGATATATATATTGATTATATATATAATTATGAGGTGTGTTATCTCAAATATCTTAATACAAAGATTGATTCATGTATTCTACGATCTCATAACAGTGTCATGTAATTAATGTTTCTATGAATTCAAGATTTTAAAAGTAAAAAGTGTCTCGCACACAAAAATTATGAATATTATAAAATAAAAGAATTAAAAAAATACGCACTCAAAGAAATGAAACTTTTAAAATTTTTAAGTCCTTAAAGACCAAAGATCCATGAGACTTAGATGTTAAATTCCTACAATTTTTTAGGCTTTCAAGATTTAAAATTCTAAAGTCATGAAATTGTATGGAAGGTCTGTATACATTGTTGCTATTCTTGAATGTTGGAACGTGTTATTATGTAAGATTAGTACAATTCGCGAAATTATTTTATCGAATCTTAAAATTCTTAAAGATATTTGTGAATTTGCAAATTATGTTTACTGTTTTACGAATTTATGCGGTGCGAGAAGTTTTGGTCGCGTCGAGACGCGTGTAATCGCGCAGCTTTAATGATGAGCGTTTCGGTCGAATAAAGTTCTAGAACATACGAGAATGGCGCATTTGCGGCGCAAAGTCATACCTCACTGCCGACGCAAAGTGGACTAACCCCTTAATTGGAAACGTTGAATGAATTTGAGTGCGGTGGGGAAGAATCGAGCGCGAAGAGGGAGGAAATGCGGGGCAGAGCAATATGACTCCCATTGTTGTAAACTATAGCGCTCCGATGCTATACAGGAAATTCTCGCGATGCGCAGCCACCCGCGCTCTTGCATCGACCCCGTTCACGTGTTCGCCTATGATTTTTTTTGTTTCCCCACAGCTTTGTCAATTGCAACTATTATACTTCTCTCTCTCGCGCTCCGAAACTGTCAAAATTCCCTCCTGTCAAAAGAATTTGTATCTGAATAATGCGCGCTATAAAAATATAAAATTGAAAGACGCGTTCCAATTGTATTAATATTAGAATTAACATTGCCCTAATATTTGAAATATTATATATATATATACTAATCTCCGCAAAAAATAAAAAATTATATATTTAATCGTTCTGTTACATCCTTCTAAATGGTAAAGCAAAATTTACTACAGAAGAAAGAGATAAGTGGCTATAATATAATTTTAACTTTCGAAAGACTTGTTCTATTTTTAAAGCAATTATTCAACGCATTTGCGCATGAAACTTAATCATAAAATTTGTAATCAGAAGAAAATACAATCGATCAGAGGAAATCGTTTTCTTGTCCCCGTTAACACTATGCACCATCTCGTTCTTAAGCGGTACGCTAATTAGCACCGATTAATTCCATTTCTTATCCACATCGTCGAGTCGTTTAATTGAATCTCTTAGTCGCCGCAAATACGATGTGAATCTTAATTCGGTACCTTGGCTTTCGCCAATTGTGGCGTTCTTAATGATGTTATTTGAAGCAGTTTAAACAAGCAGCTTATCGAAATAATGAATTTAAAAAAATGAATAGCAATGATGCTAAAAATATTTGTTATATAATGTATATATATTTTATATCTCGGGTTTTTAAGAATCAGATAATTTTCAAAATTCTAAACAAGACGATATATACAATCATTTAGCTTTCGTTTATTTGAGTATATATTATTCCCCAAAAATTTGTTTTTCAAGATTTCTTCGAAATCAAAAAAAATATAGAACACGCGCGTTATCGAGATCTAACGAGCGCCATCGCGATTAGACAATCGATTCTATTTTAATGCTTGATTTCTGTCTCTCTCTCTCTCTCTTTCTCCCTCCCTCTCTCTAAAAAAATGCACAGTGCTTTGCGTTAGCATCTTCGCGGTTCAAGTCAAAATGCATCCGGACTCGACGAGCTGCACGATACGACGCGGAACTCCAAAGAGTGCCGATAACGAACGTTATCGAGCGACACGAAGCATAAACATTTATGCTCGCATCGACGCGATCCTCTCGCGCCACCCGTCCTCTCTTGCTCCATCTCGTACAGTCTCCGAACGGCCGGTGCCCGAACGAACGAACGATACGAGCAGCACGTGCGCCCGACAGGAGAAAACGACGAAGCATCTGGCGCGAACGACCGCTGGCGGGATAGTAGCGGGAGGAGAAGCGAAGGGAGAGAAAGGGAAGCGCATATAGTGGGAACGGTACGCTGGGATGCACTCCGCGATGCACTTACTCCGCGTCCATCGTCGTCGCGGACGGATTCCACTGCAATTCGTAACATGTGAGACATTGGATATAGCTGTTATATGTAAACGCTGCAGTATATCGTAAAACGGAAATGTCGAACGTAATAATCCTGGTGGTTCCATTAGGAGAAGTTTGACCGATTATTATTAACTGTTACGGAATAATGATGAATCTCTCTATTGCAAGAATTCATGCTTAATCGAATCGCCTATATTGTGATATAAAGAATAGTGCGTGTCGGTTTTTATTATTTACGCCGCCGATAATTTCGAGCAATGCGAGAAGAAATTCTATGACGTAATAGAACTAGAGAGAAAAAAAGAACAGAATGTTGAATCTTTTATCAATGAGAAAATCAACGTTTACTTCCTTTCTATTAACAGTCGCCTACTTTGTCGGTCATTGTTAGCCTTAACATAGGAATGTTAATATAGACCTTGTATATAATACGCGTTCTTCTTTAATAAAACGAAAACATCGTAATTCAATATCTGAGAGAAATTTATAGTTGCGCTAAATAAAGTCAGACAAATGCAACTTAAGCGCAATATGCAATATCGGCAAATATCATTGCAGCAAATTGGAACATGCGAGACAATAACAATGTATCTTAAATGCAAGTGTTTCAATCTTTTCACGAAACAAAAATATTATAAATAAAAATTATCGCGCTATTTGAGAGAAACCATGATATTATTGCGCTGAATTAATAACCATGTAAACATATGTATAATCTATGTATCATCAAACTATGCACTCGGTGTACTCTACAAATGTGTTATAGTATTGATATATGCCATAATCTGAAAATGTATAATAGTGTACTTATAATAGTACACTTAGTTATTATATAAATAAAAAAATTTATTAATTAATGTGCATTTATGTATATCAGATAAAATTACAATAATATAATAAAAAAAAAATTATTGTACCTTAGTGATTGAAAATTATAAAACTAAAATATAATATTAATAAAATGAAATTAAACAGAAATATTTCTTTTTTAAACTTAAAATTTATGTTAATATTTTAGTGGAATAAATTTTCTTTCAAGTTTTATGATACAGCGCTTTTCTCAATGCGCTATTCTTCTTCTGAATTTTCATTTTCCATGTTCGATCGAAATGGCCAGCAATAAATCAAAGAATCGCTGTCATAAATCGCAACCCAGGTCAAGTCCGCGACTTGTCCTACTTTTCCTATCGCCGCTCGTTAGTTTTAACGGTGAATTCATTGATATTTAAAGACAAAGATGAAAAACTGTTATACAATATTATCGACCAATAAATTCAGAATACATAAAAGAAAAATTCGATAATGCGATATTTTTTGATGAGATGTGACGCGATCATTCATAACTTATCTATATTTATTTTAAAAAGCCGAAAATATCAGGTCAACACAAGTGATATATGTATATTTCAATTTAAAATGGAAAAGATATGTCAACACATGTGCTACTTTTCTATATTAATCTATTAATATATTAATTCAATAATATATTTACATAGTATACGTATATTGTATTATACATATATAGTATCTAACATTTCTATAATTAGCAATAGCATAATGATTTTCTTTCAGAAAAATCTTAATTTGTCTCGATTTGAGAAGTAGAAATATATTTGACATATATATATATATATACTTATGCCGTACTTTGATCGCATATATACGTCACGATATTATAGTACAACGTTCAACAACAGTAATTCCTATTCACAAAACAGATTAAGTGTCATATGGAAAATTCGAAATTCCGAATTTCTACCATATATCAATTTTCGTCAGATATTTCGTCAAATATTCAGCATCTTTTTAACATTAAATTTACAAAAAAAAATTGTCGATGTTTATGAGTATATCTCATTCATTTAAATGTCCTTTCGCAACTTTTGATTGTATGCAATATTTCTTTTTATCTCTAGCAAGCTTTGGCTTATCTTTTGCCGACCTATATGAGACCGAAGGAGGGGGGAGGGAGAGAGAGAGAGAGAGAGAGAGAGAGAGAAAGAGGAAAAAAGAACCACCATTGTGACGACGGTTTGCCCGATAAGGGAAAAGGCAGCGGCTGTTATGAAATTCTTTCTAACGTACGCGATCGGCACAAGGCGCCTCTTGTTCGAGATCTGCGAGCCGGCAAAACTAGATGTTCACGGATAAGAGTGTTCGTCGACCGTGCGAAAGACTACCGATGTGCATACACACACATAAATATACATTCATATATTCGAAACCACGCGTTCACTGTCGTCGATCCATCCGTTTCTTCCGAAAAGAAATCTATGCGCAAAAGTGTTGCAGGATATACTGGACTTATTATTATCATTTCTTTCAATTGCTGTCCTAAAAGTCACTAGCACTGAAGCAAAATACTTGTATTAATGTCGAGGTATCAAAATTTTTAAATTTTGAAAGAGACAAAAATAATAGTACAAAATAAAAGTTTAAAAATTCTTAAAGTATGTTTTAAAAAGTCTATACTTGAATTTCTTCAAGAGATAATATTTAATTTTTTATTGTTATACATTTTATGTAATTTTGAACCACTGATATAATCTTTTTACTTTATTATTATTATGTCTAATACATATATATATATGTATGTGTATATGTATATATATTTTTTTTAATAATATATTAGCTCCCTATAAGAAAAAATGTATTCTTCAGATACATACTATATCAGTATACATTTTTTCGTAAGAACAGCGTTTATTGGTTGAGTCAACAGTGAACACGTGACGATAAAATACCGCGAGGCGAAAAATATTTATTGAAACACTCGTTAAATTGTAAACGGCATCCATCTGCGAATAATATTTCTGATGCTACGACAGGTCGCGTATTCGACGGATACACATTCCCTGGTCGAAATTTGCCATACCGCACCGTGCTGCATGTTTCGGTGAAATATAGCGGAAATAACGTTTGCCCGCCCCTGTTCAAAACAAGCCACGATTTGCGTTAATATTTCAGGAAAATAAAAGAGAGGGTATTTATTTTGTTCATCGATGTTTTGAATACCCAGTTATAGGACGATGCAAAAATCTTCACACATGTTGTTGACAGCAATCGCACGAAATAAATATACTATTGATGTAATATAAAATTGTTCAATATTTATAAATCATAAAAATAAATTAATATAAATAATTGAGAAATTAAATATATTAAGTATATCGAATATACAATTATAAATCGCAACAAATTTTTGCTTTTGTAAAAAGAGAATATCATCTCGTAATAGAAATCTTTCTTAGTGCTGCATAATTTATTAAATAATAACACGTTTGTGTAATCAAATACATGTTAAATTAGTTTCCTCGTTATCTATATAATTTAATTAAATATTTACCCTTTTTGTATGTATATTAAAATTAATTATTATCAAACTTTATTTAAATTAAAAAATTAGATAAACTATTTAATAAAATTTTGATTTGTATCTATATTATTATAAAATTATAATATGTAATCCAAAAATGATCAAATAAGTAAGCATAATTAATGGATATGTTGCCAGTGTAATTGAATTACTATACACTTGTTGAAATTAACCTAAAAATATGTCGAACACATTCATACAAAATGCGTCATCCGTGTTAATACACATCTTAAAGCTCGTTCAATTCAACCCAGACCTATCTAATATACTATTTATAATCCGCTTTAGAGTGGTACTAATTGGCGTTGTTTAGGGATGACGACGGCGGTGTTCTGTGACTAATCGACTGACGTCTCTCGTTTCGCTCCACATTAAGCTTGGGCAGGCGGAGAGCGGCGCATGGCAAACTTCGTCATTGTGATCTTATCGCAAAGTGCATAATTCATGCTAATTAAAAGTCGATCCGATCTCCTTCGACCATCGAAAAAACTCGATCGACATTTGCTAATCAAATAGAAATATCGTATATCGAATGTTAAACCCGCATTATCGACATGAGTATCTTCTTCAAGTAATAATTTAAATTTTTTTCAAAAAATCCACGTAAAATCACAAATATATTTGATCGTTATGGAATGTATAGCTCTTTATACAAGTTATCGATCGCAATCGAGGCTTTTCCTATGCTAAATTATTAAAATTTAATGGTTTCCCTAAGCAACGATTAAACATTAATACCTTTTCATTCGAGTTAACGTGCTCGGTGAAATTTGTCGGTAAATTTTTTCCGTTGTTATTTCTCCATGTCATGACTCTATCTCCGTCACTATGCCTGGTAGCCCATTAAAATGGCCGGGTGCAATTACGTTTAAAAATAGCGAGAGTCGAGAGTAGAGTCTGTTGCGCTCGATTGCATCAGACACTACCACGACAACGACGACAACGATGACGACGTCGTCGACGACGAAGCGGATGGCGGCGGAGGAAGCAACCACAACGACGACAACGAAGACGACGACGACAAGGACAAAGAGGCCAACAACGACAACGACGACAGGGAAACGTCAAAGGTTTCGCTCGTATGCACTTTGCGATCGACTTGTTACAGCAATGAGAGTCGATAGTATGCTCGTTCATGTTTTGCATACCATCATACATTATCGGGCAAAAAGACTAACGCTAATCTCTAACTTCGTAGTCGTTTTTATTCTTCGTTTGAAAAACTGTCGATTAAGAATCTACTATAAATAGATCTACACAAATTTCATTGTGATCTTATCGCAAAGTACATAATTCATGATAAGTAAAAATCAATTCGATCGAACATCAAGAAAATGCGATCGATATTCGTTACGGAAGCAACGGAAGCATCGTGATAGAATCAGAGAGTATATCGCCATGACATAAATAAATAATAAGAAAGATATGAAGGCGAAATGACATGAAAAATCAAAGCGCCTTAAATTCCATGGATTTTCATTTAGTTACCGAATCTTTTAAGCAAGAAAAATATGTTTAATAATAATTCGAGTGATATTATTTTTACGATGTTTTAATATACATCTTTAACCACCGTTTGAAATAAAATAAAAATAAGATTTTGTTATCTGCGTATTCCTAATTCATTCTCTTGTAACGTTTGAAATACGATTTAATTTTAAATACGACACATTGCAATGAAATTAGCTAGGAAAATATAGTTTGGAAAATGAACGAGACATCATGAAATTGCTCTATTAAGAACAAGCACGCGAAGCACGTTTGTATTTGAGCCACAATTTCTCAGCTGTTGTAAACCTCGCACATTAACTCTTGAGGAGATGACGAAAATCAGGCGTAAACTGACATATGCTTGTAAGCTCCGAGTAGTGTACATTGTTTCCACAACCTCTGGACTAGTCCCAAAGCATTAGTCTAATGTTACAATCGCCGAAGATGTCGTAGCACTTGTTAAGAAACACGCTTATACAACATTGTGAATTTTGGAATGTTTTCAATCGAAAATAATTTAACATTTAATATTAATGAATACTCGAATAAGACAGATATCGCATTAATAGTTAAATTATTCTATAGTAACAATCAGATTGACGCTGTATAATTAATTAATCGCAATATTATTTCCGATTTACCTATGAATGAATATCTCTGGTAATTTGATGTAAAATCAGTCGCATTGAGGAAAGGTATTGCATTATAAATCAGGAGATTACATTATAAATGTAGATAGGATAATCTGAATTGTTTAGAATCACTCGCGAATTAATCTATCATAATAATAGACTTCATATCACATTCCCATATATATTCAAGTATAAATTCAGTAATATGTTAGTGTAAAAAGATATATTAAGTAATAACGATTTTCCATAAATAAGGATAATAATCGAGAACACAGACTCATATAAATAAAAAATGTCCCCTCGCCCCATTAATTTAGACAATTATCCATTATTGACACACTTTGAAAAAAATCCATGTTGTTGAACGTTGCAAATAATCGATCGATAATTATTCACGTCGACAATTATTCACATGAATAATATCAACAATATGCAGTTGAGTCAGTGTCAGTCAAATATGTCAAGAAAAATGTTATTTCAACTATTGCTTCTCTAGATCGGATATCATATCGTTTCAATGTAAAATGAGCAAAAACATGCATATTTTATAGATGCACTTTCGTTTACTATGTGTCAAATTTCTCTTATCATATGTGTATCATGAAGAATCATAATTTTCTAAAATTTTACTAAATATGAAATCACAATAATTATTTAATATCTCCGAAAAATATTTGTGTCTCTTGTGGTTTACAAAATTTGCTTCAAAAAAATTACTTTTAAAGTCTTTTAAATAAACATCACATAACAACACATCACAAAATTTAAGATGACTTTTGAACGTGTATTTAAATGAAGTATATTATTTAAATACTCGCGTACGCTTAAATTGAGTTAATTTATTTCAATACATCAGACAAGATCTCTATTTAATATTCACAAAAGAAAGAGAAATGCAAAAATAAGAACCTTACCCACGCGTACATCTTCCAATTATGTAGGATATAAATAGATAATTTACAAACTTCGTGAATGCGTAGACAATATACTACACAAGTAACTTAATACTCTCTTAATACAAGTAACTTTGAAAAGGAAACACAGATTCCATGCGTAAACTCCATGCGCTAGAAAATCTGGTGAGAGAATATTGATTACCAACCCCATTTTGATACAATTTAGTAATAATAACCCATCCAAAACATGATAACAAAAGTGTAAGTTCAACAAAAGTTAATTTATGAATTCATATTACACTGGTAGCTTTTATCGTTCTAGAACGTCAACATGGGATTTCGCGGATCCTGCATTTCACTCGAAAAGTTACATGTACCGGCATTCTGCACGCCTGCGAAGTTTATAAAAGTTATTTGTCTACAGCCTGTAAATGGCTTGCAAAGAAAGAGCGAACTGTGGCGCGAAAAGCGAAGCGAGAAACGAACAGGATGGCGAGAAACATGCGAGATAGAAACACGACTTACGCAACAACGGCAAATAACGTTAATGAGTTCGCTCTTCGTATTCTTTTAGCTATACTTGAAAAAAACTCATTGCTGAAGAACTATTCGAACAAAAATGGCGACACATAATTGCAAAACAAAATCGCGTATTATGTATTTATGTATTATATAAATAATCCTACATATAATATATGATAATTATATCTCCACAATATTTTTTACATACAATTATATTATATTAATTTAATTATATTATAATAATTATTTATAAAATGATAATATAATTATCATCTCTTTAGTATATGTTATATATAGTAATGATATAATACCCTATGTATAATATGATATAATTATATCACCAAATATATTTTTATAAAACAATTATCTTTAAATGTACATATTTTAATTCGAAAAATTGCCACATATAAAAAAATTATGAGAAAATAGAATAAATTTTACTGAGATTACCGGCAACACCTTTAATTAACGCGAATGTAGAGGTAATGAAAGTGAATAGGATTAGCACGCGGGTCTCATTAAGCCGATTCGTTTAGATATCGCGAAAAAATCGACGTTAATACATGACCGTCATACATAAGTATTCTGCAAAATACGACCGCGAGCATCTCTGTTCGTTCATTTCGTAACGTGCTTCCTCTGCGTATTATTACGTGACGTATTGTACATAATTATTGCGTCAATGTAATAAAGTTTAATCGCATATTACAGAAGAGGTGGAAAAGAGGAGATTCAGATATATTCTATTCAGATTTCCTTTTAGCATTTTATAGTGCTTGGAATATATGAAAATAAATATTTTCTACCATCTGTTTTCAATTGTAATAAGAATATAGTCGAAGAAAATACGAGAAAATAATAATCTGTATATATAAAGCTGTCTGTAGGTATACATATTTTGACACATCAAAATGTGTCAATAAGTCGCATCATCCTTAATTTTTAAAATAAACTTGATAAAATTGTAAAAATATAAATGACACTACATAATATAAAGTACGTAATATAAAGATTGATATTAATTTCCATAAAGATATTAATTTTCATACATATTTTTCACATTCCTTTAAAGATATCTTACTTGCAGCAGAATCGCTTTCTAATTCAAGATTTCTCGTTATTCTTTTTTTTTTAAGTGTTAAAAAGACATTTTATTTAAAAATGTTTTACATCACAGAAATATATAATGCAATATATTATATAAAGACTATGCATCATTTCAAATCACATATTAATGTAGATAATCTTTTAGCTTTTTTAGCTTTTATAAAACTAAATTTACAAAAACGTCATTACGTAATGCATGAAACTTGGCATTAAATTGACTTTTCGTATATATTTCTCTTTTTACACAAAAGGGCACTTTTTAGAAGTAATATATAGCGTAACGCGCTTTATAGCGTAAAATAAAAAATATGTTAGATTGTAAAATAATAAAAAAAATATAAAAATTTGAAATTTTTTAATTTTAGAAAGCATACTTTTTCGAAGTTTTTATAGTTGACATTTTTCGACAGTATTATCCGTCACAATAAAAAAGAACATTAAATTGTAAAAGTCACACAGTGTAATAATTTTTAAATCACTGTTGAAATTACCGCAACTGACATCAACTATTACAAAAAAAATTTGTTTACAAATAATATTTAATTGAACTTTGTAATATTGCTTCTTAGTTTCTCAGAAATAATGGATTATAACTATTTAAAAACAATATTTCGTGATGCAATTATGCTGTTAAGTAGATTTTCCATAAAAAAATGTTTTTTAAAGATGACAAAAAGATATTTTTCAACCTTTGATATTTCCATTGTAAATGTTTAATGAAAAATTTAATTATGAATTATTTTAATCTAAAACTAAAATGTCTCAGTAAATTGTATTCATTTAGATATAAACAAATACTTATTTTGCTTTTAAATTGTAAAATTGTTTTTAATTTTGTTTAATGTAATTTTAAGTCTATCGGCTTGATCGCTGAGAGAATATATATTACTGAATAATAATAATTAAAATGAAAGATGCATCTTCTAACGGACTGAAACTTTCTTAAAGAAAAATGTAGTCATCAAAGTCCATCAATCAGATTCCCGTTAATGATGGCATATCCTCATAAAAAAGCCGCTTTTCAACTTGTCAATAATGATATATCTCAATGATATGTTCAGCACACATCGCGAGAAAAACGCATGTCATATAAATCGGTAAATAATGACAGTAAAATAAACCTATAGAAGGAAATAATAGATATGCAACGGTTTAAAGTCGCGCTCTCTTGCGATACGGGACTCGATCTCGACCGGATGTTGGATGTCATTGCCGCCATTGACATCCATCGTATAGAATTGTCAAATCGACGCTATTCGATCGCTATTATATACGTGTCTGTCACATACCTGGACTGGTCTGCCAAGACAGGCCGCCGATGAACATTTTCCTAGAAAAGAAAGACGATTCCATCAGGTTCGCCATCCAGCCGCGGATCATTTGGCGGAAGAGGAAGTGGACGCGGGGAGACTGCCAGCAGAGGGTAACTTCCGGTACTACTTTGCGACCCCCTGCGCAGTCTCCCACCCTCGGCAGCAGGTGTCACCACACATCAACCAACAATCGAACAACACCCGTTTCGTCTTTTCACGCGAACACGTTACGGTCACGACGCGCCCGAAGACCGGATCTTTTGATCGCGGTCAGAACGAATCTCCTCGGACCGGCACCTCCGCTTCATACATCCTTCTTTTCTTCGCATGCAATTTCTCTCACACATCAATCGATCCACTAATCCAACAACCAAATTTTGACTATTTTTTTTCTGTACTATAAGACTTCCGTCCATCTCGAATTTGTGCCGCCAGAAGATGTACCATTTATATATTTTATTCATCTTTCGAAATAAATTATCAAAAATAAATAAATATAAATAACGCGCGTGGAATAGATTTAAGCAACACGTAACATGTTAAACGAAAATTTAATAACTTAATTTATTTAATTTTGATAGTTGTTGAAAAAATTGAAAAATCATTTATTATTTATTAAAGCAAAGAATCGAACGCAAAGCTTAGAATTCTCGCATCTTTCTATAAATTTTTAAGTATAAAAAATAAGTTCTTAAATCTTGGAATATAAGAAAATCAGAAAATTGATGATCATAACAATTCATTAAAAATTCCTTTATCGAAAGAGCGTAACATGAATGTGTCGCTTATCACTATTTCAATGCGACTAATCATTTTATACGTGATCATCATAAAGACTCGATGAATAACACGTATAATTATCAACAAACAATTCGTGAAAACTGAGCAACGTGCATTTGGCAAGGTTTATGATAATTCTCGCGCTATAAGGAGAAATTTGGATGAAAAATTTCGCTATATATCAAGGTCATCAAACGATAAAAAAAAACGACTCTGGCTTCTTAGATAGGCGACGCGAACTGGTCCGTATAAATAAACTGACCGATCGGAAATGATCGCCACCGGCTGGCGTAATCGCCGGTCTCCGAGGAAGCAAATCGCACTTCCCGCATAAGTGGGGAAGTTCTCGGCAGTGACCATAATCGATCCACGTACGCGTCATTAATTAGCCGGCTTAAGTATCCGTCAGCGCGCGTCGATAAGGAAACGACCTCCCATCCTTTTCATTCATGATCCCCTCCCTCTTTCACCTCACGGACACGAGAACCCCCTTCTCCCCTTCTCTCTCCTGCTCGCTCTTCATCATCGTCGTCGTAAATAATCGCGTCTCGCATTATTACACGGCGAGATAACGCTCCCGCTTTGTGGACGTAATCACGTGGTGGTGCATTTGAACATCGATTTTCCGAGGCCGCGATATAGCCATCTTCCTCCCACGCATACTCTCCTCTGTTCCCCTACCTCTTCCTTTCCCCCGCCTTCTCCCTATAGCTCTATCGTCATCCAGCTATCTATCCAGATCTTCCGAATTGAAGAAATTAAAGTAGGCTGTACTGTTTTCTAGCTCGTAATCAACGCGCAAGTTAATCTGGAACTGATTATTACCTCACAGATTGTTTCGATGTGAGAGAATCATTCATCAAAACTTAACATTAATATCACTTAATATTATAATTTTCTTATAAAAGCAGTATCTCTTTTGATAAAAATTAATTATCAATTTCTGTTGTTGTGTAATTATTTTATGTTGATTATACATTTTTGCATTATGTCTCGACAAGATAAATGAATCAAGATAAATGAACCAAACTAAATTCCGATCATTAAATACTATTTAAGCAACAAATAAATTTTAAAAAATTTAATCACATATTTTATAATTAGACATTATTTAAACTATAAATATATTTATATATATTTAATTAAGAAAAAAACAAATATCAAAATTCTGATTTTCCTTGTATAAAGATTTTTCAATATCATACAAATTTTATTTCATAGATATATTTATATTTCAAAACATGTTTAATAATTGATTCGGAAAACAAATGTTGAATTTTGTTCAAAATTTTTACTTTGCAAAATTTTTATTGATGCAACCAACATTACATCATAACTCTTAACAGCTACATGAATTATACTTTGACAATTTTCTTAACAATATATAATCAGTTCCAGAATTTCTTTCATTTAATATAAAATTAAAATACTACATTTGCATAATTGCTCCTAATCTTAAAAGCTAATCTTAAAAATGTCCAATAAGTTTGAAATATCTCAGAAATATAGTTTAAAAAAGTTTAAGTGGATTCAGTAAATTTAAAAATTATAATTTATAATTTTTCTTCGTGCAGATAATTTCTGTATATTGAATATGTGAGAAATTATTCAAACTGAACGCGTAAATAAACGTTATTGGATTTTCTCAATACTATTAAAATTAAAATTAATAACGAAACGTCCATCGTAAAGTTAATAAGGTCATTTCTGAAGAAACAAATTTCAACTGTTTACTATTTCACAATCAAATTAGTATGTAGAACAAAAGTACGATTTAATCAAAAAATATAACTCCACCGAATAAACATTAAATGAAGCATAAAGCGAACACTGATCGATACTTCGCGCTAATAATAGTAACATGATTTAATGAATTCATTAGTCATGAAAAAAAGCAATAGAACTACCACGTCTCTTCCAAACATTTAAGATATCATCAAATGATTCACAGTACAATATAAGTAATATCAATCAAGTTGTTATTCCTCAATCGTTATACTCAAAAGTGTGATCTTATCAGTTTGTTATTCACAACCAAAATTAAACACGAAACTTTGCCTCACACATTAAAGATACCGTCAGAAAATATATTAAACTGGATAATCTAACGAATAGAATCGATGCTTCACTATCGACAGGGGCATGATGTAATCAATTAATCGACCACAATTGAATCTAAGCGAAACTACGCATTTTCAAATACATCGGCTAAATTATAATAACCTAGTTATTAATTAAAATGACAATTTTCAAATCTCGTCCAATTCAAGATCTCGTTTCGGGACAATCACGTGACAGAAGCACGCCTGATTTCGTTGGAAGAGTCGAGGCACCACGTGGTCATTATATACAAGACGTGGGTGTCTTCACGTGTGGTGTATTCCAGAATTTCGCGTTCTTTCGACCTGGCGGCAGATTCGAAGGTGGCGGCATCTCCTCTGTACCTCTCTCCTCCTTCATTCCCATTCATCTGACCCTCTTCCCCACCCTCACAACCGCCCCCAACGGTACGCGGGGGAGGGGGAGCACACCAAACATTGAAAGAAGGCGCCACCGGTCCGAGGAGAGGTAACGCATATTCATGCGCCCGGCAAACATAAACACCATGCGTGATCCACGGCGGCGTATCCGCGTCGTCGACGGTGACCGGGTCGGGTTGAAACCATGGGGGCAAGAGTTATACCGATCCGGGTTTTAGAAAGCGACCGACGTCAACCGGCACTAAACACGAAACAGGATAACAGAAAACACAAGCTTTTCCTCGAGAACGAACGATCGCCGCGCGGTGTTATATATCAATGCACTGAGAACGAATGTGCTCCATTTTCTCCCTCTCGATCATCCTCTTTCTCCTTTCACATTCTCCCACGCATTCACGCATATATACATACATACATCTTCTCTTGCACCCGTTCTTTCTCTCTCTCTCTCTCTCACTCACTCACACACACTATCTCTCTCTCTCTCTTTCCCTCCCTCTCTATCCGTTCGCTCTCGTGTGGTCGATCGTTGATGGTCGATGTAGTGAAACGTTTCGGGGTTGCCTGGGAGTTTGAAACACGAAGGCCGCCGAAGGTTCACGTGGTGGACAGTGACAACCTCCCGCATTCTCTTGCGTTTCCCTCTATTTCTCCGTACCCTGGATCGTTCGGCACCTCGGCGGGCGAGCCACTCGCTACGATCTCCTGGTTCTGGGACTCCATAACGACGCGCGGCGCACGAATACTCGTCGTCGTCGTCGTCGTCGTCGCGAGACTCTCGGTGTGGAAGCGACGGCGGGGTTCGCTCGCGTATATCCGTCCGGAGCGGAGTGTCTGTTTCTGTTGTGCTAGGCTGGGGCTGCTTGTTGACGTTTGTTATGTTCGCAGTCGCGAACGGTGTTTCCTCGTCGCCGACGGCAGCGGCGAGCGTCGTCGCGATGAGAGGATGCTCGTGACGTACGTGAGGTGGTGGTGTCACGACGCGCACAAGATTTTTCTTTCGGAACTTGGGTCGGTTTGCGATGCTGCTCCCGTTATTCCCGAACTCTCTTCCTCGCGATTCACGTCTTTCCTCACGCTTTTCTTTCCCTCGCCTCTATTTATACCTTATCTTTCGTTCACTCCGCGGATCACGGAGAGTTGTTGGTTGATAATCGCGGCACTAGAATGAGGAGCGCGATTATTGACGGCGAAAAAGGAGGTGTCTTTGCGAATGGGTGTTTTGAGGGTCGGAGGATACCCGCGCTCGTCGCGCCGAATAACGACGATGACAACGACGATGACAGCGGCAGCGGTGAGGATGACGACGATAACAACGAGGAGGACGAGTACGAGGATGATGACGACGACGACTAATAGAGTGTACACGAGGGAAAAAGGCTGTCGACCTCTCGCTCGCTCTCTTGACTCTCCCGATATTACTCTTCCCTTGTCTCTTCGCCGATTGCTTTCTCCTTCTCTATCTCTCTCTCTCTCTCTCTCGCTCTCTCTCTCTCTCTTTCTCTCTCTCTCTCTCTTTCTTTCTCCGCACTCTCCTCACACTACCGACTACTAAAAACTAAGGAGAAGGTGAGAGGTTACGTGGCTGCGCGGTACGGCGACTACTGATGACGGGCGGCGGCCGGTACTCGGACGTGCGACGCGCTCTGCGAGAGGTTCGACGCGACACTGCGCTCTTGAGGTGGGGCGGGGGGAAGGGGCATCGCGGGGAGAGGGGTATGTGGTGGCGGTGGCGGCGGCGGTGGCGGCGGCGGCGGCGGTGGCGGCGGCGGCGGTGGTGGTGGCGGCAGCAGCAGCAGCAGCAGCAGCGACGGCGGTGGTGGTGATGGTGGCGATCGTGGTGATGGTAACAGCGGCGGGGAACAGAGAGAATTATTGCGCTTGCGCCATCCCCACGCGGCGCGTTAGTCGCGAAGAGGAGAAGGAAACGCCACGACCGCGTACCCGCCTCCGGTCGCGGCCTGCTCGCCTGCTCGCTCGCTCGCTCGCTCGCTCGCGGTAGCGCTAACATTAACATTCGCGCTAGCGCTAACACGAGCGAGTGAGAAAAACTAGCGTGATATGCTCGAGAAAGGCCGACCACCCGCGCTCCTTCACTACTTGCTCCACTTCCTCGCCTCCGCGTGACCCGCGACCGAAAGCTCGAGCCTCGTGCGAGTAACGAATGGGTATATTGTGGAAAAAAAATTTTATCTATTTTTTCAATTTTATTTTATTTTATTTTTTTTTTTCATGCTTTTTCCCCTTTTCTAAACGTACCTTTTTTTCGTATAGTTGTCTGTTGAAGGATATTTAAAATGGAGGATATATGCCCATCAAGAATTGAAGAAGGAAATATAATGATCGAGTGTTATGTCATTATGCAAAACGGTAGAGATCTAATTAATTATTTGTAAGCAGTTAAAATCACGATGTGTTTTAGCATGATTAAATGAAAAAAAATAGCCAAAGAATTGTGTACTATATGAAGCACACACACACATGCAGAGTCTCTTATTTTAACTAGAACACATCCAAATATTAGCTTATGCATTAAATGACTAATAATAATTAAAATTTTAAATTTTATCAGATGCATTTTTCCTCATAACTAATTATCATTCAAATCTATGTAAATATTGCTCGTTTTTTTTTTCATCCTAAGTATTCTTATCAAATATAACAAATATTTCATTCGACTATATTCTTTCGACTATACTGATTTATGCAGACTTTCATGCATGCATCATGTTTTATCGTTCAACCCAATTACGTGAAAAAAAAAGCGGAAGTGACTGTCGACCTACTGCCAGTATGGAAAGCAAGGGGTTAATAGTTGCTCGTTTCCCTCATTCGTGCACATCTCACTCCCTGTCGACTATTAATTTGCCTTTCAATGCAGTGCCGGTGATTATCGATTTGATCGGTCAAAACCTCCGGCAGAATTTTTGCTTGCTTCTAAAGTTTATCGGACCGCGCGTTTCCACTAGTTTTAATAGAATCGTCGAATGAGCGGTTCGTTTGTGCAACAAATCATTCCCAGTCGTTTGCCTTTCGATTTGACGTCGACCTAATCGAATTTTCTACGCGATCCTATGATTTACCCAACACTTGTGATAACGCGAATTTCTCGTGATAATTTGCAATCGGCAGTTCGTTGGCAAAATACTGAACAATGGCTTAATTAAATCGATACTGCACGTTAAACGTAAAAATTTTTTAGCGAATTCAATTCAATTAATTTCAAACAGCTTCAATAAAAACTTAAACTTAAAATATTAATTATAAAAACTCTTTAACGACGCGTCCGATTTGAGGATGTATGTAATTGCTTTAATAAATATATTTAAAATCTACATATAGCATACTTAAGATCTGTAGATATAGTTGCATACCGCATATAAATGTTTAATTTCATTCATTAAAAAAAGGGACCTAACTTGCAATGAAAAATTAGAGAAAGAACTTATAATAAATTTAATGCAATGTATGTAAAGATTTATATATAAATGTTTGAAACATGTTAATAAATGTGTCGCGTCAAATATCACGTATAGCAATTATCATGTTTACAGAACTAATTAAATTGACACAACTGTTATAAACGATTTTTGCGATTTGTATATATCTATTATTATATTCAGTAGCTCGTGAGAGAACGATGCATCGCAATATATGGAAGTGATAATTTAACACACGATATCGACACGTGTCACAATATGTTGTGTATCTCACGTGTTACTTTTATTACATTTATTACGCTTCTTAGAATCTTATATTTAATCATCATGACCAATTAATTATATAATTATTCATGACATGATTTCAATATGTGCATTATCGATGGTCAATTTATTGATCAAAACTTCATATATCGAATGCTATTTTTAAAATTGACCAATCAAATATCCATCAAAATTAATTAATTTAAAGAATGAAAATGATTACTCAAAAAATTATTCAAATATTATGTATAAAATTTAATAAATTATATGATTGATTTTATGTACATTCATATATATATATATATATATATATATATATATATATATATATATACATATATGTGCGTGCGTATATACACACATTACAAAAGAATGGTTTAAAGTTTAAAGAATATGTCATCAACATTAAAGTATATAATTACCAAATATATTGATTTGATTATCTTATTTGATAATTTCTTATTGCAGTCTCGATTCTTATAACTGTTCAAACAGTCTGGCGTGGAAAATAGACTATATGTGCACACGTGTTCTTCTAAGATAGCAGGTTGTCAGTTGCGCGTTATACTATTCTAACGCAATATTTCTTCCCACAATCTCATCCGCGGAACAATAACTGATGATCGCATGAGATCCTCACACGCACGAAGAGAATTCTTTTTCTCCTTACTTTTCTCTATCAAAATGTTGGACAAGAATAGGAATCAAAATGAGCAAAATATAATTGGGCAGAATTGCCTCGATAACAATCTTTCTAATTGGAAATAGAATTCCTATATTACGTATTATAAAAGAGCTTATTTTATTATTAACATTTTCTTCTATTAAATATGTTTTAGAATTAAAAGATTTAGAATAAACAATGATATCTAAATTTATTTTGTTTTTAATTGAAAAAGATAAAAAAGTTAAGTAAGTTTTTGTTTTAAATGATATACCTATTTTAAAATTCTATCCATTATCGATAGTAAAATATCTAATTGTTGCATTAAAATTTAATAGAAAAATTCAATATATAATTATTTTTATACAATTTTTGATTGCCCCCTTCTATATATACTTTCTTTATATAGAAATGTTAATATACTTATTTTTAAATAATGCTAAAGAGATGCTAATCGAATTTATTAAAATGTAGGTCATCGAATTTTTATAACATTCATGCACAATTTTTTTGATATCTCAAATTTTTAAATCAATAAAAGTTTTATCGAATATACGTAAATTCGCGATTTTTTTGCGAACAACAGACGATTTACAAGAAATCAGTATTCACAATAAGTATGTAGCCACGAAGAAAAGACTTCTTAAGCTGAAACTGTCGCAGTCGTGACCGTCTGCACCTGATGATATATCCCGTGAGATCGTCGGAAACTTGCCAATCACTATTCGGGGATTTACGCTGTCCCAGAAGTGACCCTTCGCGGTAGCTCATACAGAATCGTCCAAAGCTATGGCATTGCTCGACTCTAGTGCATCCTTCGACCGAAAGTCCGTGATCGCGCTTACCACGACGGATTTACATACGAGGACAAAAGTGCATAAGAGAAAGAGAACGAGAATCTAAATTCTGTTGTACATATATGTATATACCTATATATAATAAGATTTAAATATTACACAAATAAAAATAAAATTTTGTGTAATAAATTCTAAATTTGATTCTTACAAGCCCTCCCCCATGTGACGTGTATGTGTGTGTGTGTAGTTATTTTTGACATATATTACTTTTTATCGTTTCTTTATTAAGTATATACAGCTTATTTTATAAACTTTGCAATAAATTTCGAAATAAATTTAAATTTATGTTTTGGTTTTTGTCTTTCGGAAAAAATTTAAAGCGAATCATATAATTATTTAATTAAATTTAAAGTGGATCATATTATTTTTAATGTTGAAAATTGAAACTTTAGAAAATTAAATTTCAGGGATGTCTTCATCATCATCTTAGACGCGTTATCTGTGTTCGAGATAAAATCATATTTCTCCAGTGCTGACAAGAGCTTTATGTCGCCCCGAGCCAAAAAACGATTTTGAGATATTCACGTGCTCGTGAATGCGAAATAAAGGATGCCATGAAGATGATAGTGCCGTAAGCGGACCGTAAGAACGTCGATCAAATTTTTATCGACTTTCTGCGCCTCGTCATACTTTACTTTGCACATAGCCTCCTGTTATACGGATAGTTACGTCAACACTATCAGAGCAAATCTATTTCAAATTGATTTCAAAATACGCTAAGAAACTGTTAATAACTTTGAAAAATACAACAAAGAAATTGAAACACTAACGTTCAGCCATCAAATATAAAATAGAAAATAAAAATAGGCATGTAGAATATAGACTTATTAATTAACAATAATGATATTTGCAAAACTAATTGTAAGATATTAGTTATTTCATTGTTTTTATATCCAGCATATCTATCTTTATGTTCAAACCTGTATTAGGTTGTTTTAGAGCTCTAGATAATTAGTTATTATTATATTTTTAACACTTCCACAAAAATAAAATAAAGATTTCCTTTTAAGAAATATAAAATTCTGTGATTTTTTTCAAATTGTTTACACAGCATAACAATTTAATTAAAAAAATTAATATTTTATTCTCTGACAATTCTTTGCCACAAATTCTAAGTTCTAAAGAGAGATTTATGATATTTTATCGGTTTCATTCTACAATCGTTCCACAATAGAACTTTTGCCACACATTTTATATCACATCGTAACGCGTCAGAAAGAATCGAGCAGTGAAACATGTAACGAATGTATGAACAAACAAAACGAGCTTCAATCCGTCGCTTTCCATATCCGCCTTAAAATAACATAGTGGGGAAGATTCGTCAATACGAATCACTGTTGACTAATAAACTCCGCTGTCAAATGGCAGTCATGGTATTTTTTGCGTTCGGCAAGGCGGAGGTGGAAAACGCAGCATAAGAGAACGAGAGTGACAAAATTCGACGGAATTCACCTGGTTTCTTCCGGAGTGACTGCGAATAACTATGACGAAAAGGGAGTAACGCGGAAGGTAAGCGAGAGAGCCGCGGGGCAATTAGTTAATTGAGTTGATCGATGGATTTCGTTCGCGCGACACGCGCCCCGATTCAACGTCTGATTGAGAGGCTCCCTCGCTCTCATATTGTCTCTGTCTCTATCTCGTTCTCTCTCTCTCTCTCTCTCTCTCTCTCTCTCTCTCTCTTTCTCTGTTGTGTGTATACACGTGATTCAACGGGCCTCAGGCGTTTCTATGTCGACAAAGGACCGCCGCGGTAACGGTGCGTGTTTCGGAACGCGAAATACTAGGGAGACACAGGAGACGTGGTTTTCGCGGGTAATTAATCCCCTCGTATTCATAGATGAATTATCTCGTGATCTAATTAGTATTTTGTGAAAGACAACTTGTAACGCGACATCGCAGATTTGTCGTACGATATTTCGACATCGTACGATGGATTTTCCTCTTTTGAGATGATATCACATTTATGATCTATAATTTATATGGTGACATTTACGCTTTCGCATATCTGGTCAAGAATGTGTGTGTGTGCGCGCGCGTGTGTGTGTGCGCGCGTGTGTGTGCGCGCGCGTGTGTGTACGTGTGTGCGCGCGTGTGTTTGTGTATATATGTATATATTACTCTTTCTCATTTCATAATTTTTTTATATAATCATTTTAAACTTAAAGGATTTGCATTTTTATTTATATTTGTTATAAATACATTAGATTTTATTATATTAATATGTACTTTTGATTAACTTGTTATCGTAAAAATTATTAGTTTTAAATTTGCATTGTTTAATATAAGAGAAGATAGAGTTAAATAACGATAGCAAGATAAAAGAGTCGTATCGCTTAAGTTTGCTTACAAATATTTCACTTGCACTTCTCGCATCGAATGAAAACTTCTTGACGAAAAGAAAATAACAGGAATCCTGACAATTTATCGACAGGAAGAAAACGTATTCCAACCTTACACACGTTTGCTATTCTCCATGCAAGAGTAACATCGAAATCTTAAAGAATAGTCACGCCTTTCCTATTTGTTCACAATATAGTCTTATCGTTAAAGCTTTAAAATAAAATAAATTGTATTACGTTAAAGTACGATAATACCATTTATTGGTAATTTTTTTATTAATAGAAGTTCTATTCTGTGATGTATTTTTATGACCAATTTTGTATTAACAGAATATAGAACTGTAAATCAAGTCATTTTATTTTAATTATAAAATTATATTTTTTTACTAAAATATCCTTTTCTTAACTTTTTTATTTTTTTTTAATCGATCCAACTTTAACAACGCGAGTTCTGCATTATAACGAAATATTCATAGACTGCCTAATATAAGCAAGATGTGTATATAACTATACCAATCTAAAAATGTTTTAGATATTGAACCTTTACAAATTTATAACCGATATTTTTTGTAGGTTGTGTAAAATTAATTGTAAAGAACCTTTTATTCTTAAGAGAGAGAGAAAACTATTAATAAAATTTCTTTTATATATTTTATAAAATTAGCAAGTTGTATATATATATATTAAAATAATTTTATATAAATTAAATCACAGTAAAGTAAAAATATATAATATAAATATATACGTATATATGTTTATATGTATATTTATATTACATATAAAAATTTAATTTACAGTTAAAATAAAATTCAAACTATCAAGTCACAATCTTTCAACAGTCTTCTGTAAATTTATAATAATACTTATATGTATATATATATATATATATATATATATATATATATAAAAGTCATTATAAATTTACAGAAGACAGTGAATGTTAAAAGCATTTGAATTGTATTTCAATCGAATTTCAACTGTAAATTAAATTTCGTACTGCAACGAAATTCTGTATGAGAAATTTCCGTAGATTGTGAGCTTGTGTATAATAATCGATGCCACTCATTCTCAAGCTTCACAGCAGTTTCTTACGGGCGTCACTCGGCCTGCTGACTTTCGGTAAAACTTTCGGGCAAACTTCGCAACTCTCACGCGGTAGCGAGTGAATAGCTGAGAGTGACAGCGAACGTTGTTTCGAGCACAAAGACCGCACTTCTTCTTAAGATAGAAGGCACAGGAGGAGACATAATGTATCTCTTCATTCCGCAAGTTCTCCGTGATGACTGGTGTAAAGCCGCTTGTAACAATATCGGTTAATAATCACTTAACCCTTACGTCTCAATATAACTCATACTTCCTGCTTCGTCGATATAAATATTATAAAATAATAACAAAACTATTATAATTTTTACATTTTCTTCAATCAAATTTATCGAGATTACTTTTTTGCTAAATTGCAATAAATCACTCAACAATTTGCCTTTCAAACTTTATTTTCTATGATATAACTGGAGTTGTAAAAAATGTCAAACAGAATATTAATTTATTAACTAATTAACTAGAATCAAAAAATTAATCAAGATAATATTATATACTTTAACACATTCTTTTTCTTTTACTCTTTTATATTCTTTTTATTTATGTTTTTGTTATATATCTTAAAAAGAACAAACAACCAATAAGTTTAGATCACGGAAAATAAGATATTGTGCTGATTAAAAGGAACCTTAGAATCGTTTGAAAAAGATTTTCCTTTGCCTTTTCAAGAGACTAGAAAGATCGCCAGTTAAGCGAATCGACTTTGCGAGCAACGCTTCATTCGAGAAAACGTATCAATTAGTCTTATCGCGGTCTCTGTGTAGAAAACCGCATTTCGAGACTGAACTTTAATTCCATTAACCGTCGCAAAGAAGTGTCTCTGAGCACCACGAAGGCGCGAAAAGTAGATTAGAAACGGTTATCGCACGGAACACAGCCACTTCGTGGACCTTAGACAAAGATTCTTGCAAAGTTCCTGAGACTCTACTTCCGCTAGCATCCTTCGTCGCTGGCGGTACATTCTTTGTTGATAAAATTAGAATATGTAAATCTTTGATGATAAAATTTCATGTACAATAACCGTGATTTTTCGATTAGAAAAATACGAATTTTGAAGTAAATAAAGCTATATGTGATATACATATTTATAATAAAATTATAATTGAAAAATATTTTAATGTGTCGAAGATTGCGAAAAAATTCGCAATATCTGTAGAATCATCATCGCTTCTCGGGAATGATTTGTATGTAAAGACAACAGTATATAAAAATAGAAAGATATCAGGGAAATAAAAATATAAGTTTTACGCGATATTTAATAAGTAAATATATAGCACAATTTTTTTTTTTTTTTTTTTTTTTTTTTTTGCGATCGCCGCGGGAGGAGGGAAGCACTCTTTATTACTACCCCGGGACCGGGGTTATGTGGGACTCAGGCTCCACCATGTGCATTTCGACATGGCTTCATCGCCCACTACCCACTAAACCCTCCCCCCGGGTGCAAAAGCAACCCTTCTTCTGTTGATCAGCCAGGTAAGAACTGTTTTACACATAACTTTTACCGGACTGATCCAGTTTGCGGTGTTTCCGCCCCATCCTTACCGGATCCCCCAGAAAATATTGGTAATGTTAATTACCCCTCCATATATATTTTTATTTCCCCCATGTACCGAGCGCACGCCTAGTTCAACGTCAGTTCACACGAACTGGCGATGACCATTGCACTATCCCCCTTAATAATTTTTATTTATTGTTAGTCAAAAGATGAATTATCTGAATATCCTTTCTTTTAACTAATTTAATTAACTAATTTACTTTTTGATTTTATTTAATATTAATATTAAATTTCTATTAAAAAAATGCATACAAATTATATATTTCATACATATACCTCTTTTATGAGAAAAAAAAAAACGTAGGAAATAGAAACTCACGAACATGTGCTACCATCTCTGAATACGAGAAAGAACTACACTTAAGCGCTCTGCATCGTTATATTGCATATTAAATATTCGTGTTTCAATAAATATCATCTGTGATAATTCGTGAAAATAGACTATAATAATAAATTTCTTAATTTGTTAAGCAAAAAAAAATTAATTCTAATTAATTAAACATTATGTTAATTATTATAAGGAAGAAATTCTTTTTTTCTAATGTTTAAAATTTCAAATAAAATTACACATTTTAAAGCACATAAGTAAAATAAAATGTATTTTTAAAAAATTTAATATAAGTTTAAATTTAGTTTCGTTTCGAATAGTGTCTAAATACTAAAATATCAAAAGTTTTTTAGGTTTTATTAATTGCTTAATTTTTTCTGAAATAATATTAAATTTCTGCAAAGTTTCAAATAGTTTTTAAATGCTAAAATGTTAAGAATTAATATATTTTAATTTGTCATTTTCTATTAAAATATTTGCTAAATGTCTATTGAACGAAATATTGGAAAAATAACTAATTACAAATAAAATAATAACAAGAATAGACAAGAACAGATTACAAAATTTGCTAGTCCCTAATGCACTATATTCTATATTACATACAAAAAAGATTTGTTAAACGTAACATAATAAAATTCTTATATAAAACAATTTCTTCTTCTACATTAATAGAAGGTTCCGTAAAGGAATAAAATTCAATCTCGATAAGATGAAGCCGCTTCTCGTCGCTTCGCGCCGCAATTTCTCTCGACGTCGGGACGACGAAGGGGCGGTAAGACGCGAAGCTCGTGGAAGAAGTTTCGCGCAAATTCATCCTTAAAATGAGGCGCGGCGTAAAGAATCGGGAGCCTCAAAGCTGCAAAAAGGGAGCCGGGCTGCTCCAAAAGGAAAGAGCGCCGGGCGAGCTCGTCGGAACGGCTGGCTTATAAATCGTTCTCGAGGGGCGACGACGATCCCACGGACGTTCCGGAGCTCTTCTTCGCGATCTTCGCGGCAACATCCAGGCGATATATTTTTTGGTACTTCAACGAATTTCGACCCACTTCTCTAGAGAACGACTCTGGGGAATTCGGTTTCCTGACACACCACCATGCGAATTTTCCGTAAAGACGATGCTCTATTTTTTCCGAATAATAAAGTATAGACTACGCGATAGTATTTTAAAGTATCGATAGTGCGAGTCAATAATTAGTCAAACTGACAAATGCGCTCTTTAAGCAGTTTTGTGATTTTTAATATAAATTTAAAAATTTCTTTTATATAAAGTTGGAAAGGTAATCTTAATTCTTATTTCTTAATATTGCAAGAATTAATTTCTGAATTTATTAATACGGAGATTATTTTATTAGAAAAGACTTTTATATTTCATTATATCTGCTTTAAACATTTTCTTTAATCAGAAATATATTTATTTCAGATTTTAAACTTATATTGCTTATGCAAATTACATAATTTGTATTGATCCGTTACTGTGCTTGGTAGATTTATTCTTTTGTATTATTTATTTAATGTGTGACACATTAATTCTAGTTAAACAATATAGAGTTAAGTAACGCTATCTATATCGAGGGTTGAGTTAAATGAAACTTAACTAAAGCAAGCAACACAAGTCGTGTCAACTAACAATAAAATCTCTACAAGCTGTGACAGATAATTAACTCATATAGCTCCCCCGTAACTCAAATTAAATGGTTGAATTAAGTAAAGTAAGCAAAAGAAGAGAACTATAAATCACAGAAGACATCAAAGCATGGTTATAAATTTTTTTCGTCTTTCTCAACTATGGAAATCTGTTATTTTAGTTTCATAATTTTTGTTCCATTGTATAACTAATAAAAAATCGAGAAAAATTTATGCTTTACTTAGAGCCTATTATACTATATCTCAGATATCTGCTCTTATTAAACTTCTCGCATAGAAAAATTTCGAAATATTAAATTTTCTCAATTTCTCAATAAAATTATCCTTATGTAATGTATTTTTAAATTTTAACATGAATAAAGAAATATATATTTTAATTATGAAAAATTTCTTTCCATTTCCTTAAGATTGTTGAAATTGATCGAAAGAGGCTTAAATCTGTGAATCTATTTTTAAATCTATACATCTAAATTTTATCGCTTGCAATGTCATCATCACAAGAAACGGTGAACTTCACCAGATCTCAACCCTTTTAACACTCTCTCCCGTTCTTTGGCAGTCGCGCATTCTTTCCCCGGAAGTGGTGGAATTCTCCCAATCGAAGTGAACGAGCGATTGAGCCACCCCGCGGCGTATTCGGAATTGTGCCGAGGCATCAGTCGATTCTCTCTCGACGCCTACTGTCGTTGAAATATGTTCGACGAGGGTGAAAAAGAGCTGACGATATTCATACCCGTTGCCAGCGGGACGGTGGGTGCGAGGCGAAGTGGCGTTTTCCAAAGTCGTCAACAGCAATGGGATAAAAAAGGAGAGGCGAAAAGGGAGGCTAAAGGAACGGGGGCGAAAGGCGAAAGCGTATCCTGCTATACTTCACGCTACGGCGAACTCGCGAAGCGACTGCAACGTCAGGCGTTTCGTCGACTTCGATGGTACTCGAATTCGCCGATGTGAAGCGTCTCTCTCGTCGAGATCGCCGCACGGTCCTCTCTGTGTATATGGTGTTATGCATATTATATTTTAATATAAACTTGTGACTACTATAACTTTTGACTACAATAAATTTATTGTCGCAATATCTCTTTTATCTAATTAAAAAAAAATTGTTTATCTAATTTTATATTTGAATGATATTTGCAATTGTTTGGTTTAATAAAAATTTTTATTTTAGCATCTCTTTATAGAGAATTGAATTTTAGAAATTGTAGTAAACTGCAAAAGTACAAATAGATATAATAAAAAACTTTGCTCATCTCTGATTTTAAGTTATATTATTTAATAACAACATGATTAAACTGATCAATTTGCAATATGTAAAGATTCAACTGTTCTAACAATTCAAACATTAAAAAATTGAGAAAATTTGAATAGTATTTGTTAGAGACAGAAAACTACTTTCAAGAGATATCGCCTAACTTTTATTGTTATTTTACTTTTACCTGAATCAAGTTCGAATATTATACTTTCAGATCCGAAAAATCTGAACAATTTCAAATTCAATATTCTCAAGACAGTCGTATTTTTTAACCATTGAAAAATTCTAAATACTAATGCAAATTGGCTCTCTTCTAGTTTTGTCTACAGCCTACACAATTTAATTTGATAGGCACATAAATTTACAGTTTTGTTCGCGACCTAAATGGTCGTCGCAATTGCTACTTCATACCGAGTTTATTTCAAAGTCCTATTCAGATTAATTGGACCGCGGATTTCCTATGATCCGGATAATCCCCGTAATCCGACGAGTGTGAAGGCTTCAGGACTAATTTATACGAAGCAGGGGCTTAAGGAGATCCTACGCTGTCTTCCTGCATCTTTAATTTCCAGGATCACGCTGCCAGACGGTCAAACCATTTTCTTCGCGCAGAAATTTGATTCTGCCATCTTCAATTACTGATCCTTACTTGTCAACGATAAAAGTTCTTATTCTCTTTTCGCGAAGAACAAGCAGGTGTTTCAGTTAAAGAATATTCAAATTTCAAACAAAGATATTGAGGGGATCGCAAATTTAATTTAAAGGACGTAATGTAATGCAGACGTAAATATAACAGCAACAGACTTAAGGGATCATTGATTCAACATTATTATACAGGTTGCTTCAAAAACGGTATAAAATTTATCACAAAGATTTATTTTATCGTTACGTAATTTCAATATTTTTGTATATTTTTGTAAATATATACGAAAATAATAAAATAATTTTATTAACAAATATTTAATTTTATATTATATTTTAAATTAAAAAATATTGTACAAACATTTTATAACATATGATCTCTTACGTTATGTTAACAAACATGCATTAGCGTTACATTGTATTAAATTCCATTCTGAATAAATATATGAGTTTTATTTCTCGAATTAATAAACATTCCCAGAGTTCTCTCACTTAAAAACGCAACAAAACATATAAAATTGCGAAAGATCGTATAATAACGTTGTTGAAAAAGACTACTCTGGTTTATAATTTTTGAAGGGGACTTTGGGATTTTGGTCAGGATTAGTTTGCGGAAGCTGGAAGAAAGAAAAAGAGAGGAAAGGAGAATAAGAGAGCGAGGGCACTCGTTATACCAGAAGCGATATTCGCGCGTGTTTTCCCTCTCCATTTTCCGCACGTGCTCGCGTTCTTTCTCTCGCGTTTCGCCCTGCCGGTCCCTCGCGTCTACTCGTCTACTCCCTCTATTACGCATTTCCGGCTCGCTGGACCGGAAACGCTAAGATAAGACGGGTCTGCGGGGCGCGCACACGCACATACAAACAACGACCAAGAAAGTGACGGAGGGTTAGAATGGTCTTATCCGAAAAATGTTACGGCCTCGTAGATGTCATCGATCTTTCGTATAATGAACTGATAAAACGTACGCGGACATATCTTTAAGCAGAATCCACGAATTTAACATTTATATAAATCGATATAATTCATTGATCTTCAATGTTTGATGCAAAAATAGTATCTAATTGAAAAAAGTATACATTCTTAAATTAGTCAATGAACCCCTATATTGTTTATAAGTATGAAAAAGATTAAATAATTGCAATACTTATGCTCTTGTTTTTCAGAATATTTTATAAAAGATATGAGCCAAATCAATATCTTAATCTTAAATATTTATTAACACAACAATCTCTTTCCAACTATATTTCTTATTTTCTTATTTCGTTTCTTAGATGTCAATTATAACTAGTCAATCAATATGTGACAATTTTGTATGAATAAATTGTAATGAAGAAGAATGATATCCTTTTATTACAAAAACATAAAGGACGTATATCCCCGAGTTAAAATTATTCTAATTGTTCTACTTTTAAAATAATCAAATCATCCTATTTTGAAACTATTTAATCTATAGTTTTAGCAGAAGCTCCTCTTTCAAAAAACTTCTCTCTAATTATAGAAAACTATTCGTTTACTGCCTACTTGAAGTATGTTCAAAGTTTTTAATTAAAATAATTCCATGCAGTTATCTTATACATATATAAATAAAATCCACATACGTGAAAAAAATAGAAATTTAAAATAGAAGGGCAAAATTTCAACTCACAATCAGATCTCTATATACTACTAGTCAATTCGACAGAGCCTAGATTAGAAGTGCTAGATATTTTGCCATTCCGCAGCACCTTTCCAGAGACGAAGATATCGACTGGAGGTGGCGGCCGATGCAGTTGGAGAGTGCTGCATAAGCTTGTTAAGGCAAGACAAGGCGAGACAAGCTAAGACAGGACAAGTCTGCCTCTTCGTGTCCCAGCCTTCGCTTGCAACCCTCCTCAGGCTTGCGCGACGCAAAAACGGAACCTACTGTACCGACGTCGTATCCCGAGAGGGTTGCTCGTCGGATCGAGCGGACAATTTCAAAGAAAAGGGGACGGCGAGTGTGCAGGAGGACGCGGAGAGGCAAGGGAATTGCGAAGGCGCAAGCAGAACAAGCCGCGAGGACGAGAAGGGACTAAGAGATGGCTAGGGGTGGTGTGGGGGAAGGATGAAGCTGAAGGAGACCCTCGAGAGACAATGAGGCCGCTCACGAGTGTCGCAGCGAGTGGGTGCTCTTCACTATTGCTAACTCAGGCCCTTCAGGCCTTCCAGGCCTGCATTTCGCGCGCCGGCTAATACACGTTGCGTCGCAACCACTGCGAACAACTATACGGTAAGACACGGACACAGCGAGGTCGGAGGCCTCGAGAGAGACGCCAACGTCATATGACGATGTATCCTGATTTTTAATTTGCTCGTCGAATCGTGACAAAACTTCCGCTTCTCAAATCAAATGTAAACTCGCGGATCGACTAGTACCGAAAAAGGATTGTGTGATATTCAATTGATAAATTCATTAACAACTGACTGATGGACCGATTAATTAATTTACACGAGATATTCGGGTATAAGAATGAGAAAGAGCAAAAAGACAATGAAGAGAAATTCAATAAAGTCAGTTAAAATAATTTGAAAGAATATAAAAAATTAATTGATCTTTTTATAACGAGATTTGAAAAGCAAAATCACTACAATTAAACAACTATACAAACGATTATGAATCACCTGGAAAAAGCGAATTTAAAAAATCTTTAAAATTCCAAGTTTACTTTTGACCATTTGTTTAAACAATTGTACTTTTTATACTGTGTAATTATACAAACGAAAGGAAAATTAAACAATAACTATAAACGATTCTAAAAAGACTGCGCGGATTTGAGATATCTTAATATCAGGTGTGGGTCGATTTTAAAAAATTTTTTAATTGATAAAACTATAAATAAAATTATTATTTCTATAAACTACAAACAAAATGCTATCATTTTCTGTATCAAAAAATTAATTTTTAAAAAGTCGGGTGCTATAAATTCACATAAGTATCTTCCAATACGTATTCGCAAACAAAACATCAAAAATTAATAAGCTCTTTCATTAGATTTTAAATGTTTCAGTAAATCTGCATTCAAATTAGATAAAAAAAATTAAATTTAAAAAAGTTAAAGCATCGAATAAAAAATTTACGATATGTTGTATTATGGCGTTATTTTACGAAAAGATAATCTAAACATCTAATCAAATTCTCAAAACTATCTAGAATTTTTAAAATAGTTGATAAAAATACTTAATCTGATACAAGTATAAACATGTATAAATATAATTATAATAATTACATTACCATGATCAAGTATGATTAATATAATATATAAACATGTGTTATTGTAAAATGTGTAAAACACATTGAATTAAGATATGTGGATTTCGGTATAATATCCAGTTAACTAATTATGAAAATAGGAATAATAGGACGTGACGTTTATTCTTTTCCGGAAACAAAAGCGCAATCTCATTGCCCGACAGTTATAATTCTGGTGTAAGTTACGTCAGCATTTTCATAAATTACATCCGAAAATGGGATACGGCTTTTCGTTTAACTCATTATTGTTTTATTTTTAAAACTAAATGAAATAGCTAGGATTAAAAGAGAGACATTTTGATATATATATGTTAATACTAACCTCATTCTGATATATATGTATATATTAATACTAAATATGCATTTACAATAGAAGTAAAAGCGACATTTGCAATTTAAACATTCTCTGTTTGAGTTGAGCTTTTATAAGCACGAAATAAGTATTTGTTAGAACGATTATTCGTGTATTTAACGTTCGAGAAAAAGAAGAGCGCAACTTAAATTTTTATATAAAAAAGATGTGCTTTTATAAACCATATACATATAAGCGAATAATAATTGTCAATATGTAATTGTCAAAAAGATAAGATTGTTTATTTTTAATATCTTAATGAAATATTATATTTTTTGATAATTTTATTAATACAAAAGGATATTACGTAAAGACGAAGAGAATATGCAATTCGACCATATAATGAATAAAGGCGAAAACAGCAAAAGCGATCAACCGGAAATTCAAGAGAAAGTGCGATGACAACGAAGACAGAAGGAAATCCCTCCGAATCGTCACTGCACAAAGAAATCGCAAAACTCGTTTCGCTCCCAGTTTTCTAGACAGCACCGAATCTCCCTTCAATTTAGTGGCGTCCACCGTCAGCGAAGAACGCACCCGGGTAATGCATCTTCATCCCGCTCGTATTTAACTTGTACGAAAGTTTATCGTCAACTCGGCAAGAAGCAGCCGGCTCCCTCTCCGCGATCCACACGATATATCCACCTCTACATGCACATCCTCTCCATCTTTCAGTCTTCCCGACGTATAGACGAAGAAGACGAGCGTCTTCGTGGATAAACCGAGAACGCGAGAGACGCGCCATAAAACAACCCCGATGCCGGGCGTCGTCGATACATAATCGCGCGGTCGGGAAAAGTTGCGTTTCCATGCCAGAAACGCGGCAACGCGATATTCTGAGGTCCCTTTAAGTAAAGGTCCTATCGCGTTAATGTCAAACCGACGATTCTACATTCCGAGCAGGAAATACCGGAAGATATTGCGAAATAGTTCTATATATAAACAGGAACGAAATATCGACGGATGTAGCATAGATCAAAATTCGCTCGAGTTTACTTTCTATGCGATATCTTATGTATTATAATTTGTTTTCAAATAATTATATGAAACGTATTATTTTATCACATAAAACTTTAAAGATATGAAATATTAAAATTTTATTTTATATTTTATTTCATACTTAGGTACTTAATAGGGAAAATGGACAAATTTTTTTATGCAATTCAGTAATAAGAATTTTAGCAATTATTTTAAATTTAAATTAAATATATTTAAATAATTTTATGAAATAAATTATTTTACATAACGCTTAAACACATTAAAAAAAATGTTTAAATATATTTTTATATAGTTAGCATAATATTGCTTGAATTTAATTAAAATCCACCCATTAAGAAAAAATTTGTGTATGTGTATGAAAGAGAGAAAAAGAATGTTATATATAGATATAATATATATGATATAGATATAAAAAATAAAATAAACTCTTAAATTGAGTTCTTTAAAATAGATTTTTCGTTTTTATATTATTACATTATTTTATTCTTTTGTGTATATTTTTCAATACCATTGCCTCAATTATTGAACATGTTACTTAAAAGTCAAAAATATATTTATATCTTCAATAATGAAAAAGCAATCGACACGGAAATGCTAAACTCTCTGATACGAATAGAAAAAAGATAAAAGAAAAAACAAAAATCGCTGCAGCTCGCGTCGTATGAGTAATTTCGTGCACGGAAGAGCCTGTTTTGCAGGGATATGCGGGATAAAGGAGAAATATGACGACACGGGAACGCGCGCGGTTATACGATAGTGCGTTCAAACGGTCGACGTAACGGGAGCGTGGAGACGATAAACGATTTGGATGGCGAAAATGTCCGGTGGCGGGGAGAGATTACGCGCGGCTGCCGAGAGATACCCTAATCCGTCGACTGACTGGCGGATCCTGGCTAAGCCACTATCAGAAGCTTTCGGGTTCGGCCGGAGCTACGGGACTGCGCTCGCCAAAAACGTGGCTTTATTAGGTATCGCGGATTTGATTCGAGACCTCGAATCAAAGCAAAGTCTCTTATAGGAAATGCAATGTCTGTAACGATGTATAATTTTTTACATTATATTATTCCGTTTCATTTAATGTATAACGTATCTAGAATTTATAGCTGTTAATTGTCAACGATATTTTTTCGATAAAAGTTCAATAAAAGTTTTTCGATAAAATTTTAATATTTCTCATTTTAACATGATTTAAACATATGAATTTAAAGAAACCAGGCTATTAAGTCATCTCAAATTGTAAAATATCAGTAAAATATATAAACATAATAGTCTAATATCCTTACAGGACACTTTCTATTATTAATTTTTATTTTGTATATAATATAATATACAACGCATTATATGCTGTCTTATCATTTGTGTAGCGAGACTTCAGCGAAAAATAGCGAAGCAAACTGCTCTGATGTGTATTCTCAGAAATATAAACGCGACAAGTTACTAACAATAAGAAATACTAAAATCATTTGAGCGAGAAGGCAGCAGCGATTATTTAGTATACGAGTAATTAAAGATCAGCCTGCGCGATTACTTAACTTTTAATAAACATGCCAACAATTATATATCAAAATAGCTATTTCCTTGCGATATATTCGATTATATATAAAATGAATGGAAATGTGTGAACTTTAAATTAATATTTTAAATGGTCGGAACTATGTTACAGAACTATAGAACACGTCGAAAACTATAAAATTTCATTGTTCAAATTTGGAAAAATGTGCAATGATATGCTAACTTGGCTTGAAAGTTAATCCAAATCGGCTTGCGCAATACTTTTTAGAATCGTTTTTAGCATTCGCAATCGATATTTATATCGACGAAAAAAACAGATTAAAAAATCTTCAAGATTAATGAAAATCACTTTTAACATTTTCTTTGAACTACTGTAATTTTTAAACCGCGCAACTAAAAACGAAACGAAAATCACTAGAATCAATCAAAAGCGATTCTAAACAAGACTGCGCATTCGAATTTGAGTTATCTTAAAGTCGGATGTTAGTCGAAATTTTAATATTCTATTTTTACATTGGTTTAACAAAAACGTAATACTGTCATTCTCCACATTAAATAATTAATCTTTTAAAGTCAGGTGACGGATTCACGTAATAGAATGCTCAAAATATCTAAGTTCGAGAAAGTCTTTAACCCGAGAGAGATCGATGTCGATCTTTAAAGCGAAAAATTTAAGAAGAGTTTCCAGCACCCAATTTTAAGATATTCCAAATCGGCTTGCGCAATCTTTTTTAGAATCGTTTTTAGCATTCGTAATCTGTATTTATATCGACGGAAAAAGCAGATTAAAAAAATCTTCAAGATTGATGAAAATCACTTTTGATATTTTCTTTAAACTAAAAACGAAACAAAAATTACTAGAATCAACCAAAACGATTCCAAGAAAGATTACGCATTCGAATTTGAGTTATCTTAAACTCGGGTGCTTTGATAAACAATCATAAAAAGTTAAATGATTTAATAATTTAGTTGCTGTAACAAATTATAACAAATATGTAAATTGCATAATAGAATATTAATCAAATTACATAAGCCGCTTTAAATGTGGAAGAAGATTTACATTACTTGTTCGACTTCAATTAAAGAAAATTGATAAAAAATTTCATAATATATTATGTAAAATTTCACATTAACATATAAAGTTGCTAATGTTTTATTGTCTATCTGTATTTATTGGTAGATCGTATTTAAATGATGTAAAACAATTTAAATGATATAATCCAATAATACTGAATAATTCTGAAGAAGAGTCGTAAGAGCATTGTATCGAAAAAATTTGTAACAGCATTGCAAATATTCAAAACTTTATTATACATAATTAATTTATATATATATATATATATTTATTTAAAAATTCCTATGTATATGACAACTGTACGATAATGACTCAAAATAGACCAGTTCTTTCAAACGCAAGCAAAATAGATTTTGCGGAAACAAACTTCCCACTTAAACTCGTAATCGCCAGATAAAAGCATTTGACTCGTTTTTTATCTAATTTTGAGGATTAATCCACTTTGCAAGTATTGAAAGGGTTGAATGCGGCGAAACATCGTTCTCGTTTAACCTGCCTCGGCGATAATGTTGAATTGGAACGATTATGCCGCAATGTGAATGCAGTAAAAAAGCTGTTTGAAAGAAAGTTTTCTCGACGAGCGTGGAGCGGAAACGAGAGACTGCCACTGTCGTTTGTTTAACTTTTGCGACGATTCCCGGCGTTTTTGCATCGGTTAGAAGGGCTTTATCCTTCTTCTCTCTTTCCCTTTCCTTTTTCGTCCTTCCTTCGACCGATTCCTTGCTCCCTGTTCCCCTTTCTAACTTCAGTCTTTTCCCTACTGTCGTAAACAAACAAGCTACAGGCCGAACTTCAGCCTCGAATGTGCTTGGCGAGACTTGACGGAACCTTCGACAACTTTCAAATGCAATTTTCGAATTCGTTTCAGCGCAGTTTTCGGGGTTCGCGACTTTCGAGTTAGCCGATACATAACTTCAGCAGCATAAAATATTCGCGAATCTAAATCACGCCTTGAACAGCTAACCCTTTCGATGTTTTTGATGATGCAAGAAATATTGCATCGATATAATTTAAGATTCTTTAAATATTTAATAAATACAATTCTCTTGAATTTTAATAGCAATAATAATTAATATAATTTATAACATTACAAATAATCTTAAAAGTTTTTTATATTATTCACAATTTTGTTTTTAATTTTTTCCCTTTTGTAATTTGCTTTCGAACCATTTTACGATATATGTACTTAGAAACTATCATCTCAACTATAATTTTTCATAATATTTAGATTCTGCTTTGTACATCGATGTAACATTCGAAAACGAATGTCCCAAACCACAATAAACGATTCTGAACACGACTGAGCATGTATATTTCACATATCTTAAAACTTGTCACTTTTCAAATTTTCCGCTTCAAAATCAAAATTAAACTACCTTCGCTTAAAAACTTTTATTCGCACTAGAAAATGTGTTTTTAATATATATTCATTTGAATCTGCCAGATGAATATAGAGAATAAATTTTTTTTATGCCGAAAATAATAGTACGTCGATCGCTCGCGTCGTCAGTGGAAAAATCAAAAATTTAGTTTTTCCCATAATTGAAAATAACGCAAATCCAAATCAGCAGTCTTATTAAGAATCGTTTACTGATGTGTGAAGTGAATTTCGTTTCGCTTTAAGTTGCAAACTTTAAAAAATACAGCAGTTTAAACAAAACTGTCAAACATGAATTTTTTCAAATTTCAAGATTTTTGAATTCTGTTTTGTACATCGATGTAACATTCGCAGGCGAATGTCCTAAACCACAAGAAACGATTCTAAACACGACTGAGCATGTATATTTGACATATTTTAAAGATTGTCACTTTTCAAATTTTTCGCTTCAACATCGAAATCGATCTATCTTCGCTTAAAGACTTCGAACGCACTTGAAATTGTGTTTTAAATATATATTAATGTGAATCTGACAGCTGACTATAAGAAATTAATTTTTTGATTACCGAAAATGATAGTACGTCGATCGTTCGCGTCGTCAGTCGAAAAATTAAAAATTCAAGTTTTTCCCCAAATTGAAAATAACGCAAATCCAAATCAGCAGTCTTATTAAGAATCGTTTACAGATATGTGAAGTGAATTTCGTTTCGCTTTGGCTTGCAAACTTTAAAAAATACAGCAGTTTAAACAAAACTGTCAAACATGAATTTTTTCAAATTTCAAGATTTTTGAATTCTGCTTTGTACATCGATGTAACATTCGCAGGCGAATGTCCTGAACCACAAGAAACGATTCTAAACACGACTGAGCATGTATATTTGACATATTTTAAAGATTGTCACTTTTAAAATTTTTCGCTTCAACATCGAAATCGATCTATCTTCGCTTAAAGACTTCGAACGCACTTGAAATTGTGTTTTAAATATATATTAATGTGAATCTGACAGCTGACTATAAGGAATTAATTTTTTGATTACCGAAAATGATAGTACGTCGATCGTTCGCGTCGTCAGTCGAAAAATTAAAAATTCAAGTTTTTCCCCAAATTGAAAATAACGCAAATCCAAATCAGCAGTCTTATTAAGAATCGTTTACAGATATGTGAAGTGAATTTCGTTTCGCTTTGGCTTGCAAACTTTAAAAAATACAGCAGTTTAAACAAAACTGTCAAAAATGAATTTTTTCAAATTTCAAGATTTTTCAATTCTGCTTTGTACATCGATGTAACATTCGCAGGCGAATGTCCTAAACCACAAGAAACGATTCTAAACACGACTGAGCATGTATATTTGACATATTTTAAAGATTGTCACTTTTCAAATTTTTCGCTTCAACATCGAAATCGATCTATCTTCGCTTAAAGACTTCGAACGCACTTGAAATTGTGTTTTAAATATATATTAATGTGAATCTGACAGCTGACTATAAGAAATTAATTTTTTGATTACCGAAAATGATAGTACGTCGATCGTTCGCGTCGTCAGTCGAAAAATTAAAAATTCAAGTTTTTCCCCAAATTGAAAATAACGCAAATCCAAATCAGCAGTCTTATTAAGAATCGTTTACAGATATGTGAAGTGAATTTCGTTTCGCTTTGGCTTGCAAACTTTAAAAAATACAGCAGTTTAAACAAAACTGTCAAACATGAATTTTTTCAAATTTCAAGATTTTTCAATTCTGCTTTGTACATCGATGTAACATTCGCAGGCGAATGTCCTAAACCACAAGAAACGATTCTAAACACGACTGAGCATGTATATTTGACATATCTTAAAGCTTGTCACTTTTCAAATTTTTCGCTTCAACATCGAAATCAATCTATCTTCGTATAAAGACTTTAAACGCACTTGAAAATGTGTTTTAAAAATATATTAATGTGAATCTGACAGCTGACTATAAGGAATTAATTTTTTGATTACCGAAAATGATAGTACGTCGATCGCTCGCGTCGTTAGTCGAAAAATCCAAAGTTCAAGTTTTTCCAAAAATTGAAAATTACGCAAATCCAAATCAGCAGTCTTATTAAGAATCGTTTACTGATGTGTGAAGTGAATTTCGTTTCGCTTTAAGTTGCAAACTTTAAAAAATACAGCAGTTTAAACAAAACTGTCAAACATGAATTTTTTCAAATTTCAAGATTTTTGAATTCTGCTTTGTACATCGATGTAACATTCGCAGGCGAATGTCCTAAACCACAAGAAACGATTCTAAACACGACTGAGCATGTATATTTGACATATCTTAAAGCTTGTCACTTTTCAAATTTTTCGCTTCAACATCGAAATCAATCTATCTTCGTATAAAGACTTTAAACGCACTTGAAAATGTGTTTTAAAAATATATTAATGTGAATCTGACAGCTGACTATAAGGAATTAATTTTTTGATTACCGAAAATGATAGTACGTCGATCGCTCGCGTCGTCAGTCGAAAAATCCAAAGTTCAAGTTTTTCCCCAAATTGAAAATAACGCAAATCCAAATCAGCAGTCTTATTAAGAATCTTTTACAGTTGTTTAAAGTGATTTTCAATTTATTTTATTTGCACAGTTTAGAAATTACAATAGTTTAAGATAGTTGTCTAAACTGATATTTGTCAAATTTGAAGATTTTTTAAAATCTACTGTTTTGAATATAAATTTCTATTGCCATTGTTTCAAACAACTACAAACGAGTCGGAATCACATGGAAAAGGAAGATTCGAAAAATCTTCATGATTGACAAATTTGTCTATTGACCATCTTTTTAAACAATTGCAAATTTTAAATTGTACAACTACAAACAAAATGAAAATTACTACTAACAACTACAAAGTCATTGTTCTGAGAATTAAAACTTTTAAGAATTTTTGACATAATTATTTTGCTCGAAAAATATGCTTATATTTTAAATGAATGGCATTCGATTTTTAAGTTCTTATTTTAAAGCAATTGTTTAGATCTCTGCTTTTTTCCGAAAATGTTCCGTGATGGAAATAAGATATTGAACATATTTCGATAATGCTATCGATTTGAAATTTTAATTTATTGTGTCACGGCTTTAGAAAAAAAATAATTTTGTAAAGGTTAAAAACTATATAAAAATTGTTTTGAAAAAAATAGAACTTTTGAAAATCGACTGGTAGCACATCTTTAAATTCGGAAGAGTTAATTTTTCGAGCAAATTAATTGTTTAAAAAATTTTGTTCAAAAAGCATTGTTAAAAAAATAACTGTCTATAAATATCACATTATAATATAACAATCAAATTTTCATCTCGCTCTGATACTTTAAACTTTTACCTAACTTAATTTAAGTATTTTAAGTATGTATATAAATCACGCGATTTATTTGGATAAATGATTTCTCAGATACACTTACGAATTGTTAACAATGAAAGTTAAATAATCACAAAAGCGATTTCGATTATTGGTGTTATCTCTGGTCTCTATCTTGAATACAGAGAACAATGACACGACGACACACGCAAGTGGAACAGCTTACACTCAGTTTAACATTAAAAATAGTAATAATAAAAAATAAATTATTTACCATGTAGTACCTTTGCCGTTACCCGATGCCACCCCGGGCCTCCTCTTCTCAGAAGAAACTTCGAAACACTTGCACTCGCGTTACTTGTTTTTTTCGATCGCGACGAGCGGCGACGTCCGAATTTTTATTATCACATTTTCGGGAAAAGAGAATCGCGAGAGCTTATTCGCGCACGATGCTCCATTTCGCGTCGCCACTTACTTCAAGAGCCACCTATCGGGGGGTCTCATCAAACAACGACAGCTAATTCCCTCGCGACGCACTAGGGGTCACTAATATTCCAAAATTGGCCACTGCACTGTATTATATATTTTATATCTCACTTATTCCAGATTTGGGCACTTCACTATATTTTCGCTGATATTCCAAAATTGGTCACTGCACTTTATTATTTTTTTTATATCTCACTTATTCCAGATTTGGGCACTTCACTATATTTTTCCACTCACTATTGTACGACGAAGAAATCGCGGAAATCGCGCAGGAGCTTCTACGCGCGATAACTCCAAACAACGGAGCGTCGAAATGTCGCCGAAATTCGATAGATAAGAATCGAAATGACTACCGGCGAATGTCGGAAATCGTCCGAGCATCTTGTACACGACACCATTTCGCGAATGCATACGGCACCATTTCGCGATTGCATCATTTCAGCTCCTCGAGCGAGAATCCGGCGAAAGGAGCATTTCTCGAGCACTTATATACACTCGCGGTCGTCGCGTATTTCGATAATGAACAATGAATATATGTATTTCTCGCTCTTTGCCGAGTATTTCCGACTCGACGGTTCACGGCAGAGGCCCAACGTACGATGCCGAGCAACATGGCGGCGCGTCGCTTCGTACTTGATTACGAGCTTTTCATGGCGCCCAACGACCTTCGACACGACGGCACGGAAATACGACCAGAGACGCGCGATCGGACTTGCGACGATTAACCATATAAAGATACTCGACACTGTTAACATTCGCACTCGTATATTGTCGCGCACCGGACCGGCAAAAAAGCACGCGAGCATCAGTCCCAAACCGAAGCTTTGCTGCAGGAAGAAGCACTGTCGGGAAGAAGCAAGTCGGAGTGGTGGGGATGCGTGCGCATGCGCGGTGGCGCGGCGGACCAGTGGTTAGCAGCTTAGGTTGTATCCGCAACTCTATTCTTGCTAGGATGAAGCTCGCCCGGCCAATCAGAATAGAGATCCTCGGGCTCCGATTGGTCGAAGCCCAATTGACTTTAGGTGAACATATTTTTGAGCGCACTACACAGTTTAGAGTAAATAAAGTCAGAATTCTTAATTATTTATGAATTTTCACAAAATAAAATGCTAACTTTAAACACACCGAAAAAAACTGAATATGAAAAAATTATTTTATAAAGTTATAAATATTTTTCGTAATGTTTCATAATATTCGTTTCGTACATTATTCCTTGAAATCTAATAACTTTTTAAGAGTATAACTTTTTATAGTTAATTTATTCTATGATGCAAAATTTGTATAAAAAATATCAAAAAGTATAAAACGAATACAGTATTGTGTATGTGAATTAATTTGGTGTATCTATTTGAACAATTTAAACCCGTTATAGCGTAATTTATACGATTAAATTAATTATTTTTTAGGCCAGTGAACTTACCTTTATTGGCCACAATCATTCTGGCTACATCTAGTCAGTGTAACTTTAATCTCTATCAGAGATATCAATGAAGGAGAGAGATTCCTTCCGTTTCCGGCTATAATTATCATTACCGCCAGTGCATGAGTGTAATTTTACACTCGGATATGACCGTAAGAAATCACGATTTGTCATACATCGTTAAATTTATATATATATTGTTAGAAAAATATATATAAAACCAATTTTGATCAATGACTCGACGTTATGTTAAAAAAAATTAGGACAATCAACGTTTGTTAAAAGAATAAATTATTTTTATATATAATACAGTTGTTAATATGTACAATAAATAAAATTTCAAGCGGTTTTTAAATAAAACAAATAAGTAAAATCTGAATTGAATTTTTTATATCGTTCTTTAATTTATATTTTAATTTACACTTATGCAATATACTTTAACTATGTATATTAAAATCATTTATCCAAAGTCCAATCTAAGTAAGAATGATTTAATTTATTCTAGTCTATACATTTTAAGGTAACGAATCTATCTTTAACACTTAACTTATCTACAATCTACAATCTATAAAATCTACAATCTACACAATCTACAACTACGATCTATAAATCCGTTACCTCAAAAAATTAAATAAAAATTAACTTATCACTTACTGACACCGATGCACAACAGCGGGAGACTTAAGTAATTGATGTTAAATCTACACGTGTTATCTGTAACATATAAAATCTAAATTAAAGCAACGTTCAAATTAATTATTATTTCAAATATGTAATAAAATAACTTTATAAGTTAAAAAAAAGTTTTATATTGAAACTTTTATAGAATTTATATAAATATAAATACAACAGAGTGTCTAATAACTCGCGCCCCACCCGTAAGGTGCAGATAGAGTAAGTCAAACTGAATAAAAAAATTCTTTACCGTTTTGCGATTTTCTCAATAATAAAAAAGAAATTAATTAATAAAGTTTGGCCAATCCACGCGAGTGGTAGCGAAGAGAAGAACAGCCAACACGAAGGTCCAGCTTTATGCATGCTATTATCTTTTGTCGATTATTATCTTTGGCGTTTGTGTAAGGCCCTCGAATTGGTCGATTTTTATAAATTAATTTCTCATTAATTATAATTAATTATTGAGAATTTTGCAAAATGGTAGAGGACTTTTCTACTTAGTTTGACCTGTTCTACCTGTACCTGACGGGTGAAACGCGAGTTACCGAACATATCCTGTATATCTCTTAAAAATGTATCTTAATACATCTCTAAGTTTCTCTTGTTTAAACTGTTCAAGTAAATGAACTAAATTAATGCGATTTATAATAATTAATACAAATAACATTATTTACTTTAGGATTGCTTCGGCGATGCCAGATGCCTCTCCTAGGCCTCCTCCTCCTCTCATGTTGTCAGCGTCGTCAAAGTCCGTTGACATTAACACGTGCGAGACTTTTCAACGACACTTCCGCACCTGTACGCACGATACTTTTAACGGCACTCCCGAATTCCACTCGTTGTCTGTAACATACAAATATAAAATCTAAATTATAATAGTTTTCAAATTAATTACTATTTTATAGAAACTTTTATAAGATTTATATATATTTATATATCTCTTAAAAATTTATATATCTCTAAATTTCTCTTGTTTAAATTGTTCAAAGTAAACTGAATTAAGATGATTTATGATTAGGGTTACCTTAGGGTTAAGGTATCCGATGCTTCTCCTAGGCCTCCTTCTTCTCTCAGGGGATTATCAAGGTCGTCAAAATGGATTAGCACGTGCGATACTTTTAACGACACACCTGAATTTTACGTTGTCTGTAACATACAAATATAAAATTTAAATTGTAGCAGAGTTCGAATTAATTAATATTTCAAAAAATTATTGGACGCGCCAAATTTTATAGCTTATTGTTACTTAAGATCTGTAAGCTATCTACCAGTGAAAGGTTTTTTTTAATCGGTTTAGTGATTTCTGACATTACCCCGAACAAATGAAACAAACAAACTTTATCTCTTTATATATTATTAAAATAATATAAGAGTCTAGATAATACAGACCAGTAACGTAATCCGAATAGGAAAGCCTTAGTTTGTGTATGTACATGCGAGTATGAGAACTTGACTTTACTTTCACGCGGTTACGTAACACCATTTGCACGCTAGGGTGTGTACGAAGACCTTCAAGGAAATGCCGGTCGAAGAAGTGACAACTAACGTCGCCGTATATGGCACCTACCTAAACTGCCTATGTGGTTTGGTGTTTCAGAAAAGCCCTTTGAATACGACATGTCGAGGCAGCGTCACCATCGAGATTGGAGTTGATCAAAGAACTCGAGTAGCGTATAGTTCCCACTATGACATTCCGAGATTTAATTGCTTTTGAATCCTTTGTTACCAACGTTCTCTTATAAATTCCCTTTGCTCGATGCTTTATGCATAATATACTGACCGAAATACATAGATACGTGAATGTGGAAACTCATTATAAATTATAAAGTGAACAGTAGAGAGAGAGTTGTCTAGACAGAATATTTCAAAGATAATTGTTGATTTGCAATTATTTTGTATAATTTTTTATTAATCAATATTTTGTTAATTAAATATTCTTAATTATTTTTAAATTATTTCTCAAAAAATTTATATTTAATTAGATTTTCTAAATTCGCTTAAACACGTCTATTAATATCTGTGAACTAAAATATTGTGTTATAAATATTAGATTGGGCTTGACAAGTCAACGGAAATGAGTGTTAATCCGCGCTATTGATCAAAAATGTTTAATTATTACATTGCAATATAAAATTCCGATAGTCTACCGAAGAGGATATTCGACTTGGAACTTATAACTTTTCCATTTTTCCTATTAGATTCGATTAACTTGCAAATTTTAATACCTCTTATTAATGAGTAATATATGTACATATATATACATATTCTCATGATGATTCTAATTTCATCGTTAATTTAATGTCGTTTTATTTTATGGCATATCATAATTAGCAATTAATGAAGTCGGGAATGCTCGTGGGAATTTATATAATGCAAACGTATCGAACACAAGCATATACTGTGCTACTGATTACAGGATTATTAAAGTTCAAATTTGGATCTTTACTTTTAATATAGTTATTTGAAAGTAGAGAGCAGAGTTATAAATAGAATCAATCTGACAATTTAAACATTAAATTTAATATAATTTTGCAATATTTTTCAATATGATAAATGTAATACAATAAATAAAAATATGTAATTAATTACGCGCGTGTATAATATTAAAATTAATATAATTTGTAACAGCTTTTTAAAAATTAATATACATATAAAAGGCAATAAAAGCTAATTAAGTTTTTTCATTAATATTTATTTGTGGAAAAAGATTTATAACATAAAATATTAGGCAGAAAAAAATTCGAACGTTTCGGTTGCCTTTTTCAACCTTCTTCAGCGCATAATTTAAAATTAAAGATTAATAGAAATTAACAATCAATTATTCATAATGTCAATATAATAAAACTATACAGAAACACAGTTATTTGCATAAAACTACGTCAAGCTATTTTTTTTTTTAAAACGAAATCAACGCATTTTTAAAGCATGAGCATTTTTATATATTCTATTCCTCGAATCGTCATTCTATGTAATTGTCGCGAAACAGATTTCTCGCTAATTGTTCGGTTAGAAGGTCGATTGCGAATCTCGATAACAGCAAGTTAATATGTCTATAAAATCATTGTATACGAAAAATTAACATTGAAAGATAAGTAAAATAACCAATGTTGTTATTTTTTAATATCAATGTTAGGTCGAGAAAATTAATTTTATTATTATCTTGAATTTCAAGAGTAAAGTGGATTCTTTTGTGAAAAGAATTAAATAAATTTAATGTGTGATCTATGGAATCCGATGAAGCAGCCATATTATATCATCCACGTATCTGATGTATATGGGTGGACAAAACTTTAGTAGTTGAAGAGCTTTATTTTCTAAATCTTGCAGTACAATATCAGCTATGATAGGAGATAAAGGAGAACTCATTGGTGTGCCGAAGGATTGTCGATAAAAAACATTGTTAAATGTAAAATACGTAGAATTTAATATTAAAATTATTCAATCTTTCCGTAAAATATTAAAAAATACGCGAATGTGTATATTGTAAAAAATCGTTCTCGGTATTAAACAAACTTTTCCGTAACAATTGGGCTATAGTTCTCTGTTCAATATAAAAAAAATAGCAAGACACCCGAATACACATTAACGTAATGGTTATACCGTTGTTGCAAACATGCTCGCGTGGTGCTGCATGAAAACGCGAGCGTGCCGTAACAGGTGAAGCGTAAACTTCGTACTTTGTAACTGGTAAATATTTGACGAAGTTGGCGTGTGCGCTGAACGCGGCAGCAGGGGTTCGGTTGATACGTGTACGTGTATGCCAATCTCTCGTTCAAGTTCAGGGGAAGCAGACGCGATCATCTCATATCTGTTTCTCTCTTGGCGCGCACGCAGACGGACTAATCCATATCCGGCCGCGAACTCGGGATCAATGTCAAATACCCATAAGTGCGACATAACAGCTTAGAACGTTATCCGCGTGGCAATGAGAGAGAGAGAGAGAGAGAAATATAGAATCGTCCTGCTGAATCACACCGCGCCAATCCCAGATGATATCACAGGAACGAGATCGATATCCGAAACATAGACTGCAGCCGCTCGAGCCGAAAAGCCTCGCCGATAATTGAACGCGCTGCTTCTCTCAGCGAGCGGAACTTCCCTCTCTATGAATCGATATTATCTGTCTTATATATATATATATATATATATATATATATATATATATATATATATATATATATATCCGGCGAAATATCGAGAATTACTCTCTGCGCGGAGTCCATCGCTTTACGATCTCCCGACCTACATTTCTCTCACGATTCACGATTTTAAGAAACAGTCCGAGGAAAGGAAAGACGAGCGTAAAAGCTACACCCACAGCGCGTTAGTTGTTTTTATATCCGTATTATTGCGTCGTAACCACCCCCGCCGGATTTCAGACGTAAGCCGAAGCGCAATCTTTACGATCTACTTGTTTCTCGACCTAGAGAAATGCAGTAGATAAAGACAAAAAGAGAGTGAGAAGAGAAAAAGAAAAAAAAGAGAAAAAAAGGGGAGCTAATAAAAACTCACGGTTTCTTTCACGTCTCTAAGCGGTTTTTTCGACATTTTTCTTTCATCAAATCTCGCTCAAGCGTGTTTCACTCTTTCGAGGATAATTCCCCTCAACTGTGTCTGTTTCTGGCAAATTCTCGATGTCCCGCTCCGTTTTACCGCCTAACTAAGACTAGTCGTGACTATTCTTCAGCATTGGCCAATTTAATTTCGGAACACCTAATTCGCGTACCGACTGTCTGCAGCTTCGTCCGCTTCGTTCGAACAATGGGCGATTCAGTAGAGAAGAAAGGACTCTAACTAAATGAACCTACAAAGCCTCCGCTGATCGAGCTGCTCCGGAAAACGCGAAGATTGTAAGCTGAAGATGGAGAGAAGATGCGCTTGCGTTTTGAATCATACAAACTTACAGACGTCCTTAATTATTTTCGCGACTTTCCCGAGATGCTCGTTCCAGTCACCCGGATCTGTTACGATTGAGCTTCACGTCTCTCGAGCTATGATTTCGCCAAGCTCGTCGAGATGGAAATATAAAATTGTCTTGACAACTAAGATAGAAATAACGAGATAAAAAGAGTACAAATATTGTTACTTTGTGTTCTGTTTTGTGCTGCAAGCGCGTGTATAAATGTTCGTATATATAATAAAATACTTATTTAAGTAAAAATACATAGCAATGACCAAGTATTGTATATGTCTGAGCGCATCTTTTCTTATTCGAATAAAATATAGATCTCAAACTTGGATAAAACGGATATCTGGGAAAAACAACTGTCGATCAAAAATTCATATAATATTATTTCATTCTCTCTCTTTTTCTCTTACTTTCAACGTTCTACCTGTATATATAGCTACGATAACTCGAAGCAATTAAAATGTTAAATAATATCTTATTATTAGTATATATGTGTTAATCAAACGCACTGTTCTACGCATTATTGAAAAAGTTTATGAAGCATGAGTTTTTTTGTGTGCCATTTTTTTCAATTGGAATAATCTCTTGGGTTATCTTATATTATGTTAGAAAAAATAGCGCGTCAGATAAAATCCAAAGATAGATCGTATCCAGAGTTATTCGAGAAGTGAATACTGAATACATTACCTACCTACCTAACGCAGTTCGCAGATAAATTAACATACATCGTTGAGAAATCGCCGCGCTGCGAAATCTTCTTAAAGTTTCAATGGACCGCGAAAACTTTTCGACGAAATGAAAATTTGCCAGAACTTTTCTTTGCCAGAAGAATCGATCGCCATATTTATATTCGTGTCAGCGAGTTTGATTCTCATACATGCTATTAAGACTCAGTGTTATTCATAAGAATTAATGACAACATTGCATTAAACTCATAAATTTGTCAAGAAAAATTTTTGTTTTATTATATATACATAAACACAAAAATGAATTCAATTTACTGAGATTTAACTAAAATTTCGTTCTTCTTTTTTTACAAAATGAATAAAGATGAAAAACTAGACAACACAAGCTCCTTTGATATCATTTCTATATTGTTCATTTTACAACTGTCAAATTGTTAATCTTCGCAATGACAGTTGTTTAATGCTATGACCACAATTTTAATTTGCCGAATTACTATTATGTACATAATTTTAATTCTCGAATTTCCATTATGTATATAATTTTAATTTATTGAATTTCTATTATGTACATAATTTTAATTTGCCAAATTTCTATTGTATTGTTTGAGAATTATATATTTTGTATAAATATATTTCTTTATATATATTTTTCTCATTTTGTTTAGTTTAATCGAATATAATTACGTGCGCGAAGCGAAGCGAATCTCACAAAAGATTTTTGTAAAAAATTGTAAAAGATTTAAATATTGAATTTTTATGCATTGCATAATTAATTAATATATTTTTTATGCATTGATTGCAAAAATAATTTTTGCATGCATCCGTCGCAATTTTCGAGATTTTATTATCAAATAATAATGTCAAATAATTATCGACTTTGCATACCTTTTTAGAAAAGGATAAATTAAAAAAGACAAAATATATCACATATAAACGTTAAAATAAATAAATGTTAATTTAGTTATTCATAGAAATAATTTTTTGTGAAATATGACTTGATAAAATGTATTAAAACGACGTTATTACGAAAATGTCAATAACACTACAATAATACAGAATCAATGAGTTATTTCCACAATTTATAATACGAACGTAGTGCAGAACTAAATAAAAAATGATTGCAATCAATAATAAAAAATTTACTGACTATATAAATCTGACTATATATCAATTGAATATTAAAAATTTCACAAAACTCTCTAATTTTTTACTTTTTGTAAAAAAACGTATGATTGTTTCTAGTTACAATTATACCAAAAAACAAATTATAAAAAAAGGATCATTTTCAAACTACTAAATAACAGGAACAATATATAAAATCAAACATATGTAAAATCATGTCTCTTCTTTGAAAGAATTGAAGCATTGCTTTCGATATTTCTCATATAACGTGGAATTTACATGATCATATCAGAATAGCACCTAAGAAACTTTGAATTTGGCATCTATATAATATTTCCTAGACGTATAAGAGCATATTGGATGTCTCAGAAAGAATCTATACCTGCTATGTATATTATCCTGAGTAAATTTATGCAAAGAGAGTTATATATTACCTTATATTCCGAAACTCAGTTTTATAAAAACTAAATATTTGATATTTTTATTTTGCGTTCCATAAATAACTGTAAATTATTTGAAAAATAATTCAACATTACTGCTTTTTGCTTAAATTATCATCTTTAATCATTTTAAAGTATTCTTTTTTCTTTACATGATCATACTTTTAATTAAAAATTGCATGCACGATCATTCTACTATTCTCTTTTTTTATAATCTCTTATATTATTTATCATTACGTTTCCAAATCCCGAAGTATTTCTCATGGAATATTCTGCGACGCGATATCCCATGGAGATCTCTTTGTGAGACGGAAATCTAGAAAACACGGAATACTGAACACTCTGTAGATCTCCCGAATTCTTTCCGCAGGATCATCTGGGGAACGCGTCCTGCACGAGCTTTTATCTCTTCTTCTCCAGCACGTTTCTGTTTACCATGGCAGGCACGTTGCTGTCCACCGGCGTCTGGTGCTTCCTGGTTAGGCTACCTATGATCCATCTGGCGCCGGGGCCCTCGAGGATCATCGTCTACCTCAGTGGTTACACCTTTGCCGCCGGTGCACTCACATTGCCTGCCTCATGCATCCTGTATCGCGAGCACAACGTGACTCGAGGTCGTCGTACCCTATTGCCGGTAAGATCGTTCGCAGTAATTACAAATCACATTACGATTGCGCAACGAACTGACGCAATTAAGCGTAATTGAACGACGTAATTCAAAGGGCGTGTTCTGCCTTGTCAGCGAAGGATCGGGAGATTAAAAATGACCCTGCTTGCCTCTATTTTACATTATAATTATATAATAATTTTTTGCTTTAATAAATAAATTTTTTGAAGTAGAGATTTACAAAAGCTTCGATATAAGTTAAAATGAAAACTAAAGTAAGAATAAAAACTCGCGCAATATCTCCGACGCGAGATACGACGATGTAGGAATAATAAATTGAATCTGTAAACCGGGTCTTTACTTCGTTAAACGTTGAAGCGGGCAAAAACAAACCCAAACGGGATAGATGGAAATCGAATTTTCAAACATCCCAGTCGACTGTTATTCGCTGCGTGATAAAATCAAGTACTCAGTCTTTTAATGCTAGAGTTAAACTAAAAACTCGTTACTTCTTTCAACGATCTTTAAGCATCATTGATGTTGAAAGAGATGGAATAAATATATGCACATAGTGTCAAGCGATCAACATGAGATTTAAGAGAAAATCCTCGTAGTCCGCGACTTTACAACTACGAGCGCAAATCGACCACTTAAATCTTCGCGGACGATTTCCTCGTGATCTATGACGGACACGGTGCGCCTAGCAGCGAAAATAAATTGACCCTTGACTCGGTCCTTATAACCTCCTGAAAGCTCGGCGACCGCTGTTCGTTCTATTAACTTCTCATGCCGCAAGCGAGTTCTCATTCTTAAATCTTTCGAGTTACGAGGATAGTCGATGGTCGACAAATGATCATTATTACAATCGAGAAATAATAGAGGCTGGGCATTTTTATCGACGAATAACAATGCTACTAAGCTCTTCCTCTTTCTCTTATTGAATCTTTCTTATAACCTGAAAGCCTTTTTCTACGTTACATTTAATGAAATGAATTATGTATCTCTTTGTATAGGATCAATGTATTGTCGCGACATATGTATTGAATCAAAAACTTGATTTACATGCTGACGTCAATAGTCACAATAAAAAGTGACAGATTAATATTATTTAACAAATAAATCATTATTAATGTGTGTAGTTGACGCTATAATAAAATATCACTTTCGGATATAAATAAGAAAATTAGAATTTTCTTGACATAAGGCTTTCGACAAAAAAAGTTAGCTGTGTATAATATTAAATGATAAATATAAGAAGATATAGACTAAGATTTTATGAAAAATAATTAAATTTATTCATTAAAGGATGTTTGTTTGCAATTTTATAAGACTCATTTTAATTTGATAACAAATATCACACATTTTAATTTGATTAAAACAAATATCACACATTTTCAAAACAAATCGTTTGTTTCATTTTTCATGAAAAGAGAATCTAAATTTAATATCCTTTGCCAGATAACGTCATCTCTATACGTATTATATGAAAAAATTGATATATTCTAGCAAAATAAAAATATAACTTTTGTGTAATAACAATTTCAATAATATTTTTTAATAACAATTATTCTAATAAAAAACTTTTTTTCAATATTATTATACTTTCACTACTGTTGCGTAATCAAAAAATGATTCCTCGCTAACGCATACGTCAATTTAATCCATGAAAATCCATCTTGCGACACTTTTATTATATTATATTAATGCGATATATTGCTAAATAAATAATATAAAATACAATATGTCATATAACTTTGTATCGTATTTATTGACGCGTTTTTAATTAATAAAAATCCGAAGAAAGACATATTACAAAAATATCAAATACAAATCAAAGAAATATTTATCAATTCTATTGAGTTAATTAAAATACTTTAATTACTACTATATGTCCTACAGTTTATGTTCTATACTGTTCCATTACGCAAGTGCGTCATTTGTTTTGATAATAAAATTCATCTTATAATTAGTAGTTTACGTTATGAAGGAGCACAGCTAATAATCGCATACGTTATTAATGTGCAATATCTGCGATCACACGCCGCTTCTTGACAGTATTATACGCCTCTAACACACCTCTGGCGAGCTTATAATAATATGAAGCGTGACGGCGCGACACTGTCTCTACTCATCCCTATTCCGATCCTCCCCATTCCCGGGCTTTCCCTACAGCGGCCTTCCATACTCCGGCATTCACTACTCTGGCTACCCCTACTCTGACTATCCCTACTTCGACGGTCGCATTCATATCATACGCACGTACAGCGTACGACACCGCGACCTTTTGCATGACTGAAAATCTGAACGACACACACAGAGACGCGACAGATTTGCGCGAATAATAATAATAATCTTTGTATATTACGACTGATCTCTCTTTACTTTATTAAAGTATAATTAGATCCTATCGCGTGTTCATTTATGTATGATACACCTTGTGGAAAGTAAATCTATATTCTAAGTTTGAAAGAATATAATATAATATTTATTTCATTACCCAATTCACAATAGAATGCGATAAATCAAATGTTAAAAAGATTATGAGATATTGAATCTGTGATATGCATGCGACACGTCATCTCTACAAATAATAATCTTTACACGCTACGACTAATCGTCGTCACAAATGTCATAAAGTAAATTTTACTGCACTCTTTTGTATGCGTCGCGACACGTCTTGAAAGGTAAATCTATTTGCAAGAATAATACGCTATTCATTTTATTCTCGATATATAATTTAATTGATCCACAATAAAATATGCGAAGAATCAAACATTGAAAAAGGCACGAGAATATCGAATCTAATATAATAAACAATTATCATACGTAGCATTAGTTATATAATGTAATGTATGTCAGGGTAATGTTATATATAATGTAATGTTTAAAATTAACTGAATTTTGTAGCAAATTGAGAGAAATTAAAGCAGACATTTTGAGGTAACGTGTTACAAATATATACATATACAGTATATATAATTTATACATATATATATATATATATATATATATATATATATATATATATACATATGTATATGAGAAATTAATTTGCGAATTATTTTTTCACGCTCATTATTTTCCTGCTCGAATTGTTGCTCTTGTAATTGATTATCGAGGGTTAATTCTGATCAATACTTGCACGCATTACGTAACAATGATTACAATTATTTACACAGCGATTGATCATTGTATTTGTCATTTTTCATAGGCCAGAGAGCTTCATCGCGGAACGAATAAAAAAATAATAATTTTGATTGTAGTTTCTCCTAGTTGTTTATTCTGTCCTAGCGTGTATTGTACGTGTATAAATCAGCGGGAATGCTGTATGAACCGTCGAGCGATCGCGGGATTAATTAGAACGCTGGTTCGTAATTAGTCGTGTTTTCCGATCGGCTTTTCGATCAATTTTGTTGGTGCGTATTTGTGTGTGAGTTGTACGTGATGCCAAATAATGCCGCCTGCGAGGAGCAACAACCACGACAAATCGACCGGCGAGTCAATTTTTCATCATATTTACATGATCGATTGTTTATCAGTTCTGATTAGTATTTAGATACATTCTCGCGTTCTTTTATAAATCGATATTAACTGTCTCGATATTTTACAGCTCTGCGCGTTACAATGTCTATCTAAATCTTATTTTATCGTAACGTATCTTTATAGATGTTTACTCCACGCGATAAAACCATTCTTCCCTCTATTCCATTTTACGAATCTACAATTTTATAATTAAAAATAATATCTTTTCGTATTTGCGCATGCTGTATAGGATTAATTTTGTATGTTCGCATGTAGTTTGAATGCAACGAAAAGGCAAACACAGTGCAAAATGTAAAAATCTCAAAGTAAGACATAATGTACATTCTACTTACGAGGATAAGAATATTACGCTTGTGGAATCGCGGTATGTAAGAAAATCCGGTGGTGTCTTTTCCGCGAAAATGTCGTCGCGCGAGGATTGCATTGTCGCGCTAATTTTCACGCGGCGCTTTTCCGTTGCGCATTATTAGACGAACATAAGAATAAGTGTGAACGGGACGATAAATCGTACCGCGGATTTAATAACAAGGACGCGAGGTACGCAGCTCTCGCCTAACAAGAACGAATGGAAGTAGCGGGCCCGATTATTCTGCAACGGCATTCAATCTTAATGCGCTCACGTTCCTTCGCGCAACGCGTTTTTGCAACCGCAAACGGATCGATACCTTGGTGTGCAGGATATTAATTCGATGCAGAGAAAGAGAGACCCGGAGCGATCTCTTTCTCTCTCTTTCTCTCTGTTTGCATTCTTATGCGAGAGTTAGACGCGAGTTTCGCCATTAAAACGCTTAAATTGCGCGATGCACCGAGCGGAATTATGTAACCGGTATCTCTCGACTCAGGTAAATCTTTCTCTCCTCTCTTTTTTTTTCTTCATAATCACGGTCGAATTTAATTAGGTTCTCATCTTGCGCGCGGCGACGAGCATACGTATATTCCCTTGGAGGACGAAGGAAGGAAAAGGGGATATACGAGATGCCCGGTGGGTACAATTTACATATGAAATTTCATGTGTATACCTGTGCAGAACTGTGTAATACATCGCGCGAATATTCTCGCGGCCGAATCAATTGTATCTCGCTGTCGACTTTGCTCGTTCCGTTACTTGTCTCGTATGAAATTTCCCAGATATAACTGCGCGCGTTTTCTATTCGCGATTGAAATTTCATGAAGTTCCGCGCCGAATTTTCCACACAAACTCACTGTTTTCGAATCAAACTTTTGCTCTTTCCGGACGCGCATGTAATATTACAATATTTCACGGTTCCGGTTACAGATTCGGTAATCTGTAGAATTCTTAAATCTAACGCGACACATTTGTGACTAATAGCTTTTGTGAGGAACTTGAATAAAAATTGTCGCGTTTTCAAGCAATTTATATTATAGAAGGCGCACGATTCTCAATATAAAATATCTGTATTTGAATTATTAATGAAACCAATATTAAGTCATCTCTACCAATTAAAAAAATTAATCACTATTCCGATAATTGTTTTGGAGATTCCGTTTAAGAGCCACTTTGTGATAATTTATGACTGCGTAAACACCGTGCAAGTTACTTTGTCGTGCTTTCGTTCTATTTAGTGCCGTTGCATTTTGTCGTTGACAGTCGATCGATTGCTCGTTTGTTTGTTGGTTTTTGTCGCGAGCTGCACGGATTGAGCTATAGACGAGCACTATGCGTAGCGAAATGAAAGAGTGAAAAAGCGGGAGAGAAAAAAATAGACGACGAATGGATAAAGAGAGGCGCAAAACAGGAAGTACGAGGATGGAAATAAGTGAAAGGTATAGTTACGCGAGTGAGGCATTTATAGCTACACATATACACACAAAGACAATTTTATGCGATCATACGAGGGAAAAAAAGCGCACGATTGTTGCCGCTGATTGACGGGCTCATTTATCGTAGAATGCGTTTGTTAATGATAAATATCGGATAGAAGCAAACGATATTGTGCGCCTCTGTAATATTGTTTGCTCGACAGTTCTGAGCGCATCACTAAAACGTTTTCAGTTCCGATGACAGGCTTTATGAAGTTTGTACGTTGGTAACGATTAACCAGTTTATCGCCCCTATTCAGATTCTCCAAATAACTTCGTGAATATAATTTGCGATAACTGCGCAATGCGGCAAATAATTTCTTGCGTTGATTATAACGAAAAAGACGTTATAAATAGTCTCTATTTATCTCAAATGTTTTTGATTCTCGCAATTAACTCGTCTAAATGTTAATTTCAACCCATTCAATATTAGTAATTATTAACGTTTACTCAATTAATATAATTAGACGAAATTAACAATATTGCATCTCTTTTGAACAATTCAAAAAAGATAAAGGTTTAATTTTTGATTAAAAATCCTTACAGGCGCTTTAGATTATAAGCATTTTTAATCGGTTAATTTTAAGGACGATTAATGGCGAATTTAAAACTGTTCTTTCATAACGTTGAAATTTAGCAGCAATTCTTTTACCGGTATAAAATGAGAAACTCTCTCATAAATCCTTTCTGTGACGCTTCAAGCGCTTTAACAGAATTTGCAACTTTCAGCAACATCGAACATATTACATAATCTCGAGTATTCTATACATTATCTTGATTTCACGCATCTCTTGTAAACTTTTTTTGCCAGATTGTCGGCGATTATTGCTCCTCTCTTCCTTTCAAAGCATATAACATTGGCAGTGCGGCTATTTTTTTAATATCACTGTTAGACTTCCAAAAGATTTTCCGTTTGTCAGGATTTCAGAAAAGAAGCTTACAGCCCTTACACATGAAAGATTTTCTCTTTCAATTAGTATAATAGCATATCGTTGTTCTTGTGTCTGTTGACATTCATTCACTATATATAGCGATAGGATGCTATTTTAAATAGAATGTAACGAGAAAACCGCAGATTTGGGTCGTTCAGATTGAAAATCGTTTGACACTTTTTCACAAAATTGTGAAAAATCAAATTCCCCGAAAATCGAGAACGTTGAAAAGCCATTTTCGACGCGGAAATCAACGGGGTCTATTTTAGCTCCGTTCTAGTTGATCGTCGAAAGAGCGTGGGGGCAGTCTTCCGATCGGTGTCACCTTTAGTAATGACAAAATCGATGACACGCACAGGGTCCTCGACGTCGGATACATGTCGCGCTTGTCGGTGTGTTCTCCCGGAATCTCTTTTAATCGCGTCGTTAAAACAAAACAAAACAAAAAATACCTGCGCCGTGAAATAGCGACGGGCGCCGGATCGACGATGTCGTCGTCGATGGAGAGCGACAAAAATTTCCGACCGCAGCGGTCGAATAGCCGCAAGTTACAAAGCAGTTTTCCGTTCCGCGCCAACAATAATGGACACGTCGGGCAAATAATGGAATCGATCCGCCGATGACATATCGATCGGCGCGCGTGCGTTACTTATTGCTTCCGTCAACGAGTAATTTCCTCTTTATCCAGAGGTCCCACCAAACCCACGTTCGTAGGAATAGACGGGCATGATGACTGGGTAATATGTTCGACAAATTGGTAAAGAGCTAATTACCGGCCGACCGCGGAAATTATGGCTGGCGTGCCGCGATATCGTAGCATATGTAATGCGTTCGATTCGCCGTTCGGCTGCGGTATATGCATTGCTATGTATATGTATGCTGTGTGTAAGCGCCATAAGATAATAGTCGAATGTACTGGTGCGGGAAAAGAGGACACATATTAACTTGCTTCTCCTAGTGTGTAGGTATACGCTAAAAACGGTTTCCCTATCACTTTTGCCCTCGCATTTAAACGTGAAATTTTGGGGAAAATTTTTCTGTTTATTTTAGTTTGACTATATAAAATTTAAATAATGAAGGCTTTTATTACACGCACATTTTAATAGAAATAAATTTAACTCTCGGATTATACATTTATATTTTGTTTTTTTATCCTATTATAATTAAGTATAATTAATTTTTTTTTTAAGTACGCCAATATTTATATATTCGCAATACATATAGTACATACATATATAAAAATATTGTCGTTTTTTATTGATAATTCTTGCTGATTTTCTCTTGCTAATCTCCTAATTAAATAATGAAGGCTTTTATTACACGCACATTTTAATAGAAATAAATTTAAGTTTTTTAAAATAAATTTAACTCTCGGATTATACATTTATATTTTGTTTTTTTATCCTATTACAATTAAGTATAATTAATTTTTTTTTTAAGTACGTCAATATTTATATATTCGCAATACATATAGTACATACATATATAAAAATATTGTCGTTTTTTATTGATAATTCTTGCTGATTTTCTCTTGCTAATCTCCTAATTATTTATAGATAATTCTTGGGATTATGAGAATTAATTCTCAAAGAGGTTCATGACTCAAATCCATTCTAATAGCGACATGTTTAGTTAACACAATTTCACCGCAAGCCAGGAAGGATTCGCTTGCAGTGAAAGCTTAGTCACCTCTGCGTTCCACTTGTGTTCACCATCTGCTGTCCCTAATCTGCCTTCGCACAGGCGAGAACAATGCGACCCGTTGAGATGTATCACATAGGAATTCGGATTATCGATCCGCCGATAATGGCATCCAGCGAATCGTTAAGACCATCAAGTTTCACTAATATTTTTTTAACTACTGCTTTTCGTTATAGAGCAGCTACAATCATAACTTTGTTATCGTTTAAATGACATTGATGTATGTATCATGAAAATCTATGTATCTGCGTAATATTGCGCTTACAGCGGCTGATATAGAGCAGATGGTAGATTGTGAATATTACGTGAGAGTCGACGCTCGCGTGTATTTTCGTCGTTAGTTAATACGTAATCATTTGTTGTAAGAAGAAGACTACGATGTTCTCGAGATTCAGCCGTAAATTGCACGACAAATTGCCGCAAAACTTCAAATTTATATGCATTTATACACAAGCGCAAGAATGCAATGCAAGAAGCGCGCGCGATTAAATGCTTCTACCAATTAATGTAAATTGTCGACAGTCGAAAATCGCGATATACCTGTCAACGTATCCTGGCGTATTAAAACGTCGCGGAGAGATTCTTGCAACTAGCTGCACATAAATCTGTAACTTCTGTGTGTTTACCGTGCGTCTGTGACCTTTCTTTCGTCGCGCCCGCGAGCGAGAAAACTCCGCAAACTTTTCCTTCCCGATGCACACGACAACCGCTTCATGCATCTTTGGTGCACTTTACAGGCGCATCGACAGAACGAAGTTCTCTCCGTGTTCACTGACTCTGAATCTGATCGCCATACTCTGTTACTCCGATACTCTACTAAAAAATGTCTGCTTCTTTCGCGACAACATTTAAAAATTTACTACTTCTATGCGGCTGGTTGACGAATCGTTTATAAATTAAATTATGACATGAGCTGTGCTTTCGGTCGGTTAAAAGAGAGAGAGAGAAAAAGAGATACAGAGAATACTGCAAATGAGTAATCCTTTTTTTAATATTAAAACTTTGTTTAAATAATTTGAATTTAATAGAAATTTAAATATAATTTAAATATATTTTTGTTTAATAATTGTTTTTTAATATGATTACTGTACAAAAGAAATTTTTTACTCTATTATATTCATATTAATTGCATATATATATTGGAATTATATATCTTTTTTACTTTGCTACTAAGAGGAAATTACTATATCTTCTAATCTGAATGATAAATGCTCATTGCATTTATCATGCTTACGGATGATGTCTGGTGTTACTTCACGTGTATTGTGCGATTATGCAATTCATGGTTATTACGTCGAAAGAAAAATTTCATAATCTCAAAAGCATACAAGATATTTCATCTCAAGTTTTGAGGCTATATATCTTAAAAAGTTTTAAAGACAGAATAAGAAATATTTAAAAAAATAAGATTTCAATATTTAAAAGAAAATTAATTCGATTGTATAATTTTTGACAACTAGATATTTTTATTAAGATTATTTCTTGTACTTTTTAAAACATATTCTGAAATATGCAATTTTTGAAATTAGGAGAATTAAGAAGTAAAGCATCTTGTATTGGAAATAAAGCCTCGGATGACATATAAGAATTAGTTAAGACAAAAAAAAAGGAAATTGAATGCGCGCAATGCATTTCCAAACACAATTCCGGAACTAAGCGATGAACGAGCGACGTTTCCAACGTGAAAGACATGCCAAGTGAAAAGTGTCAACATTTGCAGTGCTTTTAGCATTATGCTTCAGAAGTGCCTTCTTGGGCATTTTATGCGCATTGACACATGGTTAATGCTCGCTTCGTTTTGAATACATAGTCCTGTCGCACTCTTTCGAACGAATCCTTTTGCCGTATAACTCATGATTGACGTAAATACAAATAGAGCATATACATATAATCTACATGTATATCTATATTTTTATATATACATATATATATATATTATATATCTCTATATATTTTTTTTCTCATTTCATTTAATTTAACAGAATATAATTACGCGCTCAGGTAATTTGACCGAAAATTTTTTGTAAAAATTTTATTTTTTGTTTGCATTTGTTAAAGATTTAAATATTGAATTTTTATGAGTAATTAATAAATATATATTTATACATGTATTGCAATAATATTCTTCATGCATGCGTTGCAGTTTTTAAGATTTTATTATCAAAGAATAATATAACTTTGCTTTGCGTGTATAATTAAATTCGATTATATTATAAACAAAATAAAATATAGAGAAATATATATTCATATCAACAAATAATTTCTGTGCATTAAAAAGTAAATATGTGGAAACACTGTATAATTGTTAGAAAAAGCATGACTCGTTTAGTCATCAGTGAATGAAATATGAGATATTATACATATATATATATAATATATAACAATATAACATTTGATAAATCAAAATCATAAACCAATGGCATATGAACAAATCATTAATGTACTTTCTCATCCCAATACTTCACTCACATATGACATATGCTTTTTAAGTGGATGTGAAAAGCACTGTAATAAAAAAAATAAATAAAACTTTTGCTGATTGAAAAATATAAATTTTTATGAAATCAGTTTTTTTGATGATAAAATCATGATAAATTGATGATTCAGAATCTAGACACATAAGTCCATGTATGAATATTAATTATATATGACATCACAAAATTTTAATAGATGATATAATAAGAGAATTCAGAAAAAATAGACAAAAGTTTAGTTGAGATATTGGATTTTAATTAAATTACATTCTAGCGATGTGGTTTATTTTAGGAATATACTTGTATAATTTAATTAGTTTCTATTAATAAATTTTTCAGAGTTGCGCTCAATTTAATAGTATATATTTGAAAATTTATTATTATATCCTGAATCGAAGAATAAAACTTTATTAATATTAATATGTTCAAAATGTAATTGAATATTTTAATTAAATTCTTGTTTGTGTTAGTTTATATACTTTATTACAATTTAAATTTTATTTAATTAATTTTTTTTCAATTTATTTTATTTGATTAATCTTATAAACACTTACAAACCCAAATAATGGATGATAATACTAGATAGTACTATAACACCTTTATATAATTTATCGTAATCAATGCACAATAAACTTGCGTCCTTTCTATTTTCGACTATTCATTCGTTTCCCTGCTGGTATGTGGTAGGCGCTCCTCATCGACAACAGGATTATGCAAAGTTGCAACCTTGTTAGACCGAATGCACCTGAAAAGTTCTAATACTTCCGTAAACGACGTTGAATTAAACAGTTTCGAGCCAAAGCTCCTCAGGAATTATATGTTGGCGCTCAGCGCCGCCCGAGATCGACGAGGCTAAAATTTCTCCCGGGAAATTGGCGACTAATCCGTTCATTTCCAAACAACAAATTAGTTTAGGAAGTCCTCGAAATGTCAAATTAGTTTTACGATACTTTTAAAAGATGTATATTAATTGTTCGTTTTATCTATTTTCTATTGGGACATGCAAATCGTTTATAAAATTTTCTTCAAATTATTTAAATAAGATCGTACAAATTACAAATATTTTAGCATTATTTACATGCAATTCAGGATTGGATAGTCTTTTTTTTGTATAAATTTTCAAAAATACTCTATATATTTTAAACTCGGCTCGGCATGTACATGATGTAGGATTACGAGATCGCCGATCGGTCTGTGTAATCTGCGTAAAATGTTGAAACTCGACATTCGTAGTACCTGAACAGCACGAAGAGCGATCGACAGTCTCTTGCAAAATTGACAGCTGAAGCCGCCCGTCACAGAGACCACAAAATTCGAGCGTTCGATTTAACCGAGCGATACGGAAATTCGTCAAAGACCGACTCTGCGAATCGGTCGCAACCTCCCGAATCCAATGACATCGATCGAAACACCGTAACTGTCCCGCTCTATTTCTTTCTTTGCCGTTCCTTTTTCTTTTGGCGACTTTACCCCAAACCTTTTCGCCACGATCCCCCTTCCACTTACTCAGTGAAAAACCCATTTATCCTTGCACGAGTGCCCTCGTGTCGCTGATAAACCGGACCACGGCTATCCCGATGAATATAAATCCAATTGCTGCACCGACGTATTATCCTAGCTATATTTTTAACGGTGTGATAAACAGTCACGTTACGGTGAAAATCCCTAGAAATTTCTGCGCTCTCGTTCGCTCTTTAATCCCAGTAACGATTGCAACATGTTGTACATCGACGTGCAAGGCGATCGCATCACAGAAGTAATTGTTTCAACATGTATATAACTCGTACTTGGAATCTTTATGCGCAATTCGTATATTTTTACATTTATTACTAGATCTGGACACTATTCTTTCTGCGAATTGTAAATTAATACAGAGACATTATTACGAAAATATTGGTAAAATTATAAAATATTGAATAAAATATAAAATTTTTTTCTTCAAGTAAAGCATTGAATTGTTTACTTAAATATGATTGTTTAAAAGAACTTGTTGAATATTAAAAAAAGAGGAAGCAGCAAAATTAATAAAGCGATATTTATATTGTTTTTGTTAAAATGGAAAGTTATCGTCAGTTGTGCTGTACGTAAACAGAATCTAAAAATATAACATTATGATATATATGTTTGAAATAACATTTGAAAAATGTTTGTTATTGGGAATTGTTCTCTGCAGATGACTGCGTGACTAATAGTATACTGTTTTCTCATATTTCATTTTTCTATTTCTGACAGTAACTCGTTAATATTTCTTTTTGTACTAAACGGCTGCTAAAATATATGTTTCAGATGATAATAATGCTGTGCCTGAGTATCGTTTTCTTGATCTGCGGCGTCACCCACGGAATCGTCTACCGTAAATCATATCACCCCCTTTTCCAAGAATCCGCAACAGCGCAGGTGAGTACGCATATATTAACTAGAAGATAAATGTGCACGCATTGCGACACATAAATTGGTCGCGTGGTTCAATATATTTTTTTTTTTCCTATACAGTACAATGATAAAACGTACATATACATATTAATCTCGCTCTCGATTCTATTCGCGCATTTTTAAACTTGAATCTCAAAATATCTCTGGATGTTCAATTTGTGTATATATCGTAAAGGTTGATAATACTGAAACATTATTATGCAAAAATCAACGACAAATTGTTCAAATAATGTGTGTAATCTTTTCTTATTCGCTTAACTCTTTCAATATACTGCGTAAATTTACATCGCTTATCTCATATAAATAATGTTATAAATTATCTTATAATGTATAAGAGAATACCGCTACGGTGGGGAGGATTTAGTAACTTTTTAGAACAATGATGTTTCGAGGTAATTGATGTTTCAAAGTACAAAACAAAATTGTAAACGCAAAAGAATCTCAAGATTCTTGAAGGAAACGAAGATGAGCGGGTGCATGCCCAGGCGAATTCCTCTCTCGTCGCAATATACGTTTTCATTACGCTTGCTTGCTGGAGGGTCTAGGGCGTAGGCGCTCTCTTGCCTGCACTTCCGGTTCAACAGGCATTAAGATGAGTATCGTTGACATCGTTTCCGCTCGGAGACGTCGTGCCGGTCTCTCGCGAGGGAGGAATTTAACGAACGAGACAAAACCGAGGGTCTTAGCAGCAAAATGGCGGAGGAGGGGTTGGGAAGAAAAAAAGAAGCGAAGCTCCCTTTCTGATGTATCTCCCGAAGGAAAGTTCTGCTCGTTACCGGAACGTTCGCGAAGCTAAGTCCTGATTTATTCGCTCAAATATATATGTCACGCTTTTCTATTGGGAAGTTGGTAAAACTTCAAAGAGCTTTCATTATTTATCGAGACTTGTAATTTGAGAAGAGAGAAAGAAAGCCAATGATTGATGAATATACGCATAGACATATACATTCGTAAAAAAGATATCGGCTGAAAGGATGGACTGATTTATATAAGAGTTAAAAATATCTATTGTTAAAAGCTCAATTAATATCGACAGTCTCTTTTCCATGTGAATGGGAGATATTAATTAGTGTGCAATGAACGTATCGGGCTGAATTTTTTGATGGAAGTATTAGCTGTACGTATATATGTATATAGATAATAGCTTCTACTATATGAATTATATACCGTAATATTCAACCTCCTCATTTCATTGTTAAATTACAATCAACTTTTTCTCATTATATAAACATATGTATAATATACACATACATATATCATATACAATATATATACATATGCATGTATAATTTTAAACTTTGAGATTATATTCCCTTTTATCGGCAAACCTTTCGTTATCCTCGCGTTTCTCAGTTGTAACTTGTTACTTCTACAAGCGACGCAATGTTTCTAGCAGTTTGTACAAAGAATAATTAATTTAGTCACAAGTCTGCTCACGACACACGATTTTAACCCTTTCACCGTACATAGGTTCCGCCGAAGTGCACTTACACCGTACAACGCACTGAAGTTTCTACTTGCGCGTGTACAAACTTATTTACGACCGTGCCACGAATACAAGAGGATGCATTTGTTCTCTAGTTTTCAACGTTATTTCATTGTTTTCGTATGAAATATCTAAATTGTACTAAAAATTACACTAGAATTTGCTCAACTAATTTGTCATCAAAAGTGCCATCTGACTCTATCTCGTCTTAAAGACTTTCATTAATCTCTAGCATCTCTTCATTATAAGAAATCAAATTCGGACGTATAGTATTAAATTTTATTTGATAATTTTTTGCTTATATTTTTAATTTATTGCAAAATAAGCTTAAAAAGTAATAAAAACATTGAGATTTTCAATTATGTTTTAAACTTATTTATCAAACGTAACAAATTCGAAATTAAAGCAATCAAGTAGTAATAAATTAACACTTAATTAAATTATTTTCATGATAAATAATTAATGAAGATGCGTGAAAAAAGGATTAAAAAATTCTCATTTCATGTTAATAGAATTTTTATATTAGTTTTTATGTCGCTCTAAAAGATAAATTATCTGCGATATAAAAGAGAGAGGAGAGTCATATACAATTTGCACTGAGAGAGAATTATAATTTCGGAATTATAATTCCTTAAATAAATAAATATAGTATGCGTTTGTGAATAATGTTTTTGCTTCGTATCCCCTTTGTGATCTAAAACCAAGATATTTGGAATATGTGTGAAAATATCTCGAATATCCTAGATTGCAACCGTAAAGAGTTAATACCAGATTCTACAGCAAAGTAATGCAAGAACTTTCATCCAAATGACGTCAGTGTTTGTTGTATCCCTCGTAAAATGTTCACTTGAGAGAATTGTTTTCTCGACTAAAAATTTCTCTAGTTTCGCAACATTAAAATATATTTATGTACACACATAACGTTTTCATATATGAAACGACCTTTCTAAGAGAAAAAGCAACATCGTCTGTTTGCGTTTGGGAAACACGTCGTCCGGACGCGGGTTAAATTCTCTAAATGAAGATCTGATTTATACCACTTTATCTCTCGTTCGTGAATCCTCGGTGACGAGAGAATTAAACTCGACGGACACTCTTCGACGTCCTCGTCGTCGTCGTCGTCGTCGTCGTAGTTCGACAGAAAGTCGTAGATCGGGAGTCTGTCAGCGGTTGACATCGCACGGAAACGACGGAAACGCGCGCAACGGCGTTAGCCTCGTTAACGTCACCGGCTGGGCGAGAGAACCTATGATAAACTTTCCGCGAGAATAATCTCGTTTCAGCTCTCCCGGTGGCGTGCAACTTTCGTCTTTGCAACGTTTCATTCGCGCGCGCAAGGTTGCGAGAAACAATAAGCGTCGGCCAATTAGCCGAGGGAATACATCACTGGGACCACGTGGCTTCTTTCTCTCTCTCTCTCTCTCTCTCTCTTTCTCTCCCTCTCGAGGGTCTCGAACGACAGATGAACGAACACGAGCGAAACCGGAGTTGCGGGTGAGAGAAAACCAAGTGATGGCGCGAGTTAAAAGTTTCGGAGAACGTCGGGTAATTTGTATTCATATTACAACGCGCCGAGACGGGTGGGTCATGCACGAGGGGTTGGAAAGAGAGAGAGAGGGTGAATGTAAGGTGAATTTTCGTCGGCCAACAACTTCGGAAGCGCGCTCGCGCCTCTCGCGTTTACGAGTCTCGGTACTTAAAAGCTCATTTTGCTGATTTGTAACGTCCGCGGCACGTTTCGCGAGGTTCGCGTGCTTAGCTTCGCTGATATCAGTGGATGGAAGAAAATTAAGAACGAAGGAATACCGTCCTCGCTCGCGCATGTGGAAGTCTTGAATATTATGAAACGCCACCACAAACGAGCGAAGCTCGTGCTTCTTGAACCCCCTGGCGATTAATGTCGTCGCCGTCGCCGTCGGCGCTTCTCGTGGGTGGCAAACTGCCGCCTTGTAATTAGACAATATTGAAAAAGTATTAAAACTGCAGATTACTTCGCGCGCTTAAGACGTGGCGTTATTAATAATAAGGAAACACTTTCCTTTTAATTTATCAATTTAAACGAAATTTTGTCAGTATATTTATAGACTGGGAATATATAACTTTGTTTGCGTACTAAATGGGCTTTCTAAAGCTTTGATGCTGAAACAATCAAAAATATATACATATATATATAGTATATATAAATTGTGAAGGATTATTGGCTCATTCAGTAATTAACGTTCATGTTCGACAGTAGAAAATCAATTTCATCGGAATAACTATAGCAGTGGAAAAAATCTCATGCCATATATTTCGTACGGTAAAATCATGAAATTATTTTAATTCTCAGCGTTCAAGAATTTAATGAAATGAAAGCCTAGAAAATTATAAAAAGCTAGCGCATCTAGTCGCCTGCTTTGTTTTCACGGTCGTCGATTAATATTGCGAAGAAGCGGCATCGTGGTGTAATTGAAAGATATTACGAAATTTATGCTCGGTAATATGAAAAGCATAGTGACAAAAATAATGAAATCGCGGACTGAGTACGGTCAACTATACTCAACGAGAAGTATTAAAATTAGTGTGTCGCGTCGAAAACACGTTTACAATCATATACAGTCATTACGATCGTGATAATTCTGGTGAAATCCCCACCGCACAAATATTATTTGTCAAGTCTACGTATATTCAAAACGGATTTAGCGTGACATAAATACATAAATTACGGAAAATCATGGAAATTTTAGCGGAAAACCGAAACTATTGGGCACTTTGCGAAAAGTCCGTAATACGGATCAACGATATAAATCGTACACGAATATTGTTATGATCGCAGTGATAGAAGAGTAGATATTGGACGGGAACAACTTCATCGAATACCGATAACTACTATTACTATCAGAGAACGTCGATTACACTGAAAAGCAAATAGACAAGCGACCGCGGAATCAAAGTAGCTGCAACATTTTTAGCGGGTACACTCAATGCCGGCCGTAAAATTCTTGCGTACATTTAACTACGCAATACTCCGATAAACTTCCGGGTCAGTTCGAATTTCCGGATTAGCCGTGAGACGTATGTCGCGTATATTTGTTTATTCCTCTCGACCACTGGGCTTCCGATTGCGCTCGTTGCTGAAAACGATCCGTTCTGAAAAAAGAGGGATTACTTGTGTGCATATACGCACACGCGCGACACACGAATGACGCGAATTTTTTAACGTCGCGAACGATGGACGTTCGCAGATGGCGTCGAATATTTCGCGGCTCGTTTCGAAGCGAACGGGGCGAACCGCGGAGATTGCGGTAGGGCAAACAATAACAAACACCGCGCGTCCGCACACGTTACCGCACTACGGGATTACTGTAACTTCGCCATTTTCCAGCAGGACAAGGGTTTATTAATATCGCAGCGAGAACGCCAGGCGCTTCCATTCGGGACACTGCGCGGATGGATTAATGCCGCGCTTACTTCTCGTTTACGAGATTACCCAAACTACTCGTCCGCTTGGGATTTACTGCAGGTACGTACTTCTCTCTCTCTCCCTTTCTCTCTTTGCATTTCACCCTATCCCTCTCCGAAGCATCCCCTCGCGATCCCAACTTTCCAAATTCCGGGTGAATCGACTCGCCCCGGTCGCGAAAACATTTATCGACGAATTAATCCGTCGTAAACGGACGCCCGGGTGGTAGTCAACAAGCTTCCTGGCAACCTGCCGTCGTGGATCTGGTTTGCAGGCTCGGTATCGACCTCTTTCCTCTCTACCGGATAACGGGTGTTTTTCAATTTACGCTAATTGCGCGCTTCGTAAACTCTGTTTACCAGTGACTTTCGGTTTCGCGACGCGCATTTCGTCGACAGCAGCGACCTCCTTCCAGCAGCGTTAAATCCGGAGTCTTATGCAATTTCTCGGCCAATTTAAGGAATTAGGATAAAAAAATGTATTTAACAAATTGATGAGTTTATTTTATTTATCTTTATGCAATAGAGAGATATAAATAAATATATGTATTTCGGGATATGTATTATTAATGTGTATTAAGTGTATGTATTTTGGGCATTATTATAACGTATAATATTAATTATACATGTATTTTTTTTATAAATATTGTCAACGTACTCTATTCCATTATTATCTTTACTTTTGATAACAAAATACAGGTATTATGTTTCAATATGTTTAATTTGAAACTTCAATATAAATTTATTTTCAATATTTATTAACGGTTCCTAAAACAGTCCAAAAATGTGTTTTCATAAAACTCATAAAAATTTTGGATTACTAATATTTATTTAATACTTTTATATGTGTATATATATTTATATTTATTTAATATTTATTTTGTATTATATCTTTTATGTATTAGAAATTTTTCTCTTAAATGGCACAAACAGTTTAATATAAATTTCTCAATACTTTGAATATTTAGCTTTAAAAAGCTTTTACTTATTTTATCTTAAAAATGCCAGTTAAACGATGCTCGATTTGGCTTTTACTTTATCAAACATTCCAAGCATTAATGAATATAGTTTTATTCCTAAATAAAATTATTTATAAAGACAGTTTTAAAACATTGTATGTGTAATGCATTACATAAGAATATATGAAGATATATAGCCTGGAGTGATAAATGTAAATCAAGATCTCAATTTGAAGAACATTTTTACTCTTTTTCTGGCTTTATGTCAATCACAGTATTTTCAGTCTCTATTAAAGTATTATAAATGTTCCTCTTATTTATAAACAATCTAAATGAATGATTGGCTTATTCATTTTTAATACTCTACTCTCTTCCTGATATTTTTTTAACAATAGAAAAGCAAAACACATCCGCGAATACGCTATTTTTATTTCGTACGTTTGACCCGTTATTAATTTGTCAGATGCGTCATGCATACATATATACATATGCGTGCATGTGTATCTATGCATATATACATATATATATATATATATATATTTATTTAATACAATAGAGGTTACAATGAACTCGTTTGTGTGTATCAACAGACACGCCTACAATGTTGCGGAATTAACGAAGCGAGCGACTGGACTAGATATCTCGGTCTGCTTGAGCCCCCTTCGTCCTGCTATTCCATGAGGTTCGTACAACATCCTGGAAACACCCTTGAGTGCTCGAGACGACCAACGGTAACGCAAGTTTCAGATTTAGTACCCAGAGTTGCTTCGAGGACTCGTCCGCGAGATGAGAATTCAACAAGCCCACTAAGCGACGTTTTGGTGTTCCTCTTTAAAGAAACTCTCCTGATGCCACTTAATCGATCTCCCTTTCGACTTTTAGGATACGAGGGCGTTGCGTCGGAGCTCTTAGGCGTTCTCGTTCGCCAAAAACGTGAGATTTATCTCGCCAGTCTGATGAACAAGTTTCTTTAAGACTCTGCTAAAAAGATACTTTGTTTAGTAGTGTGATAAAGATTTCATGTCGAGACTTTTCCATAAGATCGACACAAGATGAGAACTGTCGCTCGTAAAAGTATACAAGAACAAATCATAGCTCTCCCATTGAAGGAATAAATCTGTACTTCATCTTGCGATTGATTTTTTTTTTCACGGTATTTGAAATCAGAGTCGACGATGTACTAAACGATTCATCAAACTTTTAAATCGTACGATGAAGTTCATGCTCTACAGAAATTGACGTCTGCCGATACGTTTTATCGCGTAGAGTTTTCCCGCATCCGAAAAATTCAACGTCGCATTAAATTCGATAAACCTTGAGTCAAATCTGGAGCGATGAGATCACACTTATTTAAAGATATCAATAAGAATTTATACCAGTTTCACATAATTGAAAAGTGATACATTGCGAGTGCGTTGAATTTCCGCAGCTGTCACGAGATGCGGTATATCTCGTTGTAGAAAACGGGTGGTGGAAAGTTTATGTCATCTGTATCGTAGCGTGTAACAGACATTTGTATCCACTTTTCGCGTATTTTTCAAATTTCCAAACGTTCCGCATCAACGTACATATATCATAAAAGGGGAGAGAGAAAGAGTGAGAGAGAGAGAGAGAGAGAGAGAGAGAGAGAGAGAGAGAGAGATATCGCTTTATTAACCCAACAAGGTGTACCTTACACCAAACGTGTATATCTGGAGTCATTTAACGCGATCATATTATTCCTATTGGAAAGGGGAGGTTCGGCTTATTGTGATGATAATGTCGGAGGCCTATCATGGAGAGCAACGGCAGTGTGCACGTACACGTGTTCCTCCATAGAACGTGATGTTGTGTGTGTTTAACAAACCGCGTTTGGCTCTACGTTCGACAAACCGCGTGTGCGCGGCCATAAATTGGTTTAAATATTGATCCTCATTTTAATGCGAAGCAAATTGCACTCTGTGCAAATTATTATATCTAATTATATCACAGGATTTGCCGCCCGCAAGATACGCACTGCGGTATTTATCGTGTTAATAATTGGCATAACGTGAGTCCTGAGTCCTGATTATTCCTTCGCGCATATATTCCTTTGATCACAATCGATAGCAAATTGATTCTTGATTCAAGGAGAATGTAGCAGAACGGCAATAGACAAATAGAAATCACGTCGCAGATGACTAATAAATCGACGAGTATGTATTACGATATATTAAAAAAGATCTCGTGTTGTTAGAATCACATCGATTTTTTTTTGCGACATTGTTATAAAATTTGCGGTTTTATTACCGACACTAAAAGAGAAAAATGTCTTTCGCTTGAATTACGAGGGGAATATAATCGAGTGCTTATCATCTTCGAGCAACGCGTCGTGTACGAGTAATCTGGTAAGAAATATGATTTCTACTCACGTTCGATCGACCGATTGTTTTTATGTCAGTCGCCGTATGAATCACAATACTTTTGTTATGTGTTGAAATGAATAATAATTTAGTTAAATAAAGACGACAGTAAAGCTACAAATCAAAGAGATGCATCACTGCCGTACTTTTGTATATATTTTTCATGAAAATAGAAAACACCATTCTTCGTATACGCAACGTCCCGCACATATCTCTTTATACATTTTTACATATATATATGTTTGTATATTTTTTTGTTATATGGAGTTTATTTTATATAATATTTTTATTCAAACAAATATTGATGAGAAGAACAAAAATATTAAAAATGCACTAGATAGATAAAATTCTTAGTACATGAAACTTGGACAGATTAATGAATTAATCAGTTTCTTTAGTGCTTAATGAGATAAATTTAACTTGAATAAACTTCTAAGTAGTTTCTAATTTGTTACGATTTTGTAACATTATGTCAACATAATAAATTCGTAAAATAGAAAAGTTTCTTGTTCTTTATCTCGACGATTCATTAATAGCTGTGTGTCCCATTTACAATGAAGTCCATTAATTATAATATTAATCATCCAAGTATCTGCAATGCTAACGTAAAAAGAAAAGGATATTTTCCATTATACTAATTAATTCTTTATTTAGAAGACATAAAATAGATTGTTTCTTTAATGTAATGCTTTACATTATTGCGAAGTTCTGTGATAATTTATTCCCGCAGAAAAGTTTAAGTATAGAGTACAAAAGCTGAAATTATAAAATAAGATGTTTATTTTTCATTTTTTTAACATAATGTCATTCTTACATAAATAAATTTTCATACAGAAATCTATATATATATGTAGATCTTTATCTATTCCGACCTCTCTCTTTTTATTAATATTTTTTATTTATTTTATTATGTAACATTTAATATTTATTTAATATAGAAATTATATATACTTTTAATTAGAATGTATCAAATTCAATCGAGAGGTATACAAGATCCAATTAATGACGTTTTAAATTTTTTACGTTTAATTTTTTAGAGTGCACAAAAAAACAACGTAAATTAGAAAATCAAGTACATTGTATATATAATTAAAGAAAATAATCTCAATATTACTAATATTTTTGTACATGAAAAGCTTTACAAACACCCGTCTATTCAAACACACATTCTCATCGTTAAAATTTTAAAATCTACTCTCTTTATTAAAACTGACTTCTCGTTTAGACAGAGCTAGTCATCGATTACGTCAAAGTAAACGCCACCATGTGTCTCTCTAACGGAGATAGCAGCTATTAATGTATCGGTACTAGCACTCGTCGCGCAGATTCAATTACATCTGAACGAAATTGCATTCATCGTCGATGGCAGTGCAGCAATCTTAAACATATTCGCGCACGCAGGGTGCACCGATGGTGTCTCTCCTTCTATTAATAATTTCCGCAGATTCTTATATGATCCCACGGAGCCGTGCGAGCAGGGAATTATTTTTACCTATCATACACAAAGAGTGTGCACACACGTATTAGCGCATATGCGCATACGCGATGTCCGGCGAACAAACGAGGGTGCAAACAGGCAGGCCGTGGAGATCGATGCTGCACTCTCGCCGCGCCGGCGAAACGTCACGCAACGTCGCTTATGCATATGACCCACGTTGTCAGAGAGAAAGGGATGACGCGCGGGAGAAAAAGAGAGAAGAATGAAAGAGAGAATAAAAAAAGACAGGAAAAAAAAAGCGATCCGCCGAGTCCGAGGCACGTTTTTCCGCAGACGCGATCACGTCCGGTCGCAACGTGACGCGACGCATCGCACCGCAACGTATAGCGCCGATATTTTTATGTATCAACGATGCATCCGTCGTGCACCGTGCGTCGCGAGAGCAATAAGTAAGCGCGTCGGGTGGGAAAACCTTGTCGACGCGTTGGGATTGATTCGAAAGTTAAGCTCTTGCCCCCGGAAACGGAGGAACATTGGGAAGCTGCGCGCGAATTCATCACGAAGATCTCTCTCGCGTGTGGGCTCTCGCGCCTGAAAAATATCTAGTTCGTGTATTTCTCTCCTTCCGCTCTTTCTCTCTCTTTTTCTCTTTCTGCGTTGTTTGTGTCCCCTTGCAACGCGGTATCCCTTGTATTTTTTTTCATCGGCGTACGTGCGCATCCGTCGCGAGGGAAATCCGGGTGACTCGGCGTGGTAGTCCTTTTTCTATCACCGATGCATGACTGCAATGCTAATGCGATGTGTATGTATGTATATAAATATAAATATATATATATATATATATGCATGTATGTATATAATATTATTGGCTATATAGTAGAAAAAGATTGTAAAACGTTTTCGCTCTTAAAAAGTTAAATATTTATCTTGTTGTATAAACGTTCTCTTTTGAAACGTTAGTCAATAAAATGAAAATTTATTGAAGCATTTGTCAATATCGATGCGGGAATACAATAATTATGACAACTAAATCAAATGGTATCGTCATTCAAATATCACAATAAAATTCTCGCACGATTAAAAACATCACAACAATGTATCATATTATGTATATAAATATATATATATATATATATATATATATATATACATGTATACGTAGATAAATATGTATATTGTAAGAATATATATATATATAAATAATGTATATAATGTGATCTCTCAGATTTGATTGTGATATTTGAATAACAAGACTGATATATACAGTTGTCATAATTGTTGGCCGTATTCACACATCGATGTTGACAAACGTTTCAATAAATTTTCGTTTTATTCGCCAACATATCAAAAGAGAGCGAGTTTATACAGCAAGATAAATATTTAACTTTTTAAGAGCGAAAACGTTTTACAATCCCTCTGTCTCTCTCTCTCTCTATAGAAAAAGAGAGCGAGAGATTCGTTGTACAGTTCCATACGTTCGATGGAATCCCGAACGAATCATCACGTGGGAAATGGAAGCGTCAGTAACCTGCGTTTGTAATTCCTTTGCTAATCAAAATTCAGTAAACCTTCTGTAAATTTTCTCACCGGGACGATGCACGTATTGCACTCGTATTGACAGGCGATGTCAATGCAATCGCGGAAATCCGAGGATCGCGTGCATTCAGTGAGCGTTAGCAAAGAAGCCACGAGAGAAAATCGCGGATTGCCTATATTCTCGTGACATTTTATTCTTGTCGACGGATGATCTAATCCGAGCACGTGTGAGATAGAAGTGGGTATACATTTTCTACCATAACAGCAGAGCGCTCAGATACATCTCTCTCCGAGATGAACTTTCGCTATTCGCTCTGCCGTGAAATACACGAGTTCTTTCGAGGTCATGACATCGCTATTTTATATTAAAACTTTCCGGTCCGGTAGATAATCTCATTAGGACTTTTAATTCTTGTTCAAAGAAATCACCGCGCGCGGGTTCTTTGTCCCCAAGTTTTTAATACGCGATATATTTGGCCTGAAATTTTCTCTCGCTCGCGTCATACGAAATTTTCCTTCGAATTATTCGCAGCTTAGCCCGCTTTTTCGCGCGAGCAATACATTTCTCAAAAGTGTTGATAAATTCTTTGGGGCTAATAGCCCCGTATAATCGGGATTTTAGTCGCACTTTGCGTTTGCATAACAGCGCGGCGTTAACGTGTACAATTTATAATTTTTGTACAGTAGATAAAACGCGCAATCTGCGGCTCGCGTGCTGATGCTAATGCACGCGAGAAATTAGATCATTCGTAATGTCGTCGTTGCCGAGTAAAACGCATTAAAGTACAGCAAAAACATTGTTTGAATATTCGTATACGATCGCAACGGAATAAACAATGCAAACTGGTTGCAAAACCGTTCCGACCATTTGCAAATTTGTCTCACGCGCATTCAGTGATGATTCTATCCGTGTGAAGTATATTCTACCTGCAGTAGAATCAATCTATAAGTGCGGTACTCTGAAAATTCAATTATCATTGACTAAACAGACGTGTATGAACTTGTAAATATCCAGCGAATTTATGATTAAGTGGATTCAATTTATTGGAATAAACTCTCATAACAATACTACAATGCTAATGAAATATTACTGAGAGGCTATAATACACAGAACCAGTATACACACGCCGATAAACGCGTGATATATTATAACTGTGTGACTGAATACGTGTACTGGCATATTACATGAGTATGAATGGCAACATTACACAAATGTCGATAATTAGCTGAACAATACGATAGGCTTCAATCCATATTGTTGCCACAAACCATATTGTTACCACAATCATCGATTACCATTTTTATTACCACGCAATTTCATTATTAAATTTTCTTTTTTTTTCTCATTCTATTTTTACTGGAAAGTATTATAAACCACGGTTAGAAATACAATGTTGGCAATTTGGGCATATTGACGATTGGCAGAATATTTGCGATCCTTATATTTCTAAAAGCAAACAATAATGCAAATATATATATATATATATATATTTTTTTTTTAAGTTACATATTTGAATGCATATTCGAATAACGATTTAATTCACATTTAGTATTGAATGTTACATAATAAGTGGTATGGCAAATAATGATCTCTGAAAGTGTTTCCTAGACAAAGGACCGAGTCTCTCCAAACTTTTGTGCCACTATGAAATTAATTTCTAGGATTCTCCGAAACATCCCGTATATCGTTCTTTTTCGTGACCGCCCGTGAGAAACGAGTCAGCTTCGTAAATCCCGAAACCCCGGCGAAAAGTCGTCGCAACGACATCGCTGAGTCGCGTGCTGATACTCTTCCCGAAGTTTTCGCCCCCGACGAAAATAGTCGGTACGGAACGAAGAGAAATTCACAGCCTCTCTCTCTAGTATATAGTGGTATACTGGGAGCGGAAGTACAACCATGGCTCTCTTCAGTCGTGTACACGAATTCTCTCTCTGTCTCTCTCTCTCTCTCTCTCTCTCATTTCTGTTTCTTCTCTCACGCTCTGTTCCCCAACCCTTCCATTCCGTAATTCCCCTTTAAGCTGCTGTGGGAGGTCCGCTCGCGTGTCACACGTAGCGCGAGGATGAGTATACAAAGGCGCCTTAAGGAGACGCCGTCCGTACTGATGTTCTCGATATTCACGCGTGCACATCCACGTACGACGTCGGTGCACGCGACTTAACCGAATGTGTACGTGTGTCGCATGAGACACGCCAGATTGTGCGTGTATGTGTGTAGGTTTCCCTCGGCAGGCTTACGGAAGACTACCGACTACACCGACCGCTGACGTCGCGAACAATGGAGCGATTAACGCGATGGGAATGTAGAAAAGCGATGATGTCTTGCGCACCGATAATGGAAACGCCTGGCACGGCGGGTAGAAAGACGTGAAACGGAACGAGCTGCATCCGAATGAACGATTAAGCGGTTCAATGAGATTTTTACGTGAGCTTGAAACGGTCTCTTTTTTTCAGAGTTGATGCTTTTCATCTAGGTAACTCTCTCTCTCTTTGTTCATAATTTTGTTTGCGTTAATGATATCTACGGCGGTCTTCGATGTATATGTAAAAGACATTTCCGCTGGTTAAATTTGAAATATAAAAATAAATAATGAAATTCTATCCCTTCATTAAAATATCATAAATGAGTTTTACGCATTTTACTTTTTTCTTTTCTTTATCCTTCGTACACTATGCATGTAATACTGTAAATATGTATGTTGTAAAACTACTTAACCGAATGCATGCTCGGTGTTTTATAATAAAAGTTCGCGTACGGATTATTTTATCTTCAATGCAGAAGCATGTGCGCGGTAATTATTATTTTCAAAGAGAGATTATTTTGAAAAGTGGATTGAAACGTGTAAGCTTAGTCGAAATATTCTATTTTGCGAAATTGGTTCGATCGCAATTTTTCTAAGAGCGGAACAGTGAATTTTCCGAAGCATTGTAACTATAGTATTGTTGCCTCGGAAGATATTTCACTGTTACGATTGCCCTTTCACCCCGGCAGTATAAATTCTCCGATTTTTGATACGGATCGCCTCAATAGCTTTTATCGCAGGATATCTTTGTGCGCAGGAGTATGTATTTTGCCCTTCCTCGTCTGGCAAGGGACATGTCACAACTGTCCGGAACCGATTTGATTCTCCTTGAAATATGTTGTTAAATACACAAATCTAAAAGACACGTATTTTTTTATACGTGCGCAATTTGAGTTTTAAGGGGTGAAACACCCCTTTAAAGAATAACGGTATTTTTCTTTAGGATCAAATATCTGCTAAACTATAAGAGATATAAAGAAAAAACGTACAACAAATTTTAATGGCTTGAAGAGTACTTTAAAGTTATATGAACAAAAATTTTTTTTTTTTTTTTTTTTTTTTAAAAAACCCTCACCACCTAATTTTTTTTTTCAAAATTAAAAATTTTGTTTTACCTAATTTAAAGCTTATTTTTTTCCAAATTCAACCATGTGTAATAAAGTTATGTTACGAAATATCATTTTCGAAAATTAATTATAAACGCTCCCGTATATACGCTCATCCGTGCTATGTGCGTAAGTAATTACCGTCGAACAATAAAATATATAAAAAATGTTTTTGTATAATTCTTATTTATGTTTTCTATGTATTTATAACTGCGTATTGTGTATATTTAGATTTAAAAAAAAATTTTTAAATATAATTAATAAGAATTTTTTAAATATACCCCCTGCTTTCTTATTATTTCTTAATATTTAATTTCTTCTATAAAAATTAAAAACAATTATATTTTATAATAAAATTATTTTTTAATTGAATCTTGCAAATACCAATGTCGCAATATTTGGCATAAACAAATTTTATATCTTACGTTAAATGAATCATAAGATAAGATTATGTGTACGTGTTCCAGATAAGTTATAATTTTTACAATAAAATCTTTAATACGTTAAAATAAATAATAAAATAAGATTATGTGATGACGTATTTCTGATAAGTTAATATAAATTGTTCATGTAGCAGCATAATTCTCACAGTCGGTGTAGTCTTTTCGTTGTAATAATATCTGTGTAAACTGTTCTTTTATTGCAATAGAAAGCAAAATATAACATCTTTGAATATGATTATCAATCCGCTTAACGTTGTTAGACTTTTATTGGTGTCAATAAATTCAATATATTTAACAGAAACGCCAGTAACTGAAGCAGAAGTGGAATTAAAGGAAAACATTAAAAAAATATTACTGGATAGCGTTTTTCATTATAATGGGGTGGAAGTAACGGAAGAAATATATCTCGATTATGAAGAACCTTATAAATTACATAGTTTTGAAATAATTGAAGATGACGAAGAAGCATGGCATGAAGATAGTTTAAATTCTCATCCTCATTGTTCAAATGATGATACAAATTTTGATAGTTCTTATAAAAGACGAGCTGTTGAGTATTGGCGATTTCGGGACACTGATGAAAACAGTAATGACAGAAAAAGGAATCGTCCTCTAAGAGTAGTACAAAATAAATTTAGAAGAGTTTCATCTGAACGTCAGTTAAGGCGATGGGAAGAACAAATACAATCAGGTGGAAGTCGTACAGAAAAATTATCTTACATCTCCAAATTTACACATGATAAATTTACTGCAGCTGTCGAATCAGGATTCATGGTTCATGATATTGATTTAAAAAGATGGGCTTTACAAGCTCAAGAAGAAATAGGAAATTTAAATCCTATATTTAAAGCATCTCACAGTTGGATAGCAAGATTTAAGAAGTCTCACCGAATTGTTTCAAGAAAAGTTACGAAGTTTGTCACTAGAAGAACATTAGAAGATTCTGCTGATTTGCAAAAATCAGCTGATGATTTTCTGGAAACAGTAAAACCTCTTATTGAACAGTTTGGATCTGAAAATATTTACAATTCAGATCAAAGTGGTTTCCAATTGGAACTTCACTCTGGAAGATCATTGTCTAACCAGGGAGAAAAGAAAGTAGAACGTGTCGTGCAATCCATATCATCAACAACCCATTCATATACGATACAACCAATAATATCCTGTAATGGCAATTTGTTGTCCCCTTTATTTATTGTATTAAAAGAAGCTAATGGTAAATTTGGACCAAGAGTACAAGAAAATTTATTTAAAGCAGAAAATGTTATTGTAAAAGCATCGAAATCTGGTAAAATGACATCAGGTATTTTCCTTTTATAATTACTTTTTTTAACAACCTTATTTTATTTAACAATTTAATAAGAGTCATAAAAAAACTATTAAATTAACATTTATATTTTGTACAGATCATTTTAAAATGTGGTTAGAAGAAGCTTATTTCGCAAACATTGGTCCTAATAGCGTTCTTCTTATCGATTCATGGACTGGACATTGCCCCAATATGATTTCGGATTTAACACCTCCTGGAACACATATTACTACTATGATAATACCGAAAGGAACTACAGGGAAAATACAACCATTAGATGTTTATGGATTCAGAATTTGGAAAAATTTTGCTAAAAGATTTTCAGATGCGGTTTTACTGTTGGAAAGTAATATAAACTTACATGAACGAAATAATATAATAAAATTGCAATCTTTGATACATAATCAATTGTCATCCCCACGATATCAAAACTTATTTAAATATTCGTGGTTTAAAAGTGGTTATACGAATGAAAGACCAGACGAATTCGAAAATCCAGTACACTTTAGTTTAGACGAAACTTTAACAAAATGTGATATCGAAGGTTGCAATAATATAGCTGTAGTAAGATGTTCTTGGTGCAAGAAGTCATTATGTTTGAAACATTTTTTTGTCGAATATCATTATTGTAATGTGTATAATGAGTGAATAATATAAAATGCAAATACATTTTTAAAAAAATCTAAATATACACAATACACAGTTATAAATACATAGAAAACATAAATAAGAATTATACAAAAACATTTTTTATATATTTTATTGTTCGACGGTAATTACTTACGCACATAGCACGGATGAGCGTATATACGGGAGCGTTTATAATTAATTTTCGAAAATGATATTTCGTAACATAACTTTATTACACATGGTTGAATTTGGAAAAAAATAAGCTTTAAATTAGGTAAAACAAAATTTTTAATTTTGAAAAAAAAAATTAGGTGGTGAGGGTTTTTTAAAAAAAAAAAAAAAAAAAAAAAATTTTTGTTCATATAACTTTAAAGTACTCTTCAAGCCATTAAAATTTGTTGTACGTTTTTTCTTTATATCTCTTATAGTTTAGCAGATATTTGATCCTAAAGAAAAATACCGTTATTCTTTAAAGGGGTGTTTCACCCCTTAAAACTCAAATTGCGCACGTATAAAAAAATACGTGTCTTTTAGATTTGTGTATTTAACAACATATTTCAAGGAGAATCAAATCGGTTCCGGACAGTTGTGACATGTCCCTTGTGGGTTAAACACCTTTCGTATCTTCCTGAAGAGTATCCCTCTTCTAATCTCGAGAAAGGATCGCGAGACGTATACACGTAGAAATTCTTTTCTTCTTTCTCTTCTTCTAATTGAACTATCATATGATAATAATTTCGCGTAAAGAGAGATAGTTTTAGTATATATAGTATATTTCTCAAATATAGTTTCAAAGAGATGGAGTTGCTTTTTACAAGAATAACTTTACAGTGAAAGAAACTTCTAAACTAAATTAATACTTGTAAGGAAATAATTCATAAATCTTAATCATTTATAAATTAATTTTTGTTAAGTATTTTCTACAATTATTTCTTAATAATATGCAATGTTATATTTTCTAAGAATTTATAAAAAAGAATTTTTCCACGAAACGATAAAGAGAGAATCTAAATCATCATCCAAAACTTTCCTACGCAGCTGCATTCACTTTAGTTGTCATTAGCGCGCGTTTTCAACTCATTAACGAGTGATAAACGTACCGTTAACAAATGAAATAAACTGCGAAATAAAGTAGGCAGTCGGTTCTTTTAAGAGACTCTAGCGCCTTAATGTACCATAAACGACGAAAGACCGTGCCGATGTCTCGGGCAACGTGTTTCGCCCACACTTTCAGCCACATTTTCTCGAGAATTTCTCGTCATTTCGAATTTCAACGACATCGCGAATAAATCTTCGCTCGCCCCCTTCGAGAGTGTACCAGCGGCTATCGCGGCCGGAAACACTTGAAAGCGGTCGTGAGGCGAGGGCGAGCAGCTTTTCCGCCAGAAAATTGAATTTCTCAGATAAGGCACTTCATCCTCGCCTTACAACGGAGACATCAAACGTGCGCGGCCACATTTTCTGCCCTCATCTACCCGAGCGGTCTGATAATTAAATTGTGATTTAAACTCGCACCTATTTTTTGCGCTCATTTCGCGAAGAGATAAACCACGTGCGATGATATTATACGCGAAAAAAAAAATCGAGTCGGACACGGCGTCGCAATGTTATCGCCGTTATGATAATCGGGGAATGCGCGACAAACGCAAGAGGAACGACGTTCATTAATCAACACCACCCTGTCATCGTTCTTTAAGCGCGAAAGTCTTATTAGCGTGGCATCATGAGGGAACGAACAGACAATTCCGTCAAGAACGTTAAAGAACGGGAATCTTTTTATCGAATATATTAAATTATTCATTTAATTTAATTATTTATCGAACAATATTAAGAAGGTATAAAATTGTGAGACTAGAGACTATTCAAAATTCAAATAAGTTGCTGTATAATTTTATTACTTCCTTATCACTTCTTTTTACAAAATGTTTATCGACATTATTTATATCGGTACATATTTTTCTCTCTTTCATTGCATTTTCTCTCAGATCTATGCGTCTTTTGTGCTTCAGCTCTGACAAAGACAGAAAAAGAAGCGTGTGGAAAACGGGCTGTCTCGAGGCAATAGTGTTGGATCTAGCCTGGATCACGGCATATATCGTGGGACTATGCTTCATGTCGATCCTGGCACATATCCTGGCTATTGTATCGGTCGGGATACTTGTGTGGATCTCGAAGCACACCTCGATTTCCAACGGTTAATGTTCACAATTCGTGACAATTTTTTGCGCTCGTATTGCATCTCTTTTTAATAAGCAGCTTTGGATTGGACGACGTAAAGTCAACGAACAGTGAGTAATTATTTTCTAAAATTTGATTATGAATTTTAATCATATGTGTACTTGATCATATATGACAATTATATACATTATTTAGAAATATCTCTCTTTCTCTCTTTTTCATGTTATTAAATGACTACAATTAGTTTGCGATTTAATTATTATTAAATAAATATCAATTGATTTAACTTACATTTATTAATAAATTTCAATTATACAAATAATGAATTATATAGTTAATGGTGATAATATAAAATTTATTTAACGGCAATTTTACACATATAAATAATAAAAAATAAATATAAACAAATTGATCATTATAAAAAATTTACATAAATGTTATTCGGAGCAAATTAATCTTGCATTTTCGTGTTTAAGAATAATTGCTAGTGTCTCTCATTATAATATAGCGATCAGTAATTTGTATTCGTGACAAAAAAAGTTTCCCTAACTGCGCATAGTTTTTGTAAGCGAAGAAGAAAATGGATGGGAGTGGCGATAGGAAGAGAATAGAAGTTCTTATTGCTTCCGCTTTGCAAACCCGGTGGCCATCAAAGGGGGCAAACCCCTTAGGGAAAACGGGATGTTTCGTCGCGATAACAATGGTCAGACTACTTTGAACAGAACTATTCTCGATCGCGCCGTATGTTATCGGATTGCCCTTTGTGACGATTCCGACCTACGCTTCTGTTATCACCTATATAGCAAAGATTCTCCCTTGAGGTCTTATGTAACAAAAATCAGAAATTTATTTAGAAAGTCATGTGCCGAGTCGACGACACGTTTATGAGTAAAACAAATTTATTAGTCTATTTTTCATCAGCTTATTTTTAGTCCCCAAATTATATTTATTACGTTTACTAGTGTGTAAAAAATCTAGTTTTACTAAAAAATTTTACCAAAAATCAAATTAAATCACGAATAATTTATTAAAGCTATTGTATATATATATATAATATATTATATTAATTCTCAAGAAAATTTTATACATAATATGCCATATAATTTATGATACCAAAAAGTTAATGTATAATTGGTTTTAATATTTAAATTTACGAAATATATTAATTTCCGTTTTATAACGCTGTTAATTCTCAATAACAGAAATCGAGTTTTCTGCTTCAAAGTTTGGATTGCAAATTAAAAAATTTAAATATTTATTACTTATAATACTTATTTTCGTTCAAAATAAATGATAGCTAACACAAAATCGCAAAAGAGTATCTTTTGTTAGTATTCGATACATAATTATATTTCATTTATATTTATATTAATATATATATATATGTATAAAAAAATTTTCATATTTGCATTAGTTATTAATATGCCACATTTAAATACGCATATTTAATGAATTATATATATTAATTATATAAATTTATTTACACGTATAAGTAGCTGCGAATAGTTGAGACAAATAAATTGAAATCGTAATGCACTTGCTATAAATATTGGAATTCGTGCTGTAGAAATCAATAAAAAGTCATAAGTCAAATATTTGATGTTCCGTTCGAACATCTCGTCGATGAATCAAAAGGACCGTGGCAAGCTACTCGGAATTCCACTCAGATGACATGATATTTGGAGGGGTTGGGTGCGGTTCCTTTATATTTTGCGCCTGCTAACTGGAGACTGTAGTTATGTGGAGAGAAAGCTATGATAAACGAGTTGTCTCGCAGCGATAGCACCGGACCCGGCGTAGATCATGATACCCGCCGTTATCGAGCCGTGTTTCATAGCGGAGCTGGTCCACATTCCGATGATCGTACTAGTCCAAGTTCTTCTGTGTACGAATCGGATCGACGACGGATTATTGTCGGCTGATCCGTTTACACATTGGTGCTCCATTATCGCTCGCTAGATTAAAGCGAGTGTTGCACTATCGACATATCATATATATTTAAACGAAAGCACAGAGAATCAATCTGCCAAACAGCGAACAATGTCATGCATATATCTGTTACATATGCACACTTGATACATTTATATACAGAATAATAATTTTTAAATAATTATTATTTTTAATATTTGTGCAATTTTATTTTTATGAAATGTGGCTTACATTATTTTAATAAATAAATAAAATTTTAACTAGTCAATAAGTTTAAAACTTTGACATTAAAAATATATAGAAAAAACAGAGCAAAAGGAAAAATAAAGTAAAAGATATTAAAACTCCGTTTACATAATAGTAGCAGCATTGTGATATATTCATAATTTTCCTACAATTTCTCTCGCTTTTCATTGTGACAATGTTGTGACAATCATTATTTCCATAGAAAGCCGGTGTAGTAAAAAAAATATGCATCCCTGAGAAAGTATAGGTATAGATCTGAATAGCATAATGCATATATATTATTTTTGTAAGCGAAGCGAAACAATTATTTACGGTGTTTAGTGAAGAATACGTATTCTCAGGACTTTTTAAATGGTTTACTCTGCGATTTAGTATTTACATACAAGTGTGTACACTAACAAATGAAACAACAAATGCCGCACGTCGCTCTCTCTCCTCATTTATCGGCTAAAATAATACTTGCTTCGGGCAATTTTAACCACGATCTGTAAACACAGCTATTCGTAATTTGCAGGCGCAATTACAACGTGATCGAAAGAGGTGCTCTCGCAAAAAAGAGATGTTCTGCTGACGAATATGTGAAATCAATAAGCTCCGATATAATCTCCATTATATCGTAAGTCAATCGGATTACACGGATGCTCCATTATCGCAACCACTTTGTTTCGCATCAACGAAATCACGAACGAACCCCGTTTGCACGGTCTTAAAAGATTAAGTGCGATTCTGCGTTCGTGTTACGAAGAACGACGTCAGACTCTTTGCCAAAGAGCACTCGACAAAATCAGTTGACAGAGAGCGAAACGATCACTCGCGCAAAAGTATCGTCCGACGAAGCGATGGGAAAAGCCTCGAATTTAAGTCGAGCGGCTCCGCGAACGACTGATCGATCCCGGATTACCTCCGTTTGATCCGTTTACGTCGACGCTCCATTATCTCGGATTCAATTCGCAACAACGAGCTGACAAAATATGGTTAGCACTCGCGTCAGGAATCGTCATCGTAAAATAAACACGTGAGAGATACTCTGTTGCCGAAAGAAATAAAAAAATTAATATCAATGAACGTGAGAAGTGAGAATACGCTATTTTGCCTGGTTTTCTGCATTGAATATACATGTTTGTCGATTTATTACACTTGCCTCCGCAAATCATGATTATGCACGCGACCTATTTTTTTCTATCTCTTTCTCTCTCTCTCTCTCTCTTTTTATCTGTCGCGCTCCTCAAACCTGTCGAGATAAGTGTTATCGAACAATAATTGCACATTTCGCCAATCTCCATGCGACGGACAAACCTGTGACAAAGTGTATCTTGAAGTGCAATCGTGATCTAAACGTGGTACTGTCGCGTGATTGCAATTTAAAACTCGTTACTACGGCCCGTTAATCTGTTAAGCCTGCGATCATTTTTTGTGTCATCCGCAGTTGTCAAGATAAAACTACTTTTTTTTACGATACAGTCTAATGATATATTCGAGGATATGACTGAGAGAAAAATTGCACTTGCTTTTATCGGAGACAATTCAATAATAAATAAAACACGTCGCTCTAATGATATCCTAGCAAATACGAAGATTATACCTTTGTTTTTAATGAGAAAACGAATAATATCTTTTATGTTTTCATAGCAATGCATTTCTCCATGATATTGATTTGAACAATCATAGTACAATATCAATAGTAGTATTTATTACGCTCTGTTTTTTTTCTGATGCTTAAATAAACTTGATTTAATGCTCAACTTTTAAATACTTAAATAAACTTATTTAAGATTCTAAATAAATTTCATATTGTTTTTTTTTTAAATTGGCAATTTAAAATCTGCAGCATTACCATACAAATATTACGTAGTTTTTTCAGTTTGCGTAGCATATACGAAAAAAGGGTAGAAACCATTAATTTATTAATAAATACGTGATATTGTATATTTGGTCGCATTTCTCTCACACCAAATACATATGTTCTTTGTTCCACATAAAGCAAGCGCATAGTCCATAACGTCGAGCAGTATATCTACCGCTTAACTCGGTATATACTTTTCCATGTAGCGAAATGGGAAGCGGCGGAACTAGTATAAAGCGGCACTCGCGCTGATGCAAATATACAGCCGACACGATTATATTTTCATTAGACGGATCATGAATAGAAATTACGTCGTTATGGCTCAAAGGTAACCGCGGATATCAGACATCTTGCGCGACCAAGCGCTTCCATATGTTATACCTTTTAATCGCGAAGCTCTCTTTTTCTTTCGATCTACTTTTTAGAGAGAAAAGCTCTGTGGGAAAGGGAATGGAAAAGCGCAAATATATATAGTATACATATATATACAATACATATATGAGAGCTGTGAGAAACATGCAACAGTACGCATTGCAATCTTCTGAGTTTTCAAAAAAAAATTTCATGTGTTGCATTTTACTATAATAATATAATTTGTTTGTTGATTAATAATAATAGTTGTATAAAAAATTTTTAAAAAATACTAAAGAGATATTGCAATAATATCAAAAATTGTATTCGGTTAGGAAAAATGATTACATTAAAAAACATATATACAGAATATTGTCCATGTGTATGTGTGTGGAGAACCACTATGTATATTTATATAATATTTCATGAACTTTTGTGTCATATACAGCAAGTTATTGAAAACTTTCTTTTTGGCATGAAAAAGTAGAATATTCATATCTGCATAGATGTATATGTATATATGTATATTTTTTTTTATTTGTAGTGAATCTCTCCTTTTCTCTCTTCAAATTATAATTATAATTTATCTTATTATTGCTCGTTTTCTACCGTAGCATTTAATTGAATCAATATTTTTTTTATTAAAAATAAAAATAAATTAGTATATACAAGCTAATTTACAGATGCATGCTTCAGTTACAGTAAAAAGTTTAAAACCGCATCCGCTTTAACCGGAAGAAAAAATATAACATTTCGGAAATAGCCGACAGCGGTACTAGTCCCAACGGTAGTAGCACAATATTTGTCCCGCAGTCTCATCACGATAAAAGTTTTCACGAATTACGGAATGTTGCAAAATTTGAATAAATAATTTCCCAAATTTTCCACGAGCTGACATTAACTTTTTTATTTCCTTCTGCAACAGAGTTCATCACGGTTACTTCGTAATTAATAATTAATCTTTTTTTTTTTTTATTCACATAACATACTTTCTCCCCAATATATTTCTTTCCGTTTCATTTCTCGTTTGATAAAGCACCATAATAGAATTTCAAAATGCTGTTAGTTTGTTCTCTTTATATTCCGCAATTCCGTTTTGAAAAGTTGATAACTCGGATGCTGAGTCGGTAGTATCGACGCTTCTTCTCAAAGCGTCAAATCCGCGATTTGTTCGCCGAATGGATTCTACCAATTTCTAGTCGAGTCTCTGTGCCTGCGGGCTCGCGCAGAGAAATGCTTGCTCGAGGGGCCGTATCCGTCGACCGTGCGCGAGCGTGAGCGCGAACGCGTAAAAACCTCTCGATCGCACCGCGCTTGCTCCGCGCGACCGCTGATGAAGTTCCCCTTTTCGACGGACGTGTTGTCTTTTTTTCCCCCAGTTTTTTTTTCATTCTTTTTTTTTTTTTTGTTTTTGCAAAGCGCGCGTTCAGCGACGCGGTGAAAGAGTTTCGAAAAATAGCCGCGCGCGGTCGTTATTCCAGGCCGTGTGAAAAAATGCGAGGACGGGCGTGTCGAAGGGGTGGGCGAGCGATAAATCGATGTCGCGGTAATAATTACGGACGGACTCGATTCTTTTCGATTATCGGGAAGCGGCAAATATTTTTCCTCAAGCTGATACGGCGCATCTTAATAAGACACGCTTCGCGTAACGCAATAATCTGTATCGATCCTCGTTATATATAATAATATATAGAGCTCGTTGCCATTTAATTCGCTAATCATTATGCCATCGTCGATTGATGGCGTATTTCCGTCAAGAGTAACCGGAGCGAAAACTACTCCGAGGCCTTCTACGCATATTAACGACGACGAATCCCATTTAGGATAATAAGAATTGGTCAGTGATTGCAAGCTTCGTCCTCCTTTGAGACCCAGTTCGAAAATTACAAGCCCATTCGATAAACACGATGACAACTCGTACGAGCGTGCCTTACAATTATGTCGTGTGTCCGAAAAGTCCATGTCCGGAAATTATACGAATGAAGAACAATTTCAACTCCACTCTCCACATTTGCTTTCATATATGCACGCGCACGCGAGAAAGAGAATTTCCACGTGACCCAAGCATTTTGAAGAAAAATCGATAATCCTTTATAGGGCATAAAATGAGGTAATCTTTTTTTATTGCTTATCGACGCTGTGTCATGTGTGTGCAACGCCTGCCTCTCTGCCTCGTCGCAAAGTTGCCAAGCGCTACGGGAAAGTGCGATAAATCTTTCTCTCTTTTAGCGTAATAAAACTTTCTCGTTAAATCAAACCAGGTAATCGCGAGGCACTTGCGAGTTTGAGTTATTAACAGCGAATCGAAGTGAAACGTGTCGAGCAAGGGATGCGAGAACAATTTCACCACTCCATTACATCCGTTCGATAACAGGCGGGCTTAAATTTCGGTTTCGTAGCTGATAGCTACGGCTTGGGTTTCACGGCAACTTCAGGAACCATCACGCTTTCAAGATTTTCAGTCAGATTCGAATATAGCATTTTGTTATCCGCGCAACCGCAATTTCTTGAGGTATACCTATGTATGTAGTAGCAATCGCGCGCGCGAAGTCTGATATTATACAATATAAGTCAAGAGTTATTTCGCTCTTCTGCGTTATTTCTGGCTGAGAGAAATTTGATAACAACGGTATTTCACGATTATCTAGTTGTAACGCGGTTGTTGAAACGTGCGTGTACAGTCGGAGTGCGTTATAACGAGCACCGCGTGCTCGTACAGCTGTGTGCATTCATTCGAGAAGCATTTCAATTAGAGTCAATTGGAGTAATTGTGAGTGGGTTGAGTGCGACTCTGCAATATTTTCCAATTAGATTTACACAAAATCAATATTTGCCCATATAAAAATATTAAATAGACCCGTATCTTCCATTTGTCCAGACTTAATATTTGTTTTAAAATCATTGACTATTAATTTAACAGTTTTACAATAACGATTAATGACACTATATGTAGCAATAATGTTTTTACAGTCTGCATGATCTGTATTAACTATATAAATTAATTATTCTCGTTGCATCTTGGACAGCTTCAATTTCTTGTTTATTAATTCAGCAGTTATCAAAATTGTTCAAATTGAAAATTATTGAAAATTATTGAAAATTTATTATAACAAAATGGGTTTAATTTATCGCATTGTTATAATGCATACACGCGCGCGAATATATAAATTCCTTGCTACTTAGAGGCTAATTATAAATTACGTTGTCAGTTCGACCGCGAAATTCCGCGATCGTGTGAGCATTTCGCGCACGAGTGCTTGCCGAGTAAATGTTGTTATCCTGCGTAACGCAGGCAATTGAGATGGTTGAAACAGCGGCGGTTTGGATCATGCGTCATTGGGCTTGTAGACGATGCGAAATACACCAACTTATTCCATTGTCGTGTAATATTACGACAGATTACCGAATATATATATATATATGTATATATATATATATATATATACCGCTCGCAATCTTCGTTAAATTAGAGACCCCGCCGTAATACAAAACGCGAATCGCGTTCCCGCGAGCGTAATAAATGTTTATTATGGACTTAACTAATATTGTTAGAATATAACGCGAGAACGAGAACTTGCACGCGCGTTTGCGCAAAGCCGGATATCGTAATGCTCGTTTAAAAAGATCGCATAAATCTTGAAAAGCACGGCGCGATGTGAAACGCACATGCGAGCGGTTTCGATCACGCGACGTAGTAAAAAAAAAAAGAAGAAAAAAAACAAGAGGACGGAGATTAACAAAGCGTTAAACCTCGTTTAACGCGCGAGACTCGCCGATAATACCAATCCTGATGGCGTGCTGGCGCGCAAGGCTCGCCACCACGCGCACGGAACATTTCTGAACCTGAGGAAACAGCATATAATACATTGGAATGCTCATGCATCAACGCTGATCATATTTAGATGGAGCGCGCGTTGCGCGCGCTCTCGCGCAAATATTTGTGTCTCTCGCGTACCTTGCACGCGATGCTTCTCCATTATCGTGGTATGCGCCCTGTCCCTATATACGTATAGATGCAGCCAGATGCAGCGGTGTATTTTACCAACGGTCCCATGTCACGTCACGTTTAATCCGATGGCGTTTTCCCCGTTATTAGATCGTCGCGACGTATAAAACGCACTTTTTTCCCTTCTCTTTTATATTCCCGATATATATATATATATATATATATATACACACACAATATTTATATATATATATATAGACATGTGTGTGTAAACGCGCGATTTTTTCCCCCTTTTTTAAACCATCACAAAATTGTGTGTACCTTGTTTCTTTTTCCTCTATCTCTCCGTGACACTGGATACTCCCAATTTTCAGCCGCTCTTCAATCCCCTTCATTTCAACATGCATCCATCGCATCTTCTCGCGCAGTAACATAAAAACGGGACAATTAATTAACTTTAAGATTTTCACGTAAAAGTTCCATATTTTGCCGTTCACTTATAATATCGAAAATTTCGTTATTGTATTATGCAGATAAAGATATAAAAGGAATCCAATAATCTCTCTGCGATACGGTATAACGAACGTATATATTTTTGCGATCTGTCAGTAATTGAAAGAAGATTTAATGCTAGAAATAAAACAAAAAATCTGTTTTTTGCGTACAACTGGAACAAAATAGCAATCTGTTGGTATTTGCAATCACAAAAAACAATCTGGCACCATTAGAGTGGAACTTCAAAAAGAAATTAACGATTCGTAGAACCCGCGGAAGTAATCCACGGGCAAAGGATACATATGTGTGTATGTGTGCAACGGCGTGCCAAGCGATGCACAACCAGGATCGAAGTTCCGAGACGGTTTTTCGCAGTGCAGTCGGTCGTTTTAACTGCACATGCACGAGTCGTCGAAAAAGTGGTTTGGTATATTTTTTTTTTTCACGGAATCGATAATTGGTGCCGTATAAGCTGTGGCGAAAAAGCCAGTCGGCCGATCCGCTCGATCGAGCAGTTAATTGATAAATCGCATCGTATCGCATAGCCCAGCATTTCGTCGGCGGATTTCAATGGCGGAATCGCCGATGGCAGTGGCGGCGGCAATGACGAGTTTGCGAAGTAATGCCGTGCCTTTTAATACGGCATCGTGTATTTGAAAATCTTAACGGAGCGAAGACCAAATCTCTCTCGCACCGAGCAATGCGTTATGTCTCGCTCTCGTACGTACATCACGAACACTTTGCGTGGTAATCTGTTTTCCGGCTGTGCGTTACGCAGCGAGTACACGTTACTGCACTCTCGTTGGCTTTTAAAATTTGCGAAAAGCCCCCGGCAATGCAAACGGGTTTGTAGGTTTAATGGAATTGATATAAAATGAGCAACGCGATAATATTCAAACTCATGAATTATTACGCTTATAACTATAGTTCTCTTTCTTTCTCTCTCTTTCTCTCTCGTCTCTCTCTTTGGAAAGTAAAAAAGAGAGAAAATTTTTTTATAAAATAAAATACAAACAACTCATAACCGTGCGCTGCACATCTGTTTAAACTTCAATTACTATGACTACAATTTGTCGAATAACTATAGAGTCAATTTAATTAAATCATAAATGAATAATGTTTTAATTTATATTAACGATATGAAAGGTAACATCAATATTATTTTTTATTGTTTCCCTTTATAAAAGATATGAAAAAACGTTCATACATAAAATTATGAAGATATTTAGAAAACTGATGCGCTTTATAAAATGTTAAATCAAATTTTATTTCATTACAGTAATCAAAAATTGGTACGTTAAAATTGAGAAAAATTTGATGTTATATACAAAATATAATTATCTTTAATGTTATGAAGCATCAATATGAAAAATCCTGGAATAGTGTTTCATGTCTTGTCATTACACATATAAGTATGCTATTTTTCATTTTGTTGATATGATTCGAGTAGTTTATACGTATTACCACTTAGCTAAACAAATAACTTTGCTCATCGAAAGAGAAATGCTTGATAAGAAATTTTCGCCGCGCGTTGCGCCAGCATCTTTCTTGATTGCTTCTAAACAAAGGTTTCGAGAGAATGAATGTAGTACCGCAAAAGTTTCAACGAAAGGCAGAGAACATGGCGAGTACATACGTAGACACAACATTTCTTAGTAGTAAATTTTTGCCTTTTAGCGAAATGTGTGCCGTGAATAAGGAGGTCTTAAAGTGGAGTTCCTGCTTTTTCGACGTGCATTTTTTACTGTAAAATTGATAACATATGTACACGTGTTCCGAATTTCATGTTTTACAAAATAGAGAACGCGATTTCAACCAAGTCGTTTTATAAAAATATTTTGATGTAAAAAGATATGCATATACATATCTATAAATATGTAAGAAATTTCCAAGTTTTCAATATTAAATTATTGTATCACTGTATCTTAATTTCCTTCATGCATTTTTATAATACAACTAACATGTTTTCACGTGTTTCCAAAAACCAAAATCGCTTGATTTTCTATGAATATAATTAAAAATGACAAAAACTAATTAATTGCAGAATACATTGTTGTTTTCACGTCTTCCAATGAGTAACCGAATTTTAATCGGATATCATTGAACGACATTGAATCTGAAATGCAAGCAGATGCGATCAACGAAAGTGGAAAAATGCAAAAGGAACTTCGTTTCAGCAACAATTTGTACCAAACGAGCGGCGCGAGCCGACAAACTTGATGCACGAATAGACCGGGCTTCTTCCGTCAAACTTCGTTCATGTAAGCAGAACGAACGAGAGGTTGTTATCAAGTTAGAGGGAACTTTGTCGCGAGTTCGCCGATGCAACATGATGTAAACAGACTACCGCTTTCTTTGTGTCATAGCATAAGTTGGAGGAGGCATATTTACTCCTATATAAAATTGGTCGCTCACTCAGAAACCGTTTCGCGTACGTTTCTCGGTGATAGGTGTTTCGTTTTATCATTGCTGAGATATGTTGCTCCTCGAAGGAATAGGTAAAACATAATAAATTTTCAAGAGAACTTGCTCACTGTTGATTTCAGCTTTTACAAAAAATTCCAAATTATTCGTGACAAACGGAATAATCATTTTGAAAGAAAACTGTTTCTTTAAAACAAGTGTTAATCGTTCCTTATAAAAAATATCATTGAATACCAAGAGAATGTTACCTCTATGCTTATAGTCTTATATACTTAAAAATTAGATTTCTGTTTTGAAAGATAAATTGTCATTCGTGATATACATAATTTCTATAATGTTCATCCGGCAAAATATCAAGTTGGCTTCTTTCAATCGCATCTATTCTTTATTCCCGAATTACATGACTGTAATTTATTTATGTAAAAAATTTGTCGTTCAACTTGAACACATTTACGCTCGATCCAAAATTGCTCCCTGCCACTTGGAATCGCTCTCCTCCGTCGCGTTCGAAGCTACGCCGTACGTACAACAATCGGCGAGAACGGCAAGAGTAACAGAAATGAAGGCGCGTTTTTCGCTCTGATAGAAATCGCGTCGACTGGAGGAGACGTGGTGGCGAGAGCACGTGCGAACTCGACTGGACATCCCTCGATTACGTTCATCCGCGCCGTTCCCTCGCGTTCTCTCAAAATCGGTGAGGATGCGCCATCCTCTCGTTTCCTTTCGAGAATTTTCTTCAACTATCGCCTTTTTCTCCGCTTCCCCAAGAGACCTTGGTTTCTTACAAGCCCTGTCTCCGAGGCCGGGCAGACAGCAGCAAGCGTCGACTCTCTAAACACGTCATTTGTATGCGCGGCGGCTGCATAAGAAATTCGCGTGAGTGTTTGCCTTCGCCGTTAGCGACGACGACGAGGGTTGAAGACACCGTTCGTGGGATAGAAGGGATAAGACAGGTTAGAAGGACCGGGAAAGGGAGGTACAACAAAGTGGTGCACGAGAGCAATCACGTCGACGAGAGAAAGGATGACCTCCAGATAGCACCTTACAACGTACACCTAGTAGTAGATAGACCTCAGCTGTAGAAACCATGGGCGAAGGGAACGCGTCCCGGAGATTAATGAAATTTCGATCCGCGTCCGTGTAAGATGGATCAGAGCCGTCTTTATAAGACAGATACACGAGCACATAATTCGCAGGGATAAGAGAGAAATCCCGTTCGCGACGTTATCTTAATATTGCATCCTGAATATGTTTGTATTTTCTGCTCGAATTTTTGCCCGACGCGACGCCTCGATATCTGTAAATCCATCTGCCTAGGTCCATTCATTTTTCAAATATATATTGCGTAAAGAATGCATTTTTTACAATGTACTTTGTTTCGAATCGTTGAGCTATGTCTTCGTATACGAAGATATATGTATGTGCGTCATATTTTAAATAATTCCAGTTCAGATAAATCGATCGTGATACGATGCATACATGTCTGATATAACATATACATGCGTGTCGTAACATTCAGCGCTTCAGAATACGGAAGTTATCGTCGTGCTTGTTTTTTTTTCTCTCTTGCTCTCGAACAGCTTCGTCTTTTGTATAGCGCGCGTCAGCAGTTTCTCTGTATGTAGGTCACATCATGCTACTTTTTTGCCGGTGTCCTAGTGGTTATTCAAGAAGTTCTTTGAGAAGTAGAAACTTGAAGAAAATTGCTAGTTACTATCTCTACGGATAGTGTGTCGAGCAAGACCGTATCGACGAAAGTAAAAAGAATTTTAACCGGTGATAGTTGTTCGGGGGATTCGCGCGATTTCGATGGCTCGTAAGAAGAAGTGTCATAAAGCTTCGACAGATCGGCGTTCGTCGTATACTCTTGACTTATGGCAGCGTAGACGTCGATAATCTACGAGAGGAAAGTAGCACCCAACTTGAGCGCAACCTCCCTTATTAATAATTCAACTTTCAAAGTCGATAGCTTGTTAATATCTTAGCGCAATTCAGATATTTTTTTTCCTTTAGCCAGGAAATAATTATATTTTAACTTTTTATTAAATAAAGCGAGAAAATTTCAAATCGCGTCAGAAATATTACTGTATTATTTAAATATTGCACTTCTGAAAAAGAAGCATCACGATTTTTTGAGGAAAACGCACATTTTAGAAAACAAAGTTTAATTAAATTTGTATAATATCACAAAGATAAAAATTTATTTTACAGTAAACTTTATATTATTTTACTATATACTTATATTTAATAAAACAATAGACATAAAATAAAAGTTTGTAATTTTACTACATAAAATTTCTATATGACCAGTTCATTATATAAAATTTTCTTTCAAGTAAATATATATTTTTCAATAATGAATTTCTTCCAAAATGATATAATATAAAATAAACCAAGCATATTATGTATATATATCGCTATATAACTGAAATGACTTTTCAATATATTTAAACGTCGCTGGTAGACAGAATATTGCAATTTTATCACACGAAAGCTACTTATTCATTGGTTTCTCCAACACGGCGTGGCTATTTGTGTTGATGTAGGTACATACTTGAATGAGTATACGGATGAATAAAGAATCTTATGAATATACGTACGTATGTATATGTATGTATTACTTACTGGATCGAAGCAGCTGCGAAGAAAAGGAAAAGAAAACGACTGAGATTAATGCAATTTCGATTTCCCAGGATTGAGCAGACTCCCTCGAGAACGAAAATCCGTATTGCGTAAATGTGAAGAAGCAGATGCAGAAAAGATGGGAGTGAAAAGTGTGGAAAGAAAAACATTTTTTTTAATTATGAAAATTAAGGATTTGGAAAAGAAGCCTGCCAATATATTTTTTAGAAAATGAAGAAAGGGAGAATTAGTGCGATAAAAAAATATTATAATCTGCTTTTATGTCGACATTATGAGAGATGATTTTGGAAACCAGCGGAAGGTTTCTCAGTTGTAACAACACTATTAACAGAATCCTAGACTCAGGTGTGTCTGTGCTAGTTAACGCTGAAATATTTATTCTATTTGCCGGACAAGAGTTTGTAGGGTCAACGAGCGACCGCGGAATAACCCGTTTCAATTATACAAAGCCTCAGCGTCGAATATATTAACGCGGTCGTAATAATGCTCGCTATATTCGCAGCCGCAGAAAGTCATAAAAGTAGAAAACACCATGCCGAAACATGATGGCTTTCTCTCCGGGTAGTTCCTCGGATATCTTTATAACACACGTACGCGAGAGTTTATGTCGGTCTTAGTGCCGGCAGTGAAAAGAGAAGAAAACTTGCGTTATTCGTGACAGTTAGTAGCTTGTAATTCTGACATTACAACCACACATCTAGAAGCGCAATTTAATTAAGTGTCGTTCCTATCTGGATATATATTTAGATTACCAACGAAAAACAAATTTCTTCGTCTAAATGTAGTAGTCTGAAATATTTGTTGAATCGGCGTCGAAAATAACACGTCTATTTCACAATCTTGCTTATAAAAAATATGTGTTTATTTAGAAGATATTATTATACAAGATTATATTTAAATTAGCTCTCGACAGATTCTACCAAAATAATATTTAAAATGACATCATATTTAAAATTATATATCTTGAGTTAAATATTGGATTGATTAATAAATATATAAGTTTCGCTATATATAATAAGAATCACTTCTTCCGAGAAACCATTTTTGTACCGATCCTCTTCAATCGCAAAAATGTGATTTTGCTACCTGACAACGCCTGACGACCATATATTGAAATAATCCAGGGAAAAAAGGGGATTTCTAGAGCTTTCGTGGTCAGTCTATCTCATCCTCCTTATCCTCCGGATCTTGCCCCATCAGATTTCCATGTGTTTAAGTCACTCCAAAATTCATTAAATGGAAAAAAAAATTTTAATGGTGCTGAAATTGATGAAAAACTTTTTTACATTAAAATCTCTGAAATTCTTCTCGAGAAAGGAATTAACAAATTATCATCTACATATATAGAAACAATTTTAAATATATATAAAAATGCAGTTTGTTGAATAAAACGAAAGTTATTTATAAATCAACCCAAAATATTATTGTGTAGAAATAAAATATGATTCCCGCTGGTGATATATTCCGAGTAATACACCCGTAGATTAGATGTTGTTTTATATTCCTTCGTAAACCATTTATCTGCCGAAAGTTTTGCGGCATCGTACGTGCACGTAAAAACAAACTCATTCCGAAGATCCAAGACTTCGTCGTCTCGGTTGCGGCTTCTCCGTGTCCCCTTATATTCTAGAACCGTTATCCCCGGAATCGTATCACTTTCCCTTTTCGACGTTTCTCAGATAACTCGGGGCAGACGAGAAGAGAAAGAGAGAGAGAGAGAGTGATGGAGAGAAGTCGAATAGGAAGATCGCGAGAAGTAGTAGTCGACGAGACTACTCGTGCGAAGTTTAATGAAATTTCGATCCCCGAGAGTCGCGCATACTTTACGAAAAGGCGGCAAACCGGGAACCGAGATCGGCGGTGATACGAGATACAATGTATAGTCGTAGGATGCACCGCGGTGCAGCTGAATGCAAGGAAATTACCTCGAGGAACCGAAATTGCCGCTGTTGCTGTGAGAGCGGACCCTTTGATTTTGTAACTACATACTATATATGCCGTCTCGTTCTGCTACGTCAACTGCGACGTAAAAGGGAGCACGCGGGATGCTCGAAACTTTTCATCGTTCGTCCAATGCGATTCTTTGAATGCTCGCTCGTGCTCGTTTGTTGGCGACATTTTTGCACGGCGCAAACACACGAATGGCAAGGAAGAAGGGCGAATGGGAACGGAAGGGCCGGCGAGAGAGCGTGGAACTAAATAGCGGAGGAAAGCGCGGAAAGGAAGTAACGCGACGGTGGGGAAAGAGGAAGAGGAGGTTCGCCGGTACGTAGAGGCCACTTCCGCTTCACTGTACATTTCACGTGCGGGTGGACCGGATTTATACGCGTAACCGGACGCGCGCGCAAGTGTGCGTGCGAATACATATAAACGTACACGTATATACAGGGACACAGGCGAATTCGAACGTTTCCGCCTAGCGAAACTCGCATAAGAGAGACGGAGAAAGAGAGAGAGAGATATATATAGGGAGAGACAGAGAAACAGAACGAGAGAAAGGACCGTATGTCCGTGGCGTGGACAGTGCTGATCCCGCAGCTTTGGGAATAGAGATCTGGGTATTCTTTGAGGAGATGCCTCGAGCGCGGAAACGCGCGTGATGTCGTTGTTGAAATATAACGATGGCGGTTGTTATACGCCAGTTTGATTTATATATAAGCGCTGCGCGCACCTACGTCACATTCGAATGAGAATCGCGCTTGGACGACCCTATACCTACGCTGTACGCGATAATGCAATTTTCCACTGCCATTGTCCGCGAGAAATTTAAGAAATTTATCACGGACGATCGAAAAATTAAAGACGAAATTTATATTAAACTGCTTTTCTTCTTAATTATTTATTCTTATTTCTCTTATCAACTTGTTTACGTTTAATAGTATTATACAGAAATTCTCTGTAATTACTTTGTAATTGCTCTGTGTAATCAATATTTCTTTTTTCTACTTAATTCTTTTTATTCGCCGGTGTTTTATATCATATATTTTACAAAGAGATTATCCACATATGTAAATAAATTTCATTTCATGGCTTTTGCGCACGCACAAGTTTCTGAAAATTATAAAATACACGGATACTCATTTATGGATTTAGCAAATCCGATAGAGTCGGAAACTTCTCACTCGTGCGATCTTTGTATCGCTAATTGCTTGGTATTTTTTACACGCACGATAAAAGTAACAAAGGGCGTTCCATGATCGTCAAGAAATTGCTTCGTACCAAGCTGGAATTAATCGTGTGGTCGAATCGGGGTTTAAATCACATCACGACTGTAATAAAGTTAATTTCTCAAACTTTCTCGTGGCACGCACTATGAAGATCAAGTTTTTTCTTGAAACGGTTCTCATTCCTGTTTTAATAAATAAATATATTTGTATGTAAGTTTATTTTTACAACTTTATAAATCATGTGAAAAAGTCATGTATACAAATAATTTTTGAAAATTATTTTTTAAATATAATATTAAATTTCAAACTTTTTACACGACATATATATGTATAGGATGTGTATCTATTTTCATAAAATATTAACTGTTCAAATCAATATCGTTAAAAATATATATATGTGTATATATTTGTGCAAAATTATTAAATCGAATCTTTTGTAAAATGAAATACCATATTCTGAAAAACTAAAAGTCTAGGAGAGAATATCGTAAATATTTTCCTGTTATAAAAATATGTTTTATTCATCGATTACATGTACGTATAAAATCAATGTGTACATGTAAAACGTGTTGGATTACACGCAAAGCTCCTCCTTGAAAAAGTAATTAAATTTTTCACACTACAAACAATGGTTATAATTCTAATTAAAACACTAATTCAATCCTGACAAGTAACGGCATTGTTTGTTTATTTGTTTATCGCTCTGTCGACGCTTCCAGTGAATGAGAATAAAGCGCGGGAATTTAGTTCATCGCGCATCCACAGAAAAAAAAAAATAAAAGCATCGGGGAGAGAGAATTATATTTGAAGAGAGAAAGAAAGAGAGAGAGAGAGAGAGATGCATCCGGAAAGACGATAAAAGGCCGTAGAAGCAGCCAAGCTACTCATTCGTACAACAGCGTCATCGGAGCATAATGGACAGCGACATTGCTTAAGTGCGTTTCGGCAAACAACACAAAACTGTTGGACAAAACGAATATAGGTGCTGCGATGTGATGAAACAAAGAGAGAGAGAGAGAGAGGAGTCTCTTTAGAAAGCTGCCATGCATGCAAGGGGAATCGCGTCGAAAACGAGGGTGCTCATTCGCGAAACGCGGTTCGTCACCTCGCTGCAAAAGACTCACAAAAGGCATCGGGTTTACGCAGAGACGCGGGTCTACACCCGTAGATGATGTCACCGATGTGACAGCTTCACTAGTTCTCGTTGAGAGATGAGCCCGCTTGTAAAACCGCAAATCCGAGATTCACTTTGTCTCGCACATGGTTCCCGCGCAAGGAAATTCAAACGGAACAGAAATCGGAAAAGCTATACACCGTGCGCGGTTCGTGTCATAGCGAGAATATAATTATCATTATAAGACTCTTAATGCATATATACGTATGTACACGTACATCTCGTTAGCGATTTTCTACGTTAGGGTAAAAAATATTGCCATTTATTTTGCTTGTAGTAAAAATAAAGAGGAACTATAAATAAGTCAGAGAGTTTATAATAGAAAATGTCGATATAAGATTTCGATATGAAATAAAAATGTCAAAATTAATTTTCTATTGTACAATTATACAAGCCATTATTTCGTACCGAAAAGATCGAATTATACTTGATCAGACAGAGCTGGCCTCGAGTCTTTACGCAACAAGGGTCGCACCAGGACAATTTTATTGAGAGTTGTAATTTAAATCGGAATGTCTGGCGAGAGACGAATGCGAATTGCACTGACATTCCTTTTTACGCTCCATCAGAGACGTGGCCCCTTTGTAAAATTCCCTCTCAAATCACGAAATTACAAACTAGGTTGCTAAATGAACGACAGGCCGTGCAATCAATCGACGAATGATACATAATTTTCGAGATTAAAGCGGATGGTGCTTTCGCGTGCACATTGTATCTCCATTTTGTTATACCGTTTTGTGCTTTCGCGATTTGCGCCCGAGATTCCTTCGTCGGATCTTTATTTTTGCCGTGTTTATTCGATTAGCGAATTGAAATCTTACTGGCGGATATATAGTATCGCACGAGGAATCAGGCCGGCGGAAATAAAGCATAAACTAAGGATTTCATGTAATTCGATTCCTTTTGCGGGTATCCTATTTTAAGCGGCAGAAATATTCGCGAAACGAATATTTCATGAGCGGATTATATCCGAATATCGGAAATATACACTTGGATTTAATCTGTACAACATAATATATTTATATATTGCGCAGCGTTGTGTGCTGAAATTTAATATTTATACTTGATCGCGCCTATATGAAAACGTGGTCTCGTGCCTTGAATGCAATTAACAATCGGCGCGACAGAAAAAATATAAGTTTCCGCCTCAGTTTTTATCGAAATTTATAGTTTTACCACGTTATGTGGTCTACCTTCGATCTTATACTACTCGATTGAGAGGATGTTGGCTTTAGATATCGAGTTGAAGTATAATCCGATACATCGTTTGTTCAACAAACAGGTTGTACCAGGTGTGGGTGAGTTAAATAAATATGAAGAAAGGCAAGAGTTAAGGAAGTGGACTTTCCTCAAGATGTGTTTTTGCTACGTGCACGAATTCAATTATACTCTGCAGAGTTCTTTTTCCTTATACTGTCGGATTGATACAAAAGTGATTGACATTTCTATGTTAAAAATATATAACACTGAATATTAAGAAAAAAAAAACGCTCGGAACTTCAATTATTCAATTACGCAAATGTAAATTTTTTAAAATATATACATATATTGATGGACTATTCGAATTTCAAACGCCATCAAATTTAAGCTTTATTTGTTTAAAACGAAATTTTAGTTGATATTTTAAAATGCTTCAAAAAAAATTTTAGTGAGTACTTTAAAGCATTTTTTTGTTCTGACCATCTATTTTAAACATTGTATAAAAGTTTGGAAATTGGCAAACTCTATGATTCTATTAATGTATTGTGTTAAAAAAATGTAGATGTCATAAAAATCAAAATAAAAAATATTCGAGAACTCTGATACGCAACCAACTGACGTATTAAATCTACACTATATTGCCGGATGAAAGAACGGGGCAGTATTTCGCCATCATTTTCTCATCGGCTCGAAACATCGGCGAATGTATTTTCAAGCGAAACGATTGTTCTCTTCTTGCGAATCATTCGCGCAAAGAAATCGGAAGCGAATGCAGAAGCTTTCCCGCAACCGCGAAATGAATAGTACAGAGCCCTATTTTAGCTTCAAGGTTCAATTTGCCACGGCCTTATTCGCCCCCGTATTGTTGCCTATAAACCGACTAACGAATCGTCCGAGCGGAATTTCGCATTGCCGGACACACTACATTTTCTCGAAACAGTCAATTTATAAATTTAATCGGGCGATGCATTGCAATTGAATTCGCGGCGTCGCTCGACAGCGAAGGGGCGTCGAATATACATTCCCATTCTTTTTCACGGGCTTACTCGCGCGCGCGGCCGTTTCCGCCTTATAGTTTCAGCGAGAAAGCGAAGAGTGGGCGAAAAAATAAAAATGATAGCGACGCGGCGCAAAAAAAAAGCGGAGGTGAAAAAAGAACAGGGAAACCGTTGGACGTCGAAAGAGCCGAGAGCGAGCCTGTTCGACCGACGATTTTTCCTGTTTTAACGTTTTCCCTCTTGGCGCGATTTTCTCAGGAGAAACATTACGCGCGCGCGTTAGGATGCGCATCTTCTTCGGCGAGTTGATGATTTCTCGTAGATAAAGACATGGAAATGCTGCCGCGACAAGACTCTTCGGAGGCGCCCGCTCTTAGACAAATTAATTAACGAAGTAATATCGAATTTAATTAATATTCCGAGGTACTACATCGGATGCGCGCGCTCCGCTTCTGTACTCTCTCGCTCTTGGTTTCTCCTTTCCTCTTCTCGCGCAAAAGCTACGTAACGTAAATTACAAAGTTTTGATATTCATGAAACAGTACACCCGCGATATTACCGTAAAACTAACAAGCCGCGATTGCTTATATAAATGCAAATAAATTTAATAATCCAAAAATATTAAACAGAGACGAGAGTGCGATTTATAGGCTATCCACGTCTATATTTTAACAAAGAATCAGGAAGTTTACATGTGCCAGCTGTTTTCTGGCGCGGCAGTTAATGTGTTACAATGCCAGTTAATTCATAAGCAGGGATTTAAGTCGACCGAAGACGACGTTACTTGTATTCTCGACACTACCATCCACCTGTCATCAAATTTCCATCGTCGCGACTAATACGAGAAAGAACACATGGCTTTATCCCAATAAAACACCAATTTTAATCCTCGATTTTATATCAGTATTTCTCAAGAGAACATTGTATATAACGCGTCTCGGACCTTTTATTGAACGATACTTTAGCACGGCGGGACGAAGGTTTTCCGGATCGACGCCGGAAGGTATACTTCTTCCTTATTAAATGGTTGCGGTATCGAGAACACGAGGAAAAAGAGTACCTCGTGCAACTTGTGGCAGTTGGTGTTTCCATCCTTTCTAACCGCTTTTCACCCTCGCTCGCCCATTTTTCCCTCTTTCTTTCCCTATGCCAGTTTATCCGTGTGTATGCGGTGTATGCCATATGCAATGGACACTTATTTCCCGAAATTTGGTCTGGCACGCGAAATTTGTGGCTGGTTGAGCGAGAGAGAAGGAAGAAAAAAATCACGCAATTCTATCGGTACACCACCATCAGAGGTTGAAAGTCGGGAATATGTGAGATTTAAAACCTCGGATCGCGCGCTTGATCCGATCAAACTAAGCACGACTTGGTATACGATCGCTAAACAACGCTTTCCGAGTAGTCGATTGGCTTACCGACCTCGACTTTTACTGCTTTCTCTTTCATTCTCTTTCCACTTCTAGCTCTTTTTCATCTCTACTTATCAAGTTGTGTGTACGTTTGTGTGAACGAAATTGTCTGCCGAGCTTACGGGTTCGTTATATGGGGTATTAAACGTTCTGCGCGTATAAGTTATAGAGACGGCGTATAGGGACTTTGAGGCTCAAATAAGAGAGTGTTCCTCGTTTTATATGATGGCAGATAGTACGCGTTTTGTAAGTAATCGCGTTAAAAAAATTCGTGAAAAAGGAAACACTTTGAAACGAAATAGAAAAGTATTTTATTTTAAAAGTTGAATATTGATTAATATATGACATCTTGAGGAAAACCAATTTAAAAGTTTGATATATATATATAATTAATAATATTATTAAATTCACATGAATTTTTATTGTGCCCAATTAAGAAATATGGTTAGGAGCGGCATATTCACTTTTCATTTTTGTAGTCTACATATTGCGCTCGTAAATCTTATAGCAGTAAAAAGGTGCTCCTTAGCTTTAAGAGACTCTTCTTTACCGTCTTTTTTATGAGGCTTGTAGTAGTTGTATGACATGAGCGCTCAACAGCGAATATGTAGCTGCTGCTCAAGAAAGTTAAGCAGTGTGCAACAAAGAAGAAGAAATGGAACCTTACGACCTGAAATTTACGACAAAAGCAATCATTTTCTAATTTCCCGAATGGAGTTTGATTATCCGGAACCTGATTGATTTAAATTTCATCTTTTTACTTCTCACGTTTCGCTTTAATATCTAATATATTTATTTCATATATTTATTTACAATGCAACTATATAAAATATATTTTTCTTTCTAGTGATATTTCTTAAAGTTATTGTAAAAATTAGATTTTGATATCATCAAAATTCCAACTTTATATGTGTAATGAGCAAAAACGGACAGTAATCCTCCATTTTTCATCTCCCACGATATAAAGCTTCTCGCTCGTGAGAATCCTTTAAAGGATACGAGAAAACGTACAGTCAGACTTTCTTGTGAATATCGCGAACTGTCCTTACCGCGCTGTGATGGCGACGTAAAAAAAATTTAATTAGCGGCGCAAAGTCGCGCGAAATTCCCTTTTTTATCTCGGATGTCCTCGACAGCGCAGCTCCTCGATTGCATCTTATATACGGTAGCGTTCCATAGCATTCTGTTTCGAGTTTCAAAGTCATTTAAAGATGATCTCGCACTATACCAATCTCACCCCGAGTCGGTAATTGCCAGAAAGGGAGAAACAATTCGCGCTAATTATATCGCGACAACGACGCCATATAACATCCAATTACCGGCTACTACTGTCCTCTCGCCTTCTCAACTTTTGCGTTGATTTTTTATTTTTCTCGCGCAGAGATGATTTATATCGGGTGCTCGTGGCGCGCGAGAACCACGTCGTCGTTTCGATCCGTTTTCACGCTGAAGGAGAGAGGGAGAGAGAGAGAGAAAAACCAACCGAGTAAAGAAGATAGATAGACAGTTAGGTAGACAGATAGGTGCATTAAATCTTAAGGGCCGTAGACCTCCCTGAAGACCGGCGAAAATGCAAACACGAAACAACTGCGCGAAAAGCAAAGAATCGGGTGCACGTACGCGGAAATCAGGGAAAGATACGCTAAATATTTACATATTCGCGCACATTTACGTTTCGTACGCAGACATTCTCATTCGTACAAATTCACGAATACGCAAATATGCATAGACATCTTGGTCTACAGCGTCGACTGATGTCAATAAACCTGAGAACTTGGAGAAAGGAGATTATTCTAGCAACAACATTCCACGTGTTTGAGAACGTAAGTTATTGCCAAGAACATTTCGCTTGTATTATAAATTCCGTCGATCTCCTTCTTACGGCAGATTCATATTCAGAGATGATTTTAAAACTCGGTCATATCGATTTTAATTAAATTAAGTATATCGTGCTTTATCGACTTCGTTTCGACGTGATATTTTATATATTGTGCGTTTTATATATAGGTAAAAATAACGATAGATTATTTTTATTAAACATAACCGCGGGATTATTTTTATTTCTCTCTGTGATATACCATATATATGTCTCTATATAGAACGTACAATTTTGATATCTCCTGGCTCTAAATCGTGAAAAAGTTCACTCACTCATTGAATTGAAGCTCGTACTTGCAGTCAAAGTGCTGATTATGTAATACAATACGCGAAAGAAATCGATAATAAAAAGGACTCGAGAGGTCGAGTTCTCATACGTGTTGAGGGAGCATATATCTATATATATATGTATCGGAGATCGAGGAGGGAAAATGGGGCAAAACCGGTAAATGGCGGAGACGAGAGAGAAAACTCGGGAGGGAGATATGTCCACAGCCGTCGTCACAATCGCCCGCATTTTCCTCCATCGACAACCCGCGTCTCTCGTGTTGCATCTCGCTATATATCCCGCAATTTTCCCTCTTTGCCCATTTCACGACCGTTTCTCTCCCGCTTTCTTCCCCTTTCTGTCTCGTCTCTTCTCGCGTCCGTGCTTCACGCATCATCTTATGGCTTCTTCTTTGCTGTCTAACCACTCATCGTGAAAAACTCATTCGTGGGAGGACGACGCGTCGAGCGTTTTCCAGCTGCAGTTCCTTCTCGTGCGTAGCCTTCGAAACGGCTCCCTCTTACAAGCCATCGTTCGGTCAAGGAGAAGAGACGAGTAAAGAGACAAAAGTGCCTCTCTTCGTTTCGCGAGCTCGTTAATGAAATTGGAATGTGATGAACGGTTCGATTGGAAATTGAATGACACATAAAGTTCGTTTTACTATATTACGAGAATATATTCCAAGTCAGTTGCAGCGAAGAAGCAATGTTTTTAATCGGTCCCGTTTACACATTTATTTATAAAGTCCAAAAGCATATATAACATCTTCATTCAGTTTTGAATTTATAATTGACATCGTTTCCATCTCGTTTGTATCTCACTCAATCGAATGCGTATATATCGACTTATGCGAAAGACTCTCTCTCTATCTCTCTCTCTGGTAAAGCCGTGCAGCAACGCTGCATTCAGCACTTGATGCATTCGTTCCATATTCCAGTGTCTCTCGTTACGGTGATCACCTCTATCGAGGACACAATATCGTGGTCCCTCTCGCTTAGTTTCACCCGAGTCGAGGGAAATGGAACTTTTACAAAGGGTGACGGAAGGAGACCGATGTAATCCTACAGGAGCGAGGTGTTGCGAACCAACACGCTCACAATACGTACATACACACAACACTCTTTCTCTCTCCGTCTCCGTCTTCGCCCTTCTTCCCATTTTTTCTCGCACGCCTATCAATTAATTTTTCTCGAGGGCGATCGATGCGGTCGTTCTATCTACCGCGGTTATACATAAATGCATGAGAGCTCGTGTGCCGACTTTAAAGACCGATATTTCCCGCCTGCGCCGCGTACAGGTGCAACGAGAGAGAGAACATCAAGCCTATGCGGGACTATACCGGGCTGGTATTTCTGGCGTGGTGAAAATTTCAGGAGAGTCCTCGAGAACCGACTTGCACCGACAACCAGAGAGAGAGAGAAACGAGTGGGTACGCGATCGTACAAGCGTGTATCCCCGCGTATTTCCCGTTCCGGACACGTTTGCAACGCGGTCATATATATATGTATATCTCGCGTGGTTTATAACGAGGTCTCTCGACCGACGTTGTTAGCGCGAGACGCAATACCGCGACACAAATAAAAACGAAGAACGGCTCTAATACTCGCGTCGCGGTTTACGTTTCATACACGAAGAGTCCGTCGGAGAAACGAGGAAATTAGCAGAGGAGCTTAGAACGTTGATTATTGATCAATCGGTCGTTAGTGAAGCCATACAGTATCTATTAGCGGTAAGCCGCTCGTTTAGTTAGTTCTGTCGTCTTACGTCTTATTCGCAGAAGTGAACGATACTATTCTCAATAATATTGTATAATAACGTAGAACTCTTGCTGAAGAAATGTAAGAAATACGCAAAATAACTCGATAAGCGAAAATTATTCCTGCGAATAATTAGATTATAAACTCGCATGAATAATTGATTAATTAATCCTCGACGAGCAAACGACGAAGTGAGCATATTGCGATGACAGTTAATCATCTTTCAAAGTATCAGATATATATTTCTCGCGATATATTAATTTAAACTATAAGCTCAAAAGAAAGGATAAGAATTATAAATTACTGTTTGAGATTGCCACGTGTTTGATATACAAATGGATTATTATTTCTTGAAATATTCTCGGACTTAAATATATTTCGCCTCACGCTTAAAAATTTTTCACCGATTTAGATTTGTAAATAATTTTTAGTTTGAGAACGCGCGGGTAGTTAAATATAATTGTATAGAATAGAGTAACTAATATGATGTGATATAAAAACTATAACGTAATTTATTATAATATAACGAAAAATCCAATTGCAATTTATTTAATAAAAATTATTTAATAAATATAATTAATCTATAATTCAAAAAACATTCTGCATATATTTCTACGTATATTTTATAATATGTAAAATATTTCGGTAACGAATTAATAATGATACAGTATTTGTCTGACATTATATGACGTGTTACTATGTTTAGAAAAGGAATTCAACAATAGGTATGTACGAAACATCTCTCATTATTATTTCACTGCTCAAGTATCGCGGTCTTATTCTCATTCGCATAGCAACATTCAAGTGGTAAAGTAGTGGTGCGAGACGCTCCGTAAATTGTTAAATTGTTTTCCTAAAACGTGATTGCACACAATCGAGAAAATTCTAATCATTCCAAAATTATAACCACGAGATCAACAATTAATTAACTTTCGATAATCGATCAATGTAACTATCACGATGATAGGTCTTCATCAAAATGCATATTTTCTACAATCATTTATTATTTCAAGTAAAAAGTGAAGCCACAAAAATAAAAATTATAATAAAATATCGTTTTGTTGTCATTTATATGGAAAATAATGATTTCTTTATTGATACTGAGAGTTCAATTTGATTTCGTTCGATACTTTAAATTTTTTGCCAATGTAAATATAACTTGTAATTTCAGATTAATGATAGTTTGCCGCGACTTCACGTGATCATCCCGATTTCCCGCTTATTATTGTCATCGATGATCATACTTCCGGTGCCAATTGAATAGGAATTCTCATTGAATATTACTGGACAATGCTCAATGAAAGCACGCTTTACTCCGACAAGCGGTTCGGCCCAAATCGGTTAGAGTTCAATCGATTGTCCGATAGGAGCAGATGGAATCGTCATCGTTTGATTCCGTCTCGTCTCTTGTTACATACACTATACGTCATTAGTGTCATATACATGTCTTCATTAATAATCTACCGAATAAAGCCTTCCTTTTTTCCAAAATCTTGAAGACATATAAAATTTCATCTTGATAAACTGATTAACCTAATTTCTTAACATCTATAAGTCGCTATAATATCATAATAAATCGTGTCTAAGAGAGTTTGAGTCATCTGAGATTCGTATATGCTCTGAGACAAGAATCGGGAGAAATTTCATACACGTCGATCTCATCCATCAATTTCGACTTTCGATTCAAAGTGCGAAACTCGTACGAAACGGCGTATTATCGCGGAATTCGGTAGTGCTGTGCAAAGTGTCGCGCGTCGGTTTTTTTTTATGAATTCGGGACTTCCGTTCAAAATGTCACGCGTTTATGTGTCGGAGTGTCGTGCAAAATGTCACGCGTCCAAGTGCGGAAGTGTCGTTCAAAGTGTCGCGCGTGTGAGTCGACGGCATTGATAATCTAAGGGCGGATCTGACAGAGCAACCCTGAGGTGAGTTTATTATGCATATTATAGTATAATATATTAATATTATTAATTATATATCTATATTGCTTTTCGCTGTTCCTCTTGCAATAATTTTGATAGAGAAAATGATAATTTTATCTACATCTTTGGATACTCTTGTACATCTTCGCAAAAGAGTTAATAAGCACATAATAATTCTACATAGCGATTCTATATAATTCGATCACGCTCGTTGCGCTATTTTTAATAAGAGTTTTTAATTTTCCACGATGTGAGACGAGAGTATCTTCGTTGAAGACCATAATTTCTCACGAACGAATACACCCATGGGTGCACTTCGTTCTCGCGTTCGGACGCGTGCTATTTCGCGTTACGCTTGAACGGCAACGTCAATCCGGACTGTCGAGCCAAGGGAATGAAACGGTAACTAGCCGGTATTCACCCTTCCCGGAAACAAGCCAGAGTAGACACACGCTACGACCAGTGTTCATTCATCCGTACTGGTTCGCTCCACGTGCAAGTTTTATTAAAATCCGTGCTTGCATAGTATCGGCTGATAATATTGAATAATAATATTGAGAAAATTATACATACAAATGTTCAGATTACAGAATATTTCGAAAATATTAAAAAGTATGATAAAACGTTACTACACAGCTCGTTGAGTTGAATTTTATTAAAATAATTTCTACAAAATAAATGGAGCAACTAAACATGATCGAATGTAGTATAAAATATTTCGAATAAAGTATGAAATTTTAATGCAATGAGTGTGCAACAAATTAGAAAAGAAGCGATGTAAGTGAGCAAGAGAATGAAAACAAAGCTTTCTACATTGAAACATTAGTTTTATTTAATAATTTTCTCGGACAGTATATCTACGATAAATTAATAGCACTGTCGAAATATCGTTACATTATGATCAATAAATTCGATCGATCGAATTTACGCGATAAGAATGAAAATTTCTGTGTAAGAATCTTATTATTGGATGCAGTGTAACAGTCGTTTGGGCACTAAGCCAATCACATTTCGTTAATGAAATGGAATTCAGTTTAAGCGAACGTGTGATCTTAATTCACTCAGATCATCGACGTGCGAAGTTTCGCAAAACAGAAAAGCACAATTGTAAGTACACTTATTGGTGTAATTCCATTTCGCATCTTTGCTAACATTACACGAAATTCATGCATATAAACGTGAAAAAATATTCTTGCTCCTGCTCATTACTTCGAAAATAATTAATTATAATTCGAGATTTTGCAATTTCGATGCTATTTATTAACGATACGCCATCGTATTTTCATTTGCCACTGATTTATTTTTGTTCAAATATAATTTTTCTTATAATCATGATTACTACAATTTAGTACTTACAATAACGATGTTGTTCAACAAAAACGTTAATAACGTCGAGCTAATATCTCCCGGTCGAGCGATTTTCCTCATTAGTGGCTGAAGGGATCGACTCGACCTTTTTGCTCTATCTTACGAAGAAACCTCTTCTATTTTATGAGGATAAAATTGAGGATAATTTTGTCATCTGCCTTTGAAAAGACGATTTTTCACTATATTATAATAAAGTGATATCATCAACGTGACTCTTGAAAATAACTAGTACGAGATAAATATATGAACGTAATTCGCCGGAAATGTCAATTTACTCAAATATTTCAGTATTTGATGCGGAAAGAGATAAATTTATTTTAAAATATATTCTTCGAAGATATTTTATTTTGGCGATATAATAGATATAGATGTTTTCTAAAAAATATAATGTAAATACACAGTAATAAAACTGCGCGTAATAATATCTGACAAGATACAGTCGATGCTATCAATATGTACATACATGATAAAAAGAATCATGTATCTTTTATTTCGATATAAAACAACCGTCTACCTTCTTCAAATGTTACCTTTTAAAGAATACAACGCGTTTCAAAAGGCAGCATATATTCAAGAGACACGACAAACAAGAAAGGAAAAAGGATAAGAAGTCGTAATGAGCGGTTTATAGGAAATCTCGTAAAAATATCAGACATGGCAACGTCGTGGGATGCCTCTTTAATAGGATCTACAATTCTTACATTAACGGATGCTGTGACAGGTACTGAAAGTGCACTATCCTCTAAAGTTGCATAATCAGAAGGTTATAAAATCGTCAATACTTTTTATTTTTGATCATAAAACCAGGTCAAAGATATATATATATATATATATATATCTTTGACCTGATTTTATGATCAAAAATAAAAAGTATTATATATATATATATATATATATATATATAGAGAGAGAGAGAGAGAGAGAGAGAGAGAGAGAGAGAGAGAGAGAAAACTCTTCTTCTATTGTCGGCTGCTTATTATAGCTGGCAAATAAATGCATTTTATTTATGCTCGTCTACGATTGAATTAATATGCGCTAAATTTAAATTGTGAAATATACACGCCGATGTTCATTCAAATATTAATCATAAAATTTTCCTCGCGTAAATTTTCAATTTAAAATTATGTTCAACAATTTAGAAAAAGTTAGATGTAAAAGATTAATAGCTAGTGTATAGGAAATTCATTAATCAAAAAAATTTTGATCATATCTCGCGAATATTCGAAAAATTATATAAATATATATTTATACCTAAATATTTATAGAATGAATAAACTTTGTCAATGCAAAGCGAAAATCCGTATTTATCCACATTTGTCCGCGTAAAATCCGTATTTGCGTTTCCGTAATTGTTGCTACAACGTAATCTTACCTTAAAATCTCGTCTTGTCTCAAAAGATGAGACATTCACAATGAATGATGTGAGATTCGAAAGAGACAACGGATATTTTCGTACCAGAAATGCGACAATGCCATAAATTTTTAATATTTTTATTGTGTCGTATATATTTTCAAGACATGTCATATTAATATTAATATATCTAACTATTAAATTTTATATCTCTTACATATTGCTTGTATTAATATTATTTTTTATATAACATAGTTTAAAATTAAAAAGCCTAATTAAGGCTAAATTCTCTCTCTAATCAGATATTCTAAAACAATTTATATAAGAAAAGTCTTTCTCCGCGATAAAACATTCGCAAAATATATTTTAGATTCTTATAATTTTAATATAACTGCTTTAATTATTATAAAACCAAGTAATCAATCAATGTAAATGAATAAGCTAGGAAAAATTAGGATGTGTGAAATCAGTGTATTATAAATTATTTTATTTATTTACAAATAAAATACTATAAATTCTTTTAATCATTTACACAATCAATAATCATTTAACGCATAATTATAATTAACTTTTATGAAATAAATTAAGTAAAATGTACTATGTAAATGAATTCTTTCTTGTCCTATATTATAGGATAAAATATTCAGCCTAATCTATTCCAGTTTATTTATTTTGAGGCAACGAATCTATCTACATACAATCTACATCTACAATCTTTACAAATAGTTGCCTCAATAAAATAAAAGTTTGTCACTCACCCACCATACGTAGCAGCAGAGTTAATGCCTTTAAAGTTACGTGTTGATCTATAACATACAAATATAAGATTCAAATTATAGCAGCGGTCGAAATAAGTAATATTTTAAAACATTATTATTCTATGCATCGAATATTCGATGCGTACAAGTAATAAACATATATATAAATTTTGAAATGATTATTATTTAAGTGGAACCAACTTTAGCACAATTATAAATTTTATATAATATTTCTGTAGAAGCTGATTTTTTTCCAAATTCTTTCTTGTGTTTAAATTATTCAAATAAACGAAACAAATTCATACAATTGCGATCGTTTGATTATAAATTATTTTTTTAAATTAGAAGTGACAATCGGGGAAAATGAATAATTGTGCTAGAGCACAAAAATTGAATCTTTATAATGTAAATGCAAAAAAAAGAGAGAAAGAGAGAGAGAGAGGAAGAGAGAAACTTCCTTATAGAAAATTAAGCACATGGAATTTTCCCTTTGTCGGATCTGTTAGTTTCGCTTAACATAATTTAATATCTGCGCACTCTATAAAACCGCCGCAGGGCGAAATAGACGCGTCTTCAAAATATGGAAAGAAACCACGCGACTGAAAGACGGAAGAGCAATATAAATGCAGCGCTGGCGGCTCGGCGTAATTCCGTAACGGATGATGTATGATGATTGCTGGATTAAACAAAGGCGGAATTGGAGGATACGCGTATCCGAGCAGAAAAAAATGCCTAAAAATTTCTCTGGGAATCTCGACACACGGCTCGTGAGCTCGCTCGTTACGCGTATAACGTAAAGTATGTTAATTTTACCTACGCTGAAAGATTCTGGCGTTAACGTCGAAATCGATTATCCAATCGCTCTCATAGGGGCATAGTTCTCTTGGTACAATATTTGCTGTAATTTTATTCAGACCGGCCTCTCTCCATTATCCTACGTTCACCATCTCTTACGCGCACGATCCATCTTCCATTCATGGTTCCATCGCGCGCGTATATTGGTTCATTACTAAATTACTAAGGAGCATTAAGTGGTATTTTCATCGTCGGCGACCGTCAGGTTTCCCACGCCCTCAAATTTCGATTCGATTTGCGAATTGGCACCGAAGCGCGAATAATAGTAACATTATTCGATTAAAAGCGCGCAGCGAAAGCAAAGGAAGTACATATTTTTTTTTTGTAATCGATACTAACATTTTTATTTTCATATCGAGAAAAGAAATCCAACGATTTGTTGAATTTTCAACGAAATATTGTAGCGAGGAAACTCTTAATATATATCAAGAGACACATTTTCTCTGTATACGCGACGTAATATATTTGAATGGTGAAGACATTACGGACGATATTATAGTCACCCGGCGCAAGAGCCGTATGCGAAATATATCATGTGTTTCTTGAACCTGGAAATGCAGGGTGGCCTCAAAAAAGGAGGATTTAGAGCGCTAACGAGATTCCGCGGTTCTCATTGACGCGCACAGCGGGACGCATTGTTTCCTCTTGGGCATCTCGCCGGCATATGTATCTCTCCGAGTTCGCTATGTACATCTCTCTTTCTCCCTCCTCTCTTTCTTTCTCTGTCTCTCTACGGATGCATGTGCAACGCCTATTATTATCGCTTAACGGCAGAATGGAGAGCTCTCCCGTGTTGCGCTTTCCCTTGGTCTCACAGGTAGCGTAGCTGCCACACGTAACATTTATCCGCGAAAAGCGAGTGAACGTGCTTCTCCGTAGTAAAACGCTTTTCGATAATAATGTCATCGGATGAGTGCGCCGATGACATAAGTGTACGTGAACGACGCGAAGCAATGATAATGTGCGTGGAGCGCAACGCTCGGTGCATCATATGTATTATATGCCCCGAGCGCGAGAGAATAAAGTTCGGTTACTAATCCTACGCTAATCTGTGTAGTAAACAAAATCTCGCTTTCTCTCTCTCTCTCTTTCGCTCTCTCTCTCGCGCGCGCGCTCGCGCGTTACTGTATATATCGTTTTCGCGTCCGTGTGTCGGAATTTAATAGCTCGATATGGCGCGAGTCCATTAACTGTAGAGTTTCGCAAATTGAAGCGTACTTGGATCCGCGCACGACCCAAGCCTTCACTAATCCATTAGCAACACATATTGAGAATTGTTGTAGTTTCGGGGGAAAAAAATTGGTAAAAAAAATGTCTCTATCTCCGTTCTCTATCATTTATATAGCGTGTACAGAAGTATCTTTCTCTCGGTTCTATCTCTATTTCTCTCCCTCATCTCTATTCTCTCTCTCTTTCTCTGTGCTACACACAAATCGATTCGCACGACTTGACTGTAATTCACAAATCATCGAAACGTAAAAAATTGGACCGAGTTCCATCGTTTGTTAATATCGTTTACCATCGGAGTAGCAAACACATTGCGCTTTCCCTTGGGCAATATATCGTATACACGGGATGTGTTTGGCGCAGCACTACAGCTTAAATCCAATTTCTTTCGCATCAAATTTTCATGCCATATTATATAGAAAGATTCTCTCTACACTCCACCGCGAGGAATCCATTTGCGAAAAATTGAATCTAAGACGTTTTGCCCGCATACCGAATATTCGTACCCATCTACGGAATTCAAATAACTGTTGTAGTCTACGGAGTCTGTTCGCAAACAGGAAATGCGTCAGGAATACTGTACCTACAATTATCCTTAAGATTCTCGTCTCGATTTAGTTTCATAATATAACTGTCATTTATACTTTTAATTAAAATGAAAAATGTTGCGACACATGCAATTATAATTATAAAGATGCATACAATTTCTGAAAATTTTTGATTTGATTATTAAGATTTATTTATCATATATATTTGAACAAATTATTCAAATTATTCGATGAACACTGTTAAATAACAGACAATTAAAAAAAAGAAAAGGAAAAAAAGTCTTTTTTTTCAGGCAAAATTCAAATAACTGAATATTCGATATGCGATGAAAGCATATCCGTAAATGAATGCGAAACACATCGTGACAAAGTGCTATGCTCGTTCTGCGTGCTTTCTCGTACATAGGAAGTTCAATTTCGTTCTTCAACCTCGACGGTCCTCATCGTCTCCTTCCGGTAGATGTAGGGCGCTGCCAAGAATTCGATGGGGCATCATTTCTTGGCGCAGCACTTTTAGCGGTGGAAAGAAAGCGAGTCACAATGGCATTGTACGAGTCGGCCCTTGTAATATCGTTGTAATCGAATCATATATTGCGGCACATAATACTCATATACCTCTAAAATATACTTACGTAATTGAGATTTTATTTCATGCCTCACGCAAAGTGTACACAAAAATATTTCCTATTTAATATTTTGCGAATAGACAATATTTTTTATAATATATTTTATCATATCAATTTTAACAGACGATTAATGCTCGATTATTAAATGATTTAATAGTTATTATCGCACGTGTGCGTTATATTTTTGACATAATTTGATCTTCTATTTAAATTTAAAGTAATATTTTTTATTCACAAAATTGATTTGATTCTTAAATTCAAACAATGTAATATAATGAAAATATGCACATTCCTTGACGGTAACAAATTCCACTCTTCTTTGCATAGCCATGGTATCTTTTTTTTCGAGAATTTCTTGCCACACGCAGGAATTCCGGGCGACATTACAGAAGAGTCATCTTAAAAGAAAGAGAGAGAAAGAGAAAGCAAGGATTAATGAGAAAAGAGGAAAACGCATGAAGAATGATAAAAAAAGATATGCCGGAGGAGAAAAACAATTATATATCTCATTTCTCCTCAAATGCGCTATTTTTAACTATCTTTTTCACTACGTTTATATTCGCCAAAAGAATTATTCTTTTTGTGATCTCTCTATATTTATATTTATTATATTAAGTATATATAAAAGTTCTTTTTCAAAAAAATTTTAAAATATTTTATATAAGTGTATTATAAATCTCTTCCAAAAGAAAGAAATACACATGTAGTAAGTAATAAACTGAAAAATGTCTCATAAATATGTTTAAAATGCATATTCATAAATCGTATTTTTTTGAAAAATTGTTGACAATATAAAAGAGCAAAATTATCTCAATGGGCGACATATTATTATATATGATATATTAAAGAAATTCGCTCTATATGTACATTGATCTGCGACTGAAATTACGTTGAAAGTTTAATAGCGTATTTGAAAAGACTAGTAATGAAAAGGATTAGTGTGCAAAGCTATAGCGAATATCCGATAATTCGCAAGTCTGGATAAAAGATATAAAATTAACGAAAGTCTCGGTCTCTTTCATCTCCATTCGAAGATTCTCGATACACACGAGTTTCTTTCCTTTGAAAACTTTCTCTAGCAGATCAACTTTCGTATCGGGCACCTATTTAGAGCGAAACGCGAAAGGATGAGGATGCAAATGGAAAATGAAGGTAAAGATTACTATGTGTAACAAGGAAAAAAATAAATAAAAATGTTATATAAGCCGGAGACTCATAAGCTGCAGGAAGCTGAATTCACTTGTTGCACTTTATAAATGAAATATTATACATATGTATATGTCGCGTATATAATTAGAGGTGGATGTAATTAGGTTTGATAATCTGTCATTTTGCCTCTGGATCTCCAATTGGAAATGCTTTCTCTCTTAAATTTTAAGATTCTAAAAAAATAAGAAAAGGATTCTATTTTTTACGCTGTCAGACAACAATATAAAATACAACAAACGGAGTGCAAGAGTTTGGATGCAACAAAAAAAAAAAAAAAACTAGTCACATCCAATTCTGTTTATAATGAACTGTCGAGCGCACCAAACGATGATGCAAATTTACCTACATTCAGAATCAACATCACCCTTTCGTTTGCATTCGACCACTCTACCGTATCATTTCTCAACAAGCTTATACTTGGATTTCAACCCCAAAAAGATGTAAGAAGAGAAAAGATGAAAAAAGTTGCTTTATTATTTTAAAGCAACCATAGAGCACTTACAATAAAAAAAATAAATAAATAAAATAAATAAAATAATAAGAGTTCTAAAAAAATATTACAATAGAGTAACGAATGAGATATTTATGCCAAAATAAATCGTAGAGAATATACAAGATTGGAGAACTTGAAATCATGAGAACATATGATAATGTTCACATCGAGATGAAAAGAAGAGAAACGAAAGGGAGCAAAGAGAAAGAAACAGAGGTGACGAACGCGAGCCAAGCAGCGGTAGCAGCAACGACGCGACGCAACGAGGAGGAAGCGGCGCGTGCCGTCGAGTGGAGGCAGAAAGAGGTCCAGAGACACCGGAGTCCGCGTTCAATACGCATGCGAGGTAAAGCGTGTGCGCGGGCGCGTACAACACGGACCTCTTTTCGATCGACGGTGTCGGTGGCGGCGGTGGCGGTGGCGACGGCAGGAACGGCGACGACGGCGGGGTATCCGCGACGGACGACGGCGACGACGACGACGGCAACGACCCCACGACGTCGACGTCGGCTGGCTCTCGCGTCGGTGGCGGCACCAGCGGAGGCCGCAGCAGGTGAGCGGCGATGTGCGGCGGCCGCACACGGTTCGGCCCCCGATACAGTCGTGGAGGGAGTGCGAAATCACGCTGACGCTGTGAGTGGCGCGCATCACGTCGTCGTGCTTGAAGCCGCTCGAACGTGCCGATCGAACGTGTCAACGAGGACGCGAGTGAACATCGGGTAAATTAAAAAAAAGAACCACGAAAGAAAAGTTGTTATAAGAAGTTGTTAGAAGAAGGTGAGAGTTGCCCTAAAGATCTTCCAAGGGGGTTGAAGAAAAAAAAAAGAATCGATAGTGCGAAAAGAAACTTGGATAGCGTGAAAAAAATAGAACAAACAAATGAAGAAATCAGTGCGGAGGTAAGAGAGGCGAAGTGAAAAAGTATGGGTTAATAGAAGAAGAAAGAGGATTAAAAACGTGTTCGAGAGAAAGAGAACAAGTGATAACGCGCGTAAATCTTTGAATATATTGCGAACAGATCGACGATGTGATCCGGAGAACTGCTACGCGACTTGCCGAACGTACGATCGATCAAGGATCTTCAGGAACCGGAGAGCTTCTGAAAAATAATCCAGTGGTCCAGCGCAGCCTCCTCCGGCGCCGTATGCTTCTCGCGCGTCGCGGACTCGCCGTATCCGATCAGTGCTCGCGCGCGATCCGTCCGAACAACTCCCGGTTCATCTCTCTCCTTCTCTCTCGTCATCTCCCGGAAATTCGTCGCGGACGAGGAGGATGCACGGATATCGCGTGCGGGATAATTCGCGACGTCCGACTTCCGGACTTGATTAGACATCTCTGAAGAGAGATCCGTTGGATCAGTGTGTCGTTTTTCGGAACAGTGCGGGTGGATGTACACCGACGACGCACCTTGGTGATCGGAGTTGCTATGATCGTGCCGCGTCACGTGGAACGATCATGATTTACTTTAGGCCGCACGACGGGAGGAGTCTACGGTACAACGTGAACGCGAGACACTTGAACGTGCTCGTCGTACCACTCTTTCCGCTCTGGATTATCGGCGCATTCTGCGTGAAGGACAGTAAGTGGCTGTTGAATTTGTTGTTGTGTTTTATCCTATTTACGCGAACTGAAGCGCGCGGATCGACCTGATTCTTACTTTTCCCTCTGATCGTTCATCAACTTTCCAGTTACTTACTTAACAAACGTGAACGAGTTAAGCAAGTTTTTCAAAGTGTTAAGTAGGCAACTTAAAAATTCTGTTTCATACCAGGATAGGTTTCATAAAAATTCAATTCGTGCTTAATTACATAATTTATAATTAAAGTGAGCCATTAAACTGATTTTGATTTCGGTTATAGAAAAAGTTTTTTTTGGAGCAAAATGTTCTTTACACATCGAACGACATACTCTGTCTCGAGTACACATGAATCTGAACTTTATTAAAAGTTGCGTTGAAATATTTAATTCCACGATGAAGCATAAGCTTTCGCAGTTGGAATGAAAAGCATACATAGCGCATTTCATCGACCAACTCTCGTCTATCATCGTTGATTATCGCATATATAAACGATGTTTTGTGCCGAACGGCGTCGCAGTCGGCTCACAGTCAAACCGGGACGAGCTTAGGAATATTTTAACACCAACGGATCAAAGGCGCTCTCTTCCCTTTGACGATAGTCGCTTTCGTAGCCAACCGTGCCGTCAATGGTCCGCCGTGTTTGTATATTGGTGACACTGCGGTTCGTTAATCATCACCACTTACTTCGCCACCCCCGTTGGTCATCCGCAAATACGATCGCGCGATATAATACTACGTCGTCTCTGTCGTTTGCACTCTGCCGTGGTCCCTTAAAAGCGACACGTCGGCTCATCGTTACGAGATGGCAAACGGTTTGACAGATGTATAGAAAAAAAAAAAAAAGAGAAAGAGAGAACGGGGGAGAAAAGAATTTGTCGAACTCGCGACGAGTCGCGAGAGATTCACGTAACAAAGGACCGCGTAACAATTCTGGAATGCGACGAGACGAGGCAAGTTTGACGAACGGGAGCGCGAAACTGTGTCAAATCAAACTTCGTTCCTTATTGTGCAATTCTATTGTCCCGTAGATGAAGATACTCGGGAGAGAGGTAAAATCTTCCTCCCTCCCTTTCTCGTCCCCTTTCCTCCCCTATCTTAATCCCAAAGGAAGAGATCTCATTTCTCGCCACGCTATTTCTGCATATCTGCCTTGCGATGCCTGCTGCGACACGCGACGCGAGAATTGATCGAATAATTATCGCAACAAACCGGAAAAGTTTCTTCGCCGCGTTATCGCAGTGACTGCACGAGAGAAAGTTGATAATTTCCTGTCGACGAAGTGTTTCACTGGAATGAAAGATATTAGCGCGCTCCGTAGTAAGCGAGAAGTGTTAATGACATCTAAGTGTGGTCGAGGGATGCTTGAAAGACTCTCACTAGATTGTCGTGATAATCTTAACGGCTTCACTATTCAAATTTCCTCTACTGTATAATTTCAACTAGCGACTCGGAGAAAATGTTGAAAATTAATTAAGATACTTATGTGTAACATCTTCTTTCGAATCACTTTACTTTAATCTAGCTGGAATTAATGGATGTGTATTGCAAATTACACAATGAAATAGCGAGTTTTTTAAAAATATTTTCTATTAAAATTGTAAATTTGAATATTGATTAAATAGGTAATTATCGAAATTTTCGGAAAACTATATTTTTATCACAAAATTAGAAAAATTCTTATCAATTAGTATATCGGATTAGGTCGATAATGTACGTATTCACATGTCTCTTCATTAGAATAAATTAAAAGGTAAGGTTCATCACAGATGAAAATTGATATATAACTAGATCGACTATACGATAAATTGCCGGTTGAAGCTGAACGTAGCACTTTCACGCGCACTTAGAGATTGCGTCAAAGACAAGCATCCTATTTTACTACGGAATGCCGGTCACTTAACGGGGGCGAATAGAGGTAGATCGTGGTCGGTTTCCGGATGAAACGTTAGAAACCTCGGCAAGCGGGGATGACCGAACGGACGATTGGCTACTCTTAGTTGGTATTCAGTTGATTCCTCCTACCGAATATATAAGCGTGCATAGCTGCTTACAAAGGAACGCGTTGGCGAACGGCGATATTCGGCGCACGAGATGTTCCGTTTTAGCAAGCAGTGTCGACAAGGCTATAGACAAACGGCTATAGCGAAGCGCGGAATTCCAAAGAGTCGAGGAAATCTCGTTTCCATTGTTTGTAATCGAGATTTAATATCGATGCAATTCTCTCTACCGGCGCGCGAGAAGAATACATTTGCTCCGAAAGTTCCGAATCATCCACCCGTCGAGTGCACAGAACGTCACGATTTCAGATGTGCCCTTTTGTACCGTTTACAATATGAGTTATATATTTAATTAGCGCGAGAATTTAATTGAAAAAAAATATATTCTATTGTTTTAAACGATTCCACGTTCGCGACGAGAGTTTTTAGAGACTCTAAAATCTCCTACGGGGATTTCTCGCAGTCGAATTCTGTCTGTTTAAAACTCGCTTGTTCTACTAAATTTTTTGTAATAAGCGTCTCGAGTATAATTCACACAGGTACAGCTGTTTCATTATCATTGTCTAACAAAAGTTTGTTCTGCGATCTGCGAACAAATTGTTTAATTATCTGTCAATGATTTTATTAATTTTTTATTATTTTATTTTTATTATTTTTATTATTTTTATTAATTTTATTTATTACAATTTAATCAAGCAACAATGATTTCTATTCAATAACAGATTTTTCATAATCAAATTTTGTCTGCTTAAAATTCGTTTATTCTACTGAATTTTTTCACTGAATAGTAAGCATCTCGAGTATAATTCATACACATATAGCTCGTTGTTTCGTAAAAATTTGAAAAATTCGTCTATCTGAAAGAATTGTTTTATATTATCTATCAATAATTTTACATTACCGTTTAACCAAACAACAATGATTTCTATTCAATAGTGATTTCTCATAGTCAAATTTTGTCTGCTTAAAACTCGCTTATTCTACTGAATTTTTCGCAGCATTACGAATATAATTCATACACATAGCCATTTCATTATCGTTGTCTCACAAAATTTGCCCCGCTGTTTACAAACATTGTTTTGTATTATTTATTAATAATTTTGTTAATTAATTTTGCTTTGTCGTCTAATCAAGCAACAATAATGTATATTTACCACTGGTGATTTCTCATAATTAAATTTTGTTCGCTTAAAACTTGTTTATTCTACTGATTTTTCGTATAATAAGCGTCTCGAATATAATTCATACACGTACAGCTGTTTCATTACCGTTGTCTCACAAAAATTTGCGCTGTTGTCTGCAAAAATGGTTCTATATTATTTATTAATAATTTTGTTAGTCAATTTTGCTCTATCGTCCAACCAAGCAATGATAATCTATAATAATTACAGTGATTTCTCAATCAAATTTTGTCTGCTTAAAACTTGTTTATTCTACTGATTTCTTTGTATAATAAACGTCTCGAATATAATAATTCATACACGTACAGTTTCATTACCGTTGTCTCACAAAAATTTGCGCTGCAAAAATGATTTTATATTATTTATTCATAATTTTGTTAGTTAATTTTGCTTTATCGTCCAACCAAGCAATAATTATTTATATTTTATAATAAGAGTGATTTCTCATAATCAAATTTTGTCTGCTTAAAACTTGTTTATTCTACTGATTTCTTTGTATAATAAACGTCTCGAATATAATACTTCATACACGTACAGCTATTTCATTATCGTTGCCTTGCAAAAGTTTGTTCTGCAAAAAATGTTTTATTATCTGTCAATGATTTTATTAATTAATTTTGCATTCCCAACCAAGTAACAATGATTTCTATTCAATAACAGTAATTCAGTACATCTGCCTTTAATTAGTCTTGTCATGCTCAATGATTGGCCTTGCTGATATGCATAACGTACGCGTAAACATGCATCAAAACGTACGGCGCGTCGTTAATATCTCACAACATCCAGACGAACGATAAATTTAGCCGGGTTTATTTACCGCCGGTGGTGATTAATACCAGAGTGGATCGAAATTCTCTGAAATGGCAACAGAGAGTATCCCTCTCTCCCTCTCGTCTCATACTTTGTCATAAGTCAAAAAATTACGACAAGCTCGTGCTACACGTTTATCATCGCTAACAGTTCTCGCAACTCATCATAAGGACGGATTACGTCACGGCGTCATGCGGGAGTTACAGTGTTTCCCGGTAACAGTAGCGGCAGAATAGCAAGCGGCAGTTCATCCTTTCGACAAACAGATTCCCATCTAGCGACTACCATGCGCCCCGCCGAATTTTAAACCGAGCTTAACCTTACCGCCGAGCCGGGCCAAACATGTATAGGGTCGATCCTTAGTTTAACATCGCGCTGAAAGAATGCTTTCTAAAACACTTTCGGGCCAATCCCGTACGTGCCCGAGAAAAACACAGCCAGCTTGATGATCGATAATGCGCTCGCGCGCGTGCTGGAGCGTTCCCATTCTTACGCTCTAATTCTACGCTAAGATGCCTCCACGCCATGTTGTACATTTTTGTGCCCCCAGCGCGCGTTCCTCATTTCATTACGTATTTTCTTCAGAGTCAGACGTGCTGCACGAAGTTGTCTTTTTTTACAGTTTTTTTTTCGCACGACTAACTGCCCTAATTTGTTTCCGCGATATATTGAATACACGTGTTGGACATCTTTGTTTAAGAGCGTAAAAACTAAAGTAATGCGATGTAGGTATGTAGATTGACGAAATGCAGCTTGGATAAAACTGATGGTAGAGTTGAAATGTCGTTTTTTGTCATATACGAATTGCCGAATTGTGTTCTATGTGCAGCATTCGTACGAAATTTTCAATTCCGTTTTTAGATAGCAATTCTGCTCCGTATATTGCTTTTTTTGCGCAACACGGTGAGCGAGATGAACATTCTGCTTTTTTCTATAATCGTTCAATACGATTATTAATGTCGTTGTCTCTTTACGCGATACGAGTATTTTTTTGTGCGCAAGAGATAACAAAATAAACGCATAATTTCTTCAAATTGGAGTGATTGCCTGTCAATGGCGTTCGAGCTTAAAAAAAACATATCGGTTTGCACATTTACGTGATTGAACAAGCCTCTGTTTCGCAACGCATATTGTACAAATAAAAAAAATGTTCGCACAAATGTATATAAAAACTTGGAACACGAACACGTGAGAAAGAAATTGTTCTTTCGACGTAATTACATTTTAGCCTTCTTTTCTTAGCACGTGAGACTGCGGTTTCAATAGATTACGCGAGATTAAGATCGCACCGAGAAAATAGCGGTACGTGTTCCTTTACGTACGATTGCGCTCCATCGACTAAGCGGTCAGCCGTTAATCGAGCACCTGTCGCGCTCCACGTAAGGCGGTCCTCGGAATGAAATATAGAGCAGATTCCTTTCTATGTCTATCTATAGCCGCGACCGATAAGTTTCCCGTGGGCAGTGGACATTTCTAGCTAGGTCGGCGACGCTTCGCGATTCTCACGGAAACTTTCGTCTGTTGGAACAGTCTCGCTGGCTTCTCCGCGGGATTTGCGCCGGATCAAGCCCAATCTCTCTTGAATTTTAATGACGCCAGCCGGACGAGCGTGCCGCTATGTGTGTATGCGCGATTTTAAGCGCGTGCGGTTTGACTCTTTTATGTCAGAAGTATACTTTACTCATTTACTCTCGAGATATACTTGGAAAATGTAAACAGTTTCATTGTATATAAGTATTATACGTATGCGTTATTATTTAAATTTATATAAAATGTTGTATATTCGAGATTGTAGCTACCGCGTGCACGCGATTTTTACGTTTTTCGCAAGAATTATTAGCGTACTGCGCTTTTAATTAATTCTCACGCCAAAATCAAAACAAACCGTGTTCTATGAAATTAAATTCGCGACCTGCCGCCGGGGATACATTAAAAATATGAGCAGAGTAATTTAATTAGAAGAAATAGTGAAAGTATTAACGTTTTTTTAAATGCGGTATCGTATATTAAATATGACACATCCGAGATATGTTAACCAACTAATTTACATATACGCAAAATTTCTATTTATATACCTATCTATAAAATTGAACGAATACTGATAACATTTAAATATTAACGTCGAACATAAAAGTTCGCTCAATTAACAAAGATAGCGATGAAAAATTTTTTCAATCTCATATACATACACGTGGAAAATTGATATTCGCAGTTCGAGGTTGACGAGTCGATAACTATTGTTGTGCGCTATTTGATCACGTTGTCATTTTTCAGGTTGAAAATTGCGATTCGTTACAATACGTGCAATGCAATCAATAAAGTCATTACTTATGTATCAATATTTGCAAGTCGTACGTATCGATTCTGTCAGCGAAAATGGTTTCGGCAATTCTCGGGAATGAAATTTTCAACGCGCGCGAAATTTACTTTACCGGTCTCTAAAATACCGATAACGTAAGACGTCTGATTGTATCACGTCGTCGGAGCGAACTGAACTCGCGCCGTGCATGGAAAGCGCGGAAGTCGATTAATCGACCTCGCATGCATGTCGGCGGTGCCGGCGAGAAAACTGTCAAGTTGAAACGTTATCACCGTCAGCCGCAGTGGCCATAAAAATTAGTTTTATATGGAGTTATCGATTTTCCATCGTAGCACGGACGACATCTTTATTATGGTAAGGGCCCAGACACGCTCGCGCACCGGAGTTTATGGATGTAAAAAATTGTTTAAGCCCGTCGTGTGTCATGGGACGAAATTCACGCGCACCTTATTCTCTTATTGCGCTAGTTGAAATTCAATGCGCAGCGTAGCGACACTTCGCTCGCGCATACACGCACGATGTAATATTTAAAATTATCATTCTTACTATAGATATAAAAAAAAAAGATAGAAAAACAAATTTTCCGCTCAAATTGTATATTAGAAAAAAGAGATATATATTTTTTATTTTCATACATTTAATAATTTATATTCATGCCGAGATCAAAGAGAACAATTTTTACGTTGCATTGTTTTATATGCATTTTGGATGCTCCAAGATCGATTCGGTTGCGACGAGGCGCTCTTAAAATAGGCCTGAAGGCCTCGTATAGGCTGGACGTGGTTAATGTATCGGATCCGGGTGTGATATCGGATTTTAGGTCGAATGAGGATATCGAATCTGCGTGAGTGCGCGCGACACCAAAATCGATTAATCGACACCGTGTAGGACATTGCCTACTACACAACTCCCCAGTTTTACGATCACCGAAGCCGAGAGAGAGAGAGAGGAGAGCGATAGCGGACTCCGTCTCTTTGCCAAAGAATATCTCAGGTGTTGCATCCAACGTCATCGCCATAGTCATCGCGAATATGCGATAACGGGCGAATAATCCCTTGTTATGCGATATCGCGGACGTTATCGTCGCGATATTCACCCGATGCGATGATCGGAATAACTCGAATCGTATCCCCATCGTTTACGAGCTCGTAACGGCGCACGATTTTGGAGTCGCGGAGTATCGCACGGTTCGCTGCTCATCTGCGAGATCCCGCAATATGCTAGGACAATTCTCTTTAGAGACACGCGTCTTTCTCTCTCGTCCATCAATTCTTTCCCCCGATCGTAACTTTCGCCAACGAATCCCTCGGCGATCCCGCCCGTTCTTCGCGTCCGCTAATAAATTTTACGATTGCTTATACAGCATTACCTTTATAGCTAGGCGATAATGCAAATGGGCCTTAAATTGCGAATCGCCGCCCGTCGGTATATTGCGAAACGTTATTAAATTCTCCGCGTCTAACTTTCGATAACTTCATTTAAAACTCGGTAATCGTTTAATGCCTGTGTTATCTGCTGGTTATTGAGTTGGGATACTTTCACGAATGGACGCTCGCTGGTTATCCGTCGACGACTATGGTCGAAATCGATCGAGCTGGGAATAGCGCGTGTGTCACGGTAACACAATCAGAGAGTGAACTATGAAAATACACAAGTAAAAGTAGGCTACATATAAATAGAAAAAAAGATATAAGTATCAGTGGATGATTATTACGCGAGAATTAAAGAAGCATCTTACCTTAGGAAGCGTCAAGTGTTGCACCCTGCATCTAATATTCTGCAATAAGCGCCATATGATAAAAAAAATGCACTCCTTTTTATTCGAAATACAACTTGAAGATGTTTTTCCACAATTATAAGGCATATTAAATTCAGTTGATGCAATTGTCCGCCGTAGTAAGTACGCTGCCGGCGTTCCAATTAAGCGAATTAACCCGTAACATGTCGAGGGAAAACTAACTAAGTTGCGCGCGTTACCCGCCTCGATTGTTAATATGCGATAATTTCGTTTTGGCAACCTCAATGATTGCAACAACCGTACTCTACGCATTAATGTCTTTTATAGTTGGGTAAAGTACTACGCTCGCCGTCGTCATGAGTGAAATGGTTTTGAAATTAACTCATAATACGAGACGCGAAATTCAATAACTTCTCATCGACGCGCTGAACTACTCTCTGCCGAGTTCTTCACTACTCGGCAATTTCATTTAAACAATCGTAGCTTCATCTCTGCGTCGGGTAATTGCTACAATTGCACGCGCCGACAATTCCTCCCTCTCTCTCTCTCTCTCTTTGTCTCTCTTTTTCTCTCTTTGCCGTAATTTTATAAAAATCTATCCAACTGTAAATTTATATTTTATTGACAACGTGACAATTTATCGCGTGTTATGTTACGTTAATCGTATAATTAATCAATCAAAGGATTAATAGAAATCAAAAGCTTAATATAATAAAAACACTTATCTACAAATTTCGTAAAAATTTCGATACGAGATTATTACCGGATGTGTTAAGTGGTGATTAAATCTCAACAACTCGTCGCGCGCGTATATATACATACATATATATATATGTGTATGTATATATATTGCCATAACTTCTATTAATACATTACACCAAAGTTATAAAGAGAAGAGGAAGAGAGAGAGAGAGAGAGAGAACAGGTAACGAGACGAGGATATAGTGTCGCGTAATTGGAACATAATTGGTATCGGAGCATACCACGCAACACGGACTTGTATCGAACGTATGAAATCCTGCCAATACACTTTATTGCTCGCTAATTATTATACGTAATTAATGAGCGCTCGGGGAAAATGCTGCACGGACAGTTAACGATTTCCCAGACTCGCACCCGGCGTTTCTTGTGACACACATTGATGCACGTGACGCACGTCATGCGCAATGTTCATTTATAATCGTTGCATCTCGAAATCACGTTCGGCATCGCGTCGTCCCAATTCAATTAAATAATTGAACGCGCGACTATTCAATAATAACTAAAGTACCGCAAATTCGCTTCAAATAGTTAAAAGACTTTTATCGCCGTTGAGATAATAAATCAAACGGGAAGACATAAAAGATGCATTTGCTCTTAAAAGTGGACCGAATACTTTCGCAACGGGGTCGATAGAACATCATCACGAGGACGGTCGAACCCTCGGCATCTCTCCATCCATCAGCAACTTTTCATAAAACAATGCCCTCTTGCTCACTCGTGAGAGTACGCTCTTAGTTGAAAGCCCCCTTAATCGCCGCATATAAAAGCGGGCCTAAACAGTTTGCGCAGGCACGTTGTAACCGTTGCTAATTTAGTGGCGTGGGCGCCGTCAAGCGATGAATATTACACGTCTGGCCGTGATCCAAATCTGGCGGCTGCGCACACGATTATCCGCAACGACCACGATGTTTGAACAGTGTGAGAAATTTGTTTTTTTTTTATAACTGTTTTTTTATAATCGTTTTTTTTTTATACTCTCGCAAAGCATACGAAATAAATAAAATATGTAGAATAATATATAAATAAAAGAAAATATTGTTTTTTATATACGAGACTATTATAAAAACTAATTAACTATTTTATTTTTGTTATTATATATCTGCTTTGGTTATTTTTTAATTATTATTGCAACGCTGTTCTGTTTCTATTATTATTATTATTATAAAGACTAATTAACTATTTTATGTTTGTTATTATATCTGCTTTGATTACATTACGACACTCTGTTTTACTTTTATTATGTATTAGGTGTAAGAATATATTTTCTGTTTCTTATATTTTATTTTCATGTCTCGTGTGTCTTATTGTGACAGTTACGTATCTCTCGTAAGTAGTACGAGTCAATCGCTATACGCGCGCTCTCAATATATAAGACTCCCGCGTGTCAAAACATATTTTTCCCACCTTTTATTCATTTATTCGAATACCCAATTGCTCCCGCGACACCGTAGAAGCGGGTGACTTTGCCAAAGGCAAAACAATAACGCGGGACGATCTAAGGTGTGTTATCGATATTCGCAATATTCTTCGTGTGTATTCGCTTACCTCAAAATTCGACGGAATTCGGGAGCATGTTAAAGGTAGCGAGCGGGAATTTGCGAACGGTATAATCAATTACATATGCTTTGTGCAATACAGCGCCGATTTTGAGGTAAGCTAATATACACGGAGATATTGCGAGAGTATCGATAACACGCCACCCTCATCGTCCCGCGTCGTCGTTTTGCTCCTAAGTGGCAAAGTCGTCTGCTCCTGCTGTATCTCTTGGGAGCAATTGGGCGATTAAAGCACCTGAATAACTATGAAATTACATTTGGAGTATTTTGTTACGCGATTGCACGTGAAGACTTTCTAGGTAGAAGTACTTTCGAGTATGGCAAGCCTATGTTATCATATTACGTAATATAAAAATTTATTTCTAAAAATTATAAACTAATTTATCAGTGAATAAGCAAACATTTTTATCATAATTAATTATGATAAAAGTGCTGAATTTTTTTCATAAAATTAAAAATTTCTCCACGAACAATTTTGTTTTGAGTGACATTTTACGATATGAAAATATAAATTTTCACTAACCTTTGCTTTTCTTCTTTTTCTGCCATCTGACATCATACCTGAAAAAGGAAATTATTTATCTGTTAAAATGTAAATTACATTAGCGCTTATGTAGATAATAACGGAATAATGAATAATAAAAGGCTTGTGTATAATTGTTGGACGTGGAAATGTATAAACATTATCTGCAAAGAATTTTTATATTTTTATATTTTGCGTTTTAAAATTAATCACAGAAGGTGATATTTCGATCTTATTATTATATTGTTGATTAATTTAAAGTATTACCTAAAAATATGATGCAAAGAGTTAAAAATTACATTGCACGTTTTATTTAATATTTCTCTAGTTTGCGAAAGATATATATAGGATTGCCATCCTTGCCATCGATTCTATCTTGATATAGAATTCTACCTCGGAAGGGTTATACCTCATACTCGACGTCAGTCGCATTTCCTTTATCTCGTCCGAGATCGCAAGTCGACGACAAGAGAGAGAGAGAGAGAGAAAGAACGAGTTGCGACCCTTATCGACCTCGTATCGTCGATAAGCCGCCGATAATTCCAATCAGTCGCTTCCGGGTAACGTCATCGACGATCCGTCGCATTACCGGCGCGCACACACACACACACACACACACAGCCACACAGGAGTATGTTCAACGACCCAACGACGGACGCGTTTATGTCACGCGGGGGAAAAGCGGTGTCTCGCCCGTAAGCCCTAATCTTGGCAATTTTCATATCCTGTAAGCACTCGAGAAGTCGGAGGGGAAGGATTCCGGGCTGCGAAAGATGCTTAGTCGGCTGATGCTGCTATCGCGTTACAGGTTGCGACAGCGGTCGCGATGGCAGGCTTGTATTAGTCTGGAGTGTCCTTAAGCCAACCTTTACCCGCACTCTAGACGGGCGTAAATTACGGATAAGAAGAGGATGCGATGCGCGCGCGCGCATGTATGTACGACTTGTCGTTGTGTCGTTCCCCTTTTACGAGCGTAGCATGCCTCTTCGCGCGTCGCGCCACGTGTCTCGTCTCGCGGCATTGCCTCAACTTGTCGCGGGAAAACTTTTCGAAATCGTTTCCACCAGGATGAGAATCGGCTCTCGGAGTCGTAAAACGTTATTGAATCTTTCGGGCCTTTTCGAGCACCTCGAAGCTTCACAATGAGGCGACGAGCTGGGAATGACAGTGTACGCGCGCTCGGAAAAAGAGTAGGTAGTCGCGATTCAATTGAGATTTTATTAGAGCGATCGAAAATTTTGATTTTCAACGATTGTATGATTTTGATAGATGCGCGTCGCTGCAATCTCCCTTTCTCTCTTTTTCGTGAAATCTTTCGAAATCGTTTTCCGCGACGCTGAACACGCGAGTCGCCTCTTCGGATCGTAAAATCTTATTCAATCTTTTCGGGCTGAAGTTCGAGATAAAGTCAACTGTAAAATTGGTACATTCAAAGGGAACAAGTATTTGATGTAACAAAAGGATTTAATCTTGGAAACATCAAAGTTTCACGTGTAATGGACGTGTTGAACAATTTTATTAATTTTTTTTTATACAGTGTGAGGAGCACGAACATATTCGCGGGATGATTTGATTTAAAGTAAAATATATATACTGACACATCAAAATAAAATATATATCGAATAAAAATATGCAAAGGAGCAAAAGTATTATACCATGGATATGGACACTAGAAACGTACAAATGAATCAGTATACAATGAAAACGCAATTTATCGTTTTTCGATCAATCCTGCCTCGCCGTGTATAATCCATATTTTTAAATCTGAAAATGTCTCTCGCATGCAGCTTATTGTTTCCCGGGCTTCCCGTTATTTGCTCGCGTTAATCCGACCGAATCAAACTAATGCTTCCACGCGGAACCGATGAAAGTTTGCCCGCAATCTGCAATTATCAAGGTGTAAGGATGAATATCCTGCACGATGATTCTGATGTTACGGCATCAACACCCTATATAATTAATACAAGTACGGAACTGTCAGTTAACACGCGACCAATCTCCCTTAACAAGCACGCATTACGATAATAGTCTCGTCTGAAGTCTTAATGTGGCCTAAGTATTCCTCGGAGTTGATGGTAAAAGTTATATACTACTACCTAACCGGCGCGGCGCGCCGTTATTATTGCGGCGGTAGTCGCTCTGCCATTCCTCGCCATGCTTAGCTAATGAGCCGAGCGCGTGTCCTGTACTTTCGATGAAAACGGAGTTAGTTCGCCGCGCGGAGCTCTCTCCCGCAGCCGCCATTCAGCGGTGAGCGACGACGAGTTTTGAAAGTGAATTTACGCAATTGCAAAGTTTGCGCGAGATTTCCGCGAGCGAAGGTCGCCGTAAGAAATCGTCGGAAAGAGCACTTTACCAAGCTCGGAGACTCCGCTCCCGCTAACCCGTCCTATGTACTTACGTTAACGTTTCCCTCGCTGGAAGATCTATTACGATAATTCGTTTGTGTGTGTAATCGCGTGTCGGTGGTAATCACGATAATTTCCGCCAGTCGTTTCCTCGGCGACTACTTGCGGTTCACAAGAGAGAAATCATGGATATACGTGACGTTTGCGCGTGATGTTTTAACGCGCGGCAATGTAAATATTCACGAGATTTCATGTTTGAACAACATTAAAAATACAGATAATTTTGATATTTTCGTCGTGCAATTAAAAAAGAAAGAAATTAAATCCACGCCGGGTGTTTTTCTTTCGCGAGGCAAAATGCGTGCATGCATCGCAAGTCGAATTTATAAACAAAACGCAATTACGAGAGTTTATATTCGTTCACGAAGTAAACTGGCCGCATTCGGTCACTCAGAGCTTAAACAACGACGAGCGAAACGTTGACGGATTTACGAAACTGCGTTACCCGTTTTGACGCGGATATGGAGATTAATTCGGACCGTGTGCATTTTCCCGGTCGCTTGATTCGGACTTCTCGCGAATTCTCGTATAAGCAAACTTATGGAATCGCAAAGTTAGCGGCGCGACATATCCGCCGTCGTTGGAATAAGTTGCCGCATAAAACATCATTAAGAACAATACTTACATTTTCAGCTGAAAATTCGCTGACTATATAATTTTCGCCGCGAGCGCGATATTCTATCATCCGCTATACTTCGCGGTTGCCGCCGCTGTTTATACCCGAATACTGCAAATGCAATTTGCGCTATATGAAAATGTAATTGTAGATCCACGGATTATCTACGTGTGCGCGAAGCGTAGCTCCCTCGGCGGTACTATTTTTCCGCTCTCTTTCTCTTCGAGGAAGAGGATGCTGTATTCCACGCTTCGCAGGGGTAAGAATATAATCCTTGATGAGGCCCGGTAATGAATTTATTCGCCGGCGCCGCGGAGAGGAGATTGTGTCGAAATGCACGTCTCTACTTTCGATGGAAATCGAATTAGCCAGGCACGGCGCGCTTGCACGTCGCGAGAGAGATAGTTCCGTTCGGTCACGAGTCCGCGCCCAGTTCTGCAAGTGAATTTGCGCAATCGCCAAGTTAGCCGAACGTTCCAGCTCTTCGAGAGAGCGGAAGAAATCGTCAAGAACCGTACTTAGCCTCTCCAAGAACTTGGGCGACTCTCTTCGAAACTTTTTCGTAATCGAGTTAATTTCATACCCAAGGCGTGATCTCGCTCATTTCTCGCCGATACGCTATCGTTATTTGTTGAAAGTAGACCTCGCGAGTTCGTGTAGTTAAAAGGAGACTTCGCACGTATGCGTATATTGTATATATGTATATATACGAACAAATGAAAAATATGAAATACAAAAATGAAATACATCAACGAGAGATATTAAACAAGTTTAACGAAATCACTATACCTCTCGTTTGTTATATTCATTCTCCAGCGGCCGGAAACAAATATATATATATCACAAATTTGTTCAAATGATTTTTTTTTTTTAATATGATAACTTTGTGTCAACTTTTTTACAACAAATATTTTTTACAAAAATAAAATTTATTTTCGCGGAAAATGTGTTCTCTTTTTTTAACAAATTTAATTTTATATAATGAATTTAATCTAACAAAATGTATATACACTAAAGCGCGATATACCACTTGAAAAGATCGGGATTCGCGTTTAATATAATCTTAAAATGGAAAGACGATACGCGCATGGCGGTTTATCTGTGCAATGATTGGCACGTGATAGTACAATGACTTTATTCAATCGCCTGTTGGCGCTGGTGGAGGTCAAATTAGCAAGATCGTAACGGACGATAAGGTTACCTTCTACAGGCATACATGGCGTTTAAACAGCACGAGGACATCAGCCTGCATCTGCGAAGGCGCCGGTTAAGTGGTGTGGAGTGAAATGTAAACGCCACCATAGGTACTTCGAGGTCGTTTGCACCTTGTGTATCTTACACCACCTCACTTTAGAGGTGCAATCGCGTCACTCTCGTGTGATATCATAGGTGATACAGCTGCTAGATTTATAGAACTCGATAAAAGAAGAATGCTCTTAAACGGGAAATTTTTTTTATCAAACTATTAATACTCTGTACAGCGTCATTTTTTTTTAACATCGATATCGATTGCACTAATTAAGAGACAATTGTGAGATAAATATCTATTAATTTGCTTCTATTCTCGATAATATATTTTTTAAACGTTACGTATATTTTATTGTATCTTGAAAAAAAATGTCTATTTTCCCCAAACTCCAAGATTATTTGAAATCTTCATCTTGAAGTATTTTTACTGCGATATGACAAAGTATGATGTACGAGAATTGCTTGTTAGTCTATATTTACGTCACTATATCTTTGATATTAATGTTACTTAATTGACAGCTTGTCAATAATATCGTTCAAGAAGCAAAGTAGAAGCACTTTTCTATCTTTCTTTTTTAAGAAACGCGATTCTATAATAATTTCTTTCGAGAAAAGAGAAAACAAATTGCTTTTTCTTTGTCCGGTTATAATTCTCAAGTTTTATTTGTCTCACGCGTATCTGAGTTTAATATCACCGCTGCTTTAAGCGATAAATATGGTACACAGAAGATTATAAAATTTTAAATTTACCTCTAAGTACACCATAAACCGTTCTTCGTGCAGCTTGCATCTTTTCCTCATTTTTTCATAACATAAAGAAAGAGGTCAATAATGCTGCGCTATTTCACGGTACAATATTTTACGCTTCCGTTCACAGAATGATAAATTACAATATTGATGCACGGATATCGATAATATTCTTTCATCAATATTTGCGTAACGGAGAAAAAAGAAAAGTCAACAGAATATTAAAATAATACACACTCCTCTCTCAGCTCTCTAATCATAACATTTAATTCATCGTCTGCTAATTAAATTTATATTCCAAGATGAGGTAAAAATAAATATTCGAATATCGGATTCACGTGAAAAAACATCGGAATAAGATACATGTGCGGCTTTACGTAACTCAACGGAGAATGAAAGATCGCGTTAGCAAAAATGATGGGCGAGAAAAAAAACGAGTAACGCCTGATGTGCCGGCTTTGAAGGACGCGGCAGCAGGAGGAGTACTCTAACTATAGTACTTGTCGGGTGCAAGAACCTTTGCCAAGTAACCGACTCGACGGAAGGCCAGACGCGCTCAACGTCATGCCCGCCGAACGTGGGCATCGTGTTTGTCGGCGGTCTAACGACATCGAGACTTTAACCTGCAAACGCCGTAGCTACGTCGAGCGTAATGTAAACCTCCTGACAGCTGCCGTTTCCGACTGCGTCTCGTTTTTCCGTTTCCGTTTTTCTCTTGCCGTCTCTCCTCGCGAACGAATGCGCTAACGGATTCGCGTTCAAGACGTGACGTTCGACTTGTCGTCTTGACGCTTAAATTACGCGGGCTGACGGGGCTCTTTCTTTCGCACGCGGACATATTTTGTTTGCTAGCCGCGCGCAGTGAAAAACGCGCACGTGCGGCCCATTGTAGTATTTCGTCGAGTGCGAGCTGTTAGAACCAGCAGTCTCGGAGTCGAGCGATCCGGGGGCGTGCACCTATGTAAATCACCTTGCTTGCTCTTGGCGATAAAACCCCGGTCGTACAAGGATTGTAATTATCGTCGGTGATATCGCAATTTCAACAACGTTGCACCAATGAGCGATCGTTACTCGCTAAATAGAACAAGCGATGGCACGTATAGCGGAGTTATCATGATGTTGGGGGTAAGCGTGACGACGCGATATTCTAGGATGAAAGATATATCGTACTATGATCGAGAATTATGTCTTATGATATTTTATGGTATAGATGTTTGATAAGTGTTTGTTGAGCTTCAGCGTTAATATTTAAAAGAACTTCGTCGTCACTTTTACATCGGTGTCGCAAATGTATTCCGATTGCAGTTGAAGCTTGAAATGATGATTTGTATTCTTGGTCAACCCGAAGAATAATTATTTAAGAGTTAATTAGAGAAGAGTTAATTACAGACGATGGCTATGACAATTGAGTGAAATCAACGTTTGGTGCGAGCTTGCTCCGGTTTCTGCAAATAGCGCCGTCACTTGCAGTAATGCCGACCTAATGATATACAGGAGAAAGAGAGAGAGAGAGATAGAGAGAGATAGAGATAAAACTAGAGATAGAGGGGGGAGAGAGAGATATGGCAAAAGAGATGGTACCGAGACGCAATTAGCATCCAGAATTACATAACGTTTCTGCATCTCGCGCTATTGTCATAATCAAGCCAAACGAACGCGCATGACAAAGGGTGACGCGGCGGAAAGGCGCGTGGAAAAAGAAGGAATGCCGGAGTTCAGAAAGGGAAAGATAGCAAAATATGCAGGCGCGAGATGATGCAAGAAAATTCCCGCGAGTAAGTCGCGCATTGGCGAACGCGCATTCCGGGAGGAGCGCGAAAAGCAACGGACGTAGCGAAGTAACTAACAATTCTGCAGGTGCAGCTCGTCGGTGGAGCAAAAAGAGACGAAAGAAATGCGGGAAAAAGCGAGAGAGAATGTGCAAAAAGCAAAGGAAAAAAAAACTCAAATTTGTTATCACACACACACACACACACACATATATATATATATATATATATATTTATATAGACGTTATTATATCGAAGATACTGTACAATTTCGAGGCAGAGATGCACCGGGCGAGATAATAATCGAGCATCCCCGTCGTTGTCTAAAATAAGGGTAAACGACCCCTCTATAAGTTGCCTTACGAACAACGGCCATTAAACGTTAGTTGCGCCACCGAATGCATTCTAGCTCGGCGAAGTAGCTGCTGCGCAACCCCGGAGAACGAAAGAATATCGGACGCGAAGCGTGTTGCATGCGCGTCCGCCGTTGATCACGTCTTAATGTCCGCGGTGCATGTGTTCCGGTTTCTGCACGGTCACGTTCGGGACAAGCCGCGTTAAAACTCGTGCTTAACTTCCGATACGTCGACGACGTTAATCTCCGTTTCTACGAGCTGGATGCCCTGTTTGGCGGCCACCTGGTGCTGAACGAGAAAGAGGGACTCTCGGAGCATCGTACGCGACGATCGTGCGGTCGGAAAGTGCTTGTTTGAATCACTAATAGGAAAGCGTAAAACTAATCTCATGAAAAGTAAGTTAAAGAGAAAGCATTAATTAAATGAATTCCCCAGATTTCGAATTTTCGATTTTTGATATCAGAGAACACGCTGATCGAATCTACTTTTATATTTTTTCTACTTTTATTTTCCGTATTTTTTAATATAATAATAATAATTTTTAATAATAATAATATTTAATTAATCTTTAATATAATAATCTAATTTATGAGAGAGAATATATATTCTCTCTTTCTTTCTCTTTGTTAAAAGCAGAAAATTACCTAACGCATTCGAAAAAAATTGGATGTAAGCTCACGGAAAGAAACTCGGCGTTAAAATATCTATTTTCTGCACGGAAAAAAGGAAGACAATATATTTAATTAGTGTAAACGAGGATCGCGCGAAGCGAATATTCTTGTATCATAATAGCAAGCACGACGACGGAGCGCGTTAGCACACGGTGTTTCGTTCTTGCACCGCGAACGATGCAATTTTCTAGGTACGTAAGCTAGAATGCGATTCCGTTGCCCCACGTGCATCCACCGTGGGGCATAATTCTCCCCCGTGCGTATTAGCCCGGGACTTTAGCGCAAAGTCTGCATCTCCTGGCTATCAAGCGTAATGTATAATGTGGAAAATTAAAACGCATCCGTGTGCGAGAATGGAACTATCTCTCTCGATTCGCGGGAATGTTCGATCGATGTAATTTCGAGCGGCATCGTATAATTATGCCGTCGTAACAATAGGTCTTTCCTTCCGTACAGAACACCGCAAAGCACAGCAAAGAGCGTCTCTGCGTGTAACCGCCGCGCCGTCGATTCGTCTTTGATCGCAGATGTAAACGAGAGACACGCTAGACGTCGGAAACGATTGTCGATGCGCGTTACGAGAGAACAACCGCGCGCGGTTAAGAAACTTAAAGCAACGCGGTGTACTATATCGCGCGCACAAGTATCCGCGAAATCAATTTTCCGCGGCATGCGATGGAAAATTTACTTCAACTCGCTGCGGAATTAATATGCGCGACCGCATCATCGTTGCTAAGCTAACGAATTGACTTACTTTCGTAACGAGTAAATGTTTTCATTTCGTTATTATTAATGCTACAATCGCTGAATTACATCATCTCGTATACACACAATTTTTTATATACATATATTTTTTAAACTGTGTTAACAGATTACGCAAATAGACATTAAATTTTTAAAAGCGCATAATAATTCATTTTATTTAATTATCTGTGCGATCATAAAATTCACGGTGTATTTGTTTAACTTGTGAATAATTGTTGATACACGAACGAGAGATAATTTGCAAATTAAATTTCTACAAATTTCTATTACCTGTAATATTCCTTTTAGAATTATGCATAATTTTTGTTAAAATATGTCGCATTTATTATTACAATTTTTCAAAATGCAAATTTATCCAAATATTAATTATAATATCCATGAAAAAAACTGAAAAATTATCTTATCTTTTAACTCAACCGTTCATCTCAACCGGAAAGAATATGCTGAAATAATCTAAATATATAGAGACGTATAATGTGCATGTCGAACGCAATATTGACGCAATAAAAAAATCCCGGTTTTTCCAGAATGCATCTTGCAGCAGTTCTGCAACATGTTTCCGAAAAATGTGGCAATTAGTTGCATGCGTTGAGGATTGCAATTTTCGCAATTGTGCCGGGGAAATGATTCGTAAAATCGTCAGCGTGATTTTATCTCCGCGGTTGACGACGAATTAAAGCCTCGACCGGTTGGAGGAGTCAAAACCACGGAAAGAGCGGATGTACGACCTGCCGCGTTCCCACGAAGGATTTAAGCCGCTTTGTCGCTCACGCCATCCGTTGCTTAATTAATTTTTCATTCGCTTTGGAGATTCCCTGCTGCGCGCCATATAACTGTATCTAACTCGACCACGCATGCAAACGCGATCATTAAAACGTCCGCACGGGAAATTGATTATTTCAATATAAACGCAATCGTTCCATACGAAATAAATTACGAAGAGCAACAATTTTAATATATATATGTATAATAAACTATATCTGTCTCCTAAAAAATGCCACGTTTTTTCAAGCATTTACTTATTATAAATATGTGAGAATAATTATAGTTTAAATTAAATAGACTTTATATCATAATATAATGTATTATCGAGTTGATTTTCCTCTCACGTAGTTTAAAAATAGCGTGGCTTTGATATCTATGGCATACATATAGCTACATTCTTTTTTTATCTTATCACACGAATACATACACATTTTCTCGCAGTACAGCGGTTTGAACGTCCACAGTGAGAAGCTTTTCAAGAAAAGATCGAACCGGGAAGTAAAGAAAGCGTGAGTGGTTTGAAATACAGGTTCTACGACACTATGAGATACAATAAGAAGAGAACGAAGAGGTTTTCTCGTTCCGGTTAGAAAGAAGCAAAAGTCACGTTCGACGGTTATAGCAAAAGTGGTGCTTGTCTGAAACAATGACGAACGTAGGATCGAACCGATAGTTCATGGCTTCGAGTACATGTACTAATATTGCAGAATGTTATACTAACATTTGGAATTTTTTTACACATTATACTCCATTGTTATATATATGTATGTATCTCAAATATGAATTCACTATTTCTTTTCTAATTACAAAAACGAACATGTAGATCGTTTATATTGTGAGATTAACATAAATATAAAATAATGTTATATTTATTACGAGAATAAATTACACGACTATTGCACAAGAAATGATAAACTATATCCTAGCACATTGATCGCTGGCGCTTAATATAAATTCTGTACAGAAATAACAAAGCGTTAGTTAGTCTGTACTTAGTATCATCAAAGTCTAAATACAAACACGTAAGCGATCGCTTGCGGTTCAACATTAATGTTCCTTTTGGTATATTACACACAATAATACTAAACGTATTATACGTTTAGTATTATTGTGTGTAATATATTCATTAAGTATATTACACACAATAATACTAAACGTATTATACGTTTAGTATTATTGTGTGTAATATATTCATTAGAGACACACAGAGAGTTTGTGCCTTTGTGCATCGTTCACAAACGTCTTATGCAATGATTAGGCAGTAATATATCGTTAAAAAACGTAATGTAATTTTTGAGATAAAAAGATAAATGTTTCCGTATATTTTGGTGTATATATAATCAAGAATAACCATAACATTTCACTTTAAACTACTTATTTGAATGAATCCAATAATTATAATCAATAACTATAAATATTTTTACAAATACGTTTTAGCATTATCAAAGTATATATTTATTTAATAAAGAATATATTTCTCAAGTTATATACGCATTTGATAGCGGAAAATTAGCAGTGACAATAAGAAGACTGTGATAAAACGAACGTATTTTTCTGCACACGCATCGCGACAAAATAGACGATTCATCGCAGCTGACGCAGAAAGAAAAAAAAACCATCAATGTGTCAGAAGGGAGAAGAACTCGCGCACGAGTGCGCCTAAAGTTACCTACGTGCCACGATAAACTGTCCAATCTGCCGCTGTTGTTATAACGCCAGGAGGTTTACGAGGACGCGCGAGCGATACCTCGAAATTCCGCAGTCAGGTTTATTACAGCCTCGCCCCGTTCTCTACTACATTGTCGCGCCCCGAGCATCGCCCGGTTGTAATCTGCAGCAAAACTGCAGGCCGAGCAATCAGACGCCAGCAATTGGAGCGTCTCTCGAAAAACAGAGAGAGAGAGAGAGAGAGACGCGAAATAAATTCACAGACGCGGGTAAATAATTCTTGACGCGTCTATACACGCTTGTGATAGAACTTTTATCAAGATTGACGGAATGCATTTAGAGTGATTTGCGGGCTGCAGGCTAATTACAGCCGCGTAGATTTACGCCCGCAGAAGTTCCGCGTCCTCAGGAGATGCCAGCCGATTGCATCGTGCCGTTCAGCGGTGTGTAGGACACATAGACGTGCCCTGCGGCTTGATTATCACGGCGGTTACGGGTAATACCGTGGATAGCTCGAGAAGTGCGATAGAGACGCGACATGCAGTGTATACGCACGCGTGTGTAAACGCACAGCCGTTATATACAGACAGGCGTTGTGGGGCGTCGCAGAAGGCAACGTCTAACTAGCGTGATGTCTCTTCTCTTTCTCTCTGTGTACCTCATATCTGTGTCTGTATGCGTAGTGCAGAGATCATGTGTACTCGGTATATCACTCATCGCATAGAATGTAATAGCCCAGTGACACGCGGATGTATCTCAGCGACCGTATAACCATCCATGTACCCGCGGGCCACTCTCAATTACAGACCGAGCCACTCTCGCAACTCTACTTAGTCGCAGCATCGCAAACGTTTTAGACCAGCGGGGACCGGACGCAATTAACAACGTATATGGATCTATCGTGTTAAATTGTAGACATTTCGTACGGACCATCGCTTGACGTGGCAAATAGAGATCCTATAAGTGAGACATGCGATGTAAAATATATCCTTTTATTTCTATATTAAAAAGACCAAAAAAATATATGAAAAGTGGAAATAGAAAAGAAACTTTATTCGTCAGTACCGAATATTCTCTTCTTCATAAGCTCCAGCTAACAAAACTCGTATATATATATACGCATGATAATGTGGCAAATCGAGATTCTAAGTGGGACATGCGATACAAAATATATCCTTTTATTTCTAAATTAAAAGGACCAAGAAAAAATATAAAACGTGAAAATAAAAAACAAACTTTATTCGTCAGTACCGAATATTCTCTTCTCCACAAGGATCAGCTGACAAAACTAGCGTATATATAGGTACATGTGATCGGTTGATCGGCAATTTCAAGTATGCATCGAAATTGTTCAATCCGACCCTCGATAGAGAGACATGTACGTATACAATTTTGCGATCGCGTTTTGGATACGAGCCATTGTCTCCGCGGTAGTACAAGGATTAATGTCTTGGCATATACGTGCGAAACGGCATATCGATGTAACAATAGTTGAACGTGTAGAGCTTTTGATTACTTCGAATGAAACGGAAGGTAACATTTGCACATCCTCGTGCCGGCGAACGCAAATGTCGACCGACATGTGCGATACGTACTCAATTAATCGACAAGTGCTGATGCTCCTGTGTCAGTGCGCTCGTCAGTTACAAAACGCGCTCTATTCACGCGCGCGAGGCTCTTTATCTTCCTCTCCTATATTTCTCCCTTTCTCTCTCCCTCGCTCGTTCGCAGTTAAAACGGGCCTTCATTAGTATATCGCATCGATAAAATTGATGAATACGAATCTCCGCCCCCGCGTGTATAATCAGATTTTACACGGCGAGCCGAACGAGTGGCCGGATGAGCGTGTGCGGTGCGTTAATAAATTTAATTCGAACAGCTTTACAACCTCTCTCTCTCTCTCTCTCCGATCGCGGAATGTTATACGCCGCGCGCACGTCCATTATTTTGGCCCGTATAATCTTCGTCGAGATAAAATTTGATAAGTCCACCTCCGGCTCGGTCTGTTGTTAATATATAATAATGTATAACGCGGATCTCCCTCCCTTTTCTCACGCGACTCGAATTATGTAGGTTTTCGCGTGCGGGCAAAAATTTAACCGTCCAACTATGTGAATTCATCAGCTCTTGCGTTACCCTCGTCAAGCCGCTCTCAATTACGTCCGCTCGCTATTTGCAAGCGCTGGTTAGTGGCGGCGCAATAAACGTTTTGCACAGCGCAGTGCTCGTAAGGTTCACGCGTGTACGCATGCAAATGCGGCGAATTATAGGGCTAATGTGGCCTACATACGCTGTACAAAAGGATTCTACTTCTGGAATTACCGTGCCGGTTTAATATAATATCCATGAAGAGCGCGTTACGCCCACAGAATAAAATAGCCTCGAATAAAATGTCCTCAATCTCTGAAAAAAGATTCCAAAAATTAACTAGTTAAACAAATCAATGAATTTTAAATTCGTTCTTTTATTCCTAACGAAAGTAACGTAATTACATTTATTTGTTTTCAGTATTTCGCGAGAGATCTTGTATACCAATAATGTTAAATAAATAACCCGCGGCGGAAATATATAATCTTATTTAATGTTCCCTCGACGAATCGACCATTTACGATATTATAGATAAATATTCGGTGTTCTTGTTCGCGTCCAAGTTCTTACGGTGACAGGGAACAGTTACACGACCCAACCGGAATAGAGGTAAAACGAATTACTCTTGGCCCCGACATTTATCAACGTTGATATTTTCCACGTGCGGCTTTTCTTTTCCCCCTGGGAATGTGTGTCCTTTCATATGGGATCCTTTATCTCATGTCAGTAGACATCTCGGGTATATACGCGACCGCGTCATACTCTAAATCCTGTTAACAATCCGGAGAGACGTTATGCATTATGTGGCCGTGCAGCGTCTGCCATCATTCACGGATCGAGCCTATCGATCCTCCTCGCTCTGTCATTCGACTTGAATTTCCTAGCATCATGTTCTTGCATCGCAGCTGCGATAGCGCTTCAACACAATACCTCGGAGAATAATCAAAGTTTCACGTGCATATACGACGCACACTAACCCGAACATAATGCACCGAATAATATTCAGCATGAAATCGTGACAATCCGCGTCGAATATGCAACAGTTCAACGTTTCTGTTCAGATATGGAAGTATACTCATCTCTAGAGAGATTCTTGGTGCGTATATACATACATATATGCATACACACACGCACGTACACATGTACACGAAGAGTAAAATATATATTTTCAAATTATATAATATATCGAGGACGGTATGTTTTCACATTCGCGTTAAATTTTTTTTTTCATAGTTGTAAAAAAATTTTCTCGTTAATAAACTTTTCTATTTCTGCGTGTAATAATTAAAAACGTAATAAAACAGTACGAGCAAAGTAAAATCGATCTCCGTATAATATACGTATGAGGAAACAGTAAACGGGAAAAGTTCCAACAAGAGCAAATATGTAAAAAGATATATTACGAAAGTTTTTTATTACGATCCCTTTCATGATCCGAAAAAAAACCTTTTATATTTTTTAATTGATGTTATTGTATTATTTTAACGAGTTTCATCACTACAACTCGGCGAAAAATTATGTAATATTTCGTTATTAGAATAAATTGTGAATTCCAGTAAACATCGTCTCGAGGAGAAAAACTTTGAGAGAAAGTTCAGTCCTTTATAAAAAAAAAAAAAAAAAAAACGTAAGCTGTTGTGCGAAGTGTTGCTCCTCCGATTTTCTTGAAGGAGTACTTCTCTCAGTATTTTGCCGTGCCTGCGGAAGGACGAACTCGTGTAATGAAATCTCGCGCGCTATAGGTAGATAGATAATACACCCGAAAAGTTTATCGTCGCAGTGATTAGCCGGGTCTCGCCCTATTAAAACGGGTAATCCTTTATCGCGAGTAAGATCCGTTATTTATGAAGTCTGAAACGCTCCGCCCGGTATCGTGGAAAGTTTTGATTACACAAAGCACTTCTCACTACAGGAATTATCACCGGCGTATTGTAAAGCCCCTTCTAGTTCGCGGTAGATAGGCTAGTAAATTGAGCTCCTTCGCGCAAATTTCAATTTTAAATCAGTCCCCTATTTGATATTCATCGCAAAATAATTAAGGAGTTACGACTATTACCTCGTTTGCCCTTATGAGATTGTACTTAGCAAATGAGCAATTATAGATTAATCGTAATATCATATATGTAACAAAATCGATAAAATCGCGAGAGATACAAGATTTTATTCATCATTTACTTATTAAAAATGTAAATGAAACCGTTTCATATTATCTCCAATTTTATTACGCAGTACGTTATATGATAAATCATCCGAAAAATTTTCACAATCGCAGCTTTTCACGAGATATGTAGCGAATATCCATTTGGATATTTAGCAAGAAATTTTGTGGCAAGAGCCCTCGGTGAATTTAGCGACCAATGCACCGCTTTATCTATTGCCATTATCTCTTTTTTTTTTTGTGCCAGCAGTATTTCGCCACGGCGCTCAGCCGTAAAATTAATTTCCGCTGATCTTTAATTCGGCGGGAATATGGTGGCGATATCTGCGCGATGCTACTGTGAAATTGCGCGGAACGAGCGTGCACTAGAGCCGTACGGGTGAGCGAAGAATTCACGAGAAGAGTTATGGAAATAAAGCGGCACGGTCAGCAACTATAAGATAATATACTCGCCATCGTCGGAACTCTTTCTTTTTCCCTTTATTATATGTGTTACATACATATATCCCGCTCTCTGCCTGCCTTACCCACCGTTGCAGAAATTAATTCCAATATAGCTACCTCGTTTTGTCCACTCGCACACCTTACTTTATCGCCCCGTATATATATATATATATATATACTATCTCATCGCGTCGCTAGCGCGAAATCAGCGTTAATGAATTATTAAAACAAAACATTCGAGACTCCTCTCTCCTATAATCTCGTATACATATATACGTAGTTGGCTATTTACTTAAACGCGTAACTTTGTCTTATGAATATATTTGTATTATATATGTATTAGTTTCTCCCACTCTCTCTTTCTCTCTTTCTCTTCACAGAAACGCAGTTAAAGCGAATACATATATATCACTGTAAATAGTCAGTTAAGTTTATCAGAAAATACATTTCCCGGACACATGTTCGCTATATTTTGCGTTATTCCCGCTATTCAGTCTATAATATATGGTTGCAACTTGTACGCTCTTCCAGTTGCAGTAACACAGTTTCGATGCACTATATCATAATACATTATAATGATCCCTTGACAAATATGAAGACTTATGTGTATGTGTGTGTGTGTGTGTGTGTGCATATATATGTATATATATATGCGTGTATATAGATATGTAGATATTCAACGAAATGTAACACACGGCTGGCGTCATATTGCACTTAAATTTATTTGATATGCAAGAAATTCGTGTTTTGGCGATTCTCATAAAATGCAGAGTAAACGAGATTAATGCTGAACGTTACTTGAATCATTCGCACGTTTCTCGATAGATTTCTTCTACGTATCGCTATTCACGGTATACATTCCTATTTTATTGGCATTTAAAGCTGGATATTTTCTTTACGTTCTGCTTAAAAAGGATAAATTGGTTTTCATGAAGTTTTAAATCCAATTCCTGTGGTAGCCCCATAGCTGCCCCCAAGCAGTCGTGAAATCGAGGGCGGAACGTTGATATCCACGTAAAATAAAAAAAAGGTCGTGCGAAAAGGGCGACAAATATATGTGTACATATACTATATAACTCGACATCCACAATTATACAATTTGCCACACGCCGTGTAAATGATTGATTTTTAATATATTTGCGTTTTTAGATATAGTATTACATTCTACATCGCATATATATTTTACATATTTTACATTCATCTCCGAGATAATTTTAATATTATAAAGTCAAACGGAATCAACTGCACTTGCCATCAGATAACTGAAATTAATACATTTATTGCAATGAACGTGCATATTAATTGTAGAGTACTCGGCATGAGAATTTGTTCTACATCGGTTTCGCAAAATGATGCGCGTTTGAATTACGTCAATTGGAATTTATATGAATCGCGTTTTCGAGCGAGAAAATATCAAAGGCGAAAATATATTACATCATACTTTTACTTTTAATAAAGCTATGAAATAATGAACACACATACATGCGGGGGAAGAAAGCGATACTCGATTGAACATGACCGGACTTTATACGACCTATTGCAAGAACAAATATATGTTTTCGAGGTCCACGTGTGCGCGCAGAAGTGTAAATGAAAACTTGTGCGCGGAGCGGGAATAAAACAAAACTACATCGACTGCCAACCGTACGATGTATATATCCCCGAGGTGTGCTCGCCATATGCACGAGCACTCTAAACAACAATTCGTTTGCGAAGTTACGATGGGCCGAGATGAAATGGAAATCGTGAAGAGAGAGAGAGAGAGAGAGCGCATTGGCTTTTAAGCCGATTAGAGTACACGCATGGAGAGGCACAAAGGAGAAAGGCATGGAAAGAGAAAGTCCGGAAAGTCAGAGAACGAAGAGACCAGCGGAAATAAATAAAGGCTTGTCGCATCGCTTGGTGCGTCCTAATGGCGGAGCGGGCTAATGCGGTACGAAGTTTCGATACGAAATAGCGCGGTCTGGTTCCAACGTGGCGTTCTGTACGTATGATTTGCAGCCGCTGTGTGGTAGCCGGTCGACCACCATTCGGAATATTCAACGCCTAATGAATAATTAAAATGCCGCGTGGAGTTCCGACTCCATCTCCTGTTCTCGCGCATTGTACCTCGAGAACCGTACACCTTTGCACCTCTTTGTGTAAAAGCGCGCGAAATAAAGAGAATATGCAAGTTGTGAAAATTTCAGGGAAGATATCAGAGACAGGTATCAATGGGAAGAAAGCGCGAGAGGAGGAATCTTCCGCGTGGAGGAATTATGTAAATAAAATCGTCGAATTAACCCGTCTGGAATAATCTCTTCCCACCGCGGAAAGTTTTAATTATTCGAGTAATCCGGCCGGCCAATAAATTATTAAGGCTTCTTCGATATTCCGTCAATTAATCTTTCTTCAATTATCTCTTACTGTACTACCTTCCCATCGAATATTCAAGTTTGCATCGACGGGCAAGTTCGCGCGACGAGGGAAATGAGGCGGGAAATGAAAGAAACGACAGTCCTTCCGTGGGCTAAAATGTAGCTACGCGATGTAGCTTCTCCGCGCTCGGCGAAAAAATTGCGAGATGAAGAATTATGGAAATAAAACGACGCCGGAGGATTCAACGTGAAATAGTCCATCTCTTACCGCAGCCGCGGCGTTTTAATTATTCCTCGCTCGATAAATCATCTAGCTTTTAATATCTTAGTAATACTTCTACAACCCAACCGATTACTTTATTTCTTATGTATTCGCAAATTAATTACAGAACTTTGCGAAACGAGCGAATATACAGGAAACCGGAAATCTATACCGGGGATGAGATTTTCAACGTCAGAGCGAAGAAGTACGAGAGTTAATCGCGCGGACTTTTACATAAAGTAACTAAGCTTTGTAACTGTACATGTCGTGTAATATTGGCGATCTGTGCCCTCTATTCCAGCCAATATAATGTCTCTCCCGTATCTCTCGATGCAAATTGCATAAGTTTATGGGCTGCAAGGACAAAAGCGAAGGAGAGGAGATATAAAATTTGCTGAGCGTCTGAAAGGCAACTTCGAAAACCAATTGAGCGAGTTCTCGCAAAGGAAGAATCGAGTGCTCCAAAGCTTGCTGACAGGAGGACAGGATGGTATATAGAATGGCGAACTCAAATAGTATCGTGTGTGTGAATCTCTCTCTCTCTCTCTCTCTCTCTCTCTCTTTTCCTATTTGTTTGCCATCGTCCCGAGCGCTATTTATTCAGATCGTTCCGCGTTCAATAATAGATCAAAGGATTTTAATATCTCAACGGATTCTCCGCGCCTCGTCTTTCGCTTTCGGTCGTTATTTATTTTCTGCGGATTCAAATTTTAATTACGGAAGTTCGCGAAGGCGCAACAAGACGGAGGGCGCGAAACTCCGGCTCGTTTGAAACGCAGCTTTGCTAAGTAATCGGTGAAGTCCTGCGGGACAGCAATCAAACGGCAAGGAAATATTAGCACACCGTAACAATGGTAGCATAAATCCTTTGCTATTGTTAAAGGTGCTAATTGCAGCGTATATTCTTTATTATAGACAATTAACAGTAATAATGTAATGATATGACGTAAAAAAAAAAAAACTACAAAGTACGAGAAAAAGAAGAACATACATTTTTTGTAGGAATGAGAAAACGAAAAGATTTGCTAAAAAAATATTGCATGAGATATTTATTATTTGAATGGATTAAAAAAGCGAAAGTATGCTAAATTATCACGTTCGCGAGAAAAAAATTGTACTAGGCTCTTGGATAGTAATTATTTTCAGATGTGATACAAAAAAAAGATCGAATAATTCAACTCGCGTTACAATAGACTTACAGACCTGTACTTAACAAGAACCCTTTTGTATAGTAGAAAAATATTTCCCTCTTAATCTCTGCACTTTAAAGTCACTATCTCGAAAGCTTTTCGAGTCTTCCCAAGTATATTGTATGTATAATCCGAGTTTATATCGCTCCGCTACAAAGTCTGCTTCTCGCTTGATGTACGCGCGTCTTATACGAAGTACTAATCTATTTTATGCAAAATGGTAAAACGCACGAGAAGCAACGCATCATCAGGAATTCAGAGTCGGATAAGATGCAGGGCAAGTTTTTTCTAGAGAATCTAAAGCCAAACCGCGTATAAAAAACGTCAAAAATTGTCATAAAAGCATCGAACTACATCGCGATACGAAACAAAAAAGGTAAGTCAAATTTCAATCGAGAAGCGTAAGCTATTACGAATACTGTCGCAACACCGCAAAACACACTGGCCAACAGCTATACCTATCATTATTGCGGTCCGAGGCCACCACTGCTGGGGGCCGCTCGTTTACCGTACTCGATAATCTAATGGCTTTATTAAGTTGCAAAACGCAATACCGATTTATTCCGGTCGATTTGTCACGCTTTGTCGGTCACTCGATTGAAAAGCGATGAACTAATTTCGGGAGGCGAAATATACTGGAGTATACGTGCGGATGCCGGAAATCAACAACCTGTAGACGGACGGAGACTTCGGCCTCTTTCTTCCGCCCTTTCTGCGAACGCGTACATCGCCAAGCCCCCTATTTTACACTCTCAGCACGTTCGTCGCAGTCGCGGATGTAGCCACAAAACATGGACAAAGACGACCTTCTACGAGAGTGGCTAACTAGAAGACGAGTGTGATCGTCAGGCACGTGTTGCTGCACCACGGTAAATCGTGCTCTGCATTCTCGACACTTTACTCCCGCGACTAAACCACGCTTCTTTTGACTATACCAAACTCGAGCTGAAATTTGGAACCAAGTTTAAATTTTCAGTCAAATCAAATTAATTTGGTGAGCTCAAAAATCGCGTGTGAGATTTTTTTTTCCCCGAAGTTTAATTGTCAGAATGTGATTTTTTGAAGCATGTTACGTGCGAAAATAATGTGAGTCTAACTAGAAAGAACTGTTATTCGATTGATATACAAGCCATTGTTTTTAGAATTTACAAAATTCAACTTTTGAAATTTGATTTTGAAAAATATTAGCTTACTATTATATTAGATTACTTTTGTTAGGCGAGTATACAGCTGATGGCATTTCAACGAAAATTTGGATAAACAAATGTAGCGCAACAGAATAGAAGGCAAGAGAATGAAAGGCGATACTGGTGTTATTATTATAGGATGAAAAAGGATCGGCTGAACTTGAAACAAGAGTTTAGAGCGGCAGCTTCGGCCTCTATAATTACATGAGATCCACTGTCATAAAGTTTCAAAGCATTCAACTTCTAAAGACGAAATTTTGATATAGTTATAGATCTTTCTTTTACGTAAGTGAAAAATCATATTATATTGTAAATATAAAAAAATTCGCGATGTATAAAACGAGATTGACATAATTCGCGTAAAAATACTTTAAAATCGATAGCATATAGAAAAAGCGTATCACCGCTATGTTTGAGGTAAACATTTGATTAAAAATTTTACGCAACAGCCATAAAATTTAAAATCAAACGCTCTCTCTAATAATTCATAATTGAATTATATATGAAATTGATCAACATCTTAAAGAGCATAAAAAGATATAATAAATTATTACTCGTCGTCCACAAAGTCTTCGCAAAATTAGTTTTTACGATTTATATGACTCGAGCATTTCAAATTTATTCACAACAGATGTAACATTAAATATTAATAGGAACTTTTATTTATGTTACACACACAACACGCACGGAAAAAAAGAATTAGCTACCATAGCTAAATTTTAGCTGTTCATATATTACAACCTGAAATTTAGTTTTCATGCCTAAATTTTAGCTATGGTAACTAATATTTTTTAGCCATAGTTTAACGGAGAATGTTATAGCTAAAAAATATTAGCTGTCATAGCTCAAATTTAGGCACAATAATTAAATGTCATGTGTAATATATGGACAGCTAAAATTTAGCTACGGTAGCTAATTTTTTTTTCCGTGCGCGTAAACAAGCTTAACAGCACTCGAATTATGCGAGTTTGTTGAAAAATTAGACTACCAAATTGTCACCTATAGCTGCTCTGGGTTGTAACCCAGAGAAATAAAATTCTATCGCGCAATGCTTTTACATAAATCGTATGCGAAGCCTGTGGGACACGTATCTTACTTTAGCGAGGTAACTTCCGGTGCGACCTCGCGAATCGAGCGCAACTGATGCTCCAAGAGCTTCCTCTCTCCTTCTTCTTTCTTTTTATATTTGCATCGAACGAGATGTAAAAACAAAATTCTCTTCTAAAATGCAAATGAAAACAACACATAGTACGTGCGATGAACCACGCTTTCCTTCCCGCGTTCCAATTAAACACACACTTTGATACTGTTTCTATAATGTAAGATGCGTTTTACGAGATTTTTAATGAATAATTTTAATTTAATTTAATTCAATAAATTTAATTTAATTTTCGCGATATATAATATTTATATATAACAATTTGCACGAAGTTGCTTTTAATAATATAATGTGATTGTAATTTCGCCTGAGATTTTCGTCAATATTCACGCGAGCTCTCCCTCTCTCTCTCTCTCTAAGCTTTGCCATAACGCGCCGAGTTATTGTTGTCACGAATCGCTTGTATAGGTAGATACACCAACTTTATACCACTGCGAGGCACATCACGGAAGAATGCGCGTTACGAAATGTTGAAACCGGCGTCACTCCGAGCTGGCTGGCACGGTCCAGCATTATTGTACACATGTTCGTCCCAGAAAGGCGAATGCCTAACCGCACACGAGTTTGCTTGCTGGTACGGATCGAGGTAAATGCGGAAGAAGCTACATATATACAATTCAGAGATCATATATCATCGTCCTCTCTATGCAAGGTGCGAAATGTTGGCGAGAACGCGCCATTATCGGGAATGTGCTAGCCGATACTTTCTCTCTCTCTCTCTCTCTCTATCTATCTCTCCCTCTCTCTTCCTCTGTCTATTTCTGGGAATTCTAGAACGTAAGAGAAATATCGACGGCGAAAGAAGCCCGCGAAGTTCCATCTTCGAAAAAGCAGCCGGATGCAGCGGCGAATATATGACGTACATGCAAAGTGTGCATCCGGCGAAATTCTTCCGACGAGCTAACGATGGCCAGGATATCGTATTTCAAGTCGGAGCGAGCCCCGGCCGTACATCCGCACACGAGAAACTGTGAAATTTTTCATACCAATCATACGTTTTTCACGGCTGAGATTTTGGGCGGTTTTCGCTACGCGTCAGTGTAAGATACATCGTTACCTTTAACAGGAATGATCGTTTTATATAGATACGCAGTGCTCTCATATATAGACGTCACTTAAATTTTCAAGACACTATTCGTTTCGGCATAGACGAATTGCGACAGCGGAATAATATTATCGAGTGTGACATTTAAGAATGGTAATTTCTCACAATGATAGGTAATCATATAAAATAGTTTAAAAAATTGTAAACTTTTCGATAAAATTAGCGAGAGAATAACGAGAAAATACGAACTCGTAAAACCCCTTTCGATTAGTTCTATTTCGAGGAACAGCATTTTACATCTCGGCAAAGACGGTTATATATTCGAAGTTAGAGTAAAACTCGAATGCCCAATCTAACAATTTCGACCGTGTCGATGTTGAATATTTTATAATTAAATTGTTGACGCTTTGAAACTGCAACTCTCGCATTTGACGTTATACATTACTGTTTAACGAAATTTCTAGCTTTACAGATCAAATCGCGTCATGTAATACAAACATTGATGTAATATTCTCATATCCATATATAATTCTCTAATTTAATAAATTTAAAATATATATTGAAAATACAATAATATTATTAATATAAATATGATGTTTTTTAAATCGACCAACAGAGTCAAAGCACGAAAAATTAATTATTCGGAACTGTATCTCTTGGTTTGAGATCACTAAGTTCCATATATAAATTAATCTCGAAACTTACATATGGAAAAATAGGCGCGAAAAATATAGGTCCGAAAAGTCGCTGAAGCGGGAATGATATTATATTACACATCGGCTGTACAGGTAAAATCTCAATATCAAGGCTTCGCGCTAAAGCTTCGAAAAAGCGATAACGCATGACGCACTTTCGCGGCGACTTCATAAAAAAAAAAAAAATTAAACAAAATCAAATAATTCGATCATCGATAGAATATATTATTCGATTTATCTCGTGTTCGCTTTTAATTTTCCAGCAGGTAAGTTCTCGCGGAGTTTCCAATATCCTGGGGGTGTCATTTCTTCTTCGATTTTCTCGATGAAATTATACGGAAACGACAGGTTAGAGATCTATATGTCCCTCGAGTCTTTTGAGAGACTTGGTTCAATTTTGACCGCGCCTCGAACGTTTCGCGTCGGCTATTTTAACTCGGTATGCATAAAAAGTCTCGTTCCGAGACGAGGAGCCGCCGCGATAAATGATGAACAAGTTAAAGGCAGCTCGGCGATATTGTGCATAATAACGCGTTTACTATGCTGCGGAGTAAAGAAGATAGCCGTGCAGAGGCAATAGCGGTTCATCTGCATGAAAAGTTATAGTGTTCATGGCAACGTAGGACCGGCGAACGAAGGAGACGGACTTATTTTATATAACGTTATATAGAAGCGCGTAGATTTATGATTTCAGAAAGCACGACGCACTTTTTCGATCTGCGCTCCGTAATTAAAGCAAAATTTATTTCAATATTTTTTTATAAACGTGTCTTAAGATGCGATTCACATTTCCGTGAAATCTCTGTAGATTCGACCAAAACGCTCTTTCGAAAATTTAGTAGCATACTAGACTCGACTGGAAAAACAGTTATTTTGATGTTCCGTCGTTTAAGAAGTAAAGTTGTGGTTGTTTACAAAAATGGTTACTCTCTTTCCAAGGCGGTGTTTTAACTTTTTCCATTATAGGTAGAGAGAAAGGGAGCAAGATAGAAAGAGAAGGCGAGAGAAAGAGAGACCGAATGAATGCAACAGCATATTCCGTGCGACTTTCTCTCTTTCTTCGACTTTAATTCTGTCTTGTCCCGACTTTTCTGTAACTACTCAGATGCGCCAATTACACAGAAACGTCTTGGCTAGAGATAAACAAAGAGTAGAGTGGGATTAAGATTACTCTTGCGCGAGCAAAGGCGTTTTCTAGCTTGCGGCATGCGTTAAATTTTAGATCTCTTTAATCCACAGAACGTTCCCAGTTATTTGCGAATCTTCAGGACACATTTCTGAGCTGCTGGTAAATTTTTATGCATCGTTCGTCATAGAAACGCGCGACCTAAAATGAACACGTTAATTAAATATTCGTCGCATATAATTCGTCGTCGATAACGATCCACTCAGACATGCGGTTACACACAAGGGATTGCAGATACCTAATTTTATATTAATTTAATAAAATTAATTATTATCTCGTTAATAATATTAATTACTGTAATACTATTAATATTTTTTTTTACATTTCAAAAATCTTCTTTTGAATAATATTAATATTTATTTTTACCATTAAAGGAAGGTAATAAAATGCGACTGAAGTGTGAAGAGAAGCAAAGCAGATATGGTACCATCGAAAGAATTAAGCTTTCGCGATGGCTTTCCCCTTTTTTATCATGGCATAAAGCATCACATAAAAAGCTGAAGAATAAAAGCTCAAGCAGAAGCCGAACAGAGAATGAAAAGGGAATTACAATTGATAGAGAGCTAGGAAAGCATTTGTGTAAAGCAGAGTTGATATTGAGAGAAACGTAGAAAAAAGCCAAAGCGCGAACGAATCTGGCGAAATTAGAAATATTACAGAAAAAAATCTTTGAAATGAATTTTATAATCAAGATTATAATAATGTATAAATTAATTATAATTAAAATTCTAAATTGATAAATTAAATGGAAAATCTCATTTTTATTCTCATTTTACTATATTCAAGATATTAATTAAAACGCTCTTATATAAGACACATAACACACACATATAAAGAAATCTAAAACAAAATATTTTTGAACGAATATGGTACCATTGAAAGAATTAAGCTTTCGCGATGGCTTTTCCCGTTTTTATCATGGCATAAAGCATCACATAAAAAGCTGCGAAAAATAAAAACTCAAGCAGAAACCGAACAGAGAATGAATAATACATTTCTAATATATTTTTTATTAGATATAAACTTTTTCTTATACATTGCTGACATGCTATATCATTAGATATATTATTTATATAAAAAAAGAAGGCTGATTTCAAAGCAATGCATATCGCTCCCTTATTAATTATATATTTACGAAGTAATCGTGAGATCTGCCAGGAAAATATCGAGATTGAGAAGATAGAAGTAATATATATAGTATAGAAATGAATCTGTATAACGAGTCGAGAGTTGAAATAATTTGCATCTTACTACGCCAAGTTTTAATTACTCAGAACGATCTTCATCCAACAATCCCTCAAAGTCCTGAGTGTTGAAAATTGTTTTACAACTTACAGCGAGACGTGCGCTATCACATTTACTAGCGGCGCGAAATTGGATATCACTGCTCTTTACTTAATTAACTGACTTAATAATTATTTTAATAGACCAAATACAACATGAAATTATTGTCCATCAATCGGAAATCATATTTTTTGCGCGTACTTATGCGCTTTCTAAATAAATTTAATATATTGTAAAACAAAAATTGTTTACAGCATATTTTTGATACGGATGTATGTGTCAAAAATTTGATTTTATCAGTAGTTTTATGATGCTTCTCCCGTCTTAAATAATTCGCGCGCGATCAATATATACATAATGATAATCTACAAATTATTTGTCCAGTTCCAGTTCGCGGACCGCGGTTACGATCGATAGGATTGGGGTATATCGTTATACACGAGCGGTTCAACGCCTAACCACGAATCGGAAACATTTCCCAGTCATTAGGAAGAAATACAATAATCGCGTCCAATGATTCGATTGAAACTCTGATCGATGGTGTAGCCCGGGAACAGCGTTTGCGGTTTCTCAAATTCGCTGCACCGGGAAGTTGATTACCTAGGAATACTTAAATGGTCAAATAATTCTATTGTAATGTCGGACAGAATGATAATTGCCGGAAAACGGCATTTATCGAATTTAATTCTAACGATCAATCAAACAAACGGTACATCTGTCTGTGCAAATTCTCGTAGTTTCTCTGCTTCGTAACATTTGCGCCTTCTTAATGAGGGTGCTCTTAATATTCGTTTGCTTACAAATGTCAAGTTTCGCGTAAAAATCGCGAAAATTATTCGAGTTAGTTTTCGACTATTAATTTCCAGAATCATTTTCCTCGGATTCGCTCATGCTCATATATATCCCAGTAATTTTTCTCCCTCTCTCTCTCTCTCTCTCTCTCGACTAACTTTAATGAAGAAATCATTTGAAGATGTGCACGTTTAGATGTTTGCGCTAACATCGTTTGCGCTAACATCTGTGCGTCTGTATACCATCTGCGTTCGTTGAGCTACTAACGATGCCGGTATTAATTGCAGGTATGTTTGGCCTGGGAATTGCAAATGCGCTGACGTTTTGCGCTCTTAACGTAACGTTGTATGTATCTTTGTTGTATTGCAGTCTATACAAGCAGCTGACGAACATCAAGTTTCTCACAAATGTCGAGCCCTTGTACACATATTTTCTATTTATATCCTCAATATAAAATTGCAATTTTTTCATTTTCAAACTTTTTGTGATTATATGTCATTAGAATTATTTTTCTAACATAGCAGCTAGTATATTAAATGGTTGCTTTATTGAACCGTATATTTAGAAAATATATGTATTTGTCTTCCATATGGATCTCATTAACTCATCATTCGAAATTTAAATACTAAATAAATTCCTTTCACGTTATATACGCATTATGACTAGCTACTGACTCAGATTAACATAATATAGTTTATGTTAGATCGACGCACATAAAGTGTATATCGGGTATAAAATAAAAAAAAAACAAGCAACATATCAATTAAAAACTTCGTTACATTTGTGAGATTAGACATTTTTCGGAGGAACCACAGACCCGCTGTTGTTTTCTCGCAACTTGGGCAGTATAAGCAACTCCGATTCTCCTAAGCTGTCTCAACCATCTTCTCATTTTGGAGTGACTTGTTGGGGGTTGTAGAGAGTTCGCAGTCTTCTCATAAGCTTGCTGGAACGCAAGTGAATTTTCTCGGCTAAAAGTTCGCGGTAACTTCGTGCCGCTGAATAATTTGTGTGTGCGGACATTCTCGCATAAGCTATATGTACACCTTCTTTTATTTTTACATGCTGTATATCATAAAATTTTCTATGTTAATCACATTTCATAAGATACTTTATATAAGATAAGTACATATATTCATATACATATCTTTGTTAAATTTGAAAATAACATGAGCACAAATATAAATATATGTATATGCATTAATAATTAAGTAAGTTGAATAATTAATAACCAAAGGTGTGCAAAGTGACACTGTAAATATTATTACGCATATCATTACTACCTATTGAAACACATTATCTCTACCTCATTATTACTCGACTGCATTTATATTACGCGTATACAATTACGCGGAATCGTGAGCTTTGATGAATAAAGCTTTCGAAATGATATTAATTAACAAAACCTTACAATGCATATCAAATTTAATCGGATTTGACGTTATTGGAATGTTGGTTGACTTCTCCCGGCAATTTCCGCCGCGATAAAGGGATTCGAAATTCACTCGTCTAGGAAAATCCGCTGTTAAAATTAAGATCCGCTCTGACCGGTATATATGCATAATGTATATAATATAAGCGTACGCAAATGACGCATGATCCATCGGAGATGACTAAATGTACACAGGCGAGAGTTTCCATTCTCTCATCCTATCCATCCGTCTATTCTTCTTATATCTCCTCTCCGCAGTCTCTCTTGCGAGGGGAAGGTAGTCTCATCAGCCCTCTCGAAGCATCCATCCAGCGGCTCGTCAGGCTTTCAACGGATATTACAAACTTCACCTTTCATCCATTTTCCGCTTCGAACGAAGCGATGACAACCGCAAGCCGACGAGTGCCGCACTCTCCAGCTCGCTACCTGACCTACTACATTATTATCCAGGTTTTTTTTTCAGCGGAGAGAAGACTTTTCTCCTCCCGCACTCGATTCTTTCCAGTTTCGCTAGCAACCGAACGCGCGATGTTCGCGGATAAAATGATAAGTTCGAAAACGGGATTACTCGAAGCATCATTCGAGTGATGGACGGAGATCACTTTGGTTATTGCAAATGAGGAGCAATTAAAATTTCAAGCTCATTGTTTACGGAATATCGACATGCGATTAAGGAGCCATGCATACCATGATAACGAAGCTATATATATATATATATATATATATATATATATATATATATATATATATATATATCCTCCCTCTTGCTGCGGAAAGTCAGTGAGAGAGAAAGTCAAGAGATTTATCGCGACCACGCCTATCTTACGCTTTGAACAAAATCACGAGAAAATGTGAATTATTATTATTTCTACGAAGAACGGTACTGCTAAAATACTTGAGAGAATATTTTCACAAAATGCTCAAACACTCGAAATAAAGAATTATTTTTATTACATTCATATATATACGGGGATTTCGTTTACCGCTTTTTTATAACAAATGGCACGAATTTTAGAAACTCGCTACGGGCCCGCATCATTCCACGCGATAAACAATCTCGTAATAATTGCCCCAGATGGATCGATCGATTGATTTTTTTTTTCTCGCAGCACGCGCGGCAACTGGGTCATCATAATTACGCATCGGGAGAAACGACCACTCCGCTCGTCCCTTTTTAATTCAAGCATGTTGCTTGGCTGCCGCGAGTCTCTCGACGACGCCACCGCGACCGGCTAATTTGTATTCATGAGAGCGAACGAACCGCGACGGTTCGCTTCGGTACCGAGACGCGTAAAAATCTTCGGCTTCCGACGGGAGGACGTGGAAAAAGCACCAATGTGCCGGTGTGTTTCTCTTTCTGCTCCCTCATCTCTCTTTCTTCTTCCTTCTTTCCTTTAACGTTTATTATCAAATTTCAATCCACTCTGCCATTTTTATGCGCACGATGCCCGATATGTATTGCAATAAAAAGGTTCCGATCGCGTCGCATGCAAAATGTGTGTACGGATTGGTGCAGTCGCACTTTTTGATACGTTTTATTTTAAAACGCGTATCTCCGCGTCGCGTCGCATTTATAGGTACCTGTATCTAATTTTTCGGAATCAAAAAATTCAAACTTAAATCGATTCATATAAATGTTCCGAAAATCTGAAATTATATTTGCCTCCGAATTATAATATTACAGAATAGGAATTTTTATATTTTATCTCCGAGTCTATGATATATGTTTACAAAGAAATTAAATATTCAGCTTTCTTTTTCTCTTTGACGTTATAATATGTACACGGCAAATAGTTGAGCGTCTTTATAAGGAGGAGAGGTTTTACAAATCCTTTTTTTTTTTTGTATTGCTATTGTGTGTACATGGATAAGGGTGTGGCAGCGAGAAGATAAAGTGTAGTGCGGATTTAGCCTTACAACTATGACGACGAAAGCATTTTTCTTGTTGTACGGCTTAACGTGCCACGGCGAAACATTGCGAGGCACGTATTTCTTTCTCTCTGGCACACCGGGACTTTGATTTGAGTCGTGTGAAGCACTCTCACGACCTTAATTGATTCCAGCTGACGTACGCGCTACTGCCTCGAGGAGAGACTATCTCACACAGACTCAGCAGTAACGTGTGATACATATTTAAAGAGGAAAAAGGGTCGCACCATTTTTATAGTACAGCTACCAGTCTCACATACGACCTCTGTGTCTGACAAGCGCGAAAAGTGTCGTGACCACGTTTTTGCGGCGTCTGGCATACATCAGTGTCTTGCTGTCCTTAAAAAGCTCGGATCCCTCCTTGGTATTACACAGTGTGTACGAGGTGTGTCGACAAACGTAGTATCATAATTAAATTTGATTGTCATAACGATATGTACCACGATTTTGAAAACAAATTATGAAGAATTACATCAGTGTATTTAAAGATTACTTTTCACGCGGCGTCTCACGTAAAAAAAAGACATGAAAAAAGACATTCGTAACATTTTTGTCGAGAAAAATAATTCCTGAAAAAGCTGCTCACCCAGCTGAAGAAAGTTAAGAAGGACTTAATTCAGTTTTCGCCGCGTTAAACGAAACTCGACTTATGTCCCGCCTCTCTTTGCACGCGGACGTGCGCGTTAATTCGTAACGGTACAAAAATGTCGTAGCAATGAGATTTCGCAGTGTTTCCACTTTACGTTAATTACGGACGCCGGATTTCGCAACAATCGCTCTCGGTGAAAATGAATTACTTTAATGAAACTACAGTGTGTGCGCGCGCTGCGCGAATACACATCCGTTGTAAAATATGCTCAAATAATTTTCCCGCCAATTATTATCATAATTAGATTATGAATATGCATGTGTCGCAACATTAACCTTCGTTCTCTCTCTTTCTCTCTCACGCACACCATCCTGTTTCGCCCTAATGACGTTTATGTGAGAGCCCTACTTATTACAATACATACTTAATGCATACATATATATATATGTCGCTATTATATAGATATTTTGATATTGCCCGAACATCTGCACAAGCGGATAGCGAGCTGCAAATGTCGCTGGAAAAGCGGGTAAACCACTATCCGTTTCCGTCCTGCGAGAGCCGGCTGATTGATCCGCCGATAATGAGAGAGCGCGCGCGCATGATGCACGACGCAACATAAATCGCATAAATCGCGGATAGAAATATGAGAGGCCGTGCGTATATACATATGTTTTGCAGCGTCCGTCCGTAATGTAGTGTACGTACGAGGCGTCGAGCGCGAATATGAAGCGCACTTTTTTGCAATTTTCATGATTTATTCCGCCCGCGGTGGTCATAATCGACGTAACTGTATCGTTCGTGCGCGCCGATATTTGACCGAGAAACAATGTAACCGGCGTAAATATACGGATATACGCAATTTCGCAGTTCGCGTAATGCGGCATATCAAAAGCGTTCTTATGATTTTCATATTTATACGCGCCCGGCGTAATCAGTTTCGTGATTGCATCGTGGACAATTCGATCGGAAAACGATATGTTCCATGAATCTCATTATATCGGCCATATAATACTCGAATGATTTATTTATCGCGTGTCAACAACATGTAATTTAAAAAATAATAAATATGATAAGATATAATTATAAATAACACATTGTGCTCTTTATTGCATATAAAATGATCGCTGATATATTGCACCAACTTTTTTATTATAAGCCCAAAATAATATACAAGTGTGGTATAAATATCACTCTTCTTTATCTACATTCTTATGATTTATTATATTATTACGCGGTTTTTTAATCGTAAAATGTAAATTCGCGAAGTGAAATACTTAAGCATGATTTTTTGTAAATTGATGATGTGCAATAAATCTTTATGTAGCTTAAGATGAAAAAAGTAGACATTCGAATTTATACACAGCTGTTATTCAATAGAAATAATGTGTGATGTATGCATGCATTGTCATATTGTCGGTAAAATATTATGATAAAAATCTATTTCGAATATTTTAAAGCATCCGCTATTCAACGACATCACGAAAAATGACAGTTTAAATCATATAGTTATTTTCATCACTTCTCGTAAGAACGACGTTTTTGCGGAAAGAACAGAAAAAGTCGCTTGCGATAACTGTCAGCTGTCATTTTATAGAAAAAAAAACGCAGTTTACATTCGACGAATTTTGCAAAATAATTGTAAAAATCGCACCGACACAATCTGTTCAGAGGCAAACTCGAATCGCACAGCAATATATAAATACGGGTCATCAACCCTTCGGGAAAACCGAGACGACAGTACCGGAGCAACGCGTCGACGCGAATTATTTGACGACGCGACATGTGGGCGCGCCGATCGAAACGAAACGCGACATCCCAAATCGACAAATTCTATTAATACCCGCATTAATATCCGTAATTGAGCGAAAATTTTGCACCGCAGTGGGATTTAGTTTTCACAGGTCACCCCGCGTTCTCGCGTTCCCGGCACCGACACGTACGTTGGGAAAACGTTCGGAAAACCAATCAACGATGTGCCACGCGTGATGAGAAAAATTTTTGGAATTTACAATCTCCAGATTGATCGCGCCGACGTATTGGAAACAGTTTCGATAGAATAAACGAAACCGAAGAATAGCGAACTGATATGAAATTTCATCGCGCGCTATACAATTTGTCTGTAGGTATGATTTTGTTTTGTGTTCACATTTGGAAACATTTTTTGGAAATTGGTTAAGTTAGATCGTAAATTAAAGCCCAATTAATTTTGGCAGATAACTTTAACAGCGATATCTTAATTAATTAATTAAGTTTAGTTGGCAAAGTTTTTTTTCGCGCTGAAAACCTAAATTTTACCAAAGAATTTTTATTCGAAAAAAAAGCACACGACTTTTTGCGACCACTTTCTAACAGCTTTATAAGAAATGCTATAGGAAGCTAGATATACGTGCTAAGATTGTTTTTTCCCCGCGTTGTTATAATGAGGGCTCTACTAAATACATGGGCTTTGTTTCTTTGAAGATTAGACTTGATGGCTGAGAAAACAAGCTCTTGACGGAGATTAATGATAGCGACCGTACATTGTGTCGCACGAGCTTTACTTGCTCCATCTCGTGATACATGCCATCCACATTGACACGTTCGACGATCAACGTCAAAATACTTTCAGTTTTTATTTTCATCGTAACTGGAGAACAATTTCACGGCATTAATGCGAGTAATAAATGATGCGTCGGTCATAAAAGAGATGAACGAAGAGCGAACGATCGAACCGAATAATACGATTCGTAAGACCGGTAAATTCGAATGAAAAATATGATAGAATAGTAGCAAGCCTTATAAATACGGCATAATTTAGCGAGCGCGAAGGCGCGCTCGAATTTATCTGATATACTTCATATTCTCGGGTACTCGGATTATCCGGATCATTTCCTCGTATCCGTGTACTCAGTAATCGGATTTTTCGATTCGACACCTGCAGCTATGAAAGTAAAGCGTCCACTATCTTTTTTACGTTACGTTTTCTATTCGTTGACAAAATCAATAGTAAATCACATACGATAACGTCATATAACATAGATTACAAAATCATATTTATGATACTAAATGTTGACGCAAGTTTTGAAAAATCTGGATTATTGCATTTTTGACACAATTTATCATCGCACACAAAAATACATCTTTTATCTAACTTTTTATATAATTATATTATATTGTTTTATATATACACAATTTAAATACATTTACATATACACATTTCTTTTTTTATATTAATATACCGCGCTTTTCAAAGCGACAGATGTTTGACATTTCTACTCTTCCTACTGTTTTATTAATGTGCTCGCGTAAATGTGCACCTAGCTGACATCTCGGTTGTGCAATTACGTGCATCCAAATTTAATATCGCCACATCGGCGAATTCTTGTCGCCCGTGTTGTCGTTATCGCATGGCAACCAATACTACTCGCAGGTACTTAATTAATTAACTGTTATATCAGAATTTTACTCCGCTCTCGTAGCGCAATACACGCACGGCGCGATGGAGTTTCGAGAGGTGGAGACTTCACACGCTAATTAGTTATCGGACGAGTATATCCTTTGATAGTGATACTTTTTCGCACTTTGAAAACATGCACGCAAGTATCGTGACAACACGACCCGCATAAATAGCGATCGGGCGATGTTTAATAGAACAACTCTCTTGTGCGCTGTATATCTCAGCTCTCAATAACTTTTAAAGAGCCAACTTTCGTTGAACAGATGACAAACAGAAACAGCATGCGCGCGAGAAACTTTGACGAACCGGAATTATGGCTTTGCTTAATTGCTTTTAATTATGATTATTAAAGTGGCAGATGAAAAATCTCTATTTCTCTCTCACTGTTTATATAACATCGTCCGTTATAATTGCTATTAATTTAACAATAATCACAATTATACGTTTAACATTTTATTTACATTTCTAGAATCATGTATCATCTAAAGCTCCCTTTTTAAAAGCAGAAAAAAGATGTACAAGTATCATAATTCGCGTTAATAATTTAAATTAATTTTTAATAAAAAAATCTTGTCGAAAAGTCCTGAACCATTTTATTTCTGCGAAAAAAAATTACTTACAAAAAAGGAATTATTAAATAAAGATTATCTATTAACCAGCATTTTTTTAAAGCGTGCTTATATGTCCGTGAATCACACGCCAGGTTGAATGTAACCACGTACATTGCTCGATGCGCAATTCACAAATGTATACCCGTTTAAAAACGGCGCTGATTGGGTAATTTTTATTTAATAAATCCTCTTTTGTTAAGCATCGCAGAAAAAAATAATTCAGGATTTTTTGATTTATTTTTCATTCAGAAATATGTGGGCACCAAATATATAATGATACGTTTGATATATTACAGAAAAAAAGCGATATATATTCTTTTAAAAATAAAATACTATAATTTTCCACTACATAATTTTCTTTCGTTTAATATATTTCAAGATGTCTCCTCTCTCATTAAAATAGAATGTTCCGTTGCACTATATTATATTGAAGTATTCGAATCGATCGAGCAAATAAACTCGTTGAGGACACGACGAGGGAGACGAAACTTTGGACTCGGGCAAACTTTACGCTAATTACCTCTATGGTATTTTAACATTGATACTCTTCGACAAGCTAAAAGAGCGATGGGAATGCTAGCGCAACGGTGGCATATTACACGCTTGCTGAAATTCAATTTCCGCGAAAGAAGATGTGTTAGGATGCGCTTTTAAAGTAATCAGATCAAGACACTAACAGACAATGATAAAGATGCATGTACAAGTTAAACCGCGTATTCCCCTCCCTCTCGTATAAACGGATGCAGTTAGGTAAATAATATATTGTCATAAATAATTTTAGTTTCAAGAACGTAATTTAATTCTAAATACGTTCACGAAGTCACTTTAAATTAGTATAGGAAATGTAAACAAATTTAAATTAGCTCCAATTATTAATTAAATGCGTTTACGCGGCTGTCATCGTTTTATTATATTAAATTGCTAAATGTGTACGATACAAATATGACATATATTACCCCATTGTGTAACTGGGCTTTATTGCATTATAATTTATATCTCAATAGGAAAATATATTTATTCGTGTAATTTCACAAAAAAAAAGGAAAAGAAAAAAACATTTGAATTAATAAAGAACGACTCAAAAAAACGAATAGGAAGATAATTCTTTTTAGAACGGTTAATTGAATTTCATAACAATCACGAAACCAAAAATAAATAAATAAAGTGCACCAGAAATTATTTTGCGCGCAATTGAAATTAATTTCTGGAACAAATCCTCGACGCCCGCGATGCGATGCATGTATAGCGATATCAGTTAACGATGAGTTGCGAGCGCGAATATTTCGCGCAGAACGAGTCATGAGTAAGCACGCGTGCAAATTTGATTACCGGTTTCATGGAGCGCGCTTGCCGAAAAGGGCGGACGCGTTAACGCGGTAGTTTTCGGTCGAGCGCTGCGGGACATTGCGTGAAATTTTTCGAGTTGGGACCCCACGGCGCCAGAGAGATCCCGTTGTTTTTCTCTTGTCCATCCTAATGCGAAGAGAAATTCTGCGTCTCGTTCATTCGTTACATTAATTAAAGGGAATGGCGTGCGTGTGATCGAGCGATTTGCACGCGAATCAAAGCCTTGCGTATGTATAATGAGCGTCGATCTGAGCAGATGCAAGCGCGTTTGCATCGTATCGACTCGGGCGTTTATTAAGCGATAGTCGAAACAAAGGTCTATGTACACGTTAGCGTAGCGTGTGTACGCTGACAAAGTGAGTCTCATATATCTGTAGCAACACAATAATCCGCGTGGCGGTCCGTATATAAATTATTCTTTCGCCGCGGTACATATTCCAAGTTTATAGCGATATTTTTACTGATAAACGAGAAACTCTCTTCCTCTCTCAAGGTATGATCACGCGCGCATAAATTCGCGGCGAGCGAGATAAAGGAGAGATGTGTTCGAACGATGTGCGTCTTGATTTAGAAATTTATATATATCGCACCTACGAGACGATCGGTTTTTATTTGTGCATGCATCCCGATAGGAGTTGGGTGTGCGCGTAACTCAATGTAGCGTTATTCGTGTTATGATGAAAGGAGCGATTTGTGTTCCCGGAGAAAGAGAGAGAGAGAGAGAGAAAGAACGAGGGAACGGGAGAATAAAAGATCAGAACGACCGATGTGGTGGCACATGTATAAATCTGAATATAATTTAATTTAATTATTATGAATCTGTAATCAAATTTCTATATTCGATTTGTCGCAATTTTACAGCACCAGTTATTAAATTGTGCGCTTTTTGTGCAATTAACGTCAATTAGATCTGCGCAATTAGCGCATCGATATTTATAGGACAATCGTCGACGGCAACGCAAACGAGTTATTGGTTTCTCGTTGAACTTCGGTGCCGACAGGTGCGATAAATTTAATCATATCGTTCCTAAATATTGTGTAAATTTTTCCGAACGAACATTTTCGATCTCTCTGTACAAACTGTGAATTGTTGCTCTGCTATATATCAATATACATATATAGGGACAAAGAGGACGCTAGCGTTGTCAGTATCGAAGGCTAGTTCATTGCAGTTTTATCTTTCGCAAATATTCGGAACCGGCACTCGTTTAATGTACACTAATATGTGTACGTGTACAACGCGATGTGTACTAGACGAAGTTAGAGCGCTAGAGCGAGCACCATGTTAAAACTCGATCGACTGAAAGCCAGCCCGCAGCTAGTCGTAAATTTTCGGGCGCGGTTACAAAACGATGCGGCGCAAACAACGGTATGTATCGTCGGCGGTTTCGAGTCGCCATGATGTGGTGCTGCGGAACGATCCTAGCAGTCATCCAATCCACAAAGGCGGCACTTTCGACAACGATCGTGAGCGTTCGAGATTACGACAGTCGCGCACGAACGATATTACGGAAGAAGCCAGATTAATTCGTCGGAAATAATGCTTTTCGGAGTGAATTAAATTACAAATGCATAACTGTATATCATCTTTCTTAAATTTACGATTTAACATTTTTTCTTGCATCATTTTTTGTACCCTGTATCGATATTTACTTGCTATAGTTTCTATACTTTTGAAAATTGAAATGGATCTTGTATCTCTTTCCGATTGAAGTATCGCATATGCACGCATATGCACAAACGGATAAACTGATGCATGTACATGCGTGACGCATTGTATTGAAATGCAATGATGCCCATGCAGTGTTCTATATCTTGCTCCATCGATCAACAAAATAAGCTATTGTACCTTGACCAACACACTGTGTAGTTACGTATTACGTGTATGATTATATAGCATGTCGTATAATGCAATTATATTAATAATGATGTGCGAACGAACAAGAGCTTAGTGTACTTTCAACAAGGAATATGGTGAATATTTACGACAATTGATCGCGTGCTGAGCTGTACGAAAGCTGACAAACTAGCTTGGCAAAATGTAATATTCATCTAACGCGATAAATGATTAAATAAATAGAAGATTATTTAACAAAAATAAAAGATAGAAAGAAGTAAGAAAGAAATTCGATACATGAAAATAGATGTGTGAATATTCAAAAATATTATGACAATAAAAAATAAAATGTCAAAAGTTTGAAGGAACTTCTGACATGTCTGGAGCCACTGTTGCAGAAGCGAAATTTTTATGTGACATTTAACTGACTGTTTGACGTATGGATTATTTTAATCTGATTGATCCTCTCTTTTACAAATGGTATGTAACATTTAAAATTTTTATATGTATATATAAAATGTACACACATATAAAAAATTAAGAGAGGTTTCCGTCCACATGCATGATATCTTCAATAATTGTATATACATTCGTGTTGATAAATGATAAAGTTGCTTCGTCGAGAACGTTCGTTTAAAAATGAAACAATAATGCAAAAATCCGCTTCATGGATTTACCAATTGCATGCGGTCGGTTGTTTTTATACGAGTGGTAAAATGACTGCGCAAATGCAAAAATTCACAAAACAAAAAATAGAAGGAGCGCAGGGAAAAAAGAGGGAGAGAAAAGTCACGCATTGCACTCAATGCGCATAGTACAAAGCCAGATTATACGTTGATGCGTTTACAATGGCTTTCCCGATTTTCATGGATACGTATCACGTACGATATGTCAGTCGTAAGCCCGATAAGCATTAAATACGAGACAGATCTGCTGATTGTACCACGAAAAATTTCGGTAAAATTTAACAATTGTACAATATATGTTACGCGAAATTATTTTTTTCCCGGGAAGAAAGAGAGAAAGAGAAAGAAAGCGTGTATTTACTGGACATCACGGGAAATTCATTGTCTAGTCAGAATCAGGCTCGTCAATCACTCCTGCGCATCTACTATTAAAGCCCGTACATCGATGTTGCATTTGCCCGTCTTAGCCCCTTTCGCAATCCGCATTGTCAATCAGCATGTTAACCGCAGCGTAACACCGTAGCAGCCAACACTGCAATCCTAATAAGGATCATTGTCAGAGGACCCAGAACAATGTTCATCCATATCCATAAATGCAAACCAAAATTCGAAGAACGTGTAAGCATCATTTAAGCATGTCGCTATAAAATAAATTTTCATTTTTAATTGTATACGAAATAATAGCATAGCATTCTACAAACAAAAATTGCACGAATTTTGAAACTGTTTCGCGATAGCGTTAATGTTCGATTATAACAATAAGCATTTTTAATTTAATATGCAATTTAAATGTCATACATTTTCAATTCTCGTCTATATTATTCCCCTTTTCATTATATTTCCAGAATATTTTATATTATAATATTTTATTAATAAAATAGTTAATTAATATATATACAGGATGCCCAGTAATAATTAGCTCACCCATCGCGTTCATAAATATTAGATTACACAAGTATTTTAAATTTAGATAATTGAAAAGAGTCGACGGAACATCTCGCATCACTATTTTTTTATTGTTCGAGTATAGTATCGGCGTGCGAATAATAAACAGAAAAGCCATATGCCAACAGTAACACGCTAGGCAACACCAAGGCCGGCTGGCTTTGTTATTGATCATTCCTTGCCGAAATATTTTACACGCGCTGTAGAGGATATATGTACATAATCTGCGCGATACATTCTACAATCTCGTCGTCTCATATGCACAATGAGATTCAAGCGAAAAGGTAAGAGCTCTATATATTATCGTATTATCATGCATAATATGCGAAATCCGATCATTCCGTATAATTATTATAATTAGTAATTATCAGCTCGCGCGCGTGATCGATTATTTTAAAATGCCCGTATAATTTAATAGTCCGCGTATATATCTATATGTCATATGTATACGTAAAATATTTCGGTAATAAAGTCAAATACCTATATTTCGTCCGATACTTTGTCGTTTAACTTTTTGATGATTTAAATATAATTCGGATTGCCTGATACCATGTTTACCATTTTTCTTTATACATTTATGAATAGAGATAATACACACACAATTAGCAATTCTTAACAATTATCATAAATCGCGCAAATAAACATAGCCCGAGCGCTATTTGATTAATAAATGCTAGAACCGAATTGTTATTATGCTGTCACGAGTGATAAATGACCAGTTAACCCGTTCTCTCTTCCATGTCGCGTTATTTTTCAACAAACAATTACAACACTGAACGTTGAAAATATCGACCATGCAATGCGCGTACAAGGTATATTTTTTCGTTGTATTATATACCGAGAATTTTTAATCTCGTTTGAATCAATTCGATCTGAATGCATGTGTTTATAGTCTCGAGATTTGCATCTTCGCAACATGAAACTTTGTTAAGAATTCATATAAGAATTGTATTAATTAATTATTAAACAAAATAATTTTCATTATATTTTAATTTTAAATCAATAGCTGACATGTATTCTTTTAAACTAAAGCTGCAAAAATTTATTAGTTGAAGCAGTAATAAGACTTCATACAAAAATCAGTGAAATAACTCACAGTTTGGTCCGACATCTTACATTTCACTAATTATAGCAGTAAGACTTTATTAGAAAAATTAAATATTACTTGATTCTCACTGATTAGTGAGTTTTCATCGTTTTCAATGCTATATTTAACGATTTTTATGTACAGCTAAAAGAAAATACAAATATTATTCTTGATTGCACGAAGAGTTTTGTTTTAGGATTATTAGATCATAGTGGAGATTCAGTTCGCGCGCGAACATCATCGCACATCTCGGACGATAGATTATCCCATCGCGTGTAGGAGATTGGTTCGCGGCGAGATAAAGCAAAGTAGAAGAAAGTTAATCCAAAAACTTCGGAAATGTTTATCGTTCACGGTATCCCGCACTTATTCCCGCTTGTTGAAAGTTCTTGCGAGTCGGCGGCGAGCCGAATATGATACGAGCGATCGTGTCCATAATCTCGTTAACTTCGACAGAGCGCATAGTTGAAAAGAAACTTCCGTCACGAAAAACGCCAAGTTACTGGAACCGTAATACATCGAACGACAAATATTATTCTCTGTTATGGATGCGCAGATCTAACAACACACCCTTCTATATAGAATTAATAGCGAAACTTCTTTAATCAAAGTTATTTATATGTTAACGTAATCATGATAAATCTGCGATGTATTTTATGCTATTTGTATAAGTATTAGAATACATTTACATATGAAATAAATATTTCTAGAAATTAAAATAACAGGAAAATAATTTGGTTAAAATTTGTTTGAAACATTATATTATATTAAAAAGAAGAAAGATTTTATACAAAATTGCAAAAAAAAAATAACATGAACAAATTGAACAGTACAAGCTTTCAAAGGCGACCTATATATGTGAATTAGACTAGTTTGAAACAACTCTTTTTCAGAGTCGCTGTTTTATTCACTCGCTGTTTGATACGCTACCGTTAAACACATTTTCGCGCATCCACCAAGGCATGAATACGAATTCACATTTTGTGCCTCCGCATCGGTGGAGAAATAAATTTCACCGTCAGTTCGATCGCTCTCAGTTCTTCGCCGCTTTCTCTATCGTCTCGGCAATGTCGCGTCTGCATATCGATGGTCGGGCGACGGTGTCGCACGTGCGATGCAGAACGCAATTTTAAATATTGCAGCGTCGAAGTTAAGAGTGTTTCTGCCTGATCGGAATATATGCGTGAATGAGTTAAGCATCACGCCACGATAAAGACCGCTTAATGCTTAGTGAGAATATCAAGTTTAATTTATGTGAAAAATGATTTTGTCTTAATATTCGAAAACTTACTCTTTATATCTATGCAAATTTTTATAATTATTTCAATAAATATACATACACATGTAGCAAATGCCTATGTCAAAAGCTTATACCATTTTTCCCGTTTTTTTTCAGTTAAACTATAATATAATAATTAAAAAATATTCCACCACTTTTTTTCTTACTTAACAGGAATGTAAAAAAAAATTTCGATGAGATTTTCGTAATTAAAATACCACCGAAAAATTTGTTCAATTAAATCAAATATAGATAATCGATAAAATAATTTAAAGGTATCATATGATCGACGTGTTTCTCTCTGAAGAATTAGGTCAAATGAAAGGATGCAATCGTAATGATCGTAGAAATTTATACGTATATGTATTTTCATTAAATATAATTATTTCGCGATATTTATTATCAGGAAGCATAATTGTTATCGGCTTGGAATATTACGATCGCGATAATATGCGATTCCAGTACCGAAAGGGAGAAATTGCGAGTCCTTAGGGGTCTCTCGAAACGTGCTACGAATAAAGGATCATCCACGTAACGTGGCAGCCACGACGTGAATATTATCGACGTTTAACATAAAGACATTAATCTATTCGAGGGTATGTAATTTTAAACCACAGTTATTAATGAGAATAAAGTTTCCTCTGAAAGATACCTTTTATATCACAACACAGCGTGATTATTACGAAGGAAATGTTATCGACGTTTAATGCAAATATTAGATCGAATATTTGAGAAACATAAAACTTCATTCATACGTCATCACATTCACGAGGAAATTCACGCAAGCAATTACATGTTATATACTTATATGAAGTGTTCTACAACGACAACGTCTATTACAAGTAGAAACACAATTTTCCGTCCCTCATTTAGATTAACAAAGTAAAATCAGTGTGAAACTTGATATGAAATTCTATAGACTCTTGTCGTTTGTTGTAATAGACTATTGAATTGTATAGATTCTTGTGATATGTACTTTCATTAATAATGAATAAAATTTAAAGTTTTATATATCTGTTTGTAAATAATGAATGTTAATGCATTATATATTATCCAACGTAATTGTAAAGCGCATCTGCAATTAATTTAACGCTCTCATTAATTGTAAAGATATGCGAAGGCGCGTATTCATTACTGTGAAATAATACAGAGTGTATGTGAGATATGTATAACTCGTTAGACGATTCCTTAGCCAAGCCGGATGATTCTTTAGTGAAATTGCACGAAAGTGCAATCGGCGAGCAAAGTTAGGTCGAAGTAGCGTGAACTCTAAGGGACAAAATTCGTTGCAACGGAGAAAGCGCGAGAGGAAGACGAATTAAACGTCTCGTAACATGTCAAAGACCTATTCCGAGAGTTGTCAAGGAACATCCATCGCTTTGAATACCGCCGCTATCACGTGAACGTGTGTCTCACCGTTCGTTCAACGTGAAATTTCTCGCTCATCTGCCACCGCGACTTCCTCCCTTTTCGCCTCTATTCGTGAGGAGAAAATTGCCAGTTCTATTCGGACGTAAAATTCAATCTCAGTTCCCTTCCATTTGCAGATTAGCCGGAGCCTCTCAACCACCGCTTCTACCTATTTTTATTGGAACCGTGTTTTTTTCTATTTTTTTATATTATCGTTCGATCGAGCATTCTCTTATTCTTCCTCTTTATCTTTTTATATCTGATGTGTAAATTATATTTTTAAAAGAATATTTTCGAATGTATAATAATAAAAGAAAAGATGAGAAAAAAGAGAATGCTTGACGTAATTAAATAAAATTGTTTAAAAATGGGCAAATATGTAAATATTTAAAGACACAATTATGCAATATACATTTATAAATTAATTGTATGGAGTGATTTAAAATTTAAACTATTTTGCATTTTATCATGAATCATGCTGCATAATATTGTTTTATGTATCTCATTTTCCAATTTTTAATTTCCAATAGAATTATCAATTATTAAGAACGCCTATTTTGTAATTTAAATTAGTTGTTTAGAGTATAGGATAATCCGTCATTTATAAAGCTAACTTTTAGCGCGAAAAACTGCATATTTTATTTAAGCAAATAAACACACTACGAAGTGCCGAAAAGGAAAATAATTGAGAAATTTACGTTTGCTTTTGAGCGTGAGAGAGAAAGGGGAGAATCATATTCAACTTTGTAAATTGTGTTTCTTCACCATGTGGAAGCCAATTGCGCTAGTCGTATTCATTGCGAGGAACTCCGACTGTGAAAGATTAAATATTCGTTCTCTCCCGCGGTAAGGGCGATAAAAGTTTAATCGGCTCGTCGATTAAAATCCCCAGAACCGCGGTTAAACTCGCGCGAGAGAAAGAAATCACTTACCGCATCCGATAGGATCAATCAACTGCCCGGTTCAGCGATAACGCCCTTTTGCACCATTTCCCCGCTCGCCAAAAGCACAAAGAAAAAAAAGAAGGACGCCGACCGTTTTGCGCGTTTGTGTTCGCTTTGTGTTACCCCGTCGGGATAATCGTTATCTCTCCCACACACTTTAAAAGCACACAATTTTATATGCGATCATTACCGTGAAACTATTGCCAAATAATGATTCGCTTTTACGCTTTCGTTATCATGAAAGAACGCTGCAACAATCCAATTAGTTCCGAATGACCGATGAATTTATATAGGATAAACTGAAAGATTTGTGCACGCTCGGTTAAAGAATATAAATTTTTTTTTTAACAAGAAATATATTTTGTGGAGTTAATGCTTTCATGAAACGTCAAAAGATCGTGTATATTTATCTCGACAATTTAATTGTTTGTAACAGTTTGGTTTGATCAAAGTGGTGAGTGTGTGAGAGGCTCGAGATCAACACGATGACATGGTTGTTTCGTTTCATACTGTCATGTTGTTATATAATTCTAGGATCGAATTTTTGTTCTTTGGAGGAGTTGTGATTTACTTTGATTTGGGAACATAGATGTGTTTGCGTGTTGGCGTGTGAGGGTTTCTATATATTTTATTATTTTTATGTTTATTTTTCTAATAATTGTTAATGTTGTATTGTAGCACTTGATAGGGGCCGAGGACCAAAGCGTTGTGAAAGTTTAATGAAATTGCTTGTTTGCCAGAGTTGGTCAATTGATTTATTGCCATTTTTTAATTATTATCTGGTGACTTCATAGTTTTGTAGCATTAATTGTTTGTTATTTTATTATTCGTTTAACAAATATATCCTTTGTAATTTATGATATAATTCTGTGTTGCGACTTCTGCCCGAAGGCGACGTAGATATTGTATTCGCACAGAGCGCGTGATAACAAAATTTAATATTAAGATGGAAAGCGACGGGACACTAGAATACAACTGACTGAAGTCTTAGCCCTTTGACGTAATATGCATCTGTGGGTTCAATTTAACATGGTCGTGCGCTAGAAACGTGGAATTTTCTCAAACTAGAAGCGCGGAAACGACGATCTTGCTAGTGATATTACAAGCTATTGCGCGCTGCATTTCACCGCTTCACATTGCGGTTTACATTGCCTTTTATGTTCCAGCATTGCATTGTAAAAATTTCAAAGTATCTTGCGGTTGAACTTTGTTTCGCATTTATATACGCCCGTGATAACTATGCACTCTGACAATTATATTGTTTTATAGTCTACAAACAATACACAAAATTCTGTTGTTATTATAATATGAATTGTTTAATCTATTTATATTTAACTCCAAAAATATTCAAAATATGAATGAAAAAAATATCAATTGAATATTATAATAGAAAGTAATAATAAATCATAATTTTTTATTATCTTATTAATGTCAATATTAGATTAATTTAAGAAAAAACTTTTTTATATTTTATATAAAGGATAAGTTTCAGAGAAGTGTTAAAAGACAAACTCATAAGAAAAATATCTGAAAGAAAAATGTGTAATTTCAGAATAAAGTAATCTCTTTCTCTCTCCTCTCTCTCTCAGATGATTTGTTCACGCACACTTTGACACTTTTGATTTTTACTTTTTTACTTCGCTCCATTAAAGATCTGTTCGCTACAAAGTTCGAGGCTCCGCGAATTTGCTGCGCAAGTAAGCAAACTTCGAACCATCTGCAATCAACAGTGCAGTAATTTCTCTATTTTAGCAATTCAAGAGATACGGATACGAGAAATGACATCGAGAATGTAATTTGCTCTAGACCAGTTATACGACGTTCCTAATTAAACTATAGGAAGAAACGTGGATATTTTCGTCGAATGAAGACGCATCGTGACTGCTTTCTTAGCTCGTGCAAGAGAAAATGAAATTTCTATACTATTCCCAGATTGAATGAGACTCTTGAAATTTTTATTTGGTCTTTACGTTTCACTTTGAAATTATAAATGGCTTAGAAGTTAAAATAAAAATTCGATTTTACAGTTTTAATCAAAAAGTTTTTTTTATGTAACTACTTAAACTTAAGTTAATATTCAATAAATAAGCGACTTACGCGGTCAACATATTTTCATTCTGAATATTAAATTAATAATAAAAAAACTGTCGATATCTAATATCAGATATTAAAATATATTGACAATTCCTGCAAGATTTATGCCATTAGTATGCTAAAAATTTTATATATATATGTATGATTTATTTCCATACATCACCGCTATTCATCTGCAACGGCTCCAACATTTCACTATATGAAATTTCGGTGCGTGCAATTTATCATTGACAAGGCAGTGAGAGAATTCAGTTGTTCTGTCCATATCACTCGCAATTTCTGACAGTCGCTAGGATGACTTTTGGATAATAGGGGCAGCTAGAAATTGCCGCATTCGCCAATATATATATATATATATGTAGTAAGCTTTTACTTGTACTTTGCAACCCGTATAACGTATGTATACACATGGCTGGTCGTGCAATTGCAGTTATAAAAAAAACTAAACGCAAAGACTAATCGGCTCCGGGCGACAACCCGAAGACACATTGCTAATTAAAGTATGGGAAAGTTCCGGGCAGTTTGGCACACCGGCTCGCAATATACTTTTCAGGAGTAGAGAGCGCGCTACGCTCCGAGAGAACTTTACGAATGGCCCCGTTGCAAAGCCATCCTAATGAGACGAACAGTTTGCAACTGCCCGTATATATTCTTGTGTCCCCTTCTCGCACTTATTGACGCTAAAAAATTTTGCCGCAAAGATATAGTCAAAAAATCGATATAATTGTGAAGAGAAAAATTAATTAATGAATTAAGTTGTCGAAAAAAGTGAAATAACGATTATACGATTTAGGCGAGGAATTAAAAAACACTATTTAGTGCATAGTAATTTTTAAAACGGACTATAACATCATGTACACGAGCAAGCATTAGAAAGATTCATTTTTCACAGAGTTTTGAGAGGCAGAAGTTTCCTTAAACATTGCGGAGGAAGCTTGTGTCGCATTACAAACATTGCGGGATATGTCAGAGAACATATTTGGAATCATCCGACGTGCAGTAAGCTCTCGTTTAGAATGCGTAGAATGTAGATTGAAATTCGCAGCGAACATTTTGAATAGTCGGCATAAAGTCTATCCCGGAGCATGTGTCAATAAATTCATTTCCATAATAGTCACGCGCGAATATTTTGCAACGAGTAACTACTTTCGTAAGTAACTTTTAAACAGATGAAAACCGCGTGTAATGCGTTTATCTCTATTATTTCAAAGTACTGTCCAAACTGTACTAGATACAATGAGATATATTATAACTACATATTGAAATACTAACAAAAATACTATATGTATATAAGATAACGCGCGTTTTCACGCAAAACAAAAATGTTTGCTCGCAAACTTTTACTGCACAATTTTATAAATAACAAGATTAATAGAAAAAACAAAAACAAAATGTTTCGAGAACAGCACAAATGCTATAATATATATATACTTTTTGTAAAAATACTATATTATATAAGAGAGAGGTTTAGAATTAGAATTAAAAAATTTGAGAAATTATATTTCCGATTGACCACTGCGTATTGCGCTTTAAGCGTTTACGAAAGAGGTCATTGTCGATATCCTCAATACGCAATAATAGGTCGTAGCAGCTTTGAAATCTCGCTTTATGAACTTCTGTTACAATCACGTAACAGATAATAGCCCAACCCAATCACCAGCGTCCCAAATTTGGACCAGGGTAATACGGTTACAGTAGATATACAGAATTTCTAACAATAGGTACGGACGTACAAGATCGAAACTTTCAGAGCCCGACGCTATTCATTCACCGAGCTCCAACCGCTCGTCAGCTTATCCGTCTACTCTGCCGGGGTGGAAACGCCTCATCGAGATTCCGACCTTCCGCGGCGAAGTGGCGCGATGCGACGCGGAATTGTTCCACGCGGAACGCCGCACGAATTACGTCTCATCAGTGCGAGTAACGTGCAATATTCAAATTATCCTCGGCGAGCGCCGTCGTCTAATGAGAATGTATGCAAATAACGCGCATCAGCGCCGGTGCCCTTCGTGGCGTGCATCGATGCATCTAAGCGAGATGCGCGCGCGCGCGCGCATGGCTTTACGACGATTGTTTAGCCCGGCTAATTACACGGTGCGCCATCAGTGCTCTCGATTCATCGTCCGCAGTGGCTGATACGCGCAAAGCGTACACATGACCTACATGTACAGAATCAAATTTGCCTCCTTATCAACTTAAATATAAATGTTTTCACATAATCGAAAAATTCGAATTAAATAAAATCCTGGAATTATGTATATCTTAACTTTTAATTAATGCGAAATTAATACTTTCGAATTATAATTGCGCTCAAACAACAAAACATGAGAAATTTAATTTTGCGATTAATAACTGCCGTAGGAAACTCTCCTCCAAACAAAGCAGTGAATCGAACAAAGTATGTTATTAATTTGAAGGCTCTTTTAATCATTTTAAATTTTCGATCAAATTAAACTGGTAACGATAAAGAGGTGTTATTATATAAAGAGTTTTTTGCTTTTACCGAGCAAGTTTAATTTCGCGCAAGCATAATAGAGAATGCGCAAGTCGCAAGAAAATGCTGACGGGGAAACTTGGTTCAATTTACTTCGGTTTTCTAGTGTTAAAGAAAATAAAGCTTCGTAGTATATTTGCGAAGCACGATACGTGAGAAAATTTGAGATAAACTCATTTCATTTTTAAGTATATATAATCGACTCAACTAGACGAATGATCTAGATAAATTTGCTCGCGATATTTTTGTTCTATTATTATTACAAGATCACGTTCAATATAACTAATTTGATTGACATAAAGATTTTATATATAATCTATATTCCACGGTCTCCATTTCAATACATGAAATATCAATTTAAGTCGTGTATATATGTATATTTATATAAGTATACATATATTAGAAAATTAAGAAGGACCTAAAAATTTAGAAAAACCTTTACCTAAATTTAGAGATTCGCCGAAATTTCAACAGTTTGCAACAAAATTTTGAGTGAAAATACATTAATTTGATCATTAGAAGAATTAAAAATATTACACACACAGAGATATACGTATATGTGTATGTAACTAAAATCCTTTGTAACACAGCCTCCGTGCAATTAATTAGTCGAGCGCCGTGCAATGTTTAATTTACTATTCCATCGGGACTTAATGAGGATGCGCAGATATAACAAACCGGTCGGTGAGCGTCTGGATTCGAACGGGAATTCGGCAATTATTTACAATGATTCAATATTATTCGGCAGTGCGACTCGAGATGAGAAGTAGAGATACGTAATTATTCGCTATGGGGAGCGCATCTACTAATTAGAACTATAGGTAAACGTAGCTGACGCCCCACAAACAGTTATATCCGTCTATATTAATCTACCAGAGTGGTATAAACGCCTCGAGCTAAGAGCTCGCCTTATTCGGAAAGGAAGATTATCTCAGTAAATGTACGACACATTGTCAGCTTACCTTACTTTCTCTATAAATGCGAGGTGTTCTCAGTTAGTGCTAGATCAGATTTTATTTTGTGGAGTTGAATTTTTTATAGATAAAATTCTTTATGTTGTAAATCCTCACAATTTGTAATATATTAAATTTATTTTTTAAATTAAGATCGCATTTAAAAAATGTATTAACATAATGACAGAAATTTAGTAACAGTATAATAATTGAACGAATAAAATTGAAATTTTAATAATCCAAAGAAGGAATAATTTTTCGAAATATTTAGCATCATCGAAAGTTAAAAGTTGATCGATGTGGTCATTAAAATATGGTTTGGTAAAGACAATAGTTTACATCTTGCACATTTAAAATTCAAATTATATATTCAAATTTTGAATAAGCAGAAATTACATTTATAATCAAAGGGAGAAAGAGAGAGATTATGCTGCTAATGTAATAATTATATCATTATAATGCACATGTGAATCCATATATATTTATCGAGACCTATATTCAACAGCACAATGGAGGGTACGCAAAACATCGTCGGAATCATTCGTATACACAAATACACATCTACTTTAGCAAATTTGATATTATATTTCTATGCAAAGTAATTATACTTGTAATATTACACTTCGGCAGTCAATCAAGTAACTAATCACCACTTCATATTTAATTTGTTGCTCATATTACGCATGCAGATATCTCATTACATTATTCTCGGCCGTTTAATTAATTGTTATCATAGTAATCATCGTTGGCTTCCTCTATTATGTAATTCAATCTAATTTCCACGTAAATTTGAAGATAGTAAGAAATACGATATGCCGTACGAATTTACATAAAATGACGACATTACTTTTTGTCACAAAGAAAATAAGTAAAAATAAGTTAAAAGAAAAAGAATATAAAAGAGCGCCTAAAGTTTCGCTGCTATATGCAGCGCTTGATACAGCGTTCTTTTCATCCCTTTTTATTTCTTTTTTATTTCTTTAGAATTGTGTTGCGCTTTTCATATTTGTTCGACAATTCAACACAGCTAAAATTTTCTCTCAACTTTCCGCAAGTGTTTTTGTTAAAATCTGACAATACGTGATCGACACCGTTACTTTACTAATCTAAAGATAGCGTATTTTTCAACAGTATGCCTTGTGGACATTTGGCCAAATACAAAATTTACAGATCTTTTCACGAGTAAACTAATTTAAATTTCCTAAACTTCTCTAACCAAATTTATCAAACGTTGTGTTATTTATGTAGAATTTAAAAATTTCCATTAAAGCCACTTTTGTAGATACTAATTTTAACGTTCAGCTATTTTATTATTTATCAAATGTCCATAATAGAGCAACGTACAAATTTTAATTCTGCAACTAAATGTTGTTGTCGCTATTCTAAATAAAGTCACATCACGATCAATCAAAAAAGACTGAAATAACCTTCAATATATCTTTATTGGAGGATAATGAAAGACTGGTCTCAAATAGAACTGTTTAGTTCCCGTGTGCTGAATAATATATTTTTAGCCGTGCATTGTCCTTTAACTTCTCGCCAGAGATCGTGCAGCGATAAGTCGGTATCGTCGCTAAAAACACGCGCTGAACACCGCACGTGCCGAAATTAAAACCGAATGCTTTAAGCATGTATTCTTACTGTTTCATCAGCGAAGGGAACACAGTGCGCGATATTCAAATTACGTCTCTTCGCGCAAACCCGCTATCGTCGTCGTCTAATAAGTACGTAGGTATGCAAATAACACGATGTGGTTGCCAAGATATTCGCGTAATCGCGAGACCGTCCGCGCGAGGCAATCATTTAGTTTCGCTAATTATCAGTTGGAATTAGCGATCGGGGTAATTTAGCGGCACCGGTAATTAGACGAGAGCGAAGCATTTACACGCCTACATTTCCCGGATATACGAGAGCATCGCGCGTCAGGGCGCTTCCCTTCCCGCTCATTGAACGTTACCGTCGAAAGGAGAATTATTGACGTCGCGATAATGCACCCCCCGACGAATGACGGATCGATGGCGCTGCTGCACTAACGACGTCGCTTGATTTATGCGGCGTATTCCGTTGACGGGCCCAAAGTAACGCGGTGTCGACGGTTCGCGCGCCATTGACAGACTGTTTTTCCCCGAGCGAGGCGAGTTCGTCGCGATATCACTGCGCGCGCGAGCGACTTGACGTTTTTAATGGAATAACGCGAAATCAATGGCCTATCATTTTTCAGAGACCACTCTTTCTCTCCCGTCCCTTCTCTTCGCGTCTCGACAGCACGATTGCGCATGTAACCGCAATTACGCGCTGTCAATTCGAACGGCACGAAAGCGAATCCAATCGCCGCACAATAGAGACAGACCAGTTGCGATTGCACATCAACGCTGTTGACTTTCCTTAAGTTCAATTAGCAGACATGTCAATAGAAGACTACTAATTTCAGATAATCGATGTTATTTTGATCGATCTAACTTTTATGTTATCTCTGTATATCTTTGTATCTATTGTATCTATTTTTCAACACAATTTTATAATAAAATTGACGATTTTTTTTGTTAAAATTTATTATAAAATTTTAACAATAACATGTGCAATATATATATATATATATATATATAACGTTCATTCACAATAAAAAACATTGATCTATAAATCGAACAACGAATATTTTTATTTTATTTTAACGAATCGTATAAAAAGATATAGAACGCGTATGATATTCACAGTGAACAAGTTATTAAACTCAATTCAAAAGATTTCTCTCTCTCTCTCTCATTTCTCAGTCTCGCGAAGCTTCTGAACTATTTTTACACGGTCATTGATGGCACCTTTGATTCTGGGCATCGTGCCCATTATGTTGAATAGATAACTCCAGACTGCTCTCTCCAATTCACGTCTCGACACTCTAAAAGTCGTCATATTTCAATTTTTAAAAAGTCTCACACGACCGACATCAATAACACTCCGTTCTAATATATTTTATAAGATAAACTTGGATTTTTGAACTTGGAGTTTTCATAGGCAAAAAATGTGAAATTTATTAATCTTTTGCACGGTAATGCTTTGAATAAAAAAATCGAGACACAGTAAGTTTTCTTTTCTCTTTAAGGCAAAAATTAATTTATCAAAGTATATGCACATAGATTTAAATAGAACAAACGGTATACGTTTCTTGTTAATAAAATTTAAGAAGGTTAAAATAAAGTTAACTTTTTTCTTTTGAGATATAGTCAATTTTTCTTCGTCTTATATGTAGTTATATATTATTTCCAAAAAATTATTATTGATAAATTAATAAAGAGAGTATAAGAAACATTTTGTCTTTATCCCAGCAAATTCGGAAACACAGAAGTGCGAATTATTACTATAATACACGTTCTGAATTTATACTATTGAGCTAACTCGAAATAGTAAACTTGTATGCTTTCTATAATTTAACTTTCACAATGTTGCAAGATACGATTCACATTGAACATCTCAATTATCTAGCTGTACACTAGAAATAGAGAACTTTTCACATGCAGTAATGACAATAAAAACAGCAATCTATGCTTGCAAAAGTTCTTATTCATCTGATAATTAAATAAAGGCCATCAATAAGAAGATAAATGCAAACAATATTTATCGTGCAATCATATTCCGTTATATGATAAATTTGCGCTAATTAATATTATGAAATTTCATACTAATCGCCATATCATTACATTGTCGATATTGCAGACATGAAATGCACATATCTCATCCTGATATTTATTACTGACGGAAACTAAGCCACATGCGTGTTATCTCGATGGGAAATGTAATTTCACATTAACTTGAAATATGCCACAAATACATTATTATATATTGCGAATCAATCGGTAGACTGCATTGATTCTATTTTCGGTGCAAAATAAACCTAAATCAATTTAATTCGTTCTAAACGTAAACGTTAGCCTCAAACAATAGCGCGCTTTCAACTATTGGTACGTTATTGTATCGTGAAATTTTCATTGCACACATTAAATTATAGTGTATTGGATACGCTGATTGATTACTGCACATTCAGGCTCCAATACATTAAAATCTACATATATATTGATTATAATTGTTTTCAAAAACAATGCCTTGTTGAATGTTCCCTGGTTTACTCACAGTTAACATTTATAGCTTTATATTTCTTTAAATTTAGTAATTTAAGACAGCACAAAAATTAGCTTGGTTAAAATAAAATTAACTCAAATTAACTCTGGTGATTTAAATTATCAAATATAAAAACAGAAGTAGCAGTGTAATATAGTAAAGTGTAACACAGAGCAGAGAAGAGATTTTTTCCGAATATATCAATATATTTTTTCAGAACAAAAACTTGGCACACATATCAAGTAATAGAAATAATTAAAAAATATTAAAATAAAGACGTAAATGATAGAGAGAAATCCATCTTTATAAAATTGTACAAATATCTTTTTTAAAACATCAACAAGGAGAATGTGAGCGTCAAAACTCTAGTACGCAGTTTGTATTTTATGAAAGAGAAAAAGAGAGACTGAACGAACCAGCTCGGAACGAGAAAGGAGAGACGCCGGACTTCGAAATTCATCGCATGTATTTTCTACCGGTGCGTTCTCGATTAAATTGCAGCACGGCTTGTTTGCTCTATCTACCGGCCAGTCGACCAAGAGTACATATCGACGCGAATGCGCGCGCGCGATATTCTTTCGCCTCCGTTACACGATTGCATCCGCATCTATCTATCCAGCTGTGCATCCACCTGTGCATTCATCTGTGCTCGTGTCATTGGCATCGTCGTCGTCGTCGTCGTTATTGTTGTCGATGATTTTCGCCATTTTGGCGTCAGATCGTAAAGTTTCATCGCCACCGTCGCCAGCCACATAAATGGCAAATGCAAAAAGATGCGAAGTGTGTCTCATGCATTGTGCGCGAATAGCCGTTGCGAAAACAAAAGTCCCACCCATCTCTCTATATATATCGCGCTTTCCCCTTTCGTGTTACTCTTCTTTCCCTCTTTTGGTCGGTCCGAGAATGCATCTTTCTTGTTTAGCTGATCGTTTCTTCTATGCACGTAGCGCACAGTTGCTCCGAGGTATATCTCGACCGGTAAAGTGCCGATGAAATATCCATATTCCGTCGGAAGCTTTCACGTAAAATTGCAGTTTTCATGCGCTCTTCTCTTACTCTTCGTTCATCCGTCTGTCTTGACGCGACGGTGATTTTTTGAGCGCGCGATGCTAAATTTCAGCGTACAGTGATCATTTCAAGATCGAGCACATATATCCGTCAACGAAAAAAAAAAAAATTTTTTTTTCGATGGAAAAACTGCCACTTTATCGAAGCCCTTCGTCAACATGTGTCGATCAATTAATTTTTTTTACGCGAACCAAAAGTTTGCTCACTCATAATGGATAAAACGGTTGTACGAATGATTGATTGCACGCGCAAATATATATAGCTATCGATAATAAAGTGAAAGGTTTTACCTCTCGTTCGAATTCTCGTACCCGCTTAGCAGGAATGTCACAAGTTTCGCGACAGTCTGACAGCTCATTTTCGCGGATAAGAGCGGAAGATAGTCCATTGCCCACACGCGCGCCGAGTAAGATGACGACTTCGTATTCCAGATACAATTATCCGGACCGAAACCTCGATCGATAAGATATCTCAATCCAATCGAGCAAATCGGGTGTTTCTGAACAAACTACCAGGATAATTATTATAACGATGATAATATCAACTACTCCCGAACATTATCAGTCAGATCTCTGACGAATGCGCGAGCGAGCGGATCCGCATACGTAATATCGCGGAGTACTTTAAGTAAGGCGGAGAATATAACGGTAACCGCAGTCATAACCGTAATCGTAAGAGTAAAATCGCTCCCGTTACAGAGGAGAGACGACGCGACGTCAGAGGGAGAAAGGGTAACGACAAGGATTTATATAAAGCAAGGCAAGCGCTTCCCCACGGAAAGTGTCGCTAAGCCATGGTTTTTTAGTCCACCACTCCTAATCCCGAAAGTGCTGTTTCTTTCGCAATTTGTTCTTCTTCATTCGCAAGCAAATAAATAAGTACGTAGAAGCAACCACGTGCAAGAACCGAGGTCCGGTAGTCCATGACACAAAGCCCTTCCCAAGCTTCTAACGAGGTGTTGCAGCCTTTGCGGGACACAGCCGGATCCTGCACGTCCTCCTGAAATTCCGTAATTAATCTCGGTCCGCCACCGCTGCCGCGCGCGGCTTCCGTCTCGCACGACTCTCTGGAGTCGGCTCCTTTCTGAATGGATCCTTCTTTCGTGCACGAGAATATACGTCTGTGTGTGCTTGCGCGTGTATTAGTTTGTCGCGGCACTGTCATTTTCGAACTTGCGACGCGCTCTCTCCGTTCTCGTGTGTCCCACGAGAAATTCTCTCGGCTATATCTCTCTCTCTCTCTTTCTCTTTGTGCGCATCTAAGAAAATTTTCAACACACTTCCAAGAGTGCGAATGGATACTAATGTAGAAGTTACAACCCCTTAGCAGAGACGTTGCACTCTCGTTGCACGGCAGACATATACACACACACATACTGTCTTTTTGATTCTACCCCGTATCTAACCGTGATCACATCTAACTCCGAGCGACGTTATATCGTTCACGTTGATTTCCTCTTAAATCTAATTTGTGGTCCCTTTGTGACTCGACCTTTACTCTCACACGTTACGATCAATAAAGAAAATGTTGTGTTCTCAGAGGGATTTGGATTTTCTTGGGACATATTTATTTTTTTAAATTAAACCTATTAAGATTTAATTGATAAATTGCTGTATTTAACGTCGTCGATTTTAATGATCGATATTATGTAATAGCAATTATTTTTTGTTAATTGAAAAATTTTACTTTTCCAATCGAAATCCGTTGTTTTAAAATTTTCATCTATGTTTGAAATTTATTTTGTTCGCGTGTTATCACGTAAAGACATTTTTTAGCTTTTTTTTTCTTTCTAGATTTATTTAACTACATATTGGTTTTTGAAACATAACTAATATCATATATTTAATCCTATACGACAGTTATATGTATTTTCTGTCCAATGCTCGAGGGAATATGCTACTCGAGAGCCATACAAATGACTTCTTTTTTCTCTCTCTCCCTTTTTTCCAGACGTATTATTTCGTTGAAGCTTGACAGAGAGCCGCCTTCGTCGCCGACAGTATACGTTTACGTATATTTGATCTCCACTGGAGATTATCGCACTGTCTCCTGGCATAGAGCGAAACACTGTTCATCCATCTCCCATTTTTACAAGGGAATTAAGTGCGTGTAGACGCATAAGTCGGGGGTTGAAGCGTACAAGAATATTGATCGTGTCCGGCTGGCGCTGCTGCCAGGGCGAAAGAATTAAATAAGAAATACTGTAACGATATATAATATGCAACAGAGTCGTGTCTAATTCCAAGAATCTCGAGAATAAAGTTTCCGACTCTAGTTCTATGTCGTATCTAGGTCAAACATACTCAGACATGTATATCATAAAGTGATTTTCTAAAAGTAAGACAATAGCTGTCAGTTTTTAATAACTTTTCGATATTAATTTCGATTGCAATTTAAAATGAATACCTACTCATTTTTTTTTGAAAGTCAGTTTTATCACTGCAAAATTATTTTAAATAATATATTCGCGAAACGCTTTAATTATCCTACTTGAGAAATCCCGCATCTTTTTTTTTCTCAAATCTTTCGACATGAAAATTTCGAGAAACTAAAATTACACAATTTCTACTGGACGAATTATTACAACAGGCTCGAAAACTCGCGTTAGACCGAGCTCCTTCTTCACTTTAATTACGGTCAGGCGTGCTTTAAACTATCCTCACGGGTTGCCCTGTCACCTCTTTCGCCTCGCAAGGAGCGCCTGCATCGAGACTGCATGCGCACCGGCTTAAACCTTTGCGCGCCGCCACCGGTCGATAAGACGTTGCTTCGAGAACTCTATCAAAAATGCACTGCCCCCGCACGTGGTTACTCGCTCTGCAGCACAATCCGACTTCTTATAACGAGCTAAAGAAAATAAATGCTGTAGTAAACTCGGGAGTTAAAGAGTATATAATCAGCTTATATTTTTCTTTATTAAAGAGAAATAAATTCTGACAAAATATATATTTGGAGTTGGAGATATAATACACGCGTTGTGCGAATTAAATTATACGAAAGGTTTTCTTTCCACCGTATTATTTCTTTTAAGACGAATTCTTTTTGATCGGGGAATTGAGTTTTTAAATCAAAATCAATTTCATCAAAACCAAAATATTTCTTATATTTGAATTACTCCAAGGAAATGTCATATTTATTGAACGTTTCCTAATATGAATATTTATAACTCTTATTCTTACATCAAAATTCTGTTATATCTTCTGTTAAGCTCTGCACTTAAAATTAATTGAAAGATGACATTTTAATTTGTTTTCCTTCGAAAGGTTATTTTTGTCAGAAATCTTTCAGTTTTAATTGTTAATTATTGAAAAACTATATGAGTCAACTTTTCTGGAAGGAAAATCTATTTCAAAATCATAAAATTTTTCGTTAAAAAAATAGTGCGAGATAAAAAAAAGTGGATATTTTCTATATTTAAGTAAGAAATTCGAGCAAATCCGTTATTGCCCTATAGCCATCGCAATCTTTATTACTAACCGAGAATGGCGCTAAAATGGTGAAATGGATAAACTCCAAAAAGCATTGGCACAATTACCGCGCGTTATTTCCGACCAGCGAGGACATTAACGGGTCAGCCCGACTGGCAGCGAAAAGGCGGACTGCGACAAAAGCTTATCGTTTTAAATAGCGACGGTATCATCGACGCGCGAAAACTCGGACCTGGGTCATTGCCGGCAACGACCGGCCACGGTACGAGGGAAAATTTCCCGGCTGTCGAGGAGGCTGTTGCGAAATATCTGGCGAACGATTTCATCCGCGACATAGCTCGTTACATTGAAGTTCGATACTTCCGACCGATAACTGCTCATATAGTCGATACCTATACTCTAGAGATTCACTTGTCCATACTGGCTTGGCGACACGAACTAGCTTTCGATACTTTGCTGCTTCCACAAAGTTTCGAACGAAGAGCGACTCAACTAGGATTAAGAGTAAAGATGAAAAGATGATATTGCTGTTATTTTTATTATTTGGTCATTATTTCGCAATACAACAATATTATGTGAACCACGGTTAGCACAAATATCTGTTTCTTGCTATTACAAATCTGTTGTGTCTATGTACATCCGTTTTCGCGAAAGCATTAGTATATAATATTAAAACATTAAACATGTATAACATATTAAAACATTAAATATGTATAATAGATTAAAACATGAAACATGTATAACATGTTAAAACATTAAACATGTATAACATATTTAATGTTTCAATAATTAAATATTATTATCTCATTTCTTTTTTATACGAAAATAAATTCGAGGAACTTAATAGAAAAGAAAGATGTTGATCATTTTGCCATCAACTATTTTTCCCGTAAGATAGATCTCTTCTTGATCCTGTTTACCTTCGCTATAATATATTTATCAATGCTTTCTCTGTACATTTTTATGACACTCAGCTCTGCATAAGAATGCCCGGGGCATCGAAATACTTCACATCGACCCTGGAAGTTACTTACGAACACGACAAGCAAACTTTCCAACTTACCTACCCTTTTCAGCTCAAGGGTTCGAGCCAAATAGCTACCACAGGGTTACTGGGAAATATCTTTCGGCGGTGTGTTTCCGCGGAACGTAAAAATATAGTCTCGGAAACTCTGTGGCAGATGGCATGGTACGGTTATGCTTTCTTAGACAACGTAAGTGCTGGCTGCACTCGTGTTTGTATGCGCTCTCGACAGAACGAATAATTCGGCGATCAAAAGATGCTGTTTCCATACACAATTTATTCCCGGTTTTAAGATCAACACTCGTTCCGTATAATTAACAATAAGTGTATCGCGCGATTTCCGCGGAGAAAACGTCATCGATTTTCTTTCCGATTTAATGCTATTTAATTTTTGCTCACGGGTATTTACCATATTCTTACACTTCAACGAGAGAACCTGCCACAAAACTCGCCATCAAAGTACTTTTTAATAACAGTAATCTATGGCACAAACTTTCCGAGTTGCATAAAAGAGAGAGAGAGAGAGAAAAAAATTACTTTTCTACTTTCAAAAGATCTTTATTGACATACACACTCTTACCGAGCTCATTCAATTCATTAGTTATCCTTTTATCATTTTATCGAAAGTTGTATAATGAAATTGAAAAAGATACCATTTTCTTACATTTTTTCATGAAATTTTCTAATCGCGCGACTATAATATCACAATGTTATTCACCATCGCAAAGTAATTGCTCCCAGTATATCATTCTAACGGACAGAAGACGACGGGAGAGCCAGTCTCAGGCTTCGCATTCGTAAACGCTTCATAAACGAAGCGCGAACGCGTGTCCCATTCGCGTGCATAAATCATCGTCGCATCCGGCGCTGCTCTTCCCGACTTGAGCCGCAGTTGCTTTGTAAATATTTCACGCGCGTTCCAGATTCGCAAAATCTGCCTTATGACGCGCGAGCTTTTCGCTCGGGACGATTCGCGAAACGATCGTCTGGATGAGATGAGAGTGGAGGTGGAGGAGATCCGATTGGCCTCGGGGACGAGAAAGACACTCTGAAAGATTCAACATGGGGTACCCCCGGATACTTGCATTATGTAAATGCTCGAGTATTACATTATGTAAGTGCACCGCGCACAGGCGTTGAATAACGTTAATGTCGCGCGCGCAGCTCGGTCCGCCGGGCCATAAATCCGATTTATACACGAATATGTCCGCCCTAGTAGCCGCTAAATCACCGGGCTTTAAGAGCGAGATAAGACTCGCATCGATTGCTAGATGAAGTGGCAGGCGCAACCGATTTTCCCGTCCGAAACTTCCGCACGAAGAGAAGAGGAATTCTCTCATCTCGCTTTGCGGGAGCTCGCGCTCGTTGCGGATACGCCTGAAATATTCAGGGCGGTTCACTTCAGACGTCTGCATTATGTAGCACTCGCTTACCGTCCCTTTGAATGATTTTATCGATCGGGTAATTACTCGTATGGAGCATTGCCGGATGGAAGTAATTTCTTTCCCCGGCCGCGCGCGTTTCTAAGGGAGAATACCGAGAGAGAGAGAGAGAGAGAGAGAGAGAGAGAGAGAGATTCGACGACGGGATTACGGATGCACTTTCGCGACGTCTTACATCGTGCGATCCTGCGGAATAGCGGTTCGCCATCAGTACGATGAATAGAAACAAATTTGCATATTTCAAAAGACACTAGTTAGCTTCTAGAAATTCTAATGAAATTGGACGAACTGGTATCTCTCTCTCTTGGGTTCGTCGTTTCTAAATTTAGAATTTATCTTCCGTTCTGAGCTTAATATTCCTTTGAGATATCTATTAATAAATCTTTATGCAAAGTTTACATGTAAAGTTTTGTTTGATTGTACAATTTTAAAAAGCATTTGGCACGAATTAGCTTGATATGAATTATTTTCCTTAAAAATGGCAAAAGACTGGAACTGAATTTCTAATAAAATATGAAGAAAACTCCATTTCTGCTTTTTCGCTCGTTGGATTATTAAACGATCTCTTTTCCGACATATATATCAACTACATTATACAAATATTATTACTATGTTCTTCATAAAATAACCGTTTGTTCTACGACGCTTCCGCGCTACTTTCTTTTAAACATTAATGCTTTCGCGCTTTATGATCCGCGTTACCGCCTTGCAGCGGAATTAAAACGTACATAACAGGCAGTCGGCATAGCGCAAAGAACGGGATACCCACCGTCAGGAGTGTTAATAGTTTAAGGTACTTTCATCTCGGAAACAACGCAAAACCAAAAATGCACATTCGCAACCGCCTCTAAATATATATCACGCTCGTTCTTCAAACGTTTTCGTATACGAGAATTAAAACAGAGATTTACGCGCTCTCTCTTCCTCTCTCTCTCTCTGCTACTTTGCCTCTGATCTAGTTAGGAGAACTCTCTGAGAGCTTAACAGTCATTATCCACGCTATGTTTACATACAAGTTCGACGCGAGAAACACGGTTAATCGGGAAAGGGATGAATCCGCTGGGCGGTTCGCTTAAGTCGTTCTGTTATGTAAAACTAGTCGAGACGAAGGTCCAACGTCGCTCCTATTCCGATAAAACCATCTCATTCTTTCTCTCTCTCTCTCTCTCTCCTCAGTGCACCATAAATCGACATTGGTCGCCGCGCCGTCCTGCTGCACCGCACGCGGCTTTTGGTAAACTTTTTATTCATTGCATCCCCTGGGGAGATCGGACCGTGCGAGCGCGTACGTGGGCGTGGGAGTATTAAAGGAAAATCGATCTCACTCGTCTGGTGAGTGTGAGAGAAAGAGTGAGAAAGAGAGAGAGAAGAACGCACTTCCTATACACACCGGTGGTCTGTGATGGGGTCTCTCCTTCTATCCCGCGTTCATCCCGTTCGGTCAACTTCCTCTCTCTCTCTCTCTCTCACTTCTCCATCCGCGGTTTACAATCGCAACTATCCACACACCCTGATGCGAGCGAGCGAGCGAGAGAGCGAGCGAATGGCGGCGGCGGCCGCTACAATGCGCGGAATTCTATCTGGAAAGTTTGAGCAATACTCGAAATTCTGGGTCAGACGAGTCGTGTCTTCCTCGGCGAGTCGCACGTCCCGTCCCGGCACGCCGACAAATCTCTAAGAAGATCCAATAAAATCGATCCCGCACATCGACGTCTCTCTCTCTCCGACCAATCGGGACCTATCCGGCGGTGGCAGCAGCCGGGCACGGGTATTATCGGCCAGGAATTGCTCGGGGAAACGAGATTCCCCGAGTGGCGCAATGCGTTCGCCGCGAGCGAACTTGCGTATCACCGCGATGATACCGTCACCCTTTATAACCTCGACTATCTGAGGCACCGAAATTATTTTAAACTTCCGATATATTAAGCGATCTCAACGTAAGTTCAAACGCAGGTGTGAGAACGAAAATAATATTTTTCAGGAATGTGAGAGAGAAACAATATTTATTTAAGATTATTAATCATCTCCGTTAGATGTTTGAATTTTTTACAGATTTTTCTTGATCGAGGTGGATATCGTAATATTTGTTTTTTATAAAAAATATATAAGAGAAAATGAAATAATGCTAAAATAGTGGAACTCGACTGTAGATGAGGCATTTAGAATCTGACTTGCTCGTCTAAACTACATTAAGCGGTCTCAAAGTAGGTTCAAACGCAGGTGTGAGAACGAAAATAATATTTTTCAGGAATGTGAGAGAGAAACAATATTTATTTAAGATTATTAATCATCTCTGTTAGATGTTTCAATTTTTTACAGATTTTTCTTGATCGAGGTGGATATCTTAATATTTGTTTTTTATAAAAAATATATAAGAGAAAATGAAATAATGCTAAAATAGTGGAACTCGACTGTAGATGAGACATTTAGAATCTGACTTGCTCGTCTAAACTACATTAAGCGGTCTCAATGTAGGTTCAAACGCAGGTGTGAGAACGAAAATAATATTTTTCAGGAATGTGAGAGAGAAACAATATTTATTTAAGATTATTAATCATCTCCGTTAGATGTTTGAATTTTTTACAGATTTTTCTTGATCGAGGTGGATATCTTAATATTTGTTTTTTATAAAAAATATATAAGAGAAAATGAAATAATGCAAAAATAGTGGAACTCGACTGTAGATGAGGCATTTAGAATCTGACTTGCTCGTCTAAACTACATTAAGCGGTCTCAAAGTAGGTTCAAACGCAGGTGTGAGAACGAAAATAATATTTTTGAGGAATGTGAGAGAGAAACAATATTTATTTAAGATTATTAATCATCTCCGTTAGATGTTTGAATTTTTTACAGATTTTTCTTGATCGAGGTGGATATCGTAATATTCGTTTTTTATAAAAAATATATAAGAGAAAATGAAATAATGCTAAAATAGTGGAACTCGACTGTAGATGAGGCATTTAGAATCTGACTTGCTCGTCTAAACTACATTAAGCGGTCTCAAAGTAGGTTCAAACGCAGGTGTGAGAACGAAAATAATATTTTTCAGGAATGTGAGAGGGAAACAATATTTATTTAAGATTATTAATCATCTCTGTTAGATGTTTGAATTTTTTACAGATTTTTCTTGATCGAGGTAGATATCTTAATATTTGTTTTTTATAAAAAATATATAAGAGAAAATGAAATAATGCTAAAATAGTGGAACTCGACTGTAGATGAGGCATTTAGAATCTGACTTGCTCGTCTAAACTACATGCCGGTTCGTATTATTAACTACAAAGGCGCTCCAATTCTAATATGCAGCATCATACGGATTGAGATAATAGGATTTATCGCGCACGTCAGAGTTTCGCTCGCAATTTCACGAAGCCTCTTATAGCGGTCTTAATTTTCATAATTAAATGACACGTCAATACAAGAGAGCAGCGTATTATAATATTTTTCGTAAATAATGTGAATAAATAATTTGGAGAAAATGGTTTCAGATTAATAATACCTATTGAAAAATATTTTTATTCGCTGAAAACCCCGTCAGAATTGAAATGTTCGTTCGAATAATATAGGTGTATGAATAATGTCGATTACTTTCATCACAGAGATACGGTTTAAAATATTATCGTTTATTTTAGATTAATATTTTGTATGCGTTCCCAAATTGGTTTCAAATATATATTCTCGTTCAAACAGCGGTCGATAATAACGCACAGAATTGAACTCAACTTTTGTCGAATTCTCCAGTATCGAAGTCCATTAAAGCGCAAAGTTCTGCCACGTTAGATAAACCGTCGACAATCAAATTGCTGGCGATTGCGTTTCATCATAGCGAACACCCGTAGCTCTACTATTGTAATCAAATGAAGGTTCTTGTACAATGACGTTCCCGTCCTCTCATTAAGTTCGTACCACTTATCTTTTTACAATCGACAAGATCGGATTAGATCGGATAATTATTCCGGAGCCAGTTTACCACTGTTTCTCGATGTACTCTTCGCTGAGATGTAATATTCCTCTACGATCCATCCCTCCTTCTATCCACCCCCTATATTTCTCGTATATTCTGTATTCTCATCAGGTTTTGCCTCCGTGTACTTGTCGGCTCACCTCCACCCGGTCTTAATGGAGGGCAATGTCTGTTGCAGTAATCTAAGCAAATGAATTTCTCGATAAATCACCGCGAGCTCAATTCATTCTGCGAGCCCGTTCCGTAAAAAGAAAAACGCTCGTTTGTCTGCGACACAAATTGCAACGCTTTCGCGCGACGGTGGTAAAGTGTTCGCTAAAACCCTAAACATTTGCTATAATCGTAAATTTCTACAATGTATTCGCAAAGAAGCATTCGCGTCGTGTATAATATGTCAAGCTTTTACAGCCTAAGATTAAATTCATAATTATTATCATAATAATGCCATTCAATTCATAATTTATATTATCATAATAACCGAAGGATAATTATAATAATAAAACGAATGCGTGATATCGCAATATTTCCCAAAAATTGAAAACGGTAAGATAAATGACGAATGATTATATCCAACGTAGTCATTATAATATTATATTTAAAAAATGATTATTAATTTCATTATTCAGAAAATATTGAAATGCGCTACACATACTGCTATTGTCACATTTATTTTGATTAATCCTAGACACATTTGCGGTATGAACTCAGCACTTTATATACATAGAAGTAAGATAAATGGATATGGCAATAATCACTTAATCCTTAACCATTCGTTAGAAAATTTCATTATTGGAAAATTCAATTCTATCGCGACATCGATCGTTTCTTTGAACGCGTATGATAGCTCAAACATTTTTAACAAATGCTACAATATTATCAAGAAATCTTTATCTATGTCGTATTATTTTTCATGCGCACAAAAATGCAAGAAAAAATGTTTAAAGTATCATAGCGAAGTATTCAATAAAGTTATCGAAATAACGATAATATAAAGTATCCGAGTGTTATGCTATCGAGATGAAATCTTTATTAGAAACTTTTACGTAGGCCTCATAATTTTCCGCGCACCGAAGTGCGCGGAACTAATTCGATAGAACTAATAACGAAAGAATTTACGAAGGAAGGCTCTGCGGTCTCGCGTCGGCAAAGAACTTCCTAACGACTTTCTGCCCGGTAACTGTCCGGCCGTTAACTTGCCGGTGCCAGTGATTTTCAGGAAAGTAATCCGCGATCGCGCTTTCAAATCTTTCGCAGCTGCCTTAACCGCCGTCTCCAAGCGATCGACCATCGAGAAATCTCATCCTCTCGCTTTCCTATATACGAGCTCTTTCTATCGTACGCTTTTTCTCTTCTCTCCTCTGGTCCGTTCAGTTCTTACCGCCATTTCGCATCCGAGCGTTCGACTCGACGCTAAACTCGTTCCCGAAGCGGCGACCCTATCGGAGAAAAAGCGGAACCCCCGGGTAGAGGAAAAGCGACAAAGGAAAAAGGGGTGAATCGCGCGCGCGCGCGCGCGACAGATGGGGATAAAGCATCGAGTAAGAAGTTACGAAACGATGTGCGAACGCGTTACTTTGACTGCATTCGTTGTGAGCGATTTTATCAGAGAGGAGTATGGGAAGAAAGACAAGTACGTGGTACTAAGTTCGAGTTTAAAGCAGAAGCGGCTTTGATTCGCGAGTGCGAGGAACTTCTAATTATATTGTACTAATATCATTATATACTATATATACTTATCTCAAGTTTTATTAATGTGCATTAGTGTTTTGAAGCAAGTTTGCACGAGACATACACGACTATACAATTCACATAATTTATCTACAGAAATGTTTTTCTGCTGCCTTGATCAATAATCACTTTAATGATTTGCATTTATGCATATGCATTTAAAAACGTATTAATTTATGCGTTAATTGCAAAATAGATTCACACGCGCGGCGGTAGCAGCTTTATAGTATTTTATTTGCATTTATATTTGTTACAATGTTTGAAACTTTTCGAATCATGCTAAAAAAGAGAAAAACAAGAGTATAGAGTTTGTTCGTTAACACCTTTTCATTCTTACAATTTTTTTTCTTTTTCCCCTGGATAGTCTCTCAATTACTAACGCAATATGAAGGCTGTACGTTAACGACAATAAATCCGACAACAAGCATACTGGCAAAATTGTCACGTATTCTTTCGTTAGTCAGCAAAAACCATTACTACGTTTTTTGCTGAATTGTCATATTAATTATTGAAAAAAGATACGCGGGGAATTGTTAAAGATCAAAGAAACGTTATCGCCCGTTATAATCAAAGGTTCGCAGATATGTATTATCCATCATCGTAAATTGTCGTTTGGCTTTTATAAAAATTCGCAGCATCAATATTATTATCAATATAATTTTTTCAGTACTTTTACATCAATTTTACTATTAATATATCGACACATCCGGCTTTATTAATATGTTATGCTTTCTGTATTTTGTCATTACTTTATATATCAATCAATATATTCCTCTCAGATTATAATATGTACCGTATATATAAATTATGTATGTTTTCAAATTATGTATTTATAATCCTGCACATACACAAAAAGTGGTTTTTATATTTTTTAAATAATATTTAAATATAATTTTTGTGAATATGAAAGAAAAATATGAAAAATTAATATTACCGTAATGTTTAAAAAAATACGTCATTCTTTTCGTTTTATAAAATATATTATATATAAAAACACATTTTAACACATTGTCATTATTTTAAATATTTTTCTAATAAGAATGATATTTCATGACATTTAACGTAGAAACAGAAAAATCATTCATATTATTTTTAATATGTATTGTATATACGATATTATACATATTATATTAAAATAAAAATTCGACTAACTGTTAATGATATTAAATCCATTTAAAAAATACACATGTCTCTCACATTTTCCAAACTAAGACTAGACCTGAATCTGAGAGAGAACTGCGGTAGACCACGGTTCCAGTGCCCAGAGCTCGAAAACTAATTTATAGAGTCTCTTAAGGATCTTCCTGCGACCACGACGGTCACCAGTAAAGAGAGACACAGAACGAGCACAGGGAGAGTGACTTGACTGACGTTTAAATTCTTTTGTAAATGCGAACATCCGTTCTCTGCCGAGACGTCTAAATGAGAAAAAGCTCTCAAGAGACGCGATAAAGAGGAATACGTGAAAAAATGCTTATAAAGAATACATATATTAAAATACTACGTAGCATTATTATACCTTGTATGTGCATGCATATACAGATGAAGCTAATTATGTAATTATAAAATTAATTGTTCTGTAAATATACTGATTGTGAGAGAGAAATAGCGAAATTTAATTAGCTAGAACGTGTTTTCGGAGTTTCTCTCGCGGAGGATTTGTCGTAATACTTACATAAGCGTCGAATACCGCACAGCTTTAAACGAAATTTTATACCTTTATATTCTTTCGATAGTGTTCGCTGAGAAGAGCTTTGCACAGATACGCGACGCATCCCAAAACTTTTTCTCGAACCGTTACGCTTTAGTGATATTTCGACGGTCGGCACGTGATGCCGAAAGTTTCGCAGGGGAATGGCTGTCCCATGAGTGTCATATTTTCCCGTAGGTAAAGTTTCGTCGGGTTTATCTGCCATTGTGTACGCAGATCGGTCAATATTTGTTACACTGCTTTATATAACACTTTTATTGCCTTATCGCTGATCTATGGGGAAAATCCGTGCTCGGTATAGAAAGTGTGTAATAGATTTAACATTCATTAATGCTTCTCAATTGACTGTATTTTATTTAAAACCGGGATATATGGAGATATGGGATATACGTGTTCATACAAAAAAAATATTATTTCGAAATATTATTTTAAATATGAATTAATAGATATTTTTTATTTTTTTCTTTCAAAGTTAATTATGGAAAATATCAAATGATTAAAAAGAAGTGTTTTTCTGAATTCAATTTGTTAAGATAAGCGAAATAGATTAGACAATGTGTCGTGATTTAATTAATTAATTCTCATGTACCTTTAAATTAATGAGAGAGGGCTTGTGAACGTGACATACAATTAGTTAGTTTTCCCTCTTCACTTTCCAATTATCGCATCACTCCTTACCTAATCCGCTACGACGCTCACAGTATCGTGCATCTTCTCTGCATCGCTTCCCACCGCAGTTCTCTAGTTCTATCTCCTTTCCCTTACATCTACAGAGTGTCTCCATAACTACGTTGCCATTGTTGTTTATTTAGAAGATTTGATTAAAAAACCTACAAAACGAGATGTTTCTTATGCAATTTGTTAAAATAAATCCAAACATTTTTTACACATATTACTCTCACACGTTGATCTGTGCTCAAAATTTTCTCTCAAAGTAATATATTAATTAGTTTTAATATTTAACTTTTCACTTAAAGCCCTCCGATAATATCGATTTTCGCTCGTGCAGATTAACTTACGCAATGATATATTAATGAAGAAGGAAGACGAAGAAGAATTTCTTCGCGCTCAACTCTTGCGTGTGAGAAAATCATTTATTTCAATATCACGGGGAAGAATCGCGTGTCATTTTTAACGCTCCATGTCGTATATCAACCTAATTCCAGTGACTAATCCATGATCTTAAGGTGTAATCCACCCTCCTGAAGGTGTCGGTGAAACTTCGGGACACCCCGTAGAGCACTCTGTGCTCGAAGTAGGAGCTTCGTAACAAAGGTGTCGCGGCAATTATCTCCGAGCGCGTGCAATTACTTCGAGGCCGAGAGCAAACTCCAGACTGGCCCATTTACCGGGATATCGGAGAATCGGCGGCGGCCTCCTTCCTTTCGGAACTCGAGATTGTTGTCGCTCGGGGTTAGTTAATCATACTGCCAAGCGGGATGAAGGGGCCCAAGATGGTGCTCCGTGGTGGTTGTACCATGAATATCGCGTCGCTCCACACTTTGGCCAAACTTCGCGGAATGCTCCGCTTTTGTTCGATATATGCGGGCCGAAAGGCAGGAGGAAAAGAGATCCCGGTTAAGTGAAAAATCATGTTCCCGAATTTCTCGTAGCAATTCCGATAAGCACCTATCGCACCGTTCCGCGATAATATAATAAGATACGTTCCTATTTCGGAACGCGTTACGTATAACGTCGATACGACCAAGTCGACGGAAATCGTTGATCAAACGAAGTGGGCCACTTTACGCGAATTTGGATCGTGTTCAGAGGAAAGCAGGGACGAAAGCGAGCAGGAATCTCGAGCTAATATATTTGTAAGAGAGTCGTAAGGCGAATGTGAAGGATCTTGAACTCGCGCGATTTCAGATGTTATGGCATTTAATTGGTCCCGGGTATCACCTATATACGTCGGAACGTATTAGCAGAATTGCAAGTGATTGGAGAGGATCGTCGATAGATGCCCCGGAGCTCGTTTGACTAATTTAATTGACTGTTCATACGAAGTTAGGCAAAGAGACACGAATGAACGATTAGATTTGCATATTCTGTAATAAATGTTCTTCTAGCAATAATATCGTGTTGTGTAGATAGTATGTCAAATAACTTGAGAAATTACATATAAGCTTTTTGCAATTGTAAAATTTAATAGAAATTAATATATCGGTTTTAATAAAATAATATATGTGTATTAATTCTAACTTAAAACTAAATTATCTCCTCGTGTACGGTATCCTATAGGCTATTTGTTTTTGCTGCGATGAACTTAATTAATAAACATTAAATTCTTACATGCAAACAAAAATTTCATTAAGTAAAAGAATGTTTCTCTCTCTCAATTGTACCCAGATATCGTACAATGTCATGGATGCAGACCTGATTGAACGACCAAACAACCCAGACGAAGTATCCTGTCTCGTTTGTCCCACTCGATAAACGCGAATTGCGTTGGAACGGTCCACGGACCGAGGATGAGTACGAAATTCAACACCGAGAAAGGAGAACGAGCTGAATAGGTTGAAAAAAGAGAGAGATAGAGAGAAAATTCGTTGAAATTTCGCAGAAAGCGAATTTGTTCCGCTGGCGAACAAGCTCATAGGAAAAAAAAAGTTTAGATTACCGGAAAGTTCTGCGGATAAAATTGTTACTTTTCCTTTTTTTCTCTCTAAACGAGCATAAGAGCACTTGTATGCTTTTTAACTTAATATCTTGTTTCCAACATATAAAATCTATCTTTTAACGCGACAGAGTTCCGACTTTTCGGGGACCATTCAAAATTGAAACGAGTATTACGCTGGAACGAAAGTAAGATAAAAAGCCCTATTCTGCTTTCGGGTAACTGATGTTCGCCACATAGATAAAACGTTTCCAGGTTTCTTTTAGTGTAGCTAAACTACGAGAGATCTCATTGTGACCGAAAGTGTTAAAAATTGACATCATTATCATATATAACCCTTTAAGCGATTTGAGCTTTTATAGCGTCGACGTTAACAATAAGATACAAATATACAATTGCATCCTTTCTTTGAACTTTCAGCATATTTTCTATCTTCTTTCATCTAATGCATTTTGCGAACAAACGTACAAAAACATAAATTGTAAATCCGTTTTGCGCGCAACGTTATGTGGAGCTAATGAATATACGAAGCAATAATGAATATAAAGGTAATAAACAACGAAATAAGAACGCCAAGCTTTATGTTGTCAGTAGCTTTGCGCGCGTGTAGCTACTTTTTATAATAAAAATTATATTAACTCGCCGGAGAAACGAATCATATGTGATGCTAATTATTATTCTCGTTGATATAACAAAGACTTATTAAAGTAATTGTAATTTATGTTATTATTCTTACTTTTGTATGCAAGTCTTACGAGATATTAATTTTTTTTTAAATAAAAGTATAATTAAACTAAAATTAAGTTCCACATAGAGCTCTTATACGAATATATGTAAAAGAAACTTACAAAAGTTGTTAATATTAAACAATTAAATTAAAAGATATTGTTATATACAATAGAATATTCAATTTTTATATGGGATGAAAAATTCTTTCCCTCCAATTATTCTTAAATTATTCTAAAGGAGAAATATCCGTGATTTAAATTACTTTCATAATTATGAGCATGCATATTCAGCATACGCATTGCATCGGAAATGAAAGGGTTAACCTCTGGCGGAAACTGGATATTCTCTGCGAAATGACTCGAATATCCAGTAGATATCCACGAGGATTTCTAGCCACGCGAATTGTCTTGACACGGCAAGCCACGAATTATCGCGAGTTCGTCGTGAAAGCTCCTCGTATCACTCCATCTTCGCTCTGTGATCGAAATCTCATTTTGCGGTCGCGATAGTGTCCCACTCATGGATTGCGTCTCAGCCGAGTCTAGGTGAAGAGCCGAGAATTGCCCTGAGATTGAAGCCGAGAAGAAGAATAACGGGCGCGTGCATAGGTCTCGCTCTCTCATTCTGTCTTATCGTCTACCTGCCTACCATCACCTAGCGGAAAATCACTTCGAGAGAGATGGTGGAAAAAGAGATCCGACGTTCACACGATAAAAGAAACCCTCCCGAAATCATGTCCCGTGCGATCGAATCGCTGTTTTGACCCTTCAGAAATATTTACTTTAAAAAATTTACTTTAAAAAAATAACACTTTGACTATCTTGATTACTTTTAATTGAATTTAGTTTAATTTTTTCTTGGAGACCGATGTGCCGTTTGTTATTTTCTGTGCAAAGCTGTTATTAATCAAATTAGTTTGCAATACGAGAACAAAATAGAGTATTTCAAAATGATCATTTTTTTTATCTACAAATTTTTTCATTGGCTTTAAGAATACAGTCTTAATAAAAAATATCAAGAGGCGAGTTAGCAAAGTTTTCAGGGTTTGAAAGACTTCTTATAAACTTAATTAATTTAAGAAAGAAGCAATTAGATCCAAGTATATTTTATAGAATCTTAAAGTTTGTGGCTGCTATCATATCTAACTTAGAAAATTAAAACGTGATGAAAAAGAGTTGATAGAATTGTTAGCACAAAGTCAACTCTGAATTAATTAAAAAAATCCGCAGATGTAAGAAAAATCGTGGATAAATTTGTATGTTAAACAGAACGTGATGGAACATTCTGTATATTAAACTAATAAGAGAGACTATAACCGGGCGCGATAGAAAGTTTGAATGTTTCTTGTTTTGTCTGTGATTTTATCTTTATTTTAGATTGTTCTTCACTAATATTATATTTAAACAATATGAATTTAAAGAGTATAAACATATATGTCCTGAAATCTATTATGTATATTTAAAGAGTTTTCATAGTTCTATATTGCTATACAAGATATACATTTTTTAATTAGGGAGATTTTATTAAAATTTAAAGTGCATTGCAAATTGTTTAAATATCGCAAAATAAAAACGATTAGAATTTTTTCACAAAGTTAATTCTTCTTGAACTAATTTACTTTAGTATATTAATAATATTAATTAATTATAAATAACATTAATTAGTATCTGTAAATTTGGCAAGATATTCTACGAATTAAAAAAAATACTAATAGTTCTAATCGGACTTTTCATAGTTTTATAGTTCCTAATAAAAATTAGAAAAGTTTAAATTAAAAATTCAAAATTGAAAAAATAGCGTGTTAACTTTGCAAATCTAATACGACACTCTTCTTTCTAATGTACTGAAACACGTTGAATGTTATCATTTTTGACAAGAGTTTCCGATAGTTCTGTATTCAAGTTCAGTATTCAGTCACATTACAAAAATAATCAAATATGCAAAACACAATATTTTTTTAGTAATTTAAAAATTTTTTAAATTAATTTAAAAAATTAATAAACTATATTTTGTAATTAAAACTTCTTAAACATAGAACTCTTATAAAATTCTTGAAAAACTATCATTAAAACTATGGAAAATCATCAGCACGTCACATTTTTACTAAATGTCATGCTGAGTACGGATATTAAAAATCGATTAAAATTATTAATTGATAAAATATCGATCTATTTGTACATATATGTACTAAACTTGAAGGTACTGAACTATCGGAAACTCTAATTTTTAATATAAGAAATAGCAAACTTTTTATAGTGTTTATCAAGTATTGTAGAACTATGAAAAGTGCTATTAAAATATTTAATATTTTTTATAAATTTGTAAAATATTGTGCTACATTCACAGACTCCATTAATTAAACTAATTTCTGTTCCAAATATTTAAATAGTATTTATTTATATACGATTTGATATCGAGAAACATTTTTCATTTAAATTTTAATTAAAAACTAAATTTCAATTAAAATAATCAGTATTTCTCACAATAGATACATAATATATTTGCAAAACACGATATGATTGTTAATAATATAACTAAACATTGTTACCAAAAATATTTTTACTATATATAGATAAGTTGATTGAATATGATGAGATTAACGTGATATGTTACTTTGATTTTTCATGAGAAATCTGTTTACTATAATAAATCAGGAAAATTGAAGCACATTCAATGATGTGATTATTATGCCTGATAACGTGCGCTCGATGAGTAAATAATTCGTTATACATATTTGCAATTGGATTCGTACTGCATCATTAAATTGCACTCTAATTACGTACATTTTCCGGAGTCTATATTACATTATTTTTTTTTTAAATAAAATAAAATCCAATACAAAAACGATAAGATTGTTATTTGATATAACAATGCTCTTTTACGCCTTTTCCGACACACATTTCGCAATATTGAAATGTTATCAGTATTTAATTCTCTGCAAGAAATTCACTCCTGATTTTCACGATAATTACATAAACAGTAAATTATATCGACATTTTATTTCCCGTAGAAAGACTCGATTTCTCGTTTATAAGAGCAGCGTTACTTGATATATAAATAAAATAAAGTGCGGTTGCAAAATGATACGAATGAAATTGCAATTAAAATTCATTTCTCTTTCTCGCTATTCTATGAAAAAATACGCGTATATTTATTTTTGTATTCTAAACATTTGGCACACACTGTATCAAATTTTTGCGAAATGCAAGGATGAGCAAACTCCAGCTTTACACAACCCTATTATCGCTTTAGAAATGTTAAAATATACAATTTTTCACTCACCGATACGTTGAGTAGCGGAGTTGTACATTGATCTGAAAATAAAATATTCAAATTATGTATATGCTATATTGTATATGTTTATATATGTATATTATAAATATTTTCTTATAAATATTTTAAAAGAGGATTTTAAAATAAAGTTTTTTCTAAAATATTGTATATGCATAAAATTAGTATAGTCATAGAGAACTATAAATTTTTTATTCTGATAATTACTGATAAGTAAAATGTAGGACAAAGTGAGACGCTACGTGAAGTAACCAGAACTATTTGTTTAAACTATCAAAAATTCTAGAATTAAAAATAAAACCAGAACTTAATTTTTTATAAATTTTCACGAAATCAGACACCAGCTCTACATAGATATAATACTCTGTTATTTGCCAAGAAATAATAAAGAATACAGCCTCACGTCGTGCTTTTATTATCATTGAAAATATTTGCGTGTATAACATACATATACTTTGTGCATATACTCGATGTATTTGCACCTGCGTCCAGAGATATCGAAGCGATATTACAGCTTACATTCTTATCTGTAATATGATGTAATATCTCTTGATATATCGATACTATTTCTGTAAGAAAATATCACCCTATTCTTCACAGCTATTTCAACAGTATTTTTCAAGCGGAAGAAACTGCAATAATATGTTAGACTGACAGAATACGTTAATTAAATTTTATCAAATTGGAAAAAGTCATAAAATGTGTGAAACAATACACTACTAATCTATCAATTATAACGTTAATAAAATGACGTTAGTAAGTAAAATAGACGATAAGAATGTAAGAAAATACTTTTGCGCGTATTTCAAATTATCAACAAGTTTTTTTTTTATATACGGATAATTTTGTTGTATGATAGATAATTTTAAAAACATTATTATTTTCCATGGTTTCGATTTATTTCAAAGCAGCGCACGAAACAGTCAAAGTATGTATTGCACAATAGAACCAAATAACTGGATTATAACAAATAGTATACAGGGAGGAAATCACTTCGTGGTTTACCAGCAAGGCTTTGTGACTATCCGCAAATTTAATGCAATTGACGCGCGAATCATGAAGGTGTTTATCAGCATCGGAAGTAAATCGTATGGAGAGAGCTCCTCGATACTATTGGAAGAAAATTCCGCGGGAAATTCTTGCTCGATCGCTCGTTTCCTCGGACGCGTTCGACTCCGATGCGATGATTTAGGAAATATGACGCGACTTCGCGCCCTAGGCCCTTTGGAGCACCGCCAAGCTTAAAAAGCTCGCCTCAGGCGAGCATACATATTTCACGGCTGTATATGCCATCGCTACCACATGATATACCAACGAAACGAAAGAAGAAGAGGAGAAAAAAGGAAAAAGAGAAATCATGCAAACGGATGTGCGGAGACGGAAGCCAAAGAACCTATGTAAAGTTAATTTTTTAACATTCGAAATAATTAAATATCTGTACGTCATTTAATTCGACATTATTTGGATATATTTGGCATTTTTTAATATGTATTTGCATAGAAAAAGTAGAAGAATAATTTTTAAAAAACTGAGAGTTCTTACTTTGTACTAGGCCTTCAATTAAATTTTTAATTAACTTAATCGATAGCTTTTCGTTTGCTATTAAAGTAGCTTATTTAAGTTGAATTAAAGTAGTTGATTTTAATAAACTATTTTAGTAGTATTTTAGTGTTATTAAAGTAATTTATTTAAGTTGAATTTTTAGTTATTAATAAAAAGTTTTTCAGGAAATTAATTTTATATTTAGCAATCTACATAATAAATGTGTAAAAATCTAGATCAATATTTATTTTGTAAAAATATGATTGATGTAAAGGTTAGTCTTTCAAAAGTTTTTTTATTAATAATTTTGTTTAAAGATATGTAAATAAAAATTCAACTTAAACGTTAAATTGAAACGACAACCTATATTAATAAAAAATTACATTTTAAAGAGATGAAAAACTAGTGTAAAGTTAGTCTTTCTCTCCAAAATTTTTAAAATAATTTTTTAAAATATGTATAAACAAAAATTTAATTTTAATAATAGGAAACATGTGCAAGCGTTGAAGTAACATATAAAAATTTAAACATTTCGAATGACTAACTTCAAACAGATAGTCTACGGACTATCGTGGCTTTCGAGACACGCTCTTGAAGGAAAGCGAGTCTGCGCGAGGGACGTTCTCTTGTCTCGAATAAGACGGATTTGTGGCGAATCGTGCGAAACGTAAATCTAGCTCGGAGGCGGAATTCCGACTGAGTGCACTACAGTGTTCTTACCCGTCCTCGAAGGTAGAAGAAAGCGCAAGAGCGGAAAAAGAGAATCAGAGAGATCAGACAGAGAGGCTCTGATTTCCACACACGTTGCTTGCAAACTCTTAAAATTCTCCTAATACAGATAGAGCGACTGATAAAAGACTTGGATACAAAAAGAGCTTCGCTTTCGTGAACAAATTATGACACTTTTTCAAAAATTATAAAGTAATATTTATCACATTTACCGAGATGATCCGACGAGATCTTTCTGCCACACAATTCGCGAACGTAACTAGCGCGTCGTGAGAATAAAACAAAAGATTACTCCTTTTTTCGTAGAAATTTGCAGCAAAGCGAAGGAATGCATAATGTGAGCGAATAATAAAAGCACGACGTAAAAGTAAACGTCACGTCTCTCAAAGCCCCACGTTCTTTCTGAATATTTTTCTCAGCTTATCCGCGGAGCGAGCGTTTTTAGCGTGCAACCGCTGGTTCGTCAGTCTCGAAAAATTAAACCGCATCTGTTCCGCTGTATTTTACGTCAGAATGTCAAATTTCAGAAAGTTGGGTGCGCCGAGATTCGTTGAGAAAGGAACTGACGATTGTCGGCAACGCTCGCACTTTCTTGCGCAAATGGATAAAAGGTGCAGCAAATATTGCAGTTTCGCGGGAGAACCACAGGGCAAAGAAAATAAACACAACGGATCGTGACTGGCAAGAAAAAAATTGTACTCGAATCTTCGCGACCGAGTTTCGGAAAAATGGGATTACATCGGACGCGCGCATTCGAAGCGACAGTTGCATTATATATCAAGACGGAAGGATAATAACGGCCAAAGAGAATAAGCGATCAAACAATGCTCGAAGAAACTGCCTGCAAAAAAGGGCACTTTAGAGACGAAGGAAATGAAAAGCACCGAGTGACGGTATTGTTTGTAGATTGGACGTCGACAAACCCGGTCGAATTCTCCATGGTGATGCAAGTAGCATTTCCCAGATTGGATTCTGCTTGCTCGCATTGTTGTTGTCTGCGATCTATAATATTGCCACGGAGGAATACTTGCATTATGAAACAAACTACGCAAGGCTCAGAACGATCACAAAGTCGCGCCTTTAATAAAAAGGATACAAATCAACAAAATACAAAGCTGCGCTTTTACTTTAGAAAATACGACGATATAGCAAGAAAAAGAAAATATCTTTTAATCTTGAATTTCATTATTTATTCCACACATCTGAATAATTTATATTTTTTTCTTTTATATAATCATCGCGATTTTTGCGAAATCGATTAATGCAATGATTATTATAATTTTCTATTAAAAATTCAGCGTAGAACGAATGTTCGCTAATCCTGATAATCACGTTGACGAAAAGATATTGCACAGAACTCGAATTTGTTCTAGTTTAAATGTGAATCGAATGCAACGGTCTGGTTAATGAAACAACTAGGATAACGATAACGAAAGGGAATCAACGATCAAATAGAACGCGTTTAGAAACGTACGAAGGGAGCAAGGTGAGGTGAGCTTTGTGAAATTCCAACGACTCGTCTTACCAGGAAGAAAAGTTTCGTCGTTTAATACGTTAAGCCAACGCTCTTGGTTGGGAATCATGTTCTTCAGTTCGCTCCCACGTAACGTTAATCCAACGTAATGTAGAGCTAGAATGGAAAGATACTTCTATGTATAGATACCCCGTCACGCATTAAACACACGATACATGCAAGATCGCGGCTTCAAGCAGAATTCTCCTGATGAGGTTTGAGTTTCCCGGAAAAATAAACCGCACTATGAATTTTTCTGAGAAGGAACGAAGCGCTTTTCTGTGAATGAACTTTTGTTCGTGAAAAGTTCGTCAACTCTAATAGTACTCTTCATGCAAAGTATCGCGCGTACTTATTCGGTTTGAGTCATCTCTTCTGGATGTTATAGATAACACCAAGTTTTAGAAGTTTAAACGGCCTCGATGTTGAAACCAAGGAAGATGGGGTTAGGCAAATCTTCTTGCCACGCTGGTATCAAACTTTTGATAGCGTAATATAAGATTTCGCATTCGCGAACTGATCAAATATTTAAGTCACATGAATTATCCTTCACGTAAGTTAAAGACTTCAAACTTCATTATTAATTAAATATATAGATTTTAAGACTATACCTTTATTAAAATAGCATCCTCTTTTCCTTATTAAAAATTAAATATAGGTATGTATTATTATATTTTAATAATCTAATAATAATTTAATTAAATTACAAAATTATATAATTAACGAAAAACTTAAACGATCATTTCGAAAACTTGCGTGTTTCGAAAGAAAACTTTTTTATCAAGTCAAAGAAGCGAGGATCTTATAATAAAGTTTTTGTCGCAATATACGTGATAATGTAGTTGCAACATTTAACATAGTTACTCGTGCTAAGGAAGAAATAGAGATGTGATGAAGGAATTTTAATACAAAATTCCACGTACGTGCGCGCAAATTCTTGCATTGTCCTTTTATGCACGTGAAACAGCTGTGGCCGAACGTCCACGAAAGAATATAGCGGGGATCCTTTCTGTGGAGACCGAGATTTCGTCCTGTTACGGTTGCGACGTGAACTGTAATAAACACATCTGCAACTGCAGCGAAACTCCCGTCGAACTATCGACAAACCGCCGTGGGAAGTGACATTTGTCACTTTGTTCGGCTATAAGAGCAGGATATACTCGAAAATGAATACTAAATACACTTTGCAGGAAAAGCACAAAGTGCAATACAATTCCTACTACTATTCCTCCCATCAGCAAATTCTATGATTAATTCAAAACGGATTTTTTTCTTTCAATATATTAAAAAAGAGTAAAATTAAAATATAACTATACAAATTTAGCATTAATAAAGAATATGATTTTCCGCAGCATTAAAATTTACAAGTGTATATACAGTTATACTTAAAAAAAAACAACAGAGAATAATCTCTTTAATAAAAGTTAAAAAGAAAATAGTGTCTATAAATCGTATTATATATAAAAGATTGAACATTTTTGCTTAAAGAAACACTGAAATTCAATATATCATACTACAACTAGTCCTTCGATCCTTCAGGGATTTAACGATAAGTAACCCGTATCAAAGATCTAGAACAGATTTGTTGTACCCAAGAGATCGTCAAATCTAATTTACTCTTCTTTACTGTTCTCTCGCAAAGGCACACATCTTTTTCTCCAAAATATGTTATATATATATATATATATATATATATGCACACGTGTTTGTATACCTTTGCTGATTTTATCTCTTTTGGAGGATCATCAGGTCGGACGAGTCTCTTTCTTTCTTTGGAAAAATCGTACGACCTCGCTCGAATTTTACAGATTTTGTAGGAACGTGCGTCAGACAAGGGAGAAAAGAATATAACGCGTGGAGAAAAAAGAAAACGGAAAGACGAATATCTGCAGTCAATCGCCGCTTCGAGAAACGCCTCGGAGCGAAACACACAGATATATCTTGAATCAAAATAGGGATAGACGGCGCGTGTCGCAAATCTGATCTGGATTTCGGCTAAAGGCTCCATCGAAAGATTGTTGCCGTTTTGTATATTGAAGATCGCGGAAAAGAATGAATCGTTCTCCGACGCATAGATATCGCAAAATGCAAAAATCGAATATCGCGAAGCGACCGACATTTAAAAATAAGTATATACTTGCATCGTATGGAGAGAAATATATACATGTATATGTACAAGACCACGCGTATATATAGCATAATACATATACTATAGTGACACGGATCAGGGAACCAGTCTCTCATCTTTACTGCTTAGACAAAGCAAAAGCGATAAGATCTCGATTTATCGAGAGATAGGTGTGCGAAAATTTATAACTTTTGTGTCGCAAATTCGTGATTCTTAAAGTTAGAGATATATGTTCTTATTATTAAAATAAGAATAAAAAATGCAAAAGATGCTTCTAACAAATTTCTTTGTTTGACATTAACTTTGTCTGATGTTTGCTAGAATTTAAATCATAAATAGTACTTAGATAAAAATTCAAAGTAGTATATTACAATTTCAGAAGTTTTTTAAAAATTCTTATAAATTAAAAATTGTATACTATAAAAATATTGATGTTTTTATTCGAAATTTTAAAAACCACCCGAAAAGGGTTATATCTATTTTACAAAAAAAAGTAGATACGATCAATAATCGCAAAAAAGTATCGAGTCAAGAATTTATTAATAACATCGTCCTGCTTTAACAAAATAAAATTGGTTTTTATATCGAATAACATTATTCAATATGTCAAGAAAAAAGAAGGCGATCACGGTAGTCATCATTGCCGCTTTATATGCTTGTATTACATTCAAGCGGCCTATCGAAACCTCTGAGAAATAAAATTTTAATTTATCGTTTAATAGGATTTTTATGAGTCATTCCACAAGCGTAGGATAAGGGAAGATCGGCTGGTTGCGACGTAAAGATCGGTACGTAATGTTGTCGTTTGACAGGGAAAGGATCCAGGAGGGTTTCTTCTAAAATATTCCGTAAGGGAGACCATAAAGAGGAAACAATTTATTGAGCCCGGCGAATGATTTACCGTATATGTCGGCTGGCAACGCCAAGAAAGTGATATATGAGTGATCGCGGCACTTGAATGATATCTATGCAGATGGTAATCCTCGAAAAATGTAAGGAATCTCACGCACGATCTCGAAGACCGCGCTTACGCACTATGCGCCATTCGCGGAACGTGATGTACTTTTTATTGAAAATCCGATTATTGAATTCTGTCACTGTAGAATGCTTTTCGCGAAGAGAACGGATGGAAAAAAAGGAAAGTTTGCGGATCCAAGCGACAGCAGAGACGGGATCGTATTTACGACGTGGAGTCTCTCGCAACGGAGAGAAGCTCGTTTCACCGTCGAATAAACGTCGCGAGATATTCTCTCACCCTAAGTGGCACGAACATACAAACATTTTGTTAGAATTCGAGGGAAAGAAGGGAGAAAAAAAATGAATGTGTGCGCACCCTCGACTCGTGGCCCCTCTGATCGCTCTTTCATACGCGGTATTCATACACGGAGCAGCACACGAAGAGTTCTTTTCTAATTTCACGGTAGAAGCTTTGAGGGCAATAGTCGGTCCCGGCAAGTCGGAATTGAAAATTTGCATCCGACATACAGCCTGCGCTTCAATTGGATCTAAGATTCAAAGATTATAAACTCATCGAGAGAATAATAATTCGCAAGCGATATTTTTAATGGAACAAATCGAACTTTAATTATCTCAGTATCGTCGAATGTTAGCATATTTATATAAATTTAAATGTTAGCATGCTTATTCAAGTTCATCATTTACATCTATATAATAGATATAATTAATTGAATATAAATTGATATAATAAATTGAACAAATGCGAGAAATTTATAAAGTGATTTATAGAGACTCTATAGAGAATCTATAGAAATACTCGGTGTGTGTTATTCTGAATTTTTATTTTTCTTGCAAATCATATTTTGAATATATTTTTATACACTAATAATAATAATAACAATAATATCGCAGAATTAGATCTTTCCAACCACAAATATTATAAAATAAAACTGCGATTTGTTTCTATAGTAAGAATTTTATGGAGAAATTATACTCTTGTAAGTTTTTATTCTCTTTAATATTAAACGTCTCGATAATCAAGTATGTATTCCTATTAAACTTTAAGTTCATTTAATCGACAAAGCATTTTCTTCGCGATACTTTTTGTAAATTCGTTAGCTTCTAGATACGTATAAGAAAGTATCTCTTTTATATCAATGGAACTACTAACGTCGGTTTATCATCTATGAATTTTTAAGAAGCACGAGATCATTCGAGGTGCATGCATTTAAATTACACTTGTATCGTAAAAAAAAACTGGGAAAAAAATCGACACGAGTATCAAAATATAGTTAAACACAAATGAATATTTTCTATCTGTAAAAACAGTTGATTAAAGAGTAAAATTTATTAAAATAAAAGAAAATGTGTCGTTCTTCACATTATTTCGCGAAACTTTTTATAATCTTATACGAGTGCATAATATTATAAATCTTTTATATATAAATACACAGATAGAGCATATAACACTATATTTTTATTATCAATGCATTTCGAAATGATCGTATTGAAGTTTGTGCGACCGCGGTAGTCGGAGATTAAATTACTTCGTAGCTACGCTCTCTCCCCAGTTTATCGGGCTACGTGACATAAGCGAAAGCGTATCTATATGCGACCGGCGATGGTCGGTCGCCGATGTTCCATTTGCGATCGCTACCCTGCGACATCGGCACGTAGACGCGCGCGCGCATCATTAGACACGTGTCGGAATGATGCCTCCGGTCCGGATATAGATAATCCTAAGAGTCGACCGAAGGGCGAGAACGAGGAGATCGTAATTCCTCTCTCGACTGCCAAAAAATCCGCGCATTGTTCTCGCATCTCGCGTGTCTGCCATTATACAGCTCGGCGAGTTTCGTGTCCGGCATGAGATGAGCTCGTCTCCTCTGAATGAAGAAGAGGAAGACGACGTCGGAGGATAGAGAGAGAGAGATGGTCAAGTCGCGGGATACTCAATCATCGGAAGGGTCGCGCGGCAGTTGCAATTCCGGTAGCGCACCCTTTTCCGTTCTCCCTACCCTCTCTTTTTCCCCTTTTCCGCCTTTTCTCTTTCTCTTCTCTATTTTTCGCGCTCTCGGCGAGATAGAAGTTGCCGACTCTGTGTGCTCGTCCTCTCATTTTCCCTCTAAATTGCTTCTGGCGTTAGGCGCAGCTGTGACAACAGCCTTCTCTTTAATATATACTCTTTTCTCCCGATTATTATGCTATTTATAAAAATTGTCTCGTCTCTTTATTTTTCTCAAGTCAGTTATTTAGATGTCAATCTCTAACCGAAATGTAAAATATCTATCTTATTACATATGTTCACGCTTTTGTGTACTAATTTCATTTTCGCATTTACTTTATTCAATTTTTGTATTCACTTGTTAATCCACCTATTTATTTTATAGTGTGTTTCGCAGGAAATTTCTGAAACTAATCAGCTGCCGTTTTTAAATGCGCATGTAGAGAGCAGGGAAAATAAAATATCTTGTAATAGAGGACAGTTAGCAATTTAATTTATATATGGACTGAGAACCGGGGATGATAGAATCGGGGAGATAAATTTTCATCACTTAATAAAAGATAATTGTAGATATTTTAATTTCATAACATTTATTAAAAAATTGACAAATATCGACAATCTCAATAATATATTGTAGTATATTTTCGAAATATACATGTCATCAGAATGGGAATGGAAACTAAATCTCTTTCGGAAATTATAATAAACTTTATTTAACATCTCTTTTAATATTCCATTCACCACAAATGAGAATTAATGTCTGTTTCAATTCGAACGGTGTGCATTTAGAAATTGATATATCATTAAGATTGTCTCAATGTATTTAACATTTTTTTTATAAAAGCTTATTAAATGCTAAAAATATCTCTTAATTATCTTTCGTACGCAAATAAAAAACTGCCAACTGTCTTTTCTGTTAGAAAATATTTTACTTTCTTGCTCTCTATGTGCGTTTAAAAATAACAGCTAATTAAACAACTTCTCGTAGAATAACCTGATAGATGTATTAATATTTTTCTGATTCTCTGTACAACTATTGTTTTTTACTTATCAATTAACTTGTATCAATATTGAATGTAGCAAATGTTATTTGGCTTTTCATGCGTATCAGTCCGTCTTTATTTTAATCCGTTTGGGGAGAGATATCTTTTTTCTCGCGCGAAAACCGTAACACAAAAAAAAAAAAAAAAAAACTCCGATCGTTCACCTTCTTCTCGATTCTGTCCCGTCGGTTTTCTCCTCGGCGCTCGTTTTACCGGGCGTTTTGCGAAACAAAATACCCTGACGCTCTTGTTCGTGCGGCTATCGTACGTAAGCGGGGACGGACGAGAGAGAGAGAGAGAGAGAGAGAGAGAGAGAGAGAGAGAGAGAGAGAGAGAGAGAGAGAGAGAGAGAACTGGATCGATAGCTGGCGCATGGCCGCAGGGGTCCACAGTCGTGCATAGCACGGCACCGAAAAGTTTTTCGCTGCTGGAGTAGAGACGAGATTCACGAAGTGCGCACAGATTACACATTTGCTATCGTTTGTTCGCGCTTGAAAGGCTGATCTTGCCTGCAACGAAATCTTTCCTTTCAAAATATTTCACCGTACTGTTGGTTCTCGCGACCTGCCGTTGTCATCCAACAGAATACTGTGCTAATTCTAATATCTGTGATCCGGAAAAGTATGTCCAGCGATTGACCATTCGTTTCTTATATAGTGTTAATCCCCGTAGACGTCTAATATGTCACCGATAATCTCACACGGATATGCTTAATGACTGTTGGAATTTCTAGGGCTACTAATAACCACTGGAGAGATATCCGTTTGATCATCTATGTGATGCCTTAGATAACCGAAGGGATTAATACCGTAATAATGAGTAATCAAGAGATATAATATCTCCATTTAGGATGGATATTATGAATAGCGTGTGCTATAGAAATATTTCAAATTGTGCCTTTTAATCCCTTTATTCTGTATCTTTTTGCGGTATCTTCGCTAATGAGCTTCGATAATAACGTTAATTTAGGAATTGCGATAGTTTCTCTGCAGTAATAATGAGTTATATGTATATTATATAAAATATGCTATTATATATCTTTTTTTTTAATATAATGTAGGTATATATCAAATACCAATTATATTTGAACAAAATTGATTCTGATCCGAATTAAATTGACCGAAATCCGTGATATATAATATGTCTGACCCAAAAAATTTGTATATTGTTAGAAGCAAATTTATAGCGGTTTAACATGTGAAAATAGACCTCATGTGCAATTGCTTTATTCGAGAATAAGAGACGATGTAGTTGTTCGATCGTTCATCGCAATTCAATACCGAGAATTGACAAGAATTCTCTCGAGAATTAATTTGGCGCAAATCACCGGGGCGTAAATGAAATTATATACTTTTATCCCGTTCGATAATGGGATACATATATACACATACACAAGAAAAATATATAAATAATTTAAAAAAAAAAAAGAGAAATACCTCCCACACAAATAGGGGCGCGAGAATCCCTCTTCACCACCCTCTCAATCCTTAGAACTGCAGCGAAGCATTAAGTTATTATCATCTGGGGCAGAGGATCTCATTATAAGGGCTTCCACAAGCCATAAACTTAAGCCATGAAACGACTTCGTGTTACCAAATGTGAAACGCGCGGATAGTAGTGGCCGCAATGTGTACAGACTGGTAAATAATGCATATATGTTACGCGTGGGATTTATGTCAATGGACATCTAAAGTGCAAACGGTAGTTTTACGCTTATAAAAAATCGCGAATCCCGTTTGTAATGCATTCCATTTGTGAATGCCGTCGAGCGCGGCACCGATATCACGTCACACGCATTGTATCAATAATACGTTCCCATTAATCCGCTTGTAATTTTTAAATAACGCTGTTGCGTTCCCAGTGACTCGAATAAATCCGATAATGTGGACACTCGAATTCGAATATGTTTGCACTTGATGAAAATATAGTCGTCAATATATATCAATTTCGCATTGTGTTCATTCCTTTCTCCCTTTTTCTCTTTCTCTCTCTCTCTCTCTCTCTCTCTCTCTCTCTCTCTCTCTATATATATATATATATATATATATATATATATATATATATATGTGTGTGTGTATGTATGTCTCTTGTAATATATTTCGTTATTATTTCATTTTATCGTTTATTATTGCAGCATCCATTGCAAATCTATAATTTTTCCGCTTCAATGTTTTAATTGATAATTATTCTTATCATTGTTATATTATTATTATTTTCTATCACTCTTCGCCCTCCTTCTCTCTCTCTATTTATGAGACGATGTTGTATGTGTAAATTCTAAAATATTTTTATAAATTTTGTAACTCTATATTCTTTATAAAATTATATCTATATCTATTTTCCTTGCAAAGTGACCTTAAATAGACACAATTTAAAAAAAAAATATCAGAAAACCGTATGCATCTTGATGCGTTTCCTGCGCGATGATATATGGCAGGCGATATTTATATTCACGGCTGTCGAGTGCATAGCAAAGTGTCGTAAAGGATGGTATAAAAGTAGTTTAATGGGTTTCGATAAATTGCCGTGTGCTGTCTATCGACCATGAATCCCCCGACGCTTCGACTGTGTGTACGTTGAAACGTGTGCGAACTGAATCCATGAAGTTGACGGGAAAATGAAAAGGATGATGGAAAACTCGTGTAAACAAGAAAATTGATGACTTTTGAGACGATCAAACAGAAAAATCCGTTCACGTCGCGCGGCCCGCGAAAATCGCGGTATAGTTCTGCGATCAAAAAGCGGAAGGTCTCTTTCATGTTGGAGCGATTAAGTTTTTTAGTCCAATTACGTAACTACTGAGATGGTGTAGAAAAGACTTGAAATGCGAGATGAAAGAAGACGCGCGCGCTTTCGTGCTAATTTTGTAAATATAAATATCTCAGGAATGTACTTTTGCAAAATAAGAAAAAATTGTATCTCTCTCGTTTTCGTGATAAACACTGATAATAAATAATTGCAATTCAAATGATGCGAAAATATGCAGCTGTACGAGAATTTAAATAAGAGAAGCAATAATATTAATTATTGTACGATATATATAAATCCTAGAAAACTGTACAAGTGCATACTGTTTCATAATATAGTGTATTTTACGTAGATATCTATTTGGCAATCAAGTACAAAAGGGAAGATTAAAATGCAGAGAATTTATAAAAATCACATACACAAACATATATATTCTCATAAAGACGCAAAATCATAACTTTCCATTTAATAATCTCTTACTAATTACACACGCGAATAGATTCGCATCGGCAGTGCCTATGACTTAATTGGAAAGTGCATCTAAGCATGAAAATCTCCAACATATTAACTCGACATTGTTAATATTATGCGCTGAAGATTAATCTCTAGAGATTTTTTTTTTTTTTTTTTTTTTTTTTTATAAATTCGGTTATAGTCGCTCGAGAATATTCGAAAAGTTCGAGCACGTCGAACGCGTTACTTTCTTATAAGTTATTCTACCAAAAAAATTCCGCAGCCGATAGGAAAACTTTCCCTCGTAACTTTCTCCCCTTTTCTCTGTTGTGAGCGCAACTTTAAAGTGGCTATTCAATCACGCAATGAGTTCGTAAAGTGTCCGGTTATCGATACGATATCGACGTCGCGTGTTGCCGGGTGTTAAAAAATGTCGAAAGAGACACGAGGGAAAAAGAAGAAAGAGAGAGAGATAAGGGAAAATCGGGACGACCTTTATCTGCAAGAGCGCGGATAAATGAGCCATTTGTACGTACTAATGACGCGATCTATGTAACGGCCCGTATACGCCCATCGCCGTTTCAGTATATTTTCAAGTCGACCCGCTAAGCACGCGCGCCGCGGGATTATACACCCACACAATTTCAGACATGCAATTATGCAATTAAGCCCTTCGCTCGTAACGTACACTCCACCTCGCTCGAGAGGACTACTTTCTAACATGCAATTGTACTGCTGAATGTATAATGTGTATGAGAGAGAGAGAGAGGCGTAAATGCAGTAAAATGCAGCGCAAATCCACTATGACTCACGTTAAACGACGAAAGGATTTGGACGCGTATAAAGGATATGCTTAATGTTCGATATTAAATCCTTCCGAATGCAGTTGCAATTGCGGAGCGGATGTTTCCATGTGAATGTGTGTACACACAATATCCGCAGTGCAACAATTGTGCATGATCGACTCTCTAACTCGTCGCGATATCTAATAACTGGTGTATCTACGGTAACGATATAGGGTTACCTATACACGCGTATTATCCGATCTCCCAAATATATGGGAACTCGCCAATGAACATGCACATATTGCGCATAAATATATATGTATGTATCGCATTAGAGAGAGAGTATATCTAATCCGTTCTCTATAACACAGTGATAGTGATGCGAGCGACTGGAGATGCGGCCTTTGGTTCTCTCTCGATTCATCGATGCGGTCTGTAGTATATGTATATATCTGACATATACGTTTGACTGGAAACCGAGTCTGCTCATTCCCACGCATGAAGTTCCTAGGCCATCGCGCCATGAATACCCCTTGACCCCGACAGCCGTAGAACTATGCATTTGTCGGGGAGGCTATACATTACTCGGGCACATCTTGGCTTCCGCTCCGCGAACGTCGAGTACGATGCACTTGCATCCGAGCGCGCCTCCTCTTACGTTGCCTCGCCAAAATACTATATACCTCGTTGACGAAACCGTAAAACATAGACACGCGATTAAACGCACTTCTCTATAGTGAGCAATCGATATTGAAAATGTAATAAATTTTATACGTGATATTAAATCTAAATAATTTTAAAAAATGCCTTCAACAAGTAAAAATATTATTTCCGCACGTATATTTTTAAAATTATGTAAGAAATTTTAATTTTCATTTTAAAGTAAAATTTTTATTTAATGTATATTTTAATTACAATTTTAATGTTCAAGTGTAAATTTTTTCTAATAAAGACTCTTTGATCGTTTAGGTATCGTAAATATAAAATAATGAGAAACTTCTAGGTTCTCTAGTGTTCTAGAAATTTTCCCGTTTTTTACTTATCAGCATATTGTACATAGTTAAATTGTTTCTACGCGTTTATTTTGAATAATTTATATATATATATATGTATGTAACACTTGAAATTCGATTCAATTCATTTGATAAATGAATCTATCCACCTATCCACATACCATTGCATAGTGCTCCTCGAAATAACTAGTTCTAGAAACACATAGCAATAACCGGACCTAGTTAATTTCGGTTAGTTCAATTTTCGATCGCCGCAAAATACACGAAAGTGATTTCAATGTTTATTCCTAACGATTTAAAAGCATGCGTTGAAAGTAATATTTTTATTTATTAAACAAATTTATTGATCTAACAATTTTTTAATTTAATAGATTGTGTGTATTTATTAATACAGGTTCACTTAAATTATATGCACACATTTGTATACATATTTTTTAATGATAAATATTGAATATAAGATGCAACGTTATATCGTAAATAAAATTTCGTCGAAATTCAACTAAGAAATATATCAAATACAAGTCTACGACTTTCGGTAAAACAAATAAGTATATCCATTTTATTTTTTTTCCAACTTTGTTTACACGTGTACGGTGCATGATAAGGAGATCACGTCGAGTCCGACATCCTTCGCGAGACATTCTAGCACCTGGCGTTCCGTAAAAATAGCGTGGCGCTTATACGCGCGACGTAAGTATGCTCGGCCCGTTTGCGAGCGAAGAAAAGAAAGAAAAAAAAAAAGAACGCTTTCCATGCTGAGGGTTCGCCACCTAATATCCAGCGGGCCACTTGAACGTAACTCTCCAGCACGGCGAGATACAATCGTCGGCAAAAGTCGAGACGTCCTTCGCGTGCCCGTGTATGCCGCGTGACCTCGATACCTCGCGACTCCACGATAAGGCTCGATACCGCGGAAAGGCTGCCACCCCGGAGAGAGCGGCAGCCTCTAATACGACTTTATCAGGCATCTCGCTCACGGGTAAATAGCGCTTCGATGAGCTCGCGATATAAGTGGCGAAAAGCACGGTATTACACTATTTAATGGAAACATAACGTGATTTCGCGCAATAAGGCGTTACATTAGTACCTACATGACGAAGCAATCATAAAGTTTGTTATTATATTGCAAATCCAGCCTAATATTGCATAAAGTAATATTTTGATACAAAGTATAATCATATTATATTTGTAATTTCGCAGTGTAATGTTAAATTACAGTATACGCTTGTGCCTTGCGTGTCTTCGAGCAGGTTTGCAGAATACATTGTTATACCTCTTCGACTACTTCAACGCTTGCCTTGTACGTCTTCAACTACTTTGGCATCTATGTTTCTAACTACTTTGATGTTTAGTTCGTGCCTGATACGATCAAAGCTGATATCGTTATCGATACGTTAACATTATTTCACGTTTAAAGGAGCAAAATGCACGTAAGTATACGTTAATGTATACATAATTAATGTATATAGTTAATGTGTTTATAGTTGACGATAAAATTATATAAATACGAAAATAACGCGAATTTTAAGTTTAATTTAAAACGACCCATTTTAAAACCACTCATTTTAAAAGAATTTTAATGGTAGACTCACTGACTGAGCCATTAAGTGTTGTTTCCACTTAATCCGGATTTTCTCGGTATGTTATTTTTGTGGATATTATGATAATTTACTTACGTTTGTTTTAAAACCGGTCTAAAACAAATTTTTCGGAGTGAGGAATTTTTAATGCGTACTGTAGGACTAAAATGGATATAAACACAACTTGGCAAGCTAAACGTCATGTACTAAGACGCGGATTCTAATCTGATTAATGTTGGCGGTAATCTCGTCCCCAAGACGATCCCATTATACGAGACAACATCGAAAAGTGGGAGTCAGTCTTAATCTCGTTGCTTGATACTCACAGATGATCCGTTCCGACGTAGTTTCTGTGGAAACGGCTTTTATCGAAAATTTCGGGAGAATATCGAGATACAGTAAAATGATAATGTGTTTGCTCGCTCGAATTACTATTCTCGAATGTCGAAGGAATTCCAATGTTGAAGCTACAATAATATCGGAACAAGTAATCAAAATGTGTATAACTGTGCAGGAATCAGAACACAAATAAAAATACGTCGAATCAAACAAGTCTTTAAACCAACTATACATCTACTATTATTATCTTGTTCCTCTACTGACAAGCTTATATTTTAGATTTACGATTTATGATTCATGAAATTTGGAATAGGATTTTATTTGTAGTTTTATGTATCGTGTGTAATACAGAAACACGTATATTTGAATAAAATAAATATATAGAATAGTTATAAGCTCGTATTTTAAATTCTGCAGCAAATTATAAATTGTTTGAAATGAGCTACAATTATTTTTATAATTTATAAACGTTTCGAAATCTTAATTAGTCTATCCTTATATGCACGGCTATGTAAAGTGTGAATAAAGCACGATATCGCAATGATCTGCGCGCACGTAATGCGAGATAAGCTAAAAGTGCGACAAGTGATAGACAGGTTACGAAGAGAAAGACGCCGGAGCAGAGGAGAAATTTTCACTTGCGCGAACGCGAGGGTGGAGAACATACGTCGCGGCCAGGTTTCCTGCGCAGACTGTACACTGTAGAGAGGGATATCGACCAACCCCTGATGCTGCTTCTACTCTTATGATCGTATTTCGAATACAACGATGGTCTGCACGCAAGCGGCCTCGCATCTACTAGCTTCTAGTGTGTATCTGTCACGATATGACTGTCTTACGATGGAATATAATGCGAGGGGACGACACTCTTTCCCTCGCTCTTCGTTTTTCCTCCTCTTCGAGGAAGTCGATACGTTTCGCCGGGACGACACGATTCTTGACGAGGCCGACTCGAAAGAAGACGCTAAACAAATTTACAAGTGTGCTCTAACACGAGCGAGAAAACACTCGACGCGCTTCTCGAAAATCATGCGTGCATTCAAGAGAGCTAATTTAATTTGGTTATCATGATCGGTTCTTGGAATAGTGCACGATATTTAGTTCCGTCAGAGAAATATAATTATACTATGATTTGCATTATTGTTATCATCACCATAATTATTGATATTCCCGCAGATATATATCATTGGAATGAAATTCGCACTGCATTCACTAATAAATATCAGTGCGGTGTTGATGGTATGTTACACGTATAAATTAATTATCCAGTCTTAGACTTGAGCCCAGCAGCGCGTGTTCTCCGGAAGTTTTAATTAACTTCGTCTTTCGTAAAACTTGTTTTACGAGACTGTCCGATTTGCTGGTCTATGAGAACCAGTACTATACCCGGAAGATATTTTATTATATAAATCAATTGCATTTTTTTTATAATATGTTTGTCAAATTATATCATTCTGATGCACAGGCAAGTGAAACAACGATGACACTATTTATGGAAAGTAAATCTCAATAATAAATATTTAATATTTCAATGCGCAGCATCGACGCTAATTTTAAACAAGAATATTCAGATAATCGGAATATCAATAATTATGGTGATAATAACAATAATGCTAATCATAGTATAATTATATTCTCTGACGAAACAAAATATCGTACACTATTCCAAGAACCGATCATGATAACCAAATTAAATGAGCTCTCTCTCTCCCTCTCTCATTTTCAAATATAAACAGATATAAAAGTTTATTTCAAAATTTGATAAAAAGCTTACTTCATATGTATAAAATTGAGTGCATGGTTAAACATTACTGCAAAAAGTAACTTGAATAAAGTTTAAATTGCAACAAGTTTTTTAAACGGCGCGCGCACGATAATCATGTTCCATGTGCTTCTTTTTACAACTGTTAGCAACTATCGATATTAACTCCTGTTAGTGAATGTTTAAAGGTATACGAATATTGCGCCGACGTTACTTCAGGAGTTAATAACACGCTAAAAGCGACGATCAATAACAGCTCAACGTGTCACGACGGAAGGACGCGGTATAGATAGCTACGTGAGACTAGCAAAATCATTCCTAAGGCAAAAGTTTCGAAATGATCTCATTAACTATAGCATCCGTAGAACTCAAGACTGATAATTTGATGACTCCCTAAGTTCCCCCCAAAAGGATTAGTGTCTTTAGAGAAAAACTTTTTAATGAGTTACTCGCGCGCGAAGGTTTCTTTCTCTTCCTTTCTACGCTCGAAAAGAATCCGTCCTAATTACTAATACCCTTAACCTTAGAATAATATAACGCCAAACTCGTCGTTTCATTTTTTGTGAATGCAACCCATGCAACGTATACGCCTTTTCGCGACGATGTAACATCGCCTGTTATATAGTAATAGTTTAAATCCATTCGTGTCCAATTACACTTTATATTTAATTATGTATATTAGCCTGTATGTAAATGTATGTAAGTATGTAAATTGCGTACATCAAATATATACCACTCAATGCGCATCGCTGAAAATATATCATATTCAGTGTATCGATAACCAGTGTGCGTATATGTGAATGTGTAAAATAAGCACCTATCGATAGAAATATAATTATATAATTATTGGGCAACTTGATGGGATACTATACATTGCTGGAATTTAACTGAGCGAAGATACAGTTTGTACGATTAACAGCAATTATACAATGATGCGATAAAACGGCGACGAAATGTATTGAATAGTAATTAAATGAGAGTGCGATTTAAATACACATATACATAGAATGCTCACACGCGTTAACTTTTCCCGCGTTTATCCGCGCAAAGATCATTAATTCTCGCGCTATCCGGGGAGAATATTAGTTTAACCGGTAGCACCTTCAGTGGAAAATTCACGGTGCGTGTTGCGCGAACGTATATGCGTGTCTTAGGTCGTTATGATTCACGTCAAACGAGATCTCGTCCCGACAGGCATAATACAATCGAGCCGATTTTGTCGGCGCGCATCCCACGAAAAGCGAGTACTCGTTGTCACACACCTGTTGGCTAGCATTAACGTCGTATTTTCCGCCGCGTCTACGGAGGACGTCGGAAATCTTTCCGTCTATGAGAACATACGCGGCTTCGTTCCGCGTCGTTAACGTCGCGTTCGCGGAACATACACAGACGTGATCGCGAAATACAATAAATAGCGCGCGACAAGTCTAATAATGGGGAGCGAGAGAAAGAGAGAACACTCGAGTCGACGCACCTGTTGGTCGCTTTGTCAAATCGACGAGTCTATCAACCCGCAAATCATTGTCTTATCTCAATTCGCCAGGATTAATTCTATCGATCTCGTTCTCCGATATAAACGTCACGCCCCATCCGTTACCGGCGGCACATCGTTGTCAGACCTATCGATCCTCTCTTTCTCTCTCTCTCTTACTTTCTGTAACGTCGGTTTAAAAATTGCGGCTTTAGCGGAGTGTACATTCGCGCGCGGCAAGCGAATGGTTTCGGAGAGAACAGGCGGAATAAAGGATTACCGCGACGTCAAACTAGACAGATATGCACTGCCGGATGAAATTTTAACAATTTGAATTTTTCGCACGCGCAACGAATAAAAACAAAATCGTTTCGGTGGTTTTATTTAAACAATAAAAGGAGAATAATTGACAGAATTCATAATTAAGTGCGTGAGCTTACAATAAGAAAACAAATTGGTTTGTGAAGAAATAATTGTATAAATATATATATAATGAAAAATAAAATTCGGCTCGTGTAAAATTAAAATAAGTTATAAATTAAAAGGCCAACTTAACGAGCTAATTAATTAGGTGTTAACAATTTATTCTACGTCATGAAAATAATACAAATGATAATTAGTAAACGTTTCAACTGTACGACAGGTCAATACAAATATCGCTTTGCTAACATATCCATAATTCAAATAATTTGGAAAGACAGAACTTGTATCATACATGTAAAATATATAGACTTATAATATGAAAAACGCAGTATAATACATTATAATTGTTGGCTTGAATTACGGCTGATTGTTAAAGAGCCTAACCCCGAACATCAGATTTCTGTAGTTCTTTTTAAATAAACGTCTAATTTTGTAATCCATGATGTAATAATGATATGTAATGAGCTGTGAAATAATTAATGTGTTAGCCTGAATATTGGATATTTGATTTTTAAATAAATGTATAAGTATATCCTGAGTGAACATTTTTTACAAAGGAAGTGTCCTTTCGAAAATGAAATCTGCTCTTATGAAAAATGTATATTTTTTTTTTTAATCTTTCACATAAAATATTCCGTCTGCGACTGCTCACATATCCATATCTAACTCACGAGAATGAAATCAGAACTAAGTCAAAAGTTTAGTAAAACTCTCAATGCAGAGATATCGCGTATGGAAGTATGAATATAAATTAGTACTTCGCGCAAGACTCGTATAATTCAATTTCATCATTGCAAGTATGTACATTTCGCAAAAAATGTACAATGGAATAAGAGAATAATAATATTAACAGTAATTTTATGTTTTTAACACTCAGCCGGAATTAGGTTAAATAAACTTCACTCCCGAGTTAATTGTATAAAAAAAGCAGCAATAAAATTTAAACGATGGAATAATAATAAAAAATTAATTAAACTTAATGATTTTCGCTAAACGAGTTAAACATTGCGCAATTATATGCTACAAAAGCAATCTATTCTAAAAAGCGAGAGAGCAAATGTGCGTCGCGAATTCGCAGATATACTCGCGGTTGGAAACCGCACGCGAACGTCAAACCCAAGTTAATTAACGAAAATTCATTCGCTATAGTATGCGGATTATTGATCAATGGTTTCCCCTTTCCAAATTCACCATCCATCTAATAGACAATAGGACTGATGCTAGTCAACTTTATTGAAACGATGGCAAACAACATGAGGTTTGGCGATGACATGTTTGCCTATATATTCAACATGGCACAACCGAGAGGGGTTAAAACTATTTCAACAGAATTATTCGCGGTGCTATTAATGCGGCAATACGAAATTCGTATATCGGTACATATGTATGTTTCCTCCCTTTCCCCAATTGTGCAATATATTGCTTTTAGAGAGGTCGACGGTTACCATCTGCATAATGCGAACGGATCTAATATCGCTGTCTACGCTCCGTTTTACCTCCGAGTCGAGTTTAAAACACTCCGTGCGACGAAATAACGTCGGGAGAAACGAAACAATGGTAGATATAATCCGCTTTTCTATCTCTCGCGTATCTTTATGTATACCGCCTATTTCTCTCGCCGATTTTACGGAAAACTCCGGGAATGTAGCGGCGAAATGAATAAACGGATTTGCGGCTCTTTTAGCGGTGCATTATTTAACACGAAAGTGGTGGGGGAAGAGGAAAAGGGAGGTTATTAAATTACACCTTCAAATAATGTCAAGATCACATTTGAAACACAGCGAGTATAGTGCAACCGCTCGTATATTTCCGCGCTGAAGCACCTCTAATTATACGAGCGTATTACATTACGCAGTTATACTTGTCATCGTGTCACCATTATGTCCTGCATTGCGCAGTTTTTCTCTCTCTTGGTCCTCTCTTGTTTCATCACGCATTCTCATACAGTGAGCAAGAAATCGCTGCGTCAAAGAAATGGTTCTACCGTAAAAAAAGAAAAAAAAAAAAGAAAAGAGAAAAATATTCACCACACGTCACGATGTATGTAGCACGCGTTATTATGAAGGTCATACGTAGCTGTTTCGGAACCGACGGCGCTTATTTTGAGAATAAATACTCGCGGCAACGACAACGTTTTCGCACAGTGAAATAGATCGACGTTCTATTAGTAGAATAAAAGACAAAAAAAATCTATCCGGCGCCGTAAAAACTATAGAGCGCTAGAGTACTTTCGTCAAATTACCGAGGCTAACAGTACAGCCGCGGCACAAAGAAAAATTCTATTATCGCGGCACCTGTTGGTCACCATCCTCCCTCCCTTTGAACGACGTCGGCGAGCTCTTCCCCGGCCTCTATCAAGCGGCCTCGACCCATTCAAATGGTCACAATGTAATCGAACCATTTCCACATCGGCGCAAGCATTTCACTCCGGTTACCGGAGAAGAAGAAATAACCGCGGTTTCTGGCTACCTGTTGGTCACGACTGTGACAAATGCCATCGTTCGTGCCCGACTATTCCTCATCGTTTCGCCGGATAACTTTCAAGTCGCGCTTCCGTCGATGTCTACGCGTTGTCGATCGCGTTAAATGAATGCAAAAAATCTCTCCCGGTTTGCTCGCGACGAACCTTTGTCAAGGCGGGTCTGACCTGGTTCCGGGCTTCCGCCCTGTCGTTTGTCGAATTGATAAAACGTTCACGTATGTGTGACATCTCGACCCCTGTTTTATGCCTATAAAACATATAGCTATTTTTACTGTTTGACGGTATACATATATTTCATGGCTTAGAGCCGCACGATTTTCAATTGTACTTTGCGCGCAAAAAAAAAAATACGTGCAGGATTTAAAAAGAGAAATATTAAGGATATAAAAAATATTAATCTACGTCATAAAATCATATCTCGTGCGTTGTTATCTTCGATCTATAATAAAATGTAATTATGTCATGAGCAACATAGTTGAATAATCTATATGATACAAATATCGACAGGCATACGTAGGAATACAATCGCGGGACAATACATGAAATTTCCGTCTTCATCATCGATTCATCGAAATTCATTGCGCCCTCGAGTGTCCCGTCGCACGAAGATTGCTTTCTCATGAATAAGGCGGAACGAGTTTCTCGGACTGCTTCTCGGGACAGGGAGCGATTACGTTTCCCCGTGAACGAATGGGAATAGTAGTGCGGAATTTGGCAGTTAGGCCAGGCGGATATATCGTACGGGCTTTGCAACAGTAACGTATGGAGCAAATGAGAGGCGGAAGGTGCCTCAATGCGTCTGAAAGGGCACGATTCCACGACGTCAGGACCACCGTTTCCCTAGCTTTGCGTTCGCTGTCTAATCCGACCCGGCTTAGGTGTTCCGAGATACTCGACGCGGATACAGACAGCAGGTTTTCGCATATTTTAAATAAAATATGCAAAGGCAAAACCGAGTTTTTCCCGGATGCAACGCGCGCTGTTCGGTCGAGGGCAAAAATTCTCTGATCTCCTTAAACCTGAGTCGGCAGTTTTACGAGAATTTCTGTAAAAATTTGCATTTACGTAAAATTAAAAAAAAAACATTTATAATAATTATTATTGTTTAAAAAAATATTATTTAAAAATACACTGTATAAATATAAAAAAAAATTTTTTTTAATTATTATGTACAATCGCTTTGATATATCGAATCGATATAACGATTGTTGGACAGGACGGATTGAAACACGCGTTAATTGCTCAAAAACTCTTGATTCTGAATAACTATAATTAAAGTTCGATATTATGTGAATTGTAAGAATTTATATTTCAATAATTATACTGAAGAAGACCGCGTGCGGTCGAAACGTTTATAGAATGATTGTAATTTGCGTTAGTTTTAATATAATGACTGTAGTTTTATAATTTATACATGTAATAAATGGTAGTTGACTGAACATCTCGAATATTCAGCTCGATAAGTTGGCCTTATATTTATCACTTTGTTTTCAATATACGAGCGACAATTGTATTAATTTATTTTTAAAATACAAATTTGAAAAGAAATATAATTTATTCAGATTTAAGGAGAACCATAAACGCAATGCACATGGAAAACATATGAAGAGCTTAGAAATTAAAGCACACTATAAGTTATATTATATAATGCCGCGACGACGTCGCTTTATTAACTGCTTTATTAAGTGCGGACACTCATTCAGGCGCGAGCAGAATTTCCTCGTTATTATTTTAATTATCCTAACAATGACACGCTAAGTCGTCGCAAGAGACATTTAGCTGGTCATTTGGTTAATTCCTGACTTCTTACGTGGCCATGCATATGCATGCATATGCAGTGTACCATTAACGGGGACATCCCGATACCGTGGACCGATGTTTATGGAGTAGCCTCCCCGTCTGCGGCAACAGAATGGCTATACGGCGATTCCCCAGGTACCGTGTGCCTCTCTTGTTCGTCTAATCCTGGCCTAGGCTTAGCCCAGCTGTGGGTTACAGGGCGCCGCGACGCAACACCGTGCTCTCCGGACCGAGCTGAGATAAAACCGGCTTTCAGTCTGACACGTCTGAAATATGTTCCGACCAAGAGAGAACGCGTGTTACGTCCGATAAACGGCTCCACCGTCAAAAAGGGACATTCACGCGTCCACGTCGCGCGAAACGTCCGCGTTTTAGGGTCTGTCATTCAGTGTCGCGTTGCACGTGCCGGGATTCTCACGCGTATTCCCGATTGTTGACGGACTCTTGGATTGCCGCAGTATGTTTTTCCGAATTTACACACAATTTTTTCTTTCAAATTCACCGCGGATCGATCTAGCTCGAATACCCGCATCGAAGTTGAATTAATGTACGACGTAGCGCGAGGGATGATTGCATCTCTTTGATTCCGAAAATCGCATGCCGGCGATATTGTTCGTATATGCAATGTAATAAAAAAGTTGTTTAAGGATATTCGATTTTAGGAGAAATTAATAGGGGTGATAATTAACATAATCTGCAGTTAATTTAAATTTTCCTCACTATCATTATATAAGGCGAAATCGCGAACGATTATAATGTGAAAATAAAAATTTTTAAGTATATTTAGTTTCTAAAATGTTTATCTGTATTTTTATTGCATATATACAAATTAAAGAGGCAGCGATGCCTCGCATGTGATGCTTCCTTGATTTTTCACGGAATATTCGTGTTTACGTGAAAACGTACATATATTCGCAAAACTGCGAATATATACAGGGTGTCCCAGAAGTGGCGGAAAAGTTTTTAATGGCAGATTCCTGGTATCATTTGGAGACGATTTTTCTTTATTGTTAGTGAAAATGTTGAGGGAGGCCATCATTTTTAGCATGTTCCTAATTTTTGTTATTAGGTATCTTTATAACTAAGCTTTATATTAAAATTCTATTAAAGCAAACTCTACCTAGAATTAACTGAAAAATGTAGTTCTATTAATATTTTATTTCCACAAGCAATTTCCAAAAAAAAGTCTTTATTTTCAACTGTTTATAATTCGAAAATTATTGATGTCCCGACATTTTCGTCGAGGAAAAATCGTCTCCGAATGATACCAGAATCTGCCATTAAAAACTTTCCCGCCAGTTTTAGAACACCCTGTATATATAAGCGAACGGTGCCTTTGAAAAGATTTACTGTAAGCGACGCGACGCATCGTTTGCCAGTCGCAATCGCGTTCGCCTAATCGCCGTTAGTTTACGGGCGTAGATTGCGATGTGTCACGCACGCGGTATCACCGCTGATGTTTCGGTGGCCTAATTCGGAGGCCTAAACCGTCGTAACAATAGCGCCGGCGTTCTAATTGATCGCGAATCGGCGGCCGTGATGGAACGAGAGCGCCTTCGCGTTCCGATTATTTCGAACGAAAGCGCAGAAAGTTTTTTCGTTTTTGCGACTCGCGATTTTCTATCGGCGCGCAGCGCATTGTCTCGCTCAACGGATTCAGAACGTGAGCTATTTCGACCATTCGATCCAGCGCGCATTCCGTGACGAGGATACGAGCGATTTTTCAATAGCGGGTTAAAGGTTCTAGAATACGCGCGCGCGGGCTCTGTGCGCTCGGCGCTTGCCATTTCGAAAATTGTTTCGCGTAATGAAACCCCCATCGTGCCCGGAAACAAACGATTTTATGCATTGTACAAACGAATCTCACTCGCACGCATCCAGTGGAATTTCGGTCGAATCGCGCAGTCATTAACTGCTTTACTCGGGACGAACGTAATTTCATCCAAGCCAAATATTTGTCTTAAATATTTGTGTTAAAATCAACGGCGATCAGAATGAATGAAAATTGAAAGTAAAATACCGGATAAAATGTTTTACTCGGTTTATTATATTGCTTACAATTTTCTATTTATGATGCAAAATGGTATAACGTGTCATTATTTTTATACAAATTTGTGGAAAATGAAACAAAAGGGAGAATTAAATCCGAGAGAGAGAGATTATGAAATCAATATCTCAGATATGGAAATTCTCAAGACGCGAGAATTCCAAAAATGTTCTTTTAATTGAAAATAATTTGGCTGTTATTTTTCCTGTAATAACTGCTAAATTATGCATGAGTTTATCTCAGCGGAAGGATTATAAACTGAGCTAAAACGCAGGCGTTTTCCGCCTCGCAAACCCACGGCGCGGCGTCTTCGTCGTCCTGATCGATCGTCGGGGGAGCCAAGCCGTCTATTCACCTACCCGTATATACGTTCTATGTGTGTATAGAGTACTCGAACCGCACAAGCTACCCGTCCGGTCCAGGCGAACCTCCGTGCGACTAGTCGGCTGCATTTAATTTACTTTTATATATATCGCGTTTCTCGCTCGCTCTTATCTCGCTTGTTGTTCGCACGCGCGCGCTAATGTCACATCATGACGGGAATTTGACGAGAATCTCGACGAGCACTCGCCGAACGGGTATTACGATACGCGTCGCCGGCAAATTGAATGCGAGTACCCGAAGATAAAGGAGAGTCCGGAGAAGCGAGAATGCGGCAAGTATGAGGGAGACGGCGAGAATAGGAAGGTAAGACGTGCCGGCCACGTCGAGAGCGCGTTATCTCCACACGTAGAGGGGTTGTAGTGAGGATGGTGAGCAAATGGGTTTGTCCTTTGGATGGCGCGTCGCCTGGGAAAGAGTGGGTGAAAAGGGGAGAAGAGAGAAAACAGAGATACAACACACAGGGAGAGAGAGAGAGAGAGATAACGTGCCGTGATTTTTATCAAAAACGTGCTTCGAGGTAGCGACGCTTTTTACGAGATCGTCGCGCTAACAGCCGCGAAATTACGTCTGCGTCAGCCTAAGTCACAACCGCAGAAGCTGGCACGATACGCTCCTATTAAGAGCGTTATACCGAAACCTCACAATCTCTTTGCGGGAACGCAAACTGTTACACCAGAGCTTGATATTTCAAATTATTTTGAACATGCTCACACATGTTTTAACCTTTTTCGTTATATACTCGAGTATCAAAAGCATTCGCGAGAATCATCTTTTTCTTCTCGTGTTGTAAATGTACGTCGTCCCGAAAAGACATTTCTAAAATAAACTGCAAATGCTTACGATATTTCATGAGATATTCAGAGAATTCTAATTAATTATGTAGTATTCTCGAAACATGCTTGAGCCAAGCATTCTCGTTTTGTATTATACATACCAATTTGGTAAATTATCTGGAAGATAATTCAAAGATGTTACAAGAGTATGTTTCTAACGAAATAAAAAACAAAAAAGCTTAAGCTTGTAAACAGAAATTATTATACGATAATTTTTCTTACGCGATAACATGGATTCGACATTTCTTCATTAATTGAAAATTAAACTATAGCAATTATTCCGCAGTTAGCAATTTTGAAAAGAATTACTCATCCATTTATAACAGTACAACATATCCGAAAGACATTCAAATGATATGTAAAGGATATTCGAACATCCTCTGGATGTCCTTAGGATGTTTTTCGGAATATTTTTATGTATGTAGTTTCCAAAATTTTCTTATCTTAATCTGTCGCAATAACATCGCGTTTGGCTCTTTAGTCGAGATGAATATGGTGGTTTAAAAATTGGAGAGCTGACTTAAAAATATTCTTATAATTTTTATGTATGTTATTGGGGCAATGAAAAAATAAAAGCACGTTTTTGAAAAAAAATTTAATTTAAGGCCATAGAGGGAGAGAAAAAAAAACGTTGACAGTAGGTACACATAGTTGTTGAATGAGTCGCGTCCTTGCATAAACAAGCCTGAAGGAATGCTCGGAATCCGTCAGATCTCCACATACCTATACAGATGTGCGCGCGATCGTCATATGGAGATGGGCCACGCGCGTCCCGAAACTAATTGCGCGCATCCCTCGTCACTCGTCCGGAGAAGGGAAATAACGAAAAAAATAGGGAGAGTGTTTGAAGAGGGTTTTTTCCAGTATCGGAAATTGAGCGGACTAGTATTGGCGTCACCGCCGAGTGGCACCACGAAATTGTACGTTGTGCGGTGGATGTGTGCTCTATATTGGGAACAAGAATAAAAGAAAAATCTCTCAGCGACGCGGTTGTCGCGAACCAGCAGGAAACATGATGCCGGGGTTAATGAAACTCCACATCGCCCACATTTCACGAGTTCCATTTTTAGAAGGCGAGTTCTTCTAATTATTTCCAGAGGTGCCGGGTCTACCTATACCGTCCTACTTTTTTTCTCCTTTCTCTCATTCTCCCGACTCGTATATACGCGAAGCTTTACTATTTCCGGATATAGGTATGCACGCACTGCCGCCGGTTGTTATTTTCGCGATGGCGCATTTGCAATCCCTCTCCACCGTATCATTCTCTTTAATAAGTGAAATTTTTTCCAATGACACCTCGTCAAAAACTCCGCGGATTTTCATGTTCTCATCATTATTCGAGAAAATCGCGATATTCGTTGATGAGACATATTATACATATTTTTATCTAATATTGAAATGATAGATAAATATATATATATATATATATTTATATATATATATATATATATATATATATATATTTACACATCCACATCTTTTTCGATGCATGTTTATCTAAAATATTTTTGTTCCGTCTGTACCTATGAAAATATGTATGTGTAAATATACTAAAACCTATAAAAATAGTTTATTAAACTAAGAAAATAAAAAATAAATAAAAAAATAATAAAATCAATAATATTTTAATGAGCACTTTTTTATTCCTTAATTTTAATACGATACTTGCGAAAATTTGCAAAGTTTTTTAGGTCGAAAACAAACTTACTGATTAAAAATGGACTAAAATTGTAGAGAATATACAAATACATGTTTCATGCTTTTTTCATGACTTGGCATAGAATTAGTTTCGATTTTTCGATTTACAGCGGAAAAATGGAATTTGAGGCAAGCTGAATGTGCTCTCTTAGCATTAAAAATGCTTTTTCACAGAAAAAGAAAATCGCTTTGAAAACCTAAAATGTATAATAAAAATGCTAAATAATTTCCGAGGCATAATATATTTATATGAATTCAAATTAATTTAAAATTCCTAAAATCAAACCGATAAGAGCGAAACTAGAGTACGATTGTAAAAGTAAGTTTGAGAAATCTTGCCTCTGCTTTTTCTTCTTCGTCTACCGCGCTCGCTGCAATACTCGTATACCCTCGGGTCGAGGCCACCCGATATAAGTGATACGAACAAAATTTGCGAATGTTCCGGAAGTACACCTCGGGGACGGAGAACGGAAAACGATCGTCGTACTTTTAACGAGCGCGCAAGTCTAGAGTCGGGAATCGACGTAACTTTGGATTATCTAAATGGACCTGATCCCAATACAATGGTTTCTCTATTCCTAATGTTTCACCCACATATGAATAGCGAAAGATATTTTCGTGCATATAGAGGATATTAAAATCATATGATATTCCGTATTCAAACGATTTCGATATTGCGATATTGCGCACGACGTTAAATTTTTTATCTGCGAATCGATTTCTAAATTAAAGTTTATTAAACTAAGAAAATAAAAAATAAATGAAAAAATAATAAAATCAATAATATTTTATTGAACACTTTAAATCTGTGTTACGAGGCGATATCGTATTATATATAGACGAGTATTATATTGACGTTTTAATTTTAAATTGACGTTTAAATATCTCTGCACACAGAGAATACGCAAATGTATTTTATCTTAGGGAATAATGCACATTATAAAAAAGCATAATGATGAAATTACAAAATATTCGATTCCTTCAATGAATCCGTAATACCTGAATGCGAATCGCATATAACCGACGATATCCTCTAATTAATTGCAGCTATGATCTCAATTCGCTTATCACGTTAATCAATCAGTCTCGTACGCGAATAATCGTGCAATTGTTCCGTCAATAATACGCTACGCGCGCGCGATATGATTGAAGCTTGCTCGTAGAAAGATTCACCGTTATGGAAATGGAAGACGATTGTCGCGTAACAAGAGCTTAACATAGAAATTAAAGGAGATAGTACTTAAGATTATTGAGAAGATTATGTGCAAGGAAACTTCGCCATTTCCTCCGTCTTGTGTGGTTCGCTTTATCACTGGCATTCGTATTTTCGATTCTTGGATGCTTTTATGCTTTTTTCGCGAGCTATTTATATAATATTTTATATTTATTTATGTTATATATTTTATATTTCATAAACTCGGGCGTGTAAATTGTTAGCTCGACTATTTAAATGCGTTCCCGCACAAAAATATTTACGAATATAAACCGTCAGATATACACGACCAAGCCAGCGTCAATCATTTTTTTTTATACTCAAATGATTAAATCTTCTCTTTCATCCTCTATGTAAAAACATGGCAGAGATACGCAGGACAGCCCAACGCTTTTCTAACTCTTGCTTTGCAGCGTTACATTTCTTTGAGAAGGTAAAAAGATATGTTACAAGGCAATGAAAGAGAGAAAGAGAGAAAAGAAAGTCTGTATATGCAGATTGTATCTTTGATACGTATATATGCATATATAGATACACTCTCTCGATCTCGTGGAGTTTCGCCATAACGTGAAATGCAGTTTATGATGATAACGAACGTGACGAAGTTTCAAAACAATTTTTTTTCGCATTTTAACATGCGTTGCATCATATTTCAATTTCTTTTTCAACAAAAAGGGAAAAAATTCATACTAATGTAAATATATAAAAGAATTCACATATCTAGTTTTATATACAATCAAATGAAACTTTATTTAAACTGAAGACTCAAAAACTAAGAAAAGCCAGAATATTGTTTTAATATAGATAAATCTTATTGTAGAATCAGAAATTTTCATAGACACAGACGGATAATTCGCTTTCTCAATTACATTTTATATAATTCGTATTTACTCTCACGAAATTTCTCGCCTTTCTCTGATTCACAAACCTCTTTCCGTTTTACATGCGTTCGGATCATTCGTATAACGAATATGTACCACTCACGTTTATCGCAGCGACTATAAACTGCGCGGTAACGTAATCGAATCGCGAGCTGTATCTCGCGGAGATTTAGAAATACAACCTCCGACTACTAAAGATACAATCGCCTCGCAACGCAACGAGCGTTCAGCCTCATATAAGAATCGACCTCGAGTCTTGTATCAACGCGACTCACAATCTGATAAATGTAATCGCGCAAGAACTTCTGACGACCAGCTCAATCTTGCTATTGTAGGATATTCATCGCATTTAATAGCGCATTCAATTCAGATGCAGAAAATCCCTCCCGGGATAAAATGTATACTTTCATTTTGTTTATTAAAGTCATTGCTTCGAAATTAATTTATAATAAGTGTTATAAACTTTTTGGTACTTAAAAACTTTTTTTAGTATTTATGTACCTCAGATCGATTATCGTTGGAATGGGAATTGTATTCTATTTTATGCACGAGAGATTTTATTCAATTAATCGCCAAAAGATTGTTTTAGAAAGACTGTGATTGACACTCAAAATTAATATCAATATGAAGAATAATTTATTATAAAGAGAAATATGAATACTTACAAGTAGTATATCATAAATACAGAAATAGATTGTTATTTTTTTGTTCTATTTTTTTAACAAATATATGTTACTACAAGATTAAATTTAAACATTATTTTCCATATACTTATGATAGTTATTTCTATAGCATCAGTTCGTTCATTTAATGTATTTTAAACATGATCCATTTTTCAGCGTTCAGACTTAATAGAAGAAATTCCAGACTCAATAAAAGAAATTCAGTTATTTTATCCTCGAATGTAGATAACAATGCAAAATTGAGGAAACATATTTTTAGATCAGATATTGCTTTTTTCTGATGATTATTTTATTTTGAATTGTCAATTTAAAAATGTCAATTTTCCTAATTATATGGATCAATTTCATATGAATATTTTATACGGATATTTTTGAAAAATATCGATATAAATTGATATCAAGAGCTTAAATTGATATTAAAAAAACTTCAAATATTTTATTTACCATTTTAAGAAAACTTAGCTTCGCTGCAACAATAGAAATAGAACCGCAAAGATTGAAAACACATTTTGCGTTTACACAAAAGTGCTTCCGTCGTACATATATTCTCTCTATCAGATCTTTGAGAGGGACAATATTGCTCGTATCCATGATACCGTGCGTGAATCCGTAGTTGAATTGAACTGCCATTAAACTGTCTGCAAAATGCATATTGTTTCGTTTAACGCCGCGTCGAAAGACGTTCGGTTGCGATGCAAAACCCGTGAAATCGAAGTCAATGACAGCTCGATAGAGCGCTGATATAACCAAGAAGTTAGGATAGCTCCCTGCTTCACGAGATGTCGATCGTCGATGTCGTTACACGCGACGACGTCCGACTTAAGATCAAAGTCGATACTATTCCAGGCTAACTACGTTGCCATGGAAATCAGCGCGCCGCGGCTGATATTCTCGAATAGAGTCCGGGGCTGACTCGGTAAATTCTACAAATGGAATTGCTAGCCCAGAGACTCAGCGTTGTTGGTCCAATGCGTTCAGTCAAAGGGAATTAACGAAACAACGTCGATATTGGAGTCGAGAGCAGAGCGACGGCCCATCCGCTTATTCTTCTGCACAGCTGACACACGACGATAGTAATCACTATTTTTAACAAGTGACATAAATAGTGGTTTTTGAAGACTTTTTCCCCCAATTTCTATTTTTTTTTTTTATTAAATTAACTGCATTAATTACATCTGTGAATTTTTTTATTATTAAGAGGTAGTTGGTATTTGAAATTTATAATAACTTTTATCAAGTATGTATAACTACAAATTGCGAACTCTTATATTATTCTTTCTAATTTTTCTAGCAATTTCACACACACAGACACGCATGACATTACGATACTTTTATGAAGCATAATACGATTAATTATTTTTTATCTCAATCTAAATTGTGAATATCCAATACAATTCTTAAACCATCTATAGTTTAAATTTAAATCAATACGCGAGTTTGGAAGCTTTGAAGTTCGGTCGTACATGTATAATTGTTTCCCCGATGGCAGTGCGATTATTCATCTTGTGGAAAATGTGAATATATTATACATGAGAGATACGGCAATTATTACCGGGTACTGTATATATGTAGAATATTAAAATATATTTTCAAATACATTTTCAAATAATCGATTGAGCGGACTGATAACAAATATCGTAGTGCAAGTTTTTATTTTGACAATACTTATTATTAGAGTCAAATAAAAATTTCGGATGCTTTATTATTTAATTTTTTAACGATTTAAATATAATTCAAACGTGCAGTAAAAGAATCGAATTGAGTAAATAAGAGGGTAAGTAAAAAATAAAGATAAGTTTGATGATCGTCTACGGAAGAGAGAGAAAGAAAATGTGGTCTACGTAAGGCGGCATTTTAAAACACGTGCGTACAAAGAGAAAAGGAATCGATGAAACCTGCAATCAAATGTGGATGTTGCATTCCGTCTAACAATAAGAACGTATGTGAAAGAGTTCAAACTCACTATTACGATGGACTTTTAGTCTCGTATTGTGAATCATTGTGAAATACTTGTTCGAAAGGTTTCTTTCACTCCGCGTATTTGCGAAAGAAGAGCAAGGAAAAGACGAATACGCTTATCAAAATTTCGAATGTATTGTTTCATAGTGACACGTATATATTTGCAGTTTCTATTTTTATATCACTTTATAGAGAACGGATAATAGGCATGCAAAGAATAAATGTGCGATCAAAATTTTGTAAAGAATTTGTCTGCAACATTTTTCATTTACCAATTTACAATTTTTAAATTAAGCACGATCATTATCTGCCATTAATTCGATTACCGATTACTTTTAATCACAGATTAAATTAACAAAAAGGTATTTACTTTATATTATTTTTCATTTTTTTGGCAATTATAATCTAGTATTTAATATTAAATAAAATTAATTGTCTCTCTCTCTCTCTCTCTCTCTCTCTCTCTCTCTCTCTCTCTTGTCTCTTTCAATTCTCGATGACAGTATTTCTATTTTTTTGACGACGTTCTCTTTAATTATTTATATTTTGCAGTGATATTATATTCTCATTATTCAACCAAATGTACGATTTATATTAATTTTCTACGTCCGACATATTATTCTGACAGTCTAAAATATATATGATACGATAGAATTCAGTTGGTATCCGGACGCCGACTAATGGCACTGCCAACCATATTTTCATTTAACACGATCGTAGATTTCAAAGGAGAATAAATCACCATCGGTTGTCGGCATTTTTTGATGATTAAGCTGTAAGCTGGAAAGCAAGATTTATAACCTGTTCCGAGGTATGGTTTTATTGACGACTCGCAGCAGAACGAGAGTTCGTATTTAAACCGTTTGGAAATATTCCAGCGACGGCTGTTCATCCTTTTCTTATAATATAAGAACGTTCAATCCGGTATAGTTAGACGAGTCGCACAGAAACGAGGGCGAGCTAACGATTAATTGCATAAATAATTTTCAATGAGGGATTCATAAATCTGAAATAATTTTCTAACCATTTAGAAACTGTTATCCATTTTCTCATTATTGATTTTTCATCATACGATTCGATTTTGTCGAAGAGAGAGAATAGAAAAACAGTTTGTGCATGGCTGCAGCTTTGCGCTGATGAAGTAAACGTTCAATTATCGCCAATTATCAATTATTATCGCTACAGAGATGGAGAGACCGATCGACTCATACGATTAATCAACATCACTCATGCATACGATGTCATGCAAAAATAATAGTTTGCTGCCATGTCACTGATTTGTCTCACAGGTCTGTCTATACGCGTCATCAGTGATCGCGAGAACATGATTTTATAATGTAAATATGAGGCATGCTTGAAAGCATATAATAAACACAAAATTATCGATAATTATGTAATATATGTATAATGTTATAAATAGTATTTTATCAGTTATACAGCATTTTTTATACAGAGAGGAAATCAATATTAAATTAAATATTAAATGAAAGTAGATAGTGCACAGATATATAAAAGTATGATAATAATTAAATATATATATATATATATAGTAAATGTAATGTCGAATTATAATATCCACACATTTATCATGTGTTATGGTATTATTATTATATATATATTTATAATAATAACACGAAAAAAAGAAAATAGAATGGATAATGATGCACTTGTGTTATGTAATTTTTAAATTATTATTATGATAATTACTATTATATTTTAAATGTTTATCATGATCTAATAAAATATTTTTCAAATGTAATAAAGATTATCTGCTTGTAATTTCTGAATATTCTGGATAATGTGCACTAATTAGAAACTCAGAAAATCGGACAAATCTAGAGAGCATTCAGCGTGCATCCCCCTTTACGACAGTAATTTCACGGAAATATATGGATTTCCTCTCTGATCGTGAAGCTTAGTGGTCGCGTCAGTGTAGTTGCGAATAAATGAAGAATGACAATGCAGAAGCAACAGACCAGCTATTGTTATTCTCGATATGACATATGCATGAATAATTTAGTTCGCTATTAAATATTCTGATTGATAAATAAATTGCACAAAAGTGTATGACTGACATTCAGGGAATCACGAAAGCTGGTCTTTTCGCCACGTATATATATATATATATATATGCAAAGGTATAATTAAAATAAATATAAATGAAAATGTATTAGAGAGGTCCCTCTTTGAATATTATCGCCACAAAAACCAAAATACACACAGCTGCAACGCGATTGCATATGCTATTATTATATATTCTCGTATCTTCTCTATGCGCTATCATTTTATTAGTCAATATTAATCAGAATTTACATCTGCATTTGCAATGCCTTATTTTTAATATAATTTTTTTACTTTTTCAATGTGAGTACGCGTTATATGTAATTAAAAAATTAGTAAAAGATATAAAAAGAGAAAGAGAACGAGAGCAAAACTTTCGCATCATATATAAAATATAATAATTACATTTATTATTCTCGTATTAAATACTGTGACAAGTATTAGTCATAATAAACACAATTCAAGAGTGATATTATTGTATATCGAAATATATTAACATTGCAATTATATCACCTATATAGCGTGATGTATATATAGCGACAGATTGAATACGATGCGTATACGAATCGAGATGCGTGTGCGTGGCGAGATATATCGAAGAATATAGAAATGTCGAGCTGAGTGACGGACAGAATAAGAGAGCGTGACGTGCTCGGAGAGATTGTTTGGTGAAAAATGCTCCCTGGAGCCGACAGTATCGACGTCTTCGAGAAATTAAGTTCGGCCAAGAAAAATGAAATACACGCGCATACTGGGGTTGGATGAAAAATATTTTGACAGAATATCACCCGTTCAATAAAGAAATACCGCGGGTACCGTTTGATGGGGAACATCGTTCTCGATTGAAACAAGAGTACCGGATAACTACGATCGCAATCAGCCCAATTAAACCTTTGCGCTATGTAATTTCCTGAATAATATAACATACGCCGCACGCGTAATATAATATCAAGTATTTTAATCAAACCATCAAAGATTCAAATATTCAACGATTCAACAAAATACAATAATACCTAAAATCTCGCGCTATTTATTCCATCGATTCCTATATTTAAATAAATATCAATAAATACATATGATTATATATATCAATATTTGTGCTTTGTACATAGAAAATAGATTACAAGCTCCAACTTTATGTAAACCAAATTGTTTATTTAACTCGTCAACGTTTTTGTAATTGAAAAAAATCATATTACACATCGTTCAACGCTCTCATATATCATGAATCAATTGGCTTGGTTATTTTATCTCGTATTAACGTGAAGATAATGAATTAAGCAATATTTTATGCATGCACGCCGAAAAATGAGCTCGACGTGTCTTCGTGGCTCCTTTCGCGGATTCTTCAGGGACCTCGGGCATAGTGGATATTACGGAATCTCTCATCCATGAAACCGAAGGGATTTTACGTGCTCAAGCACGTGCTACATCAGCGTGCCGCTTATTGCTATGCATTGTGCAAATTGACAAGTCAATTTACATTGGCAAAACCAACGCGGTCGGTCGGGGATAGGAAGGACAGATCCCTCAGGACACGCCGTGACCGAGACGCCCGCTCTCATGATCTCCGGCTGTGCTCCCGCAGGATATATCCGGGATGAAATGGTGCGAGCTTATTTCCGGTATCGGGGTCGATGCCGCGAGATAAACGGGTCATTAAATAAGTCCAATGTGTATATATGTATATATGTGTATGTACGCGTGCGCGCATGTCAATGGAGTCTGTGTCGACCGCGATGTCGGATCGCGACGTCCGTCAACTTTGTCAACGTATTTCGGTCGCAAACCGAATTCTCAATGCGATTGGATTAATAAATAGCCACTCGACGCACGGCGTCATTTATGCAACTCTCGCTGCATTTTAATAGTTTTCATTGGACGCGATAATAACGCTCAAACCGGCGCGATACTCTCTCGCACAACTGGTAATTATTAAATTTCAACATAATGTAATGGACAGGAATTATTGAAATGCCTCTGTATGCAAATAGAACGCGTATTGTTGGTAATCATTCGCGTATCTTTCAATTAACAGAGAGATTACAAATGTAATTCTCTGACAGAAATGCAAAGTAAACAAAACGTGTCGTGTTTCATTTTGCAAACTAAATAACTTGTTAATCTTAAATATATATCGTTCTTGTAAAACGATCGAAGCTCGCGTTTCTGCGCCTTAAGGGGAGAAATTAATTAATACTGCACTTGATGTTTTTCTTCTCCTTATTTATCTACGTGTCATTTTGCCTCTAATCGACGTTACATATTAATTGGAAATCTTCTAAATTACAGACGAACGTGACTACAAAGTTATAAATGTTAAAAAAAACTGTAAGCAGATTTGCCCGAGATTGAAAAACATTAGCGCGCGACGTTAATGCAATTTTGCTGTATATTCGACATAGTACAGTTAAAGTACGGTTTAACTCAGTCACGTATTTAATTTATCAACGGACTGTTTTCGTTTCAGTTATCCACCAGAGTTTTTCAAAATACTATATTCAACCACAGACTATTTCTGTATGAAATTTCAGAAACAAGAAATTTGCAATAAATATTTTTTTGAAACATTGGGAAAAAAAGAAAAATATAAAAAGTCTATCCAGTTAAGCTACGATATAATATTTTGAGGCAAACAAAAGTATATTCCGCACGTATTGCGTATAAATAATTAAAGCTAAACCGCAAAACATTAAACAATGATTGGAAAAACACAAAGAACGTTTTTGGTAGGCATATTTTATTCAAGAATATCTATGATGTATATCGATATGATCTGCTACCGCGAATAAAACTACTTGAATTCGTACAAGCTGCGAATAACATACCATACGTTTTGTGGCCACGAAACATTTCAATTATTATAAATACATTTTTTATCCGTTTCCCTGGGCGCCAAATGTGCTACCGGATAGTATTTATTCAGTCCTACAAACGGATCTAAATATTTCATATCTAATACAATATTCAACATTACAATATACGCGCGGCAATATCGATATGGTATACGGCTTAAATCATTTACATCAGTAAAGTATTTGTAAATTTAACACGTGCTTCTCTCTCTTTTTCTCTCTCTCTCTCTCTCTCTCTCTCTCTCTCTCTCTCCCTCTTATATTGCATTGAATTTAACAATCAGTGTGCATATTTATATGCCGCGCATGGAGATTTCCACACATACGTTTTTCTCTTCTCAAACTGTGAAAATTTTACTTTGCGTTATTAAAATATGTCTTGATTATACTCATAATTGTTAAATAATTCCAAACAATGTTTAGTGGCAGAGAGATGAAAGATGAGAGATGTGAGATAAGATTAATTTTTTTATATATATAATTACTGTTTAATAATAAAAGCAATTAATTAATGTTAAAAATTAAAAATTCTTAGATTTGTTATATACTTTTTTGGATAAGAAAGAATTTAAAAAATCGCTAGACGCACAGTCTTCTGTACATTTGTGATTAATTGAAGTATGCTATTTGAAATATTTCGTTCATATGTCGACCAATTTGCGTCATTAGAAGCTTTATGTGGGTCAAATCAGAGAGGACCGCAAAGACCGAAGCCTACAACCTCTCTTCCCTTTGATATTATCGATTCAAACCGTACGGTGTGCTTCTGGTTGCTACCGTTGCTGCACGACAGCCGTTTACGTACATGCTTCCCGCGATATGACAAACAGCATGACGCAAGCAACGCCTGCAACGACGCCGATATAATGCACACGTGTCGTTGATACGGCACGAAACGTCAAGACATGTTTTCGAACGTCACCATAACGATCGAACTAGACGTGAGAGGCAAAGCAAGGCGAAGGGTGCGAATATTAATCGAGATCAAGGGAAAAGCGTCTTACGTTTCCTCGAAACAGGATGTATCAAAAAATAATATATATATCGCGAACTATATAATATTTTAATTATTAATGTGTGTACTATATAATATACTATATAATATTTTAATTATTAATGTGCGAACTATATAATATTTTAATTATTAATGTGTGTATGTAAAACTGATGTATTATTCCGCACTCATAATTATTAAGAATTCAAGTTTTATTTCATTTTTATTGATAGTTCTATGTTTCTCGATAATTTAAATAAATAATTTTGATTATATGTATATATGCATACATATATATATATATAAACTAAAAAAATATATAAAAACTATTTTAAAACAAATTAAGACATCAAAATGCAGTGTGTGTGAAGCTAGCATATCATTTCGTGGAAAATCATAAATAGTCAAGAGTTCTGATTTTATTTTCAATAATTCTATAGAATTCATGCTCAGAACTATACCAGAATTATTTCGTAATAAGCAAAATTCTCAAAAATCGAGCACCGTTTTATTTCAATATGTTCAAGTAAGAGATTTGCTGGTATGTATTTAAGTTTAATATTTTTTATTTGTAGAAGGCACAATTTTTTTTAGAATTTAAATAAAACTATAATTTTTTTTAAGTTTAAACACTTATTGCGTGAAGTTGGTATATCAATTTGTCCTTAGACATTTTCTTTGGTTTAATCGCCAGAACAGGTAATTATTTATGAGTTATCACGAAATTAAGTGCTTCACACATTCCTATTATCGCTATGCAAATGTTATAAAATAAACAATTTCTCACTCACCGATACGCGCAACAGCAAAGTTGTAGTAGTATCACATTGATCTGAAAACAAAATATTCAAATTATGTATATACGTGTGTATATGTAAGTACATATATATATAAAATACATACATACATACAGGATATTTTGAAAGTTTGGAAACGAATATCTCATAAACAATGCAATTTAGGAAAAAAATATTTTTATTTTGCATACCGCTGTTGCCTGATGCCTCCCCAGGCCTCCTCCTCCTCTTCTGGTTTTTCGTAGCACTCACGGCACTCGCGAAAATACGAATAATTACGATCGCCCGACACTTTACACGGCACTCCCGACACGCGAAACTTTACACGACACTCCCGACACGACGCGTGAATCGCAATGTTACCTGTAACAAATAGAATATATACATATATTAGAATAATTTTATTATTTCACATTATAATATACATATAAATATGTAAGCTAGAATCAACGGATAGATATATCCACGGATCGCAAGACATTCGCGCGTGCGAAAATAGATTAGATTGAATTATATTGACCGTTAGCAAGAGATTTTACATATAGAATTTCTCGTGAAATATGCGTTTCGAACTACATATAAACGTTGAAATTATGATGTGCGATTGATAAATATTACAATACAATTTTTTTTACTATAAAAATTACTATAAATATAAATTACTATAAATTTTTTAAACCCGATAATAATTATTACTGATAAGGAAAATGCCGTAGGGTAAAGTGAGACGCTATGTGAAGTTGGCGTTAAATTTTTAATTATCAAAACTATTTGTTTAAACTTTTTAAAAATACGTATTATTTTAGACATACATTTTTCATAAATTAAATTTATATATATATTGATGAATTGATATTAAATTGTGTAACAATGCTCGTGTGGCTGATATATTTCGAATAGCAGACATCAAAAGAGTAATTACTTTTCTCTCCGTGAAAGAAAAATATACATACAAAGTATATACATAAAACTCAAACGATGCAAACTCATATATATGCGTGACAAAAGCATGGCGAAAAATACGCCTCGAGCTCCCGCTGGAACGAAACGTAAGGTGCCTTATATTAGATACTAGACGTGATGACACAGTGCGCTCTTATAGATATCTTGGAGAAAGAAAACGTAAAAAGTACATTGGGTCGGACTTTCTGGCGAAGAAGAGAAATATTCCAACCTTCGGCGAGATGGCACCGGAAACCATTACACGCGTCGAACAACGAACATGCACAACAAAACTTGCTTCACCACGCCTGTCGGTCCGATAAAATCATCCGTCGTTAAAGTTGCGGCTAGTCCACGGCGAATATCTTCGATGCATAGAGAAGACAAAGAAAGAAAGAAAACAAAAAAGAAAATTTATTTCTTTTGGGATGTGCTGAACTGACATTTCAGCGAGATTCGTTCCTAATCCTCGATGGTTTTAAGTTCCGATTTTAAAGGTAAATCCGCGAGGAACAGTCGCGAGAATGCATGTCAGCGCCCGTAAAAGAACACTAGAATTCAACGGTCCATCATACGACATTAATCCGATCAGGTCGGTCGGCAAGACGTAATACTCTAATTTTCTACGAATTTACGAGGAGAAAATTTTGTGAGGACACATCTCTCATAACCCGTGCACCACCACTGGATCATTTTATTGGCGAATTCGTATGATCCGCTCAGTTGATCCTCTTGACGGGATCTGCTCCATGACTACTTTTTAGTATTATTACGAAACGATCACAGAGAATTCTAGCTAGCTAATAATGGCTACTCATAATAATGGCTTTCAGTCTGTATAACGTTGCTTCTAACGATATCCAATTTAGATGAACGATAGCGTTAGCGTAATAAAGACTAGGTAATGACAGATAATATTACATAAAAGTTCACATCGTTTGGAAGAAATATTAAATCTTCGAAATTTATTAAAGTATTATTTTATTAAAATATATGTATATGTAATTGCTATTCATATATTTGCTAACGATAGCGTTAGCGTAATAAAGACTAGGTAATGACAGATAATATTACATAAAAGTTCACATCGTTTGGAAGAAATATTAAATCTTCGAAATTTATTAAAGTATTATTTTATTAAAATATATGTATATGTAATTGCTATTTATATATTTCCTCTATATAATTTAATATAAAAATAATTTATACATATATGTAAATAATACGTGAATAATAATTACGAAGCTGGCAACTACTAAAAACAATCAAAATTACGTAGCGAGCTGCATAATAAATGTCGCATGCATTGCCTGTGCATTTTTTCCGAGATCTAGAACGAGTTATTGCGTATGAATGGTTTTCCTGTTACGTAAGAAAGTAATAGAGACCAGCAATACGCTTTCATAGCTGACGTAGAAGTATATACTAATACAAAACGAAGCGTTTTTATCGAACAGGCGAATGTAATTGTGTAAAAAATGTTACTCATGCCGGGCTGCGCTGTAGGCGACACAAACGCATACACGAACGCTCATTGTATTGTAAAATGCAACGTAGATTTTATTCTTAATAAAAAAAGCGCATTCTTTCTCTCTCTCTCTCTCTCTCTCTCTCTCGGGTAAAACTTTACGCTGGGCGCCTCAGCCTTTGATATTTTTCACTCTGAGTGTATATATCTTGGCGAACGGACCGCGGGTGTACAAAAGGAGGGAAAGACTGCCGATACGGTATTGTCGGGAAAACGACGTAGCGAAACGTCGAAGCACAAACTCCAACGATGATACCAGCGCCCGTTTGGTATCTCTGTGAATAGTTCAAAATTTTCTGTCGTCACACCGTGTTGCATTCACGTATCTCGAGAGAAAAAGAGAAATGAAGAAGAGAGAGAGGGAGAGACATCATAAATAAAAACGATCATTTAATTTCGATCGAAAGGATTGCCACATTTTTGCACCACGAGCAACGCACTACATACGATGCTCCACCGACGTTTCGAATTTTATCTTCACGAGCACACTGAATTTTTACAGCCTTATTGCGGTATATCTATACGCGAATGCATCAAAGCTTTCGTACGGTTTCGTACGATATGCAGCTGAAGATGTTTTATCGAAAATATAACGAAGAACGTCTCTCTGCACGACATTTAGTGCATATAAAACTAATAAAAATTACTAACAGTATAAAATATTTAGTAATGCGTGCAATAATAGTTATTTTTTTACAATCAACTACAAATAATTCTAAGACTGCCCAAGCGGATTTGAGATATCTCAATGTCTGCGGTGCTACTCATTTTTTTAATTTTTAAAATTTTTTATAAAACAAACGAAATGTCATTTTCTGTATTAAAAAATTAATTTTTAAAAAGTCGGGTGCCAGGCTTGCTTACATAGCTTGCTATTGCGATATTTTTATTTTGATAATATAGAAAAATTGAAAAGAGTGACAATATTCGCGCAGGCGAATATATTTTTACTGATATAACATGTTATCGTTGATTAAGCTAATAGATTAATACAAATTAACGCGAAGGTGTTTATCCTAATATTAAACGCGATTATATACGTATATTGGTTTGAACGAGCAATAATAGGCTGATACTTATCGCATTATATAGGCGTTCTCGCATCACCGAATAATATAATCACAGAGAAACTCGCTTTTGGGAAACAAATACGATACGTAATTGCATACAAAGTGAAAGATTATTCTGATAAAATAAATTAAATCATTTATATTCCGCGCAAGCAAATTGCACTTTTATCAATATGCGGACATATCGCGTCCGACTTTGCAAGTTACATTTTTATTGCACATACGTGTATAAAATCGCGATCTCTCAATTATGTCCCTAAAAAGTGAATCAGTTAAAAAAATTCTTCAAAAAATATGACTATACAGATTGTATTTAATAATAATTTTAATAATTCATTCAATTAATTAGCTCAAACTTTGCAAGTATATAACTTCGCTAAAACAAAATTATTACGATTATTAAAAATAGAAATTCGTCGGCTATTATATTTTTCGAAAATGTCCTTCTTGCTGTTAAATCTAACTGTTCCGCATTTCTGTTATCTAGTACCCATATCACACATCGTGGCACTAGTCGGAGATTCCGCCTATCTTCCCTGCGACATATCAACCACTCACGAGGGAGACTCTGTGCATCTTGTGCTCTGGTATCGCGAGGATCTCGGTACATCAGTTTACAGGTAAAGTGCAATCAATTCATATATACAGACAAGCGTACATTCGCGAGCGTACATACAGTCGCGCACACATGACCGAACGTACATATGCACATGTATAGCGATCTGCAAACTACGTACCACCGGTCGTTTCTCTATCGCTATACAGAACGAACTGCAAACAGCCCGTCGGCACAATACGAGATTGGTAGTCGCTTTTATCCGAAAATTGTCTTTGAACTCGATTTTCGACGACGCTTCGCGTCGCTAAAAGAATATATATTTCTTGTTTGCGAGGAATATCACTGTTGAATATTGCATAAGCATTGCTTCGCATAGAGACTATTGAAAAAGGATGAACCGATGCGCGTTTTGTCAGCATTTCACATTCAATAATACATATGTAGTATAATAATTCCATTCTTTAAATCTGCAGATTTGTGCTTATAAGACGCCAAAATATTCATTCTATTTTTTTACAACATAAAATTTAACGCGCTCTGATACGCACGATAATTATACTCATTGATTATTGTGTAACGTATTATAAAAGTTGTGGCAAAAAATATGTATGAATAATCTTCATTACATCTTTTACGTGTTTATTAAATATATAACAATATAACATATTTGTAATCCGTTTTGATTATCAATAAATATTTTTAATAATATCTCTCTCTCCATAAAAAACAGGATTTTATTCCTATTTAAACATATCAATTAGCCACATACAAACCACATATGCATGTTGAATGTGAAATCTAATTAATTATGAACTCATAAAATTATACATATATAAAACTTACCATTGTTCTGCTTTCTCCATACGATTCTTAATCCCAATTGAATGAAAATATAAATCCTGTTTTATGAAAAACACATGTTTGAATAACGTTTCGTGATAAATTGAAACGCGCGAAGCGATGGACGCCGATTAAAAATTAAACTATGAGATGCGCGAGATGGAGAAACGATGGTCCATCGCTAGATTCGACACCCTCGACTTGTTACTATATGTATATGTTCACTTCGGTTCACTTTAGCGATTTTGACCCTGACGCATACGCGCTTTTCGATCATCAATAGGAATCAAAAAATATACACAATATTAAAATATATCTAAGGCACATGTCACAGACATATATGCGAAACCGCAGAATTTTAGGCAAAGTATAATTTTTGAAGGACATCTCGCGACAAAAATTGGTGAGGCGAAGATCAAGGAGGAGCCGTTTAAAGAAGATGGATCATAATGGTGATCCATTCTGGAACAGATATATACAATATATTAATTGATATTTTTATTCGATCTATGTGTAACGAGTCATATATTGTACTATGCGGAATTAATTACATTAAAACACACATAGCGTAATTTACTAATTACATTAAAACACTGATACACAATATTTTCTGATATATATACAAATTTTTTGCCGTCACTCTCGAAATTATATTTTTATCGGATAATTTACGGACGCGTGAACATCGATTAATTAATTTTATGAAGTTTGATCGTCCTTTGATGATTTACATTTACATAATCGCGCGAATGTGTAAGTAGCCAACACGTTTAAACGGAAAGAGACACTCGACACTCGTTGAAGTAATAATTCTGTAAAATTCAAGGCGTTTATAATTACAACGTAATCGAAGCAAGGGATATTCTAGTGTGGCAAAAATGTAATTCGAGACTCGAGTGTACTCTGCAGCGGTGGTCGACGATATGTGTGATTAGAAGAAGCGCGAGAAAAAGTGTCCACAGTTTACACGTCGTTTCTCACAGAGATGCAAGCCCGGCAAGTGCTTGCCAAGTTTCTTGTCGGTGTTCAGTGACACGACACGGCGATATGTTTGCCGATTCTAATATCAGGATCCTCCGAAATCAAAAGGTGTAAATTGTATGCATTTTGATTTAGTTAAATATATATGCGTAATCAGTTTCCTGACAACCGAAATATATATAAATATATATAGGTATATTTGGATACGGTTTTGGTAACTTTGCTGATGCAACAAATGGCACTGCATGTACGTAATTGTAATTTTTCTTTCTCCCTTCCTCTCTCCCGACTCTCTCCTTTTGTCAAATCTCCGTGCTCTTGTTAGTAATCGCGATATTTTTTTGCGAAAAGAAAGGTGTGAATTGTGTCGCGAGCTGTCTCCAGGAATAAACGTGTCCTTTTTTCCATAATTATTAAATATGAGTGAACGTGAATAATGTACCGAATTAATGTATCGAGTAATGTTTTTCCTCATAATATCACATAGTAATCACTCATTGATCGACAAAATATGCTTATAAAATAAGCTGCTTATATGTGCATATATTAAATAAACTTCGCGAATATTAAATATATTGAAAGAGAATAAATCAACGTTATAGCAATTTTTCCGCAATGATCCGGAAATCATCGGCGTTTTTTCCGCATCGAAAACGAATCCAAATAAGTGTGTTTATCAAAATAAATAAGCTTTGGAAGTGTAACGTTCGATTGCATATCGTGTAAATTTGCATGTGATTTATCCGTGCATATGAGACTGAACTTTCTTCATGAAATTTTGAAGCAAATAAAAATTCACATGTAACAAGTATATACATAACGGTGAGTAAATTATTACATAATATTTTTTCTTATTTCGAGCAAACATGAGACGTGCTCGAGACAATTTTAAAAGAGTAAAATTTGAATAAGGAAATTCAAAATTGTATTTTGTCTTTTTTTCTCACGAGGATAAAAACATATTTTTATACAAAAATGAGTTTATTGCCATCATTTACTGTTACATTGTTATTACAGAAAAAAATGAATCAGTTTTTTCAATTTTTGCGATGTTGTCTTGTATTTTTGAAGAGATACGAGAGAGAACCAAACTAATGCAGATGATATATTTTAATCGTTGGAATAAATTTTATACAGAAAATTATAGATTAAATTTTGTGATTATATTATGCAACTGTTACTCGCCGCGTGACACACATACTAATGGCAACAGGGAAAAGGAGTGACGATGTACAAAAACGAAAATATATACGATCGAAATGCACATTTAAAAAAAAAAAGAAAGGAAAAAATGCAACGGACGATGTTACGATATATTTTGCGCGTTCACGTCACGGCACCATTATTCGGGGTAACGCAAACAGATTTAAATGTTTCGTATGATTTTGCACCAGATTTTAATTACCCGTCACGTGCCGGCCATCAGGTCGTTTATACAATGTCGACGATACGACCAGACCATCACGCGGCTTTTCGAGTTGGTCGGGGAAAATGCGATGAGCGCGCTGGATAATGAAATTTCGCGATAGTTTCATCGACACGCAACGTTGGTTGGTGCGACGTCTTAACCGGGTTAGTCCCGGTAGACAATAAAATTGTGTCCACCTAGTTTCCCTATCTCGCGACGTGATTTTTCCTCGTTTTAATTTTCTCCCCATATTATAGGTAAAAAATATGTAGAAAACAAACAAATCTCATTTCTTTATCTCGTTAATATATTTCGTTAATATATACAGAGTGAATTTTCTCTTAGAATTTATCTTAAAAATCATCATAATCGTGGAATAATTTTATAAGAGTTTCTTTGATTAATATTTATCACAAAAATTATTAATATCTACCACAATAAGATATAAAATATGTTTGATTAATTTTACTAAAATTTACTATGTACATATTAATATATTTTATTGTGTTAAATTATTAATTAGAGAGAAACTCATAAAATTCTTCCAATATCATATTATCTCGATTATCATGGTTTTCAAGGTAAATTCTAAGAGAAAATTCTCTCCGTGTATATTTGACAACAGAATTCATTATTCTCATTTCGTTAAATTTAATACCGAACTTTGACAATGAATTACAGATTATCCGCATATTGAAGTCGTACTCCTGTACGTTAGATTCATTAATGTTACATTCAGAAATTTATGTTACAATATAATATAATATTAAAATAAAATATAAAATAATATAATGTAAAAAATTAACTGAAATTTGCAAAGCAAATTTAATTGGACAGGTGGAACAATTTAATTCTGCAGCTTTCTGTATATTAATTCATTTATTAAACTTCATTTTAGATATGTCTTTTTAAGTGAAATTATTGTATATCATTATTTATGTGTGTGTATATATTTAGTTTTGCATAAATATATTTTTTTCTCTTTCTTTCTGCAACGCAGATTAGCGGTAGTTGTAATATTTTATATTTTCAACGCCGTTACTGCTTAACATGCGACTCTCGCCCCGCCTACATCATTATCTACTTCCTTTTATAGAAAAACAGAAATATTATATAATGCTGATATTTTCACGACTTTAAAGTATAAAATGTTACGATATATGCATACCAAAAAGTTTGTCACGCAACAGTGATGATCTTAAAAGGCAGAAAAATAGCAACATGTAAGCGGATTCTCTTTCGAATTCCGCGGAGATATGGGTTTATTCGCGGTGCTAAGTGAAAGATATCTCGATTTTCCAACAATACAATCGCGCGAGTTAAGAATATAAATATGACGTAGATTTGCGATTTGTGTTTGGAATGCTAATAAATGAAACACAACTATTATACAAAACTAACAATATTAAATACATTTATATTTTGCTACAACGAATTCTGCCAGTTCTCCACGTTTATCCGTCGACACGTTATCTGCAAGAAAATTTATCGAGTATTGTCAAATTTTAATTTGTAAAAATTATTTGTTACAATAATGAGATTCTGATATCAAAAATACGGTCAGCAAATACCGTCAGTTTGACAGCGAAAATATTTATTGATCTTCGCATGCGAAATATAAAACCATATATGTGTATATATAATATAATATTTAATATTCAATAAATTCGCTTTTACATTTCACGATTTTTGACCGGACGCATTACGAAATCGGCAAATATTCGTAAATTAAGAATTATAAAATATCCGCGTGTCACATATGTCATGTAAATCATTAGACAGTAATTAAAGGCGAAAGAGAGCGCAATTGTGCGAAACAAAATCAATTATGGTAGCATAATTATTACAATTTAATAGCGTTCACGGCTTGAAATAATGATTGCCCGCGGTAACGATCATTGGAGGAACTTTAATTATGTGCCAATTACATCGGCCACGTTGATAATGCGCCAGGGCTAGAACGCGATTTAAACTATGCGGCGCGAAATCCCTTGTGGATTTTAATTTATTCCTTCGACTGATGAATTCATCCGCGACCGCTGGCCGCGATAGAATAACGCTGATAAACATTTAATCGAAATTACCGCGGTAATGACATTCGCCGTTAAAATAGCCGCTCGGTATCATATATTTTTCAAAATCGAATATCGAGTCACCGAAAATGACAATTGACGAGAGCAACTGCATACTGCACACTGATGACCTGCCGTTGAAGTCGATGGTTGTCGCTGAAATGTCGTTTCACCGAGTTGGCTGTGCGATTTTTTGCCGTCAAATCAGATGCGAGCGATCAGAATTTCGATATTCACCACGGAGACGTCGACTGACGACGAACAACTCGTTGATATGAGAGGACAATTTTTCGTTAATTATCTACTATCTCACATATTGCTTTTTGCATATGTACTTTTAAATGCATTTCTCTGACTTAAATTAAATCTCTATTGAAATAATGTCATTTCAAATTTATCGATTAATATAATATGACGTTGTCATTTATTATCTTGACTAAAAATGTAATTCGCCAGAAAATTCATATTTTCAATATATACAGAAACTATGAATACTCTGATATTTTTGTTTAATATTTTTGTTCTAATGTTTTTGTTCGGGAAATATCAACAATAAATAATTCTGCAAAAAATTTCTTAGAAAAATAATGCGTTAAAAACAGGTCACTCTTTTCTTTTCTCTTTAATATCTATTCCTTAACTTTGTTACTCAACCGATGTCTTTATTTCTTACATTGTTTTAAACACTTCCGTTGTATCGATTTAAATAGCTTTTACAAAGCTTGTTTCTGTTAAAAAAAAAAACTCTCGCGTTAGAAAACTTTATCATATGATGGGCTTACACAGAGGAGGAAAGAGAGATAGAATGAGAAAAGGGAAGTGGAAAAAGAGAGAGAGAAAAGTTTGTAGCGAAAAACCAACGATGCGACATTGCGGCGCGGGAAAATCCCTGTTTTACAAGAATTGGTTTTGTTTCCGTTTCGCTTGTTCAATGTAAACATTCGCTATGTTTTGATTGTAGAACAATTTTCGTAACAAGTATTAAACGTGTTTTATCTACCGTGAAATTATCCTCGCCATAATTCAACGAGGCAGCATCGCGCTCTTTTCAGGTAGATATTTTCACTCGCCTGCTTATTATTGCGCGTGACACATATCGTAAACTGTATGATACAGTATTTCGAAAAATCTGTCTCTTGGATTATGTACATGACTCGACAGTTGACTGCGTCATAAAATATTTTCCTGTGTAAGATACTTTACATAATACAACATTTTGTACAACCTATATATTTTTTCAACGATATTACAGAAGCGTTTAGCTCGATGTGTATAATTTTATTTGCGTTTTTGAATTTCAAATTTAATCTTTCAGTTCATATCTTTAAAGCGTGAATTATCATATTATTATCATTAATCATATACTAAATTAATTTATGCATCATACACGTATATATTTTAATATATGTAAGTAATGAAAAAGCGATAGAAATTTATAATTCACTGATATTAATACGATCGATGTTTACTAAAATAGGTTTGATACGTTATACTGTAATAAACTCCTTTTTATTGGGAAACAACAGATACATTCATTATAAACACATCTATTATTGTATTATATATTATGTATATTATATGTATTTCAGAGAAGATTAACGTTAAACGATGGTTTATATAGCCGATTATATATTAAATTATAAATGACTGACATAACTATTTGATTTTTTTATGACTATTTGATTTGTTTGTTGCAGCATCGATGCTAGAAACCGAGAATTCGGCATCGCCGAAAGATGGTCGGACGATACTGTGTTCTCGCATCGTGCGTACTTCATGTTGGACAAAAAACCAGCGCAATTGGGCATCGAAAACACCAGGGAGGAAGACGCCGGTATCTACAGATGCCGTGTCGATTTTCAAATCGGCCAGACGAGAAACTCCAAAGTCAATTTAACAGTAATCGGTGAGTTTTTATTTTCAAATTATTTGATATTCCGAATAATCCGTTAAGAAACAAAATATTATGCAATGTAGAAAAAATTGTTCTCTACACTAAACTACTAAAATATACATCCAGAAATATTATACCAAATGGTACAGTCTAGTCTATGCTAAATCGATACAATTACGACTGTTCGTAAACGGTTCTCATAGTTATCGATTCAATTAGGTTGTCTAGTGAACTGGCCAGGTATAGCTTTACTTAAATTAGATACACGCTCTTGCGCGATTGCAAAGTTTTTGCGACAGTTGTCGAGTTTCGAGAGATAGAGAGAAGTTCGAAGTCACGTTTTACAACGAATAGTAACGTAAATCCAAGATGGAAATTGGAAAGTTTTTGCAACTCTTCACGTCAGATACACACTGATGTTTTGCAGTCAGGACGAATCAATCTTGAATTAGCTTTGAACTTTCTATTTTAGATTCGCGTTATCGTTATTCGAAAAGCGATAATTCCCTGTTTAGCTCCTTATTTTTACTCTTAGTGAGAAAGTGTTCCAAGAGAGTCGTTTCAAGTAAGCGAAGCCAATTGTAACTTTGCCGGAGTTTCTCCCTATACATAATTACGTCTCTCATTAATATCCAATTAACCGCTCGAACGCTCAGTCACTCGACGTATATTACAATATGCTAAAAATGACACGAAAGTTTTACAAGCTTCGTATAAAATATTGCCTTCAAGTTACGTGTCGTCGTACTTTTATAATTTTGCTCTTGTAAAACTGTCATATTACAAGAACTTAAAACGAGAGCTGCGAGAATCGATTTGAGGTTTATTGTTCAAAATCATCGAAAAATTAAAGCTCTTTAATGTTATACAAAATGCATCTAGTAGTCACTTTCACGTAAACCAAATTATAAACCAGCACGCAAACGATAATTGAATTTGCAACAATAAAATTATTTTATATAATTTTTGCAAAAATAACATAATATTGTCTAAGAAAATACTTACATAATAAGTTATTTGAAATATTATTCAAAATTTTATTGTTAAATCTATTTATACAGTTTTACATATTTCTCAAACTCTAATAAAACTTTAATAAAAAGTTAATTCTGTACTTTCACATTAAAAAATATAATTTAAACGAATGAGTTTTGAAAAAGTCACTTCTTGTTCATCTCAAATTAAATTGTAAACTCTGATAAAAATGCGAATTAAAAGCAGCATTTTTAAAATTTATTTTTTTTAAACTACATTTTAATGTTACGCCTCATTTCCAACCGCATTTTCCATTATCGTTAGACGTGACGGGCATTTTCAACGCGCCAACAATAGAATCGTAAAACGACGATTAAAGCAACGCAATAAATTCGAAATAAAGTAAACGACCATTGGGGCGAAGCGAGCATACGATGTCGAATAAAAAAAACAAAAGGGAAAGAAAGAAATAGAGAAAGAGAATGAGAGAGGGGTAGAACATAGACGGAGAACTAAAAAAAGAATCCAATTAACAATCCTGTTGAAAAGTTATGGAAACGCCAACGGATGAACGTGCGTCACCTCCGGGATTTGCCGCTGGCCGGCATGCGCCAAGGAATTTTTCCCGCGGGATAATTAGCTCTTCCTACGCTCTCTCCCAACCCACCGACATTTCGCACGTCCCTGCTAGGAGCCGTGCTTACTCGTAGACACTTCAGCCATTGGTAAAGCTTTTCCAGATGAACGCCAATTAACGTGCCAGTTACTCCCATCGCGCGCTTTCGCCAGCAAAATTGCACATCGCTCTTTTTCGTCCTTTTTTCCGTAACATAACATAATGTACAAAATGTTCCAACAGTGACGGTTGTATGTCTTTTATGATTTATCGAAAAAATACAGAACCAATTTACAATTGATTTTATACAGATTTAATTTTTTTAAATCTTAAAATAATTAAAATCTTTTATTTTTAGTAGTAATCTCAAGATGCTAATTGTAAGAGAGAAAAAACATTTCAAGAAAGTTTAAAAAATTGTAATTATCTTTTATTTTTTTTTAATTTTCTTACAATTAGGTTTTTCTTCTGGTATGTACGTTGTTACATTTTAGATTAATGATTATAAAATATATTAAAGTAATTTTTAGCAGAATAATGAACAAATTTATTTAAACATTAATGATTTAAAGTCACATAATTTTGATAAATTAAATTCTTATTAACATTCAAGTGAATATTATTCAATTGAATAATAGTTCAATTGAGAGATCGTGAACTAAAATATTGAACTATAACATTTCACAGTTTGATTGCTAACAATATTTTTAAAAAGATATATACACACACACATACGTATTGATGAAAGCAAAAACATTTATGTACGTATATGAAACAGTCGCGATCTGCGACGAAGAGCGAGTGTTCGCGACATGAACGAGAATTAAAGAGCGCTGTTAAATGCCGCACTCGAGGAATTTAAATCGCACTCTTTTACGCCCGCATTCCGTCGTGTATTTGCGCGTCACAGTCTGCGTCAAAGAACCAAACGCGAAAGAGTGTGTGCATCAAACAGACGAAGCAAGGACAGAGCGAGTTGCGCTCGAATCAGATGCACTGTCGCGATAGTATCAGAGAAGCTGGTGGATGAGGGTGAAAATAGGAGCAACTTGATCATTAGTGCGTTTTTTTTTAGACAATACGATTTGTGTTTAGAAATGTAGATAGAGAACAGATCGTTTTAACTGTGATATATTATCCGTGATTGAATTAAATTTTATTCGTCATTTGGCAAATAATTAGTTCAAAAAATAGGGAGATATATATTTAGATAAAAAATACGAATATAAATATTTATTTTTAAAAATGCATTCATCTTGCGAAAGATAAAACTGTAATTATACTACTTCACAAAATAGTAATGTGTAATGATATTTTTGTTGATAAAAAATATTTAGATTTAAAAATGAGAATATAATTTAGTATTGTGTGTAAAAGATATACCGCCAATATGGATAATACCTTCGAAAGAAATTCTTTTTATCAATGTCACAAATATTCGTAAAACTATCCAAGTTGTCATTGTTTCCGTTAAGGAAACCCGTGTCTATATCGCGACAGCTGCCCAAGTCTCTATATCGAGAAACTTTGTATTTGACAGTAGTCTCTGGTAAAAAATTAAAAGGAATAGAAAAGAGTGAAAAGTTCCGTACAGTCAACGGGCAGAGCAGACCTTTGGCTTGAAGTTAAAGCTTCGGTAAATCAGGGCATTTATCGTACCAAGATGGTGCGTCCTCTTTTCGGCCGACCGAGAAATACAAGGTATTTTAGCTCTAAAAGTAATACAATGTGATTCGATAAATTTTTCGCGAGATACCGATGATTTTCCGGGAACGGCATACCTCGCAATTTCTGTCGGTGCCAATATTGACATTTCAATGTGTGTGTGTAAATATGTGCACATGCGAAATGAGACATAAATTTTGCGCATTTTATAATTTTGCAAATTGTTGTCAATGTAGATCGAGAAATATTTGCAAATAGTTTATCGCATATTCTTTAGCAATTATTGATTTAATATCTTTGATTAATAAATTATTTGTAATAATTATATAATAGCGCGTAATTTAATTATTATACATAGTGAAACAAAACAATTTTCCTCATATTTAATTTTAATTATATAGACCAATTTCAAAGTGTAGGCTTTTTCTTTGTGTTATAATAAAAATAAAAAAAAATTTGAATACAGCATACCTATAAAGTTGGACATCGTTCAATGTACATTTATCAGTTTTCGTTTAAGCAGAGATATTATATCATGCTTTAGGGTTTCATAAAATACGAGCGAAGTGAAGATAAGGTGGTTCCCGAGTAACCAACGGGGGAACCAGAAATCGGTGCAAAAACTCTAAAGAAATGGCGGCTCTTCGCATTAAGACTTCCTCGAAGTCGAGGTACAGAGAACGAGCGCATTTATCTTCTTGAACTGTTGTTTCTTTAAAGTAAGGAAAGAACGGAAAAAGAGCTGCGAGAGCAGTTTCTTTTTATCAGAAAAAAATGATACATAACTTGATAATATAATAATAATACCTTTGTTTACGAATCTGCCGTTGACTTTTGCAATATATTCACTTTTGTGATCATGATAATCAAAATCTCGCATCAAAGGCGAACAAACTGCTCGCGCAGTTTCCTCAGGATAGGACTGCAGTTCCTTCAGTATTTCCCTTGCGTTTGTGACGCGACGTCAACATAACACACGAGTCCCATGTAGAGTGTGACATCATCTCACCTCGTGTCTCCTCGCGCTATTTGATATCGTCGACTCATGGAAACTCCATTTCCGACACTCGACAGTTGTTGTGCATTCAACAATAAATACGGAGGAAGAGGTCTGTTTATACCGGGAAGGAAAATATTTTGTTTCAAGTGCGTGAGGAACAATACCTTCGCAGCTGCTTTTACTGCATTATGATTAATGCACGCCGACCATTTAAGAGTTTGTTGTGTGCTCGCATCCTGATTAACGAGCAGTTTACCTACTGCGATGCTTTGTCATAGTTAAGTAAAATGGTTGCGGACATAGTAATATAGAGAAAAAGAAGCCGAACTGAAATTCAATTTAGACAAGCAAGAGAATCTGTATAAAATTAGCATTCTATGTTTTCTAATTTTTTTTTTTTAATTTCGAATATTAATTTTTTACAGAAAAATTAAGTAATTATTTTATTTCACTTTTTATAAAACTACCGTTCTGCGTAATGATCATAAGATTACATTAAAGCGACAAGATTTATTAAATCGACAAACGTAAAAAAAAAACCCGTTAATTTATGATATTACGTTAATTAACGATATTAAGATGACATCAAATTCATGGGCTTTCTCCTGGTTTTAAGGAGAGAAGCCGTATCATTTGGCAAGTTTTTAGGTAAAAAAAACTTGTGCGTTTCGCGAGGATATTCATCACGGTCTCCGCTGCAGAATGTTAATGTCAGTATAACCGATGTTCGGCTTCCAATATTGGAGCAACAGTGTGACCAATTCTTCTCTGCTCGGTTACGTAAACCAGTGCAGAGTATCGAGTTCAGCGGAAAACAACAGACGTAATGTCGAATCGACAGCCAGTCGATACGCGATAGCACTACTCGACTCGTGTAAATCCGCTATAAGTTCACTTTGGCCGCAAGCGCATTCTTAGGACCCTCGGTTTATTGGAAACCGTAGGTCGGCGCGTCAAATGAAAAAAAAAAAAAAAAAAAAAGTGCCGACAGAACGTGTTAGTCTCGGAAGTTATATTTACTCGAATCAACTCTCTTTTCGATGAGCGGATGGAATTACGTAGAGCCGGATGAAATAAAAACCAGTCAAGTGCGGAAATATAAACTTTTCAATGGAAGCAAGAAACATTTTATCCCTGTAAAATCCGACGTCATATCCGGGAAAGGTCTTTTAAGGAAATAATATCTTGAAAGCTCTCAGACACAAAGGAGGTGGCGGTGGGTCGCATCTGGCGCATCGTGCGATAAAGAGATAATATATCGCAATCAGTTTTAGTCAGCCTCGAAATCAGGATAAATTTAGGTACGATTATTTCCCTCGTAATCCGTGAATTTTCAACGGGGATAATTATTTTCAAGATTATACTCGCCCGCGTTTTGCTCTTCGTCTCTCGTTCTTTCTCTCTCTCTCTCTCTTTCAGCCCTAATACAGCCGTCAATAAAATCTGAAAATGTATGTACATTGAGCTATAATGATCGGGATAAAAATTAACAGCAACAATAACCATAAAGAATGAAACTAGTATAATAATAATAATTTTAAAGCGGATTATAAGACCTCCCTTCCCTGGTCGAATTGTTTTCAAAGGCCATATTCATCCCTTCCTTCCTTTCATGCATTTATACATAGTGTCCATAAAAGCATATATTACATTTTGCAGATGCGTTATTTAAATTACTACGAATAAAAAAATCATATATGAAACAGTCGCCGCTATGATTTGGTACAATCACACAGATCAGCATTTTAGAACAATCTTATAATAAAAACAATATGATATGATAACAATTGACATATATATTAACTATTGATCAGTTACGTTATACGTTGATTACACATACGTGATTATATATAAATCCAAATTTATGTCGTAACGTCGCGACAGCAAATCAATTCAAATATTAAAATATGATCGTAAGATCCAGCAAATTCCTCCCAAGACATTTCGTACAATTCCCGAAGGACGGAAACCTACCTTACGTCACTGAATACGTTCGATTTGCTCGAAAGTTACGAATGGAGATCCACCCTGGGGGGTCCAAAGTTTTCAGTATCCCTGTTCTCGTTCAGATTGTTCTCCCGAAAGGTAATTGATCTGGATTTGCCCGCTCGCGCCTTTCCCGCGAACTTTTAATAGTATTTTACTTCTAAGCGCGCGAACACACACACACACACACACATACACACGCACACCTACACGTCGCTTTACCAGGGGGTGGCGAGGAAAACCTACTGATGTATCCACTTCAGCAGGAATAAGATTCCGTCGATCGGGGGCCCGAGAGAACTTTCTTCTCTCATACTAACGGAAGGAAGGAAAGTTCTGTTCCCGCGAGTAAGAATTGCCGAAATTTTCTTGCTTACTCACTTATGCCGTAAATGCGACTTTAATGTCGCGGATTTGTATACGGTGAGTGGATACACAGTGTGCGTCGGCATCGCTCAGGTTCTCAAGATATTTTTACCGGATGAGTATTTTACCATGTCCCGTTTTACGCCATCTCTGTCGTTCTCTGATAAATGTAGGAAAAAAGCTAGGAGGAGAGAGAAAGAATGACTCCCAGTAAAATATCTTTATTAAAGTCCCGAACTGTATAGCAAATGTGTGCGCGATGACGGCTGTCTTGTAAAACGTACGACGCTGTCTTGTGGTAACCGTAAAGCTGTTACTTTCCACCGTTACTTTGTAGCGAGATCACTATACTTCACTACACACGCCGAGTATCTTCGCGTTACTTTTGGATCGGCGATGCGGAGATGAGTTCAAACTGAACGGACAAGATAGATCTCGGATAAAAGTGTGCGCATAAATTTTACGGTGCTCTCTGCGGTGCCGCTGAAGTTCTTAAACCGGAGAGAGACGCGTAACTTTCAATGAAAGGATTGCTCTACATATAAAGCTTGGAAATTTTTTTTTTTTTTATTATCTCTAGACTGTATAGTAAACACTCATTTGCGAGAAAAGAGAGAAAAGGAAAAATTCCGCAGATGAAACTCGAGCTTTTCCTCGTACGGTTTGAATTCGAGATCCATTTTCCGTGGTATACCGAAATTTCCCGAGTGATATACAAGCTGCTTTTCCCTACGGCGAAGCAGCAAAAAATTCTCAAGCAGGCTGCGTAATTTTTTATTTTTTTCCCGAAAATTTAATCAAGAGAGAAATTAAATCAAGAAATTAATCAAAAAATTCCAAATCTTTTTCCTAGATTTGAAAAAACCGATGTTGTTTTATCTATATTTATTCCCTCGTGTAACAGTTCTCTCGTTATTACTAATTTAATGATTATGATGTTAAATTATTACGACAGCGGAGAACGCGATGTAAAAGTATGGCACGATCATGGAAAGCGTTAATCCATTTCTGAAATTGAAAACTGTCAGCGCGCGTACGTGCGTGCGAGATAAACGTGCACGGAAGTAAATACAGAACAGAGGAGAGTGCAATCAAGTTTTTAGTTTCTACTGTTTGTTGGCACTGCATTGCAAACAGGTTCGTAAATATAACCCCGCCACACGGGACGCGGAACAAATTAGTTAGACGAAGTTAATTGTCGCGGTGCTTTGCATTAAACGTTCGCTTATTTTATGAAATTGAACGTTGCGATGGAAACGCAATGCGCGCACCGTGAAAAATTGCGGGAGCAGCGCGCGCTTATCGTCATAAGTCTTCCGGAGTTTACCCAACTTGGAGTTTCCTTCTGCTATTTCCACGAATCATTTCTTTGCCGCATTTGTTACTCGGAAATATTAGCTTTTTGCGCACCACTCGCCCGATTGTCTGCTTGATGAATCGACTCGCGGTGGAATACAACGCGATCCAGAAGTTGCGCATTTCCTTTCGACTCCGACCACTATTGTTCGCTGAATTTTTGTGTCGATCTTTCTACCGCTAAGATTCGATTGAAAACGTATGTGATTGGAAGGTAGATATATTTTCTTGATTAACTTGCAGATTAAAATTTCATAAAAAATAACATGCACTTCAAAATAAGATAAATAAAAGAAAGAACAATTTATCATTTATTTATGCTACTTACGCCATGGTGTATGTGTATATGTGTAAAAGATATTTTTACTAAAATAATTTTTTATTGTTTCAAAACTTTATATGTATGTATATATATATATATATCTTTATTGTGACTTTTAGTATATCTTTTATTTTGGAAAAAAACGCGATTTATGTAACATTCTGTATAGAACGGTCGTAGTTCAATATGTGCTATCAACGAAGATATAACCCAGACATAAACATTCAGGTATCGCATACTACCATCATAAAACCACGCAATCTCACTATCTCAAAAACGCAGCTCATAAACCGGGGCTATTTTGCGTTCGTCAGATTTGAGAACCGCTTAACTTTGTCTTAATAAAAATCGACTGAAATCGATCGACTTGGAGCAAGAACGCGTGTCCGAATATATAGAGACTTTCGGAGATGAGCCGACCTTTTTCTCGTCCCTCTCGTTTTCGTCGAAACGTGAATAAACGTTAAACGTTTAAGCGACTCCTGGAAGACTCTTTCGAGTTGATGAAGCTCAGTGCCAAGACAATAACAGTATACGGTCGGATGTAATGGAGCATAAAGAAGAGCTCGCAGCAACGTACGAAGCGATCTCGGATGGTCCGGCCAATCTCGCGCTACTGCGAGAGAACGTCCGAAACGACGTTCAAATTCTGTTGCACGTAATGTTGCAGGGCTCCTTAATAGTTTTGATCCGACTTTTCCACCATTCTAGTAAATACACGGACGAGTCAGAAATCGCAATACGTTGGCACCGAGAACGTGACGACGCTTTTATCGAATCTACTCCTCTATACCCACCTCGGCCAATTCTTTCTCTCTCTTCTTCCTTCCTATCTCGGAAATAGGAGAATAAGGGAAATAATTGCTTCGGGTTTCTCATTCCTTATTCCATCTTTCTTCGATCCTTCGCTTCGCTTTTTCGTTTTCGGTGTTCCATTATCCTGAAAAACCGAAGAAGAGAGAGGAAGAGAGCCGGAAGCAGCGTCCGGAAGACTAATCGACGCCCTAAGATCGGTTAAGTAGAGAGCTGGAGAGTAAACGGATGCCTCCGCACACTCCGATGTTAATTTCAGCGAGGAGAGAGATAGGAAAAGAGATAGATAGAGAGAGGTAGAACCAACCGAGAGAGAATGGCGGTATATCGGAAACTCTCGGCAAATTATATCGGCGAGGCGCTCGGCTTTTCAAGTCGTTTTTCTGCAAGTCTTACGGGAAACACGATCGGACAGAGGCGGTACGCGCGAAAGTCATTAAGAGAATATACTTATTCGCTGCCGGCCAACGAAGCGCGGAATTATCGATCGCGAACCAGCGAGAGCACTTACGTGTATCACGTTTCTCACAAGAAATTCCATTTAAAAATTCTTAGGTTGTACGTAACGCCATCCTGATTTAAAAACTGCACAAAGAATATATATATACATATATATATATATATATATATATAGAGAGAGAGAGAGAGAGAGAGAATTCTAAAATTGCATAATGTTATTGAATAACAATCGCGCGACATTGCATGTTTGCTTCACCTGTATTATTTTTTAAAGAAAAACGCGATATATTATATAGTGATATAGAAGAAATCAGCAAAAATATAAAAATTCATTAATTTTGTATTTTTCGTTTATATTGATTAGTATTAACTCTGCTTTTATCGTGCTTTTTGATTCATCTGTCATATTTCTATGAGAACGTATGAATAAATTGATGAGAAATAAAATCGTCGCGAAACAAATGTATTTTCGAAAATCGAGGATTGAAGTCGAGCGCGAATATTGTCGTGCACCGCAAATGACATTGTGCATTCAATCGCAATATGTAAAATAGATTTCTTATCGCGAAGTTTCGTAAGTGAATCCATCAAAACTTTTATAAAAGTTCCGGCAAGACTGATGAGTTTCTCTCCCGTATCGACCTACCTCAATGCCGATTCTATCTAAGCGCTCCATAGGATTAACCGAGTAGAAATCTGAAACATTCAGCAAAGAAACTTTTCAGACGTCTCTCGCCGTGGGAGATTTACGTACATAGCCGGAATATCAGCGACGGAATTGAATTCTCGTTACATCGACTGTTATAAACTGCTCTCAATGCATTTGTAATTCAATAAAATTACACAGTAACCAAATTATCGCTAACGCGATAAACGAGGATAATATATACTCCTAGTTTTTATATCTTCAGAAATAAAATCACACATCAAAGCTGGACATTAAAATTCCAAATGTCGACGAAAAATGTGTCGTATATCAAAGTCCATCGGCTTATTTACGGAAACGAAAATTTCGGCTGGACGCGTCGCGTAAAAAATGACGTCGATTTTTCAACGGTAAAAACAACATAGAAGTTTGGTCGCGACTCGAAATCGCATCCAGTACATTGTGTTCTATCCATCGAAGTCTGTGTATACCACACCACCCTACTACGGCATGATTAATTATCCCGGCGAATATATACGGCCGTTACATCGTCACCCGCGTTGCGTATCCGCAGAACAAATACGTTCGATGCAGTGTTAACTGGTGGATTCGCAGAGCAACGCAATTCGCATACAGAGTATATCCTCCCGGCTGATATCCTGGCAGCAGTTCGTGGCCGCGCCTTGATCGCCTGGATACACATTCCGGAAATCGAGGGTAGGATAAATCCGTGCGACGTCGAAATTAAGATGACGCGATCTACCATTGTTTGAACGATCGTCGCCGTCAAAGTTGGCGGTCGAGTTTCGAAGCCACTTTACACGTACCGCCACTTAAATCTTAGTCGGCAAAAATTTCTTTCGACTATCCCGGCCACGCCGTCCTCTTTTCGCGGCGCGGAGGACTTTCGGGACGCAAAAGTCGGCGAAAAGTTGCTCGCTCCGTTCTGCGGTTCGTCGCGCCATAAGAAACGCTCTCCTGGAACGAAGTTGCTGAAGAGGGTCCGCGACGAAGCCGGACGGAAAGTTGCCGCCGACCAGCGGAACAAGAAACGTCATCGCTGTAACGATCGCGAACTCTCCTTAACGCGATGTCCGATGATTTAACGGCCGTCCTTTACAGCGCCCGCTTGAATCTCAGCTCCCGCTTGAATCTCAGCTCTCTCTCTTTCTCGCGCTGGTGTGTGTACGGAACAAAGAATCTTTCTTGTAGCGTGTACTCGGTCACGTGCGACCTCTTATTGGAAGCGACAATCGAACACTCTGATGCAAGAACTACATTGATATTGACAAAGTAAAGAGAGTTCGAGAATTTCGATTAACCTGTCGCAACCGACTTATATATTGATGCCACAAACTCTCTAACTGCATAGTATTTCTATGGTTGAAATAATGTTGGGAAAATTATAAATAATTGTATTGAAGTACGCGCAACGTTTTTTCATGTTTCATAAATATTGTATATGTTATAGTTACAAATTCAATAACTTTTTTGATGTTTGAAATACAACGTAGCCTGGGAAAGATATATGAGATTTAATTCATATTTTATTATATTTTCATATAAAATATCAGAATAATAATGAAAATTTCAGTTATATTTTAGCAATCTAATTTATTGTATATCGAAATGTGTTACTCATCATTTATAAAATATTAAACACAAAAAAAATTATTACTCGACTCAAAATGATCTGCAGGTGAGTTTTTACAATCACCGGTTTTTTTTATAATTCAAAGCAGCAATTACCGCAAAATTTTTTAAATCTAGAGTGATTTGTAACGATGTCTTTTCAGCGGGGATATCAGTAATTAAATATACATTCCTCTTTATACCTTGATACATTTTTCATATTGAAAAAAAATATAAAAATGACACATAAAAGAACCAGTTAAATAGGTCTGATATAGCTTTTTTTACTTTTACATTCTCATTCGTAAAGAACTACGAATTATTCATAAGAATCTAGATAACTGTCACCTGTAAGAGCTCATTTTTCATTTTTTACAAACGTCTTAAAACTTTATTTAATTTTAATTACTTAAAATCTAATAAAAAGGAATTTAATAAACATTATTTTTTCTTTCTTATATCGTATATTCTTCGCGATATCTGAACAATTTAAAAACGTAATAAAGGATCTGAATGAGACTTTCTTATGTCAATTTCAATAAAATGCAAAATCAATCTTGAAGTAATGTGACATAAAATAAATTGTAATAATTGTGTCTTATATATAGACTAGAAACAGACAATTATACATTAAATTACAAAACATCACATTAGAAAAATGCTACGAATTACGTTCTGTTCTAATTGACGGATTAGAATTTAACTATATAATTTTAATTGGGATGAACTTGAGATTTAAAAAAATTAACTTTATTTAAACGAATGTTTAATTTCAGAAATAATGGTACAGTAAAAGAAAAAAAAATAATTTAAATCTGCAGACAGGAATGCTCGTAAAAAACTCTTATTGCTATTTTTTACTTGTTTCTTTATTATATTCAGAAGAGCCTTTATAATTGTATTTTTCATATTATTCGCATAGTTTCCGCATTCCTTGACGGACGCCGTCTGTAAAATCCATGCGGAGGCCACAAGTATCTTTCTCGAGCTCGACGAGAAATATTTGCCGTACGCTTCGCCATTTTAGTCCTTTCTTTAGACACGTTAGATATTTCTGTCAAGCATGAAATATACGAGAGTAAAATATTCACATTGCGCGAAATGGGACGATATATCGTTTTCTATAAAAAATAAAAGACTAGTCGTAATAGTCTCTCTGTCGATCTCACGAATATTTAACGCGCGGCTCGACAAAAAAAGTACCCCATTTTTCGAAATCACGTTCGAGGGGTAAATCACAATTATTGCATAGAAAGGAAAGAGAGATTTTGTGTCTTGTTTTGTTTTGAGGAATTTTCTCATTGGCCGCGAGAGAACGTTCGGAGAAACGGCTGTGAGAATCGTTTCGCTCGTCGTCACGTGTATTTAATTAAACGATATCGCGAGCGAGCGTATTAATCGGGCACGGTCGATTGGTTATGAGACTTATCTGGAATTGGCGTTGAATTATATAACATCCGCGCGCCGATTTGAATATTCATACGTGCGTGTGCAAGATAACGTACACGTGATTCGCTTGCAACGAGCGCTGAAGCTTCGTTTGTTTCTCGCACATCGCTTTTTCACTAATCGCGCACAGAAATAATTAACGTCATCGAAACAGAAATTACGCGTTCTCTGTCAAAGGCGTGCGCGTGCAACGTGAGAACTACATATATATATATATATATATATATATTACGCTCGATGGTTAATTAATTAATTATAAACATTACGATGAATGTCACATATTTCACTGAAATAAAAGCTAATTGAATTCGAACTAATTAAATGTTTGTCTCCTCTTTAGTCTTTAGATATGTAACACACATGTCATCATTATATTTTTAGAGTTCAGATTTACTGTAACATCAATCTTGCAAAAAAAACTGTTTTTGATAGCTCTTGATTTAATTTCTAATCTAATATAAATTATCTAAATGAAATATATCGCACAAAATAGACCTAAAAATTCATTTCACCCTCGATTTCTTTTTCGTGGACGTAAATTCTTGTAATACATTTCGATCAAAATAGCAGATGTAGGCGATCCTTTTAACACAATGGAACAATCTTATACTCTTATGTTGTAGGATATTGAAGTAAGAGGATAGGGATCGGTTGTACCTCGTTTTATCTATGTCAACTCGAAAGCAACCCTCGCTTTCGGCTCTTCGATCCTTTTTCTCCCCGTTTCATCCCCTTCTCTCTCTCTCTCTCTCTCTCTCTCTCTTTCTCTGAAAGCAACAAGATGTGAAAGATTACGTAGAGGAATGGCGCAGAAAGAGGGAATTCGAACAAAAATACAAGCGTATTAGCGGCAAGAACGGCGCAAAGAGGCCAAAGCTACGGAAAAAGAGAGAAAACTGCCGCCGTCGCCGGTAGCCAGAGAACGCTTCGACAAGCCCGTTGTTTCGTTGGATCCGTAGCGTTGGATTATACCACCGGATGTATATCTACGGCGTGTACATGGCCCTTGGCCCGAGCACGTACGAAACCAAAGTCCCATGTATGTGTGTACGTCTGTACATGTGGGCACGTGTGAGAAACAGAGTGAGAGAGAAAGGGAGGAAGAGATGGAACAAGTAGTACACGATAGAGCGGATATTGTGCCGTGCGATACGTACACCTTCCATCTATGTTTGTCGATGTTTCTCTGTCTCTCTGTGTCGGGTATTCACGTGCGATTTTTCGTATATTACCGCGCGCGCTCGGATACCGATCCTGAGGTTTCATATAAATGTACAGAGTTCGCGTCGCGTGACTTATATACGGGAAATTGCAACGTGCAACATATTAGAGTTCGCACAGTTGCTTTCATATAAAATACACCCGGAACGCTTATATAGATGCAGCGTCTAATTCTGTTGATTGCTTTTAAAATCTCACGAAAGGGTCAAATTTTAAAAAGTATGTCTTATCTAGATCCAGAAGTTTTATTTATCAAATTAAATATCGCGAAAATCATCAGCATCATATTCTTTCGCGCATATAAATTATATTTATAGAATTATATGTAAAGGGAGAGAGAGAGAGAGAAAGAGAAAGACAAGAATTGAGGCAATGAATATATTCATCAAAAATTATATTTATTTAATTTGACATTTCACTAATGATTCTGTATTTGCAAGCGAATTGATTAAAATACCTGACATTTAGCAAGCTAATTTCGAATATCGACATTTCTATAAACATCTGTGCCAACACATAGAAATATTTTGCACATAATAACATAAAATATATGTATTCCGCAATACAAGAATGCAAAAATGACGGAAATAAAATGCGGCGCGATGAACTTCATTGGCGATGCTGAAAGCTTCCTAAGCAATTATTGTAATGAGATCTTCAAACTCGTCGCGACGCATAATGAGCTGTGGTGACAGATGCCTTCGAGTGCCGGGACAAGATAGTTTCGTCGCGGCTGTCCACTTTAGTCAGCTTTATAGCTATAGAACGTCTTTCTTTAGCTCTTTCAAAATAGATCATAGAAAATCGGACAAGGAAAGACCATCGGTTTTGCGTTGTTATTGAGGGAATATATAACGAATGTGTATAGTATTGATCGATATATAATTTAAGACGCACGTCGACAAATAAAATGTAATAGGTTTATATCAAATAAAATAAGCTACTTATATTGAGTAAATCTCTTATTGGCAAATCATTGCAAATAATTGAAGGGAATGAGCATCTATGTTTACGCAATTTCATAATTTTATATTTCCATAATTCCATAATTCTGCATAAATATTACAATTTCGTGTGTTATGAAAAATAGATGATTCAGTATGTGATTTTAGGAATTTTTCCATTTGTCAAACGAAAAACTATTTGAAGAATCGTCTGAATTAGAAAATAGTACAAATTATTTATATCGATTAAAAAATACAATTTTAAATATCGCTACAAACAAGAAACGAATCAGAGAAAGTATTATTATGCGACTACTGTTTCTATCAAACTCACAAATATGGAAAACATTGTTATTTTTTACGTTTCGAATTCTTTTCTATCTTTCAAACGATACGACGTAAAGACTACGGTCAATGATTGCTTTCTATGATTCTCGCGAGATATCTTTATTCTTTTCGCTACGTTTACGTAACGCTATTTTCTCTGAACGAGCGTAGGAAATTGCGTCGCTGTGTAAGTGGAAAAGTAAACCCTTTTGCCTATAATATTAACGAGGAAGTTAAATTTGTTTTGCAGTTAAATTGTTTTGCATTAGTACGCAGTCTTGACGTACGTAGATCTAAATTACTATCTCGCTGCAAAACTAATCTTATATATCGTAACAACACAAATACAAACTCGTTACCCTTTTTAATTATCACATTCCCAGTGCTTTATTCATCATTTAATACTATTGAATGCAACTATATTATTAATATATTAATTATATGATAATATGTATACGTGATAAAAATTATAATTGTACAATTGAAACTAAACATATATATTATGACAGTTGTCTATCGACGACAAACAATACTATGTATTATGAATATTAGTTATGCTTTCCTGAGTATATAATCATCGCAATGCCATTATTGAAATGCGTTTCGGAAACAGCCACAAGTGTGTCGCACCGAGATCTCTATATATCCATTATATTTTCGCTCCGTTGCTTTCCATCTCACAGGATTAACGAACGTGTTTTGATTCGGCACGTGCGAAAAAAGGGGAAGGAGACGAGATGTAGAATAGAAGCGTGATATAGATAGGATGGAGACGGCAGGCGACGAAAGCACGGAGCGTTCGCCAAAGCGGAACGAATCGGATCACCCTATTCATCGGCGCAGCATTGACGAAAATAATCGGAACGAACGGCCGCCCCCTTTAGAATTCATATATACGCTCTCTTTCGTCTGGGTGTGCACGCGTGTACACTCAATTCTTTTTTCTCTCTTTTTTTTGCACATCGGTAGACACTTTATTTTTTTTTGCAGTTACCGCCGCACCGCTTTATGAATAAAAAGCGTACTTTTGTTCATGAATATACCCCTGTGTATTTCCTGTGGAAATATTTTTCAATCATGGGCGCAATTTCACACATCGCCCATATATATAACTAGCAGTCTAATCGGCCTGTTGTCATACATCGAAAATTAAAAAATCGCCGTGACGAAACTTTATCGCGCCATGTTGCATACCATGCATACCGATGGCTCGATGACCGAAGTGAATGCGATGACAAAAGCGAAATTGCAACGGTAATTTAGAATGGTTCGTTAAGCTGATCCCGATAGAAGTACGCAATAAAAGCTTTACACGATGATGTCAAAATATATGCATGAGACATTACTGTATATAAATTATTTATAAGGGAAGACTGGAAATATATATATATATCATTTTCGGGCATATATTATATATGTATATCCTTGCATACGTATATCTAAATTACAATTAACTTTTACTCGTGACAATCCAAGCAGCACGATTAATGTCATAACACGTCGGTAGCTATAATTATTTATTTATAAACCCAAGCAGAAAATATTACGTCGTTCTCTTATATAATCGAATATCATCGATGACTTACAGAGCGCGAACGATTTTGATTTAAACTTCTTGCCGCAGTCGCATACTTTATTTCGTCGAAAGGCCGGTTTATCAGAGCGAAACTTGGAGTGGGCGATGGGTAATGTAAAGTTCGTGCCTGAAATCAAATCCCGCATACCGTTATAGCGCCCTCGGTCGCCGTTAGCACATCGATACGGCTTCATTTGCGCACCAGCACGCGAACCGCAGTAAAATTTTTTTATGGCCACGCCGGGAGCAAAAGGCGGAAGTAACTTTTTGGCGACTCAAATTAACCAGCGCAGCGTAACTGCGGGCACGACAATTACCACCCGATGGCTCGGTCGTCCGTTACTGCCTGTTCTCTTCGCCTCTTTTTTATCCCTCTTTTCGCACGCCGCCCACATCCAGCTCGGTATTAATCACGAAAAACAGTTTCGGACTTCCGGTTGCCCACCAAACGCTCCGCGCTCTCGATGCTGATGATGTCCCCGAAATCAAGAGCCTTTATAAACAATAAATCTGACCAGTCCCCGCGTTGGTATACGCAAAGTACGTGAATGAAATGCCCCTGCTGATGAACAGTATATGTATGTACGAGCAAGCGGAATTGCGGAATGGAAATATGAATTGATGCAAATTGCAAAAAACAGGTAATTTTGTAGGTCAAATAAAAAAACTCGATTGTAAAAAATGTAAAACGGTAATATAAAATTACAAATGGAAATAAAATATATATATATATTGTATATATTAACGTTATGTGAATGAAAATAGGATAGGATTTATTTATATGTGAAAACGTAGTACGAAGAAAAAAATAGTTAAAAGAAAACGGATATATTGTCTAATTTTTTAATTAACTTTAGTTATTTGCAAAATAGAATTCTATGTAAAAGTTTCTATATGTATTATGTAAAAGCGCGTTATGAATATCAGAGAAGAGGTGCTTGTAAAAGTTAAATTTTGATATTGTATGAAAATCTTTCATCATGTACGTGAACGTCAAAGAAGTGGAGTTTACTTTCAAAATTCAACTCCAAAATTATATTTAATATATACACTTTGTTATAATAATTCCACGTCCTGGTATTTTACGGAAACTTTTGCATATAATCAACTGTGAGCTTTGCGATCTAACTATATGCAACGTAGTCGACCACAAAGTGTACAGAGCACGTTTCAAATAAGTCGATCGATTTAAGACACGTAACGTAGATGGAAAGCATATTTTGTAAAATACAGAGGATGGCTCACTAAAAATAGAATATCATGACAATATACCGCTTTTATTTTTGCTACCGCAAGAAACGATGAAAAAACATAATGCGAAATCAATTTTTTTTTTCGTGACCCTTTCACAGAATTATATGGATATTTCCAGAGAACTGCGCGCACTGTATCATTATAACCGTAAATATCTCTGCTGACGTTCATAATTCTGAGAAAATTATGTCCTGTCTTAGTAATTGGAAAAGGGAGAAAGGGGAATATATATTAATGGCGCAACATTGCACCCGTTAATCGTTCCGGTGGCTACCGAGTTTACTAATGCAAGATCTATTTCTGTATTAATCACAATCTCTCGTCGCACTAATGAGCGAAACAAATTTAATCATCGTCATTTCGCTGTCGGATCGAAGCTCGGCTTATTTCGTCGAAATAAATAAAACGAAGTAAATAAAATGCGTGTGTGAAAAATGAATCGCGCGGTCCGGAATGATCTTGCGAGGGTGTTAGCTTTTAGCTAAACGCGGTGGATAATTAAAGGGAAGAAAGTGGCCGACACGAAGTCGGACGTGAAAGCGCGTGCGAGTCGGATAATAAATTGAGTTTTACCGGGGGGATCGGTTTCATTAAAGCACGATAATTCTCTCGTCTCAGTATAGAGCGCAGAGCCGCGGCAGTTTCTCCGCGGAAATAAATAACGGCAGTAGTGCAGGTGCGCCACTGTCAGACCTGTCGCGGATTAATGGTGCGCCGCGCTGTGCCGCGTCGCGTCGCGTCGCGCGTTGCGTCGACCTCGACTACTGAAAACCGGGGCGTCCTCGCTTCGAAGGGACTTCGCCTTTAAAAAGGAGGTCGCGCAACCGAGGAATCGACGCGAGTGCATCATGTTCCCTCTCCTTAAGGAAACGGAGAGGCAATCGAGATACGTAACGTATTACACGGCGGACTATGATACTGCAAATACTACAAAGGCTAATACCGATAAATGATGCCTTCCCGCATACCATTTGTCAGGATTACGGAGATGCAGAACGAACGGGAACGGGAGAAAGGAGACATTCTCGTGAAAGAGAGAGAGAGAGAGAGAAGGGAATAGGGGAACTCGCAAAGTCGGCGGTATCTGTAGCAACGAATCTAAAAACGTAAAAAAGTTTCACACGCCTGTTCGATTCCAGCTCTTGCTTCATTTATGAAATTATGATGATTATAATGTGTATGTATGTAATACGATTTCTTATTTTATTCGAAATGTATCCGAAAATATTTTCTAAGTTGAAAGAAATATATAAATATGTAAAGGTTAAAATTAAATATAAGTTAGAATTAAATATATAAAGTTAAAAATATATATTTATTGATTTATCTTTTTATTTATTTAAATTTTAAGAAATAAGAAAATTGATCTGAATTGCTTTTAATTTAACAGCACTGTGTAAATTGAAAATGCAATAAAACAATAATGCAATCGGAAATCGGTACATGACAAATGGGGAATAAAAAGATCTAAGATACTTCAAAAATATATATATGCAATTTCAACGTATCGATCAATCAGACATACTTAATTAACTAATATATTATATCTGTCAATAAGTAATCAGAAAATCGATACCATGCGAATTCAATCTACGGATTAATTTATTGTTTGTGAATAATGAATAACGAAGAACTGTATCACTTTTCTGTAAGCATTTCTCGTATGTATACATATGTATATACATATATATATACATATACATATATACGAAACGTTTATAGAAGAAAGCATTAATAAAGTAATTTCATTCTAAAGTCAAATATACTTTATTATAATGTAAAAGAAAGAACTATTTAAGATAATTAAAATTAATATTATCACACATGCGCAGAATTGAAATTTCTAAAATAACATTATCGAGATAGATATGACTTTTTTCTTATATACTATATGTATACATAGTATATACTAACAGTAATAATGTACTCGATACAAGTTGAAGGAAGCGTCTATCATCAAATTACTTTTTGATTTCAAGAATTCCCGACTGTCGCTCTTGATATACCATGATGTGAAGGAAGACGCAATAAAAATAAAACGCCGCTCCACTCGAAATGCAGACCAAAATAATTTTTTATGCGGCGGGAAATGCTTTTCCGGAAGAAAAATAAAGTGAGAAAAATCGTAGCGGCGTTTCTCCAAATGCGATCTTTCGGCATAATTTTTGAGATTTTAATTTTCCAATTACGTCGCCCGCGGAATTTCGTTCGCCAAGCGACTTTCCAACATAAGCGTCATCATCTGATTTTCCCGCAAATTCCGGTTTTTCCGCGGATGCGAAGAGAAAGAGAGCACCGTCCCCCATTCTTATTATTATTTGAACTTTTCTCCCCGTAAACTTCACGTTCGCCAGTCCGTCCAATATATATTTGATAGCGCAACAATTCCCGACTTCCGGATCCGACTTGGAGAGCCGAAGTAGCGACACCGCATCGGCCGATACATACGCTCGTCAGAAATACATCGCGACGTATACCCTATACCTCGGAGCGACTCGATATTGATTTCAGATTTCAATTTAATGCCGTCACGATATCTCAGGCACGATCTTCCAATACCAATTTCGTGTTATCGGACTTTTCGTGTGACGTGCCCGTGCAGCTCCAGCGCGTCGCGTAGCGGCGCGCGCCAGGGACATCCGCACATCTCGCAAGCCGGCGAGTCTCGCGCGCTCATGAATATTCTTCGACGATAACTATATCGACGTGTTTCTGTGTTCGTTTCCAGTGCCGCCGCACGTGATCGCGATCGCCGACGAGAACGGAGCCACGAGGTCCTCGACGGTCGGGCCGTATTTGGAGGGCGACAATCTACGACTCTCCTGCGACGTCCATGGCGGTGAGTATCGTAAAAATAGAGTGTGCATAGCATGCAGGGACAACGGTTTTTCAATCTCGAAAAGCTGCATGACTCTTTGTGTCCCGCAATGCGGGTTTTGTGTGTGTGTGTGTGTCGTCGTGCTGTATATAGTCGATATCGATAGTGCATTGTCGACGCGAGAATGATTCAGACACGGTCTTTGTTTGCTAAGCAGTATTCTGTTTCTGTGAAAATTGAAGGTTTTATTTGTGAACGCGTCGTATAGGGATATATAATAACGTTGAAATAATTATTACCATTACTTTTGACCTTATCTTTAACTAGGGTCAATATAAATTGTACATGCATGTTAAATTGATTTTACGAGTGTCGCAGTATCTAATATGCATATTTTATGCTTATAATACATATTAATTATATGTGCATTAACATCCATTAATTTCTTATATAAATGATAGCCATTAATTACAATATATTATAAATGATATCATATACGAAGTAAATATTTGTGTGCCGTGCAAAACATCGTTATTTGTGAATAAATAATCGGGGAGTTTGTATTGCGGGATGTTTATATAACGTTGAACGATGTCCACGACGATGAATATTACGAAAATAATATTACACAGTATTGTTATAAAGTCTTTATGCACTTTGTAATGTTAATAACTTTTGTTTTGCAGATTTGTGAAAGATGTATAAATGAATAATTTAATAATCCCGAGATTAATGATAAAATATAAATAATCTTGGAATATATCATGGATTATGCTTCTCTAAAGCAAAAGTTATCAATATTTCAAAGTGCTAAACAATTTTATATGTAAATGCGTTGATCAATCGATGAACATTGGAATAACTATGTAATATTAAATATTTGCCTTAAACTTTATTAATTTATTGTATATTTTCTCATCAATTATATCGCAACAAACAATTATTCGGCTACACTACACATATAATGCAGATAGTTTCTGCATAAATAATATCGAATATTATTGTGACCGTTAATGCAATTGATCGTTTAACAGCACTACGTGTATACACGATGAGAAACTAATTTTATATTCCATGTCGATTAACTATTTACGTCAATTATGTCCCATAATTATTACATTATTATTTCGTATGCGTTTGAAAAAATATCGGGACGACTGACCTCGATACCCTTTCGTCTTGTTAAATCTACGGCAAGGTATCTCTCGCAATAGTTGCGAGTTTATCGAGCGAATAGAGAGATATCGATAAATTCTGTTAAAACTCGAGCATCTCTATACACGCGCATCCGCTCTGAAAAGACCTCCGCGAAGCGTCGCGTTTCATCGATATCGGGACGCGATAATTTTTCCGCCGGGCTGACACGCAGCGAGCTGAAACGAAATTGATGTATTTCCGTAGGTAAGCCGGCCCCGACGGTGTCCTGGTATCGCAACGACAAATTCGTCAGCAACCGGACTACGGCACTGCGCAACGGGGTGACACGCAGCGAGATCGTTATACAAAATTTGAACCGGGACGACGTCCACACGGTGCTGACTTGCAACGCCACGAATAACAATAGGTCGATCCCGCTGTCGTCGTCGGTTCGCGTGGACATGAATTGTAAGTATCCATATATATCCGCTCTGCCATAAAAATTCACCCTCCCGACGCGGCTATCTCGCTCGTCGAGCGTCGATGAATGTCCGCGCCGCGGGACAGGATTTTATATATCGGCGAAAAATTTTTAATTCGCGCGAAATATGATAATTGCGATACGCAATTACCTAAGCAATATGATAATAACGACGGGACGGTTAAATCGGTACGATTAAAATGAAAATTCTCTTTAAAATATTCATGAATATATCATCTGGCGAATTTCTCGCCGGGATGTAGAAGATTCTACCTGGCGTTAATATAATAAGCACCTACGGCATAATTTCCAAAGTTTCTTCTATTGGCACTAATCGTCTTACGTTTGACAATGACAAAGATATGTGAACTTAGATAGTTGAATTCTCTCGATCCTGTAATAGGATAGAAGCTGAGCGTGTGCTTGAGGGACATGTAATCCGGAACGCTCTGTGTGATATTGCATTTGCCTTTCACTTACTACGAAAGAGGATTCGTCGAACATCTCGACTGTATTATATCCATCGTGCTATTGACAAACCGTTCGAATCATCGGTGAGATGTTTATCGGGATAATAGAAAATCCGATGGCCATTTTTCTAGATCCATTTGTGCGAGCCGATGACGTGAACTTCCGAAAGGGCGGTAGAAAGAGGAAAGGGAGAAATGCGAGAACTTGTGGATGTAGAGAAAGAGATGAGATATTCGACCGCTCTCGACCGGAGTTCGTCGGCCCGCGCGTTGAGAGGATATGGATCCGTTCGAGCTTTGATACGTATATTCGAATCATAAAATGGTGAGAGAGACTTCTCACTCTAATCTCTCGCGCGCGAGCGCGCTCTGTCCATTCTTCAGAAGATTATATTACTCATTGGAGAATCTATTTGATAATACAATTGGCACTCGCGCGTCTTGAGCCGGATATCCATATTCTCTTACTTTCTTCATCGTGAAATTTCATTTCCTTATTATTTATTTTGCCTGACACATTTCGTTAAAAATCACTTATCAACATGACGTTTAAATCGCGCGAATATTAATCAGAGATTCGTTTTTGATATTTTACATTTCATTTCCATTTTCTATTTTTTATACCGAATGGATATCGAATTTTCAAAAACACATTGTGAGATTACATCAAAATTTGTCAGAACGCTTTATGCACTTTGCGGATGAAAGTCAACAGAATGCGGTAGAATAAATGGCAATGTTTTCTTCGTTGGACTACGGGATACGGCATAATAACGTTTACAACATGGATAGCTAAGGCATACAGAGCAATGCCAAACATCCAGATCAATACCATTGGTGTATTGATATAGATGTTTGACATCCATACCAATGTCAAATATCCACGCTAATACTGGACAATCTCAATACACGAGGATCTAGAACAATCAGTGTTTCCCACTGCTTGTTAGCAAGAGGAAAAAAGAAAATTTTATCAATTATACATAAATATATTAAAAATAATACATCTTCCCGCGATTAATTCGTTCTTTAATCACGAGAATGTTTTCGTTCGACAACGCAAAAAAAAAAAAAAAAAAAAAAAAAAAATAGAAAACATTTTGATGAATAATTCAGCTTTTAAAAACTACACTTATTTTTGACGAAAAGAATATATCTGGCGAGAGCCAACGAGTATCGATATTCCTTCGAGCTGTGCTGTCGACTCTATATGGTTAGAATGTCGGCACGTAGCAGATACAGAACGCGACGTATTGGTGATGGAGATGAGATGATCGCGTGTTTCTCGCCGCAGCGTGGAATCAGGATGGACGGCACAATTTACGGACGTCACGGTTCAGAGGACGCACTCCGGTCTCTTCCCCAGAGGAACCTTTGCATTCTTTACGAGATCGGAGGCTCGCATCGTCCCGTAGCAGCGATGCGTGAATGGCGCGTTAAAAGAAAAAAAAGCGAAAAAAAAAGAGAAAGAACGCTGGGGACAAGGGTGCGAAACCTCCGTTAAAGTGTGAATTACGTTCGGGTGAACGTAGTGCGTCTTCTCGCGGCGTGGAATTCGATTATCCCGAACGTGATTTAAAATATTCTCGATAGCAGCGGCGGTGATGCTAACGGCAAATTCCGACTGCGTTATTTTCTTTTTTCTTCCTTTTTTGCGGAAGCAGAGATAAAAGCGAACGTCACGTATACGGTTCTTTCATCGACTCCTCGCAAGCCACCCGCCGTCTTGGAAAGAAGGTAGATTATCACGAAATCTTCTCATTCGATCGCGTTTTACAGGGCAACGAGAGACATCGAAAGGTTCTTATACCCAGGATACGAAATGACAGAATCGTCGTATAATGAGAACAAGATAACTTTGAAATCCTTTAAAATGTGTTTTCCTATAAACACCCTTCTTAATTTCTTATTGACGCGACGTAAAAGTAAAACATTAAAAACACCCGAGAGAATCTTTATTAAAGATTGCGCTGGGAAAAGTTGGACCGCAATTTAAAAGCAATGGACGAAGCATAATGAAAATATGCTCTACTGGCTCTGACTCGAACTGGACTTTAATTCGAATGTAATAAGAGAAACTTTTATCCACGCTTGGACGTAATTAAATGTATACATACGCGATAGTTTTGTTGGCTAATTGATTTTCTCGCCAACTTTCGTAAGAGAAAAATTTCGTATACGTTTATAGTGCAAGCACAAATAAGATTTTAAAGTATTTTATAACAATTTTATTAATTAATTTTGCCAACTTTTAACCGGCAAAATAACATTTTCATGATATTTTCGTGATGCTTTATGACAAATTAGTTACATAAATAATTATATGTTGGGTAATTCTTGTCGATAGCACAGTAATAGAATAAGTTTAAAAAATCGGAAAATTATATTAGTGGTTGGTGGAAAGTAGAGTGAAAAAAACGATCACTTATATGTATATTTTACCTAATGCATGAAAGAAGAAATCAAGATAAAAGCGGCAAAATACATATAAAAGTAGATTTTTCGTGGAGAAATAAAAAAAAGTATAACAATTTTCTAAATCGACAATTCGTGACTACTTTCGACGAAGCTTGTAGACGATATCGCGGTGTGAAAGTCATTTGGAATGAAATCGGTTAAACACGCGACGCTACGTAATAGCAAATTATTCTAGATAACGTGAAATTATCGGAGGATTTTACATTGGGCGAGAAAGACAAGAGGATTAGATCCCATTAGCATACGCGAATTGGATTGAAGCAATGCCGTTGTTTTCAGTTTAATCGATTTTTATCGGGTATTGTTACGCGACGCCTGCCTTCGAGAACGATTTGAGAGCGGACGTTAACACGGAACGGGAAATGTTCGTCGCGATTCCGTACTGATTTGAATTCCTCCCTTTTTTCGCTTAAACGATCTATTTAAACGTAACCTTTATCGCGAAAAAATGTAGAAAAAAGCATATTATTCGCTTAAAAAATAAGAAGTATGTTAATATAAGTAGTGAGCTCGGAATCGATCTTTAGAAGACAAAAGGACGCAAATCTAGAATTCTTTCTCATTTGAAATAATTTTGAATTTATATTTTTCCGCTTCTCACAGATATTTCTCTAAAAGAATAATTTGAAGTGCTGAGGTGGAACATGCATAAAATATTTTATTGTCAATTATGGTTATATTGATTTTTTATTGACATTTTCCTTTTATTAATATAAATTTTTCGATCAATTTAAAATATATATTTTTGCTTCGAAAATGCCAATATATTTGATATGTATTGACACACGTCAGAACGTAATGGTACCCAAAATGGTCGAGTATTAGGAACGATACGTTTTCCGGGATGGTTAAGGGAAGAGTTGGGGAAACAGCAGAGGGAATGTTCTCTCTTCAGGCCAGATACCACGTGGTAGTTGCTCGCAACAGTCCTTTGACGATGGCAACTTTTGCGCTCGATATGCGGCGCTCGGTAACACGGATTTCCCGTGTAATATATCTCCCTTTCACGTAAAAGCGCGCGGTCCCTTTCAATATGCCGAGAGCGACGCGAAGCGTTAGTGCGCGGACCATCTTTTTCGGCTGATCTTGGCAAGTGTTCGCGCGCGCCATATGTAACGGCGAGCTCCGCGTTATTCATTTCGCTGACAGAATACAGAAGTCATTTGTCGACTCGCTAGCGCGCTGACTTGACAATACCTATTACTGACGCATCCCGTGAATACCGAGCTGTCTATCTTCCTCTTTCTCTCTCCCTCTCTTATGTATGAACTATTACTTTAGCTACTCAGCATCAGAAGGGCCCGACACATATCCTCTCAAAACAATAATGAGCGATTAGCATAAAGTGTAGATATGAAAATATTAAATATTTTACTAACTAAAAGCATAATTTTTAATTAAAAGAATGATTGATTATTAATTCACGATGCGAATTTAGCAAAGATAAAAGAGTTCGTATTATTCGTGTGATATATACGCTAAAAAATGAAAAGCTTTGAAAAGAATAAATCTTTGACATGTGAGATATCATTTTAGTTCTATATTTAATTTTAATCGCAGATTAAATGAAAGATTTTTTTGAATTTACTTGAGATTTTTTAAAAAGATAATCTTTCTCTCAAGAGGGAGAAATTTGTATTATTAAAAATGTATTAATAAAATAAAATGATCTTGAATTATAATTTTCAATACAGTGAAATCTGTATATTAATCGAAAAAAATATATTATCTATTTGTCTTTATAAAGTTTAAAAGTTTTTTATTTTTAATTTAAAAATCACTATTCTATATCGAGATTTAAAACTAGAATTAAAGAAGCACGATAGAATTTGAAACTTATAGATATATTTGGAATTTATTTTGAAAATTTAATTGGGACGCATTATCAGCTAAATCAAACTTATTGTTAATTCATTTAGGTAAAAACACGACAATTGCATTTGATTTATATTAGCGCCAATAAATCAACTCAACTGACATAAATTGATAAGTCAACAGTTCACCTCTCTAATGCACTCAATGAGTTTCCATAGCAAAGTGTCTTTCACATTTCCACCTTCAAGACTTGACGTACATTGTTTTGCATTTTGATAATTTGCAACCACGGCGTTGAAGGGAATCTAAACGATCGTTACCCCTGCATGCTCTTCCTTCGGTGGCTTCCTTTCATTATCTGCGCGAAATTGAATCTGCCGATCAATTACTCGTCTTTCTCTCTCTCTCTCTCTCTCTCTCTGTGAGAGAGAGAAGGACGCCTTCTTCGCGTTCTCGCAAACGAGAAACATCTCGCGCGCGATTGGCGCTCCTTCTCCCGGAAAATCTCGATAGATCTTGCTCTTTTCCGCAGGGAAGATGCAATTGCACTCTCGCGCACAGACCCGCGATTCCGCGCACGTGTGTGCGGAAACGCAGCGGAAAACGCGCGTCGTCGGCTCTCATCGACGGCTCCTTATCCGCGGAGTTTGGTTTTCATTCGTTTTGCAATTCAATCCGCCAGAATCCCACGGGATATTCACATCTCTCTTTCCGTCCCTTCTCCTTCTCTCTCGTCGACGTTTCTCTTCAATATTTCGAACTGAAGTTTCTACTGCTGCGCGATTCGCTAAAATGATAAAATTATTCAATTAATACGTCAGTTTATTGTCTTAAACTTTTTGAATTAATCCGAATTATACTTATTTAATATATTCGTCGCTAAGATATACATATACATATAGCATATATCATGGAAATAACTATTATCGAATTATATTCAGTATGAAAAATTTTTAGATCAAATATATATATTGCAATATTTAAGTTACAAAATATTTAAGATATTCTCGTTTGCTATTAATAAAAAAATGTTGTTTGAAAAAATTATAAATATAACTCTAGCATATTCTTCAGTATTGAATGTCAATATATATTTCAGTGTCTATATATTTGTTCTTATTTCTTTTTTACTATACGAGATTTTACATGGGTATGCAATCTCCTTTTGAATCAATAGAGCCAGAGAGTGAAAGATAGATAAAAAGTGAAACCGTGAAAGAATCGTGATCAATGGCTTTGTGCCAATCAGAATAATTAAGAAATTTAAATTTGAAAGTAATTGAATAAGCAAGGTTTTAATTTAAAATCTTAGGGATGAATTTTTGTACACACCGCAAAAAATATCTATATTTCGGGATTATCATTACTCTGTAAAGAGATTATAAAAATATGCAGCGTTCTCAACGTTTAAAAACGTCAATGAAATCAGGGGATAAAACGGATTAAAATTGAACGGATTGAAAATTTAAAGTCAAGAAAAAAGAGGGAGAGAGTAATCGCTTTCTAACGACTAGAACAATCAACAAACCAAGTTAAATGGAAGTAAAGGAGAGCAAGTATTTAATTAAAAATCTTATTCGATCTGCCATATCTCATCTATATCTACCGTTATTATGTTTACTCAAGTTTATTCGAGTGGAAATTTTAAAAGAGATATTTCTCTCAAAGATAGAATGAGGCGAAAGAGGATTTGTAATCTTTTTATAAACTAGTAAAATTTGCTCGCCTTTGGTATCAAAATAGATAGTGTTCATGTAACTCGCGATATGAAACCGGTGCTTCCAAAAACGAATCAATGATTATGCCGTGCATTTCCAGATATATACCTATATAGAACATCCAGGAATATGGTAATCTTGCAAAATTTAAGGTCTCTTCCGCTCTGTTACCGACCAGGTTCCGGAACGACGACGAGACAATTACTTCGCGCTTCGATGAGAACTATAATCGACTATACAGAATGTTCCAAAGTTTACAAGGGCACAATCAGTAACCAAATTTTTTTAAATATAAGCTGAAACTCTTTTATTGATATATTTTTAAAAAGATTATATAAAGTAAGTAAATATAAGTAAAATTATTTTTATATTACGTGTATTTAAAAAAATATAAGATAAATATATCAAAAGTTTTTAAGTCTTCTTAAGTTAACGCTGATTACTAAAGTAACTAAAAAAATAAAATATTATTTTGCCTCTTCTCTATATATTCTTCTAAAACTTAATTTACCAAAGTCATATATAACTCTTGATTATTTTGACATTGAAATAACTGTCAGTTTCTTCAGCTGTGTTTCTTGTAACTCATAAAAATGTATGACTTGTGGAACAACTTGTTTAGCGAGAAGAGCATGTCAAGTTTGATAAATGCACATGCTTGAGCAACAAGAGTTATTAGCTATGTGCTGTAGTCATTGTAACAGACATCATAAGGTTTCAATAGTCTCACCGACAGTTTTCTCCGTTCTAGAATTTCATAATAATTAGGTGATCGATGGAATCATATCCATCTCTCGAAGCATCTCTATTACTTGATGAAACACGTAATCCCATCTAGAACATACAACAGTATTATTATCCACGCTAAGAAACGCACTCGTATTTTTCTCGAAATTTTTTTTTCAAGCGACATGAAATGCTTCATTTAATGAACAAATTTGAAAGCTTATGCATTAGCACATTATATACAGCCTAATTACATTGAGAAACAATGCGCATACACCATGCATCGTGCAAACACGGCGTTATTTGCTCTTTTGTTAATTAACTTAATTAGCGGATTATTCGAGGCTCGCTATTATCTAGAGTTTGTTATGACGAAAACATTTTCAAAGAGAGAGGAGGTATTATAACGGAAAATAATATATCCTGTGAAAAATTTAATGCTTTATTAGTTGCCTAAACAACTGCGTTGCATTATGCGTATAATAAATTTAGGAGGAAAACTGTGGAAATTAATAATTTCGATATAAGCACAAAGTTGACATTTTTATCGCAGATACTCGAATATACACAAAACGTAACAGAAAGATGGCTTCATAATTAAAACAGAAAATTTTTCAGTTTATAATATATTGATGTTTGATAATATTTTTAAAAAAATGTTATATTCTGATATAGTTTGCGATAATAAAATTACTAATTATATTGACTGTTATAAATATATGGCACAGATACATAATAAGGATATTATTAATTTATTGGATATTTTAATTTATCGCAGCATTTAAATATTGAAATATTCAAATATAATTAATTGATACTATTTAATTATTTAAATTTTTTTTATAACGCGCGCACATACACATACAACACACATATGTACATATATTATATTAAATATTATTATACATATTTCTATTATTTTATCGAAATACTCGCGTATAACTGAAGAGAATAATATTGTTTTTATGTTATGTAATTTGTATTCTCAACTAACTGTGTTTTCATAAAATGTGAATTTCTCTACCACACAGCAATAGTCACATTTAAACAATATTTCAATATCTAAATATTGTGATATATTTAAATATGCAGAGATATTTATGTGAAAAAATATAAGTTACATTAATTCACAGGCGTGTGAATGTAAATTAAGATTAGTAGGTACTCTAATTAAAACGCAGATGTATTGATACACAATTGTTTTATTAAAATTATTAAGAAGATATATACAAATATATATCTTTATTTAAATCAATATGTATATATTTCAGATATTTAAAAATATTCATTGAATGCAATAATTTTTCATATACATATAATTATAGGAAATTATCCCTGTTCTCTTTCTATCGCGGCTTAATCCACGCAGAATAGTGCGCAATATCAACGACACCTCCCATATACAACCCCGCGTGAGTAAACAATATCCAAACCACCGTGGTTGTGTGTGTTTACGTTTCCCGTGGAACGAGCTGCGATAATCTACGGTGGTGAAATGCGACCTTCCTTCTTCCACTCGAGTTGAATAGGCGCACGGCGGTTGAATAGGAAGCCTCCGCGTTCGCTCGTGGTTGGCCTGAATTTTCAACGACGAAAATACTGCCGAGTAGTTCGGGCAAGAAGGAAGGTAGAGAAAGAGAGAAGGAGACAGCAGAGAGAAAAGGAAAGGTAGAAACGTAAAAGCGAAAGAGCGCAGCCTCGGGTGGAAGGTCTACAATCGGTCGCCATCTTCCGTGGACGACCCCTATACAGAATCATTCAAGAAGCATTCATAATTTTCGAAGAAAATATTATCGATTTATAAGAGCAGCTAATAAATGGCAACCAATATTAATTCTTGAGAATTTTGCATTTTAATTGGTTTTTTGAATTTATAAATTGATATATATTTATCATATATCGTTGAAATTGTTTCTGTCTTATAAAATTAATCAAAAGTACAATTTTTTGATATATTTAGAGTAATTATATTAAACTCTCCTCTTATTATTTAATACTAAATCTGGTAAAAATTTGAGTTAATTTTTAATACAGATGTTTATAAAAGCTGTCTCCGCGCCAATTTTATTGATACTTATTAAATATATATGGAAGGCAAAAATAATTTTGACCTGAAAGCTGTACCTATATCTAAAAATGTGGCTGTCTATTCTTGAATTGTGCTGTAGAATGAGCCAAATAGAACTTTATATACACATATACACATATATTACATATTATGTGTTTTGTATGTGTGTGTGTGGAATGGCAAAAGCAAACTCTGGAATGAGGATGAAAATATCTTAGCAGCTTCGGACAATAGAAAGCTTATCATCGACCCTCTATCGTTATCAAAATCCAGAAATTCGCCAAAAGTAACTTCAACCATTAATAACAGCGCTTCACATCGTTTTAGTTATTAATAAAAATTTTAGTCACTAATAAGAATTTTATTAAGCATCATTATTCGATAATCAGATCGAGAAGCTATAATTTGATCAATCGGTAGCCCGTTTAATTATTAAAATGAAATCCGGAATTAATTTAAATTATCATTATTTATCCAAGATATCGAGAACTTCTGCCTCGTGTCAGCAAGAAACAATCGAGTTATCGATTTCGATATTGTTTATTTCGGCATATTAATAGAGAATCCAGATTAGTTGTGAGATACATACAAATGTCTAACATACATTATCTCGAGGATAAAGGATGCATCAGAAAAGTTTTATTTCAGTAAAGGCGACGTCTCACCTGCGACGCAAAAATAACTCATCCGCGAGAAAAACATGCATCGCATTAATGTTGAAAGAAAAGCACTCGGGTGTTCTCATTACGGCGCTATACAGCGCGTATGACGCGGCGTATTTCACCGCAATTCCTTGAAAAGCATCAGAAACGGGCGGACGTCGCAATTGAAGCTATCACGAGCATGCGCCATTTTTACACTCAATTTGCGCCCTACGTTGCGTGTAACGCCAACTCTCTGGGTGTTAGTTGAAATGGCCATGATTTAAATACGTCACATTGTGATACAAACGCGATTCAGCGCTGACGATCATTCTGCCACTGAGCCAGCCTCGTATTTTCTCTGCTTACATATTCTTCCTCTCGACGTCTACATTTAAACGTATCAAATTAGAGATGTTCTCGTTTTAGAATCAAATTCAACGAAATTACAACTTTATTAAATGAATAATCTTAATTCGAAATACTTTTTTATCTTAGTTTAAAAGTTTATTCTCATCAACCTCTGTAATTATAAAATGCATTTTTATATAAATGCTTTGGATCTTTTTGTGCAACATTTTCAAATTATACCTACATTAATTTACATACATGTACACGATGATCTCTTATTATTATTCTATAAAATATACATAAATCTTTTATACTTTTTATGATTTTTTTTCTATGATAACAAGATGGTCATAAGATGAGTTGCGAGTATTTGTAACTCTACATTAATATTAATTGAGCTCACGAAACTGTTTCTCCTTAGAGTTTGCGAAGCGTTTTCGTAGCTTCTTGTTTGTGTTTAGGGATGGCATAGTTACCCTCGACAAAGTCAAGATACTTGAACACTTCCTATATAAATGGCTTCGTCATAGCAAGTGGCTGCTGTCAAGCTATCCAATGCTCCCACAAGTTTCTCCGAACGAAATACTGTTTACATATTTCACTCGAATGATTAATTTCGTATGATCTCCCAAAAGTGAAGGGAAGAAGCAGAAAACTTTCCTACTTTACTCGTCGTTTAGGGCGAATGTTCACTTTCGGGAGAAAGATTGCTCATATGCTTATATAATTTAATCTTTTTTTTTACTTTCAACATTTTATCATACGACGATATTCGGGATGCGAAGAGATATATATATACACATATATATCTCGACCGAAACGAGGTCTTTTTCGCGATGAAAGGTCTCGGTACATTCGCAATACCATCCCACATTCGCATGCGCTTGCATACACGCGCACGACACGGTACGCTCGCTTGTTATAATACGCGCGACAAATCCCGAGCCGCTGGAATTGCGGATTAATGAACGGCCTCGTTATGCGACGCAAGCCGTCCTTGTTCATCGCCGGGCATTCTGTCGAGGAACGATATGGCGCCCTTGGAAATCGATAACCATTAGCGTGCGCGAGTACGACAAGCAGTACACGCACACATAAAACGCACATAATATCCTCTCTCTCGCATGGGGATATTGTATATAATATATATATATATATATATATATATATATATATAAGCGCATGTGCATGTCAGGTATCTATCATATGGAAGATTTTCTCATTGACTCGCAAATAAATAAATATACATAGATCGCGGTTGCGACTAAAGGATACCTCGCTAACGACAAGAGGAGAAGGAACAGAATGACGTAATTAGATTGTGTAGAATCCCGCGGGAGAACAGAGTGTAACCGACAGATTTCTCGCGACAAACACCGCGAGAAAACTTTAATGCACGTTGCCGAGTTAGGCCATCATAGTTCGCAAATTCGAGCCAATTTAACTTAATTCGTCGCGACATCCGTCAGTATGAACTGCGAGCGAGAAAGAGGCTTGAAAATTCTCAGTTAAAATTTCTCGAAGAAAATGGTCGAAAATCTTTGGTATTTGTTGATGAAAAATCGCGTGCTCTGTGAACCATTTTCTTAGTACTCGCGCGTATGAGGGAAACGCGTATCATGTTGGACTGTGTTTCAAATTTTATTGGTAACTTCATATCTCATTCGAAAGCCTTAAATTTTCTCCAGTACCTCTCTTGGGAGAATACGATATTTCTCTCGCGTTGAAGTACGGAAGAAACGGAAGCAATAAAAGAGCGGTCAATATCGAAAGAGATCCAATCAGCAAACGCGACTTTATCACCATTCATCTCGTCTTATTCGAGCATACTCCCATTCGTCATGGTGATTGGTTAACTGTAATAGCTCTCTCTTTGAAAACCATTAATGCTTCGATATTCTTATCCCAGGACCTTCATTTTACTACGCCTCCATTTTCCGTCAGGCAATCGTTCGTAGTCATTAATAGGACATACCTAATTCTATCATAGTTGTGTACTTTTTACAATGAATGTATGATAAATGAATATATATTTTATAAATAGTATGATAACGCCGGGAAAGGAAAACTACGAACGTATAAGAACAAGCTTTTGCACTTTAGGGGAATTTAAATAGTATTACCGTAGCGGAGAAAAAAGTAGAATGTACTTTTTAACATAAACATATTTTGTATCATTAAAATTCGCGCCAAGATTTTTCTAATTCAAGTATGTAATAATATCGGTAACTAAAACAAATTGATATTTGATTTAAATTCCTTAAAATATGTTTTACTCGAAAAAATATATAAAACATATAAAAAAAATATGTATAAGTCACATTTATATCAAATTAGTTAAAAAATTGATATTAGAATATAAAATCATTAATAAAATCTAATGTATTGTTCTAGTTTTTCTTTTCTTGTAATCAACTAATCTTAATTGCTTGGCGCATGTTTCTTGCGGATTAAGGGTTGATCTCTACGTAGGAATCATGTAGAAAGAGCGAAACGGAAAAGGGTCAGATATCCTTTTTGCGGCGAACACTGTTCTCATTCCACGTTTTTTCCTCCCCTCAACCATCTTCCCCGGCTACGACGACGGCTTTCATCCAATTTCCCCTCTTGAGAAGCTTCAAGACCTCGCGCGGTCGGTGCTTAAATGTAAGTGCTTTTTCGTGCGACGTTCGACACCCGCGAGACTCATTGTCAGTCTCGAGATTGACAGTGTCTATGGTGCAGTGATTTTCTTCAAAGTTACGCTCTCATGAGAAACCAGCGTCATATCCTGCCTCGACCTTCACGGCCATTTTCATCGTTGATCTATGTTGATATTTCTCAAGCTCGGTCATAACATGTTATTCACAGTTGACCCTTGGTTATATTTTATATCTTCCATACAAACATTTGCAAATAACGAAAAACTGATAATTTAGCCTTAAGGTTTCTCTTAAAAAAAAATTATTTAGAAGAATAAAATTTAATCAAAGAGATATTAAGAATATCAGAAAAAAGAATAGATTACAGAATAAAAAATTCCTTGCTGGAGAAAGAAAATAAGGAATAGAGTATACTTATTTATCTCTTGTTTATTAGCATCTTGTGCTCGCAGAGTTTTAAGTTGACGCAATTGTCGATCGTTTTTATATCATGTTAATGTATTTCATAAATGTTACAAGTATATTACCGCGAAATTATATGTAATCGCATTTGAAAGAACGGTGGCTTTTATATCAGGGTCCGGAAAAGTTCGACTGCAAGCCGGAGTAAACTCCAAATTACTTCCCTTGCTGTGCAAGGATTTACTTTGTGCGCTAACAGACTACTAGTTGAGGCGTTGCATCATGTTATCTTGGTGCTTAAAAAGAGTTTTGCGCAAGAATAAAGGCCGCGGCTGCAAACATTACTTAATTAAGGTTTAACGCAGGTTTTCTCCTACCTACCTACACTCCTTTTTATAACAGTAACTAGAAACGCCATTTGAATAAAGCCAGAGGTATGGATCAAGTTTCGGTTAACTTTTTGAGTTCACTGTTTGTTACGCAATAAGCTAGATTTTCAAAACACCCGCTTCCAATGTCGCAGCCTCAAATTATACAAAACACGTCGATGCGCCATTGAAGTAATTTTCCAACGTTAATCGATACATCGAATTTCGCCTACGCGGCTTTATTATTTGAATATAATCGCCGGTCAGGTTTATTATCTTCGCGGATTACGCGAAGCGCGCGTGATCGAGCGCGTGTTGCTTGCTCGCGAGAGAGGGCGAACTGAGTTACAATTAACTCTTAATGAATATTTATGACGCGCCGGCCGGCAGAAATTACGTCGCTCATTGAGTTAAAACCGCAGACAATAGGGCTTATTTGCCGTCTCCGCGTGCGACCCGCGTATTCGCCGAGAAGCAACTCGGTCGCCGATGCCACGAACGAGACGTGCTGTGCGCGCTGTGCAAAAAGTTGTCAACGAGTTTGCGAGGAGCTAGCTTTACGCGAGGAAAATGCATCTCTCTCCCGTGCTGTTGCTGTACGTGTATGAAGAGATACCGCGCTAAGGTAGCGGAGAAATAGACAACGAGGTTACAAGAAATTATACGTTGAAATTGTCGTCGCGAAATATGCAGAACTAAAAAATAGATTTTTACATTTTCCTTTTTCAAAGACGAAAAGAAACCAACTGAGAGATACTAACTTTATTTCTGTCCCTTTTTTGCGAAACATTATTTATATATTATGGAATAAAGGAATACAATTTAATCTTCCGATTTGTTATACTCGATGCACATGCGTACAGTTAATATTTATTCTGTAATTCTGTTGCAAATTTCAGAATTTCTTCTTTTTACTTATAATTTATTGTTTCTCAAACATTTTCTTGACAGATTGCAACATCCATAATTTTGCAGATTATTTTGAATATTAAAAAATTGAGCGATATATGTTTTTCGTCTATCTTATCGCTTTCGTGTACCAGAGAAGAAGGGACGGAGGCTCCGAGAGGGACAGCTATATATATTAATTAGAATTGAATACATCGACTGATCTCAAGAGGCTGTTCCAACGTGAAGGGCATGTAGAAACACATACGAATATCCCAGGTACTAGTATGCGTGTACCAAGCATAAGTAAGAGAGGATATGACTTGCAAGAGCTAGTGTGCACCCATGAGACACGATACACTAGGGAAAGGGCTTGAATGCGAAATGCCACGGAGCGTTAGTGTGATGCAGCCGCTTGCGTGAAGCAAATTTTCTTGCGCGGTACAGCATTTACGGTATCCGCAATGATATGGCCTGGGAACAATAACAACAACCGGCACATGTCCCGATTTGGCTTGCTAGATAAATTTTATGAGTGAAGGTAAATCATCTGCGTGGAGGAGCCGAGATAGATAGGGCACGTGCACGGGAAATATGTACGCATTATCGTTGAAATTATAGTTTTATTCTACGTCTACAGATTCGCATCTGCCTAGACTCTAGAGTCTAGAGAGTATGTCTAATTTATTTTCAAAAATAAAATCACGAAATATATTTATACATACGTCGTGTGTAAAAAATCGGGAAATTAAATCGTGATGCAATCTTGTATTCAATATTATTATTTTTTTTATATGTTTTGTTTTGCAAAAAGACATAAGAATTCGATAAATTTAGATGTTAGCCAACAGACAATAGATAATGTATACAATATGTATATTTTATACACAGATGATCTAATTATCGATTGAAGAAAACAAAAACGTCAATTTTTGCATGTCGGAAAACTTATATATTTCTCCAATAACTCATTGGCAGTTTGATTTATCTAATCATTCGTGAGATGCGATGGAGTAATGCTATTAAATATGCAAGTATTATCGAGTATTTGGGTAGACAAACACCTGTATCGGTAATCGGATTTGCTTTAATAGCGCATCTTTAGCGACATCGAATATCATATGTACGCAATTCGGCGACGATTGGCGTGTCCTACATGATGATTACTTACCGTTATAAGCAGATTTGCATAGCGAAGCAATATCTGGAATTTTGCGTCGAAGTGACAGCTAAATCCACTAATATCCGCCAACATGTTGATATGATTTGTAACTCTCCTGTGCATGCGTGTACGCCGGGGATAAAGCTGCCCTGAATCCACACCTGTCCGCCGATATATCTGTTTGTTCATATTATTATCAATATTATTATTGAATAAGCGAAAATACATTGTGAGATACGGCGGGGAGAAAATACACACAATTTCGCAATGCGGATTAATCTGCTTAAGACACGTGCATTTCGGTATCCCCTTTGTGAAAGTGGAAGTACATATTCGCAACTTTGTAACATACGTATGCTGAATTTAGAACAAAGCTTTGAAACAATTGCTGTGGTATAAATACATCATTCTAATGATTTAATATTAATTAATTAATTAATATTAACTAATTAATATTAATATTAACTAATTAATATTAATATTAACTAATTAATATTAATTGTGCAAATTAAAGATGTATATAGAAAGAGAGAGAGAGAGAGAGTCGCTTAATGTTTGCCTTACTTATTTCAATTTGTTACAAAATTATTATATCGAATGGATGCACTTTTGTGAAAGATAATTGAAATAAAGTATGAATAAATGTTCTCTTTCTCTTTTACACAATATTCGGGTAGCATATTAATTAGAAATGATGAAGTTTAAAACATGAAAAATTAAAATACAAATAAACACGATTTGAGATTATTTTGAGAAATCTGTTTACGTCGATCAATTTGTTTAAAGAAGATAAATCCATCATTTTCCTAATTTTCTCGGCGTCACTTAATAACAGTAGATTGGCAATGATTAATCCGATCAAGAGCTCATAAACTTCCCCTTCGATGTACATACATATACGATATATACATGGTACATGGTAGTCGATAAATATAAGCCATCCCGATGGCCCATGAATGTATCCCATGAGGATGATCGGAAAGACGACGACGCTATGACATAAGGTTGTCACACTTCAAAGGGTTAAACGTCGCGGCAACATTACATTCGCATTAATTAAACGCGCAGGCGTACCGTTAAGGCGAGACTTATCCTTAATGAAACTGTCGCTCGATTAAGATGCAAACGAGACGCTTCCCGTATCTTGACGTTCGCGCGTAACCACGCGCGTATGTGTACACGGCTCGAGCTGACTCACCTTGTCCCATCCGGCCGATTGCGTGAGTCCATAAATCTCAATCCGTAAAGTCAAACACCGGCGGAATTGCAAATCGTAAGTAACAAACTGCGGCGCAAAGACTCTCGCGGCATCACAACGAGAGGATAGTAGCCCCGGCGAGAGCTCTTTGAAGCGGAACGAGCGGGATCCAGCGTTTCGGAACCGCGCCGTCGAGCCACCCCCATCGCGCCTTTGTCAATATTAGGTTTCCCCGTGATTACGTAATAAAGTAAACGTCGTTTTAACCCCTTTAGTCGGCGCTATCGACCGCCGTTCGAATTAGTTCGGTGCAAGTCATGTAAATTAGTCCCGAACCGTAACTCAGGGGGTGGAAATTGGGGAAAGCGGCGGTGGCAATGTCGGGGCCAAGGCAGCCTTATTGCCGGTGGCGACGGGTTAGAATGCCTGAAATATTACTCCGGCAATCAGCCCGTCTAGGCGCGGTCGCGGCACTATTAAGCGAATTTCTTTTCTCTGAATGAAAGCGTCGCGTCGTCGTGATGGTGACAGGGACTGACCACAAATTGCGGAAACGGTCCCGCGTTTCTTCGACAAAATTATTCACACGAACAAAATAAAGTAAGACAAAAAGTGATAAATGCAAGGCCAACTTATCGAGCTGAATATTCGAGTTGTTTAATCAAATAATATTTATTTCATGTATAAATTATTAAGTTACAATCATTGAATATTAAAACTAACGCAAAAATACAGTCATTATAAAATAAACGTTTCAACCGCACGCGGTCTTCTTTAGTATATTATTAAAATATAAAATCATAAAAAAAATGCATATAATGTCAAAAATTAATTTTAGTTCTTCAGAGTCGAGAGTTTATGAGCAGTTAACGCGTGTTTCAATCCATCATGTGTAGGAAAAATGTCGAACCAATGTTCGCCTCGATATGATCTTCGATTTTATTCAGATCTCGAAAAGTTTCGTCGTTAATAAGCGAGAAATTAAAACGTTCCGTAGGCGCTAACATCGTTCTTCTTGACAATTTTAACTACGTCTTAAAAAAGTTATTGAAGATGACACACGACAAAACCAACAATATAAAAAGACAGCTTATTTTAAACTCTCTAATAAGTAAAAATAAAGTAATATCAATTAAAATTTCTATTCGCTCGTGTATTGTATAAAACAAGAAATGTATTCAAAAAAGGCCAACTTATCGAGCAATATTTAAGATGTTGTATCCAATTAAAATTTATTTTATAAACGATATATTAAAATTACAAAAAAACCTTCCATAAACGTTTCAACCGCACGCGGTCTTCCTCAGTATAACAGTGTTTAGTAATTCATAATTCTTACAACAAAATAGATCATACTATTTTTAAACTTACTAATAGTCCGTTAATTCGAGTCGAGAATTTATTAGAAATTTATGCGTGTTACAATTTGTCATATTTAATTTATAAAAGTATTCGCCGTAATGTGATCTTATGATGTTGGGTCTCGTAAATTATTTCTTCGTTTTTAAGCGAGAAATTCTTAATATCCATAGGCGTTTGTGTCGCCTCTTCTCACAGTTTTAACAAAATTTTTTTAAAAAATTAAAATTATTATAAATAGATGAAACCAACAGTCTAACAAGACACCTCATTTTGAACTATACTAATAAAATAAAGTAATTCAACGGAAAGGTTAATACATAATTCTGAATAAATCGTTTTGTTTTCAGTTAACGTTTTAAAGGGAAGAATATACAGCGAGAAAACAAATATAAGCTGTATCACTATTGAATATATACAGCTTTTTTTATCCTTTAGTTATAATAAAAATCACTATTTGATTGAATCGAAAAGTTCAGAAATCCCATATATCCAATAAGCCACAGTTTTGAGGGAAGAAAAGAGATATCGTTGCGTGGGATTTCTGTTTGAAGTGGAATATTTGTGCGTCTTCCAGCTCCGTACAAGTTATCGAGACTGCATGTGTTACTGTGAGACTGTCTGTAATATCTACTAAATCCACCATATATGATAAGATTACAAATGGATATTGATTAAAAAAATTATTTTATTTATTGAAAATTCGTTATTTCCGTCACTTCTTATATTTGTAAAAATAAATATTGGTTGTATCACGCGAGATATAATATAATATAGCAGTTCTCGAAAACCGATAAGATACGATTTTCCAAAATACCAACAAAATCCTCGTTTTATCCCGGGATGTGCGCTTTATCCGTCAATAAATTCACGATAAAACTGAAATTATGACCGATTGAGTTATATGGAGCGTATGCACGCGCCATAATTTTCTAATCGATCTTGAATTATTGAGTGGAAGCAAAACTGCAGAGCAGAATAATATCGGCGAGGATTTCGCCGAGGGCAGGAAGATAGAAATCGGCTTTAATTAATTGTATTATGCGCTCATCATACCGGATGGCCGGAACCTACCGAACGGGGAGATAAACGGTGAGCAAAAATGCAACACCACTCTTTTTAATTAATAATTGTCATTACGGTACGGATACATGTCTGTTATTTCGATTAATATTATTCAAGACCGTCCAGTTTTGACGTCACGTTCGGATGCATCATTCTCGCGAATAATTACCACGATCCACGTAAATGGACGCGCGTAAATTACTTGAAAAGAACGACGAAGATAAATAGTTTGTCGTATATGCGGATATTTTCGATCCATACAACCTTTTGCTACGCTTATCGCGTGTAATATATAAATCAACAAACTTCCGTAATGTATATACGCGCGCTCCTATAAATACCCTAACCAGAGCTTTCGCCTATCGACGCGGTTTATACACTCGAACCATTACCAATTTGCACGGCGCTTACGACGTTCGCAAAACCATCGTTCATGGTCACTTTACGCCGTTATCGACGATCGCCTTCTCGCGCGTCTATAAATTCTCAGTCACGTCGCGTGCAAGCCTACGTGAGTATAGCCGAGTGCAACGCAATGGATCCGCAATTTTCCCCCGGGTTCAACGCACTCGCGACGAAAAATGTTTCCTCCCACATCGACTCTGGAAAATTCAGAGGACGGAGACGCGTGTGTCGCGCGCGAGGACGGATATTTAACGGAAACTTCTGCCGATACATTTCTCGCGCTCATCCGATATCGAATGTGCGCGATAAGTATAACTCATTTTCCATTCAATATTATCTCGATCCTCGGGGGCCAATATCGCGCCGTAACTCTTAAAACTTGTAAAAATTTCTGAAATACATCCAGCACATCTAATATTTCCATTCCACGGGCTATGCACCAGAGAATAAAACTATAGATAATGTTAAAAGACGAGTGAAGAAAAGATGAGAGAGAAGAATATATTAAATATTAGAGACATATCGGATTCTAATATTATATGAGCGGAAAACTTGGATGCCAAACTATTCAATGTCGAAAGCACAAAATGTCGATGCTTCGATAGAGTTTATGGACGTATATATGGACACCTACACACCTTACATAAAACTAGCGATAATTTTCCGAATAACTTCGATTCCTCACGCGCGGCGAAGTACGCGCCGATGATATATCGCTTTATAACAAAGAGGATTTATCAACGTCAATTTGACGTGTAGGAAGGTGTACGCGTCTTGCGGCCAGCGACCCGCTATAACGAAGAAACGAGCGGCAGTCGAGGCCAGTCGGGCGGTTAATTTTACTCGCGCCGTTATCGCGGCGACGTTAGAACAACGAGTGGGGTTAATTAATTGCGGACCTTTTTTAATTTGTCTTGCCGGACGTCGGGATTACCACGAAATTTTTAGACCGATACATCTAGAAGTCGAGAGGTAGAAACGGTAAATTGGAGATACTTTATTGAAATGTGAAATGGAAAAAGCGAGGACTTGGGGGAGCAAATTTATTTAATCTAGGAAAAAGTCTCTCGTGCGATAATAAATCTTGTATGTTTTTTGGAAAGACTTGGAACTCGCAGGTTCCAAAAAAAAATCGTTTATCGTATATATACGAACGTTATCGATGATTCTATTGTCTTTAGCTTCATATTTATACGCGTATGAACTTATATGGTGATTTTTTTACAAGTTTGGAAAGGTATCCACAAAAGCTCATCGCTAAGTCACTTTAAGAAACACTTGAATCATCCTGAAAAAGAGCGCGCAAGATGGGACGCAAGATTAATTGTCCCAGCTCTAAATTAAGTTATTCACTTTGTTATAGTACTTGAGCTATCGCGCGGCAAGATACATGGCGCGTGATAAAGTAATAAGAGAGCGGAAAAGAGAGCGTGGGTGCTAGGATTAATGAGGGGAGAGAGAGTTTATGATCCTACGCTTAAAATTCGTCATACCTGGTATATGACTGCAAAGGGATGTGCAGGTAGAAATACCTGAGGAGACTTTCAAATTGAACGCGTATCTTATGCATACTTTAGTATTTTCTGTCTGAACAAATTTATTCCCCTTCATTTTAACAGAATATATAACTATACGGCGTTGTACAACCAAAATTTATAATTATTACCTGAAATATCTCTTTGAAACAAATGAAGTTAATGTAAGCGTTCTACAGTGTCCATTAAATTGAATAAAAACGACCATTGAAGGATTTTAATAAAGGGTCAACGAAATACGAAGTCAAAAGATTATTTTATTACATAACCGTAATTTATCATAAAATATACCGATTTTATAGAATATTTTAATATCCTTTGTGAACATGTTTTATACATTTGTAAAAGGATAGAGGAAACGCACCGAGCATATTATATAACCAGTGAATTAAATAATTTTCAGTCAGCCTGCTGGAAGTGAAGATAACTGGTGCGAACCAGCCGCTGTCGGCGGGTAAGAAGTACGATTTGGTCTGCACAACTTCCGGTTCCAGGCCACCGGCCGGCATCACCTGGTGGAGAAATGGTCAGCGTTTAGTGAATTCCAAGGAGAATGTAAGTACGTCCCCAGATGAAACAATTTTCCTCCAATCCCCACGCAAACATACATTTTACTTGCTGTTCCCGGACCGCGTATAAAGTCAAACTTGTCTCAAATAATATGTTTGAATGTGATACGTGAAATGTCTTTTCACTCGTATTTTTTTCTTAAAAAGGGAGTGCTTCATTAATGCATTTCTAAAATTTTTAGTAATTCTCAAATAAACTGACAGAGTTTTCATTAACTAAATAATTCATTGTTTTAAAAGTCGAATATATGACAGAATATATTTTATCTCTTTAAAATTGCAATGCAGATGTTATTGTATTATTAATTATAATATTAATTATGAATGTTATTTTATTGTTAATTATAATATTAATTATATATTTTGATAATTTCAATATTTTCAATTATGTAAACACGTAAAACGAGTGTTTTGACAGCTAAACTAAACCATAACCGACAAGTTAACGTAGCTTTTGAGTTATGCATCTACTTCATGGTTTTTTCCCTAATATATTAAAAACGTATTTATCACCGCTAGAAAGTTTGATGCGTGCCTAAACTTTCAGACTCTTTCTCACGCATTCATTACATTTTCTCGTAAAGGATTTACGATAGAAAATATCAAAAGGATTAATTTATTAATCCTTTCTTTATATTTGATTTAATGTGTATTGACCAAGAAATTCTTAGAACTAAACCCATACAGCACGCAAACTGGTTGTTGAATCAACATCTCGAAAACGTTACTCTGCAATATTGCAATATTGTATCAACGTTATAAAATGTAGATTTAATATTAAAAATATGTTGCAGAAATGTCTAATGTTCGCTGAATTGCAATGTCGTGTAGACGTGTTGTTTCAACGTTGTAGCAATATATTAAAAAAATCAATGTAATAGACGCAACATAGATTCAACGTTGCAAAACTATTAATATTTCAATATTCAACATTGCAACGTATCAACAACGTTATTATTTCAACTTTTTGTGCTGTGTGGGAAATATAAAAATTCGTGAATATGCATGAGAAATATACAATCAAATTTTTTTCAATTAAAATTATCATATTTGCGGGATCGTGTTTTATTGTAGAGCGATAGTATCGAATTAATCTCCGGGTTAGCGAAAGACGACAATTAATCTTCTGCACTGTCTCGATTCATCTGCTTGACATGTGTCTCCTAATTTCATCGCGGTGGGACTGCAATTTCCACGTTCAATTTCCGCGGATTAAGCGACGAGCGCAAAAAAAGAACGATAGACACGACCGATTACGTGATCGACTGCCGTTTACAGTGCAAGGATTACGTTTAATTGATGGGAAATGCAGCTATTCTGAAGAGCCATAATGTCGGAACATATTCTTGTTGAACATTAAGAGAAAAAAAGGATCACGATAATGAAAAAGATTTAACGAAAATCAAAATTAAACGCGAACACATTTCTTTCTGAAATGATCCGACACATTTTGTGTTAAATGTAAAATTTACGCGGATAAATTTTCTCGTATAACCATCCTCCGTTCCTTCGTTTTATTTTTATTTACGTGTTGAAGACTTTTCAACAATTTTTTAATAGAATAAAATGTTTACGTGTCGGATAATAAAATAGGAGCAGGTAATAGATTAATTAATAGAATGAATCAAATTTCTCAGTTTTAGAGAGGAGAAATGTAACAAATTGTTAGCTATCTTGTGATTGTTTATTGAACACAATCGGAGAGCGTTTCGTTCACAATGAGAAATTCTTTTCGTATAAACCGTAGATTCGAATTTAACGTGAAATTGAAAATAAAATGAAAAAACTAGAAAAATTGTTGCAACACAATATAACATTATCGAATCGTACATGGTACTCCGATAAAAAAAAGCGTATCATTTCGTATAGTTATAGGAGATTAATCAACAGCGATAATGAAGAAACACGTTACAAATACTGATAACTCTAATTATAATCGCAGCTCGAGTAAGGAGGAATATCTCGCCGGGACGATAATACTTGATCTATGAGAATGGAGGAATCCTCTGCGCGCATGTCTTTTCTCCCTTTCTCTTTTCCGGTCTTTCTCTTTCTCTCCTCCTTTCATTCCAATACAATTCATTAATTCATTCAATTTCATTTCGAACGCGCGCGTGGCAAAATAAATTCCGATTTAACGTAAATCGAACGCGCTCTAACCGGAAACGCGGCGTTTCTGTCGTGAGAAACGGATGAAGGTATTTCGTATACAAAGCAAACAAACGTCAATAGAAACACGGATTAGCGACGAAATGAAAGAACGTACTTTCGAATAAATTGACCCGTTGTCGGGGGAAATCGAGCATCGGCCGCTGTTTATCCTACTTCGATTTTACCCCACACAGCCACCCCGATAAAATACACCGGGTGGTGCACACGAACGCGCAAACAACGCCATACGCGTCGTATCCGCGTTTTGATCCGCATTTAAGACGACGACGTAAATATTTGCTGGGGAACGGCGGATTAAAGACGCCGACGACGACGAAGGGACAGAGAAAATATTGTTTCAAAGTCGATACCCACCACTACACGACACGGGAGGTACTGTAGATTGTTTTGTTGCTTACGTAAGAAAGTTAAACATAGAAGTGGAGATGATGGCCGGAAGAGGGAAAATATACAACTGGGGAGGAACCGTCTATAATCCACGGTGAAAGAAGGAGGAGAGAGAGTTCATCTTCTCTCTCTCTCACTCTCTTTTCGTAATCACGCAATTCCTCGGCGAGAGAGAGTTTTCGAGCTTCATCCTTCTCGGTTTTGCACGATTACGCAACCGCGCGCAAAAGTAGCTTTACCAGTGGCATACATAATGCCTCTCGCGTAAACGAGCTTCGCGCCTCGCGCGGAGTATTTTTCTCCGTCCGCGTATCGTCTGCGAAATTGCAGCAATTACGTTAATCGATTCGACCCAACCCGGGGAATGCGCAACCGGAAATATATTTTTAATGGATAGCGCATCTCATTTCGTAATTATCTTTGCGTGGGGCAACGCGCGAAACGGATCCTCGCCGTCGCCATTGGAACGAAATTAGAGCGGGCGAGTGCCCTCGTCGTTGATTTATTCCCCCAACAAGACGCGAAATTTATTATTCGCGGGCGCACGAGCGCGCCACTGTCTCGCGATTATTTTTTAATCGCGCGACAGGAGCTGCGTCGCGCAGCGTATCCCGCAGCAAGATTGAAGGTATACCACGGCCCTTTGTATGGGTCTGCATTTTTTTTTGTGCAAACATCACGGGAAAGTTAAAAAATCGCCCGAGATATTTTGATGGTTTTATGAAATATTTTGCTTTATTATTCGTTTACCGTGATGTGAATAATGCAGGTGATGCATTTTTCTGCCTATTGCGCGCATAATTTCGGAGGTCCACATACGTGGAATATAATTCGCAGATCCGGTTCATTGGACTAAGCGAGATTTGAATGTTTAATTCACGAATTGTAAAATGGAGTTAATTCATTATCCGCAAACTTCGCAATTTTTCGCAAACCGCGGGATTTTTAAGTGCAGCGAAGCTGCTAATGATTTTGTCATGAAGGTAATGATATATGTTGATTAAAACATAAAATACTACGAGTGATAAAACTCTCAAATTTTTTCCCACATTTATAATACTCGGTATAGCTGAAAAAGCCTCACATATGTGCCGCACGATATGAATAAATCACTTGAATTACCGTGGATTTGCTGGAATTTATTTGGAAATTAAATTGGAGATGCGAGGCCGCGAAATATGATAATTTTTCTATGTACTTTTATCTAATAATAATAACCGTTCACAAAATAAAATACGGAATATACCTATCGAAAAATAGAAATTTTGCGTTTGTATGACCCTTTAATATATCTTGGAAACCTCTCACACTATTTACTCAGACAACAACGCGAAAAAAAAGAATACTCATGCGAATGTACCAAACGTTAAAAAATCGTCCGAGATATTTTGATGGTTTTATGAAATATTTTGCTTTATTATTCGTTTAAATAAACGGACTGATCGATAGTTTCAAAATAAAACAAGCCCGTGCGCTCTATATTTATTCTGCGATCAAAATCGATACTAAACACGATTTTCATAGACTTTTCTCGCGTTATTTATTCGTTCCTTCTATCAATCGGCGGACTCGTTTATTTACCTCTAACTAAGCAAATAAGTGATTTATGGAAAAGGCGGACTTTGCATGCATTCATATATATACGCTTATGTATCATTTCCGATTGTACGGATGAACAGAAATAATTTTCGACGATCTTAACAAAAGATGATTAATCGGCCACTCGATGTATAATGGACGTCCATTATAGCATTGATTCGTTTTGATTGACGAATGCGAATTTATCGCGGAGACGACATTCTCTGATATAAATTATTCATTCTCTAACGACGCTTTTATACCAGGGTCTCGCGGCGACCTCGTGATAACGATAATTTACACGCAATTACGTAGAACAACGTGCGCGACCGAGAACTTTATTTTATAGTCGCTTTAAGGAGCTGTACGAGCCGGGGTCGAGTCTGCAAATTACGTTGAATGCGCGTCCCGGTGTAAATCGAATCGGAAGTCTGTCTCTTTCCGCGCGAAGATGCGCGTCTGATCTTTTAGAGGCTTCTTCGACTTGAAGGAGTTCTGAAAGAACAAATTTACTCTTACGACATCGGCAAGAGCTTCGAATTAAACGTGAATTTTATCACATTTATAAATAACACGTATTTTGATTTGCCGCGCCTGTAAAAGGCAATAATTCTTTTTTTTTTTTTTTCATTTTTAAGAAACAGAATAAAGTTTGATAAAAAGCTTGAATTATTAATTCAAACGTTTGGAACACGAAATTTTTACTTCAAACAAGCTATGTAATAATATTGTACGAAAGAATAGACAACTTTGAAATATTATTGAGGGACAAAATTAAATTTATTTGTGTACAGAGATGCTCGGAAGAAGTGATTCTTTGTGAATAAAATTGAAAGAGAGATGAAGTATTACTTTAAAAAGTATATTACTCACATACGTGCATTATATTCGTACTACTTTAAGAGTTTCACCGCTCATATATATACAGGATAAAGTTTCTTAGCGATGATAGATGTGCTATTAGATTAGAAAAAGACAACCAAGAGATAAATTATATATAGACAATCTAGAAAAATAGGAAAAAATAATGCAAAATCTCTTATTGACTTGACGCAGATATTTAAACCGTGGAAATAAACCAGAGAGAAAAAACACGTATATTGAATAAGTTACCAGTCAAACTTGATGTAATGACGATCCGATCCCTAAAAGATAGAAGCTACTTCTTTACTCTTAGAAAATGGGTCGATCCCTCGAGAAGGATAACGAGAGATTGATCGAGAATTTCGGCTGTAGTTAGCGTCGACCCTCCAGATCCGAGTGATAGATACGCTTTTAATATATATGGGGGGCTTGAACGTCATCGAAAACGCAGAAGGTAAAGAGGCGGGGTTCCTCCAACGCGAGGAAAAGAAAAAGAATAAGTGCAACGAGCAGAATCATCCCCGGCGCCAGTGGGGCGACGGAATCAACCCCGGTGAACGTTATCATAATGTTGTTACAGACTTCCGCCGATGGGAACACGACCACCAGCGTTTTATCTTTCATGGCGACGAAAGCAGACGCCGGTAGACACTTGTCGTGTCAAGCTGAAAATCGAATCATGGGAACCGCGCCGATAGAGGACGGCTGGATACTCCAGATACAATGTAAGCTCATAAACGCCGATGGTTCCTGCGACTGCGTTCTCTCCCTCCGGGGAGAGCGCGACGCTCTTTTCTTATTTATTCAGACGAATCCGGTCGATTTTGACGATTTATCGAAGATCGTGATTCCCAGACACTCCGGAGACGCAGATCCAGCTCGGCACATCGCTGAATCCCAACGCCATACGCGAGGGCACGGACGTATATTTCGACTGCCTTATACAGGCCGAACCGGTGGTTTATAAGGTGGAATGGCGGCATCAGGTGAATGAAAATATACTTTTATTCAGGACAAAATTTATATGTGTGTAATTTTTTTTATTTTCGATCCGTTATTTTATAGACGATTCAAGTACTCGGTGTTTCTTGATGTTCCTAATAAATTTGACATGACGTACAGCAAAAGAAATACATATACATATTTGATGGGTTTTTAAATTATTACAGAAATTTAATCTCAAATGATCTCAAATTAAAAATATACGAGCTATTTTCTAGCTGAATTATACATTAGCTCAAATTTATTCCTAGTATTATTTGGTAAATTAAATTTTGCATAAATAATTCAATTATTACTAAAATACAAATATTTCTATTTTCGAGAAGAAATTGATCGAAAAACAAGATATTCGCAGGTCGCATTACGAGAATCTCGCGTGTATCTCTTCATCTCTCGAGTCGTTGCGATTATGATTAATCAATCTTGAAAATGCGCAACAATGTTCGTCGCGAGTAATTCGTCCATATCCCGCGGAAGTCCGAAAAGTTCTAAAACCCGAGTGTCGTAAACAGATTGGTCTCTTGCCGGCTAACAAGCTCGATTATGCCCGCACTCGCTCGCGAGAGAGCATCGACTTACGTTAAGACCGAATACAAACTTCGGCGCTCGAAGCATCAAACTTTTATAATAACTTCTCGTCACTCGAGAGATGCGAGAGCACTCCCATATTCTCTCGCGCTTCCGACGAGGGAGATTGTACGGCTAGATTCTCACGTTACAAACACAAACACGCGTGCATACAAGCGGAAAATAATTTTCGCGCGCGGAAGGCTGGCGGTTCAATCTACCGACGAGAGAAAGAGAGAGAGAGAGAGAGGCGTCAATTATCGTGTTTCTTCCAGAGCAAGGCACTCCATCACAACATCACTCAGGGTATTATAATCAGCAACCAGAGCTTGGTGCTGCAGGGGGTCGATCGCAAAAGCGCCGGCAATTACACGTGCGTAGGATATAATACCGAGGGCGACGGCGAGAGCTCGCCCTTTTATCTCAACGTCATGTGTACGTATCCGCTAGTAGTAAGATACTCGATAAATCAGACCCTTCGATGAAACAATTTTATTTTCCCATGTTACGTATACGTATATATAAAGAATATTTAAAATTATTCTAAAATCATAATATATACAAACCTAGTTGAATTATTTTATATTTTACATTTTAATTATACAATAATATTATAATTTCTAATAGATAAACAAATCCGATAGTAGTAAGATACTCGATAGATCAGACACTTTGATTAAACAATTTTATTTTCCCATATTACGTATACATATATATAAAGAATATTTAAAATTATTCTGAAATTATATACAAACCTAGTTAATATATTTGATATTTTAAATTTTAATTATACAATAATATAATCATTTTCAATGAATATACAAATCCGGTAGTAGTAAGGTACTCGATGGATCAGACGCTTCGATGAAACGATTTTATTTTCTGATATTACGTATACATATATATAGGGAATGTTTAAAATTATTCTCAAATTATATATAAACCTAGTTGAATTATTTGATATTATAAATTTTAATTATACCATAATTTAAGTCTTTACAATAGATAAACTAATCCGATAGTAGTAAGATACTCGATAGATCAGACGCTTCGATGAAACAATTTTATTTTCCCATATTACGTATACATATATATAGAGAATATTTAAAGTCATTCTGAAATTATATATAAACCTAGTTGAATTATTTTATATTTTAAATTTTAATTATACCATAATATAATTATTTTCAATAGATAAACAAATCCGATAGTAGTAAGATACTCGATAGATCAGACGCTTCGATGAAACAATTTTATTTTCCCAAATTACGTATACGTATATATAAATAATATTTGAAATTATTCTAAAATTATATATAAACCTAGTTGAATTATTTGATATTTTAAATTTTAATTATACAATAATATAATCATTTTCAATGAATAAACAAATTCGGTAGTAGTAAGATACTCGATAGATCAGACGCTTCGATGGAACAATTTTATTTTCCCATATTACGTATACATATATATAGGGAATATATAAAATTATTTTGAAATTATATATAAATCTAGTTGAATTATTTTATATATTAAATTTTAATTATACAATAATATAATTATTTTCAATGAATAAACAAATCCGGTAGTAGTAAGATATTTGATAGATCAGACGCTTCGATGAAACAATTTTATTTTCTTATATTACGTAAACATATATATAGAGAATATTTAAAGTTATTTTGGAATAATATATAAACCTAGATGAATTATTTGATATTTTAAATTTTAATTATACAATAATATAATCATTTACAATGAATATACAAATCCGGTAGTAGTAAGATACTCGATAGGTCAGACGCTTCGATGAAACAATTTTATTTTCTTATATTACGTTTACATATATATAAAGAATATTTAAAATTATTCTGAAATTATATACAAACCTAGTTAATATATTTGATATTTTAAATTTTAATTATACAATAATATAATCATTTTCAATGAATATACAAATCCGGTAGTAGTAAGATACTCGATGGATCAGACGCTTCGATGAAACAATTTTATTTTCTGATATTACGTATACATATATATAGAGAATATTTAAAGTCATTCTGAAATTATATATAAACCTAGTTGAATTATTTGATATTTTAAATTTTAATTATACAATAATATAATCATTTTCAATGAATAAACACATTCGGTAGTAGTAAGATACTCGATAGATCAGACGCTTTGATGAAACAATTTTATTTTTCCATATTACGTAAACATATATATAGAGAATATTTAAAGTTATTTTGGAATTATATATAAACCTAGTTAAATTATTTGATATTTTAAATTTTAATTATACAACAATATAATCTTTTTCAATGAATAAACACATTCGGTAGTAGTAAGATACTCGATAGATCAGACGCTTTGATGAAACAATTTTATTTTACCAAATTACGTATACGTATATATAAGGAGTATTTAAAATTATTCCGAACTTATATATAAACTAAGTTGAATTATTTGATATCTTAAATGTTAATTATACCATAATAAAATTATTTTTAATAGATAAACAAATCCGATAGTAGTAAGATACTCGATAGATCAGACGCTTCGATAAAACAATATAATTTTTTCAAATTACGTATACATATATATAGGGAATATTTAAAGTCAGTTTGAAATTATATATAAACCTAGTCGAATTATTTAATATCTTAAATGTTAATTATATCATAATATAATTATTTTTAATAGATAAACAAATCCGATAGTAGTAAGATACTTCAGACGCTTCGATGAAACAATTTTATTTACTCAAATTACGTATACGTATATATAGGGAATATTTAAAATTATTTTGAAATTATATATGAACCTAGTTGAATTATTTTATATTTTAAATTTTAATTATACCATAATATAATTATTTATAATGAATATACAAATTCGGTAGTAGTAAGATACTCGATAGATCAGTCGCTTTCGATTAAACAATTTTATTTTCTCATGTTATGTATACGTATCTATAGGGAATATTTAAAATTATTCTGAAATTATATATGAACTTAGTCGAATTATTTGATATTATAAATTTTAATTATACCATAATATAATTATTTAAATAGATAAACAAATCCGATAGTAGTAAGATACTCGATATATCAGACGCTTCGATGTAACAATTTTATTTTCTCATGTTACGTATACGTATATATAAGGAATATTTAAAATTATTTTGAAATTATATATAAACCTAGTTGAATTATTAGATTTCTTAAATTTTAATTATACAATAATATAATTATTTTTAATAGATAAACAATTTTGGTAGTAGTAAGATACTCGATAGATCAGACGTTTCGATGAAACAATTTTATTTTTCCATGTTACGTATACGTATATATAGGGAATATTAAAAATTATTTTGAAATTATATATGAACCTAGTTGAATTATTTTATATTTTAAATTTTAATTATACCATAATATAATTATTTATAATGAATATACAAATTCGGTAGTAGTAAGATACTCGATAGATCAGACGCTTCGATGAAACAATTTTATTTTCTCATGTTATGTATACGTATTTATAGGGAATATTTAAAATTATTCTGAAATTATATATAAACGTAGTTGAATTATTTGATATAAATTTTAATTATACCATAATATAATTATTTACAATAGATAAACAAATCCGATAGTAGTAAGATACTCGATAGATCAGACGTATCGATGAAACAATTTTATTTTCTCATGTTACGTATACGTATATATAGGGAATATGTAAAATTATTTTGAAATTATATATAAACTTCAATTATTTGATATTTCAAATTTTAATTATACAATAATATAATCATTTTCAGTGAATAAACAAATGCAAAAGAATGTTATACAAAGCTTCTCAATTTCTTCGACGTTTAGTGAAACGTGTAATCGGCTTTTCATGGATTAAATCATTGTACAGATTGTTAAAGTACTACTAAAATTCCCTTCGGCGATAAATAAACGATTTTTCGGATTATTTATCACGCTAAGAACGTAAATGGTAACACCGATATGGACAGCGTAATGAAAAACAGACACGCTTCGTTCGGTTGGCTTTAATTAATAATGGATTATAACGCGCAAAGATTCGGTGTTCCCGTAAATTTTCACCGTGAAATTTTAATTCCGAGTTTACGTTGTGCACGAGTTCGAATGTCTCTCGTGAATTGCGTGTGTAACCAGTTCCACTGTTTGTCCGTTTGCGCGCGGAGATTATCGGATGCGATATATCGAAATATTTCACGGATTGTAACAGTTTTACTAATCAATATTTGAATTGATTCGTGAGCGAGAATCGACTCGCTGTGGGACATATTATAGGAAAGTTACTCCCGCGTGTTTAACACAGAAATTCGCAGCTAAAAATTACAAGCGCGTAATGTAATAACATTCGCATGGTCAGTATAAAAAAAAATAAATAAAAATAGTGAAAAAAAAGTTTAAAAATTTTTCTTGTATAATATAATTAATTTATTATATATCAAAGTGTATTTAATGTTAATAAATGATTTACCATCTAATTTCTATTATTTATAATAGAAAATAATAATATTGTATGTGATAAATTTCTGGATGAATCATTAAGTTTTGATTTTATGCAAATTTAATTATTCTAGTATAAAGTCAGTTAACATAGAAATTAAAATATTTATAGAAATTGAGCTTTATTCATTTAAATGAGCGGCAGAGAATATCTCTTTTCACATATTTTCACGGGAATACTTAAAGAAATAAATAATAGTTGTCTAATGACCATGAATTTCGTTGAGATTCTCCAAAAATACTACATTATGAAAAACATACAAGAAAAAGAGCAATCGCAGAGATGTTTTACATCAAGAAGCATTCGAATATTATTAATTTACAAAAAGATACGGAGAATTTCAGTGGGATTTATGACCGCGTTCTTGACTCTATTTGATTATATTTATTTATTTGACTTTGTTACTGTAATTTAACTTTGATGTCTTACTGTTAGTACTTAATTGGATTTCGAGTACTTAACATCGTTTTGACGTTCTATCGGTGGATTGTTGCTTTCTGCAGTGTTTTATGTAACGTTTGTTAAAATGCAGCTAGCCCGCAATAGTTTTAAATTATTCACGCCCGTCTTATGAATTTGATTTACATTCTTTACTTTATTTGGTAACGTAATCTATTTTTATTAATCTATATTTTGTGTTCATATATGCGTGTAATTATATTTATTTTTAAAAATTTTTTAATTTTATATTTTTTAATCTTTAATATTAATTTTTGTTGTGATTAATATTCGTAGATTTACTTGAGAAGGACCGCATTGATGGCCGAAACGTCGTATGTAATTTAATCATCGAATAAATTATTGTCAGTCTGGTCGATTTATTCAGTTATTATTTATTTAAAGAAATATAATCTGTGGCTCTGAATCAGCAAGATATTAAATTTAAAAATTTTTTTAAATTTTTCCATTATATAATTTGGTACATGTTGACTCTAAAGTTAGAAAATCTATCAATAAGGTGAAGCGAAGATAGTAATAAAATATTTCGTGTGTCCCGATTAATCAAATTATTTTTTTATATCAAACTTTCAATAAAAACTTAATGAATCATGAACTGTCAGTCAAATCGTAATATATTTAGCAATAGCATAAGGGGTTGCAAGACGAAAATATATCTGCGTTCTAATTATTATATTTATCGATGTCATTTTCGACTTTCTGCAGTCGCTCCCACGTGCAAGCCGAATCAGACCAAGGTCCATGGCGTGGCGAAACAGGAGAAGGCGAATATATCCTGTCAAGTGGATGCAAATCCGCCGGAAGTGCAATTCAAATGGACCTTCAATAACTCCGCCGAGAGTATCGACGTTTCGGCCGGTCACATCGCGCGAGCCGGCACATCTTCCATCGTCTCATACACACCAATGACAGAACTAGATTACGGCACGCTACTTTGTTGGGCCAGCAATCACATCGGCCAACAACAAGTACCCTGCGTCTATCACATTATTCCAGCCGGTAAGATATATCATTATTCATATCCGTATCGTGACGTTGGCGAAAATGCGAACCGACGTTACGAAACTGGTTCTCGATATGCAACGTGAATTTTTGATGAAGGAGATTGATTGTCACGACGGAATTGCGACGTGACGTAATAAAGTTATGCAAATTATTCACGAATTTCAAAAAATTTATATGAGATAAGAAATCTCGATTTGGTCATTTTGTAATTTACGATTGCTTTTGTGAACTAAAAAAAGGTTAGAATAAATGTGGGTAGAAAGAAAAGAATTTATTTTAGAAAGAGAAGACTAGTATTAAGGAGATGAATGATTATAATTTTCTCTGAATTAGAAGATTAAAACGTTTTCTCGGATTTAGAGAATTAGAGAAAAATGTATGCTTTTAAAAAATAAATTTCTGTATAATCCGCTTATTTTTCGTAAATTGGTAAAATTGATAATAAACTTAGTACTAATGGTTTTTTATTGGAAAGATTTAATTCTTTCGGAAATTACAACTTTATGCTAATTTAAGACCCGGATTTTGCTCCTAGTTTCCAAAGTTTGAATTTACCTAATTGAATAACTAATTTAAATCTTAATATATATTTGGAAAGAGCATATATAGTGATGGAAGTAGTATATGTCGCTTTATTAGAATTATTCAATTACCTGAAATTTCCAATTACCTAAATAAGTATAAGTTTTGCAATTATAATTAGCTCTAAAATTACTATTGAAATAACGATATATAAATTAATAATAAAATCGCAAATTATTTTCGAATATCAAAAAACTTTGTATAAAAACAAAACTTAAAAAATATGTAATTATATTATAACATACATATTACGTTCGCCTCTCGCAAAGTATATAATAATATAAAAAAATTATTAGTTTATTTGTTAAACAAAAATCATTCATAAAAAACCTGATACTACTGTTTTTTATTTAAAATATACGACTTAGAAAATCCACACAAGAACTAACGGGAGAGATCCGTAACGTCAGTATCCCCATTATTCCCATGGTCGTATTTCTGCCGATATTGATGCTCGAGTTACCAATTAATTGCGATTCGCGGATCGGATTGCTTTAATGCAAAGAAAACGTGCGTATGCATATACAAGAACGCGCGCATACATATATATATTCGGGGTATAAAAGAAAACGGTTTTCGTCCTTCATGCCGCAGCAAAAAATAGATACGACTTAAGCAGATAAAAAGGAGGAGGTGACGAAGGGGAGAATTCGCGAAATGGTAGCAGGTGTCCGGCACTGTGATTTTTCAGGAACCATAAACGCGAGAACAATCTCGCGGCATATTTCCGCTTATTTCCCTTTCTTTATTTCTCTCTCGCGACACAATATGCCATATTCCCGTTACCATCTCGTTCCTGCCCTTTTAGTCGGCTTTTACGAGCCGCAAAGTAGTACCATCGGCTAATACTTCCCCAGGAAAATACCACACAAACATCCGTGCATCTTTACAGCCGACTCGGTTGTGCAGCTTACAAGTGGCTCTTGTATATGCCGGCGTACCGTGAACCAGATTTACAGGGCAACTATCACGCCCTGATTCGCGAATGTACCGCACGTGAACCGATATGTTGCATAAGACCTCCTCTTCCATCGTCTGTATAAGAAACTATACATCATCTTCGTGAGAAAAGAATGTAATATCGAAAGTTAGAGTAAACTTCAGAACACGCTGATGCTAAAGAGAATCTACTTACATAATTAGACCGCTTATATAATTAGTTTGTTTAAAATGTGGCACACTTTTAATAACGGCGTAAAAAGGCATAAACGAACTTTAGAAATGTTGAGGAGAGTTGTCACATAATTAATTTGCATATTTATACAAATAACATTAACGTTAGTTTGACAATTCATTTATATTTGTTTATATTGTTTCGACTTTAAGAATATCAATAAGACTTCAGAACATCCTATATTTCAATTTTGCTCCTTTTTCTACGATATAAAAAATGTAGTTTTTATTAATGCAGTATTTAACAAAAAATCAATATATACGGAACGGAAAAAATTGTTTAATATTATTAAGTTGATATGAACTTATATATGTTAATGAGTTTAAAAGTTTTTCTCGTTGATGTATAATGAAAGTATCTCGATATTGACACATTAATTTATTTATTCATTCGCTAGCGTGATTAAAATTAAATGAATATTTTAATTTGTCAAAGCATTGAAGTGTTTTGACAGTTATTTAAAACATTGAAACAAATTTATATAATCTAGTAGAGATTGATTTCCGAAAAACTTGGTATACTTGTAAAAAAGAAAATCGAGCTCTAATTTTTGCCAATGTAGGAGGGAGAGGGATCCAATTATATATTTAATAATTGAAGTGATTAGTTTTTACATCGTATTATTTTTCTTATTAATTATCTCAACTCTGTCCCAATATCTCTGATGTAAAAATGTGTTAGCTATCAAAGGCGTACTTGTAAAATAAGATTATCTCTGATATTATCGCGACCTCGTGCCCAAGGCACGTTACAAGCCTGTTACAAACGCGCGAATATTTTCGTGGCGCATTTTAAAATGCAAGTAAACCTTATTCTGTGACAGGCCGGCCGGACATGGTCCACAACTGCACGACCTCGAACACATCGACCAATTCATTCTCCGTGCGATGCGCAGAGGGCTTCAACGGCGGTCTGCCGCAATCCTTCCTGCTGGAGGTGCGCGAGAGCAATAGCCAGGAATTGCGTGCCAATCTGACGTCGCAGACGCCGCGTTTCAGCGTCAGTCACCTGGAAGCGGGTGCCCTTTATCAAGCCTGCATTTATGCCTACAACGACAAAGGCCGTAGCGAGGCGATGGTGGTGCAGGCCGGCACTCTGAGGCTACCGGAGAAACAATTGACATCTGAGTCGGGTGAGTGTGCGAATATTCCTGTTTCATCCTTAAATCCGATTAACCGTGACAGTATGGTATCTGTATCTTCGGAATCGGAAATGGTATACCTGACGATCGAAGTATACGTGTATTCGTGTCGGTTCTGATGCATGCAACGCTATGTATTCGAATGACTTGAATTCGTTTGATGCTCGCGTGCAAAAATTCCTGCAAGATTCACTGTAACGTTAACAACTCCAAAGCCTTTCGATATCTTTTGAACGAACCTTTGCGATAGTCGATTTTGCTTAAAAGTTCCAAGGAAGTACTGGTTCGAGGACCATCATTCTATTTGGTATATCTTACATGAGTGGTTCTCAAACTTTCTTGCCTGCGACATAAAACATTTCTTTACTAAGAAAGGTTGCGTGATCGTATTTTGGGAATTGAAAACTGATGTAACTAATAAGGAAAGTCGATTTCTCTACGAAACAGAATTCAATTTAAGATGGTAGAGAATTCAATTGTCTTTATAAAATTACTATTAAATATAGAGAAAATTTTTAGTAACAATATTGCGAAACTGATCGAAAACAATAAATGAAAGTATTTTATTTTTAAATTTTTCTGGCTTTTTTTTTAAATCTGCTAAATTTTTTTTATCAGTTATAACGCTTCTCTCCAAAGGCTTACATTGAAATCTGAATAATTACGAAAAAATTTCACGTCCATCATACAGGGCGGATGATGAGTCGCCGCCAATTGGCCGGATTGATGAAAAGCCATCGAGTCAATATTAATTCGTCGAGTGAGCTGCGTAAAAAGCTCCCGGCGCTTTTATGATTGCGCGAAAAATCGGGTCAGGAATTGGCGATTTAATACCGTTGGACAATTTTCCAATTGTTTGCTCGATACGATTGTTATCGTAATTTTTAATTCGCCTACCCAAAGGTTGTTGGGAGATCCCGCGCTTTATATCTCTATTAAAATAGAATATATGTTGCGCGCTATATTTAAAGCATTACCCGAATCGCATTTCAACAATACACGACCGAATCAAGCATGACTCTTGTAATCTCGAATACCTTTTATTCTCTCATAAAAGCTGTGCTTGTTACGTCATGCATGATGTATTATTCTGTAGCACCAACTAAGCTATTATTAATATTATCGTATCACACAAAATCCATTAAAAATTCGATGCCATGTCAAGACCTTAAAGTGCTTTCAAAAGCGCTTTTTATCAGAACAGATTATTTATGTCATAATGCACGATTGAAAGCTGCCTAAAATTATTATGTAAATCTGTCACGTAAATCTACAGATGATCGATATCGATTCTTATAATTTCCGTCTACATTTCGCTTATTTTGGCATCACAGAACGACCAAGGCAGAACATTCGGCTGACCCCGATGTTGAGCGTGATGATTGGCGTGGTGACGGCCCTCATCATCGTTGCGGTCATCGTAATGATCGTCTTACGGGTCCAGCATACGCACGTGGAGGAGCAAAACAAGTCGCAGATGGAGGATCACGCGAAACAGACTAAGGCCGTCCCTATACAAAGGGAGCTACGATTCCGAGAGGGATGCAGTCTGCTCGCGGATGAGAAGCATCCCAGTAGTCCGTTCAGGAAGCTCGACACCAGCGGTGACCTCAGCGAGAGCGATGAGAAGAATCCGGATATCATTCCGCAGCAAATCACTGGTGTGTATCTTCATAATTCGCTAATTCTATATTAATAATTCTGGCAAAATTTAAGAAGCGAGATCAAACTTATGTTGTAAAATCTAAAGCTTTTATTTTGTTTGTAATTCCGCAAGAAGAGAATGTATAAATAAAAAAATTATTATAATATATTTTAAAAATATGTAATTTATACGAATAAGTGTCTAAAAACATTTTCTTCGTGATTGAAAGAAAACCTTGCCGAAGGAGCGCACCGTTCCTTTACGCACTTAATTAATATAATTTTTTTTCGAAAGTTTTTCTCATTTACACACGTGCGCATTCGTAAATTCGTAACTCTGTGATGAAATTTCCAATTGTAAAACACTTGTGCTTTTTCTATAGGCGACGAACCATCAGAATATTTGAGGAAGAGACGTCTGGTATCAACTATCGAGACGTCGCCATCGAGGAGTCTTTTGGAACACTCGACGGTGACTTCCATCAGCGGCCACAGCAGTTACGTCGGTTACTGCACGATCCGCAATGGCATGCCGCTCCACGAGTTCTCAAACTTGTCGACGAAGCACAAAAGCGTGAGTTTCATTGAAGATTCAATAACGTAAACGTCGTGCAAATATTCTGTAGATGTTTAATGAAATAACACAGTAGAGTTTATATTAATAACAATCAGTATGCATCATTCTGCGGTTGAAACAATTCAATCAACGTCCATAATATGATTCGGGATTATATTATAATTAATTAAGTAGAATATCAATAGTAACATGATACAAAACGTAACGATCGATGATAGTATTTCTTCATTGGTACCTTCTTTCGCCCTTTCTCTTTTGCTCAAATAATCAAGTTAGTTCGCATGTGGTTATTCTGATCATTAATTTATGAAAATCATGGACGCGTTTCAGTTTCAGCCGCTGGTGGGTGACGTCTACGAGAGCGGTGTTTGCACCCTGCCGAGACAACACTGGCCCAGTCAGAGCGTACAATCGATGTCGATGACGATGAGTCCTCCGATGCTGTACGCCGGTCTGGGTGTCGTCACCAGGACCTGCCCGAGCGGCAATGCGCTCCTAACGAAGGATTGTGAGACGCGGATGCTCGGTCAGTGCTGTCCATCGGCCCAGTCGCAAAAGGACGCGACGATAGGCACGCCAGTAGTAATGGCCAAGAGGGAGAGCTCCGTGTGACCCTACACCCACCACGGGGCCTGCACCTGCAGCGTGAGCGAATTGCTGTGAATCGCGCGTTGTTTGTCAATAATGAGATAGCTGTGAGTCCCGAACGACACAAGAACATCTGAAGAATGTTTATAGTATGTCTTTAGAATATCTTGTAAGATTAAAACGTCTTTGAAGGACTAAGAAAGAATGATTCTTAGACTCCTAAAGAAGCGTTTGAGACAATTAAGATGTCTATTATTATCTAGAGCCGAAAATTAAGTCTGAAAAAAGATCTTTTGGAAGATTCATAAAGAATGTCCTTTAAAATGGGACTTTTTCAAACGCTTGTGCTGTTCGGGACACTTCGGGTGTGCGAGCCGGTTCGAGTTCGACGGGTTTACGTTTCCATTCCGACAAAGTGTCACGAATTTGCGCCTCTCTGTTGAATCAAGTGCCCTTTTTAAACCGAAGAATGACGAACCGGCAGCTCTGCCGGCTTTTCTCATCTCGTGCGTAGCTTCGTGACCGAGCCCCGGTGGAACCTCGACGAGCTTCTGCGGTGTGGTAGAGTGAGTTTACAATGTGTACACGTGCGAGCGAGAGAGAAAAGTTCGCCGTGCACACACTCTTGTATATATACCTCGAAACGCGGAAGATATTTTGTACGAGTCGCGTATATTAATGGTTCATTCCCACTTTTACTATGAACACAACATTGTACAATTTGTCTAGTCGATGTAAGTATAAATATGTATATGCGTTAAGTCGTCGTGGAGGCGCTAGACCAGAATAACGTACACTGAGAGGGATGAACATCATTATGTCGTCGCGTAATTATTTATGACGTTGACAATACGGAAATAGAGAATCGGAAGGAGTTGTCAGAGACATATCGTTTGTATCTCCACCGGTGGGAATCGAGTCGGGTGAAATGATATGAATGTACGAAAATCAGTAGCGGAGCGACAAGACGAAAAGAGAAAAATGAATGGATGAATATCCCCATCGCGCGGTTTCGTCTCAGTTTGCAATATTCTGGATTCCACCGTAAGATCAAGTATCTCTTGTACAATGTATAAAGTAAACGACTTCCTTCGAAGTAAATGTATTGAGTATGATGAACGTTGTTTTTCAAAGTCTTGAATCTTATTCTATAGAAAGAGAAACGCCTTCTGGATTATACGAAGGCGTTCTTCTGTAACATGTGGTACGTAATCGCGATAGCACTTCTAACTTACTGCCTGTTTCGACGCTTGTGAATCTTGTTGGTACTTCGTTCGGCAGAGGTTACCGCTCTTAGCCTCTTTGTATTATATAGCTTTAAAAAAAAGAAGAAAAAAAGGTCGCCAAAAAGGGGGCCTCGTCATATCCTCCGTACAGGGATACTCTCGTCGTCGATTGAAGTGGCTCAAGGCGCATTCCGCCACCAATCCGCGAAAGATAAAACGATGAAAATTGTATCTTAATATCGAGAGCAGTCGACTGCTGGACGGTGCGTTTAATAAGCTATTTTACGCGAGACGTGTGCGCGTAGAAGAATCTCCTTTTTGCGAGAAGTGATAACCCGTATTTTGCTTCGATCTATACAGATTGATTTTTGCGTACAGGTTTACGCTTCCTCGATTGATGCGACGATCCTGCTGCGACTGCAAGGATTCACGTGAGGAATAGAATGTATTTTATTCGATATGGCTGTGTGCGTAATGTGAGAGAGAAAGAATGAAAAAATCTTTCTAATAATCTTTTGATGTTCACTATATTTAAATAAGATCGATGCTAGTATATATGTATATCGTTCTAGAATTCGACAATGTAATCTAATGTAAAATTGATCTATCGACGGGATGATTGCTATATTGCATATTTTTTTCTGGCATTATAGCGTAAGGCATTCCAGAAAAATAGGGGAAAAATTTTTAGATAAAATTGTTCTTAATTACATTTCGAGAGTGCAAAAATTTATTTTTTATTATGTTGAAAAATTATTCTTTATTCTGTAATTTTTTTTGTAATTTCAATTATTCAATATTAAATCACTTTGTCTCTCTGTTCGTAAAATTAGCTTTCACATTTTTATTACAATTCAATTTTGATGCAGCAATATTACAAATGAAGTCAAAGTTGAAGTAGCTTTGTATTTGTCTATCAGATCGAAACTTTACAACAATTGACCATAAATGGAATGTAGGTTGTGACTATTTGCAGTCGCGTCGTCGTGTTGCAGTCTATTGTATGTGCATACAAATAACTATGCAAAAGAGAAGGTCCTACATGAATTAAGCATATGCATTCATTTGCTTTTCCAAAGGAACGGACGATAATCGGAGATACTTTAAATTATTTGATTGTAAGAAAAATAATGCTTTCGAGAAAATTATAAGGTCTCGAGAAGTTCGAAGTGAATGTTGTTTTCTCGATCACTTAGACGTTACGTTACGTCATTTCCGAGAGATCATTGAAAGTGAGACAAATCGTTGATTACTATTATTATTATTATTATATTATTATTATTGCCATTAATGGAATTGATGTCGGAATATTGAATGTACATTATCGAAGAGAATTTTAGTAATCGTTGAAACGCGCAGCCCACATTACACATTCACCCCTGTTCCCTCGCTCCCTCTCCCTCTCCCTTGTTATAACTTTTGCACACATAATAATTGTAATCGTATGCAGTAAAAAAAAGCGCTGCAACAAAGAGAGTTTATGATGAGAGAAAAAAAAGTCACGAAAACGAATCGTACAATAAAACCTGGATTCAACTGCCAAAGTTTCTACTCTTTATTCGTGTGTGTCTGTGTGTGCGTGCGTGTGTGTAATCAGTATACTATAATAGCACCGCACTATATTATAAAATCATGTGAACTTTATAATATTAGTAGCAATTTTTTTCTAACAGAAGATATAACATATATCTTTCAAAGTATTCATTAATTTAATTTAATTATATTTCACGTAGAAAAAAATAATTTATCATTATTTCTCACACCTTGTTGACTTTCAGAGCACGTTTATTTTTCGCTGTTCAGATGATATGAAATCTTTCGATGACCATGTTCGTCGAACACGTCGCGTGGCATGATATCGCAAGGCGGTGGCCATACATTATTATCTGTAAAATGATCAAACGACATTTGTCAGACAGCACTGAAAGATGCAGATGCACGTCGAGATATCTCTCGATCACACATAAATCACGAAGATAATTTTAACGATAGTTTGTCTGACGCGTGCCGCTCGCCCTCGGCCTCATTTCCGCGTGTGTGTAACTAAAATATCGATTGAAAATAAAAAAATACAAGGGAATATCGTTTTCTTTAGAATAAGAATGCGTTGCATACATGCACGTTACATTAACTGCTTGTATGTCATAATAACGAGACCGGATCTGACCAGCCGCCGTTTGTGCGAGACAACACATTGAAAATTTGTATATGTACTTAGTTAGGACTGTCTCCGACACACACGAGTCTCATGTACCCCTATACCAGAGAATGTTTTTTTGATATTGTAAATATTCTGAAATAAATAATCGTTTTTATTCAAACGACGATGCTTCTTATTGTGCCCCTTCGGACTCCGATTCTCAACAATGATTTAAAATCGTCGCTGCGTTAATATATTATATTTATTACTATTCAACATTATATTATTCTTACCGTTCCAAAACGCGCTGGGCGACACATCGGAATACATTTGCAGATATTCCTCGATAGTTTTCAGAACAGGTGAATTTACACTCAAGAGAAATTCGAGGACTGTGCTTTCAGGCAGGTATTGGGCCGCTTTATCTCCTAAATGCCACAACACGTCTTGAACGTCGATTCGCTGTAAAATCAAATAAAGCGTTACAAAATAAAATGGAAAACATGTTTAGCTTTATTCAATATCAAACTCGGAATCGTTTTAAACTATTCTTTCAAGCTTCGTTAAAACTCCGTCTGATAGCTGAAAGAATACTCCAAAGCTCTTCGTTAGATTTCTGCATTCCTGCGAACCTTTTCATCTAAACGTGCTCTTGCTATATAATCACATAATGTGTATATCTTCATTAAGCAGTTTAAAACCTGCTTTTGAATATTGTCTAATGTGTGACTTTCTAGAGTCCCTATTAATGTAGGCGGTGTCATATAAATAACGTGGCACCAGTTCGTGAAAAATCTCTGAAAGCGCGATATATATTTCGATTATTCTTATATAATAAATGCATATGCATTATACATATCACTGACTTGATGAACGTGATGATACGAAGGCATAGGAATCGTTCTACCAAATTTGCATTTATTGGTCTGCATAGTGTACATAAGCTTGTAGTGTTTATAAATAATATCTTCACATGCCTTATTAAAAGAATAAATTCTATCTTATTTCTCATTATCATCCTTCAGGAGCAAGTAATTGAATTGATGGCACAAATATAAGATTGTTGTAATTGTAAATTTTCAAATTTTCAAATTTTTGAACAATTAAACAAATACAATAACAATTTTTCTTATTAATATTCAGGGTTGGGATATAAAGAGTTACTTGTAACAAAGTTTACTATTTAACCGTAACTCTTCCGGGCTTTGTTTATTAACAAATAAATTTTTTTCTGTCAGAAATAATCTAAGAGTATGTAACCCTACTCGTATTTTTTGGCACCAAACACAGGATCGACCGTAATAAATTATTAAACGAGTATTTAAGCTAGTATGTGCGCGTATATGCGGAACTCTTCCGGTTTGTTTATTAACAAATAAATTTTTTTCTGTCAGAAATAATCTAAGAGTATGCAACCCTACTTGTATTTTTTGGCACCAAACACAGGATCAACCGTAATCAATTGTTAAACGAGTATTTAAGCATGTATGTGCGCGTATATGCGGAACTCTTCCGGTTTGTTTATTAACAAATAAATTTTTTTCTGTTAGAAATAATCTAGTACGTTCCCATCCCGATTCGACAGGATCCTGTTGAATCGGGATGCAGACGCACTACGGGTTCCGATTCGACAAGATCCTGTCGAATCGGGATCGGTAGTACGCTCCCATCCCGATTTTTTACAAAGTAATTTTCCCAACCCTGTTAATATTTTTATATTATGCATGAATAATGCAGAGATATTGAATATACCTCTAATACGTGTATATAACATGTTGGATAAACAAGAAATAATCCCGTTATAGGCACGTCATTATAATCCATATGTAAATCGTGTATAATATGTTCCATTCTCTATAAAATATGAAAAAAATTAGAACAAATTTATTATTTATAATTAATACAAAGAATTTAAGTTAAAAAAATAATATTAAATGTTATCTTTTAACATAACGTAACTATATTTAACATGCAGATTTTTTTCAAATGTTGAATTACTTATTTAATCGTTATTAATGTATTTTAACTCATCATAAAGATTTACATAATTGATTGTATTTATAATATATTACAAAATTCCAAGTTAAAATATGATGGTAATGCACTAACTTTTCGCAAAACTTCATGTGCTCCATGATATTCTCCGAAATAAATAACTCGTGTAATGTAAGTTTTCTGAAAAAGAAATACTATGTAAATTTGCTGAGAAAAAGTTGAGCAAATCAGAAAATTGTGAATTTTTATATTTTATTCTTTTAAAACATATATATAAATATTTACTTATATACATATACATATTGTGTATTAAATTTATATTCACAACAAACAAATATTTAAGTTTTATTTATATAAATTTATTTTAAAGAAACATTAAAGTGTGTAAATTTTTCGAAATTGATTACACATTTATATTATATTAACATTTATATTATGATTCATGATTCATTATTATTATTACCATAAATTTCTAATTACAAAAAACGAATATTAAAACAATACTTACACAATCTACAGCGCGAAGATTGTATTGTATCACGTCTAAAACACTTTTTCTTATTGGTTCGGTTATGCGAATCATTAGGTTTTTTACATATTAAAATTATACACAAGAATATGATATTAAGAATATTATGCACTATTATTAACTTCGCAAATTCATAAAATTTGTTTTCTATATAAAAGCAGAAAATCTACTTAATATCTTTTCAATTGCATTTTCCATATAGTTTTAACTAGAAGTTTGAAACAACACAAAATGGATAAATAATTTGAACATCAAAAAAAAATTTTATCGATAGTATATCGATATGTATGTTTGCTTTGAAGTTACTTATTTATTTATTATAACATTTAACGCAAATCCTATATAATTTTTTACATCCTTTGCTTGTATAATAAAAAACCTTAAACTCATTTATGATTTGTATTAATTTAATGAGTAATATAACGAGTTGAAAATTAAGGAACTTATATATTATTTAATAATTATCACAATAATTGGACAGTTGTAAAATAAACAATAGAAATATCGAAGGAGTGCGCGAAGTACACGATTGTTGTCTAGTATATGCAAAAATCACGTACATATGTATACATATATGTATATACGTACATACGTATGTATATACAAATACATATTACTTGTTATAAAATAGTTAATTTGTCGAAATTATTTGAAATACAAAAAAAAATGTTTAGAGAACTTTTAATTAATAATACTTTGTATTATATATTATATAAAGAAACTTAATTTTAATAAAAAATAAATAAAAAAATAGTAAAAGGTAAAATATATTTCCAATATATATTGCCAGACTATGACAAACTAATCAATAGAATTGCATAGAAAAAACATTTCGCCTTTTGCACAAAGGTGTTATCACAATATCGAATTAAAATTATTCGATCAACATATATATCGCATTTATTTCAAATAATATATTTCAAATAATAAATTGTATTGCGTGTTAGATTGTATGCTAAATTGCAGAATTGTTTCTCAATTATTTCTTTGCTATGATCGGCAGCAATGGTGGTGTCGGTTCGCTAGGATTACCCAGCCATACCGATTTGCTAAAACGCCCTTTTATAACAGGCGGTTGCCATTTATTACTGCACATGACGGTAACTGTCGGCTTCTCCGCTGTAACTGTTGTTATGCTTATAGTCCTGAAATAGTAAAAACAGATTTCAAGAAAGATCAGATCTAACAATACACGACAAGACGATCGCGTATTAACATTTACGGTCTAAACCCAAGGAATAAAATTGCTTACAATATAAAAGGGATATAAAATTGCTTACGTGACATGAAGATAACAAAACAATAAAAGAGATTACATATTATTGTACAGATTGCATTTTTTGGAAAATAAATAACTATCGTGATGACGAATTTTAACAAAAATTGATAGAACAAGGGAGGAAAAAATAAAAAGATATTAATAATGCAGAAGTAGCGTTTATTAGTGAAAAGTTTATTACAAATCTTTCACTATTTATTTCGGTAATAAATTTTGATAGTAAAAAATAATTTACCAAAATTTGAGTATATTAGTAGCTTCTCTCCAAGTCTGATTTTAACAAATACATTTATACTATGACACTCATATCCTCCATTCATTCCTCAAAAACTGTTTATATATTTTATTACATATGTATACTATATTCTTCTTTATAATCAATATTTCAATATCAAAAATTTAATAAACAATTATGTGATAATCGAATTGAGCGCGTCTAAATAAAAAATTAGTTCCAAATAAAATGTACGTTTACAATAAAAGTGCAGAACAGCATTGTGTAGTGATACATTTAGCATGGTGTAAACATTTGACACTTATGACTGCTTTAAAAAAATATAACCAACATTAAAAAGACGCGATGTTACGAATAAACATATTGTAAACAAAATAAAATATATATGTAAATTAAGGAGTTACATGGATGGAGAACAGATAAATTACAATTTTTAATATAACAAAGAGAATGTACGTTCCACACATTTTTACTATCTGATAGAAACTGACATTAATAAATTCAAAATAATTGATAATTATCTATTCTAGAAATGGAGTAACTCTTCTAATGCCAAGGTACTTGATTTGGATGACTGATGGTACCCAGTTTATAGTACCTGGTGGTAGACGGCGTTTGTTGAGCTGGTGTAGATGAATTCGGCGGAGTTGCTAAAACAGGAGTTTCGGCACCTTGAACCGGAGTACCGTCTCCCTTGAGAACAGAAATACATTTCCAATGATTAATATAATTGTCCTTCCACAATCGAACGCAGCCGTCATCACCGGAACTTGCTAAAATCGTTCCCATAAAATTCCAACTAACACGCCACACAGTGCAATAATGGTCATCAAATTGCGCAACTACATTTGTTTCAAAATGTGACACACCAGTCTGCATACTCTCCCTAAAGGAAAAGATAGTAAATGTTTACTATTGCTTTATAATTTGTCTGTAATTTTTTATTCAGCTTTAAATGTTCATACTCACTGTATTGGTTTCAAGGTAACTATCCGTACATCTTTTGTGGCTATAGCCAATGTATGGAAATTTCTACCTAAATTAGGAGCAAATGCAATATCATAAACTGCATCCGTAATGCTTGATAATGTCTCAGCCTTCACCCAACGCCTACTGCTCTCAGAATATTCGTAAATAAAGACTTTTGCACCAAGCAATGGATTTGAGTCATCACTACCAACTGCTATCATAGGTGGATGTAATCTAAAATATATTTTTTCTAATGTCAAAACAAGAATGTTTAAATATATGTATGTATATATATATAAGAAATAATTTTACATTTTTTGTCATACCGCATTACACAACAAAAGAGATTAAAAATGAATATTTACCTCGAGAGAGATGGATTCCATGTTAGACAACTACATGAAAGTTTGCAATTGATATCGTGTTGTAATGTCCATTGGCTCAGATTCATGATATCTGGTGCCTCATATATTCGAATAAATCCATCTGCGCTACAAGTGGCCAATAAAAGACCCAAAGTCTTTGGTGCAAACTTGACATCAGTGACAGAAGTACGCGAATCAACTAAATTTGTTCTTTTAATCCAATGCTTACTACCACGTGCCTCCGGCCCAGAACCTTCACCAACTGTTAAGAAAGAAAATAGATGACAGGTTAAAATATGATGAGAATACCAAGGCTGCAAAAAAAAATTTTTTAAATAATCTCCATCATACCAATTTCCTCCCAAACAGCAGCAGTGCGATCGAACGAGCATGTAGCAAGAACCTGACCAAATTCTGGGTGTGCCCAAGTGACTTTCCACACTGAGCCACTGTGAGCTTTCCAAGAAGCAGTCAAATGCCAATTTCCATGTTCATCTTCGTCCCAGACCTGCGACATGGTTCATTGTGCAAATATATTTACAAATAGTGACGCTTATGAGATTACAAATTGTAACTTTTAATATACATATATATAAATCGCAAAGCCAAAGAAGCGATGTGATTGAATTCGTAAATAAACAGAAAAAGAAATATATCGTTTTTTGATTAACTTTACCTTGACAAATTGATCACTGGAACATGTCGCCATGCGTTCGCCATAATAATCGTAAGCAATATCGTGTATGAGATCTTTGTGTTCCGCATTGATGCTGTGCGCCTCGAACATTGTGAAGAAAATAAATATCAGTAATATATCGCCCGCGTATAATTGTATAATGCTCTGTTGTTTACACTACGAAAATACTACGTGTTGCAAGTTATGCAGTATGCTCTGTGTCGGCATCTGTCGGCACCTTTTATGTGACATGTGCATGTACGACGAAGACAGCTATGTATGAATGGTTGCATTTTGCATTCTCTATACATATAATTTTTGCCATCAATTTTTAATTTCAAATTGAGACTGCTTATCATCAATGCGATATAAAATGTAAAAATATTAATGACATAAATTAAATAAATAATTTTTAAGAATATAAAACTATTATATCATATTTTGTTATTCGCGATTTTTTATTTGTAATATATATAATATAACAATAATTTTTTATTTGTAATATATATAATATAACAAAAATAATCAGCTTCTATATAATATCGTAAAGAATTACTCCATATTTATATCTTATATCTTCATATTTTTATATCTTCAATATATATATTATAAATGTAAGAAATATAATAAATTATCAGATTAGATAAAACTAGGAAGAGTTAGAAACTCTTAATTTTTTATAGATTGTGTATAAATTTTCCTCATATCTTTCTTTATCTCTGTTTCTCTCCTTTTCATATATCAATCTTAATTAAGATATAGGATTAAGGATTAATCTTGACAAAAATCTGTTTTCATTGAAATTAATTATGTAAATTATATATATCACAGAGATTTAAAAAAATCCTTGAGAAAGCGGGTATTGTAAAACGTTGCACGTTTTAAATCTCATTTATTATAAGGTCAATGACGGTTTCAGATAACACTTTGACCTGTTCATATGGTGTCTGTTATCCGACTCGTTCTCGTGCAATTGCAGCTGCAAATTCCTTGGCCACCCCGGCTGATCGTCGCGAATGCGATCAGGTGTACCGTGATAATAATCAGATATTTTTACCAATCTTCCTTCAGCGATAATACCGCTCAGTAAGCTAATCATTATTGTGAAGCTAGGGTGATTATCAAGTAATCTCGTAAAGGTAACGTTCAATTTCTTTGTTTGCAATGCGTATGTATAAAAAGAAATATATATACATATATATATATATATATATATATAATCTAAGTAGGATTCACTATTCGGAATATTTCGATATATTTTTTATAAATTTCTTATTTTCCAAATTGAAATATTTTATTACTTCCACAAGAGTTAAAAAATCCTGTAATTTCTTAATTTTTTTCTTCAAACTTTTTTAGAAAAGTTAAAATCTAATGATAAGTAAGTAAAAAATATATAAAAAAAATATGGAAGAAATTCATAAATTAATTGTTACTATATCTCTATATTAAATTAATAGAACTTAAAATACAAAATAAAATTTAATTAATTTTACTATTCTATAGATACGTCAAAGTTAGAAGAACCATTGATTAATAAAAAAAAAGTAAAATAAAATAATAAAATTTTGCAATAATGTAAGATATAATAACGTAAAATAATTAAAAAATTATGTCGAATATCAATGTGCATCAGGAAGACTCATTAATGCGTCAAGTTCTGGCTTTGTACTGTTACTTATATACCCTTTATCGCATTTCCGGGGGCTATATTATGTCTACAGCACTCTTGTATATGGTGTAAATAAATACTCTATATCGTGGACTGTCACAGGCATTTCAGTTAGTCGTCTTAAGGAACTTCGTACGACACTTTGCACCTTGAATTCAATGTCAAGATCGAGCTGCGAAACGACAGTGCGAAATATTTTTATGAGTTGTGCTGAATATATTAATACAGTGTTATAGAATTCTAAAATGAAAGTGAATATAATCAAGACCGAGTAATGTTTTTCGCGATTATGTAACTAATACTCCTGTAATCATCAATGGTGTATCAAACATGATAGTTAAAAAACAATTCAGAATTCATAAAAATAATGTAACAATGAATCGGAGAATGTGCATAAAAAATATTTTAAAATTTGAATCGTGACATGCGTTGAAGTAATTGCAAATACTAAAATATTTTTATGGGTTGTGCTGAATATATTAATATAGTGTTATAGAATTCTAAAAAATTATAATAAATAATAAGTAATGTATAACATACATGAAATAATAATAAAATAAATAAAATAGAGGATAAAAAACTTTTTAACTCAAATATTTTTTATTAAATTAAAAATGTAATGACTGTCATAGATACTGTGATTCTGTATTTCATTATAAAACGTGCACACTGTGCTTTCGGTAAACAGAGTGTAAGAACTTTGTATCGTTAAAAGTATTATGCTCTGTTTATCACCAGTACGGTGTGACAAAATCATCTGCCGTTGCTGATCAAACGAGATTTTTTGCATTTGAGTTTTACGATTCCCATATTCTAGCATAATTCAGCCCTGTCACTGTGAGGCATTATGCTAAGAATATGCGGTATCGTAAATGCGTGCTGATCTACGAAGAGAGAATATAAAAATTTTATCCGTAAATTTTTTGATACAATATAAAACCAAGCAATACTCTTTAAATTTTAATATCACAGAGTTTAAACAAAAAATAATAAAACAATCATAGCGGATATTTTTTATTATCTATCCTCGCAGCATTTGTAAGACTGTTGTCAGAAAAAGAGCACTTGCATTTTATTTACAAATTATAACGATGATTTATTATCGTCGTGATTACAAAACGTATCCCATCATTCGTTGTGCCATTTAACATTTCTGTCGCACCAAAAGAGCGTCAATGACGCATTGCACGCAGCATCAAAGAAATCTTTCACCGAGGCTATCGATTCTCGCGACCTCGCTACGTTTATTATTACACGCTATCAATATATATTAAATGTGCTGCAACGTGAATTTGCTATGAATCCATCGAGAGAACGAATCTGTGTGCTACGTAAGTGTCTCGTAATTAATTTCAATTAGTTTTTCGTATTAAGTAATAATGTAGTATACTATATAAAAGTATACTATATAAAAAACTATTCTACTAATTTTTTAAATTATACATATTAAAATTAATATACATGTTCATGCTTCAATATTTTCAAGAATTATATTTTTTTTATATTAAATGTCAAAGTTTATTATTATTTTTCTAATTTATGTTATTATTAATAATATAATTTATCGGAGATTCTTGACTTTGCAATGTATTTATCTAACGTTTAATACATTTATAAGTAAAGACGGCCCTGATTTGTTGAAATAATCTCTGTTATCAGAAACAAATATAGATATTATAGCGTAGCAATATAACCGTGTCGTAATCTAAAATTGTACCCATATAATTCATATCTGTAGAAAAACAATACTCGTGAAATCAGGGAATAAAAAAATATGCGCATAGCAATCGTGGGTGCTGGTGTAATAGGAGTAACAAGCGCGTTCGCAGTGAAAACCGCTTATCCGAATTACGATGTGACTATCTTCGCCGATGTATTCTCACCTGACACTACTGGTGATGGAAGTGCTGGTCTATGGGGTCCTTTTCTTCTCGGGGATACACCTGTCGACAATATAACGTGACTATTCTTTTAAATTAGTAAGAATATCACCGATTAAAGCAGTGACCAGAGAAATTTTAACAAAAATCAGTGAATATTTCACTGATTTTTAGTGAAAATAATACACTTTGTTTCTTCTTTTTATGTTTCATTGATTATAGCATAAGATTTCATTGAAAAAATTAATCTCTGCTAATTAATTATTTTCTCAGTGAGATTTTATTGTTTACAATAATATAATTATAACAGAAATCACTGCTTAGTGATAATGCACTTCTATTTAAGAAAATGTATTTTTTTTATATCTGCAGAAAATATCGTAAGCAAAATTGCAATTTTAATTGACACAAAGATATGTAGATGACAAAATTTACATCAATCTATATATAAAAATTAAGAAATATTAAAATAATATTAATCACATACCATATTATTAGTCGATGGGCTGACTGCACGCATAAATGGTTCGAACAATTGTGGAAAGCCGGATTGTCATCGAAAACAGGTGTTTCTTTGCTACCTATAACTCGCGTTACTAGCGATTACAAGAACGACATTGATCCGAAATGGACAAAAATTGTCTATGGGTTCCAGACACTTAGTGATAAAAAATTACGACGCTTGAATGAAGAACATAAGTCTAATTACAAGTATGTGTTTATCAGTATCATTACACACAATAATATATTTTAAATTCAAATTCAACTGTCATATAACTTCATTAAATTAATTATTATTATACATATACATATATTATATAATTTTTTACCTAAACAACTTACTTTATTTTTAATTTAATTACTGCTTGTTTTTATTTTTGTTATTATTATTTCTTTCTTTTATTTGATTGCTTTCTGAGATTTCATGCTAACAATTTCAGACAAGGCTGGCAATTTATATCTTATACCGCTGAGCCTGTCCTGTTACTGCCGTGGCTCATGGAAAGATTCATCGCTTTGGGCGGAAAAATAAAAAAGAGAAATATTAAAACGTTGCACGAATTAGCCGAGGAAGGATACGATTTAATAATAAATTGCAGCGGACTTGGTGCACGAGAGCTTGTCGCGGATAAAACAATGACACCCATCAGAGGTCAGGTGTACAGGGTAATCGGTCTTCCAATTTATATCGTAGCACAAATTTTTGTTATCAAATTTAATTCAATTAGGAGTTTATTAAAGTTATGAATAGCAATCGTGATTCTTTTATATATATTTTAGAGTTGACATTTGTTAAACACTAATCTTTCTTTTCGATTAAAAATATTTTTTTTCGTCGTAAAAAATATATCTTTTTTAAACATATTTTTATTACCTTGTCGAGTATGTTACAAATAAAAAAACTAATGTAAAAAAATGTCTTTAAGGTAAAAGCACCTTGGATAATGCATTGTTTTCTAGTGGACGACGATTCTTGCAATTACATTATTCCTAAGTAAAGCAAGCATTAATACATAATTATTAGTAATGACATTTATTTCTTTAATACATTAATATTTCTATTTATATATAGCATTCACAATATTGTATTGGGTGGTACGCACCAAGAAGGTGATTTCGATCGTTCCATAAAAGAGGAAGATTCTAAACACATTTATGACGGATGCTGTCGCGTGATGCCGTCTCTAAAAGTACTAAGTTATTCAATGTAAATTTACAATATGGAAAACTGGAAATTCTTAGATGATTCTCTCACTTTGATCATTTCTATCGCAGACTTGTCAAATAATTCGCGAATGGGTGGGTCTTCGACCAGGACGACCGCAAGTTCGTCTGGAATATGAAACTCTCAGTTCTAAGGGAAAAGAAATTAAGGTAAATTATTATAAAATATTATTGCACTAACTATGTCGTGTCACGAGTAATATCAAACTGCAACACGTACATGAATCGTTAAGAGCATTGCAGATTGCAGTCTCTATGAGTCGCTTCTTATGATAAAATCATTTCGTGTTTTATACTTCAGGTGATACACAATTACGGTCACGGCGGAAGTGGCGTGACGCTGTGCTGGGGGTGTGCCACGGATGTCGTGGAAATGATAAGAAACTTGAAAGTACAAAAATTAAACTCCAAACTGTAACTGTCCAGGGACAGAATAAACTTTTTATCCTTCATACATTTTTACTCGCATGCGGTCGCGATGCTTAATCTTGTTCAATTTTTCTTTTCATACAATTCTAAAGGTTGTACCACTAATATTGCATTCTTATCATTTTTATCTTATTTTTTAAGTACAAAATTTTGATGAAATAATTTTGATTATATAGATTTTAGATGAACAACTTAAGTCTCTTTTTCTATATGCGCAATAAATAAATATTATTTCTCCATTTCTGCATTATATGACCGATATTTTACTATTAACTTTATTTTAGACCTGTCTGTTCTGCATACAACAACAAAAAGTACAAAAATATAAATTAAATGTCAAGAAACAAACGTAAGCGCGCGCGTGAGCTTAAAAGTTCGATCTGCGCAAGGCGCACGAGCTTATTTAAAGTTTCGTGTCGTGATTACTTCCATAACTGTACAATTCTAAATATGGTCGTCGAGCTGTGCAATTAAAGCACCAAACTAACTACTGAGATGCTTTACATGTCGACTGTGCCGCAGTAGTCGCGTAAACGCTAGAACGTCCAGGACGCGTATTTCTCTAGTCGCAGTGCGATCTATATCAGTCGTGAACTATTTGTTAGCGTGTTACCTTGGTCAAGATTAAAATCTCTAATATTAAAAAATAATTAATATTGACAGGTATGCATACTATCTAAATATCTATAGGATACTATCGATATTCGATGTATTATAAAAAAAATAACCGATATAAAAAATTAAGTTATATTAATAGTAGAAACTCAAATTGTAAATTTTGAAGAGATAGTCTCCACTTGAATTTAAATAGTTAGGTATAAATTTTGTAAGACTCTCCATTGCAAATGGTACCTTAGATTAATCATAAAAAGTTGAAAGTGAAAATCATATGAAGATGACAGGCAACCAAATGTCATAATAAACGGTGGTGGATTTACAAAGAAAATTTTGTGAAAGAAAAAAGGATTTGTCAATGATTCAAACACCAATCGACATAAGATTAATAACGTATCGATTAGCGATTTATCGCTACGCGATAAATGTAAATGTAAATGGGATGTATAAAATGAACTCGAAACAGATAATTGATTGACATCGCGCGCACGTTGACAGTACAATTGAAATAATCGAATAATGGAAAATAGCGGTCATGATCGTCGAATTTAGCGATAAGCATTCATTGATGATATCACGCAACTCCAAAGACACTAATTCCAGAAACGGTGGTGTGACAAATAACGTTAATAGCGATTGCAGAGAAGGACGATCCTGCAAGTCCGCACTTCTAAATCGAAAATACATCGCTTCCGACAATTCCCCGAACGTTCTATCTCTTGCAAACGATAAAATAGGTGTTGCCAAGCATGATTCCGAACTATACCACTGGAAAATTACCACAGACAGAGGCAATAACACAGGTATCCATTTAAATTCAAATTTTACAAATAAATCATATAAGAAAAGAAATTTGAAATTATGCTTTAAATAAGAAATCTAGAAATGAAATGTTATCAAATTCATAAATATAATATAATTAAAAATTCGGTAATTCTTTGGCTGTAAATAAACCTGTAAATATACTTTATATCTTGTATGTTTGTCACATTACTATTTCACAAGATTTATCAATAAAATTTGTTGAATATAGCCGTGTTGCACAAGAAAAGCGAGTCAGAGCGGTGCGCGCTTTCAGAAAACGTGGAAGAAACGTCAAAAATCAAGAAAAGAAAGCAGAGGTATGTGTGAAAATAATTACATGTCTCGCGTGAGAATCAAAATTGTCCTTCCGATTTAACGAAACAGATTTTTAACAATCTGCACGGCAACCTGCAAATACAACGTGGTTAGAAGGGTGGCTGCGCGATTCGGGATGAGAGAAGTTACGGAGGACAGCAGCTGGGATCTTTATTGGACCGATCTGAGTGTTCCCATAGAACGTGCTAAAGACATGAAGAGATTTCAGAGAGTCAATCATTTTCCTGGAATGACAGGAATATGTAGGAAAGATCTTCTCGCTCGTAATCTTAATCGCATGCAGAAACTGTTCCCGAAGGACTATAACTTCTTCCCAAAAACTTGGTGCTTTCCCGCAGAGTAAGATATATATATCTGTTAACATTATTTTATATTGAAGAAATAATGCTAACAAATTAAAAATTATCTCATTAAATATCATTCTTAAACATTATTACATCAATTATTGACAAAGAGAAAATATTTGTTAAACAGCCGATAATTAATATCTCTCATTTATACTATCTAATTGAAATATAATATCTTAAGTGTAAGCACATTTCTTCAGTAACAATAGTTAGAATCAACATGGTAAAATATCATATTGTAATTCTATAAGTCGGTCTCACGTATCAGAACAAAGAATGCAGCTCTCTATCGATCGAGAAAGTTATTTCTTATCTATTTTACGAGCATGAATTACTTTGCTTTCTTTCTCTGAATGAGAAAGACCGCGCTCTCGGATTCCCGGTCACAACTTCAAGGGTCTACTATATACAGCGATAAAGAATAATCAATATTTGTTGAATGTCGATGAGCGTGTAAGCAAATCGGAAACTTTAGATTTCGGATTCCAGTCACGGCGATGCAATGGCTTATGCTAAAACACGGAGGTCGAAAACCTTCATTATTAAACCGGATTCAGGCTGCCAAGGACGCGGTATTTACCTAACGAAACATTTAAAGGACATCAAACCAAGTGAACGTTTGATCTGTCAAGTATACATCGCAAGGGTATGCAATGAAACATTAATATTGATCAAAATTGACTAGCTCTTTCAAATTTTTTGCATGTTTATTTATGTAAAAATTCTTTAAAATTTGTTCAGATTCACGGAAAAAATAGCTACTATAGCTAAATTTGAGCTATCTCTATATTACACATAAAATTATCATGCCTAAATTTTAGCTATGATAGCTATTATTTTTTAGCTATAGAATTCTTCGTTAAACTATAGTTAAAAATATTAATTACCATAGCAGTTGTAATATAGGGACAACTAAAATTTAGCTAATTTTTTCTCGTGATTTCTTTTCGATCTTGTTTTAAGTATGTACAGTGGCAGATGTAATTAAAAACTTGACAGTGCAAAGCGAGTATAATGCATAGCTCTTTTTCTTACCACATCCTTAGCCTTTCTTAATAGATGGATACAAATTTGATCTACGTATTTACGTACTAATCACGTCATGCGATCCTCTCAGGATCTACGTGTACAACGAAGGACTCGCGAGGTAAGAAATGCCCAAAAAATAAACTTTAAAAATTAATATCATGATGTACATTTTAATTAGTAAATGGCTAATTGCACTAGCAAGCATGTATTATTTATTAGCGTGTTTCGATTTTATATATATTTATTTTTCGTTACACTCGGCATACTGTAAAAAGCTATGAGAAATATTGTACTTTCAGATTTGCAACGAGCAAATACAAGGAACCAACCGGTCACAATACAACTAACATGTTCATGCATTTGACAAATTATTCCGTTAACAAGCATAGCCGAATGTATGTCATCGATGACGAAATTGGCAGCAAGAGGTTTGTATTCTCCGATCTGTAGAATCGTTAATATGATGTGTTGATAGAATAAAAAATGAGTTGACAAAATAAAAAAATTGCACTTTACAGAAAAATATCGACGTTAAATAAATGGCTAAAAACGAAAAATATTGATGTGGATGATTTATGGAGCAAGATCGATGGAATTATAATAAAAACCATACTCGCCGCGTATCCTATATTAAAACACAGTTATCACGCGTGTTTTCCGATGCATGATAAAACTTATGCATGCTTCGAGCTGCTAGGATTTGACATATTACTCGATTGGAGACTTAAACCTTACCTTCTCGAGGTAATTCCCTGGAAATCATATAAAGGAAACATTATTAAGCATTCTGTATATTTAATGTAATTATCAGGTAAATCACTCGCCAAGCTTTCATACAGATGCACAAATAGATAAAGACGTAAAAGAAGGATTGTTGATGGATACCTTTGATATATTAAATCTGCAACAATGCGACAAGAAAAAAATAATAGAAGAAGATAAAAAGCGAATCAGGGAGCGACTTCTTCAAGGCATAAATGGAAAAGATTTCAGGTAGAAGTTAAGAGATATTAGAGAACATATAATTTATACTTAAAGCTGCATTCGTGTAGTGTAAAAAATGTGATGTTAATAAATAAAACAATGTTGCATACGACGTGCAGTCAAACTAATGATACGACAGCTTCAACGAAATCTGTGAGGAACGAGAACCATTATATGCAGAGACAATTTCAGTGGGAAGAGGACCATATGGGTAATTTCCGAAGAATTTATCCGTATTTTAACGAGGATAAGTACCAGCCTTTCTTCACGCAGACTATGCTTTCCGTTTTCCAAGATACGGTGGCATCGAGAGCGCGAGAGGAAGCGTCGAGAATAGAGAGGGAAGAGAACGAAGTATAACAATTTTCTCTCATTTTAGAATTTAATTTCCGAAAAATAACGAATAATGAAATTTAGAGCTGCTTATTAATGTCATATAAAAATTGATAGCACAAATAATAATTCATAAACAAATACACATGATACATAAAATACATTATGATATATCTAATGAATAATGTATATCATAAAATTTGATCCTAGCAATTAAATTAATTTTTTAACACTATAAAACTTTTACAATGTAAGAGACACCCTGGCATGAATAAAACAGCTCGCTGTGTCTATTATTCATCGGTTTGGTTTTAATTTCAATCACGTTTTAGCTGAAAGCAAAAGAGGAAGAACGCAAACGAGTAGTCAGGAAATGGAGCGAGCCGAAATTAGGCTCTGAAAGTTCGAATGCGTCGAAGAAAGTGCAAGAGAAGAGCAAATCTGCAGGCGTACTAAGGAAAAACGTGAGTATCTGAAACAATTAATTCATTCTGTAAGTTTAACTGCCATCTGCATAAAGGGCTGCTTTATCGTTATTTCATTACTTCGCTAAGAAACTGTTGGCAAAAATTAAAAGAAAATAATTATCTTCCACTAGAATATAACGACTCAGTGAAAGATAAAAAGTCACTGTTGTAAATAAGACGGGAGATTTTTCTTTATCTAAGAAAAGAAGTAATGAATAAGTATATCCTTTCGCTTTTTTCGCAGATCAATAAGCAGGACACACAAGGACCTCCTGCCAACGCGTTATACTCCTTCGAGCCTGAAATCATATCTGAATCCGAGGAAAGGGAACGAATAACGTCCCTGGCACAGAGGGATTTTCTCATTAAGAGTTACGGTATGCTCGAACAGATATATATGGCGATGAAGAAGAACGGCACGCTACGACCTGCCGACGAGAAAAAATACGGATTATATGGCAGACTCGGACTACATGCAAACACGAATCACAACACGTCTTCCTCTGCGAATAAGCTCCATCATCGCCAAAATAACTGTACACATGTCACGGACCAATGTTCGCTGAAAGGAAATAATGTAATATTTTTATAAGTCAAAATTTATATACTCTCCAAAAAATCAAATCCAGATTTACATCAATTTTAGTCTCTTACAGCTTTGTAATTAAGTGAAACAAAAATGTAATGTTTAGGAAATATAAAATATACGTTCTTTTTTTAGCATAAGATTGCGGAACGCGAATTCAACAATTTAAACAGAAGTGAGCATATGGATATTTATAATATTCCGCAAATTATTTCTATTGTGTAACTTTTTACATGTATATTCAAAAATATTATTTTTTAAATTCAGTTTCGTGGATCACTTGTAATGAAGCGCTTGTTTACGTTCGTCCAAAAATACCGCAAAAATTATGGATGGAGGATACGAATTCTACTAATAAGAATCGTGTAACAAAAGCTCACGTTGCTCGAACATTATCAAATACTGTACGATTGCATACCCTGGAAAAAAGAGAGTCTTTTCATTCATCGAAATCAAAGTAAGCCACACATTTATATTTGTATCTATTACAGTTCTATACTTCTGACAATATTAACTGAAAAATATATATATATATAAAATAAAAATTATAACAAAATTATTCTAGAATTAATATTGCCACCAAACACTAAAGATAAAATGGATTTTTTGGAAAATAAAAAAGAAAGTGAAATATATCTTATAACAAAAAAATTACTTTCACGGAAAATATAAAAGCGATTAATATAAAACTGTGATTAGAAAAAAATTTAGGCAATTATTTTCAAGCGTTAATAATTAATACGATATTCTTCCTATTAACTTTGCTGCCAGCGATCTCACATGCAAATGAAGTTTAATAACAGTAAATAAGATTCGTAATATACTGAAAAATATAATTTTACATTAAACATATATAGATATATTCTTATATGTATAAGAGAATATCTCATTGCGCATTAGAAAAATACTTTATATAAATTTTTATTTTGTAGAAAAAATTGATAGGAAAAAAAAGAAATAAATTGTATGATTTGTAATATTCGAAACTTCAACAAACCATACATATTTCGGTGTGTAATACGGATGCTTATTTTCAAGGTAGAGAACAGTAATATAAAAATCAACAATGTATCGATTTGTTATTTAAAGTGCCATATAAATATGTACAATAGATATGAGTGAACATGTACATGTCGCATAAGTGTGGGAATTACGTACGCGTATCGCTACGTATGTAAAATGATCACATACGTACGCCAGTCTATAATATGTATAACAATTTTTATTGCTGATATATATATTCTGTATTCACATGAGAGATAAAAAATAATCTATGAACAATTTTTGTCGCGTTGGTTTTTGCCTCGTTCGTGATATTACGTCCATATCGTTTCACCGCTATGCTTTCTCTTTTTTCTCATTTAATTTCATGTCATTCTATATCGCAATTAATACATATTGTGCCTGTGACAGGCGCATTTTTCAAGTGTTATGACGTAATTGAGATTCCAAAGTCGTCCGGCGGAGAATAATAATATAATCATTATATAAAATAATACTAATATAATGCAAAGCGGTGCGTCGAATTGGCAACGATTGAGAGCGCACATTGCTCTCTTCCTTAAATTTCTAAATCGCGCGCGATCTTTTTCTCAAATTACAATTTTTTTCCTCATTTATAAAACACACCGCATTAAAGAACAGCGGTATAACTTTGCAGAATCCACGCACGTAGCGATGTAACATCGGTCCCTTCGACTGTTTTCGACAAATTACACCTTCAATATTGAGTCATTGTAAGAACAAGATTTAGAGTGCGAAATACATCCAACACATTACAATTGGTGAACCTTTTTCTTCTTGTTTTTTTTAACGTGATATATATTATTTACATAAAACCACTATGGTTGCGGCAAATATTTGTGTGTCTCAAAGATTTGATTCCCACCATATTAAGTCTTAGATATAGAAAGGCTTATGTACATAAAGTCAATAGATATATATTTATAATAACTTATAACGTATATTACGCTTACATAAAAAGAAAACTCAAGGATCGTAATATATATTTATGCGAAATATTTCCATCTCCGTTAAAGTCATTTCAATATATATACATATATATTTCCGCTGAAAATAACTGAAAAAGGTAACTGTATTTAAAAGAAGTGCGATAAGACAAATAGTTGGACACATACGAAATGCATTTGTTTCGAACAGATTTTTACAGGGGAAAGTTAAACTATCATCAAACGTTTAATTATTGTTGCTAAACAAAGAAATATAAATTATAGATTAAAAATTATTAAAAAATATATTGAAACGCATGCTCTGTGTTATGAATAAACATATAGCAAGTGTTGAAAATTATATCATTTATAATTTAATTCTGTGAAAGATTAGACATTATTATTTAAATTACAGATTATTGATTTGTACTAAAAAACAATTTCCTCCGCTGCCATAGTTATTGGCAATGTTGTTATTCGTATAAGAGTTTGTAAATCGTTTAATCCCCTGCATTTTTTAACTTTTGTAATAAAAGCAATGTTAACAGCGTGACCTTCTTCCCCGTACAAGACAATATAGAAAGAAGATATGTGAAGATGGTATTCTATTCGTTGTAATACTAATATGAGCATTATGTAATTATAGGATCCTGTGTGTCACTCACATGTAATATGCATGTGTGTTGTGTATATGAGTGTATATGTTAAAAACGATTATATAAAATAAGCTTAAAACATGAAAACGTTGCGCGCGTGCAACTAAAGTATCATTTAATTACATTAAAAACTTAGTGTTCATTGATCTAAAATTTAAAATAATTTTGAATTAAAAATAAAAAATTTAATTTGCATGACCAAGTAAAGATACTAAATACTTTAACACACATTTGTTTTTTGTCAAGTTAGTCAAATTAAATATCCGTTTAACATAAGCATTCAATTTTATATGTATGTGTATAACACAGCATTAAATTATATATATATATATATATATAATGTATGTGTCTGTACGCGTATGTAGCTAATATTTCACGTACATATAAAAAAACCTATACAATTCGTAGCTTTGATAATTTTGCGTTAGCTGCCGACGGAATTAATTTTTTTGTTTCCTCTAATAGTTAATTTTCTATGACAATAATACTCGATTTTTTTCCATATTCATATTCTCAATACTATACATCTGGCAGATGCGAAAGATTATGCTAGCTAGTTAAAATTGTTAAGTGTGCATTCTTTGTTAAGATTTATTTATAATGTAAATTTGAAATACGACTTCAGGTTATTTCAAAATAGCTGGATTTTAATAGTAAATTCGATTACAGATTAAAGTTTGTTGTATATTAATTTATCTAACAATAAGTATAGAGATGGACAAAATACAAGCATTTTCATAATGGCAAAATAAACATATTTGTTGAACAATGATAATTTATGCTGAGCGTTTCATTGATTCAACTATTTACATATTTTATGTTACTTTGTATACAACAAACTTTACCTGCATCATCAAATTGAATAATATACATTATTTTTCAAATACAAGAAGCAGATTCAAATAAATTATTAAAATAAATATTTGCAGAAAGACTGCAACTATGACAATATTATAATTTTATTCAATATTTCTTTAGCAAATTAATTTTGCACTTAACCCTCTGCCTAGGTGTCAAGAGCTTAAACTGATTCTATTTCCTATATATCGAATTTCTATTAGATTATTAATTTTCTTCTATTACAGTAGAAAATTTGCATGTTTACATCAGTCAAATGAATTCCTGTTATGTGCGTAAACAATCTTGAAAATATTGTTTAGTAAAATAAAATATCATTTTCATTAAAAGTTTTTACATAACTTTAAAGAGATGTACAGTTCTTATATCTTAATATAACTTCAATTAAATCAAGAATTTAAACCATGGCAACAGTATAATCAATTAAAAATTATGGTTAATAAATAAACAAAATTATTTTATAGATTATACTTAATATTCATTTTTCTTATAGCGAATTTGGCTGCACTAGTACACATTGGTGCAAATTAAAATCTCTTGTACATTACTTGTGTACAAACTCTACCTTCTCTCATACATTAGAAACAATATAATTTGATTAATATCTTCAACATATATTTTAAATATAAATTATATTGAAATTATACATAAATTGTATATAAAATATATTGAGCATTTTATCAGTCCAAAATCTGCTTAAATATTATGCAGATACATTTTTTACATCATAATTTATATACTATAGTCTTTAATATGTACCTCAGCACTAGTACATTTAGCCAAATTTGCTATTAAAGCTAAAAAGACATTGAACAACTCATTTATCTTGTGCAAAAAACTTTCCGTTATATTGTTTTCATTTTTTCGTTTCTTATTTTTATTTAAAAATATTTAATAAAAATTTTTTTACTTTTACTTAAATAAAAATCAGCGCTAAAATAAACTAAAGATATTAAAGTATAAAATTTACCATGGTTCTTTTATATTAAAATACATGACATATAAAAATATAAGAATTGCAGCATTTCTAGGTACAACGTCTGAGAATACCATTGCTGCATTTGAATCTGTATAATTCCGTTTTGTGAATGGAATTAATCCATTCATGCTGATTGTATTGAGTTATATACTTAAATTTAATAAACCATGTAAATCTAACAATAAAAATAGGACTTGTGACAAGTTCTTATATCAATCTTCAGTAATAATCCATAATTATTTGTTTATCACAATAAATATATCTATATGTTAAAGGTGATACATCCATCAATTGTAATAAACAAAAAATAGTTTAAATAATAGATGAATAGTATTGTGTGTATGTATATATATATATATATATATATAGTGTGTATATATATATAGTGTGTATATATATATATATATATATATATATATATATATATATATATATATATATATATAGTCGCAAGTATATTTTCATTTTTCGATAAATTATGATGATGATTGCGTAATAAAATAATCCAATGTCACTTATATGCCTTATGTATTAAATTATTTCCGTTTTTATCATTTATATCAATGTGTTTCAATACACATTAATAGATTGATGTTCATGTTATATACTTTTACAAATATAAAAAAAAATCCACAGAATCCTTTAATCAATGATTCTGATGACAAATGGTACTCATAAAAATTAGTTTTATTCACAAAATTGATATTATCAGACCGCATATATCGATTGCCGCAAAAAGATAATATTTATTATAATATAATGTTTATCAGGAACGTTTATGTAGGATAAAACAAAGACGATGCAATTGCTCGTCTCTAGTAATGTATACGTCTGTTCTGTTAATATCGAATACATCTAGGTATTGTTAATTTTGAATTAAATGCAATTAGTCGTAAGAATAAATATTTTCCAAATTTTAGATATTTTATAACATTATGAATTCATATCAATCGTATTCAATTTCAGTCATGGAACATTTTGTAATCCTTTATATTTTTGTTTTAAGCCGAATTATTTCAAAATACTTTAAAATATTACATTAATTTTCAAAAATAAAGAAATTTATATATGCCAATATTGTTTCCTGTATTTATTAAAAAATTCTATTTTAAATAATGTAATAATTTTATTTATGAATCCACTTGTCACAAAGTAATTAAATAAAATTTAAAATAACTCGTGAATGTCATTTTTATCTTCGTATTCATTGATACACGCGACTTAGAATGATAATCTAATATTTTCAACAAGTTAAAGCTAAGTTAACAGCAAATCTTTATATTTCATGCACGATTTCGTACGTGCACTAATATTTATCATATGTGCTGTAGGTGTCCATGTGTATGTGCGTAACCGTACGCGCATGTATGTGCAGATCCACATGTAAACGCTAACAAAAAGTCACTCGAGCGTCGCTAGAACGACGAGACACGAAATGTTATGGTTTAAACTTAACTAGGGGTATGTTCTTCGAGTTCAAACATTTATCACACACCCATTCTGCATAAATCTCTGCTGTTAATAATTGAAAAGCATGTTCGGACAATCCTGTGCATCCCCTGAAATAATCGCGTTCGTGAAAACGCGCGTCATATTATTGAATTACGTTATGTTATTATTAACTCACCTGTGAAACCAAAAATTACAACCAGATTCACACAGAATTGCCTGATCATTATCGTGTACTTCCTTATGACAAATCCCACAAGGGTAAATTGGTGGTGCGTTAGGATTTTGTGGATTGAATACCATTGACTGCTTTGGAGGATATACCTGAAAACAATGAAAAAAAATTGTATGTGTAAATTTGTAATATATTTTGTATACTATATAAATTTATATAATGTATAAATTTGTATAATTTATAAATTATAATGGTTATATTTAATATATAAATACATTAGACATATTGTAATGTGTTTAATAAAAAATTAACTTACTTTAACTGTAGACATTGGCATCGATTTTGGACCCATTCCTGGACCTTGAAATCCATGTGGCGACATAGATCCTGCCATGGAATTAATAGGGTGTCCTATAGGTCCACCGCCCATATTATTGGGTATTGTACCCATTGGTCCTGTCATATGACCTCCCATTTGATTATGATGACTAATATTCATATTAGGCATATTCATTCCTGGACCACCCATATTCATATTATTCATCTGATTCGGCACATTCATATTCATATTATTCGACGTCATCGAACTCATAGTTGTCATAGGGCCATTCATAGGTCTTCCTAAATTGTTAAGATTGTTTCCCATATGATTTGGATGAGGTTGAGATCCATTATGCCCTAATGGACTATTTACATTGTTTAGCGATGGTCCGTTTAACGGACTGTTGGGCGGTATATGACTGTTCATGTTATTCATGTTCATTGGTCCATTAGGCATATGATTGGATCCTCCCATAGTGTTCATCGGAGAACCTAAAGGACCACCCATAGGACTACCCATATTGTGACCCATGTTGTTCATTGGACTACCCATAGGCCCACTATTCATATTATTCATTGGACTACCCATAGGTGGACCGCTTAGTTGCGAATTTCCCATATGGCTCATATTTATATGATTATTCATAGTGTTTATTGGACCAGGTGGCATGTTTGGTCCCATATTATTCATGGGACTCATGCCGCCGAGAGGAGCATGGTTCATAGGAGACATGGCTCCCATATGATTCATATGATTTGTCATAGGTGAACTACCCATAGGGCTCATGTTACCCATGTTATGCGGTATCATAGGACTCATGCCACCCATAGAGGTTAAAGGACTCATACCTCGCATAGGAGGTCCACCCATGTGATGTGGATGATGAGGATGCATATGCGGAGGGCCTCCATGCATCATTGGACTTTGCGCAGGCTGTGGCGGTGTATCATCGAAGGGATTGCTCGCTACTATAGTATCACCGTAACCTGATAAAGGTGGGGGTAGTAGATCCTGTTGAATAATTGTTACACATTAATATAGTTATATAAAAAAAGTAATAATTTAGTGCTAACACATTGAGACATAAGTATAACAAAAATATATTAATTTACCTGTACAGATGGAGGTTGCTGTGGAGGTGGTTGAGCAACATTTGAATTTGTACGTCTTTTCTTCTTAGGATTAGTACCAGCTGGTGGTGGCGGTGGTGGATGAGGATGGGCAGAAGAGTCAGGATGTGAGGCACTTGGGCCCATATTCACACCCATTCCCATACCCGCCAGTGGCATCCTTGTAAAGGGTGGCATGCCCGCGATATTGTGGCTCATTTCCTTCGTTCGCTTCCCTTATTTTATCATGCCAGTACCACTGAATTTTCGTGGCAAATGATTATTGCTGATCCACTGTTAGGAAAGAAAAGAAGTTTTGTGATATGAATTTACTTAGAAAGCCATAGGCAATTATATATGTCACGTTCTAATGTATTTGCGCATCATATTTATAAACTCTATAGATAAGCTATAATATTTATTAACATTATAAAATATAACATTTTGTATTGTTAAGGAATTATAATTTAAATTAAATTTGATTAAATTGGACATAATCATAGTTATGTGTATGAATGTGAGTATTTATAAATAGAAAGTTAGATGTATATATTATGAAAGAATATAAAAAAGTACATACAGAAATTATTTTGCGCATATTTCTTCATACATCAAATAGGCCTTTAATCTAAAAAAAGAAATACCAAAAAAAGATAAGCAAAAATATCTCATAACAAATTCTATAATATTCGCTTTTTATTCATGTCATATATATTAAACATAAAATATTTACTTCCCATCAATCAATCATCGATAACTGGCGAACGAATAGGGCCACAGATTACGATAGCAAAATATCGTACGTATATCAAATAATCGTTTCAATAGAAAATTCTGGCAACACGAGAGAGATTATCATTCATAAATACACCAACGTACGAGAGAGCCAAAGAGACGGAGAAAATGACAGAGCGTAGTATATAATCTACGTAAACATATATACGAATCTCAGGTCCGCGTATATATATATATATATATATACACATATATACATATATCTGTCAAAGCATGCCGCCTATATATATATATATGTCGATAAAAATAACAAAATTATTACCTCGAATAGTACGGCAGCAGTTGATTCGTCGCGTTGCAAACGTTATAAAGGCGAAAAATCTCGAAGAGAAAGAGAAAGAGAAACACACACACACAGAGAGAGAAAAAAGAGATATATACATAAACGCGCGCGCATACGGAGAGAAAGAGAGAGCGAGGAGAGCGCGTACCCGACGCGAGCGTACCTTGGGCTCGGCGATAAGAGGCCCGTGATACAACAAATAGAGGAGACCCCGCGTCGCGCGCGGCGTGCAAAAGGGAACAAAATAAATTCCGCCTGGCAATCTTGCAGGACTAACCTAACCACGCGAGTTCATCGTCGAGAGCTCCGCAGGCGCCTCCGCCAGTCTCGATGCATGCGCGCGCGCGCTCGCTCGCGCGCGCGTGTGTGTGTGTGTGTGTATATACACGCATGGCGCAAGGTAGCGTAAACGTATAGCGCAGCACGTAGATCGCGCACTCGGTCTTGGAGCACCGGGTGATTTAAAAAGCCGGTCGAGACGTTCCGCGGAGCTGGTACGACGCGACCATCCGCCAATGTGTTTGCTCTTACTCACCAGCGCACTATAGGTTAGGCAACGACGCGAACGTGCGCATGGCACGGTCGTTTTTTCCGGATGCACCAGCACCATGAATTGCGGCTGTGGCGAGCCCCGTCCTGCTGACCTCGACGGTGGGACGAGCGGTATGCGGAGATTCGCGATTCCGAATCGCGTCTCGCGATAAGCGCGCCTCTCGCCGACGTTGACGGGCCACGCATTCACAGAAGCGGGTACACGATCACGTTGTACGCACTCAAGCACTCTCACGCACTGCGTCGTACTGCTGAAGCAAACGGGAACGAGATAGCGCACGCCAGAGTCCCTCTCAGGTCGCCATTTGTCGCGTCGAGCGTGTCCCTCTTACGGACTATGTCGTCCGTCTGCAATGTCGAGAGCTGCCGCGGACGTCCGCCAGATGGCGCCACCTGCCCGTCTTTCCGGCGTCTGGTCGGCGTTCGAAGCGTGGAGAGGAGCGAAAGTTAAATAAGTAAGTTTCTGGGATCCGCGATCTGTAATTCAAGAAAATTCCTGTTGAGTTTCAACGATTTCACCGGGTTTTCTTTACGACAAAATGTCATAATTATATTATATTATCATTTGTGTGTAGATTATTTATATTTCTGTTGAAATAAAAGCTATTTACGCGTAAACTCGAAAGACAGAATCTTATCATTTTACATACAAATTTTCTTCCACGTCATTATATATTTATTTATGTTTATTTGTTTGATTTATATGCTAAAAGAATACGTACATTTAAATTTTTATTTTTTGCAGAAAAGATAAGCTTTCGAATTTACATCTTTTTCATTTTTCAAAATAAAATCTTTAATTTAGGTAAATTAATATAAAACAACATCTCTTTTTTATATATGCACATACTATGTATAATACAGTCACAGGTTGTTTCATAAAAGTAAAAAAAACGTTATAGGTATTTTATAATTGAAACTGAAAATTTATATAACTAATGTTGTTTATAATTAAAAAGAACTATTCTTTATTTTATACTATATTTATTTCTAAACAATCGTATGTATATTTAAAAGCGACAAAGTAAAAAAACCAGTTCAAATAATATATTGCTGTTTCTTTAAAAATTAAAATTAATTTTCAATTTTAATTATAAGAAACCTATAACACATTTTTTTACTTGTACGAGGCAAACCAGTCTTATAGATAATGGCTTTTTATTTTAGATGATCACTATACGTGTAAATATATATAAATCTGTATAAAGAAAAAAACAAATTTATATAATATTTATACAAATAAATCTATTACACTGAAAACAGCTATTGATTTTAAATAAATATTTATTTCAATAGTGTCATTAACACCATTTGTTTGAAACTAATAATAGGTATTGATTTGTCGTGAAAAAATAATTATTTAATATAAGAAATCCTTTTCCAAAACAGATAAATATTTATTTGTTTTAAACAAATGGTGTTAAGGCACTATTGAAACAAATATTTATTTAAAATCAATATCATTGTTTTCAGTGTATGTATATGTATATTATACATAATAGATTATAGATTTATTATAATGTAGCATACAGATTTATTTAAAGATATTTTTATATAAATTAAAGATATTATATCAATCTCTTTTATATAGCTTTGGGATATAATATATTTTACGAGGGAGATATAAAATAAATAATCCGACGAAAAACACTGCAACTAGCTTAAAAAATTCAAATACTAAGAAAGAAGTTTAATGCAAAATGATATATGATTACCGCTCGCACATATAACATTACATGCATTCTAAACAGGCGCGTGAAATATATAATTATAACATTCTGCACGACAAATCTTCCATCCACATCCGAGCTTAAAGTTGACTCGCGATCCTAACATAGAGAGCTTGCACGCATCATTTTAATTATTTTAGTTTCGTCAGTAAGTTAGCCCAGCTCCAACAACCGGAAAACAACTCTCGCGAATATCTACTTCGGACGATATCTATCCATCTACATAGGTAATACACACATATACATACACACCCACACACACACATGTCCGGAACTATGATTATACTATCTTATCTCTTTACTCTTATTTTAACATTAATCTAGATTTATACCGCAACTATATGCGAGATATTCGTCGGTGCATTCAAATGATTCAGAAAAAGATCGGAAAGATGTAATGCATAATATAAGTTATATGAAAAAAAAAAAATGTTAAAAACGTGAGATTTCACACACATACATACTATACCAATTAATAAAATAAGTTTTAAAATTAATTGATTTTAATAAAAAAGCTTTACGTTGTTATATTTTGATACTTGTATAAGATAATGAGAAATTTTCATCTTTGTATGTTATTTTTTTTCTTACAAAACCGCATATACTAATTTACATTACAATTATACGTCTGCAGACATAAACAAGCCGTTATTATCTGGATTTTATATTTTGCATCGTGAAAGAAAAATCCCTCTATAAACGAGCTGTCTGTCTGCCTAAACAGATAGACAGACGAAATTAATGCGCCATCGACCATTCCCTAGGAAATAATATTGTATGAAAAAGCACAGGGATGCCATTCTCAGTTTATCCTCTCACGTTAACGGCTCTATCGATCTCATTAACTGCCTGGGCACTCGCGATTTATTTTTATCGAAGGATAGAGTATAGACTTTCCCAGAGAGAGTCGCACCGTTTTCGTCTGGGCAAAAGTGGTACAAATCGGGAGCATCGTGAGCAGAGTGGAAAAACTGGGCCAATCCCCGGAGGGGAAAAAGCTGGAACGGGCGTCCTAAGAGATCCTCGATGGGGATGAGAATAGAGTATGACAAAAGACGTGAGGACGGACAAGGGAAGGATTTAATAAATTTCTCCGGAGGAGTCTACTAAATGGGGTAAATTATACGGTTATCGGCTACTTAAGGAATATCCGTTTTCCTTGTGAAATTATCGAACGATGCTCTGTTGCGTGTAATTGTTTCATTATCAACTTAATAACGAAGAAATGTGAAATATATAATCGATGTAAAATAGAAATTAAATTATTTCATATCACGCTTCGACTTTATATATATATTAAAAAGTGGGTAATAAACGAATGTTGTGCAATCCTCAGATTATTATCACACCAGGTCTTTTATAATCCTAGAAATATATCTTTTCTGAATTCATTTCGTGTTTAAATCTTCTTTTTTAAACATTTGCATTAAGTAGAAATGTTGGAAGATAACTCATGAAAATTCATTGAGCTTTCTGGGAAACCGTTACTTTTACATGAAAATAAACTACGGAACTTTTCTCACAGACAATTTAACAATCGTGCTTATCATAATCACATATCTTTGTAAAGAATTATTTTCAAATAAAAGTTTTAAATCAATATTTAAAACAAAAAAATCAAAGATTTATATATGTATAGGTATTATATGCTGAAAATAGCTCTTGAAAATAATTGCTTTAATAGAATGTTGTTTAAAACAACACGTATCCTATTGAAAATAAAATAAATGAAACTGTGATTCCATTTATTTAACATTAACAATACTGTGTCTTAAAAGAAAGGATCGGAAATCTGGGAGGAGAATCACAATCGAATGGGTCTAATAAAAGTGATGGCGAAAGGTTTGGCAATTGGCGGATTGCTCGATATGTAGCAATCGACTATCTACGCGAACAGATTCCGCAAACAGCAACATTTTACAAACAAAAACAGCGCGCCAATCAATCTGTCGCGTTGTGCACGCGTGTCCTGAATAAGAAATAGGTGATTTGCACAAATTACGCGAAGGCTCGACGGTTACTCAGCTAGAAGCCTCAAAAAAGGAGGCGGCGAAGACGACACCCTTGTCGAAGATAATCCTGGTAACTTCTTCTTGACAGCTCGTTATAACGCCCGGTTATGATCGCGCACTAGAGATGGTTGATCATTTTTTCAAGCTTTTTTCGTTAAAGAGATTAATCGATTTTAAATTACTCAATGAAGCTGTCGTTTAAAATTGATACGCTATAAATAGAATTTTTCTATGACTTTCAATTATTAACAAATACTTCTGACGTGAAAAATCCTGTTGACTCCCGTAACGATTAGAAATATGATATTTAACTGTCAAATGTATTTCAAAACTGAATCGGACCGCGCAACTTCGATCACATATCACTTTTTCCGAAATATATTTGTTTCTCGCTCGAGGCTTGTTCGTAAAATTTTTTTTGGAAATCAAACAGACGTAAACTAAAAAATATTTGTTTAAAAATTCGTTTATAATATATATATAAAACACCAAACTCTTTGTTAAAATTATAGTAAGAAATTCTAGTTTTATTGCATTTTTCGCCGGTGGAGATTCATTGAAGTTCACGCGGTGAATTCGAATCTAAATTTTTATAGAGATCCATTTCTTCTGTACACGTATATATACGCATGACACGCGTGCAATCACCTCAGTTTATTACCACTCGAACACGCTTTTCTATTGCCAAGCGGATGCGTCGATTGCATCGACGAAGTCGAGAGAAGCGATCCTTGACCCGTTGCTCAAGGATGCTTCGACATTCCCCGGTGTCCCTTATAAAGAATTTAACTCGGACGATTCTTCCAACGACGGTGGAACGTATCTCTAACGTCACTTCGCGCTCGTCGAATCGTTAATACGCCTCGCGAGAAAATGTAGCGCTATTGAAGAGATTCAAGAAAGTTCGCTGCAGTTTTCACTGCTCGAATGCTGCTCAATTGTTATCGAAGAGGTAGCAGTACCCATTTCTTTGTGATTTCTTTTCCGTTTTTAGAATCTATGATAATAGAACGATTAATTCTGTCTTCTTCAAATGATCGTTATTGTCGAGGAAGTATATATCGCTCGATAATATTGTAAAAAGAAAATCCGGAATCGGGTTTCTGATTGTACAAAATTGTTCTCGGCTTGAATATCAAACGCGATTTACAATATCGAAGCAATATATTATATACGTCGTAATTATATTAAAAAAAAGGGAAAACAAGATAATAATCGGTCATTTATTGAAAAAGATGATCGCAATTGTTAAAAGAATGTCATAACAATACGTAACATAACGTTACCGAGGAAATGCTTTTATGGATTTGAAATTTATTAGCACTACGATAGCTATCAGTTATTTTTCCAATAACTATCTCGGCTCTAGTAAACTCACATTGGCATGACGTTGCGCAATGTTTCTCCCTGCACGTTACAGTGTATCGACGAAACTTCAATAAAGACCAAACTTGCTTTTATTGTTTTCGTGTATTGACCGAATTCTCAATACAAATCCTCAACGTTCGCACAATATGAATTATTACACAATAATATTGACCATGATGAGACTTATATGCGCTTTGAAAATATGTTCATATGTAATAATAACTGTCATACACAAAAAATGTTAATCCGTTTCGTGCACGATATTATTTTCGATTTAACGATCCGATTTTCTCGCAACTTTCCCTACAATAATTTATATGACTCGGACATTATGCTGCATTATTCTGCATTTATATATTTGCAAAAAGAATCGCGCGTATTTACGGATATCGTCATTTTCGCACGAGAAAATTCTCGCCACTGCCACTCGATTTGCCTTTCGAACTGACGATTGACGGCGATAATTACACGGCGATGTTTGCGCGGCTGCGAACCGTGTCAATTTCCCGTGGTGGTCCTCGGGTCTACTCCACGTGCGTTGCGAACGCGTCGAAATACAGCCGTCGAGTTTTCAATCAATAATGTCACCGATAAAGTCCGGAGAAAAATCGGAGCACGCACACACGCACGATACGCAACATCGAGCGCGAATCGTACCGTTTTTGTTAGATTTTTTTCATCGCGATATCTTACTTCTACATATATTTTTATTAGAGAATCTATACAACTGCATTTTCATCAAATTCGTATTAATATGTAATTGAACATTAATATTTAATTGAACAAAATAAAACATTCATCAATCAGTAATGATGTTTTCTTATTAAACCAGTTACCTCGTTATCGAATAGTATATATTTAAGTTGAAATTATTAGCCTCTCATATTGAAAGAGAGAAATCACACTTACATGTGAATGTAACTATCCGAAAAAATGGATATTATAAAATTAGAAATAAAAATATACAATTTCATATTTATGCAAATATATTATTTCTCGATCAATTGGATAAAAAAATGGATTCTTTTTCAATCTACCTCTATCATTATTTAGTTTCGACATCCGTACAAGAGATTTCCGGGGGAAACGCACGCACTTTCGTGACTGTTCACCAATGACGGCAGACCGATCCGACTTTTCCCACTTTCTCTCGCGTCGACGCGAGTCGTAACACGCGTTCTCATGAACTTTCACCTTGGGATTTCTTTCTCGCAGGCCGCTAATCAGGCGACTCATTCACGGTGCATTACGTACAGCGGGTGAGATGCGGGTGAAAACATGGAATCACCGTTGAACGAGCGCCCGCGTGCGTGTTCCTCATCAGCCCTTTCCGCGAGCCGTTAATTACGCCCCGTTGTTGTTCGCGCGTTGTTTGTGCTCGCCACGAAAAATTAACCTGCCATTAAACGGAAGCGCGTAGCTCTCGTTCAATAGAAGCACGGCGGAAATTCTCTCTCCTTTTCGCTCCCTCTCTCTTTCTCTTGTCACATTATCTCGAGTGAACACCTCGTAATGACAAAATTGCGTTCAATCCCGTTCGTTCGTTCGTTCGTTCATCATCAACGTTGCCTATTCACGTCGGCAGATGATTAACTCGTCATCGTCATCGTCATCGTCGTCGTAGTCATTGTCGTCGAGTATCTTGTGTCTCTACTGTCAGTGAAAATGTCAAATATCGCTCTTCGTATATGTATGTACACATATCTTCTTCTCTGATCGCACGCGCAAATAGCAGATTAAAAAGTTTGCTCTATGCTTAAATCAAGTCGGTCTCAATCTCGAACGACTTTCTACGGACTACATGAATGCGCGAACAATGTAACTGCAGTAAATCTGCGTGAGATGTCCTTCAGCTGTAGAACTGTTTCTCTTCTCGATACAGATTGTAAAAAACCTAAAGAAATAGTCCATTGTGTCTGAACAACAGAATCAACTCTCTCTCTCTCTCTCTCTTTCTCTCTTTCCAACTTTCATATTTATAGGTAGATATATATTTAATATTTATATATTGACAAGTTCAACTTTTTAAGATATAAGTTTTTATTTTATTCTACGATTAAAAATTATAAAAGTTTCCATTATATTTAAATGAATTTACACAAGAAACATGAGCTGTGTAATATTTAAATCATCCATTAAATCATACAGAGTATAGTGTGATTCTATATTAGAATGTATTTGATGATGTTATTCCGAGACAGAATAATCATTAGGTTTTACACAAATAATTTTTTTCTCAATATAATTATCGTTTTAAAGGAGAAATAAGCAGAATCTGTAGAGAAAGAGAGATCTTATTCTCCGTATCTTTTTCCAACTTTCGGTGTCTCGAAACGTGGTGAAATCAAGTCTACGGGGAAATCATAGTTGAATTTATTAAGCCAACGCGAGTAATTTCCCGCGAATAAATATTTAAATAACACGGACGATTTATTCAATCTGGCCAATATCAAGCGAGACTCAAACGCGGGACGGTTCTGTCGATAAATTTAATGTTAAACGATTAATTTCGCGTAACTCGATGCCGTTACTGACGACGGGCCAGCAATCTCGCGTTGTTTTGTACATTTAAAGCGCACAATTTTTCGCAATCACGTGCAGGCGCGCGTGCATGAAGAATAATTATGTTCACTAAATTTATTTAAAATTAACATAATTAAATTGCAGTTAACATCACAGCGGCAAAATTGTCAGTAACAAAATGTGATTAAAAGTTGTTTATCTAAATTTATATCCTCGGAGGAAAACCAGCCCTGGTTAAGCTACGGGCTGGTTATTCGAATTCTCTCGGAGGAGATTAACCCTCGTAGAAGGGTTAAAACAAGCATCATCCTTTTCCCGCCTCTAATCTGGCGGTTTAACGTCCACTGATCCACCTCACGCTAAGTTTACTTGGCAGTCAAGGATTTACAGCGCGATTTCCGGAATATATAAATATACGTATGTATATATGCATGCGTGTATAAGGGCGCGATGCAACAACATGTATTCGTTTCGCTGCAAATTGAAATGCGAAACATTTACTTATACAATTCGCTGTGCACAACCATCCACGTGTGTTATGGCTGTTACGCGCCATGTAAAAACGGGAAAACCATTTGCGCCGGACCCGGGAAAAAGATAAAACTGTTGAATTTCCCGATAGCTTTGGTAAATAACGGAGGCGACAAAAAAAAGAAGAAAAATTAACGCGACCACATTCGCACGATACCTCAAATTTACGCCCGGCACGTATGTACCCATTAAAATCACCTTAATCACTGGCGCAGTGTTTCCTCATTTTTTTCTCGCGACGATGCACGTGTCCCGCACTTTCTGGCAAATATCTAATTCCTTTTTTATTGTTGCGTTAATCAATTAAGAACGATGGCTGCAGATAATTAAATCAGTAGCGCATCGATTTATTTAATTAATGAAGGAATTTAAGAAATGCACAAATTAAACATTGTAGTTAAAACTCAAACATAAAATATAATTAAAGTTAAAATTAATTTATCTGGAATAAATATACAGTGGTTCACATTAAATTGCAAATTTAGAGAATTATCGAATTCAATTATTAAATTAAGTAACGAAACCAATTGATATATTACACACGCGCGCCCCAAATTGACGCCTCTCAATATGCATGCGCCGCCAAAGGAAGACCAATTGCGCTGTTAAACGGTTACAAATGTTAAATAAACTCAGTGCGAGGTAAATCAAACCTCCCCCTCCGTACTTCCTTCCCCGTCCCTTTTCGGAAGAGCCGCACGACGTGACTAACAGCACAATAAGCCATCGATCTACCCTTTTCCCCATCGAGCTCTTTTTTTTTTTTTTTTTTTTTTTTTTTAGGGTAAACTCGTTCCGTCGGAACAATCGGATCGCCTCGAAACGATCGCCCATTCAAACAGCTCCCGACAACCTAGTCGGGGTGACGAAAAAAAGGAAGACTGAACCGATGACGGAGAGGCGGTGCGGAAAAAATCGAAGCGCGAAAGCACGATCGCTCCGACACGTCGACGGGGTTGGAATCCGTCCTCTTTCGGATGCCGGCGGCGTTGTGCGAAAATCTCCGAACAAAAATACACTCCTCGTTGCTCCCGGAAAATTAAATCTTTCTACGGAAACTGCCGAACAAATCGACACAATCGTTCGGCACGTCGACGGGACTGGAATTTGCTCCCTTTGGAGTACTCCTAGCATGATGCCACACGGAAATCTCTGAGCCAATATGTAGAGAATTTGTAACTTGCATATAAAATGTTAACAATGTATTCTGTATTGTGTGAGTCTGAGCTAAAAATTTAAACGACTATATATATATATTAGTATATATATATTAAAGTTGTGGATATATATATATCCACAACTTTTGCATTATAAACGATTGAAATACAACTCTCTTTGCGACTTCAATTTGAAAGATGTACATAAATGTACAGCATACACACACATTTATGTATAAACTTTATTCATTTAATTTTAGGTGGACTCTAAAAAAATTTTTTTCAATTAAAATAAATTGACTTTACCACTTTACTTTTGGTTCCTAATATAAATGTATAGTATGTATAATATTGGAAATTAATAAATTGAATAAACAATGACCAGCCTCTATGTTTTGCATAAAAATTTTTAAATATTTATTATATTTAGATAAAATATTTTCTCTTTATATTACTCTTAGTTTTATGTAAATTTCATTTTTTATATTTGCAATTAACTATAATATGTATATATACAAATTTTTAAAAAAAGATTCCACATTGTTTTCGTGTAATCGTTAATTTAGTGTATCCAAAATGTAATCAGTCTAATTAATAATTAATTAATCCGGTAAATCCAATCTTGAATAATAATTAATTTAGGTATATTCCATTATTAATATTATCATTCATATTATTAATATTATATAATCATGAATAGTAAATCTTAATTATTATTTGATTAAGCGATAATCAGTATAATTTTAATTATTTTGCCCAATTTTGTGCAAATTTATTCTTTTCTGCTCGGTGTAATTTTGCTGACGCGATGCTGCGGAAACTTTTCCGGCTCGAGAGTGCACAACCAAATTCCGGCCTCTGTAACTTTCATCGATACAAGGCATGATTTTCCCTCGTCGTCGGTCTATCTCATCGACGTGGAGACTGGGTTGCCGCGTTCGTTCTCTCGCCGACACAACCGTATTTTTAACACCTCTCTTCCCAGGTGATCTTCCTTTTTTTCATTTTTTTTTGTCGAATCCCGCTTTCGAAACCCGTTATCGTCGTGAACGAGTACGCGTTGCATATATATACATATACGAACGCGAATGACGCTTCGACTTATGGCATCGCATATACCGGACGCCCATTAAATCCGTCGATTTTAGCCGGGAGTTCTTTTTCGTGCTTTGAGGTCGTGAAGTCGCGGTGAAATGTGTAACAAAAAAAAGGAAAAAAAAAAGGGGTCAACAACAGAACGATACAAAGCGAGACGCGCGCGCGCACGCGTGCCGAAAAATACGCTCGTTAACTCGTTATTCGCGTCCCACAGAGAAAGAGAGAGAGGTTGGTGATTTTATCGGGATTGCTTTTATAACGATGCAACTTTGCGGATCGGATGTATCTGGCGGAGAAAATAGCGATGGAATTTGCGATGCAAATGTCACATTAAGGGGCGTAGAGTCGATGTAAAAAGCCGAGACCTGTGTCTGAACATACGACGAGATAAATGCATATTTTTACATAGTGGCGGATATATTTTATCTCACATTGCGATGATTAATTCTGTTGGAATATGGAAATATTCACTCAACGTCTCTTTCCGTTTGTTTTCATTGCAGTACCAAGATTACCAAGATCTATAGAAAATATGTCTTACGGATGCACAAAGATTAAAAGAAAATGCAATTAAATAAAATGTGAAAATAAAAAATCAAAGAGAGATAAATTACATGATTCAATTATATAGCTTTAACAAAGTCGAGTAAAGAGAGTGAAGATGTTGTTACAACATTGTTAGCTTATCTGTTGAATTAATGCAATTATCGGTTGTAACTTTAAATATCTCAGTCAATGTATTTACAAGAAATTAAAATAAGTTTGTCGGCATTAAATGAACAAAACGCAGTGTTGTTCTTCAAGTTTCACAACTTAATCCAGTTAACGATACGCAATAAAAACTCGCATTAACCGGTCGTCAAAGTTATAAACGCTGCAATATTTAACGAATTTGTACAATCAAATCGCCATTCCGACGTCAGAAACGAGAAAAAAGGTCGATAATCCGCGACAACGACTTTTCCTTGTGTGACATAACGTATAAAATTCGTTTCCGCCAAGGAGATGGAACAAAAATAGCCGTCAATGACAGTGCATTTCTTCAATGAGTGAAATCGAGCGGGCGGCTTATTACCTAATGATGCGAGATCCGCTTCGAGTTCTACAAAGTTCCAGAAGAAATCGAAAAGTTGCTCCGTTCTATCCCGCGTGCGTTGACACGACACGAGGAAAAAATCGTACAATATACATATGATATGATGAAATAATATTCGTACATTGGAAATCCATATAACTAATCAATTTCTCAACGATATAATTAAAGAACGGCATTTTGCTGGATTTCTCATTTTTTCTCTTCTTGTCAAAGTATCTCTTATGAATAATTTATAGGATTAAAATAAAAAGAATTGTACACTGATAAAATTATCCAATATATTCCAAATTATTCTTGCAAATCGAAAATACTATTTTTTTAATAACAGCATTATTTAAGTTATTCTATCTAGTTTTCTTTTAATTATTTTCGGGAATTTTGTTCATACAGAATAAAATATAATAAATATTTAATTTATCCGAGATATAAGCTTGAGAATGCTTAATAACTTTCTTTCTCTCACACCGTTTCATTTTCTACGAAAGAAACAGTGTGTCGACGAAAGTCGTATAAAATAACGACATCCGCTTATGTGCATATATCTATCGAAGATGAAAAAGTGCTACTTCTCACACGTCACGCACCTTTCCCCTTCTTTTACCGGAGACAAGCAAGCACCTCGCCGGTATATATCACGTGTCACGCGCCACGCACACTTTAGTATTTATCTAGAGGAAGGGGAGGAAAGACTTACAGAGTACCTCTCTCGACCCAGTGCGTCGCGCGATTTCACGGTGAAAGGACCGACGAGGCCATCGAACGAAAGGAAGAGGCATTAGAAATTTCTACGGCAGGTCATTTCTCATTGTTACGATCGTATCGTCGTCGCTGTCGCTCCGAAAACTTCCGAGAGATCAAACGCCGTGATCTTGAACACCCCCGATCGACCCCGGGTTTCGGCATGGCTCCGGCAATCAAGGTGAGTGACAAACGTGCGCAACAGGTTGATGCACGCTCTCGCGCGCGATACGCAATCTCCCGCCACCCTATTATATAGGTGTATACGCGACCGGTGATTTAAAGTTTCGAAGGGGTTGCGCCCTCGAGGGAGAGCCGAAGCTCTCGCAAAGCTCGCGAGCGAAGCTCACACGTTTAGGGGAGAAGCGGTGCTTTTGTTTCGATATATATGCAGACAAAATTCTCGCCCTCCGATAACTCGCCCTTACGTGATATCGCCTCGAGGAGCTTATTCATCGGGCGTTCAAGTTCAGGATACGGCGCAAGCTACTTAGGATCCTTCTCGCGAATTCTCGCCCGGTGTCGTACATTTACGGCGCAGGGTATTTCGAGGGTAGAAAAGAGAGAGAGAGAGAGAGAGAGAGAGATCCTCTACCGCATCGCGCTTCCGGGCGATTTATTTTTATTGTAATGCGTTTCAGCTCGTACGAACGGAGATGCCCGCTGGCGAAAATATATTTGTGTTAAAAAATTGCTCCACTTTGCATAATTGCATATTTGTTTGGGATGTGTGTTTCAGAAGTTGCGCAGCTTTTGCAAAGCATACATCTATGTCCGAGAAGTAAAGAGTAATAAGTCCAAAATTATCGGTTTTCACATATTTATATTATCGTTAAGCTAAATCAATAAAGCAAGCAAATAAAGTATAGAGTAAATAAAGCCCGCGATTAAAGCTCGCAAATTGTTTGATAACGCGTATTGATATAGTAATAAGGTAAATATTATAAATAATTTGTTTGAAGTGAATTTGTCATATAATAAAAATACATGTAAATAGAATAATTTATTTAACTTATTTTGAGAGTGCGTATTTTTTCATGACTTGTCTTTTTCAGAAAAAAAATACATTTTTTTATATCTTTTTGCTTTCCGGATGCAGATATTCTATTTAAATGAAGCAAATATTGGAAGCCAATAAAGGCGTATTTTATGACCATATTACCGAATTTGAAATGAACGTTTGTTGAAATGAATATTTGCATGTATGCAAAGGTTCGTATTAATGCGTCATTAGATTAAACCAATAATGTTCCATTGTTGCGTGCCTTTATATGGCTGAACGATTGCATGATGCAAAATAATTACGCCTTGCACGTTTACAAAAACATTGTAATGCGTTTGAAAGCGCTGTACTCGGGAATTATATTGATTTGCAACAGCTATACAGTACGCAAAGAAGAATAAATAAAAGATGAAAAAAATCACGTTGAAAAGAAACCTTATGTCGAAATCTTTATATCCTATTAATGAGACAGACACGTTGTTATGTGTCTCAATTTATTTGATTGATAAATAACGCGATATTAACTGTTATTGAAATCACATCTTCACAAGTGTTTTTCTGAAATATTGTTTAAAATATTGTGTTGTTTATGACATAATTAAATTGAGATGCATTGTTTTTTTAATATTGCAAGGTACACAAAATTTCAGAAACATAATATAATTAAAAAAATACATTTACTTTTTGTTTTTAAACATAAAATAAATATTTTTATAGCATAAAAGAACAAACATAAGTTAAAAATTTGTAGTCTCAAAATAAAAAGGAGAAATTTATGTAATTTGATACACATGCCTTTTGAATTACGTTTTACGAATTCGATAACTTTAAACTTTAAATAATTGATACAGATGCTCGCAAAAAATAAGAATCGCGAATAAAGAATTTTACAAGAGAAAAGAGAATTTTCCTGTTACAAAATCGAATTATCGAATTTCTGCACGTAGTGCAACGGTTATATGTGCGGCGCGATTGAAACGCCATTTTATCGACAATGCGATAACATTATAATTCATACGTATCGCAGTCGTATACTTATGCCAAAGGTGTGGAAATATCACCTGACTAGAATAACAATCGCAAAAGTTGTTGAATGATTTCGTAAACACTGCTGCAACCACATTGTGGTCTAAAAGCACATTCACAGCCTCTATAGTAATGAATAAAGGAATAAACGAAACTTTCTCTTACCGAAAAAATTTGCAATCTATTTTAAAAAATGCGAGAAACTAAACTGGCTGAAATTTTCTCATATTTCAATATCTGAATCGCATTTCATATAAAATTACAAGATTTCTAAACATTGGTTAAAAAATAAATTAGCGTGTGTGTATGTGTGTGTGTGTGTGTGTACGGAATGTGTTAGCACATCTTTTTTAGAGTTTATATTAATATATAAAATAATTTTCTTGTTAGAAAAAATCTATCGTATTTATAACATCAAAAAATTAAATATTGAGAAGAATGCCATATGTGTTAATCATTAATAAGTATTGCAGTTTAAATCGAGAATGAAACTGATAATTAAACTTTGATCGTACAACAAGTACGGGTTTGTTCGGTAATTATTAATCTACAATCTACTATTAATTTCGTCCCAAATGGCCTGTTTCACACGCGAATATTGTAATCGGAAGAACAAGAGACGTTATTTACACTGATCGCGCTCAATATCAAAAGCGAAGACGCGGCGACAATCTCGCTAGTATACATATATCTCGATTACCGCTAAGCAACTGTAAATTAGTTTGATAACCGTAAATTAATTGCGGTCGCAAATAATACCCCATCGACGGGGCGGCATGTCGCTAAATTATTATTTATCGCGACGGCGATATCGGTCGAATGCATATAACTTACAGGAAGGTGTGCATTTTCACACTGATATATCTCTCGGTTACCATTCATCGCCGAGAGAGGATATCTCTTCTTTCTCTCTCTTCCTCTCACCGACATAAATGTAAATTAATTTTATAATAATCGCGTAAATGTGCCGTGCGACACACACGTGACGACGCGACGTGAGAATAAATCATACGGTCAAAGCGGAGCAAAAGTGGCGCATATAATTGCACGCTATATATATATATATATATACATATATATATATGTAATTATCGCGCTCTGTACGGGCACGAGTTTCTCATGAACGTAATTAATACTATACTAATACCGACAGTTCTCGGCGGCACGTCGTATGCTTACGGCGCATTATCGGTCGCATTGAATGCAGGCGTAATTAACGGCCCGTATGCGAATCGCCGCTTGTGCAATCGAGAGCGAGAGAGGAGATGCTGCATATCCGAAACATTCCGGCGCGTTATAACGCGTTTATCGCAAGGCGCGACGTGCCGACGATAAAATCTATATCGCCACCAATTTGCCATTCCGAGCGGGCAATAATTCTTATAATTCACACCAGTTTGCGGAAGTAAGCGGTTTTGCGCGAGCGCACCCGCATCGAATCCACAAATCATTCCCGGACCTTACCATATATATATATATATATATATATATATATATATATATGTATGTGTGGGTATATACACATATATATATATATATATATATATGTATGTCTCTACACGGGTACGCCATGATTTACGGAGCTGTCGAGATTATTAGGATTCTGCCACAAAAGTCGAAATTCGAGATGCCGGATCTCCGTCGGGAAATCAGACATATGACGACGAGGCAGGCGCGTTAAGTACGATCTGAAATGCGAAACGTAATTACGTCGTGATTAAGCTGCATTTTGGATCGGTGTCGGTGGATGCAGTTGCCTTAACACGTTATTAGAATATTTTACGATCAACCCCTTTACAATATTCACATATTTTTGAAAATCTCGCTAGATTTTCTCCCTGAAATATAAAAATCCAAAAATGTTACTCTTGATAAATTCTTATTTAAAATTTACAAGTGTTCGATGATGATACTATAGATTTGTTGCAATCGCTTACGAGAAATTTAGTATTCAACCGTCTCGCGTACATTATTCCGTGATGAATATTAGTGTTATAAAACAAGACGTCACGCATGAAAAAATGCCGTAAACTCGACTACGTGCGTATGCAAAGAGCGAAGGCAAGAAAGAAGATCGACGATCGTAAAGCCCGAGGTTATTCGAAATCCAGGCCGGAGAAAGCAGTGAAAGGGCGATGAGATTAAAATTCAAATTATAACGCGCGTGTAAAAAAGAGGAAGAAAAAAAAAGGATAAAAATGTAGTCGAACCGGCGGCGAATCATACGTTCCCGATTGCAGCTCGGGCTGTCAAACGGGTTTACTCGCGAGGCGATATGCAAAAGAGGGACGAGGTCCACGATCAATGCGAATACGTTGGCACAAAGGATGTCAAAGGAATCCAATAAACAGCGCGCGAAGGAATTCGATTGGCTACAAACTCAGGTATATTACGCGAGTTCGTAATAATCTAGAAATACGTTTCCATGTCGAAGCTATCACGTCGAACAATCAACGCGTCTTCATAAACTCGTTTGATTAATGCCCATATAAAGTAACGTGACAAACGCACACGCTATATCGTTTTTTTGATTGGCGAAAATCCAAAGAGCCAATTGACCTAGATCCAGGGTGAGTGTATACATGTACACGTATACGGAGACACAAAAACTATCACCAGCGGCGAGACCATCATCGCGAGCAATAGTATGTTGGTACTTTCAAACAAATATACGTTTTACAAAACAGGATATATAACTTTTTCATATGTCCATATCACACGATACATATTTGATGTTTTCAAAATTTAATAATTGATATCCAATATTCATTTCAGTATTGAGGCTTCGCGTCCAATAAAAATATCTTTCTACAAATTGTTTCATTTGTTTTAATTACAATTATATATGTGTGTAAATTGAATCTATCGAATTATTCCTCGCTTCGAGCAAGTGTAATTAATTTCGCGCAACGATAAAAAAAAATCCAAGTACGAGATTAGTAAAACATTCCCTAGCTCGCTTACGCTGATTCTTTCAAGAGTTTAAAGGGTAAGATTCGCTTAATGAGGCAGAACGTGTAGACGCGGTCGAGCACGCGAGAAAGAAAATAATGCACTTTCCGTATTAGAGTGATTATGAAAACTAAAAAAGGGTTAGAAGAGGAAGAGACGAGATGACAAGGTGTATTATTTAAAGGCGACGACTCCTTAGTTAAGACCCAACGATGACGCGCGGTGCAGCCGTAACGAGACGCAGGTGAAACGCCGCGAGGAGGAAGAGAGATGAGGCGAACAAACAGAGATTGAAGCTACTCGCATACCGCCGTCGTATAGCAGCGGCACGACGCGGTGGTTGTGCTGCTTGTTTAGCTATGTTAGCTTTGGCGTGCTCCGCCTGCAGGCTAGCCCTTCCTTATCCGCTTTCGTTACCGCATGACAGACGTGCTTCCGCCCTTATTGTCGGACGGCCGTGCAGCTAATTTCACCCCATGCGAAATGTCTATCCGCGTGTGCGCATCGCGTCCTCTGTCTCATCCCGGAACTCATTTACCATAATACTTGCAGATGGTATAATCATATTAAGCGCCGTCGGGGATGGATGTATCGCGATGCCGCGCGCGCACCAGGGTTAATAAAGTTTAGCGTTGCGCTCCCGCAAAATCCGCGTAAAAAGATTCCGCCTTTTTCCCTCGCTGCGCTTTTTCATATACGCGCGAAATCTACGATGTACTCCGCTATTTACGGAAATTCAATGGAACCGAGAGAGACGATCATTTCGGAATTGTATCAGCCCTGCTCATTTAATTATACGCTGTACCATTGCGTTCGATAATAATTAATGCAACTACTAAGGGCTATACGATTGTGTATATATATACGTGCAATTATGTTGCAGTTCCTTATCCTCGTCTGCGCTCTGCTTGCCACCACGATGGCGGCTGAATCGGACAACAGTGATGGACAGCAAACCGGCAGATCGCGGGTTTCCGATGAACAACTGAATATAGCACTGAGCGACAAGCGTTACTTGACCAGACAGCTTAAGTGCGCCCTGGGAGAAGCGCCGTGTGACCCTGTCGGACGACGTCTGAAAAGTACGTCCCCTTCCTCCTTCTCTTTTTTGAGTAAATCCATCGCGAAAAGTTCATATTCCGCGATTATCCCGAACAAGACTTCAAATAAGATTATAATCCTCTTTGCCTGGCGCATCAATGAACTCGCGCCGAAAAAAAGATCAACTCTCTCTCTCTCATCAACTTTTCACCAAGAAAAGAAAAGAAAAGATAATATAAGAGAGGAAATGGAAAGATATCCTGCGATATTTTCTTATTTAATTGGAATATTGATATTTAGTATATCGAAAATAATTGCGAGCAAGGAGTTTGCAGCTAGCATAATTTCGCGATGAGTTTAATTTCCAGAGAGATACGCGAACAAGTATGTCGCGCTAATTGTCTCGTTTCCATTGTCGCAGAGTAAACATAGATATGTCGAACACTTTTGCACGTTTGTAGAAATTCGAACTCGGAATCCGAAAATTTGGAAATTACACCAGTGCACACAAATACCTTATTAAAGATATTAAATATTGGAATAGTTATCACGAATACGCTATTTATATTACGTGTATTTATCTTCTTTGAGAGGACAGATATTTCACATATTCCTCTCTTCCTCATTTTTATTTTTTATGCGCGCAATTTTATTTCATAGAAGATCAAAATTAGTATCGGAGACTATGTATATATACTATATATTCGCGAAAATGTAAAACGTTAATTAAATATTATGTATTGCGATAATATTACATGTACATATATACGAATACTGTAATATTATTCTGCAATAATATTACATGAGTCTTGAGAAGAATTATTCACGCGCGTATAAACTTAAATACTACGTAAAACCGACCCAGAAATTCTGTTGGAGATTTGTATATCGTTATTTTATCTAGGTTTAGTGCCGTTGGTTCTGAGAGGCTCCTGTCCGCAATGCAGCCAGGAGGAGACACGTCAGATTAAGAAGGTCCTTTCTCACATTCAACGATCTTACCCGAAGGAGTGGACCAGGATAGTGCAACAATATTCCGGAGTTTGATAAACGAAATATTATATAAGTCGATTACGACGAGGCTGAGTATACAAAAGTACAGTAAACGAAAAGATATGTATAATGGCTATTTACATCTATGAGGGAAGAAACAATTGATCATACATTCGTCTATTCGACGATATTATTGTTAAGCATCGAAAAAAGTACAGCTCAGCTGAAAGAGATATTTAAATATTACCGCATATATAGATACGTATATCAGATAATAATTTGTTGAATGTAAAATATGAATAAAATATGTATTAAAAAATGATATATTATCTGTTATTTAAAATGTTGAATCTATATACATAAACTATATATATGTATGTTGTTTGATATATTTTATGAATAAAGATTATTCTTGTATTATCAAAATAAGATTTCTCTTCTTAATTATATCTGTTAATTATAATTAATCGCGTATTAAAAAACAAGATTTGTAATTAAAAAACGATTCTATACTTAGTATTAAGTGCATTATAATTTTAATATTGTATCAGTTTATTCCTCAGTAATTATAATGCATTGTGTTAACAAGCATAAGTTATTAAATATAATATATATATATATATATTGTTATACGCGAATTTTTTTATAGAAATTGCCTCGTAAAAAATTCCGCAAAATACGAGCGAATCACGAGATTACAAAACATAGTTTTATATGAATAAGTTACAAATGCAAAAAAAAAAAAAAAAAAAAAAAAGAAAATAACTAACGTAAACAAAAAGTAATATCCTAGATTGCTATTTTATATTATTTAGTCGTTGTTTCTCGTCTATTTTTAATTTCAACAGCAATTATATTAGCAAGATATTTTTGCAATCACATAAAAATAATATTATATATGCTGTTTTAATTTAATTTAAAATTTATTTCGTTTGTATCAAAATTGTAATTTTATTTGACTAAAAGCTAAAGTTACAGGAAACATAAGAGAATTTGTTTAATACGAATATTTCTTCTTTTCGTAAAAATATCAGAGTGAAATTTTAGAATTTTAATATATTAAAACATTTTTTATTTTTATCTCTGATACACGTGCATTTCTCGTTTATTGATAAGTTTTTAATTTTTAATTTTTATTTTTTTTTTATCGCAACACACACAATTTGAGTTCTATCTTCTATCCTGAATCGTATTAATCGCAACACTGACGCATGCTTATACGCGTTCGTTACATTAAAGCGTGATTCGCATTCGCAATGCATAATGCCGATTAGGGATATTGGCATTAAATCTACACGTAATCTACGAGAACGAGCCACGTAACACGCGTTGTTATTAGGGCTTATAAGTATCCCACGATTTCGCAAGGGTTATTGGATGTTTGACCAGCTTTATCGAGTATTAATGACGATCAACAAGTTGCTAATTTATTTGGCACATAATTAACACTATATCTCCGCACCTCTCCGCTATTCAACCGCCGTGATTGCACCCTGATTCGGATTTCACTGCCCTTGCTGTGAATATTAATTCTACTGTACCTCGATGTCAAAGCCCTCGTATGCATGTTAATTTAAGTTTGCCCTCTATATCTACGCTAGCTGCGCAAAGACAGATTAGTAATTAAACTTTGTAAGCACCGATAAAAGTGCACGAGTAGCGCAGCAATAATATCGTCGTCTTAACGTACGAAAATACGTGTCTCAATATTTGCGTTACTTCCCGAGAGAACTATTGTATTTGAAGAAACTTTTCAGCTATCAATTGTACTTCAAATTGAAATACATTTAATTCACTGCTAATAAAAAATTTCCGAATAAAATTGACAATAAGTCACGGCAATTTGTTAGCAAGCGGTTGCTACTTTTAAAGTATCGAGCTAAATTGAAAAGAGATTTGTTTTTCGATATGCCATTAATAAAAGCCTTCCCTTGCCGAATACTGGGTTATTGAGTTTTAAGAATATTTTATAAAACTCATGCAATATTCTAAAAAAAAATTTCATTTGTATGCATTGTATAAAAAAATCTCAATATATATAATTTTTCTTTTAAAATAATTTTTCTTCTTTTTTAAATGTATGTATATATATAGTGGTGTTTATTAAAGAAAAAAAATAAAAAATACAATTATATAATTATGTGTAATTAAAATGTAAAATAAAAATGTCTACAATATGTATAAAAGAAATTTAATTGTGAATCAAAATTGCATGAGATTATTACGCCATTTATGTCTGATTTAAAATGTAGAAAAAGAAGTTAAATCTAATAATACTAATATTAAAATAACACGTTTCAAAGTATTGCAATTATGCAAATATGCATCAAATTATATTTTCAAACTCAAAACATTCTATTAAACAGTAGGTACAGAGAGACTATTATCAGACTCCTAGAAATAGGTATTATCTTTCGATATGGAAATCGTCGATTGACTATCGATATTTTTAGCAACGGAACGATCAATGAAACGAGTATTCTTATAATTACAATATATTCTCTTCCTGCTACAAAAATCACGACGAGGATATAAACATACAAATAATTATGCATTGTCCTAACGATGATAAACAAATCTCCTCGCAAATTGTGAATCTTTCAATGACACTCGCGCATCTTCGGCTGACTATTTATCGACTACGTGTACCCAACCGTTCAAACTGGTTTTCGATTATGCTTCCCCGGGAAAAGCGAAGATCTCGACAATTCGGAAAATCCGATTTGCCACTCCGTCTAGCCTCGCAAAATTCAAAATTGAAGTCTGCGTAGGAATAGGCGAAGAAAGATGCTGACAATTTCCACATAAGTGCTCATGGTACAGTGTGTTTCTAAAGTGCTTAAACAAGTTTCACAGATTTAATCTGCAATCGACATAAAAATCATTGTTTGAAACAAAAATTTCATATGGGCATAAATAAAATACAAAATTGAAAGTTATCTCAAATTAAATTTTAAAGATAGATATGATTAACAAAGTTGCGTCACCAATTTGAAGTAAACTTTATTTTAATAAAATTTCGATTCTAAAATGTGTTGTCAACAATATTTAATATTTAAAGTTAAAAGAGAAAAAGTAGAAAGATCCCCTTAATAAAATTTCCGCTAAGAGAAAATTGATTCCAACTTGATCGGGAAACACATCTACAAAGTTGGCCAAAGTATTTCAGTAACATCCTGTACAAAGTGTGTTGCGAGAAGATTCAACTCACGTAACGCTTGCATTTTGCATCAGTGCGACGCGATGCAATTTAGACAGTTCGTCTCGCGAGATGCAATATGAAGTAGGCGCGTAGCGATTAAATCAACCACGATCAAAATCGCGAGCGCGCGCATTTTCATATCGCGCCGGATCGAACTTTCGTCCGACAGATATTGAACCGCTGAATATAATTATACCCTTCGTCGGCTGTGATTTCGTACAAGTCGCGGAATGTCGTCGTCTCGTCGACGACTAGTCGAAGTCGAAGCTGCTGCTGTTACTGCCGCTTCCGTCTTTCGGCAAACATTTGTTCTTCTTGATTGATACGCGATAATACACTTTCATTCGGCAGGGACAAATATTGAATCCCGTCGAAGAAACGAGGAGACGGTATTTGCACACTTCGTATATATATCGCGCAAATGATATATTGCACATATGTGTTTTATGTACTTGCACACTCGTCTACAATTTTATTGCTCATCCGCGAACGGGAACTTTATATTTACACCCCGGCGAACTTAAAATTTTCCAATTCCCCCGAGGAATCGAAGCCGAGCTAAAAATCGTTCGCTATATCCAAATAGCAGCGAGCCGTTGCGAAACACATTCGGCGTGTACTTTAATTACTTTTAATTACGCTAAACGACCTGCGACAATACTCGCGTTCGTAATTAAAATTAAGCCAGGCAGATGTGTACAGGGTATATTGAAAATCGTTAGACGTAGTTTCGACGGAATACCAATTCGAGTACTCGAACTTGATTCGAGTTAAGAAACAAAATATCGTCGCGGGAGAAATAAGAGATTAGAAATAGGAAAGAGAGATAGATCTTCGATTCTTTTTACTATTATCAGCGAAACTTTGCCCTTATTTTCCCTTACGCAGCATACTAAGAACGATATGTATAATGTTTAGCGTTGTGCCACGAGCAATTTTCCGAAACGACGACGCTACGAGTCGCTTCGGCAAAGCTGCATTATATAGCCGTAAGATTATTCCAGTGTCGAGCAGATTTCCGCGGTCGTTCGATCGCGACCCTCGCTTTATAATTCGTTATACGAGCGTGATAAAACGATCGTACCCCATTCCGCCGCGCGATCCACAACCGCCGCAACCGCTGTCGCCATCGCCACCACAAATCCACGACGTCGTTAATACGACCAGTCTTCAACGTCGCCTGAAAATTCCCTCGGCGCACGGCTCATCCTAAGGGATCATCATTTCCACCCTTTATCGACCATCGTACAAAAGGCAACTCGTTTTGCCCGATGGAAAACAGATAAAAAGATCCCTCTTCGTTCTTTCCTCTTTATCTATATATAGATATATAGATGCACGTATAGATATAGGTATCTATAGAATATATATATATACACCGGAGGTACGTACGAAACGCTAAGAGAATCTGCTGAGAGAACTCATGAGGGAGGGAGGAAAAAAACTTCCGACCAAAAGTTTTCAACGAGAAAGAGACTTCGTTGAACGGTACGTAGGTCTGGGTGAGAGTGATTTCTTTGGTTCGCCGCTCGCCGACAAACTTCACATTTTTGCAGCACCAGCCGCCTTGCAGTTGAGATTCTCGCTCTCTTGCACTGGTGTTCAAGTGCGCGATTAATATTTTAATACGGCTCCTCGCACCAAGCAGAAATTGCTACCCCGCTTAAGGGAATTATCCGTGAAACGTTTATCTTATTTCGTTTCGCGCGTTTTTCTCCTTCAGGATTAAAAGCTTGATGCTTAAATAAAGCTCGAAATTAAATTTCTCGATCGAGGCAATGTCCGATTAAATAAAAAATCTATATCTAAAAACAAATTAAAAGACATAACGGCAATAAAGAAAGTCTAATAAAAAATTTCCACATATTTACCATCCTCAACCTTAATCTGATTATTAATATTCGTTCAAGATTTCGCTCTGTAAAAAATAAGCGTTTCCATATAACATACTTGTATAAAAAAACGTCTTTATCCCCAAAAGCAGCTTCCAAAAAAAAAAAAAAAGGAAAAAAAGAAGTGTGAAAGATTGACTGCCAGTTTTCTCTCGCGGACACGTGAGAGCAACGTTTAGCCGAGAGAGGCATCGTTTGCGTCGCTTTAATTACGTTTGAGAGCATGAGGGCCGGCTCGACGGGACGCGATGCGACGTGAAAACGCGGAACGGGATTACGGTACGCGACGCTAACGGCGCTTAAACACACGAGAGGCATCTCCGTCGCGCTCGCTCGCTCGCGCATCCAAACGCCGCCGGCAATTCTTGGCGTGGCACAATGCCTGAATGCGAGAGCACGCGCGACTCGTGAATGACCCTCTCTCGCTCTCTCTCATTCATGCTTTCGATCTCATCTTCTACGTCGACATATACACACGCATGATGCATTCCTCTCTCGCATGCATCGCGCGCGCGCCAGCTTTCGTACAGTTACATGGACCGTGCCAACACGGAGAGATGTAGAGAGAAATAGGTGATAGAGAAGGCGGGAGAAGCGAGGAGAAAAAGAGAGAAGTCGCGCGGCTCCAAAGGCTTAATGAAAGTTGCCTGTTGCTCGTACAAATCGTCACGTCAACGAAGAAAATTTCTATTGCACCTATACGTCGTTCCCTATTCCTCTCGTCCTCTTTTTTGAGATACGCTCTTTCATGCGGTGACTGCTGCTAATGGTGCTGCGGGTTTATCCACTCTTATTAGGTGAAGAGTTTAGCGTAAAAAAGAGCGTATGATTAATGGTTGGCGTTTTGTACAAAGAGCAGGTATAAAAATTTAAACTTTAGATTGTTAAAAAAGGAACAAAGCAAAATCTGTATATAAATAAAATCTGAAAAAATTTATGAAATTTATTTATGAAAAATGGTGGAAAAAATTAACATGGTGTATAATTAACGCCATATATTTTCCCGAAGAGACTTCGCAATTATGCACGTCTCGTCTCTATGAACCGGAACGTGCCATATCAAGTGTTCTCGTCTCGAATTGTAGCAAAAGCTGAATTACGTACGCAAGCGTTTTTATTGACGCAAAAAAACTGTGTATACGCACTAAATCAAGTACATACTAATTAAGAGTACGTTGAAAAGTTGCAGTGGCAAACGCGTGTCACCTGCGCGTGAAATATGATTTTTAGTGACAATGTAGTGATGGAGTGGTAATTAAATCTGTCACAATTACTCTGCTCTTTGACGGAGTGTTAAAAAATCGTGCATAATTCATTAAATGAACGATTAATTATATATGATTATCATATTTTTGGTGATGATAAAATGGTCAATCTTTAATGAGCATGTTCCGCATTTAACGCGCGTTGTGCATTTTAATAAACAATGTTTTAAGCTCGCACACCCACACACCCGCAACCCGTATATGTATATAAAATCCATATAATTATCATCCCAAAAACAGATTACAATAAGATAAAAATTAAAGCGAAATGCGTTTGTTTAAACATTATGCATTCGATCTGTTTTAAGAGCAGTTAGGGACGCTTTGTGCAAATACTTTGCGAATTCTTTGTTTGACATCGCTTGATGTTAAGCAATGGTACCGCGGGACAACTTCGATGTGGTACTTCCTACGTGACTATCGTTTAAGCCAGTTTCTCAGAGCGGGATATCCGTACTTCAAGTTCCAGACAGTACTAGCCGGGATTTAATGGACTTCCGGAAGTGGGTCATAGTTCTAAATAATGCAGTAAACAGAAAGATGGCTTTGTAGGTACAACGAGCCGCATCGGTAAAAAAAAAAAGACATCTGTATAGCCGCACGTCTCGTACTTCACAATCGACCACGTACAATGGCGCAAAAAATGATAATTAACGACCTGATAAAAAAAAAAAAGGTAATTATCTTCAGATGTAATATCTCTCGTAAATCGAAATCGACCTCTGCAAATGAGAAAACTATCCAATATAAATTATAATATAAAAAACTTGCTTGCTCTTTTTCACTAATCATTTTAAATATTATGAATAATATTTTATTTCATTTTTTTTATTCATACAAATTTATGCGTTTAATTTTACCAATAATTAGTCAGTTTTTATGAGAAACATTAATAAAATGGGGAACTTTTATAATTTTATTTAACTTTAAATTCGCCAATTTTACTGGCATTTTAATTATTTAAAACCCATTGCTTTCATTCGATCAATATAATTTGTACATTATCGTATTTAAGTATTTAGCTATTCATGATCGAGTTTAAATGCAGTTTTAGAAAAAAAATCTCAGTTTTAAATTTAAATGTATACAATTCGTGAAAAGATTAAAGATTTTTTTATATAATACAATTTGCGATTAACAAACCTTGTAAATAAAAAAATAATAAATTTACTATTATAAAAAAGAGCACATTCCTAAAAATCTAATATTGCAACGTTATTTTGCTCACACGTCAACGATTCGAAATTATACTATAAATTAAACGAATAATTAATTTAATAATACCCAATATCACATTGTCATAGATAGATTAATAAGATATTCATAATTAATTGAGCAATCGCATACCACGAAATCAACGTGAGTGACAAGATATTTATTACGACAAACTTATGTAATTCCAAATGTCTTCTGAAATTGAATTATTGGACTCGATGAATGTCGAAGCGACTGAAGTAGTAATTAATATTTCCTATTATTATTTCGTATTATTATAGTATGATCGAAGCAACGATCGTATATAAAACAATTCTTCCACTAATATTGAAAAGAAGAGAACAGTATTCTTTTTATATTTTATATTAAATTTATAATTGCAAATGAAAATGTATACGTTGTATAAAATTAATGTAATTATGTAGAAACTTGATGTAAAAATTTATCAAAACGTTATATAAAAATTTTTATAATATAACAAATTATTATTTTAATAATATATTTCACTTTGTAATACAACGTGAATTATTTGATTGCTTTACGATTTTAATATTATTTGCGCGTACAAAATATTTGTTAATCCTAATGTATGCAATATTTGCACACACGCGAATTAAATTTCATGCTTTACTTCGTATTCAAAACAAACAATATTGCATGTTTCTGCACCACAAAGAAAAGTCCGAAGCAGAAGGACACCAGCAACGTCGAAACATTTCACGTACTTTGAAAGAAAAAGAAGATAAAAAAAAAGAATAAAATCGAGACCGAATCGCGATCGAATATTTCTCAATGTTGGTATATAGGAAGAGTAATATGGAAATCGTCTGGTTCACCACTTACTCGAATACATGTGCACAGGCATGTGCACGAGAAACGACACGGTCCCAATTTTGTTCCGCGCTCGATCGACCATTGCTCGCAAAATCCATAGACATGTGGATATACATTATATACACAAAAGAGGACATAAAGCACTTATTTAGACAAAACTTTTACAAAGCAAAAACAAAAAGACTAATTCCCTCGAGACGAGAAGAGTTACTCTCCTCGAAAAGGTACTAACAACCATAATAAAAATGGATCGTCGTAATGTTAAAGAGAAACTCTCGAGTATTTTTCATTTCTCTTCCGATATTTGATATATATTTTTCATCTCTATTTTTCCTGCGGTTTTCTAATATCGAATATCGAGAATTTCGGTATCGATAGTACACTCAAAAATTTTTTTTTTTTTATATCGAGCGTGCCTGATTATTTTAACAATGAGAACTTATTCCCAAAATACATATAGATGTGTGTATACGTGTGCACACACAATCGATATAATTGTATCTATATGCATTTATCCATTTACAGAGAGTTTGCGCTCGCGTGTGACAGGTTAATGTCGCGCAATGATATTAGGGATTTGATGGACTTGAAAGGAAACACGACGGGGATCGCGGCTCTCGATAATACGGTAAACACAAAGGGAGGCCCGGCGCGACCTCCGTCCCGTTGTGCACGCATTCGCGCCGCTTATGTGCACCTAACACATTCTTCAGCGGCTATGCGAGATCTCGCCCACCCCGCAGACACGTACCAACAACACACAAGAGAACCTCGGGGAAAGAGAGAGGTGACAGTGGCGTTAGTGGTAGCGGTCGGGAACGGCGGAACACAAACACGAGTGCAAACTTCGGGCTTCTGTATGCGTGTTGGAAACCTCGTCGTCGGACCTGAGAGGGAGAGAGATAGGGGATGGTCGTGGACGAATAGATGCGAACTGAGAGCGAGAGACGAGAATGAGTGGAGGGACCATGGAAAGGGCGAGAAAGGGAGAAATCGAGAGAGAGAGAGAGACAGAGAAAGAGAGATAGAAATAGAAAGAGAGAGAGGGAGGGTATAGAGAGAAGGTAGAAGGAAAGAGAGAGAATATATAGAGTATATATATATATATATATATATAGATATATATATGGCAGATACATAGCACGGCTTGCGGAGGGCACAAGTTAGTGTCTATATACGCGGGAGATCGATAGAGGACAGAATCCCGGGACATCCCCAGCGATCCTGTTCTCTTATTCTTGCAAGAAGCATCCTCGGGATAGTCCAGGACGGTGGGGTCGTGCCGTCACCGACGCCATCGTCGTCGTCGTCGCCGCATGTCCTCGCTTTGCATTAATGTCTTAGACCAAAAGGGGAGAAGGGTCGAAAGGAAACCGAAGACCAGAGAGTGAAGTGGAGGCGGAAAGAGATCGTGGGGTTGAAGAAAGATGTATATACGCGCGCGCTTCTCTCCCTCACCGTGTCGCATGCATTACCACCCTCTGAGTTATGCGATGCAGCCCGCTTCGCTACACTCCTCAACCACGCGCGCGAGATCGTTCTCGCTACGTATACAATTCGGCATCGCCAATTACTGCGCATCACGCACACGAAACTTGGTCTGCGGAAAGGATTGATATAACCCTGAATACTCGGTGAATCTACAAATTACTACTAAGGAAATTCTCCGAGAATCTTGAGATTAACCCGCGCCGAACTTTACGTCGCATCAACGGGAGTTATGATATTAAACTAGCCAGATGTTTGCCGGGGATCAAAAGCGTGCACCAACCCTTGACATAGATATTCCCACAGATAATCGCAGATGTTCATTTGATGAAGTGATGTCGTGTAATATTCAATTACTGAATTCTCTTGAATATCGCTATTATTAACTATTGTCCGAGTAGACGTCGTTTGCAAAAATAATAAATAATAAAGTTTTCGAAAAAAAAAAAAAAAAAAAAAAAAAAACATTTAGATTTTTTTGCAGATTCTCTTAGTATATCATTAATTTCCGAATAACTTTGATATATAAAGAAAAAAACATCCGTGATTAAACGCCAAGTTTTCTCTTGTACCGTAAAAACCTTCCTCTTTATAATTTTTGAATCTCCAATCATCTGAAAACAGAAGTCTGTTTCGGAAGCTGCGTTATATTATTAATTACTTCGCCGTTTAGCCGTAAATAGCGCTTGATCAAATTGTCTTCCTCAGAGAGGCGAGTTATATCGCCCCGAATATGCCAAATGCACTCGACGCTGTAACGAAGTTGCAGCAACTTTATCAAAGTTCTGCTTAATTCTAAGCAGCGACGCGAGCAAGCAAAAAGCCGCGTGGGAAACTCGGCGCGTAAGTCGGCGGCGGCGAGTTCGCTTCAAATCATCGATTAAAATAGTCCCGAGGAAATGCGGCACGTTGTCGTTGCACTTCCGCATAGATGCGCCTCGCACAGTGACGGACTTTAAGATAACACGCATTCTCCTGGAAACACGCTTTGGAAATTTCACATAAAATTATTCGCGCCAATCGAGTCGCGCGCATCGTCCTACTATGTAATGACATTCTCATTATCGCACCGTGCACGTTAACGCGCAATTAAAACAAAGAGCAAAGATAAACGCGTCGCTGTGAGAGATCGGCCGAACAAAATACGTGTGTACTACTTGCGTCAAAGTTACGTTACATTATATTATCGCATCCCCTTAAAAGAGCCATTCGCGCTTATTCCTTCTGTCCTATATATATCCCTCTTTCTCTATCCCGCACTTGCCTTTCCCACTCTGTTCGCGTCGACTGCTAACGAAGATGTAATTATCGGCAGGAACGACACACGCCGGCACGTATCAGCCGTGGCGCGTCACGCTTAGCAGCATTCGTCTCTCGTCTTCGGGGAGTTCTCGAGTGTAACGAGGTTACACAGGAGATCGAGCTGCAAGGCGATGCGCGGCGGATAGCAACGGGGTTGAGAACTCGGGATACGGAGTGCGGTAAGGGTGGGTCTTTGCTGCTCGCATCATCGCGCGCACTCCTCCTGTCGAAAGGATCATATTACCCAGGCGTGCGTCGCTCCGCACAGGATGAGATCTCGCTCTCGCTGTCTACTATGCGCGCCCACCCTATCGACGCGCAATTTCTCCGTCCTCGGTATTCACGGCTAATAATCGTCGCGGCACATCCCATTGTATTCACTCCTCATGCATACATATATATATACATACGTATACATACACCGGAAGATTCACATCTCACCACGATACTCCATAACGTTGGCGCGTCCATAACGCGAATCCATTCCTGGGCAAGAATCTTCCTTGACATAATCCGCGGATGATCAACCGTATCCTCATTTATTCGAAATGTGTACGAAATGTTAATAATGAATAATAATTGCAATTCTTCAAAAATATTTCACCCGACTTTGCACATTTTTGCTTGTTTTCCAAATCTCTGGATTATAATTAAAATTGTAATTAATTTTTTTTTTTCAAATTGCAACATGTATTTGTTAAATAAATTATGTAATTATCTCTCAATTTATAATTGCACGGTAAATTCTTTAATATGTTTAAAGTCAGTGTTTTTGACCGCCGTCGGAGATAGTCTTGTAGTTTTTAATTTAAAATGCACCTATAATTTTATACTCTTCACACGTATTTACATCGCCGATGCAATAATATTTGAATTTATTGTGACACGATGACGATTAAACTGGCAACGTATTGCAGGGATCATTGATAAGTCAACTTTCGATGTGCTTGCTCGATGTAGAAAATAAAACACGCTGCACCATCAAAAGCGTTGAGAAAGAAAAAAGACGCAAGTCTCTGCAAACTACGAATTCTCACGACAAAGACGTTACGACCTATAAAAAAAATCGCAGGTAAAACTTTTGCGATATCTCAGTATCGATCCGATTCGCAGGGATCGACAAAGTATGATGAAGCGGTGTTTTCGCGTGCGGAGCAACGCGATGCACTCTGTCAAAATAGTAATTTCGTCCTAAAGCAACATTCGCTATTAATCGAAAAATATTTCACGTCATTGCCTCTTTTTCAATTCATCATATCCTGGCTGACATTTAATACGATACGTGTCTATATCGTAAATTTTATGTCATCTCCACTAAGAAATTTGACAACTTTACATTATGATTTTTCTTATATCGGAGATACGTATACATATTTTTCTAGCGAAACATTCTTTTTATTCTTAATGCAGATTTTAATAATTAAGAATTTCAGTAAAACTCTCATCGTCAATGTGAGATACAAATTTAAATTACAAGTTAAAAAGAGCGAAACGTGGATAGTAGTACATTAGTCCAAGAAAAATTAATTTTTCATCGAAACTGATTATTCGTGCACAAGATAAGTAATTAAATTAAATCCCACAATTCGAGATTTTTATTGTAATAAATCTTCTTGATCTCTATTAATTACCCGCTATCGGATCAAGAAAAAATGTGTGTCCTGTGCACAGCTAACAATAAGTTTCAATGGAAAATTAATTTTCCTTGAAACTGATACACCATCATTCGAGTCTAGCCCGATGAAATTTAAATTAAGATTTTAATTCCGATACTTAGCTCTGCTATTAAATTCAGTATGCAATTCTATATCTTTCGACTTCCCTTAACCACCTTCCATAAATATTTGGTTATGTTAAAGCGATACAACTAGCTGTGCGATACAACTTGCGATATCTTGTGGCTGCGGAAACTGGAATCGCGTCGCATTGCTATGCGCGGCGCGGTCTTATTTTACGCTATTCCTCACATACCTTTCGCAAAAATCGATTTGAGCGTATCGACGACGCTACGCGCGGAAGCTTGAAAGATATATATACTGGACGAGAGGAGAGAGGAGAAAACGTATCAGTAACATCATTGCTTCGTGAAATACCAAAGAACTCGATCGCGGTGGCTTCATGCATTTTTATGCCCTCCAATCGGTGTAACTGTCTCTCCTTCGACTGTCTGTATTCGCATTCGTCGGATTCGGTTGTGTCGCGAGGCATTTGTGCGTAATTGACGATTCGAGACGAAATGAAAATTCATGGCTTTCAAATCCCTCGCACGCGTCGACACGATGTCGCAGTGATTTTCTTTCCTCGTTTCGATAAATCGTAATCCCTTAATGCTAGAACCGCAGATGAAACAATTTTTATTTTGCTTCGAAACTTGTATCGAGTACTCGTTTTCGAATGCGGCTTGGAAAAGAGATTTATTCCCATATAAATATATTTTTCAACGTGACCAAAAAATATTCTCTCGTTAACTTTATTTATATAAAAAAAAAAAATTGTATTCTCTATATTATATATTTATACCAATAACACTTTTATTTATTCATATGTTGAAATTATATTTTTTTCTCTCCTGTCATTTCTGTGGCCCCTTAAATCATTTTTAAGCCCATTTGGTGGTTCAACGATCTACTGACGACCTGAGCAGCTGAGGACAGTGCAAAAAATCGAACATTTTTCGCAGATCTTGTGGGCGATCGGTGCGAGTATTCGTGCATGCATCTCGATCAGAATCTGGTCGAATAAAAGAGTGCAATCCCCGTTGGAGGTACTTTACGTGGCCGGAATATTAATATCTCTCCGTAGGCGAAAATCCTGAATAATTTCGTAAATAGCCGCGAATTCATACCCTCTCCCTGCGGCAGTGTTCCTTCCTTAATTTCTGATCCGAGCTCGGTAACGGTGTGCCAAATCCTACCACCGACGGCGACTGCTGTGCCGCTTGTTTTAACTTTATTTTAACTTTAAATGGACTTTCATGACCGCCGCAGAGATATATTAGTTGCCGCTGTAATTTTGTTTCGCCGCGCACGGCTGCCTTCCCATTTTCGCGCCGCCCTCTCTCGTCTCGCATTTGCATCGCTATAGCGATATATAATAGACTTATATTTAGGTCAATCGAGCTAATTGTGGCAGTAAATGGAATGTAATCGTAGAATGGAAAATTAACCTTCCCTTTACTCTCTCTCTCTCTCCGCCATTCGCAATATCGGTCTACGCGAGATCGCGCGAGAATTTTATTTTTTTATCTGTGTTAATGTCGAATGTTATTCATGAACACTTATCTAGTTACAAATTGAAACGATTGAATAGCATTACGTTCTCCGCGCGAAGAATAGCGAGATATAATAAATCAGTGGAATTGCCATCAATTTGAAACGAGCTACCCAGAGAGAAAAAGCTATCATCTGTTAATAACCTTATGATTGCTATTCATATTAATTTCATCGGTGATAGTGATCGCTCTATTACATTTATTTCTAAATAATTACACCAATTGACAGCAATGACGAATGCCTCACAGATATATAATAAAATATAATATAATAGATTTGTTTCGGTGAGCACACACACAAATTGTGAATCAAACATTATCTTGTTAGCTTGTTATTCATATAATTGTGCAATTATCACATTATTTTTTAGTTTTTCATCTAATTAATTTGTCAATATATATATACGTTTCTTTAGCTTAATTTTATATGAGAATATAAGATCACTTATTTATTCTCAATTATTAAGTATATGTTCTAATATCATACAATATCGTACAAATTCTGCAGTATTTCTTTTATATCAGATATCCACACACATATATATATATATATATATATATTTTGTTGCGGAATAATAGAGCTCGTGAAAATCAGAAACACTAACAACTCTCTCGGAGAGTAGCTCTCTGATCAAAAAGCTATTCTCTATTCAGCTTTCACATTTTTTTTTACCTCACAAAACCAAACCAACCGAAAACTAAAAACGACTATCCGCAGCATCTCGAGAAACATCCCTCTTCTCTCTCTCTCCTTCGCAATATCAGAATACAGGTATCGTGTCGTTTCAACGATTGAGGGAAAGCTTGCGCGCAGAGAGAGAGAGAGAGAGAGAAGTAGCTGCCGTATTGAATGGCGTTGCTTTGACAGAGTGGCCAACGGGAAACTTTCTACAGATATTCGGAGATATTAGGAATTGCATCCGGTGCGGCTACCTTTTGCTCGTCTTCCTCGTCGTCGCCGTCGACGTCCGCAGACACCATCCCCATACGTAAGGGAGATTGTCCGAGAACCGTGACGTTTCCAAACTTATACTTGCAAAGTGATTGTACAAGAGCTGACCTCGTATCACCACGGCGGCACGACGACGACGACGACGACACGCTCGTTTGCGCCGTTCATGCTGCTTGCACCGCTTCGTTTAAAGCGACGCGAGACGACGACGACGACGTCGGGGCGTTAATCCTCGCGCTCTTGCGCGACTTCGCTTCCGTGCAACTGAATTTCATAGATTGTGTGCCGGCGATTGCAGCCCGCGCGTGTTACGCTCGGGTGACACACAATAAAGCCGCGCGCGGCAATTACGGCGTTGGAACTTTCACGGTAAAGCAAAGCCCGCTTATTGAGAGGCTAACGTAGTTAACTTCATTCGCGGACGGCCGTTAAGGTATGATAACGACGTTATTACTCTCTCGTTGGAAGACGAAAGAGCGAAACAGGGAATTGAGAGAGAGAGAGAGAAATCCACTGTGATTCCTTCGCGTCCCGCGATATGCCGTCTCTCGCGCGAGCAGATTTCTTAATTAATTAACGTAATTAAAGTATTCAATTATTACGAGAGACAATTATCGCGCGATATTCTCTTCTCGCAGAGAGGGAGGCAAGCGTGACGAGTTAAAACCCCCGGAGGACCCATAACTTCACCGAACGCGCGCGTATCCAAAGCCAGCTCGGAGATTCTCGCGCAGAATAGAGCCCTTTTATCTACGAGAGTTATGAGCACCGATAATTTTACGATCTCGCTGTAAAACAGCGCGTAAATACGCGGCACGCGGTGGCGATAAAAAAAAAGGGAATAATGGCTGAGCAAAAAGAAAAGGAAAAGTCGTGAGCGCGTTTCCATTTGCATAAAGATGTGTGTCGGTTTCATCGGGGTGTCGTTGTTTCATCAGATCCGATACATTAATATATCGATCCGAGCGCGGTTACGATAGACGGAGAGAGAAAGAGGAGAAAAAGAGCGAAACGCTGCCGATCCAATTTTCTTATTCTCTCGAATACGGGATCATAAACGAAATACACGCCGCGAAATCCCCTGCAGATCGACGAAGCCGAGCGAGATATCTGCGCATTCAAATCCAACCAGCAATTTCTATCTTAAAAGAATGTCGCGATCAGCTTTTTCTCATCTAGAACAGAGAGAACGAGAAAGAACTTTCCACTCATCATGTTATATAACCGAAAGTTCCTTCATTAATAATAATTGACATAGAAACCTAACACAAAAAATGCATTTCGGATAATCTAATTTAAACCTAACTTTTAAAGAATTCAATTTTTCTTTAAAAAAAAAAAAGAGAGAGAGAATACGAATTATAAGTAAAGATATCATTTTCTGCGGAATCGATAATTTTAATTTGATTCGATCGTGCACTCGAATCGTTTGTCTTCAATCTGAACAAGATCTGTGAGTTAAATGAAAATCTACCGTAAGCTGGACAGTTTGGCGGAGCTGGAGATTCAATGAGGACCTCTCCGTCTAGAAGAGTTTCGCTCGCTCGCCATCGCATGACAGATGCGTCGATGGATGGAAATACGCGAGCGCGACCCCGAGGCGAAGTCGCCGCATATTAATTTCGTACGAACGGTATGAACGAGACCTGTGAATATTTTTCCCTTTTTTCATCCCTTTCCTCGCCGAATCGTGAAGCGCGCGCGCGCGCGCAAGTTATTTTTTATTTTAAAAATAAACCGCGAGGGAAAGAGCGAGAGAGAAAGAGATACGTTACCTCGCGAGAGCAGGCGGCTGAGCGTACTGAGGGCGGGGAAGACACTCTCTTGATTAAAACCATCGATCTCTCACCGGGATTACGGATGCATTTAGAAATCAACACACGCGGTGGCGGCGCGCGCACGCCCCAACGCATCTTTCCCGGATCTGCGTTTTCCCTGATGATCATTTCGAGTCGCTCGCCGATACTTGACGCTCTCACATGCGTTTGCGTTTATTTGCTATACACGCGAAAATTCCAGATTTTCAGCGGTCGGAGAAAATAAATCCGATGCTTTAATCAAACTCCTTTAAATTCTTCGTTTTTTTTTAATTTCACATATTCATCATTTCATAATATTATCTATTCAGATATTTATTTTTTGATATACTTTTATTCTATTTAGATATGTTAAAGTCCAGGAAAATCACTTTTTATATTTTAAAAAAATAGTTTAAAATATACCTACTGTTATGAAAAACTTTTTTCTCGAAAGTATCAAAGTTTTCATGATAGAAAAGTTCATAATGGAGAATATATATATATATATATATAATATAAAAACATATAAGTTTCGCATATACATTTTTACAATTAATTTTTCACTGTAAATCGAGGCATGATAAAATATTTTTGCTTTAAAAATATTATTAATAGTAATAAACACGGTAATATAGTAATTAATATAAATTGGCACACACACGCACCCAGACATAAATATATTTTAATATAGTTTTGTACCAATTATATTTCAATATTCAATGAAATGAACACTGAAACCTATATATGTAGATAATATCAATATTATAATATATATATATATATATATATATATATATATATATATATAATTTTACTAATATTCATGCAACTTTTAATGGGCTAAAACATGTTTGTGTTTCGATGTAATGCGAACGGTAACCATTACAGTAATTATAAATATTCCAAAGGAAATTTGATTTTGCCATTCTCGTGTTTCGACGAAAATCTGTCTGCAGTGCGTTTATCAATAAACCGATATAATCAAATTAATAGCAGAAACATCCAATTTTGCGACAGTTAATACCTCGTTTAGAGGGTGTCCAAAAAGGCTATACATTCATGAACATAAATATCAAATTATTATTCGATTAACTGCAAAACAAGTTTTTATCTATTTGTATCACCAAAACACAATTTGCCAAATTATTCTTTGATCATTCACTCAAAGTCAGAAAACTATCTCAGTTGAAGTTGACGTATCATTTCACATGAAGACAAAAATGATTAAAAATTCTAGTTTCAATGGTTTTATAATTTCTGATAATTTAACAAAAGAAAGAACCTGGCTTAATTACTCCCGCTCTCCCTTGGGAATAAAATTGCCTCACGATAAACGGAGATAATTTCAATAATGTATTTTATTTTGAGAGACTTTGCATCTATCGTTTAAAAAATCTGTCGTTTAAATGCAGAAAAAAATATCGATTAAAATGAAATAGCAATGACACAAATCTTGATATCTGTGTTTAAAAAAAAGTGATCGAGTATGCTTTATATCTCCAGTCAATGCTCGATGATGAAGAGAGTATACGATGTCGTGCCAAACCGATTAATATTCTGTTCGGATCTTACCCACGTCCATTCCCACGTTCTCTTAAAAGCCATGAAATCCTAGTCTCTACTGTTACTAAGGTAACCGGTACATCGACGTGAAATTACTCGTGAAACGATCGCGGGAAAGCGTCCCGATGTTTTACGGTTTTTCAGAATTCGCCTGGCAGCAAACTCTCATCGAATTGTCCACGAATTGTCTTTTTATCGCGGCGACGGAGGCGGCTTATTCCGCCGCTTAATTTCGGAACGGCACCCGGTACATTTAACGTTGCGCATTGCCGATGCACGTCGATGCACATGTCGTCGCCGCGACGTACGACACGGGCACCGACGTATCGACTCGCGTCACACATGATGCACATGCACACACATACACGCACATGCGCTCGAATGTAACATTCATTCAATTGCATATACATGCTCTGGCGCGTCATACGTACATTGTATGTATATGCACGCACGTATAATGTTATTCGAAAATTTTAGGACGAACAAGCGCGCATTAAGAGTAGAAAAGAAAATTACCTATCTTAACGTGCAATCACGTGATGAAGAGGAAAAATTACGCGAGATAAAATGCGTTTCATTAAAAAAAAAAAAAAAAAAACATGTTTCACAAATGATAACGAACGATGCAATTGAAGAAAATTATTACGCAAAACTGCATGTATAAACGTGACAAATTAGCTTTTATCTTAAGACTTTCGGATGGTAGGATATGTGTAGATGTATGTACGTGTATGTACGCGAGATGTGTGCGGTGGTGAAGATAAGCTGACGAAAATACGCGAAGTCACGTATTTTATGAAGTATATACTACAGACGATAGACACGTATACATATACGTCTCGGAAACGCGGCAGTGCATACGTGTGTGCAGAATTTCGGCGGCATTAGTAGGTTTACGCGAAAAGGTAAACGCATTTTCCGGATGGGCTCGCGCGAGGAACGACACGTGCACAATCCTTCCTTTTCTCTGCACAAGGATTTTGCAGATCAGACTTACGCTCCAATGTATTGTGCACGTATATGTGTACAGTGTGCATACAAAAGATGGTATATATAATTTAAACACGCGCATCCGGAGGATGTAACGCACGGAAAATTCTCGCGAATAAAAGTTAAGAATAATGTGACTGCAATAAAATATAATTGAATAATTTCAAATAAAAAAAATGAGGACGTTATAAATTAAATGAACAAGTTTTTTCTCAGAGAGGATTCTAACTGAATTTATAAATAGCGCCTAGATATGCAATAAAAGAAAACTTATTAAACGAGAAAGAAATGTAAGAGGGAAAGCTTTATAAAGTGGAAAAAAATCAGAGCTTCAATTTCTAGTAGCTGTAATATCGAAAAAAATACCAAAGTATTATATTAAAAAATCATCGATGCTTTATAGTAATATCGCAATATCGGCACATTATACTTATTTGCGGGCTGGGGCTGAAAGTCTATGGGAACGGGTGTGTGACGAAATCCGATATAAAAACCCAGTAAATAAATCACTCCCAGATTTATGCAGTGTAGGTCCGGAAAAATATTTTCGAACGACTATCCTATACGAACTATACGTGCACTTCCGCACGCGCGTTTTATTTTCCAAACGTGATCAAACAGACGTCGTTATTGAGTCCAGTGGACGTACTCGAGTACGATACTGCAGCGATATCGCGCGTGTTTCCATGCAGTACCGAAATTAATACAGTGGTGCACCATGCTAACGAATATTTTCTTCGCATTTGCGCGTGCTGCAAATATCAAACATGTAACATCCACGGCTCCCGTAATGTGTTACATTTTACTAGCTCTTGATGGAAGAGCTGCGGAGGAACAACACGTAGAGGCGGAATATTTGCGTAGAACAGGAGACAAAAACAATGGCAAAAGAAAAGTGAAAAAATGTTGGTAAAAGTACAATCTCTTCATTACTGTTTTCAATTTTCATTAAAAACATAATAATACGTTTTGGACGTAATTAGCGTTTATAAAGTACGTTAAAGCATTGCACCGCTGCAAGCTTTTCGCCGCTACGGATCGCAAAAGTCCGCCGGGATATTACGCTCCTTAAGCAAAGTTACAAAAGAAGATATCTCGTTGCCATCGTTTTACATCGTGCACAGCTTTATAATGAAGTTTGCAGCGACCTCCGACCTTTCAACTGTACATGCCACTTTATCACTATTCGAACATTTCTGAGAAGACCATTATTTCCTAAGTTCTCTCTGTACAGCAGTAACTATATATAATTCCGATTCAGATATAATACGGTTCTCTCAATATATTACAGTCGATAACAGTATTAGATACGTAATCGTAGCTATACACAACTACAATCATTTTGTCCAATGACAGAACTCTGTTATTGCCTTCGATACACTGAAAGCTTGCGATTCCTCTAACAATAACCATGAAATATCAAAACTTTTCAGAAAATGTCCCAGTTGTCCATTTAGGATTACTTATGCCTCCTGTTCTCTTCGTAAAGCAATTTCATTTTATTTTTAATTAAATTATATCGTTTTTCAGATATGTGTTATTATTATTATTTATTTTATTATATAATTTAAATCTGCGTCGAATATATAGCTGAGATAAAATTCATATTATTTATGATACTTTTACCTAATTAACGCGAAAGTAAAATACTTGAATATTACGATAAGCAATTTGACTTCTATCATTATTATTCTCGTCTATTTAAACAATTTATTTAATAGATTTGATAATTTCATAATTTCGCTAACATAAAAGAGGACTTTGGATATCACTTTATAATATTTTGATGCCTGATTCGGGCAGTGAAACCAAAATATATATTAATTCAACTGGAATCAAAATACGCGTGGTGATTACATATGTAATATATGTTTTGCAGTTCCAGTGATCGCATTCGGTACACGTCATTTTGTTAATTACAGAAACCAGAGGCTTAAAATATTTAATTAGCCACTTACGGGCTCGGTACACAGAAATGAGCTTCTAATTGATTTGGGTTTTTTTTTCCGAATTGCAAGTGAATTCAGAATACCTTTTAGTAAAAGAACGTGAAATTCGAAAGTGTATGTACTGCTTCAACTATTCATTAAAGTAGTAACCGCCATAATAATCATATATGTGTTAACCATTAACATAATTACGAGGATTATTCATTATCTTAATTAAATAAAGAAATAAAAGCATTCATTCTATTATTGAGATAAATGCTATGAAATTAAATGGAATTTTAAATAGAATCGTTATTATATTAATAATACTATGTTTAGAACACTTACTTAGCGTAGACTATTTCAGCACTCTATCAAATTTCTGCAAAAGATCGTCTGCTAAGTATGGGGGCTCAATATGCACTATCGTCTCTGTCCTGAAAAGAGAAAATTGGCTTATTAATATATGTATTATACATATATAGTGCGTAAGTTATGACGTAGAAATAAGTATATATATCCCATTATATATCACAGATTTAAATAAAAATTTTAAAAAATACAAAACGAGTGTCTGTAATTTTTTGTATAGCATAATTCAAACACGCGTTAGTCTGAACAACATGTTTGTAAATTTTATTTGTCAACGCTACCACGAGTGAAAATCATTGATTTAAATTGCAAAATTATATAAATTTATTATAATATGTGCGCAACTAAAAACCATTAGATTTACATTCATCTTATATCATATTATAATTTACAATTATAGTTTATACATATTATGTTTGTGTATATTTAAATATATTATATGTACATATATTTTATAGATAATAAATGTTCTCTTTCTCAATTATACAGCATGCGCCGCAGCTTCTTTACTTGTAGAAAAGGAAATGCTTTACCTCCGAGAAATAAGCATGTGCTTCGATATTTTCATTCGTATTTCTCGAAGCATTTCCTTCGATGAATAAAGGCAAAAGCATTTGCTGCAGTTTATTCATACGATCCAATATCTCCATTCATATTCTTCGAAGCATTTCCCTCGATAAATAGAAAAAACAGAAGCATTCGCGCTTCCTTTTGTTCGTGTTATCTATTAACTTATCGCCAATTTTCGCAAAGCATCGGCGCATAAAGGTGGATAATTACGCGTATCTTAAAAAAAAGTAAAAAACAACAAAGGCGAGAGAGAGAAAGAGAGAGCGCGCGAACTTTTACCGATTTTGATGTATCTATATCTCATCGCGAAGTCAAGAAAAGAGACTGTACAAACTACGAAAAGAAATAAATCCAAAAGGAGAAAAACTTTTAAGTATGATTATGACAGAAAATAATATAATTACATTACGAGAAAAAAAGATTTATATAAACGATGTACATTTTTAATTTTTTTTTACATTAGTTTCTATATAAATTTCAAACTGATCGAATTTGTGTTGTTTCCATTTCTTTTCAATTTACTTTGTAAATGTATTCGTAATTCTGAAGCCCGGCAAGTTTTTCTCCGCAAAATTTCTCTTTGGACTTAGATCCGCGCTTGTCGAGTACAGAAACCTGAATCGTCGTTGCATAACGATGCAGTCCGCATCGTTCGTGCTTCCGGTCTCGCGCGAGGCTTCCGAAGCGTCGTTTCCGAAGTAACGAGCCATTACTCCCGGTCAGATTGAGGCCGAAGTTGCAGTATGTTTTTTCGATAATTACCAGCGCCATGTAGCCGCTCTCTCCGTTTGGTCCCGCGCGAACGCGAACGAACATCTACCGCTAATATTAAATCAGGCGGCAAAAAAGTTGGCCGTTACTCCTGATATCGAGCGTCCAATTATCGCCAACGTTAAATCAGTTCGAAGCATTGTTTTCGCCCGCGGAGAGGGCCCCTATTAAAAGTTAATGCATTTGTCACACGACACACATACAAAGATACACTCCCGCGCACATGCGCTCGCGCGATGGTTGTTAGGTTTTTAATGGATTTATGATTGAGGAGCGCGACCTAAAAAATTCTCAATCTCCACCGAGGGTGAGGGCACAAGCGGGCAGGCACCACAAATGAATACGGTTAATCTCATTGCGTCCCTTCATCATGGAGTTGTGCGGTGAGAGGATGAGAGAGACGCTAGGCTTGCAGTTCATCAGTCTACCTTTCTTTTAATAAGCACATCGAGCTTTTCGCGGTAGGACCACCCCAGAGCCTTTTTTTTTTTCTTTTCTCTTCTTTTCTTCCCGTCAAAACGCGCTTCTAACCTTTCTACATTTATCACCGCCCACTGCAGCTTAAGCGGCAATTTTGTAGCGCGCTATGCATGTGCTTGCTTCAGCCGCTCCCGAGCAATCCCCTTAATGTGTACTTTTTCTCACTGTCATAATTGAGGAGCCGCCCGGAAAAGAAGAAGGAGAAAGAGAAGAGAAGGGAGAAGGAAGGAAGCCGCGGCACTATCCCTGGGAATGTTCTTCTCTCATAAATTCCGACCTTATGCCTCGCAAGTACGCGCCTTTGTACCTCGGTACGCCTCGTGTTACGATATTAGAAAAAATTTTCACGATTTTTCATGCGCCTCTAACACCTTGTACTGCACCAAGGTGTATCTACCATCCGCTCGTACTTTTGCCTAATCCGCTGACATAATTTTATCCTCGCGAGTGTATATCAATTAACTTATTCTCGTCGTTTACAACATTAGTGACTGAATGTGCTTAAAAGGATCTCAAGTATCATTTATTTTACAATAAGCTAAGCTCTTAGTTCTATTTTTAAGACATTTTCGCGATCAACTGCAGAAAGTTTCGTTATACTAATATATAGGACATAATTAACATTTTCAGAAATATTATTAAGTTAACTAGCAAAGAGAAATGTATTTATTTTTGTATAAAATTGTATACTAATGTGTATATTTTACAGACTGGACTGTAAGTAATATATAATTTATAGAATTAATAAACAATTTTGTGTCAACAATTATTTAACTTTGCACGAGAGTGACCAGAAAATACGCTCGAAAATATTGAAGATATAGAAATCTGATATCGCGAAATGAAATACATTTATTCTTCTTTTAAAGAATTTCGATGGAAAATAATCTCTCATAACAGATCATTTTGAATTGAAAGTAAATATCTCGTAATATCTTGGCAGCTTCTTAATAACTTTTAATAAGCTAAATGGATAGCTAATTATATTGCCTTTATCTTGAACTTTTTGCCTCCTATTTGGCATTATATTTTCATAGTGGCGTTTATTAATTCTCACTAAATAAATTTTCGATTCGACAGACTTATAATAAAATCTTCATTACAGTGAAAGATAGAACAAGTTCGCGATAGATAAGCTACTTCGCCTGTCGCTTCTCGAGAGGACATATCTTAAAATTAATAATAAATTTATTACGAATATGACATTATATCTCTTTAAGAGAAGTAGCCCTTTTTACGATATACTACGATTCATCTCTTTCTAGCCTTTATAAACTTTTAAAGATATCATCTTGCAAAAAAAAAAAACATACTCATACAGATTCCAATTATTAGGTTGATAGGATATTCTCCTAGCGCGTGATATTTAACTTACTCTTCCGATTAATATCGACGAGTGCTTAATCATGATTATTGAAACCACGTACGAATTGGAATCCTCTTTCATCCTCTTATCCCCTCGACTTCACTCGAGATTTATCAATCGTGACGAAATTGTTCTACAATCTCTCGAAATTATCGGACGTTTTAGCGACTTGTTCGACAATTAGCGAGAAAACGAGCGAGCACGAACCCGCACGATTACATCTAGTTTGATCCCTTGACGCGCCATTGGCATCGTCGTCATCCTTGTCACCGTCGTGCTTTTTCCTCATTCCCTCATCTTTGACATAGCGAGCGGCACTTGAGTCTCGGGCTCTCTTTCTTCCGTTCGTCAGCCGATCGAGCACCAAAAAAGGAGGACGTTTTGACCGAGACGTTTTATCGAGGGCCGAGCTGCCCGATCGACAATATCTCGACAATTCACCCTCCAACGGAACGCCGATTCTGTACGTTCTCCACCACCAGCTCTCACCCCCACAACCTTTTCCTCCCCACTTTTTTCTCTTTCTCGCTCGTTCTTCATATTTTTCTGCGTTTTTTTATTTTTCCCCGGAAGAAGAGCCGGCAGCCCGTGGCTGTCGTGTATTCGCGCCTCCCACTTTTCCGGCGCGACGGTCCGCATGTATCAAAGATACATAATAAATTGAATATTATATCCAACGACGCGAACGATAGGGTGAGAAAGAGAGTGAGATAAAAGGAAGAAAAGGAGAGAAAGATAGAGAGAGAGAGAGAGAGAAAGAAGAAAAGCGACACCGTATAGTCCTGCGGGCCTGCGCCATGCGGGTTGAACGCTTCCCATCACGGCGAACGCCGTCCCGACGCCGCTCTCTCGACGACGCGACCAACTCGACGCAGTCAGTACACGCGTCTCGACGCCCGGGGATGCGTCCGTCGACGGAGGTATAGTTTCGCCGCGCGAACCACCGTCGATCAGTGGGGGTGTCAATCCGTCGTGTAAACTTCGCGAGAGAAAAGTGAGAGGAAAGGATATACAGCGCGTATGGCGCGTCGTGTCATATTCCTGCCACTATAATGCTACACTTTTTTCGCGAGGTAATCATTCTTCAATTAATTAATAAAATTATTTTTTTTTATCATTCTGATAGTGAAATAATTTATTTTTCAATTATGCGCACAAATGCGACGAGGTAATGCTCGAGAATGTGATTCTTTGATCTCTGATCGAAGAGTGAGTTTGACATCTCTAACAATTAACAACTCATCATCATTGTCGATAGACGCGAGTGGTCTTTGCCATTTTTTGATAATACATTATGTGCGTCTGGTGTAAAAGTAAAATAAGAGACAAGATAGCGGTGTCCACGTTAACTCATTAATTCTAGTGTAGTTGCGTTCTTTTTACATGATAAGTTGCCCCGGTACAGAACATGGCACAGGCGAGATCTCAAATAAAAATCGGTCGACGCGACACGCGTGAAACTGATGTTACTGCTACGTTAACATAAACGATATTATTAAAAGGACATTTTGGAGCATTTTACGCAAGATGTGAGTTATTACGCTATATTTCACATTTATGCGTGGGTGCTGTACCTTAGATACTTTTTTTCCTCCCATTATGACCCGCATACCGAGCGTGTTTCTCGCATGACAAACAGGGAGGAAAAGTAGAAACTATACGAGAAATAGAGAGATGAGCTTATATATGACGCTTTGTATAAAACGAAATCTACAAATATATTTAATAGCGCTGCTAATGACTTTAGCCACGTATTTTATTTCAAAAAAGATACATTTTTAATTATTTTAATTTTAATACATTAAATTACTGTTAATTATTAAATCTATTAAAATTATAAATGTATAGAGATATAAATTTTTAAGTTTTAAGTAATATCATTAATTATTAGTTTTAAGTAATATTATTAATATAAAAAATGATCAACTTTTTACACAACTTTATAAAAAAAAAAATATTTTATTTTAAACAAAAACTTGTAATTTTTATTATGATTTTTAAAAGTTCAATCTTCATATAAATATTAAAATATAAATAATTAATAATTAAATAAAAATGAATAACTAAATATTAAATATTCCACAAACAGAAATTCTACTAAATTAAAATATCAAATATTAAAATAAAATATTCAATATTAAAAGATCAATTAACATTCTAATAAATAAAATTTTCTCATCAATTTTGTATACATATATGCGTATTATAATAAATATAATTCTTAAAAACTCTTCTAATAATTATATGTATCTTGTAAAAAATTAATGTTTTACGATTTTTATTAAGAAAAAATAAGTTTTAACAATGATATCGTGTAATGCACGAAATATATTCTATAGATATATTATGGAATAAAAGCATTAAAAATAAGTTTACATCTTGTTAAATTTTGCAAATTATATTGCATTTATCTAGATAAATTAAAGAAAACTGAAAAAATACATATGTAGAGAAAATAAAACCAATCATAAAAAATATTAGGATTATTTTACAAACCAAAGATACATATAAATAAAAAAATGAAGATAATTACATAAATATTTCGATTGTGTACTTATTGTTGGAGTTAGATCATGAAATATTAAATAAATATAAATATTTTTTATAAAGAAATATATAATATTATATATATAAATCTTATAATATTATATAAATTTTTAAAAATTTTCGAAATTCAATTTAATGTTTCCTTATATGACTCTAAATGTCACGCAACGATGCATTTATATTCACCGTTGTAGCATGTTTAGAACAATTCTATTCAAATGAAATGATATTTATGCCCGATTTGCCTCATATCCGAATTAATCCATTTTCGCACAATGCCGGTCACTCATAAAGCAGACATATGTCTGTCTGCGATATTATATGCTGGAATTATTCTTCGCGTTATGAAAGAGGGCCAGAGAGAGAGAAAGCATTCGGTGCGGTGCAATAGCCGGAATAAATCATTCAGGAGTGATATAACGTCCCTCGGTATGAGGGATCGCAGATCGTGGAGATCTCTGGCGCGGCGAGCAAAATCAAATCTGCCGCATTTGACGGGGGTGTATTATCATAAGAAAAAAGATTATTGAGACCCGCTACTGAGATAAAGTCTCTCGGTAAATTGATCCGCCGTTCGAGAGTTTTTCTGCAATTGTCGTTTCGGACGCGATTAACTCGGCTCGAATGCGATTTTCGAGCGACACGATCGATTTATCGAGCGAGGATCAATGGAACGGATCGAAATGAACGACTATTACAGAGAACGACAGTTTAAGCCCGGCAACTAAACCGGTAAATTCTTTCGTCATATATCACTTTTTAAACTTTCTACCTATTTGTATTCGCGCGCGATAGGGATCAATGTCACTTCAGGTTACCATCTCCCTCGTGTTTCGCATATACGTCGTCATTACATCATATTTTATAACAATATCGTTATGTATTATCTGCCACAAATCTTGTATCAATCGTGAAATTCAGAATGAAAAATTGTCCACATACTATAAGCATGTTCGTTAAAATTTGGTTTAAAAAAAAATTATTACGAAAGAAAATAAGAAACTTACTAAAATATAAATATGTTTTTCAATACAGAGCTATATATGCTACAAATGTGAATTTTTATTCAAAGTTTCTTTTTTTGAATCTGGGACAAGAATCCAGAAATATAAGTATGAAACAATTGACAATTTCCTTTTCTAAATTATATAAAATGTCAAACAGAAAAATAAGTCAAAGTTGTGTGGGAAAGCATAATATCACAGAATATGATTATTTTTTTTTTAATCTAGCATCCAGAGATATCTATAAAGTGAAATAAAGTGACACATTTTCTTTTCTAAATTATACAAAATTGAAAAATGGAAAGATGTCAATTATATACATATGTCTGCATCAAATTGATTCATAGTTTTATTTTTCTTCTTGCAGATTTTCTTGTAAATTCGAGTGAAAAAACATAATATTAAAGAATAAATTGATTTTAGAATTAATTTTAAATATACAAATTTAAAAGTAATGATAATGTACAATCATATGTATATATACAGTACAACCTAAAATTATAGCATAACTCTTATCATTTTGTTTTATATCCACCATTTGTATTATAAATATTTAATATTTTTATCTTATAAAAATAACAATAATCATACCTATCATGTGTGTACATACGTGTAAATATTTGCGCACACAACCATGCTAATTCGGACTCCTACTCTCCTCTCCTACCCCCTTTCTCTTTCTCTTTCTCTCTTTCTCTACTTCGTAAGTAACACTAAATTTTAAAAATTTTTTAGCGTGCTGAATAAAAGACTTGGAAGAAACGTATGTACGAAGCTTTTCGCTTGTGCTAATCCTTTTTCGGAAAATCCTGAAATTCCAACAGTGAAACGAGAGAACAGGAAACTTTCACAGTCATTATTCCACAGCGAGAAGTGAATTTACGTTCGCAGGAGGAAAATTTGGTCGCATATAAATCTCCTTGATTCGTGTTTCTCGTTTAGCGTTTCTGGGATTTTAGCATTTTCTCAAACGCAGTTCTATCACATTGCCGCACAGTAGGATTGACATTTCGGATCGGCAGTAACATTTTGACTCTTCTTTCTATACTGCGATTATTTGTAGGCAAACGAGCCGAGATTGTAAACACGCTCAAGAGCATGAATATAAAATGGTATTTCATTTGTATAACGTATCGTCTTTTTATGGCTGTTGATATTGCCAATCTCTTTGCCGTGGATGGTTTCCAATAATGACGAAAATCAGATTTATAAGCGCGAAGCTTTTATTTCGCGTCTTATAGAAAATTATTTCCTCGGTGAGCGATTGCAAAAACTCGGAATATGGCAACGCCAAAAGTAAGTAACAGAAAAGAAAGAGAAAAAAAGAAAGAGAGAGACAAGATAAAGGATTAAATGGCAAAAAAGCACGTCAGTAATACAGCGAGTAAAATAATGAGTCGTGATAATAAAAATTCAATAGAAGCGTGTGGAAGAATAAAATGCATTCAATCAAAAGGACACAGGGATAGACAGAAAAAATATTTTTAGAAAGGAAAAGAGATATCGAGTGCCGTGGAAATTACAGCAGCGGAAATGGAGCGAGAATTAAACTCCGTGGCGCGGATTAAAATATTTTCACGCGGCGATAATTGAGGAATAAAAGATTTTCGCCGCGCTCGAATAAATCAAGCCCTTCGGCGCGCACGACCTCGGATTTTTCTCTCTTCCGTATCTATCTTATCGAATCGAGATGCTGCCGAGAGATATATGTGCTGTCCTTAGACGGAACGCGAAAAAGTATTTCGTCTATATCGTAGAAGATAAAATAAAAAACCAGATCTCCGAATGAGTAAGCTAAAATGTTTGAATTTGTCGCGCAAGATCCATCGCGATCGAGATACGACGTGATTTTATTGCGCCAAATGTGCCGCTGAGAATTAAAGTCGAAGACGCAAGGAAGCAGAAGGGATCGAGATCGGAAATAAAATATGGAAATAAAATTTTTCGATTCGAAACATTTTTTTTTTATGCAGATAACCGAACGCACAGGGAGATTTTCGCTCGTCCGGGAAGCTAAGTTCGAGCTCAACAGCTTGGCCCCGGGTTTTTCCTTTGGCTTCCATCAGATAAAATTGCAAGAGGAGAAGCTGCTTCTAAAGACTCGAGAGGTAAAAGAACCCCGAGGGAAGTACCAGTCGGAAAGTGAGGCCGAAATTAAGAGCCAGAGAAAACGGGCGGTGGAAACGACAACGATGAAAATATCCCGACAGTGATATTTAAAAATGAAAGTATTTCCGCGCGATACAAAAGTGACAAAAAGTAGTAAGCAAGATATATTCCATGGATATTTCTTGACCAGGAACTTGAAGATAGGGAAATCTCTCGAAATCACGATGCTTTCGCCGGGAGATCTTTCATTTCATCCCGATCCGCGAGGACCATCGATCACGCGTAAGCGAGGTTGGACAAAGAGCCCATAATCTGACATTGGCGTGCGGAAAGAGGGACGATGGAGATTGACGGAGAGCGGGAATAAAAAGGAGAAAGGATAACGAGAAAGTTGCGGAGAGAGATAGAACGGGGAGAAAGATTTTCATTTAGTTCTGTCGTAAATAAGAACAAACAGTTACTCGCGGCGTATAAGGAGAAAGGAGAAACCTTAAATTCCACCGCGTGTGCACCGGACTGAAATCACCGCCGCTAAACGGCAGAGATAGTTATTTACGGGATGGCGTAAAGTATAATTGTCCCGCACGTGTTTCCCCGAAGGACGACGACGACCGCTTGTTTCAGGATTTAGGATATACGATCCAAGTCCGGCGAAACATTTTGGCGGCCGATTCTTCTCGGGCACGTACATTACACAGAATTGCCATGAGCTTAGTGGCGTTTATATGTCGCTTGACAAATGTATCGATCGAAAGGAGACAGGGAGGAGCGGGCAAAATGACGAAAAAAGAGACTAAAAGAGACACAAGAGAGTGAGCAGGAGTGTGAGCAAAGTTCTCACACACGTTAACCAGTTCGCACGCCTTCGGCGGTGGTTCGAGGTTCGAGGGTGGTTTGGGGGCTTCACCCCCTGGATGGAAGCTTCGCTTTCTCGCGATAGGCACGACCGATTAAGTGAGTCGTTCGTCTATTTTTTTACTTCTAGCTTAATTTATAGTTTTCAGCCCTTATATGTTTTGTATTTCTTTATTTTACGTCTCACTTCTGTGTTAAAGTTTGTTTTTATTAATTTAATCGTTTCTTTCTTTCTCTTTTGTCGTATTGTATCTATTACAAACGATGGTACAGTTAATTATTAATATTGTAAATATCTTTTTCAATGGAATTTTATTTTAAAGGAATTTTATTCGAAAATATAATAACGTTCTCTTTGACTATTTATCTCCACATCTTATTTAAAATGTTATGATAATAAATCAATACATAAATTTCGATGATATGTGCAAATATAAAGAAATATACTTGCATTAAGATGCACTGATTTTATAATCAAATTTTTGAAATGAAAAACTTGAATATCATCAATAATACATATATTAATATATTGTTTTTAAAAAATTGATTTTTAAATATAATCTACATCAATTTAATAATAGAGATAAAATAAATTTTATAATTTTGCAGGAAATGTAAAAATATAAAAAAGTTTAAAAAAATCTGCTATTTTTTAAAGATATTTACATAATTCGCTATGCATAAAATCAACTTCAACTTTAATAATGAAGGTTTCAATGCTTCCAAAACACAATATGTATTATATAAAAGCTTTGCGTTTTAATATATCTTTAAATAACCATTGTTTGTTTTAATATCTAAATTCAAACATTGGAATAATTCGCAAACATTTCACGAATATACGTTGTTATCATTTCGGTTTCAATTTGTGTTGCCCTTTCATGAATAATTAATTAATTAACTAACTAATTATTGTACGTTTAAATTTTAATAAACGTATACCATACATCGAGAAATATAATATAAACCTGTCATATACATTGTAACAATTATGACCAGCAGTTAAGCGGACCTAAACACAATAAACATTATTTGTACGGAAAATTTCCTCGTATAGAAAAATCCAAGACACGTAGAGAAAAAAAAGCAGAGAGACAGAAAAAGCAAGACAGAAGGAGCACGAGTCTGTTATTATCGTTCAGCTTTTCTTTCGTTCTTTCAGAATGAGGGTGGCACGGCTATTACTGTGCTGCGTACTTCTCGAAGACTACAGCACCAATCTCGGCGGAACGGCAATTACGAGTGACGCCATGCGCCAAGACGGCCTCTCGTCCGCGACGAATCCGACGCTATCAGGTACATAGCTGTATATACTCATCTGCATATTGCCAGTTCCTTTCCTCGCTCCTTCGCGTCGCGGAGGACTCCCTGACGTTAATGGCACGCGCCGAGGAATGTGCGCGAACAAATATCCCGTATTACCGCCGGTAATAGAAAAATAAAGAACACTCGTCGCTCCAAGTGTCTTTTAGACTGCTCTCGGTCCTGTACGATAAGCATTGATAAATCCCAAAAAAAAATCCACCCCCTGAATATCTTTCGCTTTACGTACACAATATGGTTCGCACAAGATTATCCGTTATACCCAAATTATAGTCATGCATAAATTACGACTTATAACCAACGTGAATACAAATTAACCTTTCATCACTTTGCATAATTTAGTAATGGAGATTAGTTTACAATGTAAAAGTGGAAGAAAATAAAACGTTATCACTGCATCACACAATATCTCTTAATATACGTAGAATATATTGGTTAATAACTAAAACATGCATTTAATATTTAATAACTTTTAATATTTATATTTGTAAATACAAACTTTTGTTTGTAACAAATATTTTTGTCACATTAATTGCTGAAAAATGTTTACATTTTCACAAGAGAAATGATTCCAATCGATTCTTTAAATGTTAAATATTTCTCTCTCAATCACGATTAAAACTTGATGACATTATATAAAGAAAAACAGATATATATATATAATTCAATATATGAATATATTGAATATAAAAAGATTTTATATAGAAAGAGTCTAGCTCTTTTTAGAGTATTTTTAATTAAACGTAAACTTAGAATATTTTTGTTTAACGTAAATTTTAATTTTGTTTTCTCTGAATAATCAGCTCAAGTCTAGTAACTATACATACATGTATAAAGTTATGTATATACCTTCTTCAAAAGATACGTGGTTTTAAATTACTTGAAAAAATCGCGTGTTTCACTTGTGCTAATGATCAGGCATATTTGACCGGCAATAAGTGAAAGGTTTCTTTGCATTACGTGTCAAATAGTAAATAAACGCTGTAACGTCACGTGTTTCCGACACGAGCGGATATCTACTCTACGACGTCTGAAGAGCTTCCCCACGAAGCGTATAAAGCTTTGTGAAAAATCTGAATAATGCATTATGAAATATTATCTATGCGTGGCGGATTTATACGATGTTGCCACGACAATACGTTGTCTGCCTTTATCATAAAGCCCGATAATGTTTGGCAAAGAAAAGAAGAAAAATACCTTCACGCAAATCTCGATTCAAGATAGAAGAATAGTTTTGACAGCTTTAAATAAATAAAAGATATATCAAAAATAATTCAACTTTTCTCACTATATAATTAATTGCAATAAGAATTTCGTATTAATCAAATTGCATTTTGCCAGATATATAAAAGAATTTTTCTTTTCTTTTTTTTTTATTTCTCTTAAAAAAAGAGAAGACAAAATCTTACACATTACAATTTTAGCAATTATAGCAAAACTGCATCTATCATTATATATCAGCATAAATGCAATGCAAAACATAAATGTAGCTTTTCATATTTGTAAACGGATAATATAAATGGCTTTCCCCAAAAGCCCCATTGTTATTTCACTTTTGACTCTGCATCGATTCCCCGAATGGCCTTTGAAAACCATAATATCAACGTAGATTCGAATTTAGTTTAATAGGTAAATACATCACGAGCTTATAAAGCTCACGAGACACTTCAAAGAGTGTATAATGACCACGTTGAATACAGTAGCGAATTTGCAAACTCGATGCATACGAATTTCATTGCCGTTTATTTTATTTTTGCGGATTGTTCAAAAGTCGCGGCTTACACGCCGTCAGAGATCACCTTCATTTTTTTTCCTCTTTCGCGGTTTCTACAGCCGAGAAACGCATTATCTGCCGCGATATTTTATGAAGCTAATCGCCAGTGCATTCACAGATACGCGGCTAGAAGATCTATGCATGTCGAACAAGTGTACACGATTTTCTTTTTTAATCACCGACATTGTAAAAAAAAAATAATACAAGTAGCAGCATTTTATTTCGTATAAAAAAGTAAATTATTATTCATCTAAATTGCATCTATTGCATTTGTAATTATTTGTGTATATTATTTTGATTACTAATTATTTATATGTTAATTATTAATTAAATGTTTATGTTACATATTTTTAAAACCTTATTTGTGTTATATGATAAAAAAATCATATAAAAACATTGTATATTTGATTACATATTCTTCCCAAGAGAAAGTTCACCGAGGAAACTTTTTGTCGCGCGTATCTTACCGTTCGGTAGCGTCAAAACGCAAAATTACCCGAAACGTAAAAAAAGAGGAAACTATACAGAACTTTATCCGAGTAGTCGCGAGACGAGAAAGCTAAACGCGAGAGCGAGAGAAGAATGGAGCCGCGCCGCGGAGAGAACGTTGTCGTTGGCGGGAGATCGTCCGAAGTTGAAGTGGTTCTAACCGGCTCGGCATTGCGACCTGGTCCATGCCGGTTAGTTCGCCAAGTTTTTCCTTTGAGGATGAAAGATATTAATTAAACTGTCACAGACACGGTACCTTGCGCGCGCGGAACCCTGCCCAACTTTATTTCGCCACTTACAAGTTTACCACTTAGGTGAGCCAGCGTACGCGAGCGAGCAGGCGGACGGCAAGTCATCTTTTTACAACTCTAACGCGTGATATTTATGCGCACGATAGAAAACAGACGGCATCACGACGGGTCACGCGAAAATGTGACGTGCGCATGCGAAAGGATTGGCCAATTATACGCCAGCAAGCGTGTTGAAGCTTGCTATATGCTACAAGCAGACAAGTCATTTTTATGTTTTTCTCTCTTTTTATTTATATTTTATGTTTTCTTTTCAACTGTGTTTTTGACTGCAAATATTTGTGCAATAGTAGTTTTAAAAGCTGCAAAAAAATCAAGCAGAAAATTAAATTTTGGAAAAAGGTATCTCAATTTTCAACAAGAAAAGTATTCGTGTAAAATTCATTATCAAAGCGCTATATCTTTTTGTCGACTAAATTTTCCTGACTCTTTTATGTATCTTTAGTAGACGCTTAAAGGGAAACGTCTGTAAAGCGCATAATAAATGATTCTTCTATCGGTCTGCCGTCAGTTTTCTTTATTTAACTTTACTTATCCGACATCTCCTTCGGGTAACTGACAGTAGTTACATTTAACATTTCGATAGCCGATAACTGATGTATAAAACTGAAGCGTTATGTACATATAAAGATGAGAACAAAATGCACACTAAAGCAAAATTGGCTAAGAGCAACCGACCTTTGAACTGACCCTGTTACACAGAGCAAAGCTCCATGGTTCAAACTTATAGGAGAAAATGTCTGCAGGCAAGATACGCCAAGAGCTACGTCGCGTTAGTCATCAGATGCAGATGTTGCATGATGTAATAGACACTCATCTCTCAATATGAAGAATTAGTTGAGCAAGATAATCTTGTTCGGATATTCAGAGAATTCAACCATAACTGCTATATTTAGTGGAAATTTAATTTTTATAAAGATCGCCAAATTTTCGTCTTAAAACATTCCTTCTTAAATTCCTAATCCCAAGTTACTAATAATAAATAATAGAATAAAGTTTAATTATTTAAGTTAATGACCATAAGTAGTTTTCAGGTATATTATATAATTGATATTTTTCGTCTAAAGATATTTCAAAACATTTCATATGGAAATATTCATTCGAAAGATATGATGTCTTAAAAATTCGACAATAAATCACCTTTCTTTGGTTTATAACGTTTTCAAAATAATCGAAATTTCAAAAAAATATCTCGTTCGAAAAAAAAGAAACACATTGTGTAATAACACAAAGTAATAAAACAATCGGTACCGAATGTGTAGAACTCATTCGTAAAACGATTAAAAAAACTAATGTAATACAAATAACACGCTTCTATTATATTCGCTTCGGATATTATAACGATCTTATCTATCAAATGACACTGTACGCGCGTAATGTCAGATTCTCGTGTGTAATATACTCGTGCGTGTCCATCTGCGTAATACGTGATGTCGCAATACATCTGCCTATTCGCGCAGTGATACGTCATTCGAGATAGTTCATAATACGAATATACAGGTTCCGAATAAGCAGAAACAGAACTTGCTCCAACCAATTTCCAGTTTGTTACAGAGAAAGAGGAAGAGAGGAAGAGAAAATGCATATTCCATATAAATCTAAAATCGCATAAATAAAGTTTATCTCGTTTGAAAAAAAATGTTTGTGTAATATTCTTTGATAATTCGTAGCGAAAAAAATAAGCGTATAAAAAATAAGAATGTGTATAATATAAATACAAGTACAGAAATAATTTAAGCGATTTTTTCGCAAGAATGTCAACACAGATTTTAATTTAATTTTCATTCCAAAACAAAACCAATCGACAATAATTCATGGCAGTAAGCAAAAATTAAATGATTATGAATATTAAATATGTATTGACAGAGTTTGCAAACTGCAATTCGTAAAACATGGATTTATCAAATATGAATATATAAAAAGCTCAATAATGATTCATGAATACGGATTTACAATTAATGCAGTTTTTAATCAGAGATTGAAACTAATCCGTGATTATCTACGGTTATGAGTACCAGCTTTGCATTTAAAGTAGAAAGTAATCGCACGACAAAATTCTAGAAATATCGCTCCGATCGCGTCAGGAGTGCGATTAAGACGCGAGATTACAGTTTCGCATTTAGCGTCACAGGTGCAATGCGGCCGCGATCCTCCGAGAGTATTCCACGGAAAGCCCTTTTAGATGTTAGCTTATATTACATAACTACTATATATATATATATATATATATATATATATATATATGCGCGTGTCCGCACGTATAGCCAGCAAAACGTGTTTCGTTACCGTAGTTAACTGCGTTTGCACAACACACCCGGTACGGCTTCGACCATCTTGAAGCCCCTGTAGTCGCTCGCATCTGAGCACTACTGTTAACACCGAGGAAGCTTCGACGTAATGTGTAACGTTAAGGATGTGGACCATATATAGAACCAATTACATTTGCGATTATACAAGTATACATCAGCGTCAGGATGTATGCAATTGCGGGTGGTGTTGAAGGACGTTGCATATCTCTTCTCTCGACCGTTTCAATTGTCGTGAACAAATTGTGTTTCCCTCACTAGAAATTCGCGTCGTTATTCGCGTCGTTATTCGCGTTGTTATTCTCTATCGTTAGAAACTAACATGAAAAGTTTCAATCATTGAATTTATCACGATCATTAAGCGCTACCTACTTATGAACACAGTACGCGCAATTTCCTGAAAATTCCTGTTACTCCTCAAAAAACACAAGGAATGAATTTTAATATAAACAAGATTTGGCGAAAAACATTTCTTGTTTGTAAACAAAATCTGATTTTTAAATGAAACTTTTCATAGCGTTTTATTCCGCACCCCTGATTAGATGTAATGCTAATTAGCGCGCTAATTAGAACGCTGTTGCAATGCAAACTGTGCGAGAGAAATCTTTATCGTAGCATTTGTAGTTAAAAAAATTAACGCTCAAGATTTATCGTGTCTACAGTGTCTGAAAGAATTTAAATTACGCGCGCACACAAGTATGATTCGTGATACACACCTACAATAAACTTTAATTCAACAAATCTCTAGTTATCTACTACACCGGATTAATCCTAAACTAATCGATGATACCGGAACAATCGCTCTTCGTACTACTTTGACTTCCGGAAGTCTGTACACATCAGGGAAAGTGTGTAACTTCTGAAACACACAGTATCACACCCAGTTACACGAGCGTTGCGCACGTGTTTGTACAGCACATGCGCTTAATATTAATATGCGCTATATGCCTATATGGTGAATGAGAAATAGTTTGAAGCATAGTTTCCCGGCCGCGCTCACGTACTAGTAGTAATCTTCTTACACGTTAAGGACACGCTACGGTACCAGGCATACGTGCACGAGCTCGTATTAAAGGACGAAGGAGCGTGAGATGAATTGTGAGTGCGTAATATACGCATATACATCCGCTATTTGCGCGCATGCATACATCTACATACGTACATACATGCGCATACATATTTATATCTGCATACATGTGCACATCTATCGCAGCGTTCGAAATTTTAAACACGATTTCGCGTCACCTACGCGCTCGGTTCACACTTACAGCTGAGCAATAAAAAATTGTTAGCAAACGTGGTCGCGTATTTATAGTTCTTCTACGTACATGCCTGTGTACATACACTGTGTATATGTTGCCTCTCTCTCTCTCTCTCTCTCTCTCTCTCTCTCACTCTGCCCGCGTGCAAAAATATACATATTCGCCGGTTCTATTAATGCTGAAATATTTAATTCCCCGCACGTCATGCGGCATATACAGCCGCTTATATTCGGCGTGTTTATTGCAACAGGTAAAACTACTGTATCTACTGGTGCCTACAGAATGAAAATTCGTAGCTATGCTTTACGCAGCGAATCCTTTGTTCAACGAAAATGTTGAAAGGCTAATAATTTCTGTGTTGCGCACGAATGAAATGAAGCGACTTGCACGAATTAGCTTCTAACGCTGTTAACGTTGCATAACATCGTCATATAGTTAATCTCAAACAGTTTACAAACTAAACTCTGGAACTCCTAATATACAACAAGCCCTTAATTTTCGGTTAATTACAAGTAGATGTAAAATTTACACAAATAGAATTTTAATTACAGAGCAAAATATATATTATTAACATGAATGTATATATAAAAAAGATGCTAAAAAAGATAACAGACAGAAGAATGATCCAACTACTGTGCATCCTATACATCAACTTGTTTATATTAATTTCCTTTGTCGAGTGTTCCTTTTGTTTCTCGGAGTAATGGATTCAGTTACACCGTCTCCACAAGCATCGTTCAATGTCGATCGTTTCCGCACGAGAAACGAGAAAGAAAAGCCAACGAAATGACCGTTTTCAAGGTGCTCGATCGAGCGCGTTGAACGCTTGTAAATTTCTCGTTGACTCTCCGGTAAACTTTTCGCCACCGACCTCAGGACGGTACACATTTCCGCATCGTATTAACCAACCGACCGAGCTAGGTAGAGAGGTGACGTGCATTATGTAACGCAAGCGTGAACATCGACTTGCATATGTATCGACGTGCATGTATCGGTATGCATGTAATGTTAAGGTACGTGCGTATATATGCATAGTGCTCGAGCAGGCGGGAAACCTCCGTGTTCCGCATGTGCGATCTTACTAATTTCCGGAATCGAAGCCTGTCTCCAGAGAATAGAGCTTGAGGTAGAAAGAGCAAGGGTGTCTAAGAGAGAGGCTTAGAGAGAGAGAGAGAGAACGAGAAAGGGAGATTCGGATGGCCGAGGATAGCATGTGCGCGAATTCGATTAATTAAACTTCGAATTCGCGCCGCTTTCGCGGAAATGGAATTATCGCGGCGTAGTCGACGGTGGCGATGGCAAATGCATCGGTTCGAGGACAGTGAGCCGTTACCGCCGCTACCACCAGGCAGAGGTGGTTACGTCTGCAACGAGGTGCAGCAACAGTATTTGGGTGTCGAACAGTGTGTAACAGCTTGCGTTCCGTAACGTGGAAATAGAAAGACCAGGGAAGGGTGGCAGAAGGATAGCGAACTAACGGACCAAAAGGAGGGTATATATTTACGGCCACAAGCAGCGTGGCGTGATAGAGAAAAGTTTCGGCAGGGATTCGAACCGTGAGAATTTAAAGTCCCGCGAATCTGGCTAAGACCTGGACTTTTTCTCCTTCTCCTCTTCGACTTCGAGTGGCGTTTCAATAATCCGCTTTGGTATCGCGCCGCTTAGCCTTCACCGAGGTGAGGAAGAGTCGGGTGGGCGTTTATTAGGTTCTCAAGTCGAATTCTCCGCCGCTGATCGATTACCGACATTCGCCGTGAGTTGCGAGAAATACCGATTCTTCTCGTCCATTACACGTGTACGTCCGAAAATCACTTGGGAAATTGTACGCGCGTCTGCGAGCGTTTGCGATTTTCTTTTCAAGAATGAAAAAACTGTGCTTTGATTATAAAATGCTTGAACGATGCTTGAAGCAAAGTGCAATTGAAATATCAATTTTTTCTCTAGGTTCTTTCGTTCAAAATGCTAAAATTATTGTGTTACAATTGATCGAATTTCAGTCAATTTAAATAATTGTTTCTTTTATCCCCGAATCCTGCGTACTCTTTTTTTTTTAAACATTTGATATAATATTGTATATTTTAGAAATGCAAATTTACTTTTTTTATACAATTTTATTTTTTTTTAATTTCAATTTCAATTTCAAAAAATTAAAAATTAAAAAATTTAAACGACATTTTCTTAAATAACAAAAATTAGTATTATTTTTTAATATGTAAATGTTAACCAATATATAAATAAAATATAATAATTAATCCAATAAGAAATATTAATTAAAATAATTATTTAGATTTTAAGCAAATAAGAACAAGGATGGTCGAGATTAACTAATTAATAAAGCTTGAAGAATTCATAAGACTTTAGTGATGGTTTAATAATCCGCTTATGTCATCATTTATGAAAAAAAAACTTTGAAAAATCCGAATCTTTATTGGTGTACTAAAATAAAATCTCAAAGGATAAAATGATACTTTTTACGATAAGATCTTAAAACACTTATTATAGATATAAAATCATCTCGTTTCAATCTCTCTTAAAATGGAAAAATATTTTCTTCATTTAATCTATTACTAAAATAGTTAAATAGAAAAAAATTTTTTAAAAACAATAAAAAAGCTAATGAAGAAAACTCGATTATTGCACTATAAATTAACTAACTTGATATTAAAACTTTCAAATTGATTCGAAATAAAAGTTAAAAATTATACACGTAGAAAGAAGAAATTAAACGATGATATGATAAGATACTTTTCTCAAGTAAACAATTTTCTTATATGTTTACAATAATACTTATTGCAAACTTTTGACATGTAAACTTTCAAAAGAATATGATGTACAGGAAAATAGAGTTTGACAGTACTGTTAACGCGGTAAAAAAGCGACGGAAAAGAGGAGGAAGCGCATGTCACAGCTTGTACCTCCTTTTCCCCTGGTGTAGACAGCGCTGATGATAAAAATCCTTTTGCAGCCGCATAATATCATAATAACTATGTAAATCAGACCACCGTAGCAACCCACAAACAGAGAATCGGATATTCGTATGCTAAGCCTCCACCCGTTCTCCACACTGTGGCCGCCATTTCGCTTTGACATGCGCTATATAGTCGTTGTTACTCACCTCTGACAACAAGACTAGTTCTCGTAAAAAAGCATTATTTAACTATCTACTCTTTCAGCATTAACAGTTGCCAGCTATAGTGACATCAAACAAATCCTCTCTTGTAAAAAGCGTGGAGCTCACAGTTCGTGTATGTGAATGTGTAAAAAGCGTAATGCAAAATGCACACGTGTATCATGTATATCGAAAAATCGCTTAAATTTAATAACGAAATTCCAGCTGGCAAATATAAATTGCAATATAACTTGAAAGGTTACATGTTATTTTATTATAATGCGCTCAATGCACTTTTTTATTAGAGAATAATTCTATCGTATTATAAATAAATCTATCGTATTATAAATAATTCTATCGTATTATAAATAATTCTATCGTATTATAAAGATACACTGAAGATTACCTGTATCTTAAAAAGAATTTAAGAAAAGTTTAAAAAAGCGATTTTTCCAGTATCATATTTACATTGAGAAAAGTTCGAGATAAATATGAAAGAGTGCGCGCGAAAAATAGAAGTTTGAAGAAAAATATGAAACAACACGCGCGCAGAAACTTTAGAAAACCCTAACGAAATATTTAAGAAAGAAGCAAAATATTGCAGATTGCAGAATATTCTATAAGAGAAAATTAATGCTCTCACAATTAAGAAGTCTATCCAAGGAAAGGTAAGCATAAAGAATATAAAGTATGCTAATTAATACTGTTCTATTTTTTTCGCACGTCAAAGGCAATCTTAGGCTTGCAAAACATCATTTTTCGTATTATATTTATTCATTATTTCATAATGACTTTATCAAAAATTCACGAATTTCCAAATTTCTATTTTTGTTTTCAAATGTTATGACTGACAATATATATTTTTTATTCCGAGCAGCTCAATTATTCTAGTTTCTTTTATAAACCTCGTTAACATTATTAAAACCGTAAAACTGAAAAAAATATATACAAGACACCATAAAAGACGCCGTACAATATTTTTTAAAAAATTATTTGCAGAGAAAATTGTATTTTAATTTTTGCACATTGTTTATAGGCGTGGTTGTACGACATTTATGAAGACAAGCATAGCAGATGCTGTATTGCATTTCGAAAACGAGCCGGATGCTGCAATGGATTTTAATAAGCAGTCGTAAACGCATTACAATCGGTCGACGACGAGGTTAAATGAGACTTTAAACGTTGCACGCAGATGGTGTCTCTTTCCGTGAAGCCGACGCGCCCGTATTTATTAATCATAAGTTCAATATAATTACACTTTATACATACGTCAATCACAGTATTGCGCGACGCATTGCATTATTATGTCTTCTACAGAAATTTCGCACGTCGTAACACACGCAATATATAATATTATATATATATAAATTGTTACGTAACATAAATTGGCTCGAGTTTCATCAGTTATATTATCATAATATAAAGTGATATATAATTGTTTTGAATAATTCATATTCTATATGAGAAATAAGGGCAAATGATCAAAAATAATAATCAAATCATTCTTAAGACTTTTTATCGATAAAAAACCCAAATCATATTTACGGTGTAATTACGTGAAAGTCTTACATGAGATACCTTAATTAATCTAACACGCACGAATATATTGCATCACGTTAGCCTCTTACGAAACTTCGTGCCTTAGTTTGACTGTAGAGTATTATGAGACACCTTCTTGCGAATAACATAAAGTGTAGCAGAGACGCCGACTAGCAATGTCTACGAGACTTTAAAATATATGCTGTAATATTTTAAGTACCGTTGTACATTTTGTCAGAAGTACATTCATAAAGAATTATTTGGTGTTGTGAAAAAATGCATATTCTTCTGACGAAATTTAAAAACCGAAATTACTGCTGCATTTGTTACAAATTCAATATTAATTATACAAGAAAAATTATCTTGTTTTACAATCGTGTAACCACACGAATATTAATAAGACTCAATAATTTTTCAGAAAATTTATTTATATTTTACTAAGCCTATCCTATTAGAGATGGTATTGACGGTATTGACACCCTCCCTCTCAGATATCGAGAAATATTCGCTAAATACGCTAGAGAGTTTGATAAATGCAAGATGATACCGAAGTTTTGTGATGAAAGTTAAGCGTCTTTGAGAGAACGACACAAGAATACGGCAAAGCGAGAAGAGAAGACCGCCGCTGTTGTAGTCGTCGTCATCGTGAGCGTGGTAGCCGAACTTTCAAGGTTTTATCGTCGTTTTTTTCGCAAATTAATGCTCTCGCTCGAGATAAAAATTTGCTGAGCCTGGCGTGCACCGAAAAAGGAAAAGAGAAGTATTTACCCTTCTGGGGAAGAGAGAAGTTGGCCGCGTCTCGCGTTTCTATCCCTCCTGTACTCCTCTTATCACTGAAGTTGGCTATTCTGTCGTAATAACCAGGAACTTTGTTAAACTCTCGTTTAAAGAAAATATCACTTTCTCGGGGCTCTCTCCTTCGGGGCATTAATGGCCCCGATTCATCCCGGTTGTCCGCGACTATTCTTATTAACTTAACACAATACACGTCCCACCCGTCAGCAACAATGTAATTTGAGTGTTTAGGGAGTCAAAGACAAGACGAGAGAATAGTCGACAATTAATTCCTGACTAGTGATCGCGGATTAATTTAAGCGAAACGTTAGCATGCCAAAGTGCGATAAAATTTACATAGAACGCGGGACTTCGTCATTCGGTTGTATTCGCTCTATTGAGATAAAAATTTAAATTTTGCGTGCTGCTTGTTCCCACTGTTGCTGGGACGTTTTGAGCTATCGCTGTAATAGATTTATATTCGTAACAAGAATTTGTAGCGCCATTTTTTTATTGCATCTAATAATATCTAAAAATGTATCGAATCTTTTCAACATGCATATTTCAATTTTGTAATTAACTTTATCAACTCTTGGAAAAACAAAGTTTTCCTTTCTAAAAATATCGGTAAATAATTAAATTATAAGTTATATATGGTTACATTTAAATTAACTCTCTCGTTTTTGTCAAAAAAAAAAGATATAAAAAATATCTTTCTTTCGTTTGATTAATATTTTTCATTTGAGATGGTATAAATGAATCTGTCACAATGTAACTGAAAATTTCAAACTAGAATTTTATATTTTTCTCTCGCATTTATTTAATTATTTCTGTAGGGGGATTAGAGGATTTTTGAAATTCAATCTCAAGTAAGAGATTATTTCAAATTTTAAAGTCTTGGTAGTACACCGAGATTGATACGTGCCTTGTGCACGGCTTATTTCCAACAAAAACTTAATTTTCGTTGAAAATGTACGCAGCAACATCCGCGTATGGCTCTTTAAGTCGTTTTTATTTATGATTATTATTTAGAATTTTCTATGTTTTTCATGTCATCACATAAAAAGGAATTAAACCAATTTCACGGGACATTATGCAATCATTTTTATTCTGCTTCTGTCAATAATCTAACGTCGTTACTTTCCGGTCTAACGCAGTAAACAGGTGAAATCAATTTTACACTATACACTCTCATCATATCATAACTGCTAATATTTCTTGTCGACCCTCTGATGGGTTAAAAAGATTTAAATGTATTAAGAGGATTATTATACTTGGAGTTCTTTTTTGCGCGCGTGTGTATATATGGGTACGATTTAAACTCTTAATACCATTTCAATATATCAAGAGCACGTAACACAAATGCATTGATATATTTATATAAAAATAAAATGTCACACAGAAATAGTCCATTTAATAAAGAGATGTGCAGTTGCTTGTATATAGATATTATTAGCATTATTTATATATTTTATTTTCATAAATGTTAAGAGTGCAACAGAGAATCTCGTAAATGACTTTCCGTAAATCCAAGTCTATTTTTGAAAGGCGCGACTGATTCCGCGATGCATCGCGGTGCATTTCGCGTGACGGCGAGATGTGCGGCCGAAATAAGAGAATCATTTGTCGAAAGCGTGATCTTGCAAATGTGTGTGCGTATAACTAAAATATACTCCCTAGTTTCTTTCTCCTTAAAAACATATCAGCGCATCTTATATAGCCCCGCGATTTTCTATTCATGATAACCTGTCCGCGCGGCACGAAAACATCGTGTAGCTGCATCGACACGTACAGAAACATTTCTCCGTCTTTCAACCTGTAACTCTTGGTGCATCGCCTCTTGGCTCTACGTGTCGGTACGTATCGCCGGCGGATGGTGTGTCCGTAAGATCTCTGAAATACGTCGGGCGATATTTCGTCCTGTCGAACATCGACGTGCAAGTTTTCACCCTATGCCCTGCGTTTCACTGCAGGCCGATCTCGATCTTATTGGGACCTATTTTCCGGCATCTCTCTCGAACTCAAAAATTCCGCGCGTAGTTGAAGATTTTATATTCGCATCGCGCACGGAAACTTAGCTAAAGCGCGTTATTGTTGCATGGACATCAGATATCGCGATCCCCTTTTTATTTTCAAATATTGACAATCGGCTTTGATCCACGACTCAATCTCGCGCGCGCGTTTCAGTCCCTTCGTTTTATTTCGATTTGAAAAATTCCGTGTATATAGCAGCCCCGATATTTACGATCGATGTGAAAACTGCGATAACTTGGCAATGTTATTGTTCGCGCGCGTACATGATGTACAACAGATATCGGCCCTTCTTCTATAGTTATTTTTAACCGCCGTTATACAGTTAGCCGATTCGATTAACGGTTCACCTATCGAAATATCGTGTAATTCACGGATGACGAAATTATTGACCCTCAGTGTCTATGATGTCGACCTGATGTTCTTAATTTATTAAGTCGATAAACTCGCTTTCAAAATTCAAGAATAATAAAAAAAGGATATTTGCCAAATGAGAGAGAGAGAGAGAGAGAGAGAGAGACAATGTATAATTATAAAGGACAGAAAGGTTTTATAACAATTATCGTTTGCGTTAACTTCTTTCATCTTTCAGTATCACTTAAAGTCATATTCATGAAGTTTCATGAATCATATTGACCTCTTTACTTTTAAATTTTCTTTTCTATACCGTACATCATTTTTCCAGTCAACTCCATTTCTATCATTTCGAAAATGTCGAGCCTATCGAAAAACTGAGTGATTGTGAAAAAATTGTGTAACAATTGTAAAGATTTATTACGTAACTTTCGCAGTTATTTATATACTACGCGTTTAGAAAAAAAAAAGAATGTGCTGTACGATGTGACTGACGGATTTATAGCTCGATTGGGATACCTAATCTGTTCACATGTATCACGAGTACAATATTGTTTGGTTTAACGTCGTACACGCCCGAATTCTCTCAGATTCTTTACAGTGTCGTGCGATACGGTTCGCCCATTTATTTTGATATCAAGTTTCTCGCCGGAGACTTCCCACAGAGAAACTGCTATAGAAACGATGCAACCGTTTTATCGCATTCGAATCTCGATTGCTTAAAGCCGCTAACGTAGTTACGTATTTTACGACGCGGAAAGAAATAACGACGCCAGGGCGTGTCGGATTCGTGCCTCACTTTTACTACTGACCGCCACTATTTTTTTTATTCCCTGCCGCATTTTCCGATATCCTACAAACGATCACGATCATGATACAATGTAAACAGCAAAATGTAAAAGCTTCACATACCTTTTTTTTTTTTTTTGCTTTTACAAAGTCGGTGTATTTTATATTACTAATGTACTTTGATTTTACACACATTTATACATATAATATGTATATGTAAAATTGACAAATTAAATTTTTATTTATTATTTATTAAACTATTTTTTTAAATTTTGCAAATTCCTAACTTTTTAAACAAACAATTTTTTTTAATTGCGAGGAATAACGACTTTGAGTTGATCAAAACACAGCCAAATCCTGATACTTGATTTTTTGACGTTAACCATTCGATTGCTATATGGGATTTCCGTACAATGAAACTCGCATACGTTCTCTTTCGCACTCTTTTTGCTTGAAAATTCGAAACAATTTTTTCATATTTCAAATAGTTTCAGGAATATTCACCTATTATATTGATATTTTCTTCGCTTGTGTAAAAAAAAGTATTCTATTATTCAACGTGGAAATTTTTCTAAAAGATGTAATATCGACACATTACTCCATTTTTACAACACTATTCTATATTGCATACGTAGAATCGAATATCAAATTGCCACGAGCTGGAAATTTGTATTACGCCATCGTTCCAAGTGACTTTTAAATTTCACTTCAAATGTGCATAAGTTATCCCTTTCATAGTGACGTTTAAAAGAACCGTATAAAAATCAAAGACAAACGTGTGTTGCGTAAAATAAATTTTCGTAGATTCGTATCATTGCAGTTCTCGTCTCGTAAACTAATTGTAAGATGCAGCGAAACAGACGTGAAGCGATTGCAGAATGTAGAATCAATTTCCTCGACAAGATGCCGCTTTTATTTTTCCACATAATTATATCGATACGCGCGAGCCAATATTGAGAGTCAAAAGTGAAAGCCGATCTACTTTTCGATCCAAGTTTCGAACTCGCAAATGCTATCGATATATTCGAATGCAGAAGCTGAATACGGATGCCGGCTACCGTAACCTGTGTGCCGCGAGATTGAATTATTTTTCTCTCGGAATAATTTCGCCATAAAATAAGACCAGCACAAGTGTGCATGCGCGCAGCTTCACACACACATATACACACATACACATACACAAATACGCCCATCGCTCGTAGTATCATCCTTCTCGAGAGAAGCGATCTCTGCAGCTCTCTCTTCCTCTCTCTTTCGATCTCAATCTTTCATTCTTGCTTCTTGCAAGTAACTTTTCTCTCTTTCTCTCTTTCTTTTCCCCTTTATCTCCTCCTTTTTCATCCCCGCAGACGAGACCACTCGAGGCGGGTAACATCACTATTTTCCCCCACGTCTCCTTATATTACATTCTAGATACGACCGCGGGGATGATAGCAGTGGAAGCTGAAAATTCCTTTCCGCTCCTGTTTCTGTCAGTGAATATCTTATCATAATATCGTGCTACCGATACTCTGTGCTTCCAAAGATCGCGCCGGATCTTTGTGGGAAGTAAGTCAACCCGCAACTCCGCGATGCATCTAACTCTTTGGGCTTTTGTCTCGTCGCCGTCCGTTCGACTTTGCTACGCATGAAATAGCCGCACAAAGATTCAAATATCGAGTTTCGACATATCTCGGAATATTTGCGGCAATGTCGCATCTTCGGTTTGGCCGACCGACGAATTTTCTAGTCGCGACTTCCGTTCAATGCAGCCGCGACGCATCGGGACAAAATGCCGCCGGATGCTGCGCGCCCGATGCATCGACCAGAAGCATGACTCGGCGATGAGACTCGGTATATTTGCAAACTTTGACTTCGCGCGTGTTTCAATATCGCGTCACGTGCTCCGTGCGCGAAGCAAAGCCGAAATGTTGTTTGTTTAAACTTTTCGTTTTTTCTCCGGATCTCACGTCTCCACCGTGTTACTATACACCGGCGAGAAACCCTGGCTTTTCGTTTATAAAAATGTGTAGCGCCTCGTAATCTTGCAACTTCGACTTGCGCTTTTTTTCCCCGTATATTCGCAGCACCATATTTGCCGTATTCGCCCGATTTTACGCTGCCGGTCAGGTGGAAAGAATCGCCGGTGCTTTCGTAAAATAAAGCCAGTGCATTGTTCTCGAGAGCAGGAAGGATGAATCAAGAGAGATGAATCTCTAGATTCTTTTATTACAGGAAAATTGGAGAACTCGGGAGATCAATTACGTAATATTTCTCTCAAGATAGAACGATGATAAGAGCAAAAATCTCTACGTGAACTTGTGCTTGAAAAAAAAATCACATATGTCTTTTCAACGTTAAACAATGAGATTCCGCAAGAGATGACATTTACGCGAGATTTTACACATCCGAAAGTGGAAGAGGCGAGTTTACTAACAGTTATATGATTTTACCCACCAGATGTGACAGTTAAAGTTCTCAGATCTTAATGAATTGTAATCGGAAATTAAATGACGCTTTTGTAATATGATATCGCGCAAATTTTCACTAGGCGATTCTAATACCTTTGATAAATGTGTGTAATTCCTTTCGTTATCTTCACGCTCCGATTTACGTACAATATACGAAGCACATTGTAAGCTATGATATGTTCGCACAGCTTTGTATAAGGCATTTGCATTATATGCACATACGCGAGCGCGCGTGAGCTTTTATTGTAAGCTACAGAGTGTGTTCACGAAACCCACGAACGAGATATTCACAATATATTTTAGATTAACGCTATTGTCATGAAGAATTCATCAACGTCTCTCCATAGTTGGCGTTTTTTGATGAATATTCATTATTATAATATATTTATATCGCGGTCTTGTAACACACGTTCCACAATTCTTTCTTATATATTCACAATTAATTGTTGATCGCCAGTGATAAAATTTTAACAAATAATAAGATGCAATTTAATTCGACCAAAATCTGGAAAATAAGTACAATTGTGTGTACTTATTTTCAATAAATAAATAGCCAGTTCTTGGTCGAATTAAATTGCATCTTTCTTATATGTATGGAACAACTCGGCGCATCACCATCTATGTCAACGAGCTGCGATGTGGAAGCTTGACAGGAAATTAAAACTATATCTCACCGTTCGAAATATGGTATTATACGCGTCAACAAGCCGTTAATCGTCGCTATTGCACCGTCACGTGCATTTTAACGAGAGTAACGAATCATGAACATCGAAGCGATGCGTTCGTCTCGAGTGGCATAAATATATGTCAAAACAATGTTATATACGCGCAAACTTTCGTATATAATATTATTTATACGAGACCAAAAAAAAATATTTATTTAATTGAAACATTATTTTATGTTACGCGGAATATAGTATAAGTTTGGACTGGCAATGTTAGTTTTTATAATCTTGACGTGACATATAGCTTCTATCATCGAAGTATCAATAAATGCATCACACAATATTTATTTTAATTATCACGCACAGAAATATTGTTGCGCAACACGATAAGCAATAATTAACGATAATTATAATTTACGATATTTGTAATTCAAACAACCCGAATATTTTATAAATAACGATATTTATTTTTTTCGTATGGGATTTCCAAATGTGTTGTTTAACTTGACATTTTCAATCTGAGCATCGATATTATATATCTATATTGTGTTATATTTCGCTTATCGTGTAGCGAACATTTTCGATAAAATATTCAGCGAATGAACAACTCCCCATATAATGTTGTTAATTACGAATTTAATTTTTGTACTCTGTTCACAAGTAATTGAAGGGACAAAATTTTTTAATACGACATTTTATGACCAACAATAAATATCAAAAAAACGTCAAATGTGATAATCTGCCTGAAATATTTTGCTAAAAAATTGCTCTGCACCTGTCACAAAGAATGTCATTAAAATTACGCTCGCAAGAGTTCCAGCAAGTTCTGCATAACACAGCTTAACTTTTATCCGGGCAATCTATTTCGAAACGTAAATGAGAGCAGCATTATTCCTCTCTTCTAGAATTTTGTTGAAAAAAGTTTCGATTGAATTTTTATAAGGTATCACAAAAGAGTCACGTTGCGCGGATAAAAAAATCTCACCAAATTCACTTGAGTTTAATTCAAAGCAATAACGCGAGGCTTCTTTCGGTTCACAGATGTGCCGAGCTTTTCCGAGCCGATCGGCAATGTGACCGCCGCCATCGGCAAAGAAGTCGCCCTCTCCTGTACCATCAGGAAAGTGGGAAATTACAAGGTAAGCAGCCGGTGGAATTTTCAACGGCAAGAAACAGCGCGGCGGCGCGATGCCGCGTCGTTCGCGAGAGAGCAAGCATCGGGGCGCTAATTAGAGCCAGCTCGGAGAACGCATAAGCGCGCGCGTTGCCAGAGCGATAAGGGAATCTGAAATTCGGGTAATCCCACGGAAATAAATGGGTCGCTCCGGGCTGGCTCTGGCAGATGTCAGCGTATCGGTGTCTTTTTGCGAGCTCTCTCTCCGCTCTCGCCGTTTCCTGTATTTTTCCGGGTGTGAATCGCGGGCGTGAGTTTTCCGCTCGAAATAAGTCGAGACAATGCACCTCGGGGTCGTTAAACGAAGAGGAAACCCATTATGTGTACGCCGATTCTTATTAGAATAACTGCGCGGGCAAATGACTGGAACGCGAAAGTTTTATTTAATATTTTGTATGCATTAAATATGAAAATAAGAGCTTTATATAATATATAATTTAAGCACATACGAGAAATTCAATAATGCTCGGCTTATCTCAGGATAAGTTTTCCTTGCTCGTATCTGGAGATTAAGTTGCCTCGGGTTAGTAAGATAAGTAGCTAATATCGAGCATGGAAACAATTTTATGCATTTCACGTTGAGTCTCCTCCCCAGTATAATACTCGAAAAATAAAAAGAGAGCGAAGAACAACACAAAGCACCCGATGCGATTCGCGCAATATGTTCGGCACGGCAATTTACAATGCAAATGGAAAATATAGCGTATATATTCAATAAGCCATGCGTAAACGCCTGCTAGTGGCACATATAAATGTTTATTTTTCGGGGAGTATCGAAATTGCCATTTTGTCCTCTAGCTTTTCGCTATCGAACGTAGCATTCGGCGCGCTTATAATGTATATTCAAATCGATTAATTATAGAGCTTAAAGTCAAGCCACAAGCGCGCGAACGAATCATACGATATATGATTCGTCGAACTTTCATGAACATAGCGCTGGCGATTTTTCCCTGGGATAAAGCTTTGACGTGAGATTAAACGCATTAAAGCTCGCGTGCGCGTCAACGCATCACCATTATTTTGTGTTATTTTAGCCACAGCGCTTTTAACGCATAACCCACCACATACGTGACCGCCTTGTAAAATAAAATTCGATAACCACAAATTTGTATGCTGCCGAATCGAGCTTGTCGATCTATATAATCGGAATATATATGTCTCTTTCTCAATTGATCGTTAATTATAGCGATGTTGCGAAAAAATTACAGATTTTACAGAAAAGTTATATTACCGTTCGAATATTGAATGAAAAATAAAGTATGTAATAATGGCAAAACAGCGGATCGAATAAAATATGAAAATAAAATTTATTTAAAATACATGCACAGAAACAAATAATCCCAACTACATTAATTAAAAATAAAAGCAGCACTTGAAAGAGCCCGTAGAAAAATATAAAGAATATAATATTATAAAATATAAAATACATTATTAATAAAATCTTATTAAATAAAAATCAGATCTTCTATGTATATGTGATAAATATATTAATTTAATAAAAAATAAGGCGTATATATTTATATATATATAAAATATAGATTTATATGAATCATAAGAAATATGTGGAGAACATTAAATTTACATGAAAATAAAATAATATATGTATAATGATTTAAAAATATAAATTAATTAATAAAATTATGTTTTCTTTTCTCTTTTCAAATTGATATACATATATTCACAAATATAAAATAACATAAGATCATAAAGAAATAAAACAAATATAACTACATTTCAACTGAAATAAATATGAAACACTTTGTTTTCTTTATCGTTCCGCGTAAATACAAAAAAAATAACAAGAGAAAAAAATAAAAAGTTCTAATGATCATCAAATGTAACGATTCAAATTTTTCAATCTTTACAAAAAAACATATCGGTTATTTTATTTCGCGATTACCCAGAAGAAGTTAACAGGTCGCATTTCCGTATATTTTACGAACTTTTCTTGTTAGATAACATTTCGCATCTCTAGACAGTCGAATCGCATCTAAGTAGCTTAATTAAATGTTTGGCATAATACTCCAATACTCTGACTCTCGCAATACTACCGTGGCGTTAATGTTCAGCCAGCATAATTATCCTGTTTAATTTATTCTACGGCATCTTGTAGTTTACGTTCCAGTAATTCATTCGAGGTATGAGATATGTATGCGGATAAACAGCAATATGCCTTCACGATGCGAAATCGCAAATTTTCTCATGCGCGAATTATACGGGCCATATATTTCTATTATTTTCTTTTTTTTACCTATGTAATTTTACACGGACACAACAAAATCGAATACACTTCGCGGTTGGTCCAAAAACACTCTGGGCAATGGCTGTTTGCCGTTCGGCATACACGCGCGGCTAATACTTTTTTATACGTCCGCGCGTGTACGTGCACTATTTTTATTCACTTCACCGTATCCCAGAACTATGGCCCGTCGGCAAACAGACTCGCATATTTGTACACCACGGATAGACAGCAATAAAAGCGCTTTATGCATGTGTTTTCTCCAGTTACAAAGAAATGTTGCAATAATGGAATATCTTTTAGCGAACTATGTAAGCTTGATGCTTCTTATTAAGGTAAAATTCCATATTTTTGCTATATTTTCTACATGCAAAACATCATAAAAAAATTTAAGTCTTTTTCACTACAATCGTGCATCGTTTGAAATTTATCTATTAAAAGAAGAAAAATGTATGTCAATCTAAAAAAAAAAAAAAAAATAAGAATTTTCAAAGGAAAAAATGTATTATCAAATCTATGTATATATTTTTCAATTAATATCAATATAATTTGAAAAATATATATGCTATCATATTCATATTTTTATATTTATTATTAAATATTTTATTATATTATATGAGTTATATATATTAATAATAGCCAAATTAAACCATGCATATGACGGGAAAGACTCAAAAATTTAATATCTCAAAATAAATTTAAATCATCATCATGCAAATTGCGGCAAAAAATTGCTGTCTCCGAAATGGTGCGAAAAATGAACGAAATGGTTATTTATCGCAAGCGCATTTATATTCATCGCAAGAAACATATGCATCCGCGACCGAGAACTTAACGTCCATTATAAACCAAAGTTTCAAGGTATGTAACTCATACTGACGTATAACGACTTTGCCGCTAACACGTCGCTAATTAAGACTTCGTGGCACTTTATTCTCATGTGAACTTAACATCTTAGTGTCAAAAATACCAAGTCAAATATATATATATATATATGTGCATTTCTCTCAAACGTAGAATAAAGTTATCAAACTCGTCAGTGAAAAAAAAACTACCTCACATTTTCTACAAAGTATCCCTCACATTGATTAGAGATTGCGAAATTTTGACAAATTATAATTTCTCAATGTTATAAATAAACTTTTATTTGTAGAAATACTACGAGAAACGTAGTATTTTTTATTTATATCAACCAAAATAAGTATATTCTTTTATACAGATTAAGTTTCAATATACAATAGTTATTATATATCTCTCCTAAAATTACATTCATTTTACAATTATACACAAACTGTATATGTAGCTCATTCAATAAACTTCTGAAGCTTATATGTTGTTAAAGAAAATTTAATTTAGTAATATTTGTGTGTATGTGTACACTAGTTCATTTAAATATACATTCCTCCTAAAATGGCACGATTCAGTAGTCAAGCTCGAAAATGATCAGACAGAATATATAATTTTCGATTTAGTAAATATTCCTCATTTTCATTGCATTAATATTTTAATGCAAACATCAGTGCTAAGTTTCTGCAGATATACAGAAGGATTTCTCTTACGAAATATTTTAGATTATAATCAAGATTTATTAAGGGTTTACGATAATTGCAAACGTATTAGAACTAATTATGTAATATGTTTAATAAAAATTTATTTTAAAAGATATAAGAAGAGAGAAAAAGAGAAAGAAATCAAAAACAAAAAACTATATGTAACGAGAAAAGTATAAATATATACATGTTGTATAATAATCCATAACGCGATTAAAGTATTATACAGTGATTGCAAACCTAAAACTTGTAAAATACTTTGCATAAACGAAACAATTTTGTATATTCACTATTCGATGGTAGCTAACCGGGTATATCTTGATCAAAGTTTTGTTCACTGAACATCGTTAACTAGCAAAGAAAAACGAGAATCGATTCTGAAAAAGCGATCATAATGAATGAAAGGAAACGGAAGCAGCTACCGTCACTGACACAAAAGTACGCTTCTAAAAGTGTGCAATTTTCAAGAGATTATAAAACGCCTTTCGCGACAAGTAGATAAAAATTCACGCGTACACATACATACATAAACATACACACACCTACACACATACAGATGTACGCACACCGATCTACGCTTTAACAGCAGCTCTTTCAGCGCTTTATCTTCGCGGAGTTCCTCAGTGTTTTCTTACTATTCTTGTGCTCGTCTCGACCGATCTTTCTAAAGCCTTCCACCTAAACGAAAAAAAGGCACCGGCAAGCTTGAAGCTTTTAGTATCCGCGGCACCTTTTCAAGGGAATAAAACGAGGCAAATCGCTGAGATGCAGCGCGGCAGATTGGTGTCTCTACCTCTTTTCCCCTGTCGACGCGGAAGACGGATCAAGAAAAAAATGGACGGAGATATCTTCTGTGAAAAGTACGTGACGGCTACGATCTCTTAAACGTTCTCATTTGCACCATCGCGAAAGTCGAAACGCGCGCTCGAAAGAAATCAAAGCGTGTCTCTCGCATTCTAGCGCGAAGGGAGCATTAAACATGAAGTAGAATACTTTCGCGTTGTTCCTTCTATACTTTTTCCTTTACTCTTGCGTTGGAGAATGCAAGCCAAAATTTCTATAAATTTTCCTAGTTTTTAATATGCGAATGCTAAAGAGCATCTTGAGAATAATAGACTTTTTAACTTGTCACATAAATGGCAGTCAGATTAATATCGTTGCTTCATTTTACTGTTATTTATTCACATAATTGGGAATATTGGCAAACTCAAGGCAATTTAGATCAATTCGCATAAGATCATCCATTATTGGAGACTAACGGTGAAATAGGATAGGCGCGTACACTTGGGCCGATGAAACATAATAGCAAATATCCGATAAACATAAATCCACGAACGCTTGCTCGATATCCGTACATAATCCAATTATACTTTAGACGAAATGTGCGCGAAATGGAGGAAGATTGCGATCGTTAATGAATATAAATACAAGTAATATGAATAACGAGAAGCGCGTCGAGACGAATTTAGTTGCTTATGGCAATTCATTTATCACTGTCAACCCTCTTTCTCTCTCTCTCTTTCTCTCTTTCACGAGATATCGTCCTTTATAGTTGAGCGAAGTTGTAAGTTTACTAAGTCATATCTCACTGCCCACTCTAGAGAATGTTCACTTCCTGATTGTTCAGTGAACTTAACACGCTTTATATAACACGGTCGCGACAGAACACTTTTTTCTTATGTCATCGAAACGCAATCACGAAATATTTTAAAATACGCACCTATATACATATATCTTTTTAAAAATTCTTTTCAAAGAGACATCATTTCACACATTAAAAAATACTAGTATTTGTATCGCTGCTTATTAAACACAATTTTTTAATATCTAAAAACTCTCTAAGAATCATATTAATTAATTTGTTTTTCTTTTTAAATCAACAAGCTTGTGTATTATATAATTGTAATTAAAAGCGTGTCAATAAAACGCGAGATTTTTTTGTAAAGAATAAATTATACACTGTCTCTCTGTTTACGAGACAAGACTGATAAAAACTCTGTCGGTCCTGTGCTTCGTCGCTCGTCTTCTTGCACTTCCTCCGTAATACCAGTTTCTCCATCGACAATACACGAGGAGAAACTTCGGCGTCTCTCCTTTTTCGCTCCATCTCCAACCCTATCTCATACCTCTCCATCATGGCCTACCGCCGTATCCAGGCCGTTCCCATCAAGCATCGACGGAAGCATTTTGGGATGCCGAAAACGAGAGAGAAGGGTAGGAAGGATGCAGGCAGCGGTAACAGCGGCAGCAGATTGTTGGCGCAAAGGGGACGCGAGCAGATAGAAGGAAGAGAAGAGAGGGATGCGAGTTGGCCAGAGTGGTGTTTCCCCAGGGTAAGCATGAGCATATACTTGCCCGGGGCTTATTCAGACAAATCGGTGATTGCTGCGGAGGCGAGCGAAAAGGTAGCTCGCATAGTCGCCGCTCGCACCACCATCACCATCACCATCATCCTCACCAACACTACCATTGCATCGGCCGTTCGGTTGCTTTTGCCATCAGCACATCGCGAGGCACTGCGCGCCGCAAACACGTTGCACTTCCTATCGGTGCAACGATAGAACGAGACATTACGCTGAAATCCGTTGTGAATACGGAGGTAGAACGACAGAGACGAACGATCACACAGACAGAGGAATAACACAGAGACGGAAGTGGCGGAATAGAGAAGACTGTGCGGTGTGGAGGGTGTCTGTGAGATGGCTAGAGAAAGAAAGAGAGAGAGAGAGAGAGCGCAGTCGGACTGAAGAGGAACCGGGGAGAGAGAAGAATGATTGTTTCCATGATTACAATGGAGAGAGGAAGAGGAAAAGGGCCGGGTAGGATAGGACAGAGCGCAAGGGTGGCGAGCGCGGGTAAAGCGGTATGGGGAGCAATCTCTTAGCGCTAACGTAGATTCGTGGGACGGGGTCTCTCGAAATATTACACCAGAGGGGTACCAACCGCCGTCGACGCGGACGTGCCCACCGGGGAATTTCGTAACTGCGCGGGTAATGTGTGTCAGCCATCGGACCTGCCCGAAGTGCTTTCTCAAGGAAAATACTTTGCACCTCGTTTGGATGCCGGAAGATGCGAGAAAAGAAAGAGAGAGAGAGAGAGAGACTCGTTACGTCACCTTGCACCACCACTGGCATTGGTTCCGTCACGGACGATTCATGGAGAAAGATTTATATCCCAAGTACGAAGGAACGTAAGCCTCAGATTCAAGGTGCTAATGCTCTTACAAAGGCTAGCAGTGGAAATAGCGGTCGAGTAGTTCCGTCCGGAGGAAAAGTATAGAACTCGTTTTTAATTTATCAACCCCGGGAGAGAGAAAGTCTTTCTCTACGTCTCTTTCTGTTGTAATGAACGTTTCTTGTTGCAACGAGCCAGCGTGGAAAATCCCCGGATAAAAGCGCACCAGAGACGGGAGTAACGCAGCTACGGACGAGAACGTATACGAATAACTAGAGAAATAGTATTTCAGTTATTAAATTAAGCAACACACAATGAAACTGTGCACTCGGGAGAAGTAATTCTCGAACTGCGATGAAAAGAAGGAATCGTGTACAACGATTGGCGTGCAACGTTCCATCGTGTGATCAGTTTTCCCGTTCAAAGGCCTCAAGCCGATTACACATCGCCTCCGAATATCCCATTAATCTCATCAAGCCTCTGTTCTCCGCGCAATCACTTCGCACGATTACTACCGAGAGTAATTTCATCAACAATTAGTTACTTATTAATTATCTGGATATTATTTACTTAGCAAATTTTAATATTATAAATATTTATATATAATATATAAAATATATTATATAATTTCTCATATTATTATTAATAACCTTAATTACTGCATGCTAAAGACAATTACATTATTTGATGTCTTGCACGATTGATATTTATATTCCTAAACTTATACATAATTGATTTGTACAAAATGCAACAATTATAATATATATAAATGCATCATTACTATATAAATTGAATAAATATATAATTATATTAGGGGGCTTTTGTTTGGATCGCCCATTATCGGATCAAATGTTCATTAAGAGATCCCTTTTATATTCGTTTTTAATAAATCAGTAGTAAATTGTATATTTAAATATTCCTGTTATCTCTTCATATTTAATTAAAGGATATTTTCAGCACACTGAAATACTTTATGCAGAAGAGAGCGGTTTATATCTCTAACACTCTAATTAATAGCAAAGTCTCTTTGATGCGGAGAATTATCATTAAGCATCTTCAGCATTTACCACGAAAGCCGTCTTGATATGAATGTAATCTAGTGCAATCATTCCAACATCGATCAAACCCGACGATACGCACACAATTAAATTTTTAAGAATTAAATATTAAAATAAAGAGTACGTATATTTATAAATTGCAATTTTATCTGTTTAAAATACTTGAGATATCGATAAAATATTGATATGCCGTTTTCATTTTTACATCTAAACGGATTCGATGTAACAGCCATAAAAAAATAAACGTATATATAATTCATATATAATTCTTTGTTTCTCAATGAAACTTCGAACAATCGCAAGAAAAATTCCGATTAAGAATATACACTAAAAAATTAAACATTCCGTATTATTAGACTCAACAAAAATTTAAAAAAGAGAAATATCTGAAACGTGCAGTGAAATAGAAGTCTCGGATTTATATTTAATTAATTAGTCTTTCCAATCAGACATTATCCGGATATCCGCCGGTTTTCAGAATCGTGACCATGCAAAATGCCGAACTAAGTCGCCGTTTGAGTTCTCTAAAGCTTTTTATGCGATAAGCATGCCGTCTCCGCAAGAAGAGGATGGCATTATCCCGGGATAGCATCGAACGAATCGTTATCTTCTCCGTAAAGATAATGACTCTGTAACCTCGACGCCCTACTGCTCTTTTCATAGACAAGACAAACTGTGTTCCTTCGTGACAATGTACTTAAAAGCGCGATCGATTGCGTTTCGATAACGAAAGGATTCAAACGGCAACTGCCATCATCTCTTAGTTTTCTCTCGTCCAACCCTCTCTCATTTTCTACAGTGGTTACAAGCACGTAGCGTCTCGTTTTTCGCGCAAATGGTCGTCTTTATCGGAAATTCGATTTATATTGTACTACTTATACATCGATTCGATTAAGCTATGCGGTGCACAGCTCGCCGCTTTCCCATTATCATGATCACAAATGGCGCTAGACAAAAGAAAAACTTCTTTTATATAAAAAGAATCACGATATTGCAACAATTTTTCTAATAAAAAAAAATCAAATCCGTTACTTTATTTTTCTCGTTTCAAGATTCGCGTCACAAAACAAATTTAATTTCAAAGTTACAATTTCCATTTCACCGCAGTATATGTTTTGATATTCTAGCTGTACATTTTTATATTTTTGAGAAACGAGAGGTTTTATAAAAGTATTGGATGTAAAAATATATTTTTTTAATTTTATATAAAAAAATACATAACCTAATAGTTTTGAAAAGCAAAGTGTTGATTAAAATTTTGATTAAATTTTTGCATTATATTCGTCCTCCCAGAGAGAGTAAAACCGGATTAGATTTCAAACTATACACTCAACTTATCAACACATATCAGGTGCACGCAGTGTGTGCCCTCAAGGCCCATTAACCCTGTTTTCAGCGATCAGCCCTTCGTCTAAGCTCGTCATAGAGGATAGCTTGCGGCGAAGTACACGCGTGTCGCACAAGTGTGTATGGATGACACACCACTAGCCGGTGGTGGTAGCCCAACGCGCGGCATGTAACCGGCTGCCCGCGTATGGCCGAAGGTGGTTATGTGGGTCGCACAACAGTCACTTGAGATTAATTACCAAGTGCATCGTTAGAGATAACGCGGCGAAGGTTTGGTGGCGGCGGTTAAGTGAGGCGATGGCGTCCAGATACGACGTTAAATTGAACCTTTCGTCACCGCTGATTCTCGACCCGGTACGACCTAACTCGGCGCAGAGTACAATATGCGTACTTGTCTAAAAGCAATTACTGCTGACGTGCGCACATACATACGTACATACATGCACGCAGGTGAACTCGACGATAGCGCGCGATATAATATATTGTTCGGACAGCATCTCGTTCGTACCGGCTTCGTCAAATCCGTAGCGGGACATGAGCGAAAGACGATATCTGATATTAATTTCCGCGCGCGGTTGCTGAATATCATTATGAGCCGTGGACCGAGCTACAGCTCGAGTTAATAACTTGATTTTTGGAAAAAAATATAGAATAGATATACGGATAAGAGTGACGCAATTAAATCTCTAAGTTATTCATATGATCGTGTCAAATGATATTGCCCGAATTATTTTTAAATATTCTTTAATAACGTTCGCGATTAGTATTCCTATTTCATTGGTTATATTGGTAATAATAAAAAATTATAAATTTAACCGAGCACAAAATAGAAAAAAAGCGAAGAGATATTAAAGTCGTGAATTTTTTAAATGCTTGACTATGCGTTTAAATAGAGAAAAAAATTTTATAAGTCTATTATTTTAATATTTTGCTTTCATCGGCTTCATAAATCTTTGAGAAAAAGTTATAGCAATATTTCTTAAGCGGATACTTCACTAATGCATTTACCAATCTTTGGAAAATAATGACGTTTGCACAATTTCATTAAACTTGTGTTTAAAACATTTCCGCGGCGAGAGAAAACAACTTAAGTAAAATAACCTCGTTTTTCCAATAATAATAATCTTTATTATCTTTTGAAGAAACAAAATAAACTTCAAATTATCAAAGAAAATTTATGAACTGATAAATTATTCTAGAATTAATTGGAGAAAATCGTCACGTATTATTCGTATCATATACAAAGAATGTCCTCTATTATTAAAAGAAAAATATTAGTTTCAAATTGGCCAAAGCGAATCTGTCATTAAACGTTAATATAATCATAGTGACATACTGTGCATTTACGCATATATGATTCCCGCGAGAGTGGTATTCGCGCGTGTCGTTATTGAGGAATAATTTATGCAACTGCGGTTTTGAAAATTCCGCAACCAAAATTTCCATGAAATTTCAATCTTTATAGGACTGGTATTTATTCGGTGATTTAGATTCACGTCCACTGGACAGAAGCAACCCCTTTTCGGATTTGATCCCCATAGCGATCGATTTAAAATATATATCCGCGAATCCCTCCCCGTTTTCATGAAAGAAAATTCCGATATTTATATGCTACTCCGTAGGTGGGATGGCTACGTGCCGAGGATCAGACGATATTATCAATGGGCGATCGCAGAGTCACCCATTCGCCTCGTTTCTTCGTCACCTTGGAGAACGCCAAGACGAAGAATCAAACGCAATCGCGGGAGGACGAGGAGGCCACTTGGCAGCTGCATATTCGGGCATTGAAGGAGGCCGACCGTGGCTGCTACATGTGCCAACTCAACACCAAGCCCATGTTAAGCCAGCTGGGATGCGTGGATGTCCTAGGTATGCCTAATTGCACGCGTTTACGCGTGCCGCATTCCGCCCGACCAAGGTTTGCGGCTGTTGGCAGAGACGTCACGCACGCACGCATTGCGTTTCGATTAGGTCTGAACCATGCTTTAGGGCCGGAAAGTATGCGTGCCTCGCCACTGCAACGGCGCGCCTGAATAGACCGCCATACACGTGTGCAACCTCGCGTAACATGAAGATTTCTCGATGCACGTGTTATGCAAATCGCACGAGAGATGATCCAAGTCGAATACGTCATTGGCTACTGTATTATTGATAAATTATGATTGAAGGAAATTTAATCGGCTTTCGAAAGAAAAGATATTTAAAAAATTTTGATCTCTGAACTGATTAGCTTGTTTAATTTTGTTAAAAAATTTTAATAATTTGACATACGTGTGCAAAGTATTTAAACTGGGTTAATTTGATTGGTAAAAAAGTTCATTTTACGTAATCTTTACAAGACATAATATCGATTCGACAGGAGTTAATTTACAAGGAACATCATCAAGGAACATCGGTCATATAAGAAATGCTAACGGCCGTGCTTTAATTTATAGTTTAATTAAACACGATAACGAAGTTCAAAAGTCTATCCGGTGGAAAGTCTATCGGCGTTAGCTGACTACATTAGTTGATGGATGTTCGTACTTTGTAGCTCGTGCGCAAACGTCAAACCAGACTGTTTCTATTAAATTAACATTATCTCCTTTTAACGTTAATTACACCGGTCTAACGCGTACATCTCAATATTTGCCTTGCTTATAGCTTCTACATCGGCAACATTCTAAACATGGCCGGAACTGCTGCGCGCTTCAATTTTGGCATAAAACGCGCTCGTTGCGCTCTACTACGGCATCATGAAATGCACAATTTCACTTTTATATCGCGCCGACGGGGCCAGCAGCAGCTTCGCCCGAGTAATATCATCTACTTTGTGCGTGGGAGAGAAACGGGGACGGGTCGTAGGATGAACGGGGAATGCGTTCTATCGCGTGCATGCGTGCCTTCGTTCGTCGTTGGATGAACCGAAAAAGTGGGCTCTTGCTGTCGAATAGAATGAAATTCCTTTGTGTAGAAACACGAGAAAATGCCATCCTCTTTTTTTTCGCCACCCGAATTGTCCATACGTGTGTGTTATACCGCGACATACTTGTGTCCAGCTTGGATCATTGTAATTGAAACGAACCGAACGGCTCTTCGAATTGGACGAAATTCTATCAAGAGAGCTTTCTCTCCTTCCTCCTTGAAGAAAAGAGGATGTCCCGCTGATATTTCATTTCCGTCGAGTGTGACGGGAATGATTTCGAGATGATTTTTCTGTCCTGTTTACCAACGTCACCGGCAACGCCTCGGTTAAATCGAGTTAGAACGACGGCAATACCGATTCTTTATGGTCCACATATCCCCCCTAGTTTTCGCGAAACCTTGTTCACAGCCCAATGTCGAAAGCAGATGCCGAAGAGACTTATATGAAGATATATCGTTTCGCACGACGGGCGATTTCGATCCAATTCATAAATTGTTTCGCTGTTGTAGACAACAGTGCGCGGTATCAAATGAAATTGCATTATAATCCTCGGACACGTTGAATTTGTGATAAATGGATGCGCGTGCGGTATCGAGAAAATTCGTTTCATTCCACAAAGGCCGCGTGATAACGTTTAGTATACTTTATATTCCGTATATACACAATGCAGTCTAGAAAACACGCTTGCTATACAACTGCTTTATTATTCTTTTGTTAGCGAGTTTTACATGTGCTTCTAGTGTCTGACTCGATACAGTAACACAATGCAGTACACAATGAATTACGATAAAATATTAGCTCAAAAGAATTTTATAATTTTTATTTTACAAACGCAATTAAAACATATGCGATGGAATTAATTTTCCATATTGTATTTCACGGAACGGAGTACAATTGAATAGCTTACTCCAAAAAATGCGTAAATAACGGGAAATTAATTTCACAAGAGACGTAGAGTTATATCGATATATTATATTGCAAATATTTTTGTTTACAGCCATAAATTTTTGACAATATATTTTTTATGGTCCTCGTAATTCACTATGATATATATTGTGCATTGCGTGGATTAAATAGTTATAGATATTTTTTGTAAAATGGTTTTTTCTTATAAACTGATGCTCTTTTTCCCGAATATAATTTTAATAAATGTATTGCACAAAAAATCAGACAATTAAAATCTGATAATTAAAATCCCAAATACGTGAAATTATATGTGAAAAATATTATCAATTTTATCTCGAGAGCGAATAAATGATGTAATTTTTTCGCGTAATTGTGTAATGTGATTTTTTATGCGTTTCATTATATTGCTATGATAATATCCTTTCTTTTTCAGTCCCACCCGACATCCTAAATTCTGGCACATCGGACGGCGAGGTTTCCGTTCTCGAGGGTGAGAACGCTACGTTGTCGTGCAAAGCATCCGGACGGCCACCGCCTCGTGTATTCTGGCGACGCGAGAAAAGTGATTTCATACTCGTGAGGGGTTCTCATGATCCGTTGATACAAGGTAAGATATCGCTCTTATATCACGAGGATCCTAAGATTGTCACTCCCGACGATCCTCGTAATCATCGTCTCTTTGTGACGACGACGTGCTCTGTCACATGAAATACGCGTTGTTTCGAAATGAAGTGTCTCTACTCATCCTGCGAGGAAAACCGCCACGCGAACGTGTATTATTTCCCTCTCTATTTAAATAGGGTTACATGACATGTCCAATTACTGATTTGTATTTACTACTACAGCTTTATATACTCAGAAAATAATGGAGAAAATTGTTTATAGTATATATAGGAAGAAAACATTTCTCTTTCTTCTCTTTCTCTTAAAAAGATTATAAAAAGATCTTAATACCTCGATTTTAATTTCTAACGCAAACAAATGTTTTTTTGCATTTTCCGCAATTAGAATAATTAGATATCTTAATCAAACGAATGGTCAAACGTTTTAAGAGAATATGAAAATGTATAATAAATTCGTACACGTAGGTAATCCCGATCGAAAGCAATTACGACAGAACACGTTCCATCGAATAGAGATTAGTTTGTCCGCAATAACTTTCAATATCCTTCGACACGTCGAGCAGCGCTGCATTTTTTACAAGACATCTGCACTCGAAGAATTTCGTATAGTCGCGATGAATCGCGCAACGCGAATGAATCACGATCGGTCAAAAAAAAATATTTGTAACATCATGCGTATGCCACTAGCTCGTGCGGAATTAAAAGAGTGTGCTTGTACAACCATTGACATTCAATTGGAATGATTGACATCGCGCTAGAGAGACAAATTTTAGCAATCAATCGATTTCCAATATATTCCCGATGTATCCCGAAGTATAACGCGACATACTATTTACAGTATGTGCTTCAATGAAAGACTTTTTCGTATATATAAGTCAATATATACAATTTCATTCATGACAGAGAATTTTTAAAGTCTAGTAATATCGTTGATTGTCTGTAAATTTACTATAACAAAATTTATATACATCATTTTTCTCTTAATTTTTGCAGAAAAAAATTTTGTATAAATATGTATAGCGTGCTTCATCTAATTATACCTTATGTGAATTAATATTGATATTAATATTATATATAATAATATACTATACATATACGTTAATAATATACATAATAATTAAACAAAGTATAATATAGATATAATACATGTAATGACATGATACAGTAGAATGAAATTCATTCTGCTATATTGTTAGTATAATGAAAATAATTGTATATATTCCCCAAGATAGATTTCATTTCTGTCATGTTTCATTTAATTAACATTGATGAAAATCTGATACACAATAATTAAATTCTGAAATAAAAAGACGTTATTTCCGTACACGACAACGCAATCAAACATTCGACAATTATTAATTTAATGCAAGTTGCAGCGCTGCACGAATTCGTCAGCTGTCAGTACAAATCACGCATCTTGCATTTTCGATCGATCTTATTAAACTTCTGACACATTTTATCGCGAATATAGAACGACACGTTCCACGTGTGATTTATGTCGGTCGTTCGTTCAATAATAATATAATTCATTATCTTTCAGTTATTCGAAAAGCATATCTACTATACATATACGCTAATATAATTTTTCATTATTATAATGGAAAATGGAAAATGTAAACACATGAAGTAGAAATATTAATTTTCAAAATTTCATTATCTCCTTTCGTTTATATAATAAATATTTAAAAAAATTAATATTTAAATATATAAGCTAATGTTATAAAAATGTGTCAAATGAATAATGTATGTAAATTAATTTATCAATACCAATTCTAATTTCGAATAAAATCTAAAAATATATTATAATTTAAATTTTATTATACGAAAATTGAATTGACATAAAAAATTAATGTGGTTTCAAAAATTAATCGGAATAAATAAATTTGCGTTTATCCTTTGATATTAATATAATGTAAAAATATTTATATGCTTTACCACTAATGGCAATAAATTCCAGCGACAAATTTTACTGTAAATTTATATATTCTGCTTATCGTTGCGTACCCCGGAAGACATATTTCGCGAATAATTACTCAGGTCGCGTTAACACGTCGGCTTATATGGTCGACAAGGGAGCAGTTTTCAACGAAATATTCGTATAACGTACGATTTTCTAGTGGACAACCTGTCCGGCGAAAGGCTAGAATTAACCAGAGTAGACAGGAGGCAAATGGGGGCTTATCTTTGCATAGCGAGAAACGAAGTGCCTCCGGCAGTCAGCAAGAGGGTTAATCTAAAAGTAAATTGTGAGTACTCGACAACGTTTATAGCACTTTACTTGACGATGTCAAATCAAGATTGAAATCAATTGACAAACGGAAAACTCTGTTTATCCAATTTAACGTTTATTTTTTAAACAAACAGAAAAGACGTCACTTTAATAGCAGTGCTATACTATCGCGAAAAATATAAACGAAAGTTAAAAAATATGACGTTAATTATATTAGCAATTGAATTAAAGTTATTTATATTAGCAATTAAATTAAAATTATTTAATAACATTTATGCAAATGCAATAACGAGTAATAATATCTCTCATTTCTCCCTTTGTCTTTCTAGTTCCTCCCAGCGCAAAGGCACCCAATCAACTACTCAGTTCTCCTTTGGATACAAACGTGTCACTAATCTGTTTAATCGAGGCTTATCCCAAGACAATTAACTTGTGGATGCGTAAGGAACAAGTTATTATGAGCGGGTATGTGCTAAGACAATATTGACAATCTAGTCTACCGATTTTCAGGCATAGAAGCCGTTGTTCGACAATCTCGTTGACGATAGAAGGCAAAATCGTTTCACCCTGCTTTTTGCTAAATCGCACCCGACCTCGGCCACTGCAATTTCGGATATCGATCCCGGCGACGATTCGATTATTCTAACGAGATGTCGAATAACGGAATCTATTCACCCTATCTTGGACGTTAAACCTAAGTGATATGTCAATGTAGAGGCAGATACGAAATCGACGAACGAGGAGACCCCGACGAGGAATGGAAGACGACGATCGTGTTGAAGATAAGACGCTTGAAGAAAACGGATTTGGGTGAATACACGTGCTCAGCCTCCTCAAGTATGGGAAAAGCCGAGGCGACTCTCAGGGTATACGGTGGGTAGTTTTACACGTATAAGATCGAATGAATACGTTATCCTCTTTAGGGCAGAGATGTGCACAATATCCAGTTTATAGTTATGTTGAAATTTACAATCAATCAGGTCAATTGAAATTTCATTATCGATAATTATTTCACATTGTGAATAAAAAGATTAAATTTTTGAAACACAATTAGACAACATTATACATATGTACTTTATTAATTTTATTAATTTTTCATTCACAAAAATTCACAAATGATATGAATATTATTAATAGCATATTTAGAGCACCAAAATGAGACCAAATAAAATAAAGTACATTAGAATTTTTTCATGGCAATTTTGATAGGCAAAAAAATCAATATAAAGAAGTTAAAAAAAACCATACATAAAAGCATCTAAAAAAAGAGACAGGGCCACGAAAAGTGGAGCGTTTCGTTTATCCATAATTCGTGTAAATACTTTCAGAGATCGAGCGCGTAACCGTACCCACCCGCGTCACCTCAGCCAGTAACAAGCGAGTGAACCAAGGCAAGTCAAAGTCCGGTCAAGGGACGATGGGCAATCGGGTTTTCCATCAGCAGGTGAGCACGCCGGCGATGCAGAAGAGCACCGCGCGATTGATCTACAACAACAGATACGCGACTACGTCGACTACCGCGGACCCGCGCGCTCCCTTAATCAAGGATCATGGTAACGCTTTCAAGCACAACACCCACAACGATAACCACCAGAATCTCAAGGATCGTAGCGACGCGTCCGCAGTCATCGCTAGCAAACGGATCGTCTTGCCGCTCTGTTTGATATTGTTCTCGACAGTGCGATAAGATACAATATAACGACCATCACGACAATGGATCGCTAATTCATCGCGAAAGGAGTTACTCGGTGAAACAGCATGGAATCAAGTTCATCGATCCGGATAGGATGATTCCGGAGACTAACAAGCGAAAGGAAGGAAATCTTGCGGAGAGAATAAAATTCAGACAACGACTATGATATATAGAAAGCTGGAGTGACAAAAAAGAACTACACGTTTTAATTATAGATCGATATTCTTGACAACACGAGAAAAAAAACATTTGGACGCTTTTACGTGTAGAAGGGTGAAAAAACAGGGAAAGATTTGATCCGCTAATGCGAGTGAAGGTTGCCCGAGATAACCACTGCGGATTTTTCCGGAAAGACGCTTACGATTGTATTTTTTATGACCCTTTTATCTGTTGCTGACGTGCGAATAGTTCGAAGACGAAATGTGCTTTTTATTGAACTAAATATATAATTCCGATATTTTTAACTCTCGAATAGTGAGATGCTTGTCATGATTTATTCACATTTGTAAAAATTCTTCTTAATTTTATCTCGAAATAAACTTTCTTCACGCATTTAATTTTAATTTTGTTGTATCAATAACTTTTTTCTCTTGTTATATACTAATATAAAAATTAATTATGTTATTAAAACATAACTATTGGATGAAAAAAAAAAAAAAAAAAAACAATGTAAAAAGAGATATTTTTACATTATAAGTTATATTATCTCATTATAATTTATCCCAATATTCATCCTATTTATTTCAATTATATAATTTATATATCAATTATATATAAATAAAATTATACAAAATTATTTAATTATTAAAAGTTACTTAATTTATATAAAAAACATTAATATCTTAGAGAATTTCAGTTCCAAACAATATTACCTGAGAGAGAGAGAAAGAAAGAGAGTTAACGAATATAAAAGAGAAATGTTTATTATTCAAGGGGGTAATTTTTTCTCTTTTTTTTAATAAAAATAACTTGGAGTAATGTTATAACGTTAGCGTCTAAAGCCTTATATATGCAGGGTGTCTATCTCAAATGAAATGTCACTATCGTTAACGAGAAATAACACACAAAATTTAATTGCTTATATACGAATCGTGATCTCGATGTGGATATATCTCATAATGATAGCGACGATTCAATTAAAATGAACATCCGTTATGTTGCCATTGTAATATGTCTTCATCGATAATTCATACGACTTTTCCGAGCAATTGTGCGATCGTACCCAAATGCAGACAAATAATTAGCATACTAATTTGTATGTAAGATATAAGACGATAAAATATCTTTGTTTATTGTGATGTAAGAGAGCGAATTGCGATATTATACTTGGCATCTTAGCGAGTTCTCACGTCATATCCGAAATAAGTCATATCCATAGCGCATATATAACATACCACTTTAGAAGAGTATTATAAGTATCACATATTTCAGTTATTTTATGTATTTTTTTAAATTACTAGACAAATACTGTACCTTATATATCGGTGATAAAGCAGGACCACATTATAGATATAGTATAAGTGGTTGACTGCGAGGAATGTGACCGATATATTGCTTTTTAGATAAAACGCGTTATAAATTGGCTTTGTCATGCCAATTTCTGTATAGGATATGCTCATCTTAAAAATTACATATGTACATTACAGTGATAATAAATACATATAAATGATGGAGTATATATATATACATATACATATCTGTGTGTACGTCATTATATAAACTTATCAGGAATTGACAACAAATATACTCTTGTATGTATTATAATAATTTTTAGTAATGTCATAAAGATTATTTAATATAATTTAAAGATCATTTTTAATGTTTCATGTAAAACTACAAACCATATCTTGCGCTGTAATTAAGACAATTGTGCAAAGCGATAAGTCAAATGTCAGCAAAATGTCAGAGTTTTAAAGTTGAAAGAATTAAGGAAAAGGGTGATTCAATAATCTTTAATACTGCAATCTATCAATCACCTATCAATATAAAATGCAAGTCTTGGTTACATTGCGTGATGTATTGTCATGAAAAATGTAGCATATCCCACACAGAGCAACAATATGTTAAATGTACCTATTCAATGAACCTTGTATATCACAGAATGCTCAATATAATAACTTTATAATAACTATATTAAAAGAATGTTGTTGTTTATAGGACGGAAAATATATTATGAGAATACAATGAGAAATGTGCTCAAATTGGATAATATAGCTTTGGGGAAAAAACGTGTTGACAAATAAGAAAAAACTATCATACATTTAGCAATGACGTTCGTTTTGACTTTAAGTCTAGCTTAAACGAATGTATTTTTATGTAATACTGAAACGACAAATATAGCTGTTTGTCACAAAATGAATATCAACATTGCTTTTTATTCTCACCTCTGGTCTTTAAGCATAAATATAATACATTAAAATACATTGAAATATACAAATGCATTGACCAAAATGACACCATAGGAATTTTATGACCAAAACAAAATACTAAAGGCCATAGATACACAACAAAAAGCTACATATGGGCTTTTTCTTTCGCCAATCCTAGCACATTTCCAAAAAGTACCCTGAAAACTAAAAATAAAAAATTCAGTAAATATATATATATATATAGAATATATTATGCGTAAATATATATATTTACATTTATTAAATATATGAGTTCTACATACCCAACCTTTCCCAGTCGATTGTCGAATAAGCTGGGTATCAGTGATCTGATGTAGGTGCAAGTACATATTAGCAGTAATATTACAGTCAACAAGCTCTGGAAATTAAATATGGCAGACTGCCAAACAAGATTATATTAGTATGTTTCAAAAAGTATTTATTTCTTATTTATAAATTGATCACATACGTTATGTGATGCAACAGCTTTACTATTATTTATATTAATAGGAACAAAATATGAATTATTATTTTTCAGATGGACAAAATATTTTCTAATAAAATAAAATATCTAATAATAATAACATTTAACAGACCACATATTTAAAAATTCAGCTTCAAGCTTGTTGATAGCTAGTTTTTCCCGTATAGGTTATGTATGATCCATTTTTTAACTTAGACTGCCAATCATAATTCGAAAATATTAAATTTATAATTACCATAATGTGAAATCATGCGAATTATTTGATTCAAAAAATTGCAGATAAAGTAAAGTTGAAGAACTGTGTAGATAAATGGATAAAAACTCTCTTATAAACAAATCCTCACATCACCCACAGCCACAGCGCATAACGTATCGCGCATGATACATTTATATACTATGACTATATGCAGAATATATATATATATATATATATATATATATATATATATATATATATATACGTATATATTTGTATATGCATATGCAAATATGTTACTCAGCAGAAACAAAAATTATGCAACCAACAATCGAATATAATTGTGTTGTGTGATTCTTCCTCTTAATATTATAAGATGTTAACTCAATAAATAGTATTTTTTTATATTTATTTTCAATGATTTAATTTTTCAATAAAATTTTATTATATTTACCTCTGCGCCAGGAATAGTGTCCACTGTCCTTATGTAGAAGCTTATTCGGAACACTTACATTCGCATTATTTTTTTTTGTTTGCGATACGTGGCGATGCCCGAATTTTAACGTTTTCGCGTCGCCGCTTTTTTTCCATTTCCGGCAACTTATTTATTGCTTATAACGCACTCTCAAAAATCGCCGATATTCCAGAATTGGGTATATGCTTCATTATATATAATATATAATAATTTAAAATAATTCTATGCAAAAAACGCATATTAAACAAAAACATCACGCATTGCCGGAGTATAAAATTCTATTTCTTCATATTTTTCCTTATTCAAGACTTGCAACTTTATATTGTTTACTATACTCATCTCTCTTTCTCTCATATATGATTTTCACAAAATTCTTACCCAACATTTATAAATAAAAAATGATAAGATGACTCACTGATACGATGCGCAGCAACCGAAATTGTAGTCTGTAAAATATAATAAAATACATTTAAATTATATATATATATATAGTAAAAATTATGAAGCGAAATTTAAAAATTATAAAAATTATTTTTATTATAAATTTTTTTAAATAAAATAAAAATAATATTTACCATATAGTTGCTCCACTGTTGCTCGGATGCTGGCCCAGATCCTCCTCGTAGAAGAAGCACTTGCACTCGCGTAACTTTTCCGCGATCGCGACGTCCGGGTTTCAGCTATCACATTTTCGCGTCGAACGACAACGGCGACTTCCCTACGCGACGCACTAGGAGTCGTCGATGTTCAAAGTCGAGTGAATTTCGAAAATTCTTTGGCAAATATTTCCGACTCGACGATATTGAAATCTAGCAAAATGGAGGCGCGATCATTGTCATTGTCGACCTGCGATTTTACGAGAATTACGGACTTAATTCGTCGCGAGACGATACTTTGATACGATGATGCGAAAATACGACCGGAAACGAACAGATGCCCGCTTAGAATACAATCGACAACGGCGAAAAACTTTTTCGCGTCGAAAGCGCGTTCTCACGTGCGCGAAATTTTGGCGGTCTGAGCTGTGACGTCACGCCAAATTCCTCCAAGGACACGAGAATGCGCGAGAAACGGAGCAAAGTTTCGAACGAGATTCGCGGCCGACGAAGAATCTCGCGCCTGCGATTGCAATCACGATGTCGGGAGACATGCTCCGCGATCTGATTTATATGATAATTAACGACGTGAAGATACTAATTAATATTTACACACGCACTTTTGCGGACCGGCGTGGATGAACGCGCGAACGTTAAACGTGAACAATGCGAAAGGGCACTAGTTGGCAACACTTGATAAATTGTGTCCGAAAATATATCAGCTAGGGTGAAGCGCTCGATTGACCAATCAGGACAAAGAGATTCTCGGTCTCCGATTGGTCGGTCAAATTCTGAACTTTGACGGACAAATTTTCGAACGCAACCCTAAAGTTTCTGTCGATGTAATATATGACATTATTTATTTCGCTATTGTTTTCTTAGAGTAATATATAAATGAAGAAATTCGTCTTCTTTTCTCCGAAACTATAATATTGTATATTTTTTGCGTACAACATGAATTTATCAATTAAAACTGTCCCTATATTTCTTCTTTATTCATTATATCTTTATAATTAAAATTAAAAATGTTATATATGTATTAAATCCCAGCAAACACCGATATATAATTGTTACATTACTATAATAAAACGGAATATAACAGGTAATATAACGTGTATGTTACATGTAACATCCATGTTAGTTCACATTGTAGTTATATTATAATTATATACCAAATAGCACATTGATATATTGATAAGTCAGTGCTATCTTGGGATATAATGACAATATAACTACAATGTAATATATGTAATATTACAAATGTTACATCTATGAGTGGGAAATTACAACTAACATATACGTTACATGTAACATGCTTAAGTATATAATATTTATATACTGTGTTTGCTGGGATATATATATATATATATATGTATATATATATTTTTTTATTAATTAATTGAAATATATTATAATGTGTTACTTGTTTTAATCTAAGGTAATAATTTGCTTGAATTACATTAGGTACATTCTGTTTCATGCATGATGCACATGATGCATCATTTATCCTTATGTTTAACATTTGGTAACCGCAATAAGTATAATTGATACATTATATGCGCATCATATGTATGAAATGGAATGTATATATCCATTGTTGCTATTGTTTTTTCTTGGAGTAATATATATTAATGAAGAACTCCGTCTTCTCTTCTCCAAAACCATAATATCCTTAACAGCACAATATACATCTGAAGAACATAATCTTTCAACATGAATTAATGCAAGAGGGTCATTAAACAAGATGCTTTATAAGGAACTAGTAAATTCACACAGTTTCATTAACATGCGAGAGGCTAATAAATCTATAGGAAAACACGTTAGCTTATATTGATATATTAAAATTTTCAATATTAAAAAAAATATATATAATTTTAAAATATTAAATTTATATTTATTATATTTATAATAAAGAATTAAAGAAAAATAGATGATTAAAAACACTTCTAAATGAAACTAAATTTTTTGCATGAATTCAAAGAATACCACTGTTTAAAGAACGGCCTCTTCGTTTCTACAATAATATTAATAAATTATATCAAATTGAAATTAATAAGTTATAATTATTATTTTAAATTTTAGATAATACTTAAATTTAATTTTTTTTAGTTTCATTATCAAACCAAATATTTTATATTATTCATAATTATATCATTCAATTATTAATTTAAAAAAAAAATGATATCTCTATAATTAAAATCATTATATAAAAATATAAGCTTTTATATATCGATATATAAAGACCTATTATTAGTATGTATAATACTATCGTCAGATCCGAAAACTCGATCAATGCGGCACTGTTTTTCTAGGCCAGCGCAAACGATCGCAAGGCGTGTGCGCTACTGCTAGCTCCTTAATGGAACACTGATTATCGTCAAGCAGATTTCTCCTAGGGAGAAAATGGTTCAACTAGCCGGGAATTTTATTTACTTCAGGAATTGCAGCTCTGCTAGTAGAAATGACACATGTGGGGAGGGGAAAGCGAACGGCCTACCGACCCAAGTTGTGCCATTGTTCAGCTATACGAGAAATGTAGGATCGTTGAGTCGGTTAGTGACACCGATCTATGGAGATGTTTATCTTATCGAGATGGGACAAATGCTGTACGACGACTGCAGACTGCGGTAAATCGTAAAAGCGTCGCAGAATCCACGACGACCTTGTAATGGACATGAAGCTTCTAATGGTACACTTTGTTTGTCGTATGCCATAATTCGATCCGAGGTCAACGTTCACGACGATGCGGCTTATCCTACGCATTATTTTGTTGCAATAATTACGACCTTAAAGAGAATCACATGATGTATGAAGGTTAATAAATATGATCCTTCGAGGTTTTCTACGTCAATTTTCGCTTTCAAATATAAAAACTTATGCAAAATAATGGATATTATATCTTTATTATAAATATACATTCGAGATATGCTAGATGTAAAGTATAATTATATTTTAAGAGATTTAAAAATTAAACCATACAAATGAGACTTATTATAGTACTCAGAGTTTTAATGAATATAGTTATTTATAAAGCATTTATAATTTTTCATATAAATGTATCATTTTGGCCCATAAATACCCAAGAAATTGAAACAGAAAAAATATTTTTTTAGTTTCAATTCGGCGACAATTGGTGAATTCAGTTTAGGATTACGGTGTATAATACAGTTATGAATACCACCGATTTTAACTGGGATGGTGTGGAGTGAGACATGAGTGGAACACCATTTAATATGCTGGGGTTCCTCGTCAAGCGAAAGCCCCTCTTTCGATAATTCGCATATTGAAGATAAATCATACATCTCTATGGTCGCTATAACACAACATTTATGAGTGCTCGAAAAGAATGCAGAAGCTGTTAGAAGCATGAGATACAAGTGTTTGTGTCGCTAACACAGATGGAAACATTAATTTAAAGTTATTATTACATATTTCCAAAGTAAATTCGCTTGTTTTAGATTGCACACAGCCTGGAAAGAGCCGAAAGAAGAATATTTAACATGATTATATTATGAAGCCTGAAACCTAATCCTCTGCGATACCTTGCGGCACTTAGAACTTGGAAGCTCGTCTCAAAAATGTGGGAAGCTTCTAGAATTATGACCTCTGTGATAACCTTGCGGCACGTATGGTAGCACTCACGGTGGTTGAATTTAGAAGAACGCGGGAACAGTGCTGGAGGTTACAGGACAAAATTCGCGCAAACGTAGTAGCGCGCATTAAAAGCGCGCAAACGTATGTGACACATGACTACGCCATGCACGGCAAGGTTTGCTCTGTTATTTGCGTAAATTTTGCGTCTCATCATGCCAGAACAAATCTTTGCTCTATTTTTGCCACAAATTTGCTATCACGCCATGCACAGCAAGGTTTGCTCTGTTATTTGCATGAATATTGCGTCTTATCGTATCAGAGTTAACTTTGCTCTATTTTTTTCGTAAATTGTTTGTTATACCGTGCATGGCAAGATTTGCTCTGTTTTTGTCACAAATTTGCTTTATATCGTGTATCACAAGATTTGCTATTATTGACGTAAAGTTTGTATTTCACCATGATACCATCATTTGCTCTCTTCTATAAGTAAAATTTACGAACAAACTTTTCTCTGTTAATTGCAGCATCATATAACGAAAAGTTTTGCCGTTAATTTGTTCGAAATATTTAGACAAGACGAAGCAAGGCAAATGTTTGCCAGAAAATTGTTGTTAAAATTAAAGCAAACTTTGCCGAAAAGCTTTAACGAAACGTGATTTTATCACTCTTGGCTAGCTGGGATACATCTGAAAGACATCCAGAGAATATTCGAACATCCTCAGGATGCTCTCCGAACGTCCCCAGGATACATATGCTGTTAGGGATTGTATATTTTTTGCAATAAAAATTTATAAATTAAAATTGTTCCTTTTCTTCTTTTTTTATGTTTTTTATAATTAAAATTAAAAAAATATATATGTATTATTATGTACAATTAATCTAATCGATTGACTAAATTATGGTCGGTATTCATATAGTCAGGTCTTATATTTAAGACCATCTTAAGTTTATCTTCAGATATACTCCGTAGCCAATGGAAACGATCCGTACAGCATCTGAAGATGAACTTAAGACAATCTTAAATATAAAACCCGACTATGAATATACCGACTTATATATCTTTGTCTTTTTTCAAAAACGTTCTTAAAAAGAGACAAAAATATAATTTAATCGACCGATTAGATATTAATTATATATATGTATATAATGTATGTATATGTATTAAATATTCTTATTAATTAATTGAAATATATATTATATAATATGTTACTTATTTTAACTTAAGATAATTTTTGCCGGAATTCTATTTTTCTGACAAAATAAATTTGCAATTAAATAACAAATATATTTTCTCTTTCAGTACATAAATTTGAAATTGACCAACGTAGTACGCGTCTAGTAAACGTAAATCCATAAAAGACTCGCTTTATCGAGAGGAAACGCTACGTCCAAATTCATCACAGTGTTCCGATTAGGGACCGCATGCGCGAGCACGCGGCTACAGTGAAGTATCTCGTACTAGGAAAAAGAGGCACCGTTAGCCGGCTATATTGAAAATATTTAAAAAAAATTTTCAACATATTAAAAAATAAAATATTTATATATATATATTTAAAAAATATTTAAAATTTAATTATTTAATATATATAAATTATAATAAAGAATAAAAAGGAAGAGAATAAAGATGATATAAAATAAAACACTTTATACATAAATAAAATAAAAATCTTTAATTTGGCAGAAATTTCAAAGAATACCAACATTTATTGCAAGGATAAAGAAAACGGCCAAAAATCTTACCAGTATTCATTAACAATAATAAAATTAATAAATTATAATAAGAATTGAAATAAATAAAAGTTATAATTATTAATTATAAAATTATAAATATTATATTTTATCTTAAATTTAATTATAATTTTTTTCGTTAAATTATAAAAACCGAAATAATTTTATACAGTATTCAATAATTATAAAAAATAAAATTGCACAGCACTTATTAATTAGAAAAATAATTGCATATTTCTTCTTGAATTAAAATCATTAATAAAAAAATAATAATGCATAATATTACTTATGTATCACAGATATATTAAATGACATATATATATAATATTCTGCTATAATACTCTATCGTTCACGATCCCGCCAAACTGCGTACATATGCGTCACTGTATCTCTCTAGCTGCGCATGCGCAAAAGCGCGCATGCGCAAAAGCGCGTGTGCGCGTACAGCTAGTCCCTAATCGGAACACTGATTCATCGTTCAATAGGCAGATTCATCTCCTAGGGAGAAAAATGGTTGCAACTAGCCGTGAATTTTATTTAACTTCAGGAATTGGCAGCTCTGCTAGAGAAGATGAAAATAGTGGGGGGAGGGGGCAAAGCGAACGGCCTACCGCCGAATGTTTTGCCCTATTGTTCAGGTATATCGAGAAAAATGATGGATTTCTGTTGAGTTCGAGTTAGGTGAAACGGAATCTAAACGCTGGAGATGTGTTTTATCCTTATCGAGATGGGACAAATGCTTTACGACGAGCGCAGACTGCGGTAATATCGGTTAAAAGCGTCGAGGAATTCCACGGACGACTCTTTGTCATGGACATGCAAGCTTCTAATGGTACGCACTTGTGTTTTCGTATGCGGCATAATTCGATCCCGACCGGCCAATCGTTTTCTTTACGACGATTCGCGGCTTGATCCACGCATTTATTTATTTTTCAAATAATTCACGAGACTTAGACGCGCGAGAGGAATGCCATGATGGTATGCAAGGTTAAATGAAAGTATGCATCCTCTCCGAGGTTTTCTAGCGTCACTTTTCGCTATTCTAAACGCTAATGAAAAACTTATGCAAAAAAGCGTGGCGATAGTTCGATAATCGTTTTGTTATAATTATGCATTTCACAGAGATATGCTAGATGGAAAGTATAATTTATAGTTTTAAGATGCATCAAAAATTAATATCCAAATATAAATATAGAGTAATCTTTAATTGATAGTATCGGTCGTGTTAGTTTTACATGGAATATGTTATTCTATAAATAGAATTTTTTATTTTTTAATATAATATTGTATCTTTTTGCTATAAACAGAAATTGAAACAGAAAGAATATTTTTTTATATATTTAATAATTCGAGTAACTGTAACAATTGGTGAATCATGTAAATGTAGGGATGGATGTGTGTATGAATACAGTGTATACTTCCATCCCTGGATTGCCTGAACTAGGGATGGTGTGGATGGGAGACATGATGGTGGGAGAGCCCACTCATGAACTCATGCTGGATCCTCGTCAAGCCGAGAGCCCCTTCTTTTCGCATAGTTCGCATCCATTTGAAGATCTCAGAAATCATCACATTGCTCCTATGGTACGCTATATACCACAACAATTCTCAAATGAGTGCTCAGAACCTGATGAAGCGATGGAAGCTGTAGATGCTCATGAGATACAAGTGAGTTTTGTATTCTTGCTGAACAAAAATGGAATATATAATTTATAATAAGTTTATATACATATACATATTTCTCTAATATTATAATTGCATTGTTTTAAAGGATTATGATTCACAGCCTGAAAGGCCAGAAATGAATGAATATTTAACATTAGAAGATTATATTGATGAAGACCGAGAACAAATTGTGAGCAATGCGGCGACTCAAACTACTCAAGACAATCGAAATCGAAAAATAAAGCCTATAAAGCATCCTGGACTTATTTTAAAAACGCCTATTGCGTATCAACCTCATACTGATCTAAATTTTATTCCTATTCGTAAAGATGGTATAGGTAAGTCTTTGTAAAGATTAAGGTATAATTTTAAATTTATATAATGTACATTGTTGGACAAAATAATGGACTATAAAAATTACTGTAACGTTTATTAGCTTAAATATAAATGTAAGTATAAATCAAAATATAAATACAAACTAAATATAAATTACACTTTAAAATAACAAATAGAAGTCTAAACTTTAATGTTTGAATAAATTAATGATATATTGATTTTTCTACTTAAAAGAATAAAATGTTATAAGATTTTTTTTCTAAAATATATAAAGAAATATTTTAAGTAAAGATAAAAGATAACTGTTACTAAAAGATAACTGATAATTGTTGGATTATGCATATTTTCTTATTAGTAAAATTTATTAGATAAAATAACTGGAATTCTCATGTCAAATTATTAATCTGGTATCAGTTTATTTCAATTTGTATTTGTATTTTACAGCTGTATGTGAAAAATGTGGTGCTATTGGAGTGAAACATGCTTTTTACACGAAGGAGCGTAGATTTTGCAGTAGAGCATGTGCACGTTCTTCAGAACATACGGCTCCTACTGCCGATTCGACATATAGTCCATCTCATTCAGTGGATCAGCCAGTATCCGGAAATCAAGCATCACTTAATGAAACAAAATCGACAGAAGTAAGTTAATATTAAATAAATTCATTTGAAGAAAGTGAGAAAAAATAATATACAAAAATAATATAATTATGAAGTAAAGTAAGTCGTCAGTGTAAAGTTATAATAAATTTTTTATTTTTTTCCGACCAAACTGACATGAATTTTGATTATAAGTTGCATAACGTTTCGACCATCGGTTCTGGTTCTTATCAAATGTTATAATTAAATTACAAAATTAATTATCTAAATTCAAATACAATATTTAATTTAATTAATATTAATGTACCCTATGATTTTTATATACACGATGAGATTTTGACTGTTATTTAGTCATATTATAAATGTTCGGTAGACCGACTTTGTAATGCGTCAACACAGGTCTGTAATAACTTACAGTTATTAGACAAGACTGTGTTTAAAAACACAGTCTAATAGTCGGTCTACCGAACATTTATAATATAACTAAACAACAACAGTCGAAATCTCATTGTTTATAGAAATTATAGGTAACATTAATATTAATTAAATTAAATAATGTATTTGAATTTAGGTAATTAATTTTATAATTTAATTATAGCATTTGATAAAGACCAGAACCGATGGTCGAAACGTTATGCAACTTATAATCAAAATGTTCATGTCAGTTTGGTCGGAGAAAAATAATAAATTTATTATAATATTATGTTTTAATTTTTCAGGTAGTTATAAAGGAAGAAGTAGATATCAAGGAACCTGTCGAATCAGAAAAAGAAAAAGTTAAATTAGAACCGGTAATGCCCGAAGATTTACCAGTTAGAAGAAAAAGAACAGCAGAAATGGCGGGTTCTTATGATTGGACGTCGCAACTTGTTGAACCTGGATTTTGTGCTGCACCAGTCTCATGTTTTAAACATGTTAGTTTTTCTGAAGATAGACTTTGTTTTATGTTTTGCATTATAGTATTAGAAATGTATTAGAATAGAAAATTATATCTTAATTATATAATTATATATTATATATATGTAATATATTAACTATATATTATGTAATTAATACATATCATAATCAATATATATTATATAATTAATATATATATTATATATATTAATATATAAAATTAATTATATAATATTACAAAAAATAAATTACATATATATATATATATTTGCGAATATTTTTAAACGCAAAATACTGTTTTTTATATATTTATACAATCTTATTACATCTTGAATTTTTGTTTTTAGGCTCCTATATCCGAAATATGGGATAACATCACAGTTGGTATGAAAGTAGAAGTAGAAAATACCGACTGTGACGAAGTATGCGAGGCTTTCCCAGATTCGTTTTGGGTTGCAACTGTATTACGTATATGTGGCTATAGAGCTTTGTTAAGGTATGAGGGTTTCGGGCACAATGCAGATAAAGATTTTTGGGTGTCGCTTTGTTCTAATGACATACATCCTGTTGGTTGGTGTGCCACAATTGGAAAACCTCTTATTCCACCTAACAGTACGTAATCAAAATTATTTCTAACAAAATGACAATGCGCAGACTAAAAGAAATGTATTGAGAAAAATAATTATTAATCTTTAAAAAATGCACTTGAGAAAGGGATCTGATATAAATAAATTATTTTTGCAGCAATTGCCAACAAGTACAAAGATTGGAAGGATTTTTTAATGAAACGATTGACTGGTGCAAGAACATTACCAACCAATTTTTACAACAAAGTAAACGATAGTATGAAATCTCGTTTTCGATGTGGGCTTCATTTAGAAGTAGTAGATAAAAACAGAATCTCACAAGTGAAAGTTGCAACAATACAAAAGATTGTTGGCAAACGTTTGCATGTGAGATATTACGATTCTCCTCCAGAGGATAATGGTTTCTGGTGTCACGAAGATTCACCTCTCATACATCCCGTCGGTTGGGCTAAGAGAGTAGGACAGACGCTGGATGCATATCCCGAGTATTTAGATCGAGTTTCTAAATCAAAATTAACCGAAGACGACGCAACGGGAGATCTTTTTCATGTGCCAAAGAATCATCACGTACATCTTGGATACACGTTTAGAGAAGGAATGAAACTAGAAGCCATCGATCCACTCAATCTTTCGGCTATATGCGCGGCGACAGTTATGCGAGTTTTAAAAGAGGATTACATTATGATTCGCATCGACACTTACGATGAAGACGCGAGCGGTGCCGATTGGTTTTGTTATCATTCGTGTTCACCTTGCATTTTTCCAGTCACTTTTTGTTCCCAACATGGTTTACCATTAACACCACCTAAAGGTTATGATCCTACCACATTTACATGGGATGCATATATGATAGAAACTAATGCTGAACCTGCTCCTGTGCAGTTGTTTAATTGGGTAATTGTCCTATACATTTCTTAATATAGTTTGAAGTTTTTGTTTATATCTTGCAATTGCATGTGAATATTTCTATATTTTTTTAGGATATTCCTCAACATGGATTTATTGAGGGAATGAGACTTGAAGCTGCTGATTTAATGGATCCTAGATTAGTTTGTGTTGCTACTATTACTAGGGTGATTGGCAGATTATTACGAGTACATTTTGATGGTTGGGAAGATGAATATGATCAATGGTTAGATTGTCAAAGTCCAGATGTTTATCCCGTTGGATGGTGCGATCTTGTCGATCACAAGTTAGAACCGCCACGAAATGTACTCACTAAAAACACTAGTCCTACTGGTAAATATCACATATGTTTATGCACATATTATTAAATTAAGTATGTATATTTTATATATATATATGACACTATATATTGCCATAGTAAAATCACCAAGAGGCCTTAAACGTAAAACTAAGAGAAAATGGAAGAAGGGTAGCAAGATGTTTTGCTCCAAAAATATACTACCTCGTCAGAGCGAACGTATTAGTATGGCTCGCGAACGCGGGCGAGAATTGGAACCTGCTCAAGGAACCAAAATTGAGAGAGAACGTGACTTAGAAAGCTTACCAGAACAGAGAAGCAGGGAGCCAGAACCAGCAGAAGAGCCGGTTGGTCCCGATCAAACCTTACCCAGTCCTACCACTGGTCAAGGCCAAGCATTGAGTGACACGCAAAGCGAAGTACAGAATCCTCAGCCACCTAAAGAAAGGACTGCTACATCATACATCAACGTATGTATAATCTTTGTGTGTAATATATATATGTATTTGTATATGTAATTGTATATATAATTATATATATATATATATATATATATATATAAATGTAATCTCAAATAAAAATATATTTATAGGTTATACTTATAAATTATCACACACATAAATAAAATTAAATTCTAATTCATTTGATTTTCGTAGGTCACTTCAGCAAGTAGTAAATATATACCAAGACTAGCAGATGGTATACAAAAAAATTCGGAATCTGGTGATCTAGTGCCATCTGAATGGAATGTTTTTGACGTTGCACAATTTCTTCGTGTTAATGATTGTGCGACATACTGCGATAATTTCAGTAAACGTAAAATAGATGGAAAAACATTGCTGACTCTCACTAAGGACCAAATAATAGACCTAACAGGTTTTAAAGTTGGACCTTCTTTGAAGATATATGATTTAATTCAGCAATTAAAAATCAAAGTGAATCCAGCTCAGGAAAGGTTGAAATTTGGATTGAAGAAATTATTATAACAAAACTAGTATATAGTTAGCGCTATAAATAAGTTCCATTATTATGTAACTTAGTCATGGATTTACAGGTAAAGCATGTGAAATAACGATGATTAAAATCACCTCTATCTCAGTATAGTTACATATGTTATTTGTTACATACTTTACTGATATACTGAAGGAATGTTTATATGGAGATTCTTTATAGTCTAAAACAAAAGCATAAAATTTAGATGCCGTATAATCCATTATGAGTTAAAAGAGAATACTCTATTCCGAAAAGCAGCTGTGATTTAATTTTTATGCTTAAATATATAATGTTAAATGTACAATAGGTGAATGCCACAGAATATGAAACAAACTATTTTTAATGTAACAACAAAAATTGTTATATTAAAAGTTATTAAAATTAATAATTTAAATATTCATTATATAATTATATATAATAGTATTTTGCTTATTTCTTTTTTATCTTATCTTTTATCTATGAATAAAAAAATAATAACGACAAAATATATGTTGTGCATAGGAATAAAGCACTTATATCATAAGGATTTGTGTTATTAAAAATCTATTAATTCTCAGTAATTTTAGTAATGAAAGATTTTGATAATGAAAAGTACATGTTTTAATACACACACGCATGCATATATATATATATGTGTCTATGTGTGCGCGTGTGTGTATGTGTGAACACAACAAGTATATAAACTATAGACTTACATTAAAACTGCATTTTGGAGTGGACTACTCTCTCTAAGGAAGACAGCATCTAATTTTTTCTAATGCTTATATTATTGTAGAAAAGAATTAAAATTAACATTTTTTTATAATATCATACATTATATATATAAATATAAATATATATTTATACCTGAATACATATATAAGAAAACTTTGATGTACGTATATTGCACTTATACATATTCATAAATATGTGACATATTTTCTGCAATATGTTTTTATTACTGAAATTTCTCTTCTAACCACAGCGTTATTTGTAAATCCATGCTGCCACATTGCACTGCATTAATTACATGGATGCATCAGCCACAAACTGGTACGTTGGAAACATCACTTTTCTTCAATGAAATTGAAAATTGAGACGTTTCATATTTTACGTATACGTTAACAGAGTAAATTAATACAGATATATTAAGAGTAGCTACAAAGTACAAAGATTTTTTCTTTGTTAATTTAATATCGATTAATGTTAAACTTGTTGAGCAATAATGCAATTTTTACAGAAGATTATCATTTTTACTATTTTAATACATCTTTATAACTTCACTCTGTATGACATATAATACATATACGTAAATTGTAATATGACTAAAAGAAAATCGCAAAATTATTTAAGCGTGTATGTAAATTTTGTATATATTGTATGTAACATAATGTAAGTTTTAGCTTTTATCTTTCTGCAAATCATGACAAACTGCGCATTACACAAGTGGCTGATGCATATGTACAATGTACATTAGAACCATATATTGCTTAATCATCTCTATAATGAATCAAAGCAATCAGGTAACATTAAATCGCTTTGACTCTTAAATACTATTTTAGTACTATAAAGTATATAAAACGTGATTACACTCGCCAATTATTTATTCAATAATTTGGAATCTCAAGAAACTGAACTCTTACGTATCTTTAATATAATGTTTTCTAAAAGAAAAGGTTATATATATATATTTGTGGTAAAAGAACATGTGTATAAATAGCCAATCAACACTGTATCGTTCTCGTGCACAAATTATTACAGAATTCTAATAACATGTTACTCATGCAAAGTGAAGCCTTTCTCGTGCGTTAAATCTCGTCTGAAAGATAATGGATCCTTGTTTACAATTGACTTCTTGCTATGAAGAGCTGTAAAATCAAATAGTAACGTATAGTATTAACATACAATACGAAACATACAACAATATGCTCATTATTTGATATCTGCTAAACATACTTTTAAAAAATTAAGGATTATATTTAAATTTTAATCTTAATTTATTTGCTTTATTGAAGGTTTTAGGCAATATTAATGAAACTGATTAGAATTAGAGAACTTATTACTTGCTTTTTAAATTTATTTGTATTCTAAGTAAAACATAGGATTAAATTTGACAAAAGAATAATTTTGTCGGATTCTTTTTTCGTAATTATATATAAATTTTTATCAAATAAGAATTACACAATTATAAGTACAAAAGAAATGCGTATATTTTAAAGTATGTACTATATGATTTTATGCTTAAATTTTAACTAATTCAAAAAATCTAACAAGTATCTTAAATATTTTGTGTTGTATCTTAATTATTTGTTAGTAATTTTAAACATTGCAACTTTAATACGCGAAGTAATAGAAAACTATTACGATAACATTTATGATTTCTCAATAATGCGGAATTTTTCAACTTCGTTATTATCGACATCGACACTACTAAAAACAAGAAGATACGCTTAGAGAGACATTTATAGATACATATTAGTTTTATCTTATCCCTCTATGCCATATATATATATTGTATATTGTAATTTACATATCAGTTTCTGAATTTGTACTCGTCTTTCTTATGATATTGGACGAGAAAGCGCAACATTTTACATATGTGTTGATGAAAAAAGATGTAGGCTAGAGGGTTAAGAAAATAAAATGAATATTTGCCAGGAATTGTAGCAATTATTGCGAAACTTTTTATTATTAGATTATTATCAGATCAGATTATTTGTAGTAAAGTAGTTGTCTTTAGATTATAAATTTGCAATTAACATATAATTCATAATTCATCGCAATAAAAATATCGCATTATACATATATTTTTTCAAGTGATATATATATATACAAACACTTGTATGATTAAAAACGAACACATTTCTGCAAATTTCATTTTTATTGGGCGAAAGGTGAATTTTGTAATTATTTGGTTTTTAAAAAAAATTTTTTTTTAATAATTTTATTAACTTTTATACATCTCGATAAAAAAATAAAATTTAATACAGCACAAGCTATTTAATGATGCCATATAGTATTTATGAATATGTATCGCGAAAGTGCATTATTTCTATAAATTTACAATTTAAAGAGGAATCTATATGATTATCTCTAAATTAATAAAACTAAAAGAAATATATATTTTTTTAAAGTTACATATAATACCAATTGGCATCATTTCCTACAAATCTTTCGCCGATAACGTAGATCTCACGTCGAATTTATCGACAAAGTTATTAATTGTAATCTCGCCACACGAGAGATGTCGCGCCAGTTCACAATTATTGTAGCGACACGAAACTAAAAAAAAAAGCCCCGATTCATTGATTTATCCGGAATACTGTAGCCTACACGATAAACCCAGCGTCCGTGATATAATATCGTAAGGCAAGAAATTGTATTATTATTAGCATTAGTAGTAGTAGTAGTAATAATATTAATGCATGGTGAAACGCGCATAAAGCATAGACATATATACACACACACGTAACGCAGGACGCGTCACGTTGGGTCTCGTTCGTCGTCTACCTTAGCGGCGCGTCCGGCGGCGCCTCGTAATAAACGCGTGACGCCGTCGAGCGAACGACGCAGACGTGGGAACACTCGGTGTGTGCGAGCCCGCCATAGCCATCCGTACAGATGGTCGGAGTTCGTGTATACATTACGACGGAGGGGGGGAAGAGAGAGAAGGTAGGGGGGAGAGTGGCGGGGATGCGAGAGTAGACGTCGCGTATTCTATGGGCGGGGCTTTAGCCAGCTGGCAGATGTTTCCCGCGCGGCCGCGTCATTCCTCTAGCGTAAACCTACGCGACGCGCAAGTAGTCCCACGCCGGATATATTCGCCGCATCTCGGGAGTAAGAGGCCTGCCTGCCGGCACGGACGTAGACGTGAGTGGAGAGGCGAGGTGAGAATTCGCGGGACAATCGTAGGCGAGGATGAGCTGACGTAGGAGCGGGAAGGAGGGATTCGTCTGAAGTTAGTCGCTGTCTCTCAGGGCAGAACGTAGCGCGCGGGCTTCCCTCTTCGAAGTCGAGTGTGCGAGGCCGCCTCGATCGTACGCGGGCGCGCCCGGCGAGAGGAGCAGGCACGACTTTCAAGTGTTCAGAGTATCTCGGTAGTGAAAATTTCACGCGCTCCGAACATTTTCGCACGTATACGTAAGTACGTAGCCGGCAAACGTCATTCGCGTTTATAACCGCCCGGTGTCGTCTCTGCGGATCGTCGAAGTGAGTCGCGTGCGAGACGACCGTTAATCGTCGAGACGGATTTACTTGTCGAGATGAGTGAACCGGCGCGCGAGGAGAAGAGGACGAGCTTATTCCCGCATCCCGGCGTCTTGGCCAAGGTCGGTTGACGACTTGCAAGAGCGGGAGAAGATTCCTCGGAAATACACGAGAGTGCGAGAGAGACGGACATTTTCTTAACGAGACTCAACCACGCGAACGTGGCTGTGAATACGTCTCGCGATATTTTTCATACCGGTGCAACTTCACGCGAGTGCGTAGCCGGCGTGTGACATTAACCCGAAAGAGGGCGCGCGCGCGCGGGTGTAATAAAGTGTCGGAGTGCAAAAGTAGTGCGGTTGGAGATCTCGGAAGAGGAGGGAGCGTCGGGCGAGTAGTGACGTTCCTGACGCCGGGCGGCGGAGTGATCCACGGCGCGTCGTGGGGGCCCTCAGCTGTTTCCCGCCAAAGATCGCCATTACAAAACGCGTTCGGGCGTTGTGTGTGCGCGCCGCGCGGAGCGTGTGGCTGTCCCGTGGACGAGATCTTTGTGCGCGTCGCCGGCGTCCGTTGACGTAAGAAGGGGACTAGTCGGGATACCCGGCGTGTACCGGAAGTGACGAGTAACGCGTTCATACGTATATCGAACGGAAACGCATTTGTGAAAAATACGCGCCGCGTTGTTTGTCCCTCTCCTTCTCCTCTTCCTCCGTTCTGGTGGAGTGCGCGGGCGGACGAGCGAGAACGACGAACGAACGAGAGGAGAACGGCCCGGGCGAGAAAAAGAAAGGAGCGGCGAATATTAAGTGAGAGCGATAACGAAAAGATATCGTCGAGTGAGTGAGTGAGAGAGAGAGAGAGCAGCAGGGACCTACGTCGTTTCTTCCCAGCCGCTACGACGGCTGTCGCGGACAGTGAAATTCGCTCGGCGGGACTCTCAGTGCTGCGGACCGACGAGATATGTCAGTGTTTGGTGGTGACGATCGGATTTTGCTCGAGGAAATCGTCGAGTCGACTGAACAGCCGGAGATTGAACTGTGCGGGTGAGTCATGTTTCATCAGATTCTCTTTACGAAATTAAGCTTGTGTATATATATATATATATATGTATATGTTGGAACGACGATAGCGTGTATGTACATCACGCATCTATGTGCATACATACATGTATTCTCTGTGCCCGCGTTTGATACGACGCGATTGTATGCATAGACGCGTATATCGTAGTCGAAGAGAAAGACAGCGAGAGAGACGAGCTTTATTGGCTCTCTCGTTCTCTCTTGAGAGTGTCGTGCCCCAGCCGCTTATCGGCCTTAACCCGTTTGCGAGAGCGTAAACGTAGCTGCCGCCGTGGCACATCGGGCGTCGTCGTCGTCGTCATCGACGTCGTAGGAGAACGCGAGATAGCTCGCCACAGCTGTTGAAGCCGGCCGGCCGGCCGGCGCCTGATATCCGTCGTTGGCGGCCCGGCCGATGTGTGCGTGCGATCGTGACGTCGGCGTCGCCTCCGCCGCGGCGGCGGCTCCCCGAAAGTCGAGTCGTTTTCCGCTGGAAATGCAGGGACGCGTAGCGCCGCGCCGGACCAGCACTCTCGCGGATCTCGTCCGCGCTCTCTCTCTACTACGCGTTCACGCCCAACAAGCATGGCGCGCGCGCGCTTGCTCGCGGCGGCATGGACGCCTCTTTATCTTTCTCTCTCTCTATCTTCTCTTCTCTTTCTCGTGTGCGTGTGACATTTCTTCCATTACCGCGCGCTCCGTACGCATCCGCATTTCTCTCTTACGTCATGTACATTTTTTTTTTAGGGAAAAATATTTTTCTACGTCTCCCAGACTGCGTTTTTATGCGTTTTAATAAATTGGGACGGGAACGAGGGAATATATTTTTGTCGGTCGGAAACGCTATCAGACTGGAATGTGTACGTATCTTTCGACGACACGGAAAGAATTTTCTCTTACGATTAGATATTATTCTGAAAATCATGGTAATCGAGAGACAATATGGTGTTGGAAGAATTTTCTTAAAAGTTTCTCTGAATTTACCACGATAAAATATAAAATACACTCGATTAATTTTACTATATGTACATATTCATATTTTTTCTTGTGGTAAATATTAATCGGAGAAACTCATAAAATTCTTCCTGTACCATCTTGTCCCACGATTACCATGATTTTCAGGGTAAATTCTAAGAGAAAATTTCCTTCGTGTATGTAGCATTATTTAGCTAAGAAGTAGATAATAAAGTAGATAAGGTAATAGGATTCTGTTCTATATCTGTAGATTTTTATCGACAAAAGAATGTGGCGATAAGATGAAAGGATAAATTTTCATAGTATTTATGTTAAGGTTACATTCATATTTTTAAACATTTTTCATGAATATATAAATTCTTTATCTGTTTATGCATTTTTATCATCATGTTATACGTTATTATAACATATTAATACATAAACAGTTATGTAAATCTCACAATTAGATTGTAAAGAGTCCGATAGTGAGAGAAACTTACGTAAAATTTTTATTATGAAGATATCAAGTTATTTTAAAAGCGCAAAGTGCGCGGTTAACCCAATGCGAAGCCAGGCATCGTCGGTTCAACCAAGTATGTCGAGTCATTTTTTGCGTCTTCGTTGTGTGTACGCGCCGTATGATTTTTTGTCTCACGTTAGAGTACAACGATCGTAGAACAAAGAAGCAGGAAGGCGCGAGGAAAGTGTATTCTTTTGTGTACAACCGAGTGACCGACAGAGCTAGGGCATATATATATATATGTGTGTGTGTGTGTGTATGTATGTGTATGTGTATATATAACGTATGTATATATAAATACATATACATATACACACTTTGCTATATATAATATATATATAAAATGCCGCCTCACGCGTTACGTAAAGCTGCGCGTTTGTGTTGCACAATAATCGGTTTCTATAAATAACTTCAAGCATGCCACACTCCGGTTCGACTTCTTGTTTACATACGCTCATCATCGTATTGCACTCGCTCGTTTCTCAATCGCTCTACTTTGAGTTTCGAATCTTGAAAGATGCAACTTCATTCATAATATGCGCATTTTATTTATCGAAATCAAATAGAGAAAATGAAATAGTAATTGATGTGTTCCGTAATCAACTTTGGTTGTCTAACAGATGCATTTTTGTTTAATATAAATAATATAATAAATATTTTATATTCAATGAAATATTTAATAAGTCGATATATCAAATCATTCGCTCATCATCATAGATTATTATCATAATGAAAAAAATTTGAAAAATACGAAATAAACGCTGTATGCAAAATATTTATATGGTGTAAAATATATGAAACAACGTACGCCATGATAATAAAATTAAATGTCAACTCTGTTATCATTGAATTATTACGATTGGTATCAAGCGTAAATAAATAATTATTGTACGCGACATACCACAGAGTGATGTAATAGTTTCGTTTCTCACATGTGTATATATCATTGCTTCACATTGCATTATATTATTTCTATATATTTCTAATTGTGATACGACAGTGAAAACGATGTGCAGAAAGATGGCTCCTAAGCACTTTTATTTAAATTATATAATTCATATTTATTTAAATGCATCTTTGGCTTAAGCTATGTTATTCTATCACATTATATAAGTCTTACACGATAATAAATTTGCCCTTCTCACAATGTATTACGACGACGTTATGAGGAGAAACTATTTCCTAAACTTCCTTCGCGCGTTGGAATGCATAACTTTGACACCAAAGTTGGACGGAACGCACGAAATCACATCAGATATGTGCTTATCCGTTAATCACACGACAAGTACGATATCAGCCCATCAAACAGCCGTCGTTATATAAGCAGTATATAACTCTTGCATTACCGATTCCGATAAATTTGCGCAGTACTGATAAAATAATTTATTCTGGTGCACGCGCTATCTTCGTATATATTTCTCAGTTTATTCATAATGAGAAATGTAAATTACACTTTTCATACGTCAAATACATTCGTTGCTTTTTGCTTATAACGAACAATTGAGGCAATTACAGTTGTAATTTAATATATTATAAATATGATTCTTTTTACGTTTAATTTTTTTTTATATAACAACGTGTAGAATTTCGGCGGTTTTCATTACTTTTATAATAAAATCTATTTTTTTATATTAATTTTCAAATATTGCGCAATATTTCGATCGTACTCATAATTCATAATTTGCTCATACAATCTACGTAATAATATTTCTAACGTATTTTTAATATCGCGACAATGAGCAGGTCAACATATAATTTCTTGTATAATGATAATTACGTAATATGCTTTCTATATTTCTCGTAAACGTATATCGATCGGAATGAGCACCGATTCAATGATGCCCAAGTAACATTTATCAGTATGTGAAATTGTTACGCGCGCGAGGTATATCTCAAGATAATGCGTTGAACGTTTATCGATTATTTCACGTTGCATGCGCAAATACGCGCGAAACGATGCATACATACGGCTCTTTATTGCTTCGTCCCGTATTCCAAGACGAGAAGCGACCTCGTCTCACCTCGATGCACTTTTTGCGTACGCGCATTAGCTTGCGCTCGCAAGTTCTCTCGCGGCTTAATAAAATGGCTCGGTCGAGCCAATCCTGACCACGGTCAACGTAGTAGCACCAACCATAGCACACATTGCTTTTTAAGTAGTATATATACACAAGAGATATATGCATACCTTCGCGTCGCGACAGCGCATGCAACGAGCGAGAAGAGGTGAGCAAACGAGAGAGAGAGAGAGAGGGATGTGGAGTGAGTTATATTTCGCATGATGCACCTACTTGCACCGGGTTAACTTCGGCATTTGGGTGCGCATGCACCCGATGGTGATGCACGTTGTATACATTTGCATCGCGGCACTACGTAATTCCCCAACGCATACACGTGTTTTCTCGAAGAAAATGTCATTGATCTTTTAACGAGTTCTTGAAGAATATCACGCACTTTGTTGTGTGAAATATAAATTTATTTAGATATATAAATGGAAAAATAATTATAGATAAATGAAATAATTAAATATAAATATTTTAAGAGAGAGAGAGAGAAAAATATATGATAAAATTAATAATAGGAGTAAAAAAATTCACGGAGCAAAGAATTTAACATATAGAACTACGTTTTTACATTACGTCTCTATTTGCATCTATCAGAAACGAATTTAAACATTTCATTTATTACGAGCATCTTGATAGAAATATAATACAATGCCGTGCACGTATAAAAGAAACGTCGCGTTACTGTGAAATCTAAACGGCTTCGTTTAGGAATGGGCTTAACACCTGTCATGCAAATGCATAATTTTTTCCAATCTCATTATCCACTGTGACTTCCTGCCGATGGGTTTAACTAGGTTGAACATTCGTGCAATACACACTATTCATCTACTCGTTACGATAAAGATGATCCCTCGAATTTCCGGACTGTGTCTTTATCGTTCATGCAAATACAATGCGAATGATAGGTCGACTGTTTGCGGTATAACGTCCGTAATAGATAGGAGTTGTGTCCCGTCGTGATAGACATAAGTAGACAAAACGAGTCTTTATTTATCTGCACTTATCTGGAACATGACTTCGCAGTATGACTCGCATATGTATATATGTGCAGGAATATTTTATTAGCGTTGCATACTATAACCTACACCTACGATATCACTATTAATTAATAGAAGGCGTACCTGGTTTCATTTCTTAGTTTTGCAATATATGTACAACCGTGGTGATAGACATAAGTAAACAACCGCAGTCTTATTTTAAGATCTAGCCGAGTTGTGATAATTGCATACTATGCACAAGCAACGATATCTCTGTCAATGTTTTGCATAATAGTACAAAATAGTTATTATCCCTGTCACTATTTAAAATTTAAATAATCGATACGGAAAATTTAATAAACGCGTTTCTCTTATTCAGTTCACGAAGACAGAGAGCTACCGCGATAGTTGTAAATAGACAATACGGGCCTTTATTTTAGGAACTAGCCGGGGCTTATTCTCTATAATGTAGTACGAGCGTGCGAAATTCAATTTGTGAGATTTTATGCGAAATTACTAGAGAAAACGCTATAGTTCACATAATATTATTTTTCAATAATTAATTAAAATTTAATAATAAATTAATTTCTTAACTTTTCTTCAACGTGATCGTGCAATGTAGCGCGCTTTGCGAACCGTATCCCACAGCATTTCACACGTTATAAAGAAGACTTCTATAGGCGCTTTAATAATAAAATAAATTAACATGATATTCTCTCTGTGACGCGGAGCTTCATAATGTAGTTACAACACAAGTGAGACTCTGTCCTATATTATTTTATTGCAAAAAATACACAGTATTGCTGTCCTCGATTAATAATTATTAACTTTTTTCGTCGTACGTCTTACGCAATATTCGCGTTCGCGAGTCATTTACGATAATCCTTAGATAGATCGTAATTACGGGTAAATTACGCAGTAAATAAACAGACGACGGTAACGTGCGTGACCTAACCCAACGAAGAGTACGCAATTTTTCCGGTGCAATGTACTACGCGATCATTCGTCGCTAGGTCGGCGGCTTTCGAGGTTAGCAAGGCTGATCGCTTCGTGACCGTCTGCGAGCCGGATGGCCGTCAACGAGCCGGTATTCCTGTCTCTCTTTATGGCCGTGCTTACGAATACGTAAGCCACACTCTCTTTCTCTCCCTCTCCATTTGCGCGATCGGAGCCGCGTGGGTGTGAGTGCGAGATAGGGAGCATGAATGAGACTCTCCGCGCGTCTAGGATCGTCTGCGCATAAACTGCGACGCGAACCGTTATCACGACCGGAACAGTCCGCTTCGGGGCTCACTTACGAATTACGTTCTTCCTCTTTCTCAGGGATGGTGGATTAGGTCGTGCGATGTGCCGTTTACGTCAATGCGGAATTTGCTCTTCGTAAAATGCGCGGCCCCTTGGGCCGTAAAGATGTAAACGGCGGAACGTACAACGCGCACGATTTTTGCATAGGAATGAGTGTCGAGTATACCTGATGTAGTTTCTCGTAACTGGAAATAACAGAGAAAAGTTGTCGTCTGGCTAAAAATATCCAACTACCCTATTTTTCCCTAATAGGAAACTTCAAATTGATATAGCGATGTGATTTTTTTCTTAATGAAAAATTTATATTCCTTGTACGCTCCGATTTTTTTCATATATAAATTGTACTTGTTTTTTTTCGTTCATATTATTCGTTCATACATGGAGAGAATTTTCTCTTAGAATTTATCCTGAAAATTATGGTAATCGTGGGAAAATATGGTATTGAAAGAATTTTATAAGAATTTCTCTGATTAATATTTAGATACCACAATAAAAAATATTAATATGTACATAGTAAAATTAATCGAACATATTTTACATCTTATTGTTGTAGATATTGATATTTTTCGTTGTAAATATTTAATCAGAGAAACTTATAAAATTCTTCAAATACCATATATTTTCCCACGATTACCATCATTTTCAGGATAAATTCTAAGAGAAAATTTTCTCTGTGTACTAAGTATTCACTATTCATAGTCGAAAGGTCTTACATGCTTTATACGTCAATCTACATTATTTAATATAAATCAAATTAATTAAAAAACATGAAAATATCTTTCATGGTTTTACAACAAATATTCTACGTAACGTCGATTATATCAAAATTCGAAATAATTGTGTGATCATAAAATTGAAAAAATTAAACAGGAATTTCAGTATATTATTTAAAAATTGCAAAGATCTAATATTCAATCGAATATTCTCATGGTCCAGATTATTGGACGCATTCTGCACACACAAAGACGTTAATCTAATTTTTGCGGCGCGCAACGTTCCGTTTTTCGTAGAGAATAAGCGACTAAACTATGGAGATGATCTTGAAACTCCTTTCAGTTGTGCAGTCTGACAGCAGACAACAATGGTTTCTCTGTTGACCTCTTATGCTCCACATATCCGTCGCGCACCGCGAACGCCCGCTTACACAAATATCGTGTGCTCGTGGAGGTGTCATATATAGATAAAGGCAAAGGGACCGACCTCTGACATGAGAATAATGCCTCCGTCGCACGCCCCTCTTTCATTTTTCTTTAAGTATTCATGCGATGCTTTTCTTCATCACTGTTGGTCTTATTTTAATATCGCACTAGTGTGTTGCGTATGTACTTTATGTTCTGCATTGCACGGAGGATTGTTACGGGAAAGATTGTACCTTACGGAGAACGCTGATAAAAAGAATTTTAATTGCAAACATATCGCATTTTCCTTTCAATTTCTGTTATATTTCATTAAATAGCAATAAAGAAGAAATTTAGATTCTTTGAATGAAATATTAATCTTGTATATATTGAAAAATTAAACTAGCCTTGTCTACTAAAATTGCAACAAAAATTAAAGTTGAAACTATATAGCAATAAAAACACATTTAGAAAATATGGTATATAGGTATAGAGGTTCAAGGTTCTAAATTCTTTTCCTACGAATTACTACTTGCGTCATTTTAAACTCGCAACAAAAAAGGAAAACGATAAAGCATACTTGCTGTTTTTTTAATTTATCTTTATCTTTTAAAAACTTCCATATTTATAAAACGCGATTAAAAGTTATAAATTCTTTTGAACGTATACATCATAAAAGTCTTTCGATAAAATTTTAATCTGCAGTATACAATACAAACATTTTCAGAGCATGATATATCGACCATAAAATCAAACATAAAAATCTCATATATTTTCCTAATTTAATATGAAAAAAGAAGGAAAAAGAAAAACATAGCTCTTAGCCATTTTTCATCATCTTAATTCTACGATATTATTTGATGAAAATTATAAGAGTAAAAGTGTCGTAAAAGATTGAACCACCATATGTGTTTTCTTTTTCCTTCTAGACAAATTTGCACATGTCTAGGATTTGATTACGATCGATAAGCATAATGAAAATTGGCGTATAAAAAGTAGCTGCGTAATTGACGAGCGCGACACAATCTTGTCATAACATTCGCAATAACGGACGTTTTCTTCTGGGCTATTGCTGACGCGCGAGAGGATACAGTGTTTCATATCGCACGTCAGAGAATTAGCGTATAAAGAACGCAGCACGTTCTTTCAATCCGACGCAGTACACAAACTACCGGCCTGTCATCCGCGCCTCGGTTCGCTGCCTCGTTCGAACTGAACCCGACAGCTGGTTGACTCACATCATTTTACGCACGGAAGAGCACGCATTCCAATTGTCATCTATATAAATTGTCATTGTTTTCACATGGGCAGGTGTTTTCCCTCTTAGACGATTAAGAGTATAATATATTTACGCACGCGCGCGTGTCATCGAATACGAATCGAATTATTTTGATTATGTGCTAGTAAAACACCTGTGAATTAACGAGGCGAGAACATGTGAGAACGCTTCTTGAATAAACGAAATGATTTTTTCAATCGATAACAGACATCGAGTACTTTTTGATATTACTTAAACGACTGCGAGAAAAATATTGAAACTTAATTTTTTGACCACGTGCTTCGTATATTTACATAATCGACTATTTATATTAGCATATAATTATACAAGAAGTAATCTCTTTTAAATCTTGAATATTTAATTCATATTATATTATTATATATATCAAAATATCAATTTATAAATTCACACGACAGAAGTCACACGATTAAAAAAAAGATTAAATTCAAAAGTTTATAAAATATTCAAATAGATAAAAATAGCTCGCGAAAATCTTTAAACGGAAGTCTCGACAGATATCGAAGTAATCGATTTGTCCTGATGTTTTGCATAAATAAATTCGGTCGGAACGAAGGTAAAGAGGAAGAGAAGACGATGAAGCGAGACGAGAGGCTGAGAGGTAGAGACGTTTCGACGTGGCGCCCGTTGGGCTGCGTCTTACGTCACATTGCTAAATATATGCCTTGGCCGTTCCCAATCTCATACCCATTCTCGTTCTTCATTTCATCCCGTGAGCTATGCTGGTAGCAGCACGCGGCATCGTCGTTTCGTCGTCGTCGTCGTCGTCGTCGTCGCCGCCGCCGTCACTGCCAAAGACATCTGCGTGCGTGCACCTCTCTTCTCTTACTTTGTCCTCATGTGCGTGTAACTTGATATCGTGTGCCTCGGAAGCCGCAGATGCAACTGGCGTCTCGAGAGATCGCGCGACGTGAGCCAACAATAGTCAGCCGATCGTTATTGGCTGTTATTGGCGATTTATTCCGATGGTCGAGACGGATCGTGGAAGCCGGGAGAACTCAGACGTCCGTAGGGTTTCCGAGCATACGTCTCGAAAGGTGCTCGAACACTTTTAGTTTTACCTGCATTTTTTTGCCGTATTTATAAAGCATGATTAAAATTTTAGATACAGGTACATTATTCTGTTCATATTACATTCTATCCTATTAAATTTTCTAAGCTATACAAGTCGAATATTGCTGTTTTACTTTGGTCCATATTTTTTACTGTAATTTATTTTATTTTTATATATTTGTGCTATGTGTACATACATTGGAAAAGTCTGGTTGCATTAACAAAAATTCTGTTCGAAAATAGATGAAACAGAATTACTGGTTGAATGTACCAGAATTCCTTTTAATACAAACAAGATGCTTGTTGCATTACATTCTATAATTCTATTTTATCCATTTTTTAATAGTTATTGTTAATGCAACGATTTTTTTCCCAGTATATATATATAGTATAAAAATAAAATAAATTACAGTAAAAAAACACGGAAGAAAATAAAATTTGACTATAGTTATATAAATAAATAATTTCCACTCTCTTGTATTTAATATCGCACAAACAACGTATTTCTTTATTTCTTATTTATTCAAAAAATTTTAATATATATTATAGGGAAACTATTTTTATTTGGTTAAAAATAGTATAGTAGTGAACCAATATATACAGGCAAAAATTTGGGAAAAAGAGAACCTATTGTTGCCTATTTCTGATCCCGTTAACATCTGTCGTCGACAGTTTCATTCACACAGAAGAATTCCCTTTCAAATGTCGTAGAATACCTTCTTCTTGCCTTTTCTTTTAGTTCTTTTTTCCACGCTACATAGTTCAGAAGATTTCATTTTCTTTGAAAAATTGCGCAATTTTTGTCATATTTTTCATCTTTTTTTTATTCATTTTAATTTACTTATTTATTATAAAAAGAAGAGAGAATCTTAAGAATTTATATAAAAAATATAAGAAATCTAGTATATAAATATATAAATGTATAATAAATATATCAAATTTATATAATATAACATTAAATATATATGTTTAAAAAATATAACAATGATAATACAAGTATAATATATTGCAGACTTTTTTGTGTAATTAAAATCAGCCTTTTTACAAAAAATCTAATCTTTATAAAATGCCGAATCTTTTTCTTTTATAAAATGCTTTTTGTTAAAAGATTGGAATTTGTAAAGAACTTGCGAATTACATATAATAAATTTTATAATATTTGCAAGACACATCTGATTTTTTAAATATTTAATTAAATTTTTACGTATATCAAATATTTTTAAAAAATGCGTACAAATCTGCACGATTCAATAATCTTTCTAACTTGAAATAGAAATTCGCTAAAGTATGTTTTTGCTAAGGAATCGACTGATATTCATCAACTGACACAATATTCTAGAACTTGGGGGGCAAAGGGAAAAGAAAAGGAAAGATAGGCCTGTGGCGATGAGTGATGGGTTTTAGCTGTTAGAAACGAGTTCCGGGAATAGCTGGTAGGGTCGTAGGGTAGATAGGGACAAAGAGGGTGTTCCGGACCCTAACGTAAATCTACACGCACACTACGCATCGACCAATCGAGAAGAGACGCGTGTTACTTCAGCTGTGTCGGACGAGCTTGGCCTTGAGCCTCTCTATAGGGTGACTCGTTGGAATTTTTACTGCGAGCAGATCTCGCTTTGAGTTAGGTCAGAAAACAGGTTAGTCGGAAATCAATTCGTAAAGGAAGAAAGAAAAATATTTGGCATAGGAATTTGGACATCTTTTTCCATTGTTCAGCTTGTGTTTCGCTTAAAAGTGACTGATGCATTAGAAAGGTTTCCTTAGACGGGAGTAAAAGAATTTAACGTTGCAGATACACATTTTATTTATTTCAACACAGCAATGCATATTTTTCCAATCTGCATTTAAAATACTAATTATTTACTTAAATTATTTGAACAAATTATATTCGACATTCTTTGAACTGTGTAACTTTTGCATTTAAATATACAATATTTGAATGAAAAAAATCATACCGTTTAAGAAATATGTAATATCGATGTTTATTGAAATGCAACGTTATGTTAATGTTAAATAAAATTGCATAAAATGAATGTAAGATCTAAATTCTTGCAAATGTCAAACATTATAAATGCGAACATGAAACATTGTAAATGAAACTATCACAAGGTCATTTACTGTCAGCAATCCTCATCTTTATCTCCGTTTTCGCGCCGTCCTCCCGTTAGTCATTCGCAGCTGATAGACTACCGCAGATATCGTGCAGAAGCGTTAGTAACAGGCAGCTGACTGACGCCAGCCGACAGTTATTTTTGTAGCCGTTACAAGGAAAAAAGGAGAAATCGTAAAATGCAGTAGAGCTGCGTTATGCAATGTTCTTAGAATCGCTCTCGTAGAATATGCAAATGGAAGGTCGTCTATTCTGCAATACCTGCATGTGTCACTGTTACGGAATGCTCAATGCACCTTCCTCCCCCTTTTTATTTTCTAGTTGACTATTCAATCCTCTCCTAAATTATGCAAAATACGTCACTGGAATTTTCAATATGTATATGCCGCTGCGCATCTGCATGTTCCACATTTAGCTAGAATCGAATAATATTCTACACGAAATCACGATAACTCGAATGCGATTATCATATATTTCAAAACAAATATAATATTGGTATATTATATAACATTAATTTTTTCGCAAACGCATCGACGAAAATCAATTTAGAGCATAACGAAAGACCCGTTGCTCCATCTCCTATTGCGAATGATTATCGTCCAGAGGGGGACCATCATCCATAGAGAATTCGGAATCCCGTAGCGAAGTCTGGAATGCGTGTCCCGCAGGGAGATGACTTTTTCCGTGACGTTCTTTCCGAGACACGTATATACTTTCCAACCGCGGTTTCCTAGTCAGCCGCAGCTGATAGGCGGCTGCAGATAGCGACGCTCGTGCGAAGGCACCGGTAACAGCCAGCTGAGTGGCGCCAGCCATCAGCTGTTGGTGACTCACGCGAGCGAGTCGACCGAGAGCGGACGGACACACAACCGTGTACACCAATGCATAACATACACGTACACAACCAACACTAGCGCGCGCGTGCGTCAGAATGCGCATGCCATTGTGTCTGTGTACGTCTCTCATGAAGATGCTCTCTTTTCTACCTATAGGCGAAAATCCACGAGTGCATCTTGCACCTGGACAATAGCTCCGAGCGATTCGACGCGTAGATACTATTCATTGCTTTTCTCGATTCCTTTTGCTTTTTTTTGTTTCCCTCTGCTTTTGCGTTCTTCGTCTTCTATCGGTGTTGCTTAATATTAAAACGCGTGAGTTTATAATTAGAACTATAATCACGCTGATCATCGATCGTCTTTTAAAGACTATTTGCTTGCCGCCAGATAATTGCCGACAGATATAATGTAGCGGAATGTGATACGTAGATTGCCTTCTCGATGCCATATGTTCGATCGATTTTTGACCGAATAAAAATGATACTTTTTTTTGCGATTGAAATAGGTATGGCGAGAAAAACTGTTCGAGGTTGACTTGTTTTATTCTACTATTAAATGATTTTTTTCGCTGTATTTCAACAAGGAAATATAATTTTTATTTTATAATAAAGACACGAGCACGATAAGAAAAATTATTTATTCGAAATGTATTAAAATACAATAGGCATATTTTCTGGACCAATTTTTTATAATAGGATTTTAGGCAATGTGAAATGTGCTGCAAAATTAAATTTGGGAAAAAAGAATAATTAATTGTTTTAAAAATTTGCTTCGACTATTTAGTATTCTTTTGAACTGTATGTACGTCGTGTATAATATATGTAAGAGCTACTGCTTTTTTTTTAACTCTCTGTTATCACAGATAATTCGTCGGCATATGTAGTATATATATCATGTAACCTTGTAAGAAATTATCTCTTTCGGGTTCGACTGCTAGTTATCATACGGTTGTGGCACAGACCGATAGCACGTGGTTAATCACAGCTGTAGCTGTATTTGAAACCTACAAATATAAAAAATTAGAAGAATAAAAATAAAAGAAAGTTAACAATTAAATGTTTACTTATTATTAATCTCGTGTGATTCAGATAAATATATTTAAACGATTATCATCAAACTCGGTCATCTTAAAATAACAATACAAGGAGAGCGAGATAATTTAGAGAAAATATTTCGCCAGGGGGGTTGTCTGTAGCAAACGTGCGTATTTCTTTTTCGTACGAGTGGTAGGAATTCAGGGTGAAAAAGAAGGTAGTTCTATCCACTTTGTCGACCTACTTCGCCGCAACTGATCTGGCCGAGCGAGCGCTCTGTGGGTATCCGGCGAACGAACGAGCTGACGTCACGACAGCCAACCATCCAGCCAGCAAGCCGCCGGCGTACCAGCTGATCTAATATAACCACTCGATGAGAGTACGCCACGTGGATTTCTGGTTCTGTGGACCTCCACGTGCCGTTATGAATGATTGCCGATGAATGCCGCGGCCTGATTCAATCCTCGTATGTGTTACTCGTTACTCTGAATAGTTGAGCTGCGTTTATACCGCGAGAAAAGACGATCGTTTCGAAAAAAAGACGAAACAAAACTATAATGGAACGTGATTTATTGTAATATTAGAATGACAGTATATTGAATCCGACTGCTATTGTACGAGACAATTGTGACGATGACGACAGACAATATAATGTTGAAATTAATATCGAATGTGTAGATGAATGACTTTATCAATTATAAAATGTCTGATTGTGTCACCGACATTATGTGCGGTTTAATTTATAAATAACCGACGCATTACAACATTGTGGAAAATTATTCGTTTTTTTTAAGATTGGGAAATAGGTGATATGCCAGAGAGAGTTAGAATGTGAATAATGCTACATTACAACACACTTTGGCCATTGTGCTTTGATAGACGATCGTGACATGGGTTATTGCATCGCGCATGATGTACGATTATGCTTTTGTACATTTGGTCGTGCTTATGCGGTATTTGAGTGACATCTTCAAATGAGTAACTGTTAATATTTCAGTCAAAGAAAATTACTGGACACGTGACAAGTGGTCAATAAAGCATCGTAAGATTTAAAGACACTCCTGCTATTTTTACGTACTTTTATAGTTCTTTGCTAATACATTCCTCGAACAAGAAAGAAATTCATATGTTGTAAACATTAATTGCGTCGATAATTTAATAATATTATATTATAAATTTTATTTATCTCTGCAAATGTTATACATATATACTCTTATTTTTATCAGTCCAAATTAATTTGATTTAAATTTAATTCACATCCAGGATAATCAAATTTGAATATAAATGTAATATTTTTAGAGAGGCGTTCTATTAGATAGTATCTTTATTAGGTGGAGTGAAACTTTTATATTATTTAAGTACATGTCACACAAAAACGATTCCGTAATAATTTTTGGTGAACAGCTTTCACATTCGTTCGCATTATCGACACGTGGCATTTCGGAGCAAGGAGCAAGGTCACGGTCCTCCTTGCTGAGTCATCCTTAGAGCGGTATATCCGCCATCTCGATCTTTCCCCTCCTCTTAACTCTCTTCCCCATTGCTTTCCTTATTGCCACTCGTTAACATATAATTTTCTCAGCTGTTTGCTATTTCCTCTTTCACCAACTTTACCTACAACTTAGTCTACAATATCACAGAATAAGCACTGCATTATTAAAGACTTTGCCAACTCATTTCTAAGTTTACCGAAGTGGACTTAACTATGTAATCAAATATAAGTGCATGACTTCGATGAATTTAAGAAATGAATCTTCTTGCATCAAGTTACATGCAAAAATTATTTTTAGAATGAATAAGGTGTAGGATATACATCAATATAACGGTATTTATAGGTATTAATAATTAATTTCTTTAAAATCTTTTCATATTTTAGATATGATTTAATTAATTCTCGACATTATTTAGTAAGCATTAGTAAAACAGAACCGTTTACATTTGAAGAACATCATTATATTTAACAAATTTTATTTAACTGTTTTGAAAAAAGTTGGTAAAATTTTATTTATATGTAATCTTGATGATTATGTAAATCTTGTGTGTTACGTAAGCTTCTAAAATTATATATGATATTTTTTTATATATGATATGAGCTTCTGAAATGTTTGTTAAACTCTGAAGACATTTATTACTTTTATCTATAATCGTGATTATCTTTAGCGCAGTAAATATGAAAAGAATCTCTTGATGTTGACAGCGCTAAATATTTTATACTCGCTCTTTAACTAAAATTGATGTTTACACCACCTTATAGCGTGCTTACAGTTGACCTTTACATTATGATGAGACCCATTCGCGATCTCCCGATAGCGTACGTGCGTTATTATGCCCCCATTATTTGCGTGACGACCTATGAAGGCATGTTACGCGCAGCATGCGCTATAAACACGAAATTAGAGATGGAAATGTCTACTAAAACGTGGCAAGATTTAAAATTAATATATATGAAATTATATATATTTATATATAATGTGTAATTTTATATGCAATATGTTATATTTACACGTACTATTTTCTTTTATATGTAATGTAAATCGTTAAAATTTACGAGGCTATATATATAAATATATCTTTTTAAAATTTTTAATACACGTGCGCGTATATTTGTTTTTTAATGTTTAAAAGAGGATAATCAATAATATTTATTAATATTTCGCAATTAATAAATATTATGTGAATCAACGTTAAAAATTATGTTTAGAAAAAGCATTAAATTAAATATTTAATTCACGACATTATAGTTTAATTTCACATTTATTATATAGTACAAAGCTTTTAAATTACACAGGCATTTTGAATTATATTGAAATCGTTTCTATAATAAATTCCAAAGAGACTCGCGCTTTAAAATATAACAATAATTTATTAATCTAAAAAGATTATATGTATGTATTTATTTTCCAGACGAAACAAGGTCAAGATAATCCATTATCCTTTATTCTCTCGCGACACACAAATCAATCGTTTCATATAGAAAACAGAGTATGTATATAAAACTTATTTCACAAAGAAAACATTAATCACTATAAATGATAAATTATCAGAAATTGATAATAATTGTGAAGTTTATTTTTGAATTTTTCAAAGTTGACACATCAGTTCATATATACAAAGATAAAATTGTAAAATAAGGAGAACAGTATAAACAATATATTCGGGTGACAAGTAATAACAAAACGATTTAAAGAGCATAAACAAATAGCATATTTTAAATAAAGCGACGTACATCTTGGGACTCGAAACTAAGGTGTGCAGACATGCGAGTTGAAAATACGCGAGCAAGTCTTTGAAGCTGCCGCCGAGAAGTATCAATGACGTCTCGCTTCATTGCCCGCGAATTCAACCATCTATAAGTCCGTCGTCGTAAACAAGCTGCACGCGTTCGGCGAAATGAAAACAAAAGGAAGGGAGAAAGAAGGAAAGGCCACTTTGCTTTCAATTTTCTTGAAAGCTTTCGCGCGCTATACACATTATACGTGACGCACGACCTCAACTGCGGCAGAAAACTCGGCGAGACGTTGCGCGCTGCGTGTCAAACGGATATACGCATGTATATGTATTAATGTCCTTTCTCGCTCGCGTCGCTTCGATTTCACAGCTCCTATCTCTTTGATTTGTACTAAAATACTTTGACCGCGCGCATTTATCGCTCAACGGAAATGTCTTTTTTTTTCTTTTATAACGAGATGATATACGCGCAGCTGGCGACATGAAGTAATTAAAATAATTTGACGCTTAAATCTGCAAAGATCCAAGAGTTCAAGGATCACAGTTTGAAGTATTTAAAGATTTAAACATCAGCGTTTCATATGATTACATGTGTGAAGTTTATGATACTTGCAACAAATCTCCGATGCTCGGTTGACACAATAGTCTACAAAAATTTAATGCATATAATATAATTCTATGCAAAAAAATGCAATAAATATCTAGATTCGATAGTAATCAAAATAAAATAATTTTAAATAACATTACACATTCCTTTTGTATGTCATACTAATAAGATTTGATCGTGTAATTTATTAATCCAGCGTAATTATAAAATTTTTGATTTATGCAAAGAAAAATCCCACTTATATGTTTTATAATTTATTTGTTGCAGGAGCGTTGAGACGGTGGACGACGGCTCGGTGACTACTAGTGTGACGGTCGCCGAAGTCGCTGATACGCAAGAGCAGCAAACGCAACAACCGCCGCAATCTAAAGCTAACGTCGGAATTGGCCGACGGGTTAATAATCATAACGCTGCTTTGAGCAACGGCAACAGTATCAGCAACGTCGGCCGTGTCACGCCGCGCAGCCACATGGAGCAGGAGAAGCGAATACGGCGAGAAATCGCCAACAGCAACGAGCGACGTCGTATGCAGAGCATCAACGCTGGATTCCAGTCGCTTAGGACTCTGCTGCCGCATCACGAAGGCGAGAAGCTGTCAAAGGTAAGTCTCTCTCGTGTAGCTTTTACATTAACCTCTGACCGGAGTCGTGTGAATCTCGAGCATTTGTTTCAAATCAAGTCATGATTTATTTTCCACAATGAAAATACATAAAATTAATAGAAAATATATATTAAATTAAATATACATTATATGCATTTTAAATAAATTAAATATGCATTATATGCATTTTAAATAAATTAAATGTACATTATTAAAAGTAAATTAAATACACGTTATATGTATTTTATATTAAATATATCTTATAATATAAATTGAATATAAAATTGTTGTATATGTATGTATATAAGCAAGATCTATATGAATATTTGATTTAATAAATTTGATATATAAGTTTTTTATAATATAATTTGTAAAGTACATCAAATTTGCATTTTTTTTTAATTGTGATGAATCAATGAAAAATCAATTTTTGCACTCCACGACTCTGGCTCAGGGTTTTAAAAATACGCATTTATATCATGATTTCGTACGAAAAGTCGAGTGTGCCTATAGAAAAATGTGTGTGGCATACTTGGCATCGTATATAATAAATTTTTGGTTGAAATGAGAATTGTATCCATGTGGAAAGTATCATCGCCATATTTCTCGTAGTCGCTTGCTCATTTAATCATGAATCACTAAAAAAAAGAACTGAAAAACACTTCCTCCAATGAGTTTTATCTGTGCTGGAGGAAGAATCGATCCAGCTTGAATAATGATGATCGTCCATTCATTGCCTCGTGCTCATGTCTTTCCATGGATACATTAGAAGGAATGCGTAATTATTTGCATGCTTTTTGAGAGAGAAAAATATTCGATCAAATGTCAAGAAATTAAATTCTATAAATGTTTTAATTATTTTCAAAAAACTGATTTCTTTAAGCATTTGTTTTTATGATAATCCTGAGGTATAAAAAAACATGGATTTAATTTTATCAAAAGACTCCGCGTAGTCTGAACAAAAATTGTTGCATGAGAATAATTCGAGTCTTAATGCACGATTGCTTATATTGTGCAAGCAGTGTTTCATTATCACAATCGCAAAATATCGTTTCTTTTTTATTGCAATGCATCCAATTTTGGAAAATTCTCATTTCATTCCATATGTACAAGATGTGGCGTACACGAAATCTTTTTTATGCCGCACACACTAATGTACTGAAAATCTTGCGATATTATCGTAGAATTGCAAAAGTGGTGTCACGCCTTTATACTAGTACCACCTTGCGATTTTGATTGCCCCCTCGAACAATATTTAAGACTTGAGAACTCCTACGACGAGCTCAATCGATATGTGACCATTTCGGATCGTTGGGTCGTTGTGCGAGTATATGAGCATTTAATAGTCTGACCCAAGTGAAAGTGAAGGAATAATAACATTGTTTTTCGAGAGATTATATCAATAATCTCCTTAAATAAATTTGCAACTTTAATTTTATCGAAGATATTCGATAAAATTTACTTCTTTAAAATGCCTTGAGTTTTAATTAATTTTTAAATGCATTTAATTGGCTATTACATCTTATCTATCTTTGAACAATAAAATATATAAAATACGACGTTGGAAGAAAAATAAAATATTGATAATTATCAAATAATAAACATGCATTTAAAGATTAATTACTTACGACTTAATTTAGCAATATTAGATTTTATACAAAACCATACAAGAAAAGTAACGATGATAACGAAATAATAATGCCGTGAAAATCCGACTATGGGATCAGTATTGCATGATTTTTTGTCTTGCAAAATATATATATATTTTTTAAATATAAAGGCCTTCGATATCTATTAGCGAGCATAATATTGATCACTCTTCGTTCGGTCATACAACTCAAAAAATACCATTGGCATGCAATAACGCTCATTGAATACATAAATGAGTCATTATTTTATTCTTTATCTAATTTTGCACGTAAACACAGTGCTAAAAAAATGTAAAAATTTCTCTGCATTTTCGCCAAATAAGGAATCTCTTGGTATGTATTTAAAAAATAATTTTAATCGTTATTTAAAGAACAAACACACACATCGCGCTTCAGAATGGCGTTTTGGTACCATCCAATCGGAAGAGTTTTATTATATTAGGGCCAACACGCACGACATCGGGTCGGGTCAGGCTGACACGTGGACCGGAAATGACGGCCTACCTCTCTTTGACAAGGTGAATTCGTCAATAAAGCTCAATCGTCTTTTTTGCGTTTTGACGCCGTGATATTACGTAAGCCGTTGTCGGCGGCTTTTATGAATCGCCGCTCTTCGGCTTCGGTTAATTTTAGCATGTGAAAGTCGGTATCCGATCCCACGTTGTTAAACTAAACCCCCGCACAATAGGTTTGGGCTTTAGGCACGCAGGAACTTTAATCATTAAGCCCCACGTCGTGTGACAGCGTCCGTTTAGTTTTTATACGTCGGCACATTGACGTCATTGACGCGAGTATCAGCTGATGAACAGTTCTCACATTGTTGGTTTTTTTTTAACCTTGTGAAATAATATCATGATGACCGAAAGTTTATAATAGTCATAATTTGCCAAAATAATTGAATGATTTTTTTATACTAATATAATACGCGTTATTTTTTTTCATTCTATTGTAAAGTTTATCCTTTCTTTAAAAAAGGCATGAGTGAATTTAATTTTAATCGAAGTATCGAGACCTCTTTTCTGCGATGCTGGTTGGTTAACTCGAAGTTTGCTTCGCGGCTTGAATCACAATCAAGTCGTTTGAACATTTTACAATTTGCGGTTAAACTTAATATTATTTTAATTTGCCGAGTTCCTATTATGCACATAATTTTGTTAATATCGAATTTGTATTATGTATTAAATTTTAATTCACCGAAATACTATTATGTGCATAATTTTGCTGAATTTCTATTATGCACATAATTTTAATTTGCCGTATTTTTTTTATGTAAATAATTTTAATTCATTGAATTTCTATTATGTACATAATTTTATTGTATCATAATTTATTCTTGAATTTTTATTGTGTACATAATTTTAATTCTTGAATTTCCATTATTTTTAAATTTTGATTTGCCAAATTTCTATTATATACATAATTTGTATTCTTTAATTTTTATTATATATTTATAATTTTAATTCATCAAATTTCTATTATGTACATAATATTAATTGGCCGAATTTCTATTATGTACAATTTCAATTATTACATGATGGAAATTCGGCGAATTAAAATTATGTAGGTATACATAATAGAAATTCAAGAATAAAAATTATGTATATAATAAAAAATTAAAAATTAAAATCATGTGCATAATAGAAAGTCGGCGAATTAAAATTATGTTCATAATAAAAATTCGACGAATTCAAATTATGTACATAATTGAAATTCGGCGAATTAAAATTATGCTGTACACTTGATTATATTATTTATTTACGCGTTGAAAACTCCCGCGCGTAGTAATTTTCTGGGAGGGAATTATCTGCAGTGACTTCTCTTTTTTTTCAATTAACTAATATTAAAAACTAATATTGAGAAAAATAGAACTGACCTGAGGAAAAATAATACTAATATTAGGAAAATAAAACTATAATAATATTAGGGAAAATAATACTACACACTTAGGAAAATAACACTAATATTAGGAAAAAAGTATTTTTGGCAAGTTCTAAAGTGTTTTAAAAGTTAATATAAAATCGAGAAATGGCGCGCGCGTTTTCGTTGTTCTAGTACTAATATAATACCCGTTATTTTTTTTTCGATCTATAAATTTGTTTATTATATAAAATAATACATTTTGTCATAATTCTTAAATTGTTTTTTTGCTACGCATAATTGATATAGCTTATGTTAATGCGAGTTTTATACAATATTAGTAAATCTAAACAAATTTATTTATTCGAGAAAAAAGTCAAAATCAGGAGGATAATCAGTTAGCGCTGCTGGATATGAAATACCTTCGAACCTTCGTAAATTTTTACCTGCGAGTTTGTTCCTGTAGCCTTGTGCAATCTCTGAAGTAAGGTCGAGCGTGGGAACGGACCGTGGCACTCTACTACTTTACAAACAACGTAAATAATATTAAGTCAATCGTATGAAAATTGCATTTTTTGACAATTAACGTATACGCGGCATTAATTATTTATCTACAAAATTTACTGAATTTTTTATCCATGAATTTATTAAATTAACGGAAACCCAAATTCTTCAATAAATTTTTGTATTATAATATTGGATTTAAATTATGAGCAGTGAATTTTGATGAGTTTTTTAACAGTGAGGTTGAGAATATTATGTAATGAAATCATATTATTTATTTGATTTTACGTGGACTTTAATAGGCTCATAATTTGAAACCTTAAAGACTTGATATAAAGATATTTAATTGAAAACTCGTAAGAGACGTGGATTTTTGAAGCCATAAAAATTGAGATTGAGAATATAGGGGATAAATGTGGAAATCAGCCATGCTGATAAAATTTCGCCAGCTTTAAAAACAGCACAACGTAAAAATTGCGTAACTTGCACGCGCTCAGACAACGCGGTCACGTGGAGATCAAGAGTTAATCGAGTATTTAACAGGGAATGTGGACTGCGCGAAACGAAACGAGATGAGGCGTCAAACACCGTGCCTCGTGAGACGATTAAAGGTAGGCACACAATGCGCATGTGTGTCAGTCGGGACAAGAACCTCGAGAGTGGCGTGACTCGTAATTGGCGGTGTGAACTAACAGCTGATCTCGCGCCGATCGCAAGCGCAAGTCTGCGTAATCAAGCACGTGTCGTATTCGTACGTACGCGTTGTTGCAATCATCGTCATATCATACGTACCACGTCGTATTTATCTTCTATCAGCAGTGTCGTAAAATATATGGTTTTTCCCTTATTTTCCTCTTCACATATAAAATTCATAGAAAATTCTCTTATTGATTATAGCATTAAAAATTAAAACTTGTACGATTAATCTTCATATTTTGCTTCCCGACTTACCGTCATATTATAGTACTTTGCATTAATATACATTTTTAAAATATAATTAAATATTAGTCTTAATATCCTAAAAAATTGTTCATATATATCTAGTACGTGATAAATCTTATTTTATCGTACGAAGATATTATTAGATCGCCAATTTTACTCGAAGTACTATTTAGCCGGCAGCTCGCGGAAACTCGTTGTTTTTCAACAATGTTATGCCATTAAAAGGCACTCTAATTACATCGCGCGCGATTTCTGAAATTCTTCGTGACTTCGAATGATAATATATATACGTGCACCGGTTTCGTTCGCCTCTGCGTTTATGCGATAATTCATATACATATATATATATACGGATGTGTGTGCGCACTTTCGCAACGCGATATTTCGCGAACCAGTCGGCCGACCACATGGTTCAATTCCCACGCATTTCTCTTGTGCTCTTTCTCTCTCACTCTTTCCTCCTCGTTCCCTTCGATCCCAATCTTTTTTTCGCCCCCCTTCCTTCCGTTCACCTTCCTCTATCTTTATCTCGCTCGCCTTCATCGTCGGGCCTGTCCCTTCTTTCTTGGCACCGCTGCGAAGGCCAAACCCGGATAAGCGAAATTCGCACGAAGCCCTGGCCCACTGAGGGAGAGTTGTCGGCCGGCTCTTTGGTAATATTAACGAGCCCACGATCTTTAAATGCGAGAATGCTCGATTGCTCTTAACTTCTTTCTTCTTACTTCCTCGTGATGGAGAAAGGCGCGATCGGTTTGAAAATACGCTTGCGCGGATAAACTTAAAATGAAAAATTATTTGTATCCTTTATCTTCTCTTTCCTTTTTTTTTTTTTTACGAATAAATTTGCATTTGAAATTGTTTCGACCATTGGTTATATATCCATCGAGCTGTATATTAGTTAACTTCTTTGAAACTTTTTTGTTCTTAAGATTGAAATTGCTTGCACTGTTAAAATTAATTTTCTATCAAAAGTGTGAAAGATATAAATTTTTGTTTTGTTAATTTTATTAAGCATGCAGAGAAATTTATATATATATATATATGTATAAATTTTCGTTTCGAAATCTATGTAAATACATTTAGAGCTCTTACAATTCCGAATTCTCGAATTCTAGGGATATTCTCCGTTCGAGAAGATGATATACGATCGTACGTTTCTTTTTGGATATTCTCGATTCTTTTGTGCGCAGGAGGGCACAGCACGCATCGAAAACGAAATAAAAGGAGGGCGCGCGCAAATGAGCGCAGACGCCTCGACCCATTTTCATTTAGCGCTCGCGCTCTCTCTCTCTCTCTTGCCAGACAGAAATAAAAATAAACCGCCTCTACTGTTCTCTTGTGCCTTTAACGAAACTCGATTCGAGGCTGCCGCGCCGCGGCTAAAGAGAGCATTTTGTGCGCGTAATTACGTTTCACGCCGCGTGGGAGAGGCCGGCTTCGATCGATTGCAATGCCTGAATTTGACGTGGACTCTGCCAATCCTCTTATTTTTGGAATTTAATTTTTACACATATTTTGTGATAAACTGCTTATATCATATTTCAATGAGATGTCACTTAAAAAATGAATTTTACTTATATGTATCTTAATATAATTTAGTTATATATTTTAACAATTTAAATAGATGCCCCATCAGCAATATATCAAGAGATAAAAAGTATGTATCGTATAATCATATACGATGTATGTAATATCACATAAATATCCTAAAAATAGGTTCCAATTTAAACATGAATAATTCTTTAGAGTCATTTTATTAGCCCTCTTGATAGTAAAAACAAATTAAACCATTGATGACATACAGAACCTCAATCTTGTTAATTTCTAACGAACAAACGTTTCCATTCCATTTTCTCGAAAGTTCTCGAAGCAGGAATTTCACGGCGCACAAGAAAGATAAAGAGATATAGAAGGGAAGAGAGAAAGAGAGAGACGAGGCCTCTCGCAGTTCTCATTGAGAGTCGTCTCCTCGTAAAGAGACTGCGTCGGGAAGCATCGTCGGGTCGCATGGGCTGCATTCATTTCCATGAACTCTCGACGCCAGCTTCGAGGTTGGGTCGTGTCCCTCTTGCCTTCGCCTCACTCTCATCCGTCCTCTTTCTGACCGCAGACGGTTACTCGCTCTATCCTTTCCTCTCCTTCTCTTTCTCACTCTCTTTGTGCGAGATGTATATATTATTCTTTCCCTCCTTTGTCGTTCCCTCGCGGTGCAGCTCTCTTGGTGGTAGGCAAGGACGGCGGGAACCCAGACATCACGTGCTTTGTCCACCACAGAGGCTCGTCTTTTCTCTCTCCAAATCCCCGATAGTACTACGAGATGCGCACATAGACATGTGCACATATAAGTAGCGGTTACGCGACGTAAGACTTGTTTCGTATTTTGCGAGAATGAAGTCGTATAATACAACTGTTCATCTCGAGTCTTTGCATGTGAGCTTTCTGATTACAAATGTATGTAACAAAATGTTGTTATTTTATATACATGTGATTATATAAAAAATCTTGTATATTATGAATTCGTATGAAACACAAATATGTTGCTTTATATTACTGATATATATGCAAAAATTATTTTTAATTACCTAAAAAAGGTCATAAAATGTTAATTAGACATTTATTATATAGAGAAGAATGCATTACTTAAAAATTTAATTAGTAGAATAATTATTTCTATGACTGTTTTGTATTTCACGACTTCAATTATGGCACGCGCTACTGCAACACTCTGGAAATTGCTACAAGATTGCATACATTAGACAGCTGTTGTACGTGCAATCGTTGCTGCAATTAATTATATGTAAATAGAACCTTCTCTCTCTCTTTAATTTATACAAGTCTTATATGCTTGAAAGAGTCTAATTTTTATATGATGATTCTTGATTTTTAATGTCAAAAGTAAAACATAATGCAAAATCTTTAGAATCTCAAATTGATTGGTATTTTTAGTAATGGGCATGATGGCACATGAGAAATTTAATTCTAGTAATAAAAATGCTGAAAAGCGGAGATACAAAAGTATTGTAGTATATTGTCACTAACATATACTCATTAACATATTCATAATCTTTTTAATATTTAACAAACATTTTTATTCCATTTTTTGTGATTGATTATAAATTATCCATTAATGAATTTTAAGATACGTGAATAATAATTATCTCCTTCTTTACATCGAAATTTTAATCACCGCGCATAATTTAAACAACTTCTCTTATTTTATATATTCAAATAATGGACAGTTTTTTCCAGAGTCAATAATTTAGTCTTTCTTAAGGATTAAAGATCGTTCTTTTAGAAACTATAATTTGTTACGTATCTAAAAGTATCTTGGACGAAAATCAAGGTGTGCCATGTGCACCTTGATACTCCCATCCAATCTTTTTTATACCAATATGGTTTCTCGCATGTTACTTTTGTTGCTTGACGCGATGGACCAAACGGGTGGATCCCCTGAAGCATCTGGGTTATTTTGTTATCCCTTCTTCCTCTTTTTCATTCCAGCTTTCCTTTCTGCTGGCACAGATCTTGCACACCCGTCCCTTTATTCCCTCCTTTTTTTTTTTTAAACCGGTACAACTTTGGCCGATTACAGCTGTTGATTTATATAAGCTGTCTTGTTTACATACTTCTCTTTTTTTATTTTATAACGATGAAATATATAATTTAAACATGTGAAAAAATTGAACAATCGATCAGATCAATCGTGACATTACGATATATTTTCGAACGAAGAGTGAATTTTTCAAAATAAGAGTTTTAGTATTGCCTTCTTCGAACGTCATGTCGAGACAAACAGATAGCTGTTAAACTTTCGCCGCTATTATCTTTTTCATACGAATATGAGAGATGTGCCGCGAAGCAAAATACACCACATACTTCTGCGGTTACAACACAGTTCGTTACGCGAGACTGCGACTTCGATTTTCTCGCAAATTCCTAATGACAAATCACATCCTGTTTAAACAGATGGAGATAATGCTTATGAGATACAAACAAAAACGATATTTGAGAATGAAATCAATTCTACTATAGTAGTATCAATTCGTTAAAATTATTATTATGAAATAACTTCTCATTGATGTAAGATAAAATAAGATTCGGCAAAGATACAATATATTCATCTCGATACAAAATAAAAAATTTCTAATATGTCTGTATTTAACTTATAATAATTTCTATTAAGAACGCGAAAGATATATAATAACAAATATTGCAAGACTACTTTCTCTTAATTTTAAAAGGTGTTCTTTGGTTTTATATGAGTATCCACTCAATCCACGACCTTTAATCGGTTAGTTCAATCTCTCATCTGTTCCGTAAATTATAAACACAGTTGCGAGTTTCGCTCGTTAGAGTTATATAAGGCAAGAGACAAATTGTTCTCACGCCGGAAGTAGTATTTAACGTCGGTGTCAAGACATGTTCGGTGAAGGCTAATAATAAACTGTCAGCGCGGGATAATTGTTCGGAGAAAAACAGCTCGTTAAATATTAACGTTCAGCAATTTTCACAGCTCTTGCGTAAAACCGGCGGAGCCGGCGAATAACGCCGACGGTATTGTTTATGCGACGAATATGTATACCTATGTACGAATATGCCCCTGCGATCCATTTCGCGCTCGTAAATTTGTGCGCGAACCGCGTAAATAAATCGCGCACGTGCGAGCCGTGCCGGATCAACGGCAACTCCCATGCTTTGTCACGTAACAGTGCGAGCAATAGATTGCTCTAGTTATTAAAAGCGCGTCAGACCGTTTTAGTTACAAGCGAGCCGAACATTCTGAAGGGCACTTTCGTGCGAGTTTACTCAGAGTCTATAAGATTTATTACTGAATTTACTTCGTTATATTTTAGCATAAAATCTATTTAGAGTGAGAAGCAAATCCCATTTTGGCCTTCTAAGAAGCGTGAAAAAGCGTCTCTACAATTCATTTGACGATACATTTCTTGCACAATCTATTTTGTTATCTACGCATAATTCAAAGAAAACAGAGTTAGTTTATACGTTTTATGCTTTTTCTCTATTTTATTATTATAGCTTTCACGGTACTATATATAATTTTAATTAAAAAAATAAATTCTAAAAAAAAATATGATTTGCATATTATTCATTATACAAATTTTTAATCGAGGGAGCGATTGGTTTATAGTTTATTGCATTAATTCACATTTAAGTATATCTTATTTTTTTTGGAGCAAATCATAATATATGTGTTTGATAAAAATTTTGAAGTGTGTCATTGTACAGGTCTTTCTCATCGTCGACCTGTCCCTAGACACACCTTCGAGTCAAGAGTCATCAGTTGTATTTATAGAACGTAACTCGGTGATTGCATTGCCGTTTGCTAGTAACAAGCCGCCCTAATGACGCTATTGTCTGTTGCACCTGCATCCCCGCTATCTTATGCGCTTTATCTTTTTCCACCGGTCCACGTGACTTCTCAGCCCATATGCGCTTCCGATTCTTGCACGTTCTTAATCTCGATTAACACTCGTTTCTATTTGAGTAACGACCGATCTTGGTAATTCAATTCTAATATAAATTAATTATACGAATTCACGTAACTTGCGATAAGCAGTTTCCATCGTCGTTTTTGTTGCGCGCGAATTATTTTCCGTCCTTGTATACGATACACGAAGAAATAGGACGATGATAATCATCTCTTATTCGTGAGAAAAAAATAAAAAAAAAAACGGATGCGAGAGAGGCACGATGATTCTTTCTCTTCTCTTAATTACTTTTAATTCGCCTCCCGTGATTTAATCGCGCCGCCGGGATCGTCGCAGGGTTCACTCGTAAAAGTCGCGGACGTCAGCGATACGATAGCTCGCAATTAATGGATAATCCGTCTTTCTCTTTCGCACCATCTTCACAAGCGCGCGCTTCTCTCTCTTTTTCTCCTCTCTTTCTGTCGGCGCGTTATATTAACTCGCGATGATGACACAGTATTCGTTAGTGCCACACTATCATGGAGGGAAGCAAAGAAGAGGGAGAAAGTCGGGAGCGACGGGTATGCCCGATCATCATTATACGGCGTTTATATAGTCGGCCGTATTTATCGTGCCGACTATGGAATGCGACAGTGTGATGTACGGCACGTAGTAGGCTCGGCAGAAATGTTCTCGCGCGCGATTCCTTCCTCACACGTTTTCGCCACGTCGCGTTGCCTTGCTCGTCGTGATGTATAAGTTTACACGATCTCCCTCGTCGCGTAGAAGACACGTAAGCGCGAACTTGCGGAAGAAAAATTCCGCGCCCCCGACGCGGAAATAGAGATTCACTCACGTGTAATTGACTGGTATATTAAATCGAATTTATTCCCTTGCACACAATATTAAATTATATTTATACAAACGCCAAAAAATATAAAAAATTTACATTTAACAACAGAAAAATCTTCTGAGGACAGTTTTGCGGAAATGTTATACGAGAATTTTGAGAGATTCTCGTGAGAATTTCTCTCATCTCTAACGCTCTCATCTAGAAAAAAATTCTTTTATCAAACTGCTAAAAATGTTAAGTGTTAATCTCATAAAAGGTGATTTATGGTACGGACAGTCTCGTGGGTTACGCACACGCGTGAGTATATACGCGTTCGTGATAATCGTATGTCGGCCCTACGGAGCAACGCGCCCGTATAACCAAGCTTGCGACGGTCGTAACGCGCTTGGATACTTGAAATTGCAGTCGTTTCATTGGCCGTCATCGTATTATAACGATAGGAAGTTACACGAAAGTGGAACAAAGGGGAAAAAAGCGCGACACGGTTAAATATATATTTATTTCGAGTGAGCGCGCACAGATTTTATTACTGCGCATACGCGATTATGTTGCAGTTCTTTCAATTGCATCTTCGAGAAATTTGATGTTTTTCTTTTTTAAAAATTTAACACGACTTCATGTTCAACAGTAAAGTTTTCCTTATAGATACGGTTTCAATCTTTATTATTATTATTATATGTCTTTATGGATAAATGTTGAATATTATATAAATTCTATGATATATATGTACGTGAAATATTGTAAGTATTAGCTGCAATATGTTATAAATATATTTTGCTACCTCAATATTGAAAACTCAGTAACGAAATATAATATTGATACATTCTTATTTTTGTTATTTTGCTCAAACATTATCCATTTACGTAAAACAAATGTGCAAATGAAACGATAGCAATGATTGTTGGGAATTATGCAGATGTATCTTCTCTTACTAAAAAATTGATTATCAATTTAAATTTATTTTACATTGATTTTACGTTTTTCTAATTGAGATACAAAAAAAATTAAACATATTTTTGCATAGTATACGCTAAAACAATCTTTTAAATTATTCCTTAAAATTATTTTTGGATTTATTCTCGCAGTCAAAACCTCGTTTAATATTTATTTGGAATTATTTGATATCTTAATATGTAATTCTCTCTCGGAATGACGATAAATCGAATCGGACCTAATATCGGCGGCCAACTGCGGCGCTAACGGGTATAAACGGCGCTTTCTTGCGCGAGCAAACCGTCGTGTTATTCCGTCTGCGAAACGAGATTAATGGACGCATTGTACCCTGCTACGACATGGCACTGTAATGTCGTGCACGCTCGTAAGTAACGCCGGAGATCATTGAGAACAGGCAGCACATACGTATTCGGTTCTCTCTCTCTTTCTCTTTTTCTGTCTCTATCACTTTATTTTTTTACTTCTTATAATATATCTGACAATAAGTTACAAGATGAACAAGAGACGAACAATTATAAACATTATAAGGTGGCGTCATAATATAACGCCTTCTATGATTATCGCAGATACTTATGTGTATAAGAGCAAAAATCTTTTGCAGATGTTAATTTATCTTTTCATGCTTATGAGCCGACATGCCTCATGCGGAATCTTACAGTTTTTGCGATTGTATGAAATGAAGGAAGTTTGTCTTTCGTAGGTCTTATGATATAATCATATTTTGCATTTAGTATTCTTCCAATTTTGGTCTTCTCTATTTTGTGAAGTATTTTTATGAAATAGAGAACATTATATATATATATAAAGAGAGAGAAATAGAATGCAATATTGATAGAGAAAAGATCCAGAAAAAGGATAATCGTATTCTTTTAATAGAATTTTATTATTTTGAACATATCTCGCGTACATAAATTATTATTACATTGATATCAAACATGCAAAGTTATACGGTCATTCTGTAATGAAATTCTCTCATTTAACCGTTTCTTATCTGGCACGTACATTGTTTGGACAGTGGCTGGTGGCATGTATAGTTTTGAGGAGCTTTATTCACGATACACGGCGATTACGGGGGCGTTGCTCCGAAAATTGATCGCATGCCCGTTTATTGTGACAGCGTTACCAAGGGGTTCACAAAATTTCAGTCAAGGCTGTATATGTATGTACGTACCGCACAGCACATGTTTTTTCATTAATAATTTTCGGCCGGATCGTACATAGAGAGATAGCAAGTTAGGTCGATCAGCTGTTCTACGATGTTAAAGGCTTTCGTTCGCATATATATATATATATGCATATTCCATTTTTGTGATTGAGCAATTTTTGTCTAATACTCTTTAAATGATTGGTTAGTTGACTTATCGAGTAACAAAGAAAACAAAGTGCGTTATTCTTCAACGAAATAAATGTACAATATGAAATTTTTTTGCGCTTTGGAATTTAATTTACGAGAAATTACTTTTCGTACAACACAATGAAAATTTTCGTTTACCACCGTGAAAATACGCGGCCGCAGCATCCAAGATTTAACTCCCTTGTGCCCCGATGCTCGCAACGTTACCGTCCTTTATCCTTACGCGTTGCGCGTCTTACGTGATGCATTTCGCGGCGTCGTGACGTAGGGTAGCGCTTGCGGTTCCGCTCGCGAAGAAAGATGTGCACCGACTTCAGCTTCGCCTGGCCGTAGCTTCACGCTACGGTGATTCGCCCACGTGGCGGAACTTATACGCGAGTCTCGCGGGGTCAGCGGGAGTATGGAGTCCAGAAAGCCGCCGTCGCATTATTCTCCCGAGTGAGAACTCTCACGGCGGTAAAAGAAGAAGAAGAGGAGAGAGAGAGAGAGAGAGTGTAGAAAAACGAAGCGGAGGCGACCGCAGACATGAGTTATTGGCCTGTTTATATCTTTTGCCTGCGAAATTATCCACTCGTTCGACTCCGGCGAATGGCTTCGCGGGTTGGCTAATGCGTCGCCAAACGGGTGCGCTTGAGCCGCCGGAAGAAACCATCAAAAGCCGCCCGAGATGTTTTCCTCGTGAATATTACTTACGACTTTCACGGCGTGTGCGAGACCTGGTACGCTGCCAGTGGACGTTAAAGCGGGAAAAGAACTTCCGGCCAATCATTCGGGAGAAAGTAATATGGCTCCTTCTTTTTTTTTTCTTCTTTTTTGCTTCTTTTCTCTTCTCTTCTTTTCCTGCGATGTTCTCACATCAGTTTCTCGTCGACATTACGTCATGATGCCAACTAATGTCTATCAATAAAGTACCTTCCATATGGAAGCTAAGAAAAATCTCAGTATCATTTTGATCAAATTATTATTTCACGATGTAAAAGAGAATTATTTCTTCAAGTCCATTTCTAACAATAAATGATTTGTACGAAATTAAATCGACTTTCAAATATGTATCGAGTATAAAATTAATTTCAGCCAATTTATCAAAAATATATATGGAACATATGTGAGTATATCGAATACTGGGGTATTTAAACTAGTCGCGGGACAGTTCTTAGTCTTCGCGGGCTCGTTAACGCCTATCAATAAATAATCATCGATTGTAATAACGTACCATCGCGATGTAATGGACCATCGATTAATTATAACAGCTCGCGCGCGCCGATGATGTAATTCAACGACGTTGCGCGATACGAATTTTCTTCTCGACGTCGCGAAGCGCTCGGGCATAGGTAAATCATCGCGACAAAAAGGAAGAACGAATGGAAACTGGGTCGAGTTGAACGATCGCTGTGCATGTAAGTAGATAGGTAGGTAGATAGGTAACGGCTTGGCAAACGTATAAACGCGTGCTTAGTATAACGAGAGCCCCGCCGATCGTTGTTGACAAACAATCCTGTTTACAAATAGTCAATAGTCGGGGTTCTTGCGCCCGTTACGCGGTGCTCGATGACGAAAATAATTACTCGGGCCGCGTAGCTCGTGCCAAGGGTTATGGTACGGAGACGAACCGCACAAAACATCGCCGTCGTCGCCGCCGGTGGTCGTTATGTAAGACAGCGCGAGTATGTATACGCGAATGGTCGACGGTTTCGTGTCAAGGAGTCCTCATTTTTCCGTCCAACATGTTCCAACGTCGCCACGTTTACCGAGGACATCGCCAAGTGGGACTTGCGCTATGAAATAAATCTATCAACTGCGATAACATAATGATTCTGCATCTCTATTACGGAACGAGATGCAGAATGTGTGTTCAGGTTGTAACAATGGAGAATCTCTCAAGTTACTCAGCTGTAAAGGCTAAATTTTTATAAATATATATAAAAAATTTATCTATATAAATATATAATATATAAAATACTTATAGATATTTATATTATATACAATATTGTGCAATGTACAATATTCCTTCAGATATTCAGCAATTAAATTTGACCAAAGTAGAAAATCCGTAGAAACATGTCGATAGAGAATATAATATAATTTTTCACTTTTCATGTTTGCGATTTCTTTCTATGCATGTCGCATCGCAAATATCGTTTCAATAAACTTCCGTTGTGCTGTTACGCGACACGGAATCCGCGATGACAGGATCCGATCTGCGTGCTTCGACTACCTTTGAATATATCGAATTTGCGGTGCAATGTAGGCATTCAGTAGTATAGGGCCTATGTGTGTCGAGCTGTGAAAGATGTGTGTATATGCATGTATATATGTGCGAACGAACCTGGATAAGCCGACCTCGCTCGGAAGACGATCCATCTCAATAGCCCGTAGGCATGTGAGAGAGTGCTAGATTTTCCCTTTTACCTTACCTTCCTTATGCTAATACGCATCGTACTTTACGTTAATTGAGTAATTGAATGGCTTCCTCTCCTCGGCGCAACTTTACTCTTGGATGGTTGCGACATTTTGCGGGACTTGCGACATTTTGTATGACACGACAGTTGCGGTGACTAATATCTTTCATTACTTCTGACTTTCACATAATGTCTACATAATAGATTTTTTAATTCTTGACACCTTTAACTTTACAAATGTATTTCTTAATATTTATAAGGAAAATTGTAATATATATATATATATATATTTTTTTTTGTGCGAGATATCCATCATCTCTGTCATTGTATATACATTTGTAATATGTCATTACTTTTTTAATAATTTATTATTTAATTGGTAGAATTGATATCGGGAGATTTCAAAGAGACATTATTTAATAATCGGTTCTGGACTCGTTATCAATAATTTATATATGACTCATATGTAATATCGTTATGATAAAATGAACGATAGGCGATTGAATTATGTAGTTCCATATCATAAACAAGTAGTTTACTGCCTGATAGTGTACTGCCTTCTTCGCGATCGATGAACGAAAGTTATTCATTCTACGCCTCGTTTACATTCAATACTCTATTTTTAAATAACTTATGACTCAAACTTATTCCGAGAATTTTATATATATTATAAACATTCTAGAAATAAACCAGAATCTAAATATTCGAAGATTCTCCATTCTCTTATTTAAAAAAATCTAAAAATTCGAATGTCAATGATATCTAATGTCTTTTGATATCTGATCGTACACAGCTGTGTGATAAATGCGTCTGTTAACGAATGGAAAAAAAATTAGCTGCTAGCGGGAAGAATAAGATATAAATCACGCGGACGGTACAGGATCTTCGCTGACATCCACATTTCTTCATTCCTATATGCATAAGAGTGCATCACGCTCGTGAAAACTAGTATCGGAATTTCCCAATCTCGCGCCGGCGCGATGACGAATCATAGAGATTCCGCGGATCGAGTAAACCACGAGCGTGTTACGAAACACGCATACGCTGTATAGCATGTCACTGTATGTAACAGGCACACAGTTAAGTACGATCTTACTCCGATCCTCTCTCTCCCTTACACGCGTATACGCCTGCGCGAGTCAACGTACGCGTTACAACGCTTGGGTATCGATTCCGCGACGTGTGTTGTTATCGGAGTAAATCAATCTTCTCCGTTATCGATAAAACGGTTGAACGGCCATTCCGAGAATAGCGGCCTGGTACTTGACGCTGTGTGTTTTCACGCACGTAGTTTACGCACGTAGAGCGTCAGTTTGCTCAGCGTCCGTTCAGTGTCGATATGTCAATACTGAGAATACATTGCAGCGCGTGCTGCTTAGAAGATTGCGCAGCCTTAGCAGCACACCATCTTTCTAGTGAATTTTTTTATTACTTTTTTTATAAGAAAGCTGTGTTATAATGCTCCTTTAGAAAAGTAGGAAAATTGACGGATTTGTTGTCAGAGTAGTTGATCTTTTAAAAGAAAATGAGAGAATTGAAATCTGTTTTCTAGAATTTAATTTTATTCCATTATATTTCTGCCTACTCATATTCTTTTACCAACATGCAATTAATATTTCCATTTGGAAAACGTGCTATTAATATTTATGATAATTACAAGTAATATAGGATTATTATAGTAATTAGGAAATCAGATTCAATATAACAAAATAATTATACCATCATACATCGATAATTTAATTGATTTGCTATGATTTTTAATTATTATTTCTGAGTGATTCATTTAATCTTTACAGCTGTGTTAAAATCATCTTTCTGTACGATTGATAATGAACGTAACACGATTGTTCTGTTATTCAGCTAGAGGAACTGGAGGAAGAATGTTTTTCCAATTATCGATTCCATAATCTAATCAATTGTCAAGTCAAGAATATTAAGTCAGAATATTAAGCAACTTTATCTCCGTACAACAAAAGTTTTCGCAAGACAGCTGCCGATAAAGTCCGAAATAGAAAAAAAAGAAACGTCGCGATCTTAGCAGCTCGTTTTACTGTTGCATCGTTTGCATTCGCGTCCGACCTTGCATTCTTTTGGAGAATCGCGCCTGGCGCGCACATAGTCAGACGATCTCGCCATATATTCGGCTAATTTGTAGTGTACACACGACCGCGTTAGTAGAACGCTGTTAAAACTATCTAATAAATATTCCATGTACGACGTGTGCGCGCGCACGCCTCGCTTTAATGCCTCCGTGTTCCGCTACTCGGCTTGATTCGCGGCAAAGTTTTCTCCGCGAATCTCGCCGTTTTAATACCATCCCGCGCCGATTAATATTTCAGGCGCATGAATATTTCGCGAGACGTTTACCGTTCACGTTATGACTACCTGTGCCCTCGTACATATACGGGGGATACACATCAGACAGTCATCAAAACGCGATTAATGTAACATTCCACGTAGGCCTCATGTTCCATTCGACGAGGGACTTTAATTTACTTCGCAATTCCTCGTATATTCTATTAATTTTTTACGAACGTATCGTTCAAACGAGATATTTATTAACGTTTGAATGGCCTTTCGGCCCGATTCGATTTGTTTCGTTGCGAAATTGACTCGTCCCTTCCAATCTGGAGCGATATTTTTCATCATCGACGGCTTACGGACACTCGATGGCGGATGATATCGAATTTCCGTGACGCGATGCTTAGATGGCGATGAACTAGCGGCCGATAGTGTTGAAAGGCTATGCGCTGCCGAAACGAAATTCGATCGAGGTACTATTTCTAACGAGTTTGCGAATTTCATTGCTCGTTGGCGTTAAATCGCAAGAACACAAATCAGAACAGTCGAGAACAGTTTACTAAATGCATGAAATTGTATGAAAGCGACAGAATGTTATAACTCAAAATTTGCGCAGAGAAAGAGAGAGAGAGAGAATATCTCTCAGGTGACTTTGTAAATTATACATAGGCGCTATTCTTAGCAAGTTACAGGAATATGCGGGTACTAGGTAGTTCCGAACACAAGTACTACTCCAAGTTTCCGAGCACTCGAACTTCCGAGTTCTCAAACTTTTGGGGTAAGTCTGCAATTTGCAAGGACCTACTCGAAAACGCGTAACTTCGAGAAGCCGTTTGTGTCCCCTTTCGCTCCTTTTCTTCCCTTCCCCCTTTCTTTACCGTTCAAATTACTACTCCCGACAGTGATAATTACACCCCGTTTCCGTTCTTTGCGCATTTATATAAATCATGTTATTTAATCTTTCCGTTTTACGGAAGAAGTCTCCGCCGCGGCGCGTTTATCCTCGCGGAACTCCGGACAGACTTTTTTTTATACTTCTCGTTGTCGCTTCGCGGGCATCGTTCTTTTTTCTCAATGAGAAAACACCGACGTCGAGGCGAATTACATAACAACGTTAATTGCAATTAACATTACACTACGCGCCCGCGGAATGGCGCTCTGATTACCGCGAGGAGATACGCGTCTGCGCGCTCACGCAATGTATTTTAGCGAAGTCCTCGAATGCCAAGTTTTTTCCTCCCGGTATATTACATCCATACGATATAATTCCGATTCTCTTATAAAATTGAAATACATTGAATTCATAATTTAATAAAATTAAAATTAAACACCTTTAGTTATATTGCAATCTTATATAAATCATTTAAGATTAATTATTTAACTCACGTACACAATTTTTTCTAAAAATTCTGGTGCAAAATTTTCATTAAAATTTTAGCCGAATTTAAAATGTAAAAGAAACTCATTAATTATATAGGTACATACATATTTTAGTATACTGAAGTGAAAAGTGTGAAAGTGTTTATTTTTGGTAAAATATTAAAAGTCGAGTTTTTTTATCATGAAACCGTCAAGTAAAATTAATTTCTACGTTATGAATAATTGAAAATGATAGCTCGCAAATCTAGAATTCTAGAGATCCCACATATTTCATATATATAATTTTCTCTCGGAGAAAAGCGACGTGTAAATTTTGGCATGGATCGTGTGCGTTTCACAGCCATTGCTGGCGCGATTGCATAAATTCAGTGCATAGGCACGAGGCGTAGTAAGTAATAGCTGTAGTACTACAGCGCGTACTATGAGCGGCCACTAAATGGAAACTTGAATGAAACTGGGAGCAATCGTTTCTGCGATTCTAAGTGTGGATAAGAAAATGCGCCGATTACGTGGTTAGAAAGAAAAAGGAACATAGCTGTGTTATTACGAGACATTACGTGCACAATGCTTTTTTTTCTAAACTGTCAGAGCGTCAATTATAGACGGATAAAATCTCTTGATCGACCGTTTTATATACTTAGTATTTTTTGCCGTATAATTTAAGCGAAAATTGCGCAATGCGCGTTTACTCAATCTATTAAACTACAATTTTTCTTCTTTTAAAATATTTATTTTTCATTTTTTTTTGACAATATTCGCAATTATGTTTGAAAGTTAAAAATGAGGTAAAAAAAAATATTTTTATCAGCGTATTCTTGTGCATGTAAAATGTTGCCAAGTTTTCTTGGAAATAATGCTTTTATCGTTACATCGTGATCAAAATGCAAAGCAAACTTAGAAAGATTTAATTCAGATCACGTGGTTTATTCTTTCTTTTCTTATTTCCTTATTTTTAATGCCATAGTTGAAATTACTGGAAACATGCAGAGAATTTATAATTCGGCGAAAGTTGTCCGCGTACAATACCCGCGGTATTCTTTTGCACGGCTCTAATTTAATTAGAGAAGAATAACCAATTCACAGATTTTATCGAGTTAAATTAAATTAGAAGCGACTGCATACATATTAATAGAACGTCTCTATCTGACATTGTTTTACTAAAAATATCTCGCCGCACGGATTTGGAGGCGAACAGCATCTTTGCTGCTCGAATTTTCAGGTGACAATTTATTCCGCCCCTTATTATTTTCGAAAGATATTTGCACGTGGAAGGATTAATGGAAAACAACACACACACACATACACTGCAGGTCATCGTTTCATTATCCGTAACGCAGTAACTCAATTTTTGATTAATTGAACCCGAAAACGCACACGCGATGCGTGGCGACGTGTCAGCCAGCGTTGACGAGGCGGGACGAGCGCGCATAATGCGATTCTAATTCATTCACACATATCAGATGAGGGCGGTACGCGGCCGCCACATCCCCGTCGAAAACAATTTTCTATTATTCGGTTGTCTATCCACGGCCGACACGCTGGGCGCGCGATGTAGTCGATTTATTACCGTAGAGCGGGCCGCGCCGACGCGTTGAAAATTAATTATACTATCAATCAGCTTCATAATTAACATTATATTCAATTAATTACAGTTTGTCAAGTTACTGCTACATTGACGCATCTTCGAGACGATTTTTTACGATAATGTTGTGTGAGATAAAAAAAAGAAGTTTGCAAAGTTGTGTTAGATTTAATTGGAGTTGAGGAAGAAAGCTATTTGAAATAAAATTTGATTAATTGAAATAACGAAGCTATATATATGTGTGTGTGTGGTAATAGTTTTTTCTGCAATCTGGGAGGGAAAGCTGCTCTGAAAGCGGAAACTAAAAAACCAGCAGGTGTATGTCACCAGGTGAGATCTTTTCTTGAGTTTCAAACGTAGAGAAATGCGATAATAAAAATAGAAGTTGGAGATTTACTGCAAATTATTTAAGAGATTCTCCTTTTTCGACGACTTAATTGAAGTCGAATTTTTCCTATACAATAACCACGAAACTTAAACTTAATTCTTAATATTCTCGATTCGTTAATATAGAAGGTAATTATCGTCGAAAGGAAAATGCAAATGAGAATTGCCGAGTACACGGCTACACTCATATGCATTTTATATTCTTATTAGGGGAGAAGTTGATTTCTCCAACAAAATTAATTAATATCTCCGTCTGTCGACGACACATTTTCGTTGTAAGACTCGAAAGATTCGGGTCGTTAAGTCTCACGGACATTTTAATCGCGTGAATCGAGTCGCTCGGGAAACAGAAGGTAACGGCGATGAAGGGACGAGAATGTCGAAGCCGGTGCGCGCGATTATCCACGACAGTATATATCGGAACTAAAAAATCGCTCGGCGTGCGAACGGGTCGCGCACACACGGCTCGTTCGAGGACACGCACGGTCGAGATTGCCCGTGTCTTTAAAGCGTCTATAAAATGCGCTCTCATCCGGCGTGACCGCCTTCTCGCGACGACATTCCTGAACCCGGCGTAGGCGGGTCTTTACGCGCGTCATATTTCGCGAATATTATGCGACTACGTTCTTACTCGGATCATTAGGTTCGCCCGCGAAAGAATGCGAAGATAGGAGGAGGAGGAGAGAAACGAAGGAAGGGGCAGGTTGCTCGTTACCTCTGGAATGCTGGTCATTGATTCTAGCCGCGACCGGCATCGGAATCGGTCGAGCGAGCGAGAGCGAGCAAGCAATGCGCGACCTTTCGAAAACCTTTCGATACATAGTGGACATAGTGGACGATTGAATACTCGCAGCGAAATAACTATTATCTATAGACCGCGAGTAGAATTCGGGAACGTCGATTTTATTTTATTTTTTTTTCTCCCTTTTTCAAGAGAGTGTGTTTGCCATCGATAATATCTATACATCAATATATACATCCTCTGGCGTTTATATCCGAAGATGTAATATATAATGTAACATATTTGTATTTCATTTTATTTTATTTATTTATGCTTTATGTTGTTTATATTTCATTATATTATATTTCACATGTTATTTATTAAATCAGCAATAATTTAATTAAATTTAAATAAAAATATTAGAGATATGAAGCAAATTCATAAATTTAATAACCATGCATTTAAGCATAATAATTTAATTTTGCTGATAACGTTATTCGTTATTATATTATTTTTGCAAATATAAGGGAGAGAAAGGAATAATTTATATTTTGAAAAATTGTAATTTTAAATCATTAACGCGTACAAAAAAGCATACGAGTCGAAAAAGAACTCTACTAGATCGTCGATTGATCTTCGGCCCGTAGACTTTCGGCGATAAGCTTGATCCTCCGCGTAATCCGGGCAATGAGGTGGTTCTCGTCACGATAGAATTTACTGCGATCGTTACTCTGCCGGCTGCGCAATTTCCACTCGCTATTTTTCCATCCGCGAAACGACGATCGGAGCAGAGTTCCCGATAACCACCCTCTCTTTTTCGCCGGTACATACCGTCGTCCGCCGAGGCGCTTTTCGTTCGAGCGCGTCGCGTTAAACGATAATAAAATCGGATTATAATCCCGCGTCGCGGAATGCGCGTTCGCGCCGCGATAAATGTCGGCGCGCTGATTGTACAGTCGTTCACCCTCGTTTATTGCGGCCACAGCGTTATTGGTGTCCGTCCGCGCATAGTCCAGTTCGGCGACGATAATGATACGAATCGCCGGCGAAGATGCTTATCTCGAAAAAAAGAGGGTCAAGCACAAGTTTTACGAGTCGCCGTCGCGACGAAAGTGACGGAGCTTTTGCGTCTAGTCTTTTTTCCCCCTTTTGCTTAGCGACGCGTGCGAGTGCAGTTTCAGCTTCTACTCGATAAATCAGTGGAAATTAAGCATCGTTCATCTTGGAATTAATGCCGCGTGAAAGATAATTGCGAACTTTTTTTAAATAACGAGTCTCGAGAATGTGGGTGTCGCTCGTAAATCGTATATCACGGTCGTGTATTAATTATCAGATTTATCTGCCACACGATTGGCCTCATTAAGCTACTGCAAAATTAAACTGTTAGACTTGGTGTTTCACAGTGTTAATCTTTCTGTATTATTAATTGCGCGTAAAACCAGTTATTACCTAAGATAAACTAATTACACTGACACAGTGACAGCTTACTATTTTGCCGGATGAAAGATCGATTTCGATCGGTTTTGTCATATGAAAAATAGAATAAACGTATCAGTTGCGTCGTTCTCCAACCATTTATATAAGAACGACAGTTTGCGATTTTAATTGAGAGAGACCGGTCATCTGCATCTCTCGTACAATGCAAGCTGACGCGCGCTGCAAGAATCTCGTCCGAAAAATGCAATCTTGCGGCTAATTGATTCGAGAAACTTCGGTTTTCACGTCAGGAAAATGGTTCGAGAGCGTAACGAGAAACGACGACGTCGTTCCGTTTTTGCGGTTGGCGAGTTTTCGAATAAAACACGATAGGGAAAATAAACCTTGGGACGCTTTCGATCAGTCCTTGCATGCTTTTAACCATGAGACACGAAACACGGCAAGTTTCAATCATTTCATATATGCGTATATTCAGATGTCCATATGTTCCTATCTGTAAAAATAAAAGAAGAAGAAATAATTATCTTCTATTAGAGCGGTGATGCAAATTTAAAAAAAAAAGTGTTTATTTCTGGGAACGCAAAATCCCGAGAATAAATGAATATAAATTAATCATAATTAATTATATAAATAGTCGGAATCTCGACTCGTTATACCTGTGGTTGACATATAACCGAATATTATTCGAACGAGAGACATTTCGTGTTTTCGATGAGAGAAGGAGAGAAGGCGGGAGAGATAGGCTACGATCCCGACTAACATGATATGCGGGATAAAACGGTGCTGTCGCCGCAACCGTAGCGGCCGGCCGCAACGCGGTTTCAGATCGACGGATAGACGTACAAGCGAGGACGAACTGACAGTGGTGGCAGACGCATAGCCACATAGTCAGACAGTGAGTGCGACGCTATTTTCAGGGCGCAATCGCCTGTCGCGTCTACCGCGCGCGTCGGCATCAGCTCGACTTCTTCGCTTAATCGTTTTGCTTTCAACTTGACGGCGTCTCTCCTCCCGCCAGACGATTTTGAAAAAGACGGTATTAGAGAGATAGAGATGGTACGCCCGAATCGTGACGCGTTCGCTACAATATTGGAGTGTTCTAGGAGACACTTGAGACTCGAGATTTTTTTTCCTTCGTTTTTTCACGATTACTTTTTTCTCAGATTGCCTTCATAGAACGTTTCAGCTTATACAGGGTGTATATAAATAAGTGCGAAAAATTTTAAGAGATGATTCTTTGTCGAAAATTAAGAGAAGTCTCTTATATAAACTCATATATTCTTCTTTGAGGATTTACACTTAATTTTTGACAAAGAATCATCTAAAATGTTTCACACTTATTTAGGTACACTCTGTACAACTTAGAAATATCCGACAAAATTTTTAACCGACTTGATTATCATTTTCATCTCGTCAGCAGAACGCGAAAGTGATGATGACTCACGCGTATCCTCCGATGTGTATCGGTTCAGCCGCCGATATAATGGCGTATCTTATACTCCTGCGATTTACGATCTGTTGTATAATCCGTTATCGCAAGACCGGCATTTTTACGTCTATTTTATTAGAGATTTTTTTTCCTCTTCTATTCTCTACGGTTGTCTGTAAATTCCGCGATACGATGCTGTTCGCGTCGCGAAAAAGCTCCGTCCATCGCATCGTTCGCTCCTGTAACAACTTGATCGTTACTGCACTGTCGTTGGCTCATGCATCGTTTTACTTACGTAGGGGAAGGCTGGTCCCTTGCGCATCCTGCGCTTTATCATATTTCGCTCGTAAAAAATATCATCTTGCTCGTGAAACACGTCAGGATCATCATCCGCGCCCTAACTTTATATTTTAAGAGGCTTAGATATATAATCTCGGAAATTATTAATTCTTAATATATGATATGTATTTTATCTTTTTTTTCTCATATTATTCGAGATATCAATGACACAATACAATATACTATATTATTATAGGTGATTTATGAGAAAAAAACACGATATTTGCCTCGCAATAAGAAATATCGCAACACATTTCTCATGAATAATACGATCGATATGTCCGTCATAAAGCGCTGTTCTAGAAGCTTTGATAAAATGTTCTCGATACGTTTTATCATCGTTTAAATTCTGTGTCATGGTATAGCAGAAAAGCAAGAAGCTTGCGATACGTCGCGACAGAAGAAATGTCTATCTTCATACTTCGATCACGCTCGAGTAAACGTCGGTGGTGTAATAAAAAAGAATTGTGCACCCGTCATGTTAGCAAACTCCGCAAATGTACGCACAATTCGATAGGCTTCTCGTGCAAACGCGATCGCGCATTTATTCACATTATGTGCATAAATCTTGGCAAGTCGGCCAATCGAGAAAGTCATCGCAGCTATATGCATTGCAAATGCATGGGGGTACTATTATTCTCAATAGCTTTCTTCTTCAGGCGTCAATGAAGCTCTTTGCTCTACGTTTTTCTTAGAAATAAAACCTTCTGGTCCAAATTCTTGGATAATCGGACAAATTGATTATTTCACATCTATTTCTTATTTTATTTGAGAAAACACATACACAGCAATTTTGCAAATTATTCAAATATAATTATTTATAAAAAAAGAAAACATAAAGAATAATACGCGAAATTTCTTTGAACAGCTGATATAATGCAGACTATTTTATCTTCCTATGAAATCGTGGACGGAAAATTGCGCAGGCGAGCTGCTGTTATTAAGAACACGATGACCGAGATTAAAGCTCATCGAGACAGCTGATGATCCTCTACTCAGACTTGGCGAGAGACGACGCGACGGACGTCCCGATTTCGATCGCGTCGTGCACGTTCAAGGCCGCGCAAAAAGTTCAAGCATGCCGCAAATGCAACCGCAACGGTACCCAGCGGCATACGATGCGATAAGAAGACGCGCCACCGGTCTTTACTTTGTTCCCTGTTCTTCTCTTCGTTCTCCCGGTTCGGAAGACTCGCGCGCAGAGGAAAGAAAGAAGGAACACATAGAGGAGAAAAAACCAGTTTCACATGAAACTGAACCGGCAACCTCGTTATTCGAACTCGAGCAGGGGAACGTCGCGCGTGTCGGCCTTCCATACTTTGGACAAACTGCCCAACCGGTTTCGTTTATGAACATCACTTCGGATGGCAGTCGCGCGCGGCATCGACGTTTTCTTATTTCTCCGATATTTTTCTCGACGTTTGAAAGTATCGAAAAATATTGAGATACACGCGTCCTTCGATCGAATCTGCTTTTCGTCGTTACATTTCTGAATTAAATTAATATTTTGAACAGTAAACATTTTCTTTGTTGGATTATTTGCGTACAGGTACATTTTATATTATTGCATTATTGACGTCACATAATATTTTATATTACTCGTTTAGAATTTTTTAGTCTTTAGGTTCTTGGTTATTTTTGTCATTAACTCTTCTCGATTGCGTTGCTACACCTATCTACATGAGGCGTGTAACTAATTATTAGGCGCATGACATTGCACTTTTTTTTAATTAAGAGTTATGAGACCGAGTATAATCTGTATCTCATAATTCGAGTATAATCTGAGAGGCTTGAAATGACGAACGATACACAAAACAGCGAGAGTAAATCATTCTTATGACGATATTTTAAATTGTAACTTAATTTCACAAAACTAACATTAATGATTTCAATATGTTTGATAGTCGTAATATGAAAGAAACAAAAAAAGCACAATGAACATTTTTTGATAATTTTATTTTTATTCTTTGAAACAGTTGCAAACTATAAACTCTTTTAGCCAAAGTATACAAATTATCACAAATGGTGCTCAAAATAAATAGTTGAAAAATGATAATACAAGAGAAACATATATGCCCTCTTCTCTCTTCTCTGCAATCTGCAGTCTAAATTCCCACATCGATCTGTTCTTCCTTCTGATTCTGACAGCTCGCGCGCGCTCGAGGAGAGTATAATAATAGCACCGCGGCGTCTCTGCGATTTCGGGAAGTATGTACGTTTGTTTGAATTTACTACGAGCGTCGATAAAGATCTCGGTCATTAGCACACAATTTCTTTCCGCCACGGAGTGAGACTGCGGCGTGCGTATATGTGCCTTTATATGCATCGCCGGGCGAGAGAGGCAGCGTACTCGCTCCGCTCGTAAAAGGCCGACCGGAGGCTAAGCAAGGCGCGGCGCGGCGCGACTCGCCACTTTTATGAATGAATGTAGTTCGAGTGGGCGTGCATAGCTGTGTGTGACTGCGCCGCGTCGGTGTGTTTGTGTATGCGCGCGTTTCCGTCTCCGTACACGCGCGAACAGCCGGTCTCTCGAGAGACCGAGTGATACTCGTAATGACACGCGTCCTAAGTCACCGCTCAGTGTCCTTGCATGAATAATCAGGATGATTGACAGTCTGATGCGTCGAGCTCATTGCTCGATCCGGAAGATGATTTCATCGCGCGATTTCGCTCGCGCATTCTTTCACGATGACGCTTCAGCTTGAATATCATTTTATGGAATTATATAGCGACTGTAGAAATGAAATCATAATCAATTTGAAAGAGAAAAATTAATATATCAATCGACACAATTTTTCAGTCGTAAACATTGATTATCTATTCAAATCTGCTATCATTCTAAGAGATGAAAGTTCTGTAAAATTACATCAAAAGTTCAATTGTTTTTATGATGGTGCAGTAATAGAATTTATTTCATCTACACGGAGAGAATTTTGTCTTAAAATTTACTATGTAAATCATGGTAATCGTGGGATAATATATTAATATGTGCATAGTAATCGAACATATTTTATTTCTTATGTGGTTGATATTATCTCTTTTATTGTAAATTTTAATTAGAGAAACTTATAAAATATTCTTCCAATATCATTTAAGAGAAAGTTCTCTGTATATTAATTGATACGTAACCTAGTAATCGAGAGATCAAATAATGCGCGAGGATTTTTCGAGATCGCTAGAGTTTTGCGCGCTTAACGATACTTAATTTTCTCGGGCAAGTATTCGGAAGAAGCATGCAGGAGGACAGTCGGGTTCCGCCTTCGCGCGCGCCAAAAAGCCGATGACGTCCGCCGGCTCATCGTGGGTTTTAAACAAGCGTCGTAAATCACGGCGCGAGACAGTCTTAAGAGTTTCTTAACTCGAACTTGCGTCCGGCGTGTTGCGCGTTGTTCGCACGGGCCGGACTCGTGTGGGCCCATCGTAGATTGAGATCGGGCGAGAACTGACTTTTCGTGCCTGACTGGTTTCACCCACCCAATGCATGCAAATCGTATCACGAAAACCTTTGGAAAGGATAAAATCTGTCTCGCACCATAAATGTACGCGAATATGTGACCATTCACCGCCAAACGTCATTGTTTAAATTTTGCGCGAATAGGCTGGGTAGACTAGACTATTTAGAAGTATCGTAGAGTGATGTAACGAAAATGTAGAATTTTAATCGAATTGTATTTAGCATTCGGTAAAAGAAAATTTAATTTTATGACAATTTCGATTAAATAAATTAATATACCTTTAATACTCGATCCGATGTTGATCGATTTTCTGCTCCGTTAAATTTCCGAGATTCGTGCCGCATTAAATCTCTAAATATCTCTACACCCTGAGAACTGATGCAGACAAGATTAATTTGCGTCTTCTCCTCTCGAAACGTCCGACGAAAATCTAATCAACGCAATTTAATGTAATTAGAAATAAGATACGGTAAAAATAAAATTGGAAATAAGATGCGCGATAATATAAAATACAGTCAATCGTTTCATTATTTTATAAAATAAAAGGGATGGAGCATAAAACTATTTTATTAATTATATGAGTTATATAAAAGTTGAATATTTTTTATGAAAACTCGAAAGAAAGAAAAGTAATTTTTAATGTCCATTTTTATATTTCTTATGTATTGTTTTTAAGAAAAGTTGCTCTGCAACTTTTTTTTTAAGTACTCAAGTGACTAAATAATTCTTACTAAGTACTAACTAGAATAGAATTCTGTTCCCAACAGGAATTACCACTTTCTTTGCTTGATTCAGGTATATATGTTCCACGCCATTAGTGGGATGAAAGATTATGATTATCCATTCGTTCATTTCTTATTAATGTAACATAGAATCAAAGTAAATGTACGCAATATTTAATTAATTTTACAACCCATTATAAATTGTAGATATTTAAAATATTCGAGTTATGTTAATTGTTTTAATATTTTTTAAATTAATATCATATATTGAAATAATATATTAAATGTAGAAGTTCAAATTCTATTCCACAATTTTAATATCGTTATATGAGAATTCATATGAGTTTATATTATATTAATCAGACTGCTAATTTTTTTTTTTTTTTACGTCAGAAATTTTTCTTTTACCTTTCTCGAACATTGAGAAAATTTTACATTACATCGAGAATATATATTTCTCTCTTTATATCGAGAATATACACTCTACACATATATACATGGAATTTTTCTCTATCGTACTCTTGTACAATACAATACAAGTGGTGGACAAATTGTTCGATACTTTAACGCGGGAAAACGAATAAATACGATGAAAGCGTACAAACGAGTTATCGTTTTCCTGATTAATTGACTAAAACGAATAAGCCAATAACAGTTCAATCGAATAATCGTTTATACGTTCGTTTAATTACTCGCTCGAGTAGAGTGCGCGCGCGCGCAATATCCTATGTGTGATCGGCGCGTTTTAATACCCTTTTCACGTCCAAATATATTTTAATACCGCGGGTACCATCAATGTAAAGCACAAGTCCATTACTGCATCATCGTGAAACACTCGCGCATTGATCGTTTACGTTCGACGTGCGCATTAAAAGCGAGCAGCCGCCTTTTAATCATTACTTTTTTCCAACCCGACAGTAGAAGGCGATCGATGAAGCCGATCGCGTTCCGCGAGATATCGGCCTCGATTAATTAGCCACCTAATTAACGCGATGCATCGCGCCACGTAATCACCGGGCGATGCATTATTTATCGATGATGCGCTAATTGCTCCGCCGTGAACAAGAACAAACGAGAGCGGGTGTCTCACGAGCGCGTGCATGTCTAATGCGCGTGTCTCTAATTTCCCGCGATTCAATTACTATCCCCGAGAGACATTACGTTCTAATCGCGTTATCTCGTTTTCACGCGTCTCTCCCTCTCTTTCCCCATTATCTCCAAGTCCCAGTGAGACACAGGGGGAATCGGTTGTTTTGTCTTACGTAACGCAGGAATGTCATGTACGGCGTGAGTCAGACCGGAGGGTAGAAAAAAAAAAAAAACGATGAGATCCGCGTGCAACGACGGGGAGGAATTCGCGTTTCACGAACCGCGGCGGCTTAAGCGAGCGTAATAAAAGTAGCACGAGAAAAAGCAAAGACACGAGAGACGATGGCGTACGGGAAGAAAAGAGATATCCATGCTTTCCTCATTCACGCCACCGCGGAGACAATGTTCTTTCTCGCTGAGACGACTAATAATACCCTCTTCTTGCTAGCGCAGTTTCTTCTGGCCGCGCTTCCTGCGCGCGAGATAGAGATTTTGATCGCGTCGTTTCCTTTTCTTGCGAGAGGCAAGACTTTGTCCAGGAATTCCGTTCGCACGAACACTCGCCGCGGAAAATATCCTCTCGCGACTTGGAGAAGAGAGAAGATATGCGCGCACGCGCGCTCGCCAAGAAGAATCTATTATCTCTCGCGCGCGAGAAAGAGAGAGAGAAGCAATCTCGTCTCGGGGAACAGAATCTTGCTCGCGATCTTCGGAACCGTTTCCGCTCCGTTAGCCACGCGTCTTCGCGTCTAGGTTCCGTAGACGAGATCCTGGAGCGGTGTGTTTAACGTTACTTATTCCATTCGTCCGCCGACGGAGAGGGAAATCCGAATGTTTGTCGGGTCGTCGACGAACATTTTTAGAAAAGAGAAGCTTTTTTCCTCTCATTTAGCTTGTTATTTTACTCACATTTTTCAACGAGGTCATATTAATGCATTATAATATTAATGAACTCTAATTTCTTCACTGAAAAAAATTGCTAACTTATTATTACTATTTTGTTAATTAAACATATATATATATATTTGTATTTATAAGTGAAATAGTGTTTTGTTAGATTTAATATGTTATATTTAATTTAAATATTTTTATATGTTCTCAATTAATCAAATAATTTAGTTGAAAGATTTAGTCAATCAAAGTTAACCATTTCTTTTTCAGTGTTAAAATGAGATTCTAGTCCAAGAAATTTAGAGATTAACATAATAAGAAACTAATAAAATTGTAACATTATTAATTAACTTTGGGATCTCAAATTGAGATACAGTTCCGTTTAATTAATTTTTCGTTTCGTTTCCTTGGCTCTATTGCCCAGCTTAGAAGACAGCATACTTATATTATTTATATTGAGAGCCGATAAAAATATTTATTTCTGAGATTATTAATTAATATTTTAATAAAATATATCACGGTTTAATTTGATTATTATAAAGCTGACAAAGTATATAAATCATGCAATTAAAAAAGTAATTTCTTAACGGAGAAGAATTTCCGAGGTGAACATTAAGAATTAATATCGATAGAAATGCGAGATGTAACTATATATAATATTATGATAAAATGACACAAAAGTGAAAAGATGAGAGTAGATATAAGAGATAGCTGTAAAATGGTGAAAACGTTATCATCAGGAACAAGAAATATAGGAACAGCTGGGAACTTCATCGATGCGCGATGAATTATTTATCAAAAGCGATGCATTCGTTGGAGAGTAGAGCTTTTCTTCGGGGCAGCAGCTCGATCTCTTCAGTATCATTTTAAAACGCGGGCGAAGTACGACGTACAATTTGCTGGAAAAGAATCTTTTCCACCATATCCCTCTAAGAGCTACTTATTCGTTTATTCGCGAACGAGATTTCCCTCTTGTCGCGCCAACATCCGAATATTCCTCTCTCTCTCTTTCTTTCTATCTATCATCCTCTTTATCCGCGAGAGATCGGTCGACTCGGAACTAGCACTCTAGCTTCTCGTGGAACACAGACAGAGAGAGAGAGAGAAAGAGAAAGAGAAACGTCTCGGCTTTGCTCGTAGTTAATCGTAATGTGCCAAGAGAGTAAGAAAGTAACGTGTTCGCTTGCGATAAGATCACTCCTCCGCTCGCCGTTTGCGCGATTACTCCGGCCGCTCGTGGATTATCTGACAAGAGCCTCGCGCGCAGAGAGAGAGTTATGCGTATCGCCCACGCCCAGTCCATGAATTGTATCTCTATCCTGCTCCCGGAAGTCTGGCTGATATCGATGCAGCGCGGCCGGTCAGCGCGTTCTATTCCCGTGACGTTTACGTCGGCGAAGTGAATCGAAGAATCGGAACGGCTAATGAAGTCGGAGAGGCCAAACGTTATCTTTACTACGAATACGTAATGTCGGGAACGGATATTTCTGAAAATATACATATCGATAAGTCCTCTATATTTTTAAAACTTCTTGCTGATAAGCGTGTGGTATTTTTTCTTGTGTTAAACTTAAAACGAATATTTTCGGACAAAATACGGAGAATTTTTTACAGATTATACGAGGAAACACGTTTAAAAGGCCGGAGAAGAGCGAGACAAGTCTCTTGAAAAATTGTACGGAGCATCGCGGAAGTGGGAAATTATGCATACGAATTGAAGCGAGACGATTATGACGCCGGTTAAAGTGTCATTAGTATGCCGTAGCATGCGTGGAAAGCGACGGCGAGACGCGGTGAAACTTAACAAGAATATCGATTTCGCATTTCGCTGCCGCGATCGACTCTTTAAATAGTGCTCGCGCGTGGCGCGGCACAATGATGATACCCTCGTCTCTCCCGACAAAGTTGGTTAAAACGCTTACCGTGTTGCGTCGGGAAATCAAATGAGTGTTTATCACGCGGCGCGGCGAAACGCAATTCTTAATTTTTTTTCTTCTTCTTTTCCGGAAAGCGTGTAGCATCCGCAAAGTGGTACCGGACGAGTGGACGCGGGAATATTACGGCGGATTAGCCCCCCTGATTTATTAATCCATTTTTCTCGACTGGACCGTCGAGTTAAGTGAATCCGCACGAGGAAAAGATCTTTCTTTCTTTCTTTCTTCCTTCGCGTACAGCCGGGCGAGGCATTATCTTCTGGGGAGAAAAAGAGGGAGACGGTGGAAATAGTGTCATCGTTTCTTCTTTATCCGCACGCTTAATGCGTTTGCCATTTCCAGCGGTGAATTTTTCTGGACGATAAAGGCCGTGGAATCCGCTTCCGTCCGCGAAGATCGATGGACGGACAGCGTCGCGAACCGGAGCATCGATCTCCACCGTTCTCGTCGAGAGAAAATGTTTTCGATTAGCGCGATGACGACGACGAATTCACGCGACAATTGAAATTCATCTCGGGTCTTTCTCGTGGAAATTTATGACGACGCTTAAATTACAAAAAAAAAAAAGAGAGAGAGATACGCTTCTTATTTTAAGATCCATCATTTTGTCGTAGGATATTTTTTTTACATCTCACAAAATGTTTTTATTATTTCTATGTACAATTCTCATCGCTCAAGTTATATTATTTCGATAAATATCTTACGTGTATGCGCGGAGTGTGTACGTTATAGATTATTACTCGCGTACAAAAATATTGAAAAATATCAAATACTGCGAATTGAAGTGGCTGAATCACATTCTGGCATAGTGCCGATTCGATCGATCTATCGGAGTAAAGTTCAAAGCCCTTCAGACGTTGGGAACGCTTTCTTGCCTCCTTTCGCCGAAGGGCGAAGATCGTGGCGAGCTCTCTCCTACCAGCGGAATACGGGACGGCAGCTTTTAGTGAAGAAGGTAGAGTAACCGGCTCCTCCGAAGCTGTCGTTTGTGAAAGTACACTTTGAATATTGGACTGGACCGACTCGAGAGGATGCTGTAACGTTAGGCTAGGTCGCAAGCACCGAATACGAAAAGATGGAGGAATTCTCTTTGACTTGATAAAATTTTGAATCGGCGCTCGCCTTTACATTTTCACGAGAACTAATCGCGAACGAGCAGTTAATAGAGTCTCGACTTGGGTCGTCGGCTATTTAATAATTCATTTTTTAAATCTTGTATTACAAAACAGAGAGCTATATGCATTATTTACACGCGTCCTGCACACGTAATTGTCAGTGTCGATTTAATTTACAAATACAGATAAAAGAATTTTTATCGTAACATTGTTTGATGTGTAATTGGTTGCTAAATTATCACAACATTGAATTTACTGTTAGTTACATGTAATCTAAGAGAAAGTGAGAATATTCTATAATATTCACACACATTATTTTCACTGATCTCCACTCGTCACGCAATAGTTGTAACAACCTAGCATTTTCGCCTGACTGCTCATGTCGTCCACGGTAGATGACGATGGATCCCGGTCGGACGATAAAGCTGATCCTCGAAGGCAAACACTCGTGGGGAGATAACCGTTGTGACGTCCGAAAGCATAGTATTAGATGTACCAGCCACTCCGCCGTAATATCGAAGGTCGTTTGTACCCTATGATCGCGGTAGCGCACGCAGCGAGAGAAACTAGCTGATAACATATGTAAGCTGAAAAGGAGCATTTTCTTGCTTCTAGGAGAAGCAAAATGAGGAGTACAAAAAAATAGGGCAATTTTTCTCCGGGTTTCGTCTTTTTCTTCTTCTCTCGGGAAACGCGGGCACGACGCGTAATCGGGTCGTGCAAAGTCATTGCCGATGAGGACGTCGATAGAGCGAGGCTGGAAAGTGAGGCCGGAATGTCTGTAGACCGGCTACGGTAAATATTTGTGGTGTTCGTGCGTGAAGAGAGCCACGGGATAATTTATACACTTACCGGGCGCAACATCTTCTCGCGCATCGTATCGTTGGATCTAGGGCCCCCTCGACGAACGTTCGAAGCCCCCCTAAGGCATGCGACGTCGGCGGCCTGCCATGTATGTATATCCGCTCTCTTTTCTCCCTTTCTCTGCTTTTCCTTCTCGGTCTATCTTGGCTGCTCCTTTTGATCACGTGGCCGGCGCGCGCGTCTAGCGTCGGCATCTCTCGACATAATGAGTGTAATCTGGGGAAATATGTTCTCTAGCCGTCGGGATAGCGAGCCTTATGCGATCCTCATCATCGGGTTCACTCTTTAATACCTTGCCCGAAGAACGGCGCGCAGCGCATATGAAATGTCTCGTCCTCTGTCTCGATAAATCGATTGTGCAAATCAATATTCCCAGAAAATTGTCTTTCAATATACTAGTGGTTTTATAGCTGCAATTTATTAATTGAGATAATTTTTTTATATCTTTAAATGAAAATATATAATCTGAAAATATAAAACGAGGAAAAATCGAAAAAGTGTCGGAGATGATTTTCATACCGTCCGGGATTTTATTCTGGGATTATAGATTTTATATAGGCTACACGAAAGGGCGAGAAACGGGAGTAGCAACTAAAGTTTTCTTTGTTCGATCTTACCGCCGCTCATCTGGTCGCTGGAACTCGTCCGGTATGAGGTTAAGGACCTCGATTGAGCCCCTGTTTAACCGCGTCTCTGTGTGCAATATCTGTGGTAGGTCGAGACCCAATTACAATGTGCCTCTCCTCGGCGAAAACTTGGACGAACCGCAAAATTAGACGTTTGAAGGGGGTCGATGAAATTACAGGCTTAACACGTCGCGGGTCGTGCTCGCCGTGAGAGCGACCGTAATCGCGTTCGTGACATATCGATTTAAAATATGGAATATCGACTGGAATATTTATTTCGAGGTCAATCAAGCCGTTATACCGTACATACGATTATATCGTAAAAAGTTCATATATAACGTATAATAGCGCGATATAAGTGCGATGACAGGCGCTCTTGTACGCTTATATAATTTTAATTCCAAATTTATTCCAAGCCGTATGACATGCGAGCACCATTTATTCACGCTCTATTACTTTCTCATGCGTTAAATCGAAAGAGAGAAGAAGAAACTGTTCGAAATATCCCCCGACAGAAATAAACAGCAATATGATATCACTATACCATTTTCCGATGGCGAATAGTAAAAGAGCTCCGACGCGCGCGCGGGATATATCTCTCGACGTTACGATTCAGTAAATCTAATTCCGTATCGAGCGCACAGAGATACGGCGATTTACTACTGCTCGACGTTTCATGTGACAGAAACATTCATGGACGTCGTACGACGCCGTACGCTCGGCAGCGTACTACTCTCTGCCTCGGATATTATTATTTAACACGTCTAATTTTGCACCGTGACCCCGCGCTCTTTCTCGCTTTATACTTCGGTTTGTGACACCGACACACCGGGGTCGTCGGGTCACGTTCGATCCAAAGCGCGCGCGTTCGTATCGTTCGGTTTCCAGAGTCGAGAATCATCTTTCGGCTCGACATTCGGTCAACTCCTAGAATGAATCTCGGCCACTCGGCCGGGTCAGGTACTTTGAACCGGTTTCGTGTGCGCACACCTGCGTCCCTGGTGTGTACTCCAAAAAGAAACACTTTTTTTTAAACCAACCAACCGGCCGGCCAGATCGAGCGAGTGCAGTAATCTCTGTAATCTCCGCCCGACTCGATGGATTGTAATTGGATCTTTCGGGTTTGTTCGATCGGACTCGCGATGGCGGCGAGAGACCGTTAAAGAAATTCCGATCGCCAAATCCTATCCGGATATCGGAAATGGTTCACCGACCGATCGCGCGGTCTCTCGCTCTTTTCGGTTTTCAAATGGAAATTCTTTCCTTCCTGATATTAACATTGACGTCAAAGCAAATCTAAGCGTGTAAGAACTTGAAAGAAATTTATATAGCTTTTCGAAACTTGGGAAAGGAAGATGGAGAGGACGAAAATATTTGTCACATTACTTCGCACATGCATATATTTTTCTCGCTCTTCTGTAAATTTAATATAATGTTATGTAAGAAGACATTTCGAGTACAAATTTAAATTTCAATGCGCTAATAAGAGTCAGACGCGAATGATATTACGTCAATTTTAATAAAATTAATTTTTTGGTTGAACCAAGTAATTAATAAATAAATTATTTATTTTAATAAATCTCCTTTGATCCCTCTAAGAAAACGTAGACAAGAAAAGTATCGGAGCAAAATCGCTGAATCGAGAATCGAATTCGAGTTTTGCTAATGACTGTTGTTACTATACTGATAACTCAGATCGGCGAGATTCGATTCTCGATTTAGCATCTTTGCCCCAATATTTTTCTTGTCTACGCTTCGCGTTAGGAGATAAAATCTCGAATAGAGATTTATTTTTTTAATTATTTGGTATCATGCCAAGCACAATTTGTGCATAATTAATGAGTTCCAGTGAAAAATTAATTTTCATTGAAAGTGATGCATTACATTTTGCGACTGGCTCTTACTACAAAATCTATCGACGTTCAAATTTATATTTGCATTTGAGAGCCGTCTAAGTTCTTAGTTGCTGAAAATATAATTTTGCTTATTTAAAAGAAGCCAGCGCTTATATTACTTTAATATTACAATATTATATAAAAATACAGATACTATTTTATAGACAACTAGAAAATTTTCATTAAGAACGGAAATTATTAAAAATGAAAAATTATTTACAACACATATAAAGTTATAGGAAAATAAGAGGAAAATAACATTCCAAACAATCATACAAAATTATGAACATATAATACTTTCGAATGCGTATACACATTCTTGAAAAATGACATCTCGAAGAAACCATTATCGATTGATTTCGCGATCGTGCTCGAGTTCGCGAATCGCCGACACCCGCGAACTCTCCTCGTCGGAGTCTGTCGGAAGTTTCGCAGTTCCCTCGAACGCGCCACGGTGATGGCGCGACGGTACAATCCGCGCGCGATCGAAGGGAGGATGCCACGGGGTGAGTGCCGGCCGGCGCGGCAAGCCCCGCAAGCACGTTGGATATTGTAGGAAGCGCGCAGTGAGCATGCCAGCCAGCCTGCCTTGCCTGCCTGCCTGCCTGCTTGCCTGCCTGGCTGTTCGATCAATATTGCCATGGCTACGACGTGCAACGTGGAGGAGAAAGAAGAGTAGGCGGAGTAGGTGGCGGCTGGCTGGCTGGCTGGCTGGATGGCTGGTTGGATGGCTGGATGGCTGGCTGGATAGCTGGTCGACCGACCGGCTGGCTGGCTGGCTAGCTGGCTGGCTGGCTGGCTGGCTGGCTGGCTGGCTGGAAGACTGCTAGAGAGGGGTGGTTGCTCATATCCCGGTTACACACCGCCGAGGGGGTTGAGAAGAAGCGCGTCCGATTCGCGAGGGGTTGGATGCGACGGCGAGGGAAGTTCGCGGGGGGATCGCTTGGGCGTGCGGAGGTTACAACGTAGTAGTAGAAATACGTACTACTACGTCACGAGACCTACACCTTGCCTCTCCGCACCCCAGCGAACCAGCCAGCCAGCCAACCAACCAACCAACCGACCGATCGAGCGACCCCGAGCGGTTCTACTCGCGCGCTCGATTCATGACGAGTTACGAACTACCTTGTCGTCGTCGTCGTCATCTCGCGCTTTGCCGGAGACCACCCTGAAGAGAAAAGGTGTACCGCGGATTTTAACGTTGTGGAACTATCGATCGGCGTTTATACGATCGTTCCACTTTGTCGATTTTAATCTTCGTCTCGCCTCGAGCTGTGGTAGTCCGTTACATGCGCTTGTAAATTAAGACGTCGGAGATTCTTGTCTCGAGATTAATATTGTCATTAAAATGCATTCGAGTTCTTTTATATGTATTTATATTATTTATATAAAAGGGAGAAATCTTGAAAGTGTTTTTGTTATTCATTTTTCTGCACAAGAAAATACAAAGATTTAAAAAAATGGTTTACCTCACGTTGTACATAGTGCAACAATACGATTGTAAAAGTAATTACTTTAAATTAGAGAAAAAATAGATTTTCATACAATTTGTGTCATCTTTATGTAGATCGTATAGTATACGTATAGTTGCGTCTTCGCACATAAGCTGAAAGTCATGGTCCTTACTTCGGGTAAGAAACATTTTTACTGGACTCTGACCCATAAAATGTCATATTTCAATAAATACTCGTGTTCGTCTCTCCGCATTCTTCTTTTTTACTACTTCCGTGATATAAAATGCGTTTTACTCCGGCACTTTTTCTTATGGCTCGCCGACTTCCATCCGCGGAATCTACAACATTGCGATAGGAGCAAGCGGGCAGCTGCCATCGGCGCGAAATAGAAGAGTGAGCATTATACGCGCCGTATTGTATCGATTCTCGATATCTCGCTCTGGTCTTGACGTCGGCAGGTAATCGGTAACGCGAATCGTGTTGCCGCAAGCGCGCGCGCGCATTTCTCCCTGTTCGATATACGATCGTGTTTGCGACCTATTTCGCGAGATCTCGAGTATAAATGAGGACCACCTGTCGTTGACATCTCTGACCAATTGACTACGCAGGAGCGTCGGGAGCCGACCTGCCTGGTCGTCGTCGTCGTCGTCGTCACACTCGATCGTTCGCGATTAATTTCGTGAGGCCTCGAATATAAGCGTCAGGATCTGCCGTTGACATATACTTTGCCCACCGTCGACGACGGTAAAGGGCTGTTCGAAATTATGCCCGGTAATTTAGGAATTTCGATTAGAATCGATGCGAAACCAGTCCGTTTATTTTGGTATCGTGCGACTTAATACGGCAAAATCAATGCGCAACGGACCGGTGTGTATTAATCTTAATTGGAACCAATTACGTTACTGCTACGTTGCAGTATATGCGATGAGCGACAGATAATTTATAAATAAAATCATACATACACGGAGAGAATTTTCTCTTGGAATTTACTCTGAAAATCATGGTGATTGTGAATTTTATAAGAGTTTCTCTGGTTGAATATCTACTACAATAATAAGATATACAATATGTTTAATTATTAATTTTACTATATACATATTAATATTTTTTATTGTGGTAAATATTTAATCAGAGAAACTCTTGATTACCACGAGTTTCAGGATAAATTCTAACAGAAAATTCTCTCCGTGATGATGTAAATTATATTACGTTATCAATACGTTTGTAGTCTTATTAAATAATGACTCGCTCATATAGTTGCGATATGCTTATACGATCATTATATGTTTTAGAGTGAGTAACAATTTTTTTTTATTTACTCTGCCATTTTTATCGATATCGATGAAAGATGTTCGTTAATTCGCCTCGTCAGTGGCTGGAATTTTCATATTAGCCGCGGTTTATTTTTGGCACGCAGGCCGGAAGGGACCCATCGTTGCAGCCAGCTCGTCTGTATTTTAATAGATGCACGCTTCACTGAACCAGACCTCTATATTGCGGCGATGCCGACGGATGAACTTTTTGTCCCGCGCTCGTTTGCGCGGGTCTCTCTCTTTCTCTTCTCTATCCCGCGTGCATTTTACGCAGGATGCGTCGGGGACGCTCGTACATTTTACACAGCGGCTTAATAACAGACCGAGTTATTCGATTACGTTGTAATCCTTCCGTCGCAGCGCGTCGTGCTTGCGGAATTAATCCTCTTTCTTTCCCCACATTGCGCGATTTATGGAAAAAAAGCTGAATGCTGAGGTGTATTATAGTCCGTGAAAAATCAATAACCTACTTATACATCGTTTATCTTGGAAAACGCGTGTTTTCTTTCTTTTTGTTTCATTAAAGAAAAAAACACGAGTTTTTTTTTTTTTTCTAAATAATCATAAGCGGAAATTAATTGATCGAGTCATTTGAGAAAATGAGATAACGAGAAGAGTTGTACTGTGAGAAATAATTTTTTTTCTCGAACCCCTGTAACGACCGTACATAATATTCTCTATATAATGTTTCAATGTTTTCAAAGGTTAATGCGTATAGTCAATCTATATATGCGCAATATGTATGAATAAAAAAATACAATGATCCCGGATGTGCTATATGCATTTATATTCCGATGCGTTCGATTACGCCAATGTAATTCTATATCTATGATTACCGTAATTTTTTATAAGTGCAGTGCAATTTCGATACAAGCGCGTTTCCCATTTAACTATACCCATACAATCTATTACTGAACAGTGCTATAAATAAACTTGACGTTATATGTCGCGCGCACGTGTCGTACGAAAAGCTTCGACCATATTTTATGCAAACCGGAGAATTCCGCGCGCGGAAAGTTTTCGGTCCGAGAGACACGGAGAGGTTTCGCCACAACGTCGCGTCGACGGAAAAGGGTTTTCGTTCCGCACGCGTTGGCGTGCGCGCACGAGAGAGAAAGAGAGAGATGATCCCTCTTTGCTTTCGTGCGCAGGACGCGCCGCAAACGTTCCGTGTGTACGCCGGTAGGCCTATACTTGTCGCCCTGACTACGAGACTTCGACTTCCTTTGTTTCACGGTTGGCCTGCGAAGGCGGAACGCAGAGTGCAACATTGTAAAGCCGCAAGAAAGTATTGCACGTGGGACGACGGAGAGATCGATCCATCGCGTAGGCACCGAGCGTGGAAGCTTCGCGATCGATCGATCCTCTGCGTCCTCGTCGTCGACGACGACGACGTCGACGTCGTCTTTTGCGACCTACGCGCGAGGAAGTGTCCAAGGAGAGACCAGGCATCCACGTGCGTTTTCCGTCCGTTCAACGACCCTCTCGAAAGATCTCTTTCGCTGGCTATCTCGGGGCAATTCGGAAATTCTCGATTCCGTTCGGTTAAAGTTACGACAACGAGCGCTGTCAAATTAGACCGCACGCGAAAATTATCGTCATCCGCGAAGTTACTGCGTCGTCAACGCTAACGATGCCGAAAAGTTTTTAAAGATAGGCTTGAAAGATTCGGCGATCTAACATATATTTTTTTTAGAAATTGAGTTTCACGAAATTAGTTTCAAAGTTGAGGAAACTTGTATTTCAATTTAATTAACTAAATTTCTTGGAAACTATACTGAGTTGAATTAAATTTCTACAAATTTAATTAATCTAGACGACTTCCTGTCATATAAAAGTACTGTCGAAAATGTTTCATATGAAAATGTCACCGAGACTTTGAAGCTCTTTTCCTTGAACTAATTGTCTTAACTTTCTGTCACAGAAAAATTTGTTGATAATAACTTTTAAATGATAATATTGTTACTTGTCACGCATAGTTGTGCGAACTTTATTTCTAACCGTGAAAATTTGTTGAAGTACTTTTTTGCAAATGTGAAGGTCGCTTGTGCTATTACAAACATACGTGTCTCTATATATGCTCGCATTTGACTTTTACTCTGCTCGGAAAGGAGTAGAGTAAGAATTGAAATGTTCCACTATATTTACGACACTATTGGTGCACTATTGCGATAGATATCTGCAGCTGCTAGTTCATCTTAGCACCTGTTTATTCTTATTCGCACGTGTAAGTCCTTTCATTACATTTTATCCGCCTCCTCTTTGCATACAGATATATATCAAAACAATGCAATTGCGTACGGAATAATTGCGCTTCGGAAGATGAAAAATTGTCTGAAGTATATTAATCGGTTTTATGACTCATGCTCGCTCATGTGGAAAGGCCTCTGTCTACCGGTAACATAAGCTAGCTGCGGGGAAACATTAGCAACTTGTAACATAAAGTATGAATTGTATCGACCAGTTTATTTCTCATCGTGTCGAAGATTCCAATTCTAATTTAATACAATTTTATTCTCGTTTTTTTCTCGTCTTTTTTCTTAACTCGAATCGAAATTATTCTTAACGTCAATTATCATTCCTCTTCAGGATTGCTAATGTTTAAGTTCAAGTGAACAATCATATTTGTAAATGAATATCGTATTTTACAATTCGACTTACCCACGTATATTTAATTCCATAATTTATTTTCCCGATTCGATAAATTGTTTTGTTTTCGCCATGTCCTTGTCTGGTATAAAATTTATTTTTTTTACACAGCAGCCTTTTGTTTTTTTTCATTATTATTTGACCGGACGCGGATTTTATTTTTTCCGTCTTTTTGTCTTAACTTGAAATTATACTTAACGTCAATTATTTCAAGGTTGCCAATGTTTGACTCTAAATGAACAATCGTATTTGTAAATGAATTGTGTTTTACAATTCGACTCACACGTACATTTAATTCCATAATTTATTTTTCTGACTCGATAAATTGTTTAGTTTCCGCCATGTCCTTGTCTGGTATAAAATTTATTTTTTTTTTACACAGCTTTTTGTTTTCTTTCATTGTTATTTAACCGGACGCGAGTAACCTACTGCCTTCGTCGTTTGTATCACCCCGCGGCGAGGCGTGCTCCTCGTGTCGTAATTCGCGTGCACGTGAATGCAGTCGCGGCAGGCGATGCCTCGAGAATCGCTCGAGCATTCATACGAGTGCAACGTACGGCGTCGCTTTCAGGGACGGCGTCGCCAGGAGCGCTCGTGCAATTGCGAGCAGCGACGCGTTCTTCGGCAACGATAAATTTCGCCTTTTCGGAGGAGAGAGACAGAGAGGAAACGCGCAATTGCAATTAAAAATACTTAATTGCCTCCGTAATATAATCAGCGGGCTGAATACAAGCTGTATGAATTCAGGTTTGCGCGTGCGAATACGTAGTTCGACCTTACAGTATATACCTATTTTAAATTACGAAAACTTGGCGAAAAATTTAAAGAAATTATTTATACATTTTTCCATGCAGATATGATGTAAAGTACATTGATGAAATTTAATTTTCCAATCCCGACTTAATCTCTGTCTCTAATTTATTCCATTTTACTTGGGATCGAATCGATTACCGTGCACACAATTTTATCGATATTATTCTAGGAACTGGAATTCTAGGTGATGGAATTTTTTAATACTTTACGAGAGTTGCTAAATTGCTAATCGTTATATCATTATGAGATCTCATTAGCCTACAAATTATCGTGACGTTACGACAATAATACGAGGGAAACGATCGATCTCTCGAGCGAGTTTGCTGAATTAACTGGGTTTGCGAGGAGAGTCAAGGGTTAAACTCCGAGGCCGACGACTGATCCGTCCGTCCCTGCCCACTTGCGCAAGAACGACGTAGTACGGCGTAGTACGTCGTATCTCGACTTTACACGCGACACGCACGGGGCGCATTCGAGGTGTACTCTCGTGAATGCGTGCGCACCGGCCTTTCGAGACGGGCGGGAACTCGTGTAAAGGTTGATTCACACGTGCATATAGATAATACAGATATGTATATATAGTTGCGATGGAAAACTATCGGGGAGTTAAAAGTGCAACCCTCGATAAATAAAAAAAATAACCCTTATTTTTAAATACCCGAATCACTGGGGGAACCCAGACAAATAGAAAAATAATATAATAGTATATTGTGTATCGAGTGCGGAAAGTTGACAATTGGTCACGAGTGCGGGGGATGGACCACCCCACACGAGTGAACAATTGTCAATCCGCACGTGATACACATACTATTTTGTATTACAAGTGCAGGCAAAGTGGCTTTGAATGCGGCTTATTCACTCACCGCGTCGCCGCTAGATAACACGTGGGAAATCGGCCGCTTTCCGCACAGAAAACACGTACACAAAGTGCCACTTTGCCTGCACGTGTAATACAAAATACACACACACTCACACACACTAGTTATTGTTGAATACGTTACGTTCGCTATTTTTTGCTACTCGAGATAAATATAATGCTACATGTACGTAAATTGGCATTTGCGCCTTGGGCAAACGAGGCATTACATTAATATGCTAGAAATGAGTTCGGTAAAGTGAAACAGCGCCGACATACACGAAGCCGTAGCAATCGTAAAGTCTTAACGTGTACGTCGATTCAAGCCGAGTCGGGTCTAAATCCGATACGCGCGCGCCAGGCACTTTCTCGTTAATGAAAACTTTACTGCGCACCCGCGCCCGTACGCCGCTGACGTTTTAATTGGATCGCCATCTTTTTAATTGGATTCGGAATTAATGGCGATGCCCGCGACTGAATTGTCGCGAGAGACCTACGATTGCGATCTTCGTTCGCCAACTGTAATCGACTCGCAGTGTTATGAACAAACGACTCGACATTAATCGCTTACGATTCTTGCACGAATTGCTTCGGATTATATAGTGTAATTTTATAATATACAATATTTAAAAAAATTATATATATACGCACAAAATTATTATATAAGGATAAATGAATCCATTTAATTAATATATTTTAATTGAATCCTCTCTTTCGAAATTATACTACTTATTGATTCATATATTTTTTTTTATAATATTTATATAGAATATCTTGTCTTGAAATAATTCGCTTATGATTCTTGCACGAATTGCTTCGTAATATAGTGTCATTTTATAATACATATAATATTAAAAAAATATATATATATACCTACGCGCAATCCATTTAATTAATACATTCTAATTGAATCCTCTCTTTCGAAATTATTACTTATCGATTTCATATATTTGTTTATATGATATTGCGTTTATATAGAATATGTCTTGTCGTCTTGAAATAATTCGTCGACCGATCCGACTTTCCTTGCGCAACCTATTCAAACAAATTTCCTCGAGGGCTTGGCTACGACCTGCGGTAATAAACAGGAAGTCTCTCCGTGACCGTGTCACAATTCGGTCAGCCTTGGTGTCGGTACGCGGCCGCGACTTGGCCGAAGGTCGCTGCCATAATTCAGCGTAGGTCACGTTCGGATTCGATTCAGTTCGCGTTGTGCGCTCTCGCGGGAGGTTGGGTATCTTGCCGACGCTTGTCCACGCTTAAAAGAACGAGGCGCGAGAGAGCCGAGCGAGCGAAGGGGCTACCGGATGTGACGGTTCGTGATACTGGTTCGTCTAAACATAGACACGCAGCGTGCAACTCACGACGACGACGACGAGCGATGCTTCGACTCGGTTTCCTCCACTCCCTGGACTCTAGTCAAGGCTACAACTGTCATCGACAGTCAGGACCGTACGCGAGAAAATATTTCGGGTGCTTGAAAGAAAGATTCTGATATTTGTTCACCAACTGTTTCGGGAAACTTGTTTTGATTTCGCAGAAAAAAGAATTGCGAAAATTATTTGTCAAAGTGATTATCCTCGGATTATATTGCATTGGATGAATAATTTTACAACATACAGTGAATATTTTTTTTATTTTGTCTCAATTGCAAATTATATTGAGAAAGGGAATATGAATTATGATATTAAAAAATTTTTAGATGCCAATGTATCTTGTACGATTTAAATGGAGAAAAAAGCATGAATAATTTTTCAATCTCACGGTTAATTGGGTTATTTCCAGTCCGATTAATCTTATCTGAATGAGTCGCATAGTTTTGCGATTCGCGCGTATATAAAAATAGTAGCGTTATTATGTCAGAGATGTCCGGGAGTCAAGGATGAATGCTTTGCATTTAATTCTTAAACACACGATACACAGAAAAGAGAGAGAGAGAGAGAGAAAAAGTTCCGGTCGGTGTCTACTCGCGCGAGAACCAGCGGCTGAATGAAAAACTGCGACGGGAAAAAATAACGCGGGAAAAGAGTTGCGAGCTATAGATGAAGTGAACTAACGTAACCTCTGATTCATTCACGGAGTTGCGTTACGTAAACCGACTACGCTCGGTGAATTACATTGTGCGTGCATGCTGCCGTGAATGTGCACCGATAGCTCGCGAATCAATGTCCGGCGTATTACTTTAATACTAGATGTTCCTTTCCTTAGAACTAGGATACGAGAACTCCGATACGAAATAAAAAATAATGAAGCTTTTCAATTTCGATCCCCAACTTGTCTTTTACAATATCATTTCTATATATGTTTTCCGTCACGCTATCTCTTATTTCATCTCTATATACAATTTCTAAATATTTGATTAACGAATCATCTTTTATTTTTTACAGGTAAGTTTCGTCAAAATATTCCATTCGTCGTATCCCATAGTGTAATCAAGGCTGCATTCGCAGGATGAAATGGAGCTCTCCGTAAGTTCTCTTGTCGATATTTTTAATTAATTTCGTTACAAGACCCGGGCCGATAAATGCGACATAGTCCGAGTTGCGGCTATGATTTTGAATCTGATTAACTGTTATATGTTATGCAGCTATGCTGCGACACGCTTGTGTCATTAATCACTCGCGTTTTATTTGCGAGATGGAGAGAGGATTGTAAAACCTCGGCGCGTAATTAAGAGAACGGGAGATATTAAGCTCGTTTGAAAAATGAAGCTTTTTAACAGTCACCGGATATGACCCGTTGATCACGCCGGCAACCGGCGCTAATATGAAAGAAAGAAAAATGCTCGCTTTCTCTTTATTCGAAATATCGTGGTTTTATAAATATATATTCTTCCACGAATCGTTTAATTCTGCATTCCTTCGTGAAAATGCTACTTTTCCCGCGCGATTAAACTATCATCCGCATTCTTTCGGTCACTCAGGCTGAATGACGCTGCAATATTTCTTTCCAATTAAGGCGCACCTCATTCCAATAATTATACACACATACATAAATCATTTATATATTTTTTCCATCTCAGAAAAATAATATTTAAATTACATATAATAAAAGATTTAAAATGAGAATCATTTATATATGTTACATGAAAAATAGGTATTATTTGAAGCCAACAGCTTAAGTATTCTGATATACAGAAATAATTAATTAATTAATTGACAAAAAATAATTCTGAAAGCGCAAAAGAGTAACTTTCCGTGCTGCAAATGGCAGAATATTGACGTTTTCCGATCTAACGTTATCCCACGTTCCAATATTATTGTCCACTCGCAACGATGTGCGTGTCTCCGCGATAATATGAGAGGGAAAACGAATAAAGGCATTTGTCACATACACCCTTAAGCTACGCACAACCCTCTCCCACGAGGGCCGTAATAACGCACAATGGGGCCCTCCTAGTATGCGCATGAATGACGATGAATCGCTCAGCGTACGCGAAAGCTTCGAGTGGACCTGTCCTCCCTGATTTCGCGTTCTCGATATTTTACCAAAAAAATTAAGAAGATCTCCAAAGCTAAATATCGAATATTTTCCGTGCCTTCTATTTTTTTTTTTTTTTTATAATTAATGAAAGCGAAATGTCTTTCACCGAATTTTTCTTTTTAATTCCAAAAAATCGTTTATCGTGCACAATGACAGGATCTGTCCCATCTGGCAGAGAGTCGTCTTGACAGGTCGCGGATGTGCTTCCGCATCACGTCGTATTTCCTCTCGCGCGGCGAGCAAACCGGAAGCGAACCCGATACCGCGTCGAGAGCCGGTCGAAAAGAGGAAGACGGCCGTTGTTTCGGTATATAGGACTCGGAATTCCCGTGCCGGAACGGCAAGAGGGAGAAAAAGGGGATGAAGAAGAAGTAGGGGGTCGTGGCACGCGGCGAGATAGGAACACGGGAGTCCTTTTCTCGGCGGCCGGGAATTCTGCACAGCCTCCGCCTACAGGAACCTCAGACGAGAGCATCGATCTGGGCGTCGGCCTCAAGACACCTCTCTCGCCCCTTCATCCCTCTCGTTGGCTCATCCCCCTTCGTCGTCGCGCCACCACCGCCCCTGTTTCTCTCTTCCGATCTCTCTTTCTCCTTCTCACTTCGCGCCGCTTCGCCTATATTCTCAGACCTCTCGCTTTCGCTCATTACGGACATTGTGCTCCTCTCTCGTTTCCCGCTTTCTTTTTTTCTCCCCGAAAGTGGACCAAACTGAAGCGGTCTCTCTTACGCCCTGTACCGTCGTATTCCTGCCGGGAATCTTTGATGCTAGACGACGATATTCGATTTTTTTCTTCAAATTCTTTAAATATTAAGCTACTTTGATATTTGACGCGTTTATGGTTTTAATATATATTAAATTAATATTTTCGTGCAATATCTTTATAGTCAAATATTTACTCGTACTTTTTAGGTTTTGTGCGTATTATTTAACAGTTATTTGACATTTGTAAGAATGTGAACTTTTTTTTACTTATTTTTAACATTTAAGGCTTGAATTCTCATGTGTTAATTATTTTTGACATCAGGTTATTTTAAGAATGAAAATCGCAACGCTGTGTTTATTTTCATGAATATTTCTCGCGCAAAACGTCTGATCGCGATTTAACAGCATTACATCAATTTGACTTCTGCAAAGACTTATCGACTACCATCTTGACATTGCATTCGAACCAATGCGCGTCTGCACAATGAGGTCTCATTTTTTGCAGGAAAAGTAGCTTCTCCGCGGTATTGGATGCTTGTCACTCGAGTCTTGTCATCGACTTGAAACTCGGCAAAAATACGAACGCGATTTATTTTCCCGCTCGCTCGCTCTTCCGTTCGACGTGGGTGTTTCTCGATATTTCTCTCTCATCTTGTCGCTTTTCCATCCTTTGGCTCTCGTAATTATTCTCGCGAACAAGTCGGAACTAAATATGCCGCGCGCTTGATTTAGAATCCTCGTTTATGAGCGGTTTGCATTCTTTCTGCCTCGATTGATATTTCTAGCCACGTCCGTTTAAAATGACATTCAATGCATAAGGAGTCGTGTTAGATAAATCTTTGACACATTCTTTATACTATTTATTTTTTAATGACATTTTCTACATTATTGATGAAATCCTGCTCTCTTTTTAATCTTTAAATTATTTCTCAAATATCCTGCAGTCTATATTTTATTTAAATTTTTATGCGATTATTTATGATAAAGCTAGATTTTATATCGCGTATATATGTGTGAGGAAAATCTGTCGAAATTAGTTTGCAGTTGCAACGTCTGGGTTTTTGCGCGGCCAGGGTGCCGAAAACAACCCCTTGATGCCGCAAATTTTAACGGGGGAGTTACTATGACAACACCGAGCAGTTATTTCATTTGTACCGAGTTATTGTATGTTTTCATCAAAAAATGCTTGCATCGAAAAAATTTCTTTGGCTGTAAATAAGATTGTTTATTACAATTAATTTGATAATTGTTATTTAATAACTCTTACAATACTTTTGACTCTTGCGAGTGCTCCTTAAACTACAATATTCATTAAAGTCGCAATTAAAGGACATATTTACGATGAGCTGCACTTTGTCCTACAGTGTTTTCAGGAGGGTATTCATTCGTAAAGTAGAAGAGGGAAGGTAGCCAAAGAATCTGTTATCCGCGCGCGAGGATTTGCTCTCGATTTTATCTACGGTGCGGATTTTCTACGCGAATTTCTTTTATTATTTCCTGCGTCCGGTGATATCATAAAATAACAGAGAAATATTAACAGATTTAGAGGCAATATAGTAGCTTTCACGCGGGGTAGAATGAGAGAGTAAAATGGGATTCTAGTATATAATAAAACGTTATAGAGTAGACTTCTCTCTCTCTCTCGTTCGGGAAATAGCCAATAGAGCGTTGGACATACTTATATAGTAAAGGCGTCATTGATCGGCTATAATTTTTCGGTAAACTCGCGAAGAAACGCAGCCCGAAGCGGTTTTTTTTTCTTTCTTGCGAGAATGAAGGATATCATAGCGATAATATATTTCGGTCGGCGCATTCTGTGGTATATTGTAGGAACGACATCGAATCACATTTAGAATATATATTTCGACACTTCTCTCTTTTTTTCATTTTTCGATACCTGCGTCTTCATATATTTCTCAAGAGAGTTTCTTATTTCTCTCTATCACATCTTTTTATAGAAAAAAAATTATATGCACGATATATGAAACGAAGAGCGATAGATTTTTAAAATAATTATTAAGAACGAAGGATTTTTCTTCTGTACGATTCAATCCACTTTCTCGAGAGAAAATTAATCCCGAAGTTGAGAAAATTAAATTTTACTTAAATATTCTGAATCGATCACCTCAATCTTAAGATTAATTCTTCCAAGTTCCTCGAAGAAAGCGGGTTAGTCTAGCGCGACATTTTAATTATACGGTGCGTTACTCTGAATTTATAACAGCGCCGAATAATTTTTCAATTAGGGTTAGACCATATCGCTTAATTATATATACGATTGTTCGCCCTACAACTATCGCGAGTGTGACCCTGAGGAGATCGTTCGTTTACCTCTCGCGACATCACGGCTACGTGGAATTGGAGTCTCCTGGAACCCGGTTAAGAATTGCGTAACACGTACAACCGGTCGATTACCCCAGGCGTGTGGATGCCATTGCATTGCGGTGCAACGGCGGTAGCCGTCACTCTGCAAGGTGATCTCGTTACAGAGATATACGCATTCCGCGCAATTACGTCAACTCGCAAATTACGTAACTCGCGCGTAGGCCGGCTGGGATTTCACGAATCAAATCTCTCTCGCGCGCACGTTAATTTCGCATTGATTCGCACAGCTTTCGCATTGATTCTACCGATCGATTTCATGTATTATAAATAGCGGTTTCCTTATACAGTAAATAGTAACGAGTTGGTTGGGCACGCCTGTCGAGATAGTGGAATGAAATATACAACGTATGATTATCATTTGTCTTAATAATTCTTAATCTTAATAATTTAGTACATACATCGAGTAATCTTGCTTAAAATTATTAAATATTGCTGAACAAAATTATATGAGATTTTTGCAAGAAAATAATTCTTCCAATCTAAATCTTATTGTTAACATTCAGAAGTGACACAACTTGATTTTTTGTTCTATTTTCCGTTGATTTTTCTGCGACTTTATTCCTAATAAGGGCTTCTGTGACAAGGCCTGAGATTTGTTGCGGCTATTATAAATGAGTAGTGCGAGATTCAGCGATAGGAAACGGTGTCGGTTGTACCGCCTCTAACTGCGAAATCGTTGGACAGCATCGTTGGACGAGAGAGTAGTCGTGTCCTAAATTGGCGAGACAAGAATCGCATTGATCGAACAACCCTCGAAGAATTGTCGATAGTGGCAAAGTAAATTCGCAATTAATACACGTTTCTAATTTTGCAACAAATACACGATGATAGAAACGTGAACGATCACTAATGATCATTAATTCAATAATCGGTATTCTTACGCGAAGCGTATATAGCATGAAAATAACAACAGTTTTTTAAATAACAACAGAGTTCGCGTATCTCTATATTTTATTTAATTTTAAAATTGATCGTTAAATTTTTGTCATTTTAGGAGTAATATTTTTTTTGCAATTTTATAATTTTTTTCAAATTACCCAAGTTTAAAAAAAAAATAAAAATGCAATATGTTATATAAATAGAAAAATTTAATTCCTTACTTACATATTTTCAAACAGATACATTTTTTTAAAATTCATAACTATATGAAGGAGCTCTGAAGGAAAAAGAGTGGTAGAATTTTCCGAGTTTCACGTGAACGATCTGAAACAAATGATAGCTTTTGGCGGGGCGTGAAATTAGGTATATACATAAGGGTATGACATCTGGAAGAAAGAAGAGAGAAAGTTACGCGCCTTGCGCCTCCGATCAGCTGCGAGGATCATCCCGAAGCGATATGATATAGGCGTGTGTACTCTGTAGAGGATTTTTATTCTCGCAGTACGAAAGACATCGCGACGCCGCGCGATGATAATCTCCGCCGCGTCAGCTCGGATCGTGTCGTAAAGTGCGAATAAGATTCTACACGAGTGCAAAAATATTGCTCCTTTCGTCTTCTCGTCTCTTTTTTTTTTCTAAACACTGCAATGCAATTTTGCGTTGTTAATCTGTTGAAAATTTCACTATAGAAATTTAAAGAAAAATCATGCGGGTAAAAATATGATAAAGAATTTATGATAGAATTTTTCGTGGAAATTTTTGCTAACCTCGAAAGAAATAAAATTTGAGAATGTGAAAATTCGATTTATTGTTAGAATATCGACATCAACGGTGTAATCGTGTTATACGGCGTCTTTGGAAAGGCTCTTTCGCGAGAGCATATACGACTGCGTAACTGATCGCGACTGAACGGCAAGGGTTGATGTTTACGGGAAAGCAATAAAGCCGCCGGAGACTCGTATAAAGCCTATATTGTGTAACTTTCGCATTCGTCGTCGTTCTCTCGCATCGCATTCCTGCGTGTCGCTGTACGCGCGAAACAGCATTGGACACAAACGCGCGAGTGCACACGTCCGCGTTTCTTCCTTTAACGCAACCCACCTTACGATGCGTCAGTGTCGTGACTGAGGAATGCATCTCGAACGTGTAGTGTAGCGTTAGCTCCGGATTACCCGCGGTATTGTTCGATTTATACAACAGAACGACCCGATAAAAGTCCCTCTCCGTCCTCTCAGTAAAGTTGGCACCGTTTTATTACTTATACTTTTTTGTGAACGAATCATTGACATGTCATAAATCATAAGAATGATTAATGGCTAGAAAGTTGGACAATTTAGGACATCAAAATTTTAAGTTATAAAGGCAGCTGGAATATTTTTAGAACTAAAAATCTTAAGAAAATAAATATACTGAAATAAATGAGCCTTTTCTCTCGGTGGAAAGATACATCTTTAAAGAAAGAGAGAGAGAGAGAGAGAGAAATGAAAATGTGTTATACTCTTATACTTTGTACAATGTAAGACTAAGATATAGCAATGAAAATATTAAGAAATTAAAACTGCTCTCGTGTGAAGAACAATTTAAATTATCTGATAATTAAGAATCATCGTGGATAGTGCATAAATTAAAAAAAAAATTATTTTTCCTTCAACTAAATTAAAATAACGTTTACATATAATTTTCTGTCGATTATAATCATCTCTAAAAATTGAATAGCAATATTATTTTTATTATTGTTCACATAGTGACTGTCAGAACAGATGCTAAAAAAAAATTAAGATTTCATGTTCATAGGTTTGTAGAAAGCTCCCGATAGACGCATAAACGCTGTAACAAACTTAGGACCCATTACGACGCTTTTGGCGAGCGACACCGCCACGCGAAGCGGCCGTAAAAGTATACCGTAAAAGGTCGCAGATTGCTCACCGGAGGCGTTGACGCGCCGTTCCTTGCTATTTCCTCTCCTACGTGTATATATACTCGGATAGGACATTCGAAACTATCTCGTAGCGTGTCGCGAAATCTGGCTAACGCAAACTGAAACACGAGTAGGCGCAAGTTTCTGCTCTCTAGGCTCGTATTTCGCGATAATTATGAAATTAACTAAGCCGGAACTATATAAATAAGTTTAACGCCTTCAGCGATGGTGATGCGCTAATTTGTGTGTGTATGTCTATCTTTGGAAAAAAAAAACTACCACGAGTCAGAAAATCTCACTGTTTTCAAAAACGTAGCCCATTATTTTTCAAAGTATTTTTTTCCCTTCCGCAGAGATACAATGCATTTATCTTTTAAATATATGACAGAGTTAAATTATAATTATTATATCCTCAGCCAACAGTTTACATCGAGAAATTTATTTATATATGTACTTAACGTGAAATTGCTTCTCTCGGTATAAACGATTAATCATTTTCAGATTGCCTTTTTGCATGAAACCATCTGACAGTTGAAGCAAACGCTTTTTCCATTGCGCGTGCAGGCACGCGACTTGTATTTTGTTTGTATGGCTTCCGTTTCCCTTCACCGGCAGCCGGACTATCCGCTTTCACAGATATCCCGCGTACATTCCGCGTGTAGAATATGCAGTGGACACAGCTGTCACAGACGCGAAGAAAGGTCGAGCCTTCGTCGGGTTACCGCGCGACACTTTAGCGACAGATTTTGCAATGATTTTCTTGGTCGGGCGGAAAATGATTAAACCTTTAATTAACTCTAAACGAGCCTTCCTGGTGTTAGTCAGGGCTCGCTTTTTGCCACGCGTTTGCAACAGATGCCGGAGACGCGAAATATTGGTCTCTCGTTTAATTCGTCGGGAAGCAGCAGATGCCGCTCTAGGAAAAAAGAGACGCTAGGCAACATGTTAATTTCTCGGTTTAGAATATTATCGCGAGACTATTCTATTGTATGATTATAAATTAATTATTAATTTTACGAGTTATTTATCGGAAAAATCTACATTTTTTATTTTTTATATTATCGTAGAAAGAAAATAAAAATGTTCGAGTTGTAAGAGAAATACATAAAAAGTTTATGAATAACGAATATTACTCTAGTCGATTTGATCGAATATTTCGCGAGATATCTGATCATTTGCGCGAATTGAGAAATTGCAGGTGTCGCAATGCTGCTATTTTCCTCGCAGTTTCTACCTTCGTACAGCGAGGATTAAAGTTCTAAACATTGCGCACGAACGCGCCTGCCGATGACATATTAGAACGTCGACGATGAAAATGTATGTAATCTCTCGCTTTGCTGATTATCTCGACGTGAATCTGTCGATCTCTCGCGGGATATTTACACCTTCCGGCGCAATGGAATATTCATCCGAATAATATCTTTATACGAAATTATGCCAACTGATATCTAGCTTAAATCTTTGATACGCGACTTGTCAGCCATGCACAAGAAATATTTTAAAAATTCAGAAATCGGTGATTGAAACGTACAGGGAAAGGGAACGAAATCCATTGAGCGAATGAAAATCAATCGCCGAATTATTTAATCATCGCATCCTCGACGCGAATCAGATTCTGTCGATTTCACTCCTACGGCTTATCTTAAGTGCGCGGAGGCGAGTTTTCGCCTGGTTAATGTATCGGTTTATCTTCGGCGTATGCTTCAACTTAGTTTCTCGATGGATAATGGAGTTAGTACGTTTTGATTGCAACCCACCGTGCACGTAACTCAAAGCGATATTGTTCCAACTCCTCCGCCGACTGCTCTCGCAATCCCGCTATATATTAAACTTAAACGTATCATCCGTTAAATCGCATTACGATCACCGTGTGGTTGTATCCTTAATACCGTCAATGATAATCTAATCTTTAATCTTGATTCCAGTAGTGGAGGTAAATCTAAAAAAACGAGAACACACACAGGAAGTAACTTGAAATTGGATGGAGAACAATTTTTCTTGCTAACGATAAGTAGCGAATTTTCGAAAAATTAATATCCAGACGTCGGGGCGAGAGAAAATAATACGTTGCATCGGCAACTTCTATATTCGATATTCGATGGAAAAGAAAAATATTTGAGCGATATAGAGAAAAAGAGAGGGAAGGCAATTTTATACTTGTTCTCGTTGAACGGAGTTATTCCACGACGAGAGCTTTGCGCACAGATATCACGGGTTCCCTGGTACTTGTTCAGGCGGTGAAATCGGCCATTTGTCATCGTCACCCTCCCTCCCTTCATTCTGCCTCCCTCTTCCTTCCCCGTCATCGTGCCGGACGGATTTTCCCTTCGCGGATGGTTTCCTGAAGCACAATAGCGGCGCGTGCATACACTTAGCGAGAGACGTCCCCTTTCTTCTCCCTTTCAGTGCATCGCCCGTTCACCATCGATCATAATTACGAAAGTGTTGCAGGCCTGTCGTCATGTAAAGACAATTAGAATTAGCCGCGCTGGGGTAATTATGACGTCGCTGGGGCCATGACCCGATTATTATTGCGATTAATACACATTAATCTCACACCGTACATATGCGTATATATATATATGTGTGCGTATAGCCGACAGTGCCATTTATTAGCTATAATTTTTTAAATTTTTTTTTTGTAACTTTAATGGTGTCTCTCGACATCCTTTAATCGTGCTCGGTCATTTTCTAGAGTCGCAGGACTCTGCGGAAGTCGATCGTTGCGAATGTTCTCAATCATCGGTTGCACGCACAACTTTGTAAATTCCCCTCATTTTCCACTTTCTACTTTGTTGCACCGACTTTCCGTCGATAATGTATTCTGTTCAGCAGAGACATTATTGTATCGCTTAGATAATTGCATTTAATAGAACGTAAAAAAACGTCAATATCTTTGAAATTATATAGATGTGTCGTACAATGTATATTATACAAGGATATTTTATGTTGGAAGAAATTTATATATTGTAAATTTATAAAAAGTAATTTTCTCAAATTGATTAAATTTATCAAATTCGGCAATCAATTTTTGTTATTTTAATAATGATCTCGTTTATTGAAGCTTATAACCTAATATAATTGACGCACAGTTAGCAACCTGAATTATGTTTACTTAAAAGGCAATCATGTTTGGGAATTAACGGTTACGGTTAACGGGAATACTCGCAATTGATCTCGGTACAGTACTATAAAATCAACACGTTTGCGAATATCGAATGCGTCTAATTAGGCGATGATGTCAGTCGTGAATTTCAGCCCTGTATATTCTACCTTTACTCTTTTTGTATACAGAACTCCTTCTCTCTTTATTCCCTTTTTCTCAATAAGTTATAAGATTAATTCGCGGAAGAGCATCGTTAAGAACCCGTTTGCTTATTAATGCAATTATCGTGGCATGTGTGATTCCTATATAAGAAGATACCACCCTTGTTCAACACGTTTCTTCATCAACTGATGATTTCGCGCGTTTTCCTTCATCTTTTCACATGCATTTTCATCTACGTTTCGTTCTTGCGGTTAGCGTCGTTAATGCCCAAGTCGCGAACATCGCGGTCATCATTATCGTCCTTATTATTATCGTGATTATCGTCATCGTCGTCGTCGTTATCGTCATCATCATCATCATTATCATTATCATTACAGTCGCCTTCCACGTGGTCTTCATCGGCTACAGTACCACTTCTCTCTCCGGTATCGATCCGTAACACCGGTTTGACCCCGTATCGCTTCGAGGAATCCGCCGATATAAGAATGCTTTTAACTCGAAATTACAAGATAGTGTCGAGAATCTCGTCTCGTTATTTGCCGCGGGTGTATCCTGCATTATAAGCGGATGCGGTCGGCCACAATGCGCGCCACTAAAACGCGCATCGAGATATATTTTTAGCCATCCTTAATTATCGCACGATATCGCTCTTAATCGTTAAATTCGTTTCGAGACTAGCGATCTATTTCGAAAGCTATTTAACTGCAAGTTTTTTTTATTTCGTCGATTAGAATATTTTTTAAAGCTTTAAGAATAGTCCCGACATTGATGACAATGTGTCTTTATGTAGCCCGACGTTTTCCCACTGTCTCCTGACATTATCGGCCTAGTTTTCACGCGCCTGCCTGTCCCCTTCCGCATCGAGTACCTCGCAAACCGCAAGTTGATATCGTGTTGCAAAATGGAGCAAGTAGCGACACGAGATTCTCGAGCGTGAACACGTGTAGTATAGAATCGTCGTGTTGTAAAGCGCGTTATCGTTCAAAGGAGCGTTTTCTGTCGTCGAAGATGATAGCCACTATTTGCGTCATTTTTCTTTCAAATCGATCAGGAAACGTAGGATAGGATTTCTTTTTGCTGGAAAAACATTTATATAGATATTAGCTTTTAAATTTAGTTCTCATCGTTCTCCAATTTTTGTTCTAATTGAATCTTTGAAATTATAATACAATTTTTTATTTTTGTAAATTATAATTGCGATTACTCGGAATAAAATCGAATTTTTCTAAATATTTTACACAATCCTACATGTATATTTTCTCTGTGAGAATAGAATACAAAATCTTTATTTAACCAAGAGACTTATATACACGCCACATTTGATCATTAATTTCTCCAGAAGCGGACGAAATTTCGGTGTAATTATAGCTTCGTGCAAGACTTAAATTTATCTTAAATTCCTGATTAGTCTAATTTCCTTCGATTGACCTAATTGCATCTTGTGGTAAAATTCGAATCAGATTGCAACTGAAAACGCAAATATCGATTTGCCGTTTATCAAACGCACCATGTGACGCCGTTACCGGTACTCATGAATCATTAAAGTATATCGGGCAAAGCAAACAACGTGGATAGTTCACGAGAAAGACCCTACCGTTCGATAGTAACGCGATAAAGGGCAAATTATACGTAGAGTACGATGACCTGAATTTAATAGAGTCGCATTACACTTAACAAAGTTTCGAAGGGCATGAAAAATTTAGTCTGTAAGACGGCTTAAAAGAAAAAGTTAATCATAAAAATTTCGCGCTACAAAGACTATAACTGTGAAATAAAATTTAAAACGAGAAGATGATTTTTTTCACAAATATATAATAAAAAAATTAAAGTCATTTCATATACATTATGAATGTAATTCTTATCTTATATTTTTTGGCCGTGTATTCTTCACAGATAAAGATCATTTCGATGTAATGTAGCGACTTTATAATTCCAAGACTATAAAACATGCACCTGTATATATATTCGGCCGCCTCAGAGATAAGAATCGTTTTAGTACGGCACAGCAATTCCTTAAATTGGGCGATTCTTTGTAAAAGGGCGAGCGGAGGGAAACGTTTCTGGTTATCGGTGAAATGATCAAACGGCAGCTCAGAAAGAAACCCGCTCAATTAAGTTTCCGCGCGCACACTTGATTTCGTGTACAGAAGGCGGGCGACTTCCACTCCGTTTTCGGCGAGTCATTAACCTAATTAGCCAATATGCGGCCGGAAGTAATTCCCGAGAGTCCGCTACTGCGCCGGCACTTTCGCGTGTCGCCGATCATTTCCTTGTTCCTGCGAAATCTAATTTCTAATGCGATGTGCGATTTCTGAGCGGAACATTGTGCCGTGCCGCAGGCTACAGGGCCTCGTGTTATGCTGCTCTCAACATGTATAATATTATCTGAAAGATTATTATCCTGACATATCGCGAATAATCTCTCAGTAGCGTCGGAATAATCTTCTTTTCAGAAAAAAATTCTGTGCGCACTAGTTACAGGAAATATATTAGCGATTAATATTATATGATGTGTTCTAGAATTTTTTTTCGCAAAAACCACGTATTTTTTCGGGTATATACCTACGCGTTACATTAACAATTATAATTTCTTTCGACTTGATAAAATTATAATTCTTTTTATGTTCGAACACACATTGCTAATCCAAAATATTTTGTCCGAGTAAAAATGTTTTCCTTGTAAAAAAAACGCCGCAAGCCTTTGCAAATGGAATAGATTAGGAATGACGAATTCGACGACAAGGCTAACGCGCGGTAAAAACGCGAATTTCAGTGATACAAATTGAATGAATAATTCACGAGAATCCCCCGTAAGCCAGCTCTCGCGGTGGTGGTGTAGGGAATCGCCGCCGCAAATACCTAGCCGTCATTGCGCGCGTTCGACGATAAACTCTCTCGGTAGAGAATAACATTTACCTGGTTACGAAACAAATTGCGGAATGCCGAGGATGCCAATAATAAAGGCAGGCACGTTCGGCAAAGAAGCAGCGACCCCGACGATTCCCGCCGCAAGACGAGAAGACGCCGAAGATGCTTGACGGCGAAGAGCGCGCTCCTTCCTCTTTTTCATCTCGCCTCGAGGCTCGAGAAGAGCTTCTTCGGCTCCCGCGATTCCGCAAACGCCGCAATTAGCCTGGAACTCTAACGATACGATTGAGGTAGGTCGCCGCGGAGACCACGTGGCGCCTATAGCGATCTCCATTTTTTCTAACGATCTATATATATTTCCATTAAAAAAGATCCGTCACAGCATACATTTGTTTAACAATGTGGAATCTCGAAAAGAATTTTTTAATTATTTTTGAATCACAGGTTCTTCACTGTTTGGTGATTTGATTTTTTTCTTTGTGACATTTATATATATAAATATTCTTTTTTTATATATATTATTTATATTATATATATATATATATATATTCTTTTCGCAACTTCCATTTGTCACTCGCATCACCTCTCTATCCTCCCGTCATGTTCGTCTTTTTTTCATTCGGCTCAATTGCTCCGACGTCATTGCGCGTGTACACACGCAGCGAAAACAATTACGAGAGTACGTACATCTACCGCGTGAGATAAGTCGGTGTCATAAATTACGGAACACAATATAAATGCAAATTTAATGTCGGCCAGCCTACTGCTATTTGCGTTTGCTCTTGCGTCCCCTCCAAGACAACTCGCTCCGACTCGGAACGAGTCGCGCAGTATCTTCTTATGTCCCTTTAGTCCCGTAATGCAAGCTGAAAACTTTTAGAGCGACGTGCATTTGACGATTCGCCATTACAAGCACGGCGCGATTTACATGTTGAAATGACGAACAAGATGCTAATTTCAACAGTGCGATGTATTAACGAAAATAATTTTTCGTATGTGTGTCCGTGTGAATATTTGCATTAAAAGTTTGAAAGAAAATGCAACCCCTCTTCTAAGAGTTCCGAGATGTTTCCTCGAGCCATTACACGAAAGAAATATCGGTTCGTAGAAAATATTATCCACTTTTATTTTCTCGATCGTTATTCATGAAAAATTTTAACAAGGTGAATATAAGGCCATTATCCTTTCTTATGAGATTCGCCAAAAATCTCGTAATACCCAGAGGGTTAATGTTCTCGCTTCGTCAGAGGCTAGTTGCTCGTGGCGAACGCACTTGGAAACGTTTTAAGCGATCCTTTGGGCGACGTTAAGCGCTCGTTCCATGGAAATTTTTGCAAACGGCCGTAATTCGAGAATCCGTAAAAGTATTTTCTTGTTATATTCTTCTCCGGTCCAGCCTAGAAGAAACTCGAACGATAACGCCAAGAGTGTAACCACCTTTAGAGCAGGAATGGGCAATAAAATGTAGGAGCATGTACCTTCTTTATTTTTATATTAACAGAAAAGGAAATAAACGTAAAGCTAATAATAAAAAGTAACAATGAAATGAAAGGAAATTAATATTTTTGATCGGGATTTTATTTAAATAATTAATCCGATTACATAATCTTTGCTTTCGTACACGCAATCGTGTCAAAAGAAGGACTGAATTCGTGAAAATCTACTCTTAGCTTTGTCTCGAGAAACAAAATATTGTACCTACTCACATTACTGGGACACGCGATTTAATGCATCTGACGAGTTTCTCCCAGGCCACTCGTAAAAAGACGCGCGTACAATTTGATCTAACGATGCCGCGGGGCGAATAAAAAACTGTGTTATGGCGATCAAACGACTCCGCGATACGGTCTGCGAGCGAGAGCTGGGACTGGCGCTAAAAGGGCGGGTGTCGGCTTTACTATCCCCGTGAAGCACGCGATGCGCCTGTACATCGTCCGGGACGAAAAATTTACTGCCAATTCCCGGTCGCGCGCTGGATTATTGCCGTAACGTCGGTCGTTATTGCCTGAGTAACAATTACTTTGTTAATACGCGCCGCGAGGGTCGTCAGACCGGATATTGCGCTGCACGAGTTATCTCAGTAAATGTGACCGACAAATTGAATCTCTGAGAATGCGTTGCGTGCAAAAATAGGACAATAGGGAAAGATATCTAGCCTGCTTGTACATTTTTTCATTTGCTTATATTTTTGAAATAGGAACGATATATTTAATTCGACCCAAACTAGCCGAGAAATTTTTATTTTACTTCCACAACGTTTCGACCATCTGTTTTTGGTCCTTTTCAAGTGAAAAATTCCTTGATAAAAGCGCAGTTAGTTGACACTGTTGTCTTGCGCTCTTTTATCAAGGAATTTTTCACTTGAAAAGGACCAAAAACAGATGGTCGAAACGTTGTGGAAATAAAATAAAAATTTCTTGACTAGTTTGGATCGAATTAAATATATCGTTCCTATTTTAAATACCACTAGCGACGTTTTAAGTATTCAATTTGATCTTATATTTTTGTATATATATATATATATATATGTAATTTTTGTTCCGTCATATACATTTGATAAAGTTAGATTGCCTTGAAAGACGTACGTGGATAGTAAAAATGATAGTGGAGAATATAGATTATCTCGAAATTTTCGAAAGAGTAGGTATACGTGTCTGTTAATTTGTATATACGTATAGTTCACAATCGCAAAATGCGGGGACGCTAATTTCAATCAGCGAGTGAGGACAATTTACCACGGTCATTGTTTTAACTCTGCAATTATTAACAGTACGGGTTTGCCATCGACAATATCAATTACGACGCGACTCGTACAATGGAATTGACAAATGGAGGATAGGTCGGACGGCGGGAGAGATCATTACAATGACCATATGCCACATTGCGGGGTCCAAGTGAAATCGGCATTCGGAAATCGCTTTGCATCGCTATAAAATATATACGAGAGCTTGGCTGCTCCGGTGCGCAACCTTGCAGAAAGAACCGCGCTTGATTTTTAACCAGCGCTTTCCCGTTGCCTCAAAGGAGTTGCAAAAAAGGAAATCGCGTGGGTTTGCATTTTCTGACGACGACGAGGACGACGGTCGGAGGAAAACGGTCGGACGCGAAAAGGTTTCCACGATATCCGCTCCCACGGGATGCGCGTGTGATACACGTCTCGAGGTAACGTCATTTTAAATGCATTCCGGTATGCCGGGGCACGTACGTACGGCGGAGACGACGAATGGCGTAAACGCAGGACCTTCGAGTTTGCACTGTAACTACCGCGTGTGCGAGGAACACGACACGATGTATGTAAGCGTAAATAGCGTCGATCAACCGCGCGAGAATGTTGTATGCACGTGTGTGTGTGTGTGTATGCGTATGCGCAACGCGTGTACGCAACGTCAACGCGGTTCGTGTCGCCATGAGTCGTAAGCCGCGTTACCGTAATTTTCTTTGTTCCGCATAATGAGCGACGCTGATTAGCTACGTGATCCTGGCACCTTCACGCCGCGTCTCCGGCGCGATGCGCTCTTGTGAATGTGATACGAAGAAAAAAACGAGCCCTCGTTCCATTTCTTCTCACGCGTGCAACTGATGCAGGTAAACCTTTGCCGGCAGGCGGAGGTCTTGAATTGTCTCGAAATATACATTTCGGGCGTCGCACAGCATCTTTGACGAAGCAACTTATTCGGCCAAGAATCACCCTTGTTTCACGTTTACTTCAAGTGTCTTTGTAATAAATTTTTACAATCGGATAATTAATTTAGAGTAATAGTACAGAAAAAAAGATTTACAGATATGTGACTTAATTTTAAAATGATTAAATTTAAAAATGATTTTAAACTCGCGGAGCAATGTTTTGATTTTTGTTATGTATACATACGCGCATATTTTTGACCGACAAATTTATTTTATTGTAAAAAAAAACAAGCAGTAAACAAATTTTCCGTCTATATACATAGATAGGCGTTTTTCGAATGACCGAAACTTTTTTCGAGTTAATATTTTCTCTACCGAAATTTATTCGGGCGATTGCTCGCGCCCGATTGGGGTAGCAGATTAATTTGTTTTGCGGGCACCGGTCTTTTTTGCATTTTTCGTATTGCTCGTAGCTCAATCTCAGTCGCACGAGAGGCAACTACCAGGAAAACCGCATTTAATCGTCTGAACCCGCCGTGACGCTGATGTGGTCGTAAATAATGTCCCGACAGCGCGAAGCATCGTCCGTATAACTCAGTTCACCTACCTACACGCATCGCATGTGCGTGCATACAGTAATGGCACCCCGTCTATGAGCGTATCGCGGCTTTTCCTCTCGTCCTTGCGCTACCCGCAAATTCGCCAAACAATTTCGCAAGTATATATAAATTGCTGGAGGTTTTGTAATCGTACAGTTGCGAGCTAAAATCGTGGAAAAGGAGCGACAGATGTAAATTAATTAATTATAGTAGCGATCTTGGAAATTAACCGTGCAAAGAAATGCATTCATCGTTTTATCGCGAATTTCTAGTCACTTTTTATATACAAGTTTTTTTTTTTTACAATTTCGTTGTATAAAAATCTTTTTACTTATTTTCTTGTTTTTCCTACTGTTGTTGACTGTTTTATGTGTTGTCTTATTATTATATTAAATACACTTTCGGAATAAATGAAACGGATATTTGGGTGCCAAAGTGTTTAGCCCAAAATATGTTTTGAGAGACGAGAACTTTGCTATTGACACAAAAGTGCAAATTATGAATAATATAATCAAATTATTCATCGATCCATTTTTGTCAATAATATTAATTTTAAATATAATTGATATTTCATTATGATTGATCGGTTGGAAATGTGGTTTTTAACATATATCGTGATATTTTCTCTTTGTCATTACTAATCTGCTTTTACCGCTTTTTAATCTTATAAGTTGACCTTTATAATTGCCATAGGTCGTAATGAATTATTAAACGAGGAACGATATCGATGAGGCCTCTGAATGTCATGTGACACATTACCGATACCGTGAAACGTAGATAACTTATATGGATGTTACATCTGAGATACAGAAGTTCGCGTGATTGAAAAGTAAACTTGCTGCTTTATTTTGCATTGCACATATTTCGCGCGTCCTTGCTTCATAAAACTGCGCAAAGTGAAATAGGTTTTGAAATTCTTCCAATTGCGTAGTTTGTACTTTTTTAGCGATCTTATATGTCCTTAGGAATAGAGAGAGAATTAAAAATAGGAATAAATTAAGAATTAAAATGTAAATTACAAATTGAATAATTGTTTGAATGATAATTTCCCTTTTAAAAAAATTAAAATATCTCTTCTTGTCACGGAAAAATCTGCTGCGAGAGCTGGTTCATGATAAAAATTCTAGACATTCTTTTAGTAATTTTTATTAATTACTTTTAAATATCTGTTATAAAATTAAATTTTAATATAGAGTGCGGGTGGAAAAAAGTGAGAGTAGTATTAACACACGAGTAGAAAGCTTTACCGCTATATACTCGCACGTTTTTGTTTGTACGAACGATATCGCGATCTCGTGCTGAAAAAGGGAGCGGGATTACAAGGAGAAATATCGTCGAAATTAATCAGTCGGATGGAACGGGAAAAACGCCAATGGACGGATTTCCACGCGAGTGATTCCTACACCTACAGGGCCACGTTAAATTTTCATACTTGACCAGTTTCAACCGTCTCGAGTGTATCCTTCGAAGCGCGCCTTGCGATCGGCGTGATCGATTGCGGTAGTCGCGGATTATTAATCTAAGATGAAAGATGATTGCTAGCTAACTTAACTAGCGGTTGAAAAGAATCCCCGCTTATCTTCTACACCGGTTGCCATTCGACGCGTGTAAATGAAATTATCGCAGAAATAGCAGCAAGAAGTAAAAAAATTACTGCGCGTTTTCAGTCAAATGATATGTCTTAGTTTAATTAGCTAGGACCGGTCTAACGAGTCTCATTTGTCTGAAATCGCGAAATGCGCTTCGCACATGCGATGGTTAGCCAAATAGTAGAGAACTTGCTCTTCTTATATATCATTAGCTTACGATTGCTTTTATCAATGCCAGTTAATTAATTCTAGTCATAATTTCAATATTACGTTAATGACCAGATTGACCCAGAACATAATTATTAAACAATTTATATCTTGAAAAAAGTTTGCGAGTGAAAGCGCTACTTTCCAATCACGGAACAGCGTACGCGCCTTATTCACCTTAATTTGAGCTTTCGCGTCAACGCGGTGATAGTCGCCGTATATGGCGAAGATTTATGAGAGAATACGCGTCTCGTCACGTCGATACATCGACGTAGGTTATTCGTGATGACGGGAGAAACCGAGAGACAGAGAGGAGAGGAAAGGCTGAGATTCGCGAGTAATCTCGCAATGAGTCACCGGGTCATTCCACACGGCGTCGCACATATAGGGAAAGTCAATTAGTTTGTTGACTTGTCATGCCATGATCGCTGCCAACAAAACGCCTATCTGCTCGGAATCGCTCTGTCATCGTTGTCGCTCAGATTTATCTGATGTAATATTTACGAAACCGCGATATCTCGAGACGTGACAAGTAAATCAAACACTTTTTTATTCAACTTCTCACATTCATATTGATACACTTTAATGGACATTTATAATTACGATTTTTAAGTAACTTTACCGTAACATTGCAATTTTTTATCAGAACAGAATTCATAATTAATCGTGATGAAGATTTTGTATTTAAAAAACTTATATAAAATTGAATTTATTTAAAATAAAAATGATCTAAGCTGTACCGATATATTGGAAAACGGATTAGTCGGTTCGAAAACTCGCATATATACATACACACAATTATTTGATATAAACAATTTTTATTTTTATTAATTTTTCATCAAATTCTCTCTCATGGAAAAGTTTAATGGCAAAAAATCATTCTTCGATGTTTCCAAAGTGATCGTAAAGCCGACAACTCATCAGCTGATCGCATCTGTCATTGACCAATTTCCTCGATTTTCTTCTCTCTCGTCTGCGGTCGATGGCTCGCTATCGCTATATTTGCATGCATTAAACGCAACCAGGATACGCATATATGACAGGTCGGTCCGCCACCGCCGGGGTCTTGGCTGGTTATTCGGGTTAAATACAGAAAATTAATAGCTGCCCATTTACATTGAGTCACGTGCGATGCCTGCTGCAATTCTTATCCGCGTGGGTGGAAATTTGCGATACACACTCGTATCCGAGCGGACAACTTCCGTATCGATCGTTCTAAATATCCAAGTTATTTGAGTCTTGATTATAAATACATACTCGGTTTATAAATCAGTCGCTATATATACTATTAATTATAAATGCATTTAGATATGTCGCTCTACCTTTCGAAATAATATTTATGCGTTCTGTCACGCTTGTTACTCGATAGCTCGTCTTATAAATGAAGCTATTTACGCTCCGTCTTTTTCTCCTCTCTCGATCTCGTCAACGGAGGAGAGAAATTCTATCGAGTTCACGCGTACTCGGACAAATCGGTCCAATCGTTATCGCTCGTTTATCAGTCGAGGTGTAAAGCTCGTCTCGGATTTCGTCGTCTTGCAACAGATATATATCTTATCGATGCCGAGACGAAAGAGGAGAGAGGATCGGAGGCTTACTCAACATACGCGGAATGTCTGGTAACGTTAAATACCGATACCGTATTCTTTCTTGTATCAATGTGTATACATACATATGTGTATCCTTCTACCTCTCTACCCTCTCGCGAAACGATACCGACTCGAATGTTACGTCTGGACGAGATTCGCGATAATGCGTGCCAGTTGCTGTATTGTTATGTCACCGCGATATCTCAATTATTTCGACCACACTGCATATACGGGTTTTATATAGCGGGATGCATTTTCCGGTGCTCTTTTAGAAATCATTTCCTTCTTCGATTACCTTCCTCGTTAATCGACGCCGCAAAGATATTCGATCTTGGTTCTTTTCCCTTTCTCTGCCTACAATCTGGTTATATTCTAAATTAATAGTAAGATGTGGTTTTTCTAGTTTTTTCAAATTTATTTATTAGATTGCAATATAACATTTCAGAATTTTCCACATAATAAAAAAAGAATATAATAACCGTTTAAACGTAATAAGCATTTGTGTTTAAAATTGATAGTCTGTGACATGCGTGAGAGTAGAAAATGCCGTGTCGCGATTAAAAACGTTACGAGTGATAAAGCCGGACAAGTTGTAAGAATTTCCGGCATACACGGTGCGCGCGCGATAGTGTCGCACTTGTGCACCAGCATTGTAAATGCATCACGCCCGCATATGCACAGCTCGGGTATATACATACATTGTATCGAGTCAATTAAAAAAAATACGCGGTACATTGTAACATTATGTATTATTTAAAATTACAAATATAATAAAACGCTGATGGAAAGTTTATTGAAATCTCGAAAGTAGATCGAGCGATCGTGCTTTACAGTTAACATTATACACGGCATTAATACACAGTTGGGAGACAGTTTCATAGTCTCACGTCACTCAGGACGACGAGATTGGAGACAACGAGTATAACGGTGTACGATCTCGTTAGTCGATGCCTCGGGGGCCGACGTGCACGACGAATGCATTTCTATTTCCTGCCGGAACACAGAAAGAGCGAGAGAGAAACAGACGAGGAAGGTATAGAGAGGAGGAGGCAGAAAGGACGACATTACTACAACGAGATAATGGAAGTCCAGGTTGCTCGTACGCACGTTTGTTTCTCTCTCTCTCTATCGAGAGTATTCTCGCCTTTTAACCCAATTCTCTTCTCCACCTTCGTTCCTCTTCATTCTCTTTATTTTGCTCCGCGTGATTCTTGCGGCTCACGATTTCGCCTCGACTTCTTCTACCGCCGCCGCTTCGTCCTCTTCTCTTGTCGCCCCTTCTCGTATAGGCTCGTTGCATTCCAGAGCCTCGAGAGTGGAAGGACCTCGTCAAGGTAAGCCGGTCTCTCGCGTACGCGTGATCTCGCCCCGTCGGCATGCGCGTTCCTCAATGACGTTCCGCGCGCGGACTTCGCGACGATGCGCGAGAGTGATGCCGACGGCGCACCTGCCCGACCCGTTCGTTTTTTTCGTCCCTTCGTCGGTCTTCTGCTTGGAAATGCATCTTGCCGGTTATCCCGAATCGAGATCTGCGTTCCTCATATCGCTCTGTCGAAGAGAAACTCAATGTTTTTCCGTGTATCTTAATTTCATTCCAAGTCGCGAATTTTTAAGGGATAATATGAAATCATTACACTGGGACATTTATTCGTGAGAATACAAATAATTATTCTGATTTTTTTCCTCTCTTCATCGGTTTTCTGCTTGGAAATGCATCTTGCCGGTTATCCCGAATCGAGATCTGCGTTCCTCATATCGCTCTGTCGAAGAGAAACTCAATGTTTTTCCGTGTATCTTAATTTTATTCCAAGTCGCGAATTTTTAAGGGATAATATGAAATCATTACACTGGGAAATTTATTCGTGAGAATACAAATAATTATTCTGATTTTTTTCCTCTCTTCATCGGTTTTCTGCTTGGAAATGCATCTTGCCGGTTATCCCGAATCGAGATCTGCGTTCCTCATATCGCTCTGTCGAAGAGAAACTCAATGTTTTTCCGTGTATCTAAATTTCATTCCAAGTCGCGAATTTTTAAGTGGGATAATGTGAAATCATTACATTGGGAAATGGAAATTTATTCGTGAGAACAAATAATTATTCTGTTTTTTCTCTTCCCTTCATCGGTTTCTGCTTGGAAATGCATTTTGCCGGTTATCCCTGAATCGAGATCCGCGTTCTTCATTTCGGTCTGTCGAGAAGAGAAGCTGAATGTTTTTCCGTGTATTTAAATTTAATTCTAAGTCGCGATAATTTTTAAGTGGGGTAATGTGAAATGATTACATTGGAGAATGTAAATTTATTCGTGAAAACAAATAATTATTCTCCCATGTATAATGTACACACTTGTTTTAGTTATTATAATGAATGATAATGAAATTGGATTTTCAATTGTTGCACGTAGTCGGACATTGATTTGATATTGGTTTTACAAGTTTTTTTTGTACCATTCAATTCACAATCAGTGTTATAAATAAACTGTTGCTGACTTTTTAAAAAGATCATTTACAATTATAAATCCATAATATGAGAAATATTGATATTTATTAGCGAAGATAAACTACATGTGCACAAGTAAAGACAAATCTTTATTGAAATTTTTCACGTTAATAGCCAGACTAGAGAAAGTACATTTTTTTACGAAAAATATTTTCTTGCGACACTAGAGGGATGGAGACGACATCGCGAAGAAACGTTCGATTTTTCACCCATCGGGTATTCGAGATATTTTTCGCGGACGACCAAAGTGCATCGACGACTGCGAACGATATAGAATTTGCATCGCAGTTTCGTAAGAAACAAGGTAGAGGTGGTTCGTTTCGCGATTCTCCTCGCGTTATCAGCCAGCAGGTGTCTTATTAGTGTCTATAACCACGAACCTCCTATCCGCACTAAATGCTGGAGATACGCGCGCTAAGTGAAACGCACGACTACGAGAGCAGGACAAACAGGGTTCTTCTTATGTATGGGAACGAGAGGGAAGAGCGTTTGTCGAGCGGACGGTAAAAAGGTGCTAAAATTCACGACGCAGTCGCAGCAGCTTTCTTCACGGCCATAAAACGCGTCTGGACTTCCGCAACCGCGATGACACACCCTAAATGCTTTTTCTTAAATTCGCATATACATGATCTTGTACTCGAAATTTTTTTAGAGCAGGTTAAATTTGGAAGAAAAGAAGTTTCTTTTTTATTATTTTCACAAGTAGATAAAAAATTATATATCAATTGTATTACATTTTTAATTTTTTTATATTGTTCATGATATACGATTTGTCAACGGATTATTTGATTGGTTAACAGTGAACGATAAATATAATTATATGCAGGATGAAATATCGAAGCGCCGGCTTCTATTGCTTAAGTTATTAATCGTGACTCGTATTGCGATCGTCAGATTATCGATAGAGATAGAGGTAAATAACCCGCGTGGATCGACGTTATTGAAACGATATTATCATGTTAATTGACCGATTCGAACAGCGAATGCAACACGACGAGATGAGCTCTTCGCGAAGCGTGGAACATCGCGTGATGATAGTCTCTCTGCGAGACGAGATGAAAATCGAGTTTCTTCGGCACTCGAGTCTCGTTGATTTATGGGGACTGGCTTTATGGACCTTCGGCGGAAAAAGATGCAAGGATACTCGACTCCGAGACCGAAATCGCCGATAAACGCGCATTTGTCTCGGTGATCAAATTGATGAACGGTCGGGAGTACATCGGCGCTCGTATAATATTTGCCGTGTGTATATCGTCGCTACCGCGTTCTCGCTTTGTGTGTGACATCACTTTGGCTTTAAGCCGATTCGTCTGGCCATCGTCCAACGTCGGGGACTGGGAGCGAGCAATTTCTATTACGACCACGTATAGGGGAGAAGTAACGCGACCGACGATACGATAAAGTCCAGGAAGTACAGGAAATCAAATTCGTCCGCGAAATGCTTTTGCAGCGAATAATAGCGACTTTATATTTTCCGAGATTGTAATAGCCGAGACTTGCGAAACTCGTTGAGGGACATTAAACGCCGTAGTTCGTCCGTCATGTCGCGCTCGTTAAAATGTCTCGTGCGTCGGAGGATGTTGAACGAGCAAGCGTTTGTAGAAATCGAATTTAATCCCGTGTCTCCATTGTAGTAACCGAGAATGAATTGAACTGATCGATAAACAATTGAAATAAAAATTGAAAATTAAATAAATAAAGAGTAATGCTAAAATAATATAGAGATGCGCGTTAGTAAGAATCTTAAATAAGAGTTTTGTGGTAAATTTTTATAAATCTGTAAATATATATTTTTCTGCTTCGCAGATTTTATATATATATATATATATATTCAATTTTATATAATTGATTTATAAAACAAATTCTCTCCGTTGAAGCGTCGCTTTACTGAAAAATAAATATATTTGAATGGAACGCACAAAACGAGCGTGCGTATTGCAATTGAAAAGTTGCTCGTCAAAACATCAGGGAAATCGCGATCAAAGGGATAAAGAGACTATTTTATTTTTCGTATATGCCGTATGAAATACGACATTTAAAATGGAACTCTATTACGTAAAACACGGATGCTCATGATCGTTTCACTTTGTACGACCCGAATTGCCAAATCAAACAGAATTACGTAGCAAATTATTCTCCCGCGAAATAAACGATTTTTGCATAATGGAAATATTAGCAATCAAACGATTAATATTTAATTGCAAGGATCAATGGTCAATTCGTGGTTTAATTTAGGATTTTAAGAAGATAGTTTCAACTTGTACACACACACAACGATATAATATGAGACGTTAACTTTTCTAGATGGTGTTATTCTGTCGCGCAACTTGTAATGCGATTTGTAAAAGTAATATGCCATCGTTCTCTTCGAGACACGAATCAAGATGCGCGCGCACCCGATTTTCGATTCTTTCCTTCTACATCCGTGTATTCGTGACAGTTCCCGTTTCCGTGAAATATGTCGACACTTAATCGGTCTCCCCCGGTGCACACTCCAGGAAATAGCTGTCCATGTATCCTTCGTGATTCGTGGATATCGAGGGCCGTTAAGCGATTTTTTTTCGTCTGGCTCCGCGCATAGTCTTCTTTTACAAAGAAGGATTCAGGGATGGCATGACATCTCGAATCGTAGCGTTCGATGCACATATCTCTTCTATTAAAATCATTTTCATGTAAATTTTATGAAATATTAGAATTGTTAAAATGTTTTACAAGTACATTAAAATTTGTCATCAGTCCACACATGATAATTAAATTAGTTATTATATAAATAAATGATATCTATATCTTTGATTAATTGCATTTTCAGGATTTGCAAAAAACGTAGAATCTTTTTTCACAATTATAACTGTATCTTCAAAGAAAGAATTTGAAATGGTTATCGAGACTCAAGCTTCGCCAACATTGTTGCCTGAATTTATCTCGCTCAAATGGATAGACTCGAGCGTGCAATATTGTTCGGGAAGAGAATGCAGTCCCATCGTAGTTTCTCTACCTCGTCCCTGCGTCGCTGGATCGGGTGTTATGTTATTACGATCTTGTAAATATATCGCGCCCGCGTGATAGCGGCGCAAAGTCGCGAGTTGTGTTGCCAGAGTAGAGGTGTTGTCGATGCGAATCGCGACTTAGAACGATCGCGGGAGAGCACGGGTCGTGTGATTAATGTCTCGGCAATTTGCTCGCCGCGAATCGAGATCGGACGATCGAGATCCACGAGACGGCTGTGAATTCCATCTGGGTCAGCATATGCTTGAAAGTCTCTTGTCCTAGCAAATACAAATTAATCGTTTTAATAATCTTGTGGACGACGTCGTGCGCCAACAATTGCGCGAAGCGCAATTAAAAAGGAAAATATAACAAATCTACCAGTTAAAGAAATACTACCTCATTTTGCTTCGAAAGAAAAAAATATGTTATAAAATACATGAAGAAATAATATTTAAATACATATATTCAAGAGATTTATTATTTAAAATATTAGACATAATTATATTATTACTTAAACCATTATATTTATGTATTTTATTATGTAAGATAATGAGGGTTTAGTATATAAATTAATTTTAATATAAAAATGTGGTGCAAAAGTAGAGATACAAATGTTTAGTTGCAAGACACAAAAGTCAGCTTTTGCAATTATATCTTTATTTAGCAAAATACAGACGCGAGTGTTGCAGCTGGCGGTGTAGGATATCGGGCAACCGGCTGATTTCTCGATAGATCAGGATTTTGCAATTATAGGGCGACGCTACCGTGGTTACTCCACTTTCCCGTAGGGTCTCCAATTAACGAGCTCCATTTACAGCGTTCCTCGCCGCCGCGACGCGCATGGCTTTTTTGTCGTTTCTTATTGCTCTATATCTCGAGCCGTTGCTAATTGGCGGCCGTCGTCGCGCAATAGATCGTCGAGTTTTTCGCGCTCGCGACGTAAGCCGTGCGAACTTTCTGCGCAGATTATCTCGCATCTCCGTAGGTCGCAGACGGATCGACCCAGTGCTCCACTTTGAGACTCTCTTACAACATTTTCGCCGTTCTTGCCGATCGCTCTAGTCGAGATATTGGTTATTCATGACCGAGGTGAAGTATTCGGGATCTCGGTTTTTTATTCAAAATATTTTTTTTTAATTATTTTAGCTTGAAATCTTTTCAAATTCTTCTAACACAATTTTCGATATTAGAAAAAAAACCAGTATTTATCACTGCATTTTTTATTTTTGACGTTAATTTTAAAACATCGTGCAACATGACGCGAAATACATAAATAAATAGAGAACAGGATTTGTGTTGGCTACAATCTCTCTCTATTTCTCTGTCTCTCGGACAAATTCCACCTTTCAGTCGAAAAGGTGTAATGTATCTTGAACGCGGGATACACACTATAAACCCAGTAAACCCGTCATTTCGCATTAGGCTAGAGTTTCCCAAGTATAATACGACCCTGCGAGAGTGTTTCTTGACAATAATCATTCGCACACAGACAGATCGAACCGAGTGATTATCTGCGACGTGTTGTAATTGAAAAAATTATACCAACACTCTTATGTCTTGTAATTTTCACACACGTTAATTACGAGTTTCTTCTTTTCGAACACACATTGCAATTCTTTTAACACCGTTCATAAAAAATTATTTATATTTAATTGTAACTAAGTAAACGTAACATTTTTTATTGACAATTTCTGGAAACTTATTCTTGATATTCTCGACAGTTAAATAATGCAGAGTTAAAAAAGAGACAAGAGAATACACGTAGTAGTACAATAATCCCTGCGGATATATCTCTATTCTGTGCGCCGAAATTCGCCAGCGGTTTAGCCGTCACTTTGCACTGAAGGTTTCGGAATTAGAAGGGACAGTATCGGAGTTTGCTAGTAGTAGCGTTCAGAGTTAATGCGGTTAAATCGACCACGCGAGAGCTACGCATACGTGTGTATCACGTTAACAGAGGCACGTACGTGCTATTCGCTGAAGCTCTGTCTGCATCGACCCCGCAGATCCGCATACCTCTCTCGCAAACCTTGACTATATTACTATGCAACACTTTGTAATACGCTTCTATCTGTCTTTCTCGATTTTCTCCTTCGTTGCCGCTTATATTCCCCCGTTTATTTCTTATAGAGAGATCTTACGATGAATCTCTATAATTTCGCCTGCCACCGATTTCTTACCCATTGCACGCACGCTTATTCTCATTTTTCTATATTTTTCATTTGCATATTTTTTTTTTTAATACGACGAAATATTTCTAGAACAGTTTGAGATATAATATCGGAAGAATTCTCATAGTTCTTTACGTTTCAAGCAATATCTTACCGGATAAACAATGTTTATTCCTCGGGTCCATTTATTTCAATTCTTTCGTAAACGCAATTTATTTTTATCCTGAAATAATATATATTTGTGTTTGCACACTTTTCTGATAAATATACATAGTTTCAATGGTTGATCTCTCTCGGGAATGTAATGGCGATTTAATCCGCGCGGAATAAAGCAATGGCGAACGTACTTGACAAGAATGCAGTTTCACTCGTCGTTTTTCCGCAGTCGTCGACCACGACCGATGGCGATTTAAGACGCGCCGCGCCCGCGGAAGGATTTTCATTTCCGCGAGTATTACGCCGCATCTTTCACGCCCCGTGGCCGATCGTTTGTTCCCGCTCGGGCAGCCTCTCGAGACCGAGGATTTTACCGCGACGAGAGAGATGCTCTTTATCATAAACGCCGAAAGATTGACGTCAACGTCGAGCTCGACGGTGCAAAAAGATATTCGCTTATATGAAAAGGGAATAAGTCTAAAACGATATTTTGAGAAACTCTGCTACATACATGGACGAGAACACGTGCCACATCCTCTGATTCGGGTAAACAGAGAGAAACTGCATCGTCCTTGGTATTTCCCGTACGGACCGATTCGAGAAGGCAAACTAGTTCGCTTTTTGCTCCCCTGTGCAAAGTCGGAGCACTCGTCCTCTGGAAGGACGGGTCCTATCCGCTTCGTTCTAGCGAGAGCGAGATATATTTGGAAATTTCCGAAATTGGTTTTGCTCTACACACGAGATAACGATAACATGCTCGCGCTGTTATTTCAACGTTGAACGACCAAAGTCCCTCTCGTATTAAGAGAATCTAACGAATTATATATTTATTTCGCCAAATTCGTTTATCAATTAACCGATTCTCTAATTAAGCCTCCTCGTGTACATGTGTAAACGCCACCATCAGATTCAGACGACTACCACAGTCGCTGCGTTCGTCATTTAACAATGTGCACACAGGTAATTGCACCGCGACCGGTATAATTAAACGAACTCGTTTGTTTCTCATTACGGGACCCACGCGATTTATTTCGGTAGTTATTCAGTTTACGTAGGTAGGTATGTTTACTTGCGGCAGAGAGGAGAGATAGAGAGAGAGAGCAGGACGATATAGAGCTATATACGCTACGGTGGCAGAAATGTTACATATAAATTTTCATCGCGCGTGATGCATTACGCCGCGGGAAACCCGTTCCGCTCGTAGAAAGGCGCATCATCCCTCACTGCCCTCGTGCACGATTATGCATCAACGTTCTGTTCGTCGGTTAGTCTCATATCTTTCTAACCGTGCTGTCTCTCTCTCTTTCTCTCTCTGTCTCTCTACAACACACGGTGCGGAGCTCCCGTCTGCATGGTTCTATCCGTCTGTTACATCTCGCGCGAGAGAGAGACCTTTTGCTCGTTGCCCGACGAATCCGTGTAAAAGCATCAGCTTGACCCCGAAAGCCTTCCGTATTCCTATCGAATCAAGTTCGTGATTAGAGATTCGCCGGATACCCCGACTGCATTCGCGGCTGCTTAACGCTAACGTACAAAGTGACATTGATTAACGGCGGTCCTTTCAGACCCTCCTCGTTTCTTTCGGACACGGCGATCCTCCGTGAAATGTCAGAAATAATCTACCGTTGTTGTCACAATGTGAGGCGAGTTGCTGCGCGCGCGCGCGCTTTGTACCGCTAATACTCTCGGGGTATGTCGAGTGTGAAATATATTACCACGAGAATATTCACTAACAAGGTATTCTTTGAATATCTAACTAACAAGGTGTATTCAAAACTTAATTAAAAAATTTGTACGAAATTTGATTGCTGGATTTAACTTTATTGTTTTATTTGCGATTCAATTTACTTTGACTTATGTAGAATTATATACGAGAATTATTCAAGAACGAAAAGAATATTGTGTCGGAGGAATGGTTGAAGTCAAGGATGTTGAAGGAGGAAAATATAATGGAGAACGATAACAATTTATAATCGATTCTTTCCTTCTCCGTTAAATTACAAAATACGGACGTCCAAGTATTGTCGATATCGTCGTGACGAGCTGTCTACTCGTACATAAAATCGTAACTCCCTCGTAGAGCTGCCGCCCGATGTCTTTCCATTATTTTTCAACGAGTGCGCGGAAATCACAGTCGAGTGGACAACGAGACAATAGCGTGCGCCAATGGAACGTATAACTTCTCGTCGATCAATGCGACGTATTAACCGCGACAGGTACATAAGCACCTGGGCATGTCGTAACTATTCGTTCAATAGCTTGTTCCTTGACGTACAAGTGCTCACATGGTTTCGCTCACGAACATGTTTTTTTTTTTTTCAACGACTCATTCTCTCGGGATTTAGTCCCCCTCGCTTTGGGTATCTCGAGCGTTGTTCGACATCGCGAAATTTAAACGTACATTTTTACGCAAGCTTCTTTTTTTCCTTCCTTTTTATACACGAGTATATCTCGAGAAAGGATCGCCTCTCGAAATTACTCGGAGAAGAAGCTACATTAAATGTTACGATATCGCGGCGAGATTTCCATTTCTGTGTAAATATATACAACGAGGCTCATAGATCGCTGCGATATTGGTATATAAAAAAATGCAAGAAAAATACATAGATTATACATATAAAATATATAACATGTATATCGTTCGAGGCATCGAACGGACGGATGACACGAGGGCGCGAGATAACTCGTCCATGAACACGACGGGGTTAAGCAGCACACACACGCTCGGTTTTTCTCGTACCTTGCGTGCTCCGAGCACGCGGCTCTCTCTCTCTCTCTCCCCCCAGCATGGTCACTGGAGTAAGCCGTGGGGTCATTGACTCTTTAAGCGGACGCCGGTCGTATATTGTAAAACGAACGCGTGTATTACGTAACGGAGCCGAGCGAGAGCGGAGGCCATACAATCGATCAAAACGTGCGCGCGCGAGAGAGCTGGCCGGGCGCCGACGCGATTCGGCGACGGTTCTCGGGAGCTTCTTGATTAACTGACGCGAAATGTATTCTGGACTGACAGGCGCGTATCGGACTCGTGTACTGGATGTCTCGGACCTACCGCAAGCTTGTTCTCCGACCGCGGAGCTTGGCGGCTACGTCTCTGACGATAATAAGCATTTAATAGCGGAGGAATTTGCGAGCCAAGAGAGGCTAAGATCAGGAACTATAATTTAGGATTCTATTTCAAGTGTTGAGAATTTTATTTGAATATAAATTTAAGAGAATAAGTCATTATATAAGGAGTGAATGGCGCTGCTTGATTTTTTTTTTGCGATTAAAACGAAATTTAATTTCGCTTCGCCAAGAGAGTAATTTATTAACTTTAGCCGGCTGTCTAACCGGAGTGTGTGCCTCTGGTCGCGTTCGCGGCCACACGAAGCCGCATGAAAGAAACGATAGAGTGTGTGTCTGGCAGTACCAGGCGAGCCACGTACTGCGTCTCATTCCTCTTTGGTCGGCTCAATCGGATGCGTCACAGGAAGCCGAACGCCTGACTGACGACTGGACCAGCCGGTCGACTGATGTTCCTAACCTATCGTACGGTCAATTCGTTTTATTCTACTCATTTATCGCGTTAGCCAATTGGCGGCGTACTCGCCAATCCGCGACAAGGCGTCCGTCAAAAGAGCGCTCTTCCTTCTCATTATCGCATCCGGTATGTATGAAAAGTCGAGAGGAGCAGATTCTCCACTTTGCATTTCAATCGAGGAATTTTCAATTATGATTCCATCGAGCGATTTGAAAAATTATGTTTTCTACATTAAAATTATCTTGATATTTCGAGGAGAAATTTTCAGCATCGCGTGCGCAAAATATAGAAATCAATGACTGTATTCCGATCAATAATTCCAGCGAGTTTTAGCTTGAACAAAATATCCGCTTTCAGCTAGGTACCATATGCTAGAACACGACGCGTACTAAAATTAACATCTCGTCTTCCCGCGTGCTCGTAAACAGTCAATAATGAATCGGAAGCTGCATTTGCTCGCGCTCCGTATCGCTCCTTCGAGTTCGCTGCGATGGATTCTCAAGACGGGATCGTTTTGCGTCTTGTGGTTGATCGATGCATAGGAAGGCGCTTTATCGGATCGACCGGAGAATGGAATTTACAGTCATTGCACGCGTGTTGCACTACGTGAAAGTAGCCGTGCCATTGCACGGACGACGTAGACGACGCACGTAGGCAGTCAATCCGGTCGTGGTGATACGCCCAGGCGGAAGGACACCAGAGATCCATAGACAATGAATCTCTCTGTCTTTCATTTTCTCTCTTTTTCTCTCTCATCTCTCTGTCTTTTCGCACTTCACTACTTCTCTTTCCTTTGTCGACTTCCGGGTTAAACCATCATTATTTTCCATCCGCAACTCGGCAGGTTTTTTCGCTCTCTTGTTCCCCTGTAAAAAAATGCTCGATACATAAATTTGAGGATTTGGTGAAAGGATTAAATTTTTTTTGCCCCGGTCTTTTTTTTCCTTCGATAATTTTTATTTTTGTGTCATATTTCGTGACGAAACGTGCAAGATTTGTGTTGTTGCACGCACTCGAATTATCTGATAAAAATATCAGGTTGTGGTCTCGCTTCAATAACCGGTAATTCCGGAACCAGGCAGATCCAGCAGAATCCGGAATGCAGCCGCGCTGCGCGCGAAGGCAGCAGCTGACGCGTCGTATGACGTCACGGTTTGCGTGGTCGGCGTCCCGACGTCGGTCGATATTCTCTCGCCCGGGCGACGTTCCTTTCTACTACGCCCCTCTGCGATCTCTCTTTTTTTTTCGTCGATCGCGTTCCATTCTTCCAGTCGTAAAATTTTCCTAACGAAAAGAGCTCGATATCTCTTGTTGAGAAATCCTCTTTTTCTCTAGAGAGAGATTGCATACGATAAATATATTTTTCGCAGCTTTTTACGACTTGAGCATTGCATTATTATAAGAATTTTTTTATTCGTGCCTCGTTACTTTTATTAAAGAGCATAAGGTAGCCTGTGTCTGAACCTCCATTCAAATGCTCGCCTACTCGTTCCTGTCCACCTTTGGTCGGCTTATCGCGAACACTTCCTGTTGAACCTTCGTGGGCGCTCCATTTAAACATCGGCACAGTTTCGAGAAGCGGCGAGCCAAGAGAGAGAAAGAGAAAGAAAGACAGAGAGAGAGAGAGAGAGAGAGAGAACGTATGGCTTTATCGGACGAGGGAAGAGGCGCGATACGTGTGCACGTGAACGTGAAACGGGGTCGATTAGGTCGTCCGACGAGTTGTCTACGGGGATAGTAACGATGGTTATAACCACACACGGCGGTCTATCTTCCTTCCTCCTACTCTCCTTTGGCTTCCTATATATTTCCGTCGTTCCTTTGTTGTCTCCGCTCTCTTACTTCAGCTGATTCGAGATAGCAGAATATTTATCGAGAATTTTGCATACAGAAATTAATTAATCGACGCGAGCTGGAATAAATGATAATATCGTGGAACAAAATATCAACTTTTCCATTTACTTTTGTTCAATTTACTTCGTATTTTGAAGAAAAATCAGTTATATAGAATATTGTAAAGAGATTCTGTGTTAAACAAATAGATAATCCTTCGAAATTTGTATAAGCATCTCGATTAAGGTATGACACTTTCGCAATAAAAAAATCTTGCATTTTCAAATAGGTATACTGTATGTATAAAGATACAAGATGCTTCAGGAGATGAGAGATCAACATTTACCAAACCATTGTGTAGTTTTTAAATTATTCAAAATCAAGAGATACGCACGAATGTTTTACCATTCTATCCGCTATAGCCGATACTTCATCTTCGAGTTATCGACCTCTCCCTTCCGAAGCTTCTCGCGCGGAGATGAAACGTTAGAGACGCGACGTGAAAATCACAGATCAAGTCTTTATACAAGTTTCAATTTATTTTAATCCCGCGATCTCCGATGTACTTCAAATAATCGGGAAAGAAAAGAATATATTTCTCTCGAATTTTTTTCTTATCCGAAACAAGAAATTTTTGGCGGTAAATGTAACTCGCCGCGCCAGACAGATCACATCACAGGCAGGCGCGGTTGTCGGCTCGACTCGGATCGTCTCGGCTCGACTCGGTTCATTTCAGTCAGCTGGCTGACAGGGCGTTGCCCCGCCGCTGGCGCACACGATGCACCATTCATTACGGAGTGCAGCCGCGGCGTAAGCGACCTAGCGCGACCAGAGAGAGAGAGAACCCCGAACGGGCGGCGGGCGTTTCCCCGCTTTGAACGCGCGAGTACCGCGCCCGCCGCGCGGCTGCAACCGGGAACAATTCGCCACGAGATTATCACTGCACTGATATAAAGTACCTATCTCTTCCTCGATGAAGTAGACCGCCCTGCTCGTCGCGCACTACGACTACTACTACTACTACTACTACTCCAATTATTACTACTAGTAGTACTACTACTACTACTACAATTGCTACTACGACTACTACTCCAATTACCAGTACTACTATTCAGTACAATTTCTATTACTATTACAATTACTATAGTACTATATTATATATTAATAGTAGTATATTAATAGTACTATATTATATATTAATAGTAGTACTAGTATTAACTAGTACTACTATTAACTAGTACTACTATTACAATTTCTATTACTATTACAATTACTATAGTACTATTAATACTAGTACTACAATATTACTACTAGTACTATTGCTACTATACTAGTAGTATTGATACTACTAGTAGTATTACTACGGTCGACGCCCACTATCAGCCGTCACGGGTGTCTGTCGCGAGTGGGCATCTATTGCCTTTATCATCATTGTCAGAATGCTACCATCCGATTGCTGTCGCCGTCAGCGGCGCGGTCCATTTCGATCTTGACATAACAACGCCGCGATAATTTTGCGTCTAGCAGCATCCCTTCGATATTCGGGGGCGGCTGAAACGAGGACAGGCGCGAGGAAAAGGGAGCTAATTTGCCCCTCCACCAGCCGGGGCCGTCCTTTCTCCCTTCTCATTATCGACGAATCTCCCGTGGCGATGCAGCGCGCGGCGGAGTGCGCGCGATGCGCTTCCCACATTGACGGTGACGTCGTCGTTTCTCGTCGGTGAGGGGGGTGAAGGTGTGACCGGGAGGGTCGAATGGTGGAGAATACCGCAGAGGCTTTTCAATGGAGTCGAGAGAGGAGAGTTGTAGGACGAAACCTACTACCTCTCTCCCGTATCGTACGAGGCGACCACACAGACATCCTCCGCGTGTCACTGCACTCTGGCCTATATTTCGCTAATGGGAAAGTCCCGCGTGCTCCAATTACGTTCAGGAGGCGGCGGCCGGATTGGAGAGACCTGCAACGGCAGCGGTTTCTGTCTCTCTCTCTCTTCTTCTCCCGACTCTTCACCGCTCTGTCGTTCCACTTAGTATCTTCCTGGTAATTAATATGTCTGCCGGCTCTAAAAGAGGCGAATCTCTCGCTGGCAGAGTCGGAGTCGGTGACCCCGTGGTGCTTCGATTTTACGAGAAGGAGAGAGAGGAGGATCGCCTCCTCCGTCGGGAAATTTGTGGCAGTGCAGCAGCGCGCGCGGACACGCCCGAAGCGGAAATTATGAACTCGGTTGAAGCTGAGCGTGAATAGCAATAAAGGAGAGAGGTGATATGCGCCATGGTACATTGTAGGAAACATGATGTATCAATGCTATGTCTGGAAGACCGTCTTCTATTTTTAATCAATACGACGGAACTTGCTTCGGACAAAAATCTCTGCGGCATTTTCTGCTTGCACGCGGTTCAGACATTTTCACCAAAAAATCTTTCAAAATATTTTTTAAATATTTTTTTTTTTTTTTTTTGTAACGCAAACGCGGAGTTGAGAACCCTGAGATCAGCGCGCGCGCTGTAAAACGTCATTTTTCGCTAATCGATATTCCGCCGCGCGAATCACCATCGTGTACTAAAATCGCGCGTCGAGCGAAACAGGTTGGATGACGCGAAGATGATAAAACGGTGTCGCGGAGGAATTCGCGGGAAGAGGTCTCGTTAGAGATTCTAGAAAAGAAGGAAATGACACGAGAGTGCGTGATGGTCCACATACGAGCGATATCGAGTCCGTGGAAGACGCGTCTCGCCGTTGCGGATGAAGAGCGAGATGTTAAACGAACCGGATTCGTCCTTCCGATCGAAGATTATCGACGCGGCCGTAATTACGCCAGATTAAATCAGCCGCACACTTTCGTGCATATCCTCTTTCCCGTCGTCATTTTTGCCGACGCTTATTATTCCCTCCCGCGGAGTTAATAGCTTGTAATTTTCTCTCCGCGATTCTTCTCGTTGAAAATTTTATTCCTTTACGATAATATACGCATTGCAAAGTTCTATAGAATCATTTTACTCGAATCAATAGTTGTAACAAGGTCGCTTAATTTTCGATTACCGTTGAAATGCATAATTATCATGTCATATTTATAAGATCAATCGATGTCACATTTATCTCGATCTCTTTAATATTTCAAGTAACTCGGAAAAGAGTGACGTGGCTAACTAGAAAGTTTTACGTAGGTTTTATAAAGTACCTCGTAAAATTAAAAAGCGAATTATCCATAACCCGAGAGTTCTATACTTCAATCCCCCTAATTCGATCAAAACTATCAGCTTGTGAACAATTTTTTTTGCATAAATTAGCATAGTCCACAATTAACTCGTGGCGAGTTTTATGTTTACGTGTTGTGGGTATAGGGACATGCCTTCTCGTCTAGTGCGGCATTAATCGTCGGGAATCTACGGTTTTATTATCATACTTCTGTAATCACGACATCGCGAATAACAACACGTACGATGACGTCCCGACTATCCTTCGACGACGTCGCAATAGGTCAAAGACGAATTCAATTGGACAGCGCTCCACGTGGCTTAATGATCGGTCGTTACTGCGATCTCGTCGATGTGATAGTTATTATCATGTTTAACGACTCGCGATCCGCGCTTGATCGATGCGCGCCGTCGTGCATCGCGGACGGTATAAGTTAATGATACACCTTTCCTCTCCGCCGCATATATAGAAGTAACGTGTCTGGCAATACTTGGCAATCTCTATCGACTTCGCTGATGTACGACTTCGTTGCTGGCCTATTATTAATCAGGCGCCACAAACAACCCCGCTCTCGCTATTTATAAGATTATTATTAAGAGAATGTCTAGATTCGTCGCGCTAGATTTATGACTTGGTCAGATTTCAGCTTGATTTTTTGCCGTTTCCCTCTCGACATTTCTCGTAATATATGAAAAATAATTATTTAAAAAATAAATTATAAACTCAAATTTATCATCGTGATTTCTCTGTGATCGGTCAATTGTACTTCGAGATGAAATTTTCGGTAGCCAACAGAGATATGCGTATTTCTTCATGTTATCATTATGTAGGATGGCTCCTTAAGGGAGCTGACGATCTGAAACGCGATATTCGCTTGACAGCCGCGAATGCAGCGTGCGAGGGACGAAAGACGACTGTCTCGCTCGCGAGAGATGACATTTCAGCTAAGTTTCGCGGTTAGACCGCAGTCGTGGCGACGGCGACGACGGCGTCAGCGTCAGCGGTTGGCGAGGTCAGTGGCGCTCCGCACCGATGGCGACGGTGCAACGGGGCGGCCTCGGGAAATCGACGCTAAAAATAGCGCTTGGTTGGCCGATAATAGAACGTCCGCCGTTCCGCGAGACGACAGAGAGAGCGACGCGTGTCCCGCTCTCTCGCCGGGCGGTCAGTCCTTTTCTTTCATCGCGAGCGATATTAGACGTCTATTTTCCTCGCAACCGTGGCCTGCATCTCGCGTCTTCTCGGATCATCCGTCTACACCGACCACACAGAGAGAATTCTGTCTTGTTAGAATTTACCCTGAAGATTGTGGTAATTAATATCTATCACAATAAGATATACAATACGTTCGATTATTTATTTTACTATGTACATATTAAACATTTTTAGGGATAAATATTTAATCAGAGAATTATTCTTCTCTTATAAAATTCTTCCAGCACCAGATATTGTCCCACAATTACCATGATTTTCAGAGTAAATTGTAAGAGAAAATTTTCTCCGTGTGATATTGCCTCGCTAAGTTTTTCTATTCTATGGATTTATATGCATTTCTCATTTGATAAATGATAGGTGTAATTAAAATAAGATATTTACATTTACTTAATATTTTTATGATATTCCAATTCTTTATGAAACTGTGACAAATTTTTTTAGCAATATATCTAAAGATCATTTTTTAACAATCTGCTATAATATAATAAAATTCATGACAAAATTCTCTACAACGAAAACATTTTGAGAAATCAGAAGATATACTTGCACATTAAAATCATGTAACAAAAAATCTCCAAATACATAAAATAGAATGTCATGATAGTTGAGCTTTAAAAATATCCCTCTATAATTTCAACAATATTTAAAAGAGCCATTCTTTCCAATCCTATTACGACAAACGAAATATTATCCTCTGACTTCAACGATCCAACTGCGTCCAACTGAAATTTTATGCGCGAGAGATCTTTCGAGCGATTCGTGTACCAAAAAAAATACAGCCTGTGAAAGAGTTAACCGCAACACACACGGGATGTAGTACTTCTCAGGCTTACGTTTTCTCGCTCAACATATCCCGTACGTCTTTATCTCACCCTACTACCACCACCAACCGCGAAGCCAATATTCTCGGCATCAGCAATAGCGACTATCGCCGGCTAAGAGAGGTTGCTGCTCGGTCGTTATTCCTTTTGGCCACTTGTTACAACGGCAACAACGGTCTCGAACAGTCGGTTCAACGAATGATCATTGCCAATCGTTGATAACGACTGATACGTGAGCGCGAAAGATTTCTCCGTTATCTCGCTGATACTTTGAATTTGAAGGGCTTGTTGTATCTCACGCGAATATGATTCTCTCTTATACTTTACATATATTTCAGTACAAATATCTCTCATGAATGATAGATATATACGTATGTAGATGCAAACGGTGCGTGTTTATTCAATATCTGTATCCGCGATTCGAAGTGACATTTAACTAACGTTTACCGTATTGCAAATACTTTATTGCGGAAAATCTCGAGTATATATATATATATATATGTACACGTCGTTTACATACCGCATGTTGAATCGCTTTATTTTCATGGATATTCTCCGTTAGATAATGCGCACATTCGTAAGCTTATTATATATATTCGTGTTTCCGCTTGTCTTAAAAGATTTCGTGTCGTCGTACATTTCTTCGGAGGATATTATACGCGCATAAGCGTATACGAGCTGTACGTGCATAAATGCATACACTATATGTCTTTCTTCCTGCCTCTTTCTCACGTGCATTGCGAGCATTCAGTATGATTGACTGTCACCAGGGCGCGGCACGCTATTGCAGCATCGTAAGATGCAAATCAGTCTATTGACCGCGGCATACAATTTAAATATCATGCCGTAATTGCTTTATAATTACTCCCTTTCAATGGGAATAATAGTGAATTGAAATAACAAAAAGGTGTGTTGGGAGCAAATCGAATTGAGAAAATAATTCGAGCGAAAGACAAAACTTTGATTTCCATTTGTTTTGCCAGCCATTCGCGTAGATGACAGAATACGCGCGTATAAGATTCTACGCGAAAGTTTGACGGAAATCAGAGAGGAGAGTATAGCGTCGCGAGTCTTTGTCGAGTCTTTGCGCGCATCGCGGGATGAAAATATATTTTCTAAAACAGGGAACGGTTCCTCTCAAGAGCGCTTTCGTCACGCCCGAAAAGGCTGTGCAAACGGTTTAACGGGGTGACGGCATAAGAGTGTGACTTAACGTCGCGACGCCTCGTTGACAGAGAAAGAAAGAGAGAAAGGAAGAGGCAGAAACGAAGAAGAGGGTGAAGATGGATCGCCGGAGGTCGTAGGGCGAAGCGAAACGAAGGGATTCGCAATTTGGCGGCTTCTTTCTCTCTCTCACGCACCCTCTGTCGTTTTTCTTTTTCTCTCCTGCAGTAACGTGCCGATAGAATGACAAGCAGCGGCGGTTGAATCTTTAATCTCTCACGACGCGAGATATTAAAGTTTCTCGAGGGCTCGGCAACTACTTGGCTTGCATCGTGCTGAAATGGAGTTTAAGTTCGATAGACAGCCGGAGCTTTTCGCAGCGATATCAAGGCGCTTTTAAATGCATAAATATTATAAAATGACCTGCGGAAGAATCGCGAGATGTGCATCGCGATTATCTTCCACCATCGCATTGATTCGACGATTTTCCGTACTTATCTACTTACTTACCAGCTACTTTCCATGGCAAAGTAGATACCCTTATTACGCTCATTACGATTAGGGATTCGAAATGGAGTTTGCGTGCGCGCATCATCTTATCGTGATAGACCTTCAGGAACGTGGAATCAGGTTTACTGCAAAAAGATGCAGAAATGCAGATAGTACTCGCTATGTAGAATTGAGTTAGGAAGAGTTAGGAAGATATCAATGTTTACGTAAATATTTACTTCCGCAGCTTACGTAAATTTTCTTATATTAATTGTTAAATTTTTACCTATCACAAATTAACATATATTACATATAATATGTAAATTTTAAGAAAGATATAATTTCCTTATATAGAATTGCCATCTTTTGATTAACACAAGAGTTACTCTAAATAAAAATTATGCCATGCTCTTTAAAATTGGTTTCGTACACGCACATTTCGCATATTTTATTCCAATTGTCAGAAGAGCAAGATGAAGAAGAGGGATAAAGGTATATATCGCGTTACAGTATGCAACGATAATTTTCACGAAAGACGAACGATCATTTCATGGTCATGGAATGCAAACAAGCCATGTTCAAGCATCGAGCCTTTCTCCTCTTTCGTATCCTTGCTGCATTCGGTATCTCTGCACGCGTGTGCCTCAAGTCTGGTTCACACGCGAACCTCGTGTAGGAATGGCCGTACACTTTGACACTGAGAAGCTTTTACGAGCACCTTTGACTTTCACAAGCTATGATTATCAAGATAATCGTTTCAAGTCTCTGACGGACTATTCATCTTTCACACCGAATGGTGTATGATCGTTTAAAAATTTATATATTAATCCATGAAATATCCATTAGTTTTTTTATTTTAAAATAATATTTGCGATAAAAAGACGTGATGATGAAATATATGCTATTAAATTTTCCTAATATATTTCAAACATCCTAAAATAATGCAGCTATTATTTTGCGCGATTAGACTCGAGGAATTTAAAGAATCTCTCTGATAAATCCTTAATTGGAAAGATTAGCGAATATATTATTCAAGCAAGAATCTAAATATAATATATATATATTAATAAATAATTTGTTTATAGAGAAAGAGAGAAAGATCATGCGTATAAATTATTTATACTTAATATATCATATTTAAAATATTTGCACACGCGATTAAAAATCAGTACGGTTAAGACTCGACGAAGGAATACATTGTTCGAAATTGCGCGACGGGTCGTTTCCGTTTTCAGACAACATCGTTCAAGTTGCACGCGCAAATCGCCGTCCTCATCGGAATATTCAGTCGACTCTCGCTTGCATAAAAGAATCGCTCGAAGGCGATAAGGCGATAAACCCGCGTGAGACCGCGTCGAAATTCGCAAGGTCCCGCCCGTTGTGAGCGGGCCTGTACGTTCGCCGTGTTTCACTGTCCTTGTCGACAGTCAAGGTCACGGTCGTCCGCGATGCCCGATGCCTCCGCCGGCTCTCGGCATCCAATGGGAAATCGTGTCTCCCATAAACGGCCACGTGCTACTGGATATCTACCTCTACCTACCTATCTACCTACCTACCTACCTACCTACCTAGCTATCTCGGCACGATTCACAATGCGAGCGGCGCGATTCCACGACGAATGTGTGCAACTAGTTTCCCCGGGCTGGCCTTCTGGTACATACACGCCTCACCCTCTCGGTTGTTTACACGCGAGCGCGCGTATAAATCCGACCGGACTCTGGAAATCCGATGTCAGGGACGTTTCCACGGATACCACCATGCGTCACCCGTGTTTCTCATGGTCCTGCGTGTCGTAAAAAAAATGTATGGGGTTTGCTGTCACTCCGTGACGCGTACATGGTCATCGTGTCAAAGATAACGAACTAAGTTTACGTATATATGTGTTGAATAATAAAATTCATTGCGTTTTCAGGCTCGAAAAATGAGCGCAGCCAACCGGAGAGGATGAGAATCTAAAAAAAAGATCGTCGTTTTATTTTTATTCGCTCATTAGCCAAGCATCAAACTCATGATCGAACATATTCACGCGGTAATTACTTTCATTACGAATATAATGCGTTTATATCAACTCGCAATTATACTTAAATCCTTCTCACGAGCGATTGATTCCCTTATCGGTAATTATCGAAGCGCCTACGTATATTTTACACCAGTCGGATTATTATTATCGTTCGCGGTGCACATAATTTTATCCCGGCTATCATATGGCGCGGAATTAATACAGTCATAAATTCGCTATTACGAGCGCGTCGCGTCGGTGAAAAAAGGCGGGGAAAACTCGGCGTTTTTCACTGTCGCGATAATGAAACCGAGTGCATTATACCGCAATGGCTCGGATCGACGTACAGGAAGATAAACCCTTGATTCCCGCCGTCTTGAGACTCCCGGTCGTTTAAACGAGCTTCGATTCGTCTCGTCGGTACTCAGCTCCGTTTGACGTAATAACGTCGCAAGCACTTAAGACAACCGGCCAATAGCCGGCAATTTGTCTCGCGCAAAATAACTTCCGATCTACGTCGAGGCCACCATTTATGTCATTCCCTCGTGAGCAGAAATCGAAATGAACGATCGAATATATGATCCTTTACGATTTAAGTCGCACACATGTTCGACTTCGGTAATGGACGATTTATTTCCGGATGAGCGCTTCTACGAAGAGGAAAGAAAATAAGTCGAGAGAGAGAGAGAATAGCGATTTATTTTATTAGTCGAGATTATCGGAGAGAGAAAAGTGCAAGGTATACAACGACGACGTATAACTTTACACCGGATCCGATCGGATGCGAACCGATTGCGGGAGTCGATCGTGGCGACTTATCGCTGTCTTCTTGTCCGCGGGGATGATAAGGCACGATCGGACAAATAGAAGCGTGCAAAGTTCTCTGTCTCGAGTCAAACCACCAAGGAGTAGCCTTGGTGGTCGTCGCGATGCTTGCACAGAACACGGTGCCGCCAGCACATGGATCAACGGGTCGGATCTCTCTCTCTTTCTCTCGCATATCCGTTCTCACGAGAGAACCAACTACTGACACTCGATCGCGCTCCTGGAATCTCACGTGAAGAGTGTCGGATGCACGCGAGCACGCGGTCTAACTAACACGCCACGTTGGCGTCGCTAATCTGCTATGCGTGACGCGATACCGAAACCACCGCTCTTTTGTGAACGCGACTCTCGCTCACTCGCAGTTCTGCGGGATGCTGCCCACAAAATCAACTCGCTTTGCCTTGCGAGTCAAAAGAAATTTCATTTTTTTACATTAAAAAAAGCACTATGTTTTCATATACACAGAGAGAATTTTTTTCTTAGAATTTACCCTGAATAGTAATCGGACAATATATTGGAAGAGTTTCTCTGATTAATATTTACTATTAAATTCTAAAAGAAAATTATCTCCGGAGTGTAGGTACTCCTTTGAATAAATGGATTTACTTATTTAATAATTTTCCGAAGAATAGCTACGTTGAGAGATAAGATTAATTAAATTGAATCTCATCGGAACGATAGAACTTGAGTATGATAAAACCAAATGGATACGGTCGAAGACACTACGATTAGGCTGATTAACATGTCCAACTAAATAAATGAAATCGTATTCTGTAAAAGAAAGGCTTGCGATAAAAGCAACGACCGTCGTGAGTACGCGACGTGACCTTGGCCTTGACCATGAACCAGTGGATTGCGAGCTGGCGTCGCTGTCACGGTGGCGGCCGAGGCGCCAGCTTATCTGCTCAAACATCGAATCTGGAGCGCGCTAACTAATTACCGGCTTTTCCATGAGTCTGGCTGAAGCCAGTAATTGCACGCCCGTCGCGCTATCGACGTTGATTCTCCCTCGGGAATGCAGCCACAACCCGTCGTGTTGCACTCGGACCAAGATATCAGATGCACGCTCGTCCTCGTCATTTGTGTGTATATAGCTATAGATCCTTCTTTTTGGCTCTCCGTGTTTTTCTCTCTCTTTCATTATATATTTTATATCACAATCGTTTTGTACGATCTTCGCAAACGTGTTTTTGCTTCGTTAGTAAAATCATTATAATAAATCGCTTATCTTCGATCACTATCTAAAACGTATATTCTTATTCTCATTTGCCCATATCGTCGTGTCACGGTATCTCGTGTGAATCGAGATTTTTGAAATCTCGTTATTAACTTTTTTTCAACTCAGTACTGTAATTAATTTCGCGACGATATTATTAATATGTAAAATTTGCGATTAGTACCATAAATTAGCACTCAATTCACATTTAATTATGCCACTTAAATGATAATAATGAAGCTAGCAGATTTAATGAAAGTTTGTATTTCTTGGAGCAGAATTGAGTAAATATTTTTCTTGAAACATAAACATCCGCACATCGTAATTCCCCGTATATTGAAAATTATTTTGTGTTGATCGTGAAGAAAAGTATTTTTACATGAAAGAAATAAATGATAAAATTATAGAAATAATTTATCATAAAAAAAAAAAAAGAATGACTCACAATTTATGTGTGCTTTGTAAAATGCCAGATGGGAAGTATTGCACGCCAAACAGATTACCGGTGACAAACTTGTCTGTAACCAGAGTATCGCTGGAAATCCCATAAGCCAGCAACTCGACGCCTTTGGATATCCATCGATTCGATACGCGCCTTCAAATCCGACAAAGGATATGTCTATTGACCCATTTGTATGCGCACTGATCCGATTATTCGAATTTTTTTCATCTGAGAATATTAAACATGGCGTTCGGTGCAGCTGTATCGAATAACGATTCGCAAGCAAGAAATTATTTTCTTCGGCAATTTTTTTCATATTGAAAGATAAATAAGATTTTTCTGATAAAATACGAAATAATTTTATATAACAATTTATCGCATCGTACATAACATATTTCCCAGAAATCTCGTTTTGCAATTTCTTGAAAATCGTGAGACTGACATTTCCGAACGTAATGGATATCGGAGTAAATTGATTTGGCCTGGCTACATCGATATATGCGTAATACATCACATATGATATGTATAAAACACAAATAAGTCTGGAAATTATGTTGTAAAATTTTCAGCAGTAATCTCAGAAAAATGCATTGTATTCGAGATATTCTATTCATATCGGACGAGAATTCGACATCAATAATGTTCAACGTTAACTATCATCCAAGAAGGATTTCTCGAAAGAGAAGGAAAAAAATGTTTCATTATCTATCTCATTCGTACAAGATACAAGTAATAAAGGGAAGATTAAAAATGAAAGAACTCGTAAATATATAGCAGGCATTTCTCCACGTGTTCTGCTTCTCCCTCTCTCTCTCTTCAATCAGAGGCGAAGATTACTTAGTCGAAACGATACGTGGTATGCAATAGGCGCGCGGTCGAGGGCCGTTAATATCGATTCGCATCGAGAACGCATAACTCTCCTCTCTCCTGAATACGCACGCACATATGCACGCATACGCATTCCCACGCGCATTCCTGCCGGTTGCATTTTATATAGCCGGCGCGTAGAGTCTAACGACGACGAGAGGTATGTTGAACCGCGGCAAAGTTGTTACGTGAACGTTATGTATTTATGCTAATCGACTACCGATCACGCGTAAACGTGAGGCGTAAGATGTGCGAGAGACCTATATATATATAATATATTGTAGAAATCTCCGAGAGAATTCCCTTCCACGCGTTGACAAGCTTCGAGAACGCGTCTATCCACCGCCATAAGCGGATCAAGTCGAATATGTCGATTCTCTCTCATCAACTTGCCCGATCACGATCGATTTTCGAGCTTTCACAAACGTCCGTCGTCAGCCGTCTTTGCTCGCTCGTTTAAGATAAGCTTAAGCGTCGCTCATATGTCGACCGATCTATATGTAGGTGACGAACGGACGCTCGTCACACTTAACGTTTATATACGTTCGGAGAATTTCTACATGATTTCCGTCCCTCATAAGTGACGTGTGGCTATCGATCGGAAGTACTTTCTAAAATATTATTATCGTATTGTTCACTTTTGACGGTAGTCTTCTTCTCGCGGTTCGTTTGATTAGCTATTTCGTAACATTATTTTTACTCATCTTATATTACGCGTATACAAATTTATACTAATTGCTGTCTTTCTTTTTTGTTACAGGTATGAACACAAAATCATTCTGCTGTCAAACTAGTCGGCCTGTATCGTAAGAATATTTTTCTTATAATAATTATAAGTAGGAGTTATTCGTGATTTACAATTTATTTTAGAATTACGACAAAAGACATGCATATATCGAATATTGAATTTCAAAAAGCATATCCTATTATATTTACTTTTAAGAAAGATGATTTTAAATTAATTAAAATTACTCTGTTTCTAATTTTTATATGCTACCATCTAATATATATTTTTACTACGAAAATCGACAATTATTACAAAAATATTAATTAATGATAATATTACAAATTTACCGAGCATATCCTTTTGGATTGCATTAAAATCCGAGTAAATGACGAGTCGTGTCACAGAGAGTAATGTCCTCGAGTGCACGTATGAGAACATACCACGCTCAGAATGCAGTTGCATAACACCACGACTGGTGGTCACTCTTGTCCGACACCTTCTCTTCTTCGTTTATGTCTTACAATTACTCTTTGATGTCCTTTTGCTTGTTTTTGCTCTCTTCTATCTTTTCTCTTTCATGCCTTTTAATTTACAATGCCATCATAAATCCAATGCAACAATAGGGCTATAATAATGAACATTACTACTCTTTACATACATATATCTTGAAGGTAAATAGTTGAAATTTATTATACTAAAAAAAGGAATAAACGCGAACGCAAATTTTACAAGTAAAAATTACTAAATATATAAATATAAAATTGTTAGTAAAATAGCATTGCACTTAAAGCGCTATTCTTCTGCAGTTTTTTTTTTTTTTTTTTCATATTTATCATGCAACGCGATTGCGCTTTAACGGTATAGACAGACTAATTGTAGAAATTTTCCGCACATAAGAGGGAATTTCAGCGAGCGGCAGAGGAAAACGAGAGAAGGGAGCGCTCTCTTTTAATACATCCACTATATCTCCCGAGATTGGAATGTGCTCTGGCCAGTCATTTTAACGCGATTTAAAAATTAACTCGCACGAGAGCGAGAGCCATTTTCGTCCACTTTTGGGAGAGAAGTAATATCCGCGCGCGGAATATCATTCACACGCTCGAAGAGAGCAGACAGTCTCTCTCTCTCTCTCGTTTCGTCGTGTACAAGGAGGCGGCAATAAACGTTTTTAATTACGGTACGGCGACAGAGCGCTTTGAGATCGCAACATGAAAGCATAGGGAGAGGGCAGGGAAGCTCGAAGAGCAGGACGGTGCACGACGACGGAAGAGAGAGCGCGCGTTTCGCGGAAAACGTATTTTCGTTCACGCGGCCGCACGCGGAAAAGCGCTTTTCGTGCGCGCCGACCGACGTCTGGCGCCGCCGCGACGCCTCGTCGCGATGTACCGTGACGTACGAACAAATGCGCCCGATTTATAATTCTCCCTTGGAGAGAAAGAGAGAAGAGAACGGAGTAAATGGCGAAGCGCGAAATATATCTCTCTTCTATGGAATATTATACTTTCGCGGTCGCTCGCTCGTCGTCGTCGATTAAGCCTCGAGAATTTTCAGCACCGCGCGAGATCTCGGAGGGAGAGTCGCGTCGCGTCTCTCGCGTAATAATCGTACGGTTGTGGGGAAATTATATGTTTGTGTATAGGAAACACACACGTGTGGTAATAGGCGACGTGTCCCGCACGAATCACTACAATTGAGCACGAATTAGGTAAAAAGAAAAAAAGCTTGCCCAATTATCGGTACTATTACTTTCTACCATAATTGCGTCGCGACATGAAACCCAGAGACCTTGAAACTTAGTTAGAGAGCCGTTTCGTGTACAGAAAATATATTGTTTTCGCCCTTCTCCGCTAGATTATTTCAAATTATAATTATAATTTTTTTTTAGAGATTTTTTGTATCAACTTTAACACAGTTTTTTCTTTCCCATATAAACTGAAAAAAGCTTTCTGTCGCGAATATTATTTGTTTTTAGCACGTGTCCAATTTCTCGATTGTCATTCAGCTAAACTACGGTGAAGGCTGGCTGCCACGTAAGCGCGAAATTCTGTTTTGCCGCATATTATGTCGCGATTTCGTCATCGTAAACGAAAGCGGACACTAGTCGTTTTTCAACGTCCGGTCCAGCGATTCTGCTGTAGACCGTCGTGAAGCCGGTTCGAATTTCTAGCATCTCTGGTTTCGTCTTAGGACGCCGCTTACTTAGCATACACGGCGGTCACAAAGGATTCCCTTCCAGGAAGGTGCTTCGAAAACGTCCGGCCCATCTTTTTTATCTCTTTTCCGCGCATATACCCCGGTCTGGCATACCTCGCTTCCTCGTTACCTCATCGCCGAGAACCCTAATTAGACCCGGTGCGAATCTCCATATTCGACTTTCTCGCGAAATATGTAATCGCGTATTGCGACATTGGAAACAGAAAAAGAGATCGAGAGAGACAAAGAACAAGATTATTCGTTTTAGGTAGAAAGATTTTTTGTATTACACGTGCAGGCAAAGTGGCACTTTGTGTGCGTGTTTTCTGTGCGGAAAGCGGCCGATTTCCCACGCCGCCATCAACTTTCCGCACTTGATACACAATATACTATTTAATGCTTTAAATCGCGTTGAAACTTTCATTGTTGAGATATGTTCTCTTCAAGGAAATTTAACTCTGGCTAATTATCTAAGTTTCTTTTTCCTTATGCAGTTATAATGAAATATCAAAGGAGCGAGAGAGTCTAAATTACCACTCTTAATTATTTTTACACTAAACGCACTATTATTAGAGATTGACGACTAATTGCTTATTTATCGAATTGCTTTGAGAAATATTAATCATGTGCACCTTCCATGTTTTCTACACGCCAGTACGAAGGAATGCATTTGCGAGTAAGCTGTCGCTTTTATAATCGGGTTAATTACGATATAATAATAATAACAGAGTCATAACGAGCGATTTTATCGGTAAATCATTGGCGTCGTTCCGCCTCGAAAATTTTCGTTCGTGCATCTTACGTAATTAAGCGCATAAAACGCACGGTGCAATAACAGCAATTAATTACGGCGATCCGGACCGCCGTTGTCTTCCCTCGGTGGAACAAGATTAAGTATGCACAGCAGACAGATTTAAGTAGGACTTGTTATTAATTCTATAACTGTTGGAGCTATGCTTAGCCCATTTTATCATCAGAAGTGACAGTAGAAATTGCAAGAAAGTTTCATTAAGTAGAAATCATTATATTGAAGATTAAGAATTATTATATGCAAAAAAATACAATTTTTTTCAATTGCTCCCATATACGCGATCGCTAAAATTATTAGAATATAATTAATAATTGCGCAGCGATGCGTCAATTATAACTAAAGTTCGTATATCTTGCATCTGATACCGCTCTATCCTTTCATGCCTCTTTCATTTAACGTCTGCCATCACGACGGCAATTTGTAGCCCCGAGTGGAGAGACACAGCGTGGAAGGACGATTCGTAAACGGGAACAATAGGGCAACGCGAATAGCTGGGAATTCCTGTTGGATTCGCGCGCGGAATCGTAAACGATCGCGCGAGTGTAGCCAAAGAGGGTGACTTTGGTAAATTGCACTCTCTTTCTCTCTTTCTCTCGAATGCTTTGGAATGCTGTCGTCGCCGCTGCAACAAGAAGAAAGAAATCTGATTGCCGAGGCGGCGGAGAGATTCTCGACGCGAAAGTTCTCTCGCGAACCGAAGAAGGAAAGAAGGATTCGAAGATAGAAGAGCCGCGAGTCCTTGGTGGGAGCTCTCTCTCTCGCAGAAAGCAAAGGGAGAAAGTGTGAAAGGGAGCGAGAGCTCCCGAAAAGACGAAAGGACGCGGGAGCGAAGGAGGAGAAAACTAGTAGTAGAAGAACCAGTTAGTAGTAGAACACCACGGTTGCGTGCAACGACAGCGGTGCAAAAGTGTTGTATCGTGTCGAAAGCGGCCAATTTCTTTCCCGAATCAATGCGTTCCATATAAGAACAAATTGCATAGCGAAATTATAAAACGTTATTTGCACCAATGTTAATCTCCAAAGAGCGCCGAACTCGGAATGATGAATCTTTGCGCTTTAAAGGTGTAAATATACTTGGGAAAAGACCTGATCAAAGCGGAATGATAGTAAATAAAGTCGAGAGGAGAAGAGGAGTAAAATTAATAATTTTTTGATTAAACGCAAATGATTACTCGATATTTTTTTTTTCACGTAAATTTGTGTATATTTATTTGATAGAATGTTGCCACACGTGTAAAGAAAAAACCAACGCATGCATTTGCGGTACGCAACATCGTTTCGTCGATTATCTGAGGGCAGTTGTGACCCTGCTTCGTGGAAACGAGTTCAGCAGGTGGGGTCACGAACTCAGACACGCGATCGCGCGTTGCAGCGAATGTTCCTCTCTTTCGATCGCCAGCTGCCGGCATTATTTCGCCCTTCTCATCTTGTACCTCCGTATCGATCGTCACCCCATTCAGACAGGCGACCGCACAGCTGTCGTACTCCACATTTTTGCAGATAGCGAAAACGGAAGCGGAGTAATTGACGGATTAAAAATCCGTTTCTCGCTTCCGAGTGCTTTAAACAATTTTTCACTCTTTTATTTATTATTATTGTCGGGAAAATATAATTGTCAAGATTTACAATTTTTTAAATCTTCTATACCTTTATTAAAACGAGAACTTTAAAAATTTAAATGACATTTGCGAATCGGAAATGTTTTTGAATGATACAATTCTTTTCAATATTAAAATGTACAAATGTTATATAGGCGATCTGAGAAGACAAAATTGGCGGCTTGTTCGAGAAAAGAGAAAGAGGCGATCTCACGCACTATAAATTGTTATTTGCGGCATAAATCGTAGCTGCCGCCGCAGCCGGTGAGCGGCCTTGGCCCGCGTGGACTTTTGCAGAGCGAATAATCGTCTAACGAGATTTCGGCACGTGCGTAGGAACTTGGGTCGAACGGACCGTATAAACCGCGAGAGCCCATGGTCTTTCAGTGTAATCGTGACTAACCTGCTTCAGGAGGGAATTTTTTTATTCCGAACGAGAGAAAGAGAGAAACATATTCATTCGTATCACGAATAAATTCTGTCAATTACAAATAATTCTATTACATATTTATCGGTGCTATTCCCAATTTCTCAACTTATATATAATTTAACTTTTTACATATAATCAAACATATATAATTAAAAAAAATTGATTATGTTAAATTGATCATAGATGAATTAATAAAGTTTCATTTGTAGAGTATATGTTAATTAAATGACATTAAGTATAAAGTGGTGGAAATTAGTAAGCTTGCTTGGTATATTAAAAATATGTGTTTATCTAAATTTTGAAACCGAATCAGATTTCGCGAGTCAAAAATTTCTCGAGAGAGCTCAATATTGAAATAATAAACTCACTTGTCGTAAGGTTTAATGCCCGCGAAATGAGCGAATGAATTTGCAGTCCGAGTCATATGGAGGGTGCTCTGACATACCGAAGGCAATATATGCCACGAAGAACGACGATCATAATGTCTCGTTCCAGAAGTACATTGGCTCCGACACCGGGAGCACAATCGCTGTAACGAAATGAAGGTGCAAAGAATATCTGAAAGATGATCTCACATTTGTATTACTTTATTATATTTACGACTTGACATTACAACTACAATCGGCATTTAAATTCTTAATGCCCAGCTATTGTATTTCTTTGCTGAATAATCTGATATGAACCATTTGTGCGTGGTAACGTTTACTTGTTTTGGAACAATCATCACTTTGTCAGCGAATAACTCGGAGATGTCGAGCTGTTTCTGCTTTTCCATCACCAGCGGATGTTTTTTCACCACAACCAACCCATATGGGGGAAGGAAAATTCTCTGTTTGAATTGTGGGGATCCGCGTTGGTATATATCGCTGTTGTGTGATGAATTTGTGATTTCTAGCCTACGTAAACATACTATTCTGAAAGTGAAATTATTTGTGAGGCTGAAATGAGATTTTGACTCTTGAAATATATTCGCCGATAGTTTTCTATTATTTACCGTAGTTTGGAGAAAGAAAAGAAGAATTTTCAAAGGTTTGGTAGCTTTAAAAGCTTTGTGAGTGTAAAGGCGATGTGCGCCTATCGTGACCTCTGGTCGGAGAAAACTCCAAGACCACTGAAAAATTAATGATTGTTATAAATCTTTGACCATAAAAAGCATGAGTAATTTTATAAGATAACTGTGCAACTTTTGTGAAAATTGATCGTATGAAAATTTTCTTCTCGGAAACATTTCGTAAAAGAAAAATTAATTACATTTTTTTAGTATGTAACACGCGAACACATTTTAATTTAATCCATATAAAAATTCATTCTTCGCAAAGGTTCGCGATCTTTCTTCCTTATTATTTATAATTCCCATATCAATCTGAAATTACGGGGAGTAACTTTGTGTTTTTCAATTTTTAATCATTTCCTACCTTTGCTTACATCATTACATTCCATTTGCATCTCATTTGAAGTCATTCGTCTCTATTATTATTATTTTTTATCCTCATATGTGCAAGATAAAAAAAAACATATAAATAGATAGATCGGTGCGCAAAAATCGCGCGATACCAATTGCTCCAAGCTGCTGGTACCCAATTAGCTAAAAAAAAAAAAAAACATCCGCGACAGAGGAGCGAGGTGGAAAATAATCGAGTCTGTTTTTTCACGTAACGCGAAGGACCGGTTGCTCTCGACGAGGCAAGAATCATTCGTGCATTTACGATCGGAGCGTACGCGGAGCATCTGTTCGTTAACCACCTGTCGACAGGTGCAAACCGTACACCCGGCTCCGTTACCCCGCGCCACGGCCGGGCTATCAATCGGCCCTTTTGTTTTCGCCGATCTGGCTCCTCGAAGCCATTCCCGTTTTACTACGACGTAGTACGCGACGCGACACGCGACACCCTTCGCCGGATGTTATCGGCTGGCTCGGAGCGAGCGCGCGCGCGCGCAGTGTGGTCTTCTCCCTCTTTCTCCTTTTCTCCCTCTGACCATGTAAAACCCCTTAAGCTCGTGGGTCACGTAAACAGGAAGTCCCCGTTCTCCTCTTCCCACCCGCTTTTGCAGGTTGGCGAATAATGCGTAGGAGGCACCTGCGGTGAATGCGATCTCTTCTCGGCGATTTATCGTGAGGATTCACGATCCTCGACGACAATTCTCTATTGGATTTTGATACGCTTTTTATTGCCGTCGTCGGGCTTCGCTTTTAAGCGTGAAAATCAATCCCGACGATACGCGACCATCATTTTTGAACAATCACGAGATGAAACGCGAGGTACCTCTGGAGAATAATTTGTTTTGTTTTGTTTGATGTTACAGGCCGCGATACTTCAACAGACTGCCGAATACATATACCAATTGGAGCAGGAGAAGACACAATTGCTGTCGCAAAACTGTCAACTGAAGCGATTGGTAAATCAACACGAAGGTGGCGATGTACCTAAGAAACGCAAATCCGAAACCCAAGGTAAGAAACTCTACGTCATCTTTTAATTAATTGCTCGATGTGAATTAATGTAAATTAACGTAACTTGTTTTTCTCCTGTTTTTACGAATTAAAAGAAATTAGGGCATATTCTGCAGAGAAATTCTCTTAAAAAAAGTCGCGATGAAATATATCGCGAAATATCGAAACATACATCACGTGAAAATATATAACGATAGTATAAAAAAAATATTATTGCGATCGTTGCTTGCGCGCAAACATTTGTACACGTAAAAGCAATGGAATTAACGTTCATCGCATAACGAGATTTTCCAAATGGGCTTGAATTATTTATCGCCCGTGCGACCGCGATTCCACTGTCCCGGTGTGGATTTAGGATCATAAAAACAAAAAGCGGAAACAATCGGAGCAATGCGCGAAAAGTCGCGGAAATATACATTGCGATCCGCTTATTTCACGGTTTACCCGCGTTTATAACGCGCAAACGTTGAACCATAAGTTATTTTTCAATCGCGAAATTGAATTGTTGAGTCTCGGAAACTCTCTCTCTCTCTCTCTCGTCCCCCCAAGTAAATAACATCGCGTTCGATTTCGAACATAACTTTATAGATTTATTTACTTGGACGATGAATTCGATCGCGTCGCCACAACACGTATAAAAAAAATCGACAATCCCCCTTTTATTTATTTATATAAAATTATTAAATCAATACGCGCGAGACTTGTGCCATATTTGGCACGGGCAGGAATGACAAATTTTGCAAGCAAGAATTTTTTAATCACTCTCATGTTGACGACAACGATCAATGCAAACGCATTTGTGGAGAGACGTTCGTCATTTTCACCCCAAAGTAATTACATTCTTCGCGACTGTAGTATCACGCCGAAAAGATATATGTATAGACTATATTTCAAGGGAAGTTCAATATATAATATCGAGATGATAACATTGGTGGTATTATTGCCGGTAAAACTTTTGTGAAATTTAATTTATTTTGCCGTGAAACTTCATTCATCTATTAAATTATTATAAAAGGAGAATCATTTCTTTTGACGTGTTTTATTTTATTTTCAAAAAATAATAGGAGTAACAGGAATCCAAATAATTAAATTAAGACTTCGAAGTAATATTGAAACTTTTGTCTTTGCTATACATTTTATAATTGACAATTAATCTGTAATATATCATTGAATAAAAAAAGTACTACAAGATTATGTCGCCGGAAAATGAAGCTCTCGGATTGTATGTACAATATCGGATTCGGTGGAACGAGACGAGGTGGACAACAATGACAAGAATTGTCCTCGGCCATGGTCGTCCTTGTCGTTATTACTTTGGCTAAATACAAGTTTGATGGATTAAAGTGGCTCTCCTTTTCTGACATCGATAGCGTTTCGGTGACGTCGCGTCGTGGTCGCCGGAAAGTATCTGTCGCGAACTTCGACCGAGACAATTTCAATTTCTGATTCTATCGTAAATTAGTTTCCTTCGTCGATGGCACGCCGATATTCAGAAAGTTCGTCGTCGGCTGTGCGACGAAGCGGATTTAATGCCGACGAGCCACTTTTATCGATCAACCGCGGTTATCCTCCCGATTGCCTCCAAATATTAGTCTCGACATTTACAATCATTATCCGATAGTGGAGTAACGTTTCGCAAATTCAATTTATAAAGGAGAAGCTAATTCGAGAATCGATCTTCGAGTTAATAATTAAACGAATCTTTTACGGATATTTTTAATATATATAAATTATAGCGTGTAAAACGTGTGGCGTAAAATGAAATCATTTTTCAGCTACGCAGAGAGATGTTTGAAAAGAAAGAATACATACATATATATATATTTTAATATACATTTTATATTTTAAATATGAATCATTAGATTTATACACAATATCGAGATTAAATGAATATAATAACACGAGAGATAATATTGGAAAGCATGATATACGAGTATTTCTGGCTAAACTACGTTTAACGACGTGAGCGATTTAACATTACACTTTTATTTTAAATCTATATTTGACTTGAAAAATGAAAAATGAACGAATAAAACCATCTCATTGACGCAGCAATAGTCGATAATCTCAATTATCGTTGCCGTAGAAATTACGCGGCACGAACGTTAATTAATAAATGTTCGGTTGATGGAAAGTATTTGTTAGAAGGGTTTATACAGCCACACACTCATTCGCATACATATATATATATATATATATACACACGCACACAATCCGCTACGTTATCGTGTTATAATTTGCTATAATTTGACGTTTCATGACGTTAAACAATGGGCAAATGAAGTACCATACAAAAGTACGTAAAGTTATATTCACTTCGCTTTAATATAACGTCGAAACAAATGAACTGGCCTTTGATCCGAGCGAGATGTAATGGGGGGAAAGGGTCTCTATATTTGTTCTATATCGTAAACAGTGACCAGATTTAATTTCGCTCATGGTCTCGCGATTCCGTTTATATCGCATGTGTATATTCGCATGGAAGAGCGCACACATCGGAAATCTGAATTCGTTCCGAAAGTTTATTGCGGTTATTCGCCAACGATCTGTAATCCGAAAATTCGTGAAACTTCCTGAAAATTAATCTATCATTTTTATTCCGCAAAATAATTTTTTTTTACATACAGTATTCCATTTAGATACGCACCTCTCTGATTTGAAAGGGACAGAAATTTATATAAATAAGAAATAATCTCGCTATTCAAACTTTAGCAGTTCTCTCAATCGAATTTCCGCTGTTATTTAATATCTATTAAATAATATTTTTTCCCATTTTTTTCATTCCCTTTTTTCTGTTCAGGCGTCGTCGTTAGTCTACCTATGCACGTCAGCGAGAGCGGCGACGAGGGCTTGGGCAGCATGTCCCCCGAGCCATTGTCTGTAATCACAGTGACCACAGAGGGACATTCCGTTGTGAACAGCGAGGTGGTGGAGCTTAGACGACAGCTAGAAAGGGAACGTCACGCGAGACTGCATTTAGAGAAACAGATGAGATCCATACAGGGCCAGTTGTATCCAGAGAGATTCCGGGACAATCAGCTAATCGCTTATCAACCCCACGAGGTAACTATCCTATTCTCCGTATAATTGTTTCCATCAATCCATTGAGGAGATTCTTCAGTGAAAAGTCTCACAATATGTGTTATGTAAAAGTAAATTAAGTTAGAAAATTTAAAAGAAAAGAAAAATAAAGATTCAATTATGCGCGACAGACTGGGACGGACGACACGAAATTTTGCAAACGAAATTACACGGCTATAAAAAAAGAAGAAAAGAATGTAATAAAAACACGATATGCTGGTCTTAACTGAAATGTCACAATCTATATGGAAACATGTTTAAACGGTTGCCGAGAGATTACCATCTGCGCGATGTAGAATATAATTCAACCGTGAATTCTCGTTTGACCCTCGAGGCTTTAAATGTTCCCAGGCGAAAAATATTGCAAACATTGTTTTAATTGCTTGAATAGAGATCGTTGCTTCTGATAACAGCCGATGCGTCGTGTACTGCTGTTATTTTTATCAAATCGATTTCTCTTTTTTTTTCCCCTTTAATGGCGTTTTGCAAATCAATCGACATTACCTCCGCACTGAACAAACAAGTCGCCAAAACACAAGTTTTGCGAATACGATAATAATTAATGTAACTCGCTTCTGATACAGGTGATCGAGCACACGGACAATGTGATGGCGCAGGAAACGGAAGACGCGGTGGCCGCGTTGCAGGTAGTCTCGGTCATGTCTCTGCCACCGGTGGGTTCCACTCAAACTGTGGAGACCTCAAGTCCGGACCCGAGCTCGCCGCCGTTGTCGCCGCAGCCGGCCGACATGGAGATAAAGTCGGATGAGATAAAGGAGGAATCGTGTCCAGGTAGTCCGAAGATCGTCACCTTCGCCCAGAATCAAGTGTTCACGGCGATGGAAGAGCAGACTACCGCGGATTCCTTCTCGTCGTCAAGTCGTGTTACGTATGCCACGTCATCCTCCGCGGATTTCAAGAATACCTCGCCTCAGTACATCAACGCGAGTCCCAGCAGACCCTTCTCGCCGGTCGCTGAGCCTCAACGACTACCTAGCGTTTTGGAGGCTGCGATAAAGGCCGAGCCCAAAGTCGAGGTGGAGAGGTACGTATATCATGTTTATTTTGCCGTAAATCTGTGACAGTTGTTTTGATTCTGATTGTTATTTGAGACAGAGTGGATCTACAAGTGGTCGCTAACGAGAGATTTCTCGATTACAGGTTGCCTTCTCCGTCGAACTCTTTGGACGACGGCGGCATGCCGCAAGCGAGGCTGTACATCGCGAACACATCCCGGCAAAATCTAGAAACGATCGTCGAGGCGATACGTCATCTGGAGGGCGACCATCTGTTCAGCGACGAACAGGATGTTCCATTGGCATTGACCAATAAGCAGCAAACGACGATGGCGAACTCAGCGTCGACAAAGTCCACGACGTCTTCGACATCTTCCTCCTCATCGGTGGCGACGTCCGCCACTGCGACATCAGCGAAGCAACGGATATTGCATGCCGAACACTTCCTCCAGTTTCACACGCAACAGCAAACCCAACAACGACCCGGAGTGATCGTGGTGAAACAACAGTCGTGATCCAGCAACGCGCTGCGCTCCGTGCATTGAACGATGTACTCGAAACGATGATGCGTTCGTCCCCATCGCTCGACATCACCGCGATTTATCGCTCGAAAATGAGGAATCCTTTTTGGTCGATCCGAGAAAGAAAGAGAAGAAAGCGATCGTTCGCAGAGGCAGGGAGAGAGAGAGAGCGACTATGATCGCGATCGCACATCGCGTGCATTCTCTTCCGACACGACGGAAAAAATACTCTCCGTCCGCCGTTAATCTCCAATCGTTACCGGAGATCTTTATTCAGACTATTATATACTGCGAGATACACTTTATGTATGTTCCTACTACGTGCTTCGCTTGTCTTCGTTTTAAAGGTCACTTAAGTTGGAATGCATACGATCGCGATAGAATGAAATTTAGATAGAGGGGAATAAAGTTTTAAATTACAGACATAGCGAGACAGAGAGCGAAGACAGAGCCAAGCTCGAAGCTTGACAAAAAGGATTCTCATCGTCGAGTCGTTGAAACAAAACGTCGTTTTCCCATTTTTTTCTCATGTAAATACTAACTTCCGATCGTGTGTTTCCGACGATCGCCACGAGATCGCTTTGAATCTCGAAGGGTTTCCCGCTCCCTCCCTCCCTCCCTCCCTCCTTCCTCCCAAAGAAAGGTTCCCTTCGCAAAAAAATTGCGAGATGCGAAGTGGACGTTTCTCGTCCTTGATTTACTAAGTAGTATGTTTTTAGATTTAAGTAAGAACTACGTCGATAATATTCCTAGGCGAGTAAGTCTACGTACACTGTATAATACATATATACATATATTACACACAAATATATTATTTGTAAAGAGTATAAAAAATACATATTTACGTTCTTTTTTTATATTGTTACGAAAATGAAAAAAATACAAGACGACGATGTGAAGAAAGAGATATTAAGATATAATGACGCGTATATATGTTCTTTCGATGCTTATTACGGAGTTACACATACCCTCAATCAGGGCGCGCGAAAGTGCTAGGAGAAAATGGACTATAAAAAAACAACAAGGTTTAATCAAAATACATCTACACTCAACGTTTGATATTTGACACACATGTTAGAGAACGGAACCCTAGTACGATTGATCGGGCCTCGATACCGCTGTCTCGCGTACGGGTTTGCGTAACTCCTGTCTACTATGTTTCTCGCGTGTTAAAAACATGTGTCGCGGGTTGAAGAAAAATTCCGTTTAATCTGTGCCAAATATATCCAGAGAGTACCCAAACGTTTTGTTCCTTCATAGTAGACGTAATATTATGCATAAAGCGAAGACGCCGGTCGGTACATCTGGTAGACCGAAAGCAAAGCGAGTCCACGATCGCTCGTCTCCTCCAACTTACTCGTCAATGCGATAACGACGACCGGGGATCTTGATAAAGTGGTGACTTTCCCGACCGTTTCTTCCCATTGCGTCGCAGACCACCTTTTATTCGTTCAACAATCAATGTTGATCGACGCTAATAGTCGCAAGGACCGAGGAGAAACCGGGACGAGTAACAATGCCTTCCCTAAGCATTGAGCGACGTCCTGCCGGATTCTCTTTGCTATGAAACTTAACCCTGCCGCATACGATATATTGCATACGAGTTTTTTCTACGCAACATACGGATTTCATATAGCTTGCGAATACGAGACTAAGAGGCTTGGAATTTACAATTTCTCGTGCCTTTCGAGGAGAGGAGCGATCGGTTTTACAGGGAGGGTCGAACGATCGATCGACCGGCGCTGAGAGAAAAATCATTTAAGTTTTGTTTTTTTTCTTTTTTCTTACTTTCATTCATTTATTCATTCATTCATTCATACGCGTCTATTGTGTATTATGTGCGTTGATTTTTTTGCGTTATTTTTCTTTGTGCGTGTACCGTTTCATCGAGTGTTTGTCGATTGTGCAAGCGTTATCGCTCGCGAGTAGTAGGCTCATAGACCAATTTTTAATCGATTACATTATAGTACGGATCCTTTCGCCCGTAATTTACTATTATTACTGCTACTATTACTATTACTACTACTATTACTACTTTCTTTTCTACGATGAGAATGAATAATAATGTACGAGCGCGACGTAAGCTTAAGAGTTTAATGCATAAAGGTATATATGCCTACGAGAAATTAATTTTAGGTACTCTTTAAATATATATATATATATTTAAATATATATATATATATAAATAAGTAAGTTTAGTGTACCTCTCCAAACGAGGTAAAACGCGGCAGTAAGACAGAATTACAATTAAGACCTTTAGTTAATCTTATAGCAGTTAGGATAAACGTAGGAATTGTTTAGCCGAGTACGCAATTTGAAATACATCCAGGTTATTGTCTATCTACGATAAATGTGACGCTACTCCGTAATTGTATTGCGTGTATATAATACCTTTTAGCGGATATCATCGCATAACACACACCTAGCTGACGTACCACGATGCTGAAATAGGATAATGTCGTAAAAATGCGCCCTTCGTACCTTTCGTCGTCATTCAATTCAAATCTCATTTCGATAGCATATTTTTTTACGTACCATTGACGTTTTTGTTTGTTCTTTTTTCTTTTTTTAAAGAGTATGTACATAGATGTAAGGACTATATTAATTATCTGGACTAGAGAAAAAGGATATGTTTAACGGAACAATTACTCCCGAAACGTACGAGAGGTGCCCTGTGTAGTTACGATTCTATCTTAGGCTTTCGACATTCGCGATGAAAGTGTGATCCCGCGTTTCCAAAGTCGCGGATCTCGAAGGTAATGTACAAAGCTCGATGTCGACGTTCATGCGAGGACGCACGAGGGCCTAAAAAACGAATAGAGAAATTCACCTTCGTTTCCGTCTTTCGTATTTTCCCCCCTGAATGAATCGTAAAAGATTCACGGCAGATTCATTATTTTCACGAGATAAGAGATTCGTTAACAGAACAGTCGTCTTCTGCATTATCGCGCTATATCCCTCGGTGATCGAGTGTATGTAAAAGTACCGAGTGTAACGCGATGCTGTTTATCAATTAGGTTCGACAATTAAAACTGTCGAATCAATCGAGAAAAATCGCCGGGAAGATTTTCGAAGATGCGAAAAAAGATATATATGTCGTTGAGTTTGATGTAAATTGAATTTTTCCCACACGCGAGTCCGATGTACATGTCTCGTTTTCCCGTTATTATATATGTCTGATTTTAATTGTTTCGAAAATCTCGTGCGAATATCTTCGGCGCTTCCATGATACTTACACATACACGTTACACGTGCACACATACACACACACACATACATATATACAGATATATTCACGTGCGTAGCTATATGCGCACGTATAAAGTATACGAAAATGCTGTACGAGTGTACGCCGTACGCATTTAAGGAACCTATTGGTGATTCTCGAATTTTTCGCGATTGATTTTTTCTTTCTTCTTTAATTGTTTTGTTTCGCGGCACGTTTCTATATTTTATGTTGCACGTCGCCCTTGGTATTAGCGTGCCGCTTTCGGTGGGTGGCAAAATAGAGAGAGGACCGAATTGCAGAAGGTTCGGAACGTCACTGCGCACGTGTCAGCGTGAACTAGATCGACGATATCATTACGATGACGATTTCATTACGATGACTGTAATATTTATATGTATTTCAAATGTCTTTTTTTTAATTCAAAATTAAACTGTTGATTGAAATCGAACGAATTCTCCATTTGTTTTTCGAATTAGTACTCAAGATTACGTGATATACATACTGATACATTATTTTTCGTGATCACGAAACAGATAATGATTGCGTGAATATAAAAGTTTTAAATTTCGCGGAGATAATGCAAAGCTATTCTCTTTAAGTCATTTAAAAAATCATAAGATTTTGTGTTATGTATTTGTTATATATTATATTTTATGTTATATATATACATATACTATATGTGTTTTTGTAAGTCTAATATTTTCGGGATAATATAAGTCTATTACACTGATGATAAAAAAATAATCACACAATTATGTATTTAAAGTTTTACATTAGATATTAGATATATTAGATATTAGAGATATTTTTTTAATGCAAATCTCTTGCATTCACATTAAAAATGGCACTTAATGTTATTGAATTATTCATACTATCTGTGATATATCTATTTTGCAACTATTGACACCTCACTAACTTGAACGTGTTTTATTTTATATATTTCTTTAATATTTTGTTAATTGTTCGCACTTTATACACTCATTGAAAGCTTTGTATTTATTAAAGGTGGTACTCGATCACGCATGAAATACGCTCGATTATTTATATATAATTTACTCATATAAGATTTAATTACAAATGAGCATTTATAGTTCGGTTTTACTTCACGTTCAATTTGCGAATATTATCGGTATGAATGGTATACGTTATTTGTCAAAAGCATACTTTAAAATGTCATAACTTGTGAAATGCTGCGTAATTTTCTTTTCGACACGATGATGTTTAGGCTCATACAGACAATTGCTACTGTTTAATTGAGATTTCGTTCGATTTCTATGCATAATCGGATTCTTATATGAAAGCCCTTGCATGTGGCATAATAATTGTGTCATGCAAAATCGTATTAATGAAAAGATTAATACCAGTCTCAATTTTTTGACTTGCTGTCTTTAATTTTAATGAACTAAAATTAAAGAGAATGAAATTTTTTTAAATAATTGTAGATAAAATGTCATTTTTATTTATATACATTTTTTCCAATTTTAGAAAAATATGCAACTTTTACAATTTGTATTACAAAACTTTAATAAGATTTTAATTTTTTTAATCAATTGCCACATGCATTATGGTGTATGAGAAATGTTTAGAAATCGTTCATAAAAGTTTCAGATATCGTCAACTCGTTTGCGCGAATTTCAAGGGTGATGACTTTCGAAACGTTAATATTCGAGCGGCGATTTATTCGCGAGGATAGAATGCAACATACAGGGAAATCACGTAAAAACGAAATTTATATAGTTAACGATTAAGATTCAGCCGCTCGAAGATTACACGTTCTTTAAAAAAAAATAAAAATAAAAAAATAAAAAAAGAAAGAGAGAGCTGTCATCGACCCTGCCGCGGTGACACTCGATCGAAACGATCTTTTTTATCGTTGAATATATACATATAAAGTATAAAAAAAATATATATATATACGTACAAAACACACAACTATAACTTCTCTACAGCTTCGTTGAAGGGCAGAAAAAAAGAATGACAGTTCGCAGGATACGATTTAGCTGCTAATGAAAGTCGCTGATAGAGTAACGTAATCACATTTGAGGGTATGGTAGAGAATACGTGCGAAGAAGGGAAAAATTAGGGGAACAGCCGAATATTTCCGAGATTGCGAGCGAGAGCGTGGCTGTGCGAATCGCGCGTGCGATCACGAGAACGACGAAGAAATTTTTACCGTTTAAGATTAAATCCGATTTGTACACGTCAAATGGCAAATGGCGACTGAGAGTGGCGCCTAGATTAATCAATCGACCGCCTCTGAAGGAGAGATGATTGCAAATCGTGTTTGTTGTTAAGGGTCAGCGCCTTTGTTCGGAATGCGCGAGCCCTTCTCTCTCCGGAGACTGGAAGGGAAACTCAAACAATACGAAAGAGTTTAAAAGACTTTGAGAACAAGATTAAAACGGTTTTTCGGATACCTTTAAATATCAGAAAGATTGAAATGTTCTTTAAGCTTCTTCGAACATTTGCATAAAAGAATGTCTTTTATACATCTTCGAATATTGTTTGCGTTATCCCAAAGATGAACACTCGTCTATGTCATGTCTGTTTACTTTGTGGAGCGCGGTGCACCGAAATTCGGCGACGTGGATGTTTCGAATGAAATCGAATAATTATTTTTTTAATTGGGTCAGCATCCTACTCTCTTTCGCCACAGGCCTGCCGAGAGAAATGTACATAGCGTAAGAAAAAACCATAAAATATTGAAGCGCTGGCGGAAGAATGTACAACAGGAAGATTTAGTAGATAGATAGATAGATCTGGTAGAGAACGGAGAAAAAGAGAGAACGGGAGAGTGCGAGAGAATGCTAGACAGATATGTAGATCGTGCGTATAAAATAGCGGAATTTGTAATAACGTAGGTAATGACACGAGATTCCAGAAGTCGTTTTCAGGAACAGAACTGACAATGAGTAGCGTGCGCGTCGCGGGCGCGTGATTTTTTTTCTTTTTTGCGAATGCGAGAGAAGAGAGACGAAGAATGAGCGTGAGAATGTGCGTAGATGTAATTTGTAGTGCGCCGAAAAGATGTTTCCTTTTTTTTTCAAGTTTTGAAATACATTTTCCTTTTTCTTCTTATTTTAAATGACGTTAGACTGCACTTGAAATCATATCGGAGTATCCGTATCGACTGAAGAATGATCCGGGCTCACGCGGCGCGTGATTAAAAAAACGAAGACATGCAAATCGCAATCGTCAATATCACAAACAAATCGAGAGAGAAGGAAAAAGCTATTGAATAATCCAGTACTTCGTACTATAAGATTTCCTTGATTCAGATTGAGAGAATTTCTACGGTAGACGTCAAATAGGGATCTCGAAAATCTTTGCGACACTTTTAAAGCATGGAGCAGACCGGAGATCCATTCTTGTAATAAAAAAAAAAGAAGAGAAAAGAAAAAGGTAGAAAATGAATGAAAAAATTAACGTTGGACACATTGGTTTGTCGAATTTTTTCGCGCATAAAATATTTCTGTCTTTTGTAACATTTATTTACGTACTTCTTAGATTTCTGCAGTTAAACGCTGTGTGTTTAATGTTAACTCTATGATGGCAATACTTATCTAGATACGTATTTTCGCCATCGCTTCAAAGAGCGTCAAGCTTAATCAAAGACTGAGAAGTATGTAACTAATTATGTCAAGGGAGATAGAAATTTATTTCTGATAAAACTTGTGTCAAATCGAAGTATAATTTTTGTTGCTTTTTTCGTGAATTTATTACATTTTTCATAAATTATCTTAACTGTTGGCACTGCAAGTATTTGTTGTTAATGAAATCTTCTGAAATACGTAATGCATTTTTCGATAATTAATATTATCCGAAGAATGTCGAGAAAATGTACCAATTATTATCAACTACGTACTAATGAAACGCTTTGCTGGAAAAGATTCGGATCAGCGAGAGAAAGAGAGAGAGAGAGAAAGAGAAAGAGATATATGCTCTTAATTTTTTAAAAACATTAAAAACAATTATAACTTGAATAAGCGTAATGTCGACCAAATAAAATTCTATTAGAACGTTTCGTATAATGCAAGACCGATATGGAGGATTAATGTCAGCAATGCGTCGCGTCGTGATGACGAAAAATGCATAAACTTGAAATATTCTCTACAATTATAATTCAAAAACATGAACAATCTATTTCAATTATTAATTAACAGCTGGTGCTATTAATGATAAAAAAATTGATTCTAACATTTGAACTGAAAAAAGATATAAAACACGATGGAATAATTGACCTTTGAAATTTATAAATATGATATAAATAATTAATAATTAATTTTTACGAGTGATATAAATAATAAATAAATTTATATCGCTCGTATTACAGACACGCGACGTATTGCTTCAATTTTACAATTTCCATGCACCGTCCAGTTGAATACGAAGAGAACGAAGAGACTTACCCGAAGATCATATGGCTCCTTTAGAGACCATCTTTTTACACTGATAATAGTCAATTCGAATTAAAAAAGTGTTCGATCGTCTTCACCATTAAGATTTCAGTCGAGGAATCTGCTCGTTAGTATTTCATGATTAATGCAATACGTAAGATAACTCGACTAAAATTAGGCTTGAATCGTCGTTCGATCATGATCAGTGACAGCAGACTTAATCGATGAGAATCTAATGATCGGTTAATACAATTGAATTCGCGAAAATTATATTCACTGAATTTTTCTAAAATTTCAAAAAGTATAAATTATAAAGAAAAAAATGACGGTATTAAAACGATCGGATAAATCCAGCTGAAATGAACGAACAGAGTCAAACTTTTTCACATCCATTACTCTAAATTACTGTTGTCTATGCAAATCGAAGAACAGTTCCAAGTTTGCAAAGGTTTCACAGTGCAACAGTGGTCTAACTTTTTAAGAACTTGATATAAAAAAAGTAGTCTAATATATTTTTTTCAAGTCTTGTACCTTTTGCGGTCAATTTAGATTTTTAATTCACACACAGATTACATTTAATTGTCGGATAAAGAAATGATATAGAGATTAAACTTGTTAATCATTTTAAGAATTACACGAGTAAAAAAACTGATAGGAAACTAAGTAAAATGTTGAAATCACAGTAGAAAAAGATACGTTTCTAAAACAAAGAGTATTAAATGAGTAATGCATCGAATAAATCCTTCAATTGTTTCACGAGTTTTTTACATATCTTGTCCGAATGAAAATAAATAAATGCATCATTTCATCTTTGAAAATAAGACCACACACGAAATGAAACAATTCAGCTTTTCTATTACACGGAAATGAGGTGGCATCGTTCTCGTTAAAAATATGCGCTTTTTTCTACGTGTAGACAGACGATAGTCCGATACGACATGAGCATCTTCGATATATACAGTATATCGAGTATCTCTTTTTATGAACTGAAACACAGGAGAATAACTTCTCGAGACTGAAATACAGGAGAGCCATGATACCGACAAGGGTACCGGTAAGCGCAATTAATTAATCGTAATAATAATAAAGAAAAAAAAACGAAATCGAGACTCTGAATACACACGATTGAGAGACGGAAGAATAAACAAAAAGTTCCTCAAGAGTTCAAGAGCCGCGTTTGCCACGTGCGTTCGCATTTCCGACAAACGCGATTTTGCACGATGAAGCGAATGTCGTCCGCACGTGGTAAATGCCGCCTACACCACAAGAACAGACTGCCATTGAGTTTTGAATGTGTACTCGTTTGTAATTAATAGTTATAATTGATCGAAAGAAAGAGAGAGAGAGAAAGAGCAAAATATTTCTGAAAAAACGAATGAAAGGAGGAGACGTATGATCGAGTGTTGCGTGAATCAGTGATGGATTTACAATGGTCTCATTACTCTCCCAAATAGTTTCGCAAATTCATATACTTAATCATTTATTTCTCGAAAATATTTGTAATTGCTAAATAAATAATCGTGAACTTTTCGATATGTGTAAAAAACGATGTTATAATACACGAAGAGGTAATTTCGATAATAAATTATAAAGCTTTTAATTGAAAACTCGAAATGGAAACCGAATTAAAAGGATCAAAAAATGAAAAAAAAAAAGTTGAAATTAACGACTGAAGACTTACATGTCATGAGCGAAAAATATGACTTAATTATCGCGAATCTAATTATTGCGGCACTTGGTTCCGTTTCTCATTTCGAGTTTTCAATTATCGCTCGCAATTTGAAGTTTTAAATCCGTCACCGGCGTAAATGCGGCTGTTGTATTATTTGTGAAAGAGAAAGACGGGGCGACGCGCGTATAATCCTTCCGCGTGAAAAGTCTTCTTGGGCTATAAAAAAAATTTAGATCTTTCCGCCGCGGGAGAGAACGGAATCTCGTTCCTTGAACGTTGGTCGGAGACGACGCAGCGGTGTGTAAATTGCCATAGGATTATGCAGATCGAACGTCCCGATAAAAGGATTATTCGGGACCGGAGACGATGCGAGATTATGAGTGTGCGAGAGTTAACGAGTTTTGGCTGACTGGCATTTATTCTAGAAGATCCTGAGAACGGAATCGATATAATATAAACGGGGAGAGGAGAAAAATATAATTCTCTGTGATGTATTTCTATAATTTAATTATATGTATGTAATTATGATTATCTTTACGCAGATTTACGCGATTTAATTAATATTAATATTATTTTGCAAATATGTGAATTTGCATCGTGCAAGTATCAATATATTAAATAGCGTGTAAGATAAAAACGCGTATATGTATACATACATATATATGTATATATACATATTTCTCATTTCGTTTAATCTAACCAAGTATAATTACGCTTGTGAAGCAAAGTTATATTATTCTTTGATAATAAAATTTTAAAAATTGCAACGCATGCATAAAAATTATTATTGTAATCATGCATAAAAAATATATTAATTATGCAATGCATAAAATTAAATTATTTAAATCTTTAATCGGAAAACGCAAACAAGAAATATATATATATATAGAATTTTCTACAAAAATTTGATCAAAATACATTTAATTAGGTTAGTACACCCCACACGTCCATCACGCTGCGCGCCTCGCGCGAGACTGATTCTCGTTCGAGACATCGCGATTGCGAGACTGATGACCACGTGATCAGTCTGGCGCGAAACGCGCAGCGCGGCAGACGCGCGAAACGCGCCACGCGGCGGACGCACGAATCTAATGGAGAAGCACAGATATTTTGATCGAAAGATTCTTGTACAAAATTCTATTGTTTGGTTCACTTTTTAAAATTTAAATATTGAATTTTTATGCATTGCATAATTAATTAATATATTTTTATACACGTATTGCAATAATACTTTTTACGCATGCGTTGCAATTTTTGTGATTCTATTATCAAGGAACAATATAACTTCGCTTCACGCGTAATTATATTTGATTAGGATTGGATTAAAATGAAAAAATAAAAATATATATATACATATGTACAAATAGCGCGATCGAATATTGCCGAGAGGCTCTCCGTATCCTAGATACTAGAATCGCGCGCGAAGAGATCGTACAAATCGTATAATTTATTACGACTATGAATACAAAATCGTTAATCGGTTCTGTGTCAAGAATCGAAATGCGGGAATAATAATGTAACGCGGGGAAAAAAACGAATGTTCGGCAAAATGTTTTCGCGCGTGAGGATATAGCTCACTTTTTATTCGCGTTATTTATTTAAATATATATATATATATATATATATATATATGTAATGAGCGAGTAATAATATTGCGATTATCTTGACAAATATATGTACTCGGTGCAAGTATACAAAAACATGCAAGAATTTGATCTATAATGAATTTTTTTTCAGAGAACGCAGATACGCAATACTCGCTCATTTATCAGTATCTAATATCGATATAAAAAATTTAATTATCTTATCGTGCGGAGAAACGCGTGTAATATAATTACACACATATAAATTTTATTGAAAAAAAGTCTATGCGCGAGAGAAAAAAATTAGAGAATAACGAAGAATAATTAGTGAAGATTTTAAATAGTTTTTAATTATCTTATTATATTTCTGCTTTCCCCCCTTATGCTTGTCTTTAAGAATCAAAAGCACGAGTACCCCAAGGAATAAATAATCTTGTGTCGATCATCGGTCAATATTTTAGCTATCTAAAAATAATACGTGGAATTAAAAAGGACTATAAACGGAGATATCAAAAAGCCTGGAGGGTCATGACGCTAGAAATAATCGGAAAAGCGATAGAAAAACTCTAGGTAATCATTACAGAGTGTCGGGAGGGGAAAAATAAATTGAGAAAGAGAGTGCGTCGATTTTTGCGAGTGAGAGAGTGTGAGAGAGAGATTTTTGTCGATTAAGCTCCGTAAAATAATAAGAACGCCGATTGCATCGCGGCGACTCGAGCGAATCTTGGAGAAATGCTCGTTAATATTTGTGCCGATGACGGGGACGATCCGCATAATTCGTTCGGGTCGGCGGATAGCATTAAGAACTATGATTACTGACGTACGAGAAATAGAAGGGAGATATCGGAAGCGGCTGGAAAAAGCGGAGGTTTCGTGCTAAGGCGACTAAAAGGCGTTCGAGAGCTCGAACCGGGAACTCGAAACCACGGAGGAAATCGTTAATATTATACAGGGCGTCCCATAAACCAAGGCATGCTCCTCCTTGGAATCGATATTTTCTCAAAAGAGAAATTTAAAAAACTTAGAAATTATTAGCAATTGAAAATGAAAAGTTTTTCGTTAAATAAATTTCGGAAGATAATTAGCAACAAAAATTTATTTTATTTAATCTACCAATTTAATTCGATATATCATTAAAGATTAGAAAATTATTGGAAAGTATAAAAATAAGCTCTTACGATATTTTGGCCAAAGAAAAATCCTATGGAATCGAAATTGGCCAAAAAAGCTGTGATTGAAAGGATGGTTCGGCGACACCCTGTATCATAAGACTTCTTACGAGAAAACACGCGCGAAGCGATATTTATTCGGCTCTTATCTGCAATTTCTATCGATCGGTAATCTTACCACGCATAATTATTCTAGAAAGAAAAATGAATACGAACAAAGACGATTATTGTGCGCGCAAACGCGCCGATTACTTTGATTCGAAATTATATTTAAGAGATTAGAGCAGAAACACGACTTTGTTACTTTTGCAGACCATCAAAGAATCTCGCGTATGTCTGTCTGTGAATTGCTTACTATGCAAATGTGCCGCAATAAATATATATACATGCACAATAAAATCAATAGTAATTATAATTTAAAAAACAATCTAATCATTTAAGAAATCTCATTATAGAAGGAAATAATTATTTCTATAATTGAAATATATTAGTGTTAACTTGTACTCTCTAATTAATTATAAAAGCAAAAACAGATTGTAAATTAAAATGGAAAAAAACGGTAAAATTTTGGATCATTTAAAAAATGAGATGTTGCGGCGCATTAATAGTATTGTTGATAGCGAGATTACTTTAGTCGGGCAAAAGAGAGCGAGTGAATGAAGAGAGAGAGGGAGAGAAAGAGAGAAAGAAAATGGAAGAATGTGAAAATGCGTTAGATAGAGATATGTAAAAGAGCGAAGTGTCTTAGAGCTAATGGAATTCCTCTGCGCGAATGCACGGAACGCGCTAACACAAGCAGCCACCTCCGAACGAGAAAAAAGTCTTCAATACCATTTGCATATTGCTTTTTATTGTTACACGGACATTATAACGATACATTACATAAAGAAGAAGGAATATTACAGCGGTACGCATATATACGATTAAAAAAAAGATGAGTCCCACGATGCGGCGGCAACGATCGCGCGGACAAGTTTCCGATGTAGTTTCGTTTTTTTCTTGCTCGAAATTTTCAGGAAAGCGTGTCGTTTTTAAGCATGCACTACACACGACAGGCAGTCGATAAAAATTTCGATTTTTTTCTCATAGCAAAACTAACACGTCGCTTATTTCTCATTCTCATAACTGGAAATACTCGCTAAATCATTGGAAACTATCCGCAATTGATTTGCAAAGAATTATGTTCAACCCAAAGGACTTTTCCGCGCGATCAGAACATCTCTGACGTCCTGGAACACATACAATACTTTAGATACTACGCGTTACGTTTTTGTATTTACGAAAGAAAAAATCTACGAGATAGGAAACGGACTTGCTTTTCCCTCTTTTCTACTATTTTGTATATTACCAAATAATCGTTAATTAGAAAAGTTATTATGACTAGTATTTCGTTATTTTAATCAATAAGATTTTATTAAGTGAAATACACAGCGAGGGCAAACGATTGTTTGCCGTCGTTATCGCAACGATGCGGTTTGATTTATGCGTTTCTGTTATTTTTATTTATATACGTAAATTATTAATTAGTATGTATTCGTCAACGAGAGTGGGAGATCGACGTTTATGACCAATTCTTCCCCATTTTTTTTTTACCTAAAAGAGAACTTTAGTTCGTTAATACGTTGAACAAATAATATTTTTATAACTTGAGAAGAATGTCTGCCAGCATTTATTTGGTTTATTACAGACATGCAAAACTACATTGATTTTAAAGTTTAATAAACGTGATCTCCCGCGGACGAGATTTTTTTTTAAATTTGAGAATCAAGCGGCATCGTTTCTAAATATCATTATCGTTATACGATAAAGTATAATAAACCTCGCAAATCTGTCGACGTTGGAAAGCAATCGACTGGTTCCTTGGAAGCTAGAGAGCCAAGAGATCGCGCCAAGAGAAGTACAAATTATTAACAAAAAAAAAGAAAAAAAAGAAAAGAAATAAAAGATGGTAACTGCGAAAAAATCAATCATTCGAAGATGAGATAATGCGACCAATAACGAAAGAGGTGTAATATTTGTCTTTAATTTCATCGCTTTTCATTCATTATCTTTGATTATACTATTCCTTGTAACATTAATTCGAGAACCTTGAATACAAAAAAAAGTAATAAATCATGTTATCCGCTGTTTCGTCCCCCTTGTATAAAACCCTACCTGTGATATACCAATAAAGTAAATTGGATTTCGATCCGAGCGATTTTTATGCGACAGTATATTTTCAACAGATAGTTCTACTATTTATTTCATATACGATTTGCTGTTGATAATTTGATCGAAGAATTTATTTCGAGCTTTCTCTTTCAAATTTTTTTACAAAATTCCGAATTTTCTCTATTCCAAGTAAAATAATTTATATCGAAAAAAAGAGATATTATTATCGAGATACATATTAAGAATATACATATAAAAGTCATATAAATATAATTTAACGAAAAGATCATAAGATTATTAAAAGAAATATATATATAATGGAATATTTTTTTTTTTTGCGAGAGGACAGGTAAAACTGGATCGAAGAAAAATGCGAGTAGCAAATTATTTCATTGTGATTTTTATTGAAACACTCTTTAAGGTATACAAGCTATCCTAGGTAAGCATTAAAGAAAGTATAAAAAAAATGAACAACTGTTTATGGAATCACAAAGTGTGGATGTCTGCTCTTCTTACAATCATAAAACGTACTTTAACGTGCATACACGAAGGCACAACGATCCTCGACCCTTACGCGCCGAGTATTTCGCCGCGAGAACGTGGCCGACGATGTTGAAGTGATATCGATGAGCTGATCGTGCAATTAACCCGTGAAATCCATTCGTTTTAGTCGCGTCTTCTGCATTTCGCGCAACGAAAGAGCGACTAAAATACGATCGGAGTTCGCGTTATTCCATAGACGATAGCTCATACAAAGATCCATTGACATCCAATGCCCCAAAGAATTAGAAAACTAATTCTAGTTTGACGCGCAAATGCGTAAGATCGCCTTTTACAAGCTCTGCGCTGAAAGTTCTTCATTTCTGCGCTCGTCGTCATGGCAAAAATTACACTCTCCGAGAACATCAACATACGAAATAAGCGTATCCACACGCTTATAACACACAGAGTTCTGTCGTAAAGGGGACCGAGTGCCTTCTATACAAAAATTCATTACGCGATATAATATTCATGATAATATAGAATCTATACTTTGTGTATTATAAATCTAAAAGCTTATTATACATTCGTAATACAGCTAGTTCATTGTAACGCGAATGCATCCTGATTATTGAACATTCTCATTTAGCTCGTCATTTTTTCTTTAAGGAAGGCCACTTGTTTTCGACTGTCTTTTCCCAACAGTTTTATTCCTATTGATAATTGAAGAATATCCATAGATTTTTTTGGATAAATAATTCAATATAGTGTATGTAAATAGGAGGATAATTATAATTCCTCTCTTTTAGATAATTTTCGTAATTATTGCGCTTATTCCGGATATTGCAAAAAAATGATAACATCTGGATAAGACCACCTAGATGTGCAACCAGATGCCATTCTCATATTCAATTACATAACAAGGCTAACTTATTCTATTGTCTGCTTAACATATATTTAAATAATAATCACAAAAAAATGAGACCAAGGTCCAAACGTGTCCTTTGATCGGGACCATCAACCGAAAGGCGGTCTCGCACCTGATTTTCAATATAAGTTTATTTCTTTTCATCCATACGATCGCACAGGTGATATTCATCGATGGCTTCTCTAACACTGGGGAAGATAAAAGTAAGTGCAGTATATATAATTTTTATGTACCGCGGATATAATTTTGTCAAGTATCCGAAAAGTTACTATTTTAGTATACAATGATATTAAAAAATCATGACTCTAAAAAAAAACAAGAAAATCAAGACACATTCTTTCTCTCTCTCTTTGACGTATAAAATGGAAAACAACTGAGTGCTCAGATTATAAAAGATATTTCCAGAACGTTTAATCAATTATTTTCAAACAATGCAGAAAAGCACAATTTATTCTTGTTTTAATCTTTGCGTATCTTAACATCAAATAAGAAAAAAAATGTTATTCAATTTATCAATATTTTAAAATAAAAATTGTAAATTTGTTTGTCAAGACGACATAAAATCAGGGTGAAATTTATTTCTCCGTAAGTCACTGTAAATTGAAATGTCGGGGTGTCCAGATTACGAGCATTCAGCTTAAATTCAAGTTAAGTGTACGATCACAAGTGCAGGTAAGGCAGTATTGCAAAGTTTTCATAGCTTGCGCCAATTGACAACTGACGCAAAACGGAGTCAATTCGTCGTTTAATTCAACGATGCGAAATAAAAAAAATTATAGCAATAACTGTGATAGACACACTTCGCTAATGGAATATAAAACTTACGCTTAGAGCATCCTAAGTAATAAAGTAGAGTATAAAATATGACTTAAGTACAACCACAAAACTTGGTCATTATTATGGCATTCGTATCCTTAACTACGCGGTCGCGTCAGCTTTCTGACGGCGCCGCGCGTCTCTTTATAGAAAGAATCTACTACTTGCGTTAACGGAGGCGATGATTGTCGCGATACGCGTATACGCGTATTTCGTGTAGCTCTCCGGAAAACGCGCGATTCCAGCATGTAGATTCGAAACTCCTCTCTCCTCGCGACTTTCCGGTTCCCATCCTCAACCGATAGCAAAGAGTAACGAGAATATGGCTCGGCGATAAATTAAGGCCTCTCTATCTTTTATGTTATACATCGCGTATATGAATTCAAGATTGAAAGTCACTATCGATATTCTAACATTATTGCACGTATATCGTTATCGAAGACTGTCATTTATCAATAATGAAAATTTAAAACCTCGATAAGAGTTTCTCGATAATATATATTTAAAAATCTTCGATAGGGCAAATTTATTTTATTGTACTTTAGCTTAAAATTTATTTTATTCGAGATATCAATTTCTTCTTATCTAATTTAATTATATTATTGACCGAGAAATTTGTTTTGTCACAAAATTAAATTGTAAATGTGTAGTAGATATTGTTCATCTTTCTTTTTCAAAATTTAAGGAGATCCTTTTTTCTGATATGACAAGATGAAAAAAATTACACATAAAATAGTGATACATTTTCATCGTATAGACTTTTTGATCATACTATAGTCTCGAATCCATTTTTCACAGAAAAATATTCACATGATCATGTTTTTATAAAAAAAAATGTCATGAAAGAATTTGAGAATAAATGGTGTTCATATAGACAAAATGATATATATGTAAATATATACATACCAGCAGATCGATTATTTGGGATCGTATAAAATATTGGCTTCCACTTCGCCTCGTCGCATCTATCGATCTCGATACTCTTTGAAATACGGCATCGTCTTTTTTCTTACAAGAGCATTACAGTAAATTCACGTTTCTGTTCGTACGTGACCTGAACATATCCTCTTTTCGCTGCGTCGCTATTTTTGATTATTCCGCTTATCATTAATCGACGATCACAGGAAGTACGCGGTGTTAATCAGGCTTTTGGGTCCATATGTGTCGTGTACGTGTATGTTAAGTGTGTGAATGAATAGAGCATGTGAATATGTGTGTATATGAGTGTCGGACGACGAGTTTGAATGGCTTTCGCGACTGCGATTTAATTAACGCTGAAAGAATGGCGAAATACTCCCCGTTCTTCTTTCTTTCTTCCTCCTTGAATTCTTCTTGCAAATTTTGATTAATCAAACGACGTCGGAAATTTCTGCGGCTCTTTGCCTTCTTCAGCCCTTCGTCGATCGAATCTGTAAGCAGAGGTAAAGCAACACATATACATTACATCTATTTGAAATATAATAATAATTATTGTAATTAATATAATTAATAAAAACACTGATATAAAATTTTCAGAATAATGGAAAGTTAAATTCATAATTTAGAAAATCAGCTTTTTTATGTATATAAAGTCGGATATATATATTATATAACAATATTTATAACTTAATCTATAAAATGTGTTTGGCAAAAAATAATCGCTTATAATTAAGTAAAATTTTATTAAACAACAAAATAATTATTCTTTTATGTTAATTGGAAGAAACCTTTTAAGTACATTTAAGTATGAGAGATATTTTATGACGCGTGTGAATCCGCGTCACTGGGAAACATGAAACTTCACAGACTTTATTCCCCTTTTCAATCTTGATCGTTGATGAACAGCCATCGTGCTGGCAGTAATGAAATGCGATATACGCATACACGTTGTGTTACCTTGTGATGAATAAATAGAAATTATACTCTGGGGTATTTTTTACTCGTTAATTGAAAGTGACGTGCCTCGGCGATAAGTTAGATTCGTATTTATAGTTGTTATATGTATATCTTGAATTTCTCTCTCGTCCGAAGGACGTATAAGAGGCGAGTGACATATTTAAAATGGAATTTTGTACTTTAACATGCGAATGCTTCAATAATCAAATTCTTTTAATTGTTATATTTTAACGCGAGAGAAATATTAGAGACAAAAATATTTTTTATATCACATAAATTATGTGAAGTTTAGTTTATTAAAAAAAAATCTTTAGAATTTATCACAAGTTATTACATCTGCTCATTATTGTACGCATCGTCACAATAATAATTCTAAAAAATATTAATTATTTTGCGCTCTTTCAATATCCTTCATTCCAGATAAAAATCTCAAAAAAAAAAAAGGTACAACTTTAAGACGCGCTTTCATAAAGCAGCGTATCAATCTTCATAATTGAAACACAATGAGATAACTTAATTCCATATCGCTCATGTGCATTAGCCATTGACCCGCGATTAAGCGGTCTGGGAAAGTGCAATGCGCTGCAGGAGAATTTGACTCCACGCGGCAATTACACGCTCCCCGTTAAAATTAGCGGCCTAATTGGGAAAGTAGCGTGATTGCTCGCTGTTAAACATAACCGGCGAGGCCGTGGCTTATTCTATGTTGAGGCCTCTGCCGGATACCCACGACGCGTACCAATAATTTGACGTAATTTAATAAACGCGACCCTGCTCTCTCTCTCTCTCTCTCTCTCTCGTGTACGCGCGCGAGGTCGTGCGACTGTTATTACGGACAGTTTGATCGTATCTCGGTAGTGCGTAATGATGATGCACCTAGTCACTGGCGTATAGTAGCGGCCCGATCATCGGTCATGCAAATTGGCGATGCAGAATATGCGGCGGATCGCCCGCCGATTCTCTCTCCCGATGCACCGCATACCGGTTTAGAAAATACTATCGATATTATAAGCTCGCGATCGTTATATTTGTAAACCGGTAATTTATTATGCTCATTAAGCTATTTCTTCGGTTTCTCCTGCGTTGAGAAAGAGAATCGTTCTCGAGAGAAGAAAGTTTACATCATGATTGAATATTCAAATATACGCGTAATGTGCAATCTGATTTTTAGAGATTGTTTAGAATTGCTGCGTTGCTCAATAGTCGTGTGAATTAATAATTTTGAATATTTTTAATTGAATGGTACAAAAATAATGATCCTACGTTGAAAAAGAGAATCGTTCTCGAGAGAAGAAAGTTTACATCATGATTGAATATTCAAATATATACGCGTAATGTGCAATCTGATTTTTAGAGATTGTTTAGAATTGCTGCGTTGCTCAATAGTCGTGTGAATTAATAATTTTGAATATTTTTAATTGAATGGTACGAAAATAATGATCCTACGTTGAGAAAGAGAATCGTTCTCGAGAGAAGAAAGTTTACATCATGATTGAATATTCAAATATACGCGTAATGTGCAATCTGATTTTTAGAGATTGTTTAGAATTGCTGCGTTGCTCAATAGTCGTGTGAATTAATAATTTTGAATATTTTTAATTGAATGGTACAGAAATAATGATCGTTTAACGCGGCAATCTTCAATCGCGAGAGGTTTATGTTCCTCTGTTGGCTAATTTTTTATTGGCGCATAAATCAATATTCTTTCAAATGTTCGTAAAATATTCGATGTCATGCAATCGTAAAAAGGGGCCATAAATTTCGGGGTCGAAACCACATCCGAAATCACAAAATATGATAATCACGGTCACGGTTACGAGCACAACTGATGTGATTCCATACACAACACTGCGCAGATAAAAAGAAATAATCTCCCAGTTAGTGGGTTAACGTCCTCGGGGCCTAACGGGTCGCGTAGGCGAGTATTAAAACGGCGAGAACAACGATATCGGCGCGCTTTTTCATTACAGAATGTGAATTTAATGGTACTACCCGAGTATTTAAAGCACTACCTTAAATCTTCGGGACTTAATAATCAGTCTGAAGGCTCATAATTCTCTGACCGCGCGCGGATGTTGAAAGAGGCCAGAACCGACAACGCTTCGCGAGAGTGTAGAGAAATTCCGGAATAATAAGAAAATTAAACATACACAAAGATTATGATGTGAAAAGTATATAATTTCGTCGACAAATTTTTTGAAATATTCTTAAAATTAAAAAATCATTGAGAATAAAAGTTGATCAAATTGATATTAATACTCTTGCTTGACTAAATAAATTTATTGATAAATCTCATTAAAAAACCATGTAATATTACGCTTTTTTAAAAACCATTTTCCTCTCGAAAAAAAAAAAAATACTTTTGTCATCTAAAATAAATAATATACTCTTTTCTAAGGAATGAATAACAAGACTCTTGACGTTTCTATTTATATAAATGGGAATTTTGAATAATTCATTGTCAGCACTAAACTATAGGACGTGCAATTTCGATGCGTCAGAAAAGGCATCGCGACAAAAAAAAAATAACCGGTACCCAGGTTTCGAGGTTGAGAGTAGTTTCGTCTCGGGCGGCAATTAAGCATGCCGATAAATATTAACCAACGCGCACGAGCGAGTGAAAACCGAGCGGGATGGAACCAGCCCGCCCTTACTGTCTTATAATACAGCCTCGAGCGTTGTTTATCACTCCCTTCGCCACGTTGCAATTACGCGCATCGCCGTAAAAAGACTTTGCGCATATGTGATCGTAAAAATTCAGCGGGAAAGTTTTCGCCAAGGTCCGCCGCAACAGTCGCGGCCGCGGTGATGATCATCGATTTAATTCGAGGTAATTTATAATTGACTGCGAAACTCGTTTGCGAGAGAGAGAGAGAGAACAGACGGACGGACGCATCCCCTTTGTTTTATACCTCGACGCGACGCGTCGCGAATTTTTCTCAGCATCCTCGGCCAGCATGCACGCAGATATCGCCCGCGGTATCTGTACTCGAGATCGATTCGAGTTTGAGATCCTGTTGCGAAGAGACCCCCACGTACCGTCGCGTCGCTATTCCTCGAAAATTGCTTCGCTTATTAACGAGCGCTCCGCTTTGCGCTCGTTATATACATCAAAATTTCTCCGATCGCATAATAAACGACTTCCTTTTTTTTTTTTTTTAATTTTACGTATATTTTATTTTGCATAAAATGAGCAGTGGGATACACAAAATATTCCGACGTAATAAAAATAAAAATTCTTTAACGAAAGGCTAAACACGGCTGCTCTTTGCATATCCTTCTCCTCTTCGCTCGTCTCGCGGCAGATCCAATTATCTTTCCGAAGTGACAATGATTAATTACGTCTATTACGGGCGATTATAATAAGAGTTATCGCAGCGAATGCGCGCGATAATTAATATCGTTCGATTATGGAATAATAATTAATCCGCGTTACGCGCTAAAATTCGCGCTCGAATATCACGCAATTGCCGATGATGCAAGCGGAGCATGCAGCTCCGTTGCATACAACTTTCGTTCGCCGATCTTCTCGAGCGAGACAGAGAGCAGCGACTTCGTGCCTCTTTTCTCGCCTTGTTTTTTTTTTTTCGAATAAAAATGCAAAAGGAAAGATATTTAATTTAATACGATATTTAGCCTCCCCATTCTCGAAACCTCTCATTTCGATTACGTTTCCGCAAAAAGGAGTGACCCTCCGAGAAACGATTATCTCCCCAAAGAGGCTCATCATCCGTATAGGTATATATGAAAGGAAGAGGAAAGTCGCGGAGCAAAATTGTCGTATACGAAGACCCGAGGCGGGCACGTTGCGGATATGTCGTCTATTTGCATCAACGTTGCGGCGAAGGTCGCAGTTAATCGACCGGCGGCGGTTTATATGCACTCGCGGCCGTAGCAGACACGGGGGAAAGTCAAGCCAACGGCTGCAATAATTGCAGCCTGCCATTTCCGTTTCGAACGAAAGCTCGCTGAAGTGGCAACTTCGCCATGCTCGATGAGCGGGATGAGCTCGGGAAACTCGGTGAACTCGTTGCGATTCGAGCCGAATCGCGTCCCAAATCGCGACGAATATTTTCCGAATCGAATAGAGATCACAGAAAAAACAGTATCCTTGAAAGAATGCAAATATGCCTTGATTCAAGTATATTTTATCCCTATAATAGCGCCAAATATAAATAATTTTGGATAAAGGATAATTTATCCTTAAAACAAAGTGCATAATATTCTTGGTTGAAGCTGAAATTTACTTATAAATATTGCAAGGACAAGTGAGCATCGAATATAAGCGGTACTTTCAAGTATATATAATAATTCTTAGTTCAAATGTGACTAAGTTTGTTTTTACCATATCCGCGATTTTTCAAACAAGAATATATCTTAAGGATAAAATATACTTCACACAAACTTATTTATTATTAAGGCAAATGAAAATTTTTGATTATAAAGAGCATTCTATGCTTAAATCAATCAAATAGCGTTCAAAAATAAAAATATACTTGAATCAAGGATTCCTTTTTTTCTGTGATCAAATAAGCAAAGAGCTGTTCTAAACTATTTTGCGAATAATCTTGTTAGAGGCGCGAAATTGATTTTTTAAATTCCATGAAGAATAAGCAAGATTAAAAATACGTGTAATTATGTCGGAGATCGATACATTTTTAGGGCAAGATACTTTCGCGAGGAATGATATCGATGCAGCTATCGATAAGATTATCCTAAGCGCGTGCAGGGAGACGAACGCAGTTTTAAAGTCGACGATTGACGGCCGCCCATCGGAAAGGGATTTACCGTTTGCCAGGAGGAGGATAATCGCGGCGGGGAACGAAACACGTTAGGGATAATGCGCCTGTGTTGCGCGGGGCCATGGCAAAAACGCGGAAAAATCCGTTATGGATAAGAAGCGGGCTCAACAAGCCTAGATTAATATGAGGAAGAAGCGTGTTCCTGTCTCGGGCGTCGAACGTCAGCGAAAGGCTCGAGCGCGTCATCGGCCGCGTTACCTGAAAACTAGTTTCAGAGTTCGGCGATCTCCTACGAAGATTGCTAGAAATCGCGAGCTCGAAGATCCGAGGCTACCAATTTCATTCGCTAAAAACGTTTATTGAATTCGAATAAGTATTTCATTTCAATACTGCCGAGTAAATCATTAATCTGAAACTAATAATATTGATTTGAGGTGAAAAATATTTATTAATTTAATATAATAGCTTTTTAACTTAATATCATTTATTAATTTAATATAATTATTAATAACTCGTAATGGAATTATTAATTCGCGAAATAGAGAGAAGGCACTTTGACAGCTCGACCAACATAAATGGAAATCGCTGTGATTTAAAAAAAATCTCAATATCAAATATCTCAAATTTTCCATCAAATTATATATACATTAAAAAAATATATTTTTATACTTTTGATAGTAACGCTTTGAATTTCGTGTTAATTGTACATAAAAAAACATTTGCAGCTTTAAAATGCGTGGCGAAACGTGTCCTGCATCTATCTCGATTTTCTTATCACGAGTATCTCGCGGAAACGCTGCCGGAGAAACACATTTCCGCGGTTCCACATGCGATTTAATAAAAAAAAAAAAATCCTGGAGAAAGTAGCCTAGAGCTTGGCGATCGCGAGGCCTCGGTCGATTATCGATCGCGGCGTATCATTAATTGTTTGCAACGAGGAACAATACCCCGGCGCCTTATCATCCGGCCTTATCGGACGCGCGGACGATTAATCGATTGTTTTGATCGATCGGTATTTTCCGTGGCGGTTCGCGAGCGGTTCGCGAACCGTCAATTAATCGATCGACCGATTAACTACCCTCGCAAGAGAAAGAGAAAAAAAAGAGAGAGAGAGAGAAAGAGAGAGTGCATCCGAGAGCGGCTTCTCGGGATTATTCCTACGCTATCACGTGGCATCCGATTGTACTGTTCCCGAATCGTTCCGATCCATCGCTCATCTCGTGCCGTTGCCTCCAGGCTAACCGCCACACGGCGGACTTTGCTCGTTTCTGTCCTACGGGTTTTGCTGCGCAAACCAAGAGAGAGAGAGGAGCTTAACCGCTCCTTTCGTTTCGTTACATCGTCGAACGAGCCGCTGTAATGTCGCGCCGTGAATATCGTACGCGATTACGTTTTATTGAACACGCGCGAGGCGCGATGTTCATCATCCCTGGGACCAAGGGCGGATGATGCCCTCTTCGCGATTTTAACCACGTTTTCATACATTTCACGTGTTTTTCGTTCCAAAAAATTGCAATTATATATTTCTCTTCGATATAACATAATTGCACATATCTCACGCATCGAGAGCTGCGCTTCTCTATAATATCTGGTCTCTTCTTCGCTTTAACGATGCCATTGACTTCGAACGTCGTCGATTGAAACCAAGAGATGAGAGAGAGAATAAGGAAGATAATATCTAGCCCTATACGAGAGTTTTCGCTGATACGGCGCTTATAAAGGCGTAATGCACGCTTTCGAGAAAAAGCGCGCAAATGTACGCGCATATATATGCTTAGGAAACGCAGCGTGCTTCCTCCTCTCGTCAAACGTTATAGAGCCATTCGAAACCTGGTAACAAATCATAATTACATGCGAGACGCTCCATTACAATTTTTGTCGCGCCGCAACCGATTCAACACACCACCACGTGGCAATGTAATGGTGTTTGTCCGCGCGCCGGAGCATTACGCGGCCGGACAAAAATCGTTATTGCCGCGGTTAATTGCTACGACGAGTGTGCAGAAAGTAACGATCGCCAGACCGGTATCGCGATTACTTCCCTGCGAGGTATTTCGTTCTCTCTCTCATCGCTATCTTTCCCTTTTTTTCCTCGGCGCATATATATACGTAGAGCCCTTGCGGGCCCTGAAATCGTCGTCGTTTATAATCGGTTCATTCCGCGATTCGTGGAATAAATAACCAGGGTGTCCAGCAGACTCAATGAAAACAATTCGCTGACTTTTTCAGATTTTCCTTATTTTTTCCTTGACTTTTTAATATTATTTTTTCCAAATATATAATTTGCGTATATCTGTGTGAATAAATCAATTAAATGTTAAATCATGAAATCCTTGAGATATTTTTGTCATCAATGAAAAGGTTCGGAAGTTAAAAAAACCAAAATTTAAATCAATTATACAATTTGCATTATGTACGACAATCGAAACTAACATGTTACTATAAACTATTGAAATAATCACCTTTTTTATTTATATTATATCAAATTTTTTAGTTTTATCTCTAACAAACACACTGAAATAAACCAACACGCTGTAGATAAATCGATTTTTAACAACACAGAAAATTAGCGTGCTATGAGAGTCAAAGAAAAGTATATTTATTTAATAAAAAATTTAAATCGTAAAATTTCCTGACTTTTCCCTGACAAGTCCCGATTTCTAAAATTCCCTGACAATGCCTGGTTTTTCAGACTTCCCTGACCGCTAGACACCTTGGTCTCTGGAAACGGAGGACCCCGCAGGGCTTCCGACGCGTCGTCCTCGTCGTTGCGCCAAGAGTGCAACGCGCGAAAGGCGCGTTTTACGTCTCACGGAAGACGGACGGATCGTTTTTCCCAGGCGTGCACTCCCGTTATCGTTATCCTCTCTCACGTTCGGACAGATCGTGGAACGCCGATCGCCGGTTAGATCTACGATGCAAAATACCGCGGAGTCGCCCGTCGAGAGAGTCAATTGTGGTCCGCCGAGCCCCGTCGCGAGAGTTAAATGTTAAGGACTCTCTCTTTCTCGCTCTCGGCTTTAGCAGAGGAAACCGAGTATCCCGGTGACGTGTTCGAGCCGTCGCGTTGCCAATTTAATGAGCGACATTACGATTAATTCGCAGTGAGAATAAGAGAGAATGGCGAGAAAGAAAAAGATACTGCACGAAAAAAATATTAGCTAATCTAAATTTTAGCTATATGGTAATTCATATTTTTAATTATAATATAACGGAGAATTCCCTATTGAGAGCTATAGCTTAAAAACAGTAATTATTATAGCTGAAATTTATGCACGGTAATTTTTTTTTTCATTTATATTTGATGCATATCTTTATCTCGCACATTTATTTTTTCTAAATATATTTACATTTGATTATACGTTTTCAAGAAGAAAAATCATTCGTGAATCTTCATTGCGAGCAAATCAAGTTTAATCGAAAGAAATATAGGAAATGGGACGTCAGAAGCGACCTTTTCGTCTTCAATACGAAAGGATATACATTTGTTATTAGATATCGAACGATCGAGCTGCACCTTTTTTCCTGCGCTAAAGAGATGTGCTCGCTACTAACGGTATATATGTCTTTTTCTCTTTTTTTATTCATTCCCTCTCGTATCACGCTCGATATGCGTTTGCCTTCCACGCGTGTAACTGTAGCATCAAATGAAGAATTGTATCCGTGCGCGCACGACTCACCAGATGTAAGAATAGGCTATGTAGATGATATGCAGATCGACTTTCGAAGTGACTCGAGGAACTTTGTCGATAATGTTCCTAGCAGATACAGAGAGAGAAAGAGAAATCATTTCTTTCTGACTCTGTAATTTTATTTCAATTCACGACAATCATTATCATCCTCGTCTATCTTAATTTAATTTCAGATTATATGCTTTAAGATGATTAACAAAATTTAATGCAATATATAAATATATAAAAATAAATATTTTTTTCACAGGATTGTTCAAAATTAAATATAAAAGATATTTAAAATTTACGGTATAAACTATATAAGCATCTGAGATTCTCTGGTAAAATGTTACGCGATGCAAACAGCCGATTCCTTCTCGCAAGCAGTGGAGGATAGTAAACGCTTACTGCTACGCTTACTTGTCTGGAAAACTTTCTAATAACCTAGTGACATTCTGACCGTCAGGAAGGATTCGCTTGAATCAGAATCTGCGAAGCGTAGCTGTACAACTTTTACAGATACCTACGATCAATAAAATTTTCTTTTCACACTTCCGTCTTCTGTCATTGTGCTCTGTCATGATTATGATTAATACATATGGATGATAAAAGTCGCGACTTTCAAAATAGTATAATTAGTATCTTTGACATTTAATATTTTATGAAACTTCGATTCCGTTTTTCTCTCTTTCTCTCTCTCTATTAATTTTATTATATCAATATTTTTCTTTTAATAAAAACTGGAAAGTATATCTTAAGAAATGTCCTTAAAGAGAATTTTTTCCGAAAAATATAGATTTATATAAATATATTTTTATAATCGCAATCATATTATTTTAGCATATTTTTGCCAATCTGCTAAGTAATTGCTTGTACTTATTTACTGATTATTTTGATTTCCAGACTAATAGATTATAAAGTAATTAAGACAAACCGCTAAATAAGAATCTATCTTAATAAGAGCAAATATATAGACAATCAACACAACTCGTGAACGAAACTAATTTTACTTCCCTATTACGATACATCGTGAAACTGTAATAGAGAAGTAATGCTTCTGCTTGCTAGCTTGGAAAATTTTCCAGTAACCCAATGACACTTCGTTTCGAGATGGAATCTATTATTATTCCACCAAAAGTTGTTATTCCGCAAATATTGTTTTAACAATACCTATGTATAATGCGAGATTTAGAACGTATTTTAGTATTTTGATTAAATTAAATAATCTCTTATACGATTTTTTGCCTTCGAAGATATAAAATAAAAGAATTTGAGTTTGGCAAAAAAAAAACGTATATGCGGTTTCTTCACAGATGTATATAATTTTTCAAGCAATTACGGAGGAAGACGTATTATCGGCACCTGATGCGCTCGTGAGCGGAAACACACGGAACGCATCTGGCATCTCGTCGATTCGCAAACGTCGGCGAGAGATCACGCGAATCGCGAATCGACGCGAGAGCGAGCGAATGCGAAAAGGGGGAAGGTAGCCGTCGATATATTAGTTATGCCGGAGGCAAAAAGTGAGAGACGAAGAAGTGGAGGCGAAGGTGAATTCTCTCCGCACTCTTTCCTCCAAGGAGACGTAAGGCGTGGTTTGTCCCTTTACTTTGCCTTTGCTTGCCTTTCTTGACTCGTATACTTGTTCGTTCGACCGGCTGACAAAGCGCACGCGTGCGTTCCTACGCGTGTGCACGTCTGTGTACACAGGGTGAAAACGCAGACTGTCGTACATTTTCAAGCGCAATATACAGCAAGTTCACACAAAAAAATGTCCCTCTCTCAAGAAAATGTATTCTTTTAAATTTCAAAGGTAAAGAACTTGACAAAATTTAATTTTTTCAAAGAAGAAGATGTGAGTTATATTTTAATTTCTCGTAATTATATTCATAAATATATGCTGACGTTATTATGTTATATTACAAATAATATCCACGTTTAATACACTGCATATGTCATACACAAGTGCAGATTGGCATATGTACGCAGACTACGTACGTAGATCTTTAGATATACGTCGTATACAAAATATATATATATATATATATATATATTTATATACGTTTGCATATATGTAGGTTCGACTGGTTCACCTCCGCACGGCTGGCAACAACTAACGAGCATCTGTCGGTGAGAGGCCCGGCGACAATAACCCGTGCATTTTATATGTTTCTCTCTGTACTTATACGCATCAATAGGTCCTCCTCCAGCAAAGTTCTTAGCAAAGCCCGGCTCTGGTGTACGAACGAATGATTGATAAGCCCGTCGAATCACCGATACGCGCGTTTATGGGTCCGATTAAAAGAAGACACGTCGGCGTTTATTAGCTCAGATATTTTCCCGGGACAATCTTCTTGTAATACATTGCTTTTACAACGGCAAATCATTGAAGAGTACAAGTCGAACATTCTCAGCTTCAAGTGTCAAAAATGATATTCCGAGTTACGAGCGGAAACACGAGAATTTTAAACCCTCGATGAAGAAAAAATACTGATGTGCCAGCAGACAAATATTTTAATACAGATCAATTTTAATTAGATTTTATCGTGAGATAGTTGCAACGCGATAAACATTGCTTAATCGTTCAAATGGTCGTAATTGGAGAGATTTGTTGTGAGAGAGGAAGGTCAGACTGACAGCTGTCAGGCAGGCTGCACACGCGCCTGTACAGTTTCAGTTATTACGAAATACTTCAAGGTCTTAAGGGCGGCTACCGATTGCAACAGCGACGTATCGTTACACGCGCACTGAGGTATTCCAGCAACGCATGCACGAGTCTCTCGACTGGCGCGTACGCATTCCAAGTAACGGCATCATCAGCGCTCGAATTCTTTCTCTGTCTCGAAGATCGATGAGCGCGGGTGGATGATTTTAGTGCACGAGGTTGGTGTATTTTCAATTTAAAAAATAACACTTAAACATTCACACGTTCAGCCACCTCACGCGACACATTCTCCTTAATTTTTGTTACGTTTGCGATTTTTTATAATATGATCTTGTAATTTCCGAAAACATATATCCGTTCAGACTTCTGCTTTTTATAATTAATTTGTGATTGAATTTAAATATTGAAGCAAACATTTTTTTTTTGAAGTGCAAGGAATTTAATAAGAAAATAATTCATATAAAAATAAGCTTATTTCACTTACATTAAAAATGTTTTTTTTCTTTAAAAAAGTTGACGAAATATATATATAATCATTTTCACGGATTTTATTAAGCATGACAATATAGTGTAATACGTGTTAGATAATCTCGACATCGAGTCGCCAATGGTTCGGAAAACATAAAAGAGCGACATTAATGCGCGGAGAAAAGGAAGGAAATACGTCTGGGCGACGCCCGTAAAAATCGTAAAAGCGTATTTAAAGAGAGAAATATCGAAAGAGAAGTATAAAAAGGAGTAGTAAAAAAAGGTAGTAAATCGGAGACAACTATATTCGTGAAAGAAGTATAATTGACATTACTATACTTGAGGACACGTATCACGATCTAAGTTGGCGAAAACCTTGACGTCCGTGTCGTACATCCGGTCTACCGGTCTAATGAGATCGAAGTTTGCGATGATAATCTCATTCGGGCGCACCCAGCCCCAATACCATCGTTCGTGTTCGTTAAATCAAACTCGAACGAAATGAGGCTCGAAACGCGACGAGATAATAAATTACCGCTCGCCTGTCAATTAGTTTTTATGACGCGACCGTCTGCAGTTAGCATGTATATATTAGACAAGTTTGTACGACGCGTAATTATCACAGATTGAGAAGGAAGATTTTACGTTTAGCCAACCTGATGATGCATAATTATCACGTGCGCTCGATAACAAGTTAGAAGAGATTTCTCTTCGATAAAAAAAATGCTCATATCAACCCCGAAGTGTTATGTATGTATTTATTTCAAGAATGACATATAACACAATAAATTTTTCAAATTTTTTTGCAAGCGAAATTTTAAAGAATGCGTTTTAAAATGTGATTCGAAGAAAATCATTTAAAATAGCTCTCGCGTAGATGGAAACCGTTTCTCAATAACGCACACGCAAACAAAATTGGCAAGTCGATCCCTCGTGTACAAGATGATATTTTACGAATAAGATCTCGCAGGCGTATCTGCCGGCACAAATAAAACTTTGAGGCGCGGAAAATTTCCCGATAGCCCCCGCCGGGGTGGAGATTTCTCCTGCCATGTAATGATACGGATTTACAGCAATGTGCGACGGGAACTAGGCGAGTATAGCGTGAATTATTCATGAATCTCTCTCTTCGGTATGACGAGGAAGCGGAAGGGCAAGTAAATTTCGCGGTCGCTGAAACGCGAATACGGATACAAAACGGTTCGGAATAATAAAATTCAAATAGCATTCATGCATACTGATACTTTTGGAGAGAACGTCGAAATGATTGCATCCACGCGAGTTATGCAAACTTTGCTGTGCCTAACGCAGTCTTCGAAATTTTTTAAGAAGACTATTGTACTTTATGCTCGAATATAAAATGCCTAAATGAATAATAAATATGATAAAGCGATCAAAGTCTTTTTCCTTATTGCTTACAAGACAAAATCCATCTCGATACTTATTACAAAAAATTTCAAATTGCAATAAGCAACAATAGTCGATTAGAGTTATTAGGATAATTGATCAGAATTATTTTTGAGTGTATAATATTATTTGTATATATTGGTACGTATATATAGATGCACGATGTATTGTGTTTTATCGCCGGGATATAATAGAATCAATATTTGTTCAGCAAAATTCCACGAACCGCACTCATCGCGCATCTCAGGACTCCCTCGTGACTTCGTCGACGCCGCGGCGATTTATCGATGCTGATCGTCAGCTATCGAGGAACAGAAGTACTCGGTGTCCCGTTATGAGGAGGGTATTACGTGCAAGGGTGCCCAGGGCGTCGATTGACCGATTAGAATATCGATTAATATCGTCGGGACGTTATCGGCTTCGCGAGAGCCATATACCTGGCGCGTTGCGTAACGTAGGAAGCTCGATGTACGTAGTGAGAACTCGATATAGGAAAATATATACATACGCATTGAAATGATTATCAGTAGAAAATCAGGGAGTCCAGCAGACTCGATGAAAAAAATTCCCTGACTTTTTTCAGATTTTCTCCAAAACCAAAAATTCATTTTTCCCTGATTTTTTAAATATTATTTTGTCCAAATATATAATTTGCATATATCTATATGATAAATCAATTAAATGTTAAATCATTCTGATATCTAAAATCCTTGAGATATTTTAGTCAACAATGAAAAGGTTCGGAAGTTAAAAAAAAACAATCAAATTATTGAGACAAATGTAGAATAATGTGAAAAAATCCAGATAAATAGTAAAAATTTCCTGACAATGCCCGGTTTTCCAGATTTCCCTGACCGCTAGACACCCTGAAAATGCGATCGAACTAAAAAAAAGTGAAATAATTTTATTCGAAGAAAATAGAGAAGCGAGGAAGAGAGATAGAGATGAGGAGAGAGACGAAATAAATATTTATGTTGCACGATTCGTGTTCCTGGGATTCGCCGTTACTTCCGAGGTCACCAGGGTGCCTTCGTCGATCCGAGCGAAGGGCCTCGCGGGTGAACCTGACGAACGTAGGGTCTTCGACCCGGTGGGGACTACGAAGAGGAGAGTGCTGCGGCTCGCTCCGTGAAGCGCGCAGCCACTTTGCCACGACACAGTCATAAACATCTTTGAATGGAGACCACCCACCAATCTGTACGCTTCTTGGAACCGCCTTTGCGCGTTTCGCAAGAATACCGAGAATGATCCTGCGACGGCGCTCTTCCCCAGCTTGAGGGATTCTCGAGCAAAAGATCTCGGACTTGCGAAGCGCCTAAGAATATTTATGGACATCAGCTCATAATATAAGATAAGATCCTCATCATTTGATTTTTTAAGAATATTTTTTTAACAATGGAGTGTATATTAAAAATTAAAATTAATATTCAAGGATGAAAGGACAACGAATAATATTTTGCCAAGCTGTATGGCGTTAATATAGTCGCTATATTAAACGGTTCGATGGGGAATTAGTTGCCGAAGTCGAATGCGCTTGACAGAATTGACGTACGGCACGGCTGAATGCTTTGCGGAATGAATGGACGAAATATATATATATATAGTTACTATTGCGCGATGCGCCCTTCGAGATCCTCTTTTATTGGCGCGAGAGTCATACAGAAGTGAGATCAATATCACCTCGTATAAGCCGCGCAAAGAATTATTAGCGTCATTACCTTTGTCATAAGATAGTTAATGGCAGGCTATCTTGATCACGGCCGCGCTCGTGACAGTTTGATCGTTTGTACGAAACGATTAGTCATTTTGTAACTTCCTGCGATATTAATCGCGACGTGAATCTATGCGCACGCGTCATTCGAGAGTGCACTTCGCGAAAGGCGCGATTCCGTTTCGCCGGGCGAGAAGAAAAACCGCCTCGCAGCTGCTCGAGCGAACGATCTAAATACTGTTATCGCGCTCATGCACTTTTCGCAAAAAGCCGTAAAATCTCGATCTACAACCGACGTACATAACCGCGAGTATGATTTATCGGTAGCGAACGAAATCGCGCGCGGTAGAAATTCCAATGTATAATCCTGATGCCGTATATAATTTATTCCCGCATTCTATACCCAACAAGAAATGTTATGAAGTCATAATGTTTCGTCGAGAGAGAGAGAGAGAGGGAGAGCTAAATACACGTTGATCGTATTGCAAATGCAAAAAGTGACTAATCAATTGTTTTATCAGTTACTCCGATCGTGCAATTATTACACAAGTAATAAACGCTTTTTTACGTAAATGCGTTGCGTAATAATCGTCAACAAGCGACACAATTTTCTCTATTTTTTTTGTTAATTTAATGAAACGATTAAATAAATAGTTTATAAAAGTTTTGTTTGTACGCGGAGAGAACTCTCTTAGAATGTATCCTGAAAATCATGTAATCATGGGACAATATGGCATTGTAAGAATTTTATAAGAGCTTCTCTGATTAATATTTATCACAAGAAAAAATATTAACATGTACATATAAGATTAATCAAACATATTTGATATATTATTATGGTAGATATTAATATTCTTCTTGTAATAAATATTAAGTGAAGAAATTCTGATAAAATTCTTCCAATGCCATTTTGTCCCACGATTACCATGATTTTCAAAGTAAATATTAAGAGAAAATGATGATGAGAATATTCTTTAAGAACGTACAATTATGTTGTCACGAATTTAAAATTCAATCAAATGTGTAATTTCTAATATGGCACTTATGCTCTTAAAATGGAAGAATAAAAATTCGCGAGAGAGAGAGAGAGAGAGAGAGAACCCATGTATATGCAATATGCAATTATATGCGACAGTCCGTGTGTTTATTCACGATGAGTTTCACTATAGCGCGACGCGGCGCGATAAATTACGCGGATGTTTCCGCGATTCGCAGCGACAGATATTTCCACAATATCTCGCTAATCAGCGGGATAATTTCGCGACCGCGAGAAACGAGTCCCCTTCGTTCGTCTTCGATCGACGCGGCGATGAGAAAAACGCATCGCGCGCAAAACCGCACATCGTATAAACCCCGCGTGCAGTTTGATTTCACGGGCGGTCGTAAAACATCAACCCGGTCGATTCGTAGCATATATGCAGCGCGAGAGAAGAGAAGGAGAAGGTTGCTGGCGTTTCTCCGTCCGATTGCAGCTGCTTCTGGATCGGTGGCAAGCACCGTCCGCGAGATTTTATACGCGGCCGCATCTATATACGACGAAAAACCGGTCGACGTGGATCGCCAGCGCACTCGCGAAGAGGAGGTGTATCGAGAGACCACGGGGCGAATTGCTCCTCTCCCGGTTCGGTAAACGAGCGAACGCGATCGAAGGTGAGAGTAGAAGAAGAGATTAGATCGTAAAAGCGGGGCGAACGCGAGAGAGTATCGAGAGACGAGAGCTCTCGTTCCGCATCGACCTCCGGATCGGGATGCAGATCTTGAATGCAGATGCATCGCGCTACGGCCGATTACGCAAGAACAAGAGTGAGGCAGAAATCTTGCCTGAGATATCTCGCCTCGCGTATAAGCGTTCTACGTACGCGCGTATATATGTATATACAAAGGACCTTGGATTCTTTTCTGCAAAAATCCGCGATCTTGTGCTAAATGACACGAGTAATTTTGTTCTCTTCTTGCGCTAAGAGTCCCAATTAGATTGCAAAACGCTCTATTAAACGTCGGGCGTAGGATAATTTATAATACACAAAATCAAGAACGCGGAGATTATCCTTTCATGCATATCATTCTCCGCGCGCTAAATAAGCATCGTTTACCTTATTCTGAGATTTCTGTTCTGCCCGTTTATAGCCCACTTTCCATGCCAAGTCTTCGTACACGTACACGATTTAACGAGACGCGATCGTTTTGTTTGCTCTCGCTAATTTCGAGTTATTAATATCACGCTCGGTTTCGAAATCATTTTATAAAGAGCAGTCACACATACATATACATATACACGCGCGCACGGTATATCAGTGAGATACCAGTTTATTCGAGGCTTCTCGCGTCAAAGTAATATTTCGCTGCATGTCCTCGTTTCGCTTCAGCCCGCGCGCGACGTACACGATCCGTGCGTTACTCCGAGCAAATGGATTCTATCAAGTCTCGTTTGCAGTATTATAAATTAGTATAACCGGAGCTCTCTCTCCGTGGCGCATTGCAAATAATTTCAGTCGGACAGCTATACGGGCTGATCGCGCGCGGTCGGCTTAGCAAGGCCCGGCGATAGTTTACAAGGTAGACGTTCTAACGGAACGCGTGTGCGATGCACACGTTTTCCACGACGAAAGCCGCCGTAAATAAAACGACGGCGAATTTGTACGCGTGGGGAACGAGAGAGAAAAACGCAGACGGAAACTACATCGGGCGCTCGCGGAGTGATAAGGCTGTAATCTAGACGGAAACTGACACCGACATTCGCGCTAAAATTCAATTAATTCAAGTATTTGCTTCTATCTATTCGAGTTCCTGAAAGCTCGATAAAATACTCATTTTTCATTTGTAAACGAAAAATGAATCGCGTCTCTTAATATTCCTTTTTCAAATATTTTAATTAGAGAGAATCAGTATTGTAAATTCGTAAGATAATAAATATTTTTGTCTACGCAGAAAGAATTTTCTCTTAGAATTTATCCTGAAAATCATGGTAATATAAAAATATTAATATCCACCACAATAAGATATAAAATATATTTGATTGATTTTACTATATGTAAAATTTATGTAAAATTTACCAGAGAAACTCTTATAAAATTCCTCCAATACCATATTGTCCCACGATTACATGATTTTCAGAATAAATTCTAAGAAAAAAAAATTCTCTCCATGTATATGTCCATAATTATACTTGAAAAAAATACTGAAACACTCCATTTCTTTACACATTTTCAATGGCTATTCAATATAATTTCCCTTCCATCGTACTTTCCGCTTCATCTGCGCCAATTTCTCCGACAACACGTCGAGTACTTTCCTGCCAGTCGACCGATGGTATTCGAGTATAGAGATAGATGCGTAACGAACGGCGCATGCACAATTTCATCGGTGCAAGTGTAATAAACCCTGGGCAATTTTGCGCGCGGGTTTGCGAGCGACACACGCATACCCGCAAACACATATGTATATACATACATATACATATATGTTGCGTTATCTGGACGCGGTATATATGCTACTCACGGTGAGTCGCCGCCCGCCGAGAGACGAGGAGAACTCTCCTTCGTGAATCCACGGAGAAGTGCACGGCGAGCCGAACGCGGAGCACTACTAGCACAAGGAGTGCAGTAGTAATAATAAAGTGGTAGTGGTTGGCACGTCACGGTCCAACAGGCCGATCAACCGGCCGTGCGGCGAGTCGGCTACTGGTCTCCGCCCACGCACAAATGCACTTCTATGCACTCACACGTGCACGCGCACCGCAAAAAGCCCGCGAGTGCAATACTACTGTGTTGCGTATATACTGTACTTGGGTATACTATATAATGCACTACTATGTATGCGTGCCGACAAGCTCATCCTTACTTTTACATACGCGTAGATACGTTATCATGGACACTCATGGCTATACCTATAGCTGCGGCCGGAGCAAGAATAAGCGAAAAGAGAAAAATTGGTTTTAGTCTCGGGGCTGCGAATTCTCTACTCGAATGAGTAGAGAGACTCATAAAATAGGTGCACGCATACGAGCACAAATGCTTACAACGGATGAGAAGTTTCAAGAGAAAGGACCGACAAGAATGTTAATATCTATTCATATTCAATAGAAACTATGTTGACCTAATAAAACTAATCTATTTCTATCTAAATTAATATTTATACGTAATTACGATACGTATCTCTGACAGATAATTTCATTCCTCGAGTTAATTTAAATTCAAAATATTTAATCATTGCGATTAGATTATAATTATTACGTAAAACAAATATCTGATACTAAGTGTATATATGAAATAGATAAGTTACAAAAATATAAAACACGTATTAAATTTAGATCAACAGTATAGAGACGTGATCTGCAACGTCAATTCGGACTCTCGACGGCTGACTAGAAAACGATATTTCTACTTGGCTCTTTTTTCCGCGCTTCGCCGACGATAATCGATCTCGAGTGCATGCATATTACCAGGTTCAACGAGCAAGAATTTATTAATTTTTTAATTTATTAATCAATATTGCTGTATTATTATATTGCAACTGATACAATCTTCCGATACGTTATATGGAAATGTAACAAAAGTGTCTTTTTTGTTTCTTTCTTCCAAAAGCACCTCGCAGGTAGGCGGCGGCATTTCTGCCGAGAAGCCCTTCTTTCTCTATTTTCCGCGGGTTCATTTACCGAGTCCGACTACCGCTGTAAACCAATTATAAGTTACACGCGTCGAGATGCGAGTACGTATGTACGCATTTTCAAAGCGCATGTACGTATGTACTTTTATCTCTCGTTGCACGCATCCGGAGATACGTGGGCGTTAGGCACGCCGACAATGCCATCGATTTGCTTCGCTTTCGCGGAGAAAATTGCCGACGCGAGGAACAAAGTGTTGACGTGCTCTTGCGTAATTCACATCGAGTCCCCCAAACCCTTTTCCGTAGGCGAAGCGTGACCCGCGGTTTGTCGCCTCGGTCTCTCGTAGGAAATTCGCCAGTTTAAGAAGCGAGTTTCCGCAACGTGTTATTATCCCTTTCTTTTCGCGCGATACGATGTGCAACGTCGTCATTTATTGTAAATTACTTCAAGATTTTTTTTTATTACGTTTAAACCCGAATTTTGGGGCTCGTTATATTTTTCGATTATGCGATGATGCGATTAAATTTCGAATCCAAGCAAAAATTCTTTTGTATTGTAAAACGAGAATGAAATTAACGTCCAAGAGTTTATAAAATCAGAAATTATTGTAATATTCTAATAAAGTATATAATAATTATAATATTATGATAAAATTAGAAATATTATATTCTAGGTTTTTAGGAGAAACCTTATTATAAACGTGAAAACAACAGCGCAAGTATTAATCTTGTTTATCGACTTGTCTGTCCCTCGTTTCATTCTCTCGATTGGAGATACAAGCTTTATTAATGACCATGTTCACGATTAATTAATATTTTTTTTGCACGCATCCTTGAGACGAAGAGTTTCAATCACATCATCTCATAAGCGGATAGTCTTTCTTGAATCAAGAAAACACCACTTTCTCGCTTGATCGAAATTGCACTTCTATATATGCACTTAAGCGAAACCCATTTGTAATTTAAGTCTACTTAAAAAAAATATATTTAATTATCTGTTTCCTTTTAAAAGTTTAAATTTAACAAGATTCTCGATTTTTTATTTAATGAAAAAATTATAAAATGAAAACCTCATATTAGTTAAAGAATGTATAAATGAAACAGAATGCAGGACGCATCCTTTAGTCAAGTATACATCGCGTCATTCACGTGGGCGTGAGTTTGAAGTGAGAGCTTTCGAGATGAAGCAGCTGACAACGCAGTCTTTTCATAATATTCTTTTCCTACTTCTTTCTTTCATTCTCGCCGTTGTCTCGTCGTCTCTCGACATGCCATCTCGGGTACGTAGATGGTTTTAGACGACGGTAAATAGGTGAAAAAATTCCTCGGATGACTCAGAACGGGGGCCCACAAGCGCGACGCACGTGAACCACACGTCGTCGGGACGGCATTTATCCAGGAAGAAAGGATGTAGGCAGACAATGGGACGGAATAACGAAGAGACGTGGCCGCAGAGCCGAACGTCGCTCGTAATTTGCATGCAATGTAACCGGGGATACGATAAATATGCATGGTTTTGGTTAGAAGAAAGCGAAAAGCCTCAAATACAGCGAGCTAAACACACTCTCCATGCATTCGAAACACGTCTCCATACGTTCATTTACAGCAAATAGACGAGATACAAAATTATTATAATTATAGAAAATTTTTTCTCTCATATATACAGAGTCTTGTATCCCTCTCTGAGGAGTTACACTTTTCTAAAGAGGGAGATAAACATTATTTTTTAGAAAAATATTAATAAATGTACTTTTTATTAGTGGAAAATATCCAAGTTTCATTTTTTTAATTTGTCTAAAGTTTGAGAAAAAAAAATTTAATTCTCCTCAGGGAGGGATATAAGAGTAGATACTAATTTTCAACAAAGAGGGAGATAAAAATTATTTTAAAAAAAATATTAATAAATGTACTTTGTATTAGTGGAAAATATCCAAGTTTCATTGTTTTAATTTGTCTAAAATTTGAGGAAAAAAAAATTAATTCTCCTCAGGGAGGGATATAAGAGTAGGTACTAATTTTCAACAAAGAATCATCTAAAATTTTCCGCACTCAGATACACCCTGCATAGTGTGAAATATGAAAACTTAAACTGTACGAGGAACGAAAATCAAACTTGAAAAATTTTGTAGAAAATTTCCTTAATATCGCTCGAAGTAAAATAATGATTTTTCTACACTTCCCCAAGTTATCCCAGCTACATCACACAGATGTTGCGTCAGGCGCGGATGAAATCTCGTATAAATCGTGCGAGTCGGGTTTGCATTACGACGCTCTTGAAGGCACGATCGCCTCGATCGTGCCTCTCGAAACACTCTAACAAGCGAAGAGCTACGCGGGCTACGTCCGCGGCACGAAGCAAGGACGCCTAGCAATTTTGAAGATGATCGTAAACGTCGAACTCGTTGGCGAGCTCGGAATCTCCGGCGAACGGGAGCGCGCGTCCGATGAATATAGATCGGCTTTAATATTATCGGCGCGCGGCCGTGAGAGACGCGATATCTACGCGGCCGAGAGACGCCGGCAGTCTTGGCTCGGCGCGTCGCGTCGTCGCACGTCATGCAAGCACGGGCGTTAACCGACGTATATATACCCATATACGTATAGCCGTTCGGTGGATATCGCCACGAGCGTAATCACACGAACGCGCGGAGGAATTCGTTGATATTAATCAACGTCGTCGACGGCAGGCGCAGGCGAGAAGAGAGCTTGGGGGATGCAGGGTGGCGCATACACCCGGCAATTTTCGAGATAATGGTCTCTCTTTCTCTCTCTTCTCTTCTTCTACGCCAGGACACTGGTCGCGATTACTTTCTAATTATCGGCATGATTCTCTCCCAGTCTTCTCCCCGTGACGCGACTTTTAACGTGTCTTTTATCACCGGATGTTCACTTCGGAGGGACCAAGAGCAACGCGTGCGGAGAGATAAAGAGAGAGAGAGAGAGGGAATATCGTAATTTCTCGATCCGCGTTAATTAATTAGCGGCCGAGGGAGACGGTTACGAGACGCGAGCACCCTCGTTTCGTTCCAAGAGACAGCTGGTAATTTCGTAGCGTGGCGTTTACGGGCATTATAAAATATACGTGAAAATGGCGCGACGATTCTCTTGCGGATAGCCGCAAGTGACAAGAACGGCCGGGTAATTTAGAATACGCGAGCGAGCCGAAGAAAGGCGGCGCCGAAATTAATGTTACGTAGAGAGAAAACCGCAAGTTCGTGCCGCGAGATCTGAATTTTCAGCTTTAATCGTCCAGGTGAAAGAGTGGGGATGCAAACGTGAGCGACTGATGAGAGAAACGCGCGGCCTGAACCTTCCTTCTTCTTATACGAAACCCGCTCTCGTTGCGGAATCATCGCGCGTATTTTCCCACGTATGAATTTCTTTTCGCTCGCAGTCCGGTTTCGCCGGCCAGTTTCGTTCGGGTTAATCGCTCTCTCGCGCTAATCGTAGTTCTCTAACTAAATCTTCCTTCCCTGTCAAATTATAGTCACACAGTTATAAACTGGAAGGAGGCAGAGAGACTCGGTTAAATTATGGTTAACGCAGGCGTGCGTTTGTATATGCGTGTGAGAAACTGCATAGACTCTCTTTAAGAATTTTTATCTAAAACTTATCAGGAAAGAGATCTCTCGAATGTTGACATTTAAAAGTATTGAATATATTGAACCACTTAGTGTGCAAAAATATTATCAAAGAAATTATCCGTACTCGATCTATTCACGAATGTAGTATAGCATGCATATACAGAGAGAATTTTCTCTTAGAATTTATCCTGAAAATCATGATAATCCTGGAACAATATGATATTGGAAGAATTTTATCATATCTATCACATTAAGATATAAATATTACTATATTCATATTAATATTTTTCATTGTGGTAAATATTTAATCAGAGGAACTCTTATAAATTCAGTGTATGAACCAAAACAAGTACGATTTACGTTTTTAAAAAATCGGAGTGCACAAGAAATATAAATTTTTCATTATTGAATATTTTCAGCTGGACGACAATTTTTCTCTGTTATTTCCAGTTACGATAAAAACTCTGGTACTCATTCCCATGCAAAAAAAAAAAAAAAAAAAAAAAAAAAAATTTGGTAAATAAAATTTAATATTTACCACAATAAGATGTAAAATAATTTTCTACTATGTACACATATTAATATTTTTTTCTTGCGGTAAATATCAATCAGAGAAACTCTTATAAAATTCTTCCAATACCATATTGTCCCACGATTACATAATTTCCAGAGGATATATAATATAAATTCTGAAAAAAAATTCTCCACGCTATCAGATATGATTACAAACGATCCGGCCGCGCCGGATGTACGATCGTCGCCGATTGCGTTATCGGAAGTCGTTCGCTTTGTACGGCGCGATCGATGAAATTGCGCGCCCTTCGTACAATCATAATTTTCATAATACGTGGTCGAGCAAGCGGGCGGTGGACAGGACGCGCGCGATGGGACCGGAAGCCACGGTTTGTGTCCAGCCGTTGAACCTGGTCTCGTTTAATTCCGCTCACGGAGCGGCACCGCGAAGCGAACCGGGGCTATTATAGCGCTGCACCGAGCACGGATGATGTTATATACCCGGAGGCTGTCCACCGTTGAACTATCTCTCCTCCTCCTTTTTCTCTCCGTCCTCGGTCTCGAGTTTCCACCGAGCCGAGAGCCGCCCTCTCGTGAAGGTGAGGCATTTAGTCGTCTGCTAAATGGCACCCGCGACCGAAGAGAACGAGAGGAAGAAAAAGGAGAGAAGTCAGGCTGTACGGAGAGAGAGAGAGAGAGAGGATTAACCCACGTAAACCTCGCTAATTTCCACGACTGAGAAATACCGATCGGTATTTCTCCCGACTGGATTGCGGATGCGCACGGCAGGAAGCTTAGCGCGATTCTTAATTTCCTCCCGCAAATGCCTCGTTGTCGCCCGATGCATGCATGCATGCATGTACGTGTATGTACGATGCAGAACCAGACCCGTGACGAAAGAAACGCTTTCAATCTCTCGCTGTCGCTGTCGATTATCATCGGCGGATTAGCGGACGGAGAAATGAGCGAGACGATCGCGTCCAAGAAAATTACATCCTCGCCGCATCTCATTTTATACGAGACACTTGATATACGCGTGCAATATCGTACGTTAACCGGTTTGACAATATCCGCTTCATGATGTAAGTCTGTCGTAACACGTCGTTGAGTCTCTCGTCGTGGTCGATTCAACATTTTAAGAAACAATTTTGTTCAAAATTATATAGATTGGAAAAAATCTGTCAAAATAATTTGCTGTGTTTATTAAATCGCGATGTGTACATGGTAAATGTAGAAAGAAAAAAAAAAAAAAATTAGATGATTTTGCGTGTCTCCGCATCCGAATACGCGATTAAGAATGGATCTATCCGTGGATTGTATAATTGGCAATAATCGCAAGAACTTCCTTAATCGTTCGCGGACAGGTGCATTTCCTAGACGTCGTTGGTGATTATCGAGAACGGCGAGGGGGAGCGATTAAATGAATAAGAACTTATGGCAATAGGGAAGTAAAGAGCGTTGCGCGTTTCTTATAATGTCTAGTAAAACGCCCCGTTGAAAGATCATCCTGCCTACATCCAAGAGATCGGTCCCGCGAATTTAACGATTCAGTCCTCCCTCCTCGGCCAAAGTACGCTCTGTAACTACGTCGTAACCGGTATTTCATCGACATAGTTAATTACAATGTGCATGTCCGCCCGTTCGACAAATAGACTTGCCGCTCGGCGGCGTATCATCTGGCTGAAATACGGGAAACGAAGATCGCTCGCACGAAGAAGAAGAAGAAGAAGAAGAACGGCTCAGAAAATAGCCGCGCACGCGAGGTTTCAATTCGAGAGCACAGCTTGCAATTTTTCCTCAAGATATACAACGGAAGTTGATCTTACAATTAGTTGCGCAATGCTTTTTATTTTGTAAAAGCGCACTTGCGATCCCACAATCTCCCGCATAATATCTATATGCACGTGAAACAACAAAATTGCTTCTCTTTCGCATATTTTTTCTCTCTTGCGCCAAGAATATACATGTGTTATTCGAAGAATGCAGAATATCCAAGACGAGAAGATTGAAAAAAAATAATGTCACTCACGAGTTAGAGGTAGAGCGTGCCGACACGTCGCGGTGCTACGACAGTGACAGCTAGACGTGGCCCACATTTAGTCGGTGGCAGCGGTGCAGTCGTGACAGGCGGCGGAGTTTCCGGTCTCGTGCAACCAAGACCACTTCCACCTCGTAGCTCCCAGACTAAATTCGTCAACGATCGCGGTCTGCTTAAACGTCTCGATCTAGAATTCATCAAACGTGAATTATCAACACGCTATTTTGACAACTAATATAATTAAATAACGATAAAATTAATGAAGTCGCCAGTGATGAGTAAAACCATACATTTATGGCCAGTTAGGTCAAAATTTCAATAAATTTGTAATACAATTAAAGACGTACAAATGACAATATGTTTCGAAGTTGTGCCTTCTCTAAAATCATATCGTTCAATAAACTTCTTTGTATAATAAAAGATGTTAAAAAAAATGTGTATAATATTATTTTTTTACAGAATTAGAGAAATAGAGAAAGAGGATATGGCAATTTGAAACGAAAGCAAAGCAAATCTGAAAAATCCAATCGATCGACGTACCTTTTCTCCGGCAACTTGGCGCCCGCGCCGGAATCTCCCGACGTCCTTCCGCCCGAGTGACTCGAGTCCAGGGTGCCGTCGAGTTCCATGGCCTGCTGAAGATTCGTCAGGCTCTTGTATCGTATATTGAAGAGCGGCGAACCGCCCTTGTAACCCGGCGGCGTTTCCTTCAACGGCGACGCGCTCTTCTGCCTCATTAACGGACGTCCGCGCTGAGTGCCGCTGTTCTTCACGTAGAGCTTCGCCAGAGGCGGCTTCTCCAGCCGCGGCTGCGGCGCCTCCTTGACCGCGCGCCTCGTCCGCTTCTCCGCCTGGATCTTCTTGGTCGGTATCGTCTCGATCGGCGGCGGTTCCGGTCGATCGTCGAGCAAGGGCGCGATCGTCACCGTGACCGGCGTCAAGGGCGGGGTCGAGCCACCTTGACCTCCTCCGGGAACAAGCGGACTCTCGTACGGCGACCTAACGCTCTTCGGCAACGGCGCGAAACCGCGAACGTAATCATATATCTGATCGATCTCGTCGTACTCCTCCGTGCAGGCGGACGATGACTGCGGTATCCTGTTCTCGTCCCGATAACCCGAGTGACCGGAAGACACCTGATGGCCGTTGCTGCTGTGATAGTGATGATGGTGATGATGATGGCCGGCGCTGCTGCTGTTTCTATGATGAGCCAACGGCGCGTGATCCGAGTTGGTCGACGGTCTCCTGAGAAAACCCGAGCCGCTTCTCTGCCTCGAGGACTTGCCCTCGCCGAGACGACCGTCCAGCACGTGCGCTCGATCGGCCACGTCGGCGACCAAACGGGAGGCGCGTTCCACCAGCCTCGTGAACTCCTGCATCGATCTCAGAGCCTCCTCGTTCCGAGCCTTCACCAGCTTGAGCGGCGCCGCGAGCGGTAGCGCGACGGCCGCGCCTTCTCTTTGCAACGGGAGCGCGAACACGTGCTCCTCCTCGAAGGTCGACAGCAGCCTCAACTCGGGCACGAACTGCGACGACGATTTAAGCCCCCGCGGCGGCTGGCCGTGTACCAGTCTCACGGTGAGCGGCAGACGCTTGCTGAGAAGCGCCTTCGCGGTGTGCACCCCACTGATGTTGTCCTCGCGCGCCAGGGCGCTGAAGCGACCGCGTTGATCCATCCCTAGGAGCACGCTATCCCCGCGACAGTCCACGCAGCGGAGAAATCGACCGCGACCGGGTAACGCGACCTCCCCGGCGGTGACGATCGTCTCTCCGGCTGCCAGGGTCCTCGTACCTTCCGGAACAACGATCCCAGAATCGTCGTCCACCCGACAGGCGATGGCGCGCACCGTCTCTCGCACCAGGGCGCCTTCGTCCGGACATCTGCGTGACAGCTCGTTCACCGACTCGATGCCGCGTACCGCGCGACCTTCCTCGCTCAGGATCTCGAAGTAACCCGCGTACGAGTCCGGGATCGCGAGTCTCGGCCCGACGCCAACCACCCGGCGGCCCTCCTTGATCTTCACCGCCTGCGCCACGATTTTACGGCGACGACCGGCCGAGATCAACAACGCCGTGCTCTGCAAACTCGGGGCCGGTAGCGTCGGCACGCCCAGTCCGCCGTACTGGCCCTTGGTGATCTTGATCACGGCTGGCAGGCGATACTTGGAGACGAACTCGCGCAGATACGTCGCCTCCTCGGCCCAGCGTGCCGCCGCGACGATGATCTGACCGTCGGTCGCGGCCATCGCGGTCGACGGCCTCGGCAGCACCCGCGCGATCCCGCGTCCTCCACGGGCGCGAGATCGGATCAGGTCTCCCTCCGACGATATAGCGACGGACGCTACTGCTGCTCCTGCTGCCCGCAAGGCGCGCCTCTATGCTCCATCTGCGGACACGAGGACGAGCGCGCTTTGAGTGGTGCTCATTTCAAAATGAACGATTAATATTATTATATTACAAATTATTTGCGATGTATCATATTGGAGAAATTTTATAAGAGTTTCTCCGATTAAGATTTGCCACGATAGAAATTATTGATGTCTACACTGTTCGATTCATTTTACCCTGTACATAATCAAATTTTGATTTTCAGGGCAAATTCTAATTGTAAGAGAAAATTCTCTCCGTGTATATTATATTATTATTTATTTCATTTATAATTAATATTATAAATGAAATAAATAATAATATAATATACACGGAGAGACATTTCTCTTACAATTAGAATTTGTATATAGAATTATTAAAATAAATTTGTTTTTAATAAGAAATGATTTTCTAAAATGTGCGCAATGTATATGTATAAAGTATATATCTTCTCTATAATTTAGCTCTACATATCCGCCCCATTTGCTCATCTTTAGATCTGGTAAAATATGTAGATGATGATAATAATTAGCATTCGAGCGTTTCTATGCTGGAGAGCTGGTACGGCTAATCTCTGTTGCGAAAGTATGCCCGCCTTTATCATGTTAATTTCGACAGACGAATGCTTGCCTTTCGGCACCGCTTCGCCACTATACTTCCCCACCAGCGCGTACATTTGATGCACTTTTAATGCATCCTTTCCCACGTGGAGAGCACTATTGCGGTTCCGCGAAGCGTCCGGTACCTGCGCGAGGAGCTCTAATGCCAATCCATGGCTCTATAATAATATACGCAATGACCCGTCGTGTCATTAGTCAAGTTTCAATTACGGACCGGTTTCATAATTTCCGCAGCAAGGGCGGTCACCGCTCAAAACCTACGAATGGCAGGTAATCACGTATCGTGGGCAGTGCCTTCGTTACTTCCTAGTTCGTCATTTAGAACGATGAGATGGGAAATGATGAAGGGAAAACCTCGCGCAAAATTGATCAAGTACCTATAAATGTATACCTAAAAGAATGGGATCATAGCTTTCTTCGGTATAAAATATCAGGTCGATCAATAACATGCCGAAGAGAATAAATTAGCGTGCTCTCTCAAATTTATTCTCAAATATAACAGTGAAGACTCAGGGAAATTTGTTGTAATAGTGCGACGAATGACAGATACGCTATGGATATTTACGCGACACAGTCCGGAACATTGTTGCGAGCTATCTAACTAGACACGATAGGTTTGCATATATTGTACATGAATGGGTGTGTCTACGATTGTTTCGAGGATCTCTCCGAAAAGAGTCTTATCTATGAAAAGTAATGGTCTAATCGTCATGCGCGATCCACGGATATTACGGATAAATGATTTCACGACTTGCGTCGATCGACACGGAAACGGTCAGCGAATGGCGACAAAAAAAGTAAACTGGTTCGTAAAATAATGTAAAAAGTTTAATACGACCTCTATTATATATCAAAACTATATTTACGGCGTGAATGATGAAATAATAAGCGGAAATTGCATTTATAAAATTGCAACATATAATTTTGCCGCATTTGAATTTCTACTATTAAACTATACAATAAAATATAATTAATTATTAAACTCGTAATAAAATATTTACTATATCATTTTTAATTATCAATTTTTTTTTTAATTATACTACTTGTATAACTTTTTACCGTGACAAAAAGAAGAACTGAAATATATCACGTTATAATTAAAAGAAAATTACCATTAAAATTACAATAAAGATTCGTCAATACATATGCAATTCTAATAAGAGAACGTTTGCATGCTTTACGAAGCGGATTTGTCGATATTGACGAGACTCGCTCTCGTAGTAGTTTATAACCACAATAGCTCACGATTATCACGTTACATTAAGATGATATGCGCCCGACGAAACACATTATTGCCCGTTACCTAACGAAGCGTACATCAAGCTGTGTATAGGTGTACGTGGGTGGGCGTGTCGACGATTGTTTCGGATTTCTCCAGAGAGAATCTCTTTTGGAGGAAAAGTAACGTCGTGACTCGGTACATGATAATCTGGATTAAACGATTCCGCGCGAATCGCTCTCCAACTTTTAAAGCGCATTGTTTCACAGCTGCATCAAAGTTTTAATGCGCTTCTGTCTGGATAGAAGAAGCATTCGAGACTATATTTTGCTCGCAGACGACGATTCGTCTCTGTCATTAAATTTCTTTTTCTTTCGTAAAACCTATATAAGCGAGAATTCAACGGCGTTACACAAAAATAAAATAATCCAATAGCAGTTTAGGATAAATTGTATTTCAAATATGCAATGCAATTTTTTTTTAATTTTGAGTTGATGCAACTTTGCATAACGTTGGTGGAGAAAGTTGCGGATAATTATTAAGAGAGCAAATCCTTATATGATTCGCTATATACACATATATGATTAACAAATAGAAATTTTATAGTTTCTTAGAATATATATTATAATGCCTAGAAATGTAATCAATTATTAAGTATTACTATTATATAATTATGAACCAATGCAATCATCCCGATTAATTGTTTCGATAACTAATAACGAGATAACTGTCGGCGAAAAATGTTTCCCAAAGATAAGACTTTTCTTACTCCTCCCGACCGACTCCTATATATAATCCCCGAAGCTGATAGATGAATTAATTCCATTTACGGTGAATCGCGCAACGGCACCGTGCATAAGATGGGCCGCAGACAATACGAGATAAGAACGAGGTGACCAATGACCCGGGGCTTCGTGACAGGCGCGCCTCTAGGAAGTTATTCGACATACTGCTTCGCTCACTTCCCTCGTTTATTTTTTTTTTTTTCTTATTCCTTCTTTCTCCCTGGATACTTTATTCGCGCGAGCGTGCACGTGAACTTCCGCGGTTACATCCAAGAGTGATCCTTATTATGAAACCGATAAACAGATGATGTAATTAATGTGAAACTTAGTGCCCGCTAATAGGTCGAAGCGAAAGTTTCCCCAGCAACCCGTCTAGAATCAAGACTCGGATGACTTCGCGATCCGCTTGCAATAATAATTTTTCGATAGACGCTTATAAGTCGTGCACTTTAATTTAATACCGTTTAAAAACATTTTTGTAAGAAGAGAAGGTTTAATTATTTCGTTTAAAGCCTTATATTTTATTCGCATTACTTTTTTGTTTTAAATATTTTTTTTTCTATTTAAAATTTAAGAAATTTTTCAATTAAAGTTTCTCAACTTCAAATTCACAAAAAATGTATCGTTTTTCCTTCTTCGCATTTAAATGATTTCTTTTCTAAGATGCAAATTTGCTTCACGTTGAAAGAAAATCTATCTTTAAAATATCCTCTCTCTCTCTCTCTCTCTCTCTTCATCTAGCTATCTATTTCTCTTCGACAGTTCTGGAGCACCTCATGCGGAGGTTTCTCGCCTACTCGACAGCTTCGCCGACGTCCGGGCGCCTTTGCATTACGAAAGCGGTGGTCCAGCACTGTGGCCGGCATAGCTGCACGTCACGTGCATATGCCTAGGCATAATTAGATTAATGCACCACGAAATTGGATTAAGAAACCGAAGCGCCGGCGGGGCCACGAGGTACGCTCCAGGCGGAGCACGTTTCTCTCTCTCTTTCTTTCTTTCTCTTTCTCGAAACGCCACGGGGTTAATTAATCTTCGCTGGAAAGCGGGTGGTAAACGACGCGTCACGTACAGAGACGGAGCGCGTATAAATCATTTCGAGTGCACGTCGCGTCGCGGCGGCTTCCGCGCGTAAATTGCGAGCGTTAATCGCAGGCCGGTTTAGAACAGGCCGCGAAACCGCTAGGCTAGGGATCGAGAAAACGGAGAATCTTGGGAACATTACGGAATTCGACGATTTACACAGCATTACTTCGCGGTAAAAATTAAGAGCGCTTTTCAAAAATTAAAAAGGAACAATCTCTTTTGACAGCTTTCTTTCTTTAACGCGCATCGACAATTTTAATATTCGATGTGAAATATAAATTCGAAATTGTCCAAGTCGCTGAATTTTCTCTGCAGTCTCTCGAATGAAAAACCGGTCATTCGCGTGGTATCTCCGATCGGATCGGCATCGATTTTTGCAGACGGCACGCATTCCTTAGCAAAGTATAGTTACGAGCGCGATAAAGCGACACGACGAAGGACCGCCGCGCTGTCGATCGCGTCGTTACGCATATCGATATGTTCGCGATTAGAGGCGAAAACAATTGGCGCGGCCGATGTGTCGAAAGCGCCCCTTCGAGGAGACAAAAGGGGCACGATGTCGTCGGTGAAAGCCGACCGGCGCGGCGTCGAGAGCATATAATTCGAGGGCACGTCGATAAATCAGCTGGCGCGCGAAAGAGCGAGAGAGGAAAACGTCGGAGCGTGTTGTGTTGCGACACGCTTTGTCTATCGGTGGGCGACGAGAGAGGTACACATTGTCATTAAGATCGACGAGCGTCGATAAGTAGCTCGCATCCGGCATCGCGATTTTCTATATATTCTCAATCACCTCCGTTCCGTTCATTTTCAATTTCACGCCGACGAGCTTTGCGCTTTCGTAATTTTACGCGATCGGATTACGCAAAGCGGATTTGTCTCTATTAACTCGTAAAAGATTGATTTAACACTTTCTTACGTTCCCCCTCTATCTGTCTCTCAATAACGCAACATTAATATATATATATATATCGTTCGAGTTACACGTCTTTATTTTATTCTGAAATATTCTTCACAACATTTCTTCATAACTGATATATACATTCGAGTTACACGTCTTTATTTTATCCTGAAATATTATCGACTGATATTTTATGAAGAACATTTGAAAATAAAATAAAGACGTGTAACTGGACCGATTCGGGAGAAGAAAGAACGGATCGTCGGCCAAGGAGAGCAATCATTAACCAATTACTCCGATCCACTTAATCGGAGAGGGTACTTTTCGAGAGGAACCGCGTGCCATCGAGCTCGCGCGACATTCTGCTCTTTTTCCATGGTCGACCCTTGACTCGTTCCCTACACATCTCGGCAGTCACCTCCTGCAAACCGTAATAACTTCCTCATGAACAAGCAAGAACGCCACCATCCATCATCCTGTGGCTCACGGTTCTCAACCTTCGACAACGTTTCTCACTTTTGCTGACCTAATAAACATTTCTCTTTTGCGCATATATATCTTGGTTTAAATGCTGAGTAAGGCTTTTAAAACATCGAAGAACAAGACGTCTATATAATCGACAGACAGAATTTCTGTTTGAGTTTTAAATATCTGTAGAAGAAAAGCGAAATCTCGGAGAGATAATTATATATTCCACAATATTTATGGATATATATGTTAATTATGTATTCAAAATATGACATTTCAAGACATTCGCCGAGGCAAATTTGTTTGTCAGCGATATATCTGACGATGATGCACCGTCTCGAGAGCGAATATTTTTGTGCGAAGGACCGTCTCGCCTCTCGAGACGAAATAACCGCCTCTTTAAAATTCCGCGCCGATCGCTCCGACGTCTCAATAATTGCTAATTGGAAGGTGACCCGTCTTTAAAAACTGGTCGCACGTCGTCCATCTCGGATCAACTTGTCAGCTTCGATTTAGCGGGTTGTAAGAGACCCGTTCTCTTTCTTTCTTTTTACTTTTTTCCTTTCAGAGAAACTGTTTATAGACATTTCTTAAACATAAATTTATATACCTCCTCACTCATAATATATTAAATATTTAAATTATCAGGAAGAAATATAAATTGCATCTTAATTATGTTAACTCTGATCAAACTTACGTGAGTTGGAAATATCTATATCTAAGTATTATTTTAATGATTTATGAAATTAATTAATTTGAAAAAATTAAATTAAGTTCTTTTCAATTTCTAAAAAAATGAAATTTTTCTAGCATGCACAATTGTATCCCCTCTCTCGTAATATATATTCGAATGATTAGCAATGAGAGATATAATCTTATAAATTGTATCTTAATTATGTTAACTCTGATACCAAACTTAGAGCTGGAAATAGCTAAATATTATTATAATAATTTATGAAATTAATTAATTTGAAAAAATTAAATTAAGTTCTTTTCGATTTTTTAAAAAATTGAAATCTTGTCTAGCAAGCATGATTGTATCCCGTATCTCTCAAAATATATATTTGAATGATCAGCAATGAAAGATATAATCTTATAAATTGTATCTTAATTATATTAACTCTGATATCAAACTTAAAACTGAAAATAGCTAAATATTATTATAATGACTTATGCAATTAGTTAATTAAAAAAAATGAAGTTCTCTTCGATTTCTGAAAAAAGTAAAACTTTTTCTAGCACGTGGCTTGAAACAAGAACCTATAATTTCAGCTGTCCGCATGCGTTTCGCCTCTCGGTGTTATTCGCGCTTTCCTTACGTTAAAGTCGCGAGGTCTTCATCGGGGAGCGTTGATCGCGCAATCTTTTCACGTCTACCTTCTCGCGGGATGAGCACCGCTTGCAGGGACGAGTACAAATTAATATTAAATTGAATTATAATGACAGTGTTTACCGAGGGGCAGCGCATATAGCCGGTGCGCGCTGCACCGGCAGCCGCTATTCGCAATGGATGGCACGAACCCTGCAACCGCTCGTCTCGTCATATTTTATGCAATGTACATTAACACCGCCATGCCGCGGCCGCGTGCACACGTGTTCGTTAGCGGCCGCTTTTACGCCGCTAAGCCAGGAGATGCGGGCGACACGTCGACGTGTTTCCCGCGTCGTCGCGACGCCAATATGCCACGAGAATTCTATACCGTGTCGTGTAGCGAAGCGCCATTACGACAAGCCGCGGACGGCCATTGACACGCGAAGAAAACGTGTACACCGTAATTGGATTGACAGTACGTGTATCCCTCTGCACACGCTCGAAATATCAATATTATGTCCGGAAGGGAGAATGATTAATATCTTCCATATATAATAGCTTGCGCGGCCGCAATTTTCTTTCTCGCGTGTCGCGAGTTTTCGATCGATCGATCGAAAGAGCGAAGGATCTCGCGTTCGCGAAGCTTACGGCTTCGATACTCGGATTATTCCGTGAATAGGAAAATTGAATTGCCTTGCTTTGTTCCACGTTATACCATGACTGTCGATATATGTTATACGTATATGTACAGAGCACGTGCGCGAAATCAATTGGAAAGTACGGTAGAAAAGCGCAATCGGTGACTGCAGAATCGTCGATACACAACCGCTGACAACCTTTCCAATTGTGCAAGATCGCGATGTCAAATCGATTTGCCGCGGGAGAAATTCAGTAACGGCAATCTGTTAGACGTTTCGTTATCAAACCTTTCGCGACGAGACACGTGTCATCGGTGACGTAAACTCAAAGCTCTCGAGATCGATCTGACGAAAAACTTGACGAGTCCATTTTTTTAAAAAAAAGTTTCCACGATCGCGTAACACGAATAACATTTTTTCTCATCATTCTTAAAGAGAATTTTATTAATAAAATAAAAAATAAATAAAAGAGAGAATTATAAATAAAATAAAATAATAAATTATAATTGAAGCAGTAGAAATGTGTTGGCAAATCCGAGATAAGACATTCGATAATGCTTCGCGGATTGACTGATTAATTCGCGCTTAATAAGCTCATTACGCTGTCGCCCAATAAGATGAGGCGCGCGGGAAGAACGCTACCGTAATTACGTGGAACGAAATCACGCATATCGCGTATTCGTCGCTGCGTGAGATTTATAGTATATCGTCAGTGTTTATTGCACAACGCACAGTAAGTATATAACGCGGGTATAAGCACGCAAGTGCGTAAATCGTTCCATGAGAGAGCGACACCAGGATCGCGTAAATCATCACGCGCGTTTCCCGGGATTAATCGCATGGCTTAAACGAGAGCACCGGTTCACCTTGATCTTGAAATTTATTAATGGCTAGGTATACACAGGTATGCACACGTTTATATTGTGCGCGAGAGCGCCGATGAGAGAGAAAGAGAGAGCCTTCTGATATCGGCGGGAAAAGATATCGCGAACGGTCCATCGAGTTATGGTATATTATCGAGTCGAGGGGGTGAATACACCCGTTCGGGGAGGAGAAACACGAGGAATTTAATCACCGATCTGTTCGCCTCGTGGTATCCTCCTTAAAGACGCGTATTAATTCATTATCTTATAATTGTCGGCGTAAACGCGAGTCTGAAAGTGCGCGCCGACGAAATTGCGTGCTTATCGGCCGATATTAGTCGCTCCCGCGAATCCGGAATGTGGAAGGACGGGATGGAAGATACGAATTTCTTCGCGGTATTTGTAGGGCACTAGCGTGCGGAGCTAGTGCTATCGTTCTTATCTATGCATCTCGATTACGCTGCGCTCTGCGATTACAATCGAGATGATAATATATTTCGCGTAATTCGTTGTTATTATTAATATTTCATTACAATATTTTTGTTATTATTAATATTTCATTACAATATTTTTGAAAGTGAAATGTACATTTTAATTATCGAGAAAACATTTTCTGCTAATGCTCCTATTATATTTTTTGGGATATTTCCTTTCAAGATTTTGACGTTTGTAACCAATATATCTTTTGCAGTCAAGGCTTAAAAAAATATTTCTTTAAGAATAAAGCAACTGTGTTTGACTGTGTGTATATAGGAATACAATCAATTTCTCTTCCAACCAGAAATATAAACGGCAGGAATATAGACTCGGCGAACCGACGACTATAATAACGATCGTCTGGAGTGACACGCGATTGGGTCTCGAAAAAGCAAGGATAGCTGGAATACGAATTGAACGGTACGAGCCGAAAGGTAAAGAGAAACGATCGTTCAGAGAATCGAGCGAGAGACAGAAACAGCGAGAAAGAGCATTTCGCTTTCAAGTCTATTTCATAACAAAGCCGCAGCCTCGCTGCAGAACCTCGCAGTCTGCGGTTGGCGAGGGAGTAGAAAAAGACGAAAAAAAAAAGGAGGAGAAAAAAAAGGATCTGTGCACCGTTGTGCAGCGGCGTGTCTTACGTTTGTAAAATTGCAGTCTTCGATCTCGCGCCTCTTTTCTTCTCGCTTATTCCCTCTTGTTCGCTCATCAAATCCCGTGTACCACCTTCGGTACTTATTTAGACCAGGCGCTCTTTCCTTCTCGCTCTCCGGAAAATATGCATGATTGTTTCCCTCATCTTCTCTTACCTTCGGTAATTAATCGTCTAATCACGCATCGACTAGTTATTTTTTTTATCGTTATCTTACTTGTCCATAACACAACTAACCACTTGATTTGTACGTTATTACAGATCTATCTACTAATTTTTTCTTCAATTTATCTAAACGCATTATTATATGTCACTTTTAAATGCATTTTATCTAGTTTATATTTTTTTATATTTTTATTTAATTAAAAAGAAGACCTATTTCATTCGGGATAAATTCATTATTTAATGTAAAAAAAGAATGCATTAGATCGAATGATCTCGTACGCCCTTTCCACGAACGCATTTACGCAGAATAAACCGAGATATTTTTTGCAAGAGCGAAAACAAGGATTTTCTCGTCGTAGATCGATTTGACGATGATGACATGGTGTAAGAAATCACTCTCGTTCCTCTCGAGTTGAGATCTAAACGGTGCAACGATAGGGAACGCAAACCAGTTTCAAGTGTCTCCAATGATCGAAAATAAACGCGATTATATTTTCCGTAGACGTAGCTGTTTTTAATTGCTGTCTAACGAGCGAGCTATAAAGAAATTACGAAAAGAAGAAATAGTAATAAAAAATATTTCATTCAACTTCTCGAAACTAATAAAAATCATAATAAAACAAGTTGGTCGTGTATGTGAATTCGATATAATAATTTTAATAATACAATTCAAAGAATATATAAATCAGACTTGTGTGTCTGATGTCGGAAGTAATAGCTTTTAGAAAATGAATTTCAAGAATGCATTGCATAAACGTTTTCAGATGATATTATATGATATAACTGTGACAATTTCGTAATTGGAAAGTACATATGTCCTATATTTATACATATATATTATACTATATTAATCTATATACATGAAAAGCCTTTCGCAGATTGAAATTGCCACATATATACGACACAGTCGTACTTTCCAAGACACGTTCTAAATGCAGGAAACGCCGTGTAGAGTAAACCGATTGTGACATTTACGCGTTGCAACATATCTGCATTACGCTACGCTATTATCGTGAACATTAATCAGTGTTTGGAAAACATATGTGTGTTGCAGCAAAATATATATGGAATATTTTATATTATCTTTTAGTTATAGAAAGCAATTCCTTATAAAAAAAAAAAGAATATTTTATCATATTTACACATCAAAAATTAAATATGTTCAATTATTTTTGTTTATATAATAAATCAAGGAAAATATTTATTATACCTTAATATTCCATTCGAAATAATATTTTCTTAAGAGATATGCATGCAATGGTAAGAAGATATTTTTAATTCGAGTGTCGCGTAAATATCCTGCGAAATCTTTATACTTTCTATAAACTCATTTTAGATGCCATTATTTCTTTGACGTATTTATCATTAAACTTTTTCTGTTTCTTTCTTCAATCTTAATCTCTTAATATTATATCTATTATTATTGCGTCAGAGACTGAGAGGAAGAGAGAAAGAGACTAAGATAGATATATTTCTCGTTTCACGTGTAAAACTTAAACGTCATCGGGCTTCCGGTGTTGATCAAAGATTGCGCCCACGGCGTGAAATATCGATTATATATAGCAAAAAGAAAAATAGGTCACACGATACAAACCGCGAATGAGCAAGAAAAATCCGCGTAATGCACGCTTGAACGCGGTTTAATGATACGAAAAGATGGATAATCAACTCCGATGATTAATTCGGATCTCAACGTGGCGCTGTACGACTTCGCTACTGTCTTAATGGATTATTAATGTTAATGTCGGCGAAATAAAAAGGGATACTACAATTACACGTTCTAAGCACACATTCCCTAAGGCGGGCAGCAGCCGTAATTTGTGCTTCGCGTATTGGTAATGTTACGATTTCGTTTAAAATGATTCTCCGTGCGCCTCGTTTACTCCTTTTGAACAAACGCTACCGTTCATTACGCAGAGAATGCGATATTAACGAAGAAATAATATCTGACAAGGAATTATACGATCAAGGCTCAAGGGCGAAAATTATGCGTATATAAATTTCGAGTTGAACAATAATTACGGGAAAAGACGTCACTTTTATTGCTTTGATATTTTATATGCGTAAATGCACCAAAAGTTTAAAGATATCACGATATCACATTCTGAAAAAAGCAGCAGAGAATTGAAAAAAATCACTTTGCTTAACATGCTTTACGCGTTTTACGGTTCAAGTTTCATCTTGATCGAATACGCTCGATCGAAGCGAGTTCACAAGCGAACGTGCATGCAAAAAACGAGGAAGTTCCTCGATGCCTCGATCTCGGCCAATTAAGGACACGCTAGCAGAGTCCGAAACAGGAGGACCATCTACCTTGTCCTGTCACGCGTACGAGACATAGTTGTGTGGCGACGTACTTTATACTGTCCGTCACGCGATTTTTTATGCATCAGTCGCGAGGGCAAGACTCGAAAACATGTTTTATTCAATTTCGAAATTTATTTATGCGCCGGCAAATATCCTCCTCGTCGGAAATTGTAATGAAAATTTAAGAATACTTTAATTCTTGCACACATTCGTGCTCCTTCGATTTCTTAATGTAATAATTAATACATTAGACCAATATAAAAATTCTCTCATAACGCAACTTGACTAATTCTTAGAAAAAAAAACCAATTCTTAAGTGTCATTTATTTTACGGTCGAGAGCTTTTTTCTCAAGACTCTGACATTTTTAATGTTCTTGGTGAGCATATTTTTTCGTTCCATTCTTTTTGCTTTAGATACACGCTTGTCGTTCCCGATACTCGTGAGAAAGCCGCAGAGAATCCATCTCCGATCCCGCGGATCGGATGTAATCGAACGAACGAGCGATGATATCGAGGATCTCTCGCTGAGACGTTCGGTCGTCTAAACGGATATGCTACTCCGGAATCTTCATTGCCGTGAAAGAATCCTCGAGAAGGTACTCCATTCTACATAGTAACAATGCTCACGGTTAATTGCTCGCCGTGTTCGGCGCTGATGAGTCGCTCACAAGTGCAATGGAAGTCTTCGGTCACTAAATTTTTTTTTTGAAGGAAGTATTTCCTAGAGAAGTAGGTATATTTTCTGATATACGAAACGTAAGGATATCATTTTCCACCAACAATGATTTGATATAGTTTTCAGATAGTCTTGAATACACTTGCGCTTCCTAACTAAAAAAAGGCTCCGAGAATGTTTACGACGATAATTTAATGATTTATCAGACAATCACTCTCTATGAGAATACAAAAATAATAGCAGAAGAAAGACCATTGATCCCTGAACTTCCCGTCGTTTGTTGGTATCTCTCTAAGCGTCGTACTCGTACAATGCACAATATTTTTCTAATGTTTCGCTCATAAACATATGATAAGGATGGAAGTATCGAGAATGACGTCGTTGATGAAGCAGATAAAACGCGAGCGTAGCGTAACAACCCACCTCGGTTGTTTTTCAATTTTCAAAGATCCTATCTTTGGCTGTATTACCCGGGAATTCGACTCGCAAGACCGAGTTGCAACCGAGAAAAGGGGAATATGAAAAAAAGCAAGAAGGGAAAAGTCAACATCTACATGTCTTCTGCTTCATATCTCAATTCATCGAAGCATATACAATATCGTTCCACTTCTTCCCAAGCAAAAGTGACTTTGTTAAACAATAGTCCCGTCACTTCCTCGAACGATCCATATCCATCAGACACATCCGAACGAAATGATAACTCGATCATTTTCCTCGATACACAGAGAAAATTTTCTCTTAGAATTTACCCTGAAAATCATGATAATCGTGGGACAATATATATGATATTGGAAGAATTTTATAAAAGATTTTCTGATTAATATTTACCGCAATAAAAATATTAATATCTACCACAATAAAATATAAAATACACTCGATTAATTTTATTATATACATAGTAAAATTTAATATGTATCTACTAATATTTTTTATTGTATATAGTAAATTAGAGAAACTCTTATAAAATCCTTCCAATACCATACTGTCCCACAATCACCACGATTTTCAGGGTAAATTTTCAAAGAAAATTCTCTCCGTGTAGACAACAAAGGAGGATAATTTCTCAAGATAACATAAAATCTGAAAAATCATTCTAGCAACGAAGAGAACCATTCGACGGTCCAAACAGATATCCTTCCCCGGGATATCTCCCGCTGCGGAATCGTGGGGTAACGAACGAAAGGACACATAGCGTGCCCCGAGTTCCTTCTTCGTGGTGGCGATAATGCTAATGCCGGTGATTCCGCGCTGGGGTAAGGGATGTAAAACAAGAAGCACGAGAAGAGAGAGCCGCTCAACGCGAATCTAAATATAACTGCGATGTGCAGAGAGGCGCCCAGCTTGTGCCTGGCGCTCAACGACCTAACCGAGAGAGAAAGAGAGAAAGAGCCTGCGATCTCGTGCACTCGAGCCACCTCTAGCCCGAAGAGGGACGAGCCGGCGGCGGTCAAAGGGGACGGAGGATGGAGCAGAGAACGAGGAGCCTTCGACCGGTCAAAGGTGCAGGCGCTCTATACGTGCGCGTGTACCGTTCGCGTTCTAGGCTGCCTAGCTGGCTGGTACTACTTGATGGCTGTACACCGAGTACTCGGTGTCCCCGTCGTATTTGCATCCCCGACGGAGGATGCACTTCTGTTCGATCGCTACGGCCATTAGCCTAGAATACATAATTCAATGTGGATTTTCTACGTCGATCGCGGTCGAAGAGAAAAGTTCACGGACTTCCGCCTTCCACTGTTCTAGAGAGAAACGTTACGGAGAATCATATACATACTAGGATATTTTAGAACTGGCGGGAAAGTTTTTAATGGCAGATTTGGAATCTAAGCCTTGTGGAAATATAATTAACACAACTACATTCTTCGATTAATTTTAGGTAGAGTTTGTTTTAATAGAATTTTAATATAAGCTTTCGTTATAAAGATACATCATTGCAAAAATTGGGAACATGCTAAAAATGATGGCCTCCCTCAACATTTTTACTAAGGAAAAATCATCTCCAAACGATACTAGAAATCTAACATTAAAAACTTTTCCGGCAATTCTGAAACACCCTGTATAATATGTAAACATATAATGAGCTCTAATTCTATTCTCGATTATAAATCAAAGTCACAGGCATTAAATTCACTGCTGTCGTACTTGATGCCGCTTTATGCTAATTTTTCAACCTATACGTCTTATTTTCGATGTTACGAGCTGATCGTTGATTCTAAAAGTGTCGTGAAACGCGACACTTGTTTTATCCCTCTTCCTATAATTGCTGATAATTATGGTAATTAGCAAAAAGGATGCAAAACGTATATTTTTTTTTTTCACGTGCGGCGTTAGGTTTCGCGAAAATAGTTGCCGCGCACGCATAATCCGCTCTGTTTACCATATTAATTGCAGACGGAGTCGGGCTGCTGTGCGATTTATCCCCGGCAAAATAAATAAGCCACGAAAAAGCTTTTCATCGATTAGCCCGTATCCTCCGAGAACGCTCGACGGGTTATTAACTTCGATTGGTGTCAATTATTTTGTAGCGCTGTGTAATCACTTTCTGCTCGCGGATTCCACGGGACGGACGCATCATCGATATACGCCTATATATCTACGCATCACGTTACTGCACGACATAATGCAGTGGATGTGCATGCCGATGAATACGTACACGTCGATCTGACATTTCGCTGTCAAAGTGCATTAACACTTAAAAAGCAGCAAAAATAAAGGCAACAGAATCGAAACGCGTATAGCACTCGGTTAAAGATGCAAACACGAGCTGTTCCAGGTAGTGCACACAAGTTTGCACTTAAAAATCTACGTACAGTAAATAAGTAACACAGAACCTGCTAATGGATAGCGAAGGGAAAAAATCTTCTGTTCGATCGCGTGAAGAATAATGAATAGCTCGGGAGATTGCGTTTCTTCTTACAGATATATTTTCTAGAGAATACTAAAATGACTTGCAATATTTATATAAAGTTTGTAAAATATATTATAAATAAATTTGTAAAAAATAAGATATGTAATAATGTAGAAAGTACAAATTGTACATAATTAGCACATTATAATGATGATATAATTTCTTTCTGTAATTATTTTATTTTTCTCGAATTATTCTCCATGTCTAACTCTCTTATGTATTTTTCACAAGGGCGGAAAAATCGTGCGAACTATTCAAAATCTATGTATAAGTAATTTATTCGCGTTTCCAGATGACAGTGTCTTAAAATTGACGTTTTTGTCGCATAAGGAAGTAAAGCAAGAAATGCCATAAAAGAGACGGCGCTCCCACCAAGATCATCGACCACAATTCCAAGTGCATCCCTTGGTATTCGCGTCCTTGATACGTGACAAAGGAGATGGACTCCGAGTCTGCGAGACAGTCAATCTATTGTCCATTGGCAATGAGAGTTGTTATAAACAACTCACGGCAGAATCTAGACACGCTTTTAATTCGTGCAAAGTCGATTATTGAACGACAGAAGTCAGCGACCACCCAAGAGAGAAAGAGAGAGGTGAGAAGAAAAATGCATCGCAAGAAAAACTTTCTTGTACAGCATTAAAACACTGTAAAAAAAATCTCCTTTTTTTTATAAAAAAAATGTAAATACTATAATAATATTTCTTAATTTCTTAATTTTTATAATAAGATATTTTTTGGACCAATGTTATAATTTATAAATTGACTTGATTATTAGCAATGCATTTTCTCGGATAATTCTATCTTCCTTTCGTAACAAAATCGTTTATATATTTCATCAATCAGACTCGATAAGGACGACCCTTTTCGATTGCCACATCCTCGACTTTCCCGTCGAAGAAACATCGAGGAGAGAAGATGAAAAGTGGAAGAAGGCAGGGAGTCTAAGGGGCATATTTTACGATCGAATCGATTATCCACGGCACTGTATGTGGGCAACATCAACAACATACGTGTGTCAAGCTTGAAGTGTCAAGGTCTTCTATATGTTAAAATTGTACGCGAATTTAATTAACGCACTCATTAAAACTAAAGATGCAATTTTTCTTCTCCTCACGATACTTTATCAAAATATTATTATTATATTAATACTATTAATACAATTATCTAATTTTCTATTGAATCTGACAAAAATACATAATAGTGAAAAATACAATTAGTTTAATTAGATGCCTATTCCCCATCTAAAAAAATTACTCGACATGTCAATATTAAAAATTACTCAAAATGTCAGTATAAAAAATTATTTGATTAGAGATGCTTAATTACAGAAAAATTTGCAAAATTGTGGAAAGAATAGTCATAAGAGAAACGAGCAGAAATTATTATCATACAAAATTAAAAACGACGCAGTGAGAAACGATTCATCCGCGCAAAATAATTTATACAATTATTAGATCCAGGGTTCTCATTATGCGACGAAAAAACCGCGCCTGATGCACCGTAATTACTTTCAGTTCACTCAGTTCTCGTGAAATGGCAAGGTTGGTGAACGACAGTAATCGAAATATCGTGTGTTCGGTTTTTCAAGTACAATTTAACGATAATGCCTGCCTTCGATGCTATGTCCGCTCGGAACATTTCTGATTGCAATGTTTTTCTACGCGAGGCGTAAGGAGCGTATTTTACGATCGAATCGATTATCCACGGGCCTGCACGTGGGGAACTTCAGCAACGTACGTGTGTCAGACGAGCGAAGCACAACCCAAGGTCTTCCACGGGTTGGAACTGACGGACAGATTTAGTTACGGCCCGTTGTTGTTGCAACCGCGCGCCACAATGCAACGTCGTCGTTCCGTGCAACACCATCGGGAGAGAGAGAGAGAGAGAGAGCATCGTCAGGTAGCGCGTAGCCGGAGGGATAAAGAGCCACGGGTACTTCCGATTAGGACTTCTGACACGGTCGTATAAACAAGCGATTTATTTCTTTCGTAATCATCGCGCGGCTTTCCACGGGGGATTTCGCGACTTCGATCGGCTATTAATTAACACTCTGCGATGCGCGAAGAAATTTTACAGATGTTTCACAGAGAAAAAAAATCAGATATACATATATATATATATATTTCTTTCATTCACCGTTAAAGCTGGGATTGATTTAGAATTAATTTTTCCTAGAATTTTGATATTATTTGACAAAGAAAAAATCTGTCCAAGACTCAAATCGATAGATGAAATCAGTGGCGATAGAGTTCTAAGACACCCAACGTGTACTTTGAGATAAGTATACGCGGCACAGAAATCTTTATTAGAGAGAGTTATAAAATCTCCTACACGATGCAAAAAGATAGGGGGTAAGACGCGAAAGTGTGGTAATGAAGGTTCGTCCGCGAGTGTTCGATAGCAAACTAGGAATTTCAAGCTCGCTCATCGATCATGCGGTGGTTTCGCTGGATTTTGTGTTCAGTCTGGTTCGAGGGAAACCGGTACAGCCTACGGCACAACGCGGCGGGGAAAAGGAAGATTGTAAGAGACTGGAGATGAAATAGAAGAATAAAGAAGTAACTAGAGTTATTACACGACGATATTGCACCTCTACTTACACGTTACTTCAAAAATCTGTAATAAGTCACTTGTGACTTGCACTTTTATATTCTATAATTACACGCAGAGCATTTCTCAATACTTCTCTCTAGAGAATTTTTTTCTTACAATTTACCTTAAAAATCACGGGGCACTAAAAAATATTAGTATCTACCACGGTAGGCAATAAAATATGTTCAATTAATTTTACTGTGTATTAATATTCTTTATTGTAATAAATATTAATCGGAGAAACTCTTATAAAATTCTTCCAATATTGTCTCACGATTACTATGATTTTCGGGGTAAATTCTAAGACAAAATTCTCTCCGTGTAGTAACTCTCGATAAGTTAAATAAAATTCATAAATTCTTTCTGTTAAAAATAATATCGCATTAATATTAAAATATAACGAGAAATAATATATTCTTTGTGCTGAAATCTCATCACGGGTACACATAATTTTCTCGATCAACACAGCCGTATTTCCTTATGTAAATACATGTTATATGTTTTCGGAGCCACGAAACTTTGTTGGACCCCAAGAATTTGGCCCACGCTACGGGCAACGAAGATATTTATCGTTATGCAGTGTCCGAGAACAATGGAAGTCCAAAACGACGAAATGTTCGATGGGGAGGTTTAAGGAGATACGAGAAAGAGAGAACAAGTTTCGCGCCGTCGAACTTTCGTGGGGATTTGCGAGGCACTCTGCGAAATAAATATCGTGGGACACAGAGGCGCGAGTTCTTTCGGGGTTTCTTCTCTCGCGAATGCCGCCACTTCTTACACGGCGTATATAATCATAAATATGAGTAATCACTTCCTTTCCGGATGGACGCGACGATTCCCGACGATTTCTCACGTTTTCGATTCGAGAGTACATCTTGTTGAAGCCACACGGTCGAACAACCGACTGAAAATTATCCGTCAAAGCTTGCGAACGATCGATCGCACGATTTCACGATCGACTAACGGATTCGATAATCTTCGCAGTCTTTCGCGCGAGTTTACGTTGTCGTACGAGAAAAACGTATCGCGCTTCCCGTTCTGACAACGCGAAGTTCCGCCTTGCTTTCTCGTTATTATATGATGTTGTACCTCTTTGCGCTTACACACCGATCTTCTCGCAAAATAAAAAAAAAATATGCACGTAATTGCGACTTTGCGATACGTCAAAAACTTTGATTCCGGACACTAAAACAATAGTTTCGATTCGTTTTTGCACAATACTGCCTAATTGAGAGGGTCGACGGTAATTTCACGTATTTACTTAGATACTGTTAGGCCGGGGTAAACATATATTTTATGTATTGACATTTTTTCCTACAACTAGTAGTTTCTTCTTCCCTTAACGGTGATGCATTCGTTACGGTACCGCGATGTTTTGCGCACTCTTACACGACTCGAACGTATATACGGTTTATGTGTAACGTTCAAACGCGGAGCGTCGACGCCCTTGAACAATAAACTGCGTTTTTTCTCCTCTCTTTCTCTTTCTCTCGTTTCTCACTTCTTCGCCGCGCCATTCTTTGTTATCCATCATACGTTACGTACGAAAGAGGCGAGGGAGTTTTTGCCTTGTGTCCCGCGTCTGAGAAAAAAAAAGAGACGGCATCGCCTGTGTATTGCGAATTAACGAACACCGTTAATTCTCTCGGGCGTTACAGAGAACCGCGCGCGCCGGTTATCGGCTCCTCTACCAGGCGCTTAATTCTTTGGACCCAAGGTACGGTGTAATCCATCATTATAACTAACCATTCATGGGATCCACCGGATATCGTCGTATCCGGTATTAAGAAACGCGATTGATAATCAGCAGACTTGTAAATCATTATTAATTACCTATACTATATAGACGATAAAATATATGTAATTAATATCCAATATTATTAAACTCGATCTCACTTAATTCCCCACTTGCGAGGTGCGTTAGAAAAAGAACAGAAAAATTAGCACGCGCTTCCATCTTTAGCTCAATGAATTTATGTGCACGATAATTAATTACAGGGTGTCCAGCGGACTAGATGAAAAAAATTCCCCGACTTTTTCAGATTTTTCAAGACCAGAAATTCATTTTTTCCTGACTTTTTAGTATTATTTTTTCCAAATATATAATTTGCATATATCTATATGATAAATCAATTAAACGTTAAATCATGAAATCCTTGAGATATTTTGGTCGACAATGAAAAGGTTCGGAAGTTAAAAAAATAACAATTTTAATTAATTATACAATCTGCATTAAATAATCACTTTTTTATTTATATTACATCCAATTTTTTAGTTTTGTCCGCATTAAACACATTAATGTGAAAAAATCCAGATAAATAGTAAAACTTTCTGCCTTTTTCCCTGACAATTCCAGATTTATCAAATTCCCCGGTTTTCCAGATTTCTCTGACCGCTGGACACCCTGAGAGAGATAGAAAAAAAAAAAAAAAAAAAAAATATATTTGACTCGCGCACGACTAAAGGTTCCGAATGCCGGCGATCTTACGCCTGTCCGTTCCGTGGGACCGCGACCGCGGCCTGGAGGAAGGCACGCCGTGTCCTGCGTTTGTTCCCGCGCGGTGCAAGAAAAAAAGAAGAAAAAGAAAGGGGGAAAAAAGTGCGAAGCCGGCGAGAAAGAATCCCCTTCCGCGTCTCGCTCTCTCTCTCTCTCAGAAGAGGATTAATATATTCTCGGTGTAATTTTCAATATTTCAGCGCGGACCGGGATCGGCGCGGATGCATTAATCCTCGGGTCGGCGCATTGTTGCACCCGGAGGGAATCGTGGGGCAGAGACCCGGCCAACTTCTAGGCGTGCCGCGACTTTTCCATGCCGTTAAGCAGCCTCGGCGAATGCGAGGCCCGGAGAATGATCGATTCGCCAAAAGGGAGAAAAAAGCCACCTGCATTACTCTCTCGCGAATATATATATATATATATATATGTGTGTGTGTGTGTGTGTCTGCATATATATATATTGTATATATAATATGTATGCAAGTGTATGCGTATGCGCACACAATAGCGCCGAAGCTATATATCGCGCCTATACTGTAAACGCGTGATGCGTACATACATATATATTCTGGTATAAGGCATATATATACGCACGTATGGTTCTGGGCAAAGGTGCATCGACCCTCACCTGTCCCCTCGGCTTACCGCTCCGGGATTTTAATTGCAGACCTCTAGCGTTTTTCTGTAACACCGGTAGGAAGCGAATTACAATCGCAAAAAGGTACGCCGCGTCGACGCCGGCGCTGCCGACAACAACGTGCGATGCGTGTGCGTGCACTTACACGTGTATGTATATGTATGTGTATGCATCTCTGTGAACGAGCGCACGCAGCGGCGATGACGCGAGAACTTTACAATTAATTCCTCGAGCGCGGAAGTGCTGTAGAACACTTCGGATTAAAGCATGACAAATGTTTTCTCTGTGATCCCCTCGTAAATAGAGAGTTTCTGAGAGAAACTAGTAAAAAGTGGCTCACGGGGAAGAAAGATGTATATGTACACTGAATCCGTGGACTGCGAATTAATATTAAACGCCGAATATATATATATATACAAATAGATATGTGAAAAGTATTAAGCATGTGAGAAAATAGTACTTTTAGATCACCGTGGCGCGGCGGTGAGATTATGTTAATTAATAGCATTGCGATGTAACTGGAAAGTTGGAAGAACAAAAACAGAAGCGTAAATTACACGCATCAAAGTAGATTAAGAATATTCTATAATTGTAATATATAGTAACATAAAGAGAAATTGAACTTCTAAAAAGTGTGCCGTCCAATCTAACCGATTGCAATTCCAATTTCAACTATTAACACTTATTAAACGGAGACTGGTTCTCTGCGGACGCCCGTGACCAAATATATATTCGTTCTACAGGGATATATAGCCAGTTGGGCAAATATTTCTTTATACCTTCGTATTGAGTTAAGCAGGCCATTAGCAGTGCGTATGGCTGACGGGCTAATTCGGGGACAGCTTTCCTAACGTGCATAGCGAGGAGGTAACCACTTAATGTAATCGTGGGACAGTGTCCCCGAAATCATTATGAAATCCTTATGAAATCCCGTGTAATCGTTTGCAATCAGATGTAATTGATAAAGTCAAATGAAATCATGCGGAATCATTAGAAATCATAATGAAATCATATATAGTCAGCAGAATCATTTTGAATTTTCGTGTAATCATTGGAATCATGTGTAATCATTATGAAATCTGTGATGAAATCATGTGTGGCACGAGCACTTTCCGTAGTAAATTGCGATCAAATTCAAGATAAAATGCTATTTATAATTTTATGTGTCACATAAAATCCTAAATGATTACATGTGCAATCACGAAAATGCATTGTGTAATCAGATGAAATCATTACTTTTATGAAATGATTTCATATGTAATGAAAAAAATCCATTTGCAATCAGATGAAACCATTTGTAATCAGATGAAATCATTTATAATCAGATGAAATCGTTTGTAATTAGATGAAATCATGAAATCAAATGAAATCATGAAATCAAATGAAATCATGTAATCTGTGGGACAACATTTTAGCTAGTGGTTACCCCCTCAGTGCATAGTTACAACGTGATGCAAGGCGAACGGGCAGGAAGAGACCATCGTAGAAGTAAGCGCGCGATAATCAGCATGGCAGGATGCTTAGAAAATAACGGGGCACTAATGAGACGCGCCGAGTCCCTTCTTACCCACGTGAGATGTAAATATATGTGGGCCGTGTGTACATTCTCTCTCTCTCTCTCTCTTTTTTACACACACATACACTTTCATTCTTTCGTTTACAGCCGCGACAAGCCCGATTTGTTCTGAATCACTCGCGGCGTCTTACGGTGGCTGTTCGCACTTCCATGCGGAAGTGAAATAATAAAGTTATACGTATGCGAGCATCGCATTTAATGTAATGACATTTCTATCCCAGCGAGATGGGCGCGTCCGCACGCGTATCGCGGATTACGATCTCTCTCTCTCTCTCTCTCTTTCTCTCCCTCTCGTTGCGTGTTTCATTTAGGAATTTTTATCCTGGGAAAGTTAAATTGTGTTTTACCGGTGAAGCCAATCATCTAATTAGTGCTTTAACGCTGAGTCACGCAGCAGTCATCCTCCTGCAATTTTCTCGCTACCGGATTCTTCATGAATATCCAATTAACGAATTCGAAATTTTTTTATCGTTCCGTATTTAACCGCTCGGCTCCTCTTAATTAAGAGTCGCAGTATCGAATGATTGTGACTTCTAACGAAGGGGAAAGAAATGAAGAGATTTCTCTGAAGGAAGAGAATAATTTTTAATATAACATTATTCTCATTCAACTATTATCTTTGGAAATTGTTTAACTAACGAAATCGAGGAAAATTTTAAGAAACCACTTGAAATTATGCTAGATGAAAAAATGCGTCATTATCGAGACGAGGAAATTGGAACGGTAAAAATAATTTAAAAAAAAAAATACACAGCGATCATTATTCACTATAATCGAAAAGAGAATCGTATGTAACCGAGGAAAAGTATCATTTCTCAGAATAAGATATGTCGCGATGTAACGGTAATAAAGTTCCCGCAAATTCTACTCGGGATTCCACAAACCCGATGATGATTCTTCCTGCGACTGCTACCGCTAATGGTTACTTATTCGCGATGCTGCAGAGAGAGAGAGAGAGAGAGAGAGAAGATCGATTTTTGTTCACGGAGTATTCATAGAACATCTCGAGCACGCAGCAATAAAATGCGTATTCATTCAAGCGGAAATCAAAGCTAATTTATCCTGCCATTCTTGAAAATGTCTTGAAATTGAAAATGTAAATTCTTCCTTTTTCTTTCACGACCGCGCTGTTATATCCTCCTCGTTTTATGGCCGCGGAAAGAGAGATGCCTCGCGACGGAATCGCTCTTGAAAATGTTTTCAGCGAGGCAAAACGCCGACTAACGCACATCGATTGGTCACCGAACGACATCATCGCGTGCGGTTACATCGCGACTTAACAGCAATATTATACCGTATCTGAACTCGGTAGCAATCCTCGTGTATCCTCGCCGAGAGACTCTTTCCTTCCCATCCCCTTTCACCTTTTCCCGGCAGTTACTTATATATCCGCGGTACGTCGATCCCTGAAGGGGCTTCTTTCTTGCCGTCTTCTCTCCGCCACATCATTCGGGACTAAAGAATTCCGCAATCATTTCAGACGCCAACCGGCTCTCTCTCTCTCTTTCTTTTTACTTAATACATAGTACGCAAAGTGCCTTGTATACATATGTGGACGATACATTACCAAGTACCTCGCGCGTTAAAACATACATAGGATGTGTCGGGGGTCACGTTCACACGAAATCAGACGCTCGCGATGAGCGTTATTAACTTATTAAATCGCTAATCCTAATTAATATTAATGCCGCGAGATGATTCATATGCCGATGATTCCTGCCGTAAAATTTCAATCGGCGAGTCGAGGCGTCGACAACTTTGCGAGGAAAGATTTATAGGCTGGTGTTTTATTAGATATTCTGATTGCTGTAATTAACATTGGTAGCACACATCGCTTGTCAAACACTCCGTTGGAACAACCGTTTCCTTCCTACAGTAAATCGTTCTCTTCGCGTTATAATTCGACGAGAATAAATATATATTTTTTTTCAGTTTAACGCTATTTAAAGTACCGTTGAAAGTTTCCGCCCGTAATTAACGAGATAACACGGGAAACGTGATACGCTTTGAAAGATTGATTGTTAGAGATTCTCCCTCTTCCGAGAGAATAGAGAAACACGAAGCGCGGCCGCAGAAAAATCAGGTAGATTATTACGACATGACATTCCTTAATTTACGTAGGAATTTGAACGGTTCCCTATCTTCGATAACAGCCCTGTCGCAAAAGCTATTTCTACAGAAAGGACTTATCGATCCGGCATTTCCGGTGACTACACAGAACGGTAAATACTTTATGCTGGTGTACGTTATTCATTTATGTATCTATTTAACGGGGCAAATTTTTTTCAGCAAAAATATTATACAGAAATACCCGAAAACGGAACTATATAAGAGCATTGTGTGAAAATTATTCCAACGAGATATCTAAATTGTATTAAATGTACACTTTACACATTTTTGTTCACATCAGAAATATCTAACTTCTTCTTTCTTTGAAATAAAAATCAAGCTATAGGCTGATTGTAAATTATTTTATCGTCGTGCATAACGTAGGATCGCGTGACCAGAAAACCGAATCAAATTTGCACTCGTGCTCGATTTACAATTAATATCGCCGACCTTCTTCTTGATAGGTCAGGACAGAATGCTCGTTTAGCCGGTCGGTCCGTTATGCGAAACGAGCAGAACGTGACAGCGTCACTCATCGTCAGTGGCTATCAATCGGACTGTCCCGTAATGTAAGTCGCGGGCTACCTTTATTTGGTCACGGCATTAGAGCTTTTTCACACGAACTACTTTCTGCGACATCGCGATGACGCATCGTCCTACTCAAACACCGGTACGAGGAAATTACACATTTATATCATAAATAATATATACTGCATCTTAGAAGACGTAAATCTCTCTAGAGCGGACGATAGATTTAAATCGTCGGTATTTAAAATATCGAGCAACTTTATAATTACCTGTATCTGGAATTCCATTTAATTTTTTTAGGCAACAATTTTACTGAATTTTTGTCGGATATAGAAGCATTTGTGCAAGAATTTTTTGATTAATTTTCAAATTGTCAGAGAGGAAAAATTCAGGAAATATACCACAAATATTTTTAATTAACATTCTTTATGAGAAGCTCTACTTTACGTTTCATTATATACATAATTCAGAGATAGATTTTTATCAGAATAATCGACAATGACGAAGAAAAAAATACGTTTACGTATACAAATGTAGCTATAAATTTTTAGAAATTGATACGTGACCAATGTCTGCAAAACTGGTCCATTTATTTGCATTTGGTCAGGTTCTTGACTGGTCTCAAGCATATGAATCATCAATTAACATAAAGAGAAAAAATATCTGTAGATATATGCTTCTTTGAGAACATTTCAGATAGCAACTCAGCATGAATCTTATGAATGAATTGCAAAGAAAGCATTACAAGAAAGATTGCAAGAAACTATTTCCTGTCATTAAATTGTAATATGAAGTAATTGGAAAATCAAGGAATACACATAAATACAATATTTCAAAAAACTATTGTGAAAATATATAAATATTGTTACTATTGTATATTATATAATGTATACACAACATATACACTAGATAAGAATATACAATTATTTCATATAGATAGAAAGAAATCTCTATAATTGTTCTCACATTCCCAATTTATTATAATCGATTAAAAATAACAAGAGACCATTGCCATTTAAATGTAATGGACCTAACTTTAATCAACACAGTGCTATCTGCAGAATAAACCACGTATCCGTAACTTCAGCAATCATCATCAACGGAACAAGTCGCCATCTAATTCGCCTAGAAAGGTTTCAAAAGATTAATAAGAAACGGCCCTTGAGAAGAACTGGAAATATTAGAAAAGAAAGAGGACCGCTCTCTTCAGAGAGTCAGGCCAGAGAGATATTGAAGAAGAAAAATAGAGCAAGAATCGAGAAAGAGAAAGATGACGGAGGGAAGAAAGAAGAGTCGGAGCGGGTGTCGTCCCAGTGTACACATAACGCGTATTAATGTGCGTTAAGACGCGGAGAAACGACGCGGCAGACCTTACGGGTATAGGATGACACTTGGGACCGGAGACCTTCGATCGCCTTGGTCGGGCATTATCTCCTCTCTGCGGCCGCTCGTATACCCTTGCCAAACCCCCTTCTGCCACCCTGCCCCCGCTAGTCATTGGGCCCCAGCCCGAAGAGAGTACCTTCGACCGGACTCGGGGCCTCTCGTGCGCCTCCGTCGACGCTCGTGTGCGCTCGGTTCGACCTTGAACGGGCCCTGTATGGTCTATGCCACTGACACGGACCAAGGACGGGGAGGCCCCACGGTTGGGTACCGACGTGCTGTTGTCCCGAAACGCGGTCGTGGAACTCCGGAGCGGCGCGCTGGAAAGTGTTCGAGCCCGATGGCAAACTCTTTTTCGTGCTTCGTGCCTTCCCTTCACGCCTGCCATTGGCGTAGGGTGGTCGGAGAGTGCGAGATTGTACCTTTGCCTCTCGCGCATGAATCGGTCGGATTGAAAATGCGCCAGATATTTCGCTCTGGTCAGCGCTCACTACCGATGGAAATATTCTTGAGTAACGATTTCACGTTTCATTAGATAGCTTGATTAATTAACTACTCCGATTATTACTTTTGGCATTTTACATCGATTTGTGTAATTTTATTTATTGCTATAAAACTACGATATATGTGAGTAATATCAATCGATTGAAAGAGAACAAAATTTAGTGCGATTTAGAAATTAAAGATTCTAAAATTTGAAAAAGATATTAATTATTGTATATATGTTACCTTATTGTGAGTAGTATAAATATATGTTAAATTCTTAAATTAATTGTGTTATGTATATGTTAATTACGAATTTCTTTTTCTTTCAATGTTGTAGACAGATATATATTAAGCAATTCCTGAAACAGGTTTATTGATAAAATCAATATTAATTAAAGCAAAAGAAAAGTATGTACTGAACCTATTCTATGTAAATGTACGCGCTACACGTAAAATAATAAAAAAAGGTCGGACAGCTCCGAGGAGGAAAATTTAGTACGTTTGAAAATGGAGAATAACTCGCGGGGAAATATATATATTTAATAAAAAAGAGCAGCGATCCCTCGGATTTTCTGCCGTAAGAAGTTAGCCTTGGGATGATCTCTAGAATGTGTAATGCCGCTGATTCCGAGAGAGGTTGAAATTCAATATATAGTTGCGAGCAACGCGAGTTATACATGTGGGAATACTAGACGGATAAAATGTGCAAGCGTCTCGTAGCAGTAGCTTGATCCTGCACACAGCCTCTCGTAATCTAACCAAACATCGAATTAAATATTTCTATTGATTGGCGAAAAGAGTCTCGAAATAAGCACTATCACTCGCAAATATTGTTTGTGCCTTTAATATAATTGCATTTCCCTATATATGAATGCAACAAAATTTATTCCAATTGCGAACGATACTTTGTTGCTTTACATATGGATCAATCTCGCGACTCTTGTGAGAACCGAAATATCATGGTGGAATCTCATGCGCTCTCTTCTTTCTCTCTCTGTTCCCGAGCAAGTCCTGGGCCGAAGTATGTACATGGTAGCACGAAGCCGCGAACGCGAAGTAAAGTGCAGCAACAAAGTAGCAATGATAGAGTGCCTCGGTGCTGGTATATCGGCGTGGGTACAAGTATATGTACAAGTACTGGTAACACCGCGGTGCCTGCAGTCGCGGATCGTTTCGAAGCACTGCCGTTGCGTGCGATGCATCCTGGTTATTGCGAAAGGGTCAGGGATCGTGTCGAGAGGCCAAGAAAGACGGTACTCCCGCGGCCGATCTCTTGATGGGATCCTCGATGCAGATCGGCTAATGCAACGCGAAAATGCAAGACTATAGTAATAGATGTGGAATTTTTTTCTTCGTTTTGTTACGCCTTTTTCTGTTTTCTTTAAATCGATAATGCGCGGAATAATTTCGCGAAAATCAGAAATTAACGTGATATTTAGTTCTTTTCGTAAAATTATCATACGAGCATGTTGTTCGACACAAAATAGAATATAATAATGATGTAATGCTCTTGAAAGGAAAGAGAAAGAGAGAAATCCCGAAATCCTCCGCGGTACGCAAATTTTTTCGCCACGCCTATGGTGGAGCCCAAGCGCCGTCTGCACTAAAACCCTACCGGAGGTACTTGTTGGGCCTCTCTCAGCAGGACCATCGTTTCGTGTTCACGTATGAAAAAAAAGGAGCGACGAGAAAAGGAGGAGGATCCTGGGCGTTGGCCCTAAATCTAACAAAATACTTGTCTGTCTCGTAGAACGAGGAGCATAATGCGTCTCGTATGAGCCGCGAACTTTTTTTTGCCGACCCTTTCATATCCTGCTCTTTCGTTGGTATTATTTTTCATTTTTATAATACAAGGACAAGCGATTTTGCGAACCTTCAAACACAGTCATCACGCGCATCGTTTATAATAATACATCGTTCACGTTGAAAATGATGGAAATCACGAAAGTATAATCTTCCATTTAATGTGAAATTTATATAATGTACTCGCGGAAGTATTCAAAACATTTTTTTACTGCATTCCGCCATGCAATTTTCTTATAAACACGTTAAACAGTTTGCAAATTATTTTGCTAATTATGAATAAATATTAAACAATAATATACGAAAAGAAAAAATACGAAATATCAATTAATATTTAATACTGAATTCATAATTATATCATTATAAAAGAAACCATATTATTCATAGTGATTGAAATTAATTCCATTTTATCGATTTTACGAAAAACAATTCGAAATAATATTTAAATATGCCCGACTCTTTTCTTGCATCGCTTTGAATCTTTCTTAATTTATGCAAATATAATATATACGATTCATTTGTTGGTTGACGTTAACCACTCTGTCACAGAAAAGATTCTTCGAATCATCGAGTGCGGATGAAAACGTAGACTGCTCTTACAAAGTGACGTTCATTCCGACGCGGCGCAAAAAAGAAAGATTGATTTTTGACAATTTTGTTCCGTCAATGCAACAACCTCATTCACGAGATTCCTTTGCTCGTTTTCACCTCGAATCGTAAGGATCCACAACAACGACGACGAGGACAATCTCGAGAAGAGGCTCGAAAGAAACGAATGAACGAAACCTCAACCTCGAGCGAAATTTCGCTCGAATAACCACACCTAACAGAATCCTCTTTGGAGAAGGAGAAACACCGCGGGCGCGCGAATACGCCTTATCCTTTAACAAGAAACAATGAGGTTTCTTAACATGACGCCTTGACGTTACGAGGATAATTATCTTGATTAAGAAATACCGGACTCGTAATGCAGTAATAAGAGTAAAAGGCCGCGATCAACCAAACCGACCGACCGATCGCTCGCTCGCTCGCGAGAAGTACCTCTCTTATGCGTCAGCTGGTTGTTTGTGCAAACGGAGATCGACTCATTATAAAGCCGGGACTAACGTAACCGTGCTCAGATCGCTGAGCCAGGATCGGCCGAGCACGTTCCTACAATGTGCAAACGAATGCGTGCAAACACGGACACGCATATGTGCAGTGCTCGCTCGCTCGCTCGCGTGAATCCAGCCTCACCGTCGCCTCGCGGTGCATCAAAGGGGGATTTGCGTACGGTGTAAGCCAGAGATGCAGGATGACCTGTTATCGCCGATGTAATTGTAAGGGAAATCATTCCACCGCGACGAACGGGAAGCTCGCGAAATTCGCGCACGAGTCTTCAAGAGATAGAAAGTATGTTATATGATTATTAAATGACAATTATGCACGATGAAAATTATTAATGACAATAAACAAAGCGATTTTTCTTCGAAAATGTATATAGGGAGGGAATATTCTTGTTGAAATGTCTGAATCAAACAGTTTTACCTTTAAATAATAATCATGAAAGTATCCTCTCTATTTAAGAAATATTATTATATATATTATTACTTTTATGTATCGTATCTATAAATATATTATAAAATAATATATATATAACAAATATGTTGACATATAATATGACATATTTCTACTTGTAATGCGATATGTGTTATATGTGAGATAAATATTAGACAATGTTTAGCTGCAGAAACGGGGAAAAAGCTGCATCCTCATGGCGTATAACTCGCAGCGTCGTTTTTGCATCACACAAGAGCCACGGGCGATCATTATAATCGAAACGCGCGCTGATCCCTCGCAATCGATGAAGTCATCAATCCGCGATAGAGTCGTAAAAGTATTCAAAGTGTTATATCCCTGCGCGTTAGTCTAACGAGGAGGTTCATTCGTTCGTTCGTTCGTTCGTTCGTTCGTTCGCTTGCGTGCCACGAGAAAATTCAAACGTTAACCTCATCCGCTCGTCAGAGTCATCCTACACTATACGGGAGAAAGAAAAAAAAAAAAAAGGAAAAAAAAACGAACAAGCCGCACATGTACGGCTCATACGTGAATACGCAAGGTCGCGAAATATTCTGCGTACATCCTGCCTTTTTCCACGTGGTTCGCGGTAGAACCGCAGGAATCCCATGAAGAAATCAGAAACAACGAGAGACGGAGATCGCGGCCCGAGAGGGAAGAATACGAGGAAAGAGAGACAAGGAGAGGGAGACTTAGAAAAAGGACCCGCTCATCAGAAGCAATAATACGGGGGTATCTGAGTAATAGCGAGGGTACAACATTGTGCGTTCCTAGCAACTTGTAATCGGAATGGAAATGCGGATCCTACGGACGAGAAGGATGCTCCTTTGCTTTAGACAAGGACCGGTATTCCTGAGAAAGAGCGACCGACTCACCTTGGACAGCCGTAACGTCGCATAGATAATTAATATTATTTTACGGCGACGTCTCTTCGCTCCTTTTACCCCTTCGTCATGCCTTATAATATTGGCTACACGCGCCGCAATATATTTGAATTATGTTGATAGATGCGTCATACGGATCGAATGAGGTATAAAAGATGAGTTACAAGACAAATTACAGCACATCTTTGGTAGAAAGAATTATTATACATGTTATATATAAATTAATTATTAGAAATCTAATATATATACTTATATTTTTTATAAATATTCTATATTTTGCCCCGCGTCTTAGAAACACGCGACGTATATGCAAATTTTAACGAAAGTCTGTCTTTGAAAAAACATAAATATATGTATAATTATTACGCGTAATTTATTAATTTATTAAATGTTATGTAAAATAGATGTAATAAATTTTACAATTTGCAAATTCACAGATTACTCGTTTCATGTTATTTTATAATCCGAAGAAATGAGTTTGAACGTAAAATCTGGAATCTCGATATGATCTAAGATTAATCTCAATGTCACCTGATTTGATTCGATTAATATTTACGCGCTCGACGTAATATACCGCGCCATCGGTATTACTATACAACACGACGGGTTCAATGCCTCCTCAGTTTTAATATAGTACGTGCGGCGCATCATCGTGTGTTGCTGCCAATAACTGAATAATATTTCCATTATGTAACGGCATATGTTATACGCAAAGGAGCACAAATGCTTGTTTTTCTTTTACATTTTTAAAATTCGATGAAATGAATGAGAGAGAAAACGAATGAAACGTGTCTTTGGTAAGATTTTACGTTTGACAAGAGCATCTTTCTTTAGACATTACGCGTATTTTCTCTTCTTGAAGTAGAAAAATACGGCTACTTAGCCGTTAAGTGCTTACGACACCTGTGTTTGTGCATTTAGGTATACTTTCTTTGCATGCTCTTCACTGAGTTAGCCTTTCGTGATCCGCATAATGTAGCGATCTTTACTTGTCATATTAACGTCTACGTAAACTTTTGAATGCGCAATTACTATTGTGAATCGGAGACTTGCGTGTTAAAAGATTAGGCGTTTGAATATTTAACTTTGCTTATTTGAACTCTACTTTAATCAATCATTATTTTTAAGCGCAATACTTTCATAAAAATATATTGTTAAACACTTTCCATTTTTGTCTCAATTCTTTCATTTAAAATATGTTAAAAAAAAATTAAATTATGTTAAAACACAAGATTACAGTATTTAATCTCACGCGGGATTACACGATTTTTCTACTTCAATAAGCGTTTAGATTAGAATTAATAGGATCGCATCGCATTAAACGTTCCGTGAACGAGAAGAGATAGCAGAGGGCGTGTTGCGTTTACGTCCTGGATAGGTTCTATCCTTCCTCGGACACGCCATCGCCATCGCACTCATTTATAATCAAAATGGAAATACAGACCATAAACGAGCGGATAGACAAGAAGGCGAGGCCTAAAATCAATGAAATCACGCAACAATAAAAAGCTTGGCAAATTGAGATGACGATTTCTCACAACTTGGATTGGATTCGTTTGTGTTTTCCTATTTATCATCGGCAAACTCGTAACGAGTAACACGGGGATTGCGAGAAATAACGTAATACGACGATGCCGCCACGCTTTAACTTTATGCAGGCTTATAATCAGAATGCAAATACAGAGAGCCCGGGGACTCTATATCGACTTCCGCCTAACAGTTAAACCGTTCAAGGCGCGCCTAATTGGCGTGATGTCTCAATTATGTCAGGTCCTTTGAACGGCTTTTGTTCTATGACATAACCAGATTCTCTATGTCTTTGAACTCGATGTAATACAAAATCTTTCATTTCTCTTTCCTAAAAAAATTTTATTTTATTTAAAACTTATAGATATTTTATTGAATTTTATTAAGAGTTTATTAATATTCTTTTTTCATAATTGCTACAAATTATGAAAATTAATTTAGCTTCTATTAAAGATTCAATTTATTATTCACTAATAAATGAAATATGCAAACTTTAGAAATATTATAGGATAAATAATATAATATATAAAATACTTTCTCTCTCTCTCTCTCTCTTGTTTCAAACCTTTTTACTTAATGTTATTTTTTCTCTTATCATGCCTCCTTCGTCATATGAGATTGCGTGACTACGAAGGGAGCATAGTACCTATGTCGTGATTAGCATCCTACTCTTGTAATTTCTATATATAATATCTTTCGCGTAAATATATATACTTTAAATTACCAAGTTCCCTATTTGTCCCAATTATCATCGAAATCCCTAATCGTCGTAAATGCGCATGGTAGAAAAATCACCGGATGCCGCGCATTACGGCACAGCTATACTACTTTCTTTCTTCAGTCTTTCCACATCATGGCGACGACCGGACTTAATCAATCAATCGTTCAACGTGCAAACACGCTCATTTTCGCGGAAACGTCTTTCGAAAATAATTCGCAGTTTTTACGTTGTATATAGCGCAACATAAGATTCAAACGTTTTCATCTCGTTTTACAGAGCAAGTTAAAATGTAATTAAGAATCATCTCGATCGATGGAGTAGCACACACGATTTTATGCACGCGCGCGTGCGGGGTCGAGCACGAGAGAAATATAATATAAATCTCACGTAAAACGAGTATTAATCCTCGCGAAATCGTGGCTCTCTCTCTCTGAGTTTGTAATTACATTAGAAATGCATAATTATAAGTGCGCGCTATAAATACGTAAATAACAAGTACTCACGATAGTCGTTTTACTCACTTGTTGACTTTTGGCACCGGTGGCTCGATTCTGTAACAGAAAAAAAATAATACGTATGATTATGATGCTGATGTGACAAGTAGTTCGCGCGATTAAGTGATCATCTCTTCGAGAGCGATTTGCCTCTCGCATAATATATTGCCTATCGATCAACAGCAAAAAAATATTAAAAACATGTGGTACGCAATAAAAATTACGATAATGACCAATATGTATTCACGTATGTATAATAAATCAATATACACTACGATGACGATAACCACGAGCACTTGTGCTGCTTTTTGAAGAATTTGATAGATAAAAATTACATATTAATAATTTTTATATATCAAATAATAATAAATTTTTATTAATAATACCGAGTATAAGTAATTTGCGTATGGAAAACTGGATTTCATAGTAATTTATAATTAATTAAAAGTTTTAATATTATTTTTAATAATTTAAACAAATAATAGTTGTGGTAATTAAAATTAAATTAAAAAATGCCGCAAAACAAAATGAGATACTGCGGCTCTGAGACATTTTCTTGGCGTTTTAATAACCAGAATGATTTATTTAAACTATCAAGAACTGTAGAAAATAAAGAATCAAGACCCTTAATTGTTTATAGATTTCCACGAATGATACGTCAGCTTTACATACGCATGTTTCGCAATATTTCGTTTGCACCATTTATTCGCAGTGCAGACAAGAGTTTGGTAATGCTGATAACAATCCATAAATAACTCAAATCTCGGTCATTAATCTGTTCATTCGCATTCCTGATCGTATATACAAATAATCATAAATAACTTTAAATCCATGTGAGATACGTAACTGTTCTGAAATTGTTCGATCTCTTAAGCGTAAATCGTCTGTAAAAAAAAAAAAAAAAAAATCATATGATGCAGCTCACGCAATCTGTCCGTCGTGGTTGCATTTCGCATTCGTCGCGTGGACGGCGTTGCATCTTTTCTCGGAAAAAGAAACGTCGAGGGAAGAACGAGGAGAAGAAGGAAAAGTGCATCCACGTCGCGTCGCGCAAATAGATGCACATGTTGCATCGCGAGAGGGAAGGCCAAAAGAAAAACGAAGAGAGAGAGAGAGAGCAGTCCGTAGTCTCCCTCGTACCCTTGATGCACCTAGGCGACTCCCGTGAAACCTGCATAGCTAATTTGAATAATTTCCTAGTTTATAGGACGTGCACAGTCGGATCTGGTGTCGTATCTGGCACGTAGCGCCGCTCTATCAGTCTGCTCGACGCATCGGCGACGTGAACGAGTCTTTTACACGGCATTTCGTCACATTAACTCACGCGTATATAGCGTTAAAATTCTCCGCACGACGGATAACACGATGGGGAAAACATTGTTCTCGTCGCACCTGATCTCCCTTTCCTCTTCGTTCTCTCTCTTTCTTCTCCCTTCGCGCGGCTCGAAGATTTATGAACGTAATGACATCGTACATCAGTCGCGGAAGCAAGGCCTCTGAGCGAAACTTGATTAACCCATTATGTTGCGTTATATGGAGCAGCTACTTTATAATCGCACGAGATGAAGAGAGTCGATAAGACGAATACCGCATGAGAATATCATGACAGTCGGTCCCGCCGTTACGTTCAACTCTTGGAAATGCATTTGCCTCTGGCAGACTAGTGTAATATTCTTCGCAGTCCATCAGATACAATGCACACAGAATCATTTTAGAATATACATTATTTAAGTTTACCGCTAATTTAATTTCCCCTTAATAAAAATCGAGATATACAATTACTAAGGATTAATAATTTTTTTTTCGTTTAATATACACATATTTCGAATAAATTGCTTCAGCAGAATTTTGATCTAGAATTTAATTACTAATTTAATGTAGATTAAGAAGAGTGCGCTGAAACAAATTTATTAAATTTGAATAAATATTTATTTCAATACTGTATTTGATGTAAGACAATCCTTTTAAAAAACAGGTGAATATTGATTTCAAATAATCGTTTAAGATGATAAATAAGGCAGTATTGAAATAAATAATTGTTATTTTAATAATTTTGTTCAGGGTGGCAGTAAGTTGATGTTAAGGAAAAATAGATTTTACGTAAATCATAGATTTAATTAAAAATTCATCTCAGATCTCTCTCGGGGGGATTGCATCGATGAAAAACAATGAATCTCCGTGAGAGAAATAATTCTGGCGATCGTGCGCGGCTGCGAAATAATTCATTCGGCGTTTCCGCAACGGGCGTTTCGCAGTACCGGCATGTATTGCTCGGCGTGCATTGCACGACTGATATCTCGTCTTTCGTACTTGGGTACTGTGTGCGAACCCTGACCGTACGTGGCAGATAACGTATGGGCTTTCGTGGATTTTCCTGTTTCTGCCGACGCGCAGATAAGGGAAGGAAACAGGAAACGACGGCGCCGAGGACGTTGCACGTGAGGTACATGCCCGATGAAAGCGAGCCGTTTTATCGCGGCGCGAAGGGAAATGAGTCGTTAAAACTGCAATTATTTTTTTAAGTCCTCGTCCTGATGTATACGGTCATTCGCCGTTCGACATTGCATCTAGGCAGATGCAGTTACAGAAAATAAAATTATATATATTATGTATAGGTACACATGAATGACCTAATTTGTGTGAAAAAATATTTCAAATAAACCTTTCGCAGTTTTGAAAAAAATATGATGCATGAAATAAATTGTTCATATCGTGCATTTTTTACTCTGTCATATCAACGTCAAATATAAATATTTTTTTAAATTTTATGATTCTCTCTTTTTATATATTTATTTTCATAAACATTTTATTAATGTAAAAATATTCAAGTAGTTATTAGAAAATTTACTGCAACATGTGTCACATAAAATTTATTTTTATAAAAGTAATTATAAAAATAATTATATAAATTTCATAAAATTTTAATGACTTTATCTTAATACTTTTATAGATGAATAAGACAAATTAATTGACATAAAAAACCTATATATAAAATAATCGTCTTGTTTTACAGATATAAATTCCTTTTTAATTGTATCAAACACATCTTTATATTTTAAAATGAGAATTATATTAAAAAAAAATGGAAAATAAAATATTTTGATCAAAGTTACACATACAAATTATGTCCAAGCGAGAACGATAAGATATCTTCACCATGCGTTTCCGTTCTGGGAGAGTATATCTTACCCGCCGGGCCGGCGGACTCATCGCGGTGCCTAGAACAGTGCGGGAACAATGTTTCGCGATATGCGTATTCCGGTGCGTGTACGCACCAGAGGAACGAGCCTACGACGCGTATAGCTACATCCGTACGCATGCAGGTAGACGAGAGAGAAAGAGGGAGAGAACCGACCGGCGACGCGCTCGGTAAGCTACGACGAAGGTTATCTCACGGCGCGAATCTAAACCGTTTTACCGTGTACGTAACTACCACCACACATTCTCCCTCGCCGGAGTACATTGTCATTTTATGGACAGATAGGCCGTCGCGCACACGCGCACTCTCAACGAGTAATGACGAGCGTACAATTTACGCGTCTAATTGCATCGCTATCAATTTCGCTCGCCGAGTGAGACATTAAGCCGTGATTCGCTAACGAGAAAGAAGCCGTCGCGTTAGCTTTCGCTGTTTTTCTTTTTTTTTTTTTTTAATTTGCAGGATTTCCCCGCAAATTGTGCGAGGAAAATAAGAGGCCTATAATTTTCGAATAAGACAATGGAAATTAATTCATCTCCTTATCTTCATTCTTTATCATCCACTTTATATATATCAACGTCATTCATAATTTTCCGGATAGAAAGTTTTTTCAACTATTCGGATTCTCCTTATCGAAAATTATATAAAATGCCATTTGAATTGTAATGAAAAATTTCAAGTCGGTTATAAAATTCTAACAAATTTAGTACAAGACGTTGTCGGGCTTCTAACATTCTTTAATCCAAAAAATGTCAAATCAGTCAATTACATGATTGTTCTACACTTTAATTAATCGGATTCGAAACAAGTGTTGTTCGCAAATTCACAGGTTTGCGATTCCGTCTGAGGGTACAATGCTTATATTGTATTTTCAAGGCTGAGCCAGGCGTACATGCTAAAAGAATCGCGTTTTGGATTCGCGAAAAGTCCCGTTAAAAAGTGACCATGTGAATTCGCGCGTCAAGGTCTCAAGTTCAGATCGCAGACCGGAGTTGGTCCCGAGGCTCGATTGTCGCCGACCCAATCGTTAGCATAACATTATATACATATATGACGCAATCGGCGGGGTATGAAAGAGAGAAGGAGAGAAAGAAAAGACAGGCAGAGAAAGAGAGACGGGCTATATGGTCGTAAAGAGTCGACAAACGTACATATATGTACGTTGTAGGATTTAATTACATCGTTGCGGGGAAGAGTGATCGCTGGAACTAGCAGTGTCACGCCTTTTAATCCGCGGACACCTCGGTTATTACTTCCCGTGGCTTTTTAAACTTGTCACCGCCAGCCAGCCGCCAGCGGGCGTAAATAATGCGGCTTTCTCCGTTCCGCCGCATTTAACGGCTACCTCCTCGACCCGAACGCCCATTACTGCATTATTTATTAACAGTATGCGTGATCTTAACTCACGTACAAGATCGGTCCCGTGAAAAATATAGAAACGAAAAGCAAGCAACAAATTTTATTTCCATTTTTTACGATTCTTCTTATGTATGTTAGATTCAATTCCAAAGTGATTGAAAACTTGTGACAGAAATCTTAAAGCATTATTTACTTTGTACATTTACGCATTAAAAATACAAGATCGGTCCCGTGAAAAATATAGAAACGAAAAGCAAGCAACAAATTTTATTTCCATTTTTATACGATTCTTCTTATGTTAGATTCAATTCCAAAGTGATTGAAAACTTGTGACAGAAATCTTAAAGCATTATTTACTTTGTACATTTACGCATTAAAAATACAAGATCGGTCCCGTGAAAAATATAGAAACGAAAAGCAAGCAACAAATTTTATTTCCATTTTTTAATACGATTCTTCTTATGTTAGATTCAATTCCAAAGTGATTGAAAACTTGTGACAGAAATCTTAAAGCATTATTTACTTTGTACTTTTACGCATTAAAAATAGAACGCATCAATAATAGATTATCGGAAAGGCCGATAATAGATTAAAGTCTTATCGATTCCCAAAGCAGGAGAGTTTCATTTATAAATTGAGTAATAACGAAGAGTGGATGAGAAGGAGAGGATGTATTATCTATGTGCGAGCTGATTATAGATGTCGTAAGAGAATGACGGACGTGTATACGTGTACATTACACGTGCCGTCCATTACACCTATATCGTTGCAGCACTCTCATATTTTTCGTTGACAGAGATAAAAGTTTGAAGATACATAATTGGATAAACGTGATCGCGTCGTACACGTGTCGCGATTTCGTAATCCGACCTGGAAAGTCGGAGCGATCGTTAATTTTACCGAAGACGATGGACGAAAGAATGCAGGAAAGTGAAAACCAGCAATGATGGCTAACAAAGTTTAGTGCACACAGAGAAAGTGCCATTAAATAAACTTCTTTTGTCAAACTTCGTCTGCAAAAATTCGCGGATCATTAATTTCCAGAAAGTAGCGCGCCGTGACGTTAATTGCCACGTGCGTTTATACGTCTGATCATCATTGTATAGTTTTGACAGCCTCTCTGACAAATTTCTAGAGAAAGGAAATTGTCGTGAAAAGAAAACGAAAGAGGATAATTAAAAAAAAAAAAAAAAAAGAGCGAAATCCTTCACCTTTTTACTCGTAAAGCGAAAGTTCAAGGGATCTCATATACAATACTATGGTCGTTTCAGATTATTACGTCAGAAGCTACAAAATATGAGCAATTATGAATAATAAAAGATGATTCTAAACTTATTTATGAATATTTTAACCATCGTTTTTTCTTCTCCAAGAAATTAATTTTTTCCCTGACTTTTTAGTATTATTTTTTTCAAATGTATAATTTGCATATACCTATATGATAAATCAATTAAATATTAAATCATGAAATCCTTGAGATATTTTTGTCAACAATGAAAAGGTTCAGAAGTTAAAAAAACAAAAATTTAAATCAATTATACAATCTGCATTATGTACGATAATCGAAACAAACGTGTCACTATTTAAATAAACTATTTAAATAATCATCTTTTTTATTCATATTATATCAAATTTTTTAGTTTTATCTCTATTAAACACATTGAAATAAAATAACACGACGATGAAAATATAAATTAACGAACACGCTGTAGATGAATCGATTTTTAACAACACAGAAAATTAGCGTCTGCTAGGAGTCAAGAAAAAGTTTATATTTATCTAAAAAATAAAAAATTTTAAATTATTGAGACAAATGTAGAATAATGTGAAAAAATGCAGATAAATAGTAAAATTTCCTGGCTTTTTCCGTGATAATTCCAGGTTTATAAAATTCCCTGACAATGCCCGGTTTTCCAGATTTTCCTGACCGCTAGACACCATGTCTATCGATAAATTCAGCATAGCGTTGCGTGCAAGATTTTGATCGTGGAAAAAAAAAATGAAATATCTCGCGAGACGTCGGGGTTCAACCGAAAGAAAAGAGAAGAAGAAAGAGAGAGCGAGTCCAAAGGCGAGACAGTCCGTACCCTCCTTTCGTTCTGCTTCACGCACTCCCGCGTGAAGGCAGCAAGGGCGGCATACGCAGGACGGAGCGTGAAAGAAGGACGCGAGCGCAGGACGAGGAGAGATCCGCAAGAGAGCACCCGACCTCCACCTTGGTCGCCACGCATCGTGGAATTCGCATTCGGGGAAGAAGTGCTTCTTTGCCGTGTCTCACCTCACCTCGCCTCGCCGCGCCTCACTTCAGCGCTCGCTGCTGCTTTGCATTTTACACCGGCGTCGAGATTTGGTCGTTAGATTCGCCGATGCACCCTTCCTTCCCTTCGCGCAGCATCGTTCTCCTTCAGGAAAACGGATGTACGTTATCTCGAATTCTCACGTTCCTTACCGATATCCTCTGCATTTCATTTCATTTTTCAATGCATTTAAATATACCGTCATATTGATGGTGTTTTCTATATAAATTTTTACTTGATGAATTTGTCAAATTTTTATCTGACGAATTTATCAATAGTTATTTAAATTCATCTAAAAATATACGCGTCTATAATTCTAGACCTTTTTACAAATTCTCACGTTCCTTACCGATATCCTCTGCATTTCATTTCATTTTTCAATGCATTTAAATATACCGTCATATTGATGGTGTTTTCTATATAAATTTTTACTTGATGAATTTGTCAAATTTTTATCTGACGAATTTATCAATAGTTATTTAAATTCATCTAAAAATATACGCGTCTATAATTCTAGACCTTTTTACAAATTCTCACGTTCCTTACCGATATCCTCTGCATTTCATTTCATTTTTCAATGCATTTAAATACAGTCATATTGATGGTGTTTTCTATATAAATTTTTACTTGATGAATTTGTCAAATTTTTATTTGACGAATTTATCAATAGTTATTTAAATTCTACATTATTTTGCTCATCGTATGTTTGATTAAATTTATATTTTTATATATATACTTCTAGTATATTATATTTTTATATATATACTTTTCTAATCTCTCTAATCTTGATCGATTTGCTATATTTAGAAGAGAAGTTGTAAAAATGCCGAACGCAGTGATTATGGCCGCGTGAAAGTAATCCTTGTCTTGTTTCTAAGGTCTTTATCTCTGGTTCCCCTCCGACTTTTCCCTATTATCTTCACTAAAGGATGCAACGCTCTGACCCCCCGTCGCGCTATATACTCACGGGACTTTTACTACACGCACGATGCATTCGTAAGCCTCGCGCAGCGAAAACTCATCGGCCCTGAAAGTGCGTCAAACTCGACGCACCGCGGGGCACGTATTCCACGCGTGGAAAAACTCACATCCCGAGTTTCCGTCGACGTACGAACCGCGACAGTTGTCCGGCAAAAAGAAACGCCCGTACTTTTCCTCGTCTCTCTCATTAGAATTTTAATGGAGCCAGCGTTCTCCACGAGTATAATTCCAAGATTCAAATCTGTTTTATTAATTCAGTGCAAGTTTAATCTCAAATTATAAATCTGGATTCTCTAGTTATACCGCGCTAATTCGCGCAATAAGTTAATACAGATGTGAGTCTAAGATGCAAAAAAAAAAAAAAAAAAAGATACGGCACATATGTCATGAGCATTATCCGATAATTATTATTTTGCAAGACAAGACATAATGAGACACAAGAGATATAAGATAATATACAGCGAGAGCGCGCAATCGTTTCTCTCATTATCTCTCGCACGTATTCCGCGACAAAGCTATGATGCGAGCGATTATCTAACACGCCGTCTCTCTCGTCTGCAGAAAATCTCTAGCTAGGTTAACCCACTAAACTACAAGAAAGACGGGCATGCAACCAGGAGACAATGGACTCTGTCGAGAGTACTCTGCGATGTGACTTGTGCGCGTGCAGGAAATTGCATTATGGAGAAAGTTGATCTCGGCTACAGGACAGTTCTGCTGCTGCACCTCCTTTCTCTTCCTACCCCTTTCGCTAGTATCTCTACTGCTCTTTAAGATCACTTATTTCTGTCTCACGCCCGCCAATAATATCTACCACAGCTGCAATCGACCTTGCTTGCAAATGTCGCGTCGCCAAACAAGACGAAGAGAAGGTATTGTATTATGGGATAGGAAAGTATTAAGAACGTCTAGGAGAGGTGCAAAAATATCGACGAGAGAGAATGAAAGAGAAAAGGAGAGAGAGAGATATATGAGTTTTGCTTGCGACATCTCTGTTCTATAACCTAGTCGATTTATCAATGAGTGGATTAAGTTCGTCAGTTGAAAAGAATAATCTTACAAGAGTTTTACGCAGGCTATTATTCGTTTAAAAAATTTAAAAAAATGCAAAACTGATTTTTTATCAGTTCTGAAAATGTTCTAAATAAATTAAAATTTCTGGAATAGTAATCGTATATAAAGAGAGAAATCAAAATTCATTTTGTTAATCATATTTTTTCCATTAAAATGCATTCTATTAAAAATAGAAATGAAAGAAAATACAATATTATAATTTAATTAATTTTCAAGATTTTGCTCCTCATTATACCAGATATTTTTATCTTTATTTGGATAAATATTTGAAAAACCTTATATAATTTCTTGGAAATTACTTATAAAAAGACGCACATTTAAAATGTCGGTTCAACGAAAAGAACAATAAGATAAAATAGCAATCGAAAGTAAATATAATTCATACGAACATATCTAATAGTAATAATCTATTTGTGTCGCCGTAATCAGTGTAATCGCAGCAAATTACATAATAAGTTATTGAAGGACCGCGTTAAACTCATCGATAAAAATATCCCGATAAAGGGATATAAATCAGGTCGTTTTTCGGCTAACTTCTCTCTAAATTTCTTGGAGTGGAATCTTGGCCAAAACAGTATATAGAAGCTTCACTCCAAAAGAGTGAGATTCCACTCTTTTGGCCGAGATCCCATTCCAAAGAAATTTAGAGAGTTGCTTCGGTATTTGCGCGATATAGGCGTCTATACAGAAATATCATGATAAAAAGATTTTTCCGGATCTCGTTTCTGGATGAATAATAATTTTTCTATTCTAAGAGGTCTCAAGACATACAGCAATGCTTGTAATTTTCGGAACTAGATGTCAAAATGGCCACACTGAGTTTTTGTATGGATTTTTGTGCGCATATATGTAAATATCTTGTTAAACGGAACTCTTCCGGGCCTTGTTTATTAGCAAATAAATTTTTTTCTGTCGTAAATAATCTAAAAGTATGCAACCGTACTCGTATTTTTTGGCACTAATCACAGGGACGACTGTGATAAATTTTTAAACGAGTATATAGGCGTCTATACAGAAATATCACGATAAAAAGATTTTTCCGAATCTTGTTTCTGGGTGAATAATTATTTTTCTATTCTAAGAGGTCTCAAGACATACAGCAATGCTTGTAATTTTCGGAACTAGATGTCAAAATGGCCACACTGAGTTTTTGTATGGATTTTTGTGCGCATATATGTAAATATCTTGTTAAACGGAACTCTTCCGGGCCTTGTTTATTAGCAAATAAATTTTTTTCTGTCGTAAATAATCTAAAAGTATGCAACCGTACTCGTATTTTTTGGCACTAATCACAGGGACAACTGTGATAAATTTTTAAACGAGTATATATATTAACTATCATTTAACGCATGTCGTTCACTTGGAAGCAAGAAACCAAAGGTAGAATATACCGTTCTATATAAAAATTCCCGCTGAGCGTACCATACAGAATCGCGGTACTTATGTAAATACGAAGGAACGCACCAGGTCATTGAATCAAGTTGAATGAGCCACGAGCCGAAGCCGCAAAAAACGAGAAAAAGAGAATCTCATCCGGAGATTGACCACTTCTCACATGCGGAAGTACCTTGAATTAGTGATACTCTCTCGTCGCTATTGCTATCCCCCTGCTGTCATTGACTTGATCCGCAAATTCGCACAGAGACCCTCCTCCAGCGAATTAATGATAGCCGTAAACGGAAGAAAACAGGATTCCGGAGCACGCACGCACGCACGCACGTATACGCACGCACGCGATGGAAAATCTTTCCGCTTAATTAGGCGAATGGTTGCCGACCTTAGGAAATCTGTCGGATTCGCACGCTATAGAGATGTAATGTTTTACACCCATACTTGGTGAATAAGGAATTTTTTGTTAGCTATTTTGCTCCTGTAATTAATAAGTCAACAAAAATGTCCTGTCAATCAAAAATGATTAAAACTGCAAATATTGTTTATTTTTGCATCCTAATATAAATTCAATATGCAGATGAAATTAACACTGATTTGGCCAATTGTTTGCTCAATCTACTTATAACATATATTTCTTTATTATATATATTTATTATTTTTTTATTAAAATATTAGAACATTTCTTTTTTATTATAGTACTAATTTCTTGATATTTTATATTAACCAAGGTTTGAATCAACAAAATTTTAATTAAATAAAATATCAATATCTCCCGTGTATTACATATAAGACCGTTTACAAGCAAATCTTTGGCCGAAAATTATTAATAAAAAATTATGCGAATTTATTGTTTATAGCTCATTAATGCGATTTGCAATCGATTCGGTCAATTCGCATACTATAAGACACGAAACCACTCAAACTTAATTCGAAATAAAATGTCTCTCCCCTTGCACTCTTTTTTGCCGCTAGATCTCACAGAATTTATTTGCCTTTCTGACATAAATCTGGTTTCGCTTGCTCGCTGATTTCACGGCGAATAATTTAATTAATCGGGAAGATAATGTTTCATTCCGAGAATCTAATCTGCAAAAAATGCTCAATTAGTTAATTTTCTTTTCTATGACCGCCGCGGCGCCATCGGCGTAAAGATTGCTATCGATAACTCGAGCCCTGAAGCCAAGAACGCACTGATACATATATATCCGATAATGAAATGATATAAGATACTTAGATATTTAATTTAAACGAATAAAAAATGATAATTTCTGTCGGATGAAAGAATCTTCTCGATCTATTCCGACGATGCATGATACATGCGAAAAATTACGCAGATAAGCAGTTAAATTGAAACCTAAGAAAGAAAATGTAACTCATAATTAATAAATACGGCGTACTCTGACTATGAAAACGATGATATATACTATGTGATAGAAGGTAAATGGCTAACGATCAGAAGCCAATGATCTACCAAACGTCGAAGGCTGACGTTGTCGGTTCAGATGCAATCTGCCCCCGACGACGAAGCAATCTCTTTTACGCGAGAGGCCATCGACGTATCCCGTTATTCTAGTCGGTAATGATCACGTTGCCCAACAATAATTAACAGAGCCAATTCAACGCTCATTAGTCAGAGTAAATACGCGGGCGATGTATATATTCGGGCCACGGTGATTTAATGCACACTAACGCTGGGATGACGCTCGTTGAGAGATACGTGCGTGCGGATAATAAGCCAAGTCGCAAATATTACGGTGGCGCAATACCGCGAGAAGCTGTTACCGCATATTACCGGGAGGGACAAAAAGAAGCGCATGCAAAGATGCAAGGAATGGCGTAATGTCGTCCGACGTAGCGGTATAATTTCTCATAATATCGCGCGATTTTTACGAACGCGAATTATAATTGCTGTACGCGACATATACTTGAGCCGGAATGTTATAATCGTGTTTAGAATTTAAATACAGGTATTATACGAACCTGAAAAAGTCCGCTGTAAGATTCGAAATAGTTACAAGTTAAATTTAAATGACATTGTGTATTCACAGAGATTTTTTTTAAATAACTCAAATATGATTATTATACTCGAGAAAGGTCCAAAATGTCAAGTATTATTATCTACAGTTAGGACAGAAGACTTACCCCGGACACGTGTATAAAATTTAGGAAAGAAGCAAGTATCTAAATAAGTGCGACAAATTTTCGGAGATGATTCTTCGTCGAAAATAAAGAGGGGGATTTCTTATACAAAAGTATATGTATAAACATGTTTGAGGAGTTAAAAATTAAAAATTAAGTTTTTATATTAAAAAACAAATTAATAAATATCCCTTTTATTAGTTGAAAAATATCCATATATAAAGTTTCAATTTCTCAATTTGCCTGAAATTTGAGAAAAAAAATAAAAATTTAATTTTACATATATATAATGATGGGCGCGCGTAACCGTACATTAAAATGTGTGTGTGGGAAGATGCCTCATAGACAAACGGCGGGAAAGCGAGAAGAGGTGAAAGAGGAGGAAGACACGTACGTATGTACATCGCAAGCTGCATCGACGCCGTCGTCGCAGGTGACCTTTTAAGGTGCCGAAGGGTACCACCTTTCTTCACCCCGTGGCAGGCCGTAAACGCCGGCAAAGGACATTCCGGGACGATAAGAGGAGACCCATAGCGTAACAATGCCGGTAGCCGTTTGCTCCTCTCGGTAATGGAAGGGATTCTGTTTCCTGTTGAGGCTACAGATCGCGCATACTAAACCCCGTCGAAGCTACCGTTAGCATCTAGTAGTAACCTCGCCAGATAAACAGGCCTTTTCCTAGAGAGTTTTCTCTCCCTCTTCGATTCTCTCTCTGACTCTCTCTCTCTTTTTCTCCTTCTCTCTATCGGTTCGCTCATACATATATATATACATATATTAAAGAATGTTAGTGAGATGGAGACCGGGTTTTCTCTCGCGCGTTACATTACCAACACGCGTTAGCTTTGCGTATGATAGGCGCCAGAGCGGCACACTAGGTTGTACTTATGGGCAATAAGTACAGCCGCAGTGCATATATTCTTGATTTATCTTACGACGCGGATTTTTTAGACAGATCCCGGCAAATTTATCGTTTTAGACAACCATGCCGGGCATTTGCGATTCTAATTTTCACTTCTTATACGCTCAATAAAATTTATATTAATACCTTATTAATGTTTTAATAATAAAATATATATTTTGGAATCATTATTAGTAATAATAAATAATTTATTATTATTATTTGTTATTAATCGCAAAAAAGATTTTTAAAAATAATTAAGAAGGGAACGAATTCGTTTCTTTATCATTTTTTCCCCTGAACAAAGGGAGAGACAATATTGCGATATCACCGAGAAAGAAATGTGTAGAGTAAATTACCGATCTGCGAATCAGTTGAATTAAACCGTCTACGTTCTCCCGGAGAGCTCACATTATAGATTCTCCAGACGTAAAATCTCTAAACTCCCTCTTACGCCTTCTTCCTTCAACGTTCTCTCTTTCCTTCCTCGGACGAGCCGCTTCTACCTCCTTGATTTCTTGCCGCGGATCTTAATTCACAAGTCTTCCGCTGCAAATTGCACTCAAGATTGCGTATCGACCGTTTAACCTCGCTAATTGCGCTAAACCGAATTTTAACTGCAGTAAATGCATCGCGCGCGGTAACCGCGTCCGCTAGATAATTCACGTAGATACTTCTATCTCGCAGCTGTGTCAGGAGTACAATGGTATGAGATAGCTGCTCCAACATAGCGTTAAGAGTTACAACTTCGGAATTAGATTATATTGGCGATTAAATGTCTCGCAAGTATAAACCTTGCTCGAGAAATCATTATTCGGATTATATATTGGATTAAAGATATATTTATACATGCGATATTCCAGTAAATTCAGAATTAAAAATCGGCAAGACTTATTGCGGAGAGAAGCTAATTGCGTTTATCAAACTGTAATCGCGCGCGGAAGCATCGTGTTCGCGCGGATGTAATAAAAAAAAATATTGCTTACGATGAAAGATTAATATCGCGGTATACATCTCGGTCCTTCGGGACCATTGTGTCGGCGAAATTATGTGGAATCTATCGTGCGTTATACGAAGGGGCGGCTGAATAGATAAATAAATGGATATCCCCCCATATAGGAATAGCCGGAGTCTGTGGGGCCACTAAGAAGTGCACTACTGGCTCCACTGAACAATGGAGTCTCTCACTATAATCGGAAGTAAGTCTTGTTAGCGTAATGCGTAACTGTACATAGTGAACGGCTAATTTCGTATTATATCCCATTACGCGTATCGACGGATTAAAGCCTTGGGATCCTGCATCTTCTATCGTCTTCCTTTTCGCGCTAGAAATAGCCTCGATGTATTACGCATTTTATTAGTCGACTCGTTATTTTTAAGTCATCGGCGAAATTTTAATATGCCAATTTTGTGCCGATGAGACAGTCAAAAATTAGAAACACAGTGTAATTTTCTTTCCGAGTCGATCTGTTATGTAAATCGTTATTAAGATGCTGAAATCTCTCTCGCTTACGTTAGATCGAAAATGCATCGCGTAATACATTTCACAGTCCTCGGTGATAAATTCTCGCGAGACGTGTGTTAACACGATCGAAGTAATTTCACATCGAAATGTCGGGGAGAAGATGAAGGAGTGATTTGCAATATTTATCTCGACATAAATTGCTGAATGGTCTACATGCACGGATCTGTCATAAACATCGTGATGCATATCTCGATACGCCCGCTCGTAACTGTGCTATGCTGCACAGTAGTCGCAAAATCATTTGTATTATAAGTATATAGTTGTAATGATAAAGAAATTAATGAAGCATTTAAATTACACGTGAATCTTGATATGAAAGCAATAATGTGTTCAAATAAGTTATGAGAATGAAAAATAATAATTATTACATTGCACTTTAAAATATATATTTATGCAGAACTTTCAACATTCGCGTTTAACAAGAAAGTCCTGTACGGTAAATTTTTTTTCTAAAAGAATTTTAATCCTTCATCTAATTTTGCGATGTACACATGTACTTATATATATTTGCTTTGATTTCTTATTTTTCTTTCAAATAATTATTTCAAAAAAATAAATAAAAGTAAGAATAATATGTTAACATTTACAAATATATGTATGTTTGAGAAATTTGATTAAATGCGCGAAAAGCGTGTCCGCAAGCGCATCTCGGTGCAGCCGTGCATCTTGTGGAGCAGTACTGGCATTTAAATGTTAGTTCTATCTGCCCGATGATATTTTGTATCATAATATAAGAGGCCGCATCTCGCGCCGCTCGCCGGCGTTCTGTACAATTTCGAAAGTTAAATGTCAATGAGCAATGCCTGTACACGTTGTAGGCTGCACCCGACTGCATGTTTATTGCACATACAAAACTGTGTCGTCCACTTTAATGCACTTTTTTTGTACCGTATCTTGCAAGAGATATTCAATATTACAAGAAATTGAAAAATTCATAATCATTATACGATAATTTTACATTAAATTTTATATTTTAATTAAATCGAACATATAGCACGCATATTTCATTCATATTTATTACTTTAAAATATTAAAACTGACTTACTTTTACTTGAAAATATTAAATAATAAAAAATGAAAGTAATTATATTATTATAGTTATAAGTCAAGTTTTTTAAATCTTTAAATATTGATTGCACGAAACTAGAATTTAAGAGGATTGAGATTTGAAAGTTCAGCATTTGGAATTCCAGGTCAAATTTATCGTACCTAAGTAGGTCTATCAAATCGTCATCCAAGTATAGCGGCGATATTATTTCTAGAAAATGTTTGTCCCGTTTTCATGAAATTGTGACACGCTTCGTGGTTTTACAATTGAGGAAAGCAACAGAGATTTTTTTATCGTTCGCGTTTGTCCCTCATTAAATAAACGATTTCATTTGCATCGCATAAATTCAACAGATGCGCAATAAAATTTCTTCGTTAAAAAAAATAAGAAAGCGTCTCGTACGTTGTCGATTATCGCCACAATTATTTTCACTCAATTATTTGCTATAGGTATCTATTATCTTACTTTCTACATTTTCGATAATCATTTTCACTGGAATAATTTGAGGCTATAATACACACGCATTAACGTTCTATGTATATGTATGTATATAATAAAAAAATATTGCAATATATAGTGCACCCTTCTCTGTCAATCATCCATCAATTACCAGTCCCATCAACTAATCCATCCATCTCAGAAAAAGAGAGAGAAATATTAGAATCAATTGAATGTACAATTTTTCTAATAAAAAAAAGCTTGCGCTCGGACAGAAAAAATAATTCCGATATATAAGGACAAACGTGCTACTTCGGATGAGGTCACCCAGAGGTTCGTACGTGCATTTCCGCGTTCACATCGATTGCGAGTCGCCGCGGAGAGCGTCGCCAGGTCGTAGGTCGAATATTCGATAGGCAAACGCCTTGGTTAACGGTATTCTAGACGGGTGCCTCCCCAGAGGTTTTGACAATCCGCATCGCGGATAATCGCGCCCGCAGCATCTGGCATACCGCGCCGAGGATCCGCACCGTGTCTCGCGAACGACCGGACGACGAGGAGCGACGAGATGGAGAAAGGCATTGAGAGGTATAGAGAAAGAGAGGTGCAACACACGATGGGAGATAAGGTGGGCGGCGGATGCTGCGGAGAAGAGAGATGAAGAGAGAAAGAGGATGCGCGCGAGCAATTGGCATACATCGGACGAGAGGCGTGTGCACGTCAAGAGAATTCAAATAAACCGCTAATTGAGGGTATTTACCCTCTCACATCGGTGAGATGCGCCGAATATGCGGTGGTCCGCCGCATGCAGTTTCTAGCTCCTTTCCTCCGTGCATCGCAAATGTATTTTTTTTTTACCGGTTTTATACACAGAGAACATTTTCTCTCTTAGAATTTAAATCGTGGTAATGGGGAGACAATATATTATATTGGAAGAATTTTAAGTTTTTCTGATTAATATTTACCACGATAAAAATATTAATATCTATCACAATACATTATAAAATATACTCGATTAGTAAAATTTATATTATACGTATCAATATTTTTTATTGTGGTAAATATTAATCAGAGAAACTCTTATAAAATTCTACCAACACCATATTATTTCACGATTACCATGATTTTCAGAGTATATTCTAAGAGAAAATTCTCTTCGTGTATAAATGTCTTGATTATACTGGCGAGTATTGAAAACGTTTCTTTCGGAGAGAGAGAGAGAGAGAAATAATCATTTATGCAAAGATTGACATGATTTTTATATCGCGTCTGCAGGAAAGTTGGAATTAATAATTTTTTTAAATATCAATATTATTAAATTTAATTTCAAATATCGGGCAAAGTTAAAAAAATCACGGAATTTGAACATGAAAGCATAGAATTATTTACAAGCAAAAAATGCAATTTTCTTTCTTTCTGACATACTATGTTTTGAACCATAGAAATCCATACGCGTATTCTACTTGTTAAACGACGCATTCGCATCACATAGATTCACGTGATTCACGTGCACTCGCGCGATGAATAAGATGCAGCGGGACCTACCGGTCACGAAATAAATTTATCTTTTCAAAGATACACGCGGAATCTCGACAATTTTGCTCAAACGCATCTCTGTCTGCCCGAAGATTGCGGCTTTTCCATTGCGACTTGGTATTTCCGCATAGTTTATCCGTGAATTATTGATCTTCTAATCAAGTGGAATTAATACATAGGCATACAACAATATGAAAATAATTTACTCAAAATTTAAATCCCTCAAAAATCAAATCGAAGAAATTGGTTTAAAGTAATAATATGTTAATTATCAAATATATGTTTCACAAAATAATGTTAAATACAAAAATTAAAAAAAAAAAAAAAGGAAATAAAACTTTTCAGTATTTTTTCAATTTGTGTTCTAGTTTTTCCTATTGACGCTCTCTTATTTCTTCATAGAACGAAAGATATATTTCGTCGCAAAATTGTATAAATTCGCCTGAAAAAATGCGACATCGACTTCTTTCCTCGAATAAGACGGCAGCTTCCTTGCGCACGTGCCTTGTGCGGTTATCGAGAAGGAGCGAGAGCGGAGAAGGAAGAAGAAGGGAGGATTTAAAAGTGAAAAAGTCACTGATGCCATGCGAGCGACGTGACCTCTCGTCGGTGACCCCGGACGAACCGGCCAGCGGAGGACGACGAAAGGAAAGAGGGAATGCCAGACCTCAGGCTACATTCACAGTTCGCCGAAAAAGGCATCGCACACAACCGGCACGCCGATTGCGCCGATCGGTCAGCAGACGTATAGGTATACACGTACCTCGTTCGAGAACTCGTCTTTTCCTGATTGCGGACAGGCGGAAGAATCGCCGACTGATTCGACGCCGCGAATGAAATTTGTCACGGAATCCTTGTATTTGACGTTTCCGCTACAATCTGATCGATCTATTTATGGCACAATGATACAATTTGATTGCATTGATCGACGATGAGAAATGCATGGAGCTAAATTACACCGGCGTGAGATCAAAAGAAATTAATCTTTAAAATATAAAGTAATAAATATATGTTCTTCTCATTTTTATGTTCTATCTCTTTTAGATTCAATTAATCTAAAAGTAAAATTGAAAAGTCAAAGACGACAATAATGCACCAAATATAAGAGAAATGTGTATATAAATATTTTCAGTTCATCTCTATAATTTTTACAAACTGAAACAACCGTAAAAAATTTTATTATTTATCGATTTTTTAAATATATTTAATATAGAGCACTCTCTTTCTCTCCTCAAATAAAAGATTTGACATTTACAACAAAATTATTTCGAAAGCGCAATTTCCCATGCTTTATCGAATGCAATAGGTTTCATGGTATAAATCGATTTACCCAATTCAACAACCATTAATGACCAATGAAACTAAAATTGACAAACTATCTTCAGATAAACTGTCAGTTTTTGATTATTCTATGCTCGTCTTAGTTTCTCTCAAACATAATTTTTTTAAATTTCCTATCTCCTTTCCTAATATATAATTCATGTACCTGCTTGATCAAACAAATTCTAGCAAATCGAACAGTTTCTACTCGATTTTCACTTTCCATACAAGAGTAAGATAATGATTTAAAATTCCATCGTTTAACACTGTTATTCGCGCGAATTGATCTACTGTCTGTCTACAAATATACAAAATTGATTAGTTTAAGTAAAAAAAATATTTCTTCTAATAAAACAAAAAAAAAATAAAAATTTATCAAAATGTATTTTTGATGTATTTACTAAAGTTACATTTAGGTAAGAAAAGAAAAATAATTAAACTTCTACACGGAGAATATATCTATTTGTTTGCTAAATACAATATATCTACTTTGTAAAAAAGTTGGCTAACTTCCGCATTATCGTTTGTCTTCGCTCCGCAACGCTCGGAGATAAAGGAGAGAGGAAAAGAAGGCAGGCCTCTGTCTCGTTACTTAGACTCCAATTTGAACTTTAAAGCGATCGCAGCGGTTTGCTAGGTCGCGGGAAAAAGTCACCTCGATCGGCATCGTCTAATGATCGATACGTTAATCGGTAACCCGGCCGAGCCTTGAATTACGGGAGAACCTTCTGGATATCGCGGGTTTCTGTAGCCGATATATCCTCCACTCACCGAGTATAAACCGAGTGCCTGTCAGTGTTACCTGCCATTCAGACAAATTCCGACCATTAAGCGTCGAACGTTGTGTTGCGGTTATACAAGCCCGCTCCTAAAGTCACGCTTCTAACCGAAGAATATGATGTTTGACCGTGGATTGACCCTTACGGTACCTCCAACGTCAATGGTTTAATTACGATAGAGTCATTTCTTCGTGTGGCGATTTTTGCAAACGATACATTCCACCCTTCTTTAAAGGTCAAAGCTGCATTTGGAGGACGGCGGCCCGTTCGCGTACACAGAGATACAAAAAAGATAATCTGCACGAACTACCGATCATTCCGTCGTTAACAATCTCACTAATTAGATAATTAAAATCCCAACTGTGTAGATGATGGATATTGATTAACACTAAACGGTTAGAGTAATGATCGCGATGCGGTAAGGCAGGAGGACTTTAACAAGACGGAAAGAAATTTTTCAGAATGGAAAATACCTGAATAGGCATTTGAAAATAATTAGAAATATTTTATTCGTGTATATATTGTACACGTGCACGCGTGTATGAATTACGTAAAATTGAATTTACTCAGCAAGTAGCAGCTTTTTTTGAAGAATTAAATATTAAATCAGAAAAAATTTTACTTTAATCATTTAGGCATAACTTAATATTTAATATTATTTCTCATGAATTTTAATTTATTTTTGCATAACACTCATGGGCGTCCGCAGGAAAAAGCAAGAGGAAGCATTGGCCCCCTTGGAATCAGTAAAAAAATTAAGCATTTTTATTTAATATAAAAATATAAACAGAAACGAGTTATTAAAAATCAACCCAACTAGCCAAAAGAAATATATTTATTTAAAAACATAAAAATAACAAAAAAATAAAAAAATTAAGAAAAATACAAAAGAAAAAAATGTTAACCATGCCCCTGCCTGGAAAAAATCCTGCAGACGCCCACGATAACACCATATATGTGAGAGTCGCTATAGCTACGATTTTCACGTAATTGATCTATATTTCTAATTCTGTATCGATCTCGCCTTGCCTGTTAACCTAATCATCTTCCCTTTTCTAACCGAGCTAACGTGGAGTCATCAGCTCTACCGACTCGCCGGTCAGACAAATTCCAGTCATTAAGCGTTCGAACGTCGCCGTCACCGTCGTCGTCGTCGTCGTCGTCGTCGTCGTCGTCATCGTCGTGGCTGTGAACCCGCCGTTCCGAAGCCCCCGTGTGCTAGGACTTGGTCGAAGGAATATAATGGTGGACCGTGGATTGACCCTTGCGGTACTCCCACCATCACCAAGGCAAGGCAAGGCACCGCCATCACCTACGCCACACGAAGCATCGCGCCGACGACACCGACTCGCACGACCACCGACTTATCTGGCCGAGAGTCGAGAGAAAGAAAGAGAGAGAGAGAGACGCGCACAACGCCTATGTAGTTTACTTCGAGGCTCAAGCTATACGTGCCGGGGTCATATTCTCATCGGCGATGCATGGCCGCCGGTACAGTCGACGGGAACAGTCGGTCGACTGGGACCGGCTGGCTCCGGAGGAGCGTGAGGAAAAAAGATCTAGCACACGGGTCAGTCGCGATTTTCAACGCTCGTAGGTTCACACCCGCCGCGTTCCAGCTTTGCGCGCGAAAAAAGTCGCGAAAATCATCCGGTTCGAATGCAAGCCCTTGGTGAGAAAAAAAGAAGGGGAGAGCTGCATCTTAAACGGCGCTTTTTCTATATGCAACGTGTTTTAAGCAACATTTTCTCGAAAATCAACTAATTGTTCTAATTTGGACATGTTCAATGTCTTAATTTTATATAAATATTTAAAAATATTAAATAATCCGTTATTTAATTTGAAATAAATTTATGCATAAATTATACAGCAAAAGCTGTTGTAACACGTCCTTTAAAAAATTCTGTATTTGTATATTTTGTAAATTAATCGAGTACGTCTATAAGATTGTGCGTTATCGGAAGAAATACGATCGATACAAATGTAATACGAAGTAATTCTGTCGAATTTAAAAAAAGTCCATGAATGCTGTTATATATACTTGTTGATAATTGATCAATTAATGTTAAATAATTTATACGATAATATATAAACCGAGAAAAAAATGTTTTTCTGATTTTTAATCGTATAACAAAACACGCGAAAAAAAGAAAACTTTTAGAAATGCACAAATTAATTTTTAATCTTTGTATAATTTTATTCTTTTACACTGCGTTACGTTCCAATCTATTCTAATCATTGGCAACAAATAAAAATTTGATATCTATGCATAGGCATATCTTTTACGATAACGACTTTATGAATCGCCCCCGTTTTGCGGTCACTTTCAAAGAAGGGAAACGCTATTCGATCGGAAATTTTTTACGATCCATTAATTCCGGAAGTAACAGAGGCCACTCTCCATAACGCTATAATAACTTTAACCTACCGTTTCTCGGGTAGGTGTAGCTTTTTTCCTACAGAGGCATATTTGCTAAACTATTCTCCAATAATACGTCATTACACTATGTAATTAATAACGCTACAATAATTAAATAAAATAAAACAAGAAGATGCGCCGTTTTAAATAATTTTTTTCTTGGTAATAATTTTATTTCACAGACATATAATTACTTAAGATTTTTGACACATATTTAAGTTTTAATATGATCTAATTATTTTTTTAAAAGTTGAGAAAATGTTGACAGTTAACAGTGTAAATATCCATGATAAATGTATCTGTATAATTATTTTTTGGAATAATATAAAATTGTATAAATTTTTGTCTTTACTATAATAAAATATTATTAGATTTGACGCGTTACGTTTATAAATTTTTCTTACATTTCTTAAATAAAAGAAGAAGTAAGAATTATAGCTTCATGTTCATATAATGCTAATTACGCTCTCAAAGAGATAATACAATAGGAAATTATCGACAATCAAAAGTAATGAAAAAAAAAGTGGCATTAATGACTCACCAATGATGTCGTCGTTCGCTGCTTCCCTTTTTCCGTGACTTGTTTAGAATTTGTTCAGCGCCTGAAAAATATAAGAAACAGAAATTAATAAAATCATTTAGAATTGCTTAGGACGATATTTGAATCTCATTTTGATAATACATATGGGAAAAATTTCTTTCACCGTTACATGCGCTACATTTCTATATTTCAATGTCAAACACATGTGCACATACATTCGGCTGTCTATCAACTATAAATATAATAAAATGCGAACCAAGCCAATCAGTCTTCCAATGTTCTCAATTAAATACAAAATATTTTCTTATAAATATCGTGCATCTTTTTATAGCAAAAAAGATTTCCAAATATTTTTCGCTTGTAACATCAATTAATCTTAGATTTACTCCAAGTACAGAACCGAAATTAGAGAATGATATGTTTCTCGCGAGTTAATTCGTAACATTTGTTCCTGTTGCGTGCCACATTTTCCAACGAATATCGTTCTTAGCTGCGGGGAGTTTGCGTTTAAAGCCGCGTGCTTTCTCGCATATTATCGTCCACATATTACTAAGACGCTTTTGACAAAGATTGATTGTGAACAGGCCCCCTGGCAGCTTTTCTTCCGGATTGAGTTAGATCGGCGCGCGTAAATATGGCGCCATCGGGTAACCTCGCGGACCCGCGCTTAGATTAAGCACCGAGAGCGCCATATGATTCTTAATTTGGTGGCGAGGCAAGCCGACGATAACGCAACATGGCCATCGAAGTATCGTTAACGAGCTGTTTACCTGCTATGCCTTAATTTATCCAACGACGATCTCGTTGGTCACGACGATCAATCGTCGGAACTAAGTTTCTGCTTCGTTTGTGCCCTAAGAGGATCGTTAAACTGTCACGTCCGTTCACGCGACTTCATAATTTTCAACCGTGACGTTTTCAAAATCATCGTCTTGGACGTTTAAACGATCGTCTCGCACGAAGTCGTATAACAGTAACACCGGCCTTAATTAAGACTAACACATCGTATATAAAACTTGTCGAAAACTTTCGAAAAGAAACTAGATTCGAACTCAAAGAACCTTTGGAAAATCATGGTAATCATGTGGGAAAATAAATATTCATATATACATAGTAAATTTTACTATTTATTAATATGTGCATAGTAAAATTAATCGAACACATTTTATATGTTATTATGGATATTACTGTATTTTATTGTGGTGTAAATATTAATCAGAAAAACTCTAATAAAATCCTTCCAATACCACATATTGTCCTATATATGATTACCATAATTTTCAGGGTAAATTCTAAGAGAAAATGTTCTCTGCGTGTTTATATGCGAATGCTAATGTTATTTGAAAATACGGGACATGGAAAGAGGCGCAAGCACGTTTTCACGGATGAGAATGGAAAAAATGGTGGAACATACTGTATACGCACAGAGAGAAAAGCTGATATAAATGCGATTATTTCGCACGACTCTCTCGGAAACTAGGCTGCCTCGCGGAATCTGGATCGAGTGTTGAGCGAGTCGGCCGTGTTGTTATCGGCCCATTATCCGGCCCATAGTGCGCAAAGGTACACCCATGCAAGCCGTAGTAGCGCGCGTGCATAGTTTCGCGCGCACACGTCCCGATACGGTTTCAGTTACCTAATCGTCTAAGTCGGTGTTGCACAGCGTCGACGGTTTTTACGGTGCCTCCCTCGTCCTCGAACGCGGGACCAACGATGCGTGAACGCAAACTTCACTCGTTCCATTACATTTTCTACTCGGATAATCTGGTATCGGGACCCGCCGGCGAACCCTTCCACGATTCCCCTTCAGAGTTTCTCAATCTCCGTCCCCGCTAACGCATTCCTGGCTCGGATCGCGGGATTTTTGCGGCGAGGGCGATAGCGTCGTAAGTAGCGGCGTACAAAATCGTTTGTATTATCTACTTGTCTCGGAAAAAAAACCACTGCGATAAACGCGATGGTCGAACCGCCCCACTGAGAATCACTGATACGTAGAGATATACGCAAGATATACGAGATGATTTCAGATAGACTCTATATAGTTTTATCAACAGTCCCCTTTCGATTTAGCCTATCTTATTTATATATCGAATTTATTTGCCATTTCGAAAAATATTCCCTAAGGCATTTTTTAAAAATTTCTTAAAAAAAAATATATATATATATATATATACACATGTTAAAAAAATTAAATTATACTTCTTCGACACGAGCCCATTGTTTAGAGATTACGACATTTATAACTGGAAATCTAATTGGCTCAGGGACACCCTGTATACATATCACTCGAAGTCAAGTCTGGACGTATGCGGTAGCCTATTACGAATACGTAGTTATGCTTAACTGTACAGAGAACTCGACATACTGTTGTATGTATGCAAGTATGTACCTAGTCTCGCGTAGAAAAGAGCCCTCCGCACGAGGCTACGAACGTGTTCACGTATTTATAAGCAGGCTGACACGCGGCCAGGCCAGGTCGCAATTTGTCCGAGTCTTTAAACGCGCATTTCTCGTGTTTGATTTCAAACCTCCTCCTCGGGATCGTAAGTGATAATGGAAATAAAAATCTAAAAACACCTCTCGCTTCTCGGAGCTTTTGTGCGAGCATGATTTTTTCCATGTAAAAAAAATCATAATGTTCTCCAGATTTTTCAAATCCAGATATTTCAAAATCAGATTTTTTAATAAACTTGAAACATTGATTTTTTGTTCCAATTGTATTCTATAAATCGGATGTTAAAACAATCTGCTTTTTATAAAAATTTATATAAATAATGTTTTATTTATAACTGAAGCAATTTGTAAAATTCATATCTCTGTGCAATTAATTCAATAACATAGAATTCTATATACATTTTAAGTCTAACAATAAGTTGTTTAAAAATATTACTCAACTTATCTTAGCATAACGCCATCGATAAAATACATTTTATAAATTCGTCATGTATAATACATTTGATAAATTCTCAATTTAGAACTGTTGAACGATACGTTATAAGTAAGATGAATCGTTTTCCCTCCCGAAACACCTGTAAACTCGAAATATATGATTACCATATTGTCGAGTACGAACGTTTTGCTCTTACAGTCTTTGTCTTCTCATCCCGAACGCGATCTTGCATACGCTTATCCGCAGCGTATTTCATCCCGCGCCGGGGCTTATGGATGCTTATATAAATCAACAAGGCTCACAATTAATATCGCGGGCTATATACCGCGACGATTAAAAAAATCGAGCTGGACTAGACACACCGGCGCGGCGTGGCCGCTCCGCATTGTACGATTTATTGGAATATACATCTCACGAACCGTGACACCTACGCTGTAAATTCACGCCGCTCGCAATTAGTATCAGCCCTTAAAAATAAGGGAATAGGAAAAAAAAAAGATTGTGAATTCCCTCAACGAGGTGCTAATGCCCTCTTACACACGGCGATCTTATCTAGTTTTCCTCGCGAAAATCTTTAGTCGCGCGAAATAATTTATGCGTCTACCAATTACGCGCGAGATGCGATAAATGTGTCGTAAATTAACGCTAATTACAATTAACCTTGGGCGTTAAAAAAATAAGGAAATAATCGCGATAAATATATCGAATCATTCGATCTTTAGCTTGCGTACAATTAATGCATTTTATAACAAAAGAAATACGATACAGTTTAGAAGAATGGATCATGTACATATCATAATAATATATCCCGACATTTAAAAAATTATCTCCATTTTTTCGACAGAATATATATATGCATAAGATGCATTTAGATATTTATTTCCTATCATTTTTACATATACAATATATTTGAATAGACCAAACAGGTGAGATTTTTTCCTTAATATATTTATAATGCTCGACTGCATTTTATATATATATATATATATATAAAATAATATGTCCCGACATTTAAAAAATTATCTCCATTTTTTCGACAGAATATATATATGTGCATAAGATGCATTTAGATATTTATTTCCTATCATTTTTACATAAACAATATATTTGAATAGACCAATAAACAGGTGAGATTTTTTCCTTAATATATTTATAATACTCGACTGCATTTTATATATATATATATATATATATATATATGAAATGCAGCCGAGTATATTATAAATAAGGGATGCAAGTAAGAAAAAAAGATCGATCCCGGCGGGCGTCGGAAAGTCGCGAGCGTGATGAAGAAGCGAGGAAGTTTAAATTCCGTAGGCGCGCGCTGTATATTACGCGAGCGTTTATAGGAACAGGAGAGTGGAGCAACATGACTTATAACCGAGTTATACTCGCCACCGGTGATTTCCCATTATACGACCCGGTATCCGAGTCATCCTGCCTCCCTTCACCTCCCTTTCTTCGAGAGAGGATTAAAGGCATCTCGAATAAGGTTGGGATACTACTTGCAATATTGAGGTTGCGTCGTATCGCATCTGCGCCCGCGTACGATTCTCATTGCGTGGCAGCAATAAATATGCTGATTAAGCGGCAACGCGCGAGGTCGGTTAATTTGCAGTATATCAGTATCCAACAGCGCATTTTAATTGGCCGTGAAGCATTATTGCGGGGGAAATAATCCACGGCTAGACTTTTCAATAATAAAATCGCGCCGCTGACAATCGAGGAATGGAGAAAGGGGAGCTGAAGATGCTGAGGAAGAAAAAGAAGAAAGTTCAAGAATGGATGATGGTATTACTGGTCGCAATTAATTACGTCGTTGATTACAATTTCACGACTGTCAAAATTAGCGAAACGTCGTTATTACCGTGACTTTGTATATTCCGGAGGAAGAGACACACGAGACGAGCGTTGCCCAACTATCTATAGTTACGGATTTCGTTGCAAAATCGCTAAAAGGCCTCTACTCGCCACGTCAATTCTTTGCTGCAACCTTGAAGCAATAAACAACGTAGCTTGAACGCAGCCGCGAGCGCGAGATTCCTCTTCTCTCGGTATATCTGACCGATCATGATTGCGAAAAATCATCCTGCACTCGAGGAGCAGGCGAAAGAGCGAAAGTCCAAATCTATCTCGACTAAAGGTTTCCCTCGGGATGCAACTGACATTATTCCCCGCGCAAATATATCTTTGTGTCATCAAATCGACGCCGCGTCGAGACTTTATCAAGATCCACGAGCGATTCCCAGAGTGTTGGTCGCAAACAAATTTCAGCGAAATATCATTCAGCTCGTGTATCGCCTCGCGAAAATACAAAGCGAAATACGTTTCTCGTACAAAGTTTCGCTTTCGCAAATGGCTTTCGCGCACATCCGCTTTCCGAATCCGCGGAATCGGTCGGGTACACAATTCCCTTCGTCGTTGCTCAAGCTGTCTCGCAAGAGAATAACCTTTGGAGAGACGAATCGAGCAACGAGGGATAAAAAGAGAAAGGGAAAAAAATGCACACGCGAGGCGGGAAAGAGGGTATACAAATGCGCTCGCTTTCGTCTACGACCGAGTGCGAGTGCAAGGCGAGCAGGTATAAGCGCAGGCAGGCAGACCAGGCAACGAACTCGCAATTATCGTCGCGGATATATTCCCGCGTTATCCTTGCCGAGCCGCGTGGTCGTAACTTCGCGCCCGCGCTCGCGGACACGAGTTATGACGTTTTCTACAGCGGCACTTAAGATTGCGCCTCGCCAGTTCCCTCTTATCGCTCCGCAAAATCGGGCGACTATCCGCGGACCATCGTCCCGCTGTTTACGAGTCGGCCGACCGGTACGTATCCATACCGATAACGCGACTCGACACTTGCTGGTAATTGCCACGCTGGTATTGCCACCAGCCTGGTCAGCGCAACCCTTCTTCGTCGCTCTCTCTTCTTATTAGCCGGCGCATCGCCGATAAGCGATGAGCTGCGAGCGCTGAGATGGGTGGCCGCCTTCATAAATAATGAACGCTGCTCGCGAGTAGTTTAATCATTATTAGACGTTTGCGAGTTATTATGTAAGACATCGATCAATAATTCGACCAAATTTAAGCACGCGCGAGTAACTTATATAATTAGGAAATATATGTGCCTATGTATGTATTAATCATTTTAGATTTCCGAAAAAAAAATTGTTTTTAGGAAGAGGAGATAATCTTTATCGGTTCTCAAGATATAATATCTTATTTAAAATAATGAATGTTAAGATGCAATTCTGCTGGTCTACAACAGTCGTTTTTCTAAAAAAAAAACCTATACGTTTTCCTGGTAACGTTAAATAATTGTCGAGATGTCTAAAATATAAAATGTCACCGAAGCGCAAAGAACCGATCTCCGATCGCAAAGTGGGTTAAGAGGGGGTTGTTTCTCCCTGCTAGCCCAATAAACGAAATTAACTTTCCGCTGGCGACTCGCCACGAAAAAGCAGTCGTATTTATCGATGGAATGCACCGGCCAGAAGAACTTGTTTCAAACGCTCCTGTATCTAAACCCGCATTTAACACTGACAACAGACTGCTGAAAAACATCTCGTGAATGTATTTCAAGTTGATAAATAACATTTTCTACCATTTAATTTATCGTAAACGCATCGTTGCTTCTATACAATTGTGCCAATTTTTTTTTTGTATTTCTCTCGTAAATATTGCAGTTGGATAATGGAAAAATAAGCTAAATTATATACGAAGATTTAGTAGAGAAATTAGATTTTAATAAAAATTATAGATAAAGAATATTCTTCATGGAATTAAGAAAATTTCAGTTTAATAAATCTCACAAATAATGTAAAAAATATTGATTATTGTATAATTAGATAAACTCATCAGAATAATATCTTTCAATGCTAAAGAAATTAAAATATTAATATATAATTTATTGCAGGATAAATTGTGGAATCTGGTTATATGCAACAAAATAATAAGCGCTTTCTATTTTCAAATATTTCCGATATCTTAAAGACGTTATAAAGTATCACATATAATGACACATCCATGTGTATAATTTTAAGAATTCACTCTATATGAAATATTTATCTTCAATGTACCGTTTGATCTGTTCATGTGATGTGGCCCTCACACATATTTAGGGCTAATTAAAGGCGCACATGTGTGGCAATAATTCTGAGGAAAATTAACAGCGCGAAATTTCTCGAGTTCAATCTTCCGCCTTAGATGTTATCCAATTGCATCCCGACATCCTTTCGTCATTCGTTGTCGACGGACCACGAATCACGACTTTCTGTGGTGTTATAAAGATAATTGCCTACGTCTCGAATAAAAGCGTAACGAGAAAACAAATGGGACGAAAGAGAAAATCTGTTATTTCTGTCAGTGACTTTAAATGTATCAAGTGCCCTGAAAAAGATTACAGCTCTTCCACTCGTCTTACTTTGAAATATCACAAAATTTAAAAGGTTTAGAATTTAAAAAAAACGATATAGCCCCCATATCAAGGTAAATATAACAAAGAGATATAATGCACATATTTTTAAAAATCACAAGTATTCTATAAACTGCACACAAGGACACTAATATAAAAATGCAAGATATTAGAATGCAAAAAAGACGTAACTTGAGCTGCGTGGGAAGAAAAATGCTTGCAATTTTAAATCTCGCAAAGGGAAGGTACTTTTGATTTTTCGATCTACGCAAGCACCTCGTCTCGATCGGCTCTAGAGAGTCCGCGGTGTACAATCCTCTCGCATTAGCATATCTCCGCGGCAATAAAGGTTTAAACTATATGCATATACGCGTGCGCGCACGGCGTGTAAACCGGCCGATAAATTAAATACGTTAATCGAGCGACGATGCAATAAACGACTCGTAATCGGCCGGGCAGCTTACCGATTTAACGCGCGGAACATCACGAAAGCGCGTTCCGAGACCGAGGCGGCGGGCCGTATTAAAGTCGCTGTTGTAAAATGTACGCCTGGTCTAACGCGAAGAACGGGCCGTTTAGTTAGCACCGTACACCAATTACAATAAACATTTTTAATCACTTCATTCTCGCGTATTAAGAGTTTCCTCGCTTTAGCGGCGCTCGTAACTAATAACTTCGACGAATCGCTTTGCGATCTCTTTCTTTGAATGACGTTATCAATTTTGCTAATGCACACCGAATGCAGAAATCGAAGATTTAAAGAATAGTTTTACACATATTTGACATTTCTCGGTAATTTTCATTTATGAAAAGTATAAAAGAAACTATAATTCATATATTCTTTTTACAATCCTAGCACATTTCTACGGTGTATCGTAAATATATTGTGTTCGCCAGCAATTTGAGAATTTTTCCTCACACCTTTCTATTCCGAAATCGACCTAGGCCGAGGGTGCTATGTGAACCGAGGAAATTGTCAGTGCATTGTGACTGTAATGATGGGTATGCATGCGATACGAACAGTAAACACTTGACTTGGTAATTTCGCAAAGGTTACACGATTTCCTGGCAATTTTATTTTCCACAGAAGTATTAATTTTCAACAATTTTGCTGTCTCTCCTCGCGGCGCGATGATTGAACGTCGTTATGTATTTCGCGGTAAATCGTGCAGCAACGCACTTCGAGGACTACTACCATGGACAAAATTAATTTTTTTTTGTTTTTTATTCCTTGTTCTTCCTTAATTTTTTAAAATTTTATTTTGTGTTATTTTGTTACTTTTATATTTTTTTTTAGATTAAATATGCAAATTAATTCCAGCATTTATTCAAAAGGAGAATAAATTCCTAATTTTTTACTTATTCCAAGGGGAGCAATGACTACTATCGTTGGTCAACGTGTATAGAAATCCGTCGTGAAAAAGAGAGAAATATCGACCGATACGTCAAACTCGCCTGACCGGTCAATGACATGCCAAAACCAAGACATCTCTTTGTTCTCCGACCACATTTTTTCGATCAAAGATACGCGCCGTCGAAAATGTAGAGCGAAATTGTACTTGGAAATTATCAAGATCATATATCTCGTCCGTGAATGCGAGCCGGATTAATAAAGGATCCGTCCGCGCGTCTCGAGATTCGCATTCTTCGCGGACCTATGCAAATTGATCGTTCTTTTCAAGGGATGATCGATCGTACGGAGCAGCACCGAAAGCCGAGTACGAAAAAAGGAAGAAAAAAAGAGGAGCGAGGGTAAAAATGGGGGGTCTTGCGCGTGTATACGAATAAAGTCGTTCCTCGAATTAATTCAGCTATAAAGCAGGCCGCCACGAATGGCTCTCATTCAATTAGGCGACAGCGTGGAATCGAGCCTTTGTCAGCTAATCACAACCTTATGACGTGGTGACGATGACAGTAGGGTGCGGCCAAAAAGGCGTGCTCAGCAACCCTATATGTGACTATATATATATATATATACACACAATACACGTATATGTACATACATATATGTATATCCGCTGTCTACGAATAGAAAAGAAACGAGAAAACACAACGGAGAAAGACCGGAGGGAAACGAAAGAAAGGATAAGAAAGAATCGAGGGTTGGGCCGTTGCACATATTACAAACAATAAACACATAAATGTAGATAGAAGAGATAGAACAAAGAAATGTGTCGGGAGAATGAGACAATGAATGTCGTAATGTGTTGGGGCTACTAAAAAGCCATTGTGCGCGTCGAAACGCGCATGCTTAATTATGATTTTGAATTATCGATCTCGCAGACGTCAAAAGTGTCAAACATGACGTACCTTTATTATCCATTGAAATGTTAAAATAATATTTCGATATCTCATATTCCTTTTATTCTTTATACTTATAGCAATCAACTGTACTTGTGCAACTACGATTCTATTTTTTTATCACATAACTTTATAAATTTTATTTTATTATTGAATATATTAACAAATATATTATTAAATATATTAATAAATATATTAATAAATATATTATTAAATATATTAATAAGTATATTAATAAATATATTAATAAATATATCAATAAAATATCGGTGGCTTTTATTTTACTAATGTGCAAAAGTGAATGAAAGAGAAATGTTAAATCGAACCGTTTATGGTATATCGTCCGTCTTTCCACATTATTCACCGATGCGCACGTGCATCTAGAGCGCAGTCAAGCATAGTTTGTCGGTCAACATTTGCATTCATCGACATATTCGCGTCGCGTCTCTATCCGCGGCGGACTTTCTCGCATGCACCGCGACTAAAGAGGTTGGAGAATTCTAATTTCATCGTGTTATGCACACCGTCGTCGGTGGTCGATCTGTTTAGCATAACGATGAGAAAAAAGTCGCCGCGAAACAGAAACGCACCGGTTCACATTATTGTTACTTTCTCGATGTTAAATTAAAATATCGCCCGGGTAGTTCGCGACTTAATAAAACCGTGACCACTCTTTTCTCCGGAGGAGTTTTAGAAAATTATCCTTTGCGGAAATCTTTCACTATGTATATGTAAATTAATTTGTGCAGCTTGTTAGAAAAAAAATTGTAACAATATACAATTGTCACATTATAGTAAATTATTATATTTACAAATTGGGGTCTGATTTAAATTCTGATTAAAAAGTGGAGCGTTCGTTAAATGTAACGAAATTATACTAGAGTGCTAAACTCGAGCCATGTTATCGTATGTGCCATCGAGCGAAGGAAGTTTTTGCGTGAAACACTCGCGGAATGATGAAAATCGCTCGCGAAACTGCAGGAAAGTTGATGAAAGCTATGATCGAAATTCGCAATCAGCGAAAGTTAATGGAGTCGCGTGTTTGAGTTTGAGGACAAGCAAGCTAAAATTGCTCAAATAATCCACGAGAAGCTTCGACGGTCCTTTAAATCGTCTCGCGTAAGCTCTATTTCGTCATGACTTATGACTGGCGGTCACGAACCCGCCGCACAAAGTCGGTGACTCTTCGCCGACGATGGTGCATTTGAGTCAGCTTGCATACCGACGTTCTGGCTCATCCTGCTCGAGTGTTTCTCTCTTTGCAGAACCACGCAAAGAATACCGATCCCACACGTGCTTGTCGTCACGAGGGAGGATAAACGAATTGACTTTCTCGTCACGTATCAATAACGTGTGTTATATTGTCTGATAATACTTCCGTAATTCTTTAAAGGAGATGTCTTATGAGATAAAATTCAATGTAAAAACAAAAAGGATGAATTCGTATGTAAAATTTAAATATGTCTAATCTCATATCTAATAGTGAATTTATTTTAATTGTCATATATAATAATGACTTTTTGAAATTCCAGTTTCATTATTTATCTCTCAAACTATTAAAGATGCAAATTTGATTTAAATCAAAGAAAAACTAATATGAAATAAATATTTTCAGATTAATTTTGCAAGATTAATTACTTTTTGAACATACTTATATATGTAATTTAAGATTTCTAAAATTCGAGATCTGATTAATAGTCATATCGTTGGTAAAAGTAAGTTACCGCGATCTGATTTGAGGTGCGATACTTGTTCGAAAAACGAGCGGCGTTTCGTGCAACGAATGGCAATCCCACGTGCATACGATGTAACAAAAGATCAACTTTCCCGTCACGTATCGATAATGCTTTATCAAATAGAATCAGTACTTCCTCTTCCTCCTTCGACATCGATTTATAAGTACTTGTGGCACAGAGATATATATACGTATCATGGTACTAATATATACACTTATTTATTGCATATGTAAATGTAACACATGCTGTATTGATATAGAATTTGTCTTAAAACTTCTATATCGATATACTTAGCATGCGTACGTAACAAATATGTAGATATATTTGTATCCTTTAATATACATTGATTATCTTCAAATCTGTATTTAAGTATGAATTACTAAAAATATACATTATAGCAAATATATTTAATGTACCGTGTATATAACTATACTCTATATCAGAAGAATAAATACTTTAACGTCTAATCATTTTTTAATTATTTTCTTTTTCAATAAAATTTTCATATAAAAATATTTTTTTTCATATATTCACATATATTCAAATATATATATATGGATAGAGATTGTAATCTTTTTCTTACGCGAATTCACTTAATTATATGTTACAAAGTCTATTTGAATTGATGGATTATTATTATTACACACGTATAACGTCAATAATGTATACGTCATTTTGTTCGCGATATTAATAGACATGTTCCCGAAAAGGAAGGATTGTAGCCGAAGGAGTGCGTGAAAAAGCGACCTCGAAACTGTCGATCTACCGCTAAGAAGATCTCTCTCTCCCTCTCTTTCTCTCTTTATCATCGTTGGTCACGCAGTTGCACGAAGACACGAACATCGCCGTATAAGCTTTTGCGCAAGAGGCATAATTATAGCCAAAGAGGAAGCGAAGCCGAGTGCGTTAGCACACGTAGGACGAACGTTGAACGATGAACTTGACACTGCACGTATGAGAGAGAAAGAAAGAGGGAGAAGGAGAGAGGAAAAAGGATAGGAAGGGCGTGTGCAAGCGAGAGAACCGCGAAGAGAAAAGAAAGAGAAAGAAAGAGACTGCAACCTCACGAACGCCTACTCATTTCTATCTCGTCTTTTTCATCCTCAACTAAACAAATGACGTCCATAAGTCTATCGATCCCTTTAGATTACCCTTCTTAATTTCCCTTTTTCAGGTCACGCTAGAAATGCGGATACGTTTTTGTAAGTATACCCAGTTGCTCCTCTCGACTCTCACCGTTTAAGTAGAAATAACAATTTTCGTGCGTAGAAATAACAATATAAGTGTGCTTGCATTGTTCACAGAGAAGATAGCATAATCTTCTTTTTATACTTTTCATGCTTGCCGATACATATGCAATTACTATGAATATTCTATATAATAAATATGATGTTTTTTAAATCGGCCAACAGAGCCAAAGCACGAAAAATTAATTATTCGGAACTCTATCTCTTGGTTTGAGATCACTAAGTTCCATATATAAATTAATCTCGAAACTTACATATGGAGAAATAGGCGCGAAAAATATAGGTTCCCGCTTCAGCGACTTTTCGAACCTATATTTTTCGCGCAATTAATTTATATATGAAACTTAGTGATCTCAAACCAAGAGATATAGTTCCGAATAATTAATTTTTCGTGCTTTGGCTCTGTTGACCGATTTAAAAAACATCATATTTATATTCTTAATATTGAGAGCCGATAAAAATATTTCTTTCTAATTCTATATAATATAAGATACCTATTATTCAATATTATTTAAATATGGAAAAAATCTAAATATTTAATTAGCAGCATTGTTAATTATGAATATTAATTATAAATACTAATATCTTATAGAATATGTATATAGTAATTGAACATAATCGACAAACAAAAATATATATGTATATACACGGTTGACATTTTGTGATAACTATTTTTATCTGGATATAAATTTGTATCTATCTTATTTTTTGTATATGCATACGACAAATATATGTATTTGTAAAATAGTTGGCAGAGTTACATGTGTAACAGCGAAAGCAGTGGTGTAACCGCTAAGTCCATCACTGGTAATGCGCGAATCTAGTACGGTGAATAAGCATGCGTACCTCACTGACACATTAAGATCACGAATCAAGATAGAGGCTGTGCTCAACTCAAGTCATAAAAGATACTTTGCTCCACTCATTTGTTCCACTTTAGTAAGTTGCATGAAGATTCCCTTGTCTCTCTTGTATTATATTTTTTTCCAACACCGCTACATGTCTATTATTATACCCTTTTTCATACGGCAACTTCTTAATAGCTAATAATAATTTCAAAAATACCTAGTGCAACTGAATAAAAAAAATATATGACTTATATATTATTTTTAATTATTTTTTTAACTAATTTTGGAAATTATTGTCTAACTATACAACTAATATTCTCTATACGCAAAAAAAGATTAATTCAAATAAAAAATCTACCTAAAAAATTCTTATTAATTTTGAATTTCGATACTGTTTTGCATTTTATAATTGATTAAATCGAGCGCATCGTTGAAAATAATGGAAAGTTAATAATCAAATAGATACCGCAATTCTCGAAATTTGAAATTTCATAAATATCATGATGCACATCGATGCAATTAATGCGAACGAATCGCCACGCTGTTTGTCACGAAACGGGAATTCTCGAGAATTACAAAAGCTACATGCGCGCATCGTACTTGGGGTGCATTGTTCGTTCCAGATTCAGCGAGTTAGGATCACCTACTTCCTTCTTTCTCCTCCAGTCGTTGAAAGAAACCGTATAATAGCGACGATCGAGAGACAGATCTCGAACGAGTCGTGAGTTTTATGAATGTCGTAACTCTCACGATTAACTCGAGTATCGAGATTCTGCATATCGATCGATAGACGATAATACAAAGATTATCGGTTTTAAATAATAAATAATGACGATATATACTAAACGCGTCCGACAGACGTAACTCGCCGTCCGGGCCGCTAATCCGGGGGGTTTTACGTTTTAAAGCGAATACCTTACTTAGGTATTACGTAAATCCAGTCGTGGTGAGCGCAGCTTTTGCGGACGCGCGCGAGAGCTTGACTTTTTTACTACCGCAAAGATCACCGCAAAACTTTGCCCGCTCATCTCGTTCTCGCGGTAGAAAGTTAATATTCCATATACCCTTAGAAAACGGAAATTGCTCGCAAGCGGCTTTAATGTAACGTCGGATTACGTAACGCGAACTTCTTAGTGCTATTAGTTGAGATATTCTCTCCGCGCGTTTATTAAAATGCTCTCTTACAATTTTAATCAATTCTACATCTTTTCCATTATATCTTCGTATTTAGTTCTCGTAAGTTGTTATATAATTCGTATATTAGTATAAAATTTCGTTTATAAACGTATTCGCAAATAATTCTCTCGATAAAAAAACTAGAGAAAGAAATAAAAGTCATGAGTTTTAGAAAGTAATGCGTTTTTCAATAAGTATGACGTTAATTAACTCCTGAGAAATTTCGAATGTGAGTTAATTATAAGATACCGTATCGCGTGCTGTTCTCTGAAGAGCCAACAAGGGCAATTACGTTATATCAGTATTACAGGGAAGTGCGTGACCTACTGCATATACGCCTTTCGATGTAATTTAATGACAGAATTCCTCATCTTCGCTTATTTTCTTGTACCTTGTGTTCTCAACTTTACGATCATGCCAATAAATTAATTAATATATTTAACTGCCAAAAATGCAGCCGTTTTTTTCTTTCAATTAAAGATAATAAGGTTTAAAAAAAACATTTTTAATTTTCTAAGAAAAAAAATACAACTGATTTTTCAACTTATTTAATTAAGAACTTTGCTAAAAAATAATGTGTAAAAAATATTAAAAAATTTAAAATTATCGACAATACATATTTCTAATAAATGTTTGATTAATTTTACCGATGTACACTATAATTTATCTTTTATACTCGCGTTCTTAATAGTCTGTAATAAATAAAATAATCGTAAATCATAATATAGCTAGAAGCAATAGTTTTTGAAGGGTTGACCGAGAAAGAGAGAGAGTTTCGATACAGGTTTCCAATAAACTACCATGCAGTCACGCATGCACAATTACGTGCATAAAAGAAGGTAAACGTGAATGTGAATAGGAAAGTGTAACATCGCTGTAAGTGATTAAAAGTCGTTGATCATTAAGTGGTGCCCTATCTCGGGTGCAGTCGACCGTAAAAGTAAACAGGAAAAGAGTATATCAGGCGATGCGATTCAAATATGACTCGAGAAACGCATAAACGCGATGGGAAAAGCACGAGAAAACGGAATGCGTGACCGCGTATGGGACGGATATGTTTTCTCGGCAACGGGTTATTTTTTCTAGAAGAAGCAGAAAACCGCGTTCGACAAGTTATCAAGGTTAGCATTCAACATTCCTGCATGAAAATTACAAGTAACGTGACAAAAAGTGCACATGTTCATTATGCGTGGTTCGGTAAGCTAGTCTGTAAATTTCCGTCATCTCAACCTGTGTATTGACGTAGGTAGACCTGTAGGTAGACGCACGTGCTACCTTTCTCTCATTATTTTACGAAAATTACGATAAACATTAAAATTTATTAACAAAATGATGCATTTCACAAATTAAACTTTTGCGCAAGCAGCGAGGTATCAATGTATTTTGGCATTTTTATCTAATTTTGTTCACCCGTTCACACGTACAATAAATTAAAATGTAATATTTTGCATGATAATCGATTATTTACCGACTAAATATGTTTCCTCAAGCAAGAAATACTTGGCGCGATCAACCGTTTAAATAGAAATGTAACAAATATTTGCAAAACGGGATCCCCGCATGCATAAATTGACGACATATTCAGAAGAATGCCCGTTGCACGGGCTTTAAAAATGCTAATCATTATTAAATATTGACTCGAGGTAAGGATCAAGCAAATTTTTTTGGCGTGCAACCGGGAATAGTGAGATATGAGAGTCAAAATATGGCTGTAAGATTTGGCAATATTTACACTGCATGACAAAAAAATACTATGCCTTCGTGAGTACAAAACAAAGAACACATTATTGCATAAATATATGTATATATATATAGAATATTCTCTCTAAATTTCTTGAGATTATATTTTGTATGTAATCACCTTGAAATTTTAGAACGTGCAGTTTGAAATATATCTTTTCCTTTAGCCATAACTCTAAATTTCTTGGAGTGGGATCTCACGCCAAAAGAATGCGATTCCACTGCAAGAAATTTAGAGTTATGGCTAAAGCAAAAGATATATTTCAAACTGCACGTTCTAAAATTTCAAGGTGATTACATACAAAATATAATCTCTACACAGAATGCGAAAAACGTATGTGAGTATAAATTACAATCTGATATTTTCCGTTTACGTCATTGCAATATTCGTGTCTGATAGATTGACTGATTAACATATATGTTGAATCAATCGCTGACAAAGCGGATGATCGACGAATGTAACGTTTTACCTTCGACTGTCTGAAAATACTAATCGTTATTAGTTATCGGTTGGCGCAAACAATAGATTTCTCGCAATGAGAAACAAAAAAAAAAGCAAATCAATAAGTACGAGTCAAGGCAAAGGGAGAAAGGCAGATGATCTAACGCGACAAAAAACGGCGCACGCGACCCTTCACCTCTCCGGCGCAATTATATGCCTGATTGCGCATCAAATTATCTAAATAAGAAAAAAGAGTCAACCTCCTTTGCTTTTCACTCTTTCCCCATTCACAAAGAAAAATTTTGCGGTTCACTGATCTCGCTCAAAATCAAGATTTACGAGCTCTGTTTCTCTTTCTTTCTCTTTTTTTCTGGAATTCAGAAACCAGATTAAATCGAATCGATTTAAACAACGCGTGTATTAAATTTGCGATAAGATTAACTTTCTCTTATATAATAAAAAATAAATATTTGCGTATATTATAATCCAACTATATTCATTAATTTACCCTGAAAAATCATGGTAATCGTGAGACAATATGGTATTGGAAGAATTTTGAGTTTCTCTGATGATCACAATAAAAATATTAATATCTATCACAATAAGATATAAAATATGTTCGATTAATATTTTTTACACACGGGGCAAATTCTAAGAGAAAATTTTCTCCGTGTATACCTAAATACTTGAATCATTAATTTCTTTACTCGCAATTCTGTTTTCGTATCATATATATACACATCCCCGTATGCCTTGATTCATGCTATAAGAATTAATAAGCGCAGTTCGTCGCGCTTCGTCGAGAAACAAACGTCTAATTAATATCAGCGAACAAAATATAGATGGATCCGGAGAGAGAAAGAGAGTCACGTGTGTGTTTATAAATAATTATAAGTACAGGAAAGTGAGCATCATCACGTTCAATGCCATTCGGTCGCCGCGTCTTGTAATTTTATTCGCGATATAGAATGCAATTGCGCCGATGACGCCAACACGATGAGATGACCTTCAAGGATACGCATCGTTCTTTCTCTCTCTCTCCTCCCTCGTTTCTCTTCTGCATCTCTATCTCGTTCTCCTAGCGCGGTACGCTATTGCTCGTGTAACAGTAACTCGCTTAAGCGTGTAATTTGTATCCGCTGGGATATAGATGATACGACGATGAGGAGAGCTTTATTTTTGCAATTAAGATGCCGCTGTTTGTGCCACGGAGAGAGAGAGATAGAGAAGTATTCGCGCTTGTAAATGCGCGCTCTGCAAAGAAAAGTACCGTAACGAAGCGTCAAGGTTGCGCGTATCGTAAGATGCAGCTGATCGTGTTTGCATAATTCTACTTTGTTTGCAGTTAACGCGGAAAGTCACTCATCTCCATTATGCTTAGAACTCGTATTGTTGTTCGCGAGGAACGATATAATGTCGAACGGAAGAAATATGTGCGGCCATAATAATTTAACTACAAGATGTCCGTGATAAATATAAGGGCTCGCGTGCACGTGTATCGATCGATCGGAATCGCTGGATAAAAATCTGCATAATGCTCACGCTGGAATGTTTTTCGGCCAATTAAACCGCGCTTGACTACGGTTCGACGTAATTTAGTGGCCATCCTCGGAAGGGAGTCCCGAAAAAGGGACGAAGAAACGATCGATCGCGCATATAACGAGTCTAATTAAATTCAAAAGCTCGCGCGTACGCATCAAATGCGTAGTCGCGGTAGCGATGATCGGATTACTGCTGGTCGCAATAAAATTTGCATAAATCTTGCATTACTGATCGCATTTGCCACTATATTTAAGCTTACAAAATCGTTAAGTGCTTCGATTAATCCGAGATTTACTCGTTTTTCACGCGCGATTGCGCTGTGTTTACCGGAAGGATAAGCGAGCACCATCAATCTCTCTCTTTCAGATGTGCATGAGATACCTATGCATTTAATTAATTTAAACGCTGTCACGTACTGTTTGTAAATCGTTATTATTATTACAAGTGCATATCCAAGGATTGTGATAAAATCGACATAAAAACCCTATACTAATTACTATTGCGTTTCCATCCAATTAAACGATCGTAAACTTATTCGCATATTATAGTTAGACTAATCCTTTTACTTCTCTCTTCTTACCAAAGCGAGTGTTCGAGGAAACTCTTATCCTTTAGGATTCGGAATATATATTTCGACCTAAGTATCAGTCAATTCGGTGAGCTTTTACCATAATACGCAACGGTATGCGGGAAATATTTAACGAGATATTTTCCTACTTTTATTTCGCTGTGTTAAATCGAGTGAAGCAAATTCTAGCTGCAGATTATAGAAACGTAGAAGAAAAATCATTACTTTTAAAGTATAAAAAAGTCTTTGTTTTTGATACAAAAGATAGCATATAAATCAATTAATATAGAAGGGTATACGTAATTATTAGTTAGAATCTTTTTGCTCATTCTGAGCTTTAGCTCTTTTTATCTACAATTATAAAGCGTCAATAGCGGAAACTATTAATACTCTTCGCGCTTTCGTTCAAACACATATGAAACATGCCTGTTAAAATCGCACCATCAAGACCGTTAATTACGAGACGTAATAAATCCACTCTCGGCCGCGATGCTTCCACGTTACGCTGCGAGCGAGGACTAAAATAGGCTGTCCGGCGAAACTAGTTTTTACCGTAAATCCGCGATGCAGCGTAGTCGGAAAAGTTGTCGTCCGATGGCGAAAACAACCAAGTAGGCGACCTTCGGTGACAAAGGGACACTTCGGAATAAGAAACTGGTTCCGACCGCGATATTTTTTTTTATCAAAGTTCGAGCCCACACGGCCGTATTACGAAATCACGTTTCATTCTTTTATTTTATGTCGCACGTATAATTTTTTATTTCTTTCGCTGTTGGCATGACATAAACTATCTGTAGATCATTTTTAATGAAATTTGTGAAAATAAATTTTTAAAATCATTAAAAATATCTACATGATGAATCAATAAGAATCCAAATAAGTTTTACATTCCGATATTTGTGTCTATTTGACAAATGGACATTATAATTCATAAAATTAGATGTTTTAATTATAATAATCATAATAAGAATAATATAAAATAGTTATTAGGATCGACATATTTGTTATCCTTATAAGACAAAACTTGTATTCCATTGCAAACAGCACTGTACAGTTCACATCATCTACATCCTTAATAAAGGTTGTGTAAAAAGTAACACGAGAGAGAATAAGTAAACGAGAAACTCCAGATTAAATCCAGATACATACATATATGTGTAATACTATCTCCCCATCGCGTTAGTTCGAGAAAAGATTCGCATCCAATACGCACCCATCCCATCCCATCCCATAACCGTGCAAAGAACGGCGAACACATACAGACGTGCGGATATGTGGTTGCCGGATGGTAAAAAGGTAGAAGGCAATCACGACCAGGCCCGAATATAGGCGAGTAAGGTCAGGGTGCGAATGCAGCTGAGAACGAGGAATGCCATTACGCGCGTTTCGAAGTCGCCGTCGCGGTCTGGGCGCCCTTTCTCGCCTGCCTTTCCTTCTATAACGTCCTCCCGCGCCAAGTATGCACCGAGGAACGTGCGCGAAAAGATCGTCCATACGTGCGCACAAGTGTGCTCGGTCGTCGCAAAAAGTTGAAACATTTCTGCCATTCATCAACGACTTTTCAAAAGACCCTCATAAATCATAAACTATACAATATTTAGAATTAATATTAATTATAAGCATTTTATTTGTATCATATTATTTGTATTTATAATTAATATTAATTATAAGCAATTATAATCAATATGAAAATATTTGTAATATACAAAATTTATATTTTATATTATTATGCGTGTATAATGTGTATTTTATTATTTAATGAAATTTAGAATAATTAATATTCAGAATATTTATACAATACATATAAGTATTGGAAGATTTTCTGTTATAAAAAGCTCGAGATTATATTTTAAGTAGAAAAAACAATTGCAACGAAATTGGATAATCAGAGTTCAGATATAATTAATATTAATTATTCAGATATAATTAATAATAATTATAAGCATTTTATTTTTGTATCATATTATTTGTATTTATAATTAATATTAATTATAAGCACTTATAATCAATATGAAAATATTTGTAATATACAAAATTTATATTTTATATTATTATGCGTGTATAATGTGTATTTTATTATTTAATAAAATTTAGAATAATTAATATTCAGAATATTTATACATATAAGTATTGGAAGATTTTCTGTTATAAAAAGCTCGAGGTTATACTTTAAGTAGAAAAAAACAATCGCAACGAAATTGGATAATCAGAGTTCAGATACAGCAAACTGCAAGTATATAAAAAAATATTTTTTTTTCCACTTATACATACATATATTGCAAACAACCCGTTTCGAAAGTATTCCAGAAGATCGATCGTGCATCGTGCAGTCACGATCAAACGTAGAAATGATTGCAATGCCAAAATTATAGAAATTATAGCGTTTTCGACGAGTCTCGAGCGAGTATCTGTTTTCCATCCAACCGTTAGTCGATCATCGAGTATTTGACGATCGACGAGTATATATCGCGATTGGTCCCGCCACCGGGTTACGTATACGTCCGGGGTTCGTCGCGCATTAAAAGCAGCCGATGCGCTGGATATCGCGTGCGCGTTTCGCCCGAAGAGTGCAACGGGCCGAGCTTGCGCTTGTGCATCACAATGCGATGCAGGCAGCATAAAACAAGCTGCCATACATGGGGCGACCGTCAGCCAACTCCGGGTTATAGCAGGACCGGCCGGCTCTCGGCTTCAAACACCGGAGAAAGACGGAACGAGAACACGGGGCGAGGAGGCGAGAAGGCGGAAGAAACTGGGGATGGAGAGGGACGTCAAGACAACGATCAAGAGTGGGAGAGGGCGAGTTGTACAGCGTGTTATCCGCGCGCGTGTGCGCATGAGACTGTGTTGTTCGGTTGGAGAACCAGGCCCTCTCCTCCTCGAGATAAGTTTGAACTCTCTCGCTCCTTACGGACAGAGTCGCGCATGAAAAGATCTCAGAGCCAGAGGTCCTTGACACTTTCCTCCGCGAAAAATGTATCCTCGTAAAGTACGAAAACGCCTCTACATATGACATTCAGCGACCTATGACATCGCGAGGTGTTTGAACAGCACAGAATGTTGCCGATATTCCATATCTAGCTTTAAAGAATGAGCGGTTTGTCTTTTTATTTTAATCAGCGAAGGAAAAAGTTTTTCGACAAAAATTATCAGTTGTCAGGTTTAAGAACAATATTTAGTATGATTTTCTAGTCCTTCAAAATTCTAACTTGATTAATCTGACTTAATTAAATATATACGTGTAGGAGATCCTTGTAACAAAAAACTCGACACTCTGAAACAAGATTGCGATGTGATCTGACGCGCAACTCGGCGGAATTCTATGATCACGCGCGCGTTACATTGTAATCAATAATTAATGTGCGATTAATTAAACTGGAAGCAGATACATACTAACAAACTAGAGCGCTACAAGAGGCGCCTGTGCAGCACTCGATTGTTAGCCGACAATTAAGATCAATTAGAACGTACGCGAACACATCCCGCCGCAATCATCGCTTTATTCGGTCGAAAAATTGATTTCCCTTACAAGCCGATTGTGATCTCGAGATAATTTGTTTAAATATTCTACGAGAGAAAAATAAGAAGGGAAAGGGAGAAAGAGAAAGAGAGAAAGCGAATGTTTAATAGTCCGCACAGTAAGTCTTACGCGGTTGTCCCGTTACGTTCTCCGTCGTCCATTAAATCGCAATTAATTAAATACGAAAATTATTCATCTCTCGAGCGAGCTCGGACTTGTGTAAAACGCATCGCGCGAAGGTATATATGCAAACACATCTACGCGTGGCCATTCACATGACAACGAGCGCGGCCGCGAGAGAGAGAGAGAAGGTGCCGATGATTAATTCCAGGCGCAACGTTCTCCGTAACGTCGTCTCGCACGTGTATCTCTAATACAGCGAATACGGAGATCGAATTCCTACCTAACCTTGTAAAGCGGCGACTTACACGCCGTTATACATATCGCCGAAGGTGTCGAAGGCGCACGGCAACACCTACACAGCGAGCTGTCAAACTCGACAGATTAGACAGATACATACGTTCATTGGCCTCTTCACGAAACGAGTTGTACTTCTGCTTTTCTCTCTTTGCTCCTCCTTCTTTCTTTCTTTCTCTCGCATTCTCTAACAATTATCTATTTTGTTGTATCCTAGAAATCTTGGAGAAAGAGACGTACATATATATGTACCTATATCTCGATTAATACAATTTTTTTTATTTTTTAAGCGATACCGCGTGCTTGTAAAGATTTATTGAAAAAAAAGAAAATTTATTTTATTTTAATATACGAAGAAATTTTCTTTTCGAATTTACCCTGACAATCATGGTAATCATGGTGGGACAATATAGGGTTGAAGAATTTTGTAAGAGCGTACATAGTAAAATTAATCGAACATATTTTATATCTTATTGTGACAGATAAATATTTTTATTGTGGTAAATATTAATCAGAGAAACTCTTATACAAGACCATATATCGTCCTATATTTCAAACAACAATATAAATGATAGTAAACGAATCGCGAAAGCGTTGCCACGACCTTGACATTTTGTTCGTGCGATGCACGGATGCATTTGCGGAATTTCCGGTTCACGCCTGCTCGCATTCGGTTTTCGTGATGAGATATCGCAGAGGAAAAGGGCAACTGCACATTAATTACGTTACAAATTAATGCGAGAACAAATATATTATTCTAACAATAAGTGTAAACGATGCGTACGATTAATTGATGAGTTATTATAATAAACTATGTAAATTGAGAAAATATTCAATTAATTATATTATGCATATAGACGGACTTATATCCCTATGAATTAATAAATTTAAGCAATACTATATACCTTTCTAAGTTTCCTAACAATTGAAACAATGTCTTTAGATTTCTTATCCTTGAAATTTAAATTGCAAAAATAATGTCTTAATAAGGAATGCCTTAAGCAATTCAGCGGTTTCTTCAGTAACTATCTCGATGCTTTTCGATGAAATCACCGACTCTTCTGTAGTATTCATTTATAAATATGCAATATATCTTTTTCTTATAATTTTACCATTAACATTAACGGAAACGCGATAAAACCTCCTTCTAAAAGTATACGATATGATATTATGAATGCACAAGAACGAGCCTCGGTGTTAATGGCCGTAATTAGATAGAAGAGTCCACTTCACATATCAATGAGACGAGCATTGAACTTGGTGCAATTATCCCGGTATCGCTCTCTCATTGGAGGTATAAATAGCCGTTTGTGTCAGCGTGGCATTGCGGAATTATGCATCGCAATCGTGTTGAAAGAAAGCGTCATATTATCAACTACGAATTTCAAGTCATAGAAACAGCGTGAGTCAGGATGCAAATATAGACGAATATAGAAAATGCAATATAAACCTCTTCACGTATAAAACGTATGTGCATACATATATGCTATTTATACATCGAAATTATACCTCGGTCCACAGATGACAAGTACTGATAATGGTACGAGTATGAGAAATTTGACATTTATTCGCACGATATTTTCGATTTTTGACAACTCGCGAGGGAAATGTATATAATAATTGCAACGTGATATATTTCGAAAATAAAATAAAAATTATTGATGTACATTGTATATAGTATATTCTCCCGTATTAATTTCATTCATTCAATTCAATTAAATGCTATATAACAAGAGATTTTTATATTAAATTTAAAATTAATGATATATACTGATAATTATTGACTGATGTTTAACTTAGTGAAAACTTATTATCAGAATAACGTTGAACGATAGACTGAAGAATACTCGACTTGTCCTTTAAATACCAAGCGGTGCATTTGAAACGCCTTCGCAAGAGAGCACAAAGAAACATTTCAAAGAGAGAAGACGCTCTCGCGTATCCGGATCGTAAAAAGCAATCTCTTACGCGAAGCGTAGAGAAATCGCCTGTTCGCTATTCTACATTCTATATAAAATGATAAGCCCGCGATATATCGTCTATACATATATGTTGTATTCGCAGGACACGTCTTCGTGACTTTTTCTGCGAGCCGCGAGCAAGAGAGGGACAGAAGAAAGAAGAGTGAGAGAGGAGGACGAACCTCTTCGGTAAAACGATGATCGGTCGTAGTAGCCTTGAAACCTGTCTCCTCGGGCTCGGCAAGTGCACAATTAAGGGATCCTCGATCTACACGGCGCCAGGCCCAAGATCAGCGCGGAGAAATGCACGTGTCGCGCGGTATGATCTTTTTATTAATGGACGGAGAGCCGCTTCGGCGAAGGTCGCGTCCGCCAATGTTCTACATTAAACGACGATATGATCCCCGGGACAGCATAATAAGCGGAGAAAAACGCGTGACGTTTTAGTGATATTAAACCTCCGGGTACATAGTAATATAAGGGAAATTTATTCCGAGATGCTGCCCGAGCTGTGTGTGCATTATCTCTCAGATCGTATGCAAGCAAGATTATATAACTTTGGAGCGCGTTAAAATTGTGAAACTCGAGACAAAGAGAAGAGAAATAAAAATCGGAGAGATGTAACTATAAAATTGATTCACGGCCTGTATTCCTTTTTCAGAATTACACCGTTATACTGTGCCTCTGCTTTCCCGTACACAAAGAGAATTTTGTCTTGGAATTTACCCTGTGAAAATCATGATCATTTCTTTGGAGGAATTTCTCTAATTAATATTTACCACAATAACAAATATTAACATGTACATAGTAAAATTAATCAAACATATTTTATATCTTATTATGATAGATAAATATTTTTATTGTGATAAATATTAATCAGAGAAACTCATAAAATTCTTCCAATGCCATGTATGTATATTATCCCACGATTACCGCATGCGATATTTTCAGGGTAAATTTTGAGAGAAAATTCTCTCTATGTAGAAACCTTGCGAAATGAGACGTATTTTTTGTCCTGTACACGCGCGTGCATTGTACCCGAGGTATCTCATTTGTGCCGTATCTCATTGTGCCCCTGCTAGTCCATTGGCCAATACGTCCGGCTGTTTTAAACGTCGTCCCCAACGGATGACAAAAGTCGGCCCCGATCCAGTTGAACACATACGCGGTCTTATTGTTATTTACGAAGCGCGATATATATAAGGTATTAAGTAACGCTACTTTCACTGTCGCCTACACGCTCGTTAAATTCCTGGTTGGTTGTGCTGGCCCGAAAGGTCCCGACCGAACGACAAAGAGTCGTGCGTTTTGCACGCCCGCCGAAATTAATGGCGGCGATCGATTGCGAAAGCACACGGGGTGTGCTAGACGATCGGTCTGGCATATCTCTTCCGCGAAATTGAGATATTACGCGCACGATGGCATTCACGCGTAAGCGTTTACGGCCACCGTACCGCGTGTTTTGCACGGTTATGAATAACTATGTCTTGGCGTGGCAAAGCAGTAATAAATCGCGTCGGTCGAATAGTCGTCGTAAATATTACCCAACGAGATATCAAATAAGTCTGTACAATTACTAGATGTGAAACGAAGATATCGAGAGTAAGGCTCGCCGCTAAATGGTTCATTCCAAGCTTCCTTTATGTCGCTATCTTTAATAACGTGGCTAACGTGGAAAAAAGCACGAAAAACCGTTCGCGTACGAATGAGAATTGATATCTACTTCGCTTCCGCCTTCATCAATTTCATATCGAAACTCGCACTTAGTCTCTATCTCGCAAATTAATTTTCCGAGGTATTTATATACGCATAACAAATCTTGTTTTACATTCTACCTCCTGATTTTCCTAGAAGATAATTTTTTTTATTCGCGATTTATTTATTAAAATACTTAACAAATTAATTAGCAAATTGTGAAAAAAATAAACTTAATTGTGTCTTTTCTGTAAGTCATATGACAACTCTGCCGCGTAGTATATCGATCAGAAATTCTGAGACCGACACGAGAGGAGAAAAAGCAACGAGGATTCGCGCTGCAGCGGCAAGCAGACCGACAATAAGTAACCTTGAATTTAGCAGAGCGGAAACTTTTATGCCTATGCTCCCTCTCCGCCTCTCTAATTACTTTCTCCGCGGCCTAGTCTATTGCCAAGATCTGGGCGAATATGGACGCGAAACTATCCGGCGGCTCCGTGAGCATACCGCGCATGACGTAATAGTAACCTACTTCCGCTCGGTGTTCATTCATGTGCTATGAAAGAAGTGGCGAGAAAGAGAAAAAAAAAGAAGAGTCTGCTTCTCTCTTTCTGATACCTTTTCTTTCTTCTGTCATCTCTACCTAAGCATTTATCAGCGCGTCGCAATTATCACTTTATCTCCTTTAAATCTTGACTAATCGAGAATCGAATTCAGATTTCAAGTATAAAAATTCGACATTGCACGTATTACGATTTTTTTTTTCGTAATAACAAAAATTGACAATTGAAAAATGGCATAATTAATCCTATATCGAAGAAATACACATGGCGGCTTTAATTTCTACGGGTATAATTTAATATCATTAGACCGTGCATCTATATATTAAATACAAAATTGGATATTTTCCAAGACGTGACTCGACTACGTAAAGAGAAGATATGCGAAATTGCGTACCGTACGCGAGAGGACAAAGCACGAAAGCATCAAGATTGCGCGAAATTGATCGTGAACTCTCTTCGGCTTTCGTCGTACCTTAAGTAATACTGATGATTATGCATATAAGAAGCATTCTCCACGGACAATTTCGAAGCGCAGTCCTACGTAAATTGCAAGAACGCGACCGCGCTGCGTGCAGCGAAACGCCCGGCGTGAATGCACCCATGCGTGCGCGCGTGCATGGTATAAAGGTCGATATACATAGTTGAGTTGCTCGCGAGTTGCTTGCGAGTCGAAGGCTTACTTCGAGAAGCGCATTTCACGAAACGCGCGCTGGACCATTCGCGGCGGATCGCATTTCTGTTCCGCACGTAAGACAGACTTGCCTAACGATCGACACTAATGGTCTCCAGCAGAGAGGAGGATATTAAACTTAATATTGCGCGGAAGGAACGGGCTCACTTTCGTCGTCGAGTCACGAGACGATTTTGCGCAAAAGTTTATTTGCATCAAGTGCATGTATATCACCGCCGCGAAATTCTATATAACTGATTATTGCGAGCTGTATTCTCTTTAAAACTCTTGATCTTCAAAATTGCAATCATATAGTAAATTGTTAAGTCAAAAGCGAGTCAAGTAAATCATATGAATTTCTTCTTGCACAAAATACGTCAAAATAAATTATCATCGCTCGTATTAAACTAATAATGTTATATAAATTAGTAAAATATACTCAACATTTTTTCAAATTTCATGAATTATTAAATAATTGTAAATCTTGTCATAAGATTCATTTTTCGCTGAAAATGTAGATCAGATTAAGTCATATGCATTTATTAATATAGAAAATAAAAATAGTTTAGTTATTAAACACACGTAATGACATAAAAAAAATCATATAATTACGTTCTGAGATAATATTCCATTATTTTCCCGATAATAAAAAATTAGATACAGATACTAGTGCATATGGAAAAAAGTATATAAGTATATTTTCGATGCTTACATTATTACGTTCGATTAATTCAAAAGACAATTAAATGCCTAACTTCGGATATATTTCACGGAGAGACGCGTTCCAGATCATTTGACAAGCGAACAATGGGAAATCAAGTGGAATAACGTTAGACGTAAATATTCCAGCTCGCCAATCGCAGAATACGATTGACGTTTCTCGGCAAGTAGAGCGTATTACTTTGCTTATTTCGCTACGAGTCAGCGTCACATCGGTACTGATTCGTGCTGAGTCACACACATATATATATGTATACCAAATTCGCCGCGTGTTGCCGCAAAGAGACGAAGTCAGGTTGCAGCCGACATATCGGAAGTTGCAAAAATAAGGGAAGCATTTTTGCCATTTCATTGCAAGTCATTTCGACGCGCGCGCTCGAGCGCGTAACGACGCCGATAGCGTGTCGCGATCTTTACGAATGCGCGAATGTCTTTTTTATCACGGGGAGGAGTCCGCGTCTCGTTCGTTTCTCCCCTGCAGGAGACGAGACGAGAATCTAATCAGATTTCTTCACTCGTCGCTGCGCTTCTCGGTACGAACGCGTCGGAAAAGATAGATCGGGATAATGACGGAACGACACAAGTAAAAGAATTCCGTATCGAAGGATGCACGAACCCAGTCCACGCTATAAATAAGTAAAAAAAAGTCGCCGTAAATTTATATAAAGGAAAAACCGTTTACAATAACACAGAGAAAAATTGGCTTTCCATCGTATCCAGTCTCTGATGATGAATGTTTCAAAGGTTAATTTATCTAGCTTGCTCTTTTCAAAAAAAATGGTGGTCGAAATATAGCGAAACGTATATTTTCTCGCTGTTTGTTTACACCGAAAGGTACACGACTTTACAGAAAATTATGATAATGAAAAAGGCGTGGTTGCGTGAAAGAGGGTGAATAATGTTCACGATGTTCGAAGAGAGAGCTTCGCTCGTAACGATATGCTCAGCGAAGCGACTTAACGCACTGCTTCGCAATGTTGCAATGTGCGCTCGTTTACAGCTGTCAATCTCGCTCGCAGCAATGTTATTAAATCCATTTACGTGCGGTGTATAAACGTATACTCGGCAGACGAGATCCTTCACGGGTTCCTCCACCCGGAGTCGGATGCGCGATCGAAACATCTTGATTATTGACCGCAGACACGATTCGCGCTTCTCGTGATCCGAGACGCCTAACACGCGGCGAATAATTAGCGTAATCAAAAGTTCGTTAGTAAAAACCACCGTTGCTAGCCGCAATGGCCGCTAAATATTATCAACGGATACTTAAGTGAGATGCAAAAATTAAAATACACACGTTGCCGTGCAATTGCCTCGTTATTGTTTAATGGCAGATTCACTGACGATAAGATCCTGATGATTTTCCTTAGCAAAAAGCGAATAGAAGGGCGATTTAATATTTTGTCACATTTAATATCGCAAATATTAAACATATCGCTGATAATGATGTTTCGATATAAAGTTTACGATAAAATTAATAAGATAGGTTTTTGTGTCGTCTAGTCACGCTTTTAAAACTTTGTGAGGATCTTTCCAACAAGTAATCTTAAAGTGTTTGAACAGATGAACATTTTTTAGACGTACGTTCTGCTTGTCAGAGAGATACGGATATCCATTTCATTCAAATCATTCCGTCTGTGCATGAGTAAAAAGAAATCTATCGAATTCGTAACACTGTATGTATGTGTACATACTATCATAACGTCAAAGAAAGAAACGAGAATGTGCTTTCGTTGATCATGTAACTGCTATGTCGAAAACGTTGATGGATAGTTCGGTTGCATGTCCGACGTGTTGAAATTCGATAAAGAATTATTAATTACGCAAGAGACGCATGTAGTAAATTTAAGAACATACTATCGTTTCGTAAAAAAATATAATAATAAGAATCACGACGAGATACACCGACTGCGACGCGCATAAATCGTTTTCTATTGTGGATTATTTATGTACGTGTGGCAGAGTCAAATAATATATACATATGTGAACTGCGGAAGTTATCTGATCCATTCATCCCAAACAATTCATCTGCGGCAACCAGCAAAGACTTTGTCCGACAGAATGACAGTCTTTCGTATATAGATAGGCATTGTTAAAAAAAACGTTGCACAAATCATAATACGATACAATAAAACGACACACAAAATAATTCAAATTGGTGACTGTATATAAAGTGATCGGCAGAAGCGAAAGAAGGTGTTTCGTAACGCGGATAATTGCAGACGTTGCAAAAAAAAGGGCGATTATTAACTCACTTTCCTATATGGCAATGATTTATGATCTTGCATCAGGTATAAGGACTATTTTAATACGATATTACGCTAGCGTCAAAAAAAGTGACGAGAAACTGACTCTTCGATAATTACTTCACGGATGAAACCGATCGTAGATTGACCTTGAATATTTTAACGTACCTGTCGAATACCGAGTGTTGATCGTTGGACTTCCGGTTAGACTGTGAAAGTGTGTCGCATTCGTCACAATGTGACATACTCTTTAACCGACTGCGTAAGATGCGTAAATTTCTATAGCGAGTACAGTTAAAATTTTTAGTACGCTATATGATATACGTAGCAGCATTTTTCTTTAAAAAAAGGCAGTAATACTTCTTCTAAAAAATAATTGATATTATATTTGATATCATATTCTCTACCTTCTGTTAAATATATATACGTATATGTATGTGTAAGTGTATATGTGTAAATTTTATGCTTGTATCACATTCTATCGGTACCAATCGATCGATTCATCTCTGACATACGAGACTTTTCGAGCAGTTTATCTTCGTCGTAGAACGTCAAGCATGACAAATGCGATTCGCAGGAGTCCTTTGTTCGTCGCTTTTCCAAGAAGATCACGCGCGGGATCTAAAGGTTCCATCACCCCCGTGTCGCACAGATCAAGAAGATCCATTAGATTATTTCCGATCGGGATCCTGCCAACCTTCCCTGCGGCTAAAATAGGACCTTCATCTCTCCTACATGTCCTTTTCTGCGCGCGAACAGAAGATCCTCTCCCCCAGGCATTCGCTCATAATCAACAAATCCTGGCCACGCCAGATCTATTCGCTTCGATTGAAGCTAATTTGTAACATAATAGAAGGAGAAGATCGCTGCTAGCCCGCACCCTTCGCGGCAAATTGGTTTCTTTAGTTTCTAAGAAGCGGAAGGTTACATCTTCGAGGGCAAACCGGATCGCGTATACATATACATATATACATTTATATGCTACAATATATAAGAGATTAAGCCGGACTAGATTAAGCCGCTCATTTCTCTGAAGCTCCAACAACGGCTAAATTAGTAGACCATGGTATCGTTTTTCGACTATTCCTTTTTTTATCGTCGGTTAGAGGCGTAAACGCCAAAATATCGAACGCGAAATAATAGCAGGAAATAGAAATTCTGATTGTAATATGAAATATGCTTTTATAAAAATTTACATTACTTAAAAAATATATATTCTCAATAGCCTATATATTTATATTTGTCGAAACACAAGCTCTTCATCTTTAAGATAGAAAATAATGTTTTGAAAAGATAAATGCAGGTCGATATTGCAATCGTCGGAAGAAATATATTCGACGGTAGTGCGGAGAGTAAAATAAGAACAAAGAGACATTCTTCGTGGGGCTGTAATGGTCCGTTAACGTAAATAAATGTACACTGTGTTACGCGACTATATAGCGTATATACGCAAGAATTAATTTCAGCGTGGAATAATAATAGCCGGTTGTACTTAGTAATCATGCGCATACGGGTAGCTAAAAGAACGAACATATGCCGCGCGATTCTTGCCGTATGCACTCTTATATGCGCTCGTGGTGGAACGTGGGTATTATTCGCGAAGGTCGTCCCACGAAGGCTGCACTGTGTCAAACGGATAGAATTGCCCGACGTGAAAATGAAATGAGGACAATGCGAGCGAGACGCGCGTGCGTAGCCTCGTGTATCTTCAAACCGAGAAAGAATGCATCCATTGTCTTTTCACCGGAATCCGCAACCGGCGAACTCTATGCGACCGCGCGCGTGCAACATCCGTGAAAATAAACGTATGCGGCTCTTGTAAATTTAATTAACTTTCGTAAAAATATTTCCATTGCATTTCCAAAGAAAACTAATTGAAGAAACTATAACAACCGTGAATAGAAATTAGCATTCTAATAATATCTACCAATTCGAAATTTTTCCCAACCATATCAGAGAACCGTGTCAAGGCAAATTTTCTTTTCCCAGAAACGCCTCATTCCTATGCGTAAACGTGCCGAGAGGGATGGTTTAAAGGAGGAAAAAGAAGAAGGTCAGATACGCATATGCAGACGCATGCAGAGAAAAGGGGGCAATCGTACGCATTTAAAGTGCACGCGGCGTTTCTCAGTAACGATGCAGCGAAAAAATGTCGGGAGGAAGGGAGAGAAGGGACTATTTCCCGGGGCATATAACGACCATAATAGGAAGGTAGAGGAGTCTTATCCCCCAGCACCGGGTTACATTTGTCCGTTGTTATGCCGGATGATTTTAACCATCGCGTCTGGGTGATCCGCGGGATCTGGGTGAGATCGAGCGAGAATAAGAAGGAGACGGACCGAGAAGGAATAAGATACATAATGAGAGAGGCGAGAAGACAGAGAAAAAGAGAAAGAGAGATAAAAGACGAGCAGAACTTGGCGCTCCGCTTCTTCGTTCCGCGCGCCAACTCTCTCGAAGAGGTAAGAAAAGAGGCGAGTAATATAAAACGTACGTCGGACTACTCGTGCATCGAGAAAACGGAACAAACTGGAAGAGCTCGTGCGTGTCGAGCGACTTCGAAATGGAAAAGCGAGCACTCGATAATATTCTATCCCGCGCTCAACGAAAGTTGCGTCTCAAAATATGCTATTTTTATATGTATATTAATATATGCACAGAGAGAATCTTCTCTTAGACTTTACCTTGAAAATCGTATTACCATGGTAATCGTAATAATCAAAATATTAAGATCTACTACAATAAGATATAAAATGTTCGATTAATTTTACCATGTACATATTAATATTTTGTATTCTGATAAATATTTCAATCAGAGAAACTCTTATAAAATTCTTCCAGTACCATATTGTCCTACGATTACCATAATTTTCAAGGTAAATTCTAAGAGAAAATTCTCTCCGTGTAGTAATCGATATATTCTTATTTCATTAGAATTAAAAAGCAATGCTTTGGTCGCAGTGACACTAATATAATAAGAGATATGAAGTACAATCTTTTGTCTAGACGACTTTTGCATGAACGGTGTTTTTCGATTAAATTAAATATTTTCAATGAAAATTCAAAGATAAATCATATGCATGAAAATTAATTTAGAAACTTAGCTTGCTAGATTATTCATTTAAAAATTGACTGGATATCATATTTTTTCCCTGAAAATTAAATTGCATTTATGCAATGTAAATGTCAAATAATATTTTACGTTATTTTTCGCATACTTCAAAATTCGAATTATATATATATATATATAATTATACATATTATAAAAGAATTAAATATATGATCAGACTGACTCGCGATATACATACATATATTTATTTAAATTTCGTAAGGATGCCATTCTTGGAGTTTGAATTTTATTGTAAATCAAAATACAATCATCATTGTCGCGCCAGCAGCAACTATCGCATATAGTCTCCTGGATTTATTGCACGAAGACAGGCCATCGTACCTGCAGCTGACACTTATGGTCACGCGGATACGCTCTTTCTCTCTCGTGCGCGTGCACCCGGCATGGCAGGTGCACACTGTCCGGAGTAATATCTAATCCGCGTTAACGACGACCGAGTTTCGCACGGTTAAAGTCTTAAGCGGCTTCCGACCTAGTTATTAAATCTCACATCCTGCGTAACGATTTCTCTCGTTGCAGCAGAAACGTCTGCATCGCACTCTTATACGAGGCGCGAAAAACATGCGACACTGATTTCTAATGAAATATTGCATCGTTCGTACACAGAAATATCCATTATCGTAAAATAAGTCAAATAGAAGTGAAAATCATTCCTTCAAAATATCGTTATTATATCGTGTAATAATCTATGTTTGCAAGAAGCTAAAATTATTTCTTCAGACTTTTCTCTAATTTGGAAAATAACCACTATTATTTGATAGTCTAAATATATTTTATCAATTATTATTTACCATCGAGTTATTTTTCGATAACCAAATTTTTAGAAAAGAATAACGCGCGAGTAATTTAAGAAAATAATAAATTTTTAGAAAAACTCACGAAATAAATTTAAGCTCTTATAGTAAACCAAAGATTAAAACGACTGCAGATTACTGATACTATTAATTAAACGAACATTAGAGAGCGTAAGAAAACACGTTTAATGGATGGATCGGAAAATGCGTTTATTAAAGGAGATAAGAGGGGCGTTTATTAAAGAGAAGCGAATCGACGGATTGGCACTGTTGGATGATGGAAACCGTGAAAGTTGAAAATCTAACGAAGATATGCGATGTCATTTATTAGAGAAAATACCAACTGGGATCGACCACGCCCGGCGGCTAATCGCTACCTCGAGTACTCGGAATATTAATTAGAAACATGATTAATAATGAGGGAGGAGTTCCGAGGGTTCTGGTTAAATGCGGAGAAAAGTAGCGCCGGACAACGCGCGCGACTAGGCGCCACAGTTATCGTAATTATTATAATTGGCCTATACGAGGGCCATGGAAACTCTACTCCTTCCTTCTATTCCCTTCCTCGAGAGTACCGGACCGGAGAGGCGACTCGATCTTCCGGTTCTACGATCGAAAATAGATGCAGAAGCGACAGACAGGCAGGCAAGCAAGCAAACAAGCAGGCTTCCCGCTGCTCCGACTTCGATAGTTTAAGAGAAAGATCCTCTTTACTATTTTAACAGTATTTCTCCATTAAAAGGAAATCATTAGAGCAACTACTGAGCATCTGCTGAGAGATATCCGCAAATCCGAATATTAATTGAATAGAGAAATCGAGCGTTATTATATGTATATAACAAAGTTCGCGAAATGCACTCCGATGTAAGTAAGTCTTGTATACGATAATACGCAAGTTTTGCTACGGCGTAGTATTTTAAGCCGATCATTTACGTATATGAAATATTTATATCGTGACACATAACTGAAAGCCATGATTGTGATCCCGAGAATCAATTTCTCAAAGTTCTTATGGCATAACGTTATAAGGGATTTTTCTCAGGAAAATAAGTATAGCTTGCTTAGATATATAAATATCTTCGGCCATATCAAATTACGATTAAACATACATTCAAATAGCTGTTCGATGAATATCGAGATTCCTATACTATGCGATGAGATTCTAGAAAATTGCGCGACATACGATACTGATGATATTATATAATAAATACGTTTCTGAGAAGCTTCGAGAATTTATCAGATCTCTCTATCACGATGAGAAAATCGCATGTACTTCTACTAATTCTGAGGCTAATGATATACGCAATACATGTCATTGAGTGTATACGTGCTGTGCACGTAATTCACGGATTGTATTATGGGTTTGATGCGCGATGTATCGATCAATTGACGTAGAAACAACATAGATTTTGCAGAAAAGCGCATATGTACAGCGTAGTAAAAAGTTGCACCGCTTTATGAAATTGATATCAATTGATAAATAAGAAATCGCCGCATTCTCGACACGGCGGTAAATCAAGTGATTTCCGCCAATCTATATATGTATATCCCGCGGCATTATGTCCACGTAAACGTCCACTAATTCAATCGGATTTATCGGAAAAGTGTCTCGAGAGTTCCATTGCTACATCGCCGATATCAGAAAGATAAGAATCGCAGAGATATAAACAATGTTCTATTCATCATTCTATTGTGCTATTTTCTAGAGACGACTTCGTGAATTTTCACTGCATTTATCTCGCACGTAATAAATGCGTGAATTGTATCAAATGTTTTCTCTATGTCACAATTTAAAAATTCTTTCATTCTATTTACATATAAATTATATATGTATATATACATATATAGTTTATGTTATATCTTATATACACAAAAAAATGAGCTACCATAATTAAATTTTAGCTATTCCTATATTACAACCTAAAATTTAGTTATCATACTTTAATTTTAGCTAGTAACTAATATTTTTTAGTTATAGTTTAACAGAGAATTCTATAGCTAAAAAATCTTAGTTATTATATTTAGCTAAAATTTTAGCAAAATAACTAAATTTTATGTGTAATATAAGAAGAGCTAAAATTTAGCCATAGTAGCTGACTTTCCGTGATAATATATATATATAAATATTTATATTATACATATATATCATATATAAATAATATAATATATATTATATAATTATTTTTTTATATTATATTCCATTCTTTAAAAAAGTGCTATCGTAGAGAGATATAATCGAAAAGACATGTAATCTATCGTATCGTCACGTTCGTCGATAATGGTTCGATGAAATTAGGACCGTGCTCGGATAAGTCGCGCGCAAACAATAGCGCACTTCCGCGAATTACGTTTTATTCGAGCGCATTCTCCCGCGGGCTGATATTGCAGCTGATGTTGAAATGAAAGCTGGTCAAGAGCATCGTTCGCGAGAGCCTTCGTTTTAATCCTTCGGATGTTTGCAATTTTTTTTCAAGTCTGGATTTAATAATTTTCAAAAACAAATACCTACAATGGGTTATTGATAAAATGAAAGAGAGTTTTGTTGATAATCTCTAATAATCGTGTCATAAATTAAAATTCAAAACAGCAGTGAAATGCAAAATAGCACTGGTTTTTCTCTTCATGATTAAAGATATATATATATATTTGCTGGTTCGATAAATATAAATATATATAAAATGTTAAACATGTGTTTTATCGTAATAAAAGCAGTAGCAAAGTATATTTATAATAATGTCTTAAAAACTTTAATGACAAGTTCTTGTATGTACATTTAACTCGTATATTTAGATATGATTATTTTTCTTTATTAGTAATCGCGTTCATTAGTTGATTGAAAACAAGACCATTTCCCTTTTTAAATTTCTCTTAACATGAAATTTTACGATTTAATCGTAAGTTATTAATTAATTAATTAATTAATTAATATATACACACACACACGCACACACGCACGCACGCACGCACGCACGCACGCACGCACGCACGCACACACACACACACACACACACACACACACACACACACATATATATATATAACAGGTACTAATAGCGAATTCGATTTGATGCACCAGTGCGCACTGCATATAAAGGTTTATCACACACAAATTCACAATGACACAAGTAATTAAAAAAGGAAAATAATTAATAGTAAAAGCTATTATTATCATTATTCATATTAAACAACAATAATAATAGCACTTACTATTAATTATTTTCCTTTCTTAATTACTTGTGTCATTGTGAACTTGTGTGTGATAAACCTTTATATGCACTTAGTGCGCATTGGTGCATCCAATCGAATTCGCTATAAGAAAAAATTTCATAGGAATCGCAGCAGCATTTAAAATATTGATATATGACAATATATTCATGCGTGAGTCTTTTTATAAATCGCTGTTACTTGACAATTACGATATATAGCGCACTTATTGTTATTTGATTAAAGATGAGAACAGAGTCTAATTATGGTGACTTTCTTACGCGATTCTACTATCTTATCGTATAATATATCGACAATATTCCGATATCATCGACTCTCTGAATAAAAGAACGTAGAAAGACGCCCGTGTAATTCGGTTCTAACGCGTGTTATCTGTGATTTTATCATTTGACAAGCACACGCGTTAAAATCAGCGGCAAATACAAATAGATTAATACTGGGGAGAGGGGCATGTGCAAGCAAAGATCAAAGTTTTAGATTTGTTATTACCATTATCTAAGTGATAATATTTTCGTTAACTCTTTGAAAGTTATCTTTATTATAAAACGAGAAGAGAGAAAATACAAATTATTTATATTTTCTTAAATCAATTATGTATATAGTTATTTTTTATATATAGGTATTGATAAGTATAGAATTTCAATTATATATAAATCAATCAATATCAAGTTATTGTCTTCACAATGAAGATAAGAAGTAAATCGACCGGCGATAACAGATTGGAAATAAAAATATATCGCGGCTTGAGAAGAAGAAGGTTACAACAAAACAAAATTCTTCGAAAGTCATAATATAAATAAAAAAAACCTTTTTTTATACATGCATATAAATGATATCATTTGACTAGTAATTTGCTTTCTTCTTTTTGCAAATAAAACATTAAAATAACACAAAATATTGCTGTTGAATACGATGTTTTTGTCGAGTAAAATGTGTAATTTTATTTCTCAAAAATAAAATGTTGTCAAGGTTGTCAAGATGTAAAATGTGTCCAAGGTGTATTTCCATATTTATCTCGGCTTCGAGAAACTGACCTCAATTCAAATAGGTATCCGATCACTCTCGCCGGATACATCAATTTGACAACAGAAATAACACGTAGAAAAATACCGTACGATAACGGCACATTCGAGGATCAAAGTCGTCACGTTCACACGGTCGTGGGAGAAAAGCAAACGCCTCGGCGTTGGTCAACAATCATAATCGACATGCTCGCGTAATTTCATTTCTGCCACGCGGCCTCGTTAGTATGCTCTCGTTCGCGCAAGGTGAGGACCAAACGCCGGCTGCCTATGTTGGGGAATCCGCGTGTATTCTCCCTAACAATGTTTGTTATAGCAGACGTACGTCGAGGAATGCGCGCATTATATCATTACGCACTATTACCCATTACATACCTCGTTACACCGTATATATCGTATATTATCCTAGATACGCCGGAGGAAAAAGTGAGGATCCTCTCTTTCTTTCATCTCGCTCTCGCGTTTATGTCTTTCTCTCTCACTCTGTATGCCACTGATGAGACTCTCGGACCATTACCATGCACGTCCGCGCGAGCGCGCGTTCGTAACGCCGTACGTGCGCATCGTAATACTTGGCGCGGGCTATCTAATTGTATAGTAAATAACCTTCGTAAATTACGCATATAATGCTTAATACCGAGCAAGCGCAAGCGCGTCATACGGCCGCGCGTCGCATTGTGCTGCGCGCCTATCGCGTTATGACATTCAATTGCGACGTGTCAAGCAATCACGGCCGCCTTACAGACTCCGACACTTTATGGCGCGCAGTGATATTGCACGTGGAGAAGCGTGGTCACCCGCCGAGAAGGATAAAGGGAGAGAAAGACCAAAAAAAAAAAGGAAAAAAGGAAAAGAATCCCAGGTGAGTCTCGAGGCGACGCGACGCGTCGTCTCGATAAATCCAATTTATTCGCGCGAGAGAAAAAGAGTACGAATTATATATATTTATATATAAATAAACGTTACCGTCGCGATGACGTCGATAGCGCATAATTGTTTTATATATTTATATCGTGTCGGGACGCGCGCTTTGACCGGCGATGGATAATTAACGAGGGAGATAAAGCCGTCGGAGATTTTTTTCGCTGCGCGCTAATGGCCGCTCTGTTCCGAGTTCCCTATCCGGTAAGAAAAAAAAATCGCGTTTTTATTTATCTCGTAATTAGCGGTAACGTAAACCCGTACGTTTGATCGATACTTCCGGCGCGCGTATAATTTATTTATGAGACTGCAAATATATAAAACGTTGGGATACTTGAATAAAAAGAATCAGAATCTAGATATGAAATAAAAACTATATAATTACGGTACATTTAAGTCTTATATAATTAATTTTATTTCAAAATATCCATGAATAAAAATTCATTTTTTAAATAATAAGCAAAATCACCAGAGAAAAAAATTATACGTTAAATTATACGAGAGCGATGTTTTAGTTACGCCCGCAAATTGCTCTCTCCCTTTCTCTTTTTACAAATTAAAATTGCGAATATTATTTTTCAAGAAAATGTAAATTTTGCAAAGATTTGCCACGCGACATATTTATTTATCTTGGATCCTCCATGGCATACATGTAGTGAGCAGAGAAAGACAATGTCTAGCCGTCGTGCATATAGGTATACTTTCTCTATAACCGGATCATCGCGGAACAATGTTATAACGGGCTTTGTATCGCGCGCGATTGCATAAGCTCGTACGAAACCTTCCCGGTAACATTGACTTTTTCAAGTTTAATTGGTGCTCATGCTCCGATTACTAATTGCCGCTACCGTGATGAACGTGGCATACATTCGATTTTAGTCTCGAATTGCACATTAGTAATCGCGCCTCAAGTTCGCATATTTAAAAGTACATTACCCGCATGTCGAAGAAATAAAAAATATCTTGTGTACTCTTTATATCCCCCCGCATACAAGCTTAATAAATGTTCATTAAATGTTGAACAAAATATACCATGCATAAAACTCATTGTCAAATAAAACTTTAATAAAAAGTTACACAGTAGAAAAATTTGTGTTCTCTTGTTAAAAATGGTCCCCGGTAAAATTTTTGTGTTAAATATTTAACACATTCATGTGTTAATTTAATATAATATTACTGTTCTGTTAATTAAACTTAAATGTTAAATTATTAAAACAACTGAAAAAAATGTAAAAATAACACAATATGGTATGTACATCTATTTTTAATTTTACACAATAAATATGTTCTACTTTATTAGTGACAAAATTTTTCTGTTAAAATTTACAGAAAAAATGTTGATTTTCTATTTTATAATATAAGTGGAGATGATAAAATATAAAATTAACATATTTTTTGTTAATTTTTACATTAAAATTATGTTAATTTTACACACAATTTATTTCTAATTATTTGAAGTTTTGCATTTATTTTGTGTTAAAATATTAACACAATATTTGTGTCTCCATTTAACATATCCATATTATGTTAAATTAACACAAATATTTATGTGGACCGTTTGGGACATGTGATATCTGTTAAATTTAACAGAAATTTTTCAACTGTGTATATTGGATATATACTTAATATATGATACAACACAATACAATATATATAATGTAAAAAATTATATATATAATTTTGTTTAATCATATAGAAAATATATCACTGTATTAATTACATCCATGCACAAATATTTTAATAAAAAATTATATTTCTGATAAATTTAAATATACACTAAAAATTTGTTAATTTAACTAAACCGTTCAACTAAATTACTATTTTGTTAATTGAACATATAGTATTTAAGTCAAATATACGTTTCGTGCAATTAACAAAATAATATTTAGTTGGCCGATTTAGTCAAGTTAACAACTTTTTTTCAGTGTACACAATACATTAATATATTCTTGCTTTATAGCTTTATAATAAGGTAAAATATATTAAACTAAAAAACAGTTACGAAAAATATTTAAGTAAGAAGAAATTCTCAGTTTCTTATTTTGAACGCGATAAATTTATTTTATATTAGCGATATATAATAAAATAAAAATTAGAAATTTTATCAAATTAAAAAAAATATTGTAATTTTGTTTATACATTGAAATTCTATACACTATAGAGCCATTGCATATTGTATATTAGAGCACTCTAATTTTAATAAAGGGGAAAAATATTGCGATTCTCTCTCATAATAACTACATTTTCTATATTTAAGTAGTTTTTGGCAAACATTACGTTTATTTTTTTATGTTTTCTTTCATAAACGGTTATAGAAACCGATTCGAAGGAATATATTGAATATAGGCGTGTTAAATTATATTAAATATAGGCGTATGCAAAAATGAGTTAATTCGTAAAAATATGTAAGTTATATACACGTATCCCTACAGTTAGATTTGAAATATAAAAATTCTTCATTTTATACATATATAAACATTACTTTATCATTATTTCATCGCACATAACATCGTTCTTACTCGCGCATCAAAATAAATCTATAAGAATTTCAAAAAAATATAACCGCCTACGTGACTCCGTACTCGGAGGTTCACCACCATTCCACCACGATATGTATACATATACATCGATACACCAGCGGCTGACTTCACGATTGTGATGAACCATCGCGCGCAAAAAAGCACACGATTATATATTATGTATTGCGTGCATTATACGCAAAATTATCCAGCATTACAGATTGTACCGTAAAAAGCTACACACTTACTTTGTGATACTGAACTCTATCCGGTGTCGACGTCGGTGGTTGTCGATGTTGGTAGACGCCGTTTGTCAAAGATAATATTTACGTTTTCCTCACTGATAACAACTCCACACTGTGGCACTCTCTCTCTCTTTCTCTATATATATATATTGTCGTATATCTCGCGAGAAGAAACCGGGAATCGGAATATTCCCGAATCTCGACGAATCGCGCGACGTAATGATATCGAGACGAAAGGAGGCGAAATGAAAAGAACAGAGAGAAAGAAGGACAGACGGAGGTCGCGTATAACACAGGAAGAGAAGAGGAGGATGACGGACGCGAAACCGAGTGGTCCTGCTCCAGCACAGATCACTGACCAACTTCACTCCGGAACCGACGACGCGATACTGATTTGAGGGAGCGCGACACAACCGGCTTCGCGACGTTCGGCCCTCCTCGGCACTGCTCGGAAACGCTCGGCTCCGCTCGCCTCCTACCACTCTCGCCGCCGCTGCAGCTCGGTGCATAGGAAATGCACGCAAAGGATTAATACCGCGCGTACATTCAGCGTGCACGTATGCGCGATTGTGTACGTATTGCCGTAATAGTCATGATAACGTGTATGTATAAAGGTACACCTACGCAATTTGGATCCCTACGATAATGAAGAATTCACCTATACGTTACGTGAATATATTGATAGTAATATCGTGGATATTTTTCATATCAAATTCTTTCACATCTTACAAAATGTTAGAAAATAAATTATCTATTTTTTTGAGAGTAAATAATGGATTTTTTTAAATAAAGAATCTTAGAAATTGTATATATATATTTTTAATAATTTATAACGTTTGATATTTTGATATTAAAAAAATACAATATATGAAATTTTTCTGTTTGGAATAAAATATTAGTTTTATTTGTATAAAAAATTGTATTTATAAACAAAATTTTGCAAGAGATATGCTATTTTAAACGTTATTTATTACTGAATTTTATAAGATTGCTTTGAATAATTTATATTTAGTACAATTCGTCGCGTTATTTATATATTGAACGCAACATGAAATTGGTGATTACGAAACGCAAGATTTATGAATTTGATAATGATAAACTCGCGAGCGCGTTACATTGCGAGCATTACGGAATTATACAGCATTACAGGTTGTTTCGACGTTAAGTACGATATTCAAGGATATAATAGAATGCGGAGGAACATAGAGATCTAAGCTAATGTTCGTAAAATCGCTACAATAAAGATTGAACGCGCACAACAAAAATATGATGTGTATAAAGTGCGATCTCTACCCCCTGTATCCCTACAATTTCATATCTATCCCTATGATAAAGATCTTGTGTGTGGTCAACTATTATTTAATAATTTGTCAAATCTTTATGTTGAGATTATTTCAGAACAAATACAAAGAAACTAACAGAATGTACACATATTTGTCAAAATAACTGAATAATGAGAATAATAAAAAATTAAGAATATTATTTTACATTAAAATATTGTATATTGAAAAAATTGTTTTGTTTGCATTTGCTTCTATAATTTTTCATGATGTAACAGAACTAGCTATTCTGTGTTTGATCAATCAACGACAAGCCAATTCGATTGTCAACAATAGATATACATATAGAATCCAGAGATGCGAAGTAATAAAAAATCAAGAGATTTTTCCACATCAAAATATATCGAAAGAATTATTTTGTTTGCTGTTGCTTTTATAATTTTTTGTGATGGTAACAGAACTTGTTATTCTGTATTATTTAATCGATCAATACGGTGATCATATATTCTACGAGAAAATAAAGGACAAACCTGAAAATTTTATGGCTTTATTTCAACATATTTCCACAAATCAGTTTACGACCAAAGTGGAGATCGACAAAAAATAATTCTGTGAATATCAGAAGTCTACGTATTCTTATAGTTTGAAAATGATTCGATTATGTTAAAACAAATCCTTGATTTTAAATAGTTTCCGGATAAAAGGTTTCATTGCTTTCGTATATAAATGCTCATGTTAATACTACGACATTAAACATTAAAACGCTAAATAAAAAATAAAGGACAAAATTGAGATTTTAAAAAATGAATAAACTTAAAGGACAGCTACTTGAAATAACGGACTAGCCTTTAAAATAAAGGACGTATGGTCACCGTATCGATCAATGACGATGCCGATTCAATTGTTAACAATAGATATAAAAATCCAGAGAAGCAAGATGATAAAAAATCAAGAGTATTATTATATTGAAAGAATTGTTTGGTTTGTTTTGCTTTTATAATGTTTCGCGATGATAGCACTTGCTATTCTGTGATCGATCTTTGATCGAGCAATGACAAAACCGATCCGATTGTTGACGATAAACAGAAATGTAGAGAAGCGGGATTATCGTTTACAGTTCACACGAAACGGAATGTTAAGGCGTAGAATCAGGCCGAGTGTTTTCTTCTACTGCGATGATCCGCGCGGTCGTGAGATAATTATGGAAATGAATTTCGATCGTTATGGAGGCGTAGAGATCTCGAGTCTTCCGTGACATGACTCGGCCTCGACAACGATGATCCCGCCCCAGCACTATAATTTTCCCCACAATTTTCGTGCCTGCGTGTAAACATCCAACGGTACGTTACTATGAAACACGATGTATAACATATATATATATATAGTATCGCCATCATTTCAAAATATTCTTCTATATTCACATTCGCGGATCAAAAATCAAATTTGTACCGAAAAGACAATCATTTCAATACGTATACCTAAACCAAATTATTTCATCTATTATATTTTGTTTTTATCTGAGTGTTAGTTGATAAATTTTCCTCAAATGTTTCAAAGACCTCTTTCTGCAGCATCGCGATTAATAATAACATATATTGTTTTATTACTTATACGGGATTTCAGACTCCAACAATAAGTTTGAAGAAGCTATTCTAGCGGTTCAGCCATGAATGGGACGAGTTATCGGTCAAATATTAACGTCGGTACACGAGGTTCTTAACATTCGACTGTCCCTTAAATTAATCTCGCGACGGTGCTATTCATTGTCAGAGATATGAAAGGATCGCGAGATGACGGAAGCCGGAGAGACATTTGTATAGGCGACGTCTCTCGTGGCAGCAGCGTTTTACAGGAAGAAAGGAGGAGAAAGAGTAACGCGCGCGGAAGAGGATAAAGGGATACCTCGTGTGAGAGAAATTGGACAAGAACATGGGGGATGAAGGGAACCACCGATTCCCAAGCGCGCATTAACCCCGCTTGTATGCGCGGCTCATATTTAACGGCGCGCGCCCGGCGCGGTCACGATTCGTGCATAATTTATCTGAAAGCACGATGAAAAATAGTTTTGACCTCAAGGGGACCACAGGCAACGTCGGGAAAGGCGTTTGCCCGCCACGCACTAGCGGCTGCCGCCGCTACTGTCCGCGATAGAAAGTGGGTGCCCTCGCTTGCGTTATGCGCGAGGGTGCGTTAAACTGGTCCAGCAGAATTGCAGCTCGATCGGTTAATTGTAAGACTGCTGTTAAGAATTGTTCCCGATGTGTTTTTAATGTATTATACGCAAAGAGAATTTTCTTTTATAATTTATCCTGAAAATCGTGGAACATAATTGTGGGACGTATATATGGTACTGGCAGAATTTTATAAAGGTTTATCTGATTAATATTTATCACAATATTAATATTTGCAACAATAAGTTCGATTAATTTTACTACGTACACAGAGAGAATTTTCTCTTAGAATTTACCCTGAAAATCATGGTAATCGTGCGACAATATGGTATTGGAAGAATTTTGAGTTTCTCTGATTAATATTTACCACAATAAAAATTTTACTATGTACATAGTAAATTCTTAGTAAAATTTACTAGTATGTACATATAGTAATATTTTTATTGTAGTAAATATTAATCAGAGAAACTCTTATAAGATTCTTCCAATACTATATTGTCGCACGATTACCATGATTTTCAGGGTAAATTTTAAGAGAAAATTCTCTTCATGTAGATATATTAATATTTTTTATTGTGATAAATATTTAATCAGAGAAACTTATAAAATTCTTCCAGTATCATAAGTATTGTCTCACGATTACCAGAGTAAATTCTAAGAAAAAGCTCTCTTCGTATAGATATTGTCGAATACGTGTGTTTGCTTGACGACGACTTTACAAACATGTAAATACAAATTGTCAAAGTTCTCGAATAAAATAAGAGATGTATAAAAATTATTATGATTGATGTCTTCAAATTTAACACTTTCTTATCACTTCTCTTATAAAATAAGAGAATATATAATATTCTCTTATAAAATAATTCATAATAATTAAAATAAAATAAGAGAAGTGATAACAAAATGGTTAAAATTTGGAAACATCAATTGTATAATAATTTGGAGATTATTAATCATAAAATTTCAAAGATATCATAAAAGACTTATTAGAGAATTTAGATAAATAGACCTGCTTAGTGACTCATAATTGAAAAACGAAGCATTTTCCTATGGTTAAATCGATTTTCGCTAATTCTATTTTTCACCTCACAGGAATATTAAGACACGCGATTTTTACGATTTAGTTACGTATATATACGAGCTGTTCTAAGCGTTTACAAGGTGTATCGTCACGGTTTTAAGCGGTTCCGTGTAACTCGGCGGCATCCTCGATAGGATCTTCTCAAGCCGTGTTATCACCTGCCATAGGAACTTGGTACCGCTCGCTTCAATGGCTTCTTAACGCTATATAATGCTATGAAGAAACCTGTTTGTCATGTATCTCGCTCTCGAGATATATTTTACAGCATTCTGTCGCTCACGTGCAATGTCTGGTACCCAAAGGAAACCATGTTTCTTGCTCTCTTTCGCTTACGTTGCGCGTCGACACAATGAGACTTCCTGTCCCATCGTATAAAATATATACACAGTCTACCTTGAAATCATCGCGAAAGATCTGCGGCCCGATGCGTGGCAACAAGCGTATCGCCGTGTATCATCTACTTCTTTAATTAGCGATATTAAATTAGCGTGCGACGACAAAACGTTTCTTCAACATTCGTTTATGGCCCAACAATTATACTATGGGACTTTTTCTTTCATTTCGCTCTCTTTATAAAAAGAGACTGTTACTATCTTTCAGAATCGTTCATTAAAATACCAAATCACTTGACTAAAAGATTCATATGTAAAAACATATTTTTAAAGTTTTCACTAAGGCAAGAAATATAGAAATTATGAAACATATGGTTTATAATTATTAGACTAAAATATATCAAGTCTCGCCTTAAAATTCTCATGTTTTAAGCTAATCAAGAGAAGGAGAAAAGGTGGAGAGAGAAAGAAAGAGGGAAACTTGTATTTCTCATTAATAATATTACACCTATATAATAATAATTTATGCAAACATGTGTACAAGTATTTCAATTTACAAATAGTAACATTTATAATAGGCATTGACACTACCATATACTTATACATAGCGAGTATATCTAGTCCCGTATATAATTTTAACTGCAAGGTATACGGAGTTTATATATCCCGAGGTTAAAGTACGCTCGCATCCGAGTCATAGACAAAATTATCTAGACGCGAAATTATTCTGCCGATTCATCGATATATATAGTTTCGGAAAGAAAAAAAGAAGAGGCATATGCGAACGAAAAATAAATAGCCGACTCATCGTTTTTTTTAATCTGCCACTCAATTTTGTATCGACATATTTTCGAGAATTCGTATCTGATATTTATACATATATTAGTTTAAACTCTTTGGAGCACAAAATTCAAGCAAAGTTTGCGAGCGTCATTCTGCATTATTGTCAATTAATTTACGAATACATCTAAATTAAACTATAATTAAAATTCCAATAATTAGTTTTAATTATAATTTATTGTTAACAGAATGTAAAAAAATAGAATAAATTTTATTGATGCAATAAGGATGTAAGTGTCGTTCGTGCGTCAGTCACAAAAAAATACATTGGATTATTTGTCGTTTCATCAATCTTATTTCCTTTCCTCTTTCTCTCCTCTCCTCTTGTTTATAAGTAGACATTATGTTGTTGCTATTCCTGGCATGTCTGTTACTATTAATTACAGGCTTCGATGAAGAAATCATGCTCCGGAAGCGGAGTGCATCCCGTTCTCTCCGCTTTTAATATCCCTTTGGGAAAGCACAATACGATGCGGTTGAGTCATCGATTTACGGAAGAACTTTTTGTCATTGTTGTCAAATGTGAACAGTATATCGTCGAAAATGAAATTTCCTGCGTGATACGGAGGCGCAAGACGTTTCGAGGAAGTGAAAGAAATGAATTCTTTCCTTGCGGAAAGAGAGCATCTCGTATACAAGACGACGAAGTGGTGTAGACCCGCGTGTCACGTATAGCTCGTAATTCCGCTCGCGGAAGACGTACCTCCTCCGTGACGTAAGACCGGTTACACGGACGGGCACACGGACGGAAAAAGATGAACGATCGTGTAACGGAGCGTACGATGAGTCTGCGGACGCGCATTTTTCCGGCGACGAATCGCCGGTCTCCGGTAGCCTCGGAAACGAAATGAGAGCACGTACATACGGTGTCGAGAATAATTATTTCTTGTTACTTGATAGAGGGGTAGTTTACGTACATTACGCAGAATTTTCCTTAGAATCCATTACTTAATCATATTTTCTTAATTGAAATCGAATGAAGAAGAAATCTTTAAAGCTGGAATTATCTTAGCGATCAGAGGTTCCAATTTTTAATTAATCGGTCAAAAAATATTGATTTATAAATATAAATATTTAATATTTAACTCTTTAGCTTTTAAAAATAAGAGAGCATACCTATTAATAATACTACACAGAGAATTTTCTCTTAGAACCCTAAAAATCACATGGCAAATGTGAGACAAAAGTTGGGAAATGTGGAATAAAAATTTCTCATCTGATTAATATTTTTAAAATAATAAAAAATATTAAAATCTACCATAATAAGATATATAAAATATATTCGATGAATTTTACTATGTACATATAATATTTTTTATTGTAGTAAATATTAATCAGAGAAACCCTTACAAAATTCTTATATTGTTAACATCATATATTGTCCTACCATGATTACTATAATTTTCAGGATAAATTCTAAGAAAAAATTCTCTCCGTGTATTAATAAAATTAGTATCGCGCTTTTAAATGTCAAGTTCAGATCATCTTCAACGCGAAAGTGCTTCGTTTCCACATTGATTGCATGTCGACGGCCCAGCGTGTTTTAAAACGAAAGTTGTCGTATTACACAGAGTAATCAAGATTTCTATAGTTATGCGAGCCATTAATTATCGAGGAGATTGATAGAACGTGTCGACTACCAAAGACGACGGCGACGACGATCTACTGTACAGATGAATCCACGGTGGCTCCCTGTTCTGATGTATATAGTTATATAGATACTAGAAACGAATGAAATACCGATCGTTAAAGTTAAAGGGCGTTTATTTATTTCAGTTCAAGGTACGCCAGAATTCTTTGATAATACGCGCGCGGCACCTTTCGCGCATGCACTCTTTGTTGCATGAACGATGAAATAAAGTCGGCCGCGTTTGCGCGGTACAGAGATTTATTTAATTAGGTACACTTAAGTGCCTCGTAAAAACCCGCTTTCCTCGACGACCGGTCCGCGACGAATTTTTTTTCCATCTTATACAGTTTAATATAGTTTAGTACAGCGTATATATATATATATATATAGTACATAAAACTGTAATCAGCTGTGTCTCTTATCACAGCGTGCTCGCAGATTTTTCTACTTAAAAAAAAATTATTCTCGAATTTTCACGACTGCATAAAATCCACGACTCACGCCTATCGTGATCGTGTACGCTCTGTTAAATAAAATAAACACAATCTCACGTACACACGAGAGACGAGTAACTTCAGCGCGGTACTCAATGAGCAATGAAAGTTCAATCACAGTTAATTACAGGTGATCTCTCGAGAGCGAGATGTTTCTTCCTGCGCTCGCAGATCATCCATTGGTAAGTGACGGCAATGACGGATTCGCGTTATGACCTCGTGGATCTTTAATTACGTGCGCGATATTAGTTATCACGAGACATGAATCATTGCTATCAATGAAATAGAACGTGCCGCGCGCGCTTAGCAATTGTTAAAAAATCATAAGAATGTTAATAACTTCTTGCTATTACTTAACTGCGCGCCTTATAAAGGCGAAATTAGTTCCTAATCAAAAGTGTTTGTTAATCATACGCGCGATCCTCAACGTCAAGGCTTCAACGTTAGATTAATTAGCTACGATAGGTACGACTTTGCGTAATGTTGAAATGCTATTCTTAAACGTCAAAGAGAACTGCACGATTTAATCGCACACACGTATATCTATATTTCTAATCAAATAAAATACAAAATAAAATGTAACCTTTCTTTAAAGAGTACATGAAAAAACTATATTAATTGATAAAGAAAGAGTGATGAAGAAAATTGTTTCTACAAAACTGACAATGAGTTAAACATATTCGTAAAAAACTTCGCCCAAGTTTATAACGCGGATTTTTAGCTATCCATGCACAGAAAACTAACAATAAGTTAAGTATCTTAAATTATAGATTGTAGAGAATATCAGTATAGAATAAAAGTTCTCTTAGACGTATTAATTATTTGACGTATTATTTGATTATATTACTATAATCATCTATTATTTGATTATATTACTATAATCATCTATTATTTGATTATATTACTATAATCAGTCAAAGAATGTATTGGTAAAAAATTTTATTTTCTCAGTTCAATAATTATAAATTAATTATAATTCTAATATATTAATTTGGAGGATATATACTAGTTTCATTATTTATATATTTGTAAAATGCTTTATATATATTAAATTCACTTCTGTTTCAAAAACATAAAATTATAGTTATGTAGATAAAAACAAACATAAAAACGCGCGGAGAAAAATCTGCTCAATTCTTTTAACTCTTTCTCTTATTTTCTTTATCTCTCTTACTCTTAATGAAATGTTTATTAGTTTTTCGCGAATGTATCATATACTTTACACAGAGAGAATTTTATCTTAGACTTTACTCTGAAAATCGTGATAATCGTGAGACAATATGATATTGGAAGAATTTTATAAGAATTTCTCAGATTAATATTTTTACCATAATAAAAAATATAAATATCTAATACATATTAATATTTTTTATTATAGTAAATATTAATTAGAGAAACGCTTACAAAATTCTTCCAACATCATATTGTCACACCATGATTACCATGATTTTTAGGATAAATTCTAAAAGAATCTACGTGTATTAGAATAAATTTTCTTTTCTTTAAAATAAATCTTTACAAGCGTGTTAACAAAACACAGTATCATGTTTATATTGTAAAAAAAACATAAAATTAAAAGAGTAGGTTTAATTTAAAAATATTGTCTATATATTTATAATGACACGAGAAATTCAATATTCGTTTTTCACAACGTACATGTATCTTCATACGACAGCAATTTGATATTACATTTTATATAATTTAGTTTTAATTTGTAAATGTATTCTTTAGTGTTGAAATACAAAATAATAAAATATATAAATTAAATAAATATAATGTAGTATTAATCCCAAAATATGAAAGCATATATTGTTTATTGATAAAAGATATAAATTAATAACAGCTAATGCACATTTTTTAAATCTCTATCATTGTCATCTCATAAATAAAACGTGCTCATTGTATATTTTTTATAGATGTAGAATTTTGCAAACCACGTTTATATTACCTTCTTTAGAAAATTATTTTGATTTATGCGAACAATAAATATTGATGTACTTATTTTGTTATCACGCAAGTAATGAAACCCTAATTGAAGCAAAAACGTAGCAGCAAAGTAATGTTGTGTTCTCCGTGGGAAAGGACGGCAAAGAATCTTAACACTGTTTATATCCAAAGAAGGACGTTGTTAGTAACAATTAAAGTGCGTATACGCACGGATGTGGTTTATAACCGAATATCGTTGGACTTTATAGATCCTGAAAGTATATATATAGTCTCCGCGATCTCTAGAAAATGCGCCTTGGGTGCTGTTGACTCGTTCACGCAATTACCTCAATAATAATCACGCGATAATTGCTCCTAAGAATCTCGTGTTGGCTTAATCTGACAGTGATTGGTGTGCATTTGCGAGATACAGCTACGATAATTAGTTTGCGTTTCGCCACATACAAACCAGATCCGTCTTTGATATTTTTCAATTTCTATCGCAAATCGATAGTACATATGATGTGTTTCGTGTACAACTAACAGATACCTTCTTTCATATCTACCCTTTACTATTAATGTTAATCACAAAAATACCTATTACAAAATATACATAAGAAATTACATTGTTGTGATTGCATATAAATAAAATTACATATAGATAAAATTGCATATAGATAAAATTGCATATAGATAAAATTACATATAGATAAAATTGCATATAGATAAAATTGCATATAGAAAAGAAGAGTGAACACTTTCACTTTCATTTTAAATATAAGTACTGCAAATATATAATTAAATATATTAATGCATTTGTTTGTTTAAAGTGTCTCTTGATATAAAATTTAGGCACAACTTGCCTTCCGCAGTTTGCGGAAACGAAATAAGACACAGACATGAAACACAAACACAGGAATATTGTTTTTCATTGAATTTCGTGTTATATAACCATATGAAAACCAAAGGCGAGAGAATATAGTCGCAATATCCGCAAATATAAACCATTACGTGAGCAATCTTACTTATACTTACGTAGCCATATTCCTGCGTGTTTTATATGGATAATATGGCAAAAACTTGCGTGCGGTATAGGCAGCAATATTTTCGCACTTGTCACGTCGAAAGATCGTAAAAGCTGAAATTATCTGCGCCTGGCGCGGGCAACCGCAGAACAATGCAACCGCAATGTATTGCTCTTCAGTCAGCCAGTGTTATTTCGTTAAAAGTCACTACAGCTCATAACTTCTGCAGACGCAATTTGAATCCGATTATTTGCAAGGGCAGATTTGCCAACGCAATAAACGCAAATAGGAGCATTTTATCGGTTTAACTTTAAGAGAACACAATTTTGTACAGTTCAGAACTTGCAAACGTCAGAAAACTTGTAAAATTTAATATTGGTCTTTCTTTTAAAAAACTATTAAGATGTTATGAGAAGAAACTTTTTTAAAAAACAAATATTTAAACTTTTTGGAAATATTCGGCGACTGAAAGAGATTGCATCTAGTTCTAACATCATATGTGAAAGATTGATATTGATATATAATGTTTGTATACATGATGTATTTAATATATATTATGATACATATGAGTAATTTAAATTTTTCTTCATTTAAAGTAATCTTCGATGAACTATTATGAGTTAAAATTACGTTTATTATTATTTCCCTTCTTCTCTCTTTCTCTCTTATTTTTGTTAAATGAATTTTTTTCTCTATATGAATCTAATTGAATTTTTGTTACTTATTTTATCCTCTCACTTGTGTTTTTTTAGATTCTATTAAAGGAATTAGAGTGAATTAAATATTCGAAATAAAAATTATCAAATACAAATGTTCATTAATAGTTATGCAATATAAAATACATAATAATGTACTTTTACGAAAAATACTCGCGATAACTTTTCATGTAAGATTCATTTTTAAACAGCAACAAGTACACGAAATACAAAACAAAATTTATTTATTTTTGTTTGCTGATGATTTGAAGATTTTTCCGACATTATACAAACCAAACAATATCATTGATTCGAAATCCAGTTGTTTCTATGTAACAATTATTTAAACCAATTTTAAATGCACCAATTTTTTTAAAATTGATTATTTTTATATAATAATTACTTGAAACATAGATGTTTTAATTTTAAAATTAAATATAGTTTTGCACTATTAGTATTTTTATAAAATAATTATATTTTAATTTTAAATCGTATTTATTAATAAATATATATATAATTGCAATTAAATAATATTTTTAATACAATTAAAAAACAAAATGCTTGAAAAAGGCCTAATAAAAATTAAATTTTATACTTTTAACTATCGAGCATATCAATTAATTTTAAAAAACAAAAGTAATAAATTTAAGAGAAAGAGAGAGAGAGAAAGTTAAAAACAGAAAATAGAAGATACAAACTCATCATAATTCATCGAAAATACTTTCAAAAAATTTAAATGTCATCTTTTGTGTATAAAAACAAAACTCTAACATTGTTATATTATTGAAAGTTGTTGACAAGTCAGTAGTTGCTATTATAGCTTCACAGATAAAACAAATTTGGATAATTTATTCGATAAATTTTTAATAAAAGAAATAAAGAAAACTAAAGTGTGCTTATTCCAGTAATATATATTTTTTATCAGAATATATATTTTCACGGTAAGCAACAAATATTCCATAATTTATAATTTATGTATGTATATTGTACTAATATATAAAGAATCTCATATTTAAAAATGTATGTTATAGTAATATGTTATATTTATTTATTTTCAAAAGAAATTATATCAAAAATCGGGCAAGTTAGTAATTGAAGCAATAAAACTGCAATAATTATTTGATATTTTTTCTGATGCAAAGTAAAATCAATTGTTTCAATAATATAATAGATTTTATCGATAGACTTTGTCTACTCTGTCTCAATTTGTTTTTGTTCATTAAATATGCTTTCCAACTTATTATACAACATTTCAACCTGTTTTTATACATTTTGATATTACAACAGAGCAGAAATTAATTGTTAAGATATATGTATATTTGTATTAAATAATTATATCATAATTGTATTATATTAAGGAAGAAATATAACAAATAACAGAAACATTAATTAATCGCAGTAAAGTAATTCTGTTATTAGATTTGGCTTGCTTATTTTTGGACAATCAACAATCGCGAATCAAGAAAATCAAGTGATATATCATATACGTATATTTTAGATACAAATGGATCTCATACATATGAAGACATTAAAATCTAAAAAACTTAAAGAATATTATTATTTTGTTCTTTTTTTGTGTCCTTATTGTAAAATATGTATAATCCATGAAATAATGTAAGTATAATTGACAATAAATTACATAAAAGCTATGATAAAATTAATAAATTTAAAATTGACGTGATTAGTCTATTTGTTTTGAATATTATCCTTTACAAGTTTATATATTTTCAGACATCAAATAGAAGCAAATATCGCATACATACAGTGCGAAAATTGCAAATTGACTCTTCGAATTGATACGAAACCTTATTCGAATAAAAACGACATTATTAAACAGTTCTTAAAAACCGTAGGAATACTTTTAGAATGCTCATTTGTGGAAAAAGATTTTTACTAAGACTCTATTTTTAAGACTATAAAAACAAAATAATAAAAAATGGAAATATTTTATTTCCGAAAAAATTCAATTTATATTACAATTTATACTGACAATGAAATGTATTATGGAACTATATTTCAAATGTATGTATAATATATATGTGTGTATATATATGTTTTTGAATACATCTACATTTTATAATTTTTAATCTGTATTTTATAATATTGTGTAATGATGTGCATCGTATTTCCATGACTAATTAATTGTAGCGTTTTTAAAATAAGTAGTTTTTATTATATGTTTTAATTAAAAAAAGAAAAAATTATATGATTTCTTAATCACACGCAAGTTTTCTTTTTACTTTGTTTCAACGTGACAAATGACAATATTGACAAATAATTGTATGCTATATGTAACGATATATATATTTAACGATATTAGCAATATTATATAATTATATCATTAGTAATACTGAAGAAGAACTTTAGCCTCTCCGATTTTGCCGAAACTTTACAATATTGTGTATTTTTGTGCGTAAAACACCAATCTGAATTAAAATTCGTCGTTTTCACATAGAGAAAAAGTTATAGTTTAGTAAAGGGTTTCACTCTCCACATAAAGGAACTGGATTTTATTTTATACAAATTCGTTTTACGCACAAAAATATGCAATATTGTAAACATACTATATTGAGTTTATCTTGATGCCGATCAATATTTATGCATATATTGTTTTATCGCTTTATCAATAAATAATAAAATATAAATAATTCGACTCACATTTCGACTCACTTTTTTTCTCTAGTCCCTGCATATTCTGAATTCCTCGGCAGCATTATTTTTCCTATATAAATAATTTTAAACATTTAAAAAAAAATAAAACAAGCAAATATTATTTAAATACATATAATATTCTAACAAAATAATGCACAAAAATGTATCATGCAAATATGAGTATGTCTAATTAAACTTAAAAAAATAATATAATATAATAAAATAAATAATAAAAAATAATTTACCATCTAGTTGTTTCGCTGTTGCCCGATGCCACCCGGGGCTTCCTCCTCGTAGAAGAAGCACTTGCACTCGCGTTATTTTTTTTATCGAGACGCCCGGGTTTTAGCTACAACACTTTCGACACATTTTGACAAGACGCGAAGCTTTTTTTCACACGAAAAATCGAAGGGCCTTAACAAACGACGACGACTTCCTCGCGACGCACTAGGAGTCACCGATGTTCGAGGTCGAGCGAGTTTCAAGAATTCAGCGTTCGCGAAACAAGACGTGTTTTCCGAACACCCTATATATGATACACTCGCAATCGTCGCGTATTTCGATAAGACACGATTAATATATGCGCTTCTCGTTCTTTGTCAAATATTTCAGACTCGACGATTTTCGAGAAAATTTTGGAGAAATAATCACAATATGGCGGCGCGATCATGTCGTAATTAATCCGCAATTTTTACGAGAATTTCGAGCCTAATTCGGCGCGGGACGATATTTCGATACGATGATGCGAAGGTACGACCGGAAACGCGCCGATGCTCGCTCAGAATGCGATCGACAACGTCAAAAAACTCCCGAAATTCGCGTCGAAAGCGCGCGGTGATTCTTCGCGATCCACTCCCAGAAACTCGCGCGCGCGAAATTTTGGCGGCTAAAGTCGGAGTTGTGACGTTACGTGAGGGAGGGGAGAGGGCGAGAAATGGACGGGAGATTGCGCGAAATTCAGGGTCGACTAGATCAATCTCGTCGTGCGATCCCGATCACGATGTATCGGTACACGCGACGCGATCGGATGCACACGATAATTAACGACGCGAGGACGCTAATTAATACTCACGCCAATTAATTACTTGTACTTTTGTGGACCGGACTCCGGCGACGAGCGCGCGAACCTTGGTCGTGAACGATAAGTGCACCTAGAGAGTAGAGAGTAGCACTACTGTCTGCAAGAGTCGATATTGCGATTCTCGAAGTATCGAAGCGACGAGCCAATCGCAGCGTCCGGTTCTGAAAACGAGTGCAAAAGTGCAACTGTGAATCGAACGATGTTATTATATTATTATTTAATAGAGAAATCAAATTCGAACAGCTGTAATATTATAAATATTACAAATATTTGCGAACTAATAAGTGTTATAAATTAAATATAATTAGTGTAATTAATTGCAGAACGACGATCTACCTGCAATATAATCGTAATCGTGCACATTTTTGTTGCAAAATATATCGATCTATCGATAATAAGTATATATATTTTTTTTTCTATGTTGGTTGCACTGCAGAGTCGCTGAAATCAAGATCCGTTGCATGGTCGCGCTGTTTCCGGTTTACATCGGTCTTTCACTTTCCTAGCAAGATGGCTGATCAGGTATGCATGCGATATTGTAACAGTCAATAAATGGGATTTTTCATACGTCGCGGTGTTATTTTGTGAAAACGTGCTGTGTTCTCGCGACAGTTAGCATTACGCATAAATATTCGCAAAATGCAAGATCGTAGATTAAAGTATGATCGAGAAATCACAGTCGCCGACGTAGCACGTGGTTAGGTCAAACACGTCTGTCTCGAGAATGAAATTCAGATGTAAAAGAAATACATAATTTATATAATTTTGTTTGTAGAGCGAGCGCGCCTTCCAAAAACAACCCACGATCTTTCTTAATCGCAAGAAAGGTCTGGGCCCGAAACGTAGGAAGCCTATGAGATACAGCCGCAATGTCGGGCTTGGTTTCAAGACTCCTCGTGAGGTGAGCATACATCTATTCATTCAGTTATCTCGGTAATCTATTCTCTTAATTTGCAATATTTCCATTTCTATGCGTATCAATCATCTGTGTAGTAATCTTTGAAAGAATGAGTGTGTTATGGAGTAAGTTCTTACTTTAAATTTATAAAGATCAAAAGAACATTAATTTTATTAATTAAGGTATATATTGAAAGTTATTTAATATATGGATAATAAAATTATATATATACGTAATTGAATTACTATTATCGCTATAATTAAAATATCTAATATGATGATAAACAACGACGGTCTTCTGAAGATATATTGAAGAATAGTCTATTCTCACACACTGAGTAATTGCACATTTAATTTCTTCTATAATAAAATGTGTACAAAAGATTTCATATGTTGGTTTCATCTTTACAGGCCCTTGAAGGAACCTATATTGATAAGAAATGCCCATTTACTGGCAATGTATCGATTAGAGGACGTATTCTCACTGGTGTCGTACAAAAAATGAAGATGCAACGTACTATTGTTATACGCAGGGATTATCTACATTACATTAGGAAGTACAATCGTTTTGAGAAACGTCATCGTAACTTGAGCGTCCATCTTAGCCCTTGCTTCAGGTATAATAAAATAATTTGCACTTTCCAGTAATGTCAAACTTTTACTGACTTTTGTTCTTATATGATGATAATTATATCACGATGGTCTACTGACAAATAACTAGAATTTGAAGAATTATTATGAATCTGACAAAATAATAATGAAAAGAAATATAACATTAATTATAATTAAATACTTATACATTTTTTAAATTAAATTTCAGGGATGTAGAAATTGGTGATGTAGTCACTATTGGTGAATGCAGACCTTTAAGCAAGACAGTAAGATTCAATGTATTAAAAGTTTCAAAAGGAACAGGATCAAAGAAGAGTTTCAAGAAATTTTAAACATCTCTTTTTCTAATAATGGTTTGTAACTGTTTCATCTTTTTGTTTATAATAGTATTGTTATAATTACAAATATAATTAAATTTAAATATAATTAGACTTAAGATGATGAAAAAAACGACGGTCTTCTGAATATATATTGAAGAATATATTCTCACATACTCTGACTTTTTTTGCATTTTTTTTTTTTTAAGTAAAATTTATAACGTGTCTTGTATTATTGTTGTTTTAATTATTACAGAACATTACCAGATGAGGATGTGAAGGAAAAACTGTAAAATTTTACAATTAAATACAGTTATAAGGATTACACACAAATGTGTATTGTAATTTATATTCAAAACCTGCTCAAATAAGAAATAAAATTTCTAAAAATGTTTATTATATATTTTTATAATTATAATATATAATTTTTCATAATCTAAGTTTGACTTTTCAAATATAGTATTATATATTTTGCAGAAAGAGTAAACATTTTTTTCAATATTTACGTTTATATAATTTTCTACAAATATAGAATAAATATAAAAGAATTATTAATTGTGAAATAATGACATCATCTAGTTTCTAAAAATGTATGTTAATAATTTTGAACACATATTTAATATACAAAAATAATTTTACATAAAAAATTTGGCAACAATTATTGTCATATTATTGTAGTAATGGCATATAAATTAATTTTTAAGGAAAGACAATATGCAATTCGTTAAAATTAAGATGACAAAAATAATATACTTTAAGTAGTAAAATAGATATATAAGTATATATAATAATACATATTTTATATACTTTTTTCATATATTAATTATAATATGCACCATACAATATATATATATAATTTGAATATTTTCAATTCTATTAAAAATATAAAAAATTTATTTTATAGTATTTGAACAATGAATAATTCAGAAAATTACAAAGGCACTAGTGAGCTTTATATATAAATTTTTATAAATCATTTCCTAATATTATTCTCTATCAACATATAGTCTAATCATTTTTATTAAATTAATTATTGTGTCAAAAGTTTATCACACTTATGCTCTTAATATAGCATAACAAGTTAACAATTTTTCTTAAATAAATAAATTTAGTTATTTCATTAAATTATATTAAAATCTGTTATCTAAGCTGTTAACAATAATAGTTTTATATATATATATATATATATATATATATATATATATATATATATATGAATAATTTAAACACAAATAAGATTTTATGTACAAAATTTTTACAGAAATAATCTCGTTTACATTTGAATTATTCTATATATCAGTTATTTTTCAAATGAAAAATCTCACTCAGTATCAAAAATACTACTTTGAGATTAAGAACTATTTTTGTTATAAAATAAAATAAGAGAAAATATATATTTCTAAATATATAAAGATATATACAATTATATATATACAGCTCTAACTAATAAAATCTGAATAAATATATCAAGATTTATAATGCATATATAAGAAAATGTAATAATCAAAACATCAAGTATTTAGTCCAAAATTTAGAGAAAAATTATATCTACATAGAAAATATACATTCTCTTATATTTTATACTTACGAAATATTTATATATACTTTTGTTATGCAAAATATCAATTACTTATAGTTATATTTCCTTTCGTTGTTGAATATTCGGCTATATAAAGTATATATATTATAATAGGTCCTGCAAAACTTAACAATAATGAAAATATAAGAAGTTGCATCCAAGATAATCCCCAATTGTCTCCAGAACATTTAAATATATCTGTTTCACAAGATTCTGTTATTTCTGTATCTTCTGTATCATTAAGTAATCGATCATGTTCTGTATGTGGAATTTCAGAGGAATTGGCACTATTATAAGATGATAAAGGTTCACATACCGAATTTAATATAATAGCATTAATTTCCATGTTTGAGGATTCTGTGGTCGATACAGTATCAAAGTCTATTAACTGTTCTTCCTTTCTTGCAGGGAATTTTTCTTGGCTTTGTGTAGATGTAATAACATTCTTATCTTGGTTTTCAGGCAATGTCTCAGTTAAGATAGAAAATGGTTGTACAGGAACCTTAATATAAGGCTTTGCATATATCTCATTCTCTTTGTCAATTTTATTAATATGTTTCAATTCAGATATCTAAAATTATGCAATATAAAAAAATTAGTATTAAGCTGTGAATATTTTATGCTACATTTTTGTAGATCAAATTTTCTACATACTGTACATCTATATCGAAGAGCCAATGCCTGCAAGGTATCATCAGGTTTTATTTGTACATTGATCACCTGGATTTTGCGACGTGATGATGTGGATTTTTTAATAATTTGTAAAGAGATATTCTCCTCATCTGTACTATTCTCGTCATCCGAATGTAAAAATACATAATGCGGAGAACTTTCCCTTCCACGCTGATGGATCATCTGCCTGAAAATATACTTGTTATTAAAATAAACTTTCCACTTAACTTAAAATTTTCATATGCTAATCAAAAAATAGATAACTTATAAAGACTATACTGATTATATCTCTCTACAAATCAATTTTATACATATTATATTTGTTCGTAACTGTTACAAAAAAATTTAATTGGATATCTCCAAAATTTACCTGGTATTTTTCTGATCGTCGAACATTAAGTTCATTAATTTTTGCGGCATAGTGTGATAATGCTTGACGTCCAATATACTTTTTTAACAAAAATGTTTATTCGCGTATCATATCTGCATATAAATATTTAAAAAATATATTGTCACAATATTAGCATTATGACAGATATTCACATCTAACCTAATGCGAAAATCGTACTATATTCATCAAATATATACTCTTGCACTCTTTTTTTATGCACAATGTTTGTAGATGCGTCATTAAAAAAATTGAAGGACGTGTTTCGTTTGACGTTTCGAAAGATTCGAGTTGTTTGATTGGCCAATCAGGGCGGAAGAAGCAAAGCATCGCTTCGCTCTGATTGGTCGATCAAAAGCTTCGAAAACTTCGTAGTGTCAAATGGAACGTACGCGTACTCTCCAGAATATTCGTCTTTCATGAACGAACGTGTCGGCCAATAGCCGGTGTTGGCCGTTGTATTGTGTAGGATTTTGCCGCGCAAACATACACGACAATCGTAACAACTACGTAATAAGGTAAATGCGCATATATATTATCCATTAATTATATTTCGCAATATGATGCAGAGATATCATTCACGACCCGTGTAGGCAGATTAATTTGGCTAATTAGCTGCGATAATTGTTATGCATGTACAGGTGTCGTATAGGCTTACTAGCCACGCATTTTGTGTGTACCCATTTGCATTTTCCTCATTTTTTTTCTTCGTATATCTTTTTTAAATTAAATTATTTGATATATTTGAGAAACATTGTTATAGATAAAATAACGTGTGCTCAAAATAATTCGTTGAAAAATATATTTCTTATTATTGCGAAATATTGCAGATTTTTTTTGTTATGCGACTTTTTGTAAATGCTATGTAAATTTGATAGTTAGATATGCCAGAGATTTAACAAACTATGTACATAAAATTAAAGCTTTGTAATCTCATCTTTGTTTATTATTACATTTAGCTTAGTATTCAATAGAACTGTCTGATATTTGCATTTGTTCCAGGATAACAGAATTTTATCGTACATTAATGTGAAATAATGCTGTATCACACATTTTAGTATTAAATAATTTGTGTATGTGTGTATATATATATATTATATATATGTAAGCCTGAAAGAATGTTATCTCTTATGAGATCTCATTGAATTATTTTTATTTTGTTCCTGTATTTTCTTTTGTTGTATTTTCTATTTTTTTTCTTGTAATATCTAAAATAAAATATATATTTGTTTCAGATTATTGTTATAAAAATGGTAGACTCTGATCATGAGGAAGAAGACATCGAAATCGATAAGTTGGAGTTATCTTCAGATTCTACAGATATTATAACAACAAAGAAAAGACCACGAATGGAAGATTCTGAAGATGAAACAAAAAATTTACCTAAAAAAAAGCAAAATTTTTTCAATGAAGGGTCAGAAATATTAAAAAAAGATAAAACTGAAACAGTTTCAGATAAAAATGGTACAGATCAATATAATATAAAAGAGGAAAAGGATGCAGTATATAAAGAAAGTGAGCAAAAGATACATGAGAATTCTCTGTCTGAATCAAACACTGATAAAGAAGATGAAAAAGATAAAGAAGAACAAGATCATAAACCAAACAAACAGGAGAATGGGAATGAGAGTCTTTTAGACAAAGATAATTCCATTGTGGATGAAAATTCTTTCAAAATAAATAAAGAGAAAACAGATATAAAAAAGGTAAAAACATTTATTGAGATAATTTTATATAATTTGTTATTTTATTTAGATCAATTTTTTTCTACATGCTATTTAAATATATTTCTCTTTATATTTCTATATACTTTTAAGTTGTATACTTTTTCTTTGCTTTTACTTTCAAATTGAACTAAATTGTTAATGTCTTGATACTAAAATAAAATCACAAAATGGGATATTTTTAAATTAAATGACTTCAATATTGAAAATCAAATTTTTTTTTATGTATTGATTATTTACTTTTTCTTTATATTAAAAAACAAAAAAAACTTGTTACAAATATAAATGCAATATCTTTCAATTTTTGATCATAAGGAAGAAGAAGGAAGTGACGAAGACAAAGAAAAAGAAGAAAGTAAAAAAAAAGGACGCGTTATAAAAAATCGAACTGTGGATACAGAAGTCGTAGATGGATTGGAGCTTTCAGTGGAATGCGCAAGTGAGAAAGAAGAATCAAGTTCTGAAAGTGAAGATGAGAAAGAAATAAAGCTGCGTCCAAAGACGGAAATTGTACTCGATCTAAATGAGTCAGATTGTAGAGACAGTTTGTCAGAGGCAGAAAAATCTGATTCACAAAAAACCACTGACACATTGGAGATTAAATCAGAGAAGACAAAGAAAAAAAGGACGCGAACAAGTTTCAGTAAACAGAAGGCTTCTGAATCTGAGGACAGTCTGAATAATAATTCAGATGAAGATTATAGTCCACGGACTAAAAAAAAAATGAAAAAACTTCAAATGACTAGCAAAGCAAAACGTTCTATGGAGCCAAAAAGAGGACGAGGTGTAAAGAAATCTTATAAGAAGAATACTGAAGATATATCTGATGATGAAAGTGCGGATTCAACAGAGGAAACTAATAAAACAAAAACTAAAGACAACATGAAAGAAGAATTATCAGAAAAGGAGTCTTCAGCAAGTAAAAGTAATAATAATTCAGCAAGTGAAAGTAATAATTCTGAAGATGAAGAAGATATGAAGAATAGAAGAACAAGACGTAGGAATGCTGTAAGTAATTTTCTTAATACAAAAAAATAAATCTGTATTATGTAAGTATCTATGTCGTAAGTATTACGTTTATAACATAACATAATATTAAACTATTTCAGGATCCGGAAAATAATAGGCAAATACAGACATTGAAAAAATATATAAAAACAGCTGGTATAAGAGTAAAATGTTTTAATGACCTTTGGGCTGGTTGTAAGAGTAATTCTGCAAAAATTAAGCGCCTAAAAGAATTGTTAGAAAGAAATGGTATTAGTGGAAGACCAACATTGGAAAAATGTAAACGAGTGAAAAAAAAGAACGAAAGAATGCGAGAAGCATCCGAATTAGATGTATCCAATATTATATCTGAAGGTTAATATTAAAGATGTATTATGAATTTATTTTATAATATCGTAATTATAATATTATAGTTATGTTATATATTATATTGTATTTATATTTCTAGGACGTGTTACGCGCGCAAGAAGAAATATCGTAAAATCAACATCTCCAGATACACCGCAACGATATCGAGAAACTCACAAACGTATTCATAGCATCGTGGATAGTGATTCAGAATAGAGCACAGCAGGTTGGGAAGTGAGTTATGATTGTTAAATCATGTAAATATATCTAATTATGTGCGCATGTTAGTATAGGACATGCGTACATATAATATACATATAATATTTTTCTAATATTCATATATTTTTGCATATCATAATTATCATTACTTATAGTGTCTTTCTTGTCCTATTTTTTTCAATGAATTATGTAATTATTAATGATATTAAATTGTGTGAAATATCGAGACTTATTTTTATTATATTGATATGTTATTCATACTGGTAATTAAAATAAATTATTAATTGTTCGTATAGTTAACATATGCATTTGATACGAGAGCAATGAAAAAACTTCTTGTGTAGAAATGTAAAGAAAGGACTTGCAAATGAGACAAACAAATTACAAGATTAAAATTATGAAAAATATTTTGTTTAAATATAGATTTTATATATATATATATATATATATATATATATACACACACACACACACACCACACACACGACATACTTCAAAATACACTAAGAATTATAATATATGAATATATTGAATATATATAAATAATTAACAATACAATATAAATTTTTTGTTATGCCTATATACATATACTGTTTTAGTTAATGTTAAAAACATAATAATTATTAGTAAATTTCTAATAATCAGCATTCAAAATATTTGTCCCAAATCTATGCCTATTTTTCTATCTTCAAAAAAATAATTATGTATTAATGAAAAACACGGTTACTATGTAATTCAGCACAACACTATTATACTCGAGATACTCTTATATATAAGGTTGAAGTGTCATTTTGTCACACAAATTAACATATTTTTTTTTTTTTACATACAAATTAAAATAACGACTTAAATATAAATTAAAGTTTATTTGATAACATGACAGATTATTGTAATATTTAGATAGCAAAAATTTTCGCTAAATCTTTATAACAGCATAGAAGATATTTTGACAAACTACTATAATGCTTTTTCATATATAATTAACATGTGTTGAAAGTAATTATAAAACTTTAAGGTGTGCAAAAAATTAAAAATATAAAAATTTATTTTCAAAATTATAGTAACTTTATAAAACTAATAGATTTACAGAGAGAATTTATTAATATTAGATAATATTAATATTATCCTATTAATATTAGTTCAATGCAGTTATTATTTCATTTTGTGTATCAATTATATATGTACATATAATGTACAAAATACGTTATTTTTACAGCATAATTGTAATATGTACACAGTAATATGTCGCTCAAATATTCATCACAATATGTGTATATTTAAATTACTTATAATTTTTTATTAATTATAATTCCACTCCTTTTCCAATAATTAATAAGAATTAATTGCAAATTTCACATTAATTATAACATTGTATATTATATTACATTAACTTTATGTACGAACATCATTTCTTTTTACAATAAAAAAATACATATAAAAAATAGTATTATGATATAAATACTTTTATTTATATATACATGTATTTTATCGGTTGAGGAACTTTGTAATACAGTCTTTACTGCAGAATAATTTATCTTCTTTTATCGCCATTCTACCGTTTAATAAATTCTTTTTACAGCTAAAGCAGCAAAAGCAGACTTCAGTTGCATGAAAGTTCAAATTTTTTATAGTTACACCCTGTTGATCAGCGGCAATCACTATATTGCAGGCAGCACATGTTTTTGCATATGATTTTTGATAACAAGGAAGACATAATGGACGATCATTTTCAGTAATATATTGTTGTCCAGCTAATGGCATATCACAATCCCAACAACAGAAATGTTTTACATGGTAATTGTGCCCTTCTGCAACCGTATATTCTCGTACAAAAATTAACTGCAACAAATAGAAATAAAAAAGAAGGTTAATTATATTATAACTTTAATCATTTTAAACATGGCTTGATAAAAAACAATTTTTTTCCATTTAAATGTACTTTCTTTAAATTGCAAATTTTTTGCAAAATCTTTATAAAATGTCAAGATTTTTTAGAAAAATATCGAGATATTAGGTTTTGAATTAGTTGATAAGTGATAATAAGAAAAGTAAACTTTTTTCAGAAGAGCAAATAGATGAATCATATTCTATTAATTTCAAACAAACTTTGTGGCAGAATCTTGATTAGAATTTTCACTCTTTAATTAAAAAGATATATTGAGAATTAAGAAATTGGTATAAATAATCTCCCTTAACACATTTTGGCTAAAAAACAGCTCACACAAAATTATCCAAGGCTTTCGTAATTCAAAGAAGGTACATTTAATGAAAAACAATCTGCATTTTAAAACTTACCTCGTCGCATGCAAAACATCGGACAATTCCCAAGAATGCAGCCAAATCTCTTCCACAATATAATTTATTCTTATAATAAAAATATACCAGATCTACCAACAATTCATTGCATACTGAGCAAACGAAACATCCAGGATGCCAGAATGCATTATTAGCCTTTTCCGCAGTTACAATCACATCGTCGACGCGTATATCTTCATGACACTTCTCGCATTTGTGCACTTTTGTTGACTCGATCTTTAAATCCTTCATATTGTCTTTTAGGTAATCTACGTGCTGTGCGTTCGATTGTTCATTGCAGTCCCCGATAATATGAGGAAATACTTGTTTTTGCAACTGTTCAGAATGTATAACTGTTGATTGCAGGATCGAACTACTCAACTCAGCTTGCAATGGACTGTCATTAACGAGACCTTGCGAATCACTTTGCAATGACGAATTCAATGTGGGAAGAGTAGGATCTACAAATATGTATTTATTTAATAAGGGATCCATAGCGTTTTCTGCTATGGTTTTAGACTCTATCATCGACGAATTATTCTTCGTTGGTTTGTGATTCGCCCTAATAGGTAAAGCAATTGATTCAATTATTTGAGATGGAGATTTGTACTTCTTCCTCTCTGCTTCTACAGGAGTGTTTATAATGTTGTTAACTTTTGTATTTTCCAGTAGAGTTCCTGCAGAATTTTTCATAGCAGTTTCAATAGCTGTTCTCTCCGCATCTTTATTAATATTCATAGGATTATTATTATTCTCCTTAGATCCAGTGCTACGTAGTACATCATTTGTGTCTAATAGTTGAGATGATTTAGGAACAGTGTGCGTAACCAAATTTTCCATGGCATTGTATTTATCAGCAAGCTTTTCTCTTATAAACATCAGGCTTTTTTCATCCAATGTACTTCCGATAATATCGTTGGCATGTATCGCACTAGGTGGAAGAAGAGCGTCCGCCAATATGGATTCCGCCATAGAAGCTGCTTCGTTATTAACTGTTTTCAAATCCGCAGTGTACGGCAAGATATTGTTAAGCGTTTCTCTGTGTCTCTCTAAAGCATCTTTCAACGCATTCCTTCCGTAAGGTATGTAATTTCCAGAAGTATGCATCTCGCGAACAGGTACGATTTCTTGCTCGGCAAGATGTGCAGGAATTGAAGAATGAATTACTTTATTCTCCATAGCTTTTTCGTTTATTGACACTATGTCACCTTCATATTGTAAATTCTCATTAATCAATTTCCCTCCGATTAGTTGAGATTTCGCGATATTGTTATTGGCAGGTACATTAGTTAGCGAACAGTTATATTCTTCTGCTTTGGAAATTTTATTGTCATTTATGATCATGGAATCCTGCTTATTTTCATGTGGATGCTTTGCATATAAATTTTTCACAGCAAAGCTACTTGGTGTACGTAATTGAACACCAGTAGAAGGTATGTAAGCTTTATGTTGCGGACTAAAATGTTGCATATCAGTTGCATTGATAGGCGTCATGAGAGAACGTTCGAATGGACGAGCGCCTAACATCTGAAAATATTTTTATTATAAATCTTTAATGAAGTATAATATATGCATAAAAGTTGTATGCACAATGTATAAAATATTCCAAAAAAAGTTCTTTATACTATACATTTTTGTGCTTTTTATAATTTAGCTCTGAGAATAAAATGCTTTAAGTATCTTATCAATTCAAGTCATATTTTCGTAATTTTGATTATTGTTCTTTAATTTACATATTAACAAAGCAATAAATATCAACAATAATACTTTTTACACATAGAACAAAACGACAGAATCCATGTAAGTAATCTCCTAGGAATTAAACTAATACACAATATGTTACACAATATGTGCTAACAATAGATACTGCAGATATTTTTTAATTAAATCAAATATATGCAAATCTACGATCTCAATAATAATAAAATCGTAATTTATATTAATAATATTACATACATATGTTGACACAACTTACCTTCATTACTTTGCCTTGACCTACATATTTTTTTATATTTTCCAAGTATTTTTCAAATTGCTTCTGTTCTTGTTCACTAAGTTCATCACAAACTTTGTGATCAATATCATGAAGTGGTAATTGTTTCTGCAATAATTGTTTCCGCAAAACAGCACCAACAGATCCTTTAATTGGTAATTTCTCTACAGGTAAAGCTTTCATATAATCCATAGCGAGTTCTTCTGTTGTATCTGGTGGTATCCATTCAAATGTAGTTTCAGCTTCATTTTGTTTCTTGTTATTTACTTTCAAACCTAGAAATTAAATTTAGAATTAGTTAATTATATATATATATATATATATATATATATATATATATATATATATATAAAAGAATAAAATAATCTAGAAATATCACAATACTAACGCATGGTCTTCTTTTTAAATTTTCCACTTGGTCCAAACAGCAGATCAAATTGTGGAAATTCATCGTCATCGACATCATGATCATCCCGACTACATTTACAATTTTTACAAATTTTTCGCCAAAAATGCAAATCAAGACCAGGACATGCAGAGTTACAATTCATACATGATGCACCAGCACCAGCTTCATGTGCTAAACGTGGCTAATAAAAAAATATAATGATCACTTAAAGTTTAATGTTAATTTTGATGCATAATATTCCTTTTCTACTTTTGAAAATCTTATAAAAAAAATTACAACATACCTTCCTTTTACGATTTTCTAGTTCTAACAACCACTTTGGACGATTCGCCGTTTCTTCTTCCATCTTTCAGTATGAAACTAAAACTTTCTGTTTCAGAAGATTATTCGTATTTAACATTCGTCAATTCTGAAGCTTATCTTGTGCGGCCACTTGATGAGCAATACGACATGAGTCATCCGAAAGACAGTTAGCGACTATTGCACCAATACTTAGTATTTTCGAGGCAGCTCCATTCTTCGCTACTTTTTCAAGATACGCACACATTCCCATATATGCTTGTATAGGAAATCATTTCACTCCCCTCTACAACGCTATCCTGGCCCTGCTACGCGATGAGCAATGACCCGCGTAGAGAGGGAACGCTTTTAAAGACATAATAAAGGTGGTAGGGATAAGTAGCAGCGGGCCTTGTAAAAGTGAATCTTGTGTTTGATTGTGTGCTTGTTTGCACAAATTTGCATGAATTTATGATATAACAGATGCAAGCAGAAACGTGAATTTCCTCTGTGATATCCTTATATCTCCTGCAAATGAATATTTATACTTATCAAACAAACACGACTTTATAATATATTTTATTACCTAATATGATTATATTATATATGATATATTATATATATATATATATATATATATATATATATATATATATATATATCCTTAAATATTCATAGGAATCTGATTAAAAGGAGCCGAAAGGAAATACAATACTACGTACGTTTACGTCACCAATTTAGCGTATAATATATTTTGAGGAAATATATACAATGAAAAAATATCAAGAATACTTGAGAGCCGATGTTGGCATATGTGTCTTATGTATTCAACTCTAATATTTTTTAGACTCCAAAAGACGCATCAAATTCTTCTTGTGAGATCTGCAATTAAATATACAAACATATAAAATGATAAAAATATTAATTAAAGTCATAGAAGAGAAAAAAATTAATTTTTCCAAGTAGAAAAAAAAATTAACACATTACCTTCTTCTTCTTGAATTTTTTAATTAATGCTATATCTTTTGCCAATTCCTCGAGATCTTCCTCTTTAATTCGTTTCCTCTTTTTTTTATTAGAAGTTGAAAGTTCTTGTTTCAATTTCTTTTTCTCCTTTCGTTTGGTTCGTTTCTCTTGTTTGTCCAGCTTTCTCTTCTTGCTTTCTGACCAGGATTCAGTTTGTTTTTGTTTACGTTTATGATTAGTTGACCAAACGCCTGTATTTTGATATTCAGTCAATTTCTCTATTCTGTGTAATTCACGTTGTTTGTTCGCATAAGGTATCGCGTTTATATCAATTTCAGGACCAACAAAAAACGATACATCCTTTCCTTTAAGCTCAGGCATTTTTGGCATTCTTAACAGTCCAAAACCCATTGCTAGCTTTCCCATATCAATATCTTTTAATCGAAGAATTAAATTGCATTCATGTTTACTGTACGATTGTATGTATGAAACAAATGCACGGTTTGCTTTATCAAACATAAGCCGATCTTTTTGTTGCAGGTGCCTCATACATTGCAAGCATTCTTCAATGATATTTTTATTTGGTTTTGTTATCATTTGTTGCAGTTCTACTTTTTGATTTCTTTTAATAAAATCTACATATGCATCTTCTGTTTCTAGAAGAAATAGTAATGCATTTCCTTCATTGCCAATCCTAGCAGTTCTACCGCATCTATAAGGAATATAAACTAATATTGCAAAATTATTTCTTTAAGATAATATTTCCTTTTACAACATTATTACCTGTGTACAAAACTACTGGCAGTAGATGGAGGATCATATTGTAACACCCAATTTATCTCAGATATATCAATTCCACGAGCCATTACATCTGTACATATTAAAATTCCATTTTCAGCACGTCGAAATTGGTCAAACACTTTATATCTTTTGCTTTTCATTTTACCATGTAAAGCTAGCACGTTTATTGATGGTAATAATCTGTAAATACATGTATAATATATACAAGGAGATTTTATGTAATACTTGATTACTCAAAATTTATTTTTAATATGCAAAAATTAAAATCAATAAAACATTGATTGAAAAGGATGAATATTAATCGAAAGTAACAAAAATACTACATTAAGAAATTATATTAAATGAAACATCTTGTAACAAAATAATTGAAATTTTATATGTAGCAAATAATATTTTGCTTAATATTTAATTAAAGCATAACTTACACTTGTATAACTCGACTGAAGTAATCCACACACGCACAGGTAGATAAAAATATCATATACTTTGTTTTAAATCCTATTGAGCGTATAAAATCTATCATTACTGATAACTTATGCTCAGATTGAACAATTGTATAACTATTGTTCAAATTTACAGGCGTTGAAATATTAGATTTCTCTTTTACAGTTATAAATGCTGGATTTCTCAGACCTGCCCTAATTAATTGTTGCAATTCTTTCGTCTGTGTTGCAGAAAATAAACCCGTTCTTCTAAGACGTGGCAAATAGCTTAAAATGCTATCTAAAGTTGCAGAAAATCCTAAATCTAACAATCTATCTGCTTCATCTAAAACAAGAAACTCCTAGAAATAACAATATTTGATTAGTCTAAGAATGCTAATTGCAGATGAATGATTTTGTTACAAAAAACTATGATTTCTTACCAGAGATTTTATACATAAACTCAAATTTATGAAACTACAATTGGATAAAATGTCTTCTAATCTGCCAGGTGTGGCAACAATAATATTAGCTCCTCTCTTCAAATTTTCTGCATCTTCTTTAAGTGTTACACCTCCAACTAACAATACTTGCTTCAATGATGGAATTTTTGCTAAGAATTTTTCCAAAACTTCGCTAATCTGTGTAGCCAGCTCTCTTGTAGGACTAATTATTATCGCTCCAATTTCCATAATTTTCCATTTTTCTGATCGTTTCTACATATTGTAACATATAAAAACTTTTTAATATCTTAATTCTCTATCAAAGATAAAAATAAATGTTTAGAATAACAATATACATGTTTTAATACAAAACAGTTTATAAGAAATAATCTCTTTTAAATACTTATCAATTCTCTTTTTCTGATAAATTTAAACAACTTTAAACAAATTAAAATTATATAAATGTAAGCAATATTTCTTAATATTTGATTTTTACAAATTATACATAAACACTTAAACTTCAACAAGCTTTAAAAGAAATTCCATATTCTAAATATATATTGAAATAAATTTATATAAATAAAAGATTACTTGTAATATCTCCAATAAAGGAACAAGAAAAGCAAGTGTCTTTCCACTGCCCGTAACTGCTTCTGCGGCAACATCTTTACCTTTCAGTAACAATGGTATACAAGCTGCCTGCAATTAATATAACAATAATTATGTCGTTATTTTACAAGCATACTTTTTAATAATATTTAATGTTTTAATAACGTTTCTAGTGCATACACATTATGTGATATTACCTGAACTGGTGTCATATCAAGAAATTTTAATTGTTTGAGTGTTTTTAATACAGGATCGCTTAACTGCACATCCAATTCTTTCCATTTTTGTGTTTTCATTATAAATCTATATTATCTATTTTATTTATCTCAAATAACAATTAAAAAATGTCTTATTTATAAAAGAATATATGATGTTGAAAACATAACTCTCTCAATCTGTCATATGAAGGTTAGGAGAAAATCTTTTGCTATTATTTTATATATGGATAGTGCTAATCTTTTCATGAAAGATATCAAAATAAAAAATATTTATAGATTGAAAATGTGATATTGTATTCTATATAGGCTAAAAATGCTATCAAAGGAAACTTAGAAATGGAAAATGCTAGAACAATCAGTAGCTGAATCACGTGGTTCGAAATTTAGTGCGCATGCGAGGAAAAATCAGCTCATGCACACACATATACAAATAATTTAATTTGAATTGAAATAATAGCAATAGCTATATATATATATAATTGATAGAAAATATAATTTATTAAATAAAGTTTGTTTTACGCTTTAAATATATATCAAGAAATATATTCAAGACGATATTTACATGCACTAAACGAAATAAATTACGTACTAGCAATAAAGGATAAAGAGAAACACATATACAAGAAAATTGGTTTTTAACGTATTGATTTTTTTATTTTGATGTTTTTTCTTCTTTTTAAATCTCTTCAATATAAAATCTGTTTAACGATGCCATACACTCAACTATCTCTTTCAGGCAAATGTTGTTTTTGCTTCCTTCTGTTAATATATACGATTAGGTCTAAGGCCGTAGTTGTTGAACATTCTTTTCCCAATCAGTATCGAGCATGGATTAAAAATTTATCTGGACGAAGCTTTCTACATGGATGAGATTAGCGATAATTATTGCAAAAAGATGGAATATACTTTGGCCTTTTTTAATTCAATGATATCAATAGATTTAAATACTGTGTTTGTAGCATTATACAATTAAATATGTATTTTTAGCACTTTGAGAAAAACCATCTTTTTTCCTTGGTCCCTGCTCTTATTCTAATATGAGACAGAATTAAAATGTTACACAATCAATTTAGTAAATAAATAAAAATAAATGCAAGTAATTATGCACGTTTATATCTTTTCATGTAACACAGATATAGTAGAAGAGCAGTGCAAGAGAATATCAGTTTTAAGAGAAACTATTCATAAGAGAGAATCTATATAGAATAGGATTTTATAAATTTACTATAGAATTAACTATATACGAATCAAAAAGATCTTATTGTTTGCAGTATTTTTCTCTCTTTACCACTAATCTCACCTTTGTTCTCTAAATAATAATATATGCCACGTTTAGATATATTCTTAAGTTCATGCAATTACCAAGCATCCACTTTTTGCTTATTAAATGAGAAGTACACAATTAACTCGAATATAAATATCAATTACATTGCTTCAATCCCTAATTATCCTATAACTGATATTAATTTTATTACATTTTTGATAGAAATTATACAGAAATTAGATATATTTTTCACGACAATGTTGATATAATTTATTTTAATTAAAAAAAATGACAAACAAGTTTTGTTATACATTTTTTTACTATTTAGCAATTATTTTATATGACACTTATAAAGTAAATGAGGAGACTATACTCTATATTGATAATATACAATGCATTTTTATATAACTCGGATTTATAATAGTCAAATTTTTTAAATTTAATAATGTCATTCTTTTTTTTAATAAACTTTTAAATCATATTATTTCGTGCTATTTATTTATGGCTATTTAGAGCATGATAAAATATAAACATATAGAAATTCTATTAAGTTATTTAAAACACAAAATCTAATAACAAATGTATTGTATGTATCTACTATTGAAACAAATTGTTGAAATTTTAATATTAAACTCAAATTGAATGAAACCTTGCTCGATATGTAAATTATGTACTTCTCTGATGCCTGCTTGCTATTCGCATCGTTAACATTAGCGCGATTTGTCGGTGTGCAGATGCTGTATCTATTCGCATATTCGATGTAGTCTTTCGTGTTCGAAAATCGTGCGCGTATCAACATCTCGTAACAAAACTCATCAACAAACCGCAGAATCGTATATTTCGCTGTTTTACCCTGCAAGCCGTTCGCCAGCTTCAATAATTATCACTCGCTTCGTTCAAATCAGATTCGAAAGAGTTCATAACCGTTCTATCCTCTTTTTCGCGAGTTCTTTATCTTTGCGAATGGAATTAACACCCAGCCACATGGGCAGAAAAATATGCCATGTATTTTCATATACCTCATTTTTACGCAATTTCAATAATCATCTCGATTAAAAATAAAAATAAAGAAGAGAGAAAGAGGGAAATAGAGATAAATTCGCTCGCGCGATTATTTTTCATTTTTCGATTGAAAATCTCAGTTCAATTATTTTACAGTAGTGCAAGCTATATCTGTATGAAAGAAGATTAAAACTTTTAAATTCAAGAATTGTATTAAACGAGCGATCCCTCAAATTCTCTCTTTAAAGCACTACTCAATAAAAATGCACGTTATCAAAGAAATCTTTGATAAACTCATTTTTTATATCCAACATATTAATCTGATAAAAGTAAGTCCGTGATAATTTTACGAAAATTTTTAAAACTTGATTAAAATAATCAACGTGATGAAATTTTTTAGAGTCCGTAATACAGGTATAGGTCATTATTCGACGATTGACCTACATTTAAAGAAGAAAAGTTACTTTCAAGATAGTTAATACTCTCTTTGATCGTTTAGAATTGTTTAAAATATCGTTTAGGATAATATTGTTTTGTATTGATTACCCTTCTTTTTCTCACCATAAAACGAAATGCGAGATAATTTCATACTGCTCGTCAATGTAAAAAGTTGATGATAAGTGTTTAATTTACACTGTTGACGGACAATGGATTAATCGGATAAATTGAGAGAGTCCATAGAAGAAGTGAGCAGTTTTCCAAGCAATCGGTCAAAGAAAGCAATCGTACTATCATGAAAGTAACTCAATTTTGAAAGTCTTATTCTATTTTCAGAATACTAACACTCTTCTCTTTCTTTTTTTACTTCATGTTACCGGCTACTGATTGTGCGGTAAAATAACGGGTATAGTTTGCTGCGCACCCGGAGGTGGCTGTGGTGGTAGGTATTGCATGTGCTGTGGTGGAATTGGTATATGAGGTGGAAGTATTGGACACATAATTGGATAACTTGGGCCGTGATTTTGAGGTGGAGGTTGCGCATATGTAGGCTGTGGAGTACCGGGTGGATTATAAGCACCCGGTGTGTGTGGTTGATTTGGATTGGCCGGGGACGGCGTTTGGCTAGGTGGTTGTTGAGTTATATGAGGGTGTGGATGTGTATGCGGACCCATGTATTGTAAACCAGGAGCCTGCGGTCCTTGCGAATCATGATGATGGTGATATGGAGTAGCCATGTGTGGCGGTGGCGGTGGTGCCTGTACCATGCGTACCATTTGCTGGTACGTCGCCGGTTGTCCTGGATGATAAGGCATCTGGAATGGTGGATGTATGGCTGGCGCCAATAACGGCTGTCCCGTTGCTGCGGCTACTTGTAACTGGGACAGATCTGGGGTACGTTGTATCATTGGCACTATAAAAGATATAACAACATGTGTTAAATAATGTTTTGCTTTCAGTATCAATACATAATTATATTCTAGTCAGTCAAAAAAATAAAATTGATCTTGAAATGATTCTCGAGAAACGAATAATCGAAATTTAATTTTTTATTTAACTATTGCATAAGCTATTCAAAACAAATTTTCTCTGCAGGAAATTTTTCAAATCTTTGTTAAAAAAAAAAAAATACATACTTATACGTGTCTGTGTGTGTGTGTTTATAAAACTTCACCCGAGTTAATGAGTTGTTTGTCTCACACAGTCATAAGAACTACATAGCGGATACTGACCCTTTCGGAACCTTGTCACTGGCTGAGCCTGTGGCTGACTAAATGCCGTTGGTGTTACATACGCCGTCGGCATAACAACAGTAGGCATAGATGCTGCTGTATACTGAGGAGTTTGAGGCGTATGTGGCCGACTAGGTGTTGGTGTGCTAGGAGAGCGCTATAGATTGTACAAACATATATTTCGTTATTTCTATTCAAATTTAATTTACTGTGATATATATTACTGTGATATATATTACTTACTGGTGTAAACGGTTTGGCATTTGGATTAAATTCTTTAGCGTTTGGATTCAAAGTAGATTTCTTAAAAGCAGTAGTTATCTTATCAACCGCGGGTTCTGGTGGTGATTGTTGTACTGTTGGAGTATTGGTTTGCGGTTGTGGTGGTGGTGGTGGTTGTTGTTGTGGTGGTGGTGGTGGTTGCTGCTGCTGCTGCTGCTGCTGCTGAGGTGGACTTGTAGACCTTACTGCTAGTGGTGGACCAGGTGGTGGCTTACTTGTAATAACAGGTTCTTCTTGTACAGTTTGATGTTGTTGATGAGGACTGGTATGCTGCTGTGTCGGCGGCTGTTGTTGTGGTTGCTGTTGCGGACTTGTATGTTGATGAGAAGCTTGATGATGTGGCTGATTCATCGGAGTAGCAGAATGAACATCTTGTTGATGCTGATGCTGTTGCTTTCGGGAAATTTGTGAAGTATCTGGTGAATCTCCTAATTTGAATTCTGCAGCAAACTGTCTGAGCTCCGAATGCTGTTCATCTCTGCCACGTGGTGTCGGAACCTTAGAGTAAAACTTATGATCGTAAATGAGTTGCCTTTCTTTTTAAAAAGAATTATTATTCTAAACGAGAGAATATAAATGCGCCGTACCTTCCGATGATCTGATTTGTGTATAACTTGTCCATCCACAGAATTCTGTTGTGGTAATGATGCATGTTGCTGATGTGAAGTCTGCTGCTGCTGGTGAGAAGATGCAGCATTTGATTGAGGAAATGGCGCCGGTGGCGCTTTATCAGCTTGATAAACCTGTTGCCTGCCGGGTCGCTCCCGTTTTTCCGTATTTAATTTATTCGAAGGTGTTTGTTGTTGTTGTTGCGGAGGAAAGCTTACTTGCGCCATTGCGGGAGCAACTTGAGATTGTGGTTGATTCTGTTGGATAACTATATCAAAGGAACATACAATTATCATTCAATATCATTATGCAATCTTACTTTGAATATAATAATTTAGGCTTTTGACTATAAAGAGTTACTATATGACTATCCTATGTTTATTACATAAAAAATCATTATAGTCTTTTAAAAAATATTTATCGCATGCAAAAAGTTATTACAATAACTAGCTAAAAATTTTTATTTTTATTTTGTTTGCAGTACATTTCTCGTTAAGCACACATTGATAGTTTCTTATCCTTTTTTTTTATATATTATATAAATATATTTATATAACGTAATAAAGTTATACATGCCAATTCAATAAAAAAGTATGCTTATATTTTGCTACTATAACGTTTTTCATTTAATTCCTTGCAGTTTTAAATAAGGTTCATTGAATCAATGTTAATATTTTCATAAATAAAAATTGCAACTAAATTAATATACCTTGCTGCGATTGTGTCGTAGGTGGAGGCACAAATGGCGGAGGTGGATTATTATACGTAACAACCACTCCATTGGGCGGCATACCCATATTTAAAGGTACTGGATGTTGCACCGGAGCATGAGCAGGCTGTACTCCAACCGATATATTTGCTTGCGGGACATTTACATTGACTGTGGACGGAGATGGTTGGCTGTAGACATTCTTATTGTTTGTGGTTCCGGGCGAAGACGGAGGTTCACTGGATCTCATTAGTTTATTAGTGTTACCATTCTTCTTCTTCAACGGCGGTGGAATATATTTTCCTTCGGTGGGCCTCGTCTAAAAGTAAGTAATTATTAAGAGAGAAATTCAATAAATAAAAATAAGAATTTCGAAATATTTGTAAAGCTTACCACAGCTGCAAATCTTTCTTCTTCATCACCATTTTCCAATTCTAATCTAGCCTTATGATTTGGTTGAGATTCAATCTCATTTGCTATTTCAGCAGCCTTCTGCTCTTGCTCTTTATAATCCTTTGTATCTTTACGTTGAAGCTGTAAAGTATAACCAACTAAAGAAGGTTCAAATGTTGTTTGAACTCCATAATCCTGTTCGTTTTTACGAAACATTTCATTAACATCCCAACCATTCTGAAAATCAAACATTTTTATATAATCATTCTTTAATTGATTTCATTAGTTTGTAATAAATTTGCAGACTTACAGAGCCAGCTTCTAACTCTAAGTCAGTTCCATTCATAGCAACAGTTGGTGCCTCCCAAGGCTCAAGTTCTTTCTCACCGACTAAACCATTAAACTTACTAATGGCTGTATCGGTTTGGAAAGTATCTCTTATAGCATATTCTAAATCGGCATCCTTTGCAGATATAGTGACAATGTCATGTGATTTAAAAATTAATTTCTCTACTACATTATCCGCATTAATCTTCTCATCTACCCGATGGGCCATTTCTAATACTACGTCAAAATTACTGGAGAACGTTCTAAATATACCTTCATATACCGAGCCATTTTGCGTTTGAATCTATGATTAATTTAAATAATTTCAGGTCAATATATTAATAATTCATATACAAATATATACATTCTTACTGTTCATATATATAAATATGTTTTATATATATGTATATCTCTACCTGTACTATATTTCCAACATGGCCAGTGATTGCATGCATGAAATGAGCATTGTTATAAACTCCTTCTGCTACAATATTTCTCTCCTGTGGCACACGTGCCCGCGGAGATCTGGAAGAGCATAACGATCAAAGAGAACATTATCTTTCTCATCGATATCGTTGCTACGTTAGAAATACTATACCTGCTATTATGATCTTGACGAGGCGAGCCAAGTGACTGGCAGTACCTGTTATTGTTTGTACGGTTCTTCCTCTTGCTATTCATTTTGCCTGACGGTTCCTCACCAGTCGTTGGTGGATTTCTGCCGCCGGTTTGTTGGAGGCCCTCTCGTTTCTTAGTAGGGACCGGAATTTTGACTACTTTCCCGAGGACCGCTCGACGTCGAAAAAATCCGTTTTCTCGTCCGATGGACGAACTCGGGATCGTCAACCTGCCGTGGCGACTCGCTCACTCGCGCGAATAATAATCCGCGAGAACGTTCGTCGAGCGGACGTGAAGAGGAAGAAGGACGACAACGAAGTCGCGACGACTATCAACATTCACGATGGCTTTTAGGTTATACGCAAACAAAGGTCCGAACACGAAAAACTTTTAAAAGGCGTGCAATTTGAACACGCAGCGGGGGCAAATCGGACTCAAGATGCCTGCTTTGGACTTTGGATCGCGGTTTGACAGACGCGAGACGCTACGGAGATATCGCTACGGAACAATAATCCCGCGCTGAGGAAAAACGACGGACGCGCGTGTATATATATTGTACATACGTGACAGCGAGAGCAAGTCGAAGCGACGAAGTCTCAAGAACCGAATTGTCCACGAGGTCGTCGCGTAGCCTCGACGACTGTTGACGGCTGATTTACGTGACGTAACACCACGACGACGACGACGACGACAACGACGACGACGATGATGATGATAATGAAGATGGGTATACCTTTCGAGGGAACGTAAGAAGTGTTGCTTGCGTGCAGAGTAGCCCGTCCGTGTCCAAATCTGTGACTGACTTGGACGCTCGGAGTAGAAACGACGATGATTCGACGATCCGCGCGAACGACGCGTGTCAAGCAGTGTCAAGCACTGGCGGTGGGGTCCGCGAAAAATGCGCGTTTCTCGATCTCTCCTTGTTTTTAATTAATCAACATGTGGTAGAGAAACTATACGACAGGCTGTGGTTGCAACCTTGCAACATATGTATATCTATATGTATACCTATGTTCAACCCGAATCGCGCTGAGCGTGTTGAGTTTAGAGATCTTTCAATTATAAAAATCTCTGTAGTTGAATTTTGTCCTGCAGCCGCGCCACCTGGCGGACGCTCGCGGGTTTTAAGGTACCTTTTCATGTATCGCTCATCGCTCGTTTTCGGCGATATAATGACGTAATCGTTAGCGACATGATTTTGTAGTTGGATTTTTCTAACTACAATTAGTATTACAATTACATATATAATTAAACGGAATTCTTAACAATTATTATTACTACTACGTTATTTCAGATCGAGTATCTTAATGTTGGAAAATTTATGCGTATTACATTGTATCCTGTCTGATTTATCATCCGTGCGTATTCGCTATGATGAGATCGTTCTTGAGAAATTATCCCGTGAAATTTCATCGTTTGTTTGCCAGAAATTATTGTTACTTTCGGTGTGCACTGTGAGTGGTTAATACAATTATTAATTAGTCAAATGTTAAAAAAGATATCCTTTCGTAATTTTTCCGTTTACTTATTATATGCGGATTGTTTAAACATTATACACGAGCGAATAATAATTTTTCATAAATATTTTTTGTAGATTGAGTATGTTACACTTTCATTATCCATTTGATTCATAAATTTCAAAGTTGTCTTTCACACTTGTTAATATCGTTTGTAGTTCGAAAAAATCCAACTACAAAATCATGTCTCTATAGCGATTACGTGACGTTATTATATCGCCGAAAACGAACGATGAGCGATACATGAAAAGGTACCTTTACGCTTGTCCCGATCGACTCGACTATCGATAGTATCGAGAAAGTATCGATGTTGCATCTGAAGCAACTTTCAGGATATGCAGTCCACCGTGCAATAGGATGGAGAAATGTTCGCTGTGGAAGTAATTATTCGACGAGTTTTCTTATATAATATTTTGAGAGAAATATCGAATTTGTTCGAAAACATTGTCGCTCTTGTTTCTTTTAATAAGGTTGATATATTCGAGTCGCATACTATGAATACGTTTATTGGAAAAGTATAACCTCGCTAACCAATAAACGTTCGAGGCGGAAATACGTCATACCTTGTTTGCTGCATCGAGTTGCCGAACATGGAAGTTGTATATAATCAACTTTTGGAAAACGGATCTGCACGATTATATCATATATATAGAAGCGTAATTATTTTTTTTAATTATTCTCAGTTTATCAATAATTAGTGATAAATTATGACAGAAAATCAAATATTACACTTTTAAGAAAGTCTTTGTTTTAATATTATTTCTTGGGAACGGTGCAATAATAATGTTCACGAATAAAGTATTACTTCCGGAAAAGATGGAAATTTGGTTATCATGTAAAAGTCGGGTACTATTTCTTAACATATAGTGAATATAAAACATCGACACACACACACAGAAATTATTTATAGGACACTTAATGCATAGAAAAATTAATTAATCACGTGTGTATTATAAATAAATAAATATATATATATATATATATATATATATATATATATATATGTCTTTGGCACGAAAAATTCTCTATTAATCGATTATTAACATAAATTTATAAATATATTTATAAATAACTACGAAAAAAAAAATTCACATTTCTATTATTTTCTTGTAGGACAAACATAAAACATCGTATCGCCATTTAAAGCTGAATCATTTCTTCATTGTTTCTACGCATGAGGACACATATATATATTACGAAGAAAAATTGTATTTGGCGGAAATTCTACGAATTCTAAACTGCAAAGATTATTTCCAATAAGGTGAAATTTTCAGGTATGTTACTTTTCGTACGTATGTACTAATCGTGATATCTTTAATCAATTAAAAATTTTTAGAAACATTAGAGTTTTCATGAACTGGTATTTATTAAACTATACACTATGGTATTTATTAACTATAGCTAATAAAATAAGAGCTAAAATAAAGAATGAATCCAGCAAACACTAAGTAACTATATATATTATATAACTGTTAGTTGTAACTTTCCACTCAACAATGTAAATGCAATATATATAACATGTGTTATATATTGCAGATTGCATTTACATTTGTTGAGTGGGAAATTACAACTAACTATTATATACCCAGATAGCCACAGTAATTATTATAACATGCATCATTTGCCATCAAAATGATGCATTTTGACACCAAAATAATGTCATAATAATTACTGTGGCTATCTAGGTAATAGTTATTTGGTGTTTGCTGGGAATGGTCTAATAACTAATTGTAAAAAATAACGATTTTTTATAATTTTGAAAATACTTTGTATATAATTACTCAATTTTTCATTTTAATTACCCTAATTATTTTATAAGCTACAATTAATAAATTTTCTTTGTTATTAAAGCTTTATTTTTCCAATTAATCAAGAAAATAAAGCTTTAAACAAAAGAAATTGATTGTAACTTATAAAATAATTATATTCTGATAACACACAAATTGCAACATTATATATATATATTCTTATAATGTCGAAAAAATTCAATAAAATTTAGTAATATTAAATAAAAACATATAAAAATTAATAAAATTTGAGAATATGGAATAGGAATTATATTAAATTTAAATAAAAGAAAAAAGGAAAAGGTTAATCGATCGAACATCAATAAGTTCGATATTAGTACACAATATAACAAATTCATCAGCGATTGTGCAACAATTTAATTGACATCGTTCATTAATTTATCGCTAGATGTCGATGTATGCTTTAAATAAAATAATTTCAATTTATATAATAAAAGAAATATTTCAACATTTATAGACAAATAAATAACGTATTATTAGAATTTTATAATTTCTTATTGCAAGAAATGCATGCATATGTACATAGATTTACATTCATACTCATAGAATTATATTTCATTAATATAACTAAGATTTAATCTAATTTAATTTAATTTAATATATATATATATATATATATATATATATATATAATTATTTTTTTACTACAAATGTATTAAAAAAAGGCCAACTTATCGAGGAATATTTAAGATGTTGTATCCAATTAAAATTTATTCCATATATATTTCAGAAAATAAACAATATATTAAAAATACAAAATACCCTTTATATAACCCTCCATATAACTCTCTATATGGAGGGTTTTTGTATTTTTAATATACTGTTTATTTTCTGAAATATATATGGAATAAATTTTAATTGGATACAACATCTTAAATATTGCTCGGTAAGTTGGCCTTTTTTTAAATACATTTGTTGTTTTATACAATACACGAGCGAATAGAAATTTTAATTGATATATTTTTACTATTTTATATTAAATCTTAGTTATATTAATGAAATATAATTCTATGAGTATGAATGTAAATCTATGTACATGCATGCATTTCTTGCAATAAGAAATTATAAAATTCTAATAATACGTTATTTATTTTTATTTGTCTATAAATTTTGAAATATTTCTTTTTTATATATATATTATATTGCTAAAAAAATTCATGATTCAATAATTAAAACAATATAGATATGTGATATTGATACAAATAATTATTATATTTTATAATTAATATATATTTTATGATTCATATTTATAAATTAATGCAAGATTCTTTATTTTAATTATTAAGAAATTATTTTTTGAGACGATTACGAGCGAGATCTGCGATATCTTTCATTTTCATCAACGTCATAAATCGCATTAAGTTTGCGAATAATGTTCTTTGTCCTATCGTAAACAAAATTGTCCATTTGGCCCAAAACATTGACGAATCCAATTATCTTCTCAAAACCACGATTTATCCTTGCAGACCTTTCAACATCAGACTTAGCTCCTTGAATTTGAGATTCTTTTTTCGATAATCTTGTAGACAGTTTCTCAGCTTTATTAGACATTTCGGCAGCGTTTGCGAATATCTGTTTAGCAAAATTTTTATTAGAGAAATAATATACCACTAATATATATAATTTCTTTAATTTTAAAATAATTTTCTGTTATTTTAGAAAACATATATAAATTTAATAATTTTATATAAACATTTTTATATAAAAAAATTTATATTTTTTCACATTACTTATAATTAATCTTACCATACACACAATAACAAAAAGTAGAAAAAATATATTTATTTTAACCAAACATGCACTCATCTGGTTAATTCTCATATTTTATAGATTTTCGTAATTTACAAAAACGAAAATTGATAAGAATAAAATTTACGCACTTTCATTGATTCAATACTGAGTCTTTAACTAACAATGAAACGATTTAGCAATTTCCATCCTTTTATAAGAGGCAAACATATGTACGTATATACCATCCAGTAATATTGTGTGGGAGAAATATTTTTCATTCCATTAATATTTTTGTACTTTTTAAAATTAAATTTATATTACAAATAAAATATTTTATTTTATTGGAATAATCTCTGCTATGAGTAATTGATTTTATACATTAATTAAATTTTATATATTTTTTTAGTTGTAATTGCTAAATATTTGACAATATACGGATTTAGGTCATATCGATTTGGAGAATTTTTCTTGACGTAAATAAATTCCATCAACTTATGTTAACAGTGTGAAATCAAAGCGGAATCCGCTGATTGCGTATAATTACTTACTTTGTTGTCACCTATTACTAAATTTAACGACACATGATTAAACAATCATGATTTTCGGATTAATTGCATTATATAACAGAAATATGGCTTTTTATTCTAATTTTCATTTACTTTTGTACTTATTAACTTTTACAAATCTATAAAATATCATTTTTATATAAGAATTAAAAAAATGTTTTTAAATATTTTAGATTAATATTTAAATTGTTACAAATAATTAAATAAAACTAAATATTTAAAATTTAAATACTGAACCGAATTTAAAGGAATATTATTTTTTTATTATTAACATAATTTTATTTATAACAAAATATATTTGTTCTCTATAACAATAAAAATTTATTATTTATTGATTAATTTGTCATTAAACTTTGTGTTTAAACTTTATTAATTTATTAATTTAAGATTATATTACGTAGAAGATTTCTGCAGTATATATCATTACATACTTTTAATATTGTTTAAATACGGAAATTTTGTTTCTCAACATCAATAAAATCATATACATATAATTGTTGAGAATTTTCAAATATACACGTATTCGTATGAAATTCAATAAACATTATGATACATGCAGCGACGGTCATTCAGGAAATACTTTTTATGCTGGCTCATTTTTACGTTCGCTATCGAAGTTTCGTATTCGCGTAAGCAAAGTTTGTGTAGTGAATTATGAATCTTCACACAATTCATGGATATCATTTTTTATTTTATATTTATGTTACAGTCGTATTACTGTTAACGATTCATGCAGTAAGTATAAATTTGGTATGTGTATTACATTTATCAGTAAAATTATTGCAGTATATGTATAATTGCAATTTCCAATAAATTTTTTGATGATACTATAATGATTAATATATTTTTTTATTGTATTTACATATTTAAATTTAATAAGATATTTATGTGTTGTAATTTTCTTATTTTTTATATTCTTCAAGTCGTCATTTGCATCGACCAGTACCTATGCTGTACCGATTAAACTGTCAGAAAGGACCAATTTTAAACCTGTAAGCTATATGACTTCAAAAGTCATGGGTACAGTCGTCAAAACCATTTCTTTCATTGATCGATGGCTCCCGCACATCTCGTGGATGAAACCGACCAAATCAAAGTTAACAGTACAGCCAATCAACACTTATCATCGGGACGACTTCTCATCTGAAGAATAAGACTGTTGATATTTTTTTTAAATTAGATAATATATGCAATTTCGTTAATTTATTTATTGTATGATAATTAAATACGTAATTAGATAACTTTGATATTAAAAAATACATTTCTTTAATTGATCTCGATGTATGATATGTATATCTAATTATGCAATATATTATGCGATATATTATTCATAGAATAAAAAATAAAAGTATCGTAATAATATCGAATAATTTTAATGTGAGAATCCTAAAAGAATTTATAAGATAAGATTAAGTTGTACAATTAAAATTATTATCTTAGTAATGCAGCAAATAGTATATATATATATATATATATATATATATATATATATAACAACAATAATATAGGTTTAAAAAAGATAAGAGAGGATAAATGAGTTCAAGTGCTTTTATTAATAATCATTTGTTAATTATTTATGATATAATGTGAAATTTTGCTTGAGTATAAACTCAATTTTTCCGCATGTGTTTACATTCAAGATGTTAGTGCACGAGTAATTCACTGTGTGATCTGTTTCATTTTATGGTTGTGGCGTCGTGGCTTGCTGTAATTGATTGTTCAAGTTCTGAGAAGCCTGTACGGCAAGGTTTATCGCTTCTTTGGTAAACTTGGCGATACCCTCTTGCACTTTTGCGGAGTTCTCGCTGATAGCCTTAGCGGTATTCTCGGACTCTGTTACAAGAGTTTGGACACCCTCCTGGAACTTGGTACGCAACTGATTAACTTGTTCCGTAGTCTGGGGATCATTTATTGTTAGTCTGTCGGCCATTTGAGACAGTTTGGTCTGCAGATTCGACCAAATATTTTCCAATTCCGGGCTTTTGGTCTTGATCTAGAAACCGACAATTTGTCATGTAATCATATTTTAGACTTTAAAGGATAAAGTTTCAAAAAATAATTAGTAATATCGAAGGATTTTTGAAAATGTTGATAAAATAAATAAATATAGGACCAATAATAAATAAATTTTAAATTTTATAAAATCACTTATTTAGTATCTAGCAAGAAAATTTTATTATAGCACAAACAAAATATGTCGAGATAATGATATTCTAAACTTCCTGTTTTCGCTACATTTGTTGTTTGAATTACTGAATTTGTTGACCTTCGATTGTGTGATATCATTTAAGCATTTTTAATTATGCACAATCGATTGTAGTGAATCGTATGTGCTAATATGTTGTCAAGTATAAAGTACGTGACTTTTTGACATTCTTTAGTAGCATTAATATAGTGAGTAATTTTGTTACATAATTTTTAATGTAAATAATTTAATGAGAAAAAAAGAAGAAAATAATGTTGCGTATTTACGATTTGCACAAATTCTTACATTCTGCAAATAGAAAAGAATAATAAGAAATGTCAGTAATTTATCATTTACTTGTGATTGTTTTTATTTGTTTACAGTTTGTTATAATGATACTATGATTTTTTAAAAGTCTAACGCATCAAAAAATATTTTATCGACTTAATAATGTTTTATGAATAGAAATATATAAATTACATTGTACATAAAATTCTGTTTTTATTATAGTTATATTTATTGGTTGTCTATTTTTATAATTTATCTGTATATTAATTATCTCTTGTGGATTGACTTAAAACCGGTCGAGTTTTTCTCTTGCTAATTTTTTCAAATTAACAAATAATCCTCTACACGTAGAACGATGCGTTGATTTTTTGTTTCTAATTTTGAAAATGCGTCTTTATGTAGAAGATCTCGCGCGTTGAAACTGCAAACAAATACTTAAGTCAATCTTTATCTCTATATGCATTGCGAAATAAAGAACAACCATATAACACACATTTAATAAACTAACAATTTTTAAATCAAATCGAGGTATCGAAGTTGCTTTATGTGTCTAAAGATTCACTTTTACGATCACGACGTTACAATAAAATATATTCAATACGAGAAGCAAATAAAATATACTTATATTATACGTTTATTAGTATATCTGCTCACCTCTGCGGTCATGTTCTGTAGGTAAGTATTGAGATTATTAGCGAAATTGTTGGTGTGCTCTTGTAAGGTATTCATAAACTCGCTTTGGTTGGGCAAGTTTTCTTGTATATGTTTCTGGAGCTCGGTACCCAAGTTAGAAATGACATTCTTGGCTTCCGTAAAATGATCAGCTAAGGTTGATTCTTGAGATGGAGTGCCGGTTTGCTGGTTTTCGACATCGCTGGCTGGTACAACCTTGCTCTCGGTTGCGACCAAAATGACGGCTAGGATACATAGGGCTAACCACTTCATCTTGATGTTTTCTTCTTGGTCGGTTGGAAAACGACTAATGCATAGGATGAACGTCGCACTCCCTTTTATAGGCGTTTCTTATCGAAGAGGGCAACGTGCTTATTATCTCATTTCGACGACAACGACCTGCATTTTTCTTTACATTTTGACGCTACATTTTTCTGAAATACTTTCTAACGAAATTTATGCTTGTTCCAAGAAATTCGATGTTTACTCAGACAAATAGATGAAGGCGAACCTAAATATTCTAATATTTTAGAATTATTTATAATTATATTTCTGGGTAACTGTTGCTTGTAAAGACAAATTTAAAAGAGAAAAAATGTTTATTGTTATATATGCAACGAATATTACTTTATTAGTTATGATGACTAAATTAAATTAAATTTTTTTGAGAATTTTAATTTTATATTAAAAAGTAATATTATATGTAATTTTATAAATAACGCTATATGGAATTATAGATTTATAAAGTCATTAAAAATCACAATGAATATTATTTGTCTTAAATCATTATCATTATATATTATATTATGTTCAACGACAGTCAAGCGACAGTCAACAAAAAATACACATTAAATAATAATAAATTATTTTTTCTTACAAATGCATACGCAACAGCAAATTTTGAAGATTATGTATTTTAAAGTATATTTTTTTAAATATAAATATTATATAATGTAGTATTTTTTCATAAATGTTTTTATAAAATTTCGTGAATTTTTATAAATAGCGTCAAAAGCTACGTTTGTATCAAATAGTCTCTTATAATATAATATCATCTTGATAATTTTCATTTATGGTTTTAATATTTAATAATTTTTTAATAATTAATATATAATATAGAGGTGGTATAATTATCTTAAGCTCAAGTTACATTTTGGTTATTTTCCAAATAAAAATAATAGAATAATTTTCGCAGACGATTATGTTTACTAAATAAAGAATTAAATTCTTGTTAATGCATTGTTAGAATGCAAAACGATTATATATAAAGGAATCAAATACGGAAAGCATAGAATAAATAGGATCATAATTACTGACACAGTGTAATTTGAAGATAAAGTTCTTAGTATTTGCTAACGAAAATATCAAGTCAAGGTTTCCGATCAACTTTTAAACGGTTTTTCTAATTCTGAAGTTTTTCTATCAGTTTACATGATAAGAAACATTTTACCGATAAAATGCTTTTATACACTAATCCTATCAGCACATGTTCGAAAATATCCAATTAACATCTGGATGTCCTCTCAATATTTTTCAAACATGTGTGCTGATAGGGAACAATAAGATTTATACAATTTAAGACTTAGAAGAAAATCTTGCATGTGAAAAAAATGTCTTGAAAGAAAATTCCATTCAAAAAATATTTTATTCTTTTAATATAAGATTATGTTTACATAGCAAGAAATGATCAAATCGATGTCGATTCGTCATCGAATCGATGTCAAATTGGTCAAATTGACGTTGAATTGACGTCGATTCGACCGATGATTTCTCACTGGAATTCTGTATTTTCATGACGTCTTATTTACACGATATTTACATGATGTTTTACATTCTTTATTCTCATATTATCTTTTAGCTTGCTAATTTAAAAAATGTAAGAATTGAGACAAAAGTTTTTTTTAATTTAATCTAAAATTTAGTTTAATATTTTCTTTTGTTATAATGGCAAAGATGTGTTTTTATTATTTAAATGCAATTTATAATATGCTTTATCTAACACGATTCGAAATAAATCGACTGATTTTGGACGATCCCGTAGAAAGATCAAAGTTCAAGGGGAGATCAAAATTATTATCAGTTTTAGTTGGTATTCATTCCTCTCGCGCTTGATGAGACATTACATCAACCGGATAAAGATATGTTCTAGCAAATGTACATGTATATGTGAGCGTGTGTGCGCGTGTGCATATATGCACACATGAGTTGCTGACTTTGCAATGACTCACATTTTTTTGAAAACACATAAGGGGCAAAGATAACAATTTTTTCAAACATTGTTTGTCTGGCATCTTATATTTAATCTGTATATATATAGAGAGAGATTAAATATAAGATGCCGGATATAATAAAATATAAGTTTGAAGACCACACTTGTATTGTAAATTATACTTATATATTTATCTAAAAATTAATTGAATTAAAATAAATATCTGTTTTATGTAATATAAAATCAAACTCTTCAATCTGGATCAGAAAAGTTCAATTTTATCCCACTTTTTTCATTATTAATATCAGAAAGATAACTTATTTCCTTGTAAGAGACAATTGCAAAGTTGTCTATTATACATATTCTAAAAATATAGGTACTATAATATACATATTCGAAATATACATATTTATATACATATTCGAAAAATATATGATGTTTACAAATTTGTATAAATGAGATATATTTGAGAAAGAATTTGTGTGTGAACAAAAGCAAATTCTCTTTAATTTCTTAATATATAGCGAATATATTTATTTCATTCACAGCTTATCTATTAAGTGTGCAAACACACTTGCATATATAGGTAAAACAGTACTTGTGTAATTTTTTGTGTAATTTTTAGTGCCGTTATTTACTTTTAATTATCGTTGATTATTGAAAGCTTTAACTTAATTAGCACGATTTTCACGAAATCTTTACGAGTTATTGCTGCAATTATAATGCTTTTTTCTTTTATGAAAATATATATCAAACAGTGATATATATATATATATATATATATATATATATATATATATATATGACTTGTAAATCAATTTGAAACTGTAAATACTTACAATTTGTTTTGGACATTATTTAATAATGTGGAATGAGTATAAAATGATTTTATTTATATATGTCTTATAACACACACATGTATATATATTGTATAACATTTCTTTATTATTTTATTAAACTTTTTAGTACATGTCTAAGTCAAGATCAACCTCATTACAATATTAACGTATACATGATCCTCATCTTTATCAGTAAGTGTTAATTTTAATAAAAACATTACATTATTTTATGAATAATGTTGTCGTTGAAGTAAAGACGCTATACGAGAGAAAACTCGTATACGATATTTAATCAATATATTGGTACTTTAAAATCTGAATAACATGAGATATGTTGTAGACTTTGTTTATTAATTTGAATTTTAGCTCAGTAAAATTAGAAATTATCCGAACAATGTTTGAAAAATGTGACGTCTCCTAAACATATAATTTTGGTTGAATATAATTTAAATTACATTTCTTGACCACATAAGACTTATAATTCTGTCAAATCATTGAGAGTATTCTTGATATCTTCCGTTATATTTTTCAATATTTCATCAATCTTTCTTGTTTTTTTTTGTAAGAGAACATTTATCCAAATATTTTGCCATCTCGTTTCGGTAGCAGGTCTTTGACATTGTTCGTCATCTTGTTGCCAATATTTTCTACTTTTGTTTTTACGTCTTCAGCCTTGTCAAACACTTTATCTGTGACTTTCTTACCCAAATCGAGTGGTCCTCCTAAGATTTTCTTAACCGAACTGACGAGTTCATCCGCTAATTTCTCGAGGGAATTTCTGATACCACCTACGACAGTTATAACTTTCCCAGTTAAATCTTCTATCATAGTTTTCATTTTGTCAGCGTTTTCTTTAAGTTTTTTAGGAATTTCAGTTAATAGGTCCTTTACTTTGCCGAAGTTTGATTTCAAAATCTCTTCTATTGTTTGTATACCATCTCTCGTTATGTTTATAGCAGTTTTAAGATAACCGTCTAGACGATCTTTCACTTTTTCAATGATTTTCTTCAGTTCGTCTACAAACTCTTTAACTTTCTTATCAAGTCTATCCACTCGCGCTTTTATTTTTTCAGTAATACTTTTCAAGATTTCTTTAGTGATTATGCCTTGTAATTTCTTTCTTATATCGTTTATTAGCTCCGGCACTCTTCCTTTCAGGTTTTCGACTGCGTCTTTGAGTTTTTCCGCACGATTGTTTACATTTTCGACGAGCTGATTTATATGTTTTTTCATAGTCTCACGTAACTTTTCTGAATTCGCTTTTGCTTTCTCTAAGAATTCTGTCAACTTCTCTATACTTCCATTCTTCAAGTTCTCTGCCTCTTTAGAGAATGTTTCTAGAAATTTCTTAGATTGTTCTAACAGTTTGTCGATTCCTTTGTTTACCGATTCTTTAATTTTATTCAAATTTTCATTATTAAGAGCATCGTTGATGCTATCACCGATATCTTCAACTTTAGCCAGGGCATATTGGACATTTTGCTCGGACGTTTTTTCAAGAAGTGTCTCGAATATCTTTTTGATTTTGTTTTCAAAATTTTCCATTTGTTCTCTGATATGATCCACGATTCCCTGTACCTCAGGTTGCAGATCTCTTACATTTTCTGGCACCGGAACGGCCTAATAAGTGATTAATAAAATGATTAATAAAATAATAAAAATTATTTATATTTTTATGATGTAGAATGAAGCATTATGTAAATGTAGTTAGTAAATATTGTATTATGTTATATTCATAAGCTATAATATTATAAAATCTAGAGTTAGAGCGTATAATAAGCAAAGTAATATACAAATTATATATAAAATGTATAATGTATTAAATGTTATGAATAATGAATAATTATATATAAAGATTATTCAAATAAAATAATAATTAAAATTAAAATGTCATTATAAAATTACATTAAAAGATGTATTAATCGCGTGTTTAGATTCAAAATTTGCAAGATTTAAAATTTATTAATTTCTAATCATAATTATTGTTTTGAATGTTTTGATCGTCCTTGGGTAATAACTTACCTGGCTCATGTAGCCCAGAACTGCCAGCACGGTTACTAGTAGAGCAACTCGCGCCATCGTGGTTTGGAAAAAATTTGTGTAATTCCAAGAGAAGGTCCGTCCAAGAAGAGAGAGATCAAGATTGATCCACAGTAACGATCACTGAAACGAATATGCTTATATATATTAGCCGAAATTTGTTTACTGTGCCTGTTGCAGGGTGCCCAAGGTTTTATTTTAGCTCTTATTTGCCATTATTTGAAATGTTGCACTTGTACTAACTTTGTTAAATAACGTCCTTGTATGATAATGGTAACATAATGAATTCAAATGATGAATGATTAATTATTGATTTGACGAAATCATGCCAGACGTTATAACGCTTGACGTAACATTTCTTTGTACTGGCGAAAAATATGATATATTTTTCATTTTCGAATCATGTACAAAAAGAAGAACAGTTAAACAAATATCTTCTCAATAATTTATTTTAATCACGCTTTAATTTAATTGATGACGTATATTTGCTCTGACTTTAATTATTACTTGTTATGTTAATAACTTTTTCAGCGTTTATAAAATTTAGATATATTTGTAAAAATTATTAAAAAAATTGTGTGTAGAAAATTATCATCTCTCAGAATACATAATTTGACAAATCGACGATAATACATATTAAAACAATATAATTTATTTTTGTACATTTATTATAAAGATACTTGGACCAGTAGTAATCATTACCATAAACAAGCTTGGATCTTTTTCTTTTATTCTTTTCTCATTTGTTTCTCATGTCATATCATTGACTTCATTGCAATAATTCGTCAGCGAATTTTTTCAGTTTGCTTGCGAAAACAAATTAATTGCTAACAAATTATCTAATTAAGTAACAATTATATATGCATTATATGGCTGTGTTACAAATATGTAACAATTACATATTATACCTTATCTGTAAGATACCTAATTTCTAATGTATTTACAAATTTATAAATAATTTAATTATAACATTATAATCTATTATTATAATAAGATGTATTTTTGTACCATTCTTTAAATATTCTAATATTTTAGTAAATATAAACATAGTAAAATCTAATTTCTTTTTATTTATATTTTTAAATTTTAAAAAATACTTTCAAGATCAAAATACACCAATAAATTTTTTGTATGTTAATATCAATTATAAGATGAGGAATGGAAAAATTATATTTTTAATCATTAAAAAGAAAAAACGTGTTAGCAATTTATATAATAATTTTGAAAAAAGGTGCTTTTTCTTATCTTATAACTGTCATATCTTTTAGATTTATATAAATCATATAGTAAATTTTTCTTTTATTTTTTCTTTATTTTTAATTTCAAATCTAAGAAAACTATTCGAATGTTCTGTTTCTAGTAGATCAATTAATTGATCAATCAATTTTAATTGTAAAATGAATCACGATGTGTAATATGCGATAAATGTATTAGATTTGCTCTATGTGCTATTAAAATCATTGCGATTAAAAACTTTTATCTAAAATAATTTTATATGATTCTTTCTTCACATGTCTTCTGTTTAATTTTACACATTTGTGAAAACAAATATTGCCAATATTTTTTACAAGTTACGCATATAAAGTATGTTTTTCCATCTGATTTAACTATACAAATTCCCGCAAGTGTCTCAGTACAAATAAAACAGTGAGAATCAGCTGTTTTGCACATAATGCAAATTTGCGAATCGCGACATATTCAACGTAATATTAAGATGAAAAAAACATAACAACATTCAGATAAGATTATGAAAATACCAACGTCATTAATTTTCAGAATACATCTTTATTTGAAATTGGTCGATTACAATTACTTGGTATATACATGTTGATAGTCGATAATGATTTAGGACTAGTTATGAGTTATATAATGTGTGAAATCTAAAGTGTGTAACGTAGCAGAAGAGGATTATTGAACTTTCGGATACATTCGGGATCCCTGAAGTCCCTGGGGAAGAGGTTCCAGACACGTCCACCATGACGGAACAGGGAAGCGCGCAACTTTGGCCTGAGGAAGCTGAAACTGATCGGACTGGTGGCATCCAACACGCGGCCTACCAGGATCGCCTTGTTCCTCAAGGTGACCGCTATGAGGTCACCCGGTGTCAAATAATCGTGGCCTATCGCACCGACGACGTGTTCTCTGGGCAAGATGAAATTAAGGCCGCCCGAAGAGAGAGAGCTGGCCGAGCTGGCCGCGGCGGCGCTTCCGGAAGCCGCCGATGCGGCGGCTGTCGCAGCGCTAGCCGACGATGGAGAGGCATAAGAAGGAAGGATCACAGGACGGATTCGTTGACGATACAGCGGAATTCTACCGCCGAGATTCACATCGAGTCCTCCGTATCGATTGGCGAGTAGGCCGTTCGAAGAGATGGGTCCTCCGTATCTGTACGGACTGGAAACCAGACCGCCGTCTGAAGCTGAAGCTGAAGCTGCAGCGGACGCGGAAGCGACTCCTCCTGAGACGCCAACTTCCGGCGAGGCCACGGCCACGCTCGAGGAACTACTCTCGGACACCGTGTTCTCGATGGTCTCCGAAACGAGGGGTGTGCAGGGCACAGCGGATTCGTAAAGTTGCGGGGTGACTCGGTAGCTCGATATCGGCGAGGCTGATGCCGCTGCCGTTGCCGCTGCTGTCGCTGCAGCCGCGGCTGCCGCACCGGAAGAGGAAAGAACTGGCGAGACTATCGTTGGTACTGCGGAAATCAGGGGTGCCGAAACCAACGGTTGCGTTTCGACAACGCTGGCACTGGCGGATGCTGCAGAACTCACGGAGCTCGCTGCACTGGCCGCGCTGGCTGTGGCCACCTGTTGTGGCCAATAGTTGGCAACCAGGGAAGGTATTCTGTAGAAACACGAACGTAGACTGCCCCAGTATGCTGGGATGTTAGACAAGTATGAAGTCACTCTAGAGTACACCGTGGACGTGGAGATGCTCGTCACGCCAGTCCTGATCATATGGGGTATTCCAGACGCGTGGTAGCCACCGTAGATGCCACGGAAGCAAGATAATATTTCCGCCAGCGAGTTGTGATAGTCTGGGACATATGCACCGCCGTCGGCGACTGATGCTGTTGCTGTTGCTGTCGCAGCAGCTGACCCTGCTGACGCCGCCGCTGCCGCTGCGGATGCTGTCGATGCGACCGATCCACCAAACTCCTCGCATGGAAGTGCCGTACCAAATTGATGCAGATACCGCAATCTTGTTAGTCTAAGCTGAAGCAGTCTGTCTCGCAAATTCAGACCCAAGTGATGTAAGCGGAAGAAGTGTCCGACAACGTAGCGAATATGTCCCCAAAGCAGCTCGTGTATAACGTGCTTGACTTTGAATACGACGTGTAGGAGTCGGTGAATAGCACGGCCAATGCTAGGGAACGGAATGGCATCTCGGCATATATCGGGAAGGAGCAACAGGTGATGAGGCGCTCTTATGATGTGGAAAAGAAGTCGTGGGATACGATAAAGGAAGAAGTGTAAGAGGCCGCGACCTTCGACGATGACTTCCTCGGCGATTAGTGGTCCCAAGGTGAGTCCGGCTCTTAAGTTTCGTACAATAATCAGTAAGTAGTGCCACAACTTTCTTATCTCGCAGAAGAATTCGTGGATGACCAGACCTGACGAGTGCCCGTGACCATAGTCGAAGGCCTCAACTTCGCAAGAATGAGCATCCAGATCGTCCAGAGGAACAGCATCCCACAAATTACCTCCCACGAGATTGCTAGATGCGGCTGCAGCTGCAGCTGCGGATGCTTGACGTTTCGGTAAATTGCTAAATTTCTTGCTGTCAATTTGCGTGGCATTCTGTAAAAAATGTCTAATTTTAATATCATAGCATCTTACTTGTGATTAATCGTAATTATGCAGAAAATAAGAATAGTTGTTATTTTGGATTTTTTAATTAAATCTGTCTGTCGCAGAATGTAACATATGAATCATAATATATTTATCTGTGTCACAAATCAACTATAGTATGTTGGAACAAATTTTATTTTTAATTGAATATCACTATGAACAATTTTAATTATTATTTTTTAAATTTTATTAAAACTTTTTTGAAACATTAATCTATCCGAAATTACATTTTTAAGTTAATTCTTTTTTGTGAATGTTGAATAATGAAAAATGTTATACAAATAGATTTTAAAAAGAAAATTGAGACTGAATGTACTTTAAAAGAATATCATTAAAAATAACTTTTCTTTTCACTTAAATACATATAGTTATGTTTTTTTAAAAACTTGCTAAATATAAGGAATTTCACATTGAAGTTTTATATATTATAATGCAAATTTTAATGATCAACTACCTCAATCTCTTGCAATTGTTGTAGCCTCATAGCAATATCTTGCTCGTCCGCGAGAATGAATGCTTGGATGAGATCTTGCATACTCCTGTATGCAAATATATCATTCTAAGGAAAGAAAAATAGAGAGCATTAGATTTATTCTCGTTTCAATTATCTCGTTTTCAATTGCAAATAATGTATTATATAATTTTTACCTTAGCATCTTCTTCACCATCTTTACTTGTTTTTGGCTCTTCGGTCTTCCTGTCATCTTTCGTTTCTTCCGCGATCGCCCTTCTGTCGTGGACGGTTTGGGATTCTGATAATTCTTCCAATTCCAAAGGATCAGGCTTGTTTACGTAATAAGCATTTTCTTCTCTTTTTTCCCGAAGAAACGGTTGTAACTCCGGATCAAAATTATTTTGAAAGTCCTTAGATGTATCGAAGTCTTCTTTAACGAAAGCCGAACTCAAGGACAAGGATGCCAAGAAGGCGACGGCCAAAACCGCAAATATGTTGTACGTGTTCACCATGGTGAGTTTCAATGGGAACTCGATGATTCTAGCAGCAATAGGCTGCTTCATATACCCTGAAGATTGTTATTGTCATATTCAGATTCGGCACGCTGATCGTGATGGAATCAAACAACATTGGAGATTGTTGGTTGACAATGATCGATAACTGAGATACGTGCCGATGCACGTGAGATTATCCATGATCTCATCTGCAACTTACATTGTAATCAAGCGCACGATTTATAATATTGTGATTCGAAAGATTATTAATGCGATAATCTTGGCGCATTCGTGTCCGTGAATAATCGTGAAAATTACTTCTCCCTTTCGATCAAATAAATATACCGATACTTCGTACGTGCAAATATATACATACATATACCTGTATATATATATAATATATATATATATATATATATATATATATATATACATACATATATATATGCAGCCAGAAAAATTGCAAGATATTATTTGACTTTTTTTTTTTTTATATACATATACATGAATATGACGGGATATTTTAGTATTATTACTGTAATATGAAAAAGAATAGTGCTTATTTTTCGAATAACAGGTATATTGCTTCTTAAATCAATTTTTAGTCTAAATCTTTTTTTAGACTAATTAATAATATTATTAAGATAAATATTAAACTTTACATTTTTTTTTACATAATTTAGGGCATAAATAAGTCTTTCAAAGTTTTTACTAATTGTAAGATGTGTAATTGTAAACACTGTACTATTTTATAAAGTGCTTTAGTATATTTCAATTTTTGTCACAATGATATTTTTAATAAATTATTATATGGATTATTTGGATTATTTATTTTTCTTTATATATATATAAAGAAAAATAAATAATCCAAATATTATATAGCAAATTAATACATATTATATGTACAGGAATCACATATAGAACTTGAGAATTGCATTAAAAAAATATTAATCTCTATTCCGTACAACGAAAAATAAACTGAAATTATTAATTATAATAACAGGTATTTGTATAAATTTAATATGAATTTTATATAACAAAACAATTATTTTCATTATAATGAGCATTATTTATATATAATATTATGATTGAATTTATCCAAATACTAATATTGTATATGAATTTTTTCTTTATAGATTTATTTATATACATACATATATAGGACATATATTTATTTGTTAGAATTTCTATTTACATATTATATATTGCTACGTTTTATTTCCATAAAATAACATTTGGTTTTATGGTTTTTTGTTGTTATGTATATTGCATACATTGCAGACAAATGATGTATGGTTAAAAAATTCGTACACGTAAGCGAATTCTAATTCTTCTTCATGAATAAGGATAAACTCATATTACTTGTACGGCAATCATTGCATTTTATTTTATCATTGAATTTGCATTTTATTTGAATTTGATTTGATTCTTTTATTATATTTTATCAAGTATTACGTATTAAATTTAAAAAAACATATATGACACATAGCAACAATTTTATACGTGCAGTAATGTTAAACAAAATAGATTTAAATAAAAAAATTAAATACATATATATATATATATATATATATATATGTTAAAGAAAATAAAAAATAGTGAAAATTGAAATTAAAAATCATGATAGAAAGATATATTCAATATAAGGGATACAAGGAAGAGTAAGAAGAAACGAAGGAATATTAAAAATTAGAATCACATATCATTTAAATTTTTTTATTTTTTATTTGTCCAAATATTATGTACTTCTCACATTTTTGTAAGTGGTACAGCTTTATCAGACGTTTCTTCATGTTTTATAGATTTTACTATCTTGCTTGACAGGCACACTTCGCAGGTGCTTCACAAGCAGGAATTAGAACTCTATCAATTCTACTGGTGAGGCCTGTTAAAAGTTTAACGGGTTTTGGTGTTGGTAGCTCGGTTCTGAAATGAAAATAAATCATATATATGTATTTGATAAAAAAATATTCTCCCTAGTCATATTTATTGTTATGAATTTAAAAAGTTATATTGTTACTGATATAAACATTTTACAAACAAATTCCAATAATCTAAATGTAATTTATTCTTTGTTATTAATATGAGACAAAAATTTTAGAATGCTCACGGAGTTGGCGAAGGTGGCACATAAAGATCAAAATTATGACTCGTTAAAATTGGTACGGATGGAGACGGTGGAGCCTGGGTGTTATACACATAAGATTTTCCTCGATAAGGATCCGGCTTGACTATCTCTTGTACGGTTTCGACGGGCACTTCAGGTACTTGTATAGAAACTGAATATTTTGCTTGCTGTGACTGATAGGGGATCGGTTTATCAACAATAACTTGATAGTTTAGCTTAAGTGGCTGATAAGTACAAGGTGTAGGCAAGCTTAATACTGGCCTGACAGGCTCTACGGGTTCCTGTAAATTATTTTGGATACAAGGCTTATTTATTATAATGTGAAGATCAAAAAATATATAGCTTTACATTTATATTTTTAAACTATTATAGAAAAAGAAAAAATTGCAGTTAAAAGAATTAAATTTTACATTTTTTATTGTCATTAAATCATTACTTTAATATAATGTTTTTTATAAGACATATGGAAATTATATTTATTTAATTACGTAATGTATGATAAAATATTAATATGTGTGTACCTCGATTTTAACAGGCAGATAACGTGGTGGATGGCACGGCTCGCCATATGTAACAATTTTAACTCCGTTATATGGCAATTTGTAAGATAATCCACAAGAAAACCTTAACTGGAAATAAATGCCAATGATGAAAAAATATTGTAATTTACGGATTGCCGTCATCATCGCAAGGATTTTACAAGACATAAACTGTTCTCCAACCTATCGCGCTGCTAATATAGATGTGGGTTCGTCAAAGACAAGTATGTAACATATTTCCTGTTTTGATGTAAACGCAGTAAAACTCGAAATAATAATAAAATAATAATATCTTTTTATTACGTGTCGCGGGACCGGAACTTATTGTTTGATTAAAAGGTAAAGGCACGTACTTTCCTTCGTGCGTGTCTACACGCAAAGTTCCTCGCTTCCTGTTTCATCTTTGAACTTGTCTTGTTTCATTAAAAAATCTTGCAATGATAAAAGAATCCTTATCTCAATTTCTATTTTAAAAAATCTTATATGTATTTAAAATATATGTTCATTTACATTATGTTATTTGAAATATTTTAAAGTAAGAATTTTTTTCAGTAGTTTTACACTGTAATAAAAGCAATTTTTGTGTACCGTAGTTAATTTTTTTAAAGATATCAGGTTCATGTTTAGTGTTTTGGATTTATACGACTTTACATAAATTAATTCTTTTATTATTCGTTTTATAAAATTATATATTGAGAAATTAGAAATTAATATTATTAAAAAATAAAAATAATATATAAGATGATAATCGTAAAATATTTGCTTTTTGTTAATTTTAGCATAATATGATATTCATAAGCTGAATGACAGTATTTTTATTTATTTATGTGTGAAAAGATATTATATAATAGTTTTACTTAAAAAGAAGTCAATATTTAAATTTCGAAAGAAGATTTTTAATAGATGTGTGTCTCTTTAAAACAGATATATTTTTTCTCATATATATTTTCATATTATTAGGAAAGATATTAAGAATAATCACATATACGATAAGATAATATATTCTGTATACATATATTGTACATCAAGATAGAATTCGCATCCTTAAGTGCTGTCATTTACATCGTAAATTAATATCTCATTCATTCGCAGTCGTTTTGTTCAGATCTTCGTTCATCCTGCTGCTTATAATTTACGCCGCGTGTATGTACCTAAATGAAATAAATCAAAGCCCGATGTATGCATACGCATCGTAAATTTCACGTGTGCGTTTGCGAGAAAAGAAAAGAAAAAAGGAAGACTGTCTGTATAAGAGGAGCACGAGAGAGAATCCGTAGCGTATCTTTAAATAGCGACCGCGTGCGGGCTCCGTTCCTTATACTCTCAGAGATACATTATGTTTCCTTCGTGACCATCATCGTGCATCACCATGTGGTGCTTCCCTTTTCCCGACCGAAACACTTTACGACGTGCTGACAGTCATGTTTTAGCCAGGAAAGCTGAAGGAAGATCATAAATCTTATTGGATGTTACCATGCGCATTCGTAGGCGATAGACAGAAAGTTATCCGGCTTTTAATAAATCATTTCGACGAATCTTTTATTATTTATACAAATATATTCTATTTATATTAATCATAAATTTTTATATCAGATTATTTTGTTGTAAGAATTCTTTTATCGCGCGTTTATTTCGATGAATATCTTCTAGTATCATAAAAATGCGACCATTTGTATGACAAAAGATGTATTTTTATTTTTTAATTTATACTATAAACTAATGTTAAAGATAAATAGCGAAATAGAGCATAGAAGAAAAGTTTGATATTTATATATTGAATCGATACATTAATTCAATATTAAATAAGATATATTTAATATTTCGAAGTTATAATGAAAGAAATATGTTAAATTAATTTGAAGTTTATAAGAATATGATTTGATAGAATAATACAATTATCTTAATTAATTCTTCTTAGAATAAGTCTAATCTAAAATATACTTTGTTAGAAAGTAGATAGTTATAAAGTATAATTGTTTAAGTTTTTTCATCTTTTCGCAAATCAGTAAAAGGATGCGGGGAAAAGGATTTTATAATTCAACGATTTTTGGTTCTCTCTTCTCTCGTATAATCGCTATATTATCTTAACATAATGACATCACAAAGACTCAGGACTAGGACTAGTATAATATTTTTGGAGGTGTCCACGTCTTTTCGCGTTTTAAATAAGATTCATCTCGATGATCACGAATCGTCAATGAAACAATTTGACATTTCTTGTTTTCTAGATATAAGAGATCATGCAACCCCACACGGAAGACCGTATTTCTTGGAAGAACTTCTTAACCTGGCAAATATCCCGGACGTCGAGTCCTCGGCATCGTCATCTTCAAAGCTGCGTTCGTCATCCTCGTAATGACGAACGTACACTTTCTCGACGTCTTTCTGGATGTCATCCTCTAGTTCGCCTTGAGTTTTTACGACCTCTCGATTGATTACGATGCTACCGGGAACGTAATCGAGAGCTGGTGGTCCTACCGGAGCGCAACCTTCAGCATTATCTTCAGCACCGAGCGTGTTGATAGAATTCGTTAATTGGGAACTGGACAACTTCTTTGATAGGGCTCCGTAGATTGGCGCATATCCTAGGTCGCTAAAACGAATTGTACATCGAAATATGTGAGTATTATAAAAACAATTATTTATTTAGCAAATTATATTAAAAAAAATTTCTGATGCGTAAATATGCAAATATTTAACTTGGACCAGCAATTAATTAATTAATTTTAGATATTGATAGATCACTTGATATTAGTCAAACGTTTGCTAAGTATTTTTTTTCAACTTACCCGTATGTAATAAAGTTTCCTTGCTGTTGCTGCTGCTCGGCAATTTCCTCCTGATGTATTCTTTCACGTTCGATAGCTTCGAGCTCGGCTAATTTAGCTTCTTCATGTTCGTCATAAGTAGTGACGATAACGGGAGCTACTGCTATCGGTTTTAGTTCTACGACGGGTTTATCGAGAATTTGAAGTTTCTCCTCAGGTACATCTAATCTTTTCTTGTTGGACACGGTTTCAGTTGGTATTGTTCTATGACCGAATGCCAGCTTATCTTCCGGCACGAATAGTTTTTTTTGTGCTACGATACGCGGGAAGATATTTCTGTATGCCAAGCTAAGCGAAACCGGATCAGCAGGTAGTTGAGGGTACGAATAGTCTTCGGGAAGTTCTAAAATAAATAAATGTATCATCTTAATCTTGCAATCTCACAAATATAATTATATGTATATTATAAAAATTTACGTAATAATTAAAATTAATTCGAATATATATAAATTAATCGATTGTCTACGAATAATTATAATTTTAATAGAATTTGAATAGTAACATATGATTATTATTAATTTCATACAGTTTTAGTTCTTTGATAAAAAAAACTCAGAGATAGAAAATCTTCTAATTTTATCTTTATTTTTGCTTCATTTAAAATGATATATTTTATGAAACATACCCGCGTAATCACTAAAGTCGTCGCAGTTAGATCTGTAGCTTTCAGCCGATCCTCGAGTAACTTCAACGCCATTCAATGATCCAAATTTGTTTTTATACGTCCCGTAACTGCTGATTGTGGGATTTAATTGTACCGTGGTGCCTGCCGAGGAACCTGCATATCCTGCATATCCACCATATCCTGCATATCCTGATCCGTACGCACTGTATCCAGCCGAACCGTATCCTCCAACTTTGCCAGAGCTACCATATCCTACACTATTTGAACTACTGTATCCTCCAAGACCACCTAAGCTACTGTATCCTGCGCTGCCTGAGCTACTGTATCCTCCAAGACCACCTAAGCTACTGTATCCTGCGCTGCCTGAGCTACTGTATCCTCCAAGACCACCTAAGCTACTGTATCCTGCGCTGCCTGAGCTACTGTATCCTCCAAGACCACTTAAGCTACTGTATCCTGCGCTGCTTGAGCTACCGTATCCTCCAAAATTGCCATATTGAGCCGTACTGCCTGCATTACTGAGAGTATATTTACCGAGACTATTTGCGCTAGCAAACGCACTTGCGCCGTTTAATTGACCGAGCAATTTACCGGATGCCGCACTGGCACTGCTAGACGCGCTCAAACTGAGTTTTTTCAAATCAGCTTCATCGATCTGTCCATTGTGTACATCTACGCAAATCTTCTCAGAAGTAGGAGGGGTACATTTGACCTTGCTAGGATATGCCGGTGTCACTTTGGTAATCACTTGGAGTTTACCATTTTCAAGTTTGTTTGGGTAACACAGGTCACCGATCGGCGGGAAGCTGTCAATAAACAATTATTATAAATTATATTATTAAAAAAATAAATAAATGTTAAATATGTAAAGTAGCAGAGATTAATCTGTGTTATCAAAATTCAAGATTTTCACGTAGAAACTGCAATACATGGTATAATTATATTAATGAATGGATAAATGAATGCAATATAAAATACCTGGGTACTATTTGTTTATCAGTATTGGAGGACAGAAGATCGCTAGTCTCCAGAGGTTCGGATTTCTTTCCACATCCGCAGCCGGAACCGGAACTCGCACCGTTTAAGATAGGATTCAAAGGAGAATAACCACCGATCAGACCTCCAAGAAGACCGACGGAAGATGAGGCACTTGAAGAACTGGTGCTATATCTGTTGCTACTACTACTACTGCTGCTGCTGCTAGTACTAATTATTCCGCTATTCTGAGGGCTGCACCCGGAAATTACATTAGAATGGCTTTTGGATCCTAAGGACAATCTTCCAGCTGCTTCGCGCACTAATGCAGCTTCATTGATTGCCTCCGGTGATGCATATACCAGCGGTTTTTGCACCTTCGCTGCTTTCACCACTATTTCATTGCATTTGCATGCATTGGTGCCTGAAAATTGAAGGTACAAATATCATTCATATTCATATTATTATATATTCGTATCATGTCATTTATCATTATCATATATCATATTGTTTTTATACGTGATATTATGATGATGCGATTATGTTTATTATTACATGATCTTATTTATTTTTAAAAATCCCTAAAAAATCCTTTCTGAGTAACTAAAAGAAAAATATAAAAAAAGACGAAATATGTAATATAAAATAGAATTACATGAAGAAATATAACATTAACAGATTAATAATTATTTTAAATTTTTACATGATGCATGACTTACACAAAGTAACAATAAATGCGCAGAATGTATGTATATATATACGCTCAAAAGTCGAAAGTAAAAGCAATGATTTAATCAGTAAATAAAGAATTTCATACTTATAAAAAGAAGTTTTAAATAATATAATAGAAAATTATTTAATTAACTTTTGAATGTACATAAACATATTTTTGTATAAGTGAAAATAAATTAAATATATAATAACATTTGTTAATATATAATTAATAATTACAAAAGTATAAAAAATATGATAAAGAAAAAATGATTTGTATAATGGATATATAATGCATATTGATATTTATTTGAAGATAAAAATTAAAAAATATCGATTATAAATTTATAGACAGTTATACAAAGATAAAATCTATAGCTTGTTTTAGATATATTTCAAGAAATTCTGATCACTTCGAATGGAAAGAACTGCACGTCGCAATGATAAATTAGAATGAAATGAGAGTTAATGACATGTGCGGATGAGTGCATTTTACATACCTGGACCTAAACTTCCGCAGGTGTGTTCTGATGACTTGATTGTACGTGCCTGGACGATAGACGTGGCCGCTATCGTCAGGAGTAAGGTAACTTGCAAAATCAAAGAAGACCTCATATCTGTCTCAATATTCTCTCTTTCTTTTCCTCCTCTCTTTCTCGACGTTACATTTATATGAAAAGTTGCCAGCTTTCCGGCGACCGATTTGTTTTTGTAATTAATAAACAATTACTGTTTGCGCGGATCCGAACACTTCCTGTTGCAACGTTTACGCGATGAATTTATTTTGACTTTACCGCCGCTTCCTGAATTCGCATGTTCCGCTAAACTCGAAAAAACGGCATTTTATAGTTTCATCGCGTTTATATTCCTCGAGAAATATCATAATCATTTTGTAGAGGAAACGAATCGTGTACGGTTAACAATCGGATAATTTAATTTCCGTATTTGTATGTGTAATTAATAAACGAAACGCGAAGATGCAGCGGAATAAAAATAGATAATATGTATACGCATTTCGGTGAATGATGAAAGAATTAGGTCAAGGTCATTAATTATGCGGTCAAACTTTTTTATATTACATATATATACATTGTCAAACAAAAAATTATACAAATAAGATAAATTTATTATATAATGATAATATTGATAAATTATATTATGAGGAAAAGGATATAAAAATATAAGATTAATTATAGATTATAAAAACTTTTATGTAGAATATAAGACACTTTTTTTACATAATACTTTGAAAGTATATATAAATGAAGATATTTTGAAACTTAATCCATATTCGAATAATATCAATTAAATTTTCAAACTAAGAAATTTTTCTCTTTTATACTTTTCTTTAATAAATCTATAAATAAAAATAAAAAAGTATTATATATATTCAAATATATCAATTAGGAAATCGTAAAATCAAATGACAAAATAATTGGTAATCAAGCAATTATAATCAATCAAATACAAATTTGAATGCTTTGTACATATTGTATGAAAAACATTATAGTTAATCATAAATATTATAGTATACATGAATAATCTCCTTAATATTAATATAAACAGCCAACAAACGTGGTATTTATACATTGTCCACATTCTAGACAGACATTTTTACACTTTTATACGATCTTCGAACATGAGTTTTCATTTGTTAAAAAAATCCGACGCTCGTTGCCGCTGCGGAGGTAGATTAAGTAAATTATCAGTAAGTACGGGTCCTTGTATCCGTGTAGTATTCGTTTCCGATTTTTGGGAGATATTTTGTTTAGCTGGCGTGATTGCACGAGGCGTGTTAGGTGTCCTAATGCCTATGGACGGAGTCCTCGAGAGTGTTCGTCGGGGCGATGGTGTACTCGATATCCGGAGTTTTTGAGTCGCTAATCTTCTCGCGGCAGGAGACATTGTGCTCAAACGATCTATAGTTGACCTTGGTGACGGACTGAAAAGAATTATATTTCTTGTGATTTTTTATGTAAAAATGCATCATACAACATGTTTCATAACTTGCTCAACCAAACAAAAGATAATTCTGCATACAAAAAAAAATAATTTCTTTTAATTGTTTCAAGTTTAATGTTACAAGATATCTTATAATTATAAAAGAGTCCATTTTTTATTTGTATAATTTATTTCAATCACTTTCCATATTTAAAAAATTTAACTAAAAAAATCTACTATTTTCTTTCTTTCTAGTAAAAATTCCATCAATAAAAATCTGGATAAAATTTAATAAAACTTTAAAGATTTAAAAAAAGACAAATTATTTAATTTGTGTCGTGAATTAAAGTATCTTTCCATAAAAAAAAGTTTTTATTAAAAGTTTCAAATAAAAATAATTCTTTAATTTCATAACAATTTAATTTAGCAGAATTATGTCCTTTTAATATGGAATAGTTTTGGCACATTGACACATTGACTTAAATATGACTTACGTGGCTAATGATTTTCTAGCTGCTTCTAAAGCTTTATTCTTCCGATCTCTATGCCTTTCGCCAGCTTTCTCAGCCAACTGCAATGCCAATTGCTCTCTTTTCGGTGGTTCTGCTATTCTGAAAGATGGACCTTGACTTGTTCTTAGCAATGGAGTGTCACCACCATCCAATCGGAAAGGTGTCCCCTCAATCTGGCCCCATGTCATCAATGGGCTTTCACACTCTCCTGGTCTTGGACTTGGTGTCGCCACGAAACTAAAGCCATTTACTCGTGGCGTCGCATTCCTGACAACTTCTTTGCCGTCCACACCAATTTTACCATCGTTAGCTCTAGATTGTGACTTGGCCAATTCATTAATAGTTTCCTTATTTTGTTGCTCATTAAAAGGATTTATCCTCAGTCTCGTGTTTTCATGCATTACAGTCTGTTTCTTTTTAGCTAACTCTATTTTCTCTTCAACTGTTAGTTCCACTCCATCGGGAATGTACATAATATAATTTTTATTCTTATAAGCCCAACTGTCTACTTGTTTGGGCCTGGAGTTTGATCCTTCAATTGCTAGAACATCAATCGGAGATTTGTCGATGGCGAGCCACGCTTTCGATTTTTCTTCTGCCTCATAAAGCCAGGCATACTTCAATTTACGTTTATTTTCTGCCTCGACCATCATCTCTTCAAAACTAGCATTATCTTCGCTTGTGTGAGAACTCAAATAATCATCGAGACCGGTTTTATTTTCTTCTTTGTTATCTTTCTTCACATATTCAACAGATGTTTCCTGGGACGATTCTTCAGAGGTACATGGCAATTCATCCGACTCAACTCTACGTGGAGTTTCAAAAGTTGCTGGACTAACTGGCCTTTCTGTGACAGGTCGACCAGAACTATATTTTGCATATAACTCTCTCATTCTCTTTATATCATTCTGCTCTAAAGCATCCAAATATTCATTTTGTGCTTGTAATTTTTCTAAATGTGGAAAGAAGTCCCTTTGTATTATTTCACCCATTTTTTCGATATATGTGTCCTCATCTAAAATCTTTGGTTGAGTGCTTTTACTCTTTTTCGCATATCCAACAGGCTTCTTAAATATAGCTACATCTTTTATATTCTTGGCAGCTTCCAGAGCTTTAGAGCCTGGACTATCCATAATGGAATCTAAAAGATTAAAATTAATATTATGAAAGAATTTAAATGATAAAAAAATATTAAGAATTTTTTTACTATGTAAAATAAAGAAGAATAATTATGTTTATATTACTTACTACTCATTTTAAAGAACACTGCTGATATAGGTTATGTAAGAGAGTTCTTGTTCAATATTGTTGTTACGAAAAGTATAAACATTTATGAGTACAGAAAATGTTCTTCTATAGTATAAATATATGTAATGCAAATCTGTACTTTTTAAATCACGTTATGTTTCTCTAAATACTTCGAGTTTTTAATTATGAAATTGTTTACACTCTGCTCTCATACACTTAAGTGATAGATTTATTAATTTAATTGCACTTTTGATATATGCTCTCAATTTTCACTTTTCGATTTTCCTTTTTTTCTGTCAATTATACATGTATATATCTTATTTTGCAAAATGATGCAAAATGATGCAAAGAATCACATGATACAGCTGAGAAACCAACCTCACTTATGTCATGTCAATGAATAGAAAGTGACATTACCGACATGTGATAATCGCAACAGCTGTTATGTGACGTGGCGCCATCTCGCGTTAATAAGGTTGTATTCTGACATCAAAATATGATTCGCAGTTCGCAGCAGAGTTCAGGTAGCTCAGGATCAGGATGGCTCCGGTTCAGAACGAAGTTGTTACGCATTATTCAGAACATTTGAAGCATAAAAAATGTATTTATAAAGTCAGGTATATAATTATTTTTTATGGATAGAGAATGCGTAATAAAGAAATACTTATACGTGGGTAGTAAAGTCACAGATTTAATAATCATAATGCACAATTTAAAAACTTTAATCATGTATGTAGTTTTGAAACCAAGATGGCCTCCGAGAATGATGCAGGTATAATATTCTAGTTGACGAAATGCAAAGATTAATATTACTTTTATTTCAACTATATCTTTATTAAATTACTGGTCATATAGTCTATATTAGAACATATTAAATTATGATATATAAATTTGAGTGGCAAATAAAAGTTTTAGAAGCAATTCAACCCTATAATATTTTAGTATATGTCGGAAAGATTCTGAAAGGATCGCGAAGACATCCAGAGGATGTAAAGTATGCTTTGAATATTTTTCTGAACGTTTTTCAGACATGCTGTTAGGATAATTATGCATAAAAAATTACATGCCAGAAAATATGTCCCCAAAATGTGCCACAGTATGTGGATATATGTGTATATATTGATCTATATTTTCATCAGTATAATGTACATTTATATTCTTATTGTATGAAAATGATTTTGCAAAACTATTATACTTTATATATATTATGAGAGAAAGTAGAGAGACAGAGATTTAAAAATAAATTTCTTATTCTATAATTTTTTCAATATTTAGATTTTTAAAAATTTTATATAAAATTTAAATTATAATTTTGTGTTATATTGTTTCATATTTTTGAACACACACACACACAATTAAAATTATCAATAAAATTATCTCTATGATTCGAATCATATATATGTAGATCATTTAAAATATATGTTTAAGATAATAAATTGAATGGCATCATATAGAATTAAATAGCAATTGCTTGGTATATATTATGTATATGTTTCTGAGTTAATATCTCCTTTTTCTCATAGGTACCACGATGAATATGCGGCCCTGAGCCTCTGGCCACTAGTCGCCAGTCGCCAGTGATATTTTGGTCCAGATGGGACAGTGGGATGGGACACAAGATATCGCTTGCGGCGTCTCATATTGCCGGCGCGCTCGCGGGAGCATCCGCGCGAGCAAAGTGATCCGAGACTCCGAGGTGTTGGAGAATCACGTTGACAGACATATGAGGATTCCAGCAGCGAGATAGGATATGCGTGCCGACTGTATGCGCGACCGAAAACGCGAGAGAATTGCATCAAAATACGCATCACCTAGTTCCCATTTCTCTTCTCCTTTCTCACCAAATCGATGAATGAAAATTATCTATGAGAGTATGAGAAAAATTATTAATTTTACTAGAATAATATATATAAATAAATTCTTAATTTATTTTAAAAATTTCATATACTGTTTAATTTTCTTTTTTTAACTTGTTTAAACTAAATGGAAATATAGAGATAGAGATCTCAAAAAAGTTTTTACATTTGCAGAATCGATGTAATTGCGTTTAAAGATATATATAATTGATTTAAATGTCGACAAATTTTAATGAAATTATTCTTTTGGAAATAAGTATCTCTCGATTGCATTAATAGAGCACCATTGTTATATTGCATTGCGGATTTATTAATAATAACGAATAGACACGACTATTTTGCGTGGACTTGTTTCTCATAATTGCACGACCGATGACTGCCAACACTTATGATTTAAATCTGTCGTAAATTACACTTTGTGCCAACACCGAAAGCTATACAGTCGTTTCTTCTTTCAGTTCCACCCACTCGCGGAATTTCTTTTAGATCATTATTACGATGTGTTACTTCGTAGTAAAATATTACAGTTGATATAATCAATATAATAATAAGTCTCTTTTGATAAAAAGAAATTAAAATTGGAATATGATAATAAAAGATTCAAAATAAATGCAATTTTTAAACAATATCTAAAACATGGGGAAATAATATATTAATTCTTTATTCTTATTGCTAAGAAAAATATTTATATTTTTCAGATAGACAAACGTAAAGTTTTTACGGAAGCAGAGATACAAAAAAGGAAGAAGACGGACGTGTCTATCGACGTGGGTAAGAATTGTCCAAGCAAGCGAAGCACGCGAAGACAGACGTTGACCGTGACTGCCACGGATGCCTAGAAGAGGTTTACCTTACGTAAATAGAGAGGACGATCTCTGTCACATTGCAGCATGCATACCAAGTTGACCATAGTAAGCGTATTATGGTCAACGCATTTTTATACTCCACATTATCAACATTTTTCTTTACTACAGGGAGCATTTAAAAGTAATTGAGTTTCTACTTTATATGAATCTACAACTTTTTTTTTATTATCTCTTATATCTTATATATATTATCTATTTTCCTTTATTTCTATATATTTTTATATACGATTTGTCTCATTGATAATATAACTAAAAAGAAAGAGTGGTTTTATATGAAAAAATAAAAGTATCACGTATAAAAAAAATAACATAATTTCTTTATATACAATTTTTTCATTCTAGAATATATTGTATATCTTTATATATTTTTAACATTTCAATTTTTAAATATATCGCGGAACGTGCGCGCGACACTTTGCAGACATAAAAATAACTACATAAAACCCGCAGGACCACGATGAAAAGTCAAAATACGGCGAGGATGGCAGCAGTAAAAGTAGAAGGGAGCAGTGAGACAACGAGAGGGATGAGGAAAAGGTTGCAGACATAAAGCGTAAACAGTCGAGGTGCGATTTGACGCGCACTCGGCCGGGACCGTATGTACAAGACGCGCCTTCCGCTTTAAGAATCGCCCCGTGGAAGAGGACGATGGCTGGAATCTGTAAATCTGTCATTGCGGCCGTATTCGTACGCAGGATATGAACTTCTTGGTCGTCGCACATCACCGCTCCACGCCGCGACGCTTCCTCAGATCTGGCCGGTTGATTTCTTCAGAGAGTCGGCAAGAGTTTTTGATTTTCAAAAGTAACATGTGGCAAGCTTAGAGCAATGATATCAGATCAAGGTAATCTTTCGATGTTTATATATAATTGATATCTATTATCTACACAGATAGGAATCTCTGCGTAATACATAATAAAATTAACATATTTGATCTATTATAATTAAACCAAGATAAAATGCATATCTGAACAGTCATCTTATCACATGTTTTCAATATTTTATTATATATATCATATATATTATTATTACAATATATAAGTTTATCTCTTAAAAAAGTTTACTTGAAATTAGCTAAATAATTTCTGAACATTAATTATGATTTTGTTATGTATTGTTTTTTAAACTCTTAATTTATGAAGAATTCTTGTTTTAATCGCCTATAACTCAAAAGCTATTAATATTAATATCTCGACATTTTCTAAGAAAAAAGCAATTACAAATTTATCGCGACTATTTAAGTATACATATAATACATATATAAAACTGAGCTCAAGCTCTTCTTCGAAAATTCAGAGAGCGTTTCGCCATGTCGACGACGTGGAAACTATAAAAGCCCTGCCATACCGTGTACGCACGAATTGTAGGGCCGTGGTAGGTGGCGATGACGGATTCATGGCCCGTGGGATAGCGCCTTCCTCCTGGATGCGCGCCCGCGTTTCCTCCTTTCTCCTTTTTCCCTCCACCTAGCGAGCGATTCATTTGTTGGTCTTTGATCCGCGACCAACAAGCCACCGCCGGAAAATTAGGGAGATTTATTAGGCTCTTTCGCGATGCATCCTCATGCCTCATCGCTTCTCGTTATACATGGTTTCGTTAGGTAATTGACAGCACGCGTATCCTAGATCGATATCGATGAAGGAAATAGCGATAACGAGGGATCTCGAGCATCCAAAATAAAATAACTAATCCAATTAAGAATTATCTCAATAGTAATAATAATAGAAGATACAAAAATCTACATAAAATGTTTAAGTCTTTGATGCAGGTATATGGATTTTTTTAAATTCTTTTGCATACTTTCATATATTTTCATATAATTTTAATAAGAAATCAATTTTTTAATAAAGAATTTGCCTTTAATTACACATAGAGAACAACTATATAAAATATATATATATATATATATATACACTATATATGAATGTAAAAACTCTTCACACTTATAAAACAACAGCACAAGCGTTTTTAATTTCACAATCGAAAACAGCTAGAAATTGGGTGGTCAGAAAAGATACTGCGATAAGGGGAGGGTGAAAGATTCCAGATATTTTCTCTTTGGAGGTCAGTGGTCACGCCTCTAAAGTAAAGTGGGTTTACAAGGGCTAATAGAAATAGATGAAAAAAGAAACTTTGTAAAGAAATGCTTCGCATGTCTTTAAGTCTGACGGAAAATTCAAATCTATTTGTTGTTGCACACAAATAGCTATTATTTATAATTATCAATAATCTGCTACAATGTACATACACAAAAATAGTCTTTTAATATTTTATTATCAATTCTAATTCAATTGGCAATTATTTTTGATTGATTTGAAAATTAATATGGATTTATTTTACAATATTAATTTTTATCAAATGTATAATCAATATTAATCTATTTTATGATTTTCTTTAATGTGATAGATGTGATCGTTTCGACGAAAGACATGTGGACACATTCCTGTCGAACAACGTTGGTGGTAGACTTTTCGCGCAATGTCAATCCTTTTTTTCCTTGATGTTAAAACCGAGGGGGTCTGTTGCCTTTGACTTGCAAGCATAAACTCAAAAAGGGTGTCACCGACGACGGTACAGTGTCAGGTGACCTCTCTCAGGAATTAACTCTGGTTAGCCGTAACACCTACGACAAAGATGAAAGAATATGAGGGGGCAGAGGATGGCTTTTTACTGCCGACGTCGTCACGCACCGTCGATAAGCTTCTCTGTGGACCAAGAGTTTCGCAGTCTTATATTACTTCTAGGGTTAAAGTGTCAAAAGTACACGGCGTATGCAAGACCCCCCTTGTGCCAGCATACAGTGTATAACGTTTTCACGTAAAAGTCTTTTCGCAGAATAAGTTAATAAGTTCCACTTTCGCGAACTAAATTAATTTTGTCAAGCATATGTTCGTTTTAAATTTATTTTTATTTATTTATTTTTCGATTTATAATAATACAAGTCAATTATATTTTAACTCTTTCTTGCATTCTTGCATATCGAATATTAAATCACCAAAGTAATTTATTATTAATAAGAAAATGAATGTTTGTTTACTTTCACTTGTAAAAATTCATATCTTATAAATTATATGTAGGTATATAATCTCTTAAGTAGAAAGATAATTGATGAATATATTTTTACGGAGTATCTTTTAGATTTTACACAGATATATATATATATATATATATATATATATATATATATATATATATATATCTCACATTTCTTTTCTCTCTTTTTCCAGTAAAGGGCAGGGACATTTTTGAAAATACGGACGAATGCAAAACGTTTAGTTGAACTAGCTGAGACTGTAATCACCGACAGTCATTAAGCATACGCCTGTAATATGTTTACACAGCGTTGTTCCTCGCGCAATCATCAATCACGGTGTGTCGCGTCAGTCCACGAAGGCTTAAGATGCTCGAGTTTCTTCTCGTTTCGCTTCGTCGCCGTTAGTTCGTCATTTCCGACAGTCGTAATGTCAAACTGCAATGTTCGCGAAGGTCGGGGAAGATATATTATTGGTGTAATTTTAATTGCTAATTTAAATTCAGATTATATCATCTATCATATGAAATCGATATATAATTCTTTCACAACAAGTAAAAGAGAATTTTTAACAATTTTAAAATCTTAAAATGTAAAGTACATTATATAATGAAAATTATACGTGCGACATTTTTACATAAGATATATATACGTATTATTAATATATTTGCGATATATTTTATAAAACTGGTATCAAATATCTGCTAAAAGATTAAAAAATTAGTAAATCAAAGAAAATTTTTTTTGCAAATTAAAATAATTAAATTCACATTGATATTTTTTTAGGAAAAATAGGAAGGAGTATAGGTTCGAGAGAAATAGGCATAATTTCGTTATTCCTTGTGTTTATTCCTTGTTTGGCCATAAAGAAGAACGCCCTTCTATCATATAACGAACGAGGGTCTTTAAAAAGTTAAAGGCACAATGGCACGATACCCGGGCGGCATAATTTATTAAGGCACTTAGTAACCACGTTACTCTCACGGAGTGTCACGGCGCGTTTACTTTCCCGTCTTGGCTCGAGAACGTTTTAAGCTCGTTCGGCATTTAAGACACCTAGTATAAATAGACGCACTTTGCTCCTACAAAAGGCACTTACTTGCCCTGGTCTTCCGCGACTTTACCAGCGACTTCGATCGGTCGATTCGTTCTCTTATGCGCGAATTAATTCGAAGCACTTTGAAAAATTTATATGAAAATGAATAATGTCAAACTCGATTGGCGAGCAAAATATGATAATTTATATTATTCTCATTATGTTTTATAATTTTCTTTGTTGATACTTTTAATACATATAAAAGAATATAAATTACATATAAAAGAAGAATTCGCTTGTACGTCACATATAAAGACTCTGAATATAAATGCTTATTTTTATTTATGCAGATTTGTCAGCACTTTGCAAAAATATGTCAATATTGCGAACATGATCAATAGTAATGAATATTACTCGCTTGAATATATCATTACCTATAACATAAATATATGAGCCACTATAGAAAATTTTTATTGCACATAACTAGAATATATATATGTAGATTCATAATTTATACATCAAATATTGGTATAATCTATTTGATATAATCTTTGGTAATCTTAAGTATAATCTTTGGTACAAATTACATTATTGAATATTAGCATTTAATAAGGCATTTCTATTAATTATATTTTACTCTTAGTTTTAAATAAACTCAGACTGAAAATCGTCACTATAAATAAAAATATAGATATATGTAAACATTACAATCTTTTAATTTACATAGCTTTATGCAAAGCAATTCTCATATCTGAAGAACAAATTAGGACGCGAATAATATGCTAATACTTTAATATTCCACTGTTTTTCCAAACATTAGGAAGGCATTGCATATAATTTTTTTTACGAAAGATCACATTTTTCCGTCTGAAATAGACATAAAGGCACTAGCAAATTCTGTATGTAAGAAGAAGAAATATTAACAATAACAATCATCAATTTTCGCAATCCGTGAAGAAAACTTGAAGAAATACACTTGAAACTCCACTCTTTATCTCAGGGATATATTAAATCTTTGGCGATAAGAGGTCAAAGGCATCAAGACATGGACACGAAGATATACTTCATTCTCACTGTTCCTTAAATTTGATGCATCGAATTCTCAATCAATGAGATCATGCACGGTCCACGAAAAACACATCGCTCGAAAAACGAACGATACAAGATGAGAGTACATTTAAATCCCACTCTGTTCTTTGAACATCAAGTCGTCGACGTAGAAATCGATGAGAGATAACGATACAACGTGATGATAATGATGATGATGATGATGTTCAGTTATCGTGGTCCATAAAGAGAAGCACCTGAATGATGTGGATGCGGTTGCATATGCGTCGGATAATGAACCGCGTTGACATGCGCCGACGGCTGTCCATGGTGACTCGGATAATGCGTCCAGGGACCAGAGGCACCGGTCGCCCCGTAAAACTGATGATGCTCCTGAGAGGTTCCGGCTGCAATACTCATCGGGATCTGCATTGGCGCCGGCATCACGTTATAACTGGATGACAGGACGGCAGGACCAGCGACATTCCCGGCTGTCGTAGCCGGTCTTTTGGCCGGATTCTGCATCCCACTAGCCACGGTGACGCTGGTGGACTCACACTCGTCGGACTCGCAGTCCCGGAAGCCCTTGGCGAACGGATTGCTGGCGATCTTCAGCTGGGTTATTCGGTGATTCTGGTACGCGGTCACAGCGGTGAACCTGGTCTCTGGAAAGGAGAACGTCTTGAAGTTCTCCGTGCGAGGATCCGGCGCCGAACCGGGTGGCGAGGGTGCGACCACCACGTGGCAGCGCGGCTGGTAACGATGCATCGAGTTCAAGATAATCTGCAACGTGTGAAAGGATCAACGATTCAACGTGCGCGAAGAGAAACTGACTTGAATCTATGAACAGTTTTTTAGTGCTTTTGTTCATGGATTTTTTATTCAAATTGACAATCAAGTTTTACAAATCGCTCTCCTTGACAAACGCGTCAATAAATAAAACCGCAGAATATTTGGATATTCTTATCAATTATCTGAAACATATAAGATCTCCATTTGCGTTTATTATGAACTTTTTAGAAGAAAAAGCATATTAATTAAAAGCTCAATCGCAGGGAAATAGATTTTATGATATTTATTTTAATTGATAAGCTTCTCATACACTTAAACAAAAACAGAGAGTGATAGTTGATTTATATTTAATTATCAAATAAAATTATAAGATTTATATAAAATCGAAATATTTTCTCTTCTTTTTCATTTTTCAATTTTGTGATGTTGCAGCACAAGCTGGTGGTAGAAAAAATGCAGTATTACAAATATTGTGACAAACGTAAGGCGACAAACACTTTCACGGAGCTCGATCGATGGGCACAATTTGGTAAAGTCGTCATCATCATATGAGGAATCGAAGGAAGAAAAAAGGGTCCAAAAGGGAAGAAGAAGAGGAGGAATGGGGACACGTGAAGCTCGGATTCAGTGGAAGGAAGGAACACCACAGGGGGGCGGTCGCAATGTTTGACAGCCAGAAGAGAACCGGTGACTAATTAGTGTAAAAACTAACCCCCGGCTCGCAATCCGACACCCTCGTCCTTCTCTCTGCTCACTCACGCGCATATGTTACACGATGGCATGTGTGTCAGTGGGACCAAACACGCATGCACACGCGTATTTTACAACGGGAGGAAAAGCGCGTGTGGCCCGAAAATTGGGACGCCGTTTTTACGAACCATATTTTTCACGATCGGGTTTCTCCTCTCTAATTTATTCCCCTAAATCTTAAATAATCCTTTATCATTCGCGATAATTTCTCGTTTATACGTAAATTTAGGAGTATCTAATACTTTTTTTCTACATCTTGAGTAAAGCTTTTCCCAGTCAAAACTGACATGTTTTTCACAACTTTTTTAGATTCTAAAGAGATTTATATCAGTCTGAGTTTTGCCAAAGTCTATTTAAATGAAATAAAATCTGAAAAGTCACATGTATACACACATATATATAGTTCACCATTTTTAAGATATTAATTATTTCGAGAACATATTCTAAAATTAAAATTTTATTTTTATCAATCATCGTTATCTTCCAAATATAAAATCTAGAGTAATATTTCAATTTAAAGAGTCTTCTCCAGATATCCGGAAATTCCTCATGATAGCGAGTACGTCAATTAAGGACGAGCATCGGCGGACATTCCTGACCCGCCTACGAATTTTTTTATAAGGCCCGGTGCCACATTTTTTGGTGCGCAATTAAAGGAACAAACTGCTCTGTGTGTAGCACGAGAAAAAGAACTGCCTCTCGCCACGGGTCAGAGGTCTTCCCGCGAAAGAAAAGAGCAACATACATTCTTAAGAGAAACGCGAGCGGAGAGCCTGAGCATAAGTTTCCTCCTCTGTTTCGAGGATGTTTCGAGTGTCGAGAAATAAATCACGTCCCGAGAATACGTCGACTTTTATGATTGTACAACTCAGATGTTATAGCAGATTGTGATGTGAATATATAGAATTATAGAACGATCCGTGATGCAATTGAAATAAGATACTATATAAAAAAATATATGATCGCGTCAAATAAAATTTAATTATGTCAAAATTTATTCTTCAGATAATTAACTTTACATATTTAAAAAAATGATATAATATCTTTTTTCTATCTTCAACTTATGTAATACTATTTCACAGATATATTCATTATCTCAATAGAGCTAGAATATAAATATAAAAAATGTTATATCTTTATGAATAATATAGTTAACTTTCTGCTCGTCATAATTTTAATTATTTTTAAGATAAAAGCTCGATTAAACTTAAATCTCGTTCATTGTTTATATACAGTGATAATCAGTCGCAAAGAAAACACATAATTGAGCGCCTGATCTCCTTCGCAACCAACACACGTGCCCGATGCACATCGGCATGTCGCATATCCTTTCGTTCATTGGTATGCCGATACATCGCAACACTGAGCCCGTTTCGCGATCGCGTTCGCGCTCGGCTTGATGAATTTGGCACGAACGCGGCTGCGAGGAATTATTTTGAGCATCGTAAGCTCCGCCGCAGGTGCATCGAGAAAACCGAAACGAAATCTCTTGCAGTCACAAACATGGTTGTTCTCCAAAGTCTTACATTAGCAAAATATATAATTAATATAGATAGAGAAAATGAAAAGACTGTAAAAATCTATAAATACATATCAATGTAAAAAATTTGAAAAATTTTTATAAAAGCAACATGATTATTGCACATAAAATATGTTTGTTAAGAGATTAAAACTGTTAACAAACAGATATCACTTTAGATTCGATGTTATTAGAATATGTCAAACATTCTAATTCTGAAATAATTTTTTATTTTATTGACTCTTATTATTTTTTGATGAGATAGAAATTCAGTAGTTCTTAATTCTCCTTATTATACATATTGCTTCAAAATAATTGTAAGAAGTAGGTGTTATTTTACGCCTCGTAAGCATGATATTTCTGTGAGAGATTTCACAATTGGTTTTCGAATCAAGATTGACGTTGTGCGATCGAAGAATATGAGTCAATATGCTGATCGCTGCTAATTCTTTCTCGAGGCGCACTGAATGTTACACAAAATCTACGCCTCTTTCCCAGAGCCTCTACGACGCACGTAGTTTATGTTACATCTGTTTACATTATTCTTTATATACAGAGATACTCTTGACTCTACCCGTGGCGACAGGGAGGCGAGATTAATATGTCGCAGAGACGACATCACACAAGCCGTCAAAATAGCATTAACCCTTAAAAGCGCACAACTATTATAATCTCTTCCCACGAATATATAATTCTTTTGCCTTTGAAAAGCTTACAATACAAGAAATCAAAATTTATATAAAAGTTAAAACTTTTCAAAGAGTAGAGTTATTTAATTTCTATTATATTTATTATATATATTTAACGAAATTTTCGCAGATACGAAACTATTTTAGAGATCTCTTTTATATTTTTACAGACGTAATGTTTCGCAAATCGTCTTATATGTGATAAAATAGAACCGTAAAACGTTTCTTTAAATCGACTTTAATTGTGCATGATCTCAGTTATAAAAGCGTAACGCTGATTATTTTAAGACAACCGACATGTGACGTGTGTTCCTTAGTTAGAAAAAAAGTGTGATCGGTGAGATACACACGAGCGACGTTAATCTATGAGCAGCATCTTTTAAACGGTGAACAATCCTCGTGAAAACGCCGCGTCGCACCGTTTCCCTTCGTAATTCTCTCTCGTGAGCGACAGACTCGTATCTCAGGTCAATTAAGGCGAACTCGTCCGTAAACGACAAACACGTGGAAACACTCGCGTCTCTCGTTCTACTTTATTACGTAAATATATTTTACGAAACGACTGATTGAAAAATTCGAGGAAAGTTACATCGTGATAAAATCAGCGAATAACGACGAAACGAATTTTGCGATTTACTGGATTGGCAAATGTATCTCTATATATAGTTCTGCTTCGATTACACTTCTATCTCGCGATAATTAAATGTTATGAAAGAATCCATTCTAAATTAATTGCTAAAATATTTTATTCCTCTCCTCTCTTGTATTGTGAGAATTGTTGGAGAGAGATTCTGTAACATATTTTTTAGATAAAATCTAATAGAAAATGAGAATAAAAATTTAATTAAAAATTGAGATAGAAGGATATTAAAATTAAAAGACACTTAATATTGAAATGTCTTTGTTCTGTTTTGATTTGACTCTAATAAATGCATTTTTTAAATGAAATAATAGAGATATATTTCCAATACACATACTCTTTGTAACGTATTATTTTATATAGTGAATAATTCGAAAACAAGAAAAGTCAACTTACATGTCCATTATCATCCAGCTGATTGTTTGTTAATTTTAATTTATCGAAGGAAATGGGCTGTTTCATCCAATGAGCGCCATTCGCAGGACTGTCGGGATGTACATGAATCCTGGGGGGTGATACAGGATCAGCACGACCCGCAACAACCCAGGCGCTGCTGTGGAACGCGTATCGATACCTCTTATCATCACACGGAACGAAATCCATCACCATCAGATACTCTGTGTTGGGGTCCAAGCCGAACAGTCGACACTGCGAATCATCAAAATTTCCATCATTTCTCGTTTCGTTTTTTGCGTGAAATATTCTTAATCAAGCTGGACAATAATTCTCAATCAATGTCACATTTTTTATATTAAAAAAGGGTCCAATGAAATTTTCTTTTCTTTCTAATTTTTCTTCTAAGCTTTTTTTGACATGTAATTTTAAAACACTATTCCATTATAATTGACATTAAAAGTGGAAGATAATAATTCTATATAAAATAATATAATTCAAAAATGTGGAATAAATATTTGTTCAAGGTTTTATTTTCAAGAAAATTAATATTGAAAATTGATAAATCTTTTCCGTCATCTTTAAAGTTGAAAAACTTTTAATTACATTCATCGAATAAAGCAATATTTAAAAAAAGATAAAATTTGATAGTTAAATTCTTTATAGCCATATTTATTTTAAATGAGAGTTATTTGTAAAATATTCTGATCATCTTTCTTCTTGTATAAGTATTGTATTTTTATTCATATGCTAATAATTTTAATGATACTAATAATCATCTTCTTTCAGGTTGTATCATCGATAATGGTCATATCGTCACTTTGGTATCTTGCTTTTGGGAATTTCGAATGAGTACTATGACTTTTACCTGAAATGTGGGGAACATTCTTCGTCCCGCTTTTGTGACGATCATCTCGGTACCTAGTTGATGAAATTCCTCCCATAGCGGCTTTGCTTCCAAGGCTGCACCGGCGCCAACTAACACCGGATGAAGCGGCCGTTTCGCACCCAATTCCTCGGTGGTGGATGCACCGTCGTCGCTCGGATGATGATCACCGTGATGACGATTGTTGTTATTGCTGTCATTGCGAGATTCTGTGGTTGACGGAGAAATTGGATTCGCCACATGGACCGGCAAAGTAACCTTCATCGGACTGCGCGATCGCTTCACTCTTCCGGCGCTCTGCAAGCAGGCTAGTAGGACGACAAAAAACAATAAGTAAGTACAATATTTAGGAAAACTTGTGAAAAATAATTATGTTTTATTTAAGCTGCTCTTCCTTATAAGCGTATTTCCTTCTATTGCGGATTTTTTGTAAATTTTAAGATGACTTTTTCTCAGCAAAAATGTCAAGAAAAGTCATCTTAACTTTCCGATCTTGAATGTACTATATTATTAGTTTTTCAACTACTTTTATTCAAATAATTAATGAATTCTCGATATTTTTGTAATAAAAATAAATTCAAAATTAAAAGAATTCGTAATTTAAAAGAAATGCGCTCTTATAATATATGAGAGATAGGTATATACTAGCTAAATATATGTAATACATTAATCAAATTGCATACGAAAAATGAGATTGAGTGAAAGATTAACGAGCTTAAACTTATAAAAAATATTTTGTATATTTAACAGATTGTCTACCAAATTAATTTTAACAGAAGTTCCTCTTGAATTGAGTTTTTTTATGTTTTAGTTTATTTTTATCGTATAAATATTTTAAATAGTGTTATTCAAATCTAAATATCAAAGTATTTATAATTTAAATTTTTTTAATGTGATATTTGATAATGTCAAAGAATTCAATGCGTTTGTAGTAACACCTTCTCTTATTTTGTTTCAATATTTCTATCAAAAGCTCAATGTGCGAAATAGAATTGAATACGTTCTCCGTTTAATACGTTCGGCATTTCAAAATATATATTCATGAATGTATTTGGATTTTTTACAAATCACTTTGTACACATATAATATATATAATAATATAAAAATACATGATATAAAGAATCAATTATTATGAGAAGGCACATAGACATGAGAAGGTTACATAGAGTTCTATAATTTAAATAAAATGTAATATAGAAAAAATGCATGTGTGAATAATAGTAATAGAATAGTATATATAGTTTTAAAAATACTCGAATAATCTCTCGAAACAAAATAATGTTATATTTATTTCAAAACTTTTAAATGCTTTTGCAGTACAAACATCGAACTATATGGTTTACCTTCCATTTGTTGCATCGGCGACGGTATAACAGACAGATGTGGATGCTGATGGTGGTGATGATGATGATGATGATGCGTCTGCCATTGCTGATAACAGCAATCAGCGGTGATTTCGTGTCGTTGTTCGTGTTGTGGTTGCATCCTCGTCGACAATATCTTGGTATCGATTCTTACTATACAAATTATTGCGACAAGAGATACGCACAATTCATGTGTGGATGCGTAATCCACGTGGTAAAAATTTCAACTTCATTTGCACTGTAATTACAATTCGTCGACATTTTGAACATAATTAAAGACATAAAACTGAAGAACAACACTTCTTTGCACTAGCAGATTATTACTTCCATCGTCGTCATCGTCAATCCATCGATAAATTCTCATTCAAAGATACACACATGATATTCCTTTAACTAAAAAAATCCGCACTCTCGAAAATGATCATTGTCCGAATAATTATGTGTCATAATCGCGCGCGCACTGATAATCGCTCATTAATTATTATCTCAACTCGCGTTTTAAGATAGCTTTTCGCCGAGAAAATTCCTAGTCGTCTCTCTGTCTGTCATTTTCTTTCTCTTTCTGTCTCCTCATTAATGTCGTCGACAACGTAACGCGAAACGAGCGATTTCTTCAGCATCTCTCGCGGCTACCTATTGAAAGAAGATCCGACCGTGATTTCAGCGGCGCCCCGAATTCTGACCGAGTACCCGACGAGCTCCGACATCGTCGAGAGGTTGCTCTCTGCCGTCAACAGGACTTGTCCTCACCTCCATGTCCAGACGCTGACAAGGACGCTCAAAGCCGCGCGGATCCCGGATGAATCAGAAAGAACTCGTCTGAGGCTACTACCCCGCGACTTATCATCGAGACATCATTCTCTCTCAGAGTAAAGAACGTTCCTCTCTCTCTTTCTATCCCGTATATTTCAGTTCCTCCCTGGCAGATCTGTTCCGAGGAAGAAAGAAGGAGAGAGAGAAAACGGCGTAGAGAGGTAGAATGAGGAAGAAAGGAGGGCTTTTCTGAGGATCCTCCTACACAAGCACCCACGCTGGTCGACGATGGGATGCATGGATCCTCTGCCTTCTACTTTGATGTCGGAAGGCGGAGTCTCGGTGAGCCAAAAATGTTAGGGGTAGGTGCAATGGACTCAGGAATGGATCTTTTCATTGTGCCACCCGGGAAAACACAGCAACCCCAAAGTGCAAATTCATTATAATACGCATGATGGTAGAATCGCGAAAAAAATAAGTTGGCATAAAGGTATATCGATTTTTTTTAATTTAACTGAAAATCTCAAATTAATTATTTTAAAATTTAAATAATTTTTATTTTAAAATTTGCTTAACATTATCAAAATCGAATTATAAAAATTGAGGAAACTAAAAAAATTATTAATAATTCGGAGAGGAAAGAAAGAGAGGAAATGTAAGGACTAAATTAAGATTTCAAGTCTTTCAATTTGATCACAGGTTTTTTTCACAGAGTTATTTAATAATATAGTTGTACTATACGTACAGTATATATAATATATATATATAGTGCCGAATGGAGTATAATTATACTATCACTGTACTTAAGTCCACACTATACTTATACTACTACACATATTTCACACACATTCTGCCATTCACAAAATTTTCAAATTTAATATATTCGACAAATTCATTAAGTTCATATATATATATATATGTGTGTGTGTGTGTGTGTATATATAAATATACACACGCTTTTTGAAGGTGTAAGACTTCTTAATGCGCGCGTAAAGAATTGCTTTTTCTCTCTCTTCATCGTAAAACTTTTTTAGACTGATCGATCATTGATGATGCACGCGGAAAAAAACACATTTACGTTTTTTTTATTTATGATAGTGTTGAGAAGAATCTTGATGAAATTTTGAGTACTATGATGAGAAAGCTTTAAATATTGTGTGTAAAATAAGAGAATTACAATTAAATCAAAATTTTTAATAATAAATCATAATTATATATATTTCTCATTTTTAAAGATCGATAGATTATTGTAAGATTGTTCGCTTATCAATGTAGCCGTTATTGTGAAACTATAATATGAAATTTTATAAAATAAACAAAAATTCAATAATTTGTCCGACTTTTCTAAATCTTAAAAATCAAGAAGTTTAATTTTTATGAGAAATTGTCTATCAATGATTTTTCTTAAATCATTTATTTTTCGCAGACACATTCTTTTTTATCCTTTCTCATCTTGATGCACCTCTTTCACGCTTCTCTGTATCTCTTGTACGGTTTTCACGAATTTGATTAATCTTCTTATTAGTAGCCAACGCTGTTGATTGCATTCTCATTTCTTTTTCTTGTCACATTTCTGCCATTGTTTATACTTTGCTTACTTAGTAAAAAAAAAACATTTAGCTTTAGAATAAAAGCGTTCTTAACGTACTTTGGCTTCCTGCGGCATATATCAATGTCCCACTCTCTCTCTCTCTCTCTCTCTCTCTTTCTCAGTAATTATTAATAAGTAGATATTAATATATATAATTGTTAATTAATCACTATTAATAATGTTTATGTGATCATTACTAAATAAAGGGAGAAAGAGAGGAGAAACGAATAAATCTATTTCTACAATATCAATTTTATTAAAAAAAAATAAAGAATATAAATATCTTCTTGACCAGCGCTCGTTATAATTTTGTGTTTGGCTATTGCAATTTTCATATATAATAGTCCTTGTATAATAAAGATTCCCCCATAGCAAAAACATTGGTGATATCATGGTGATGTGTTCTTTGTCACAAGGAAAGCGGACATTCGCACATTGTTATGACATCCAGAACACATCACCATGATATTACCAATGTTTTTACTATGGGGGTTCTTAATTAATATATTTATACTTTAAATATCTCATCCAGAAAGTTATATAAAGATATAATGATTGATATCATAAATCAATATATTAGAATTTGTTTTTAATTGGTATGAGCCTTCTATGTATCTAATTTCATCTACTCTCTCTTTCCCTTTGCTCTAAAATATATACTTATATGTTTTAAACACAAATTATAATTAGAATAGATTTTGTTACTTATTGATCATATCCCAATAAGTAAAAAATTCAATTCAAGTAATTAAGTTATCAATATTTATCTTATTTCTGAAGATTATGAGCGATAATGGAAAGTGCGTCGCAAAGAGCTTAATAAGACAAGATGATAATTGGTGTTATCGGCTTAGCCCTCTTGTATACGTATATATATGTATCTCTCTTAATACGCAGATAAAATTACAGCCGCCGGAACGATGGTGTGTGTCTATCTAAATACAGTATGATTAATCAGAAAAAAACTTCGAGAAAATAAATGAGTCTTTGAGATGAGCGAATATTTACATAGATGTGAAGAATATGAATGCTTTACGGACGAATTTAAGTTATTCTAAATATCATATATAGTACCTATATCGCGCATTCTCTCTCGATATTTATGCTTTACATATAATTAATATTCGCGGAACAATATTGAGATAAGTCACGTTTTGCTAGTCTCTCCTAGAAGTAGATAAAATTGAACTCTGTCCAAATTCGCATATTTGAAATCGCCAGCCGGGATGATGGATATATATGTATCGATTGAAGAGATGACGGATGTTTTTATGTGAATTTTATTTATAAAAAGAAATTAATGTGTGTACAAGAAGAAAGGAGGATAACATGATCGGTCTTTCAAGATCCCGTAGGATCCTCACGTCGTGGTTTTTCTAGATAGCTTTACGTGATAGCTATTGTGTTTTCTTTTTTTTTCTTTTTATTATTATTATCAGGGATGAATCCGTGCTTTGTGCATAGGCTAATGGGAACGCTGAAGATAGGGATGCATGTGGGAAAACTAAATAAAATGAATGTGAAAAGCGAGGAAGATGGATAATGTTAACAGTAGTAATGATTCGATCCTGACAGAACTATCTCGATCAAGAGATGGAAAACTCTCGATCGTAAAAGGACAAGTTTCTTTCCTTTTTCGTATATTATTTCATAATTAGATGCCTATGATAGAGTGATACCAATGTGCGCTCGCGTGTGTTCATTAATCACACGATTAATTATCCCGCGTTTATAGATACTATATAGCGTCGTTGATATTAATTAATCCAGAGAAGCCTTGCCGTCATAATAATCGCAATATCAGTATACTTGTTCTCGTTCGTCATAAGACAATAATGTACACATTAATGGTTCATTAAATGCTTCGACACTTGCTTTTAGAACGAAACTTGTTTCTCTGTCTCTTCCTCTCTATCTTTCTCTCTCTCTCTATCCATCTATCTCTTCCTCTCTCTGTATTTCACAATTCATATATAAATGTATATTTATAAAAGTACGTATGATGTAATAGATGTCGTTTACAAATTTGTGCAACTTACAGAAGTATCGAGCTATATAAATACCTATTATACTTTAAAGAATTATATATCTAGGCAATCGCTCGTTATTACTTGTATATCGATATCTTCATTAACAGCATACTTACATAATGAAATGAAGCGAGAGTGGCATGGTATGTTTTTTTGACATTGCAATATAATTATTATGTCGATTTTCGTCACAGCGCGAAGTAATCGAAAGAGGTCTTATCTTCTTGGCAAATTAGATGCTGACGACACCGACGAATAAATGTAGATGAAAAATAAAAGACATTACGATTGACGAATGCGAAAGACGAATTACATTGAAAGTTTTTGCTTTGTGCCGTTTTGCTTTTTACTTTTTCAACTTTGCAAATTATTAAGATTGTTGCCGGCAATCACACAAATCTTTTCTAATCTTATCATCGATAGATCAGAGGTTTTCTACTATTTTGTTTTATACAATAACACATTTAGCTACAAACATACTCTATCATTTACTACTTTCGACAAACTCTGTGAAAAGCAACGCCCCTCCGGATTTTCTGATAGATGTATTCCGATTCATTATAACTATTTCTGCAGGCTTCGTAGTCAATCGAAAATAATAATAATAATAATAATAATATAATAATAATTATTATAACTTCTTTCTCTCTCTCTTTCTCGCTCGCTTGCGTTCTCTCTCTCGCTCTCGCTTTCTCTCTTTCGTTCTCTCTCTCTTTCTTACAAGGACGTAACGTCTTAACAGATGGTGGGTCAGGGAGTAGCAGTTGTAAAATCTTAAGCATCCCATTCGAAAAGACAAGTCTAAGGATTTCACTTCTTCTTATTTTTGTTGTTCGCGCCTCGCGGTGGCGTCACCGGCCGTCCCGCATTCAGCCCACCGTAAGTGAATTTTCTCTTATCGGCTGGTTTTAAAATCTGAAAACTGCACATGAGAGTCTCGTCTACCGACATCATGGCACCTGCATTGTCAAATTCGCCGCAATAATTCGGAGCCGAGAATAATGTTACCAATTGTCGTTTGGCAAAGAATTCGTAACCATCTTCCACCACCTAAAAAAATATTTTACATTTTTAATACGTCAAAATCTTACAAAGTTATAAAAAGAATATATATAACTGTATATTAAAAATATTTTTACCTGATGTGCACGGCATATAAGATCAAAGTCATGTTTGTGTAAAAATTTGGCAACGACTTCTGCGCCAAATGTAAATGATACACCACGATCGTTTTCGCCCCAACCCATGGTATCTTTATCGGGATCGGACCACAATAAATCACAGAGTAATCCTTGATCAGGTACATCTGTCGGTCTCATGATACGTCTAATTTGTTCCATGCTCTGCAGATCCGGACTCAGGCCTCCATGACAGCAAAATATCTTTTCGTCTACTATCGCAGCAACCGGCAAGCAATTAAAGCAATCGGTGAACGTTTTCCATAGTTTAATATTGTAACGACGTTTACCTAAAATATAATTATGTTTTGTAGAACAAATTTATAAGCAGAGATAGCATAAGATATTTTATATTCATAATAGATATTTACACTCGTCATAAAATCCATATATCCTATTAATGGATGCACATTCGTGATTTCCTCTCAGCAAAAAGAAATTTTCTGGGTACTTGATTTTATAGGCAAGAAGGAGACAGATAGTTTCTAAAGATTGTTTCCCTCTATCAACATAATCTCCTAAAAAAAGATAGTTGCTCTCCGGAGGAAAACCACCATACTCAAATAATCGCAGCAAGTCGTAGTATTGCCCATGAATATCACCTTGTGAAAAAAGTTTCATAATGTATTTGTGTCATTATAAAACATGAATATTAATTTCTTCTTTTATTTGAATTGAAATAATTTTTTATCCGCCTTCATTTGCTCACCACATATCTTTAATGGTGCTTCAAGTTCTAAAAGAATGGGTTGTGATAGAAAAATTTCTCGCGACTTGAGACACAATCCTCTAATCTCCACTTCTGTCAACTGAACATTTTTGCCTGGTCTTGCTCCTCGCACTAAAAAAACATAAAAGATCATACCTCAACAACAGTAAAAGTATGATAAACATTTTATATCGTCATACATATTTTCATATCTTTCAATATATTGATTACTTTTCTGATAAAGAAATATAAAGCAGATGAATCAATATTCAATACACTCACATACATGAATCACTGGATACATTTAGTACAACTGTTTGATACACAGCTGTTTATAATTGGAATATAATCTAAAGCTATGCCAATCATGAATAGCCATTGCAGTCACTGGGCGCTCAATGAGCAATATTGTACTAAATGCATCTATTATAGTGAAATCAATTCACTATCATTCTCAACACCACATTAAAACTTCCAAAGTACATATAGCCTAAGAAGTAAACATTTCAGATATTTTGTAAAATATAAAACAATTACAAATCATAATCAATAAATTCCATACAAAGTTAGATATTTAAGTCAATAAGAAAATTATTCTTAAAACATAAATTTTGTCAGTGCTCAGACTTGCCTCATCAACTCAATACAATCATTCTCATATTTTTTCTCCCTTATTTTCCAGAAAATAACTTTGGACGCCAATGCACACAAACACTCATAATTTCAACAAAATAATATTCGTGCATCGCGAGAGCAAAGCGGAGCGATATACGCAACAGGATTTAATCACGTCACGGACCTCGCCCAGAATCGCGTCGAGGACGAGGTCGTCGGCCGTGATTTACGTAAACAAACGTCATCCGCGAGTCGAGGACTCCCATCCTCGGCCTCGGGGACATTGCGTAACACGACAGGAGTAAAACAAGCAGCGACAAGGAAACAAGTGGATTCGGGCCGGAGTTGCCCTTGAAGAGCAGGAAGAGTCCCGGGGATCGCGGGGCGTCGTCGCTCGGTCATCGTCCCCAGGAAGAGCCCAGGAGGAGGTTCCCGAGGAAGCCTCGCGGCAGCGCGTTGCGCTGCTGCGTCTCGCCATCCCCCCTCCCATTTTTCTTTCTCGTTCTCAGACAGCGCATCGACCAGTTTTACCTTCCAAGAGCCGAGCTATGATGTTGTCGATGTTCAACTTGTCGGTCTCAGCCATCGGGTCGGAGTCTCGATGCGCGTCCCGGGCTTCAAACGGAGCAGCTTCTCGCGAGGATGATCGTCGATCCGCCTGGATTCCTCAGGGCCGCACTTTTGACACTTGGGCTGTCTCGCGCTCGCGCGGCTTCAACGTACAAGGTACCTCGCAATGGCCGCCCGGATAACCGCGCACTCCACTCCCTTTCGTCCCCCACCTTCTCCTACCCCTTCTCTTTATCGACAGTCGAAGCCTGCGAGAGCTCGCGATTCTCGATCGCTCGAGCATGCGCGTCCGAGGTTGAATATGGTTCTTTTTTTCTCTCTCGGGTTCTCCTCTTCGGACGCGATCACCGGGATTTTGGATTGAGATACACCTAGTGCGCACGCGTGCGAGAATCTACGAGAGATTATTTGAGATCAACGATTTTTTTGCACATCAAAACTCGCACCGCTTACGAGATTGTGACAAGATCCATTCGTGTAATTTTGCTCATCCAGGGAAGACGAAGATGCCGGAGAACGTGGTACATATACTTTGACGAAATTTTCTTCTTTTTTTTTTAGTTAAATTAATACGTTGATATTGAGTTTGATTTGTTGTGCCGAATTTAGATTACGTCGCAAGAGCGACAGGTTATGCGTTTGCATTGTTCGTTCGAGATTCAGAACGAGACAATGCATGAAAGGCGAAAATTATATCTTCTTTTTACTAACTTTGCTTTATTTAGATCTCAATTTTTATATTTATTTGAACGTGGAAGTTGTCTTGATCCCCAAATTTTGTATTTTGAAAGTTCGACAAATTTTAAAAATTTGTTTTTCTTTTTTTTGTTTTTCCTTTTCAAGCTAAACGGCGATCATATTGATGTGAAAGGTGCCAACTGCGAATCCCAGGACAATGATGAGGAGAACACTGAAAATGATGTGCATTTTGAACCTATAGTTACTTTACCTTTAATAGAAGTGTCCAACAATGAGGAAGATGAGACAGAGATGTTAAAACTGTAAGTTAAAACAGTATAACTGTAAGAATACGTTTTTTGTTTACACAATAGACTTACAGAATAATTTATGTGTTTTTTTTGTCATTCCTAGGCGAGCAAAATTATATCGTTACGATACATCAAATATTCCAGCGGAATGGAAGGAGCGTGGTACAGGAGAAGTCAAATTGCTGAGACACAAAACAAAAAACACAGTTAGAGTAGTGATGCGCAGAGACAAAACTCTTAAGATCTGCGCTAATCATTTTGTGACTCCGTGGATGGAACTGAAACCAAATTGTGGCAGCGATAGGGCATGGGTCTGGAGTGTACTTGCAGATTTTGCAGACGAACAACTCAAGCCGGAATTGCTGGCAATACGTTTTGCAAATGTTGAAAGTAAGTTTTAAATAGATATACATCAAAAATTTTGTGTATATAAACAAAAATATTAATATCCTTGCATTATTTTACTTACTTGTTAGATGCTTCTATGTGGAAGGAAGCATTTGAAAAGGCTAAAAAGATTGTGGGATCTGAATGTGAGATTTATGCCGGCAAAAACAATCCGGAACAAAAGCTCAGTGAAAGCGACAGTGAATCCAGCGATGTAAGTTATGATGAAAGTACTGATAATGAGGATCAGACAAAGTTGTCTAAACAGACTGAAGAATCTGACGCGATTTCTCAGCAGAGAGAAGTCGAAAAAGTATCAACAACGTTGGCAGAAAAGAAAGATGTGACAACAAATGAGGAGAAAATAATCAACGAAATCACAAAGTTAAAAGTGAAAGATGAAGGTGAGACAAAGTAATTTTATGTATATGTATATATATATATATATACATCTGAAGACATGAATAACGCGGAGTTTTATTATCAAATGTCACATTCCGTTTTTATATGCACACACAGAGGTGCATATCACATGCCATTAACGTTTCATTACCTGATAATTAATAAATACGTAGACATTTTTTAGCAATAACGTTATAGAAAAGCTAAATAAATTTTCAAGTTGTGGGATAAAGCTGTATTTATACGAATGTTACATATATTATCTGTGATTTTTTTAAACTGAGTGTAAATTAATACAAAATTGCATTTGTACCGGAAAGTGTGTATGTGAGAGAACGTGTGTTGTGAACGAACCGAAAATAAATACAACGACAAATGTATGAACAGAAAATTTCTCGAATTTTATTTATTTTTTCATTCAGAAAAATTATTTATATATCACATTTTTTATAGTTAATGATTGCATATTATGTTTGTTTTAAGAATATCAAATCCTATATTGAAAAAATCACAAGTACATCATATAATATAAAATTGTTGTGTACAAATTACAATATGTTATAATCCACAATCTTTGACAATAGCAGATTTTCTGTTTGGAACATACTTTTAAGAAATTTTTATTTTTTTGCTGCTTTTTTTATATGTAACAAAAAAATAAATAATTATATTTATTCAGATATTTAATTTCATAGATAAACAGATTTCTCTAGATGTAAAAAGTCTATATTTTTAATATTTATCGCCTAGTTTGTCTTGTGTCCGTGTATCTGTATAAAGGAACAACACGCACAACAAATAAACAACCTTAGCAAGTAGCCTTACATATCATCTTGTAGAAAGTATGATCAAGAAATACTTTATCACATAATGACATTTAATAAGGAATAAAATAATACTGTGACATATTGTTTTGAATAGTGTCCAAATGTATCAAGTGTGCATTCTAATTAATTATATTTATATAAAATTGAAACATAAAATCTACTATAAAACAAACAATTAATATTCGAACTGAAACTCAATTATGAAATATAATTATATAACATATAATTATTAGGTAAATTATATAACATTTGGACAATCATATTAATAAATTTGATTGTGGTCCTCTATAATTCATCCCTTGCTGAGAAAGACTGTAGAATGTTTCGTCTCTCTTCCATTGTACGTTTCTTTTGATCAGATAATTTTCCTCTATAAAGAAGTCCCTGTACTCGTGTTTCTTCCGTTTGTACAAATACATCTCCCTTCTCCAAAATCTTCTCCATAGTCTTTACATAAGTCTTTGCAGCCTCTCGTTGCTCTTCTGGCAGAGTCTCTTCGAAGATTCTTGCCTTTTTTAATATTTCCTAAGAAAAAGAAAACATTCTCTTTTTAGACAGAAAATTTAGTAATATCGCAAACGTTTAATTATTTTAATTCTTTGTCCAAGTATCAATATGTTTACAAGGCTGATATTCCAGCATGTTAGCATAATTGGAATATGTATAAGAATTTAATTTAAAAGAATTTTTTAATATTTCTATATTTTTTGTTTCCCGAAAAATTATATCCTGCTTTTTTATCGAACATTAATAGATTATATTTGCCTAATTTTATTAGCATTAAATTACCTGTCTTTCCTGTTCGTTCGCGGCTTTGAATGTCTCGGCTAATTTATCTAATCGTTCTATGCATCCTGGTAGGCCTAAGTATACTCTTGAGTTTGCTCTGATGAATCGCTTCAAGTATTCGCCGGTGAAATCAGAATATTTTTCGGTAGTAAATCTTGTCGGTTCCGATTTACCTTGAACGAATAATAGGACTACCGGGAAGTCCTCCTTCTTGATGTTATAACGTTGAGCCAAATCGGAATTATCCTTATTACCAAAATCTTTAACACCCACTGTGGCTATTAGGAGATCTTGCGAATCCTTAGTATCGGCTGCCACTGTCGCATATTGTTCGTGTTTGCCACCATATGGAAATGCGACGTCGAATTTAACGAGTACCACCTTGAATCTAGGAATCACCTGCAATGATAAAAAAAATATATATATGTAATATAAAAATTATATATAAATATATATACAAAAAATATATATATATATATATATATATATATATAATATATATATATATATTATTAAATAAAATATATAAAATATATATATATACAATATAAATATTTTATATATATATAATATTTATATTGTATACAGTACCGGTCAAAATAATTAGATTACCTTTTAATTTTTTTCAGCATAACTTGTTTTAAAGTGCACGGATCTTTACACAAATCATAACATGTTTTGAAGGACGGTATATCATATATTGAATTATAATTCAATGTTATATCAACCTTCAAAACATGTTATGATTTGATACAGATCCGTGTATTTTAAAACATGTTATGCTGAAAAAATCAAAAGGTAATATAATTTTGAACGGTACTGTAAATTGAAAATAATACTTTTAATTACAAAATCCTACATAAAGAAAGTTGCGAACGAGGTGCTAATAATTGGAACCGTTTTAAATGTTTCGCACTCGTAAAAAAAAGATGCATGAACTATATTTTTGTGAATGCAGAAACAATGTACTTGATTTTATATATTAAAAGAAAAAATATATATATACATATACGTATTTTTTAAATAAATTATCGAATATTTTTTCTTGATATATCCATAATGCATTTATTGCATACACTTCGTAAAAATGATATTATGTGCAGTGATAATATTATCATTATTACCTATTCTTGCTTTAAAAGTTGCAAATGCAGTCACGATTTTAGCGATTATTACATTGTGTTTTTAGATATATTATAAATACATTTTTGGATATAATTATATTATATATGATAATTACAATTAATTACAACGACATACATTTTCTCAAAGAAACATATGTCTTAACATTCAATCGATTCGTCGTCTAATAGAATCGAATTATTATGAATAAATAACGCTTACATGAATCAAAATATGATGCAACTTGCCAACGTGGCACGTAACTATAGCAACTTTAAAGCTAAGCACAGTGAAAATTGATCGAATTATTTCATCTCTCATCTCATTATTTTTTTTTTAATGCATAGAAAATATATATATATACATATACTTTTTCTTTCTTTTCATTATTACAAATTATATGTCGTAGTTATAAAACAAAAAAAAATAATTCTCAATTATGTTATTAATTTCATAACTTCCACATTAATTTTATCATCTAAGCCGAATTTCGTGATAAAATTTTTGCACAACGCAAATCTGACATATAAAAATAAAATATATTTCAAACCTTAATCTAGTATGTTATTTTATTAAATTTTTTCAAAATTAAAATAGTCGATTTATATTACTCAGTCGAAAATTATCGATCATATTTCTTTTCCATACCTTGTCGAAGGAATAGGAGTCCAAAGGGACGCATCCTTTGCAATCTTCACCGGTAGTGACATGATACGAGACGACGATGATTAGCATAAACACGAGGCTTGATCGAATCATGATCTATAAGAATTTCGGTGTTCCCGCGTCTTCACGTGTCTGCCTCCAAGTCAGTCAATTAACTACTCCGGTTCTTTGACTTCGCCGAAACGAACGGCACCGTCCTCTTCGCACAACTGATGTAAATGACACTTGCGGGACGCGCGCACGTAACAAAACACGGCGACGACGTTAACCGTTCAACGACCGGAGTCCTACCGGTCTCCGGTTAACGCCTCTTAATCATTTAATTATCGAAGCCATTTAATTATCCGCTTATATGCGTTAATCGAAGATCAAATCAGATATTGGATAGACAATGCGATCTGATAAAAAACGTACATACGTACACAGTCGACTTCCTCTATCCTGAGATTCTTTATTCTGAATTTTCCTCTATTCTTCATTAGCTGTTTTCCTTCACAATTGGGTTCCCCTTATGTTGATTGGTTAATATCATTCTAATATCGTAGTCAAAAAAATTGACTGTGGTACTGTCACGTCAATTTCTTAAATTCCTCTTATTGTTTCATGTATAATTAATTTATAAATAATAAGAATTTGAAAGAGAATTGATTTGAGATATTTTTCAGAATCTTTTACATTTGGAGATATAGATAGAAATTAAAAAGTATCATTTAATTTTTTCTTTTAATAATAATCTTCATTTTCTTTCATGTTCTTCTATAAATATTCAATTTTTATTGTTTTTGTGTTTTTCTATATTATTTATCTTATACATTAAACATCTTATATATTTAATTATTTTCCCTTTTTATGTTCTAATCTTGGTCTTCCTTTTTTCGTGGTTGGTTTATCTTTTCCTTTGTTTAACAAAGGATGCATTTCTATAAATTATTAATTAATATTAGTATAAAATTAAGTCAGTATTCACAATTGTTTCTGAACATAATTATTTTATAGCGATATCTTACCACCAATTGGTGCTCCTTGCAAGTCTATGTCGTGCGAACGATGTTTTTTCATTGGCGCTTCATGTGGTGTTACTTGAGTATCTTCAGAATCTTCCACATCGGGAGATATAGGTAGAAATTGAAGAGAACCAATATCTTCAGTTTCTTCATCAGAGCTACAAAATGCAGCAACTCTATCAATCGATGCGACATCAACCTCTATTTCTTCATCCTGAGCCTCTTCTCCTTGTACTACAGATTTATCTTCATCACTCAAATCAAATTCACTTTCTCTTTCTTCATATTCAACATTTTCATCCAATTCCTTAAAATCTGGTGCAAATGCAGACCAATTCTCCACCTGGTTTTGAGCCCAAATAGAAACTACACCCGATGAGATAGATGCAATTATTGGTCTCACTGGATGCCACTGTCACAAAAAAAGAATAGTACATTTTATTATGGATACTTATTACTATTTTAATTAAAGATTAAAAAAACATTATGATAAGTATAAATAAAATTTTCTTACCACAACATCAAGTAAAAGCTCGCCCTTAGTTCCATGTAAAATTTTCACTAAATTTCCAATACTTTTTTCCCACACATACAATGCATGTTGTCTCGCCGATCCAGCACACACATATTCTCCATCACCAGAAAAGCAACATTTTTTCCACATTGTTTTATTTACAAGATCTTGCAATTTCTGAATTGGCTCAGGTTCACCATCCTTACCACATGCTAATATTTCAGTACTGTCATATACACGTATTACTCTATCAGATGTATTAACTAGAAAACAGGAGCCTCGTCGTGCAAATTCTATACTTTTCACTGCTGTATTACTAGCTGTACCCTGTGTTATTTTATAAGAAGCCTTCACAGTTAATGTCTCGGCATCTAGAACCAAGACTCTACCACGAGCATTTCCTGTATATACATAATCACCACGTCTATCAAATGATGCTACTATGTTTAAATCACTCTGAAATTAAAGTAATATTGTTTTTGATGACCAATGTCATTTCTGTTTTCAAGTATTTATGTGAAAAGAATTATTAAGCTATTATAAAGATTCAATGATATATACATCATATAATACATACATCTTCATCAAGTGGTATAACTCTATGTGTTCCTTCAACATCAACCATAACAGCAGCATGACGCATGGGGCACACTAGAAATTTGTTGAGATTTCTTGGATGAAATTGCACCTTCAATATTGGAGAAGGAAACCTGTATTTCTGATCACATTCTCCAGATAGAACGTCCCATATACAAACATTATTATCTGTTGAAGCACTTAACAACTTATGACCATTTCTAGACCAACTAAAAGATACATTACATTTAGTATACTTTAACATTTGACTTCTTTAACAATATATTCAATTTCTTTATGTTTCTTTTCGACTCAATTATTTTTTATTAATAAGTTATCATATACTTTCACAAGTAATTATCTCTTCGTATACCAAATTTACTCTATATTATTGTACTATACTGTATATAACTTACCTCAATGAACAAACAGGATGTACATGGGCACTAATAATCTTAGCTATTCCACGAGTCAAAAAATCCCAAATTACAATTCTTCCATCATTGCATCCAACGGCAAGTAGCGTCCCTCTCTTATTAAATGTACACGTTACAGCAAGAGATATACAATCTAACGTGCCATCAAACTCCTAAGAGTAATTATAAAAATACGTTTAATTAATATTACTCATTATTTTATTGATAAAAATAAGATTAAAGTGAGATACATACCTCTGGATAGTTTTGTCCAAATGATTCTGTAAAAACAAATATATATTAAAATATATTATAACCTATATTAAAACGTATGCTAGAAAAATAAGTGTCAGAATTTAAAGTTAATTACTATGCCTTTATGTTTACTGGAAGTAACAAATAAAATTTATATTAAGAAAAATGGAAAATACAAATTACAAAAAAAACTTCACCAAATACTTGCAATTAGATGCACATTTAAAATAATTGATCTCTATAATACTTCGATTTCTCAAATTATTATTAATGACATATATTTATTGAATATTTAAGTAAACCATGTATTTACCTAATAGTTCTAAATTCATTTTGATAATATCAAAATTTCTATGTTTATTATGATTACTGCACTATACACATCTGTTCGTTTTGCTTGCACTTTCTATAGCATAACAAGCTGTGTTCGAAAACGTCACTTCCGCTTTACGTTTAAGAAAGAGGAAGTGCATTCGAATGACGTTTTCAAATGCAGTTTTAGAAAAATAGAAAGAAAAAATAATACATATATATAATAAATTCTATACACAGAATTGATATTCTATAATTTGTTTTTAGAAATAATCAGTATATATGCATATAACAGAGCGAGAGAGAGAGAGAGAGAGAGAGAGAAAGAGAGAGGGGGAGAGAGAGCGTAGGGATTGATATATTGTATATATTTTATATTTAATTCTAATATTTTTTCAATATATATTACTTACATACAAATATATATATTTAAAAAAACTAATTTTTTTAGATTTCATCATTATGCTGTATCTTATTATCAATTGCATTTTTCACTTTTTTATATTGCTCTAATATACACCTGAAATTTTTGTTTGTTTTTTTAATAATTAATATTAAAATTCAATACAAATAAATATATTTATAGTAATTCTATTTTTTAAATATATTTTATATCTCAAACCAAATTGTATGACGATTTATATTAGCTGAATTTGCACATTATATATATATATATATATATATATATATATATATATATATATTCTCAGATTTTTCAATAATTATAAAATTTTTATATTGCTTTTTAAATTATTGTTTTAATTTGTTATGTATCAAAAATAAAAAAGCAAGTAAAAAGCAAAATGTGCAATTAGTATTTTTATATGTCATAAAAATAAGAATGGAAATTATAAAAGAAAATCTTGGAACAAAGAAATATGCTTTGTATTTCTTAGAATATATAAAAAAATTGTCAACTTAGATCAATTATGCTTACTTTTCGGCTGCACATTCCCCTATCCAGTCAGACGCATCAATCATCATGTCAAATAATCGTTCTAAATATTTACTAAGGCACAGCATAATTGCATTTTCCGAGTGTTGTTGAAGCAATGGATGATATACTTCACGTAGAGTCATGCTATTGCTGCAACTCTCTATTTCTTTACTAAATATCTTCCATACCTAAAAAATGCATACATCTGTACAGATATATTAATAAATTAACACGTGTTAATTTATTGCATTATAAATATATATTATACTTTTAATAGCATTATATATATTTTATTTTTATTATTTACATTAAATATATATATATATATATATATATATATATTTATTTTATATTTATTTGCATTTTATTGCGTAGAATAAAGGAAGTTTTGCATTCTTATCTTCACTTTCTTTTATATGAGAAACTTTTCTTACCTGTACCCATTTTGTTGATAACGTATCTCGCAAGGATTCTCTATGTTTAAAGCGTTGCAAAGCATAAATAGCCTCAATACCCTCCTCAATAGTTTGAACTTCTTCAAATATTCGATCGATCAGACTTATAACCATATTCTCCAATTCTGTCACAGAGTCTCTAAACTTCTGCATATTTTTTAGCCATGTGGAATTCGTAACGTCCAGAATGTTATCGCGAACTAGTTTGACTTTTTCGAGATTCTCGTAAAATAAATTCTCTATTCGGCAGCAATAATCTTCGTGTTCAGTACCCTTTGCACCGCCGATCATTCCCACTTTATTACGCCTACAGACATTAATTATATATATTAGCATCCTTTTTATGTGCTTTTATTTTATGTACCTATATTAAAATATTATTTATATTCCCTAATCATATTTCTTTATCGAAAACAAATACAAATAAAAAAGTAATAAAGTAAGATAATAGGAAGGATATTCTTTTACATTTGTAATAAATAACATATATTCTTTTAAAATATCTTGGAAAAAATGTGAATTAAGAAATAATATTATACATATATTTTTTTATAAACTTTCTATATTAATAGTTAAATTGTGGAAATTTTGAATTAAAAATTATTATTATATATATAGGGAATATTCTATTTTTTTATATTTTACCTTCCAAATACGATTAAAGCGTTGCAAATCTCAATGACATCGTAACATCTTTGCGTAAACGTGTTGATGCGTTTAAATACTAATTGTTCATCCACATGCCAATCCCTATTCGTTTTTATGTGCGAAGTTATACTGGTGACCTGTAATCGATTTTTTCAATTAAATTTATTGGATTTTAAAATAATTATATGACCGACTTTATCAAAATTCTCCACAAATTATATCGATCTATTCATTTATAAAAGTTCTATAAATATAATATTTCTGGTTTTAGCTAATGCTGAAATAGTTTTAAAAGTTTTTGGAGCATTTCATTTGTAGTTGATAATGTAAATTGTTTCGATTCTAATAACGAGACAAATATAACTTAGACTCTGTTTCCAAATTCTAATGATTTAAAATTTATTAATAATTTGTAGAAGCTCTTGGTAGAAATATACTAATTATAAATTCTACAAGATACTTTGTTGTATACGATTCTGTATGTTTTGCAGCAAGAAATACATTTCTCAAGTATGTTTATTCCATTTTCCACATCGCCTTCTAATATTGCTTGTAAATCGACATAATTCTTACATTGAAGCACTATTTGAGTGCTTATAATCTCACACAGTATCTCGATGTTGTCCCTATAGATAAATATAATTATTCTTTTATCAATCAATTCTTTAATCATGGTATGCAGATTTCTTTTCTAATTAAGATCAATTCATAATTATGACATTAAAGTATTTTTTAATGAAATAATTGATAGTTTAAATAGAGTTCTAAATATCTTAACGATTTATCCATTATATAAATGATATAAAATAATCATACGATATATTATAAAACGGCGATTCCGTCCAGATAAACAGTATCAAAAGCAATATTTTCGTTATAGGCTCTTCGATCTCATTCGGGCATTTCAAATCGTTGCATGCCTCCGACAAAACATTCAGATATGCAATATTGGATGCAGCTTGTTCTAATCCTTGGTGAAGTTGTAACGTCAATAGTTGAAAAGAGTCTACACTCGGAGAACGAACATTCTCCAACAGACGTAATATTGATTGAATTTCTTTACTCGACAGTTGATCGTGTAAACAGCACAGATTGAAATCTGCAAATAAAACATTTTAGACCTTTATCTTAATTGCAGCATAGATATTTTAATAAGTAAATCTCTGATTAAGTAAGAAAAAACAATACCAAATAACTCTTTTTCCTGAGACAAAATAATTGTTATTTCTTTTTTTATTTTTTAAGTAGTGAAAATTTTAAATGATGATCAATTATGCTTACAATTTAATATATGTAAAATTTATGTAATATGTAAAATGCAATAATATATATTTAAAACTAACATATCGCTGTCCAATGTTGCAGCTCGTCAAAAATGATTCCTTTAGTTGTGTTCTTAGATGTATTCGCTAATGCTTCTTGTATCTGTTTGATCCAATATCGTACGATTCCTTCAAATCTATCTATCTGTGCCTTTTCCGATTCTCGCAATTTATTAGAAACATATTGTCCATCTTCCTTAGATAAATCTGGCTTTTCATCTCTGGGTGGTGCTGCGACATCAGGCAAATTTTCTTTCGGTACATAAAGCTTAGTCAAACCCATTGGTTTGTAAACCGATTCAGTTAAACATGTTAAAAAGTTGTGTAGATTGAACACCAGATTATTCCTGATAACTACTTCGATTAAAAAAAATATTTGTATTTTGCTTGATAATTATAATTAAATTATAATTAAATAATTTTGAAGTACAATCTATATCCTCATAATTAATTTAAAGAATTAATGATTTTATATATATAATAATTAATTATTTAACTTCAACAATTAATTTCTGATTACACCAATTTTTATTACTATTATTATTTATTGGATTGTACGAATTTTCTGAAAGATGCGTTGATGATTAATCAAAATTGTTACTTTCAATTTCAATTATAATAATTAGATTAAGTATTTATATAGATAAGGATACTCTCTGGCCATTCACCACTATTGAGTGCAGCAGGTGCATACATATTTTCCATAGCTTTCAACACGCACATCATCGCATTACGATTGATGCTGCCAAAAATGACCATGGCGTGAAAATTATCGACAGTGAAGATGTGCCAAGGCGTCCGCAAAAAATATACGAATTCAATTTGGTCATCTTCTGGAATATTTAATCGCGCTCTCAATGTATCCATCTCAAAATATATACTTAATAATGCGTGAACTGGATTCTCGAAGTACTCGCGAATAATTGTATGACAATTTTCGTTCCAATCGGAGTCCTTGATCGAAGAAAGCATTGTAAGATCTTTTACATATTGTACCTATGGAATGATGTTGAATATAATAGTAAATCTTAAGTTGCATTCTAATAATGATTAAAAAATCAATATATAATTATAAATTAAACTTTAAAAAATTTAAATATAATTTTAATTATTTTTTCATGAAACTGCTTTTATTCTTCTAATGTATTTTTATTCTTCTTGCTATATAAACAACTGCAGTTGTTTATATAGCAAGAAGAATAAAAATACATAAAAAGAATAAAAGCACACAAAAGAAATACAAATCAAGTTAATTTTTATGATTTAATTTAAATGTTATATATAAATTGCAAGTTTTTTAAAACAAGTTTATATATCAAGAAATAAAAAAATGAGAGCATATATATATATATATATATATTATATTATAGATTTCATTATCAAAGAACATTCTAAAAATAAAAAAAATACAAATATAAAATAAAATTTTAAAAAATAAATTAAAATTATCAAAATGTATTTATATGTATTTATGTTCAAGTCGCAAAAAGCCTAAAGTATTTAATTAAATTCAACGAAATAACTAACCAATTTATTTAAGTCTTGTTCATCAATGACCGGCTTAACCGGTTCAGAAAGATGTTCCTCTTCCGTTTCCGGACTTTCTGAAATATATATTTCAAATAAACAATTATTATCGTACATGATTAATTTTTTATTAATTAGCATCGATTTAAAAGGATCGAGTATTAAAGAAAAAAACCTTGTCGACCAAAGTCCTCTTCATCCGTATCCATATCCAAAAATTCTCTATGAGGATCAATCGATGATTTTTCCGCTTTTTTCGTTTTCTCCATCTTTTTAATCTAATGTATTAAAAAACAAAATAATAATATATACGAATATTCTATCGACAATAAATATCAATTATTGAAGACAGTGAGAGTGTACAGTATAATAGCTCGTAACAAGTACGTTGCCAAGTGATTTCAATATCGATAAAACGGATAATGAACATGTACGTGTAATATTAATTAAATTAAACTAAAATTTTTCTACGTATGAATTTAATTCATTAATCAATTTAATGAATATATATATATATATATATATATATGATTAATTCTTACATATTTGATCTATATCAATCCTGGATCAATAATTGATCCTGTATCAATTAGAATAACCTAACCTAACGCAGGTATAAATAAAATAAACAAATAAAAAAAAGCGAACCAGCCGATCGCGAGTTTCTGTTTTATCGACTGTCATTAGACTAGTTTGACAGATCATGTTTGCCCGAACGGTCGACAGTTGGCGCTGGTTACCGCGCATATTTACGGACTCATGTTCGTGAGTATTCGTGCTCTTGGGTCTTGGGATTATAAGAAACTGACAGGTGAATTCGCCTCGCCGCAATCCTTCATCCCAGTAATATATACGTAAAAAAGCCTCGTGACAGCTCGCCGCAATGTCGCGCGAACCGTTCAGATCGGACGGTCCTACATAATGACGGCGAGCGATGCGAATCGACGTGTCTGCGGATCGAAATATGCAAGGTACATACGTAACGTGTATGTGCGATCAATAAATTATTCTTGCGGACAGAATGCGTGTTCCGGACCGCTTACGTTCGCCGCAACAAATTTCAGCCGTCTCGTGCGATCGTGATTTTAGTTTACATTTACGCTGCTGATTGTTGATATATATTATTGCCGCATCGTGAGAAATTTCGCGCAAACTACGCATTCTTGAATATTTGAAATTCGTCGTTTCTTGTGACAGAAGGGGTTAGCGCTAAACTCCGACTTATATATATTTCGGGATCATCAAAATCGAGAAGTAGCTTCAGATTAAAACCGAGCCTCAATATTGAAAAAAATACTTTATTCCAGTCTATATATACAGAGTTTAATAAGACTAAATTTTCATCTTAAGATTCATCCAATTTTATCTTGATTCTTTTTTAATAGCATCATATACATCATATATGATTTTTTTATTTATACTTTAATTATACTTTAATTTTTAATTTTTTATATATATTTTAATTATACTTTAATTTCTAATCATACAAACACATCTTCTACACATGAAAATATTAAGGTTTATATGTGGGAAATCTTAAGTTGCATTCTATTTATATATTTTATTTTATATGTCCCAACAGTATTAAAATCATTTGTTTTATTATGTTTAGTGCACAAGTAGTTAGTTGAGTACACAAAGATGTAAATTTTGATAATAGAATCTAATTTAAAAAAATTTAGATTAAATTTTTTGTTTACAAATATTTGATGAAAATGCATTATACATATATTACAACTTTTAATAATATTTTTATTTGAATGAATTAAAAAACGAGATTCTAATATATAATATCTTTATACTTGTTATATATTGTATTGTGTAATTTTTGAAGGTAGGCAAGTATGAAACAGTAAATATGCCTCATGGCTGGAGGCAGGAGCAACAGCAAGCGAAATGGAAATTTAGACAAAACGCATCAGTGGCTATGCCACAGTAGTTTTGATTCTTCTATAACATTTCAATCCTCTTCAAGTGATGCATTTAAAAAACGGAAAAGTGCGGAACAGCATCGCACTATTGGTAAAAATATCAACCAATTACAAGATAGTATTCTAAGGTAAGAAAACATCATATGTTGCACTTTTTATCTAACAAATTTCAACACAATGCATTTTGTAAAGCAAAATACAATATATTGTATACTTTGGATTTATTAAAAATGTGTGTGTGTGAAGTAAAATATATGTATATATATATGTATATGTAGTGTGAAATTATGTAAAGATAAACATATGTATATCATACCTAGTCAACATTTCTCTCATGTTTGAAATAATTCTACATATACTTAATGAACCAATTAATTGTTGCACAATTTTATCTTATATATTTTTCGTAATTGGATGTGTAATTTCTCTTCAGCTCTTTTTTTTATATGTATAAAATAAATTTAACTATATATTCAAGAAGAATGAATACAAGGGGACATTTATACACACACACATACATACTCGTGTACGTGTGTGCATGCGTGTATAAGACTGAAAGAAAATCTTTTATTATAGAATATTTACGGATTCCTTGTATTGTGATCTTAATATAATACATGGTTACAAAGTAATCCGTATAAACCAGTGTATTGTTAGAACAAGATCACCACACTTGTATGAAGTTCTCAAACCTTATTTTATTTACACTAACAATACGATCCATTGCATTCTAGATAAAGCCGGACTTTTTCACCAAATTGAAGGTTTTGTAAGGTATTGCTGTACCCTTAATTATTTGTTAAAAATAGTATGATTGAGAATAAATCTTCATTATTATATTGGTTTGCATGTATTTGGTTAATACAGTGTGATGCTCTTTTCAAAAATGATATAATTGAAATACAGTTCCTTTTATGTTTTCTTTTTACACGTATAAAATTGTCTATTTAGTTAATTTTACACAATGTTGTACATTTTTTTGTATATTTTTCTGAGATTCACAAGAATCAAAATAATTATATTTGTAAATATATTTGAGATGTGTATCCCTAAATTTGTGGACATTTTCTATTTATAATAATATATAAAAGAAGAATATTTTTCTAAATATTATTAATATTGCATTAGATTTGTGAAATATATTTGCACCTATTATTGAAAAAAAATAATTAGATAATCATAAGATATTATTTTACTTTCTATTAAGATAAGGAACAACTTTTATAACAAATATTTTTATACTAAGAGATTTTGTTGTACATTAGACATAGATGTATACATTTGTTATGCACAAATTTTTTAAAACACTATTATTTTAAGCATGCTAAACTATGTTTAGTTTAACAGCTGTCAGTACTTTTTAATTAAATTTTATTGTGATTATATTAAAACAGGCATGTTAATCTATATTCTTATTTAACTTATGTTACTTATTTTTAACTTTATGTATAAATTACAGGCTTCTATATAGTAATTTGGATTTTACTCAAGAAGAGCAATTGTTGGTGGAAATTATTTTGAATACAAATTACAAGTGTCGCTCTTTAAATGATTCTGATAGCAGTATATCTCACATTGATGACAGGTCAGATTTATTAATAGATCTTCTAATAATCTTTATATAATGTAGATTTTTAATAAATTGAAATTTTCTTTTGTAAATTTCAAAATTTTTATGTGAAGACAATATTTAAAATTCACTAAAATCGAAATTCAATATTATGTTTCTTTGTTAAACTACTCTTGTCTTTACTGATATTGTGATTTTTTGTCATATTTCATACATTTTTGTTATTCACAGGATATGCGAGAAATGTTTAACGTCGAGCTGTAACGCGCAACATCTTCAGGAAGCGAAGGAGTATGTCGTAGTGAATGCGAGTCCTACTGCATCAGAAATGGCTGATTCGGGTCTGGAGACAGGTTCGTTAAGTCCGCATGACAATACGACGTATTCCGAGAACTCCAGTACGGACTTGGAAGTAACGCCAGCGGCTACGGAATATACTTCTGCCAATGACGACGATTCGGATCGGATACGCGCCGAGCGAGTACGCGACAAGGTCGGTCGCAAGACACTCTTGTTATACGAGCATCGGGAGTCGCTCAATAATGACGATATCTGCGGGAAGCATGCGACGCAGTCCGAATCGAATAACCATAGCACAACGTGCTCCTCCATGGAAACGGAACATCCACCCGCGGATAGTACCTCGGACAACGCGCAGGAGAGGAAACTGAACGCCGAGGAGATCTTCCAATATGAAAGCCAGATGTTGAGCGAGCCATTCTACGAGTCGGACTGCGGCAGCGATGACAACGAGTCGTTCGAATTCATTGAGCCTGTCCCCTCGTCGAGCGGCGATCACGAACAATACTTTGCGAAATGTAAAGTGGAACGGAAAGTACAATCGGATGCGGAAGAGTCGGAAAGTACGACTGTCGAAACGGAATCTGATCATTCTCGCCCTATCGATAGCACGACGACGACGACAGGCCGTAACAGTTCGTCCACGAGCGGTTATTACTTCATCGATGCATCTACTCTGAATGACGAGGTGGACATTGTGTCTACGAATGTGACGAAGAATCAGTACGGTAACAATAACGCGCCGTTCTTTGCGTTTTCCTCAAGTTACGTGGATTACACGTCGTCGGACAAGTCGAATAATCCCATAGAAGAACAGTCGTACAAGTTTACTCCGCTTAAGACGCTGACTTTACAGACCGGTCACGAACGAGTGGCGGAGTTCGAGCGAGAATTGAAACTCACGGAGTACCTGCAACCGCTTCCGGATTCGCGTAAAGTGAAACGATCCACATCGGAGGAAAAGACGGACGGTAATAAGCCAACAGAGAAGGAGTCCCTGGCGGTAGAGATTAAAGAGGCGGACAGCGGAGAGAGCGCGCATCCTTCCCCGTGTCCCGACAATAATACGAGATTGGGCAACGATGAGAAAACGGAAACGTCGAGCAACGCCGAGGCGACAGGAAACGAAGACGTGAAGGACGCGATCGCGAACGAGGACAGACGACCGTCGCTCATCAGGAGAAACACCTTCGAACTTGACTCCAACGACGAGAAATTGTCCGTTTTGAGACAAGAGTACGAGCGCCGACAGGGTAATCTCATCTTTCAAAGCGCCATTCCGCAATACTCGGGGCATCGCGTGGACGATGACTCTATTTGCCTCGCACCTTCCGATTCCGTGGTTTCTGTCGGGGTCACGGAACCATCGATCACCTTTACACCCGACGTTCAAATGGCCGCTAATACTCAGCACCCGGTTACGTATCATTTATTGGACAGTTGTGAATACAATCAAAAAGAAACGCCGCAAAAGAATCACTTACAATCCAACTTCAATAGATCCTGCACAATTTATCCCGTAATTAAAAGCGCCAGCGATAAGTCTATCTTAGATTGCGCCACCGACTCGGATGATGCGGCGTCCAATCATTGCAGCAACAGTTTGCCGGTTACTCTGAACTCTATTCTGGAAAAAGGTAATCGGTTAGAGCCTTTAAAGAGAATCAAACGATGCGACGAGGCTACTCCGATTATTTCTGGTGGTGTTAGCACCTCGGACTACTCCTTCAAATCTACGGACAGTCCCACGGTACGACGCAAAACGGAGTCCACGCCGATTGTGTCAGGTGGCTCGGTGATCATGAACAAGCCTGAAGTCAAGGCGCGACCCTCCAGAATGTCTTCCTCCATGACCGCCTGGGTAGTCGATATGAGCGACTGCACCAAGCAGGAACCTGGATCCCGAACCAACTCACGGAACATGTCGCAAAGCTTCTCCACTTCCGAAGGTATCAAGAAACCCGTGCAAAACAATCAATTGTGAGAAACAGGGTAGTTTAGGATTCTTCGTTAATTTAAAAGACGTGAACGACGTCGAACCAACCAAACCACGTGATCACTCGGTCGAAAGGAAGAGACGCGATAGCAAACCTTACTGCGAATTTTACGTAGATATCTCTGACAAGAATAATGACACTCCATCCAAAGTCAAACCATCAGAGAGGCGAGATGGAAGTGTTAAGAGTGATACTTTTAAAGAGGGTGAAAAGAAGAATATTTTCCCAATGTTTATCAATCTGAATGATACGCAGGACGAGGGCGATAGAATCGTCACGGTTTCGACACATAAGAAAAGCTTCTCGACGATACCCACTAAATTGATGGATACCAAGACTGACGACAATAGTTCCAGAGATAACAGTAGCGCCGCGGGAGATAATCAGCCGCAGGAAGAGAAGAAAGAGAAGACCAAACCCAGCGTCTTTATGTTTATAGAGTCCGATTCTCCTGTGGTGAGAAGACGGACGCTGTCCACCTCGCGACCGGCGTTCAAACGGCACTCCTGGAACACAGACAAAACGCAGTCAGCGAACGGCAACGGCAACAGCAATGGCAACAGTAATGGTAATGGTTGCGTGGCAAAGGAACTTATGTTCAGGAAGGAGCACAAGCGGGCGCATAGCATTTCGATGGACGGTCGCAGCATCTCGAAGCGATCATCCCTGGCGAAGACGAGCTCGTCCAGCCATTCGTTAAGTGACGCGGCCAAAGCGGAATCTCGTAATCATAAGGATCCCAAGACTCTGCAAGATCGCGAGAGTAACTCCAACAACATGGACACATCATCCGAGGACGTGTTCGAGTTTGATGTGAGAGACACTCCACCCAACTCCCACGTGGAGATCGAAAACGAGGAGCAATTGCGCAGCAGCGTGAGCCAGCACTGCGAGTACAAAGATATAATTTCCGGTCGGGCGGAAAACTTAGAGGTCGGCGAGACGAAGGGATACGAGGACGAGTTCTCGGAGCCCTCCGCTTGGGAGAAAACGTGTACGGAGAGTACGGAAGGGCAAACTCGTAAGAGCGAGACCTTCGACATCAGCAGCGGTAGCAGCGGACCATCACCGGACAGCGACAACCACGATTACGAATTGAACGACCTGTTGAATGGCGAGGTTTCCGGTGTCAACGACAGGCCGCAAATAATAACCGCGGGAAACAGCAGTAAGATCTCGGAGACCCGCAAGTCGCTGAGTGAGACCATCAAGAAGATTGAGTGCGAATTGAAGGAGCCGGAATACGATAACGTGAAACGACAAACGTACGATTGTCGTTCGTCGAAGAGGGACGGGAAAGCGGCCGGACGTAGTTCGAAGAATTTGCATTCGGCTTCCGACAAGCCGACTTCTTCCGGCTTCGTACGTTTGTCAGATTTGGACAGGACGCCGATCGCTAATCATGATGCGTCCGACATGAAGGACGACAGAGACACGCAGTATCGGATGAGCAGCAGTATTCCGGAAACATCGTGGATAGAGAGCAAGCTGGCGATAACGAGGAGCAGCGGCCCGATCAGGCCGGTCTCTAGGAAGCTTGCTTCTGTCATGAGCACGTCGCTTCCGTCCAAGCAGAAATCCCCGCTGGAGGATTTCACTGCGGGGGATTGCGAAGGGGAAGGAATTATTTCCGAATCCGATCTCAGCAGTATGCAGAGCAGTATGGGACGTTCCGGAGCGGGTAAGTCGCTGCAAACATTAATTTTTATCTTTGTATTACACATTTTATTTTATTATTTTTTAATTTAATATATATATTAAATTTAATATAATATATAAATTTAATATAATAATTTAATATAATTTAATTTAATATATATATTAAATAATATATATAATCACGAAATTTTTCAGTTTTGGAAAAATTTTGGCTCCATACTTGAAATTGAAATTGATTAAATAAAAGATACTCGAATATTAATAATTTCTCTTCTGGTTGTAGAAGGCAGCACGGAGGAAACCGAAACATCGAGCATAGCTGGTGCAAAACCGTATAATAGACTGGGTGAAGATCTACTAAGAATGTTCTTGGAGGAAATCAATCCTGACATTACGATAGACGTGGCCGGCCGGCATATAAGGGCACATAAATGTATATTAAGTTCCCGTTGCCAATACTTTGCCGCAATTTTGAGCGGCGGATGGATCGAGAATGCAGGCAATGTTATTTCTTTGCAAGGGTATGCATCAACAATTTAAAAATATATAATACATCTCAGAAAAAAGTTGTATATCTGTGACAATTGTGTATTCTTTACACATTCAATAATTTTATATTATAATTTAATATTAATATAATAATAATTTAAATAAATACATAATAATACATCTTTTATCTTATATAATTATGATTTGGTATACTGCATTTTTATATAAATAACTTTATCTGTTAATATTTCTGTTCTAGATATTCTTATAATGCAGTTCATTTTGCATTATGTCATATCTATAGTGGAGAAAGTAATATACCAGATTCTATAAGCATTGTTGAATTGGCGACGTTGGCAGATATGTTGTGTTTAGAAGGTCTTAAAGAAGTTATAGGATACACGCTTAAGCTTAAATATTGTCATTTGTTTCATAAAGTAAGAATATCTCTTCTACTAACAAAAATTAATAGTACCAATATGTGAAATGTTTATAAAATATGTTAATTACAATCAGAAACTCTTGTGTTACATTATACAATGTTTGAAGCAAATTAATTAAATTTTTAAATATGCAAATTATTTAATTTTTAATCCAGAATGAAGCAGAAATTTCATATGTACTTTTTTCTGAGTTATTATATTTCTAAATGCTCTTATTTTTCAGCCTTGCCAAATATGTGCTGTTGGAGTATTAGAATGTATGCCATTAGCTGCAGCTTATGGTCTGGATGAAGTGTATCGAAAGTCACTTAGATGGATTACGAAGCATTTTGTACGAATATGGCCATGCAAGGCATTTGCGACTCTCCCGAGAGAACTAATGGAAAAATGTTATCATCAACATATAGTGCATATGGTATGTATCTACAAAAAAAAGAAACAGTTACATTGACGATAATAAAATAAACGTGATTTGCATCAAATAATTTATTCAACAAGAAATAGTATTTTTTTCATAGCTGCAACTCTTGATAAGCATATTTTCGATTTGTAATTGTATTGCAATTAAAAAAAATTACAAGTGTTTAATGCTTTTCCATGGATTAATTAATTTTCAGTTTTTTATTGACTAATTTTCTTTTTTCATGCAATATATTGCAGTCTACTGACAACGTACTCCAAACTATGATGGATTGCGACAAACTGTTGGCGACTCTGCCAAACGTGCGATGGGCAGAGCCAGTATTTCGAATGGTGTCGAATCTATTGGAGACGTCGATCAAATTCCTGTCGGAGAATTTTGCAGGCGTCCTGGGAAATGACAATTTTCAGTCGCTTGGTCGCGAGTTGACGTGGAACATTAGTCGCTTGGAGGATAATTTTCTAGCGGCGATCGAACAATTACCGCCCGAGCAAGCGTGCAAAAGCTATTCTAAATTGAATAAGATGCTACTCGCATCGCAGACAGACGATCTTCAAGGTAGAATCAAGTGGGGACCGCTGTTCATCGATTTTCTGCACAAGCTTCAATCTCGCGTGGAGAAGTGTTTGGTGCGCGATGCAACGCGTGCCGCGAGAACTTCCACCTGGCTAAAAATGGATTTGGAACTTCGCAGAAGGATACAGGAGTTAGCCTGCCTCGTGATCCTGCCTCACGAGACTACGAAACGCCTATCCAGACATTCAAATTTCTTGAAGGCAAGTAATATTTTCCCTATAAAAGGATTCAAAAATATTCGTCTCAAAAGAAATAAATAGTATAATAATAACAAAACTTAATAAAACACTAAGAACTTATAAATTATAATCTACATTGATTTTAAACATTAATTACGTTTATATCTGCACCATTTTTTCTAATAAAATCTCATATTCTGTACCAAAGGAACCTCAGGTACCGCCTAATCGTTCGACGATAAATCGCAGCTTAGATCTGAAACGTGTAAAAATGGCGATTTCGGAACATAATGACAAAACTAAACAAATACCATCGTCTAAGCAAACGAAGAAAGTTTTGGGTAAGCCAAAAACGGATCCGCTTGAGCGTAAGATGCAAGAAGATAAGCAAGTTGTTTCTGAAACCGTGAGACCGAAATCATGGCCTAACAAGGTAGAGGTATGTCTCAAATGTTAATAATTTATTTATCATTAAAATAATATAATATAAATAATTTATATAATATATAATATAGTATACGTAGATAATACAATATATAATAATATAATATATAATTGTATAGGTAAAGTCGAGATACTTGGAGCCAAGAATTAAATCTGTTCCGAAGGAGAGTACGCCCACGACGCATCACGTTGATAAGCTGGTACAACAACGGCGTAAGATTATGATTTCTTCGTCTGACTCATCGCGCACTTCCAGCCCGGCGATGAAACGCGCGATAGATAAGAAGCCGCTGTCCAAAATGAAGCTGCCAGTCAAAAAAGACGTAAAAGCTCTATCGTCGGATAGTTTGACAGAAGCAAACGCTTCCGGTGGCCGAAGTGTTGTTGGCAAGAGGGACTTAATTAGTAAGAGCTGCGGTATCACAAGACCCGAATCGCCTTCCTTCAAACAGAAAGGCACCGAGATAGGATTATCGATCGATTCTTTGGAGCCTAAGAGTAAGCCGGTTCCTATCGCCAAAAAGAAGACCAACAAGATGGATACGTCAATGTCCACTGACAGTCTCATGACGGAAATAACGGCGACCCCAAAGTCCAATGTATCTAACAAATTGTCACCTACTTTGGCAAAAACTACAAGCAAAACGCAAACTTATGATAGGTAAGGTCAAATTTAATATTACTTTTTCTTTTTGATAATAGAACTTGCAATAAGTGCATTAATTTGATTATTTCTCTGAAAAGATTAACTTTCTATAAGGGTTTTAAAAAAGTTAATTATTTAATTAAGCGTTATAATTCTATTAATTGTCGCAGCGTCCCTTGCATTTATATTTGATTCTTTGGACTATGTAGTGATCAGTTTTGTCTATTCAAATAGGACGAAGAAAAGCTCACCACCAACACAACAAAGGAGTCCACTGACAGCCATCAGAAAACCTCAGAGATCACTGGAAGGTTCCACTGCTGCCAGTCGCAGCAGAGCCGCCGCTATCAGCAATACATATTACGGTTCACCAAATTTGCGTAGAAACTTGTTGGATGCTGCGAGGACGCCGGACGTCCCTGGCAAACCGGTGAACGCAGTAGCTCCCTTTAGAACGCGACAGATCATGCAACCAAATACTCCTCCCAACACGAGAAGAGAGAGGAAAGACACGCAAAGCTCTGACAGCCCGAGCAAGAAATCCTCTCCAAAGTCTAGTGCCGGTAGTAGGATGAACAAATCAATGATTACTGGTAAGAGAATTACCAGCAGCAAAGTCGATGACAAAGTTAAAAGGTGCCATAACGGGGAAGCGCAAAAGCAACCCACGGTAGGTTCAAGATCCGGTACATTTCTTAAGGATGAACCTACAATACTTAAGAAAGTGGACATTAAATCGTCGCAAATTAATACTTAATGCTATTATAATGGCTGGATACTCTTACTAATAAAATATGCATTGTCGACAGAACATTTGTTTCTCTTATGCTTGCAAATTATCAGCATTAAGAAAATAATGTTAAGAAAAAGTTTATTTAATTGATGATCATAACTAAATTACAACTAAAATATCAAAAATTCTTTAAATTATTACATTACTACATAGTTATATTTATGCATTCTAGTTTCAAAACTGATTTAATCCCTTTATGTGAAAGAGTACCTGAAATTATTATTACATTTAATATTCCTGGTTATCACCAAGGACATTTCATAATTTATGTTTTAATGAGCATTATTTATAACTCCATTTGCTACATATCTAATACATTTAATATATGTCGACAATGCATTAAGCATACGTATCTCAAAAAAAATCCAGATTGATAGAGAACTGTCGCTGGTAACTGCAAACGTGATAATTCCAATCGAGGAATCGTATTATATGTAAGATAGAAAAATGTAATTTTAATTTAAGGAGGCTTTGGGATTATCGTTAAAGGAATACGCTCGAGTTGCATTTATTAGTCTAATAGAAAACGTGCTATAATTATATCTTACGATGACATTCAAATAATTGAACAATTTTCAATTTTTGAGTAAACAATTTTTAATATTTCCTGCTCTTCTAATAGCAAAATAATACAGATTAAAAAATTCCTCATTGATAAGAAATCAAATATACAGGTTCATCTCCAAGAAAAGTGTGTATCAAGTCTTTGTTCTTCATATAATTCGTGCATTGCTTAGAAAAAATTGCATTATTTATAGATTTTCGAAACTCGCAATTTTTTTAGACTAAATTTAAAAGCTGATACTTTTCTAAAATTCCTATAATAATTATATGTTAGAAATACAACTTTATAAAGTTTTATAGGAGTCATATTTTTTAAATTATCAAAAAATCAAATTATCAAACAGTTGAATAATACACTTCTTAATTTAAAAATTATTAAGTAACTCATAACATATCAAACTGTGTTAACTAAGATTACTTAATTAAAGATTTAAGATTTGCAAATTCTTAAATTTCCTAAATTTTCTAAGAATTTTTATTTGACAACTTAAAAATTTGTCATTTATCAATGATAACTTAAAAATATATGTATATGAATAGTCTTAGATTCTAATAATTTTTATACATGATTTTCATGCAAATATAAAACGACAACAGTAAGATGATTAATAAACTAATTGTTGGATGTATAAAAGATTCCAAAATAATATTTTAAAAGAAATATTCGAGGGAATTTTATTCAAGAGCAAAGACTTGTAATCAGGTTGCATTTTTCTTGGATTAGTCTGTGTATTGCACAATTAGAATATAAGTAAAATATGACAACATTGATTATGAACGGATGTGTACTTAAATGAACAGAATCTCTCTCTTGACTACATGTATACATTAATGTCTGTAGTTCTGCACATATGTGGCGTTTCATAATCTATAGATAAAAAAACGTGGTCAGTTATACAATTTATTTAGATAGCTCTTCCATCTTACTGCGTAAATATACGCCATATCGCTCCGAATTATTTCATAATAAATACCATTTTTATTAGATGCTATATTTAATTATTACTAATTGAGGTTGCCATTTTATGAACTAATTCCGACTGCAAGTAGCATCCACTTCACTTGCAGTCATTTATCGACAAATTATATGTATAACTAATGTATTTATTTATTAAATTTCTATCTCTATTTTGCAATGTACATTTTTACGCAATATTTGTATCTAGTCATTTATAAAATATTTTAATTATTTACCTTTGTGTAATGTTAATAAATATGTCGATATAATATGTTAAATGTTTTCATTAAGTTTTTCACTCCTATTATACATTCCTCGAAAAATCTATTTTTATAAATTCCTAATACTAAAACAATAATGTCAACATCAAAAATTTCTTTTAAATTTCTTTAATACTTATATAAATTATTAAATACTTGATTTTTATTGTTACAATTGATTTTTTAGTTTTAGACTTGTTAAAAGGAAAAAATATTGTAATCTTTTTGCTCATGATAGTATACAACAAATTAATTTATTTTTATTAAATATAAATGTATGTAGTAAATTTATGTACATCAGAAGACTCCAAGTTTATTGATAAATTCAACTCGGCATTCAATGAAAATTCAATGAAAAATCAAACATCTAGTAATGTTCCTCTAGGTCTTGCTCGCTTTGGATCTGTTTCAGTGGATGGTATAGCTTTCCGTTTATTCATACCTTTTCTTTCTAACTGTTTCTCTATGATGCGTGCATTGTTTGCATATGAATCAGCAACTTCTCTCTGAAATTATAAATATAAATTATAATATAAAAGATTGTTTCATTGTGTGTTAAAAAATAAATAATACAAATCAAATTAATCCAAAAGTACAAAATAAATTAAAACAATATTTACTATGGATTAATATATTGTATATTCAAATAAAAATTGTATATTAAAATAAAAAATATTTAGAATTCTTAACATTGAGCTTTTTTAATATTTATCTTATATCTATTATATAATATTATTAAAGCTATTATATAACACATTTTATATTTTTTTATAATACATTTTACATTTTATATTTTTTAGTTTTTGATTGTGTCTTATTATAATATATATAAATATACATAATACAAATTAAAATATAACTTACAGCTTCAATTTCATCCTCTTCCTCATCAATTGTGGACACAGTAACAGAACTGAACTTTCCCATATTCTTGGTATGTTTGGTGACCATTATTTTTTTAGGTTTCTCAATGGCCACTTGATTATAAATGTCTGTCATAGGACCATCGCCAGAACTTTTTATTACCGAATCTTTTACTATAAAGACTATATTTGCTCCTGGATCATGCTTATAATATAGCAATAAGCCACATCTATTACAAACAAGAAAATTATATTAAACAGATGAAATACTTATTCTGTAAATTATGAAAAATAAGGTTTCAATGTTTCTATATCTATATACAAAATAGATGTATACCAAAATAACAAATAACTAATGAGAGATGAATATATTTTCTGATAAGTAACGCAATTAAATAAAGAGAAAAATTCGTACTTTTTACATTTTTGTCTATATTGTTTTTCTATTCCCTCTGAACGCTTGAGAAATACAATCTCATCTCGCTCTGAAGTCATTTTATGAGCATGTTTACTGCCATCGATTACTCTTGCTCCGTCTCTTTTTCTTAGTGGCAATTTTTCAATTGCACAATCTATAAATAAAAATTAATGCAATTTATAAACAATTGAGTAATTCAGCTTTCTTATATTAACCATAAGATATTGTATTTTAAATAGTATTGATAATAATTCAAGAAATAAAGTACTATAGCATCTAAAAATAATTCTTTTACAGAACATTTTCCACAATTTTTGCAATAATATTTAAGTTAAATTTACTCATCATAAAATTAAAAAACTTTTGTTATAAACTACTTTCTCGAATTAATAAATATAAACATGATCAATAAATACAACAATTCTAACCTAGAATAAGAGTCATCTGACCACATAAACAATAATAAATATGCAATGGCTTTTCCTCGCTATATTCCTCTTGATCTTTCGTATCGGAGCATATAATACTCCTCGACACTACTTTTGGCATAATTAGTTAATTAATTTGTCAATTCACACTTCAAATTTAAGTTCTACTTTGAGTCTATTGTGCCTCTGTACATATCCTTATAGCTGCAGTGCAATCTGTCATCTGTCATCTTTACACGAATGTATAATTTTTGTCAGTATTATTTACAATTGTTGTATCTTATTTGTTGAGTATTTTTTAAATATGTATATTATATAATATTAAATTATAATATATTATGTATAATTATATAAAATATAAAATTTATTGATAAATATAAATATTCATGTCATTTTTAATTTACGATTGTAAATTTTTCAATTAAAAGTATATTATTTTAACTTGTAAAAATTATTTAGCATTATTTAATATTTATTATATTTCTCATATGGATTATTTAATACTCGAAAAATCGTCTGAATTAATAGAGAAAAATATATTTGCGAAGAGATAATATATTTTATTCCTATTAATTAAGATAATTTTGAATTTTTTTACGTGACTGAATTTTATTTACATTATATTTTACTGCATATATGTGCGTAATTAATTTTTACAAATACGCTTGATAATGACAAGCGCACATTTTCTTTTTATCATTACTTGTGTTTCAAATAAATGCAGCGAATTAAATATATGTATGTGCGTGTTTTCTTTCTTTTCATCATCTCGTTCTCTTGCATAGGGTCTCATGGTATCAAGAACCGGCACTGCCTTTCGTTACGCACAGCTTACGTTACTCACGCACAACATTCGCTCGCGTGTTGAACCAGTGAACGTTCCCAGTGTACACATACATATTGTGCTGTATTTACATACTTTAATATTTCATACAAAAGGTAGAGAAACCTGGACTAAAATTTTCATTCACACACATCACAATAAGCTAACAAAAGCGAGGCATATTTTTTAAAAATTAATTAGAATTGACCGGCTGAATTTTCGTGAAAATTATTTTGGAGCAAAACAACTTTTAATTACCATAATCTAACCTGAATGCTGTGTAATGCACTATTGTGTCGAGATATATATGTAAATAGATATATAAATATATATACATATATATTACTAATTATCGCCTTTCATAAAATGTGATTTTTTTTTAATTATTTTCCAAATATACTACATGACACTGTGCAAATGCTATAGCAGAGAATGAAAGTGTCCTTGAATGGCTAATGATAGTTTATCTGTAGACTATGCAAATAAAAGTATATCTCAGACAGCTGATAAATTCTTAAAGCATTCTTATTACAAGTATCATTAAATGTTTATAGTCAATGAAATATAATATAAAGATTAATTACACTAAAAAGAAACATATATAGTTTTTATATTTGTTTTATAATTATGCTATATCAATATTAGCTAAATAACAAAAAATATATAGTATTAGAAATTAAAATTGTAAAAATTAAAAATTTTATACAAATAAGAAATTATATTAATTCATTATTTTATATATTAAAAGAGTAATAAATTGTAATTGCAGATGGGTGAACCATCAGGATTGACCAATAGTGAAACTCGTGAGCTTTGTAAGCCTCCAGATCCAGCGACAAATGGATTTATTATGCAACAGACAATGTACCGCATCAAGGATCCAAGAAAATCTTTACCCTTCTATACCGAAATACTTGGTATGACATTGCTGCAAAAGCTTGATTTTCCAGAAATGAAGTTTTCTTTATATTTTCTTGGATATGAGAATCAGAAAGAAATACCAACTGATAGAAGAGAGAGTATTGAATGGACATTCAATAGAAAAGCAACTATAGAGCTAACTCAGTAAGCTTACTACACAATAATTTTTGACACTTTGTTAAAAATTGTAAGAGTCAATGTAAAAAATTCTTATACGAAAAATAATTATATTTTAGTAATTGGGGGACAGAAACAGATCCAGATGCAAAATATCACAATGGAAACTCAGATCCTAGAGGATTTGGTAAGGGGGGGAAAGAGGAAATAATCAAATATCTTAATTATTCATTATTAAAAGCAGTTTACACTTATCTAAATTGGATAAAATTAAAATATATTGGTGTCATTTTAAAGAAAAAAATTGTAATCTTTATTTTATAATCTTAATGTGGAAATATTCTTTTCTTAAAATACAGGTCACATTGGAATAGCAGTACCTGACGTTGAAAAAGCATGTGAGAGGTTTGAAAAGTTAAATGTGGAATTCGTGAAGAAACCAAATGATGGCAAGATGAAGGGACTTGCTTTCATTAAAGATCCTGATGGTTACTGGATTGAAATCCTGAACGGTTCTAATGTTGCCAAAACTATGTTAGGTCATTAGCATAGCCTGCATTTTGAAGCGATAAATCTTCAAATGTAATCAAGTGAATTGAACATAATTTTATCAAATATGACAATTGGATCATCGAAAATCAGTATATAAGTGCAAGTAAAAACTATACAAGTTAATAAGAGTGTGAAATGATATATATATATATATATATATATATATATATATATATATATATATATATATTTATATATACATATATATATTTATGTATACTATATTTTGTAGTAATGTACATTCTCTTATATTACATTATGTTATATATGTATAGAATATGTAATATTTACCAAATTTTCAACGAATAAAATCAAAATATTTATTTTTCATTTGGATGATTATTATTTCACTGCACATCTAATTGTAAACGTTTCAATATTAATTGAAATCACTTTGTTTTGAGTTTATTCCTCTTCTCTTATCATTGTCAGTTTTCTTTTGAGATACAGTATCTCTTCTTTTTATATTTTTTTGAGATTTTATTACAATTTTATTATAATTTACATATAAAAGCTTTCATTGTCAAACAATATTTTACATCATATGATTAAAATATTTTATTAATTGTTAATTGACAACGTTCATAGTAATATATATATTTTTTTATTTTGAATTTTTACCTTAGAAGTATCATCAACTTATAAAAATTATTATTTTTAAAATAGATTATTTTCCATATATGCAAATCACATATGTTTCTTAATGTCGATAATGAAGATCGGCAAATTATCGAGCAGCGAGATTGTGATTTTACTTTCTCCTCATTTTCAATGCGCGTTTCTGGATTTTAGGTTACACTACTGTCAACCGCGATCTGAAGCAAGCGTGTTTATCCTCATAGGTATTTTTGTGTAAATTTTAATTTTTATTACGTATATTATGATACTGTTTGTATCAAATTAATTTATTAAATTTAAAATTACATTCTTCTGTAATAAAATATATGTTTTCGCATTTCTTCGTCACTGAGCACAACTGTCAATTGTGTGTGATATCTGTCAGGTATGGTAGAAGATAAAAAATATGAGATCTCAAGCCGTATTGAATATGATGGATATCGGGGTACATTAAAATACGTCGGACCTGTGGGAAACACAAAGGGAGAGTGGTTAGGGATAGATTGGGACGATTCGACTCGTGGCAAACACAATGGCACATATGAAGGAATAGAATATTTTCAAGCTAGGTAAAAAATGCATAAACTCCTGTAGTAATAATATCAATGGCATAATTTATATTCTATGTACTAACTTTGTATATAATCTTTAATAGACATTCCACATCAGGCTCTTTTATACGACCAGGCAAAGTGAAGTTTGGAATATCTTGTCCGCAAGCGATCAAAATGCGTTATGGATTAATTGAGGATGAATTAGCAGGCATAGACAGGGACGAAGTGTCGAGTTTAAGGAAGGAAATTAATGCACCTTTCTTAGATCTTGTCGGTTTCTCCAAAGTGAATAAAAAGCAAAGTAAATTTGATCAGTTGAAAATAGTATGGCTCAGAGAACAGTGTGTAAGCAATGCAGGAAGGCCAGAGGAGCTGAAAGAACTGTGTCCTAATTTGGAAGAATTAGATATATCTAAAAACTTAATAAATTTGTGGAAAATTGTAGCAGAGATATGCTCTCAGCTTCATTCTCTTATTCGTCTCAATGTCAGGTGAATCATATGCTTTATTTTGAAATTGTATTTCTTAAACTTTTATAGAATATTAAATATGAAATATTAAAGGCACCATTAGAAAGATATAATATCAATAATAATTATATGAGAAGATATAAGAAAATTACTTATAGAGTTTTATCTTTACAGTGAAAACTATCTGCCCATTGAAGATGTGATGGAACTGAAAGACTCATTTTCAACAGTTAAGCACTTAACCATAGCTAAAATGAATTATAATTGGTCTGATATTCAACAATGTATATCAATGTTTCCATCGATTGAAGAACTCTCAGTCTCTTTTAATATTGTCACGATAATAGAAGAAACAATAACAAATACTAATATAATGAAAATAGTTACATTAATACTTGAAGGAAATTTAATATCAAGTTGGGATGAGATACTTAAACTAGGTTCCCTTCCATGGTAAAATACATTATAAAATATTCAGCTTTAATGTCGAAAAAGTCTAATTTATATAATTTGCAAAACATTAACAAAAACTGTATTTTTTTCACAGCTTAGAATGCCTTAATTTGAATTCAAATAAAATAGATAGAATTAGATTTCCATTAACTTTGACATCAATGAACAAGACTGGAGTTTTTCCTACTTTACGTCAACTAAATATTTCGGAAAATCACATATCAGCGGTAAATATATTTTTATATTTATATAAATACCGTTATATATGAAATAAGAAAAGACAAGATTTTATATCTTAAAATTTCTAACCAAATCATTTATTTGATTCATTTTTAGTGGCAATCAATTAATGAATTGGATAAGTTGCCAAGTTTAGAAGACTTAAAATTCAGAGAAAATCCAATCTTAAAAAATGAAACAGTAGAGACTGCTCGACAGTTGATAATCGCAAGAATAGCGAAATTAAAAATCTTAAATGGTACAGAGATACTTTCTGTCGAAAGGAGAGGTGCTGAATATGACTACTTAAAATTATATCTACCAAAATGGTTAGAAACAGAGAATAGATTATCATTTATAAATGAACATCCACGATATTCTATACTAGTCGATAGTATGTATAAATTTTACATTTTTTTATATATACATACTTTGCATTCTTTACATTATGAATATAATACACTTTAAATCTTTTAAAAAATGTAAAATTTGATTAATATGAATAAAAAATAACAACTATTTTATTCTTTCAGAATATGGGATTGCAGATATTCCCTCAATTAAGCCAAAAGTAGAAATGGTTTCCAATGTGATAACAGTGGAGTTTGTATGTCCAGATGATCCACATCAGCCTAGAGGAATTAAAAGGAAGCTGCTTAAAGATATGGAAGTCCAAAAAATGATCGGACTTGCTCAGAGACTTTTTAAAACTGGTGGAAAAATACCTGCTCTTTCATTTATTTCACAGGATGTAAGTCTAATCTTAAATAAGAAAAACATTTATATACTCTTTCTACAAATAATTATATATATAAATGATGTGTTATGACATTTCAGTTATCAAATGATGAAATTTCATTGGATAAACCATTGCAAGAACTTAGTTATTATTCGATACAAGATGGTGATCAAGTTCTTGTAAGATGGTGATATCAGATAAATTATTTATAGATGCAATTGTATTTTATATGCTGTTAAAGTTCGCTCTATGATACTTTGTTATTAAACTTTTTTTTTAATTTTCATTGCATTCTTAATGAACCTTGCTAACAATTTTGGAACTTGTGTGAGGTAAGCTTATATCAACAAAAGAAATACGTACTATTAAACTTAGAAAAGTGTATACTTATTATCTTACATTCTTACAATGCAATTATGGTTAAAAGTACAAATTATAAATAGGCATTTGTACAAGCAAACAGCATGAAATATATTTTTTGTAAGTGGTGCAGATTGCTTTACCTAAGTTAAATCGATTATTCGGCCTAGTTACACTATCATTTTTGCTGCGCTTTTTGTTCAATTTTGGCAGCCTCCTCTTTCTCAAGCTGTTCTCTTGTCAGCAATGATAATCCAAGCTGGTTTTCGCGTGTAAATGGCTGTGCCATTTGTCGTAACCATCTTTTACTGATCTGGAAATTGTACAAATAAACATTTTAATAGCATAAAGCGTAAACAAAATTGTAATCACTAATTACCTGCTATTAAATGAAAAATTAAAGTTACCTGTATAGCTTCTTCGGTAGATAAATTGCATAAACTATCGTTCAAATGTTCTTGTATCCATTTTGGTAATTTGCTCCGTTTATCTATCCTCGAAAATCTCTGCAATAATGTAAAAAAAATTATGTTATTAAGAAATAATTTAGTCTATACTCGTATTTAAAAAAAATTATTCTCAATCAAAAGAGATTTACCTTATCTGCAAACACCATTATACCATAGTCTGTTTTGCCTCTAATCGCACGTCCTACGCATTGAGCTGCATGTCTCATGGCATCGAAAGTTAAGAAATCATTCTCTCGAATCTGTAAAAATATTGCAAAAATTTATATGTTTTTATTCGCGCATATTAAAGTAATTCTATGACAGTTTTAATATTACATTGCACTCACTTGAAACTGGTCTCTCAAATATTCTAAACGTGCTTTTAAGATTCGCGACTGCGTATATACGTAAGGTATACCAAACATCAGTACAGCCCTGCCCAAGTGATGATCAAAGTCGACACCTTCGGACACCTTTCCGCGAGCCACCGAAAGCAGAATAGCCCCTCTACCGTTCTCGCAAGCCTTTATATAATTTATCAGAGCTAAACTGGTCTCCGCCGAATCCTGAGTTTCAATGAAGAGTAATTTATGCCTCTGAAGTTGATTCACAACTCCTTGATCATACCTGTATCATTATAAACATATTAATAATTTATTTAAATTATAGTGTTATATTAATAAATTATTATTTATTATTATTAATTTATTATTTATTAATTTATATATATATATATATATATATATATATATATATATATTAAGTATTATAATATTAATTACAATATAATATTAATAAATTATATTTTTCTCTTGCATTCATTTATTTATTTTCCGTAAGGGGGTTAAAGGGGTATTGAAATTAAATCTCAAAATATGAGATTATTTCATATTTAAAAATCTTGGCCGTGTCCAAGTAAAAATTTGGTGCCTTGTGCACCGGTATTTAATTCTAACGAAAAATTATTTAGTTTCGTTAGAACAACGCATTGTCATCCGCGATTTGGCTCTTGTTGCCCGTCTTATACGTTAAATTTATATTAATAAATTATGATATATATAAATATACATACCAAGCAGCTACCACAGACTCCATGTATAAATACGATGTGAAAAAGCAAACTATGCCATCGGGTACTGTTGCAGCAAATTCAACTAATAATTGACCGTAATTTCTTATAACAGCCACATCTTCTCGTGTTTCGTATTTGGACGAAATAGCTACTTGATCATTACCTTTGGCAACAATCTGATGTAGGAAATGCAAAAGTAGATTAATAAAATATTTTATCTCCAATATTTCTTTTTACTTACCATAGGTAAAAGGCACGGTCTAGCCAATGTCATTGTAAACGACGACATGATGACCGGATGAAAATTCAAGATTTTCGGATACATATCCAATGGAGAGAGCGTTCCGGAAGTGATTATCACAGATTGAAATCTATCAAATATAGGCTTGACGGCGATAGAAGAATCTAGGCAGCTAAAATGTAAAACTGGATTCAAAACTGTCGGTGTTTTGTCGTCGAACGGTTCCACTATGATCGTGAAACCTTGTGTGTACGTTGAGAGTAATGTCGCAAGGTGCGTCACCAGAATGATCGGAGAAAAATCTGTTAGATCTGTTATTTCCATTGTGCGTAAAAGAGATGCTAATCTTTGGGCGCAAAATCGCAGTGGCTTCCTTTCGATGGCGACTTTCGCTTGGATATCCCTCAGGAACGCCGCGGGTGACTCTTGTACGACGTGTTGGACGCGTAAACGAGTTTTCAAATACTCGACGAATCGCTTCAGAAAGCTGACGAAATGCTCAGCGTTTCTTATGTTGCCTGGAACAACTTCTACATATCCAAGGATATATATATATAATAAAAATGTTACTTTGCTCGATGAAACAGTATTTCTATGACACAAAAAATATAATGTTTTTACTGACCTTCGAGTACTTCATTTGGTAAAATAGGATTGGCTAGAATGACATCGGTTTCTCTCTGTAATTGAGCATCTTTTAATCCCTCGACCAGTCTATTGTATTCTTCCTTCAATTTATTCATGTCAACTTCTTTCATACTAAATCAAAGCACATGGTTAACTATATTTGATTATATATTTGAATCTTAATAATAAATAAGAATTTTAGACACACTTACTCAGCTACAGTTTTCTCTAAAAGTTGTATGTTAGTCGAACTTTTTTCCATTAATTTCCTATTTATTTTCACACTCATGGAATCGATGCAAACATTATCTAAAATTTATAATTCATTTTTTTGTATTGTACTGTAAATTATTCTAAACAATATTGAATATGTCAATTTTTATACCAATGTTATGAGCCTCATCAAAGACAACTACTGAACTCTTGTTTAGTTCTTTGGATACAGTTTCGGCGATTTTTGGATCCAATAAATAATGATAACTGTAGACTATAATTTGTGCATGCATAATCTGAATGCAGAAAATATCGATTATCACACAGTTTAATTTAGCAACAAGTATAAATAAAAATTTATGTAGTATCTTACTGTAAACCTCGCGAGGAAATATGGGCACCAATTACGATCTTTTCCGTAATCTTTTAAATCGTCTATAGAATAAATACCAGGTGGAATAATTTGCTCTCTACCTTCCATATCAAATGTTTCATAAAAATTACAAATTGGAGTGGATTCATCATAATTATGTCTTTCTCGTACATATGATGCAGTAAGAGAATGGCAACGACCATCTACAATTTTACCTTCTCGTTCTCTACTGACCTATAAAAAATAAAAAATATGAAAAATTGCTCTTAATTATTTAATTGCAATAATCAATTTTATAAAAATATAAGTAAAATATTTTAATTACCTCAGGATGAATACACATATTCTTACGAGAACTAAGGACTAAACCAACAATTTTTGGCTTGCTTTTAGTTTCTTTCTCATAATAGTCTATAAGTTTCTTCAACTCCTCTATAACTTTTTCTATCTCTGGTACTGTTCGAGAACAGTAAATCAATTTTGTAACAACTAATGGGTGCTCCAACATATATGCTACGATGAGTGATAACAATGTTATCGTTTTGCCAGTGCCTGAAGGCATCTCCAATAGACAGTGTCCCTAAAATATTACATAATTTTGTTAATTTTTATAATTCAGAATTCTCTTATTCAAAATAATACCATCAATATAAAGACAATATATAAAGAAAATAGAAAGAAATAAAAAAAAATTACCTTGGCATCTAAGCCACGCTTTAGCTCAAGCATATATGCATATTGTTCCGGATAAATATAATCATAGGGAAAGTATACAATCAATCCTTCAACACTTATCCTATAATAAAAATGTGTGATTAAAAATAAGCATATAAAATAATCTCTTATTTGATAAACTGTTTACAATAACTTACTTCATATTGTCATTTACGTAGTTACACTTATATATAAATATTTATAAACGATATATAATATTCTTATATGTATCTTTATTTATAAAAATATTTATAAGAAGTCTCTCTGTCACTCCTATATAAATTTTATTACTTCTTAATTATCACGAGACTTTTATAAATAAAACATTTCGAAAAGAAGTGCAATTACATCTTCTTCCCTGCTTTTGCGTTATCTAATTTTATAAATCTGTATGTACAAATAACCACAATAAAACTCCGGTACTCAAATATATTTGACTGAACGCATGTTCACAAACGCATCAATTTTGATAGATGTCACGTGATCCAGAGGACAAGTATGATTTGTCAGACGGAGAGCAATCAACCAATCAGTATTCGGATTTCTCTTTTCGCCGGAAATAGAGGTTTTATATAAGGGTCTCCGACCGGAAGCAACCGGCACTCTTTCCCTCTTTACTCTAAAAAGTTTGTGTTAGCGCGTGGTAGCTTCGAGAATAAAGAGAAATTTTGTAAACTGAACGAGTCCATGGTTCGTGATGGGTAAACCAGGTGAATATGAATGCGATGAATATGAGTGCGGTGAATATATTATTTATCGATCTTTTTTTGTTTTGTAATGTACGAACGATTATTTCGATATGCGATTCTTGTCAACAAAGCTAACCTTCAATGAAAAAAACCATTTTGAAATTTAACACGTGGTTGGAGTTAAATTATTACTGTAATATATTTTTCTTTGTTAAATTTATCAAATTAAATTCGTGATTATTTTCAGCAGTAATCGCGATAATCAGAAATATATGTTTATGTCATGTTGGAAGTATTTTTCCCAACCGTGAAACGATTAACCTTAATCCGAATGTACGTAAAATTTGTGTTATACACGTGTATTATCAGAAATATCTTTTTATTACAGTATTTATTTCTGTAATAACTTTAATTTTTATAATTTTTGTATCTTAATTTTTATTTGATAATTTATTTTATCTGTTTATACTTATTTGATATTCTATATATATATATATATATATATATATATATATATATATATATATGTATAGTTTTACAAGTACTAAATATTATTTATATTTATTATATGTACAGAAAAAGAGTGATAAAAATTATGTTTATATTTTAATTCAATCCGAGGTAGGTAAATATTTTGCATGTTATCTTGAGTAAATTAAATTTTTTTCTTTTAAAAAAACATGTTTAAAAAATATTGAACATTTCTACTCTGAATTGAAATGTAGAATACTTGAATAAACGTCCATCTAATGACACTGTCTCGTCACAAATATACTATCTCTCTATGGATTAATTTTTTTACTTCAATGTTTCTTTTATAATTTACAGGATTTGTACCAGGTAGACGAGGAAGTGGAGGCGGAAGTCGTTTCGGAGGAGGTGGTCGTGGAGGTGGTGGAGGTCGTGGAGGCGTAGGTGGCCGTGGTGGAGGCCGCGGTGGCGGCCGTGGTTTTGGAGGTGGTAGAGGTGGTGGTTTTGGTAGAGGCGGTGGCGATGGTGGCAGAGGTGGTGGCCGAAGGGGAGACCAAAAAGGAGGTGGCTTTAAAGGTGGAAAAAATGTAATAATAGAGCCGCATCGTCATGAGGGAGTATTTATAGCTAGAGGAAAGGAAGATGCAATAGTGACTAAGAGCTTAGTACCTGGAACAGCAGTGTATGGAGAGAAGAGAATCACTGTTGATGATGTAAGCTCAACTTGTAATAATTTTACCACATTTTGCTTTCATATATTGTGAATTAATAATACAAAATGTTCCTTATTGCAGCCTGAAAATACCAGTGAGAAAATTGAATATAGAGTGTGGAATCCATTCAGATCTAAATTAGCTGCTGCTATTGTTGGAGGTATTGGACAAATTTATATGCCTCCTAAAAGCAGAGTATTATATCTAGGTGCTGCATCCGGTACCACTGTATCTCATGTAGCTGATGTAGTTGGTGAAGTAAGTATGATTTATGTTAGAAATCTGTATGGAAAAGATATGAGAAAAATATTTAATTTATGCATACATTAGAGCCAAGTTAGCTCATAATTGTCAACTTGGTGTCGAAGTGATGCTAGAACAATTACATACTCTTTTTCTTGGATAAGTAAAATTTAATTTTGCTTTTAAAAAAGAGCATACAGCAATTATATATTAATAATTAACATTTTATATTAATATTGAACATATGATTTATATAAATTACATAGGAGAAATTGAAAATAAATATCTTAATACTTTTTATGTATGCAGAATGGGATTGTGTATGCAGTAGAATTCTCGAACAGAACAGGCAGAGATCTTATAGAAGTTGCTAAGAAAAGAAGTAACATCATTCCTATAGTCGAAGATGCGAGACATCCCCAGAAATACAGGATGTTGGTAGGAATGGTAGATACCATTTTCTCGGACGTGGCACAACCGGATCAAGCTAGAATTGTCGTCTTAAATGCGCAAAATTTCCTTAAGAGTGGCGGACACTTTGTTATTTCCATCAAGGTAAAATGTTTGTAATTAATATAAACAACATCTTAAAGTGTATATATCTTTAAAGATTTAAAGTTTGAAAATTTGTTTATCAATTTAAGGCAAGTTGCATAGACTCACTCTCCCAACCCGAGGTTGTATTCGCGTCGGAAGTGAAGAAATTATTGGCTGACAATTTAAAGCCGCTGGAACAAATCACACTCGAACCATTTGAAAGAGATCATGCTGTTGTAGTTGGCGTTTACAGGCCGCCATCGAAAAAAAGTTAAAATATATATGTAATTAAGAAGATTAAATGTTCTGGTTCCATTTTTTTAATTTTTATCCAAAATATCAGACATTAATTCGAATGCGGAAAATGGAAAGTGCGTGATATTTTTAAAGATTGAGAAATTTGATTTATCAAAAATAAAAATAGTTTATAATATATGTATATATCAATTTCAGCCATCCATGACAGAAGCCCTTATCGCTGTTGTCCCTTATTCTGTCGTATCTTTGTTTTCTTTTAAATTAATTTAAGCCTTAAGCTCTGCTGCAAGATAATAATCAATATATATACTGTACTAGTATTTTGACAACACTGAATTGTGAATCTAAAAAAAAAATCTGTAATTATTCAGATATTTTATACATGACACTACAGTTTATTCCATACACATATTACTGTATCTGCATATTTCGAATGCAAAATAACGTAATTTCAAAGCAAATATAATAGCGTTATTTGACTTATATACATATATTTTTATATAAATATAAAATATTTGGCTGATATGTACTGCCAGTAATACCTTCCCATATAAAATTATATTTAAGAATACAGTTCATACAATTTATATCTCCTAAATATGCCGAACTCTATATAGAAAGGTATATTTTTGCCCATTTGAATACATATATATATATAAAAGAAAGTAATGATAATTAATGCAATATTAATGAAGATATAAAGATATTCTTTGAAAATATTACAGATGAAGTCATATTATGTCATAAAATAAAATCTTTTTATACATACTATTTAACATTCTTTTTTTAAAATGTACATTCTTGAATTATTTAAGCTCTTAAAATTAGACAGGGAAAAATATATTACAATATAGATTTTTCAATATTTGAATTTGTAGTAATGTGTAATGAATTGAACTGTAAAATTAAGTTGTAATTTCTTTATGAACACTAAACATTTTGTACATTGCCATAATATATACTAAAATGGAGTAAATAAAATAGATATTAAAAATTATAATTTTAAAATTTTTGATATAAAATTGTAAAACAAGCGTTCGCGCAACATCTATTTTCCCTTCAAATATGCGATTATTTCTAAAATTTTTAATTTTTTAAAGATATCGATGCCATATTCGATATATCTGCCAAATTCATATCGATTTATACTCTTCTTATGTTGTTATTAAACTGTCAAACTATTCTGTTAAAAAGGATTTAAATCGACAAGTCAGTCATTGCTTTATTTTTAGATTAATGTTAAAAAAATACTTGTATTTTTATTTGCGTGTTAGAGTGTATCTATCAATTTCTACGCAATTTGACAAATATATTAAAAACTTCAAAAAGATATGTGATGTTATAAAACAAAGCGTCGCAACTTTTTTGAAGTCGATATGCAGCACAAATCTTTAAGTGCGTCCAAGAGTGGTAAGTTGAAAAAGAAAAAAAAGATATTTCTCTTCAGTCCAAGAAACATTCTTTTTCGTCCACAGGTCTCACAATCAGCGAACGCCGGAAATCGTTGATCAAAATACTGAACCGTCAAAGATCACCGATTATGATTGGTCGCAAAATTAATTTATCGAAAACATCTAATCACGTTCGTCTCCTGGGTGGCGCGGATGTTTCTGAAGAATCTAACGCAGAAGAAATTCTTTCCAAAACATCACCCTTGCGAACATCTATCCAGGAAGTACCAGATCCACCACCACCACCTCCACCATCACTTTTGATTACACCACCACCTTCATCCATAAAAGAATCCGTAGATTCGTCACCTGTAGAAGAATCCGCGCGATCGGAAGCAGATACAGATAAGAAGTCTCCTCAAGAAGAACAACCTTTCTCTACGAATGGCCCATGTTGCTTCTGTGTTCCACAATCGCCACGATCAGTCGGGTGAATTAATTATATTTCCACTTTGACAAATTTCGCAAATAATTTAATCTACTAAATAGAATAATAAAAAAGATACATAGGAGTACATCATTTATCGTACACATATATAGTATTGTTATAAATATATGCATCATTTAATGTGCATCATTAAAATCTTTATATATTAGATTTCTACGCCGGAAGAATATGTTGTTTAAAACAATTCATAATAATTAATAGAATTAATATATATATATGCTCTCTATAACTATATATTTATTATTCATACTGTATTCTTTATTTATGAAATTATTCCCTCTCATAACAGTTATTTAAATAACATTTATGCAAAGTATTATATCTATTATTTTGGGTCATTTGTCAACAGGGACAGGAAGGTAGACGAGATAATCGAATATGTGCATCAAAATCTCGAGGAAGCTGGCAAGGCTCTAGCAACTTTAGGCGAGAACTTCGAGCATGATTTAAAGGTTGAGCCTCACATTCAACTAGAATGTCATAAAACTGTCTCGACATCTCGAGGGCGAAAGAGGCGAGGGTACAATTGACACCCTTTTTGGTTTACGAATGATGAATATGATGAATAGATGATATTATCGATTATATGATTATCGATTATATGCACAGAAAAACAAAATTTTTTTCAAACATTTATAAGATATATAAATTCTGGAAAAATCTTAAGTAAAAAATTGAAACAAATTAATATTTTTTGTCAATCTTTTATTTTTTATAATATTTGGATAAACTATTAACTAGTGCCTATTTATCTATTAATTTAGTAGTTCTACTGCAAACGATACTGGTATATTTAATATTTATTAATTATTTACCTCATGTCTCCCCGCACAAAAGTTATTTTCTATTCTTTTTCATGGAAGTTGATATTCGTCGACATTCTGGGTCGAATTAAACAGTGGTCCGGTATCGTGCAGAACAAACTCGAAGGCTGTAAAAATGAAATCGATAATCTTCGCAAGGAATTATTAGCTCGTGCATGCGAAATGGATGTTAAAATGCGTGAAATAGAAGATCTTAAAGCTCAGATTACAGACTATCAAAACGCTTCACTATTAGATGGCGAATTGAAGAAGAATCATAAAGCAGTTAAACCAGATCATAAAGAAGAAATCGGCTACGTAAGATTTATTTATGCATTAATTTACTCCGAAAAGCAAGAATAAAAGAAAACTAATGCATAATAAACCAATTTAATTTAATAAGATAAAAATGTTTTTATCACATATATATGTCGTAACAAAATATGTAGTTGCGCATAATTCTTTAATGAATAATTATAAAGAATTAATTTATAAGCTGATGTTATTAATATAATTTATAATCTTATTATGTTATTTTACTTTAGAAAAAAGATGACTCCATCGCAGAAAATCGCAAAGAAATTTACAAAGCTAAGGATCAAATAAAAGAAGGAGACGATGAAGAGAATGCAAAAGAAGCACGAATTAATGATCAAAGAATTGAAGGAGATGCCAAAATACTTGACAAAATTAAGGATACAGTACGATTTGTTGATCGAATAAATGATAAAGGAGAAAAAGTGAACGAAAAAAAAGCGCGAGCTATCGAAGAAGAGGCTGAAGAATTTCTCAGAAAAATAGGAACTAAAGAAAGTCAAAAAGAAGCCGCTTATGCAACTATGGAGCGAATTATCGATGAAGAGGGTGAAGAATTTGCCAGAAAAAGAGGAATCAAAGATAATGACCAGAAAGAATCTACTTATGTAACCATGGCGCCTCTAACAGTACAAGAAAAAACGAAACGAGAATCTGAGGTAGCTTCTTAAAAAAAAAGATATAACATTATATTCTTACATACACGTTATATTATACGTCGTGCTGCATTTTTACTGTCCATTCCGTTTTCCATCTTATAAACAACAATGTTGCTTCTCGACAGCTCGAATCTGAAGTCTCACAGCTCCGAAAGGAATACAACAGAGTCATCAAGGAGCGTGCCGAATATGAGAATGCGATTCAGCGAGCATTGTTGCGAGGGGTGTCATCCTTGAACGTCGAGGCACTGAGAGTTCTGCGATGTCCACCGATACCCTGTTGCACTCCTTGCGCACCATGTCCAGCAACTGCAGGAATTATACCACCGTAAAAAATTTTGCAATATTAAATTATTTGCCAAAGCTATAAAAGAGAAGTAATTTGACTTTACACACACGCATGTGTTAATCAATTTTTCTAGTGTAAATCAATGTACTTTTATCTCAATATTTTTATTTAACATATAATATTGTATTCAATATTTTCTTTGATATAACAAAATATAAATAAAACAAATATATATATTTAATATATTTTATAATTATATAAGTATTATTAATAATTTTTAAATTAGAAAGTAGTATAGGAATATATTTAACGTCATATTTGTAGAATAAAAATACTTTTATATTTCTTTTACGTCTAAAAAAGAAAAAGAAATGTTATCATTAAAGATACAAGTAAAAGGAAATATATTATTGATTTTTAGCGAACCTGTCATGCCGTGTTCTGTCAAGAATGTGAGAAGACGTCCAGAATCAGCTGCTGCAACTATGAGCAATGCCAAGGCTCGTGAAAGGAACGGCGATCAAGCTGATTGCACAACGAAACGACCTTGCGCCAGTCCTTGCTGCATCGCTGGCAGAAATCGGAAGTCCGTGGACAGTAGCATGATTTTTCTTCTTCGTCAAGGTAACACGGGAAATCTGCATGACGAGGAGGCTGCAACTCCAGTATGCGGATCAACGATCGTGAGGAAGATCGAGTTACCATCATTGCGCAGATTCGAGACGTAATAATAGTGTTTGTTTGTCGCTTATTGTTAACATAAACATCTCATCGATGAAAAGTATAACAAAAATGTAAAGTTATAGTATCAGAGAAAAGTTCATATACATAGGATGTAGCATATCGAAAATTTGTTTAAATTTTATATATGTGTTTGTATATCCTTTTTTTTACTGATATAAAGTCCTCGAGAAATCTTCAAAAAAAGTACTCATGATAAAATAAAAAAACATTAAAATATAGAATTTACTAAATTTTTCATATACACATTTTATATATATTTTACTGACATTTTAGAATAAAATCGAAATATATATATATATAAAGAATTTAAAATAAAATTGAAAATTCTCGAAAAGAATAGAAATACACAATAGGAGTGTAAAATTTATTTGTGCATATTTTTCTTATTGGAACGTTGTAAAGTCTTTCATTAACTCGGTAATCTTATCCAAATGCCAAGTGTAATTAACGCGCGAAAGATGCATGATTCATCGGGAATTGGGTGATCTGTTCGGCGGAAACAGACACGAGGTCTAAGAGAAACTAGTATGGAATTTGGGTTGGGGACATTATTTCATGAGAAGTGGTTTATATCATAATAATAGCGCACACATACACACACACGTGTTACTTACTGCTCGTGTGTGTAGGTCAAAGTGCGTCGATTAAATTGTTATTCGAATACTTTCATTTAAAAAACTTCAAAAACACGTAGTGCTGAACATTTAACCTGAGATGCATATCACACATTAAATTATTACGATAAGGAAAGTTTGTGTCTGAAAGAATGCATTGTAAATTATATAATAAATCGCTAGAATGTTGATTTTTCTGTCACTAATATGTATGTTGGAATTTATACTGGAAAGAAGGAAAAGAGGAGAAAGATGTAGATCGTCGTTGAAAATATAAATATAACATTTTATGTAATATCGTCAGAAAAATATTATAAATCTTGAACAATTACTTTCTCATAAGTAATAACGTGAACATTTCTCTCCACTTTTTCGCGTCAAAAAGTATAATATACCGGAGAATATATACCGAAGCTCGTGTCACTTCAGTCTGTTGAGGCAGGAAGTTTCCAATCACATATTTTAACAAAAATCGATATATCCATAATATAAACTAATTATATATCTTATCATTAAAATATATAAGAAAAATTTTCGATGTAATACGATACTCTTGGACTAGCCATAAGCACGCAAAGTAAAGTCTAAGACATAACGTGAAATTTTTACATTCCCAAATAAAATATCTTTAAAAATTATGAATATAATTACACGCGTGAATTTAAATACGCATATATACGGAATATGAACACATAAATTTGTGATAATAATAATATTTTTACTTGCAAAATTAATGCAGAACACGCAAAGTGAATCAGTTTAGTTTAGTGATATGCAAACAGTGATGATCGAGAATGCTCTTCAGAGATGAATAATTTAACTCTCCCCGAAAACCATCTCGATATCGATAGATGAGTTAGGCAAATACGGTGTGCACTTAGAAAACAATATTTTTCGTTAGACTTTGTCGCGATGCACAATGCATGGCTGAAGCAATGCGCATTTCGCGACATTATGCAAGTTCTCTTGAATTTGCGTTAAAATTACAATTATTTAAAAAAAAAAAACAATATATAGAATATTTGATAATAAGCGTATTTTTAAAACATATTTTGAAACTTTAAAATTGCAAATATATAACAAAACTTTATTTTCTCCAATCAATCTTTAAATTTAAATAAATTTTATTTAAAATCTTAACTTTGCAGACATAATTGTCAAGATATTTAATATTAGCTTTAAAAAATGTGTGTGCGCGCGCGTGGAGAAGAATATCTCAATTTTGAAATATCGTGTAAGTGCTCCTTAATTATAAAATACGCTTATTACCAAATACATATAGTGAATAAAAATGAACGATTTTGCAATGATGCGAAACTCGTGGCTGTCGAGTTTCGCAGATGCAATAAAATACAGTGAAAACAAGGTAAAATTGAACCTTGAAAACTCGCACGATCGAAAGAGTCGAGCGCAGTTTCTTCGAAAAATTTAACTAACGTACAATATATATCTAGGATGTATAATTTATTGTCGCAAGAAGCGCATCGATTCTTGGATGTGCGAGTTTTGTGCCGGTTGAGTCTTCGATGAAAAATTTCCTAAAACGTTCCTTTGTAAGCGACGAGGTTGCTCGGTTGAAGAGGCAACGAACGGAGGAGACCTTTCCAATAGGATTATATCGCTGATCCAGCAGCGACTCCTTATTTACGTTACAATATTCTTTATCACGTTGAATACTTATATGTTTTCACACTAAATTACTATTTATTCGTTGCCTCTTCTTACCGGAACTCACACGTCGTTGTCCTGCGTTGCTCTGCGACAAACAGCTCGCGAGTTCCGTATCTATTATTATCATTTTGAAAATCGCGAGCGTTTTCACAGATGACGGTGATTCGTCGTCATTGTCGTCATTGTCGTCATTGTCGTCATTGTCATCATTATCATCATCATCGCTATTGTCAATGTCACTCACATTAGCAGTTTAAACGCGCCCTTATCAGCGAGGGACGTGCGTTAAGAATCATCACTATCCTGGTTCGCGCCTGGTCAACTTGGATAGTGATCACCTTTCATACTTACGTCAAAAACATGAGGACTGTCGCCGAGATACTATTTTCTTTTTTAAGGAACGAAATGGAATGTATGCTAGAGTTTCGCGGCGACGAAGTCCTTTAGACGAGGTCCTCGCAACAAGATAATGTAGTAATCAAACGACGAAACCAGTCGGGACGGCGGTCGCGGCGTGTCATGCAATGTTGAATTAATTAATTAATTAGTGGTCCCACGGCCAGTAATACCAATTCCGCGACGACGCATTCGACCATCTATTTGTTGTGCACCAGATTCAGAAACTCCTCCCGAGTCTTCGGATCGTCTCGGAACACGCCCAGCATCGTCGAGGTTACTGTCTTGCTATTAATCTTCTGCACGCCTCTCATCACCATGCACATGTGCCTGATATGCAAAGAAATTTTTTTCTTTACAACGGTTCGTGTGCAAATGTTGCATATTTTACTGTATAATTAAACGCGATAAGAAAATTGCTTTGCACTGTTAGAGCTCGTTCGATTTGTATTATAAATATATTTAGGCTTGTCTTTTGATTTATACATCAAGAGGTGGATCTTATCGATGTTATTTTCTATTCACAAGCGGGAATATTTCATCGATTAATGCTAATTGTATTGCGAATGACTGTTCCGTTTCGAGGAAAACACGTGTTCTCGATCCTGTTATTGGCTTCTCGTGGAATAAATCGGTTTAATTTGTCACTTCTGTGAAACGAATCCAGCGAGGAATAATGTTTTGCGCACAGGATCAGTAAAAATAACAGTCGGTTCTGGCAAAAATAGTGCCAGTTGATAATATTAGGTGTAATTAATCATTGATTTATCACTTTCGTGAGGCAAATTGAGCGTCGCAACAGCGTCAAAAATAGCATTATAAATTATTCGTGTGATCACGACAAAAATAACTAATCGGTGTTCGTAAAAATAGTATCAGTGATGATATTAGTCAAGTACGATTCCATAAAAGTAGCCATTAATGTGCGCTAAGTGAATTTTTAATTAATAATGTTACGAGTTAGTTGCGTTATTTCCGATGACTTCCGACTGAATTCTATGATCTTGCGTTATCTCGATAATAAAATGCAATTGTAAATCAAAAGAGTCGCACGCACGTGGTGCGATTTTCTTGAATTATTCACGATTGCGTCGCGGGCGGGTAAACATATTCATTCTCAATATTAATGAGAGCGACCGGATGATTAATAATCCCTGGCCGCTGATCATCGAAATGACACTCGCATACACACCCCTGAGATTTATCGTATATTATATATATTTTCTCTAATGCGTACGAAGTGTAACGAGTAACCGGATCGTTACGTGAATGCTTTAATTACCGCGAAACTTCCACACCGCGCCTTGCAAACAACATTCGCGCAGTAGCACAAGGTCGTGTTCTTTTACGAATGCGATCGTTCCACCTGCAAAAACCTATTCTATGAGCTTCGAAAGGAGAGCGGTCTCAGTCGGCTGAATGTTGTGCAACATTGCTGTGATATTTCATGGCTCATCCGCATTTCTCGAATCCCTTTATATGTTAAATTGTTCGCGCGCCTGTAGATTTTGCTCACACATGAATTTTCTTCATTCTAAACTTTTTTTTACTTTTCTAATCACGCGTGTAGATAAGGCAATTAAAAAATTTTATAATATTAGAATATTATTGTATAGAGATACATACACTCCTTCAACCACGACGGCTACTCCTGCAGGTTGCACAACCTTTGTAACTGCTATCGCGATTTGTTTGGTGAGTCGTTCCTGCACTTGAAGACGTCTGCTGAAGATCTCTACGATCCTGCAAATAGAAATTTTTTTCTCGAAATTATTCCTAAAAAATCATCTTTGGAGAATCTGTCATTGAGGCCAAGTGCATGTAAATATTATTTCTTTCTATTTCCATTTAGGAACGCCCCGTTGTCTCATGCATGCACGATGTTAACATACTACAAAAGCTGTAAAAAAACTAACGGTTTTGAAATACACCGCCGTTCTGACAACGCATCGAAATACCATCGTGTTTCTATTATTTATCTGCTTTTAAGCAACGTTTAACAAGTAAACGGCGGATCCCGAGCTGTTACGCGCGTGAAAGTGTGTACGATCTTAACAGACTAGCCACGTCATATTCTTTCTTTTCGTCTTAATATGTCACTGATCAAGGACTAGTGGAACATGCAACTCGACGAAATTATTGAGGCGTCGACGTGAATAAACGTTGAATAAATAACAAGACAAATCTTTTCTCCTTCTTTCTGATTTACATGATTGCAATTTATCGCTCAAAAAAGTTCAGTAAAATTACACACATCTTATGTCAAAACAGCTCTGGAAAATTAAAACAGAACTAGACAGTAAAGAAATATAATATATTGTACAATTGATGATATTACATTAGACAATCACTATTGAATAAAAACCTTTTGTCATAATCTAAATTATTTATGTCTAGTATCAAATCTAAGATTGAAATCTTAGATTGTTTTTTTAATTAGAATTATAAATATATATATATATATATATATATATATATTTATATAATGTAGTAAAAGCGCGCACAAAAACGACAGAGAAATATAATTAAGCGGTTCGTTAGAGCAGAAGAAAACAATCTCGAGACTCAAGGAATTTTAATTTAATTTTAATTGGCGAGTTAATTATCATCGCAATTAATTTTATATTATTCAAAATGTAGTAAATACCTAACGCAAGATTCTTAATATACTAAGGCAATCACCTGGCGAGTTTACTGAGACCCAGTATTTTCTTGCAGGGTAGATAACCAATCGACACTTTGCCGTAGAAGGGTACTAAATGGTGCTCGCACATGGAGAACATCTCGATGTCCTTCACCACCACCATCTCATCGTGATCCTCGTCAAATACTGCATCGTTAATTACGTCTGAAACGAAAAAATAGAATTTATTAGTAAAATTAATAAAATTTTGTGTTTCTGATTAAATATCAATAAAATAGAATATCAAATTTAATAAATTAATTAAAATTTTATTTTTCAACCACGCACTTATGCATATATATTTTAATACATCGGAAAAATCTTTATAATGACGTATGATGATGACTTTAACGAAATCAGCTGAGTATTATCACTTGTATCGTGTCGCGAAAGAAATGTTCTTTAATCCTAGCGGTCGGGTTATCCTGGCTGTGATTTATCCGATATTGACCTACTTACTGTACCGTAGACTCTAGTAGTAGTGTATACATATACGAGCAGCCAGTGGGTAGCTAGATAATGGTGGTGCTCTCCGCACCGTTTCCACGGCAACCTTAACAAGAAACACCTTCGCAATGACCGACAATGATGAAACGAATTCGGCTAACCGGCCGCATTCGAGCTTGAATTCTTCCACAGAATTCTTCCACATTGCACGTTATGCGAGATAAGTCGACGACAGATGAGATCTTCTAATTTATCGAAACTTGATAGAAATAGTTTTAATCTCTAATAAATATATGCAAAGTAATCGAATGCGATGAGAGAAATAAATTTGATCTTATTCTTCGTATAATTTAATCCCGTACAATTTATCATATTTTCTCGGAAAGTGCACAGCTCGCAGGATGCGTCAACAGCTCGTATAACACACGCATGGAAGTGAAGCAATTTCCTTTCCTCTATTCGCGACCAAGCGCTCGCCGAGTGTAAAGTTGGATTTTTCAACCCGATGGCTTAAACGTGATCGGCTTCCGGCAGCGAATTCGATTAACTTTTACAAGCTCTCACACGCCATTATATACGCGTGTGTTCATGCAGTATTTTAAAAATTCTTCTAAGAAAAGTGCTAGAAAAATTTACAAAAAAAATAAATATATATATATATATATATATATATATGTGTGTGTTATATAAATTTTGATTATTAGAAGGAATTCGTATAAGAATATATAGTGGCCGAGATAAAAGCCACAATGGGAATTGCTCGTCCGAGAGGATGATTTGGCGAGGGTGGTTGTAGGAAAGTGCCTCTCGTTTCAGATTCACCGGGGCGCAGTTAAGAGCTTATCTGAAGGGTCTCTCAGCTGTTCAAGCTGAGCTGAAGTGAATTAAAATCCTTCATCCATCGTCTATAGGTCCGGCTTCAGAGTGGCTCATTATCGCGACATTATTACTGGTTCAAGACAGATTCAAAATTAATGTGCATATAGAGAAAAGCATCTAATGCATTCTAAGCATTTAATGCAAAAAAGCCCATAGAAAGAATCATTTTCAAAATTCATTATTCTGATTCTTTTATTATCTTGTTACATTAGTTATCGTCAACGAAGCCATATTATTTGTTACCAATTAATATATCGTTACAATAAAATAAATATTGCAATTTGAACATCAATTAAAATTCTATTGTTTTATTGAATTTTAATCTTTTTAATTACATGCGATTTATGAGAATAAAAGTAAGGAAAAAAGATACTTTCTGTATCAACTTGATAATACGTAAAAATATTTTTTCGAAACTTCATAATTCGGACATTATGACATTTATACTTGATATACGTGATGTGAATGACAAGGAAGAAGATTGAAGGGGATTTTTTCTGAAGTTTTGCGTCCCTGAGAACCCCATTTATATCAAGAGTTTTACGCTCTCTTTTCTGTGAATCGCACTTAAGTCCCACCCTCTCGCCTCTCATTCCTTTTCTGTCCTCGCGATAAAGAACAGAATAAAAGTAAAAAAGGAAAATAGAAAAGTATGATACTTCATGACTTTCATGAAGTACGCGCATGTCTATGATTTCACGCTGTATTATTCGCAATAAAAGAAATTTGCTTACCGTGTAACGGTTTCCCAGTTAATTATTTCATTACTCTCTCAAGTTCTCTCTAAATTGTATCCTTAATTGTGCAATTACGCCTCATCACATTTCTTTAGGCGAAAATTTAATGCATTTTGTATTTCTTAAATTTTAATTTACGAAAAGACTCGAAAAAAATTATTCGTTACAAACTTGAATAAAAGCTTACGTATATTGGATTTCAAATATATCTTCAGCCTATATTAAAATTTTTATAGGCAGTTTTGATTTCAAAGCGTAGCATTTTATAGCCACTGTGTTATTTCATCAAATTATCATATACATATATTGTAGGCTTATATTTACCATCAGATAATGTGTGTCAAAGTCAAGAGTCTATAGCCAATTTCATTAGACTTTAAAATATTTTTATTAATGTCATTCATTCTATAATTCTAATTCTTATATATCAATTTTTATTTTTTATAACAAATGAATTAAAAAATTTGAGAGAGTTAAACATAAAAAAATCACTTTCAAAAAGTAATAACAGACTTACCCAAGTAACAAACTGACGCCATTAAATGTCAAAATGACGTCATTCTGACGTCTAATAACGTCATTCAACGTTAAAATAATGTCAGTTTGCTACTTGGGTTATTTAATAATAAAATTTACCTTCGAGACTTTGATCGTATCCTTTCGTAAAGAAGAGCATAGCCTTCGCGGCGCGTTCCGGTGTCTTCAAGAGACCCGGTCGCTCCGGATCTTCACCCAACGAACTCAAGAGTAATTTGTAACTTCGGGACATTTCTGGTAACATGGCCTCTCGCGTGGGTGGTCGATGATCCAGCTCCAAATCGTGATGGAACATACATTTTTCATGGCCTGGAACATAACGACAATTCGATTAGATAAATGGAAATGCTCGAGAAACGTGGTTCTCCTCTTTCCCTTTTATATTCCTTGAATCGCTCGAGATTTTCGTTGGATGACAACGCAAAGTGACGATGTGTCAACATCTTTGCTATCGCATGTCACGACCCATGATCACGCCGCGCGTAATCGCACCAACGGAATAAACTGCGTGTAAGCTACAACTGAATGTTTTAATAATATTTAGTGTGGGACTTGTACATGAGAGATAAGCTCCTTTCGTAAGAAATCTAAATAATCTACGGTTTATTACATTATATTATGTATATATAAGTGACATTCAATTGGACCAACATATTTTCAAACAGCACAAACTGTTTTCTATATTATTGCATCTATGTATGTACATACACATATACAGTTTTTTAGTTTTTCCCTTTTAAATCTAACATTTTATTCAACAATTAATCGATTTTCATAATAACTTGCAAATCTTGTTATATACTTGTATGTATCATAATATGACCTATATGATGATAACATATATATGCTGCATACAACTTAATATGTATAATTAAAATAAATAAATAAAATAAAAAATAATTATAGTTATGACAAGAACCAGTTGACAGTTTAATGCATAATAAAAATTTTGCTCTCCGTCGTTATCGCGTGCATTCTCCTTTGATAAATAATTTAAAGAAATCTGTCTGTATTACGTATGAAAATAAAGAATGACGTGATTGAAATAATCCAGTTTCATTTCGCGTGCGTAAACGCGTTGCGTAGAAAGTGCTCGGCAAAACCAATTCAAGGTTTTGCGTGCAATATTATTCACGGATTCTCGCAAGTGATCGGCTTCTCTAAGACGACGACGAACGAGAGAGACGCCTATTCACGTTGGAAACTTCGTTAGTTCGTCTCTTCCTAATGAACCGTGCAGCATAATTGAATCCAGTACCGACGTCCGTGCGACAAAGCAATAGTTAGAAGCATCGTCACAGTCGGCTAGGACACCAAAAAAGTAGCCAAAAGTCGATTCCAAAGATGAGGTCCGGCAAATGTCCTGTCGCAATCTTAATAGTTTAATTGAAGTATAAAGTTATGCGCTAATTTATTAATTTTTGCACTATTTATTTTGTGTTTTATTATAATGATTTGACTATATAATAATAAAAGAAAAATAATAAGATATTTTATTTGCTGAAATACAACAGTATCAATAAAGTATTTGAAAAATTAAATCTTCGATTACATATATGATTTCGAAAGTTCAAGTTGTTAATTAAAAAGTAGCAGACCAAATCTGATAAAATTTTCAAAATAACTTCTTTAGTCTATTAAGCTGACAAAACTATGATAAGCCTGACCTTTGGAGTTGACTTTTCGCCACTTTTTTAGTGTCTTCACTGAACCATAGAAAATCGTTCAAATTGCGTGATATCAATAGATTTTTGAGAATTCCGTGTTTTTATCGAGGTTCATTCATTATAACACGAAAATAATTCGACATTTAAAAAATCATATTTATTTATCTTTATGAATTTTTTCTTTAAACTTTAGACTAATTAAAATGATGTAATGCAATCTAAATCTTTTTCTCTTAAAAGTGTCAAAAAATAGTTAAAACATTATAAACATTCTATACATCATATTGTATTGTGTTTTTATCTTCTACAACAACAAATAATATAATTAATGTAACTTAGAATGAAATAATTAATGTTTTATAAGTTTATTAAAATCGTATTTTCATTATCTTAATTTTGAACGACTCTGTTGTGTTTTTCTGGAATTTCCTATAACACCCTGTCCCACGTTTCACATACTCGTACAGTTACAGTTATACGTTGCACATCACCATAACTGTACCCCGACGATCTGCCCGTACTTGTTTGTCATCTCAAGATCACCGCGATGTAATTAACACGGGAACAGTCATTTCGACGGTCGTTCACCAAAATTTGGCGCGTGCGGCCGAGGAAAAGGAGATTCACAAATTTTTCTGTGAATCTGCAATTCATGGTAAATAAGTGGTTAAATTTTACATATAGTGTGCACACCAATTCATCATACTTTTTGCAAAAGTATTTTTAATTATGTGAACTTATACCTATACATGTATCCAAAATAAAAAAAATAATTTAACAGCCAATAAAACACAAAAGAATAAAAAAAATTATTAAAAAATTCGTTAATCTAATTAATCAATCTGTAAAATATGTATAAAATATATAATTTTCTGATTTTAATAAAATAAAATCAATATTATATTTCTTTCCTCTATACATAAAAGAAACAATTAATTGTCCTTTCTTTTTAAATTCAAGAATGTTATTTATTCGATAAGAATCTTAGGTCATTGACCATATCACATTAATAATTTAAATTATTAATAAATTAAAAATATCTTAAGAAAGTATGCACATATATAATCTTCCCGATATTTCTTGAAAATTGAAGCAAAATGTCAAATATCAGCATTATATTTATCTTGAAATTAATTGCAAGTGCAGATTATCAGTAAAATTTTAAGCCTGATGAGATATAAACGGGAATTACGTTGACTACGCCTACTGACGCAACCCGGAAAACGAAAAGCATTAAAGCTTATTACGATAACAACCTTTCTACCATATTCATTAAGTTATTAAACGAATGTATTTTTTTACATTTTTTATATTTTTTATATAAGATGTACTATAATCCGCAAATTTTAGCCAGATTTGCAGACAGAAAGAAATCAATAATATTAACTAAAGTTATAGAATTTTCTGTAAAGGTATTCCAATTTTTTTAAATTTTTACTTGCCAATTTATTTTCAAAATATTTTATTCATTAGAAATCTATTATAAATACCTTTCGTCGTTGAGGTACGTGGAGTTCTTGGTGTTCCGGGGACGTCCAGATCGGTTTCTTCGATATTGTCGCTCCAGGAAACGGTTCTCAGTGGTAAGGGCTTTTTAATCATTATCGGTTTGTCATCATCGCCATCGTACATCTTCATCTTCGCGCACTGATTCGATACTCCGTTCATGATTGACGATTTTTCAGTTGCTATTCCGTTCTTGTTAAATCGAGAGAAAGATTTCCAAAATCAAGCAATCGAGCAATTCGATACGTTCGTACTGTTAAAAAAAACGAAAAACATTGTAAAATTAAATCATATAAATTAAACGAATCTGAATTTTGAAATGTATCAGACGCAATACATTGTTATATAAACCCAAGTAATGTATATTAATCTATTATTTAATTACATAAATATCACTTTCACGTTCATATAATAACGATAAATAAATAAAATGATTAATTATTATCATCGATAAAGTAAGATGAGTACAATTTTTTTACACTGATCAAATTTAGTCTAAATTTGATTAAAGATATTATTATATGTATAATCAATTAAATTTTCTATTCATTCAACAAGTCAATTTTTTGATTTTTTATTAAAGAGCCTCTTTACACTAGACATCACTTGCAGTGCAACCACTTGACATTTAACATTCGTCCTATCGAAAATAAAATTGACAATGTTTACCGCGTATTCGAAAATAATTATCTCTTCAATTACTCTAAAAATTCTGAAATTTCTCTTCAATTTTAACGAACAAAAATCTTCCGAAAAATGATTAAATAAATTAGATAGAAATCTGACACTCCTGTGTTTCACTTCCGATCGAACTTACTCTAACACAAGTCGTCCCGCGGCGGAAGGAGCAACGTTTGTCGTGACATAAACGTGAAGAAATTATTCGAAAGTTGCGCGAGCGTGAAACGCGCGCGCGCGCGCGCGTATGGACCACGAAGATGAACACGTGTTAAATAAACGAGGGAAGAGATAACGATGAGGAGCCGGCACCGCGCGCAATATATGACTGATCGGAGAAGCGTCACGACATGTACGCTGACCAGGACGGGCGGAACGCGACTGACGCAAAGCTGGCAGCTGGCTGGACCCGATCGGCGGTGGCGGCAGCGGCGGTGGCGGCGGCAAGAATGAATGTCATCCGCAAGTCCTTCCGAAACCGTATATATATGCACGTATCTCCTCCTCTTTTTCTTCGATTCTTTTTCTTTTCATTTGTCATGGCATGGGAGTCCGCAGGGCTTTTTCTAAGGAAGAGTGTGATTAATTTTTTGTTTTTTTTTAATTATTCTTTCTTAATTTTGTAATTTTATTATTTTATTTTTATTTTTTTATATTAAATATGCAAATAAGTTTCAGTGTTTATTCACAAGAGCAAATGCTTAATTTTTTTTACTGATTTCAAATATCCCCTCTTGCTCCTTACGGACGCCCATATCACATGGTACTCTTGTTGTATCATGAAGAGCTTACCTTGCGATAAAGGATTAAGGAAATGATAGTTTTTGCCAACGACAGTGTCCTTTTCCTCCTATGCAGCCGATTTCATTGACATTCTATTGTGACGTCGATCGTAGAAATGCAAATTGGAGTATGAATCCTAGTATGTTCCAACATAGACTCTGGGTATTACAAACCCAGCACTGGGTTTTAAAAATATATTCCCTTTCTTTAATCCAGAATTGTCAGAAAGTAAAACTCTGAAAATAATAAACATTTATTAATTGTGTGTGTGAGAATACTATTTTGATTTTCTTAAATATTCATGATTTTAATTATAGCTCAATCATGGAATGCATATTCCTTCATCTTTAATCACATAACGTACGCTGCAATGTATGCAAATATTGTGATCAACACGTATAAATAGAATATCTCGTTATATTTTGAATAATCTAAAAATAGAACTCTAAAAGGAATATGCATGGATGATTGACAGTGAGAAAATTACTTCAGGATTTATTGCCTGGCCATTGATTTAAGTACATCAGGAATTAATAGAATTATTTTTCTTATTGTATTTTCAGATTTTTTACACAGTCTATTTTTTCTTTTCTCTTTTATTACTATTTATTCCTTATCTGTACATACGAGTATATTGTATAAATTAATAATGAAATCGTAAAAATATCTATTAAAATTATCTTGGAATAAAATGTAATTTTATTGCTCTTACTATTCATTAGTATTCATAGAAGTGTATAATATGCATTCATATTTTATGTATGTATCAATTTATTCACACCATGTTTGTTTGGCAAGAAAATGCATTATAATTATCACAAAATTGCAAAGTTCAAAATTTTAAAAAAGACCCAACAAAAATTAATAAGTTTTCTAATTAATCTGTTAAATTAATAAGTTATAAAAAATGAGAGATTTTAGTGAATAAATCTGGAAATTTTAAAATAAATATAGGTGGAAAAGCCCACTTACATTATAGGGCATATCTTTTATTGCACCGACAGGGGAATACCCTTGTCAGCTTAAAGTACAATCAGAAATATCCTTAGGGAATGGGAATTTCCTTACTTTCACAAAATAGTAAATGCATCTTTTATTAAGATGTTATAATTATATATTTCTCTTTACTTTTAATCATATAAAATAATTCTCTCGATGATGATTAAAACTACGTCATTAAAAAAACGTTATAAAAATAATGTAATAATTAATAATATATATATATATATTAAATACACATTAATATCTCCAAGAAATGCATATCTAAAATATATATTTTCACACATTCAGTGTAAGCTATATATTCTCTCTCTCTCTCTCTCTCTCTCTCTCTCTCTCTCTCTCTCTCTCTCTCTCTCTCTCTCTCCTTCTCTCTCTCTCTCTCTCATTAAGTAGCAATAAAATTTCATTTTATTCCAAGAGTGGAACATTTTTAATACATATTTTTTACGATTTTATTAATTAAATAAATTTATCCATTACACACTATATCTATAAATATATAGATATAAGAAATGAAGAATAATATAGTTTTTTTAATATAATCTGTCTCATATTAATACTAAAAATACGCGAATACTATAAGGAATGCATGACTCTGTGTATATTATGAAAAAAAAATAAAAAAAACAGAGTAAAAGAAATAGAGTAAATAGGTTTTGCGAAAGATACTGATTGAGTCGAAAAGTACCTACCGTCCTACGTCATAGTGAATCCCAAATAGGTGAATACAACCGGTTCTTATATACATATTTTGCTTTTTTCTGGCCACGAGGAAGAACGGCATGTTTATTTCATTCGGTATCCTTTTTCTTTTTTCTTCAACCCCTCAAACACAAATATAAAATAACATAAATATAAAAAACATAAAATAATAACACCGATATCTCAAATCCCGGTAAAAAATTTGTATATATAATTATATATAAATAATTGTATAACATTAGACATACAATCGTAAAATTATATGTAAAATATGTCTATTTTTATACATAATTATATAAATTTATATATAAATTATAAGGGTTCATATATAATGTCAAATTATATATGAAACATATATATATATATATATATAATATTTATTATATAGATAGAAATATATAATTATATATATATTAAAAAGCACATATGTATTTAATTATGTATAGACATATTTCATATATAATTTTGCGATTATATGTATAATTTTATATATTTCTATATATATATAATTTTATATATTTCTATATAATTTTATATTGTTATATATGAAAAATTGTTTACCGGGATTATTATATACATAAATATAGTAAACAAATTTATTAAAAATTTTGAGTTATTTCTCATAGAAAAACGCCGAGATAATTTTTGAATTAAAAAAATTAAAAATGTTTTTGAATACACATATGAAATATTATAATTCAATTATATTGCATAAGATGCATTACCTTTGTCGTTAATTAACAATAATTATAGTAAAGTTTGAGTTTTCAACAAGTTGCCTTTTGTCAAGATAATAGAATTTGTGCGACGATCAAAATACCCTCTCCTTCTCTTTGATAAAACTATCATAGTTATTGTTATTACAACCATGTAGTTGGGTAGCGATAATTAAGTTTTGAAAGTTTACGTGCATAGGTATAACATCATCGAATGATTCATTAGATTTGAGCCACTTGAAAGAAATATTAATCCATAATGAAGCAGATCATTCGATTAGATATGCAAGAAAAATATGATTGACACATGATTTCTACGTAATTGTGCTTTACAGTCATACCTGGCTTAGCACAAGGCTGAATAATATCGGCTATTGCATTGGAAAAATTATTCTCGCCTTCGATAGTGAAAACGTACATCGAAATCGACCTCGATACTTCTTATCCGCGTACTTTAATTTTTTTTCTTATCATTTAGCATAAAAGAATATATTTATAACAGAAAAACTTAATTCTCTCTCGCTCTCCCTTTTTTCTATTACAAATTTGACAGAGACATCCTGTTTTAGTTGTTACATATTTTTTAGAAACTATTCGAAAAATTTACACAAATATTTGCGAAATTTAAAATTTATAAAGTTGTATAAAAAATAATAATAAACAATTAATTACTATAAACATTTTCTTTCCATAATATAATCATCGTTGAAAATATATTGTTAATATTTAAGATCTCTGAAATTTCAATATATATATAATAAATTTATATAAATGTGTTTCCATATCACTGCTTTGTCATTTTTTTCAGCATTTTATTATATAAAATCAAGCATGTAACAAGGAAATGTGTTTCTTTTTAGACACAAGTATGTTTCTTATAAATGCATGTTTCAAAAAATTACCGATAATAAACATTAATAATCTTAATTATAATTATTATTGTTTTTTATCGTACTATACAAAGCAAATATGACTGTGTGTATATTTCAATTTCTTTTTTTATCTTGAAATTACACACAAAATGCACATCTACAAATTTAATTCTACATCTGCTTTTTCCAAGATATTTATTTCCTAATTTGCAAAAAAAAATTATTGTAATGCAATTAAATTATGATTCTTTTTCTTACTTGCAGAATCAATTTTGAAATTCCATAAACGTGTGCGCAATAAATAAAACAATTAGTAATAAGTTTTTGAAACATGCAAAAGTTAATTAAAAGAAAAAAAAATAAAATTATAAAAAAAACATATTTACAAAGCAAATGCATTTTGTCATTGTAATAATTCTTTTTTGCAATGACACGGCCTTCTACAAAAAAAGGGAGAACGTTGAGAAGTAGAATAAATTACATGCATGTTTCGTATATTATAAGTGATTCCGATCGTATAATGAGCAATATACATCCCTACGATCGATATATCGGAAAAATTGAATAATTTCCATCGAGGAAGAATTGCAGGCTACGTGGAATCCTCCCTGACGTAGGCACATTAAATCATTTTATGTTGGCTTTGCGATTCTTAGATTTCTATATTAAGACTATAGTTTGTCCTTCCTATCTCGTAAGTGATGCATGCAACACAGGAAAGTTATCCACAGGAAAATGTATAATTGCAAGTCGTATTATGCGACGAGGGATGTATATTGTTTCTTCGTCAGAATATATCATAATTATTTATATATGTTGCACATTTTCTTTTTAATTTCTATTTTTTTCTGAAATACTCTCCTTGAAATATTTTTAAAATTTCACTATTCTTATCTGTAACAAAATTCTATTCAATTAATAAACATATTAATAAAATATAATAAAGAGATAAATATTAAAGAATATATCATAAATGTAAAATAAAGCTAAATATCATTTTTTTTTATTTTGTTTAATTAGAACAGTAGATATATATATCTACTGAACAAAAGAAAAAAACAAATATTGACAACATATTGTTTAAACGAGAAAATTTTTTTTTTATTTGCAATACATCATATAATGTATTGCAAATTTGAAAAAAAGATTATTATCATAATAAAAATGGGAAAAGGACCAGAAGATAATGAGTTTGTGAATATTTCTAAAAGGATGTGCTGGAAAAAATTGATGAAGTTTTCAATTTTAAAATAAAAGTAATATTATGTATGTCTAGTAGTTTACTTTTATGAGGTAATGGATAAACACCGCAAAAGTGTAAAATAAGATATTATCTTGATGATAGCAAAAAATTATGTTAATATAAGTCTGTTATAATCAAATCTATTTTATTAAACTACATATGCATTGTATATATCCGTGTGTATTAAATATAATAAAAATCCTCAAATAATAAAATATATGTATATATAGTTTCCATTTATATATATATATATATATATATATATATATATATATATATATAATCTAACATAGTTTTTGTATTATATTTTGTTATTTTTAATAGATTGTAATCTTTATCCCATTTCCATATATTTAATAATAAATCTTTATTAATTGTAATATTTTAATATATATTAACATTATTTCTAATTATATTTAAACTTGGTAAAAAAGACTTGAAATAGTACTATTACTTCAAAATAAAAAAATTTCATAATGAGTATGATTCCAAAATAATTGAAATTTTCAATATATTAAAATTTTGTTATCTCAATCTTACTATTGTTTTAAATAATTTTGCATATTATGTATATATAATTATTTTAAACAATATTCGTACTCGACTATTATAATACTTGTACTTGACTATTATAATAGATTAAAAAATTAGATATTATTTTTTAGTTCTCGTAAAGTATAACAATATATGTAATAAAGTGTCACAGCTTTACTCAAAAGCTATAAAAATATTAGTATAAAATACAAATCTGATTACATCTAACCAAATGTGTTAAAAAATACCATCACATATTTAACTCTATTGAAAATATATTAAATTTTATAGAATCTTTTGATATTTTTATTTCTCAGAAGATGATATCACCTCAAATTTAATATTATGTTTATTCAATTGCTCGATCAAAGAAGTTTTACCAAATGCACCACCAGGTGTGAGTACTCCTCCACTATAAAGTTATAATTGATAAGAATAAAGTTAACGAATTAAATGTAATAGAATAGAATTATGTCGCATTGCGATCCATTTTAATAATTGATGAATCACTTACTTGTCAGGTATTTTGTCAGCTTCCTTAAGAATTGTAATTGCTGATAAGATTGATCCAATGCTAGTCACATCATATGCAGAAGTACCGCTAACTTTTGTAATTACTTTCTTATTAGGTGGATCTGTGTGTTTATCTGTAGGTTCAGCCAATTTTTCAGTCCATCCAAGGGCTTTGAACGTTATAGAAAAGCGTGCATTGTCCTGTGCCTCCTGCTTCGGGTGTTCATGGCTTATAAAACCGAACGAAAATAGAGCTGGATACTGCACACAAACGTTATTTAATTATTTTATCATTCATATAAAACGTAATTTTATAAATATATTATATACATTATACTTGCATAATTACAAATATTTTTATACATACTTTCAGAAGTAAATTACAACCAAATGTTGTGCGGGTCAAGAGACCGAAAATCATACCAATAATGGTTACCACTATGAAAGTAAAAAGAGATCTGTAAGAAATAATGAAAAAAAAAAAAAAACAAATTAATACAAAAATTACTTCTCAATATTTGCGACATTTCAATTAATACAATACTGACTCAAATGTGATATAAGTTTGTACTTGTGCAGGTCTCTCTTTGTATTTATTGTACAAGAATCGTTGTGTACGCAAAGCAATACTACGATCAGCACCCAAAAATAAAGTTGACCATCCTTCAGAAACATTACTTCTATGTACTATCCTGCAATACATAAAAATTGTAAATATTAAAATATATAATTGCAAAAAAAATTTAAATATATAAAAAATAATAAAATAATCGTTTTTATTCTGATCTTTACTTCAATTATTCTTGTCAAAAGATAATATTGTTTAAAATTGTAATGTAACTTATTGCATTATTTTTATCTTTATATATACATGCATTTACACACACACACACACACACACACATATATATATATATATATAATACATACATATATATGTTACTTTATAATAACACATATTCTTGTAAAATTTTGAACATCTAATACATAAAGTATTTAGTCAAAATCTAATTATATATGTATATGTATGTGTAATATTTGAAAAACAAGATACATACTTTGATTTCAGTTTTGGTGTAAATGAAGGTAATTTGATAGGAAATAATTTTGTACGCAGTTCTCGTAATTCGTTTGCATGAGCTACGCCATATACTAATGACTCCCAAGTTCCATAATTCACAACTGGACCCTTCACATTTTTAGTTGACCATAATTTTAGATACGTTTCAATACTATTGACTTCTCCTCCAAATTTCTGCTGTGTAAAAATGGTTCCCAGATCAGCAGGAATGCTATCAAAGCCACAGGCACTCACTATGTAAACACCAGCTTCTTGCGCTGCTTTGTTATATTCTAATTGCATTCTTTCCATAAACTGTAAAGTATTGAATATATCAATATAAACGAATAGTCATTATAATATTCGTAGTAATGCTATATATATTACATCACCTGTGGCTCGCCACTGACGTCAACATAATGAGTATGTGTTGCAATACAAGCCTTAACGACTGGTTCTCCATAAAATCTATATGGCCCACAACAATTAATAATTACTTTTGCTTGGTTTGTCATTTCTTTAAGAGACTCTTCGTCCTTTATATCAGCCAAGATAATAGGTACATCTTCTAAGAAGAAAATGTACAATGTAATATTATCACTGATAATATAAAAATATAAATGGTCTATCTATACTATCGCACTTTGAAATAATTGAATTTAAAATTTAAATTAAAAACATAATAATTTAATTTTACCAATATCTGAGGCAAATTCCTTAAGAACAGCTTCTAAAACTTCCTTCCTACGACCAGCAACGCCAAATTTTATCTTCTGTTCCTTGGAAAACTTTACTATATCTTTTACTACATATTTTCCAGTATATCCAGTAGCACCAAATATTATTATATCCAAACGATCATTCGCCATTTTCTTGTAATAATCTGCATTAAAAAAATATTTATTAATAAAAAACATTTTTAATTTAACAATAGAGATTGTCTGTAGGCATATAAATGATATCCGGCACGGATATAATCAGACCGGAAAAACGAACCCGGATCTTTTGCTTTCTATCCGACCACACTATTAGCAAGTCATTCGAATTCTATTCAATGATATTCTTTTGCTCATTAACATAGTCCTAATGATAGTAAAATAAATAAGTGGAAAATTTTACAAAGAAAAACTCTTATAAATATTATATTAAAAAAGATAAAAAAAAGCAGAAAGAGAAAAAAAAAGGAACCGAAAATAGTTTGTTTAAAATATAAAAAAAATGAAATTTGTTACTAAATATCTTTAAAAAAAAATCTTGATAAAGATGTTCTAAAAAGAAATAAAAAGATATTGTTAAAGATTACAACAATAATTTTTATAAACATATTTTCAGATAAATTGTATAAATGCAATGTGTTAAATCCAACCTAATAAAACAATAGAATATTTTGTACAATTAACAACGTAATTGATGATGCATATTCGAAGTAATCGTAATTTGAACTTTATTCTGATGACTTTCAATTTTTGCACTTTATTCTGCAATTTCAACGAGTCAATTATTATTTTGCGTAGCCGGCAGCTGGCGGGTTACGTCACACCCAATAAACATAAAATAGAAAATGAGTGCAAAAAAATTATTGATTGTGCATAAAATACCTTAATTAGGAGAAATTGGCAACTGTAAATTTTCTTCCCCAAGGCGTGAAAATGCGTAGTCCAAAGTACGTGATTGCCAAATGCGTACGTCTTCCAACCAACACCGATAAGCACCGGCTATCGACTGCTATTGACAGACGCATTTACCGTCGTCAAAAATGGCATCCTCGTTGAGCCAACACTATCATTGGCCAACATTACTGGAAGCGCTGGAGATGGAGAGAAGCACGCCTATTTAAAACCATGCACATACATACACATGCATTTAAATGCCAGCTATCGCGATGAATACGCAGTTGCTGACTTACACATTTCAATGAAATATTTAATATTTATGTATTATGTACAGAAATTGCATGCATTATAAAATCAATACAAAAATTTAAGTATAAAATTAATTATAATTAAAATTCAAAATTATATAATTCTATCGATATAAGAAAAAATCAGTAATTATCAATTTTAAAAGTCAAGCACAAGTCAATTTATCTTTTTTTCGAATATTATTTGTTATACGTTTCGGTCTCAATTAGTACAATTATTTTATTTAACAATTGTCTAATAATAAATAAATAGTGTGTATTAAGTAGAAGTAAATTCGCTCAATGTAATCATCTCAATGTAATAATTGTTCATAAATCTTGTTTGTTTTTTACGACAATATTATATGTGACAATAGATTACATATTTTGCATATGTACATACATTAGTTGAATAGAACTGACTGTTCGGACTTTTATCAGTTCGCGATACCTCTTGTTAATGATGTGATGAGTCATCTTCTTATTATAACTCCGCGGCTTATTTCTTACTTTAACACCTGCCTTTCTCCAGCTTACGCATCAAACCATGTTAATTGTTTGAACATTTTTTAATGCTTCCACTCAATCAGAACCAGGTAATCCTTAATGGTTAAAACCGGAAGAGAAACTTATATGCGCTTATTTAAAGATCACAGATAAATGTATGCATGGTTCAATCTATTTTATGTATGTACTTATCACATGCAAAATTTTTATTTTACAATTATATATATTTTGCATGCAAACGTGTACACAATTATTTCTACAAAATAATAATTATTATTGTACCTACATGCGAATTTACTTCTATAATCCACGCTTTAATTTATCATTTGACAAATATTGGTGATGGTCCAAAACGAACAATAAATAATATTTGGAAAGAAAGAATAATTTGAACACTGATTATCTCACACCTGGCTTTCAATTAGTCCGCTATCTGTGAATATTCACTTTTAGAGCTATTATTTTAATCTTTAAAATTCTATAAAAAATAAGATTAAGAAATAATACTTTTAAATGAATATTCACTTCATTAATATCGGAGATTATTATATTAAAATTGATACATTATATTATCTCAATCATATTTTTCAAGTTGATATTTTGTAATACAAATTAAACGCAAAAGCCAATCACTGATTTATCTATCTCGCTTTTATCCCATAATTTTGTTCATAAATTATATTATTATAACGATTTATAAAGTTTTAACTATCGAATTATAAAAATAATAATTTTAGTACTTATATCACACAAATGACGCTCACAATTATACCATGAAAAATTTTTCTGCAGATATATTTTCAGAAACGCTGAGTAATCTACAATAAAGATAGATAAAATACGTTGTTATAATCGCTTTACATATATCTTAATATGTATGATTTTAAACTATTTTAATATATATATATATATATATATATTTATATATATATATATATCATTTATATTCATTTTAATCTTTGAATATTTACAATGTGTATATTTTTCTTTCCTTTTTGCTTTATAATCGATCTTCATTGCTGTTTTTCATAATCAGCCACTAATGTAATAAATTATAAATAGCTCACTGTTTTATTTAAAATATTTTGCAAATAAAAATCGATTTAGTAACAAATTTTCATTACTATTCGATTAATAATGTTATCCTGTTTTTGAACGCGATAAGACATAAAATATGAATTAGCGTTTTTCTTTAATATGAATCTGTATAATCATGAATATTATTTTGCTTATTAAATGCACATGCTATTATTTACACAAATGCACAAGAAAATTGCAGTTTAACAAGCATAAAATAATATGTAAAATAATTTATTTTGTATAAGCTAATAAAGACACAGTATTCAGCATAATCTCGATAATCTCGAATTATACAGGATAACATACATTTGCATTTACGAAAAATCTACAATATACAGCACACGCATACATACACACATTACATTGTTCTTTTATTTATTCAGACCTCATTCAAACTATAATTGTGATAAGAGCCCGACTTTCAACTGTTTTTTTTACGAATATAAAATTTCATAAGTTCTATAAAAAAAAAATAGCTATTTTTTATTAACTAGAGCAAACATGATTATCTCTATAATTATTTCTTTGGAATCTGTTAAAACTCTGAGCTGAAAAATATTCATATTTTACATAAAAGATTCCCAATTATAGATAATAAATTTTTATGATTTATAGTATTTCATGTTTTTTTTACTAATCCAAGATTGATTGAAATCTTATTAAATAAAAAAAAGCATAATGTATTTATGATTTAATAGTTCGATACGAACGAAAAACTATCGGTCTTATGCTAATATTTACAATATGTCACATTTGTTTCATAGATTTATGTTAAAAAACTATTGTATCATAAAATAATAAACACAAAAATAGTATTCTTGTCTATCTATTCTTTTTAAATCACAAATGTCAGAAGACTATCGAAAAAAGTACGGCCTGAATTGTATTTCTGTTTTGATTTGTATATAATAGATTAAGCGTACTAAATGTACGAATTGTGCTGCCATTATCAAACAAAATAGATTATGTTGCTAATATATATAGAACAATTTTTCATACAATTATTTCTTTGAAATACATTCAATTTTTTTATAGAAAATTTATGATTAATAAAACAATTTATGAAATTTCATAAACATTATGTTTAATTATTAATTGTTAATGTAGTCAAATGTTGGATAGTGTCAAAATAGAATCAGATTAATAAGAATGAAATGAGAGATGGAATTTAAATCATTGCAATCATGTGTTTGAGCTATATATCTACATTGAATTTTATGCACATATTTATGTACATAATTATAATATCGAAAATGCAAAATATATGCGCATAAACGCGGAAGCAGTTTATTTATATTACATAACGAAAAGTACTCCGGCAAAAAATATGATCAAATTGACACTATTAATGCTCCGGAGAGTTTAGAATTCTAGAATATTCTATAGCAACCAATTCGCTACAGCGTCAAGATTTTTTATTTTTTTATATATGTATGTACATGTGTGTATATATATATATATATATATATATATATATATATATATATTTGCGTAATACAATGTATTATGTATTTACATACATACATACATACATACATACATACATACATACATACATACATACATACATATATATATATATATATATATATAAAATTCATGTCACAGAATGAATATATATATATATATATATATTTGCGTAATACAATGTATTATGTATATATATATATATATATAAATTCAAACACACACACACACACACGACGCACGCACACGCACGCACACGCACGCACGCACGCACGCACACACACACTACACACACACTACACACACACTACACACACACACACACACACACACACACACACACACACACACACACACACACACACACACACACACACACACATATATATATATATATAATTCATGTCACAGAAATACCGTGTACCACGCGTTTATCAGCACTTCTTACATGTAAAGACACGTATAACTTTTATTCAAAATTATACACAATTATACACAAGACGATACCACTATCGTGTCACAACCGAAGAGAAAAGAAGCACTAGGAGTTGGCATTTGGTGGTGGTGGCCTTCTATCGTAATCTCGTCTATAATCCTTGTTCGGCCGCCAATCATTGGAATAGTTGTCTCCTGGATATCCGCGGCTTCTGAAATGACCTGGTGCAATATCCGATGGAGGATAACCACCTCCGCTGCTGCCACCATAACCTGGATTGTACCCATAACTCGGCGGTCCCGAAGAATATCGATAATAATCACTGAAAAGTCGTATGTTTCATACAAAATATTGTAGACTGCCAATTGGATTTATAAATAAGATCAGATAGCATAAAGATGCCTATTACTCACCTCCTTTTGTCGTTCATGTGCATACCACGATCTCGATCCCTGTCTCTATCTCTGTGATAACCGCTAGACATTCGACTATAAATATCGAAACGGTCACTCCGTTTGTGATCTCCGAATCTGTCAGAAAATAAAATTACCACAATTAAAGTAATTAATATAAATAGCAATTTCTATTCCAACACTGCAAACTTAATATTTCGCAAGTATCTTTGTATTAAGCACAAAAAAACCAAGTGAACGTTAAACTAAACGTAGAGATGTAAATTCATACAATGCTCTGATCTATATATTGATGTCTTTTAACATCACGAGACGTACATTTATATAAAATAAAATATGACCTTACCCGTACCTGCCGTCTCTCATATCTCTTCCATCCCTGGATAACCAATGATCATCTTCCCTGCCGCCACTATAATGTCCCATGTTGTAACCACTGTCTCTTCTAATCCTGTCATCCTTTCCTCCACTCATTCTATCCATACCCCTGTCGTTGTGTCCTCTGTCTCTATCCCTGTCACGCTCCCTATCTCTTTTCATATCTTTATGCTTTGACTCTTTTTGTTCTTTATGTCGTGATGTTTCTGCACTGTTAGTACTTGATGTGGTATTTGGCGTTGATGTTATAGGAGTAATAGTAATAGCACCAATAGTAACTGTAGATGTGCTGCTGATACTGCTGTTGACGGCAGAAATATTCTGGAGCTGTTTCTTACTTTGTGTACTGCTATTTGAGTTCTCTTCAATATCATCAATTTTACGTTTCGTTGTTCTACTGTCTTTGTTACCACTGTCTGTCTGTTGTTTATCGTGAGACGATCTTTCATTATGTTTCTAATAAACAAAACAAAAATTAATAATTTATTACCTACATTTTATATATAAGAAAAAAATGGATGCAGCATTTTACCTTTGCAGTATTAGAAGCATCCTCTTTTTTGTCAGGACTGGATGTAGTACCGCCATTATTATCGCTATCTTGCTTCACCAAATTCTTAAACATTTTATAAAGTTTTCTCGCTTTAAAATTTGTAAATTTGGAAGCAAAATACCAGAGATTACTTTTCCATTCGCTAACTTGTTCAGGATTTTTGTATTCCGTAAGACAAGTATTGATATGATTTCCAATTTGATAAAGATATCGACGCGCACGAGCGACTCGCTCGTCTTCGGGCTGTGACATATCTGGTTTATCTAAAGCCTTTAACGCCTTTTTCACTGGCCTCATCTTCTCTTTACACTGTATAATAAAATAATACGATACTGTTATTTCATATATATATATATATATATACAATTATATATGTATATATATATATATATATATATATATATATATATATATATATAATTATATATATATATACAATTTCCTTAGTTTCAATTATTTTTTACATGCATTTTATGTGGGTATGTACAGACTAGGAAAAAAGTGTATAAATCTTTTACGAGAATGATATTAACCTCATCAAATATCGGAGGATCCAATTCACCAATTACATCAACAGCTCGCGGTTCATTATTCGCAGTAAAATGCATAGGACCTGCGGCTTGTTTATTTTTCTTCGCTTTCTTATTCTCTTTCTTTTCCTTTTTAATCTTCTTTTCCTTTTTCTTGTCGTCAGATAAATCATCAATTTCATCCTTAATGTCTTTTTTTGCAACACTATCTTCTTCTTTCTTAATCCCAGACTGTAATATACATAGATGAATATGCATACTTTATATAAACGCACATAATATAAAAAAACTGATCTATTTTTAACTCACTTTGTCATTTTTGGACTTTGATTTTTTAGTTTCATCACCAGAAGTATCATTATCTTCTACAATCTCTTTAGTGATTGCTGTTTTTATTTCTTTAGGCTTCCTTGGTTTTCTTATTCGTGTCTGGAATAACTGCTTAGTTTACATGCGAACAACAAATGGAATATATTTTTTATATGTACATTAATAAGTAAAATAAAAATATAAAAAAATTAGCTCATTTTATTAAAGAAATTTAAATGCTTAACAATTATTGCTTTAACAACTCATATTCTAGTCTGAAAATCCTCATTCAAATATATATATATATATATATATATATATATATATATTAATGTTTCACATAGTTCATACTTCATATTTTTCATATTTTATTTGGCAAAATATAGGAAGGAATAAATGGATGGAGAGGAGTCAGGGTTGTTACCTCGTATTCGGTTTGTAATTGTAGGAGAAAAACATAATCCTGTTGAAAAATGAAGGAACGAATAAAAATACACTCGTTAATATATTGTATGTAAAATGACCTTACCACTCCTAACTTAAGATCGATTTGCTTCTTCAAAATCTTTAGAAGATATTCTGCGCGTGCGTTCACACGTTTAAGTTGTACTTTACTGCCATTAGGAAAGATCTTATCGCTCAGTTGCAAACTAGCATCCGTTTTTATCGCTTCCCACGAACCCATACCATGTTGATATATACCTCTTAATAATTTCGAATCATCTTCGGACGTCCATTCGCAATCAAAATTTGCTGGTTTCGATCTAAAGCGATAAAAAAAGCCTTTATAAAATGTACTTGATATTTTTCATTATTTATTTATTTCGATATTTCTTCATTCAGCTTAAAGAAATTAATAATTAATAATTAAAAGATAAAATTAATAATTACTAATTAAAAAATAAAAAATAATTAATCGAAAAAGATTAATATAATTACAAATGATAATAATATACGGCTCCTATTAAATAACAAGATAGAAAGATATTCGCTGTGAGAGCCTATCGTGGATGCACGTAATTTGCTTAGCAATTTGCTAAGACAAGTTAAGGAACAATCTCGAATTTGAGATCTGAATTCTTCGGTTCCCTTTAACCCTCTAGAATAATGATCTCAAATTCGAAATTGTTTCTCAACTTGTCTTAGCAAATTGCTAAGCAAATTACGTGCAGGTACATCCACGATAGGCTCTCACAGCGAATATCTTTCTATCTTATTAATATAATTGATTGAAATTATAAACTCACTTAATGTCGAGGTGCCAATTGGCACGTTGCTCGGGATCGGATGGCAAAGCTTGTTCCAAAGGCTCAAGTTCTTTAACCGCAGCCGAAACTGATTTTGCGTTCACCATAACACCACCCATCTTGAAAGTAGGTCCCCGTCCTCTTTTACGACCGGGTCCCTTGCCTTCTTCCTCGCCAGCTTTGTTCTCCTTCGCCATATTTTCAAATTCCACTAAGCACATGTCACATCTAGATTTTAATTGTTCGCCCAAGAAACGCAATTCTGACATTGGTTTTTCTTGTAAATCAGCATCAGCCGCGATATCTTCCAATCGCTTTAAAGGTGCCGGGAACTTCTTGTAACTTTTGATGAATCTTCGTATCTGCGATAGAGAATTATTATATTAAAGAACGTAGAAACGCGAAATCGAATAATATTGCATACAATAAAACTTATTACAAACCTCAGCATCCGTAAAACTCTTGACATTTTCGCGCGGTGTAACTCTCGGTCTACCTCTTTTCTTGGGTCTTTCATCGTCACTACCTTCCGCCTCGCTACCCGTCTCCTCGTCCTCTTCGCTATCATCCTGCATTTTTTTGCGCTTTCTACCTCTTCCTAAATATAGCATTTCGTTTTTATATATTTCATATTTGTGAGGGAAAAATTGCAAGTGTTTGTAAAAGCACATACCTTCGCTCTGATTGAGTTGCTGTAGCGTTTTTCTACTTCTTGGTGGCAAATAAAGATCCTCCATTTCCTTCGATTTCTCTTCTTCTTCTACTTTTTTCCGGAAGTTTTCGGGAATAATTTCAGCCTAAAGGGTGTATAAGACAATTAGTTAAGTAATAATTCTTTTATTTTAACAAAAAATTATAATTGCAATACAGTTTATTTATTCAGATATTTAAGATAAAAGTTTAAAAAAGGTAAAAAAAATGCTTACCCAATCTTTACTTTCATCGTCGTTATCATTCGACTGATTAATAGGTTCCAAATCCTCCTCAAAAGTAGGTTTAAAACTGGCGACTTTAAAAGCGGATAACAATTCATCGCCAACTGTCGTCGGACCTTCGTCTCTTGTTTCGGCTCTTTTTAAGATCTCATCTATATCGCACTAATTTTACAGAAAATCATAAATATTTATATTCAAATTTCTTTAACATTTTCTCTTTTATGTTATCATCATTTTTATGTTAATGCAAAATAAAAATATAGCTATATATGTTATATTTTTTACTTGCTCTAATATAATTATGTAATAAACATGAATGGTGAGAAAGAAATGCAAAAAGAGAATTTTATATAGAAGATCAACTAATTTAAAATAAGAAAAACCTTAGAGACTTTTAAAAACAATCAATTGCATTACAATGAATTAAGAAAGAGTGACTGTTATGCAAAAACTCCATATATCTTATACTTATTTTATATATATATATATATATATATATTGAACTATATATTTTTTAATTATATATTTAAATATATATTAAATAAGTATGCATAATTGCATTCAGTTACAAATATTATTATATAACATTTTAAATATATTAATAGAACGTATTATTTCCAAATTAAATAGCTCTTTACAATTGTTAGTCTAAAAAAATGTAAGAGATGATAATAAACTTACTGCTGGCTCCTCATCTCCATCTTCTTCATCTTTAAACAAATCCTCCGCGCCAAATTTCAAGATAGCAGTTAAATCTTCTTTGGTAAATGGATTGTTATTGGTCCCTGCATTCTTCTTATCCAACACTGTCCGTCCAGTTGTATCCATTCGCTGTATCACTAAATGGTCCAATACCATTTTCTGCTTTGCACGTTCGACAATTTCTTCCTCGACTGATTTTTTGGTAACCAATCGATAAATATTGACCTATACGCAATGTAAATCGGATTATAAGATTGAAGTTTCTCGGAAATTTTCATACAAATGAACATCGAATTTCGAGACAATCGCAAACGCACCTTATTCTTTTGTCCTATTCGGTGTGCTCTAGCCTGGGCCTGCAAATCGTTTTGTGGATTCCAGTCGGAATCGAAAATTATCACAGTATCCGCGGTGGCAAGATTTATGCCGAGACCACCGGCTCGCGTCGATAACAGAAAACAAAAATCCTGCGACCCCTCAGCATTAAAATGATCCAGCGCCTGCTTCCTCAGTTCTCCCTTTATACTGCCGTCTAATCTTTGGAATGGGAAATGTCTCTTTTGCAGATATTCACCAAGAATGTCCAACATTTTGACCATTTGACTAAATATTAATACTCTGTGTCCCGTATCACGCAATCTCACTAATAATTTATCTAGAAGTACTAATTTCCCAGAACCACGGATTAGTTGCTGCAAATAATCCTCATTGCTTTTCTCCCTTTCGGCCTCAATTGGTTTCGTAAGGTAAGCATGGTTACAACATTTTTTCAATTCAATTACAATGTTCAAAAATGTTGTACTGGATCCCTTCATGCCTTTTCTTAATGCTTCGTAATTTTTAGTCAATATCCATTTATAGTACTGTCTCTGTACGGACGTCATCTCTACCCGTAAAATTTGTTCAACTTTAGCAGGCAAAGATTTTTCAACGTCCTTCTTGACTCGACGTAGGATAAATGGCTCCAATTGTTTGTGTAGTTTGGAATATCCTTTTTGCGCAGCATTATCATGTTGTTTCTCGAATTCTTCCCACGAGACAAATCTATATTAAAATGATGTAATAAATATAAATATAAGAAAATAACTATACAAGAAATAAAAACGATATGTATATTATTAAAAATAATATAAGTAGTAGAAATATGTAGAGAAATTCAAATAGAAACTAACTTATTAGGCATAATGAAGTGTAATAGAGCCCACAACTCTTTTAAGCTATTTTGTAGTGGAGTACCAGTGATTAACAAACGATAATTGGTGTGAAACTCGAAAAGTGCTTTGTATAGAAGAGAATCGTCATTTTTCAATCGATGAGCTTCATCCACTAACAGCACTGCCCAATTTAAGGCACCCAACAGTGCTTTGTCTTTAAGTACTATCTCATATGTTGTAAGTATGACATTAAATTTTAGTCTTTTCGATCCTCGGTAGCACCATTCATATTCTCTGATCTGAAGAGAATTTATACGATTCATTTAGAATATATATTATATACATATACATTCATATATAGCAAAATAATGAAAAGTAATACACACAACATTACGCGAAGTGACATCACCCAAATAAATAACAAAATTTAAATCAGGTGCCCATTGAGACATCTCCCTTTGCCAGGAAGTCATTGTTGACAAAGGAACTACTAGTAAAAATGGCCCATAAAGTTGTTGCGTGTGAAAAAGATAATAAAGGAAGCATATTGTTTGGATAGTTTTGCCGAGACCCATCTCATCGGCTAATATAACACTGCAAAAAGATAATATTAATTAAAATAAATTGAATATAAATCCAATAATTTTGAATATATTGTTATTACAGAAATGCTTGCGTACCTATTTTCCTTACACCAGGAATGAATCATCCAATTAACTCCATCCATTTGATAATCTCTCAACACTAGATCTTTTTCTTTGCCCATATAAGATGGTTGTTCGTTTAATTGATAAAACTTAGGTCTAGATTTAAGAACTTTACAATGTTTGCTTGGTGTTCTTTTAGACTCTTCCCTATCGCGAAATTCTTTTATTTTCTCTGGCCATTTTTTTACTATCAACGCTCCATCTTCCCATGTGGCCTCAGCATATGGTAGATTTTCCCATTTAGCAAAATAATCAGGATGTTCTGAATCTGGTTTCTTATAATCAGCTGACAAAAATATGTAATAGTTTATATAATTTATATTTATATAAAAATTTTAATATATTATGTAAGACATTCTCTTGAAATACAAATATCAATGAAACTCAAAATTGTATTACCAATAACCCTCTCAACATTGTTGTAACTTTTCAGAAGATCTTGCTTGAGCTCCGATTGACACTCCAAATATTCCAATTCCTCTAGTTCAGCGTATTCTCTCATTTGTTGCATTCTTCGTTCTTTTTTGATAAAATTGTCTAATTTTTTCAATCCTTTTACCTAATAAATAAAATTCATAATAATGATTCTTAAATTAAGAATAATTTCTAAAGTCATAAAGACTTAATAACAATTAAAAAAAATATTAATAATTAATATTAATAACTTTTTGTGCTTTCAAGGATTCCTCCGATTCCCATGTATTGTGTATATGAGACCAGCCTTTCCATTTTATCCAATATTGTATTTCAGTTTCTAGATTACTTAGATCCTCTGGATTGGGATCACCATTTTCTTCGACAGCATAGATGGTCGTCACGTTGCCAGTAACTGCAAATAATTATATAAAATATATATATATATATACATATATTATATAATTATTTATATTTATATTATATATATATATATATATATAAATAATTATATAATATATATATATATATATATATATATATACACACTTATCACTTCCTAATTAATATCTTGATTAATATCTGAACATAGTATCATATATAAAATAAACTAACTGCCTTTCTTGCCCACTCTCTGTCCCAAAATTTGTTCGATAGTTTCTGCATTATCAGGTTCTGTTGACGCAGCATTCGATTCGTCAACTTCAACCAAGTCTTCACTATCAGTACCTGCTTCACTTTCTTCTTTATAACTAACTGCTGTACCAGTCCGTCTAGTAACTTGCCTGATAATTAAGTTTATTATAATTATAATAATATTCAAATTTGTTATATTTTTATACACGCTCACATATACTTTTTTTATTTAATTTTTCTCAACATGTACCTTCTATTGTCATCACTATCAAAGGAAGAATTTTCAGAAGATTCAGAGCTCCGCTTCTTTCGCACCTTGGCTTTTTCTTTCGCTTTTTGCGCCGCACGTCTGTTTAGGGACTTGCTAGGAGGCGGCCTTCGATTTTCAATTTCGTCAGATTCAGAATCTGAACTCTCTGAATTCCAAGAATTGTGTGAACTAAAACGTTAATATATTGATTATAATTATCACATATTTACCGACACGAATTTAACTATTAGACTTTAATTGTCTCATATAATTTTTATATAAAGCAAAAAACTATGTTTTCAATAAGTTTACAAATACAAAATAAATATACATATATTGACATCATTATATACTTGTAGTGAAAAATATAATTATACAAAATTATATAAAATTAAAATCAAGTTTTATTTCTAATTTGTATTTTTGTCATCTATGTTGTTTTAATTAAAAATTATAATTTATAAGATATAAAGGTATAATAGTTTAAGAAAATGTTGTATAGATCATACAATACACGTTGCAACACATAAAATTTATGCCTGCTTTTTATATTCAAGGTAACATATAGACTGTAAAACACATTGTGAACTAAATTGTAAAGTGTAATAAGCACAGAAAGTAATAAGTTATATGCAAAACCAAAATGAAATCCAATTAGTGCAAACCAAGAGAAAAACGTTATAAACACGCTTATAAATGAACTTATATTGTATCAAAGTATGCATATGTGTAATGTATAGCAGACTTTATGAATAACGCGTCTAAAAATTTATTGATAAAATAATTTTACTGTGACTGTGTGTCATGTTAAAAATGTTATAAATGTTGCAATAAATTCATACATCCACATTTGATACGCTAACAAATAAGCATATTGAAATTATGCAACATTATATCACAATCAATATGCGTGTGATAAGAGTTGTAGATAATATTTATAAAATTATATGTGTATCATAGTATCTATATGATAAATAGTGATAATAGTGTAAACAGAAATCAGCAAATATACAAAATTCATTAATTTGTATTTATGTATTGAAAGATTTTGATGGAGCAACTAATTATAAACATATTACAAAATGTACATATAATATGAATTAAAATTGAAGATACAGATTAACTATACATAAATATATTATATTGAGTTCTAAAAGAATTACGAACTCGTTATTATCTCTGCATCTCAACATAGTTTGCAATTCAATAAATGATTGTATCTCTCTTACATTACGATTCCATCATTTTTATAATTGTAATAACCAGATCAACCAAATTATATATCTGATCAATAGATAGTTTTTTCCCATTAATTTTTTACTTACCCTTTCTTCTTAAACTTTTTGCGACTATCGCTGTCGCTCTCGCGATTCGTGGCGAGCCTGTCGGGCTCCTTCCTGGAACGCCCGGATCTCCTGATGCCGTATATGTCAGGATTTTCGTCCCACTCACGGCTAGACTCATGTTTAACTCTATGCTTTGTTTCTGTGCTGTGATTCGAGCTTTTGCTCTGGAAGCTATCACTTTGTGCAGCAGGTGCATCGGACTTCTCTGACTTTTCCGAATCAGAGCCTGATCCGGAACCGGAACCGCTCGAGGAGCTAGAGTCACTGCGTTAGCAGCCAGGCAATATTTCACTAATTATGCATGAATGTGACAAGGACACATTGCATTTCAATTTATACAATCAATATACTCCAAAATAACTAAATTAATTTAAAACTAAAATAACTATACAAATGATCGTGAATATAAAATTGTTAACAATTATTTAATATGTCGTGATCCAAATTTTTTCTCATTACATGTGAATTTAATAAAAAATTATATATACTCTAAGATTTTATTCCATTTTTAATGATCTGCACGTCTTGGTTAAATGCCAGATATAATAAAATGTTAATCTCAAATAGTTAAATCTATAAAATGTACAATTCTTTACAAGAGATACAAGAATAAAAAAAATATATATATATAATCATAAAATATATATATATATATATATATATATATATATTTAGAATTTATACATAATTATTTAATAATAAAAGATAATATTCAATAAAATAAAAGAAGATATTCTCTTTTCTACATATATTAAATCAAAATATTAGAAATTAGAGTAAAAATGAATGTATTACAATGAAATTATCTAAATGTAAAATTTAAAATATACTTAAAAATACTACTTTTAATACGAATAAAAATTTTTTTACAATTTTATACTGAGATTTGTTATCATTGACTAATTACAAGTATAGAGTAATGCTACAAAATGATAGTAGAGTTTATCTAGCATTGCATAGATGATTTTTAAGTACAAAGAAGCAAACATTACGACACAAATAAAATGTATAAAAAGTGCTCACAAAAAATCCCAAATAAAATAAATACATAAAATTAGCAAAATTGTTAACATGTTGTTAGAGCAAAAAAAGCTGTAGCAATACGCAAGTAGCTATAATAATTGTGAATAGCAATAATTCTGATAAACCCCTTTATACAGAAGAGAAACCTGATATGTACTTGTATCCAAAGTTTAATTTCTTATATTTTGTAGCATATTATCATATTGTAACTATTCGTTCTTCTACATATGCAAAATAAAATAGACTCTTACATAAAATATATTAATCAATTAATCTAATAGAATGTAAAAAAAAAAAAAAAAAGAATTCTATTTTAAAAGTCAAATAAAATTAAAGAATTATAAGAATTAGAACACTAAAAAAGTTCTATTTTTTCAAATAAAATCTTAAACTTGTTTAAAATTAAGAGAGCAATTCTTAAACATATCAAATATGTTTTTGAGCACGAAAAGTATATAAAATCATAGCGATGCAAGTTTATGTATCAGGTCTCGCAATTTTCAGGGGAATGGTCGAGTGTTGTCTTATACCCACCTTTCTGAGCCTGATCCTGAACCGCTATTGCTTCCGGAAGAGGAGCTATCGCTTTTGCTTTCATTCTCCGAATCAGATCCGGATTCCTTTCCGGATTCAGATTCTAATGTTTTCTGGAAGTCAATCAATTTGGCTACATGTGATTTTAATTTCATTTTTACAAAAAATATCGCTCGCCGTTTGTTGTTTGGAATAGTTCATCTTCTAATTATCGCTTATCATCATAATATTTTTGTCAAACTTTTCATAAACTTTTTTTTGAAATTAATGATAATCAATAAAATAAATTATAATAGATAATAAAATAAATTTACAGCTAAAGAAAGTAGTTGAATTTTCTTGCTCATCCTCTGTATTTCCTTAATCAGTCTGAAATACTGCAGAAATATCGCTGCCAACTCATCATCATCCATTTTGTGACTGTCGTCCGCCATTTTGTCTTCACATAAGTGTAACACAAAGTCTCAAAGAAATTTTTGAATTGCCTAATACTTGTATGATATAATTTTGGCCTAAATATTAAGAGTAACAAGAGATAATAATACACACTTTTTGCAATATATTTAACATACTCTTAATATTAAATTTCACGAGAATTCTTCATGAACTCTTCATGTGTCTAGCAGAGGAATCTCTGGTTTGTCCACGTTTATTTATTCTAAGATTAAATACAAGTACAATTTTTACAAAGTCTAAATATTTTGCATCTGTTTGTCACAAATGCATAATTGCAACCACCACTTCCAATGTTATTCGCATAGAAGGAACGAGTATGAAAAGGTGTTCAATCTAGGTCTGGATACTAATAGTAAGTATTATAACAGAATTCGCCATTAAATGTTTATATGTTTATTAAATATTTCAATTACACATCTTGGTCATTAATGATCAAGATACCTAAATATGTACATAAACATATAATTAATAACACATTTATATACTATTTAATTTATAGCAAATTGTATATACTGTTACTATATTATTTAATTTATATTATATATTCCATTACTTTTAAAAAGGTTAAAAATACATTAATGTACTAACAATGACCATAATTGTATTCATTAATCTCATCAATATAAATCTTGTATAATGTTAGTTCTATGATTTTACGAAAGTATTAGTATTTTATGAAATAGATTTACATAGTAAAAACACTTATAATGTAATTTCACTTATTTGCAAATTTGTATATCATTGAATTTTGACACAAATATATTGAGGAAAAATGCTGAAGTTAGATATAATATGCAGAGAACGAAGTAAAATTCTCATTTGCAATCAATGTAGAATTTTATTCGCATACCTACATCAATTTAATTTAGAGCAAAGGTTCCTGGCTCTCTTTCTGTAACAAAGGTTAGTGATACATACTATATTTTCAACCCATATGTTATCAGACAGAATATATAATATGTTATTAAACATTAAAATAGACCAGACTATAAACTACAACATTGTGAATCATTGTTAAAAATATGAGTATAAAATTGATAGTTTCATTTATAATATACTTTTATGAAATAATCTGTGTAACATAGTATAAAAATGTACAATTTATACAAGAATTTAAGCTCAAATATTGTTAAAGAAATGATGATTAATCTTGGTTTTATTCACTCAGCATGTCCAATTTTATTATTAATGCATTATGATAATTCAAAGATGTAATATCTAATATCAAATATATACATATATATTCATTAATTGTAAGACAAAATATGAAGAGATGCAAACATGATTAAGTAATTATTAAATTTCTCTACAATTATTACAAGCTACTTTGTACAACACTGCTGTCAAAACCATGATAAATTCCATATTCTACATACATATAACAGCAGCATAACATGTAAGAACTATTATTTTAAAATTTTACTAAATTTTTACAATGTATATTAGCCAAACTTGTTACTATCTCAAAGATTACATGTTTTTTTTAAAGAAATGTGTAATTAATAAGTATAAATTTGCTTTTAATATTACTCTTTGATGACATTTTAACACAAATTTATTGTCAAATTAAATCAAACCTATCACTATACAATGCAGTTTTATTTCAAAGTATGTTTTATTATTGAAATTGTTATATATTATGATACAAATACAATCATCACTATCATGAAATACGAATGCAAAAGAAATCTGATCATAATAGAATTCTAGAATGGCACATATAGACTTCTACAGTATACATAAAGGTTATAAAACCCCTTGACAGACCCAATTATGTTTCGATGACACACTAAAATTGTAAAATTACAATGAAAATTTCTATGAGGAACTTTCAGAGGTTGAAACTACAAAGTATTTCTGACATTACCCCGATGAAAATGCATTAAAATAACAGACGAATGTTACGAGAATTACGTAGCACATTCCTGATAACCAGACAGGATTGTGCACGATGATATTCGAGCTCAATTTGCAAAAATGGGTACATTTTTGATTTTCGAATAAGTGTGACGCCAGGCCGAAGGAAAGTGTGAGGAATCGTTTGCAATGAAAATTAGGATGGTACAGCGATATTTTCTGTGAAAAATGTCACGTTAACGAGACGTAAACAAACCTTATAGGTTATTGGGAGGCTGGGAAAGTGTGTAAAGTTGCGGAAAATCGTGGCAAAGAGGGTTCAAGTTCCTGAGTCCGAACGGTCCGGAGGACCCCGCCCTATGCGTAGAAACCCTTCGCAATCGAGCAGCGAGGATTTTTTCCAATTTTTACAACATTTCTGTCGAGCATCAGTGGGTGCCGAAACGCAACCGCGAGAGCGATTACTCGCCTATTCCAAACAACAGTACGGCGGCGACGCGCAATTCGCACGCAGACAATAAATCAACGCATAAACGCATTAAATCGTCCGCGATGACGATCCGAGCGCAAAAAGGATCCGCGGACACACGCGGATAAAATCGCGCGCTCATATCTCAGGTGTCTCCCGGAGCTGCCACTCACCTGCATGGTCCCGTCTACGCGTCGCACCTACGACCTCTCGTATTCCCGTTCCGCATGCAAATCCTCCGAAATTCAATCGTAGCACTGTCGCGCAAGCACGTGTTTGCGATAATAAATCGTTATTGACGTCGACGGTCCGACATTACGGCACATTCAATCGAAGATCGCGTACTGTATGCTCATGGACTCACGGGCTTGACCGCCATTTTGTGAACCCGAGTCGCTTCTTCTCACCCTCCCCTTCCCTCTTTCCGAGGCCTACCTACCTACGTCCCGACATGCAACGCGCGCGCCATCTCGTCATCGGACTCCCTCTCGACGAATTCCGTGACAGCGACGTCAAGACGATGAGCGCGATTGGTCGCCCACGCGGGAGAAGGGTGAATCGGCGCATGCGCTGTCAGATTCTCTTCTCCATGCGTCGCGTGCGCGCGCGGACCGGAAAAGAGATTATTAAAGCGTAAAAGAAATCCTTCGTGGAGAAACTCTGCGGAATGTCGAGCAATGCGATAAGAGGCGGAATTAATTCGGTGAAAATTTTTCCGCGATTTTTTCTGCGCCGATTCAACGATCTGCTGGAAAACGACGAATATTACGGAAACTGAATATCGCACGGCGTACCTCGAAACGGAAATCACTCATCCCGACAGCCATTTTGAGAAACGACAACGATTTTACCCAGAATGCGTGCGTCACGACGCGCTTTCGATTACCTCGTCGCTCGGCCGATGTACTTTATGCGCGATCACCTGGCTACTGAAAATGGCGCGGACGACGGTCCGATATCACGAAAATATTTTCGACAAAATTTTCAGATATCTTACACGAAAATCTATACGTCAAAAGCAGTCTTTACGCTCGAAATGGGCGATTTAAACGAAAATGGAAAGTTACATAATCCCTATTTCGAGAAACATCGAACTGATCCCGTTATATAAATATATATATATTATATATATATATGTATATATATGCATACATATATATATATATAAATCTCGTGCAAGAAAATCTTACGTGTTATCGATCGTATTAATGCGAAAAAATGCCATGTTTTTGTAACAAAATCGCGTCGCAATTTAAAAAGCAAAAATCGCGTCAAATAATTTCGCTCGAATATCCTCGAAATATTCCAATCGCGACGAAACTTGTCGAATTTTTCGCGCGGAAAGAAACTCAGGAACGCGTCACATAACATTGAAATACATACCCCGTGCAAGAAAGAATGAATTTTTTCGAGGGCTCAGGAACTCGCGCTCTTAATTCTACTTCAGAATTCCTCTCATTTTGGACACACGTAGGTGGGTGTGGGATGATGACATGGATCACAGCAATTCCGTCGGCGACGTCTGAACGAATGAACGACTCTATGAATGTCAAACGACATCGCCTGTGCGAAATGCGCAAGCGAGGACGTTGGAAGAAACGGCGGGCAGGCTTTCCATTGAACGTTTCTGGGCGCAGCGAGATGTGCCAGATCGAGAAGCCCACGTCTCCTCGATGGCGGAGCGAGACCGTGTATATATATATATATATATACGTGTCGCGACGTCGAGAAAACGACATCGACTGAGCGGGAAACCGCGCCCGATTCAATGGAATGCCAACACGCCGTCTCGCAGTCGATGAAACTAACGTATTGTACAGCGATAATGTAAGACGAAAAATATTACCTATTCGCCTGCGACACGCCGCACCGGAAAAGGACGAGGCGTCCGAGCTTCCGGTATATGTACGCCGTCGCCGCGAGATCGAGAGCTCGATCTCGCGCTCCGAGCATTCGAGTTCGATGGCGGGAACTTTCAAACATCTCTTGAGCGACACAAAGCTGCAAGAAATATTAAATATGTATTAATAAATTATTATATAAAAATTATAATATATTATATAGAACAATAATAAATAAATTGTCGTTAAATATAAAACATATATAGATTGCAATAAACAAAATATAAATGAAATAATTTAATATAAAATATTAATATTATATAGAATAAATAAATAAAATGTCGTTGAATATAAAACATTTAGATTGCAATAAACAAAATATGAAATGATATCCAGAATATAATATGCAGCAGAAAAGATATAAAAACTGCAGAAATATTAAATAAATATTAATAAATTATTACATAAAAATGTGTAATATATAAAATATTAATATTATATAATAATGAATAAATAAAATGTTTAATATAAAACATATATAGATTGCAATAAACAAAATATAAATGAAAATATAATATACATAATATAATTTAGCAAAAAAGATGTACATGTAAATGATCTTATATAAGATCACATATGTAGGACATATGTAAGACCATGATGTAAAACTATGATATTTGATTCAATAGATTATTCCACACTCATTCTTTATAAATTAATCTCTTTTCAGAATGTAAAATATTTATAAAAATATACAGAATTAGAGAAAGACTAAAGACTTGTTAGAGCTATAATAATAATTTAAAACATTATTATGATTTTAATATTATAAAAACAATTTAAGTATATAATTTTTATTTACATAACAGTACTGTATCGGATTAATATACAATTAATATAGTGAAGCGTGCAAAATCGAAACAATCATCGATTGTGATTAACAATGTATATGTATGTACACATGTATATATAGAAAGGCAATTTTTGTAGTAACACAAACCGTACATAAAGAAGAAAAGTATACATAGACTTTGACATTAGTATTTGTGTGTTAATTAATAACCCTTACATATTTCATACTTATGCTTGTTTTCTATTTATGAAACGATAACTCAGTCTTAGAAACTAATTCAATTTAATAGCACGTCAACGTGAAACGATATGTTAATGCGACTGTGAAAGAAAAAACTGATGGAGACAATAATCACATTATCAAATTCGCAAAGATAACTTTATTATTAATGTACCTGTTTCATATTATGTGTAAAGAGTACTCCTGTATAACTGAGATGGTTTACTGATTTTCATTGAGTATCTATATGTAGGCGTGATCAAATAAAATGCCGTTATTCCGGGTCTGGTGTTTCTTTTGCAACATTTTGTTGTTCCTCCTTTTCCTTGGCTTTTGCATCAGGAACCCATAGACCACTGTCAACGCAACGCTTCATGTGATATGTCGCCTCTTCCTCCGACATCTCAGCTATCGTTTTTTGCAACAAAGGGATGTCTTGCGACTCGAAACATTTTTGTAAAGACTGAAACAGAGAGATTGAAGGAATGAGAAAAAAAGAAATCTGTGTAATATATTGATTTTTGTTACAAAACATTTTTATTTACCTCTGGAAGACTTTCAAACACTTCGACCGGATCAAGTCCCCCAGGACCTAGACGAGCTTTCCTCTCTTCCTCTTCGGCCTCTCTAAGTGCCTCAGCCACCTTTTCTGCTGCTCTCTTGCGTATTCTATCCTTAAACGCTCGTAATTCATCGTCGAAGGAATTCTTATACTCTACTTCAGCAATTTGAATACGACTGAAAAAGGATCCAACGCATGCTCGTGGATCAACTTCCAATTGCTTCGATAGCTCCAATATGTATTGCATACATATACATTGATGAGCAACGTGTTCCATTAAATCATGTTTCTGTAAAAAATACATAATGAATATTGTAATATCAAATTAATAGTAGTTCATTAATCAGTATCAATTATTAAAAATTCCATCTATTGTAAAATCACTTACTTCTTCCATTTCTAAATTGATGCACCAAATAACTAAATAATTTGCTGTATTCTCACAAACTAAATGTGGATACTCTTGTAAAAATTTCTTACTGTCATCATATTTCCTTAGCATGCCAAATTCTTTCAATTTTTTCTCATTTTCTTTGACAAACTGCTTCATTCGTTTCTCCTTTTCTTCATCAGACAAACCAGCATCATCATCGTTCCTAGGAGGCTTCGTATTTATTACAGTTTTTGTAAAACCATCTTGACCAATGGTATCTACATTCCAAGGTGTCAATCTCTCCTTTTTCTGCATTTCTTCTTCCTCTTTCTTAATTTTTTCTTGTTCTTTTTCGAGATCTTGAATAACTTTTTTTAATGTAGTTAAATCAGCTGAATCTTTCTGTTCGCTTTCTAATTTAGCTAACTTTTCTTTTGTATCCTTTAATTTCTGCAATGTTCTAAAATAACAAGTAAAACATAAATTAACTTAATTTTATAGAGAGAAAATTTTATTCAACATATGTCTGTTCATACTCTGTTTTTTTTCTGTCGTGTTCTTCTTGCTCTTTCTTACGTTCTTCCATTCTCTCAACTCGTGCCTGATGACGCCATCTGAATAAGGATGGTGTGTCAATGTTTGGATGTGTATCATCTTCATCATCTGAAATCTAAACAATATTTATTAACACAAAATCACAGTTCAACATATCAAATCTAAATACATATACAATGTTATTGTTTTTAATAGTTTTATATAGTTATAAAATCATTTAAAAAATTACTTATGAAACTAAATAATTTGCAACATTTGGTAACATATGAAAGTCTATGATAATATTTTAAAATACTTTATTTTATATTTGCGATAAATAAATATATAACTCTGAATCACATAACTGTCATTTTCACAGTAATATAATTAAGTAGCATCCGGCTACAAAAAGTTACACATAGCCGGCAAGATTTAATATTACCGAGTCTAGAATATTCGACAAGAGCGCTGGACCCGGATAATGAACGGATACAATTCTTACCTCGATGTTCTTCCATTTGCTATAATCCACCATCGTAGCGTTTGGATATGTCAGTTGTTTTTCGTCGACTTGCTGTTCGTATTCCTTGCAGTTGTACGAGTTTTTCTCTTTTTTTTCTGTGAATTTCACGCACAAAAACCTCAAATTGCTGCTGTCGCTTTTGCGAGAGCACCGATCCTTCGATCGCACTTGTACAAGTTTGATTGTCAATTGCACTATCAAGACCGATTCGCATAAAAGCACGAACACTAGTGCATAACACAAATGCACAAAGGAATTAACCAATCAGAATCCTCCGTTTCTATCTCCAGAATTCGTCGATTCTTTCATGCAAATAATGCTAATAACTGCGAATGTTATAAATATATTTTAAATTTGCGCCGATTTTCACTCGAGTTATCATTTATTATTCAAGAACTCACTTCATTAAATTTATTTTCTATAAATTTTTGATGTCCAATGGAAGAGCTTGCTTTTTAGTAATTTTAGTTAGCGATATTTTAGGATATAAAACGAAAGATTCTTTTTTTATTGAACATCGCATGCACGAATTCAACATAAAACTTACAATCAAATATCAAATCGATCAAAATTGAAACAATTAAATAAATGCGTCATCAATGCGTCACTGGCTGTGACCTTCTGCCCACCTCGCGCCGCATTCCATTCTCCCCACTCCTCCGTCTTTGCTCCGTTTTACCCCCACCACCCCACTCTTGCGTTGGGTCATAGCGGTCACGTGAGCGGGGATAAAAGATGTCGCGTTCAATCGTCTCGATCGAAAATTTACGTGCACGAGACCATCTAGAAATGTGTAAATCATGGTGAGCGCCATGATGGCGGGCTAGATCAAAGGACTGAAATGAAAATAGTAAATAGACAGATTATTAAATTGAATAATTAAATATTTATACATTTGGTAATTTTTCTATATGCTTCGGTATTTTGTTGAGTTTGTTTTTGGAGATTTTATGTAAGAATCGGCAAAATATTTTTAGATTGGGGGTGTTATTTCATATGATAGCACAGTGCTTTAAATAGTTTACGTGTAATTTATATTGTGCAAAAATATGATTGGAATGAGAATGAATGCGTTTAACGATACTGGTCTTGGAGAACCCGAACAAGATGCGAATACAGCACTTATAGAGCTTGATAAAGGTTTGTTTATATTTCTGATCTTTAGTATAAAAATGTTTCCTATCCACATTTGTGCAAAATAAAAAATAGTACAATAATAATTAACAATTAAATATGTACACACACACATTTATATATATGTAATTGGCTTATTGTGCAAATATCAATTTTTATTGAATATTGGTTGTAGGTTTACGTTCTACTAAAACTGGAGAGCAATGCGAAGCTATAGTTCGTTTTCCTAGATTATTTGAAAAGTATCCATTTCCAATTTTAATAAATTCGTCCCTGTTAAAATTGGCTGAAGTATTTCGCACAGGCAGTAATTTTTTACGAGTATGGGTTCTAAGAGTGTGTCAGCAGAGTGAAAAACATCTTGATAAAATCTTGAATGTGGATGAATTTGTAAGGCGTATCTACAGTGTTATACATTCAAATGATCCAGTTGCTAGGGCTCTTACATTGCGTACATTAGGCAGTGTCGCTGGTATTATTCCTGAAAGACAACAAGTAATACATTTAATGAAATTTTAATAATATAATTGCATGTAAATTTGGCTTTATAAAAGTGATACAATTATCTATTATTGTTGCAAGGTACATCATAGCATAAGAAGATCTTTGGACTCGCATGATTCAGTCGAAGTAGAAGCTGCAATATATGCTGCTCAAATGTTTGCAGCGCAGTCCAAGTTATTCGCTGTATCAATGTGTAGTAAAATTTCTGATATGATCAAAGGACAAGCTACACCTGCCTCGATGAAATTGCAGCTTATACCCATTTTACAATACATGCATCATGACATTTTCACAGCATCAATGGTATATAATACGTTTTTATATACATTTAATGTGTTTTATATATTTTATATGCAAATTTAATATAAATATATATATATATTATATTGAAGGTTAATGAGTTATGTATGGAGCTTCTCGCAAGTTATCCGGCAGCTGAATTTGTCAGAGTCACTCTGAGTGCACTAAGCACTCTGGCCTCTGCAACATTAATAGATGTGCCACAACAAGTTGTGTTATTATTACGCTATTTACAAGATGATCCAAGATTGTCTGTAAAACGTCATGCTTTACATCTTCTACATAGTTTGGCGAGAAGGGGAGCACATCTCTGGCCACAGGGTTCTATTAATAACCTAATTGGTACAAATATAAGTTAATTAATAATAATATTAAATATTAATAATAATATTAAAATATATACTTGATATTTTTATAGTTGATGTAATCAACATCTAACTATTTACAGAGAGTACTACAACACTTCTGCAAGATGGTGCAGGAAATACGGATCTTCTTATACGCACTTTAGATGTGATTGAGGTCAGTTTATTCAATATAAATTATATTTAACTGCAAAAATTTGCAATGTATGTATTTATATGAAAGAATATTATATATATTTATTAAAACTTTCTAATGTACAGGTACTTAGCCAAAATACTGTGACATGCGATGCAAATATGGAGGAAAATAGTCCTTTATTGCAATTGTGTCTAAATGCATGTTATTCTCCTGATCCATTTGTTGCAGTAAAAGCAATTACTATACTCTCCAGAGTTGCCTGTTACTGGTATATATACATACATATATTTCTCTTTTACATACACCCACAAGATATATAATTAATATATATTATTTTATAGTTACGAAGAAGGATTACCCGCTTATGGAATACAAGACGTCATCTCTTGTCTCGAATCTCTGATTGTATTACTGGCTTTGGACGATAAGTATTTATATCAGTTAAAAGTGTGTTTACGTTCGACGGTAAAACTGTGTCAATCGCAACCGAGTCATTGCGCTATGTTTGTTGACGCTATTGGTTCCACCCTTATTAACACCAGTGCGGAAAATGGTCAGAACGAGAAGCAAACAGTCGCTTTGTGTGAAGCTTTAGGTGCTATTGGTAGTTTAGGAAAAAATACATTGCTGCCGCTTTTAGCAGATATTTTGATGAAGCTTAAACAAACTTCGCATGTACATACAAAGGTAACATATATTCTTTCATATAGTATGTGAAGAGAATTATCTCAATGAAGGATTATTTGTTTGTAAAAATTCCATTTTATTTAATTTTTCAGGTAATGCTTTGTACATTACTATTCCAAATTGTAGCTGGAGGTTACGAATGGAATTTGGAGTGTTTAGAAGCAATAGATAGTGTTGTAAAAAACGTAGATGGTTGGGCAAAATATCGCATTGCACGTAGCGCCGCAAGATATGGTCATCATACAATTGCTACGGAAATATTAAAGAGTCTAAAAGAAACTGTAGCATCGGAGCAACTGCATTTCTGGTTGTCTGGTCTAGAACTAGTTACAAAAGCAGAATGCTGTCTTATGTAAGTTAATTATTTGCTTTGCATGCATTTAAAATATTTAATACTGATTTTATTTGTATTTCTTTCTACAAAAACATAATATATAATCACATAATATAAAGGAATAAAAAAGAAGGCGAAGAAAATTTGAATAAAGCCGAGATTGTGGAGAAATTGAATGGAGCGATAGCGCGTTATGCGAGTGCTTGCGCGTCTCTTAAAGCTGCTAGCACTCCACTGCGCAGCTTGCAATTTCCAAGTGAATACTCGAAATTACGTTGTGAATTTTTACAATCCATAGTCCAGTTATTGCATTCATGCATGTAAGTAACAAAAAATACAGTATATGTAATTAAAAAAATATATCAGAAAGAGTCAAAGATTACTTTTAGATCTTTGTGCACCGCACCACCACCTGCTATAGCTGTCACCGTTGTTATTGCAACAAAAGATGATCTTCAAAGGTATGGTCGCGTTACACACCAGGTATGATTTTTACAATTATAATTGCAATATGATTTAGATAAATTGGATAACATATATTGAAACACATGCTACAGTACTATAAAATATAACAAATTCTGCTTTTTTTTTCAGTTAAGAAAGTCAGCGCAAGATTTGAAGAATTGTGCGGACAATTATCAAAAGTTGTATCAGTCAGCTTTTGATGCAGATCCAGAATCATTGGCGAATATTCGGGCGTATGTATACTTTCATTAATTGATTAATTATCATTTCTTTAACTATGTACTTTTGGATGTTTATTTTAATTTATTTCATGTAGATTACAAGAAATATGTCGATTAATGGCGAACAGTGTAGAACGGGTTTGTGGTGGTCCTAGTATTTCAATCTATCAACAACAGAACGAGTCCGTGAATTTTAATTTCGGTGATTCTGTAGAAATGCGACAGTTGGCCCGTTGCTGCGTCGAATTGCGTTGTTTAGCACCACCATGGGACGCCGATGGCAAGACTGGAGCTATCAGTCACTTGCGAGTCAGTTGTTTGATATCGCAAGTCATGTTACTTGCTGGTGGAACGATGAGATTACCGATTCCAAGATATTTCTTCCAAACACTGCAGACAACTAGCATTAAGCTATCGGTATCGCCTCAACCACGTGTTCTTGGTGAACCAGTTTCTGTGCCGCAAGGAAGTCAACTGGCACTTAAAGTCGAAGGTGTATTACGACACGGTCGAAGAGCATCTCTTTTCCGCTCTGTCGCTGCCGTGTGTATTTCCATCTCGACGACACCGCCTTCGAAAATAAATTCTGACCAGAAGGTAAATAAAACAATACTGCATCTCTAATTCGCATTATTAACATAATTATATGGCTAAAACAATCATGATTTTCAAAATTAATTAAATGGTAAGAATCTTTTTTATGTTATATATGTTTTTAAATTGCATTGGATACTTTTATTTAATGTAATTTAACTTCTTCAGAATTCTTATGTACAGAATTCAATGAATATTCTTTTTTATTCATTATTACGATTCTCCTGCTATATATATGTTTTTGGAATGTTTATGAATATATAATCTTTATATTTCTCTTAGATCATTAAATAATTGTGATTAAAGTGTTGGTACTATTTATTCACTTTTAATTGAATATTTAATGACTCTTTTATATGATTATATTAATTATTAAAAATTAAACAGTATTATATGTATCAAATAATGACAATATATAAACATAAACTGTATCAAGTATTTTATTAATCAACTATATTAAATAATGTTTTTTATTTGCAGGATTCTAATATAAATGAATTGCAGCAAACTGTAATACCTCATCGTGATTTCTTCGCCTGTGAATTTTTACTTTCCTTGGGCATTCCTGGACCTGCAATTGTATTTCCTTGTGCAGCTGGTGGAAATACTGCTGGTGGTGTAGGTAGTGGTGGTCAATATCAAATCACAGCAAGTGCGAGTATACTCGACAAGGATGGTAATGTGTGGAAGTGTGGTCCACGCTCCACTCTTCCTGTTAGAGTGCACGAAGAGCCTACAAAGAGAAAATTGCCTTAATAAAAACATTGAGTTAATAATTTATGATACTTGTATATTTCATATTATATAATATTTGTATAAATCAATTCTAATATAAAAATAAGTTTTAAAATATTATTTTATTTTCGTGTAATATGTCTTTTGTATAATTTTACATATTGATTGTTATTTCTAAATATAAATTACCAAGGAACATATTCATGCTGTTAATTATGCTTATAATATATTGCAAATGTTCTTTTTGCAGTTAATTTTTCAAATTGTTTTAACTTTTAAAAAGATTTTATTTAAACGCATGCGCATTTATACCGACGCGAAAACTTTACAATGATGAATTTAAATGCATGTTGGAGCTGTATATTATAAGAAATATATATATATATATATATATATGTTTCCTTACAATATATATAATTCATGTCTCAAGCTTTATATAATAATGATTCTAATGATATTTGTATTTACAAATTATTTTTTGAAGAAAGTGCGCTCTTTAATTTGCAACAGAATAAAATTTTATTTGTCATTTTATATATATATATATATATATATATATATATATACATGTCAAATTTTTTATATACATGTACATTTTAATGTATGATTTTTATACATGTGTGTGTGTTTTATTATAATATATTATTATAATTTATTATTATTATTATTTATAATTTTTATTATAAATTAATTTTATTATAAAAGATTGCGTCCAAAAATGTTCCGAGAAACTGATTGTCTTTTTCAAATTCATAATTCGCGGTTAATTTGACAAGCAACGTGAACTTTATTCGGAGTGACGTTAGCCGTAACAAGTGGTGAATGTCGAGTGGACGCGCAACCATAAAGGAAGCTCGCAAAAGTAGCGGGAGCATAGTCGTGCATCGTTTATTCATCCGTACGGAACGTCGCAGCAATCGTACTCCATTCTATTCATAAAGCATCAGAACAGTTATTTATTCTTTAAAACTCATTGCATTGCCGACTCGTGCAGTACTACCGTCGAATTTTGTGGTAAGTCGTCAACTCTTTGAACGATCTAACCAAGATATTTTTGCACTCTCGTGCATATCGCCATTATTCAAAGTTACACATTTCGCAAATGTTCCGTTAATGAACCTGATTTTAATTTTCATGGTCGTACTCGATAAAGTCTCGGTAACATCATTTTAAATCTATTTACACATATATATTTGTAATTTACATAAATTTCCTCGACGAAAAGTAGACGGTCGTGGAAATAATAGAGCGCGTCATTTTATGCAAAATATGTAATATTTGATATATTATTGAAATATATCTGAGAAAATTGATAATAGCATCTCTTGGGGCATAGGAGAAGCCAATTATATGGATCTCTTTTCAGTCGAAAATAACGAGTCGCGAGCGATGCGAGATTCATTCTCGCACCCGAGCGAAGTTGGCCGTCAAGTAGCGAGTGTCGACGTTTGAGTGGACGCGCGGGCGACGACCCATAAAAGGGGAACCGCGAGAGTGGCGGCTGCACAGTCGCGCACCGTCTATCCGTTGGTACGGAACGCGCGGCAACGTATTGTAATATTCTGTTCCATTCGGCGTATCGGGCTAACATTTGGCAGCGGAAGCAACAATTATGTTCTCGAGGATCGTCCCATCGCTGGCCGCCAACCCGCTGCACTATTGAAACTTCGTCGTGCGGTGAGTGTGATATATATAACTGATTTCTTTTTAATAACCTTTTAATGTTGAGAATTTTTTGGCGCTCTCATATTATGCACCGCCGTCAACTATCGGCATTCAAAAAGTTTAATCCGACAAAGTTTTACATATTCCGAGTTTTGTTAAAGAATCTAATTTCAATTTTTAATGGCTGTGCTCGGTAAAAGTTGCAGTAACATAATTTTAAACCCATCTACATATATTTATAATTTGTATAAATTTCCACGATGAAAAAATAGATGCCTATGTGAAAATAAGCGTCATTTTTTAAATTTATGCAATATTTATTTGATGTACGAATTCAGAATATAATTGTGCATCTAATAATGTTTAAAAAATTTTAAATATTATATATGTTAATTCTTTTAATTATTATTAAAAATGCACTTACATTAATTCTGTGCGTGCGCATGTGTGTGCACATATGTGTATATGTGTGTGTGTGTGAAATTTTATTAAAAAACTTGAAATATGACACAATTTAAATATTTTATTTTTACGTTCATGATTGAACGTGATTGATCATTTGACTAATTTTTATCTTCATTTGAAAGAGATTTGTCTTACTTACTTATCATCAATATTCTATTGACTGTTATATGTATTGGTATGTGAATACTCACAAATCTCAATCATGAAAATCAGTTAATGTAATATGAACTTTACATGATCCATTTTATTATGGCTACAATTGCATTTTCTGATTTTTATTGTAATAAAAAAATAATAGATAACATAATTTTTATAATGATTATAAGGCACTTGTTGTTTTCTTTAAAATTATAATATATATGTATTTTTTCTCTATTAAATATAATTATTATTAAAAATTATTTTGAAATTATGCGACATTTTTTGTTTTTAACTTCGATAAATACGATATACAGTATTTATTAATACGATAATATTTATTCGAATAAAATTTATTAAAAACAAAATGTCACATTGTTTGTAAATAATTTTTATTAATTACAATAGTCATTATTGTATAGCTTTTTTTATACAGAAAGAAACTTTCCAATCTTCTGTGTAAAAAACTGAAATTGATAAGTTATTTAAAACAGAATTTAATATATTAAAAAAGTACGCCTGACGAATTCTTTACATCAATATAGAATATCAATATTACTGTTTTCTACTATTATTTATTTAATAAGTAAACTTGCATTTCTCCGCATGTAGAAGATGAAACCGCGATCGGGGAGAAACGAAAATCGAGCAGCGCGGTCGAACTCTGCTGAACTTTGAGTCTTGAGATTAATTTGTCGGTATCCCCTAGGAGTTTCGGAAGCCTCGTCCGACGTCCGCGGCTTCTTGAACGGGAAGATCGAGTCTCAGGAATATCGTATATGAGATCAAATCAAGCGCGCGCACTTTCAAGTTTGGCAATAGAACACGTCGGATCTCAAATTTGCGCGCGAGTATGTTTAACACTATTAACCGAAACACAAGAATTGCCATTATAATTCGCGATGAAACTCGGCAATTCGCGAGAGAAGATCATTTGCACAATTATTTTTTCGCACCGTGACAGAGTAAAAATTTTTCTCTTTTTTGTATTATCGAAAATAAAATTGAATGATACCAAATTGATACGCACAACTAAATTTTTTACAATTTAAGAAATTAATTCACAAGTTATCTTTAATGTACGATTAATTAAAGGCAATCATTTGGTGGTAATATATTGTTGAATTAGATATTATTTTTATTATATTTTTGAAATAAGTAAAAATTTTAATTAGATTTTTTGAGACAGTGAGAAGATTTAGGGTTTATAATTCAAAATTGTCTTGATTAATCTGAAATTTACTTAAATTCATTATCCTATTGGAAATTCTTGAACGCAAATTCTGTTATCGCTGCACTCTAATCATCCTTTAAGAAAAGCAGATTTTTCTCTCCAAAGTATTGCGTAAAACCGCTAAAAAAAGTTTTTGCGGTATAAATTTAACACGCGACAGTTTTTAGAGAAATTTTAAAAATAAATAAAATATATTTTATATATACAATTTTTAAATGATAAAATATTAGGATTGTACACACGTACAAATTTGGATTATCCTTTTTCCCCCTGCTCTTCCTCTTTCTCCAATTCGATTTTTTTTAAATTTGTGACAAACTGAACGCAACGTAATGTTGAATGATAAAAAAAATAAATTATTTTTAATTAATTATAATATAATTGTATTTTTTTTTGCACAGAGAGAATTTTCTCTTAGAATTTACCTTGAAAATCACAGTAATCGTGGGACAATATGGCATTGGAAGAATTTTATGATTTTTCTGATTAATATTTACTACAATAAAAATATTATAATCAATATCTGTTACAATAAAATATAAAAAAACATATTTGATTTTACTATTACATATTTTTTTGCTAATACCTATTAATATATTTTGGCAACTATATTATCCCACGATTACCATGATTTTTAAGATAAATTCTACAAGAAAAAAATTTCTCTCCGTGTATGTTTTATAATATTAATATACTATATATTACCAGCTTTTTATTTACTCTAATTTATTTTATTTATCAGCTCTATTTACTAAAGTAAAATTTCTTTGTTTCTAAATTCTATACGCGTTTCTGCAAAATAGAAAAAGCAAATTGAAAAATTATCCGAGGATAATCGGTAGCTCCCGAATGTACCCTGTGTTTGAGTTTAAGTCGGTCTCGCGCAAATTCCTAAAAGACGAAATTCCTTAGTAAAATTGCTTCCAGTGAAGCCATCGTATCTCTTGGAAGGTTCACCACGTGCATTGCCCAGGCTTAATGCACAATGACTATGTCGTTCCGTTGTGGTTAAATCTATACATATACACAAGGGGGTACAAGAGGGACAAGAGGGCATACGATGTATGCAGTGACTGCATGATTCCAACTACAGCCTGTACAGATAGAGAGAAAGAGGGGGAGGCGGAAGCCGTGGAGTATAGTTGTGTGTGCTAAATGGTTCGCAAACTAATGTTCAAAATTCGGCATTGCCGCGGGTTGGGAATAAACACACGTCTTTCCGAGTGGAAAGAGTACGGAGAGAGTTCTACCTACTCACGGTGAGGTCGGTGTACAATATGTAATACTAACTTTTGTTAGACTTTGTCTAAAATACTTACCACAGAGTGTTTCCACGCGATCATGAATTATTTATTAAACAGCATCCTTTGTCTATACCTTGCGTGTATCTTTAATTATTTGTCGAAAAGAAACTATGATATTAGTCGAATTTAAACATTAAATGCTTGCCAAGAATTATCTGAAATTAAAAGCAACTTGAATGATTGAAAAAAATATATATACATACATATATTATTAATTTATATATATATATATATTCATACATATATTTATATATATATATATTATATATATATATATTTTAATATATATATAATCATATATGTATATTTATATTCATGATTACTGATGACTAAACTTTTCGCGATGCGGGTATTAGCCGAATTTGAACATTAAATGCTTGCCAAGAATTACCTGAAATTAAAAGCAACTTGAATGATTGAAATATATATAATTGATATTCACGATTACTGATGACTCGCCATACGCGCGATTATTTTCCGGCTGAATTTTTCGCGAAGCTCTGCGACGCGGATAAGATGCGTGCCAGAAAATGGAAATAAGATTCTGTCCATTTTTCTATGCATAGAAAGTGTCGTTTCCTTTGTATGCGAAACAGATATCTTATTTTCCGCCATGTGATCGAAACACGATTTTCTTGAATTGCCCGTGCGCATACAGGTTTATAGATCTCCCCCGTGTTCACAATAATCGGTTCGTATCAGTCATAGAGACACGTCTGTATAACTTGTATCATTTCTCAATGCAACGCATGAACGCATATTAGATGCTGAGTGTCAAGCGGGATAAAAGAGTATACAATAAATCAAAAAGTTAATGTGGTAAAGATCATTTTTCTACGCATTTTCTAAAAGTTTTATTGCAAAAAATAACTACTATAGCTAAATTTTACCTGTATTCCCTATATTATACATGAAATTTAGTTATCATACCTAAATTTTAGCTATGATAGCTAATATTTTTTAGCTATAGAATTCTCCGTTAAACTATAGCTAAAACATATTAGAGTTACCATAGATAAAATTTAAACATTTTCAGGTTGCAATATAGGGACAGTTAAAATTTCGTTATGGCAGTTAATTCTTTTTTCCGTGTGTAAATATACAACGTGTCGATTTTTTTCCGTCACTTATTATTTATATTCTTCACATGGCTATGCAACACGTTAAATTGCCTGTACCTGTAATAGACGTTCGTACGCTATAGTAGATTTGAATGAAAATACGCTACAATGCAGCAGCGCGTGTTGTACGTCTGCGGTCACTTTATTGTTGGAAGAAGTATGTCCAAGCTGCAACAGCATTTTGTTGAAAACTCGGCTCATATATATCGGTATCGGCGAGTTTCGCTCGACAAAACAAATTGCTTATACCTTCGATAGAACTTCGTCGAGAAGTGTTTGGCTACGTATATCGATACTTCATATGGACCGTTTGTTTAACTTCGAAAGTAGGAAAAAAAAGCGACTCACTTTCGAGACGGTAGAAAATGGAAAATTGCGAGAAATTCCGCTTTCCAAAGACAAGATATATATAGAGGGTTGGGGGCGCGATAGGATATGCGTCGCAAAACTCCTGGATAAATATAAGTCTCTGTTCCGGGATATAATCTCTTGCCTATTTATCTAATACGTAGACGGTATAATGTGTTTTTGTAAAACACATGACGGAAACAAGCAAAACATTTTCTCGAGATTGTATACAATATTTAAAAATGCAATACTTTTATTTATGCAATTAAAATCTATAGACAGAAGCTGATAATAAACCAGAAACGCGTGATATTTTCTCTGTTATAGATATGTGTACGTAATATAGCAGTAGCTATACAGTATATACATATATATGTATACATAATAATGCAAAAATTTAATTAAGATGATGGATTATACTTACACAAGTATAATTATAAAATATAAAATGGTGCTTTAGCGCGATATATGCTATTATGCAACAAAATAAAATTATTATGCATTATTATATGAATAGTTACATTATAAAAAATATATTGTAGCAGCAGATCCCGCAGTCTCAAGCGAGAAATTCGATTCTACCTAAATTGTGATTCTGTTTTCGTAAATGACAGACTCGCCGCTTGAAAAGATAATGAGAATAAAATTATTTCCAACGTGATTGTCGAGACGCAACGTTGCGAAAATACAATCAAGAGTTGTTTGTAGTGCTGTAAAGAAAATTCCAGTTTGAATTGAGTAAGGCAGTCTCACAGTATGCTTTTCGTGATTTAATTTCAAGGTTACGCAAAGTGAACACGCGAAAATTATAATCCGTACTCGAGATGCATTATTCTCTGTTATAATACATTTATTCACTTTTTTTTAATTTGAATTTATTTGAATTGATTATCGCATGCTCGCATGCTAAATATTGCATTTTAAAATGCGATTTTGACAATATACTATATTATAATACGCTTTAATTAATCATAAATTATTTGGAAACTTATTAATAATGTGAAATTTAATTAGCAGAATGCTTGATACTTGCCACAAATGAGTGTAGGTTATTCAAAATTTAGTACATGTACCGGTGGCATTAACAATATAAACGGTTATTAACAATACAATGTTGCTATTTCATTTTTCAGCCGCGATACAATCTAAACTAGTATATACATATATTCAAACTACATATTTTAATATTTAAATAAGTACATTTGCAAATTTTTATGTTTTTCAAATTCCAATCATGTTTCACTATCGTGAGGATTTTGGCATCAATTTTCGGCAGATAAATTGTTGAAATACGTTTACATATATGTAGGGTAGACACGCGTTATTGCATTTTATCGGAAATATGCTTGAAAATTTGCCTCGGGATGAAGATCACAAAAAATGATAACAATGCATTGAGGGGTTGTCACATTCCTGTACATGCATGTACAAGGGATAAAATTTTATATGCCCGTGTACGATCACTCATTTTCAAAAGCTTAGAGAATTAGCTATTTTACTTCGTCTCTCATCGACTATCTTTACAAAATTCTTGTTACACTCCTAGCGCGCTTTAAACTTTAAATACACACGTAAGTGCTTGTATTTTCGAAGATGGATAAAGTATATTATATAAATTATATATAATATATAAATATCTTAAATATATGAAGAAAATAAAATGTTAAGTTTTGATATATAATAGTCTTTCGACTTTGAGATATTAACACGACTAAATATTGAATGTGTGTATATATGTATATATATAATATTTTTTGCAAAGCTAAAATATAATAATGCATAATAAATATAATGTTGTATACACAGAAAAAATTTTCTTCTAGAATTTACTGTAAAAATTATGGTAATTGTGAGACAATATGGTATTGTAAGAATTTTATGAGTTTTACTGATTAATATTTACCACAATAAAAAATATTAATATCTATCACAATAAGATATAAAATATGTTCAATTAATTTTACTATGAACATATTAATATTTTTTATTGCCGTAAATATTTAATCAGAGAAACTCTTATAAAATTCTTTTAATACCATATTGTCCTATGATTATCATGATTTTCAGAGTAAACTCTAAAAAAATTCTCTCCATGTAGTAATTATAATACAAATATTTTCATACTATCTCTCTCTAGTAAATATATGCAATAATATTTTTGTTCGATATTCTAGCATATACAGGTTGTCCCAGAACTGGTGGAAAAGTTTTTAATGGCCGATTTCTGGTATCATTTGGAGACGATTTTTCTTAAGTGAAAGGAGGGAGACCATCATTTTTTAGCATGTTCCCAATTTTTGTTATTATGTATCTTTATAACTAAGCTTTATATTAAAATTCTATTAAAGCAAACTCTATCTAAAATTAACTGAAAAAGTATAGTTAATATTTTATTTCCACAAGGCTTAGTTTCCAAAAAAGTTTCCTTTATTTTCAACTGCTTATTATAATTCGAAAATTATTGGTGACTCGACATTTTCGCTGAGGAAAATTCGTCTCCGAATGATACCAGGAATCTGTCATTAAAAACTTTTCCGCCAGTTCTGGGACATCCTATATATACAGAACATTTAGCAACAATTTAGAGACTGTCAAAGTTATACATCACACACGTTTAATTCCGCTTTTGTCTTCTTTTTAACAAATTCAGCAACGATGCATGTGCAGAGCCATTCAGAATTAACCACCTGCTTATATATACGAGTGCTTTTTCTGCGCAAAGCGCAAACTTTCAACTTTCGCGCGAAACATTGACCTTTTCCCGGATAAATTTGGCGAATGGCAAAAATGCAAACACACGGACGTGTGAAGGAAGTGACGAAAGTGAAGGACAGGAGTAAATGGACAAGTCTGGGGTAGAGTGGTTTTCCATTCTCTCGGTGCGGAGGCATTTGTTCCGTCGACGCGCGCCTCGTAATAAACATGCCGGTGGACGGACTGACTGATGATACCGTTCACCAGTAGATCTATGTTATTGGTTACCTCGCCCGATATACCGATGAGCCATTGAACGCGGCTAGGGGATGAGGGAGGCATCCAAAACTAACGGCAGTAATTATCGCGGTCACTTTTCTTCCTATCGTAACTCTTCCTTCCGGCGATCTTTCCGGTTTCATGCACGCCCGCACATCGAAAATATAAAAGTTATTTTGCCCCTTGCGTCCCCGCACGCATCCCCCTATTAGAAAAAAAGAGGGATTAACCATATAGGCAATTATCGTGAAATAAAGATATTTTTATCTGTGCGTTTGGAATTTAATTTTTTAATCGCGTAAATTAAGTTTAATTCAATGAATAAACTTAATGAAATATATATAGTTATAAAATAATATTGCTATATAAAGAAATAATATATTATAAAAGTAAAATTTTTAATTATTCTAGTGTAAAATTGATTCTTTTATAATAGCACATCTTTTTTATTGGAATTGATTTTGACAGTTGGAATATTAATTGCTTTATTCCAATAATTATGATTAATCTTTTATCGTTTGATGCACACAGATATTATATTTTATCTTTCGTTCACTCTGACAATTTTTGAAAAACATGTCGCATATATACATATATTGTATATATATATGTATATTGCTTTCGTATGCCGAAAAAACCGCAAGTAAAAAAAGTTACGGATAGTTTGGCGCATGTATATATGGTAGCGAAATATAAATTGCGTTAATACTGTCCAGCAATTACGCCACATATTATTGGTCGGTAGACTTGCACTTTACGTAAATGAAAATGCCCGTCGCCGTGTGCCGCATAGTTTGCAACATTTCGCCGGTTGAAATGTTAGCGGGACGGGTGTAAATAACCCTTTGATCTTCGTTTATATCGTGCGGTACGAAGCGTGTCGAAACGCGTGTTGGGTAGTCCCTCACTCACAACACGTATTTAATGTTAAATGCGGCCGTTTGATCTAATCCCCTTATTAACGTCGATGGCATATCCGATATGCAGCAGATACTAAAGTAAAATCGAATTGTTGCAATTAACATTAAATACAAACCGATCGCTCCGCGTAATCGCGTTATACTTTTTATCTTGCTAATATGAAATTATTTGCGGTATATTATGAGTTCATATAAAATAATTGGTATTGCAATTAAAATACATATATATCCTTCGATTAATGAGTATCTCGATCGCAATGATTGATTTGCGTTAAAATATGTTATATGCGAATGTTAATGAAATATATATAATTTTTTCGGTTATGTCACGCGCTTAAATTCAGGATATGTAAAAGAGTCTAGAAATATTGAAGGAATTTGTAAAGAGACGTTGGCGAAGTCCATTTCCTGAGCAGGAGAGTCACCGCTTAGCATAAATCTTTCCACGTGTCAACTATTTATCTTCGAAATACATTGGCTAGCGACAGGGTAACCATATGATTCACATGCTTTCTCGATCGCTGCAAGTGTGATGTACAATGTTTTCTTATCAATAATTCAATCACTCATAATTCTAGTTAACATCTTAATTTTCTCATCTTTCTCTCTCTCTCTTTCTGCCTTTCACATACACAGAGAGAATTTTCTCTTAGAATTTCTTCTGAAAATCATAATAATCATGGAACAATATGGATGAATTTTATAAGTTTCTTTGATTAATATTTACTGCAATAAAAAATATTATTATTTAATATCTATCACAATAAGATATAAAATATGTTTGAACTATTTTATTCTATACATATTAAATTAATATTTCTATTGTGGAAAATATTAATCAGAGAAACTCATAAAATTCTTCCAATACCATATATTGTGTCACAATTACAATTTTGATTTTGAGGGTAAATTCTAAGGGTAACATTCTCTCCGTGTACGCTTAATATATTTATCATTTTAAACAATTATTTTGAGATATTGTTATTTCCTAAAAAGGATCTATTTTTTATAAGATTTTATGTAGTATTAATTACTGCAAAATTGTGAAAAATGTTTGATATGTTGTATAATAATATTAAAATAAATTCGGAATCACACAAAGCACACAGTACGATATAATGCAAATACGGAATGCGTATCGTAAATATACGTCATGTAAAATATTTTGACTGTGTTGCTGATATATAATTTCAACGTGGCATCAGGTAGCTTCGGTACTATCACGATAACATTATGACAATTGAAATTATTATCGGTGTTACCGCATCGTATCGTGTTGTCAGTCTATCTGACAGATTAACGAATATAACGAACAAAAAAAGAAAATACTTGCTAATTGTACGTCTCGTACAATAACATCTTGCGCGGGATTTTATCGTACTAATTTTCTACGATTTTTTTTTGTCTATTCTATTAATAACGATCGATTATATTCCCAAGAATTAGCAAATAAAAATTGTATACTTGCTTACAAATTTTCAAAGTACGCGCGCGTGTATACGTATTCTCGCTCAAAAAGTTGATATCCACCTAAAGTCTCTCGACGAAATCGCTTTGCGTTTAGAAGGAAGATTTAATATTTGAAACGTAATTCATTTGGATTATATGCGAATGCATATTAGAAGGATACTACCGGCCCGAGTAATACGCTGCAAGCATCCTCGCGCTAATTAAAAAATTGCATCGCGCGACGCTTCTCATTATCGCCGTAACGTAATTGGTGTAACTGTCGTCTGAAGAGAAAAATGTTGTGTAACGTCGTAATTTTCGAGCGGCGCGTTACCGAAATGCGTTTACCGGTACAGCTTACCGAACGGAAATTGTATAAAAATTAACGCGGTAATCTACCGCGCGGATTTATTTTAATTCAGTCTGCCGTAACTAGCTCGTTCTATTCATTCTCAATCTCGAATTCGTTCGCGTAGATCGAATTGCATCTTTCTCTCTCTTCCCTTTTCTCCCCTGGACCACTCGTTTGATTATAACACCGATTCGTCTTTCGCCCTGCGAAACGCTTAATAGAATCGCGTATCTACCGCGTGTTCGCTATTTCTGCGTTAACAAATAGAATAACTCTCGTTACTCGGATCTCACATTTCTCGCGCATTCCGGACAAAACAAATCGTTATAGCGATTTGCAGTGCACTTCGAAAACAGAACGTGCCAGTTTCTCTGTCTCGTCCCTGTTCACCCCTTTGCATAAATCCTTCTCTTTCTCTCTCCCTCTCTCTAAAACCGGGCTAATACCCCTTCGTACAAACCGATTCAGTTATCCCATGACGAACTAACGGATACTCCCGTTACCGGCCTAAATGGATCGATATTTATTTGGGATAGAGGATCCCGCGAAAGCGGATCTCTCGCTCGAATCTCTCGTTCGTATCAGCGCGAGATGCTTCCTTCACCTCCTATGGACATTGAACAATCGGTATATAAAGTGACTTACAGCTCCGATGTATCGCCAAATTACATTTGCACTCGCGTGATTTACGTTTCGATTTTTATTATAATTACTTGGCGCTTATAGAGGCTCTTGTACAATTTTTATTTTGTTTTATTAATTGCATATGAATATTTTATATTGTGCAATATAATATATTTATTTATATAATTATAAATTATTTAATTATATATTTAATTATTCTTTGTTTAATAATATGTAATTTCGAAAAAATATTAATAAAATTTGAATTCTTTGTGTATAAATATTTTCAAGTAAAATCAAAGCTCTTGTATATTATAATTTATACGTATGAATTTTACACACATTTAATTATAAATAGATATATAACATAACTTTTTTTTATTAATATTTCTTTCCTCGTTTGTCAACTCGATTTTTCGGTACACGATATCTTTCTTTCATTCATATATCAAATCATTAAATGAGTTCGCATAGTAACAGTGATTTATGGAAGAATGTACGGGTTTGCAAGAACAATCATCGCGAAAATATTCAAGCCCGAGACATGTCTTTATAATTTTTGTTTCGTCAATGACGTCTAACGAACGACGTAACGCATACGATGCGTGGCAGAGGATAGATAACGGAGGGGGTTGAACGAGAGACAGGTAACCAAGGGAAGTAGAGGCAGGCAGGATGGATGCAGGGTGGTGAAAAGGGGCATCTGCTGTATCTCTGTGTGTGCATCCAGCCTGCGGGGTGCAACTTAATGAGCTTCCTGTGTTGGTTCCGCTTTTAACGCGTAACTCGACGTCTCTTGCGCACCCCATTTTCCACCCTTTCCTCTCTTCTTTCTACCTCTCTCTCTCTCTCTCTTTCTTTTTAGTTTATGCACTCTGTCTGTCATCATTCTCCGTCGTCATCAGGAACATCATCACCGGCGCGTATTTATATATATATATATATATATATATATATATATATCTCGGAAAAGAATCTCTTCGCTGAAAGCGGCATTAAGATGCAATCACGACGAGTCGCGAAAATTAGCCGGTTGTCCATCTCGGAAATTCAATTCTCGGGTTCTGAATATTGGAAGCGGACGGTAACTCGTCGTAGAGAGAAAAATTCCTCCCTTTGTTAGTTTTGAATATAATTGCATGAAATCTCGTCTGTTTCTTATTAGCGAAGCTAACTTTATTTATGCCTAGAAAAATGCGTAGCAATGAATTGAATTAGAATTGCAATTGGAGAATGTGTAGAAAATAATTGAAGGAATTAAGAAATTATATCTCTCCAAAAAGATTATTAATATTTATAATTACGGTCAATCCTTTACAAATTTTCAATTATTATACTACAAAATGTAATCTCGAGATATTTATCAGGGTGTCTAGCCGTGCTTGAAATCCTTGAGATCCTTGAAATATTCTGTAATTTTGTTTGTTCTTTAAAAGTCTTGGAAACGTACTTAAATTTCTCATAGATCCTTGATTTTTTTTCGTTGCTTCTAAATATTCAGCTAAAAACACAGTTGAGATTATTCGAATAAAAAATATTTCATCTTACTTTGTAAATAATACAATATATTTTTATTTAGGAGTCTAAAAATATGTGTCACGCAAAATTTATTTATAGATTTTAAGTGTTCCAATATAATATAAGAGAACATGCAATTATGGATTTGATAAAGAAAATAAAGTTTTTAATTTCTTGTAAATCCTTATTATACTATTGAAAAATCGTGCAAATATCCTGGAAATGTCCTTAAATTTTATTTTCAAATTTTACTAGACACCCTGTTTATGTTAATGTAAGGGATGAGGATAATAGCCCTCTGCGTGATTAGCTAATTTTTTTTCTAAAGAAAGATAATTATTCGCTTATACTTGAAAGGTAGTTACCTCGGATAAACTTCTCTCTCGTCACAGCTTCGTGTTATTCTCTCTCGATTCGGCATTAGGTTACTTGCGCGAGCATCAATTCCTCCGTTCTACCCACAATCCCATCGGATCCGCTTTGTGCGGCGTCTGAGAAGTAACAAATTCTCCAATTCTTCGACTCCCGTTCTCGTCATGAAACCGATTGTTCGTTACCTCGCGAACGAACCGAGGAAATCATGTATCGATCCTGGTCGAGTTACGAGTGTTACTTTTACAGTTTTCTTCCATCGTACCTTTTAATTCCGCTGCTTGCATCCCTCGTTTACTCTCAGCACACTTTTGTCACCCGTATATCTCAATACGTTATGTCTTGTATGCATCTACACACGTCTCTGCAATTTTTAAACCATATTTTATTATTTTATAACAATATCATGAGTTTTATTTTTGGCTTGATTTTTATCGAATTTATCCTTTTTATTAATACATCTGCTATTTTTTATAAAGGGGATAAAAGAAAAAAGAACAAATGTAATATTTTATTCATTCATGTGTTTTTTCGATATACGAAAACAAGTATTTAATTTGTGTGAATTTATGTATGCAATTGTGACTTGTATTTAATTAAATTCGTAAAAGTAAAATTAATTGTAAAAATAAATGTCCTAAAGTTTTATCTTAAAATTTCTTAAAAATATTACAACAGAATTAGAAAAATAAATTTAGAAAAAGTATAAATTATTTGTCATGAATATCAAATGGTGGAAACTGTATTAGTTAATTATACAGACAGATCTAAAGAATAATAATTACAGAACGTCATACAATATTGAAATATGTTATCAAAATATTAAACTAATTTCTTGATATAATAATATTTCGCTATTTGACGAATCTCGAATACGGGAGTTGCATGCATCGAGATGCGCGACTGCATTTTTCGCGAAGCCCTTTCGTTCGCCAGGCAAGCACTCATCACAGCTGAGACAGCTGAGAGTCATGCACCTACGCGTTCTTTTCTCATTCTATGTTACTAATTCTCCATGAGGGGTTCGCGCTTTCGTCTCATCTCTCTCGCTTCATTCGCGTTACAAATCCATCACGCTGTATTACCGGGGGATCAGTGACACACACACACACACACACACGCACAAATACACACAATGCCGGTGCGCCACTCGACGTTTGAATGTCACCGAACCCTGTTACGGGGGTGGCTTTATGTTGAGAAGGGGAAAGGTGGCCGGATATATCTATATATCTATATGCAACACCCCCGGTGTTACAAAGTGCTCTGACGACGCCGATTTATCACTACTGAGCCTTTTTTTTCTCTCGCGATTTCTTCGCGAGTTGTGACCCGATTTATCGCTGGATAATTTGGATCGTTTGCATGTATTGCGAGCTCAATTGCGAGCAAAAATTTAATCAGTGATTATGATTAGATTACGTGCAATTATGTAGAATATTACATTTTAAATTTTAAAATCCTTTACTTATTTATATATTGTTACACCGAGAGAATTTTCTCTTAGAATTTACCCTGAAAATCGAGACAGTATATGGTAATGGAAGAATTTTATGAGAGTTTCTCTGATTAATATTTACTACGATAAAAAAATCAATATGTACATAGTCAATTTTATTATATACATATATGGTAAAAATAATCGAACATATTTTATATCTTATTGTAGTAAATGTTTAATCAGAGAAACTCTTATAAAATTCTTCCAATATTATATTGCTACACTATGATTTTCAGGGTAAATTCTAAAAGAAAATTCTCTCTGTATAGAACCCATTATTAGAGGTAACTATTTTCAAAACTGTCAAAAACAATACAACATATATATCGTAATTGAGAGAGAAAGGGAGATTTTTGTGTCGAATACCAAAAGTATTTTCGCCCTAACATCTTATCGTTTGACTAAGCACACGTCAAAACGCATGTGTTGTCCTCGCATTCGTTCGTGCGTTTCATTTTTCTACGGCTTGATTTAACATCTGGTACAGAGAGCAACACATAAGCGCATATCGCCTCTTCCTCGGCCGATATTCCGACATTTTTCGCAAGAGAAGTTGCCAGTCCATGAGATTGCTAGGCGCGATATAGAAGAACTCGCGGAAAATGTCGCTCGGAGGCATGCTAAACGAAGATTTTACAGCAGTATGCAAGCGGGTCGCACCTCAAGATGCGGGGTGAGTCACGGGGTTGCTCCTAACTTCGCAGACAATTTCGACCACAATCCTTAAGTTCTGTCGCGCGAGAGGCGAATTCCCCACGAAACCCATCCTAACCGTTGCTCCACGACGACGGTGTTACGCTCATCGATAGTCGATTGCTATTTCACGGCGTCCTTTGCATGCCGGTGTGTCACGTTAAGGAACTTAGAGAGCGAACGAGCAAGAGAGAGAGAGGGAGGCTAGAAAAGCAATTCGAGTTTCTCATGTCGCATTCGCTCGTCATTATATGTCGACACCGGCCGTCTTCTCTCGTGTCACCCTGAGCGATGGTCAACCGCATATGAATAGCGCGATGTAAGTTTTGACAAGTACGTACGACCTACTCTAATAAGATGAGGGCTGTTAATGGAAAAGTGACGATTTGTCAAGGAGTAGAAAGTCGGTCTCAAATATCGAGCCGAATATATTTATTCTTTCGTATTTAAAGACATTTTTAATTTTTTCGTGAATCTCATCTGTATATTATATGCACATATTTGATGAACAAACGAAAAGAGGAAACATTTTTAAGAATTAATAGGGGTTTTATATTCTTTCTCGAATAAGAGAGGGTGAATTCTAATTCTCTGCGCGCGTAAAAATATATGCAAAAATACCTGTTCTAGAAATATATTTCGTGCAAGAGTGACATATCGTTCGCTGTTAACGACATGCTTGGCATTATTCTACGACATGTTTGTCCGATAAGAACGACTTAATAATGCTGGTCGCGACGTATCAAACGATGACTAAATATTCATGTTTATTGCCACGGGGACGTCCGTAGTAAACAAATGTAAGCAGAACAATTTAAATTCGTCTGATATATTTTATATAGAAGCAGGGTATATCACCGGCACGACTTGTCACGATTTGTTCAGCGGACGACACGAAAACCAAAACGAAGAGATGACCCGCTGACAAAAGTCAGATACTAAAAGATAGTAAATTAAGTTTAACGGGAGAGAGCAGGAGAGGGTGACTCCGACTCCGGAAAAGCTGGCGAACGCAGACGGACATATAACTTCTTTTACAGGAACTTCAGTGGCAATCCTTGTAACATAATTAGTAAAGTAGCTCGCGCAGCGATATCGTGAGGGAATATTTATTTTAAGCTTCAGGAGGAGGAGAAGTGATGGGGAGGGAAAAAGTTGGCCGACAAGTTCGCCTGAGCGTGGAGAGAAATTTAGAGATCGTGAGTTTGACGGAGTTATATACATATATATACATATATATATATATATATATGCAAGGGCAAAAAATTCATTCGGATAGAATATTTGTCGCATAATATTATAGCGTATATTTTATTACACCTGTGCATTACGCACGCAGTGATGTGCGGCGTTATCGAGATTTGTTTTAATCTGAATTTTTCGCGATATTTGTTAGTTGAATATTTGACGACAGTAATATAATACAAAGCGAATACAGTTATTACAGTCGTTTAGTCATATACCTTTTTGGTATAGGATTTGTTTTTTTTTGTTGTATCTCGTAAAATACTACTGCTCGTATATATATATATATATATACGTAATTTTAGATTTATTGTGAATTTTATTACCTATACATTTTTTTCAAAGTCTTATGCTGTCATTCATCGATTTAATTTACAAAAAAATAAAATAATACACATTTTGACCATAAAGATAAAATGAGATGTAAAATTAAACGTAAAATTTAAACAAACTATTATTATCGAATAATATTTATATTTTATGAAGAATTTAAATGTCCCAGCTTTGATCATTATATGATTATATGTCTTAAATTGTCATTTTTTTCTATTATATCTTTATGCTAGATTCTAGATATGAAAGTAAATTTTTATTTTTATTTACAGAAATAAATATGTCTCTTTCACGATTAAATTAATGTTTATAATAAATTTTTAAATATGAATGTTTCTCTGTTGAGGAAGCATTTCATTATTTTATTTTTTCAACTGTACATGAGCATTTTCGAAACAAGAACGCGCGAAAATAAAAATCACGTATTATTGAATTTATAGTTGAAGTTGTTTGTAACTTCGTATGTGATATGATACATCGTTGTATTTTTTTTGCATTCGTAAACTTTTATTATGTATATCGAGTGAGTATAACGAGAGAGCGTTATGACAATCTTATATGCATCCTATTATAAATCGCAAAGAACGTCAATAATGAGACGTTATAATTACTGCCGTAATTATATTGGATCCTGTATAATCGGTAGTATAATACATAGTTAGCGAAGAAATTTAATATGCCGTAGTGCGGGTTTTGGTTGTTGCAGTACTATACATAACGTGGATGTGGTTATTGTGTAGAAGTTTGTCAGGCATGGAATTCGATACCGAAAATACTATAAATATGTAGAATCACGCGCATACGTGCAAGAATCATTATCTAATTATCAGATCGCGAATGAAATAAGATATAAAAAATGTTATATATGTTATAAAAAAATATTTAATTATATATAAATTATACAATTAATATAATTAAATAAATTATATATAATTAAATTTTTTTATATAATAGAAAGTTTAATATCCTGTGTTCAAAAAATTTGTTTCTCACAAAGAGAATAAAATATAATACGACAATAAAATTATAATATTATAATCAACACTAATATATATATATTTTTTCGACTGATTTATTAGAGTTGGAATAGACAAAAACAGTGGCAGTAGGAACATCCGAGTAACGATCTCTCCGTCATCTTGAAAAAATTATGAGTTCTCTCGTGAGGTTAAATCTGAGCTTAGGAAGATACGGCGAATTGCAAAATTCGCATTAAACTTTTTCGCAACTTATATCGACGTGATAAGCGCGTATTAAGTAGCGATAAGTCAAGCGCGGTTACGAAAATCCCTCAAGTCACCTCGAAAATCCCTCCGTCACAGTGCACAGCACCTTATTAATAATCAATCGCTATTCCCGCGCTCTTCTTGACGTTAAGGAAAGTTTCGCGATCGGCGAGAGAGAAGAAAGGAGGCAGAAATGGAGAAAGAACAAAAGTATAGAAATGAAGCGGATGCGAGTAAGAAAGAGAATGAGGGAAACTGCAGTTTCTTATTGTTAGGTCAAGTCGGATGAACGGATAAATATGCTGCGGAAGTTTCGTAGTCCGTCTCTTCGTATCGGGGGTGAAATTTTATTGGGGAAGAGAAAGCGCTTCATTTTTTTCAGCTAAATGATATACATCACCTTCGGCGGAGAAAGGAATCGATAAATCTCCCATTCATGAATGTCGAGAGGATGATTGATCAAATTTCTTTGTTACGAAACCATTCCGGGGGTATGTTTGAGAAATGCATTTATCATTGTTTCATTCGCGATTCGAGATAACCCGGTATCTTTATAATTAGTGATTGAAATCGAATATTTATAGAATAATCGGAACATTTTGCCAATTCCGTTGTAATTTGAGTACTTGGAAAACTAAATCCTGCCATTTTTTTGTATTTAATGATGTTATATCTTTTTTTTATTCGTATTAATATATATCGTTATTCGATACGCCTTGAATCTTATATTTCATTCCACATACACATTTTTTATATTATTCTATTAATCGAGATGTATATATATATATACATCTCGATTATATATATATATTAATGGATATATTCTACGATACTGCCACTTCCAAAATCCGATATTTCGCGCATGCTATGACCTAATGGATTACTTTGGAATAGTAATCCTTAATAGGCGCATTATTGACGATTGATGTATTCACGTCATTTCTCACGCCAAAACTCGATTTCCTTGATAGCTTTACGTACAGCTTTATAACGTTTCAGTGCCTTGCTAATCGTGGCATGTGAATTACTCTAATGGACTCACATATAACATTTGCAGACGCAAAGGTGCGATATTATTTGTCAAAAGACAGCCAATTCAATGTTGAATCAATGTATGGATTATCAAATTAATTACGTTCTCTTGTCACGCACGATATTAGATAAGCGTGTAAAGAGCTTACACAAAATGTGCAGGTGCGAAACAGAAAATCATTTTTGTCATCGAGTATTAAAATTAAACGGAGGAATAATCCAGAGATGTTGGTTCAACAAGTTTTAATTATTAACGATTATAATTATAAAGTTGATTGAAGATCTTATGAATAAATCTTGAAAGTACATAAAGTACAAAGATGTGAACATTGTTAGATTATTTTGTCTTCTTAAAAAAAATTACTTTGTATATTTTTTTACTTCTTGTTTATGGTTTCACGAAAAAAAATCATGAAATATAAAATATTAGAATGTAATCTAATAACATTTACATACTTTCATACATATATTTTTTACATAACTGCATTTAAAATTAATTTTTCTAAATACAGTTTAAATGCACGAGATAAATGCAACGCACTAAATTAATTTTTCTCGTGCTTCTAACACTTGTAATTATTAATGTAATTAGATTTAATTATGATTGAAATTTATATTTCGAAAGAAAGTAAAACAGATGTTCTTAAAAGCGCCAAGTTATTTGTCTCACTAAACTGATATTCTTGATTGCTAGCGCGGATATTAAGAGAGGAATAAACCCTCGCGGGCGGAAAAGATCCGGCGATCCCCTTGTAACGAAGAACTCTGAATATTTACTTCTTCTCGGGTGGGGGCACATAAAGAAACGGACCGCCGGCAAATCCGGTGAGAAGATTAGCCGTATGCAAAAGAGCACAGGAAGTGAACGCCGAGAGAAGTGTGTTCGTTAAGTGCACGTGAGGATTGTACCGAGAAAAGTGAAATGCGTGTAAAAGGAAAAAGGAGTAGGAATCGAAATAAAAGGTGCCGCTATGGAAACGCGTTAGTAATAGCTCCGGTAGGGTGGATTTGATGAAACGAACGGGGATATAGGGTGATACCACTGTGGTGGCTTTTATTTCTTTTCCGAAGAATCGAAAGTGCTAAAACAATCTCGAGAGAAAAAAGGAGAGAGAGAGATAATGTGAGATTGGGAAATACTAGCTAAGGGCGAAAAAGCGAAAGACCAGTTAACGAAAATTATCCTCTGTTTTGGGGGAGAACTCTTTCTTTCGATAGAAGAAGTGTTGCTATCGCTAATGTAAAATCTGCTAGAAATGAGATTGAAGAATTTAAAATTCAATAGATATTCTGCAATTTTTTATGTATTTATAATCATTTTGTAATTATATGAAATATTAAATTTCAATTTATATGAAAGATAATAATATTATATATATATATTACATTTTTTATATTTTTATACGTTCAATCGAAATAATTTCAAGCTTGTTTAGAAAAGCCATGCAATTGGATATTTCATGATTGTTAAGTAATTTACCACACTGACTTATAGATAAATGTCTTTATTCTAGCGACGTTTTATTTTAGCGACTAGTCGAAACGTTTCGAATTGGACGTATGAAAATATAAGAAATGTAATATTTATATATATATATATATATATATATATAAATATTACATTTCTTATATTTTCATACGTATATATATATATATATATATATATATATATATATATAAATATTACATTTCTTATATTTTCATACGTCCAATTCGAAACGTTTCGAAACGTCGCTAGAATAAAGATATTCATCTATGGTCAGTGTAGTCAATTACTTAACAATCTTGCTTTTAATTTAGACTGACAATTAACGATTTATCTTGTTGGATATTTCATATTTCAAATAAAATTTTCACATGTAAGAGACTAATAAGAATCAAAAATAGACTATGCAAAATCCTATATTAATAATATTAATCCCATTAGATTTAATAACTGAAAATTTAATAAATCAATAGTAAACAATCTTGCAATTATTATGTAAACCAATATTTTTAAAGTTAAGCATTGCTTATTTTTATTCATTATTAATAACACTCAGATAGAAATATTTTATGTCGGATGCAGATACGCTGATCGACGATAATATCATTTTCTTTAAATATATATGGTAGATATGTACATTAATGTGTGCATGTGTGTGTGTATGTATGTGTGTCCATAATATTCAATTAATTAAATGCCACGAACGATCATATTTTAATTATGTTGTATTACGTATACATATATACGTTAGCCGTTAAACACGCGCTTTCAAGTAAATTATACATCTAAATTCTCCCCTATGATTTTCAAACCACCGCGGACGTAAACGTGTACGCTTGATTACCTATCGGAAGGAAATAGTTAAATGTGCTTGTGTAAGGAACGAACTTGCGCGTTTGAAATCAAAGAGCCTTTTGATATCCCGACCCGAGACTGCCCATCTGTCCTCATATACAGGGATGTAATACACGATTCTACTTTCACATTTACCGACACATATATTCGTACATCATTCCTCCCCGGGAAAACATTTTTTATATATAAATAATTGTATCATTATACATATAATCGTAAAATTATATGTGAAATATGTCCATTTTTATACATAATTATATAAATTTATATATGTATAAATTATAAGGGTTCATATATATAATCATGTCAAATTATATATGAAACATATATATTATATATATATATATATATATATGAAGAAATACTTATTTATTATATATATATATATATATATATATATAAATTTATATAATTGTATATAAAAAGCTTTTATCTAATTATGTATGGACATATTTCGTATATAATTTTACGGTGATATGTATACTTTTATATATTCTATATAATTTTATATTGTTACATATAAAAAATGTTGTCCCGGGTCTCGCCAGTTCTTCCAGAATTTGATGTTCCTAATATGTGTTCTAATATGTCAACGGATATTAAACCGGTCCCCAGACGGAAAAGACCAAGAGAAAGAGAGGAAAGAAGTCGCCTTTATTAACTGATATCGTTTAGCTCAAACACGCGTATATATAACAGCGGAATTTTTGGTGGACCGGAGGTGAAGGTCGACCGAGGTCATAAATTGGACTGGGTAAGTTACGTTACTATACGTAACATATATTCGTCTGCGTACGTACACGCACGTGTCCTCAAATCGCGAGAGGGAAAGAACGGTGGAGGTATGCCGTCCTCGAGAGTATTATTGCGACGCTGGCCGCTCGACGTGGCAAACGGGAATATATCAGGGGGTTGGCGTTTATGTGGCGACCAACTGTCGAGTTAATATTCACGCGATTCGGAGCCGACTCTTCTCCGTCCTCCTTTTTTCCTCCCTCTCGATCTCCGAGTCGACACGTACGTCGAGAAATTCTCGATTTCGATCCTCCTTTTCTCTTAGTTTTCTACCCCCTTGTCGCGGTAGCCTTCTCTATATCGAATGTCTTTCGCTTGCAAAATTTTATATGGTGAGAAAAATTTTAATTTATTTTGACTCTACGCTGAAAAAAATTTATTGAATTCGAATAAATATTTATTTCGATGCTCTGCCTTATAAATTATTTATTTGAAACTAATAATATTGATTTGATGTGAACAAATATTTATTTGATGTATGAAAATTCTTTTAAAAACAGACATTTCGTTCAAATAAATGATTTATAAGGCAGTATTGAAATAAATATTTATTAATTTTATAATTTTTTTCAGTGTATACAAAAAGTCGAAACTTTCAAAATTTTGAAAGCTAAGATTTGCAAAAAAATGTAAGTATGATAAGGTAAATCAATGCGGATGTCACTGTGAATACATAGGGTTACTTCTTTCATTAAAACGGAGTATTTCTTGATTATTGTGTGATTGTGATCTTTTTTTACACAGTCATAAAATTTCTTTTTTACGTTCATAGACGATAATAATTTACAAGTATAGAAATGCATAAAAGGAAATAAATTATAAGGGTTCATATACAATATATAATGTCAAATTATATATGGTATGAAACATATATTTATATATAATATATATGAAGAAATACTTGTTTATTATATAGATATAAATTTATATAATTATATATAAAAAGCACTTTTATCTAATTATGTATGGACATATTTCATATATAATTTTGCGATTATATGTATAATTTTATATATTTCTATATATAATTTTATATTAATTTTATATATAAAAAATTTTTTTTCGGGTGGTTAGACCACCCAATTTCCAATTATATATTATTTCGAAAAAAAATGACTTGAATATATTCTGATGATTCTCATTACAGTACGTATGGCGTATGGCTTACCCTATGGCATGGCATCGCAGAACATCGCACTGTGCGTCTTTATCGCTGCTTTTCTCCACGTCAGTCTCGGTAAGACTTGAATATACCGCTTTCAGGGAGGTAAGTAAGTATCTTCTCGATGTAGATCCTTTGAGAAATCGAAAAAAAAAAAGAATCACAGTCGGGAGAGATATACGAGAGAGGAGAAGCAAAAGTTACGAGTTTTTAATCCGCACGGAGAGAATCACAGAATTTCTTCCCTTTTTCCCTTCCTCCGATCACTGCGACAGTATCGTGCCCGTTACTTTTGCGCCGCCTTTCTTTGCTCCAGTTTCGGTAAGAATCAAATGGAATCTTTCCGGAGACATCGCTATCGGTAGCCTCGCGTTTCCGCGAAAGCTTAAAAAGAATCCCCCGCTTAAAAAGAAGCAAGAATTGCAAAGTGGTACAAGCCGCCGACTTTTCTTCGGCTTCGGAGAAAAATGTTCCATCGTTGCATTTATTTACTTATTACTGCTATTGATTTATCGCGTGATCAGATATATATATATAAATTGTGAAGTATCTTTAGAAATAATATTTTATTTCGATCTCAAAGAAAAATCTAAAATGTGTCCTATATAAATTAATCAATCGATTTTAATTCGCGAATGTAAGAAAATTAGAAACTCTTATTTTCTTTTAGCAAAACTTATTTAGGAAATAGATTTTTATAAAAGAGCACAAGAAATACGTAACTGCAATTTATATGCAAATTTTGAAACTCTCAGTCTTTTTATTATCGAATCATTTCATTGAAGTTTTGTGTTTTATTCGATATGTTCCTATCACGTTGATTTCTCGTTACACAAAAAGGACACGAATCGTAATGCATAGATCGTCGAGCACTCGACTCGCATGTACGAACTAACAAAAATGCTATCTGGTCTTCGCGGTAGCTTTTCCACGCGATAGATCATGATAGATGATGATTACTCCACAAGTCAGCGAACTTTCGCTCGGCCGTGTTCCACGTGATTAATAAACACCTCGTTTCTCGCGAAACTTTCTCCCCTTTCCTTTATGCTCGCGTGTTCGCTTCGAGAAGTTAACCGGAAAGGATATAGGAAGAATACATTTCCTTTTTTTGCCCATTATAGTCCATCCTGTTATTGCGATGATGATCAATGCGCGATTTCCGCGTAAAACGTAATGTCGCGAATTAATATTTCGCCACGCGAAAGTGAATGTCGTTGACTAAAGGATCGATAAAAATTCGATATTACCAATAAACACTTTTTTACGGCTACTTTTTTGCGTATTATGGAATACAATATAAGAATAATTATTTCAGAAAATTTGGAATAATAATAATAGAATAATAAAATGGGAAAAAAAGGATGTGATAAAAAATTATCAAACTTATTGCAATTAGATATATATAGTATATATATAATGTAGATTCGTAAAGTGTGATGAATGATTGTGAAAGATGATTTATTTTACTTTCTATAATATTAATGATTTGAAAAATTTGGGCAATATTTTTTAAGGTATACACAATAAGCTGCTAGAAGGCTTGTTTTCTATCCATAATTTTGACTAACATAAACTTTAGTAACAAACATTGTTTAAATATGGATATTAAAAAATATATAAGTTTATTGAAAATAAAATTATTAATCCCAAATTTCTTAACATTTTTCATCAAAGAGAGATGCAAAGATTTTAACTCTTCAATTCGATCTAATAAATTTTTTTCATATTATTAATATTTTTGAGAATACAATAATATTTTTTATTTAATCGACTCATTTAATTTTACGCACCTCATTCTATATGTATATTTATATGCAATAACAAATTAGGAGAGAATACGCAATATAAACGAATTGTTATCTATTGCATTAGAAGCTAATAAAATTTTTGTAGTTTCTTAAAATTAATTTTTATATAAATTTTTGTAGTTTTTTAAAATTAATATTTGTCAAAAATCAAGATTTTTTCTAAGTTATCACAAATGACACTAGTCAGCGACATATTAAATATGCGTGACGTATAAAAAGAATCGTGATTATCGAGCGATGAGGTGTGTTTGACCAGTCGCTCATTACATGCATAAACGATGAGATTTTGTTGACGGCGCAAAAAGGTGACGGGCATTCGGCACCCATTCCCGAAATTTCCTCTAATACGCCGTTCATACATCATATTCGTAACGACGGCGTATCGGCGGCAAGTTGATGGTCGACGGCGCTAATTAAGGATTAACTTTGTGGATCGTTAGCCATAATCGTTAGCGCATATAATCGTTAATTGCATAATTCAGGTCAAACGCCGCCCAAATCCGAGGTCCTGCCCGAGTTTCTGGCACTCTTGGAAAATCATACGGTCACTCAAGGTCGCGACGTCTCCTTCACCTGTGTCGTTAATCATCTTCAGTCTTACAAGGTAAATGTACTCGTGCTCTGTAACGCGCGTGTAATTAGGTAGTCGATTAGGGCCATCGCTTGAAATAGTTGGTAATGTGGCCTAAATATACCGAATTATATGTTATTATAATTATTCCGGTATAATTATATCGGATAATATTTGAGTTTAATAACACGTAGTTGTCTTATTCTATTGTCAGTTATTATAAACTATTACTTTTGTTAATTCGAAATGTTCCATTGCAAAGTGACACGCTACCAAGTGCTTGGAATAAGCGAATGTCAATCGTCTAATAAGAAAACAGCAACTCACAAAAATATAAAAAAATATTTTTCGAATGATAAGAAATCGCGAGAGAAGTAAAACACATCAAAACATTCATACATTTTTTCACAATAATTAATTTGATTCTCGAACACAATTTATTATATTATAAAATTTCCAAACCGAAAATTAATATAATCGAAAATTTCCAAGATGTAAAAAATGTTTATTTATTTATAAATTGTTTTTATTGTTTTCTAACTCACGCGGAGACTATTTTCAGTTGAATTCACGCGAAGGCTATCCATCAATTTTATTGAACGTTGTCACATTATACTAAACTCTCGTGTATTGCTTTTAGTACTGCCGTTATGTTATGTTACGATAGGAAAGGCCAATTCGTATATAGAGAGATAACTTAGTTCTAGTAAAAATGTCACAAGTATTCTTCGACAAGTATATCCTCCTCAACTCCTAAGAGAGAAGCCGCGAGCGACGCCACAAACGTCAAGATGTTTTCCTTGGATCTGCATAGCGAAACAATGCAAATCAAGCGGAACCATCGAGTATTCGATGTATTTTCCAAAGACAAAAAGACAAGAGAATGTGTATCGTCGAGGCAACGTGGAATCGTAGAACATCGCGTACGTATCGACTAAACTAGCTATTCCGATCGGTTTCGCTGTACAGTTTCCTCCGTTTACAATATGCAATGACTATATATAAGTACATAAAAATCGAACGTTAAGTTTACGTTATTGTCGATGAAAAATTCTGTATATGCTCGAGTCTCTTTAAATCTCAGAAAAATAATATAAAATCAATTCAAAAATTAAATCAAAAAATGATAGCTTTTGGATGAATCTGAATTGAAATTTTGTCTCATCACATTCGTCATTATATTTATTACTATCTATCAATTTTTAATTTTGAATATCTTCGCAATTAAATCTCAGATTAAAATTCTATTAAAGTAAAGTCTACTTGAAATTAGTTATAGATTTCAGATTTCTTGTCTATTTGCTCTTCCGTAAAACGAAGGTTTGCGAAGAGATCTCTTTTATTTTCAACCGTTAATTACTCGAGAATTACCTTGGAATTTTTACCGAAGGGAAATCACGTTTAAATTAAATGAAGAATTTGCCATTATAACAACGATCATTGCAATTTCACGCATTTTTCAACATTTATATACCTTTATTTTATCGGACGTCGGGTCTAATTTAGCCGCGAGGCAGCAGTTTGCACGTTTTTCAGGGCGATTCTGCCAGTATATTGATCATGATTTAATACGAAAACGTTCGGCCTCTGTGCATCCATGTGTCAGTCACTCACGTGCAGCCACTCACGTGTGCGTTTACGTGTGAAGGAAGTGTTCGATTGTATATATCAGAGGGGTTGAAGGAATCCCTTCTGGGACAGACTCGGCGAGTAATTCACTTCCAAGAAGAAGTCTAAGTTTGATTGCGCGCTCGGATAGCGACAATCGTTTCTATCGCGTTTCTAACGGTGCCGGAGCGTGTTTGCAGGGTGGTTTTAGCGGAAGAAGAGATGTCCTCTCGCTCGCGGCTGTGCCCCGAAGAGTTTACCCCCTTTGCCGTCTTTGCTCTATCTCTCTTTCTCTCTGGAGAAAGAAAGGAAATGACAGAAGAAAGAACATAAATCAGATCCGCTAATATAGCGTCGGTGAATAGCCCTGATTTTTGCCACCGAGCTCTCCTTCTCACCCTCTTCGCGCAATTGTGCTGACTTTGCGACATCGTTTATATGCATCTTACGCATTTCAGCAGAATGGCGATTATAGGTGGAGAACCGTGCGGAGAATATGTTTTTATCGATATGCATAAATATCAGTGTCAAATATTTAAATTCGTATAATCAAAAATATTCATTCTTTTTCGAGATAAATGATAAAATAATTTATTTGAAATGTTTTGATTAACAATGTCTATATGTAAAATCCAGGCCTGACAATTGCCACTCGCGAGACAAAAATTGCGAAAAAAAGATAAAGTCCACAAATTGCAATATAAAAAATCTATATTTACCTATATATGTAGTTTTTATATTTTCTTGATATTTTCAATATTGTATATTTGCCTGTATGTTCCTACGTAGAATTTCGAAAACTTTAATATTAATTCTGTTGAATTTCCGATAAATGATTCCGATAACTTGTTTACCATCTAAATCTTGTTTCACTTCCCATATCTCGTTTAGGTATATTGTTGACGCAGAGAAGTTTCGCGTACGCGAAATATTATATTTTTACACTCTCTGTTTTGTTTAATCAATATAGATTTTTTCGGGTGACTTTATTTGCACGCGATATTTTATGCATATATTTTATCTTCCGCATCAGAGAAGTTATGTGTTTACGCGAAGAGGTATATTTAATTGCTTAAAAAATAAAACGAAATTTGCCGCGTAAACAAAAAGGCGCGTGTACGTATATACATATATATACCACATATATATATATATATATGTGGTGCATTGAAAGCTGTTTAATTTGGCAGCCCTTCGTCGTCGCGTTACACATAACTGTGTCTCATATATCCCGCAACATCTAATCTCAGAAATTTAACCCTTTGCTACAGTCCTATGTAGCGAACTGATGCAGCTGTATCCAAAGCTTTCAGTGTCTCTCCACGGGAATTCAAACCTTGCAATTAGATGAGAATTGAGTTACGACACTAAAGTTCGTTTTAAATTAAGAGATATATCAAGAAATGTACTTCATTTTCTTTTTGTTTCTTAAATATACTCAGAGAATTTTTTCTTAGAATTTATGAAAATCATGGTAATCGTGGGACAATATATGATATTGGAAGAATTTTATAAGAGCCTCTCCGATTAATATTTACTACAATAAAAAAATATTAATATCTACCACAATAAGATATAAAATATGTTCGATTAATTTTACTATGAACATATTAACATTTTTTATTGTGGTAAATATTAATCAGAGAAACTTATAAAATTGTTTCAAATTTTATATTAATCATAGAAACTCATATAAAATTTGGAAGAATTTTATATGAAATGATATTTTATGATACTTTATATTTTATTATGGTAGATATTAATATTTTTTATTGGTAGTAAAAATATTAATTAGAGACTCTCTTTAAAATTCATTCAATACCGTATTGTTCTACGATTACCATGATTTTCAGGAAAAACTCTAAGAGAAAATTCTCTCCGTCCAGAATTAAAGTGTCATATTTCGAAGATAGATAACGAATTTTTCTTTTATTTGGAGATATGCGTACAGATGCAAATTTAATTGAGAGAAATGAGAAATTCCGCAACATATATATATATATATATATATATATAGTATTGTGTACATATGTATACTAAATTAATATACAGTTAAACACCGTCGTAACCGCAATACTCCGAGATGTGTAATATTATAGATCTATAGTCGCGCGCGTCAGATCTCATATCGAATGTCTATAAGGACACCTGCCAATTACCCTTGATCCACGAAGGATCATCCCCAGAGGGAAGGAGATTCCGGCGCGACAAGAGCCTATATATACGTATTTCCAACAGGTAGATCGCCATATCCTTTCACGCGCATTTATGTGCATCTTAAATTGATCGAAACTCGGCAACGCGAGAGCTTTTGTTCGCGATTTAAAAGCCCTTTCATTCGCCCTCTTCCTCCCCATGGCTCCGCTACCGTTCATCTGAAATATGACAGATCGAGCTGTCGACCAGGAGCGCGAGAGGAAGGAGGAGCCCGAGGAAGGGTGATGGAGTAAACCCGGGCGGAATTTGAGAGTGCAAAGCCCCGAGTGCGTCACCGACCGGTATGAATACCGATAAGCGCCTTTCGCAAGCACCGCGATGCTTTTTAAGCACCGCATCCGGTACTAATGAAGGGTCCATCCCGGCCCTTTTCGCGCAAAGTCGCCGGATCTTTCCCGCTCTCTCTCTCTCTCTCCTTCTGTAAAACGCAGCCCTCGCATCCGCGCGAAAAAGAGAAATCTCTCTTTCCACGCGTTATTTATCTTTATGGCATCCTTTTGTTGCCTTTACACAAGAAAAAGGTATTACTATGGCGTTGTGTGGAAAAGAATTATGGATTATATAAAGTTAGAAAAATATAATGTATCGCGTTTGATTTATATATACCAAATTTCTTGAAACTTATACTCCATATAATCGAATTATTGATCTTTTTAATAGTTATATTCAATATACGATACATAATTATTTGTGAAATTTTCATCTCGGATTATGTAATCACTGTCGGCGCAATTCAAATTTTCTGAAAAATTAGTTTATCGATTTTTTTTTTATTTATCAATCGCTTACGTACATATGCATATTTACTCTGTTGGTCGCGCAAATATCAAAGGAAAATATTATTTGACAACATTCGCGAGGTAAATTAAATATACATTTTTCAACTATCACGATTGCTAGCGATATGAAAATATTTTAATATTCGAATGCGAGTACGAAAAATCGTTTATAAAGAATGGTTACTATAAAATATTTACACAACATTGCAAGATATAATTTGTCAAACTCGAAATCAATTCATGGCGAATATTGATCGTGTCAAAATGTTAAATAATTAATGGACAGAATTAATTTTAGCGATCAAAAGGTATATACGAGAGTTACATACGTCTTCTTTAATTTTTATATCGCGCGTACAAAATTTTGAAAATATCGTGTCTATATTTAAAAACTGCATACACGATATCCCGTTCTCCATTACGGCCGAAATGAGCGATTTTGTTACGTCATGCGCAGGTCGCCTGGATAAAGTCGGATTCGCGTGCGATTTTGGCCATTCACACGCATATGGTGGCGCACAATCCACGCTTGTCCGTCACTCACAACGGCCATAACACATGGAAGCTGCACGTGACTAACGTTCAACCGAACGACTCCGGCACGTACATGTGTCAAGTTAATACGGATCCTATGAGAAGCCAGGTCAGTAGAGCCGCTCAACATTAGAGCGACAGTCGTCCTCTATCGCGTCTCCTATCACGTCGTCGCAGAATGGGAGAGCGATGCGTTTCTCCCTTTCTATATATAATGCAATTGCAACGCATGCACATGTGCATGCACACGTGCATTCGTACGTACACGTACGAAACGGATAATTCAGTGCTAATTGGAAAACGCAGTGCTTCACGGAGAGAATTTTCTCTTAGAATTTATCCGGGAAAATCACGGTAATCGTGGTACTGAAGGAATTTTTAAAAAAGATTCTCTTCTCTCAAATATTTGTCACATTAAAAAAATTAATATTTGCCACAATAAGATATAAAATATGATCGATTAATTTTACTATGTATATACATATTAATATTTTTTGTTGCGGTAAATATTAATTTAAATTTAATAGTAGATATTATATATTTTTTCTTTGTGGTAAATATTAATCAGAGAAATTCTTATAAAATTCTTCCAATATCACATTGTTCCACGATTAATTACCATGATTTTCAGGGCAAATTCTAAGAGAAAATTCTCTCTAAGTCGAAATTCATTTCTGATTTTCTTCTTTTTTATTCATTCTTTGCTACTTCGTGGCACTCACTGGCGAAAATATGAATGACAAAATGATTAATTACGATCGCGTACTAATCAGTAAAATATGATAGCTGCAAAATTTTTTACATGTACATATATGCTTCTGCAGCATTCTTGTCATTTATTCATGTACGCAAACTAATTATATTAATTATTATGATATTATGAGAACAAATGAAGAAATTACAATCGCACAAAATCTCATGATTCATTCAACGTTCGAAAATCGTGTGATCAAATTCATCGCGGCGGATTACTATTTGTAATATAAATCTGAATAAATATACGAGTTAAAATTAAAATCCCGCAGAATGTGGCATCTAAAAATATGTACGTTGTTGCTTTGTAAAATTGCGCGATAAATTTCGATCGTATAAATTACATAAAACACGCAATAATACATAAATAATGTCAAAGTCCCGCCAAACATATTTATTATTATTAAATGATCCATATATCACGTTTATCTGTTTTTGTTTTTATTATTCGACTCGTGTATTATTCTTTTCGAAAAAATGACGCATTATATTTAAGTAGGCGAAAAAAAATAAAATTTCATAATATAAGATATATTCAATCTCAAACATATTTTGACAGATATATAACAGATAATTTTTTTTTCATACAATTTTTATAAAATAATTAGTAAATAATAAAATAAATCGACGAAAAGTTTAAAGTATAAAACTAAATATATTTGACTTTAAGCATATTTAAGAAAATAATTCTCTCGCGATTGACGATTCATTAGTGTATGTAAAGTTTTACGAGAACTGTATGGAATTATTATCGAAAACTGTCAAGATAAAGAAGAATTTTATTTGACAATATATAATACATTTTTTAATGTGTGAACGTTGATCGAATAATAATAAGTTTTTCGTCTCTTTCCGTGTAGGTCCTTATTACTTTCTCCTTTATGTAAATAAAGACGCGTTTATTATTCTTACAGGTATTACATCGAATCAACGACTATTAATTTCAGAGTAGATATTTTTCATGACATTTTTATTTGAAATAGGAACTCGAAGAGGATGAAAATTATTTTTCCATTAAAATGTTGTTACGTATTACATTACCGTAAATATCGCAATGGCAACATAATTTGAATTCACTTCGATTCCTATTTCAAATGAATATATGAGAAATATTTAGTTTGAAACAAATAGTTACCGAATCGATATATCTATAATATTTTTACGAATCGTCAATCGTGAAAATTAATTAACCGCATAGGTTGATAATCTCTTCTAATTATTCCAATTATTTATAAAGTATTATTTGATACTGTGATTATATATATTTCGAAAGCAGAAAACAGGGAAAACAAGCAGCAAATTTTCCGATATAACATGTCGTTTTTTTTTAATTGTCATTCGAACAGTCATAACATTTTTTATATGCCATCGTGCTATTATATTTTATCTTCTGAAATAAACAAAAATTTATTACAGCTCTTTATATTTTATTTTTCGAAAATACACGATCGAAAAAAAGAGAGACGCTATAATTCTTACAATCGCATTTACTGTAATTATCATAATTATATAATAATCACGAAAAATATAGTAATAATTTTAATCGAATGGTAGACTTTTTTGCTTACAAAAATTTTGATTCTTTGTTGGTTTTATTATTTAAAATATGACTCAATCCTGCATAAATATTAAAACGGAGTTAAAAATCTTTTTCAATTAATTTTCTTTATTTGTCCCGCAAAATCGATAATTTTTAATTTACTAATGAATACGAATCTTGCTTGCAGACCGGTCACATGAAAGTGGTGATACCGCCCGATATCATGGATCTGGACGACACGGCGGATTCCTTAACCACGAAGGAGAACGGCGATCTGCAATTGCGGTGTCGAGCGACCGGCAACCCGGAACCTGTGGTGATCTGGCGCCGAGAGGACGGTCGGAACATTACCCTGAGGAACGAGCATCAAGGAGTTAAACTGCTAAGTAAGTTACTAAGTACTTGATCTTTCGATATATTGGCGAACACGCGAGAAAGAATTCAATAAAACAAAATTTAAAAAAAAATACAAAATATATATTTAAACAAAATATGAAGTATAAAAGAAGAAATTATATATCAAGTATAATATTAAAAAAAAATATTGTTCTAATTTATCAATTTACATGAAAATTCCAAAGATTATACATGATATGTTTTGCAATATATATATGTATATGTGAAATGTGAAATAATTGACGCTGACAGGAACACGCTTTTTTAATGCGATTACTATCGAGCTGAGAGATAGGATTCGCGAATGATAATAGAGTTCCAATTTGATTAGGTATTAATTTAACCAGATAATGCTTATATTATTGCATAAAAGAGAGATAACCGACTGGTGGCGGTCTTAAAATGGTGAATTAAAATTTCATCATATATTCCACCGTGCTGCGCCGTTTTAACGTGAAATGCATCACTCTCCAAAAATAAATGAAATATTCATTGCCTCGGTATGACTGATTATGAAACTGACTCTAGATAGACATAAAATCACGCGAGTGATTCGTAAACGAAACCGTTGAAACGAGTCATCTTTAATTGATCCGATATGTGCCGCACGAGTTTGAAGATGAAATATTTGAAGCGCGCGAGCACGGGGATCACTTTTAAAAAAGCGCCCGTGTGTGACGCGGGACGACCCTGTTGGATTCGCCGCGGAAAAGCAGCCATCCGATTAGCCTTCCTGACTGTGAGTGATGGATGTTGATTTTACATATATTTCCTCTTCGCCGCCCGAGCCCGTATCGACTTGGTGTATGTACCCGATTGCAATATTCAGTGTGTACATTGCGTCGCGAGAGCGTTACGTTGCCGCGGTATCTCCATCCCTTCAGTGCTTCCGTCGTCTTCTTCATAGACATAGCACGGACAAATGCACTTATATCGGAATTCTCAGTTTTACATTGTTTCGAAAGTTTTTTTCATGTTCTTACATGATCTTAAACTTATATTTTTATAAAATTTATTTAAAATTATTATGTAAGTCTTTTTTCACACATCCACACAGAGAGAATTTTCTCTTATTGAAATTTACCCTGAAAATCACGGTAATTGTAGGACAATATATGGTATTGGAAGAATTTTATAAGAGTTTCTCGGATTAAATATTTACCACAACAAAAATATCGATATCTATTACAATAAGATATAAAAAATATGTTCGAGAGCGTTACGTTACCTTCATCCCTTCAGTACTTCCGTTATCTTCTTCGTAGCACGAACAAATGCACTTATATCAGAATTCTCAGTTTTACATTGTTTCGAAATTTTTTTAAATGCCTTTACATGAAAACAGAGAGCGATCTTAAACTTATATTTTTACAAAATTTATTTAAAATGATTATATAAGTTTTTTTCCCACACAGCCATACAGAGAGAATTTTCTCTTGGAATTTACTCTAATTGTAATTGTAAGACAATATGGTATTGGAAGAATTTTATGAGTTTCTCTGATTAAGAGAAAATGTTGTCCGTGCATATGCGTGAAGAAATGCAATCTACAATATACAAAGTAATTCGCGACTGTTAATTTTCTAAGGGCGAATTTATTATTTAACTCTAGCAAAAATGTTCTTATGAAGAACATTGCAAGAAAGAAAATTATTATTTATACAAATTTTTAAATTTGGAATAAAAAATCGTGTAGATAAAATATTGCATATGCAATTGTGCATTCTTCATCGCACAAAAGGGGTGACATTTGAGAACTTGCTCATACATTTTTAAAAATAAGACTATTGTGTCAAAAATCGAAAGTACCTAAAAAAAGATTCAGAATATCCTCTTATCACGAAAAATGTTAAAGCAGCGCGAACGTACGAGGGCGAGCAGCTTCATTTGAGGAACATTCAACGGCAGGAGATGGGGTCTTATCTCTGTATCGCATCAAACGGAGTGCCGCCATCGGTCAGCAAGAGATATTACGTCAATGTTCGTTGTAAGTGCATACACGCGTTACGAGGCAGCAACTTCCTGTCGTTAGACCGAGTTGCACGACTAATTGCATCTTTCTCGTTAAAGTCAAACCGCTGATTAAAGTCACAAACCAGTTAGTGGCGGCGCCCGTCGACAGCGATGTCCTTCTTCAGTGTTACGTGGAGTCCTCGCCGAAGGCTCTGAACACATGGTACAGAAATAATGGTGAGAGACCGGCTCTTCCGTTGCACGTGTAATTTCCGTTTTTAAAAGAGTTACAAGTAAATAGCTTCCAAAAATTCAATTTTATACATATATACAATATTTCAACCGAGAATTGCTACATCAACATCGTTATATGTTGCACATCAGGATCAAATAAGAATCATAAATATTTTTTTATAATGCGATTCGAGAAAGAAATTGGAGAAAAACATATTTTATTCTGTTACTTTTTCTGCGAAAATAATTACGCCAGGTTTATTAGTCTTGTCATTAATTTTCTTTGCGAAACGTCTCATTCTCTTCCTCCTCCGGTTCGTTCGGAGGAATCTTGAAAAAAGATTTTCTTCTTAAATAGGTACAGATAAAGTGTTTTCAACAGAATTATTTCCGAAGACTACTTTAGGAGTGAAATTGTTGGAGGACGAGAAACATGACATATCAGAAGTAACCATCAACGATTATGCATATCAGTTAAATCTCACTGTCAGGCGACTAGATCGATCTGATTTCGGCACTTACACGTGCTGCGCTGAAAATGCTTTTGGGAAAGCGGAAGCGTCTATAAGACTGCAAGGTAAGTGATAATCGATATCTTCCATGTACGATAAATTTTATTATTTTATTGAATTTTCTCGTAATTAAATATATGTATACTCTGTCATAAATTTTACAGAAAAGATAATGCATACCTATATAAAAAATTCACACAGCACGAATCGGATTTATGTCCACAATTTATATCACATTTATAGTCTTTTTTATTTTCTAAAGTCACTCTTGTAGATCGTGTCGTGTTTCTAGATATTATCAGATAATTATATAGCAATAATTGTTCTTACTCCTTCAAAATGGAACATTGTAGAGCTGCAGATGCCAAAGCCAACGATAACTTCTCCGCGCAATACCGAAGTCTTCGAGAAACACGTCTTGCGGAAACAGGCGAAGAAGAAGTACGAGTCTGACCTGACCCCGAAGAACGTGGGCCACACCACGCCGATATCTAGGAGAAACTCGTCGAGTTCCTCGCCGAATATCGTGAACAAGTCAAGAAATTCCGCGTTTCCGGCATCAGCACCGGCACTGGCACCGGCGCATTCGGCGCCCACGCAACTGGGTGCTCAGAACGGCGTTAGGTCATCGCGAGATGCGCGATTATGTCACATCGGCCTCACTGTGGTCGTCCTGTTAATTTTGAATTGCGACTAAAATGAAGAAGAATAAAAATCTATCGCGACTTAATGAAATCATTAAGTTACAACGAATCGACTGTTCATCATGATTTCGGTCGCTATAGAGGGTACACATAGGATGAAATTACATTGAATTGACAATGGAATCGCTTTTTGTTAAATTTACATTAAATTTTACAGAACTAATAATACTCACAGGAGAGAACCTGAGAGATACACGAGGTATACATCGAGAGCATCGGTTTTATTGTAAATAATAAAACATTTTTATGACAATAAATGTAGTTACGTATACATACGAGAAATAGATGATCACGCTGTTAAAAACACACGCTTGTAACTGCCATCATTATTCAGAATACATTTAAAATATGTATACATAATATATTTGCTAAAATTAAATTTTTTTGCCGCAACAAATAATTTGATTTGGATAAAAGAACGCCACTTCATATATTTTCTAATAATAGACATTATATTGAACTGACATTATATTCTCTCTTTAATTTGTTCATATAATTATCGCGTGATTAATCAATAAGCGTAGATATACATTGATAGAATAATTATAAAGAGGGGTCCATACTAAACACCGACTAAGTTGGGGATTTATTGGTCTCTAAAAATTGACTGAAAAATAAATTCGTTCTTTAGGAATCAGCTGAATTGATCTCGAACGAGAATTGTGGCATTCGTGTATATATGTATGACAATAAATGTTGTTTTTACTATCAATTTGCAGAGGCTTCTTCTTTTTCGGTCAATTCTTCAGAATGTCCTAGTGTATTTTTTTCCAAATGTATTACTTTCGAAATAAATAATTCAATAATTATATAATTATATAATTTAATAATTATTAAAAAAAAGAGAAGAAAGTATATATATTGTACATATATAATATATTTATTCGATTTTTAATAAGAACACGAGAGGTGAGGCAAATAATAACCGCACACTCTGTATATATATGAATATAATTATCAGTTTTATTTATGAATAGTGATGTGCAATAATGTATAACATTATGAGATTATATTCTAAAACTCCTCGCACGTAAATACATCTATTGTCTATTAATATTTTGATATATTAACATATATAATTAACATATATAATTATTGTATATATATTTTTTGTTCGTGAAATATTATATATGATATTCTCATATAATTAGCGACGATTGAAATAAACGCAGGGATATCCGGTTATTCAATTATACAAGCTGATTCGCTTTATCAGCAACAAAAGGAAGAAGCTATGAAGATATATGGTATCGCTCTGCACATGCATCAGTCCATTGCTCATTATGTCAAGGATGCTCAGTTATTTCAACGATTTCGTCGTGAGCGGATTTGACGACGATGAAACGTTTGCTATTAATTTGTCTTTTTTGTACGCTCTTTGAAGCGGCTTTGTCGGTGAAAACGTCATCATCGTGCACGAAAATTACGTACATGCCATCGAATAATGCCGGCTTTCGATGCACTCAATTAACGACGTTGCAGGACTTGGACGAAGCGAGGGCCAACACGACGGTCATCGCCATATTCGATTCTAATATAGCCAATATTCCTGGGTAAGTGAAAGAAATAAAGAAGCTGAAACGAATTTTCACAGTACATATAGTTTACAAAAATATGATAAAGTGTAATTTTATTTTACTGTATATTTTTCATAAAATATTTCTAATATTTTTATATATCTCTTGATACATAACTTTTCATAAATAAAATGTTGTGACTTATTTTTTGCGCTACATACAATGCAACATTTCCATTTTTAATGTCTGTGTAATCATACTTCTGAATATTTGTTTCTAAATATTATTTTTTTTATTGAAATATACATATTTACTTGTGTTTTTGATACTAATTAATTGCATGTTTCTGTAAATTTGCAAATTTATTGTTTCTTACCAAAGGCATAGTTTTGTGAGATTCGGAGCAACCCTTGTGACTTTAGATCTGCACGAATCGGGCATACAAACATGCGACCCTCAAGCATTTGTTGGCCTCACGAAGTTGAAAAAATTAATACTTTGGGGTAATAAACTGACGGACGTGCTGGCAGATTGGTTCGTGAATATGAACTCCCTGCAGACCCTGGACTTGTCGTTCAACTTTATCCAGAGAATCGATTACATGATCTTTCCAATGCTTCCCAATTTAATAAATTTCTATTTCGACTACAACCAACTTCGATATATCGACTACAGTATGTTCGGTTATCTGGGTAATCTGAAGAGAGTGAAATTCAGCAAGAATCCATGGGGCTGGGCGTAAGTTATTATTATATATTATTGAAGTGAAATATTGATATAAGGGAATACAATTTAATATTATTCTATACCATTGATTTTAAGTTAACTATAAATTGTAAAATTTTTACTTGCGACGTTCATTATTTCGCCAAATTTAATTATTCAATAAAAAATATTTTTTAAACCATATCAAATAAATAATATAAAGATGTTAAGATGTGAAATAATAAAGAATTTCTGTTTGTGTAATTGTAATACATAATACATATATTATTCTGTTAGATATCGTGCTCGCTTGACATGGCAATTTGAGAATCAGAAGGTCGACGCACTGGACGTATGGGAAGATTGGAACTGGATGAACGTCGTCATCAAGGACTGTGTCGAGAGTGGCCGCGGCGAGTTGCCTAGCGACAAGGTGCTCGATTGCGCCGTGGAGAAGCTGCTTACATTCACGTACGATACTTTCAGCGAGCAGGAGAGGATGAGCAGCACGGCAGGCTGTAACGAGCAAGCAAGGAGATTAGTGCGCTGCATGAGACCAACGTCGACCAATGTCACCAGCGATACCGATTATGAAACAATACGGAGGATTCTCGAGGATTACTCCACGATTTTGCCGCCGATGGAAAGAGCGCTGAGCCCCTTTCCGTTGAAACAGTAAACGCATCTTGTCTCTATTGCCTCAGGTATTTCTCTTTTTCTCTTTTGGATAAAATCTTGAAATAGAAATTTTTATATTACTCTGGCAATTTTTTTATTGTTATCTTAACTGTAATTGTGACGAAACTTTTGTTTAATTGCGTAATTTATATTTCTGATTTTCGATATATCTCTATTGTATAGAAGTTAAAATAGAGGAATTAAAAAAAAGAATTATTTTAACGTTATAACGTTAATCTATATTTTATGCTTATAATGTAAAATCTAAACGAGAAGTACTTCTTCGATTGTCTTTAAAGTTCTAGTGAGGTATAAGCAAAGTAAAAAAAATCAACTTTAACATATCTTACAAAAAGAACTATAATATCTTACAAAATTAATATTTTTATTATATATTAACTATTTATTCAATATAAATTATACATGAAGATATTTTAAAACAAACATATTCGCTTATATAATCACAGATTCAATAATGTAACACATTATATGTGTACATTCTAACTAAAAGAATTATTTCAAACAATTAGTATTTTACTTAAGTTTAACACATTAAAATTAGTACCTCTTAGAATATTTAGACAATTCTATATAATTTAATATTATTAAATAATATGATTAGATTATTAGACAATTTAATAAATTTATTAGAAACTTTAAAATTAAATAAGATAATAACATTCTTAAAAAAACTTTCAATTTCATAAGAATAACGAGAAAGTTACAGATTTTCTTGCACTGTACGAAATTTACAAATGCTGAAACTCTTTGTGAATTCCTTCTAAATCAATCAATCTGAATCATGAATAAATATATTTCGGAAATGTGTATCCATGTACGCATCGATATAAACAATTTTTTAAAATAATAATCAATATAAATTGTCATATCACGAATGTATTTATTATAATTGTATAATAATTAAAAATTAATAATAGATTATATAACTATAAATTATAGTTAAATTATTTTATCTTTTTAAATTTTTATTACAATTAATATAAACTTTAATCATCTAGATTTAAATATTTGGCACTTTTTTTGAAATCGTTATTTGTCAGAATTGAAAATGATTTGTAATAAATTTTTGGATTGAAAAATTCTATTAATTCATATAATTCTCGAAATATACATATATCATGAATTAAATATTTGTTGTATAAATATTGAAATCTGAGTTAAACAATTTCATTGATTTCAATAAATCAGAACTAAATTCTTACATTTTTTCGAAACTTTTTTTCGAAAGCGCGCTATCTCAAAATTTTATTTAATCTTTTTAAACTAAAAAATATTTCATTAATTAATGTCATTAGTAAAATAATAAAATCAAAATAAGATCATAGTTATAGAATACAATTGTGCAGTTCTATTGATGCTGTTGCATTTGTAAATTTTGTATCCATAAACAATCGATGACTAATTAAAAAGAAAAAACAAAACAAAATGGACAATAATGTAGTAGCAACGGATCATAAATCTAATTTTGAGCTATCCTTGAATGCCATCCAATTGGCATACCAACCACAGGATTAATGCCTATTTCTGATTGAATGCAATGCTGTTCAACTATGGTTGTAGCGCTGTAGAAATACGTGAAATAGTATTAAAATGCAATATATTGCGTATTGCAAAAACATTTTTCGAGGCGGAAACAAAACGCAAACGAGATTTTACGATAAACGCCACTTGTGTCTCGATTATTATTACTAAAAGCTCAAATTTTATGAATGTTACACGTGTTTTTCGTTGTTGGATCACGTTGTTAAATTAATTCGCGCGGAAACATTTTGTCAAAATCCTTTGATTCAACGGACAAATAGAGCACGAAGTAATCAAAAGCTTTTAATATAACGCAAGCCAAAATATTGTACGTACCAGAATTTAGGAACGTGCTTGTCAAATACTGATATATTTTAACGCATAACACGCTCAGGGCTTTATGCTTCGACGCCATCGGATTTCCTTGAAAATTGAATAAAGTCATCTGATCTTTATGAATAATTATCTAAAACAGTGCGATGAAAAAAAAATAAATCATCGGACACAAATAAATAGAGATAAAGGTGCAAAATTTTAAATTAAAAAAATTAAATTTACTGTGCCAACATATCCGGATGAATCTGGCAATGATATGCAATCGAAGGTGCACGTCGCATTGAATCTCTCCTTGACGAAATTTTGCAGAATCTTCATCTGCGCCAAGTAAATGCTGTCTTCGAATGGTATTTCCGTTTTGATATAGTCCTTCTTATTCTTGGCTTGTTTTGAGCGCGATGTTTCAGTCTTTTGATATGGAATTTGTTCAGGTATGGAATTTGAATTAGTTGCCGCTTCGTGAATATGTTGTTGTCTATTCAAATTCTTCGTTCCGATCGGTTTCGCCCAACAAATCTCCCAACCCTGCTGCTCGACGATGCTACCCGGTTCTATAAAAAGTGGAGACATATAAATTGTTAAGACAAATTTGTTAAGACTAAAATAAAATAAAATTTTTGGGGCGATAAAATCCATAAAACAGTAAAAAATAATATTGAAATAACATTAATTTGATGATAAGTATTTGAATTTCTAGACACATACTGACATACGCATATTCCACAGATTAAGTTGATACAGTTAATTAATTTCTTACTATGAAATCTTACAGTTATTTCATATGCTTCTTATTTTTAGATTTGATTTTGTTTTGGCTCTTCGATTATATATATATATCATTCGCATACTCACTCTGCATTATGTCCATTACAATCTGCGCAGTTTGACGATTTTCATAATGAATGAAAGCGAAGTGATTGATCTTCTTCAATTTCAATATTGGCACATTCGTATGCCTGTGGAAAATTCCCCTCACATTTTGCTGCGATATGTCGAGCGGAAGATTTCTTACGAACAGAGTCGTTACCTATTTGTCATCGCATATATAATATTAAATTAGTGCGACATATTATTATACACAGTGATATGATGTAATTTTACATGAATGTACTCTTTATAGGATCCTTTTATTTTGTTATAACATTTTTTACAGTATGTGTATTTCTTCAAATGAAAGAGAAAGAGAGAATTTTTTATAATTAAAAGATCAGATATATTTTAAACTTTGTTAGTTTAATCAATGTAAAAAAAGAATATATTTAATAAGTATATAATATTGTTATTAAAAAGATAAAAAGAAATATTCTATATTAGGCAAATGTGTTGAATTTGAAATTATTGAAGCACTTCAATAAAAATGTTATTATCAAACCATCAAATGTAAAAAGTGCGGAAGCCGTTTTATTTATTTTTTTTTTTATTCTTTCTGATTCGATATATATTTTTAAATTACAAAATTTGTTTCAATTTTTGTTCAATCTCCATTTCGGAGTAGATCGGTATATACATATCCGATAAAACATAGTATTATGTATCTTTTTATTTCCCTTCATTTATTGATCATTACTCAAATATCACTCGTTTACTCGTTCATCGATAAATGTTAAATTAATAAAATACAAATCGCAAATAATCAGAGAAAAGCTTGCAGAATCAATTATAAAAAAAAATATAAAAAAGAAGTATGGGAGCAAAGAAATAAAATACCCAGGCATGACGTCATATTTTGACGCCTAATGACGTCATTAGACGCCAAAAATGACGTATGCTTGCTACCTGGGCAGCTATTACAAATATTAATCATTGATTTAAGGGGAAACTTCAAATTCACCCTTTCCATGATGTCCTCGTCCATCGGTTCTCCAGGCTCCGGATCCGCCCAGTCCACAGCGATCTCGTGGTCCCACAGCATCACTTTCCCGGGTATCAGCTTACGCCGTGCCATCGCTGCCGCCCGATGATCCTTGAACTCGACGAAGATGAAACCGCGGTTGAGGCTGCGATCGTGCGCGCTCGGATACAGGTAGATATCCGTGATGTCGTCCAGCATCTTGGTCAGCTCCTCCATGAACTCCGGCTTGGTCTTGTTCTTGGGGACGCCGCCGAAGAAGAGGCGGCAGTTGTCCATGGACTTGACCACGCCGATGCGGTGGCCAGGACGGATCTCGTAGCCGTTGAAACGCGCGCAGGCCTCGCGGGCGATCCGCGAGGACTCGTAGGACGCGAAAGCGTAGCCGCGCGTCGACCCGGAGAAGTCCAGCATCAGACGCAGCTCCAAGAGCCGGCCCACCTGTTCCAGCAGCGGCATCAGCTCGTCCTCGTAGCAGTCGCGCGGCAATCGGCCCAGGAACACCTCGGTGCCCTTGTTGCGCTTCTGCTGACCCGCAGTCACTTCCGGAGCCGTCAGCCGTCGTTGTCCGTTCACCTATATTCATACGCAAAATTATTAATTTTCTTCCTCCTTTATTTCATGCACAACTGCAGAAAAAGAAAAGGAGATTGAAATGTTCAAAAATTTTTAGAAAGAGATATATAATTATTATCATTCATTCGAATTGCGATATTTATACATAAATATATATGTTCCTTGATTCGTTTTTAATTGGCTCTCTATTGGAGAGATACAGATAAAATTAATTATATTTTATATATAAATTATTAACGCACAAGCAAATATTATTTCGCATTCTGATGTAAAATTGAATTATAGATGAAGAGATATATACATATATGCTATTATATATATTTTTAACAAATCTTTTTTGTTCATTTGCGTACTTTTACGGAATCATTGATATTTGTAATTATTATTAACAAATTATAACTATAATTATTTTTTAACGTTTTAGCGAATAAGTATAATTACAATTATAATTATAAAATATAAAAGTATAATTCGTACTGGAAAGAATCTCGCGACTGTATTGCGATAAAAAGACGCGAATATATATAAGATAAACGAAGAAAAATCATTGTCGAAGACAATAATGTCACGACTACAAAGACGTGTATTTGAAAATTTATTATAATCACTGTACCTGCACGAGCTCGTAATTCGTGCGCTTCAACAACTCCAGGAGTCGCACGGTGCGTTTGCATTCGTTGGAGACATCCTTGATTTCGCTGTCCATCATCATCGATACACGTTCGTACGAAGGATACGAGCGGTGGTGAACTGGCCTCCGTATAGTCACGACGACGAAGAAGGAGCACGACTTAAGACGTAGTGGGGATGGAAGTGAGGCGAAGGATTGGACACGCAATTTTCGAGGATCGGATCTTTTCCAGGAAACAGTGCGATACGCACACAGACGAGCTTCCGCGCGTAGCTGCGACGCGTTTCTGAGAATCGAACTCTGTACTTTTTTCGAGTCTTGTCTTTTCGAAACTTACAACTACACGAGAGATTATTGCGATTTCTCTCTCCATCAAAATCTTCCTCTGCATTTTATGTGTCATATTTTGTGCGACGAAACATATTGATAATTAATAATATAATATTGATATAAATATATATAATAATTAAGAGAGTGGATGCAATTATTGAAAAAACATTTATTGCTTTATAATTTTTCTCAGCATTTTGGGATAACATATCCGAATATAATATATATAATATTTATAATATATGTATATATATTTGGCTATGTTTTGATGATTAATGTTAAGCTTTTCCTGAATTTAATTACGGCTTAATAAAATCAACGTTTTTGATAATTAACTTTATTTGTTTGTATAATTTTTGATAATTACAGTTTTATTAAAATGGTATCATTCAAGTGATTAAATTTATTTATTTATTTCTGAATCAATTTAAAAAATTATATTTAGGGACCTAAAAAGATATAAATAAAGATAAAATATAGGATTTTACAAAAGTTTCAATGCTGTTTTCTTCAATATATCCCAAATGGAAATTTATCACTAGTAAAAGTCCAAATAATCACTTATTTCGAGTACTTAAATTACTGATATTTATTAAGTACTTGAAATAAAAGTGATTATTTGAACTTATTAGTAATAAATTTCCATAAGGGGTGTATTATATATATATATATATATATTTTTTTTTTTTTTTTTTTTTTTTAATACTTTAATATATAAAAATTATTTTATATATATAGTTTATAGTTAAAATGTTTAAAAATATTGTTTTTATTAAGTAAAAAATTTTAATATTTAATCATTTTCAAGTGCACCGACTCCTTATAATAATTAATGTGATAAAAAAATTAATATGTTTAAAAAATAGATACAGACATGTTAAATTATTTTGTATACTATTAATATTTTTAGTATTTTCATTTTTACGTTTAATTACATTATATAAGCACTGCGTAAGAGTATTAATATATTAAATTTAAACTACTGTTAGAGACTCACACTCTTAACGCTTTGAATGTATTGTCTTTGTTTATCTTTTCGTAAATAAATAAAATAAAGATTGAATGACATTCTAGTGCATAGTTCTCGAACGCAGCTTTAATATACATTAATATAAAATATATAAAAATTGCATATAATATTTATATCTTTGTAATATTATATCGCATTTATACAAAAGATTGTAATTATAAATATTCACAAGTATTCACAATTAGATCGCGGAAAGCCTGCATTTATTAATAAAATTAAAACCAAGGATAGTTAATATTAATGCCAACTTTTTTATGAAAAATATATTAACAAAAATCAATAGAAAAAAATTAATATGCAAAACATTTTTATAATCTTAAATGTTTAAGTAAAAATATGGAAAAGAAAAAAAAATTATAGAACATATATAGTATGTTTTTGAGCGAAATAAAGTATCATATTCTGAAAGTAATGTTTTTATAATTAAATACTGTAATACATTAGCATTATAAGTCGATCACATTTCAAAACTGCATTTTATCATAATGCATTTAAAAAATAAATCTTTTTGAATATTATTGTAATATGTGGTTACAATTTACATTAAGATAGATTATCACATATTGATAAAGAGAGAATTATCGGAATTATTGTATATTGTATTTAAAAATATATATCAGGGAAATTAAATCATTAACATTTAAGAGATATATTAAAGATATACAAATATATATATATATTTATAATTTAAAAAATTGTAAACTATATATACAATATATAATAGCATTCACAGAATGCATTTATTTACATATTTATATAATTATAGAAAGACAACAATCTCAGCAATAAAGTATCCAAAGGGACATAAAAATTTCTTCTCTATAATCATAAGGTATTCATATCATAATCTATACATTTGAGATCATCAACCATATTGTAAAGCGATTTTTGCGATACAGGCAATTCGTCATTGAAATACGAGGTTTTGAATTGTCTATAATTCTTAATCAATTGATGAATTTTGTTCTTGGCATTCGGATGCGCCGTTTTAATTTCGGTAATACCATTTTCAATGATTCGACTCAGCTTGTCATTATTGTCTGCATGGATCAAATATTGCTCTGTGAGCTGTAATTCCTCTTTCAATGCTGCATTCAATACAGTTGCCTGGAGAAAAAAATCCAAGTTATATAATATAAAAATATTCCAATATCTACATATATACTTGCTGCATAAATAACAGCATATCATTTCCTGATAAACAGAATCATAATATACATACCCGCTTTGCTCTTTGTTGAAATTCCTCCAATTTGTTGCGCATATTTACAAACTCTATGTTTGTATATTTTGTTCTTTGAAGTTTATCTTCATCTGCCAAAACATGGTTAGGCACAATAATGAATTTGTTTACAATATCCTGTGCAGAGCGAATCAAGGATTATATTTATGTATAATTTTGTACCTAATTTTTTAACAAATATAATAATATAGACATGTAAAATATAATATGCATAGATAATAATTAGATATATAAATTTTTTATTTTAAAAATAAATACCTTTATGTTCTGCAAATGAGGTAAGGAAGCTGCATAATATGCTTTTACAAGTTGCTCTTCGTTCATATTTAGGGTGTCAAGATTTTCAGAATATAACTCATGTTTTTTCAGAGTTTGAAATAATTTTCTGCTTTTAGACTCTATATTTTCCATTACTATATTCTTGACTACAACAAACCAAGAAAAAGTAACAAGATTATTACAGGCATCCAAGCATGATATACACAAATAAAGATAATCTAGCTATGAAAACAATGGAAATGTGTGTATATGTAAAAAATATATGCATTCAGTATAATATAATCAAACTAAAAAAGAAAATAAAAAAAATATTGAGACATATTTTGAAGACCAAATTAACAAATTACAATTTCAATCAAAATTAAGTATCTTTCTGTAGATCTTGTAGAAGTCTTAAACAATAGTTACATTTCTTTCAGTTAAAAACATTAATTACAATTGACAATTACATTTTATAATTATAAATCAATTTATATAATTTCCATAATTATTAAAGATCAAAGAGGCAAAAAAAATTGTACAAGCGTGCAAATTAAATTGAAAACAAAGGATCAACAAGAAGAAAAGGACGCTTCAGCATCGAAGGGGACGATGCGGTATCCTTGGCGTCTCCCGCATTTTCCTCTTGGTCATAATTCGGCGGAAGTGTCCCGGTCGCTGGACGAGTGTGACTCTAGTCATGATCGAATGCCACATGAAACTAGAGCACACCCGTCCAGCGGCAGCGAGAGATCGACCGGCAGGAGATTAAGACTCCGGGAACTCTTTGTCTCCCTCCCTCCTTTGTTCGATGGACGCGCTCTGAAAACAACAGCATCCAAGTGTCCCAAGTTAGAAAGGAATACACGACTTACGAGTCGCGTAAACGGCTCGGGAATGAAAGCCGAACAGCTGCATCTCGTATTCCTCGCGTTTGCGTTTCCGCGACTCGACGACGGGGTCGTTCCTCATGGCGGGAGATCCTTCCTCTTCTTCGCAGATCGCGATTTTCCGATTCTCTCGTTTCCCGGGGCTCGGCTTTTATTCCGCGCGGAAACACCTTGACGTCCGTTGACAAATGAACATGGCGTCTCCTGATGCTGCTTGCGTACGAAAGCGTCCTTTGTCCCGCTCGCGTTAGGCGGTGAACGTGAACCACAATATAAAATGCCGCGGTGGGGCACGCGGGCTAATTACGAGCGCGACCAATCGTGGGGCCCCGCGAATCTGACAGTAGCGCCGCCTGGCGGTCGTTTTCCGAAACTTAAATCGCGGCTTTGAAGATAAGTAGAACGATGACGTTACCGATCATTTTGATTACGAATGACATTCAATTTAAACCGAGAGAGGATGCCTTTTTTTACGGTGTGGCTAATATTTCTTCGAAAAGTGGTGTGACTGAAAACAGCTGATCGTTTTATTTGAGCGATTTGATTGATTTTTACGAATAGAAAGTTATAAATGTTTCTTTAATGATGACTGTTGACAGTGCAATTAGCAATGAACAGGTGATTTTTGTCACGGGAGGTTATGATCACACTATCAAAATATGGCAACCGCATACAGGCGTCTGTCAACGAACATGTCAACACACGGATTCTGTATCCTTTTGTAATTTTGAAGCGAATGATATTTTGCATATTTTTTTCTGTTTTATATTTAAAAGGAAATGTATTATTACAACTCGATACACATATATTATATGACATTAAATTATGTGCACATGTGTATGCTTTATTACTATGTAAACAAAATAGGAATAACGATATTATTGTCATAATAATGGAAACATTATTATAACATAGATGGTACTCGTTATATAAAATTCTATATATTTTAATTATTTGTTAGAATTTTTTATTTTCTTTAGGCTTCCTTAACAAATTTCAGCAAGTAAATGCCTTGGATATCACACCGGACAAATATGTTGTGGCTGCTGCTGGATATCAACATATACGAATGTATGATCTAGCTTCAAACAATCCGAATCCAGTTGTTAATTATGAAGGAGTATCGAAAAACATTACCAGCTTAGGTTTTCAGGTTTGATATTATGTGTTTATGATTATGATATTATTGATATTATGTATTATTAGATGTACTATCTCTTTTTCAAATTATGCATGCATGTTATTAATGTTGATGGTTGAACCAAGTTAAAGATGTTTTAAATTATATAATATTGTTTATGTATGTATAAATACATTTTGCAAACAGGAAGAAGGAAAATGGATGTATACAGGAGGAGAAGACTGTTCTGCAAGAGTATGGGATTTAAGGTAAATTACTTATATTACAAGGATGAGATTTATATTTTCAACTTCTAGTAACCATTAAAATTTGTTGACAGATCTAGTAGCTTTCAATGCCAAAGAATATTTCAAGTATCTGCACCTGTTAATTGTGTGTGTTTACATCCTAATCAAGCAGAACTGATGGTTGGCGATCAAAGTGGAGTTATACACTTGTGGGATCTTCGTTCAGATCACAATGAACAGCTGGTATTCATGTTTTTTTTTATATTTAAAAATTAATATTTATATTCTTATCATAAAAGTAGAAAAAGAATTTTTACAATTTTGTTTTGTAAGTTGCTTATTTTATGTATACAATTTGTTAATTCTACATGAGAATATTTAGTGTGTAAAAAATCTGTTAAAAAACATATAAAAAGAAATGTCTTACAATTTTGAACATCAGGTTAATCTGAGTAATTTTTCTACTTATATCTGTACATATATCTTTATTATTTCAGATTCCTGAGGCTGAATCCTCGATTCAAGATATCGCGGTGGATCAAGATGGTTCTTACATGGCAGCTGTAAATAACAAAGGACATTGTTACATTTGGACACTAACAGGAGGCATTGGAGAGGAGCCCACAAGACTTAATCCTCGTCATAAACTTCTAGCTCATAAACGTTACGCTCTTCGTTGCAAATTTAGTCCCGATTCAACGTGAGTATCTTCTCATTTTATTTTAAAATGGGCATTTGAAATATTACGGAAATAGAAAGAAATTCAAAATTTTCACCTTTAAAATCCGCACTATAGCAACAATGAGAAGTCAAACTTTAATATTTAATTATTTCAGATTTTAATAGCCACAAATAAAAAATTGCAATAAGAGTATAGCTAAATTTATAAGATATTTTAAAAATACTAATAAATGATACGATGCTTAATTAATAAATATTTTTTCTTACACTTTTTTGCCAAAAAAGATATGTATTTAAATTAACCTGTTAAGCTTGTTGGTGACGACGTCGGCCGATCAAACCGCTCGAGTATGGAGAACAACGGATTTTTCTGAAGTACAAGTACTTCAGCATGAAGCCAAGCGTTGGGTTTGGGATGCAGCATTTAGTGCAGATTCTCAATATATATTTACTGGTATAATCTTTACTGTATTTACTGTATATCTTTATCCTCTCTTGCTTTATTTTCTTTTCGTAGTAAATTTTTAACAATACACGTAATGTAGCTTATATCTTCTAATAAATTTTCATCGTTTATAATTTGTTTAAAAATCTATAATCAAAATTTTATTTTGTGTACTCTATATGTGTATTCAATTTGTTTGATATTTTATGCAGCCTCTTCAGACGGAGTCGCAAGACTATGGAACGCATCTACAGGAACAATAGAACGAGAATATCAAGGACATCAAAAGGCTGTTATAGCTCTTGCTTTCCGTGACGAAATTGTTTCCGCGAGCTAAGAATAAAAAGAGAATATTTAAATATGTCTTGCTATATATAAAAAAATTATTTGTTATTTTAGATGTATTGCGTGTCATCGTTATACATGCAAAAGAACTCTTAAATATTTGTTTTTTAATATAGACTATATTTTATTTGTATATCATAGCTATATAATTTATAAATCTTTGTTTCCCTTTTCTTTTTCAAAGAAAATAATTGTAAAAATTTAGTGATAAACTTATTAAGTATATATAAAGCATAATAATTGAATGGTTCAGTTATTAATTAAAATATCATTAAAATATGCTTAATTTTTTTTGTACAGATAATTTCATATTTATTATTTTTGCCTCTTATTTGGTTTATTAAATTCGCAGTCTTAATATAAGTTTACACTTATTAAAGCATATATCACAAAGCAGCATACAACTACGTATGTATGATAGACTCTTAAATATATGAATGAACAAATACCAGAATATTGACACAAAACGAATATGTCCATAACAATTCATTAAATTATTTTTTCTTACATAAATTTAAGAATAGATCTTTATAGCTCTGCTTTCTCTCCTCACACACACACACACACACATTCTCTCTTTCTCTATCACTAGCTTTCATAATAATTCTTGCCAATTATCTCTTACTAAGCTAATAAAACATTTAATTCTTTTCGTTTCATATTTACTTCATTAATTTAATCTTAGAATGCATGAATAATGTTCGATGTTTTACTTTATAATACTTATATATTCTATTATACATGAATACAATATGTAAAATGATCTTGTGCATATATATGTATGTGTGAGAGAAAGAAAGCATTTTATATATTATTATTTTGCAACAGAATGAATATCACGAAATGTTACCCCCATTCTCTCCTGATTGCATTTTATTAATCAATTTTCAACATTCATGTAATAAGATAATCTTTCTTAGATCTGATTCGTCAAGAAATGATCATTATTATATAATCGATTTCCTCTGTTCTAAGTTTTTCTTCATTCTAAGATAGCTCTCTTTCTTTCTTTAAATTGGGGTTCTTTTCTTATGCTACTATTCATATTTGTAAAGTATTCACATGGCAAAGTAATTAAAAAATAAAACACTATAGCATTTTCATTCTGCATCATTATAATAACAATAAAAATTATAAAAATTTTAAAATAGAAGAAATGACCTTAGAATAAAAGAAATCGATTAAATCATTATTATTGTGCCTTTAAATAATAAATAATAAATTTAAGTAATAAATTGTCCAACTAAAAAATACCATTAAAACATGTGATCCCATTCACATAACACTTACCACACATCTGATCTTAATTGCATTGTTTTCATCTACAATAGTTTTGACATATCATGAGAAACTATTCCCTATAGCGCTTTTCGTGTGAGATTTACTATATTTTTGCCTTTTATTTTTTTCTTTATTCCTATTAGAAATAATCAATGTAGAATCATAAGATCATCTTTAAACTAATCTATTCGGATTGTTATAATCGAACTTCTGTATTTGTAATATTTCCAATTCTCGATCAGTTCAGTATTAACTTCTGCGCTATTTCATATTTGCCATTTATCATAAAATTGAGAAAAAAGTTAAAAACAAGGTTGTTGTTTGTCTCCAATGAGTTAATAATATGGTGATTTAACTTTCGCATTCTAAGATTAAGGTGTAAAGAATGTCTAATAATTTTATGACTGCACATATTTTTGAATAATTGGGTCGCGGTAATTGGAATATTTCTTATATTATTCTTGACTTACTGAGAGCACGACGAATACGAGTGCAATAATGCATCAAAATCGTAATAGAGATGCACTGGATCATAGATGAGGTAATTTGTCCACTTCACCCATTTCTGTAAATGTTTCATCATCCATTGTGTAGCTTAGCATAAACTTTAGATATACAGGCTCCTGAAATCAATTTTCCATGTAAACATGAATTCTATCGATCAATTTAAATTATCTACTTCATAGAGACAGAAGATTTAAAAAATATATATAATTATATACCTTATAAGGATTTGCAATCAACATAATTTGTGTGATTGCAGATGGTGGAAGGAATGGATTATGTGCTGGCAATTTTGTTCCGGAAGGTGCTTGCAGCCTGCATTTGCATTTCTATATATACATTTCAAAAAGTTATGAAAATGTTTATTTAATTTCATAAAAAAATACTGTGATATTGTTAAACTTATGTTAAATATAAATAATATATAAATGTTTGAAATTTGATGTTTTTAATAAGATTGTTTTTAGATATGTTTATATCTTTAATCTTCAAAATTTTATATTTTTTCTCTAAATTTGTGTTTAGAGATTTAAAATTAATTTTTATTTATTGGATGCCACAATAGGTTGGATATTTACCTTGGGCACAACTGCTTGAAATAAATAATCATTAAGTGATTTTGCGTTTTTGCTCATTGTAGTAATTACTACTACAGATACATCTGGTCTAGGATTGTCCTGAGTAAAGTGAAGCACCACACTTATACCATTTCTTTCCTCAATCACTGTTAAAGGTGGATTTACACCTGTAAAGGATGATTGGTACATGTGAGACATATAAGAACTACAGAATGAAGAAAATTAAAAGTTGTAAAGTAAAATATATTATATAAAGTTAATATAATAAAGTAATATAATACTTGGCTTAATATCTTCGAGATTGACAATAATATCAGTCAGTGGTTTGATTCCAGGCTCAGCATCTGCTATCGTTGACGCACCGTTAAGCAACTGCGTCACGTCTTGCTGCTGTATTCCCGTTTCCACAATTTCTGAATTAATACTTTTGTTACACGACAGATCAACAGTCGCGTTAATTTTCGATGAATTTGAAGATGTCGAAATGTCAAAATTACTATTTGACTCGCATTTTTTTATATCTGGTTGTTCTGTCGCGATGTGTTTTGACATATTATTGCTAGATTCATAGGACCAATTTTGTTTCCTAGCAGAGTCATTGGTACTTTGAGATTTTACAATATTACTACTGACTTTGCTGTAAATATTAAGTTTTTTCTTAAATTAATCTGAATAATTTTTATAAATATGTGCTGCGTATTTATATTTATATAATATGATATCTAGAAGATCAAAAGTATCTAAATCAAGGATCGATTTTTAGATAATTAAGAAACTTTAAGTTAATAAATTTTCCTATTCTTAACATTTCTATATATTCCTTAGTATTTCTGTATCATTTTCTTTTGCACTCTTCATTTAGAAGGTCTATATGAAGGTTTGATTGTTATTATTTCAGTCGTTGAATTCAAGAGAAACTTTTTAGAAAGATTAAAAATTCATAGATATGTTTACCTTTGTGACGAACGAGCAATCGTACCCGATAAGCTTTGTTTAAGTAAAGTTTCTCCTAATTCATTCAACTCTTCCAATGCTTTCGCTTTACTGTCTATCTTTTCTTCGGTATTAGTAACTTCGTCTATAATCAAATATTTTCATTTGAAGAAATAATACAATTAATATACATATAACAAATAGTAGAAAATTAAACAAACAAATAACACTTAAATAATTTAAAAGGCAATAATTTTTTAACTAAATCTTCTTCTAATCATGCTTACTTTTCTTGTTCATAGGCGAAATACTGATTGGTTGCATGATGGCATTCGGCATCAAGAAATTCGCATCTGATTTGACTGGTTTCTCCAACACACTGAAGATATCGCCTAACATGTCCATGTCCGAACGATGGTTTGTCGACGTTGCACTTTGTGCCGTGCTCTCGCAGGGAACACTTTCACTGGGAGATGATAGATCCAGGAGAGATGATCCATTATTATAGCTTGGTTTAGAAGATTCTATCGCGGAAGATTTGGGAGATTGCCCAAGAACAATAACAGATGTATATTTCTCGAAGACTTGATTCAACTCATCGCTCGCAGTTAGTACATCACCTAAGGTAAAATACATGAAAAAATAATTAAGCTTCCTTGATTATAGATTAGTATAGTAAAGAAAAAATCTAAGCAGAGTAACAAATGTTGGTGCAAAATACAGTTTTACTATGTATTGTACATTATTTTGCAAAATAATTCGAAATTTAAATCAAAATATCTGATTTATTTTCTTTTACTTTTGTTTCAATTCATTAACAAAATCTATAGACTTAAAAAGTGCAATTTTTAGTTTTTTGTAATTAATTATAAGATTCTCTGATGTTTTTTTAGTAAATTATTATAGCTTTACATATGAGAAATTGATAATAATTGATTTATAATTAGATGTGATAAAGTCCATACCAAGCATTTCAACATCACCCTGAGTCTCGCTAGCGAGTCGCAATAAAATAGGTTTCAGTCGCTCGCATGCTTGATGTAACTCCTTCATCAATTCGAGATCCTCCGTGCTGGTTTCATTTCGATTATACGAATCTAGCATTTCTGACAAGAGTTTCACATTGTTATGCACTGATTCTAATTCCATATTCCTTCGCGAGTTTAACTGCAGTCTTTCCTCATCCTACAAACATAGATAATTTCTAAGTAATCACAGTGTAAAAGAAAATTTAAATTTACAAAAATAAAACAGGATTTTTAAAAATGTCAGGAGAAAAAATTATTCGATATTCGAAGGGGGGGGGGGGAGTCTGAGTCTAAGAATTTTATTTTAAATATTCTTTCAAAATTTAAGTAAACCTACCTCTTTTACCATGACCTTGATTAATCGATTTGCAGTTTGCAAATCATAAGGATCTTTACTATGAAGTAACTTGCGCAGATGCCTTGACATTTCTTCATTTTCAAATATATTATTCTTTATCTTAGATGCTTTTTGACTTTCCTCGCTATTAGCCATTATAAATGCTGCATCTTCCTGTAATTCATTTTTATTGCATGTTGTAAGTATTTTGATATCTTATAATTACACAAATATTCCAATTCAATTAAGATAATGTGATTTAAGCAGAAAATTGAAATAACATTTAATAATATTAAATAAAATTGAAATTTGAAAATTAAGTAAATTACAATTAAAATCTAAATAAAACAATAATTAAAAAAGATAGGTCTAAGAATTAACTGCATAGAATATAATAGAAAAATAATAAAATAACTGTGTATTTTGTTTTCAATTGTAAGATTAAAAGGTAAACTTAATTATTAGACTATTTATAAATAGTAAATAATAAATATAACCTCGATGACTCCTTGTTTCTTAAGCATCTCATAGGCCTCCTTAATTTTCGACTCGCGGGGATATTCTCTGATCCATGTATAAAGAAGTTGCAATACTTTTTGTCGTACACTTGCTGTAGTGCGTGTGCCTAAATATTTCGGTGAGACGAGTTTTATCATCTCATTAAGAAAACGAAATTTACCAATTTCAGCATGAAATAATGGCCCACATCTCTTCATACAAGTATCTAGTAACTGAAGAAATATATCAATTAGAAGGAATATAATAAAATATAAATAATTTATTAAAATTCTATAAAACTAATATTGCAAATCTTCCTAAGATTAAAATATCCTATTATTATCTCATTAAAATGTATATTCCTTTAAGATTTGATTTATACTAGTTTTAAAATATATAGCTTATTGTTATCTTTCTTATAAGTTAGCTTAGATATTGACATACATAATTAAATATCTATATATATAATAGTTTATATAAACAGTGTTTAAACAATTAATTGATCATTGAATGTTTCTTTAATTTTAAAAATATAATATATACAAGCATTAAAATTTGTAAAACATTCAAAAACAACGTACTGAAAGTGCTTGCAGTGCTTCTGACTCGTTAACTGATTGGATATGCGTTGCCAATAACTTTGTGCCTATCTGTATACCTTCCGATTCTTTGGTAAGCATCACGCAAAATGCTTCAGTAGCAGCTATGTCTGGCTTCTGATTTTGTGGATTTGTAACCCTCTCTATAGTAATATATATAAAATATATATATATAATATTATATAAATAGATCAAAGTAATGTTACTAAAAACTCCCACAAATAAAAACAGTGTTGTAGGTTAATTGTGCAGTTTATACTCACGTATGAGAGCTTCTAAGCTAGTAGTCACCACATCCATGTTTATAATAATAATCACTTATCGTTGCATATAATTTTTGTCGACACTTCTACAGTGACTAAAACGAAGTCTGTAACATTTTATGTAAAAACTCCAATTTCTGCAAAATCACGTAAAATCGTTAATAAAATACAATATATGAATCGCAAATTGTTCTCATAATTATATATTTAAATTAATATGTAAAGTGATTATTTTATGAATTGTTTATCTACTAATGGTCTTATATGAAGTAACAGTCCAGGTGATAGGAAACATCGGTTTCTGCTCTTCTACGTCTAATTTATTATTTACTTGCTTTGCGAGGCTTCTCAGCATAGAACAGCTGTTGCTGTCACCAGATCTGTCACCATTCTGTTCCGTCTCGCTCCGTGTTGTCTTTCACAATTTTTTTTATCCTGCTACGCGCTATCACCTAACATCACTGATTGCGATAAGATCAGATGGATCGTATCGGAACCTAAGAGCAGCCACGCCGCCGTCTTTCAGAGTAGAACTATTTCCTTTAAATCACCCACACACGACACACACTCTACAGCAACGCCATCGCATCTACATCGAGAACTGGAAATACGTATATAGTCGCAAAAACATTGACTGTCGATAAAATCGCCATTTGATATGCGTCAAGTGTATTCCATTTCGTGCACGTGGTCGTTTTCCATTTATCTGAAAAGTTTAAATTGATTATATAGGTAATATAATTATATATTATATATAGTAATTATAATAAATATTATAACAGATATCATACAGGATGTTCAGAACTGGCGGAAAAGTTTTTAATGGCAGATTCCTAGTATTATTCGGAGACGATTTTTCCTCAGCGAAAATGTCCAAACACCAATAATTTTCGAATTATAAGCAGTTGAAAATAAAGGCTTTTTTTAGAAACTAAGCCTTGTGGAAATAAAATATTAACGAAACTACATTCTTCAGTTAATTTTAGTTAGAGTTTGCTTTCATAGATTTGAATATAAGGCTTAATTATAAAGATATATAATAACAAAAATTGGGAAACATTGGGGAAGGCTTAGTTATGAAGATATATAATAGCAAAAATTGAGAAACATTGGGGAACATGCAAAAAATGATGGCCTTCTTCAACATTTTCACTAAGGAAAAATCATCTCCAAATGATACCAGGAATTTGACATTAAAAATTTTTCCAGTTCTGAAACACCTTGTATATAGGTAATATAATATAATTATATATAGATGACAATAATTAGTCAAACTTCTGAATGTGTCTTTGCATTTTACATAAAAGTAAAGAGATATTTCTTTTCAGAAATGACTGATGCTAAGATAAAGAAACGTAAAGTTTCTAAGAAAACAAAGAAATCTTGGCGCAAGCACGTCGACATTAAGGATGTTGATAAATTTTTAGAGAATAAAAGATTAGAAGAAAGATTGGGAGCTCCTTTCTCGGAGCGTGTGGATTCTCAGTTATTTGTCGTCGACAAGTCTGAACCTGTTAGAAATGTTTCTTCCAAAAAGGCTGCCAGGCTAGCCTTAAAGAGTAAGGAACCAAAATGTTTCGCTTCTCTAAAACCACATACAGAAGTTCCTGATCCGATTTGTAAAAGGAATCATGTAAAAATCAAGAAGAAAAAAGAAATTTTAAAGAATAGAATACTCACAAAAGTTGCTACAAAGAATGATAAGAATGCTAATAAGAATAATAAGAAAGAAGAGACTAAAAGTGATGTATGGACTACTACAAAATTATTGCCAGAAACAATCACTGAATGGATGTCTTCGGATGGCATTAGACATACAATCAAACATTTAGGAGTCCAAAAAAGAAAATTGCCTTCATCATTGCAGAAAAAGCCATCTATTTTACCAGCAATAGAAGCGCCACATCCAGGTACATCTTATAACCCATCATATACTGATCACCAAGATTTGCTTCATCAAATTGCTCAGGAAGAATTAAAACTTATAAAACAAGAGGAACATCTTGATCGAGTTACTACTAAAATGTTCAAAAAGGTCAGTCATTAAATTACTGAGTATAATTATTATTAATTATTATAATTAACTATCTTCCTAATTCTATAATATCCTAGTTTTAATTTTCTTTTTTATCTGCCTAAATTTTATTTTTTATTCATTACCACTTGATGTGAATAATATTATTTTTGGTAATTTTCAATATCATATTTTTTTATTGTAAAGGTTTATTTTATATGTGCAATATATAATATTGATAATGTTTATTTGTGATCTATATAATTTTTTTAACTATTATATTATGTGTTTCTTACATATAAATTATTAATATTATATATTTGTTTAATTAGATTCCTTTAGATAAAAAAGAGGAATATTTAATGAAAGAAATGTTAGAGGGTTTGTCAACAAAGCAAACGACAGAAAACTCTGCTGAAGAAGACAATAATGAGGAAGATTTGTCTATTGCAATGGCAAATAATAAACCTGTAAAAAATGCCAAAAAAACGCTCGTACAGAGAAGAAAACAACGAGAACAAAAGCAAGCAGCTAATGAACGTACATTGATCAAAACTGAGAAAAGGAAAATTGCTGATATCTACAAATTAAAAAATTTACAACAACAAATACAGGTTAAAGAAAAGAAGCAAGAACTTTTAAGACAAAAACGAATGAAGAAACGTGAAAGAGAATCTGTTATGCCGAAGACTTTAAGTAAGATTAAATTTGAACCCTTAGAGTCTGACTTTCAGCTTGCAGAAGAGTTGACTGGCAATTTGAGAAATTGTATGCCTTCCAAAAATTTATTGAAAGACCGGTACAAATCACTTCAACAGAGAAATATTGTTGCACCAGCTGTCATAAAATTGTAAGTACAAGAAAAAATAAATATTTAAAAAGAATAAAAGTAATTAAGGAAAAAATTTTTGAAATAAAAAAAAAACAGTTCATAAAAAATTTTAATAAAAAATTTTTTTAAATTGATTAATAAATTATTAAATTATCTCTTCAAAGATTCTACTTAACATATTACTCACAATATTTTTTTTTTTTTAGGACACGTGACAAAGCAAAGGTGAAGAAATTTATAAAGCCAGATCATAAAATAAACCTGGATGCTGCTAAGTTACGACTTCACAATAAGGTTTAATGCTCTTATTAATTTAATATCATACATATTTTCTATATGTAATATATATTGATATAAATTCTATAGAATTAAAATATCAAATTTTAAAAACAGCAAGAAAAAATAAAATGAGAAAGAGAAATAAATAGGTTCCCAATCTTGGATTAAACACTTTATCAAATAAAGCAGTAGTTTATCAATCTTTGTTTTTATTTCTATGAATAAGATGTATATATTCAAATTTATTTTTGTCCTCTATTAAATTTGATTATTATAATTGCTCATCTTTTCTTTAGTTTTAAGATTTCTTAGCATATATTTAACATCGTAAAGCATCTGTAAATATGCTTGCAATTGATCAGATATCAATTGCTTCTTAAATTCAGCAATAGCAAGTTTCTCTTTCTCACAATAAAGCAAAATTTCCAATTGTTTTACATGTGTTTCACACTTTCGCGCTTCAATCCTAGCTTTATCTCTGTTTACTATGTACTGATCTTCTGTGAGATGATTGGATTTGATTAATTTGGACAAATTAACATCTGTTTTGTTGCATGCTTTATGCAACATTGCAATCATGGATTTTTCTAGTTTACTAACTATTATGGATCGTTTTGCATTTAAATGCGCATTGTTGATGTTGCTTTCATATTTTCTCATTTCGTTACTGTGGAATAATAAATATTACAATTAATTGAATATTAATTTACAGAGGTATAAAAAGTTTGAATTAAAAATTTAAAAAATTATAAATATACTGAAGTTAATTTAACTTACTCGTATAAAATGCAATCTTGTTTTTTAGAAGTCATGTTTTCCGTGATCATTGATAATTGATTGCTTACAGCTATATTTTCTGATAATAACTTGGATATAGAATGTGGCATATGTTGGCCTATTTCAAGTTGAAACACACTAGCCAGATCCACGAGACGATTATACAAGTCTTTTTTGAGTCTATATAAGTCGTATATATTATGTAAAATTTCAATTCTTTCTTAAATGAGAAAGCACAATCATTTATTATACTTTTCTCTATCAATCCTAAATTTGCGTTCAATTTGACGCAAGCTCTCTGCCACCTGTTCTTTTTGATAAATTAAATGTTGATTTTTTATATCCAATTTCTTTTCCAGGATATGTTGCATTGACTTGTAATCTTCCAAAACGTTAGTTTTAGCGCCTTTTAACAGTGAAGAAAATTTTAAATAAATAACTAAAAAAAACTCAATTATGATTAATCAAAGAAATACATATTTCTTTCTAAATATTAGAATTTGTTCCATGAGTGAGTTTTTTTTAAAAATTGAAAAAGAAATATATATCTATAATTGAGTTCTTGAATTATAAACTTAAATAAATAATAGATCATACATTAAAATTTCTATAAATTATATAAAGAGTACAAATTTGATTAAATCAGATCGTATTAAACATTAAGAAGCAATTACTCAATAGCTTGATTTGTGAAATGAGCATTAATCGTGTTTTCTTATATTTTTCATCAATGCTTTCAATTTTTGCAGCATGAGTGAGTTGATTATCAATCTTTGATTTATCAAGAGCAACTAATTGATTCTTATATTCCTCTATCCTGATTTTATAAGAACCTATTTGTGATTTTAAACTAGATATTTCTTTCCCTTTCTCTTCTTCTAAAGTTTTCATAGAATAACCCGTGTTTTCTAAAATATTATCTAATTCTTTATTCCGTTCTTCTAATCTATTTTAAAAAATCGTTCTTATTATTTATAAAATATTCGAAATCAACTATATTTTTTTTTAAGTAACAAAATTTTTTTAAATTATAAAATATAATATACACTCGCATTCCCTTAATCAAAGTTAAAATTAACATATATTCTAAAAAACTAAAAATATCTTTTTAAATAATTACCTTCGAATTCTTTTATTTATTTCTGCAATTTTTAAATTATACAAACTCTTTTGTGTGTTAATAATGACATTTTTCAGCTTGGTTTCATTAAAATTGCGTGGCTGAAGACGCGGTGGTAAACTGATGTTGCCCTTATCTTTTCCATACAGATCCATTTTAATTATAATAATGTATCAATGTTTTTTGAACAGCTTATTTTTATATAATGTTTAGAAAATAAATTGCTCTTAAGGCATTTTTAAATCTGTCAAACAATTGGATAACGTTACGTCATCAATGACATGTCGCGCGTTTTTTTTTAAAGACGCGCGTGCGATTATCTTTCGATTTCGAGATATGATATGACGTAATGTATCGAACTATGAATCGATTTCGATATCGATTAGAGAATTTCCAGAATTCTCGACGTTGGCAGGCTTGAATCCGGTTAGGCTAGGTTAATAAAAGTAGAGTAGTGTGCGATGATGTACGTATATTTCTACAGATGATTTCTTCGTGTGTAAATGCGCCAAATATGGACAGACCCGACCAAAAGTTCATCATTTCGCGAGAGAAAAATCTGCAAACAAACTATTTAAGTATGTCATTTAACACATTTTTGAGTTTATATTATCGCTAATAGATGTCATTTTATATTATGAGGTACGTAATATCAGACATTTTAACGAGTACATTTACTTTCTCTCTCGCACGATACGATATAACTTTTGAATCGTATTAGCCACGATACAGCTACCTTAAGGATTAGCAATGTGTGATGATTCCATCTGAAAAAGTGATCTAAAGCGATCTTGATTTTGAAATCGAGGCTCGAAATTGTCGAACTGCCATCGTAATATATAAGTGTGCGCAAAGCTGTATATTATTGTAATTCATTCAGTTCGATTATTTGCGAATAGTGAGGATAGGATAACGATTTGATAAGCGGCGTAGAGCAACGATCGTTTTATACGAAATATACTTTGATACGTAAAGATACGAATGCTCGAGTCCTCGTAAACAGGTGAATAACATTGCTCGGCATTATTATCTGTATCGTAATTTAATCGCAGATAATCTTTAATTCTTACACATGCGAGATATTGATACGAAGGTCTTATGTGTGCTTTTGTAATTGTATTTCAAGTAATATGCAAAATTGTATATATAAAATTGTAATTCGTACTATTTTCTGTTTAATGTAGAGTAACAAGTTTAACATTTTGAGAGCAAATCCAAAAACAGTGTTTATAAATGCAAAAAGATGATTCTCTCACTGTGAACTGTGAATGTTGCAAGATCACAAATATGTTACTTAAGATAAACGATTGCAGAAAAGTTTACATAAAGTATCAATGTACTCTGAACAGTATATCACATACGAAGATTATACATAAAATACTAAATTTGTAATGCAGAAGGGAATCTATCATTGTGTCTTTATAATAATGTAACAAGAATCTGTATAGAAAGCCTTTACACAATGTCAAATTCTAAGAAGAGTCCAAATTATAATTTAGAAGAAGCCAAAGAAGAAATGCAAGAAACAGTAAAGAAAAAAGAAGACTCGGTGCGACCAAAGTGTAAATTGGATTCGCACGGATGCCTAAATCTTCAAGATGTTCTGCTCATGTTTGATAGTCCTTTAAGTCAGGAGCGAGCATGGGCATTGTGTTATCAAGTAGCCAAAGGCCTATCACACTTAACGGAGAACAAGTTTTGTGAAATATCAGAACTTTGGCAAATTGTACTTCACAAAGATGGAGATATCTGTCTCGAAAGTTTGGCAGGTAACTGTTTTACTGTAGATCTTATAATTAATTTAAAATTACTAAAAAAGACTATTATCATAAAATTGAAAATAATTAACAACATGACTTATGTTACAGGTTCCAAACTACCTCTTGTTTCGGAAGAAAAGGTACATATTTAATTTTTAAACAAGCATTCACTATATTGTACAATATAAATGATAATTGTTTCATAAATTTATTTAAATTGTGTTTTTTGTTTGTCATAGGCTATCTTCTCTTTAGGTATGGTAATTTTTAAGGCCTTGGATTTTGGCTCTAATGCAGGGGAAGAAATAGCCTTATCACCAGACCTAGAAGCTCTCATTACATTAATGACAAATTGCAATCGAGGTAAATAAATGATTACATCATTTTATTTACATTTTATTGTACATTTAAACACAATTTTTCACATCGAATTTTACATGAAATAAATTTTTATTTTAAATAAAACTAAAGTGTCTGATTATTTTATTAGCATCTGAAGGTGATGTAGAAGAACGTTTACAAGAAACCGATGATGAAGGCATCGAACGGGATTCGGGGGATACTGATGCAGAAGATTATATACCGAAAACTAGTGAATCATGTACAGATAGTCCTATATGTACCTTGAAGACTATTCTCCAAGTGAGTTCATATTTTTTCTATAATTTTTACAATTAAAGAAAGTAACATAAATGTGCAATGAACGGATCACTTCATAAAAATTTTCTTGAATCATTCTTGAAACAATGCAATAAACAAACAATTTTATCTTTTAATTTTTTAATCACTTATAAATGAAATATAAAATGATATTGAGCGATAAACCAAGTATTTTTTTATTTTAGATATGTGAACGGCATATGCAAAGTTTGCATGAAGATGCTGATAATTATTATCGAAATGTGATTCAAATGTTTGTAGAGGAGGCTCTTAATCTCTCTCAATTTCTGGAAAAGGTGGTTGTCGACAAGCAATCACAAGATTTATATAGTCCAAGCATCGATGATGTTGATCGTAATTCGATCTCACTGCAGAATATTGACACATTGGATTTCAATGATTGGGTAAGTTTTCTTAATAAATACAAGAATATAACATGCAAGAAAATAAATACAAAAATATAGTGCAAAATATATCTCATCAAATTTTCGTAAAGAGAAAATGGACAATTTACAATAACTTATTTAAAAACAGGATTAAAATTTTTTTGTTGGACTTAATGACTTAATTGGAAACATTTTCTTTGAGAAGAAATAGAAAAGAGATATACAAGTAATAGATTAAAATAATAAACATCGAATGATAATTTTATATGTAATTTATAAACATTTATTGATTACTACTTGCATTTGCTTTTATAGACAAACGTTAGAATTTGGAGGGCTATACAAGTATGTTTATACAAATTAATGTGTTTAAAATTTATCACAATCACTTATTTTATTCTACACATTATTATCTTTTAATTTATATATTATCTTTTCTGTTTTTCTAACATTAACGAAATTAATTTAGCATGTTTTAAATATAAATTTATGCTGCATGATAACTTACTTATATTTATATAGATTATATAGAACAAATCGGATTTTATATTAATAAGATTGATATTTTACTTATATTAGAAATTATAATTATAACAAAATAATGATTTATTATTAATATTATTTTATTATTTGAATGAATGAATTGTACAAAGGCATATTTTATAGATTGTTACTTTATTTATTGTAGATATTTTTTATTATATTATTTCATGTCAACAAGAATACTCTGTCACATTGCTAGCTTCTATTTATTGCAATAATCTATAAATTATAATTTTAAAGTGTTATATTACTAGATAATTATTATATTATTACCTAATCTAGAGTGTTAATGAATAATATTTGCAAGTTTTTAAATAATTTGTAGAAGCTAAAATTAAATAATTTAAGATAATGTATATATAATCACAAATATCTACCTTTTTATGAAAGCCTTAGCTTAGTCAACGAGTCAATATTATTCATTAATATACTCTATATTTCATTACATATTTGTGAATAATAATATCTATGGACTATAATATTGAAGTTTTATTAAATGTATTGTTAGGCTAGATTTTGGGTTCAAGTAATCAGCGAACTAAGACGAGGCGTAAAATTGAAGAAAGTGGAAGCCAATTTAGGCTCTCGTGCACCCTCACGCGCACAAGGAAATCGTTCCGACTACAAACTGACTCCTTATGAAGTTCTGATGGACGACATTAGGGAGAAACGATATCACCTTAGAAAAACGCCACCCACGCCCTCGAAGAGAAAGGATGCACATGCCATTATTCTCGAATTTATTCGAAGTCGACCACCTCTAAAAAAGGCAAGCAAATTTGCAGATATTTAAGAATAATTAATAATTAGGCTAAGGAACTTATATTTTACATTCAACACTAATTGTACTTGTTCAAATCAGAGATAACATGGCGATCTTCACAAGATGACACGCGATCTTCATGAGAGATCAAGTTCAATATATGTTGAATCTCAGTCAATTCAACACATGTCAGTAGATATTTCATTGGAATCGAAATATATTTATAAAAATCAGAACAATACATTCCATGTATTTGTAAATTATTATGATAAAGTATGAAATTTGCGAAATAAACTTATATCAATTTAGAGCACGTGGAATTTTTATGCACATTTTAAAATATAATAGAGAGCATCAGAAATATATTAAGCTTATTTTACTGGTACTTTAAAATATAACTAATATAGTACACTAGCAATAAATGAGAAAGACATTAAGAAATATGTATTTGCAAGTTGTAAAAAATTTTTAAACAAAAATTATCTGTTATATCTTTTACAGGCATCGGAGAGACGATTACGACCGTTACAGAAGGAATGCACTTTGAGAGAGTTACTTATGGAGAGTATAAAGAAGCCTCCAAAACCTTTGAGATCTTCGAGACAAAACATTCCCAGGGTTGAAGAAACATCAGCTTGTAAGTTTATGCATCTTATATACATATTTGTAGGTGCAATTTTTAATTATGGATAATAACTTCGTTTTATTTAATCTTCTGCATTATATTAGAATTATTATATGTATCTCAATAACGACTTATTTTTCTTTACTAAAATATAAGTATAAAAAATGTTGAGAGTACACAAAACTTATAATTATTTCTATATATAAAATTAATATAAAAAATTATTTAAATGCTATTCTAAGACTTAGAAATAGAAAGAAGTAAAAAAAAGCAGGAAAGATAAATTTTTTCAAAATTTTTATTAAAATAACACATTTGCATTTAATCGTTATTGTATTAGAGTTATTGTCTTACTAGTTTTATGTAATATAATTGTAGTTTTACACGAAGTAATTTATAGTAAAATTCGCGAATAAATTCTATCTAAAGGGAAACTATTATAAATTAAGAGTCAAAAAAATTAGAAGTTAAGAATTAAAAATAACATTTTATTTAAATATGAACTAAAAAAATGAATTAAAATTATTAATTATAAAATATAAATTAGATTTGTATATTGTGTATAAATACAAAAACTTTGTTTTAACGCGTTTTATAACAGATAGTGAAAATTCGATTTTATTGAAACGCGCCCTATAAGCGTAGATGAATCATGATTTGGGGCGCTACGGGCGCAGGACAGAGAGAGAAAGATTGAGGGTGAGGATGGGTGGGAGGGAGAGAAAAAGGGTACCTGGACACGATGTAGACGCGATCAATAACTGAAAGCGTGCAAAGGTGAACTGACGTTGCCCGAAACGTCATCGCGTAGCACGCCAGTCCAGTCGGATGTCAACCCTTCCTTGTGAACGTTCTGTTCCTCGATTATTGTTTCCCCGAAGGATGCACTAATTTTTGCTCCGGGAATATTAAAAAATCCGTGTGTTAATGAGTCGATCGATATCTTTGACGTTTGTGAATTTTTCTTGGTGAATAATCTTGTGAGGACTTTCAAATTCGAGAAAATTTACTGTGATTTAATAAGTGTTGGAAAAAACGTGAACGTTTATTTATTTCGTTGCTTATTATATAAAATATATATGTAGTGATTATAAAGTTCAAAGGTAAAGATCTAGACATATTATATATTATGTATATAAGAAACTCCATCATATGGACATACGTTGCAGATTTTTTGCAAAATTAATCTTAAAAAAATAACAGACCAAATTGAAATTTTGTTAAAAAATTTACTAAATATAAGATTAATAAAAAATCTGTGATACATATAAAAGAAAATTTAAAAGAAAATTATGTGTTCTGTGTTAACATATTGTTCATAAGAATTTATTAAAACAAAGTCTTACTAATTAATTTATAAAGCAGAACTTATAATAATTCAGTTTTATAATTATAATTTTTAGTGAATTAATCAATAAAGACGATTTTGTTACATATAGGGTATTTTATATAGTTAACATCCGTGCCAAGAAGAAAGAATAAAACATCAGAATTTAAAAATATTAAAAGAAATTTTAAATTAAAAGATTATAATATTAACATTTATGCATATAAAATTCAAAATCTTATAGAAATTTGAGATTTTATTAAATATAAAAACATTTGTTTTTTTAATTCTTTAATTTCCTTTAAATTTTTAACTGGAACTTATTTATTAAAAATTAATTTCTTAGCTTCTTTGTCAAATTATTAATAGTAAGTAAAAAATTTTAGGAATTTAATATAGTAATTTAAAAATTTTAGATTATTTTTTCTATTTATAATTGTATGATTATAAAAATACAATAATTTGAATCTACAAATTTATGAGAAAAAAATAAGAATCTCTGCAATAAAAAAGATTAATCTTTTGAAGAATATATGTACAATTAAATATTTTTCTGTAAAGGTATGTAAAATTTTTTACGAGTGTTTTTTATTTTCTTTTCTGATCTCATCTCATCTTCAAGAACTCGGATACATTCTTCAAGGTGATAAAATGATGATGATGTGTACATCTGCAGTCTCTTATTTCAACACTTCTTTAAAGATGTCACAAGATGCTACGCCTGCTCTTAAGTTTGTTGTAACATCGTCAAGTCAGAATTAGGATTCGCTGCTGCCTTTGTTTTTATTATAAGTAATAATCTCCTTAAAAAGAAAGAGAAAAATAAATAAAAAAGATCAGTGCGAATATAAAGTAGAAGATGGAGGAAAACTAAATAAGATAGTGGACGAGAAAACAGGACAACGCGCGCGCGCGAATAATTTTGAAGTGAATAAATAAATAGCGCAAGTTGACCTTTTGATATTCAATAAACCGTCAGTCTAGAGTAACTGCTTATCACACTAAAACTATTTTGTGAACGAGAATTGATTAAATTTTATTTGTTCATTATGCAAGATAACTTTTTTTTTCACGTACACATTAAATAAAATTTTAATAATAGATTTTTGAAGAAGAATGTTATTTTTTGACAATAAAATAATCTTTCTACATCTTTAGAATCTTTGTCTATGAATTAAGTGTGTGTTGTTCGAAATAAATAAATCAAATTAATTATCCTGAAAAAATTATGTGAAATTAAAATATAATAAATGCTGTTTTGCTCTCACGATTTCAATTTTTTCAGGCGGCAAGTCTCGCATGATAGTCCTCGGAGAGGTGCCGCCGTTGCAACCAGAGCAGGAGCAGGAGTCTGCGCAAGATGTTGCGGCTCAGTGGTTGCAGTCGGAGGATCAGAGGACGGCGACGTCGGCAGCTGGCGGTGTCCTGGCGGCAACGAGTCGCAGAAAACAGGACCTACCGCCGGTGCCGCAGCCGCGGCAAAGGATCGCTAAGGAAAGACCCGACGTCAGGGTTTTGCCTTCCAATAGGAATCGTAAGTCGCGTAGAAGGCGCATTACGGTCGCAGGTAATCATCTCATTCATCATCGTCATACAGTGTGTGAGTGTGAAGTTATTTTTTTTAAAGAGGTAGAAAAGGCGTAAAATCTTTAGATGTCAAAACAAAGAAGCATATTACAATATGAAATATTAATTAGAATGAGATAATCGTAAAAGAAAGATAATTGCTTTATAATTTTTGTTATAAAACGATTAGATATATAATTTTATATACTTTTAAATAGCAAAGATACTTTAAAAATAATTTTAAGAGAATTTTTCTTTTTGTTATACATTATTTTTATTATAAATATTTTTTTATATTTGTAATTTAAAATTATAATATTAATATGTGTGGTATACATAATATATTAAGAGTGATAATATACACATACACATATGTATATATATATATATAAACATGAAAACAAAGTCTTCATAGAATTAAGATATTAGAATGTCTTTGTTGACATGAGTTTAAGAAAATTTATCTTTAAAAAAATTGGTAAAAAATTAAATTAATTATAAATGTAGTGAAGCATTTACATGCATTCATTCATTGATCTGTCTCTTCATTTCAAAGTCATATACGATCATTGCATAGTCAATACATAAATCATAATATTGTTGCAATTTTAAAGATTGCGCCAAATTAGCACTAATCTAAATTTAACGTTTACGTTGCAAATGAATTAACTTTGATTTTTTAGATATAACACAGAATGGGGAGGATATCAAGGAATATGAATCATCTGCAATACCGAAACCACCTGGAAGAAATTTGGATGCTATTAGACGACCCAAGAAACTGATACCTGTCGACTTCGATTTAAAGGTCTATTTTCATATTCTTTCGATTATGACATAATAAATTCTAAATATAATAAACTCCCATATATAGCGTGATACTTCTATAATTCGTACAAAAAATGCGACATGTAAACCAATCGTAGATAAATTTAAAAAAGTACCCTAAACAAATTTTAATTTTGCGTTTGATTTTTATATTTTTGTAATACAACATATTTTTATTTTTCTATACAATTCATTTTGCGTATTGTACAACGCAGAATATATACCTCGTTATATGAGGTTATACTGTATATAAATATTGCACAAATTAGCTCTTTATTCCCATTTGAAACTCGAGTAATGGTAATGATAGATTATTCATTAGAATAATACTATAATAACTATTAAACAATTCTGATTAGAATTCATCATATTTGATACAGCCACTTATTCATTCTTTATTACCTGATATATATAAATAATCAATAATAATTTTCCATTATTAAAGCTCAAATTACAGGGAATTGAATAACAACTAACATTAATCTCCTGCAGTTTATCTTTTCATGCAATTGTATTATTTTCATATTATCGTACAAATTCAAAGAACACAAATATAACTAAACAATGTTGTTTTTCACATAGTTGGATGCGGAGGATGACGACGATGATGATGATGATTATAACGAAGAGGATTTTGAAACGCGGTTTGAGGAAGAGGACGAAGCCTCTAATTATTGGCAACTAAAAGATTACAGGTTTGGAGCTCGCGAAGGTATGCGAAATGGGCACAAGGATTATAGACAGAGGGATGACGACGAAGGATCCGCAAATCCTTGGCGGAAAACCGGTGGACTTCGTCTAACTAGGAACGAGTACCATCGATTCTGTGATGCTCAACTAGAATGTAATTGTCATAAATAATATTCAAACCTTTCCTCCTATTATTTCTTTATTATTTTATAGTCTTTCTTCTTTTCCTTTTGTTATTTCTTTTATAATCCTTTCTCTTTATATTGTTTTTGATTTAATATTTGTAAAAACTGTATCATATGAAATTTGAGAATGAATTCTTCAATTAATGTTGGAATCAGTTTTTCCTTAGTAAAAATTTAAATGGACGCTATCTTTTTTTAAACAATTTTTTAAAATAAATAATCTATAACTTTTTTATTATATTTTATTTTATATTTTCAATCATGAATATTACCAATTATTTATCTGTATATTCTACCGTTTTAAATCTTGATAAATGATAAGGATTAGATAAGTTTATTTTTATCTTTTTCTAAGGAAAAATTTATAAATAAAATGTTATTGATATTATTGTTATTAATGCTAAAATAAGTAATCTCTTTTCTTTTTGGTTAAAAGATTATTTATTTTCATAGATTTTTAACTTTGAGAGAAATAAATCTCTTCTTTCTTGCATCAGATTAATAAGAAAATTTATTTTTCCTATTTTATGATAATTAATGATAAAAAATTGAATGAACTTATTAATCAATATAATATTTCAATATAAAATTTTCATGTTAATCAATAATAATGATTAGATTAAGTTGTTTTTAGAATGATCAAAATCAATAAAAACATGAAACATAAATCATATTGTTTTAGAATTTTATCTGGAAATATATTGGAAAAACGTTGACAAAATGTTTTTCTTTTTAATAGGTTCATTAATATATATAAATCGATATCTTAATTTATATCAAACAATTTTAAATGTACGATAAAAATAGATCTTCTCTTTATAGCTCGAAATCCAACTCAGATTCAAATATATTTTCAGTCGAACAAGAATTTATATAAAAAAATGAATTTATAACGATTCTTGGAATAATTCAAAAGTGAAGTTGAATCGAATATTTTCTAGATTTATTTTATTTTGCTTATTCTGTATGTGAAATCTTTGTTCGATTTTTAGCTTACGATTTGGCGACGCAGTGTCCTTCCCGGAGAGCATCCGCAAAGAGACACGCTGCAAAGTGTGCTATACCATTAATGTCACTCACGGGGACGACGTCTCTGCCACAATCAAGACCGCAGAGTCGACAACGCGCTGGCCTTACGGACTCGACACTAAGCCAGGGTCCGAGTCCCAACATCAGTTTGAATCCCAGCCCAAGTCACAGTCCGCAGCCACGTGCATCCAGGCAACCACGACGGGCGTACACCATCGCGCACGAGGGCAAGGACGACAGAACTAATAGCGATGAGTGGGAGGATGATACTGATAAGGTAAGGAACACCCATACATATATCTCTTATCTTTTTTGTAAGCAAATTTCGGATACAATTGCAGATAATCTAATTGTACATACAATATAAATACTCCGAATTGAATATATATATGTAATAGAGTACTTCTTAAACGTTCCTATGTAAAGCGAAAGATGAACATGAGATGTGATGAATATTATTAGTTAGTTTAGAAAAGCAATATAAAACGATATGACATAAAAGCATTGAAGAGACAATCATATTTTGCAGAAGACAACACTAGGAGATATGCTGCTGGACGAAAGACTATCGTTAACGTTAGATGAAATCGTGCACATTCGTAGCGTGCTCACGAAGGCGGAATTAGAATCTCTTCCTGTGGAAGGACGTGTCAAAGAGGACGTGGAAAAAAGACGCGTTTGTTTCCTCTGCCTGAAGACGCGTTTTGGTCTTTTGGGTCCTTGGGGACAACGCTGTCGTTTGTGCAAGAGGACCGTTTGCGTGAAATGTTACTCGAAAGTCAGTATTTATTTATTGCATATATACATTAATATATATATGTTTAATTAGAATACATATTATGAATATTATTTTATTCTATTTTAGATATATGGAATGTCTAAAATTAATAGATACTAAACATGCAACATTATTTTTTGATCAAATCTTTCTTTGGATATTAACGAATATACTAAAACTGAATTAATAATTTCCGAGTTGTGTGAATTAAATATTTCAGTAATTAAAATTATATGTATATATTTAATTGAATATTACTTATCAAATATGAAACGCGTAACTACTCACAAAAGACACAAATATTTCATTAATTTAATCAAATTTTTTGCTATTGAAATGTTAAGTATTTTTTGACGTTTCAACTTCTCTTAACATAACTGACGACAACATCTATGTTTTTAGATGCGGATTCCGACGGAGCAGTTTGCCCGAGTGCCGGTCGTGCTTCTCTCCCCCGGATTATTACTCTCGCCCACGGAAACGGAGGCCGGTAACGGCAAAAACGCTTGGCTAAGGAATACGGGAGCTGTCGGTTCGGCACCGGCTTCTCCCGCATCCAGACGAAAGGATTCCGCATTACGCAGCGGCACGCCCACTTCGACGCCGACGATGACACCAGTCTCCGCATTGACGCCAATGTCGACTCCACCATCTCATGCACGTCGAGAGATGGAAAATCAGGGACTGGAGAGGAGGTCAGTACACGATATATTTATATGATAACTTGAGTAAAATGCTTATAAGTATTCTGAAATTAAATATTTAATGGCATATTTATAATATATACGCAATTTACTATTAGGATAATTATTTTATCCATTTTCTAGAATCTACAATAATAATTCGTAAAATTAGAAATTAAAAGATTTAAAAAGCTCTACGAATTTATTTGTCATTCTTTTACATGATTGCCTTAATTGTGTAATAATTAGAAATTTCCAGACAAAGCATCATATAATTTATTCTTTATTTTACAAGTATTTTGATAACATAAATATATATATATATATATATATATATAATATATATATAGGTAATATATAAATTTGGCACAATATATAAATATATGAACTTGTTAATTTTTCTATTAAATTGTCTATATTTCACATCATATTTGATTGGAACAATTTTTATGAACAGATGTTACAAGGGTGGCGGCAGCCCCGCCGCTCTCTCGACCACGAAGACATTCTCCGGCTCCAGCGGACCGACTGCCGAGCAACGAATGGCGGCGGAACGGCTGCGTGGCGTCGCCGTCGTTGTTTGTCACGATTGTCGCATCATGGTCATTCAGATAATCAAGAGCTCGAGAACAACACGCGCAACAATACGCAACAATGTCATTTCTCGTCTTACTCTGAACCTCTCTCCCGCCTACGTTTAATCCTCTTCACTTATCGATACCATTATCATCACTGACTGCTGTTTCTCCGCGTTTAATTCTTCTCGCCTCTTAATATCTCCATCATTGACTGCTGTTTCTCACTATTGTTTTCTCCGTGTTTAACGGAAATTCGTATTTCACTATATACGTATCAGTAGCGAGTAGTCGGCAACAATTGTTCCGCGACTCGAAAGAAGGAAAATATGTGTCTATATGTGCAAACGCGCAAAATAGGGCATTCATTCTCTTATATATGCGTGTTGCAGAACTGCATTGATTTTCATATCGTAAGATGATAATAACATAAGAATTATCTGTATGAGAACTGGGCATGTCTAAAATGTATTTAGTACAAATTATTTAAACTATGCTTTGTGCATTGAGATATTTGTCTGTCCTACATAAAAGTTTTATTTTTTTCTCGTTGATTACTTACTTTAAATCAGAGAAAGCTAATTAATATTGCAATAATTTCTTTAAGATATCGATGCAAATAGAGTACCGCGCGCGTGATGATCATCATTTTTGCAATCTAACTAAATGCATCACTAGAATCTGATGACTTTAACTCATGTTTATAACTTGTAAGCCCTATAAAAATTTTATTTTACATAAAATGATTTATAACAAAAAATAAAAACCTACAAATTTCATTATTTTCGATTTTTGAAATTTAAATTATTCATATTTTCTTCTAAATTATATATCAAATTAAGATCTGCATGATTTTTCTAGCGACTAAATATTTCATTTATAAATATCTTCATGGTTTTTACATAAGAAAGTTTCTTCTTTATTATATTTTCAAAATCTACAGAATCTAAAAATATGCAAAATTAAAAACTTTAAAAGTTACAAATTTAAAGATTTAAGAATCTATGAATTTGTAATACACTTATAAATGATTATCTTTTTGGTACAACGATCAAGATAGATCTTTATATTAAATAAATTATTATATTGTTTATTCTCTGTTGTAGACAAACATCTCAATGCACAAAGTAATATTAATCTCCTGATTATATTGTACTTACATGTCCATATTTTACTTGAATAACCGATTTATTGTTCCTATATGTTATTTATTTGGTACTAAAATAATATATTGCAATGCATTTAAGTTTATTTGCTACAAAAAAATTAAGAAACTATTTAAGAACGAGTTAATTTATACATATATATATATATATTACGTTATAATATGTCATAGTCTAATTATTATATTTTTCTATGTTATTATTTATATTATGTACATTTATTTATCAGGTAAAATTTTCAACATAATTAAAGGATCCAAACAGCTAGAGATCTAAGAATTAAATTTAAAAAGGAAATAGAAAGATCAAATAAAACAATCAAAGATCCAAATGTCGAAAATTCTAAGGATATATAAAAATTTGAAAATCTAAGTATTAAGAATGTAAGTTCAAAATAAGAATCTCAAGATATAGCATTGTCATCTCAATATATAGATTCAATGATAATTGATAATTGAAGATCTATGAGGATCTCAAAAAATGTAAGGAACTACAAATCTGAGATATCGAAGAAAGTTAAAGTTTAAAAGTATACAAATTCAATGATCAAAATATTTGAGCAATTGTAAATTTAAAGATCTAGAAGATTAAAAATTATTATTTTTTTTTTAAATCCATCTTTCTATTTCGTGTATCTTTGATTTCAAATTAATTTCAAAATTCTTGATAACACAAATTTAAATCTCGCGTATCATAAATGCTTATAATTATATATTTGATAGAATAAATATAAATTTTTGGATCTCTAGCTCTTTGCTTCTACAGATCCTTAGATTCCAAAATACACGCTTGATTTCATAAATTCTTTATATAAACTCTTAATATAATATAAATCAGTCAAAAATCTATGATATGTATATACTTCAATATCGTAGAATTTTGAATGTCAAAAAAATATTCGGCTGCTTACTTATATTGACTCTTATATTTTATCGATCATTGTTTTTTGTTTGCATTTTCTTAAAATAAAATATCTTATTCTTAGAGATGGATTCTCAACGTGCGTTATGTGCAATTTTCGCGAATTTAGATATTTCATATTCACGAGAAATTACTACTCGTTATTTCTGAAATTTTCAATTACTTTTTCCATTATATGTCAAACATTGCATATTGCTAATAACTGATACAATGTTAATTTAGCTTTTAATAAGATATGCACAACTAAATGAAGAAAATTAAAAATAGATAATATCATCGTTAGCCGTTTTAGAAATGGAGGCAGAACCAAACAGAGGCGAAGCCTTAGAAGAATAAAAATAATCAATAAATCATGTATTGAGAATGCATTCTTCTTGTAAGATATTACTGTTGATCTTCCATAACACGTTATTTAATAATAACACGTTCAAATGTATTCAAAAATCAACTATATTACTCACTAAGAAGTATACAAGATATTCCAAAAAGATATATTTCGATAACTTTTTATCTGCAAAGAACATCCTATTTTAAAGACGATGAATAATAAGCTTTAATTAAGATATAAGTTTAATTTAAGATTTCCATTTATTATCATTTTTGTGGATCTTATGTATCTATTTTCCTTAATTTAAATAATTTCTATAGATAAAAATTCGTAGTATTACGATGTATTTAGCGTTATACTCGTGTTTTTACATTAAACAAATAAACCTTGCAGAGATGTTCTTATACTTGGCTACATATTTAACGCTAAATGAACACTACATACAAGTATGAATATGGACCAATGTTTTTCAATTAATATGGAAAGATAAAACATGTTTGTTTTTTTCTTTTTTAGAATATCTTGTATAACAAATAATAATAATGTTCAGAGAAAGAGGTAGAATAAAGGCGAATATCATGAAGGAGAAAAGAAAGCAAGAAAGAATTATACAATTTATTATAAGTATCAAAGTGGATAAATAAATAAATTTAATAGAAAGTTTAAGACGCAAGAAAACGAAGATAAATATCTAATAAAATAAATTCATAATGCATGAGAAAATGAGGGTCTAGGAATAATATTAATTACATTTGATATATCTGTGTTATTAATTAAATAGAATTGATATTTTGATGATCAAATATTTTCATTATTTTTACTGTACTTAATTGATTGGGTACGTAAAATAAATTGCAATTAGTTCTAGGAGAGAGATTATTATATTGCATATTACTTGCGCAAATAAACATGTAGAAATATGTATAGAAACGTTATATGAATTATATTAATTGTATATATTGTAAATGACTTATTTTACATTGTAAAATACGTCTCACAACGATATTATTTATTCCGAATTATTTCTGTAAGTGAAAACAAAAAGCTGACACACAGTGGAAATCGTTATTGAAAGAATGTACATAAGTGAGAGAAAATTGATCGGCAATTGTGATTATTCTGACCATGATCTTGTTCATGATCCCTGTAATATGGCGCAGAGTACAAAGAAGCGAAGTAACAAATTATAAAGTTACGTTACAAGTAACTCCGTGAAATGTTTCAATGTTAAAACCGATAAATAATATATATACATATATAATTATATAATTGGATTGTTGCAAACGCTTGCGAGAATCTTATAAAATTTGTAGAACAATTATATATATGGTACCGCTAAAAATGTAAAAATCCGACAATCGAAGGATTCAAGGAGTTAAAAAAAGAAAGAAAATCTTTAATGACGCGAAAATGAAAATTACCGCAAATCTAGAAGTTTAAGGATCCAAAAAGTAAAAAAAAGGATCTCTAATAGGAAGCACGCTGAAAGCACTTTTGCTGGACTTACGAAGATGGAATTCTTATTTATGTAGACCTCGTACTCTTTAAATCCTTCTTCCTCTTCAAACGAGCCTTGTATTTAATATTTGTATTGAGATGCAAAAATATTAATACTAGGTTTAGCTTCAATATTAAAGGACTCGTATAAAATTACGGAAGCTATTACGCGAGCTCTTAAGAGGTGGAATATTGCTTTCGCGTGTATCCTTTATTATTATTTAAAATCTTTTTTTGCAGAAAATATTTCATTTGGATCTTTGGATTTAAAAAAATCTTTTATATTTCCAAAAATCCTAAATAATTATTTCCCGAAAAAAGAGAAAAGTCTTGAAGGATTCAAAGATTCCATGAACTTAGATTTATAACTTAAGATATAACAGGACTTTTGTAACAACGTAATACGTTGCAAGCTATAATATTTTTATTTAGCGTTTAGAAAATATTTAATTAGACAAATTAGGATCTGTCTCATTAGACAAAATATATCTTGCTTCGTTTTGTCGTTATCTGCAGAAACTTGATGTAAATTTGCGATTTTAGCCGGCTATAATGTAAGTAATAAAACGATGATGTATAAAAATGAAAAAACGAAAAACTAGAAAAATATGTGTTAACATTCTCTTATCTGTCATTTTTATTTAACGATATGTTTATATTATTTTGAAATTTTTAATAAATATAACGCGATAAAAATTAGCCCCTCTTTTGTAAAATGTTTGTTTAAATTAATGTTCATCTAATAATGTATAATATGAAAAGGGAAAGATTTTTTCTCGTTATAAATTGTATTCAAAAATTAAATTTTTTAATTTGTGTGTTGTAGTGACTCGAATAATTTTTAATTCAAACTTCGATTAAAATTCATTCTTTTTATTCTATAATAAAATTCAAATATTGAAATAAATATATCATCGCGTGCGTAATTTTTTCTCACTTTATAGAGTATATATTAATCTTCTTCTGCTTCTTTGTATTAACGTTTCGAGATCTCTTATCATTGCAATATGTGTAATTACAAATTAATTGTAAAAACTCATTAATAATTTTATTTAACTATATACATATATCGCGATGATAAATCTTGAAATGAATTTTTATTGCGCACAAATAATTATTGTCCTTAAAGTAAAAGCACGGTCTTAAGACCGTGAGAGCAACATTGAGCCGATTGAGCATACATGTATAATAAATGAAAGAGTCAGTTGTCAATCGTACATCATCTTTTATTTCGTTTCGCTTATTACACAAAAACAAGCAGTATCGTGCTATGCAAGGGTGATAAAGGAATCCGCGGATTCTTAGAATTTTCGGGCATGATACGTTTATAATTTGATATTTGCCACATATCTGTCACGTATTTAGCGTTAGGTAAAGAGTCGGAAGAATATAAAGTTCCTTTTTAAATGCAAATCTAAATTTTTTAAAATTCTTTTAAAATATATTTCAACGTGCATTCCGTCTGATATTAATATCTCATTGAATTCATACAAGATTTGTATGTACAAAGATAATTGAATTTAACGTTCTTTATTAACGCTAAATGCGCGGTCAGAGGACGCGGGCTCTCTCAGGTCCCGTGAGTGGCTCGGAATTTTTAGCTTCTACGATCCTCATCTCCTTGTGCAATTTTGATTATACATCAAAGTGATATATTTCATATATCACCGGAATGAGCGTGAGCTACCAAACGCTGCATTTTTTCTTGGGATTCATCGGCGAACCTAGCGGGCAATTAAAAGCCTTGGCGAAGTCCTCGCTGTTTGACAGGGGACCCAGCACCCGTACTGGTCCGGGTGAATGCACGCTGCTGCGGATTTTCGTGAGGGCGTCCTCCGGCCTCATGGAACCACACCAGATCTGCGCGTAATTGAGGAAGAATAACTGATCGTGCGTGAGATTCACTCCCGGCAGCAACGGTTCTTCGCCATGGATAGAAACCCACTTCTTGTAAGCCTAATATTTGACGAAGAGAAATTATCATCGACTCCGTAAATGTGTTTCATATACTATATATATTTATATTCATATATATCATATATTAAAATTATATTTTGTATATATGTATCTCTATAAATTTAAAAACCCTAAGTGTATTCTTCGAATCAACGTATACATTTAATTCACTTTTTTCAAAATGTATAATTATCTCATCTTTTGAATAATTTTCAGAAATTTATCTTCAGAATATATTTTTGCTTTGCACATGACATATTTCTATCATTACCCTGAAAGACTGCTTGAGACCGCCGTTGTCGGCGATATTTTCCCCTTGAGTCATTCTACCATTGATATATAGATTCACTTCCTGCAACTTGTATTTAGAATACTGGTCCACGATGCATTGCGCCCTTTCGCGAAACGCCCTGACAGTGGCATTGTTCCACCACTGCATCATATTGCCGTCCTTGTCGAACTGACGACCCTTATCATCAAAGCCATGAGTAATCTCGTGACCGATCACTACCCCAATTCCGCCATAATTTAAAGACTTGGGGAAGTGCTGAGAGTAAAAAAGCGGCTGTAGAATCCCCGCAGGGAATACTGTAATAATATCATATAAAATGATTAATACTTGACGTTTATTTATCAATAATGTGATTACGATTAAGATTGCATCATTATCCTGATCAGATCTTCACATTTTTTTATTTACGTAAGTCTTGTAGATTTTTAAATTATTATAAATCACAAAGTGATTTTATATACAATGAGATTCCTAGATATTTAGAACTCAAATTGTTCAATTATGACAATAATTAGTCGCTAATTAGGATAATGATGATTAGTAGCTAATACACGTGACTGACCTATATCATTTTTGTTGGGATTGTAGAAAGCATTTACCACAGCTGGCTCAGTCGACCATTTATTTTTGTCGACTGGTTTCCGTAGCTTTTGCAAATTATGATAAGCATCATATTTGAGCATAGCAAAGATGTTTTCCAGAAAACGATTTTCCGTTATATTTAGCTGAAATTAAATAATTCTTTAAGTACAACACACAAATTCCGAATTAGAAATATAAGAGAAAACGAAAAATAAATAAAAAGTGACAAAAAATTGGAAATATATTATCGGATCGTTTCAAGTTTTATTATGCAACAGTATAATAAAAAAGATTTTTCTAATAACTTTTTTCTCTAATAATTTTCCTAAGATATAAATAGATCATGAGCGTAGAATAATTTATATATAATAAATGAAATATAAATATATAATATTATATCATAAAATATGAAGTTGTTACCATCACGTATTCTAAAGAAAGTTCGGCTGGATCTTTCAAAAATTCCGGATATCCGATTCGCTCGTTCATCGAGTTGGCCTTCTTCTTCGCCACCATCCGAGTCTCGTCGTCCATCCAATGGTTTTCGGTCAGCAATTCATTAAAAGCCTCGCGAATCGTCCGAATCATCTCTAGAGCAGTCTCCTAATAAAAACGACAATTTCAATTTCCAATTAATTCATAAAGCAAGAAGATGTCAATCGAATGTTGGTCATTTCAGAATGGAGAATACTTATACCTTGCTCTCGTGATTAAAATTGTCGCGTATAAAAAGAGCTCCCACTGCCATTCCGAGTTTCTTGTTGGTCCAATCGACGCATTGCGACCATCTATTCCTTTCGCTAAGAATGCCCAACAGAATTTTACGGAATTCAATCCGTTTCTGCTGATACTCGTTGATCATGTGAGGCATAATTGACATGACGAGTCGCCACAGAATATAGTTGTGTAAAGTCCTATGAAATATTCTCGATTAAAAATTCAAAGATTCGCGACGTCCAAGAATTCAAGTTCGAATAAATTTTATCGAAGAATTGTTCTAACAAAACAATCCCAATATCTTCATGATTTTACAGAGATTCTACAGAGAAAAATTTGAGGGCTTTCGCGAATAGAAACTCCAAAAACATTTAAGAAAATTAATGATTCAAAGATTTAAAAATGTTTTATTTGTCGTAATTTAAAGAATTAAACTTATAAAAATAGAAGAAAAAATTCTGTTAAAAGAATTACATTTGAATGCCTATATCTTTACCTGTGGTCCGTTTTCGAGATGATGCGACCCATCTGCACGAAATATGGCATTGCATATGTCACGACCGGTTCATCTTCGTCGATTGGCACGCTGATGAATTCGCGCAAATAAATGAGCCACTTCAGCTGCGGCACTTCTTGCTGTAATTCTCGCAATGTTAATTTCCGGTAAATCGCGGAAGTATCATGCCTATCCGCTTCCGGTAATGAAATCTGAAATCATACACAAGATTAGCACAATGAATTATATTAATTATATAGTACGTCTCAAAACTGCCTGAACACATATTTATTTTAGTAAAGAGATTAAATGTGTTTCTTAATTATCTCAAAAATTATGGAGACATACTATGTAAGATAAACATAGAAAGAGAACATACATTGGCAAGCTGTTTCTCTAAAGAGATCACTTGATCAAACTCTGCGGCCGCCGAAGAAGGGTTCGCTCCAAGCAAGATAGCGACGTTCGTCATGTATTTATGATAAGCTTCCAATTCGGCTGCGCTGCTCGCCTTCAAATAATAATCTCTGCTAGGCAATGCCAACTGCATCTGGTCAAACTGCATAAACGAATGAAAATATTGTTGTTATATTTTCTCTCAGTGTCCAGAAACTAGATTTTCTTCTCCGGAAACGGAAACATTGATTTCATCAGCAATTTGTTGTTTGTCGTTCGATAGGTCAGAAAATTTCTTAGAAATAAATAAATAAATAAATATAATATATATTTATATTATATATTTATTAAATAATTATTAATATGAAATAAAGCAAAAAAAAATTTTATCACTGCATTTAAACATAAGTGTCAAGTTTTTTTCAAAGGCAGCATTCTATACTGATGTGAAAACTTCTGTAAAATAATACGAGAGACGTGCAGATATGATCTAGATTTCCTTTTTTAAATCGTATATTTAAATCATACCAAGTTTCCACAAGTTTTAGTTGTTTAATTGTTCATTTAAATATTATAAATGCATAAATAAATGGCGCATGTTTTTATTATTAAATATTATTTGATAATTTTGAAATAAAAAGAATCTCCAGATGAGATTTAAACGACTCCCGTATGTTTTACAACGTGTTGACGTGTTGTAGCCGTCGACTGACAGGGCCTTACTTTGCCGGCGCACCTGGAGGATGTTGGCCGAGGAATTCTTATCGTCTGGACCGACCCATTGTTCCAGCAGCACGTTCTCGTTGTACTCGCCGCGTAGACGACCCAGAAGGACTTCCAGCGGATAAAGCGGCGGTTTCCAAGACGTTCCCACCACTGCCGGCCAGCCACCGAGACGTTCCAAGATCTTCTTCAACGGGGCGTCCCCGATCTCTCGTATGCGAGCTGCATTTTGATATCATTTCGTTTTTGTAAGATATGCAAGACACACGTCTCTTTTATACGTACAATTTATATTATCAGTTTACATGCAGTAATTTTTCTAAGAATGTCTTGGAAATTTTTACTTTCAAATTCTATATCTTTAGATTTAAAAAAATGTTTTAGGTATCAATTCTAGATATTTTGATAAAAATCTTCAAAGACAAAAAATTGTACAAAGATTCTATAATCGAAGGAACATTCATATATCATTTATACCCACGGATGTCCATACACGATCTGTAGAACATCTTTGCTTTGAGAGTTGCGCTATTGTCGTCTGCGTTAGGCGGCTCTTCGAGTAGGCGCTTCAGGATCACCTGTAGCTGATCGGCCAGTACCTCGAAGGTGCTGATGGAGCTCCGGTCCTCCGGTATCACATGCAATCGATTCCACGTGCCACAGGCATATTGAAAGAAGTCTACGCAAGGCGCCGCGGTACTATCCATCGCTGTCAATAAACTCGCCGCTACATTGTCAATGAAATCCCTCTTGTTTTATTCTCGCTCTTTGATTGAATTATGACAGAGGCGTCAAAACCACTGAAGTCTATACATATTGAAATGACGAGGAAGATAACGTCAAACGTCGCCTCTTTCAGAGACACACAATTCCAAGAAAGTTTATTATTTTTATTTTATAATGGAAAATATATATGTTTGGTTCTATAATGAACGTCGACTAAACTTTTCATAAAGTTTGCATAGAGCTTTCAATGTGTATGTATTTAAAGAACAAGGCTATCCTCTTTTTTCTTCCTCTCTCCTCTTCAACTCATTTTTTTTATATGAGAATGACATGAAAGAGTGATTATATTGTATAGACGTCAATGATTAAAACCGATGATTACTTTTCATCAGGAATATTAAATAAAATATTATTAATATAAAGTTTAGTACGTTTCAAAAAATCCTAAAATATTCGCAATTTTGTCAATTAAAGTAGTCGTGATTGATTTGCATAATAATTGAATCTGGAAGTGTATTATAAAATGTGTTATTTGTAATATTGATAGTCCTGGTTGGCAAGTAATATCTAATATGTACATTTGTGTTTCTTCGTTTATATTATTATTATTTTAAATTATACCACGTTATTCAAAATAACGTGAAAAGTTAATTAATTTAATTAGTATATATTATGCAGTAATATTGCTATTGATAGTTATTTTAGTAATGGAGCAATCAATCATTGAAGTTGTTGCCTTGGATAACTTAAATATCTGAGAAATAATTTTATGAAAAAATACACTTTAAATCATTTAAAATTTTGTGTTTCTTGAATTATGACATTTGTTGCGAATTAAAATCTAACATACGAGCATATAATTATTATAAAAGAACAAAATAATTAAAAAAATATAAATAAATTAAAAGAATGTACCTGTTCGGACGCATTCTTCCGTCATACAAACGTTCGGCTCTGAAAATAGAAATACAATAGAGATGTAATTAGAATTTAAAATATTTTCTTATTATATTTTTATATTTTAACATTTTCCTTCGGTTTTTCGATTCGATCTCTGATATGTAATAAAGGATAAAACTCACGAGGCTCTTGGACGCATTCGCGGCTGGTGTTTAACGCCAGCAGCAAAAGTATGAACAGACAAATTGCCAGCAGAATGATGGCCAGCACGCCGAGCAAACGTTGTCTATTCGCTGCCCCGCTTCGTCTTCGTGTAATTGAGGTAGCACGTGTTATACCGATTGGCCTTTGCGGCTTGACCGGATGCTGAAGAACGGTTGTGGTAGTACTGCCACGTGGACCATAAGTCACCTACATAAATATTATAAATTAACATAAAGCAACGCAATTTACATTTAAAAATCTCTCATATCAAAGTATTCCATAGGAAATTATAGTTTATTGAAAAAAAGTAATGAAAAAAGTGCTGGAATCTAATCTACATACCTGAAGAGGATTCGCAGTGGGAGCACCGTCCTGACCAATCGATCCCGATCCCGACAGATCGGTCGGCTGTTCGGTGACGACGGTAGTTGTTCGTAGATATCCGTTGTTTTTTTCGGACTTCATCCTCGCCTCCTTCAAGAGCTCCGCAGAATATGTAGAACGGACGTTCTTCTTTCGCCTGTATTTTTTTTATCGTCCTCAGGTTACGATGGGAACGGTGCGGATATCCCGCGGTCCTTCACGAACGCCTTCGAGATCCGGGGTGCGTTCGCGCGCTCGCAAAGTTGCCATTGCCGGTCAATCATCATCCCTCGAAGTGGATTTGTACAAGAAGAGCAAGGCTCTTTCAATCGATCATCGTATGCAATAATCTAATTCTATGATCTAGCTAGAACACAAATTTTTCGCTTCTCAGAAAAAATTACATGTTTACGCAATGTGACATTTACGATATCTATAATTAACGAAGATACAGTAGCTTCAAGATGTGATCTCAGATATAAATAATTAATAAAAGTCATAATGAAAAAGCTCTATCAATTGATATTCATATTTTATGTTTATATCTAATGATATAGTAAGAAACATGTTTCTAATATAAATTTTCAATATGTATACGTCTCTTCTGCATCATAGCACAATTAAATTGATAATTACACATCTATTGAAAAATTATTACAAAAATTTGAAGAAATCATTAGCTTTATATTAAAAATTTTAATTGATTTTGAGAAACTTTATTAAAAAAAGATATAAAAAAATAATTTTTTTATAATACATTTTTTGTGCAACGCATATTTTAGAAATTATTCATCTACATATATCTCCATTCATAAAAAAGCTATTCGTATCATGTAACGTTATCTTTCTCTCAACCAAATAATTTTTACACATATCAGTTATGCAAAATAACTTTTATATTTTTATACAAATTTTTTATCTTTTATTATTTATGAAATAATCCCACGTGTCCACTTGAACGAGACGTGTCCATTTAAATCATATATTTTTTATATCAAGCTTTTAAATTTATATATAAATTTCTCTCCTCTTCATGCAGTATATATATACAAAGTTTTCGATATAAATTTAAAAATAACAAAGTATTATATTGCAAGCATATACATACTATGTTGTAAAAATCAGTGTTTTTTCTTCTATTTTTAATCATCAACATTGAACTTGATAATTTTGTTATGAGTAAAAGATCTATTAAAATATAGATTAACTGAAGAAGAAAATTTCACTAGCTAATTATACATCAGAAACTCGATATTCCCAATAACTTGTAAACTCCCATCGTTTATAACTTAAAAGCTATTTCAACTTTGATATTGAAATAATCATCAGTTTTCAGCTTTTTTCATATATTATTGAATTAACATATTAAAAATCGATTTCTTTCTGTATTAAAAAGTACGTATCAGTTATTCCAAATAATTATGTAGAAATATATAATAATACAGAAAACAAATATAAATATATACATATAAAATTTTCCCATATATTATAGAGGACAACAAATCAGAAATTTCTAATAAATGAACTCTGATAAGTTTTGAGAGAGAGATATATACATCACATACTTCCAAGGATTTTTGGAATATTGCGACAATATATATACGACTCGCATTTAATGTGTACCTTGCATAATTAGCGATCGGTTTATTACGGGGATTATCGTATCGGGATGGGCACTTTCGACACAATTTATTCACTGCGATGAACAAGGAATCGATCCCATCGAGGCGATTAAACGCGACAGGGCGAGTTCACGTTCGCAGCTTGTGTACAGAAGCAACAAGCGTCCTGCGAAAAACTGTTCGGGGATGTCGATCGAAGCCTCCGCCACCACCGTCGGTGAAGAAGACGTGCGAGAGAGGGTGCGTCGAAAGGGGCAGGTGTGCCGCCATCGAAGGTAATACGGGGATGTTGTCGAGGTCGGGGGGTGAAAAAAAAGGACCGGTCGATGCTGCAATGCAGCGATGGAGTCTCGGATCCGTGCTACGACGCGCAACGGCGACGTCTCGAAGCTGCTTTTCGCTTTGTGCAAGAAGGGGATGAGGGATGAGGGTTGATGCAGCGCGCGACAATAGAATTTGTCCGACGTATACGAGGCTCCCTGCAAGAATTATATACGATTAAAAGCTGTTGAGAGCGCAAAGGATCTTGCAAAGTCTTTATATTTTATCGGTTTTCTTTCCTGGAGATGAGAAAATTGATGCAAGATCCGTTGCAATGATAGAAAAAATTCTAACATAAGCATAATATACATTTAATATAAAATAAGAATTTTCTGATATAAATCTATAATTCGCTAAATAGAATGATTTTTTCAACTTTTTATAGAAAAATATTTAGAAAGGAACCGTGTTATCAGAAATCATTTCAAATGATCGATTATATCGATTAAGATATATCGATATAATCGATATTTCAAACTAACATCTGACACGATTCCATTTATGATTTATTTCATTAAGCTTACTGAAAGAGAGAATATATTATTTTTATAAACTAAATATTTTTTTCTAAACAATATATTTTTGAAAATATAAGAGTATTGCGAAAAGCTTTAAAGAGAAATATTTGAAGGAAAATTATATATTTTTAAGAGAAGAGATCAATCGCAATTTGCAAGCATTTGATTCTTTGTAACATAATAAAGAGTAATAATCTTAATTATTTATATATTATAAGCGAATTATTGTACAAAAAGAATTTCCTAATATATAATTAATAAATATATATAACTAATTATTATAAGACAGAGAAAGTAAGCGAGTTACTTTATGTCATGCATTATTTATTTATTGATTCATACATTTTTAAAAATTGATTTACATTTTCAAAAAAACATTTGATTTCTATTTATTACAAGACTCAGACGTAAAAACAATAGATCGATATATAATCTCCCAACGGGACTTTGAAATCAAAAGAATACTGATTACATGAGTTTTAAACGGTATTCCGGCATGTAAAGATGCACGCCCGGGACTACATATCCATGAAAAATTGGATAATTGTAATATCGGAGTTGTACAATAACAGATTTCTATACGGATGCGTAACAGAGATTCCGCGTTTATATAAGACGAGCGCCTCGGCCTTTTGCGCAGGTTCCTGATAGTATTTCAAGATTGCGTTTCGGGGGGGAAAAAAAAACTCCGAAAATATGCGAGAAACATCTTCGCGATGTCGTTTCGTCGAAATTAATTCGGAAAGGTTTTCGACACAACGTGTGTTTTCTGGCCGGAAGACGAGACTCGCACTAGAACGCAGCGTAAAAACTCGTGTTACGTGTCAAGAAAGTGCCGAGAAAAAATCAATAGAAATTTATAATAAATATACGAAGCTGCGAGAGAGACATAAGTTCGCAAGCAGTTCGATGAAAGATGTATTTAATATATAATAAAAATAACAAACAAAAATATATATCACATCGCAGCGAACACAAAATATATCTCGACTGCGTTCCGTGTAGTCTAGGAACGAGCACATTAAGAGTGACTGAATCGAGCAAAAATTGAAATTCTTTCTCTTCCTATAACACTACGTACTCCTATATTTGGACTTAATGCAGTGACAACAATGCGACCCTTTTTATAAATATATAATTTGATTTCGTCAAATTTATTATCTGTTTAATGCATCTTTTTCGATTCTTATATGTTACATTCCTCTAAAACTAATTTTACAAAAATAAATTCGATAATAAATGATGGTAAAAAGACAATTAATAAAAGATTCCGAAAATGTTCTATTGTAAGATAGGCAATATATTACTGTTGGTAATTTTGCAGTGTTGTTAATAAATTATTATTTAAATCGATTCAAATCTTATATTTAAGCAAAAAATTTGGCATGCAAATTCAACATCTGTCGTCAAAGCGTTAAGTTCAATCTTATTTGAAAGAACAGATAGAGTACGTTTTCTACTGTAAATCTTATAATGCATAACTGTAAATAAAAAATTAAAACCCGTAGCCACAATGCATCTCGACGATCGTGAAATCGATAATATAATTATACACTCATTCAGCACAAATAAAGAGATCACTGCTTCAAAATGCTAATTTTTTTGTAGGTCGAATATATCAGTAATTTAAAAAACTAAAATATCTCATTTATGTAAATGTATTTGTTAAAATACAAGATTGCATAATCAAGGATAAATTGATTAAGAAATGCGTTAAATATATCTGCGAAAAATGCTGCCTTATCTTTGAAATGCCATCGAATTTTATAATAATTGTTAATGGTGGATCTACATTTTCGAAGATTTCTAATATTTCTGTAAAACTTGAAAAAGAATTCTTTTACGAAGAGAAAAAATATATATACATACATATATAAATTTATATAATTTTTAGTATTAGAAAAATTAATATACATATATGGACATTTATGTCAAAAATCATATTTCAAAAATAAGTACACATTTTTAGAAATACGTTTACAAATAAGTACACATTTATAAAATACGAATACAATTACTTGACAAACCAATTAATTGAATTAAATTTAAAACAATAAATTAGCATTCTGGTAGATCCACTATTGTTCAATCTATAGGCATAGCATTTTCTATAAGTTTTTTGTATGTAATTGTGATTGAACATTAAGATCGTTAAAGCGTTAAGATAAATTTCCAAACCGAATATCTTGAAATAACCAGATATCTTTGAATAAAGATAGTTTTGAAGAAGAGTGACTTCCCAATTATGCCTTCGCAGAGTGCACGAATTTCCATACCCGTTGCCGTCGAGAGCATCAGGAAGCGGCTCTAACTAACATCGATAGAGTGCTTACAAAGTAATGCACGATTACAACGAGTTTCGTTTTTTTTTTAATATTTTTTAACCGGCACGTTGTTATTCGTGGCCGATTCGAACAGATACAACAACGAGCATAAGGGACAGCGAAAAATGAATAAACGACCTCTCGCGCGATTTCGTCTGGTCCTAATTAACCCGCGCGTCATAATTAATCTATACGATCTCGCGAAGCCTCTCTCGTCGACGCGCTCATGCACACAATAATTAACGTATAGACGAACACGCAATACGTACATACATATACATTTGACAATTCTTTAATTCAGTAATCTTGACATTGCTAAGTGAGAGACGATTATTCGCCATTGTATATGTACTTTGTGTGTTACGCGATTACATCGACGAAGAAAAATATGTAGCGCGCGATTTCTGGCTTTCATTCGGATGATGACTCAACGATTCGCAAGCAACAACGAGTGAGACTTCAATGCTAAACTTCGATGTCACTCCGCCGATTTCGCATCGACGACATAATACGAGAAGGAAACGAGTCTAGTACGTTTTTTCGCGTATAAACTCGTTTCCTTTTTTTTTATACAATAGAACTATGTCCAGAACGAGATTTTCGTCCTCGAGATAATATATAGGGACGACCACGTCTTGAGGTCTTCGCTTACTCGCAGACTCTGTCCGAAGAAAAAAATAAGAATGTATCATATTAAGACGATTATCTCATTCACGAAGGAGAGACGACTTCTCTTTAGCGATGGTGTAACACTGTGAACTTCTAATAAATTTTCTAGATCGACGAGAAAGTCTTCTCCTCAGATCGGATTCACATTACATCGCTAAGGAAAAGTCGAAGAAGCGCAAAAACGGTCCAGAAGACTCACAAAAGCCTTTCTCGTTCTAATACATCCCCTTTCCTCGACATTTCGAATTATTTCTGCACATGCAACGCGTATTACATATACGAGAATGTGCGACACAATACATTTATATAGTATGTATTTTAATTAATTAACGCCGATCGCGATCGCCCGGCCGATTGTTGATCATTCGCGTCGAATATGTAATAAATTACACGAAAGTATCGACGTAGCTTTTGCTGACGAGGAAGTGCGAAAGCGACACGAAATCTCGGCGAGCATCGCCGCGATCACAATATGTGTACAATAAATGTCAACATCAGTTGCCGACAATATGACTAACTAAATGCTACGAAATCGAGGAGAAGTCATTAATTAAGGTCTTGGTCCGCTTGGCCGGATCGCCGTGATCTCGTATCGTTTCGACTTTTTTTGTTTCCTCCGAAAGGGAAAGACACTCACAAAAAGGGAACGATTAGTGTCTTTCTCTTCTATTTAACGGAGTCTCGTTCTTGTTTAATTGTCTAGTAATCGCGGTGTCACTTTTAAAGATCGAGTCTGGGATCTGTCTCGCGTTTGAGATAATTAAATTTATACAAAGTCCGCAAAATTTTTTCCTTTATCTTTTAAATTCCCTTTTATCTTCATACATTAAATTATCTTGCGACAGTAGAGATAATTATTTTGTCATGTGAAAAGCATATTTCTTTTCTTTATAGTTATTCAGATACTATGTTCTCTCCTCTATTATGACAATGCTATAAAATAATTGAGATTATGGAGAGATTTTGTCGCAAAATAATTCGCTGTTATCGTATTTTAGAGTTTAATAAATAATCGCAAAATAAAAATGTAATTGTTCATCGATTGAGTCTGTGATAGCTTCATCCGCGTATCAAAAGGTCTTTTATACCCTTTGAATAAACTATATATTTTTCGCTGTACTGTTAGAACTGACATTCCTGTGCTAAATGAAATTTTTAATACGTAGCCATAAGAGTCAAATTTTATCTACAATAATATTGCACAAAATACGAATATATTTTTTCTTTACGGAATGCTTCGTATCTAAAGTACATTGAAAGTACATTAGAATGAAAAAAATTAGCACTCTGCTTAATCAGTTTATGTTGCGGATGTATGTTAAGAAAGCCATTTCGACGTCGGTGCATTTAATGAAGATTTTTCATCGCCATTCTGAATTTTTTCCCCATCACTTTAATATTTTATCAGACAATGCGAGACGTTCTTCAATCTCTTCGCAGATGATTCGCAGTCCTGCGAATGTGTATTATTTGCAATTATATGCTACATCTTCCTGTGATTTAACTCTCTATTGCTCTGTATATCAAGTCACATACTAGTTTCATTATTTCTTCACTTTCTTTTTTACGCATGTTTCGTTAATTAATTATTCTAATTTTGCGTCTTCAAAAGTATAGATTTGTCATGTAGTTTATTTAAATTCAACTATATCGCGCTCTTTCTCGATTCTCAAAAAGATACCCCGAGTAATAGAGAGTTAAAAATCTCGTGCGCGTGCACGCCGTTGCATTCGGGACGGAAGTGCACGACAATTATATTATCCGAGCGATTGGATCTTATAATTTAATTACAATGCATATGAAGATATCAAATAATATCTTTAATTAAAAAAAAACGTCAAAGAACTGTATCAGTATATTATACTCTCAGAAGCGAAACTGCTCAATTTCACTGTTTGTAAATTTCTCAATTTGAGCATTATAATTACGTGTTAAAATTAAGAAATTTGCAAAAGTCAATTTGATCAGCTTGGTTTATAAGCTCATATATAATCAAAATAACAGTGTTTGCGTATATATATGCTATCATTATGTATATATGTATATATACTATACATATATACATATATATGTATATGTATATATGTACGCGTATCGCGTATATGCTATATGCGCTGATGTTTAGAATTTCTACGAGATTTCGAAGCCTTGAAGGATTTTCAAATTAAAATTTTAATTTATGAAATTTCGAAACTGTACATTTAATCTTTAAAAATGCAATGCTTTTATCTCCTCATTTACCCGAAATCTTTGAACACCTCGCGTTTTTGGACTTTTTTTAAAATAAAAAATATGAAATAAAATAAAGCGCAGAAAATAAAGCACACATTCTCTTCGTTATTGTCTTTCTAAATATCTTTCAATTAAACGGAATCTTTTAATCCACGGAATTTGCGTGAATCCTAGAAGCTTCGAAATCTCGAAATGCCCAAGTCTTGAATCCCTGGATTTCTTCCGTTCTTTGACGCTCGCGTGGTACCGTATCGTAACGTGACAGAGGACACAAAATATTTTTCTCGATCAACAACGTACACGTGATGATTACATGGCATATATACATGCACGCGCACGTATTGGAACTAGGACATCATTCTAAAGTTCCGTTCGAAATTACACGAACGAACAATAGCGACAAGATATATATATGCTTGGGTCCGGTTGTACTCGCGAAGCCGTTTTCTTTGCGAGAAAAATCTTCAGGATCGATTACGCAATTGTTATACTGTGGACTTTCGCTCTTTTCCCTTATTACATACGGCTCGTTGCTTACATCTAACGCTGTTTTGTTGTTGTTATTGTTCACCGTTGCGTGTGAAGATCTCGATAGAAGAAATGCGCATGGTCTGTCTAGCGACATCGTCTTCCTTGTACAGATCTTCTCTTTGATGGGAAGAAATCATTTGTACGGCACGAACGAAACGCGATGATCGCCAAACATCGCGACGGCAAGTCAATTATTACAATATATATTAATTAATCAATCGGGAACACATACGAGCCGTGCGTTTCGAAAGTAACGCAAGTCTGAATCTGTTCAATTCAAGTAAAAGATCACCGAAGATCTGCATGTGTATGTGTCTACAGAAACTCATTAGGCATTATTTATATTTACTCGCTCGTGCGCTTCCTAGGATTAAATAGAATCCTCGTGTGTGCTCGGTATACTTAAATTAATAATTTATATATCGAATATATCTTATTTGCATTCATTATCTCGTCGAAACAAACAACTCGTATAAAATTGCAGATACAATCTGCCTCCGACCGATACTACGCAATACTTTTCGGCTTCTCTAAAATCGAGAAAAAAACTCGCTTTGGCCGATCTTCCTAGCGACAATATGCTACGCTCATTCCCGTCGAATGGAATGGATTGTATATAGGTATACATAATACTTTGTTAAGTAATGACGAGATGTTATCGTGTCCGAAAGTATTGGAAAGCACCGAGAAAAAAAACGAACGAATAAACTATTAAATATATTAATATATCTCTGGGTTCTTACACAAAGACGATAGCTCTTCGTTCTACCTTCGCTTATACTCGTATGTGTATGTCTGTGTGTGTGTGTGTACTTGTACGTGTAAATTATCTCTCTTTAGGAACTTATACTATACTCGTGGCCGCCGACGGTGACCCGACGACTGTTTCGTTCGCGCGGGTTTCACAAAATGCGTGTCCGTGTCAAAATCAAAACTATATACATTCACATATACGATATAATCTTGTGCGATCTTAATTTCAGTCGACGATAACTCAAGAGATTTTCTCTTTCTACTATATAATTTATCTAAATATGCGCGCGCTTCACCGTCAGCGGCGGATTTCATCTCCACGCAAGGGAGAAAAGACGCCAAAACCGCTGCAGCCTAAATCCTAGTCTACAAAGGGTGATTTAAGTCTTAAGTTTTACGACAAAAAGCTTCAAACTGCAACGTATTTCTGGCTTTAAATAATTCTCATGTTATCTTAATCTCGAAGTCCTAAACGAGTTGGTCAATTCCCAACTTTTAAAGCTAGAGTTTGAAGCTTAGGATCAATGTAATTTTTCTCTTAAATCTTATCAAATCAGCTTTTGTAGAGTGGGACGAAAAAGCTGTCTATTCGCGGTGAGTCGAGAGGACCAACATTGTCTATAGGAAGCCGGCGAAGCGTATCAGTAATCATTTGGCGCGTCAACGCGGTGTCGCACGTGTCTCCGCACCTCGCTAATGGAATGTCGAAGGACGGAGCGGAGTTTTCGTGTAAAGGGAAAACTCTCTCCGCGCTGGCCATGATTCCGCCACGTTTATCAAGAGCCAAGATACAGGATTATTAAACGATGGCTAGGTAAATTCATGTATCGTGGCTCTTCCAGGACGCGCACGCCTGACTGCTGGCCGAGAAGAAAAAAAGGAAAAATAAATATGCATTGTGCAACCCACTTAGAGCGCGCGATCGAGATGAGCTGATCGGGTCGTCCGCTTAATTAGACCGGGCTATCTTGTCGAAGGACAATCTCTCTGTTTCTTTTTTTCGATCCGCTGATCAATAATCGATCGTACCCGCGACGAATTCTTCTTCGTGAACGTCGAGGTCACCGGCTCTTCAAGTCTCAAGTCTCTCGAAGGAATCGCTCACACGTTCTTCAAGTTCTGATTCTTTTTCAGTCCTCTCTTTTTTTTCTACTTTCTACCTACACTCGCCGATCTTCATCCACTCTCGAACACGCTTGTAAGATTTTTTTCTACTTTATCACAGATGTTTTATTCTCGATTTTTGTTTTATTACGCCCTGTCTATGCTTACAGCTCACTCGGTAACATTCGATCAGGGATTCTCGTCTCGTGTTCCCTATATTGTTATTATTTCGCAATGCTGATGCGCAAATTACGCTCTCGATATATATTTCCCGTGTTGATCTTACTCTCCCTATATCCCTTGTATAGCCAACACGTGTTATAATCACAGCTCTCGGTCTCGCCGTTACGCGCAAGAAGACACGATCACACGCTAAGGCCTGCCTTAGTACAAAAATATACATTCGCTTCTTAAAAAATAGATCTTAGCATTCTGTACTGGCTAGCGTTCGTTTGATATTTTACAGTATTTTGATTCTTGGCAGGCTGCTTTAAAGGGTTTAAGTTTATAATAATCGGTTACGAGAACGTCGCCGTCGAGTGAGCTCTCTCAGGGCTTATTCCGATCTAAAACGCTAGCTTGTGCACCATCCCTTTTATTTTTGTTTTTTTTTTTTTTGCTTTTGCGACGCGCATATTCATAAATATTCGCGAACGACTTCAAAGTAACTTCGACAAGGCCGAGATAGATGGAAAGCAACCTCGGAAAGTAAAGCAAGGCGTTTCAAAAACGCGAGAAATTGAAGAAAAATTCATGTTCAACAACGGAACGTATCTCTTTGTTTTTTCTGCAAAAAACCTGCGTGCCTTCCATCCCTCGCCCTTTAATTATTTTTATGAATATGGTGTCGACTATTCTTGCGCGGCAACGTGCAGCTCGCTTGACTTGTGTTGTAATATACACCTCTTTCGGCAGGTTCAGTCTTATACTTGTGGTTTTGTCGTGTTATTACACGAACACGTGGTTATTTAGTTGCGTTGTGCCCACATCAAACGGCTGCACGATTGCCTTCTACTAGATATTTACTTAGTACAGAGGACTCGTACAGAGATGGTACTATCATATCACTTGATTTGTTTCTACGATTCGCGGATATATCCATTATTACATTCAAAAACGCGTATCATCTCGCATTCTCGGTTAATTTTTCTCGTTCTTTCTCTATTCGCACGCTATTAAACTTGCTCTCGCGCAATTTGTCACATGGCTATTTTTCACACTTACATAATTATTCTCGTGTTCGTTAATTTTCTCTCTCTCTCTCTCTCTCTCGCTCATTTATCACATTCATACGCTGGATACCGCATCCCCGAATATAGTTTTTCTTCTTCACGCGAAATTTTCGTTCGTTTAAAAGAAAAACAAGAATAAACGTAAAATTACATTCATAAAGTTTTCGTCCTATCCCGTATTATAGTATCGACGATCAGCGAACGATTTGTTAGTAGATACGTCCGCGTATCGTACATAGTTAATAACTACGATTCTTGTGTGAGAAAACCCTTATTTGGAAATTTCTCTCGTTTCGCGTTAGATTTTCCCTCTCTATTTTTCTCCGATGTAAAAATATACACGCGCGGAATACGAAATGAAAGGGCACTTGCACGAGCGTGATATACCTCAAGTTCGTAGCCGTTGTCCTAACGAATGTGTGTATATATGTATTATATGTTAGTATACGCACTTTCGCGAGGACGCAACAGTTATTAAGGTGGTTTATCTCTCTATGGTGGATGTCGCGTGACAGATTTTCTCAATAAATTTACCCTTACCGCGACTCAGGTACATATTAAGGCCCATTCATCTTGTATAACAGCTGATCGTACGTCGAAAAGAAACTTTTTTTCTCTCCTATCCATCGTACATTTGTTTCTCATCTCTTTGCTCCTCTTGTGTTTCTCACTTTTCCTATTTTCTCGTTTTCTCTTCGTGTATTCTTCCGCGCGTGATTCCGCGTTATTCGCGCGTGTATCCAGTGTCTCGAACGCATGGAGATGTATGTACAGAAACCACATATAAAAAGAACACAATATTACACGTGACTACAAGTTACGATACACGACAATGTAATATAATTATACAAGGTTTCGAAAAAAAAAAAGTAAATAATCTCTCGGAATAGTAAACTGTGTATATACGGTTGCATTTTGGTATCTTATCTTTGTTACAGATCGCTCTATCTTTCTCTTTCACTCTCTCGCTCTCTTTTGTAAACACACTCTCAAAAAATCGTCACCGTTAATTGTACGACAGAAATAGATGCGCACTGCGTCCGGATGTTGACGTGTTTAAAGTTCGACAGATAATACAGTTATACATACATATACATACATAATATACGATTAGCGACTAATACCTTCGATTTTACAGATACACACTTATATTCGTGTGTTAGTCATCAGCGGTCGCTAAGAGCACGGTGAGTATAGACGATTATATATATTATATTTTTTAAGTATTATACTCACATTCGACTTACTACTCGTTATCACCTGTCGAAAGCTATACATGAACAGGTTGTATCTCGAGTGATTTTATTTTTTTTTCTCTCATTTCATTCTTTCGCCCGCGCTTGTATCACGTACTTTACATCGAGCCGACTTTCTTTCGGTGCGCATACGTTAACATTTGTACAAAAGCGTCCGATTGGTCTTGGTATTAAAAATAACCTCGGATCGCTATATCGATACTTCGCGCTTTTTTTGTCTTTTGCTCTTTTTTGTTTCTCGAGCGCGATTTATACTCTTTTATACTCATGTGTGCGCCGCTTATTTAATGAACTCTTCGCGAAGTTTTACTAAAAGTTTGACTTTCGCACGTCATGCTCTTGGCGCTCGCTATCATCTAACTTCCCAGAAAATTGGAAAAATATGTTGTTGAACGCGCGTTTTTTTTTACTTACATACGTTTGGAATTTTGTTATTCTTTCCAGTGGAAGATCATAAGATCCGAACCTCTTCCTTTCTCTCTTCGATGTGCTGTAGTTTTTTCTTTTTACGTTGAATAAGCGTCTTTCGCCGTATTCTTCAGTCTCAGCTCTGCTAAGCTTTGTAGATCTCTTTTAAAGATTCTTCGCGTGTTGCAATCTTGTTCTTCAGCCATGTCGTTTTAAAATGCACAGCTCTCTTTGACCAGAATAGTATTGTAATTATATAAAATGTATTCTGGTTCCCTTTTCAATATCAATTTTATAGGCGATAAGGGCAATTATTTATCGTTCTTAATGCCTTAATAAATATATATATACGCATAATCTTTTCCTAGCATCACTTTGTCAACAACAAAACACGACTCATATAGTTTTCCATAAGAAGAAAGTTACAATGCATATAAATCACCGAAAAGATCGTCTCTTTTAGTTGAAGAGATCGTCTCATTGTTTGCAAATGTGTTGTAATTTGCATTTGAATATATCAACAAGTCAAAATAGATCTAGTTGACTATAGTTTATCACACTGATATATGAATCGACAGAAATATCGTAAACGAGAAGATTATATGTGCGTTTATCTCTCTATATCTCTCTCATTGTACCCAATAGGATTCTCAACTCGGCGAAACGATTATGCCGTTGATGAGATTTCGAACTTATATACGCTGTTCGATGTTTCATCCAAAATTTCTCGTTAAACAAAAACAAAATTTTTATAGAATAAAAGATGAAATTTGATAACGTTACTTCTGAGAATGCTGGTGGTCCGGAAATGATGTTGGGTAATCATACTGAGTAGAAATTTTCCTTGGCTTCTATCAAAAATTACTTTTGATCGCTAAGAACCAATGGCATAATCACTTCTCTGCTGTCGCCTTTGAAAGGATCCAATATCACCATCGGTAGATCTGAATCGCTCAACGGCATCCAATGTAGACCCATTATGTCTCGGATTTCCTATATAAATAAATTAATAAATATATTTAATAATATGTTAAGAAATAGAATATTTTAAGATTCTCTACCTCGGCTTCGTGATCATTATTTTCTTAATTGTACAGAGTGAATCATCAGAAAATAAATTTTTGCTTTAAATAAATAGTTTAATATAAAACTTTCATTTTACATTAAGATCGTTTGTACTCACGTGTGTGATACTTTCAGCTTTGTGCCACGATTCATTTTCAGATGTGATATCACTTTTCGCAAATACCAGCAATTTAAGAGTATTGCCTCTGAGACGTGCAATGGCCAACAAATTCTCTTGATAGTATTTATGGCCTAGGAACACCACCTTTGTAAGCTTCGTACATTTCCATGCCACCAATACCAAAGGATCTGGACTGTATTAAATAATCATGTATATATTATCATAGTTTTAACTGAAGAAAACACAATTAAGCGCAAAAATATTTTTTACCTATTTGGATCGTTTGGATCAAATGTAGCTGGCATCTGTTGCGCGCGATCTATCGAGTCTATCCATGTCAATGATCTCAGTGTATGCGAATACCACATTGATAATCGAAGCAATGCTCTGTTATTAACGTTTTCACAGAACAATACTTTTAAATGCGTCAATGGCATAGCGGGACATAATATATCGGTGTGTAAAACCTTAACGCCAGCATAAGAGTGTATAAGATTAAGCCTTAATTCACATTGTGGACTGCAAATAAAAAAAATATTTTTTTGCTGATATTATTCTTATTGAGACCAAGATAATTCTAGTTTAACATAACTAGTGCAATAATGATTGTGTAACTTACTTTTTTTGACTAAACATTTGCCAAGCCATATTTGTTGTTCCCGGATAATCGTTTTTCCAGCCATGTACATGAATCACAAATCTTTGCATACACCCATTGTCTAACGCTTTTAATAAAGTATCATTGACAAACTCGTAATCCAGAGTCAAGACAGATAATCTGATAAACGAATTAAAAATAGTGTTATCAAGCTCGAAAAAATCATAATAATCAGGGTCGTCCTTAACAGATGCCAGACTGAGATGCGTTAGATGTTTGGCATGATGAAGACGAAGAGGTTCCAAAATTATAAACATATTCACTATCAACTCTTCTGTGCATCCTAGACTTAGGGCCTCCAGATAATTAGAAGTTTCAATAATATTTGCCACAGATTCTATTAATGTGGAACGATAGCAGTTACTGAAAGATATATAATACAAGTTTATCACATGTAGTGTAAAAATTTATATAGTTTATATACTGGATAAGATTAACCAATTTGATACCTGTCATCCTCATTGTCAAAAGAAAAATCGTAGGCATTGCTATTAAATTCCAAAAACAATTTTCTCAATTGTTTATTATGACTTAATTGTTTCATGAGCTTGTATGTTTCACCTACATAATCAATGTATCTGGGTTTATCCCAACGAATCGTAGCTTCGTGCACACTCAAAGCAAAATAATTTGCCAAAGATCTATAATAAAATATATCATGTATTGTGCAACTTTTAATAAATTTGTACCTTATAATGAATATAAACAATATATCCTTAATTTTACATACCGAGACCATAAAACGCTGTCTTCGTCTCTGAACACAAAAGTGATTTTTTTCCAGAAACTTGGATGGAACAGAGTGTACCTCCAATTTCTGCACACCTGTTAAAATTGAATAACAAGTCTATTGAACAAATCTTGGATGAATTAAGTATAATAATTATATATAAATAATAATTAATACATGTTATTATCAAATAATGATGTATAAAAATTATAATAGAAATTTTAATATATTCATGATTATATTAATTAATATAAGTGACATTGACATATATAAAATACAATAATGATTTTTATACTGTACAGTTTAAATCATTTTTATTATATTAAGGTGTATAAAATATAAAATTTATATATTTTTTATAATACATTAAACAGGTAATTTTTGGTACTATATACATAAATAAAATAAAATGTGCTATTTATAATAATAAAGTTTGTCATAAATAATGGTTGATATTTCAAACCAACACACACATACACACACAAAAGGTTTGTAATATCAAACTTCTAACCATGCAAATGATATGTAATGTCAAAGGAGATAGGATATCTTCTCATTAGTATGTACATTCCACCGTACATAAGAAACGTTCTCGTGATTGTCACACGACGACTTTTATCGGCTATACAATGTCAGATCAGTTTACAGCGCAAACGATCGCGACTCTGAAAGAGCGAGGGAAAGGAAAACACACAAGAGGATTTCTCCTTCTCTCTCGCTTTCTTTGTCACTCTTTCATATATATATATAGATATATATCTCACTTACCTGAGAGGCTCTTATTCTGGTCTCGTGCGACAGATACGAGAAAATTTCCTGCAGGATAACGCTGGGCAGGTTGTTCCAGGATGGGCCGTGGTCCTCCATTTCTGTCACACGACTCGCAGGCTTGTAGGACGAACAGCTGTTCAGCAAAGACAGCTGCCCCTCGGACTTTCTCGACGTCGGCTCCTCTTCCTCTTCCTCCTCTTCCCTCGTCACGTCACCGCTGTTCACCGCTGCTGCTGCTGCTGCCGACGTCGACGTCGTCGTCGTCGCCGCGACGGTGCCGCTGAATCTTTCCAATCGCACATCGAACGTCCCCTCGCAGGCGCGCATCATGTTCAACCAGACGAACGGTCCGAATCGCGACCCATCCGCTACTACGTCGTTCGACCCGTTGCCGACTGCGACCGCGCCGAGATTTACAGCCGAGACGGGCATATGTACACGACACGGAGTGTATTCTACAGCGCACCCCGATGTGTGTATATAATGTATGTATACACACCGAGCCTCTCCCAACGCGGACTCGCTCACTTTCGCGCTCCAACTGTCCCGTCCTGTCGTGTCGGCCTATCTATCCTCAAAAATGTCAGACGCAACGCACGTTTCGAAGGAGAAATGGAGGGGATACGCTGGCGCGACGCACACTGTCAAACGTCAGTTGTCGTCCGTGTGCCTCGACACTTCGGTGAGCTTCGGCGAGCTTCGGGCGACTTCGGGATGGAGGAGGATAGATATGTCATATATGTCATCGTCTTTCCTACTCTCTCCGGTTAAACAGCTGATTTCTGAAGGTTGAAGAGCGAAGATTAACTAGGATTTTTAATTAAGAGAAACTCTCAATTTTTTTGTTTAACAAGTTATCGCAAAGTGTCAGAAATAAAAAATATCTGAAATGTAAGCTTTGGCCCTGCGTGAGAAAGAAATAAAAGTATAATGTATTTTAATATACAGTCAAGCGAATGCAATTTACGTGCGATAAAATACACTATATTATAATACTCTCGAAAAATTGTCAAAGTTATTAAAAATATCTTTCGACAACCAACAAAATAAGATAAGAAAGCTCTAATAATAAGAAAAAAACTAACAACAAAAAGCAAATTTATTATGTTTTTCTAATACTTCAAAATGTTACTGCATTAATTAATGGTTATATTTATTGACATATACTCCTTTTTATTTGCAATAATTTTTGTATACATAAAATATAATCTCTTTTATTATTAAATATATATCTTATTTGCATGATTACGTTTAAAGATAACTTTATACTCAGAAAATTCTCTAGGGTTTATCTGCATCGGATTTAATTCCACACTTCAAATGGATATCGTGTTTGCATCGAAGCGATCGAATATAATAAATAATCGATAACTCTAACAATACATCTTATCTATATATATATAATCACCTCGTGAATGATTATAACGAGCCACACACACACAGCGAAGCTATCATAAATTACACCCTATAATAATTACGCAAGTACAAAAAATAAGTTTCCAGGAAAAATAAGATACATAAATGTAAAAAAAAAATATTCATATATATACATAAATAAATTTAAATGCATGCAGATTTATTTACGAGATACAAATATACATCAATTATCGTGATAACGTGGACAAAACAAGTAGACGACGATGCAACCACGTGTTATCGTGACATATTCTTGCAGTGATACGATGCACACTACACTTTATTTTACAAATTATTTCGACAGAAATATGTCGTTCCCGCACGGTGCAGCGCGCGAAGCGACACGGAACTGTCATCCGGCTCGCGCGCGGAAACAGCTGTTGTGCGGCGGAGAAGCGTGACGTGACGTGACGTCTAGTTTTACACGCCGGGCGGACAAGAATGGAGAGCGCGCCGAGGTGTCGCGTCGTCACGTCGTAAAGTCGAGGCAATCATCGTCGCCGTCGTCGTCGTTTCGATGACACGGCGCGATGACGCGGTCTGGGATCCTGAAGATGAGATTTTTCATATTCCTGCTGATCTTCCTGCTGGCGCAGAATGTAATCTGCGACGGGGGTCTTCGGGAGACGAAAGACGCCACGGCCGAGGGAGACAAGAGGGTCGCGAACGAGGAGAAAATGAAGAGGGTCGACGAGTCGTCCGCGGGAAATCGTCAACGAAATCCCGGAGCGTCGTCCGCTGACGCGAAGAAGCAGGCGAGTGACGGCAACAAGACGCACGACAATATAACCTCGAAGTCGCCGCCAGACGTCATCGCGAATAATAAAACGCACATCGCGGACAACGAGGTTCGTATCAGAGATAAGGACTGCTTAGAAGTGATGCAAGAACATATTCTTTGTCTCACGGATGGAGCTTCGATGTTTAGCTCTGATTATCAGGCTTGAGTATTTATCCGTGAACTGTATATAATGTAAACAATGTAAACTATGTAATATATATGTCATTTATATTAATAATGAGTAATTCTGTTTCGTTTTTTATATTGCGTTCTTTAAACAATTTCTCAATTTTGTATATTAATATTTATCTTATAAATATCTTCTTAATTGATACTAAAATTATATACAGAGATGTATTAAATATATTGTATAACATTAAATATTATAACATTAGATTTAATATATCTCTGTATATAATTTTACCATCAATTAAAAAGGTATTTATAGGATAGATATTAATGTTAAAATTTGAGAAACATGTTTAAAGCACGCAATATAAAAAACGAAACAGAATTACTCATTATTGACATAAATGTCATATAATAATGTTTAATCATTTAATTTATATATATAACTCTTATATAGTTTACAATGTCCACAAAAAATCCATGTACCATGTATACGATATCTAAACAATTTATGTAGATGTAATTTTGAAATCTACAACCCTGCTAATTACAACTTGATATTATATTTTGGGAGCAGCAGTCCGGTGAGGATCATGGGACCTTCAACACTGGTGCTCTCGTACGCGGTTTCTTAGTCTTTGGGGGACTAAGCATACTTGTCATGGCCTACATCGTGTTCCGTAGTTTTAGGTAAGGATGTACAATGGATTTGAGAATGATACATTAATGAAATCTCTGTTACTCGATAGTTTAAATAACTCTTGTTTTTTATTGGCAGGTTAAGTAAAACGCGAGCCCAGTTGGTTCGAAAGTACGGTGTCCTCACGCACAGGCAGGATGTCGAGATGCGACCGTTGCCGTTGGAGGAAGAAGACGACGAAGATACAACCGTTTTCGATGCGAGTAACGTCATGACGACCAACGTTCAGCATCAAAACGCGTAAAAGTTGTCGCGTAGGGAAATACACCGTTGTGCTATTATATATACATCATCCGTGTAATACTGCTCTCGACATCACGCAACAATCTTAACTCAATCGTGATTTGTTGAGGTAGATACGCGACAGAAAAACTATGAGAGTTCGGAGACAGATTTAAGACATTTTTTAGCATTTTGAATAAAGTAATTTGCTTTGTGCAGCGAGATAATTATCAAATACGCATCTGTGATGCATTTATCACATAACATATTATGCTTATTCAGCAATAGATGTACTTTTCCTAAAAAGAAACAAGATAAATCCAAAATATTTCTACCAATACTCTCCACCCTATTATAATATCGCTATGTGATAATGTAAAATTTTAGATATGTATCATCTGCGAGCTAACGAAACGGTTAATGGGTGGCTATATCTCTACTCTTATACAGATTATATTTTAATTAATCTACGTTGTTATATAATTAAAATTATACAAATACAGATTGTCTCTATTTTCTTTAATACTACACATTAATAAAAATTATGTACAAAACCTTATTTCAAATATGTGTATTTATTTGGAGATACATCTATTGAAAAGAACATGAATATATGTCAAGGTAAAGTTAAACAAATTGACTAAATATTTTCCTAATAACACATATTTTAAATAATCAGTAACAAATTATTACTACATCATTAGATTATTATTATTCTTAACGAAATAAAATTTAATAATACTTTCCAAAAATATGTCATTATTTTATTAAAACGATTTATATATATGTTTCATAATTCATTCTGCAAAAATTCCCTCTAAAGACAACTCTTATATTTATCATATATATCCATTCTCAACAGCATGAACTATTACATCTGCCAATCTTTGCCTTCCAGTTGAAGTTTTAATATTAGACAATGCCCATACATCAGAAATATCCACCGCATCATTAGTTTTAATAATAGCATCTAAATCGAACGCTTGAGATGGATCCAATAAGCAAAATGGAATTGCTTCAAGTGCGAATACTAACCCAACACTAAAGTATTCCTTCACCTGCAATTTATATCGATATTAATATATTGATTTCTTTTTTACTTAAATTTTTATGAACAAAATACACATTTTACCTCTTTCATAAATAAATCCCACGGATAAATTTTTTCTGGATCAGATCCAAGAGATTTAATAGCATTGCTTATTTCCGAATGATAAGTTTTCAATATATCATCGAAATATTGATCACGAAATGACTTTAGAGTGCACGAATAAATTAAGAACGATAAGTCGGCAATAGGACTAGCGCAACGTGCAAGCTGAAAATCAAGCATTAAGGCTTCCTTTTGATTTTGCCCAATATCTCTGACGAGAAAGTTTGGAGCCCAACAATCACCCCCAGATATAGCGGATGTAGGGGAGTCTCTTCTCTCACAGAGTTTTGTACACTTATGATATAATTCACCAAATTCATAGGAATTGAATTGTTTTTCAGCTTTACTGTTTGGATATTCGGTAGTTAAAGCATGTTTAGCTATATCCACTAGCTGTTTCTATAACAAAAATATTTTAATAATAATTAAATTACATTATATAATAATAATTATATTAAAATATACAATGTAATATTTACATGAAATCTTTTGTACCAATTCCAGTTATGATTACCAAAATAGGTTTCAGTTAAATTACTTGCAAGTTTTATAAATTCTTCTTTCTTCTGATCTCTATATGCAAATGAGATTGCATGAAATTTTGCTAAGGTTTTTAAAATCACTGTACACTCCTCCCAATCCATGCAGTTTTGTCGGGATGCAGGTCCAAATCCTAGGGGAGAGACATCCTCCAAGACAATAAAATCATTTTCTCCATCTGTGTAAGAAACCAAGTGACGTGGAATGCACAATAGATTGCTTTGTCCTTTATCTGCTAGGAATTTTTCAAATTTTGGGACAATCTGTAAAGTTATAATTGTTCAAGATTAAAATGTTTTTTCATCATTATAGTTAGTGCTATATTATTTAATAATACATATATATATACTTACCAGTGTATAAAATAAGATTTCATTACGGAAAAATTCTGCACTTCTAAAAGTCTTTCTTCTACCAATGTTCTTTGGAATGGATTTCACGACAAAATTAATTTGCACATGTTGCTGAGGGTTCTGATCTATAATACCATATAATTTACCCTTATTGACTGTTGACATATAACTGTCACCTTTGGCAAATCCTTCTCCAAAATCCCAATCTATCAGTTGCACTTTTTTTCCATTATAAACTTTATAGAGAATGTCCGTCAGCACTTCTTCAGTAAACTTGTCACTCACTTCATTCAAACTGATACGATTTTTATTTTGACTCATGATTTCTTAAAATACTTTCATAAAAAAAACATATATTTAATATTAAAAAAACTTTTATATAATACTTTTAAAAAATACTGATATTTTTAGAATTTAATATATTTATGTTACAAAGATCTTTTAAATAACATTATTTATATTAATGAATTCACTTATTATAATTTATTTTTTGCAAACAAGCACCATTTAGCATCATTAACTTAATGGATATAACTGAGAAAATAAAGACTGATGTGGTTTATATAATTGTTATCTCGTTGAACATGATTTAATTCTCATTTGTACTTGTGATAAGCGATAAAGTATCTATAATTTATTGTCTTTATCATTTGTAGGAATTTTTTTGCAAATCTTCATATACTTAGCACATTTGACATTAAAAATATTCACAGTTCTCTATCCATTGAATAAGATTTCTTTTTGCCAAGAAAAAAACACCTATCTTATTAATTGTTTTTTATATAAATGCATATCTGTGATTACTACAAAAAAAAGAATACAATTTTAAAACAATCCTCACGCATGCACTCGATAAGTAATACTCTTGAGAGTGGAATTTTCCACAATCAACTCGAACTCTTATCGAGAACTATTATCCATATATACATATGGAGGAGGGAGGATAAAATAATAAATTGGAAGGTCTTGTGATCCCCTCCTCCTGTCAAATGACTAATGCGCACATGTTTTAGTTTTTATACATAGCGTCATCTGACATAAAAACATAATCTTTCGTATTAGATGTTTATAATAAACATAAAGCTAAAAAATGTTATGTAATATCTAAAAAATATGAATATGTGCAAAAAGTATATGCTTTGCTATACAAAAAAAATGGAAAAGAATCTTCGATATAAAATCTGAATAGGAAGAAAACAAGATTAATTTAGTATCATATTGTACAGAAGATTAATGATAAAGCGCGACATTTATTTCTTTATGATGTCTAAAATATGTTTTTAAATTATAATTATATATATTATAATTATATTTACAATATATATATACATATATATATATTTTATATATAATTATAAAATTTAAAATTTATTGATAAATGTATAAATATTCATACAATTTTTCATTTAAGATTATAACTTTTTCATTAAAAAGTATAATATTTAATTTGTAAAAATTAAGTAGCATTTTTTGATCTAATAAGAGGTTATATTTCTTACATGTGTCCTTTAATATGTTCGAAAATTTATCTGAGTTAACAGGAGAATATATCTTGCGAAGAGGTAAGTAGGTAGTATCACGGCAAAATGTCTAAAATATGTCCGAAAAATTATTTGAGTTAACAGGATAACATATACTGCAAAGAGGTCGCTATTAGGAGAATATATTTACGAAGAGGTTAAGTCGGTATAATGATGTCGGTAATTACCGACGGTGATGGTAACTTACCAACGTTGATAATTTACCGACCGTCATTTTCGAAATCGAAATTCCTCTTCGTAAATATATTCTCCTAATAGCGACCTCTTCGCAAATATATTTTCCTAATAACCACCTCTTCGCAGTATATGTTATCCTGTTAACTCAAATAAATTTTCGAACATATTTTAGACGTATTTTGCCGTATTACTACCTACTTACCTCTTCGCAAAATATATTCTCCTGTTAACTCAGATAAATTTTCGAACATATTAAAGGACACATGTAAGAAATATAACCTCTTTTATTAGATCAAAAAATGCTACTTAATTTTTACGAATTAAATATGATAGATTGTTTTTTTAAATGATTTTTCGAGCGTAAATTAATATACACATAGTTAGATACATTTTAAATATTATTATATTAAATTATTATTATAATAAATTAAATAATAATTAATTATTATTATATTAATCATTATTAATTATTATATTAAATTATTATTATAATAAATTAATAAATAATAAAAAAATTATTATTATATTAATTACTAATTACTATATTAAATTATTATTGTAATAAATTAAATAATAATTAATTATTATTAATCATTATATTAAATTATTATTTTAATTATTATTATTATATATATTATCTCTTAAAAATTCTTAGAAAAATAAATTTTTGTTTCTTTTGTGTTCTCCAAAACCTATCATTATTTTTCATTTCACGATCCGCCACCTGATGAGAGAATGACATCAAATCATAAATAAATCTAGAAAATATATTATAAACTATACTGATATTAAAAATTTTAAGAAAAATGGCAAATAGACGATGAAATTATTTAATTTCAAATATACTTTACAGATGTAATTAGAAAATATATAATTAATAAAATTAAAATTTATTATATGGTATAATTATAAAAAAGTCTAAGAAATATATAACAAAATAATAATTCTTCTCATTAAGAAAAGATTTTTCTCATACTATAACTTCAGATGAGTCAACAAAAAATTTATTGATAAAATTTATCCATTAAAATATATCATAATTACTAGCTGTTTCTATAATAATAGCATTATATAATACAATTTTCATCAAGTTTAAAACAGATAAAGGAAATATATGATATAAAACATGTTCCAAAGAAAATATATCAATAAGTGAATTAATTTTTCAGAAACCTTTTTCGAAATTTTTATACATAGAATAAGTTCTTATTACTTTTAATAAAAGTATAGAAAATCAAAATTAGATAATACTTTTATTATACTGATAAATACTATGTATCCGTTTAATTTTATATAAAATATATCATATATATCCTTTTTCAACAGCATGAACTATTAAATCTGCCAATCTTTGTCTTCCAGTTGATGTTTTAATATAAGATACTGTCCATACTTCAGAAATATCCACTGCATCATTGGTTTTAATATCTAAATTGAATGCTTCAGATGGATCTAATAAACAAAGTGGAATTGATTCAAGTGCGAATACAAATCCAATAATAAAATATTCCTTCACCTGCAATTTATATCGATTAATATATCACTTTTTTTCTTTTTTTATTTAAAATTTTAATATTAATTTAATAAAATAGATATTTCACCTCTTTCATAAATAAATCCCATGGATAAATTTTTTCTGGATCAGATCCAAGGGATTTAATAGCATTGCTCAATTCGGAATGATAAACTTTCAATATATCATCGAAATACTGATCTCGAAAAGACTTTAGAGTACACGAATAAACTAAGAATGATAAATCCGAAATAGGACTAATGCAGCGTGCAAGTTGAAAATCAAGCATCAACGCTTCCTTTTGGTTTTGTCCAATGTCTCGGACCAGAAAGTTTGGAGCCCAACAATCACCTGCAGTTATAACGGATGTAGAGGTGTCTCTTTTCTCACAAAGTTTTGAACACTTATGATATAATTCACCAGCTTCATAGGAATGGAATTGTTTTTCAGCTTTGCTGTTTGGATATTCGACAGCTAATGCATGTTTAGCTATATCTAGGCACTTTTTCTATAAAAAAATACTTTAATAATAATTAAATTATTTAATAATAATAATTGCATTAAAATATTCAATGTAATATTAACTTACATAAAATGTTTGGTACCAACAGTTCCAAATATGATTACTGAAGAAGGTTTCGGTTAAATAACTTGCAAATTTTATAAATTCTTCCTTCTTTTGGTCTCTATATGCAAACGATATTGCATGAAATTTTGCTAACGTTTTTAAAATCACTGTACATTCCTCCCAATCCATGCAATTTTGTCTGGATGCAGGTCCAAATCCTAGGGGAGAGACATCCTCCAAGACAATAAAATCATTTTCTCCATCTGTGTAAGAAACCAAGTAACGTGGAATGCACAATAGATTGCTTTGTCCTTTATCTGCTAAGAATTTTTCAAATTTTGGGATGATCTGTAAAGTTATAATTGTTTAGATTAAAATATCATTAATTGCATATATATAGTTAAAGAGCTATATTATTCAACTGTATATATATATTACTATTATATAAAAGAAAAGAATGTGAGTTATATATTCTTGCCTCTGTATAAAATAAGATTTCATTATGGAAAAATTCTGCACATCTAAAAGTCTTTCTTCTACCGACGTTTTTTGGAATAGACTTCACGACAAAATTAACTTGCACATGTTGCTGTGGGTCCTCATGTATAATACCATATAATTTACCCTTATTGACTGTGGATATATAATTGTCACCTTTGGCAAATCCTTCTCCAAAATCCCAGTCTGTCAGCTGCACTTTTTTTCCATTATAAACTTTACAGAGAATGTCTGTCAACACCTCTTCTGTAAACTTGTCACTTACTTCATTCAAACTGATACGATTTTTATTTTGACTCATGCTTTTTTAAAGTATTTTTATTAAAAAATAAATCTATGTAATATAAAACGTATATAATACTTTTAATACTAATTTTTTAAATGTAATATATATTTATGCTAGATATTAAAAAAATTTTTAAATAATGTATTTTTATATTAATATAAATTTACTTATTATAATTTATATATTTGCGATAGAGATATCATTGAAGAAATTTAATGGACAACTGAGAGAGTCAAAATTGTTACGATTTATATATCTGTTATTTTGATGAACAAGATTTAATTCTCGTTTGCACATGTGATAAGGTATCTTTAATTTATGAAGTCTTAATCATTTGCAGAAATTTAATTTTTTTGACAAACGTTGATAAAGCATATTTCACATTGAAAATATATATTTGCGTGCATCAGTTCTTTGCCGATTGAACAAATTTTTTTCTCTTTAAGAAGAAATGCTCATCTTATTAATAATTTTTCATATAAATGCATCTATGACATTGCAAAAAAAAAGAATACGTAATTTTCACAAACAATTCTTATGCATGCATATGCTAAGTAATACACTGTTGAGTGGAATTTTGCATTATGAACTTATTAGAAGTCTTTCGAGATGTCTCATCAAGAACTTTTATCCATACGCACATATGGAGAAGGAAGAATAAATTGGGACAAGTAATTGAAAGGCTATACGAATGTGTCTATCCCTTTTGTCATATCTCTATTAACATTCTCAAGTCTATACATATACGTATTTAGATATTTGTAACAATTTTGTGCAATTATAATTTGATAAATATATGTAAAATAACATTAAATCATAAATAAATTGTAGAAAATATATTATCGACTTTATCAGTATATTAAAAGCTTTATGAAAAATAGGTGATAAAATCTTATTTCTCATTTAATTTTCAAATAAACTTTACAGGTAAACAAAAAATTTATTATATATTATATGTAAGAAGAACATAACTATAAATTGGAAACATGATAAAAATAATAATTCTTCTCATTAAGAAAAGATAAACTGCAGAGACAATAAAAAATCTATTAGATACAAATTTATCCATTAAAATACTTTACATTACAAATACTATTTTCAAAATGACTGCATGTGTATATTATAATACAATTTTTATCAAATTTAAAATAAAAAAAAAATATGATATAAAATAATTCCAAACAAAATATATTATGAATAAGTGAATTAATTCAGATTCTCAAAAGATTGTTTGGACATTTTTGTACATAGAAACTTGGTAAATTTGTATTATTTACACAATAAAATCAAGTAAAGAAAATCAAAATTAGATAATACCTTAATTATATTGATAAATACTCTCTATTTATCTCTGTAATTTTAAATAAAATTTAAAATATATCATATATATCCTTTTTCTACAGCATGAACTATCACATCTGCCAACCTTTGTCTTCCACTTGATGTTTTAATATTAGACACAGTCCATACATCAGCAATATCAACTATTTCATCATTCTTAATAATGGCATCTAAATCAAATGATTCAGATGGATCCAGTAGACAAAATGAAACTGATTCAAGAGCAAAAACTGTTCCAAACATAAAGTAATCCTTCACCTATAATTTATATCAATTAGTGTATCATTCTTTTTTTTATTTAAAATTTTAATATTAATTTAATAAAATAGATATTTTACCTCTTTCATAAATAAATCCCATGGATAAACTTTTTCTGGATCAGATCCAAGGGATTTAATAGCATTGCTCAATTCGGAATGATAAACTTTCAATATATCATCGAAATACTGATCTCGAAATGACTTTAGAGTGCACGAATAAACTAAGAACGATAAATCCAAGATAGGACTAACACAACGCGTAAGTTGAAAATCAAGCATTAATGCTTCTTTTTTATTTTGTCCGATGTCTCTAACAAGAAAATTTGGTGGCCAACAGTCACCCTCAGTTATAATAGACGTAGGAGCGTCCTTTTTCTCGCAGAATTGTGAGCATTTATGATACAGTTCACCAAATTCATAGGAATTGAATTGCTTTTCAGCTTTACTGTTTGGATATTCTGTAGTTAACGCATGTTTAGCTATATCCACTAACCTTTTCTATATAAAAAAGAAACTGCTTTAATAATAATTAAATTATATAATTAACATATATATATATATATATATATATATAGATACTATATAATGTATACTTACATGAAATCTTTTGTACCAATTCCAGTTATGATTACCAAAATAGGTTTCAGTTAAATTACTTGCAAGTTTTATAAATTCTTCCTTATTTTGGTCTCTATATGCAAACGATATTGCATGAAATTTCGCTAACGTTTTTAAAATCACTGTACATTCCTCCCAATCCATGCAGTTTTGTCTGGATGCAGGTCCAAAACCTAGGGGAGAGACATCCTCCAAAACAATAAAATCATTTTCTCCATCTGTGTAAGAAACCAAGTGACGTGGAATGCACAATAGATTGCTTTGTCCTTTATCTGCTAGGAATTTTTCAAATTTTGGGACAATCTGTAAAGTTATAATTGTTTAGATTAAAATATCATTAATTAAATATATAGTTAAAGCTATATTATTCAACAATATATATATATATTACTATTATATTATAAAAGAAAAAAATGTGTGTTATATATATATATTCTTACCTGTGTATAAAATGAGATTTCATTGCGGAAAAAATCTGCACTTCTAAAAGTCTTTCTTCTACCAATGTTCTTTGGAATGGATTTTACGACAAAATTAACTTGCACATGTTGCTGAGGATCCTCATTTATAATACCATATAATTTGCCTTTATTGACTGTAGACAAATAGCTGTCACCTTTGGCAAATCCTTCACCAAAATCCCAATCTGTCAGTTGTACATTTTTTCCATTATAAACTTTACAGAGAATGTCTGTCAGTACCTTTTCATTAAACTTGTCACTCACTTCATTCAAATTGATACGATTTTTATTTTCACTCATGATTTTTTAAATGATTTTATAAAACTATATTTTGATATAAAATTTATATATATATATATATATTTTTTTTTTTTTTAGAAATACTAATATTTTTGGTTTCAATATAATATTTATGTTATAAAGATTGCTAAAAAATTTATAAATTAATTTGCATTTATATTAATTTACTTATTATAATTTGTCTGCGATAAATATTTTTCAGTAAATTAATAACTGAGACATTTGAGAAAATGACAATGTAATTATAAGCAAGATAAAACTGCTGTTGTTTATATAACTGTTATCTTATTGAATATGATGTAATTTACTGCACTTGTGATAAGACAATCTATAATTTACGATAAAATCTTTATCATTTGTTAAAATTTAATTTTTTTTTTTTTGATAAACCTTGATATAGCACATTTCACGTTGAAAATATCGCTTATACTGATTCTATGTCGCTCGATTAAGATTTTTTCATGACAGGAAGAAAACACTTATCTTATTAATTATTTTTTTATCACATAAATGCATCTGTGACGGCAGCAAAAACACGTCATGTAATAGGTTATGTTTCCTATTATAGTAAACATAACCAAGAATTTATAAATTCAATAATGCTCTAAATAATTTTACAAGTTGATTTGATTCACAATTAAAAAAAATAAATAAATAAAATATCGTTAATGAATTTGAAATAAAATATCAAAATAGAATATAAAAAGAAAGAAAATTGATAATAGAGGAAGAATAAATTCAAAACGAAGCTATTTTAATTATTGTTGTAACATTACATTACGAGAAAATGCCAATCCATCAGTAGAGAGAAGTAATTATATACATTTTAAATATTTGTGAATAATTTTTTGTAATATATTTTATTTTTTATTTATTGTTTTTATTTGTTCATTAACAAATGTGTATAATAATCAATGTTTTTAAGCAAATTCAAGCATAAACCATTATTGTCAATTATCCTGGCTCTATATGTATCATATTTTTTATCTGATATGCTTGTTACGTTATTACATGCAGTGGCAAGGAGACATTTATTAAGTGGAATAAAATACAAAGACAATTTTCTGTTACTCATAATAATATCACTAAATATAAAGTATAAATGATATAACGAGATGATTTTATTATCAACATTTTTTTTATGGATGAAGGAATTGAACAAGCAATGGAAGAATCAGCTGCAGGCATCGCATATTTTACAATCCTGTTCATAATTAAATAGAAGTCAAAGGTATGTAGTTCCATAACTGCAAATAGCAGTCTTTAATTGCAGATTCAGCCCAGAAATCTCTTCTTTATGCAACGTGAAATGTACAAAATCATGACGTAGTTGTTGGTGATATTGTTATTATATCGCAGAGGAAGAATTTAATTTTAATATTTAGTTTCCTTATAAAAGAGATAAATTTAACATCTTGCGGATCTGGATGGCAGATTTTATAACAATTGTAAAATATATATACTGATTGTAAAGCTGGATATTCCTTTGTGAGACTCAAAACTTGATTACTGTATTCTGTTATAAGTCAATTTCTACTCATATTTATTTTTACATGTAATTCTAAAGAGTTATAAATTTATTTTATTATATATCTTATGTTATATTTTAACAAGTAATTTTATATAAATTTATATCATATATATCCTTTTTCAAAAGCATGTACTATCACATCTGCTACTCTTTGTCTACCATTTGCTGTTGCAATATTTGATAAAGATACTGCTTCACTCAAATCTACTGCCTCGTTACCCTGAACAACAGTATTTATGTTGAATGATTCAGATGCATCCAGTAACATGATTGGAATAGCTTCAAGCGCAAGAATCACACCAAAAATAAATTGCTCCTTTACCTGAAATTAATATAAATATTAATTATCTTTATTTATTTTAAGAGAACAATTGTTCTAAAATGGATATTTTACCTCCTGCATAAATAAATTCAATGGATAAATTTTGTCTGGATCAGATCCAAGTAATTTAATAGCATTGCTCAATTCTGAATAATAAATTTTTAACGTATCATCAAAGTACTGATCACGAAATGACTTTACAGTGCAAGAATAAATCAAGAACGATAAATCCAAGATAGGACTGGCACAACGTGCAATTTGAAAGTCGAGTATTAATGCTTCCTTTTGATTTTCTCCAACATTCCGGATTAAAAAATTTGGAGCCCAACAATCACCCTCGATTACAATAGATGTAGGCGCGTATCTTCTGTCGCATAATTCTTTGCACTTATTGAAGAGAACACCGAATTCGTAAGAATTGTACTTTTTCTCAGCTTCACTATTGGGATATTCGGTAGCTATTGCATGTTTAATTACGTCTTGTAATTTTTTCTGGAAAAAAATTGTATATTCTTGAAAAAAAAAAAAAGGAAACTTTGATAAGACCTGAAAAAATTTCACTACTTTGCATTACTTACGTGCCAATTTTTGTACCAGTTCCAATGATTACTGCCATAGAAGGTTTCTTTTAAAGAATCTGTAATTTCTATGAATTCTTCTTTCCTTTGATCTTTGTACGCGAATGAAATTGCATGAAATTTAGCCAGGGTCTTCAAGATTGCTGTACATTCTGCCCAGTCTAAGCAATTTTGTCGCGATGCCGTAGAAAATCCTAAGCAAGAAACATCTTCCAAGACCAGAAAATCGTTTTCGTCATCCGTGAAAGAGCTTATGTGACGTGGTATACATAAGAAATCGCTCTGTCCCTTCTCTGCTAAAAAGTTTATAAATTTAGGGACAATCTGTGGAATAAATGAATAAATAAAATCTTTTTTTTTACAAGTAGATCAGATAAATTCTTTCAAATAAATAATGTATGTTTTTATATAAATTCAAGAAAAAAGGGAAAAGAAAATATCTATATATAGTCTTACTTCTGTATAAAAAGCAATTTCATTACGGAAAAACTCTACGCATCTGAGAGTCTTTCTTGTGGCAGGATTTTTTGGCATTGACTTCACAATAATATTCACTTGCACTTGTTTCCTTGGATTATCATTGATGATACCATTTACTTTGCCCCTATAAATGTTTGACAAATAATTGTCGCCTTTAGCAGATCCCTCATTAAAATTCCAGTCTGTCAATTGCACTTCTTTCCTGTTACATGCCTCAAAAAGGATGTTTGTTAACACTTCTTCTGTAAACTTGCCGTTTATTTCATTCAAGTTGATGCATTCGTTGTTTTGATTCATAATTTTCAGTATTACAAATGGTTGTTGATAAGAAAGTTACTAATATATATTTATATATTGATAAAAATATTGAATATTTTAAAACGATGAACTAGCAACAATTAAGTGAGTATGGTTTAAACTAGTCTCAAGGAGAGAGAAGCGACAACTAGTCAATCAGCCAATCAGGAGTAAATGGATCAGTTGTCGCCTCTCTCTCCTCGAAGCTCTCTAGTTATATAACTTATCTTTGAAGCAGTATATGTTTTATCAGTGATAAAATATGTATGCTATTAGTCAGTAAATGAAAGATGTGCATTTGTAATATTTATCGTTTGTTGCAAATAAATATTTCGTTGATTTAGTGTACAATTTATCGAAATAAACTTTAGTTCTTTTATTTTATTAATTAGCCCTTCTAATCTTTATTAATAATTTGTTACTACTTTTATTTGATTAATTAAAATTATTTGTTGAATTTTTATCATCAAAATGTAAGTTTTTACAGAATAGCAATTAGAATTGCATTTTAATTGACTTTTTAAATTAAAAAATAAAAATTATGTTATAATCACATTCTCGTTGTTCAGCGTTTTACATACATATATAATATGAAATGGAGATGAAAAGAATGAAAGGAATAAAATTTAAAATAAAACAAAATTATAATATTATACATACGTGTTGACACGAGATTATATTTATATATTACAATATAAAATTTGTTTAGGAAACCTAAATTCGGAACCTTTTGCTTAGTATGTGTGGATTGGTATGTGTTCTAAAACACAGAGTAGTCTCATAAAATTTGTCTAAATGATGCTATGCAGATAAATTAATAATATCGCAAACAACAATCTGCAAAAACAATTTTAACTAAAAATTCATTTGTTATAAAAGTATAAAAACAATATTTTTAAAACAATATAGATACGTTTGATGCGCATAAACGACTGAAATTAACGTTCGAAATATAAGATAAACGTAAACTTTTTTTTTCGCAAAAAAGCTTTTATTTACATTTGTTCCGTTTCGTTTTAGCGCCTAGATAAATTTATAATTGCAATAAAATCCCACACAAATCGATCGCGCATTCATACTGATCACTTGTTGTGGAATGTTTCACATAATAAATACAACTTCTGAGATAAATTAAAATACAAGTCTTGTGTGCATTTACAACCGAGAGTTGTGATTTCGACGCGTCAAACGGAATCTAATCGGATTCCATTATAACAGTAGATTCGTTCACGACGAGCCCGTATACCTTATTTACAATGTCCATATGTAAACATATACACTGCGACCGCTTAAACCTATCGATATACGGAGTGAAAGGTAAAAAGTACTATTTTGTACCTTAGAATCTGAGAAATAAAGTAAAATGCTGGCCTGTGTGTGTATGTGTGACGTTAAATCGCACTTATGTCATCTATTCTACATCGGTAATAGTATTCTTTTATATCTTCCTTATTTCCTTTCGATTTATTAAATGTAAATCTGTTGACATTAGTCGCGACTCGTCTAACTCTCTCTTTCTCTCTCTTAATGACTAAACTTAACGTATAACCCGCAATTCTTAACCTAGTGTCTTAGCCGCTAACTAAATCGTACAATTGGACTGAGTGATAAATTATCATCGACTGTACAAACATCGCTTTCAGCTTGACACAATCACATCCTAATCTCGGAATACCTGAATGAGAATCGCAATTGTTTTCTCCAGTTGTGTTTGGACCTCGCGTGCAATTTTTCTTTTGTAAAAAATATACCTCCTGTTGGTCGCAAAGCTGATTTTATATCGAATTTACTTGAGAAGTTTCGTACAAAAAAATAATAATAAGTACCGCAAATTAATTAAAGGTGATTACTCAAAGAATTTCAACGTATATATGACTATGTAAAAGAATGAGCTTGTACGGTTGTTGTAAAAATTGTCAGGACAGTACAACGTTCAAACGTCAAAGTCTTTTCTAGTCACGCGATAGTGAATAATCATTATTACATTTGCTAAAACACATCATTAACATTGTAGCAATGTTAAGAAATCGATTTAAAATCACTTGTATTTTTTCCATTATCGTTCCACAGCCCATCTTCGGTACTAACAGTGAACGTAAAACCGAGAGAGAAGCGCGTTTCCCTAGATACTTCAGTGAGACACATTATTTCTTTATGTTTTTTTCTTCAATCACATGAATCTTAATAAGTACCAAGTGCCTAATATAAGATCAAGTTTCGATATACCCTGAACTACCCACATACAGGTAGAGGAACCCCAAACGAGTTCGCCGTATACTTTTACTCGCTTATCGAAGATCAAAATAAATATGTATAGAGGTATCGTACGGCAGAGGCTTGGCTCGGACGTCGATGCGAAGCGGGAGAGCGAGAATGGCAATTAGGTTGTCTATACACAGGACATATCTTACATAGAGTATGAGATAAAATTAGTTTTCGAGTTTAGACCGAAGTTTGCGAGGGCGACGATTCCCGCGATTCATGTCAATATATATATCCTATATATTTCATTGACGACGACCTCGTTCGTCTGCAACAAAAAAAAATCAAAATTACATCAGCGTCAAAAGGAGATACATAGAAGATCAAATAAATATAATTGAAGAAATGCATCAGATATAAAAATATGGTATATTTGTTATACCTACTATATCAACGAAAATCACGTTTTAGTCATCGCGTTGGCACAGCCTTTACGTGTTGTTGTAAAGCTGATGATGAGTTTGTTGATGCTGACTCGGATGCGAATGTTGCAGCGAGTGCTGATGATGGGGATGCTGATGTTGTACCGTCGAGTGCCTCGCGTTGTACCTGACGCTACCAGCGAGGGAGCTTCCTCTACCGTGAGTGCCGACTATGCTCTGCGTATCGGACAGCTCGTCTTCCTCTGCGCCAAGACTCCGGAACCTAACGAAGCCGTCCTCGGCGACTAGCATCGTCGAGCCGCTGGTCGGAGCTTGTTCATGTAGGCCTTGCACGGGCGTATGCCTGCCGCGAGTCTCGGAATTCCTTAGGGTCTGTATGCCATTACCATGACGACTCAAGGAACCTCGACCTTCGTGAGGGAAGTGTCCCATTGTGCCTGACTTGCGGATGGAATGTCTCTCGAAGGTACCTATATGCAACACATAAATGTTAATATTAATTAATACTATCTTAAATAATTGGTAAAATATCAGACGTAATGAGAACATTGGCTTTTAGATTAAAAAATAAAAAATAAACTATTTCATATCTGTAAAGAGATTCTCAGTAACAAATGTGTGATACACAGTTTTTCATATTACCTGATATGTTCAAATGCTCGGGCAGAGTGTTCAGTGGAAAACTGTCATCGTAAACCTGTTTTCCCGTTCTCATGGTATAATTCTGAATCGCTTGGTTGGTGCTACATATAGCAGGATAGAGCACATCATCCATATTCTCCGTGGACGTGGAACTGCCGCAGGGAAACAGTGCGAAACCCGAGTGCACCGAGTGTTGCTGCATTTGTTTCTCGCGCAGTGGATACTGAGACAGACTGGCGACCCAAGCCAGAAGACCGCAGACGCATAGCTCGAGCAGTCTGACCGAGAATTGCCAACCCCACCAGAGCCACGGATACGGTTGCGGACGTTCCTGGACGCCGAAGATGCCGTAGAGTTGCAAGAGACCCATGAGAATGAACAGCAGAGCGGTGGCGATGGTGGTGGTGATGGCAGTGCTAAGCGCCACCGTGGTAGGATCGGCGCCCATCATGTGATTCGCCCCGGCTGCCTTGTTGCTGGCCAGGTGGATTTGCGAGCGCACCACGCGATACACGTACATGTAACACAAGCCCAGCGTAACACAGACAACGATATAGATACATTGGCAGATGAGCGGCAAAATTCTCGCCTCGTCCTGATAGCCGAGCACATGCGTGGACACGTGAAGGGAGACGCACAGCACGATGTGCACTGTGGAGGAGAGTACGAGCGTGGTAGGCGACAGGATACTGTTGTTGAGCGAGGGCGCCTCCGAGCACCGAGCGAGGTATAGCATCAGAGTAGCGAAGGCCGTGGACAAGAGCGGCGCCGGCAGATACATTAGCACCCTGGACAATGGTTCAGGCAACGAATGACCGAGATTGTAAGCGTCATAGAAGAGGTGGAAACACCTCAGAGTGCAGACGGTAGTCAGCAGTAAGTGAACAGCCAAGAAATATGACTGCGTGAGCAGATTCGTAGCTTCGTTGAAGCGCACGATCTTGTAGATCGAGTACAGGGCCATGAGCGTGAACATAATCGCCGCGACGTACACGTGCAGCGACCAGGCGATCCGCCACGTGGATTCGAGCGGATGCGTGTCGACTTGCGGCACTAGATGCTCGTCATCGTCGTCGGAGTTAGTCGGTCGCTTCGACGTCGGCGCCGGGGGCTGCGCCTGCGGATACGGCAGCCTCTCCGTGTCCACTATCTCGATACTGTCCTCGTGTTCGTTTCTTAACCCGTGATGATAGCCGTCGTCGTCCTGCCGGCCGGTATTCGGTAGATTGAAGATGGTCGGCTGAGTGACGGCAATTCTCGAAGGATCCGCGGTGCTGCCGGGTGTGAAGGTGCTCGGTGCCGATGTAGTCTTGTCGGTCGTCGGGGCAGGCGGTATATTTGATAACGGGCTCTTCGTCGCTAACGGCTTCAACAATATATCGGGGATATCCTGCTTCCTGCCGTTGCTGCCGGACAAGATCCTCGAGATACTAGGGTAGTGAAGGGTCACGAACGAGGGATCATTGGTGCTGTTCCGTCGATCGGTTTCACCGGACTCCGGTCTCTGCTCCCCTCTACCGTCAGGCACATTCGTCGGCTTCCTCGAGTGGGCGTGATGTCTTTCCGGCACTTGGGAGGAAGGACTCTGAGGTAGATCCGGCGGTCGGATAGGTATTCGCTCGTGTGCCGGTGTCAGACTGGGCGGCGGTACGGGCCTCCTGTTACCGGTGTACACGTCCGAATTGGTTCCTCGTAACGTGGGCTTGTCGGCAAATGGATGTAGGTACTCTGGCGGCAAGGGTGGCGTGAAGAGTGCTCTGGAGGGCGGCGCGTACGACGGAAGATCTCGGAAGATGGGCGAAGCTGTGGCCCGTGGCACCGCCGGATACTTGACGGCGGGTACCGACGGGCTGGAGGTCGTACTGGTGGTCGTGCTGGTGGTCAATGGCGACGGTACCGTCGACAGGGTCGTACTGGCCGACACCTGGGCGTCGTACGCTGGCACGCTGCGTTTCGTGGTCGCGGAACTGTGCGCTACCTTGTTGAAGATCGCCGCCAGATTCTTCTCCAGAGCGGTGTGGTCCAGATTGAAGACTTGGCTGTTGGGTCCGCCGTCGCCGCTCGCCGAGCAGACAGTCAAGCAGGACTGTACGGCCATCAGGGCGAATAGAAGGAGCAGTCGCATTATCGGGGTCATAACGCGGATGATTGTGAATAATTAGATACCCTGTCTGGGCATCGGTTCATTCCATAACACCAGAGGCAATCTCGCCGTTTCGCGACAAGGACGAAGAGGAGAAAACTTGGAATCGATAAGGACACTTGTTAAAATGTGTCTCTATCAATGCCCTTTTCTTTTTCTCTCTCTTTCTCTCTTTCTACAATTCTTGTCTTCAAGAATACTGATTTCTTCTCGCGAAGAATTCTGTCACATCACATTCCTGAAGTCACCGGCCGTCTCTCAATCTTCTCTCACCGTGTCGTTCCCTTTGACCGCGACATCCGGTGCGTTTCCCTCCGATGTCGATGTCGATGTGTTGTATTTTATATCTTATAGCCTGGCAGTTTGCTTTTTCACGATTGATATCCTCTCTCTATCTGGATATATTCTCGATATTCGCGATGTACACGAAGAGGGTTTCGAACGGGAATGGGATGGGGTCAAGAGTATCTTCTCCGTAACTATTCGTATCTACATCTTTGAGGCCTCACATGTCAGGTTAGGCAGAGAGATAACTCCCTTGACGCGACTCTGCGATGTGTCCGAACGATTAGGCGACGTGTAAGGTAGGATTCAATCTCTTCTTCGCAGCATCCTCTCTCTCGGTCCACTACCGTCCCGTTCCACGTGCTTTCATTATATACACGATCTAATAGCTCCGCCAGATTATTTTGCCGTCCCTAACTTCGTTGTTCTCGCGTAGGGGGTTGACTCGATTTAAAATCTATCTACTTGCGCAACCAATACGTCGACGACACAGGCTTGTTAACTGAGTCTAATCCGATATTGTTGCTGTGTTGCTCGCTGCCGCGTCTGCTCCCAGAAGCCATCCCAGATCCGCGAGAGCCTCGGCCGGAATGTGAATCCCCGGGGGAGCATTTAACGCGCCGAATTGGCCCGTATCATCCCTGGTCCTCGACGTGGCCTCGTAATTACGGTGTCCATTTCTTTAATTAGGACGCGAGGGTACTCGCTGCGGTCATCCGTTGCTCCGAGGATCTCCGAGCGATGTTACGTCGAACACCTAAGACAAAAATGTATATCGTTAGTTCGAGGAAGCGAGCACTGCAAACAAATATTTGTGTAAAATTACATGATTATACTAGGTTTTTTTTTCCCACTCAGCATAATCATGCAACATTGTTACTTATATATGAAAGATTACAGAGTTTATATGTAATTTCATATGAAATAATATATTCTTATATATTTTCAAGATTAAAAATATTCCACTGAACATTGGAATTACACATAGGAAATAATAATAATATGTAAATGCTATAAAATAATGTTATAAATAAAATGATAGAATACTTATAAAAGAAAGTTCCAATAAAAATAGTAATTTTACCGATATTTTATATATATATTTTTACATTAATATGGTATTTTTACTTTAAAATAAATGAAAAAAATTACAGTGATAAGCTAATAATTTTTTCAGTTCAAGTAATTCCCATGTAAAAGTACATGCATTTTTTCAGTGAAGAGAAAAAAATAATTGTAATCTAGAGATATAATCTAATCATAATCATAAGTCATAATCTAGAGATATAACAGAAGAAAGAAGAAGGGCTAATGAGAGAGAAATTATTTAAGAAAAAATAGTTTTCAAATTTTTATCTTCTAAACTAGATCATTTTTTATTTGTGTAAAAATTGAAAAATTGAAAAGTTCAAAACTGTTTTTGAAAAAAAAAATCAAACATGTACTATTCACAAATAATTTAGACGTATTTTTTAACCAAAAAGAAACGCGAAAAAAAGAGAGAAAGGCAGGCACAGGCAGATTCAGGTGTTTCGTTTCCAACGAATTATACTGCACAACTGTTGTTTGCGTTCCTGATTTCGATTACGTTTCCACCGTGGAATTAATCAATTAATCGTAAACGGATAAAAATAAAATGTACATCGGCCGCAAATGCACAATATCCGTTACGCATCATTAATTCATTCGTTATTAATATTATTAGCCCGCAGAAATATGTAAACGAGCAAGTTTGCGCGTGCGGAGGGGTTCGTATATAATTGAGTTATTCATAAATGCTACTATTTATCGTTATTAAGTTAATTAAGTCCAATATCGGCCAATGCACGACTGCCGCCGGCTGGTAAATTCGCTGGCAGTAATTGATCGTAAAACGATCCAACGTGTCGGGATATATATTTCGGAGATACCTTAGACGACGAAAAGGAAGTCTTACAAAGCGATCCTCGCCCGACCTTTAATACGCGATATGTGCACAGCCAGGAAATTGATTGGTCAGGTAAGACGGAACACGTGGATGAGTCATGATGGAAGAAGTAGGGGAGTGTCCATCGATTTCTTCCCGGTTATATCATACGAGATATCTCGTTTCGCGAACGAAACTTAATAACGGGGACATCTCTCATAGTTCCGTTCCGAACCGCGTCAGACTCGATTTTCGATTTTCATCCGACCCAGCGTATATACATAGTGATTGTACGATATATCCAGAGCGACGAAGAAATATCCTTAATAAGGTAAAATATGCCCGAGCAAATCTAAATAAAATTGAACGTGTTTGCGCGATATATTGATTTAGCGATAGAATCGCTGCGTTCATCAAGATCGAATAATCTATAATGCAATCACGATGATTTTGCATTGCAATAAATTTTATATTGTTTTAGCTGTAAGGAATTGAGAATCTAGCAAATATAAAAAAATAATATACTTTTAACAGCGTGTAAAATATGTATTTAAATAAATAGATGAATATAATGTGCTTTTTGTTAAAAAAATATACATGGAGAGAATTTTATCTTCGAGTTTAAATTTTCCGATTAAACATATTTATCACAATAAAAGATATTAATATGTACATAGTAAGATTGATCAAACAGATTTTATATCTTACTGTGATAAAAATTAATTTTTTTATTGTGGGTCAACATTAATCAGAAAAACTCATAAAATTCGTACAATATTGTCCCACGATTACCATAATTTTTAGGGTGATCCTTAAAAAAAAAATTCTCTGTGTATAGATATATATCTAATAATAAAATCAAAATGAAAAATTGCAATTACAATTCTTCATTTTATTCTTATTATTAAAATATACATATTTTTCAACAATAAACATTGTATCTCTTTAAATAAAAATTTTAACCAAAGTTAGAAAGTATCTTCTTTTTCGACTCGTGCTAGACTTTTATAATCCTTTTATTTAATTAGATAAAACAAAAAAAAATATGTAAAAGTTGAGTGCATTCAAACGTTTGTTAAAAAGGATAACGACATAACTTTTGTATGTAAATTATACTAGTAATATCTTTCGAATGTCACTTCCTAGCCATTATCTATTCTCTGTGAACGATAGACAAAGTTTCGTGATAAAAGAAATCATTGCTCTATGGTCAAGCGTTGCTGTAAATAGCTGTGTGTAGCGATGATATCATCTAGTGATGAGAACATTAATCCGACAACTCTGACTAGTCGATATTATAATTCACAAACGATCAGAAATATCTCGTGACACTTTGTAGATAGCAAAAAGTACATCATGTCACGGAATCAAGTATGACAAAATGTAAATGTACGCTTTCAACGTCGTAGGAAGAATGCGTATTCTTTCCCCGACTGATAAAAACGGATAGGTGCAGGAGTACATATATATACTTGACTGAGAAGCGATTTGTCTCTTTTTCAACGAATATTTTAGGACCTGACGTACCTTAAAATATTCGTTGCATGTTGCTCCTTACGTGTAACCTGATTTTCAAATACTGTCGCTATCAAGATTCTATCGAGCAAAAATGGATATAACGTTTGACATTTAAGATAGATCGTTAAACCAAACACGTGTAATGTTCCAAAATTATTAATTCATTAACACTGTTCACACTGCTTCCTGTTTACTTCGTATATTTGAAAATTTGTCGTTGGCTTTTAAACGTCAAATTAATATAAATGATTCAAGTATATATTTATTATCGAAACTAAATACAATTCATCTCTTCTCAATTTTGTCGCGATGAAAATATGTATTTTTTAATTAAATTTCAAAATTAATGAATTTTTAACATGTGTTATAATTTTTGTCGTACTTTAAGTAGTACCCTATATTGTTTTTGGCTTAATTAAAGATATAATTAAGTCATCGAAAATTTGATAGCTGGAAGGAACAATGATAATTCTATATACAACATTTCGATATTATATATTATATACATATATGTATAGTACGCGTGAATTCAGCACATAAATCTCATATTGATATCTACCATTTGGTCGCTTCCGTAATTACAAGCTTCGTGACATAGAATCGTTGAAATCGTTTGGGATAAAGGGATATTGCAACTGATACACGTTTGCAAGAGATCCACATGTTACGATAATAGACTATCTGTGAATTAAGCATTAGATCGAACATCCATCAGTGTAGAAAGCTTTAACCAACGACGTGGTTAAAGTTATCGAACTCGTGTGTAAAGCTTATTGAAAGCAGCTCTACCTTGTTTTTCGTAGATGCTTTATCAATAAAGTCCGTTTTAGATGAGCTAGAATTCCCGATAAATGTCAAGAATTCTTTTTATTTACTACAAACAGAATTTTATCGCGAATTATCAATCTAGTCCAAAGCGAATTTAAAAGATTTGCCCATTGTTTCTTTTTAATACACTACACAGAGAGAATTTTCTCCTATAATTTACCTTGAAAATCATGACAATAGGGAATTGGAAGAATTTTATAAATTTCTGATTAATATCTACCACAATAAGATATAAAATATGTTTGATAAATTTTACTATATACATATTCATATTTTTCTGATAAATATTAATCAGAGCTTAATTATATCTTAATTATATCTTTAATTAAGCCAAAAACAATATAGGGTACTACTTAAAGTACGACAAAAATTATAACACATGTTAAAAATTCATTAATTTTGAAGCTCATAAAATACCTTCCAACACCACATTGTCCCAAAATATTACCAAGATTTTCAGGGCAAATTTTAAGAGACAATTCACTCAGTGTTCATGACAAGACTCTCTCTTTCTCTCTCTCTCTCTTTTACATCATTTTGCCACAAACATTGGATTATTAATGAAAAAATCCGTGGTCCTCCAAATGTGTTTTTCGATTCCAGATATGAATTGCTCGTTCCGCCTAGCCAGATAACTACATTCCCTAATTTCAACCCTGCGCGTTTCCATTCCCAAGCGCGCCGCGACTTATCATCAGCTGTGATTTGGCGGCCAGCGGGTTTAATTTAGCAAACACGCGGCGTTCGTTGGTTCGTTGGTTGATTTGCGCATCTGTGTCCTTTCCTGTCCCTCTCATTTACTCTCGATCCATCGAATCGCGTGATCGCGCTCTCTCTCTCTTTCGCAGGAGAGTGCGCCAATATACAAACCCCGCGGGCGATTTGTTCGATGGGAATTGATTAAGCCAAAATCAATGCAGCTAATAATAGTGTTTGTTAAGGGTCAAATGTGTTTATGCGACTGAGCAGGTAATTTTTGCCATTGCGCTATTGAGCTCATTGATCCCATTATTATTGTACGTGAACACAAATGATTGATTCTGGCTCGTTATATTTACGTAATATTACGTATCGAGCTTTACAGAATTCTTTTGCTTTTTACGTTTCCAATTAATATCGAAAAATACTGATGACTCTCTATATTAATAATTGCTATTATATTTAAAAAAAGAGAGGAATGTTATAAAACGTGTAAAATTAAAAAAAACTTTTAAAGAGTAAATTGAATGAATTTAAAGAAAGAAAAATGTTATGTTATCCATCTGACATCTGATTTTCAAAAATATTGCACTTTATCTTTCCCGAGTCTTAAGAATGATCGAAATAAGTGTATACGAAGAACAGTCTATGCATAAGATATACATATAAATTGTTAGTGAACATATGCAGCAAGTCGAAATAACTTCATGTTTCCTTGACTTAGTTTAATTAATTATACGATTCTCGAGACAGGTATGTTAAGGGGTCACGTTCGTTCTCTTTCTCTTTCTGTCATATGCTTTCATATGCTATGATATAATATCTAGGTAAAGCTGCCTAGCTGTTCGTGACTAGCTACAGTCAGTAAATTGGCAAAGGAGAGGTGGATAGGGTGGAACATAACCAAATGGGGCATGAAGACTCGCAAGAAACAATGTTTACATCTGTGATTGCCGCACATAACTATTCTTGTAATTTGTGAATTTCTCAGATACTGTATTTGCTTGAAATTCTACTTTCTCGAACACACGTCAAAGTTGCAACTCTGTGTCAAATGCACACTCATATATATATATATATTTACTCGTAAATAATAATACTAATACTCTATCATTCTTTCAAATCCGATTTAATTTTAGTAATAATTTAACAAAGAGCTAATTATTTCAGTTTAACTCGTTTCAATTGCTTTGAATTGCAGTAGCTGTAATGGTTTTTTTCTTTCATTTCTCCTTCCTGTTCCGTTCACGGTTCAATTATAGCATTCAAAAAATAAATTATTTAACACATGTCACATGTTATTTTAAATGTTTTTTCCCAATACTTTGAAAGACTATTTAAAGAAATTGTATCACATAGCTGTTTATAAAAATATTTTCCGATCCGTATAATAATGTCACGTTTTCGCGGACATAGAATGGAAACATTTGAGAGAGAAATATTCGTTCGACGCATATTAATTCTGGCTAAACAATTTTCAAAATATCTTCGCTATGGCCATTATTCATCGTAAAAGCAAAATATCAATGCGAATATCAATGATTGATATTACTCGCGCGATTTGATTGCGTTAAAGCGTATTCGACAAATCGAAAAAAAATCGAATTTGGTAATTGCAAATTTCCACTTATAAAGATTGCACCCAGTTTATTATTTATTATTTGCCTCGTTTTATTTACCGATATCCTCGAAAAATATATTTATCAAATATTTCTTGTATGTGCTCGAGCGTAATAAAACAAATATAATCATTAAATTTGCATACAAAAAGTCCTTACATATGATAATAATGTTTTTTAAATACCGTATAATGTATATAAAAAATTATAATTTTATTATATATTTTGTACTTAATTTTTTGTCACAATATTTTTACTCTAGTATATTTTATTGAAGACTCGATGACAGGGATAACGTAAAAACTGATAAAAAAATCGGAAGTTCGCGATGTAATCCCGTCGTTACTAGGATATCGACAGCGTTAAGTGAAATGTGATCGTGTTCGATCTGTTTTCAATTCCCAGCGGTTTGTGAATCGAATCCATTATGTCTACTCTTGTGGAGCATAGTCAAACAAGGAGATATTATAAGGACAATATTTTTGCGTATTCTACATATAATACTACAAGTTTATTTATATAAAAATTATTTTTGACGCACAATTGTCAAAATCAAAGTTTAAGTTTTGTTAGCTTACAGATTCGTTCTTGCTGTATGTTATAAAAATATTAATATGTACATGATAAATTTTACTATGTATAATATAAAATTAATCGAATATTTAATTCTTAAGATATTAATGTTTTTTATTGTGGTAAATAATAACCAGAGAAACTCTTACAAAATTTATTTAATACTATATATTGTTCCACGATTACCATGATTTTCAGAGTAAATTTAAAGAGAAAATTCTCTTTGTGTATGAATAATTAATTATGAAATTATGCAGTGATTGACCAAAAAATATATAAAAACCTAATTTCACCAGAGTATAAAACTGTACGAGATATATATCGCATTGATTTTCTCAAATATTTTCTTTAGTCGCGAACAATTGACATATAGATATCTCCTGTAAAGACAAAATAGATTAAAACCTCTAGATTAAACACTTTGCACATATAATCAATTGTATATTTGATTACTCGTGAAAAAGGTTGACACATGTATGTCGCAATTTAATTATCTCGTCCGGACAACTGTCGCACACTTTTCGCTCGATAGTCCGCGATTGCGTGATTGCGTATCGCACACGCGTGTACACACATATGTAATCGCATGTGTCACGCGGGGCACATCGTTACGTCGTCGCGAAGTCACGCTAGGAATTCGGCCGCGATGGAACGCTTGGAAATTGCCTCGTTGCGCGTTCACTTTCACGTGAAATTATCCCCCATTATGAGCGGGCGTCCTCCGAGAGAGGCATTAACGCATCGCGAAGTCGAAACCTACAGGTGTCAACTTTTCCAATTTCCGCTAAGTACGGAAGATTACTTCGTCTCCTCCTCTACGTCGAAGGACAAAGTTGTTTCTCGCAGACGCGGATACTTTGTTACTCTGACACTAATTTCTCGATATCGAAAGAGGAAGAGACACGGATACCTGTCAAGTCGTAAAAAGCTCAATTTTTCAAGCTGAAATATTTTTTCTCTCTTTTTTATTATCCTTTATATATATATATATATATATATATATATATATTTTTTTTTTAATATTCTTTTCATTTCAACAATTCGATTCAACTTGGTTACAGCTGACGATATATTTTCCTTTCATCGTGTTTGAGCATTAAGTTCTCTCTTAATTCTAGAACTGCATGTTTCCTGATACGATCACTGAATGTTGAATTCAAGCCGAATGACATATAGTTAGCCGTCATTAACTCCTTTATTTCTTCCTCCGTGAGAAGGGAATGATTATCTATTCGATGAAATCTTACATGTGAAGGAAAGGTTCGCAATAATTTCCCTTGGACTTTAACAAAGTGGCACAAGCTTCCTATACAATATTGAATAAATTCGAAGCTTGGTACCTTTTAAAAAATAAATAAGAACAAATATAAATAAATAAAATAATTAAACTTAACACAATAAATAAATAATGCTAGAACGCGCATTATATATAAATTCCTGGCACTATAAATATGATGAATTTTTGATTTACTGAGATTGTGTCTACCGATCAAGCGCAGGAACAGTTTAATCTAAACGGTGTCAAGATCGTAAATTCACGCTGACCTAAGATAAAATGTGAACTATATAACTGGGTCGAGTTCCAGCGTATTTGATAAGTAGCCCACAAACCCGTGCGGTCGTATTAATTATTAAAAGCACTAAGGCGGGACTATCTGCCTTTATGCTAGTGTCTCACAGGGAGCATTACTCGAGGAGAAGGTGAGGAGAACCCCGGGGACTCGACGATGAAGTGGCCCGCAGGTGAAACCTCTCCCAATTCCCTTAATTATTAAACACGCTGTCTCACTATTTCCTACCCTTAAAAAGTTAGAGTCGACGATGCGCGTCTTATCACAATCGGTTAATTAATCTTCGCAAAATTAAAGTAACGTTAAAGACGAAATTTAAAATAATGAACAAGTGTGCTATGAGAAATTTATTTCTCTTATGCTAAAGAATGGAAATAAATTCCTCTTTGATCATTTTTTTTTTTTTTATGTCGACTTTAAATCTACTTGGAAAATTAAAACTAGGAGATTGTTTTCAGGATTGTTTTTTCGAAAATATAAATAAATTCTTCCAGCATTTTTATGTCAATTTTAAATCTATTTTGTAAATGAAAAACTAGAATATCTCAAAAGATTGCTTTTTCAAGAATATACATTTCTTTTAAAAGTCTTTTCAATGACAATTTTACATCTATTCCGAAAATTAAAACTGGTACATTTCAGAATTATTTTTTCTGTATTATTTTCAACAGCAATTTTCTTTATTTAGCGAAAAAGTCAATGTTAGCCTAGTAATTAATGATCAGATTAAATTTTTGTCAAGATAATGTCTATTTGTGTGGTTAAAAACCAATTTTCCTGACCGTTTAATGTACGGAAATTTATTTTGCCGTAAATGTATTTTAAAAAAATTTTAATTAACTTTTTATTAATTAAAAATCTATTGACGCCTTCACATTAAAAGTATCATTGTTCACTTTAATTTAACATCAACCCTATTCTTTATACAAGGGACGTGTTCCACGCAAATAAACGGTACTATACTGCACGTGACTGAAAAATATCCTCTAATTAAACTCATCTCAATGCAAATTAGTGCGCACAGAAAATATTTATTAAAGTAATTAGTCATGCGGGGCAGTCTATATTTACGGTAGTCTCATGGCTTGTATTATAGCACCAGTGGAAAAGGTTTTGCCAATGGCATAGCTGGCACGTGACAGTTTTAAAACTTTGCGTTAGTCGCATCTACATGTACAGTGTAAAATTTGTCCATTTTAAAAGGATCGAAATATTCTATTCAAATGTGTGGGTATACAGAAATATTCTGTATTTTATTTAAATTTTCTCTCCTTCGAATAAATAAGGCAATGCACAATTCTAAATATTTTCCTTCAACAACTTTCTTTTTTATTAAATGCCATTAAAATATGAATTTTGTATGAATGCCATTACACTACTTCTTACACCAAGCTATGAAGTGCATGTTTTGTTCTTTTTAAATAGAAACTCTTATTAAAACTGTGCAATTTTCATGCTTCTAAAAAAGCAGTTCGAATAAAAAATGATTATGCAACAAGCCGTTATTATTTTAGCCCGCAATAAGTTGGATTGATCGATAGTTTAAATCGCACAGTAATAATACACATAATCATTATCTACGATAAAATTATCTGTTCTCTTCTCCGTTCGCTTCGTTATTTAAAGGCCACCAATAATAATGCCGTTATTAATTTTACTTTGTAGAAATGTAAAAAAGAAATATTGATAATTATGATTCATATTTTATATATTTCGCAACAAAATTTTATTTTGTTCATAATTTCTTGTTTACTAATATTTTTTGAAATATTATATGTGTTTCAGTCCTGTTTTGTTTGCTATACTTTTATTTAAGATTTGTCGTGCCTCATTATAGAAATATTAGCGATATTAATTATTGCTAATAATTTCATTACAACTTGTGCGTTTGTTTATTTATTTCTTCTCTGTTTCTGACTCGATTGATTTTAGTTGTTTCACTAAATTAAAAAGAAACTAATTAATGAACTTCCTCTTCTCTCATCGACTTATTTTGTTGCAAAATGAAACGTTGTCAAAATACGCGCGCGAAGGAAACAATGAGAAGTCTATGAGCAATTAGCGTACAGAAATTAATCCGTCTGAATGAGACCGATCGTTAAATCAACTTCAAATTAATGATGCACGATTCATCTGATAATATTATACGCTATTTCCGAGAGCTATTACTGTCGAGTGATATCGATACTGCTGCAAGTCTTATTCACTATTTCTCATTGAAAATATATTGAGAGATAATAACCCGTGTCGTTTAAAAAATCTCATTGAAAAACTATAATGCGATATTTCATCTACAATAAGATCTCTTTTCACTCTTTAAATAAATTCATAAGGCACGATTTATTTTATAATGTAGAATTTACATATTAATAATATATTGCAATCTTAACAATCTCTCAAAACAAAAGAATGTGAAAAAACCGCAATTTGGAAAAAAAAAAAAATGATAAAAATTTAGTTACATAATAATATTTTGATGTGCCTGTATTATATGTATTTCTGTCGTACGATCTCTAATTTCTCTGTATGAAATTGTGGGCGTAATTTTGCGCGAATCGCCAGATCTTCCGTAAGATCGAGGTTCAAGTGAGAAGAGAACTGACTTTAAAAAGCATAACCAGATAATACACGTATATACGGCAAAATTTAATTACCGACGCGGTTTTATGAAGGCCCGTCATCGTTACTGCACGCAACTTGATGGTATCCTTACGCATATATAATATTTCGTTAATGAGGCACGGTCGAAAAATCGGGGGATCTCCCCAGAGCCGGATTATAACAAAGTTGAAATATCCATACAAACGCGAAGCGTAACATTAACGACGATTACATCGAATTGTGGCTTACGTTGTATACCGTCGATCCGTTGGCGGGAATGCCGATTACGACATTCCTGGTAAAAAAAGCCGCTTTCGGGTTGGCCGGGAGAGCATTACAGGCTTCTGTATACACAGACGGTCTCTTTAATACCCGAAACGACCAACGACTGATTATCCGGCTTTATTTATACTCTTATGAAAAAAATTGAGAAAGAGAAGCTCACCGCGCCGCTGCTGCTCTCTCGGACGTTTTGATGCTCGTAATACGTTCGCTTTTTTAAGCGAGGTCTCCTCTTTCCGCTAACGAGATCGTAACGCGCCGATACGGACGATCGGTTGAAATTCTTACCTCTCTCGAGATGCTAATCGAGGAAGAGGGTCGGAAGAAGAGAGAGAGAGAGACTCTCGTCGAGAAATACCTGCGCGAGCGACGTTCTCTCGTACGAGAAGGATTTAAGGAACCAAAGTGCTATCTGCGAAAGTTCGATCGAACGCGCAATAAAAAGCGCAATAAAAGTGCTTCGCGATGAATTCGGTCGACGGTTTCTCTCGGCCGATCGCGTTTCCACTCGCATGGCTTCTCTCCGCAGAGTGTCCTAGGTTCGCCGCACTCCCTTTTGCCTTTTGACTCTTTCGATCGATTCGAGAAGTGGACTTTCCCTCGACAGGGAAAATACGGAGCCCGCGAGTTGCTTCTCAATTGCGTCAACGATTCATCGTTTTCAGGGTTTTATGCGTATTTATGTTTGTACATAATATTTGTAAAATTACACAGAGAATTTTCTCTTAGAATTTACCCTGAAAATCATGCCGATCGTGGGACAATATGCTATTTTTATAAGAATTTTATAAGAGTTTCTCTCCGATTGATATTTACCACGATAAAATATAAAATATGTTCGATTAATTTTACTATGTACGTATTAATATTTATTTTTAATCAGAGAAACTGACAAAATTCTTATAAAAAAAATACCACATTGCCTCACGATTAGCATGATTTTCAGAATAAATTCCAAGAGAAAATTCTGTCCGTATTAGTGAATTCTAATTTCGCAAATAAAATAAAATTTAATTTCGAAGACACGGCATTTGCAAGAATGAATCGAACGTGAAGGGGCAGATTAATAACGGTTTCTGATTGATAGAAAAAGTCGATTTGAGACTCGGCGATGAGTCTGTCATTGTGAGGCACCGTTATTGTGTAGCGTTAATGGCGGGAACGAGGTGCGTCCTATATACATTACGGTAACGCAAATTCACTAGTGGAAGTATCGCGTTACAAAAGATACTCGCGTTACACCTGCTTAAGTACCTAAGCAACGCTCCTTAAATTATGCAAATGTACATCACGGCAAAACATCGGCGGCGAATTTTATCCTCCGCGCTCGTTTCGCGAATGACTTGAAATATGAAACTAATGCTAATGTGTGCCCGAAAGAAATTGTTAATTTTATATTTTCTTTCATTACTAAGTGTACTAAGTTGCCTTAACGTCGGCGTTTTAGCAGGGTGTGTTTCGTATTAAAATTATCGACGAAAAATCCACACCATTTAGATAATCGGCGTCATCAACGCAACACTTTGAAATAAATGAAGAACATTTTCTGATAAAGAATTTGTAAATTTAATATCTTGAAATTTTTCCCTCTCGAACATAGATTCTACATTATCCTTCTTTGCTTTACGAAATCATGAGAGACGAAGGGAAAGCATAGCCATTATGAACATTATCCACATAGATCACGCGCTGTTTACATAGTTACATAGACCCGTTAGAAAGTGGTTCTTGTAGATTACACGAAGAGGCATATAGCCTATGCAAGCCATATCGTATGTAAATCTGCGTATCGTCGAACAAACAAATGTGAAATTAATTATATATTACGTGCACGGAGAGAAAGAGAGAATATTCAGTATATCAAAAATACATATCAAGAGAAAAAAGAAGAATATCAAATAACTGAATAACATCAGTGTTTGCCAAATTCTCCCCTGAATAAATATTTTCTTTGCAGATACACAACGTTTCGGGAAATTGGTAACAATATAAGAATCACGTGACTTGTGACAGACCCTTTATGAGATACCTTGTACACAAATAATATAAGCTAAGGCACACATAGGCAAACGTATGCTCATGGGAAAAGAGAAGACAGAAAGGAAGGAAAAAAAAAAAAAAAAAGAAAATGCGTCGCGTGCATCTACATAAATTCTTTACTGCTACGTGCATCGCATATTTCCGATATTCTTACGCGACGCGTAAGCTCTTAGAACTTTAAAGAAATATTTTCCATCATGATCCGTACAAAGCTATGTAGGGCATTTGATAAACTGTCGTGTTGCATAACAACGTTGTTTGTTATTAATGCAATAAATGACTATAAAAAGTTACAAATCTGATTAGGATCTGTTCGCATTTTCTTCCATTATTTTTTTGTAAGCTTCAACATTCTTTTAAATCTTATCAGGAGAGTGATACCTGCCCTCATATAAATCGTTCTTATTATACAATACACGGAGAGAATTTCCTTTTCAAATTTAGTCTGAAAATCATGATGACAGTTTGGGACAATATGGTACTGGAAGAATTTTATAAGAGTTTCTCCGATTAAAATATTTACCTCAATCCAAAATATTATATGTACATACACAGTAAAATTTAATCGAACATGTTTTATATTATCTTATTGTGGTGGATATTAATATTTTTATCGTGCCAAATATTTAAATCAGAGGAACCACACACATATATGTATGTATGTATATATAATCCTACACGATTACCACGATTTTTCCGGCAAATTTTCGGAGAAAATTCTCTCTGTGCAAGGATTTAAACCCCATTTTTTCCAATTTTCACGCCTTTGTACCTGTAATTTCGAAGAATCGATTTCGATTGCCTCGCGATTCCTCGCGTTCTACAGAATCGCGCTGCACATCCAGGGGACCGATCTTTCGCGGTGAGCGTCATCGACTCGCGAAAGGCAGACGACCTGCGAGTCGACCCGAGATCTCTTCCCCGGTTGTCGATACCGCGATTCGCCTTCTCCCTCTTATTGGCTCCCACCTTCCCACTCTATCTCTCTCTCTCTCTCTTATTGACGTGCTTGCTTTAGTTCCGGGATGCACATGTCGGGAGAGAAGAGTATAGACAAGGTTTTATTAACCCTCTCGCGTACACCACTCGTCCTCGAGTATATATACGGGAACACGATGCAGCACATCGGCTACGAGTTTCTCTTTCTCTCTCTCTCTCTCCATCTTCTTCCTCGACGTACAAGCGTGTGTATAAAGCGCACGGCGCGTTCTGCACTCGCAATCGATCGTTGGCGTGTTGCCACCAGCTATAGAGCGCGTTTCTTCCTCGCCTTTCTTCTTCTTCTTCTGCAACCTTTTCTCTTTCTTGCCGCCCGTGTATCTTTTCGTTTCGGCCTGTCTCTCATCCGGCACGGCGCGTTTGTGCATACCTTTCCCACGACCTATAAATTCGCTCTCGATGATATCGTTCAGCCCTGCATCGAATCGCGACGTCCAGATGAGAGTCTAATTCGAAGACACCCGATATTGCGATCATTATGATAGGAGACGCGTAATTGAATTTCGCTGTTGGAGGATAACGAGTGCGTGGGTGTCTTTGAACTTACGTAATGGATATTTTATTTGATATCCCCTCCCTTTTGATAGCGTATCACTCAGTTATTCCTGGCGAATATCTCGTTCTTCGAATGACATGATAAATCAATATCTCATATTCTTATATATAGCGTAGAAAAAAACGTCTGTTTAATTAACGTCTGTTAATTAGAAATTGAATATTTTATGTAATGTGTTCTTTCATTGTAATATCCATCCAGAAAAATATATATGTATTTTAAGATGTGTGTATATGTATTTAAGTAGTTTCTAATGTAAAGAGAAACATGTTTCGAAATTTTGCACTTTCAAAATTTAGAGAACAAATATGTGTTGAAATACGTCGTGTTTATACTAGGTCACGAAAGATTATGTATTTCTGAGACGAAATTTGATTTCGAAAAAGTTGTTCCCCAAAGCATTTCAATTTATTTATCGCCAATCAAGAAACATGACATTTTTCATTAATTTAGTTAAAAATTTAATTGTGTATATCTAGATATATATGTATGCGTGTACGAATACAATACTTGAACAATTAAATTAAATGTTAAATTAAATGTTGTCTGCGAATTTCCATGCGATAGATTTCTCTCATACCCGTTCTATTGTTTCACAAAACGTTCATTCGCGCATTAATTCATTTAATTCCGTCTCATATTCCCAATTTCACCCATAAAACGCAGATTTAAAAAATATCGATTTTTAACTACTTTTACACGAAACATTTTTTATTCCATAAGTATCCGAAAAAAAAAGATTAATTAAACCGTTTAATATCGCGATATCGATTAAAAAGGAAAAAAAGCACAGACTATGAAAGCTCATTCGATGCAAAATCGCCGTATCGATATTCCGAGGTTACTTCGCAAGGATGATTTCAATATTATTGAAATCTAATGCCTTAAGCCGACGTATGCACGCGAATTTCGATAAAAGCGGAGTTTGCGAAGTTAACTTTGTGTTTCCGCGTGGTAGCGCAAAATTGCTCCGGCTCTCTTCACGGGCGAATAAAACAACGGATACCTAATAAAACCGTCTCGCACAATGATTTTTTTTCCCGCCATCGTCCGATTAAGGCAATTGCGCGAATTATTACGGGCAGATGCTGATACGCAAATGTCCGCACGATAAATCGAAAAGCTCTCTCTACATAATGCGGAAATATTTCTCGGATTTCTCCATTTTGTATGTTTTACATGAAGGTGCACTTGTATTTTAATTACCGATTATGCAAAACGGAGTTAATGACGGAGCTGTGACACGTAATGTTTTAATTATTATCATATATTTATGTAATTTTTGAATTATATTATAATAATAAAATATTGTTCGTGTGAAGGAAAATAATTAATATGACTGATAGTTTTACGAAACATTTATCATAAACTAAAAAACATGTCATCAATTCTCCAGTATTATACTATATTCATTATATTTTTGCTTTGGCTATAAAATTTGCGCGAAAATAATAATCATTTTTCTAAAAGGATACTGGATGCTACTCTGGCATTTTTAATTAAAAAATAATTATTGATTAACACGGCGCTTTTGTGTCAAAAAATCTCATAATGATTCCCCTGTTAAAGTACACGCTTTTAACCAGTAAACATTTCATTGTCAACACGAAACTAGGATAAATGTAATTGCTGTTAATAATTAATTGGTCTGAAGAGATATGCGATAACTATATAATAATAAGCTTTTAATTAATTATGTACATTTCGAATTATAATCGAATAAGCGGAAAGATGCAGCTAATCCTTTTTATCCAGCACATTTGTATTTTATGGTTCTTATTGATTTTCGTTCAGACAAGAATAATACGAGCGATTTAGTTTTCGGAGAAATATAAATCAAACTTTGGCACACTCTAAACTTATGTAGGTAGAAGTCACAAGTAGATGTACATATATAATGTATTTTAAAATCCGATTTGAATTTGTATCAAAAGAATGGTTCATTTGTTTTCCTACCGAAAAAAAAAAATGAATTTGAGTATTATTTAAATATGCACTGGCTTTGATCAAATCCAATGTAAACTTGTCACAAAATTCAGAAATATTATTGCAAAATATGCTATTTTATGAGGTACATCGAATATTAAACGTGTAGAAATATTGAAATAAATGAGATGGATCTTTTACATATGCATGACTGACATTCAATATAATAATCGGAATGTTGGATACAATCTGGTTTATTAATACATTTAACGATCCATATATTCAGCAGGAATATCAATTCATCTATATAACGTTTCCAGGCATTATTAACAATAGTTTCTGTAATTCAAATTCGCAGCAAGAGATGATAATAATCAAAGAGAGAGAGAGAGAGAGAGAGAGTACAATTAATTCCACAAATTCTCGTCAAACCTGTCCATACCTATAGTTGACTATTTCTATGGGAATCCTAATAAAAATCGCCACTGTTTCCCCTTTAGCATAGTATTCCTGTTCCCTCTTAATCAAAACCACCAAGCGACAGTTGCCACGACGACTTTTGATTGAAGTAGCATTTAAAATTGGCTTTGTGCAATCGCACTTAACGAACGCTTTACAATATCCTATTCATCGGTTCACAGAGAAAGACAGAGAGAGTTTAGAATTTAATATAATGGGTATTAGCGATATTACTGGCTAGAAGGGGTCGGAACAAGTAGTCGCTCGCTCCTGAGGGTGCCCAGCTGTTCGAACTTGGGGAAGGGATTTAGGGTGAACGGGAAAGATTTAGAGGCAAGAAAAGAGAGAGAAAAAAAATACTTTTTTCCACGTCAAACTTTGAATTTCGCCAAAGATGGTGGTATATACGTGAGGTTTCCTCCTCTATTTCTCAACCTGTTGAACCCACCTTCTATCCCCTCCGATATCCCTAAACGACATAACGCACGATTTGTTTTCTCCACGACATTATGCCGCATCTCCGATTTTCCGACAAGTCTGCCAGAATTCTATTTTTGCAATTATTATGATTTTTTTTTTCGATGACGGCGCGTTTTCTAAAATCCAATAAAAATAATGAAATACAAAAGTGATAAATGAAAGACCAACTTATCGAGCAATTATTAGAGTTGTTCAGTCCAATAACATTTATTTCATGTATAAATTATTAAGCTACAATCATTCAATATGATTAACTTACGCAAAAATACAGTCATTCTAAAATAATAAAATAAACGTTTCGACCGCACGCGGTCTTCTTCAGTATAATTATAAAGTCATAAAAAAATTCACATAATATCGAAGAATTAATTTTAGTTATTCAGAGTCGAGAGAAAAATAATGAAGGTATTATAAAAATGTGTTTAAATGGCAACCGGGGAGTTACATAAACGTCATGTCGATGCCGATAAATATTTCTTTCGATCGTATAAATATCGCGCGTGATTTGATCGGCGAACAATTGACGCAATGCGATTTCCTCACACGTCAAAAGTCAAATACGACATTACATATTGACAACGTCGCCTGTCGCAATACGTAACATCGCAACGGTTATCCGCTTGTGCGCGGCTTATATCGCCATTTTTCGCTTTTGGAAGATGGTAATCCCCGCGATCGGCGCAGTTTCGCAACCGCTACTCGGCTTGCAGCACCGAGGGTGTTACTGCACTGCAATCGCTTATTCCAAAAGGTTAACCCGTTAACCGATTTGAAAAATAGAGGAACTGCATCGAAATCTGTGTTTCGCGTTTCATTCACTATCAGATTGCTTGATTCGTATTTCTATCGCGCATTCGAGGATGATCGCAGGACTTTGGCAGTAAATCTCCGCTTTATATAGATATATGTTATATATACACAGTGTTTGCTGTTATCTAAATAAAATTATATAGATGATAAAAATATGTATTATCTATATCTGCATCTTTGATGAAAAAAAATATCTTTATTGAATTATCTAGAATAACTTTCGGATAATTTTGGATTAGAATCATTTAGCACATGAGATACTTTAATAAATAGTAGAACTTAAGTAGTAAGCTACAAATGTATAAATACAAATATGAATACATATATTTTGATATCCCTTTTATAATTTACATTTTTTTGTAACTGCGTTTATACATAAGCAGTCTTAAAATTATTATCTAAATGAATCGCCATATAATTTTACCTAGATATATTTAAAACAAAATCACCTTTGTCTTATCTAAGATGAATTTATACGTTTTTATCTCATCCTTATCTAGCTAATTTTAAAATCATCTGCACTGTATATACATACATACACACATATATACCTATATATAGATGAAAGGATCGTTTTAAATACCTCGATGTAAATATTTTGCAAATTACCGAGGGAATGGAAGTATACAATCCGCGGAAAAGTTATCCTTTCAACATCGTCGCAGTCTCTCGCTCGCGGCGTAACTTCAATCGCAAATTAGCGACGTTCGTTCGGCGTGGTAGTAAAGACTTGCGCGCTTGAGAAACAGCGTTAATATTGTATCTGAGAAATTAGTTACGGCGAAAGAGAACTCTTTTTTTCCCTCTGCAGTTGACAAATCGAGGACAATCCCAGCCGAGCGAGGAGGTTCAACCTATACACCGTCGGGTTTGACTTTATTAGGCGAGAGTCTCTCGACCGTATCTATTTATCGTTCAACCACTTTTGCAAAAACATGTCCGCGGCAAGATAGATTATCGTATTGCGCGAAACTGCGGTTCCCGGCACATCTGAACCGCACGATGATACTGAGGCTGCTAAATGGGGGTGACTATGGTTCCACTCGGTCGTTTACGCGATAAAGACACGGTTAAAGACCGTTTCCCTCTTTCAGCAGACGGAGAATTTCATTAAGCCGACGATACTCGCTGAGTCGAACCGAGTAATGCCGTCGTGCCTTTATTTTAATCACCATTCGAGGGAGAAAACCACCGGAATTTTCGCGCCTCCCGTAAAGATCGCGGCCAACTAAAGGCAAAGAAAGGCGCCGGAATAAAGTTCAATCTCTATATACATAGTCTCCCTCGATTTACATATACATTTATCCCGAATTATTTTCAATTTATTTTATCTCCTTTAATTATTTTACCTGTCTTGTCAGTTTATTAAATTGTAATGTTATGTTGAAAAATCAAAAAGCAACTACTGTAATATAGATACTACCTTTTGTACGCAAATTCAAACCAGATATATTGTATTACACAATGAATGGTTATTGAAAGGATTATTCAGTAATTTTGAAACATTTCATGCGTAATATGCATCGTGCATTAAACAAGCACGTCTCTCTCTCTCTCTCTCTCTCAATTTCTTTCTTATAAACAGTTTATAAACAGTAACAGATGTCGGCGTCGTCGTACGGTGAAATAAGAGCTTAAAGTAAATCTTCGGAAAAGTAGTCGGCTTTGGCAGTCAGATGCAAAATTTTCTACGTTTCTGATTCGCGCGAAAGTTCGGAAACTTTGAAAAATTGCGCATCCGTACGGACCGGCTATAAATAACAGTCGGAGGTAAGAAACGCGTGACTTATGTTATATGCGACCGTATGTGTCTCTCCCAGTGCATTAATATTTTCTCGGAATCTCGACAGGACTACGCCTTTTTATTGCAACGTATGCACGATGCAAGTCCAAACGTTCAGAAGAGTGCGACTCGAAATACGAGATTTCTTTCCTATTTTCATCCGTCGCGCAATCATTCGACTTGTCGTCAAACGTAAATTTCGAACGAAGAAAACACTAGCTACACTGAAAAAAAAAAACTTATTGAATTCAATAAAGTATTTATCAATAATATTGATTTGTTTCAAATAAATGATTTATTAGGCAGTATTGAAATAAAAATATTTATTAATTTAATAATTTTGTTTTCAGTGTACTCGAGGACTTTTAATGACACCTTCCGAACAAGAAGGTAAAGAAGCATAATGAATGAAATAAGTTATTTTCAAACTTGTTAATATAAACTGCTTCTAAAAAAAACTTACGCTTCAAAATAGCTTTCGACTTTTGTATACATATTTAATTTTACTCATCGCTACTAGTGATGAGTAAAGTTAAATATGTATACAAAAAAGTTGAAAGTCACATACGATATAAAATTGCTTTTAACGTTCCATTTATAATCGTATTTAATGTTTCGTCGTTTTTAAACCTCAAAATAAAAGTGAATTATCTGTAATAAAATACACAATTCACTACGATCAAATTATTTTAAAGAAAGTTTTTAAAATTAATAACAACTAATTAAAAATTTTATTTACAATATAAATATTATAAAGTTATGTGCTTTGCCGCTGTTTTAATTTATAATTACAATTTTGAATTAAATTATGTAATATTTTATACAAAGATGCACTTTGCTGTTCATAATTCTTTAAATTCCCTGCTACATCAAAAATTGTTAAATTCATCAGCAAGTTTAAAAAAATAATATACATATAATGTAAAATAATCTCTCTCTTTCTCTTTTTTTATTAAAACTTTCCACATGATGTCATTGAGAATACTATGTGATTCATAAATAGCAACATCCACGAGTAAAAAAGACTAGTGATTTGTCACTATCGATACAGGAAAAATGCCAATATTTGTTGCCGTTTTAATTTAGTTTTTAGACGGCGCGATATTCGATATTCCAATATCCACTATATATAGTACCCTGTTTTTTCAATATTCCATTTTTTTAACTGATGGTTTTTTCAGCTTCACTGAAACATTACTGACTAATATTACTTGTTCATCGTTCGACCAAGAGACAATATTTTGAGAGATGCCTTGTCCGTCGAAAATGAATAGAGTAAGCTAAAGAGAAAAGAGAGATGAACGGAGAAAAATTGGAATCAAACCGATGAGACTCGATAATTAAAAAAAAAACCTGCAATACCAAAAACAAAAAAAATGTCTTCTCGTTTGAAATAGAAATTCCCTGATTTTACTATATTAAAGCTCGCGGTAATATGAAGCCGGACTATCGCGTTGCAGATGTTTGATAATTCCGATAAACGGCGATAAATGTCATCGGTGCGCTCAACTAATCGCTTCTGTCGCTTCGTAATAAAATGGAATGAACGACCGTTGATTTCGCGGCTGTGTTCTTTCGGTTAAACAAACGAGTGAATCATGTGCGATTACCGACCAAATCTATTGGAAGTAATAGTGTGTTCACAGCGGTGCGTGCAAATTATACAGATTGATTGCTCGCGGTAATGAATTGCGAGATCGATGAACATTGCACTCGGCGGCGCGACTTCATGCTATAAATCTAAACGCGCCGTTACATTAGTGCATGATGGCAAAACAGTGGGCAGCAGAAAAAAACCGCATCTCTGTTGAGCACGCCGATTATTCTAAATCGTGCGTATCGTTAGCTAAGATACGAATGGGAATTTTCAATCGATATAAATCCCTGACTATACATTTTTTTACCCCTTTGTACCGATGTTTATCATGTAACGTTTTATGTATACGTAGCATTTAACAATATAATAATATATAGTAGAAATTTTTCTGAAAGATCTTTTATGAAATCAATTATGAAATCTCGCTCTTTAAAATAGAAATAGGACACAACAATTTTCCTTTGAGAAAAATCTTTTCCTTCAAATCTCGAGCATCTCATACATTCAGATCTACATAATTGCGTTTAGAAATCATCAGATCTCGACTCGCAATTAGGGACTTTCCTATTTTCCTGGAAATGCCAGTAGCGCGTTCCCTTCGTTTCCGCGCGCACCCTCTCACTTCCTGTCTCTAATTTTCATGTAAATGTCAAGATGAGATCTCGAAAATCTCCGAGACCACGAAAAGAGCCGGGTTTAATCGCAGGATACACGGAGGACCGTCGTCCTACTTTGCGCTCTTGGTCCCCGGTGCGAGCACACGCCCAGCCGGCACATATGTAACGTAGGTTTTTCCGGAAGAGCTTCTAGAAAAGTGGAGCCAGATGCGGCCCCACTGTTTCAAATTGTCCCAAGATGCCAGCCCGTCGCGTCGGCGAAGCCACCACTGTTTTACTCCCGAACGTGTCCGCGCGCGCGCACCAAAATAGTTGGTCCCTGCTTCCGTTCCGCGGATAAATTTTAAATAAGAGTCATCCCGGCTCAACTCAACCGACGATGTCTTTTTCCGTCGCTGGGATTTGTGTGTGTCGTCGTTTCTTTATTTAATAGCCCGCCGCGAAATTTCAACATTCGTGGTTGCATTCGACTAGTGCCTTGAAAAATACGAGGATTATTTCGTATGGAAATAATAATTCACTGCTTTCTCTCCCGTATTTCATATACGCAAAAGTTGGACAAATAAAGACTACATGTGCATGTAAAATTAAGGGATTAGGCCACTGTAGAAATTTCAAAAAATCGTTTTTTTTTTTTTTGCTTAAATGATGCTTTAAGATCTTAGAAATAAGAAAAAAAAGGTTTTATAACGGAAACAAATTCCTAAGTGTCATTTTTGGAAGTTACATAAAACTTTAAACGCGTTTTTCTCGAAATCACTTTTTTCAAACTGGGCGACCTCATAACTCCCACAAATCTTGACCGATTTACTTCAAATTTAAACTGTAGCTTCTAAGATACATTTGTCAGCGAACTACGTACGGATTTTACGTTTCGTTGTAAACTTTTTTTTTTACAAACAATTTTGTGCAAAATTTTTCGTCAAAAAATGAAACATTTTCTTCAAACTTGTGTCATTTTTACAAAAACAATTATTTTTTAATTTCCGTACGTAGTTCGCTAGCTAATGATATAAAGAATTAAAAAAAATTTGGTTTTTTGTTCTACAGCAAAAATTGGAGCAGCTAGTAGGTCGCCCGTAAGGCACTGTCCGAAACGAGTGGTCATCGTTGCAGAGCTCTGTCACCGCCATTTTGTAAAAAAAAAATGCAAAAAAATTTTTTTTATATATTTCGAAGTATGTAAGATTAAGTACTTAAAAAGGATTTTCTATCACTGTTTTTGTTTTATAGTAAAAAATTATCAAAAATAGGCCTTTTTTGGGCGCTCTACAGTGGCCTAACCCGTTAACCAACTGGTATTTTTATTTTGGAGTCGAGTTTCTTTTAAACCGTTTCATATTTAGTAACTTATTTAACAAGAAAATTAAAGTAAAGATTCTCTTTCAATATTCTCGGCACGAATAATTCGAAATAGAATAAAATGTTATTTATCAATTTTGTCAGGAATCATTTAAAATTATTTTTCGTGTCCGTAGAATCAATTAAAACGTGTTCATATAATTTTATTCGTACATTCTTTCGAGAGCATAACACAAGTAAACACCTATCGACCTACGCGCACAATTAATTTTATCGCGTGCACTTGCACACGTGCATCGTAAAATCTGCGGCAAACGGAATGTAAGTGCGCTGTGATTACGACAGATAAGGGGGAAGAGCGTTCCCTCGTCACGGTCGAACAATAAAATTCATTGTCAGATGGAGGAACTGCTCTATGAGCCATGCGGATCTTAAGGTCGCCACACGCCATTGTCTCTGCGAGCTATTTTCGGAGGCGTTGCCGTCACGATTCGTGGTACAAAAAGATCGCTCTGTTCCCTTTCCGATTGCTTTGCGTGCGTTAAATGAGAACGAGCCGTCTCCGCGGGCTAATTATAAAAAAAAAATTTTTTTTTTTAAATTATTTTTAACTTTTTAATTGTATAAAAAAAATGTAGGTTTCTAACGAAAAACGAATGAAAGCAAAGTCATGTTTATTCGATATTTTCTTTTGTACAAGAAACGATCTTTTTGCTTTCATCATAATCTCGATCGCATCTTGCATAATATAGTGCAACAAAGAAATGTACTCAATATTCAGAAAAAGTGAAACTTTGTGTTCTCGATTGGGAAACGCAATAAAGAATTAATTCATTTAGCCAAGCTTACTGCCATTAACGATGGATCGTGACAACGTACCTCTGTACCTCGTTTTGGATAATTAATATCGGGTATATTACGGCAGTACGGATAAACTGCATTATACGCATAGGGAGCGGGAGAAAGAGAGGGGAGGAGAAGATTGATCTGCAATATTCATTGGATGTTAATATAACAGAATCTAATAACATAATCTAGTAATATAGTGCAGGAATAGTTTCCCCAAAATAATATAAGATATTAGCGGTAGATTGAAATGATTAAAATATCAATTTTTAATATTATATAGTATAAACGTTATTATCTGCATTACGTTAATATTGCAAAATTATTTTTTAAGTAGTTATATCGTGAATTAAATTATTAAATAGTTTATTAAATTAAATATCATAGATATGAAAGAGTGTTCATTTATCAGACTTTCACATTTTAAAGCTGTAAAAGCTTATTTTATTTTAATCGCAATTTCAATCAGGATTTGAATTTTATTATCATTTAAATATGTAAAAGTCGGTTCTAATTATTTCGCAAATCAGATTTGCAAGAATAGTCGTTTTCGTTCCGCGCTGACGGAGTTGTGCGCGTGTTAAAAGTATTTTTGCAACAACGTCATCAATGCCAACGACCTTACAGCGCACGTTGAGTTTCGATAATGCTGTCAACGACAAAAAGTTTCTTGGTTGCCGACAAAGTTCGCCGTTGCAACATATAGTGGTACACAAAACGGTCTTCGATGGCTTTCGGAATAAATCCCAAATCAATGTTGCGAAAACGTACATTGGTATTGACGTACATTGGGTTTATTCAAAATGAGAGAAAAGAAATATTTTATCTGGTTGCACAGACATAATTTTAATTGCGTATATTAATTTCATAATTAAATTATTTTATAATTATCTAATTCCAATTTTTAATTTAAAATAAAATATATTACACTTATTTAATTTTCATCCGTATAAAAAATCCAGACAATCTCAGCTTTTTAATTTGCTTGTATTTTATTTTGTTAATATGTTGCTTAATTACGTTATCAATCTAGAATATATACAACGAAACTATATTTCTACTGTATTGTATGTAATGAGTAATATTTTTCTCTTCGAGAGTCGTATTTTTTTTTCATCGTTTTTTTTTAATATATAAAATATATATTTGTGTTTTCTTTTCAAACACTCAAATTTGAATATCAAATTAATTTGATTGAATGAAACGTATGTTTTTCTATATAATGAAGTGAAATAGGTCTGTCCTAAATCGGGGCAAATTTTGTGGTATACCAGATTAACGGGGAATTTTCGCATTTCAAAGAAAGACGTGCAAGCACGTTGAGTTTCCTCGAGTAGAAATAACGCGTTGGCAGATGAGCCATTAGATCAGCGCACATCTCGCTCGCCATTAAAACAGATGAAAAGTAAACAGGAATAATTGCAGGAGCCCGCCCGGAGCAAACGGTTCTTCTTGCGGTATTCCTATATAACGACAAGATCAGACACGATATGTAAGTCGTTATCCGCATATGTCCTTCCAGAGGCCTTGTCTACAGGACATATCTTATTTGGACTAGAATCTTTTTCCGTTTAATTAATTCCAAAGGAGAGATATATCTTTTTAACCCCAGATCATCTCTTTAAACAATTATATAAAAATAATAGTATTAATTTGATGCTGAAAATTGATGGTTGAAATAATAGTATTGATTGATCTAAAACTTGGGATTATTGTAGGATAAATGAAAAGCGTTTCGAGCTCTCATGTAATACAATCAAAATTGTAGAGTAAACCAACCAGAAATTAAGTGCTTATCCTGCTTGTGATAACTTATGCTTCATCATTGGATTAGCCTTATTTCAGTTCTGTTTTGAAAGTGGCGGCCCTTACACAGCGCTTAGAATCGATCAAACAAAGTTCGAGCAAATCTAAGCACTTGATAAATCTCTTTCGATTTCTGTAACAAGTATGATCGCGTAGAAACTTTCCTAACTTTGCTCTTCAACTTTAGAATACGGAAAACGTTGAGAGACCGATAAGAAAGGCCGACAGTATCCGACAGTATTATTGGCTGCAAATGCAATTTATGTGGATGTTTAGAGTGCAAAAGCTCAAGAGTTTCAAGAAAATATTTCAAGAAGAATATTTGCACGCACAGAGAAGAGATCTTGAGAATAAAAATAAGAATATATTTTATAACAGAAAGGAACAAGTTTTGCTGTTCTAAACTAGGATTTAGCAATTTTTAATTATGTATGCAATAAATTATAAGATTTAATAATTTATTATTTAAGCGTCTTTCTTTGTGCAAAACAAAACTCTCAACATTAAGAATCTTAATAAATCAACTATCTAAATTTTTGTGTAAGTCAAATATGTGTAAAATACCATTTTTAACTTTTAAAGAATTTATGCAACAACTGCATAGTAATTATGACATTAATACAAAATTAAATATATGCAGAGGGAGAATTTTCTCTTCAAATTTACCCTAAAAATCATGGTATAATCTCGGGACAATATGTTATTGGAAGAATTTTCTCTGATTATAATATTTACCACACTAAGATATAAAATATGTTCGATTAATTTTACTATGTACACATTAATATTAATCAAAGAAACTCTTATATAAAATTCTTGCAACACCATATTGCCCTCCCGTGATTACCATAATAATCCGACTAAATTCTACGAGAAAATTCCGTGTATTAATATACCGATAAAAATATTTGTATCCTCTTAGAGATAGAGCGTTCGTCATATGACATTTCGCCAATATCGTAGAAATGCAACGGCGTTGCATTAAATTTAATTATATGCGCTCGGTCGAATAAGGAAGAAAATATTATAGGTACAGTCGAACATGTCGACGGAATAAAAGAAGGTAAGAAAGGAGAACGCCCTTATCTTCGAGGACCTGTCGCGCTCGGCGCTCAACAATGATCCTCCCGGGAGAAACAGAGACGAGCGTGTCGACGACGCTGACAATGCCGTCCAGGACAAGTTTTCTTGCGGTGAGAAACACGGCTGGATGCAGAGTACAACGCCGTGTACACAGTACGATGCACTGTGTCTATGATAAAGCATAAAAGGAGTAAGAAACATGCAACCCGTTAAAATATGTCACTGCGCGCTACCGGAAAAGCGTAAGGAAACAAGAGTAAGTTTGTCTTTAATATGCAAGAGAGTGAGAAGAAAATGTTAACATTATTCATCCCTTAGATAAAAAAGTCTAATTTCCCAGATAGAAGTTGTGTAAGAGGTTTATGAATATATTGCCGTTTACAAAATCCCTCTTTTGTATAAAACGTTTCGCAAAATGTATCTCAAAGTTGAGAGAGCATAGAGACACGTATATTTTTGTGTATTGTACCTAAGTTTTCAAATATCTCTCTAGCGTATCTATACCCATTATATTTCGCATTTTCCTATACAGATTATGTTTTTCTACATAAAATAGATTTTTCCATTAACGCCCATCAACAAAATACGAGAATTTCGAGATTGATAAGTTCGACACGAGTTTTACTCGTTGCATCTTTCATCTCTGAAATTTTAATTCGTTTTTTTTTGGTTACTTTTACGATAAATAGATGAATAAATATAGATATATCCGAGTCACATATTAACATATATTCATTTTTGTCGTAATAACAAGTTTGATATTAGATTTTTGCTGCACATATAATGTAATCAAAGTTGCTGTGCAACGGTAATAAAAGTATATATATATATATATATATATATATATATATGTATGTGTCGTATATAGCTATATATGTGTACGTATATCACTTTTGCGGCAACAAGAAGCTGCTAGCGTGCACTTTACATCTCCGAGATCAAACTTGTCTCGGCTTCTTGTCGCCGCCACACACAAAGTTACGTATAGCGGCATCGATTTGCATCAAAATTAAAGTACGTACTCTTTTTAATTTCTCGATGAGTGAGTATAAAGTCTGCCCAGATGAAGGCATCAAAGGCTTTTTCTCACGATATGAACGAGAGAAGATTGAACGAACGCTTCGTTTCTTCATCACGAGAGCACAATCTCGACTTCTGCTATCGTTACAATCGATTATTACAAGCAAGGCGATTCAATTGCGAGCATCCAGGGAAACACAAAGGGACAAAATGACGCAAGTGTCTCTCTCTCTCTTTCTTCTTTCGCTTTCAGTCTCTCACTCAATTGTAGCGTGAGAAAAGGTAAAAAAAATGACGGGCATTCATTCGTATACGATACTCCCGGGGCGTAATCGCGATGTATCTCCTACGACTGTAAATGGTCTTCGTTTCGCACTAACGACCCTGTCCGCACTTTCTAAAGACTTAAATGGCGACGTGACTTTCGCCATAATCATTTCGCGTTGCCATAAACAGTCGACGATATACCTAGCCTCTGCATTCAACGATCCGGGCACGAGCATCGGAATGTTATTTCGTAACTCGTCAACGGTAGAAAATTACTTCGATGTCCTCTTTATTCCCGAGGAAATTAAAGCAGAATGCTATTCCAAGCGTTGATCCGAGTGGAAAATATTTTGACGCGGGAATTCGAGAGAGAAACGCTGAAACGCGCCACCGATTCGAAAATATAATTAAATTTTATTTTCAACGAGAAAACAATCTACATATGTTAGATATAGGGAAAAAAAAAATATGTAGGAAATTGTAAGAAAAATAATCAAAAAATCGTCGCGCACATAAAACTACTTCGCAGGAGTTTCGCGCTCGGTTATATTTTGCAGCGTGCGTTTTATTTTATTAACTAGAAATGTACGTCCATTTAAAAACAAGAGTTGTAATGACAAATATATAATATAGAAGCACGGTATATTATGTAAATCTCAACCTTGTGTCGCCTGAAAAAGGGGGCAAAAATGAAATAAAAGTAATAAAAAATAAAAAAAGAAGTGCACAAGGGAATAAAGTTTCACGAGACAATAATTTCACGCGATCGCGATTGGTTGGTTACGATATTGCAGCGCGAGACGAGGCGACACGCGACTTCGAACACGCGCAGCGTCGCAATTTCTGTATGCAAATTATTGCCCACCGCAACGGCGCTCGGCGTCGTTGCTCGCTCAAAAGTTATAACTGTATTCCCGCCTAATATCGCCACGCGGAGCTAATTTCGTATAATAACGTACAGACATTTCGGGTTTAATGCTGGGTGCGTTTAAAGTTTTACGAGGTGCGCGACACACACACGTTGACGGACGTGGCAGATTTAGCGCGCGGTCAGTGGGATATAGGATTCTCTTTCACCTCATCCGCGATCTACGCCCACTGAACGGGAGATGTAATTTAATAAGCATTATTGTATGGAAAAAAAAAAAAAAACGTTGGTTTTTACCCTGAAATTATTTGAAAAAAAGATGTCGCCGAATATTTGTTCTGTAACTTTTTTTATACACATATATATGGGTCCATTTATATTCGACTCACAATGTGGGTCGAAACGTAGTGTGTACTTATTTTCGATAAATGAATAGCCAGTTTTTGGTCGAATTAAATTGCATCTTATATTATTTGTGAAAATTTTATCACTGGCGATCAACAATTAATTGTGAACATATATATATGTATAATTATATTCGTTTATAGAAACTATTTTACTTATTTTCATCTCGTCCTCATTTTCAATATCCTCTCTCGAAACATTCCCTCACGAATTGGTTCGTGTAACTCGAGACTATAGTTTGTGCCGTGTATTAAAACGATTTTGTTTCTGGACACGATGTCGAGAATCTGTCCACGCGTAACTATATCGAGTAATTTAATCGTGATAATTCGCCGTGTAGTACAATTATTACGGAATTAACCGTGTCTCAAGGGCGCGCGGCTTTACCGAATTACGTTATGCGGCAACGCGATTATTACGACATTAATTTCGTTTTATGCTTCCTGCTTGCAAAGAGAGAGAGAGCCAAAGGCGCGGAATAATTCGAAATACAACGACTCTTCTACTCCGCCCTCTCGCTATACGAAGGAAAACAATCCCCCGTTATTAGACGGGCGAGTAGCACACGCAATAAGCGAAATCGCCGGACCGAAAGAAACTTAAGTACCCAAGAGTACACAAGTATTTTTCTTCCACCGATCTTTTGACGATCGTTTTTCGAAATGAGTTTTCGTATGGACCAAAATTTCTCGCGGAACATTCTCTTATTCTCCTCCGTTATCGTTCCCTTTATCTGCAAATTCGGTTAAAAAATATTAAAAATAATATAATGGATATAAAACCATTATATATCAAATATGTATTTAATAAACAACAAAATATATTAATGAATAACTTTCTCTTATTAATATTCAATTCAAAATAATGAAAATAATTCTTGACCCTATTATTTTGAATAAACCGAATTTGCTGATCATCCTATAAAAATTATAATATAACCGCATGAAGAGTTTTCGTACACAGTTGAAAAATGTATGTTTTTGACAGATATCACATGTTTCAAACGGTCCATAGAAATGTTTAATATGGATATGTTAAATGGAGACACAAATACTGTGTTAATATTTAAACACAAAATAAATGCAAAACTTGAAATAATTTAAAATAAATGTTGTGTAAAATTAACATATTTTTAATCTAAAAATTAATTTAAAAAATATGTTAATTTTAGATCCTCACTTATTTCATCATCCCCATTTATAAAATGAAAAATCAACACTTTTTTTCTGTAAATAACAGATAAATCTTGTTAATAAAACAAAACATGTTTATTGTGTAAAATTACAAATAAAGATGCACATTCTGTTATTTTTTACATCCTTTTCAGTTGTTTTAATAATTTAACTTCAATTATGTTAAATATTGAACACAAGAGAATTTGTCGTACTTGTGTATGGAGAAAATTCTATTCTGCGAATTCGATGACGCATTCTCTCTCGCATTGACAGCGAATGTAGAATGCAACGCGTTTCGAGAAACAACTTGAAATAGGATTATCTTGACGGGCTGCTTACTCAAACGACACGCGAGTCCAAACAACGTCTTCCGAAGTGTTTGTCTGATTTCCTGCAGTTGCACTCGGTTATATTGCGGGGATTCGGCGGTTCTGTACTTATATCGCTGCTGTCCGCGCGCGCGAGAAGAGCTCATAATTATGATTTATACTCTTTCCACGCTATCTACCCGAAACATCCTACAGTTTATGCATAATAGCGCGAGTTGTAATATAGCGTTGCGGTGAGATAGTGCTCGAGACATTACTTGTACGTCTATCATCTATCACGGTGCGCTGCACACGTACCAATTAATCTTAATTATACATTTGCATGAATATATAAACGAATGTTCGAGACGGGACGATTATTTGTTTCTCTCTTTTTTTTTTTTTTTTTTTAACGTAATAAGGGTATCGAAGATCGCGAGGAAATATTTCGGAAATGATGTACGGTGACCGGAAGGACGACTCTCGCGTGTTTCGACGGCGAAATGCGCCGACCAAAGTTAAATTTTTGAAGCCACTCGCGCGAATGCGATTTGCCTCTCTATCGGCGCAATTTTTGCAATACACTTTTGAATACTCGCCATCGCTTACGCCCGAACTGGCCCGAGCTTTTCATCGAAAACAGAATAGTAGTCGACATGAAAGGGCAAAAGAAACGAAGAGCGAAAAAGAGAAAGAACAAATGGAGAGGCAGCGTGTATGTTATCGAACAAATACATCGATGTGTCGAGGCAGAATCGACATTCCAACTACTACCGCGCGTAAATTTTTATGCGCCAGACGGAAATTTGGCATGGTCGATCTCTCTTGCGTGGGTTTCCGGAAAAAATAAAAAATTCCCATGACAGGGTACTTTGCGGAATAAACTTCGCGCGGTTTTAAGAAAAACGAGAAAAGCGAGTGTATAAAGCGAAGTAAGCTATATCCTGTCTGAAAATCAAAGAAGCGGAGAAAAGCTGAGGGAGAGACGAGAGTTCCTTTTTGCCTGAGAAGTTACATCGGGGAGTTTTAAAATACCGGATATCAAAACGACTGCTAATGGCGTGTGTTTGTAATCGCGGAATTATGTGGAAAGTTTCCGGCGACCAAAATTTTCGGATATCCGATATTTGCTTCGGATCTCCTCTCTGCATCGTATTCGATTTCGAAGTATAATCGACGCGTATTCGGGATTATTTTCTATTATCTCGATTTATACTCGCATTTTACCGGAAGCAAGCCCAATTACACGAATTTCGTCAATTCCCCTTGTTATTTCTCTTATTTCAGTTTGATATAAATCGGAATCTCCCTTTAAGCGTTACACAATAAGGAAATTTGTGTTTTCTCGTTTAAAATGGGTCCCCGTTAAAATTTGTGTGTTAAATATTTAACACTTTCATGTGTTAATTGAACTTAAATTATTAAAACAACTCTAATGATAAGATTTATCTGTTAAAATTTACAGGAAGAAATGTTGATTTTTTATTTTATAATATATTGAAAATTATTTCAAGTTTTACATTTATTTTGTGTCAAAATATTAACACAGTATTTGTGATCCGTATTATGTGAAATTAACACCAAAACTTTCTGATGGCCCGTTCGGGACATGTGAGATATATATCTGTTAAATTGAACAGAAATTTTTCAACTGTGATGGAGCGAAAACCATTTTGACATGGCGAGTTATTATCTTACCCCGTTTCTCGTTTCCTCCCTCCGTGTAGAATCGAATAGAGACAAAAAATGCAGCAGCAGCCAGCGGTTTCGAGCGTGCTCATAAATGGACAAAAATTTCAAACCGCATTTTCAGGCCCGACGAGAGTTCGTCGTATACTTTCTTTAGTAATCGTCTTCGAAGCTCGCTCGCGCGCGCGCGCTTTAATATGCCGTCGAAAAAATTCGGTAATTAAGATGACTGCCGCCACACAGTTTCGTTCTACCGCTGATGCGCCCTCAGTCCTTCGCCTCTTTCGTCGGGACGAGGTTTTTACCACATCGGAGATGCCGCGACGACTGCTATGATATTGCTTGCAGGCAGAATTTTGATGCTGTACACGCCCTATACGGGTACGGATGTCCGCTCTAGTGCCTAATTTCACGATTTTCAACCCTCAGCGGGAACTCACACGAGGTCTTTTAGGCCCCGAAGACGACAGCAAATAAAATAAAAAATTAAGATACTTTCTTCCTAAATAAGGTCATGCGACTTTCCATTGTAGACCGAAAAATGATGCCCGCTGGGCGAGGAAAAAGCATTAGGTAACAGGGAAAGTGGAGAGTTTTCAACAGGAGACGATTTTGAATAATGACCTTTCTCTCTCTGCGGGGTTCAGAATCGCACGAACTATCATTTTTTTTCCAACGATAATTAGTTACTGTCCGACGAACACACCTACTTTTATTGGTCACGCACAGCTTTTAGAAATGACAGTTTAATGATCATAAATATCAAATAATTTATAATAGGAAAATGTTATTTAAATCTCTCTAATTTTAAGCTTTTGCGTGCAAAATGACCAAGTATTGCTTTGAAGTTGTAATGTTTAAACTCAAGTGAGATTTCTGCAAGGATATTTGATGTTGAATTTAAGAGAATGCTGGAAAAAAATGTAACACTACTATATCAAAACTTTGCTTGATAAAAGCAACTCTCAATTGAACAAAGAATCCAGAGAACTCTTCAACATAATATTGTAATTTTTAAAATATTTTATATAAACTCTTATCTCCCTTTTCTCTTTCATGTTCCTTTATCAGAATAATCTTAATCCGTCATTAGAAGTCTGACAAAAAAAAAAAAAAACTTTTCCTCACCATCATAACGAGATAAAAAACGATAGTCTCTCCGTCATCAAAGCTGGTGGTTAAAGAGAAAGGATTACTCGAGGCAATATATAAACGTGTATAGTCGAACAAGGAAAGAAGAGAGTCGTCATCACAAAGAGAATCAGAAGGATACTTTCATTACACGGGAGTGAAGATAGATAATTTTCAGTCTTTCTCCGAAAGATGTCGGATGACGAACAAAATAATCTCTTTCAGTCACTCTCTTCTCCAAAACTGCCCATAGCGGGTTCGATGATATTTAAATTTGGTAAAATATTTAAACATCTTAATATCATCAAACTGTAGGTAATTTTGAAAAAGAGTGAGAAGCCTCCTTCAACATCTCTAAAGCAATTGGCAGATAGAAGAATGAAACATTCCACTGGAAAAAGACAAATAGTGGCCCAATATCTTATTAATAAACAAATATAAATATTTTATTCACTATCCCCTGTATATAAACGGAAGAAAGTGCGAACGTAAGATATATACAGGATATTCGCAAATTATTACTCCGTTTGGCGAGAAGCAACGGCGATTCGGGATCTTGGACACTTCGAGTGGGAAATACAGCTTCTACTATATCGAGCATTATCGAACGGGGAAAATGTTCGGGTGGGACGGGAAGTGACGTATCGTCGACGGCGAAGGAGATCGAGGCGGGATGCGTCTCCCTGGCAATAACTGGCGTGATTCCAATGAACAAAGAGAGAGAAGGGCGAAATATAGAGGCGGACACGACACCCGAAAACGGGTCCGGTCGTTCTCTCGAAATAGACACCTGGATGGAATGCCAACCCTCGGCAGAGAGAGAGAAGAGCTATTCCGTCTATCCGGCTTGGCGTTTGTCATCCGTCCCTCTTCCTCCTTTTGCCTGCACACAAGGCACCATTATCCTATCCCGGCTATCATTAGCCTAGACGAGACCATGGTCAAATTCTGAACAGCGTTTACCGATCGGTAGGTTCTAATAAAGAAATGAAAGCTGTGTGTTATGGACGTTAGAGAGCGGAAGGCTTGGAATTTTACGACTTTATAATGATAAGTAACAGGACACACGAGATAATTCGTGGTCTTCTCTCGGTATTCTTACAAAGAGAATTCTCAGCCTCGAGATATGTTATTCAAGTTCGCCCATGTTTTACGGGAATATATTTTATGTAATAATATTGTCAACTTATTACCGATATTATCTCACTTATTGTTTCATAACTGGCTCCTCCCGCGATTGATTTTCTCTTATGACACAGATTCTGAAAATCGCTAAAATACGATATCGTCCTCTCGTTCGATTGCGCGGAAAAGAATATTCTCGGTTTTATATGATATCTGAAATTAAAAAAAAAGTTCCACGTCGCGATTCTTCGTCCCATTTCGCGCGGCTATTTTCACACTTTGCCTCCGAGAACAAGTAAATATCACAGATGTAAGTATATGCCTGCTCTCGCTGAAAGAACCGCGATCTCGGAAGAAATACCGAAGTAGAAATGGAAAAACGGTGGACTCGAAGAGTCGGAGGGATGAAGGCCACCGAGAAAGATACCGATGGTATTTAGTAGCTTCGCTCGAAGAACGTTTTAGATAATGACCGGGTGGATTACCGAGTCTAGACGAGAGAAGGAAGAAGAAGGGACCAGCAAGCCTTCTTCTTCTTCCTTCGATTCTGCTGCTGCCGTCGCCGACGCCCCAGAGATTCGGCTTGGAAGAGAGCCGGTGAATTCAGAGCGAGATAGATAGAAGAGAGAGAGACGGTAAAAGATGGACCGGAGCGTAGGAAGAAACGAAGATAAAGGTGGCCAGCCGCGTTCTGGCGATAGCGAGCTTTCATTCCGAGGCATTATTCACGTCGTTTGCTAGGCAAACGGACGAGCTGGAAAACTCGCCGGAGCGAGAAACATTGCGTTTTCGAGTGCGTCGCCCAAAAAGAGGAAAACGCGATATATATGTATGTTTTTTTCTTTCTCTCTCTCTCTTTCTACCTACCCTCCCATTCGGATTCGTACGTGGTGACCGCTGTGCATAGGTAGGTGGTGCTTTACTCGTTGCGCCGCTGGTCCCAGCCTCGATTTTTGTCTCTTTCCCTTTTTCGCGTTTTTCCCTTCCCACGCTTCTCTATTTGAGCACCTTTTTTTTGGCCAGTACGGCGGTCGCGCAACGAGAACACGTCGTGTATATGTATCGTTTGCGATAGCGCGCTGGATCTCGGAGAGAGAGAGAGAGAGAGAGAGAGAGAGAGAGAGAGAGAGACGGGCATCGCCAATGCAGAGCAATCGATGAATGCACGAGGGATGATTCGCTAAAATTGGTATATCTAAATATCAGGGTTTTGAAAAAAAGCAAACCTTTTCAATCTCTGAAATTTTCAAAATTTTTCTCTACAAGTGTGAAATCTCAATTCTACTATTTCCAGTCAAACAATAAAGATAGAGAGAGAGAGAGATTTAAAGCGTAAAGTTATGTGTAACCCAATCGATGTAATGAACTGTTATAATAAAGAAATAAAACTAGATTATAACGAGATATTGTTTTTTTTTAGCAATAATACATATTTTTAATAAATATATATTCGTGTCTCTATATATTACAGAATTTTTATATATTATGGAATAAAATATTTTTAATTAGAGTATAAGGGAAAATTGAATGATCAATTTATTACTTTTATATAAACATGATTGCGTTTAAAAAAAGAAGTGACCAATAATAGTAATTGTATAAAGGTAAAGATTTTATTTTTCTATAGCTTTATACCGGTGGAAATTTGTAATACAATTATATATTCAAATTTAAGAGAGAGATTCGTAGATATTTCGAGTCTAGTCACTATTGATAACAAAGAGTTTCTCGCAAAGAAGAAATGGGGAAAAAAATTGCTGAGTATGCAATAGTTCGAGCTGTATGAAAACTGGCTGCTACTCTCTTTTCTTTTTTCCTCTCTTTCTCTCTCTACTTTGAATGTAATCGGAAAATGTGGATTTGCAAACGTTTATGAAAGAGTGGAATCGTTTTAGGAAAAATTGAAAATGTAACGCAATATTATATTCAAGCACGTGCAAAAATTAGATAGAGCGCTGGATTGTTTCGATGCTTTCTTCAATCTAAAAGCAATTGTGCATAATAATGATATGAATGAAACGTAATCATTTCTTAATGGGTTTCATATAATCATCATTAATCTCTTATAGTGTGCTGTGATCAATTTATCCTATACTTTTTCAATAGCTCGAAGAACCTACACGGAGAGAATTTTCTCTTAGAATTTACCCCGAAAATCATGAAAATAAAAATATTAATTTTATACATAGTAAAATTAATCGAACCTATTTTATATCTTATTGCGATAGATATTAATATTTTCTAGGGTAAACATTTTAAGAAAAAATTCTCTGTGTATTATATTTAAATTTCGAGTATAAAAGATTCATGGAATTTTTAAAGGCTTAATGAATGGCGTATATGAAATGATTCGTGCGCGGTTTTATTCCCGCTGTCCCATAAAATCAACGAGCTTTTCGACAAAGCGAAGCTTCGAGGACCGATAGTACAATATTATATGGGCGCGTAAAGGTAATCTCATGCTTTTAGGAACCGAACGAGAAAGGATCACCGATCGCATTTGTATCGGAAATGAAATACACGCGCGCACGCCGGCAATCACTTTGGAAACATCAGTTTACGCGGACGTGATAAAGCCGCTCACAAGAGTAGTCAACAAGCTCATTCGATGTCCCGGCTCGACCCTTTTTTAAATACAGTTCTGCTGGGGGTAATTAAACGTTTGCGAGCGGCGCTTCCGAAAAGAGGGATGGAGAGTGCACGAACGAGAAATAGGAGTTAATCCCCTACCTGACTGTTTCTAAAGGGCCAACGAACGTCGCGCGAAAACGCTTTTGGCTTTAACCCGCGAATGTTGGTCGTCATGAAACACACGCATTGTTTGGGATTAAAGCTACGAACGTGTAATGAACGTTTATAAGTTTAAAACTGCGCACTTTTACTTAATAAAAATGTGGAAGATGAAAAAGAGGAAAAAAATTATCTAAAAAAATATGCTATTTACATAATCATGATGTAAGAAAATATTAATTTTAGCACGTAGTGTGCTGCATTATGCGAATGTTCATATTAATATGCGTGTGTATAATATTATTATTTGATACTGCGAGAAATTACACGTTGCATTTTCTCAATTATCTCCCGTAACAAAATATAATGAGATTTTATTTTGAAATTATTTTTAGCATTCAAAATTATGATTTTTATTTCATTATTTCGGTTTATAGCTAAACAAAGAGAATTTTCTCTTAAAATTTACCCTGAAAATCGTAAGAGAAAATTCTCTTCGTGTATAAATAATATATAACAATTCACATAAATCTGTTTAAGCATATCAAAGATAACTTTCGTCATTTTAAGTAATTACTTAATGGAAGATAAGAAAACTGAAATGACTATGTATGCAATGCGTCAACGGCGTCAAATGCGATTATGCATTTTATGTCTCGTGATACATTTCCGATATGACTATTGCATATTGGATCGTCCAATCGTAAGTCGACGATTGCGATTCGAGATGACAGATGACATATCTTACATACTCAATGCTTATTCACGGTCGATATTACCCGATCGGAAACGAAAATAGACAGAAGCATTGATGTTTTCAAATTAAACATATAAAAAAATGGATGTTTAAATTTTTATCTTCAAAGCAGAAACAAAAATTTATTTCTTTTTAATTTTTTTTAAATTATGAATCTTCATTACGCTCACTTACAAACAATTTCTATAATATGTGTTTATATGAAATATTATGTAACTTAATATAATTAATTATAATTATAATTTACGTTTGGTATGTAACATATTTTTGTATATGAATTTATAATTATTTGTTGCGATGAAATGTATTAAAATTATAATTATTTTCATATAACTTTTTATAGATTTACTTGAAAAGGGCTGCAATGACAGCCGAAACGTTATATTTTAACTAATTATTTATAATAAATGATTACCAGTTTGGTCGGCTTTTACCATTGAGGATAGATTTTTACAATTAATTATATTCATTACTGCAGATAATTTTGTGTTCTCTCTGTCTGTCTCTCTTTTACAGGAAATTCCTTTGTGCTAAAATTCTGCAATGCGAGCATGTAATTTCGCTTCCTTCCTTCGCTTAGTGAATGAACGCGTGCGTGAATAGAAAAAATTGACACAAGTGTCATCAACTTTTTAACGATTCCTTCAGTCTCGTCCGTGCGAGAAAAAACGTCATATGCGAAAAAGCTTCATCAATCGACATTCTCACTGTCCGTTTAGCGCTAAATGCGGTCTCGCCCGACTCTCATCTCGTGTCCACACCGAATGCGATCGTTCCCGTTAGACAAGAAGAACTCGTGTGAATTCGGGCTTATCGCGGGTGAAATCGCGAAACAAAGGGGTTGCGCATTCTCAGCGGCAGAAGTCCATTTCTTTTACCGACTTCCGAAAAAAGTGTGGCAATTTGCAAGATCGTATCGCACATGATGCCCGAGATGCGAAACAAGTGTATTTTGGACGTGTACGGAATATCTCAAAATCACGCCACCACTTTTTTATTAGGTACAAATTTTACCATGAGCAATTTGAAGCGAATTTTCGCAAAGAAAATATCGAGGAAGAGAAAGGGACACATCATTGCTAATCACATTCTTTCGATTTTCAGTATCATATCTTCATGACGTCAAAAATTATCAAGTTTAATTGACAAGCGAGAGACGAGGGAAATAGAAAAAATATAAGAAAAATAATTGATCTCTCTATCTGTCATAATTAATAATTCGCGGAGTGTGTCACATTATCATATTCAACCGAGTTAGCTCTATTTTCTTTGATCATCGCAATTTAAAAGTATAATTTAAGAGAGATCATTTTTCCACGTTCCTTACTTGTCGCCAATTATAAAAAAATCGATGGATACCATTTATAATACTCGAGAAGACCCGAAGGAGCGAAGATACTCTTGTCGCGCGTCGCAGGAGAGAGAAAGATCGTTTTCGGGATGACGACGGAATCGTCGTCGGACAACAAAGTCATCTATATCTACCGTTCCTCGTTTAAACGAAACACACATCCGATAGACGGAGTCCGTCGAGTAAAAGGCGAGGAAATATTCGCGGAGAAACAAAAAGAGATAAACAAAATCGCACAGCGATGGGTCTCGCACAAAGAAAGAAAGAAAGATACAACAAAGAGAAAGAGCGAGAGAGTACAAGACGCAAACAGACACGAGAGACGAAAAGCGGAAGAGTGAAAGCGGAGATAACGAGCGCGAGCGAGAGAACGAATGGAACAAAAGGCGAAAGGGGGATGGTTGCGGGAGAGAGAACACGACGGGGTGGAAAGAGGGGTGGGAGAGGGAGAAGGAGGGCTGCGGGCGAATGACGTTGATGAAATGCTTCTCAGCGGCGAACATGTAACGCGACCTCGGCGGATCGAGATAAACGCATTCGCGAGTCGGATTCCTGCATCATTCTCTCTCTCTCTCTCTCTCTCTCTCTCTCTCTCTCTCTCTCTCTCTCTCTCTCTCTCTCTCTTTCCCCCATTATCTCTCCCTCTCCCCCTCTTCATCCCCCATGGTGCCGCACATTCGCGCGCGACGGCTCTTTCTTCAATCCATCTCAACTTTATCTCAATGACGAGATACAGGGTGTCCAGGAGACTCAATGAACAAAATTCCCCGATCCTTTTAGATTTTCCAAGACCAGAAATTCATTTTTTCCAAATATATTATTTGCATATATCTATATGATAAATCAGTGAAATGTTAAATCATGAAATCTTTGAGGTATTTTTGGTTCAACAATGAAAAGGTTCGGAAGTTGAAACAAAGATTTAAATCAATTATACAATCTGCAAACATGCATCACTATAAACTATTTAATTTTATTTATATTATATCAAATTTTTTTAGTTTTGTCTCTATCAATCAAACACATTGAAATAAAATAACACGACGATAAAAATATAAATGAACGAACACGCTGTGAAGATGAATCGATTTTTAACAACACAGAAAATTAGCGTGCTGGAAGTCGAGGAAAAAAGTTTATATTTATTTAATAAAAAATGTCAAATTATTGAGACGAATGTAGAAAGTAATGTAAAAAAAATCCAGATATAAAATAAAATAGTAAAATTTCCTGACTTTTCCCTGACAAGTCCAGATTTATCAAATTCCCTGACCGCTACAGACACCCTGTTTCTTCCATCCGAACTTGATCACATTGACGAGATAGTTGATCTCCCGCCGAGATACATCCGCGAATACATATCCCCGCTATATCTCTCTGTCTCTGGGTTTCTTTTTCTCCCGATTAGGTATAGTCGGTCCCGGTCGGCGCGCCTATGATCGCTTTTAATCAATGATTCGAATCGACTCGATTGAAATCGATCCGGGCGCGATTGAAGCCCCGGCGTTCTCCCTCGTGCACTCTCTCTGTTCCGTAAAATTGAAATCGATACTAGGCGTCGTCGTGTTCGGTTGCTCACCGCAAAGCTCGCGGGCGGAATTTCGCGCGTGATATGCACCGAAAAGTCATAGCGCCGGAATTGGAGGAAGCGAAAAATTAATGGCCTCATTATCGCGGAAATTGCGTGCAGATTGTGATTTGATCGAAAAAAAAAAAAAAAAGATTGTAATTTTACGTAAAAATGTCGACATCGAAATTCAGAAATATTTCTTATCTTGAAATATCATAATTGACATTTGATGTTTTCTTCAAAATTTATTGATAAGTATAGGATTTCTCTTTCGCTCTTTGTTCTTTTATGTATGTATAAAATAATTTTATAATAAAAAAATAATCTTACAAAAAATATCTTATATACACGGAGAGAATTTTCTTTTGGAATTTACCCTGAAAATCATGGTGGGACAATATAATATTGAAAGAATTTTATAGGAGTTTCTCTGATTAATATTTGCCACAATAAAATATTAATACAAAATAATGACCTCATTATTGCGGAAATTGTATGCAGATTGTAATTTGGAAAATAAAAGAGATTTTAATTAATAATACGTAAAAATATCAACATCAAAATTCAGAACATTTCTGAAATAATATAATAATTGTTTTTTAGTATTTTCTTCAAATACTTATTCTCTTTCCCTCTTTTTTCTTTTATATGCATATATGCATGTATATGAAATAATTTTACAACAAAAAATAATCTTACAAAAAATATCTCAAGTACACGCGGAGAGAATTTTCTCTTGAAATTTAAACTCTGAAAATCATGGTAATCGTGGAACAATACATAATATATTGAAAACATTTTTCCGATTAATATATTTACCATAATAAAAAATATTAATATGTACATAGTAAAATTAATCAAACATATTTTTATATCTTATTGTGATAAATATTAATCAGAGAAACTCTTTTAAAATTCTTCCAATGCCATAATTTTCAAGATAAATTCCAAGAGAAAATTCTCTCCGTGTATATATACATATAAAATCTATTAATAGGTACAAATAAATAAATTTTATTCAACATTATCATTCGAAAAAAATTGCATTGTGTTTTCCGCGCTTTACTGTACGACCTCGTTCGTTTTCCGCGCGCAAAAAGAGATTGACTCGGGAATACTGAATTTCGACGACATCGCGGGAACTGCGGAATTGACGAGAAGCAAAATGCACGGTAGGAGTGTATTGCCGATCCCCCGCGACGTTATACCGTACGCATACTAATACGTTCATTCTTATTTATAAGTCGCGGCATACGTAAACGCGGCGTGCCTACGTAATATCGAGATTCCGGAGTACAAACGAGACGACGACGCCAAGGCGTTTAAAAGCACGCGTTAATACGGGAGCCGCGAGATGAGAAGAGAAGCGTGGAGAGGACTTACGAAGAAAGATTAAGCGACTCTCTCTCTCGAAAGCAAAGGGAGAGACGCAGCTTCCGCGGGTTCATCGCCATCGCCGGCTTATCGGCCGAAAGTTCTATCCGCGAGCGAGCTTGCGGGCTCCTCTCGAGATTTGCTAATGAGAAAAGTGAATGGAGCCGGGAAACGTGTATGTATCTATATCACCGAAAGTAGCAGTAAACTCGAACACGAGTTCTTTACTTGCCTTTCGCACCTATAGTCCACCAAAAGGACACCTATTTCGATATAAAAATATACACACGGTGTCTGGCAGACTCGATGAAAAAATTTCCTGCTTTTTTCAGATTTTCCAAGACCACAGAAATTTTTTTTTTTCCCCTGACTTTTTAGTATTATTTTTTCCAAATATATATAATTTGCATGTATCCATATGATAAATCAATTTAATGTTAAATCAGGAAATTCTTGAGATATTTTTGTTAATAATGAAAAGGTTCGGATAGTTGAAACAAAAATTTGAATCAATTATACAATCTGTAACATGTCACTATAAACTATTTAAATAATCACCTTTTTTATTTATATTATATCAAATTTTTTAGTTTTATCTCTATCAAACTCATTGGAATAAAATAACACGACGATGAAAATATAAATTAACGCACACGTTGTAGATGAATCGATTTTTAATAATACAAAAAATTAGCGTGCTGGGAGTCAAGGAAAAGTTTATATTTATTTAATAAAAATTATAGTTAGTTTGATATTTATTGAACAAAAAATTTCAAATTATTGAGACAAATGTAGAGTGATGTGAAAAAATCCAGATAAATGGTAAAATTTCCTGACCTTTTCCCTGACAAGTCCAGATTTATCAAATTCCCTGACAATGCTCGGTTTTCCCGATTTTCCTGACCGCTAGACACCCTGTATACATGAGGTGACATTTTGTAAATTCTTTTTTCCCCTTTGCTTTCTGTCGCCCTTGGATGATCGTATACTACACTGCTCTTCCTTTCACGATCTTATGCCTTGAACGAGTTTATCTATACGCTGATAACGCCTCTATGTCCTACGAGGGTTTCCCACAAAGCTTCATCCGATAGCGTGTTCACCTATATATGGTACGTGTATGCGTGTATAAATTCATGCAGACGCAGACATACATACATACGTATGTATCACATGCGCACAGGAAAATGTATCATATTCTTTTTTTCGAAATTTTACTGAACGAGTTTGTACGAGAAAATTTGCATCGATGTTCTTATCGCGCGGATTTTACTTCTTGCCTGGGTTCTCGTCAGTGAACGTCAAAATGTAGGACACTGCTACAAAAACCGATAAGAACTGATAGAAAGAAATAAATTCAAAATTCATATACATAATTTTATCGTATCGCAGCGTTCTTCTCCGATCCCAAGTGTTGTTGTAAAAACGGTATTTTATTATTATTATTATTTTTTTTTTTTCATATTAGAGTGCTTCGTTTTTTATCGTACCTTAAATAATTAAAATATTTGAACGTGTATACGTATGCGTGTTGTGCTATTTCTATATAAATCCTGATAAAATGTATGCAATTCGATATGATTCGGTGTCAATGTGGATACATCTCTCTCTCTCTCTCTCCATTTGACTAAATTGCATATAATAAAAATAAAATATTGTAATCCGTCAACGCGGAGAAAATACAATCATTTAAATTTAGGTCGCCGAATAAATCGTTTATTCGCCGTGAAATAATTTGTATGCGCATTACTGCAATAAAAACGAAATAAGACAGATAATTAACTGTAAATATCGAATAAATGAGCTGATATAGTTATATGAATCAGAAACGCGGCTCGATCATATCTATTTTCTTTTTCATTCAATTTCATCGAACGTTTTAATCAGACCTACGTAGATGTAATAAAAATATGATTTGTTTACACACGAACAGAAAACACATGTACGGTACCCTCTTCATTATCCGGGACAATTGGAGTGGGGGTGGTAGGGGAGGAGATTGGCATGGATAATCGAGAAACACGGGCAATCCGAGCACATACCGTACTTTATTGAGGCACAAACATTACCGTATGACTGTAATTTATTCGCGATATGCATAATACATACACAACAATATCTACGAGTATGAGTGATCGTTTAATACGTTCGTGTAAATAATTCGCGATTTTCGTTTACCTCTGGGACTCGGTAATGAATCATTTTATTCAAGCACGTTATTTCTCATCTTCATCATTAGTCATTAGCAATTTACGATAGCGCGCGGATAATCTGCAAACAGGATAAACCCAACACGGGATAATTACATTGTATATGTATATGTATTTATTTTTGTTTTACAATGTTACTTTAAATAATAAATTAATTATATTTAACGAATCACTTTGCGAGAAATGTGTAAATATTCGCAATGGACAAATAATTCCAGATAAAGAAAACTGAGCCTCCAAAAAGTTTATTTGCAGCTGTCAAAAACCGATTTATATAGTGCCTCAATAAAATACTATCAGCTGTTTTTAATGTTATTAAAGATAAAAGAACAATTCTTTTAGAGAGAATTCTCTTTTATATATTTATATAGATAGGTTATCGGTAGATAACTTTGAGATAGGGAGAAAAATTTCCTTCCTCTTTTTCTGATAAAATTTTAGTCATTTAAAATATTAATGGAAATTTCCAAATAATTTTATTTTATGCTATAAGCTGTTTTTTTAAATATTATTAAAGATAAAAGAAAAATTCTTTTAAAGAATTCCCCTTTTTATATTTATATAGATAGGTTATCGGTAGATAACTTTGAAATAGGAAGGAGAATTTCCTTCCTCTTTCTCTGAATAAAATTTCAATCATCTAAGATATTAATAGAAATTAATAGAATAAATTATTTTATTTGAAGAACTAATCTACTAATTATATGAAATTATATAACTTATTAACATTCAATGTGTCACGTTCCTGCCGAGAATTCTGAAACTATTAGCTTCAGACCTTATATAAAGTTTAGAAACTTACTATCTGTCTCTGGTAAATGCACAATTCTCTAATGGTGGCAATTCTCTAATGAATGTACCTTTGTCAAGTACGAACAAACATACAGATGTAATGAAGTTAACGGACGCGCGAGATACACGTTTATACGTATCCTTTAATCCTTGACACATGCGAAATAACTTGTGTGCAGACAAATTTACAGGGCGTCGCTTCTTCCATTACGTAAGAAATGTGATAATTCGTTGTTTTTTTTTCCCACAGAATGGTTAAGAAAAAAAATTGAAGACTCTTGTAGGGATATATAGAGCGGAGGAACTTACTCCGATTTATTTGACCTTTAACTTTTTACGGCACGTGCCGACAGTTCGACGTTCTTAATCCCCATTGCCTTATTTCGCACTTATCCGCAATCCTAACACTTCTCTCACTATTTATCTATCGCAGATGTATCTCACAGTTTACTAAGAGCATTCAATTACGACGCGTCTTATATATACGGCACGTTATCCTATTTATACACGTTCGTATTTCCTCCATTCAAAGTTCAATACATTCATTTATACACGCAATTCCGAGATCTATAATTAAAATTATTAGGAAAAGCAAACATGTAAAAGAATATTAAAAATATTCTATTAATTTATAACTCTTTGTTACGCATTGTGTGCAACAAATAAAAAAAAAGCGAATTACTTTTATTACAAAAATTAAATATTATTTTTATAAAATCAATTTTTTCGATCGGTATATTAATTAAGCTTCCTTTTTTTTATTCAAATTTAGTAAATGTTATTATATTTGTGAGTTTACAGATTTAAAAAAAATATGAATTGTTTTTTTTTAATATGCTACACATATTGCGATCTGATATATGGTCTCTCTCTTTCATCGTCAGTGAAGCTTTGTGATTTTTCTCCCAATGGAATGTAGGACAAAAGAACGAACCGCTCTAGAAATTATTTACGAGCTTTCGAACCCTAATAGATATAAGAATTCGTGTCTTTTTTAAAAGGAATATGTAACAGTTAAAGAAGAAATAACCTCCCATAAAAAACTCAAAATTCATATATAGACGGGAACGAATTTATTAGTATGACAGGTCTAAAAAGACCCTTCGAAAAGTCATAAAAAATCTCGGTAATTCGAAATATCCGTTTTTACTGCCGCTCGATGGGGCGTCGTCCGTTATGAATAGGAGTAAGATTGCAAAAATAACCCCTTTTCGCATCGTTATACAATTACAACCCCGGATCGAATCGAGTGGCGTAAGAGCTACATTAGGTTTCGCGCGGTCGTGCCAAAAGCGGCGTGGCTCGTTTCACGCAGAATAGTGCGGACTCCGTGATTCTGTGTCCGCCTAGTTTATCGATCGCCCCGTCGACTAAAGAGACAGGGACAAAAGAGAGGCGGAGAGGGCAGCGATTGTACGCGATTACGCGATGTAACGCGCGCAACACCTGTTTTCCAGATATGCGCGACGCGCGACTGATAGAGCGCCGATGTAACATCTAGTTGTAACGGTGCATCGGATAGAGCCATGAAATTATTTCTCGCCTCGGGCTTTCCCGTTCTGTAAATTCTTAATTTGCGCTTGATAGATCTCCTAGCTTCGACGCGTGCACAAATGTGTATATCGATAACGATCCCCTTCTTCTTCCGGCTCGCGATCGCTAATCTAATTCTGCCGCGCGAAACTACGGACGACACGCGAGAAAGAAATAACATTTCGCGCTTTATATATATGTACGTATATGTACTAGCGCGTGCGAGAAATGAAAGATTCAGCTTTATGAGAGGTACTTTGTAACTCGGATTTTGTAACACGTATTGCTTTAAATTACAGCGGCGATATGTAATCATTTTTCTCATTATACGTGCATTTACATATTTCAAAACTTTGACAATTCTAAGATTGGAAGGAAAATATTTGTGAAGCGAATACGGTCGTATAAAACACACGAGGGATATTAAAATAAACACAGTGTTTCCTTCATTAATATTAATAACCGAAATTATAAGATAATAAAAGCGATAAAAAGAAATTAGGATCTGTATAATATTAATCATAAAATCGAAAGATTTTTTTTTCTAAAATATATATACCTATATATATATAGTGCAAAAAAATTCTCTCTCTCTCTTTCACTGATAATTAAAGAGATCCTAAAAGTCGCAGTTCTTATTTTAATTAGCAGATAGAAGTGCACGCTTGTTATTATGTTTTAATTAATACAAATATCTGCTATTTGTGTATATTTTCTACGAGGTTCAAAGAAATTTTTTTTTTCTTTTTTTCCGAACGACGGGAAGGATAATTAGTCGGTCTTTTTCCTAACATTTCTTCAGTTTCGAAAGTTTTGCGCAATACCGTGTGTGTGCGCGGACAGTTGGTAACTGCATGTAACGGGTACAATGTAACAGAATTTTCAGACAACCGCGTGGCGCAACTAAAACGCCAGCGACAGCTTTTAATTGAAGCTGGTTTTGTCAGGCGAGATATCGGAATTAATCGCGAAGGTTGTGCCGCGCTAACGAATGGACGGACGTCGTGTTAGATCACTCAACGGATAATGGATAAATCGATAAAATGTTTCCCCCATGGCGCGTTAACACGCTTTCCCTCTTTCGCGCCATATTCGCGGTGCTCACCCTTCCCGCTAAACCGAGTTGTGTCTGCAAATCGCTAATGCAATTTGCAACTGGAGCAACGCTCTTATCATCTGACTTTAGCATGCACGCTGTGAATTTTACGCTCTATTTTTACCGAATTGAACAGTTTTAATTTTTAATTGAGAATCTTACCTAAGAAGTCATTTATAATTCCTGAAACATTACAGAGAAGAGAATGAAAGAAAGGAAGAAGAAAATTGCAGCGATTATAAATGAGAAAGAATTATAGGATTGAAAGATGCGCGAACAATACTATTCAGGGAGAATTTTCTCTGAAAAATTTATCCGGAAAACCAATGCTTATCGTGGGACAATATGATATTGAAAGAATTTTATATATAAGAGTTTCTTCGATTAATATTTACCACAATCAAAGTATTAATATCTACCGCAATAAGATATAAAATATGTTCGATTCGTTTTACTATGTACATATTAATATTTTTGCTGTGGTAAATATTAATCAGAGAAATTCTTATAAAATTCTTCCAATACCATATTGTCCCATCATAATTCTCCGGATAAATTCCAAAAGAAAATTCTCTCCGTGTACATTTTTTTGGTAATCGTGGGACAATTTATCATATTGAAAGAATTTTATAAGAGTTTCTCTGATTAATATTTATCACAATAAAATATAAATATGTTCGATTAATTTTATCATGTACATATTAATATTTTTTATTATGTAAATATACCTATTAATCAGAGAAACATAAAAAAATTCTTCCAATACACTCTTACATATAAAAATCTCCATATTGTCCCACGATTACCATTGATTTTCAGGATAAATTTTTATACAAAATTCTTCCAATACCATATTATATCCCACCATGATAATAATAATAATAATTTTAAATTCATTGATAATTTTTATTTATTGTTTTTCTATAAGGAATGCACTTTCTCTCTCTCTCTCTCTCTCTCCTTGCTATCTCGAGATTTCGAAAAAGTTGATTATCCGGTCGAGGATCCATACGTACATTTTCGTAGCGGCGATAATAATATCCCGGGAGAAGCAATTAAGTCGAAACACAGCCGATCGGGACGAACGGACGATATCGGCGGTCGAGGTCGGGAGAAATGGCGGCAAACTGGGGAGAGGAGGATCGAGGGGGCACAGGAAGGCAGATAGGAAATTGCTTGGAGCATATACTCGCTCACAATCACAATGCCATCGCGGTGGCAGGAACGTGTGCGTGCATGTGCGGGTGCAACGCACCGTGACCTCCGTCGTGCGCACCGGACCTATGCACAAATTTTGTTACGTCATTATCGAGCGCAGCTGCACGCAGTTCGGACGGAATTCACCGTGATCCATCGTGTTGCCAAGGAAAACAAGGGTACCGTCATTTGTCGAGTTATTTAGACGGTATATATATGTGAAATAAAGATACCAGGAAATTAATTGACCAACACTGGCTGAGGTGAAGACGCAACGTTCGACCCCGAATTGGGTCCTCTTCATACTGTTACAAGTACCATAAGTGGTAAAAATTAAATGATCATAATGTCCGTTTTTTGTAATTAATTAGAACATGACAAGATATCAGTAATAAACGAACCGAAGTGCTCACTCTGACATATAACATTACATTATAATGTAATCGGTTCGTTTATTACCGATATCTTGTCATGTTCTGATCGTTTAACAAAAAACGGACATTATGATCATTTAGTTTTTACCACTTACTTGTAACAGCCTGAAGAGAACCCAATTCGGGGTCGAAACGTTGCGTCTTTTTCAATAAAAGATTTTTCACCTTAGCCAGTGTTGATCAATTAATTCCCTGGTATCTTTATTTCAATATTTCAACTGGCAATTGGATCACTTTTTTAGTATATATATGCTTCAGCTATTCTTATCAAGCGAACCAAAGTGAATTAAACGAGGGTATACGCGACCTTACATCCGGAGCCTGAACTTTATATAACGATTAACGTATCGTGACATTTCTTTTACTTTATTTACTCGAACCGAGTTATATTTAGATCGTGGAAAAGTCAAGTGATAAATAACCTTCGGACGAAATGTATCTATATAATATTCGACTCTAAATGAGTATTGTCGAAATATTTGCTTAAATTATAAAATAATGGATCGCTAATTATAATAATTATACGAAATGATCGCAATTCGTATGAAAATACATGGAAGCTCTTATCTTCTCGCTCGAGTCTCTGTGGGAATGACGACGAGAGACTCGTGGAATGTATCGCGCAGACTATATATGCCCCCACCAGATCGCGTAAAATATTTCGGTAACGAGCTATCAATAACAAAGTAGTTCGACCTTGGTGTCGTCTAGAGCACTATTGTTGACATACCGCGGTTCTGTTTATCGTTCGCGCGCTGACACAGGGAAATAATGCGAGACACGCTCCGTCGACTTTTCGATAATCGATAAATGTAACGTAATTCGAGAACGTTTAGTAAAATAATCGCATAAATCGAATAAATCAAGATAGGGATAAGCTCCGTCATACATTAATCGTCCAATAAATAATTAATCTCGAAACTTTAAATTATTATATTAAACTTTAAATTATTTATATACAATTTAATTTAATATTTCATGCATATATATATATATATATATGCAGGATGTAATAATCTGATAATAATCGCCACACCTCTCGTGTGTAGTCGGAGCGAATTAAATCGAGTAGAGCAGAGTCCGTTCGCAATAATTAAGGAGAAATTAATTAAAAAAGATCAGTCAATCCGCGCGCAGGTACAAGAAGAGACATCCCTTGTTAACGTGGTTGCTATGTGAAATACATAATTAAACTTGATTAAACTTGATTATTAATCCCAAAGGTTCGTTGCACGCCTAGTAATCGTGTAAAACATTCGGCGCCTTCTCGCGCGGATTGGCCGATCTTTTTTAATTAATTTCTCGTTAATTATTGCAAAGATCGCAAAACAATAGAGGATTTTCTTACTCGGTTTAACCCGCACGATGGGTGGGGCGATTATTATCGGACAGCCTGTATTATAATAATAACATAAAATTAGAGAAGAGAATAATCACACAAAATATATAATTATGATAATTTCTCATGACACGTGTAACATGTAAAGAAAATTGAATTTTTTTTTGGAAGAGAATAAATTCTTTCAATTAACAAAATCGTAACGAAGAAATCTGTTATATACATATCGTTTAGCATCGAGTAATAAATATACATTATGTAAAATAATATGAAATGTGCCTGAAAATAATGTGAAATACGTTCGTTAAAAATGCTGGAATGAAATCAGATGAAGAATAGATAATTTTAATCCTGCACGTAACAAAACTTATTTTAATATACCGAAATTGATATCGAATATATTAATTTTAAATAATATGTAAATATAATGATTTTTTGAATATCGATATTGGAGAGAGAACGGATTTCAAACAAATGTATATTCTTTTTTTTCCACGCGTAACTGTCCATCAGATTTTCGTTCGTATTTTTCATTATGAAATCGATTTATCAGTTTCATAAGCGGTTTGCTTTATCGCGACGATATTATTTGCACTAAATCGAACGAGCGCATTCTATTATTTTATTTTCGACCAACGGCGCCATTTAATATTCATTTAAAAGCCGGATAATGTTACATTAAGATTACACATTACGAAAGCCTGTACGCGATACACGCTCTATACCTATATGTAATGAATATGCCAAAACAATATAAAATAATGAAATCCATTTATTCGGTTTTTTCCTCAACAAAAATGACTATAGTGCTAAATTGTATACTATATCCCACCTGTTGTTCTTCAATGTTTCGAAAATAATATAACGAATAATTAATTTATTCGCCATGCCACGCTATTTAATAATAACGAGATATTTTTCACATAAGAGAGAAGGAGAGAAGGGGAATATTTCGCCCTTATAGTATATAAAAAGTATAAAACATCCGATATTAAATTTTCATCAAACCATTGGTAACAAAAAGAGCAGTTTGTGTCACAACAAACAGATTAATTGCGTCGAGTGTCATTTTTCTATCGTCACAATAATGAAATGTTTGCTATCAATAATTTGTTTTCTTTTCAATCAACAATTGGCGACCTGTAGTTAATAATGTTTTTACGTCGTTACCTATTGCTCGACAATTGAGAACAAAAATGAGGACGGATCTCGCGTCCTCTCGCTCACAATTCCACAGTTAACAACTCGCGTCGTTAGTTCCACGGAGAATTCGTGTCGCGGTGCGGTAATAAAGTTTTCCGTCGTATTCAGGAGTGGTTCGAGCGCGGCCCAAGCGAGAAGCTGCCATTATTCTTGCACCCAGGTTCGCGTCATCCATCATATGACGTTGGGGGGTGCATTGCAACGCTGCACTGTGCGCGCACCCACACGCGCGCATCAGCGAGAGAGAAAGAGAAAGGACGCGTACGGACGTGCACCGGCACACAGCGCGGCTAAGAACAAAGCCGGCGGCAAATGACAGCAGTAATTTTCGCAAACTGTTGTGGGACGCGCGGCTGTGGCATCCTCTCCAGGCAATGGCCTCGCGCCGCGAATTTATTCGACCTGCGTGCCGAAGAAGGCTCTCGCCCCGTTCGATTTCTCGCGCGCTCACCGAGATGAGAGACTTCGGGATCGATCGACGACCACGGCCTTCGACTGATCGATTCTGCAATTTTGCGCCTGTTATGTACGGATCGAATTTAAATGTTCGCGAGCGTCGATTCTCAAATGTCGTAGCGAACATATATTCAATATTTTTGTATCAATATACGGAGAGTGTCTGACATAAAGTGTCACACCGAAAATACACAAGTAGATCTTGTTATTTGAAGACAATTTTTCCTCGGAAAAAATATCGAGGCATCAATAATTTTCGAGTTGTAAGCCTTGTGGAAACATTAATAAAACTTTTACTTTAATAAACTTTTAATTTAAGGTTTAGTTATAAAGAGACACGGTGGCGAACATTAGGAACATGCAAAAAATGATGGCCTCCCTCGACATTTTTGCTTGGGAAAAATTGTTTCCAAATAACGAGATCCATTTGTATATTTCCAGGTGACATTTTATACCAGACACCCTGTATATACAAAAATTCTTCAACAAATATTAATGTTACACGTTTTAATTAGAAAATTAATACAATAATGTATAAGAATTTTTTCGATAAGTATATGTTCTTCGATAAAATTTTTTTTTAATTTTGAAATTTATTGTGCGTCAAGAAAAATATCTGTTATAGGATTATACATAAATTATATATATATAAAATATAATAGGATTATATATAAATTATATACGAGTACATAAAATATAATTTATATATAATCCTATAACAGATTTTTTTTCTCCACGTGCAATAAATTCCGCGTAAAAATGTTTTACCGGAGACATTTGTCGAAAAAATTCTGATATTATTTTTAAAAGTGTAACGATATGAACATTTGTGGAAGAATTTTAAAAACTCACAAAGAGCTTTGGCAAACAATAATTCTTCTATAGAATCGATGCATTTTACCGCACGCGTCTTGTCGTTTAATTTCCAATTCTGTTTGAATTCTATTTGAGATCGCAATGCGAAAACCACTCGTTACACCCAAACGATTTCACCTTGGTTTAAGGCAAGCAAAATTGGATAGAGAGAGTCAACTCGCGAAAACGACCGATCGTGGCTTACGGATATCATTCCCTTTAATTCAATAGCAATTGCTCCACAAAGTTCGTTGATGCGACATTTATGAAAGCTGCGATGCATCTGATCCTATTCGATTCCACAAAGAAACGCAAAGAGATAAATCGTCAAAAATATATCAATAGCTACAAAGTAGAAAAACAAAGAAATGTTACTATTGTAGCTTATTTTTATACGTTTAAGATCCCTAAAACATCAAAAGCTTATACAAGTTTCGGAATTGCTCGGACATTCATTAATTTAAATATTTTAAAAGTTGTATAATAGAATGGTAAAGTGCTCGAATTTTGCCTCACACAAATAACATATTTCATATAAATGTTTAAACTATAACATAATTTAATTAAATTGTAAAAAGCATGTTATACAGTTTTATAAAATTGCGCGCTTTTTATCGTAATAATGAGATTGATAATCCCTGCATTGATTACTCTGAAACTATTGAAAACTTTCCACCACAAGTTTCACGAATCGCGGTTTTTTTCAGCAAAAGTTTAAATCAAGTTATAAGATTACTTGCGTAATATAAATCATTAGAGAATCTTAGCATATATTAAGAGTTTTAGAGCAAATATAAATGTATATAATATAAATAGTACTATATGTTAGAAGTAGTTTCCAAAATTCTCCATAAATCTTTTGCTGTATACCGTCAGGAAAAAAAAGGAGAAATTGATTTGTAAAGAACATATTCGATACTTGGAACGATTAAGAATTAATAGAGAGTAAAGAAGACTGTATTAAATAAAGCAGTGAGCGAAAAAGCTTAGTAGAAGCGATTGAAGCAGACATTTTCAAAGACTACATTTAATCTACATGATCAATGGATCAGGTACACGCTATATCTAGAAGACTACACTGATCCCGATGAGCGGATGTGGTCGAAAGATACCAGGACTAAAAGAGCTAAATAGAGTTCTGTATTCACATTGACGGTGCTTTGGAGTATCTTTAAAAAGATAAGTACTCTTTCATTCATTCGTTTACAATTACAGAATCGTTAAACGATTTAATTTCTTCGAGACACTCTATTGATTTTTATTTTCAAAGTGAAATTTAATGATTGTAAAACCAAAAATTTCGATAATTTTTCATAATATTAATTATTTTATAATTATTACAAAACAATATGTGTATTTAATTTATTAAAAATATTTAATTCTTTTAATTATATTAAACCCAAGTTTCTAACAAGTGAACATTATACGTATAAAGTTTCCGATAGTTTTTTAATTATAATTCGCGTTTTTTAGAAATATAAATTTAATAACGTTTTATAGACAAAAGCCAGTGGTATTATTATAGATATAATAATAAACACTCGACAAACTACGAAGATTTAATACGAGCACGACTAATGACCTCCGCACAAGAGATCTTACTTACGGAAATTAAGTGCTTCCAGGCGGAGGAGTTCGCGGCCGATTATGTAACAAGGAACAATTGTAACACTCGTGATAATCCGAGCCCTTTAGCTGCGTTATACACATTGAAATAACTACATCGAACGAAGATATGGAATTAATCCATTTTCAACAGTGCGAGATAAATTCTTTCTACAACACCGTATAAAATCCAAAGCGCTTTATTAAAAATCGAAATGATCGAAGAGATATCTTGTAATAACTACGAGACTTCCATCAAAGAGAATATAAAAAAATTAAAGACGCACTTTTCTGTGTTTCAAGACAATCAATTAACGTCTCAGACGTAAAATTTATTCTTCGATTTTTCAACAAGTTATTCGGAATCCTGAAATTTACCTAATATGCTTTTGAAAAGATTTTAATGTCAGATTCTTGGTATCATTTGAAGACCATTTTTCCTTAAAGTAAAAATGTTGAGGCCATCATTTTTAGCGTGTTCCCAATTTATAACGAAGCTTTAAATAAAAATTCTACTAAAGCAAACTCTAAAAAGCCTTTGCTTTCAATGAAATGCTTATAATTGGAAAATTCGAGGAAACACCCTGCATATATTTTGAAACCGATATAGTTCTCATAATCCGGTCGTACAGTATCGTGAGAACGTGTTCGGTCACAATGGCTCGGAAGAAGACGTACTAATTTTCGCGACCCTCGAAACTCGTGTATTGGACGAGCGCGCGATCAAACTTCAGCACTTTCGACACGCAAGCGATGAAAAAAGTTCAGCCGGCCTAGGGCTGCAACGCACCTGGATGTGCATTCGCGTGCCCGGCCGTATACGTGGACGCTTCCTCGCGCACATCGGTACACAATACACGCCGTAGCGAGTATAATGCCCAATTTTACACGAGGCAAGATTGACGGCCCGTATACCTACGTCCGTCCTCCGACGAGCGAGACAAAATCCGCTTAGAACTTTCGAAACCTGCCCCTGGGGCACGTGAGCGCTCACATATATATATATATATATATATGTATATATGTTGTGTGTCAGAGAGGAAGATGGAGGAAAAAGGAGAGACTATGAGGTCCGCTGGTAATAAGACAGAGAGAACTTATTTACTTTACGTAGAGCACACACACACACATACACAGGTGCACGTGTCAGGTACACGCGCATGTCTCTCTTTCGTTTCTCTCCCCGTGTACGGCTTCATCCATGCGTTAAATTCCTCCGGGGGATTCTTCCGTCTTCCTCACCACCGCACGTCCCTCCCTCATGTCCCCTGATCTATATACTTGGCCGAACAGAGACCGCCGACTCGCCCCGAACTCTGTGACGTCTCCGGCCGCAGCAACTTGGATGTGCAACAACTTGGACGATTTTCGATGCCTTCTGCCGCGCGCAAGTTTTTAATTTCTTCTTTGGGATCGGAGCGATCCGATTCCGCTTTTTTCTCTCGACGCTTCTCTCGAGTTAAGGAAGAAGCACATGGCAGATATGAAACACACGTACGCACGTGCACACAAGTGCAAGTAAATTATCATCGTCGGGTGGACCGAGTATTACACCCGAGGTCTCTCTCCGTTATCACACAGTAGTTATGAGCGATAAAAGAACCGTTGGTTGGGGCGAAACAATGGTGTAAATCATGTATTTCTCATCTCGAGGAAGAAACGACACTACGTCTTCGCTTATCTCGCGGAATTGGATCAACTTCTCCAAGATTGCAGCGAGAATACGTACTTTCAGCCGAGATATATTGTATATGTAATATATAGGTACGCGGACTATAAAGATTTTACCTCTGAAATATTAAGGATGAATATATATATATATATATATATATATATGCGTTATTAAAATTAAATTTCTTAAATTATACCTGCCACAATTCACGTAAGACTTGAATTTGATAAAAAATGTCCTCGTAGACTCAATTAATTTCTTTATAGCCGTAAGATTCTGAAATCGACAAGTTCGTTAGCATTCGATACTGTGGATAACAATAAAAAAAAAAAAAAAAGAGAGAGAACACCTTGGGGAAATTTTCGTACGGTTCGGCGGTTAATAATTTTCGCGTGTATTTCGCGGCATCGAAATCTGAATATTCAACGAAACTCCGCCGATTTCATTCAATCTCTCTCTTTGTGCGCTGCCGCGCGCGGTCCATCTCTCTCTCTCTCTCCCTTTCTCGATGAAACGACGTCAGGAAAGTTGTTACGTCGAATCCACAGGGCACTATACCTCCTTTCCTCACGGACGGTTCGAATGGCGGTTTACGAGAGAGAGAGAGAGAGAGAGGGAGATGCGATTGCGGAGATGCGCTCTCGGCATGCGGCTCCGGACTCGCTTCGTTCGCGCGCCCGTGTGCACTTTGTAACGCATTCCTGTATATTTCGCTCCGAGCAATTCGCGACGCGCGCGCGCGTCTTTGTCTCGCTCGGCGGGACTCTATATATACGAGCGAACACGAGCGAGCTAATTCGAGTCTTTCATCGATGCACCCGGCCATGTACACACGAACAAGTGGCGAGCGGAGAAGTTCACTCGATTCTCTACAGCGAATTGCATTAAACGCGTACAAAGGCCGGCTCTAACGCGAATTTCCGATTTCCAAATCTAATTCACTGCAGTTCAGCTCCGGAGCTTATCGACAGACGCGCGATAGCGTATCCATCCTTGCAAAAAAAAAAAAAAAAAAATTATTATTTAATAATATTCATATTTGTAAGAATAATTACGCATGCAAATTTGTCCTGCGCGTGGTCTCTGATTAGCCGCGCAATCCGAAATTTGATAAGAAAATTTGCGAATTAATACGAGAAGTTTTATTACTGTATTCTTGGAGTGTCGGATATTTTCGTTAGTTAGTTTGCGCGAGATAAAAATACGCTCGCCAGATTAAATCGGGCTTTTACAAATGTAAATACATCATTATCTCTAACATATCGTATATTTTCAAACTATTTTCAAGCAAAAAAGTTTGCCGATGCGCGTCGGGCGATATTTAATCACGGAGAGAGAGATCATTTTTCGTAGTGATTTTTTAAAAATTAATTAATCATAATTCTATTTTGCTGCGTGTAAACGTTAATTCTTAAACGAATTCGAAACGATTCGACGAATTATTCCGTATCCGATAAACGAAAGCGGAGCTTCGGGAAGAATTCAAGGAAAGATATTCGCGGATATAAAACGATACTGTCTTAAATATCGGGGAAAAAAGCGGACGTGAGAGGATTTAATGCTCAGCACCCTTGAAATAATACGAGACTTTAACGGAGATCTTATGTCGAGTGGGCGATGAACGTAAAATTATCGTTGTAAAACCATCGTGTAATCGGTTTCTCTTCGAAGCACTCTTGATTGTTTGTCACCTCCATCTTGATATTTTTCCGGTTTTAATTTACTCTATACGTCTGCCACGTATGCGATACACTCTGTATGTGCATTATATATATATATATATAAATAAAACTAGATAAGCGCAAAGAAAAAGAGTGGGGAAAAAGAGAGAATGAACACCGGGACTCCTAACTTCCTCAAAAGGGTTCCAACGCAATTTAATTAAAAAAGTGTATTTTCCAGGTTGCTTTTTCCCCGCCGGCTTTGATCATGCGCGCTAAAGCTCTTTATACATTTTATCTCGCAGGAAAAACAAGCGTGGGGCATCTGGCTAACGGGTTTCTCGCCAAATATATAACGCGACGCGGCTCGGCCAAGCCGCGGAGAGAACGAAAAAAAAAAAAGCTTTGTTTATTCCCATATATATATCTATGAATGTTTCATGCAATATTCTTTCGCATATGTAACGAGGCTGTATGATAATGCGCGAGGTCGAGAAGCAGGTCTTATCGCCCTTTGGATAAATTATGTTCCGCCTTTAACTGCTCATAGAGGAACTTTTCGCTCATCGATGGTGCATTGCATAAACGGAGGGAAAAAGAAGAGAAAAAGAACGAAGAATGAAGCTGCGAAACTTTCTACCTCAGATTGTTCCGCAATTTTGTACGGGGACTTCCTTTTGACGACGAGAGCAAGGAACTCGAAGAAATTCTCGGCGATCCCGACCCTATGGCCTACCTTCTAAAAGCGAAGATGACTTTCTCCGTAGTTCCTACGATGTTAATTTAGCCCTTAAGTGGAAGGATCCTTTTACCTCATCGATAACTGTCAGAGTTTTAAAAGGGAAGTATAAGTACAATTCAATTCCTCGTGAAAGCGTGTATCCTCATATATGATTTTTTTAAATTCAGTGATGATTGTTTATTTTTCTTCAGAATAGAGAAAAATAGTTAAAATAGAATTAAAAGCATTGACACGAAAAATAATCTGAATCATTAAATTTTCTTTTTATTTTAAGAACTAAACAAGAAACTAACCTTTGGATATTAAAGGGGTGCCTGCTTTAGAGATCCAAATTTACAAGCATAAAACTTTTCTCAAAGAAATTCTCGAAAAAAAACCACCTTATTTTTCTAAAGCAGCCCCTTATCCATTAAAATTTTGTATTAAAAAAAAATAGTCTTCAGTATTTTTAATTCCCGATTTTGCAGAGATCGATAATCGTGGTACAGAGAAATAGCCTACTGTTACATCAAACGATAATAGAGCTATAATAATCGCTATAGAAAGGGAGCTCGATGACTCGATGACAGATAGAGGTCTCGATTTATGACGTGGCAAATTATTTGAAAAAAATTTCTTTAATTTTATAATAAATCATTCCGAAACTTTTAGGCATCTATATTATTAAATATTTACAAGTGTAAAATTTTTCTCAAAAAAAAAATTCCCGAAAAAAAAAACACCTCATCTTTAGTTTTCTAAAGCAACCCCCTTTTATCCATTAAAATTTTGTATTAAAAAAAATAGTCCAGTATTTTTAATTCCCGATTTTGCAGAAATCGATAATCGTGATACAGAGAAATAGCCTACTGTTACATTAAACGATAATAGAGCTATAGTAATCGCTTTAGAAAGGGTTGCTCGATGACTCGATGACAGATAGAGGTCTCGATTTATGGCATGGCAAATTATTCCTTCGATTACCGGTGTCGCGGTGGCCTCGCTACTGTCGATGATTAGTCGACGACGGATGATCTCGATAATTACAGCGGAATGCTTTGATACACGCGAGGAGAGCACGCTCCCATTTACGGTGGAGAGCGCGACTCGTTAGCGTCAGTCGGGGCGAGACCGTGGAGTCAAGCGTCGTGCACGAATGATAATTAGCCGTACAAAGCAACAGTAGAAGAGAGAGAGAGAGAGAGAAGAAAGAGAACGGAGAGCTTGAATTCTCTCCGTTGTTATACACGCGTCATAATAATTACGCTCGCGCGAGAGATCATCTCGGGCACCGGAAAGGATGCGTTCGTCTCTCGAATTGACACGCTCCTTTCTAAAATTCGTCACGGTTCTTTGTGCGTGCCCCGAAGGAACTGTACGGGATGTCACGCCAAATCTTGTACATAAATGCCTGTTAAGCGAAGGGTTCTCCTTCCTTCAAGAATTTGTCATTTCATATTTCTTAAGTAAATATGAATAAAAAAAAAGACTGGAACTACTCTGTTATATATTATTCATAAATAACTCGCATTTATAAAATATATCTTTTTCCTTTTTTCTACGTGTAATTATATGTTCTGGTTGGAGCATATATATCATAATATAAAAGAGCATGTAATTGCTTGTATAAAAATTCAAAAATATTGAATAAAATTTTTTTTCGTAAAAGACATAATATTTCGAAAAAAATTAACCGCGAAGCATACTCGAAAGAAAGAAAAATTATGATTAACTTTTCAATCTACAATGTAATTTTTCTCGAAGCCGCATATATACGGCATAAAAATTTTATTTAATTTTTTCCATCAAAATTTATATACACGAATGAATTATCCCATTTTGTTAGTACTATAAATTACATTCCATTGTGTCTACTATATTTCATTCTTTATTCCAGTTCAATTTGACCCAATTTTTATCAATAAAGTTTTTAATTCCAGATGTGAAATGATTATGATGCATAGTACTAAAAATTGAAAAGTTACGAGCGAAAAAGAATGAAAAATATTTTCGTTCAAGAAAAAATAAATTCCAACGTTCTCGCATCTATAAATCCTAAATTGGAGCTTCTCGATGAAAAATATTTGACAGCGTTCCCGTTAATCAAAAGAGACGTACATATCTGTATCCTCGCCCAGCGCATCGAGAGGCCGGAAATCGCGAAGGAAAGAGCTGCGGCTAGCGACGATAAGTATTGAAAAGGGGGCTTTTAAGAGCGTAAAATCACAAGCTTCGCGTGCGTCTGCTCCGGTACTAAAAACGCGAGGCCTACGGGCGATAGGCCAGGCCACGGTATGCCGTCCAGCAGGTGGATATCGACTCGAAGAAGGAGGCAACGAAGGAGAAGGCAAGGATCCCGATTATCCCGAGCATTGAGATTCGCAATCGGACGTTTCTCTCCTCCCTTTCGCCGCTCATTATAGATGCCGTACCGGAGGATATCTCCTTCGATGCTTTCGTTCCGTTAAGCGTGGGTCGAAAGAGGAAGAGAACGGATGGATCAACGGGAATGACGAGAGAGTGTATATCCCGTAGAAACCTCGTCCCATCAATTAACCTACGAATAAGGGGAGCGTAACGGAGGAGAATGATATCGATGTTTTACTCATTACTGTTATAGAAGAGAATACCGATGAGGTACTTATATATCGATCGGAAAGCGGTATAAGAGAACGAAAGGAAAGATTAAATTCTGCGCTTGATTACATCACTTTGTACGAGCAATAGAAAAAATATCGTCTTAACCATTTCTTTCAGCGTTTTATGAATTTGCTCGTAGGAATGTTTAATTACTTACTTTGCCTTTTGTTCCTCTCGTTTTTCAGATGCTTCACGGTATATGGGATTTTCTAATCGATTGACCATCAAAAAATTATATAATTTACATGCATGAAAAATACGATAACGGATTTAGCGATTGCTAAATTCATCGGCTTGCGTATCGGAAATGATATACGTCTTTTCAACGAGTCTATAGAATATCCTCTGTAGAATATTGATAAATATTGTTCGTTATTGCGCATCTAAAAGACATGTTGATAATCAAATACGTGGACGGAATCGAAGACGGAAATTTAATACATCTGTTTTCTTGTATAAATATTCATACTATATGCTATATGTATAAGAGAACACAGCGGAGATTCTACATTTGCAGTGTAATGCAATCGTGTTGGTAAATCCTTCGCTTGGAAACGTGCCAAAAATATTTTGGCATTGCTGACACAATGCTTTCATATGCAAGTCTTATTTCACGTTCGCTTCGTCAGCTAACGCGTCTCGGATGGTTATATTATTTAATTAATATTGATCTTGCTTCAGTGAATCACACTGCAAAAATTATTATATTTATAATACATAGAGAGAATTTTCTCTTAGAATTTATTATGAAAATCATACTAATCGTGGAACAATATGATATTTTTTAGAAGAATTTTATACAAGTTTCTCTTTGATTAATATTTGCCACAATAAGATATAAATTATATATTCAATTAATTTCTTTATGTATATATATTAATATTTTTTCTTGTGACAAATAATAATCAGAAAAATTTTCATAAAATTCTTTCAATACCATGATGTCTCACGATTACCATGATTTTCAGGGTAAATTCTAAGAGAAAATTCTCTCCGTGTAATAAAATGTTTTTACCGTATTTCACATTTCAAATTTAATATTTATATCAAATTTATATACGATAAAATAGTAAAGATAAAAACAAATGTTTTTTTTTGTTTTTTGATTCGCTCCGCTTCTGCATCTTCTCAGTCTATCGAATATCTCCCGCGAGATATAGGCTATAGCAGCAAGTTTCTCTCGGCGCGATTCGATTCCCCCCTAAATAATATAATATCTTTACGTCTCGTTCTCCTCTCGCGCGATGAATAGCTCTCGTGGTGAGAATAAAATTGGTCATTTATGATAAGTCTTGGACTTTCCTTCTTCTCGCGCGCGTGTATCGCCTTTCTCGGAAACAAGCGATTCGTTATTCCTCCGAATGAAACGCGAGAAGAATTTACGGTTTTGTATGACGACAGAAGCCGATAAAAGCTGCCGAAGAGAGAGAGGGATGGACTTAAATAGGTGCCCTTTTTTCGTCGAACTGTTTAACTCGCGTCGAATAGGCTCATAATGTGAGGGAGACTGCGTACAAGATGTTCTATATACATTCTCATTCAATGTGCCTTTGATCGAAACGAAATTGAGTTTCCGTAATATTTTCTGGAATGTTTCAGATAGCTAAGAATGACGAGAAATGTTCTAAATTAAGAAAATTGCATCTTATCAGCAACACAGAAAACTTTATTTCTAAATTGAGTCGAGGCCAAACCTTATCACGGAGAAATTTCAACTTCGAGGTTTATCGACCAAGAAATGGAAATTTGGAAATTGGAAAGAGATCTCTCTCCGACAAATGATGATATATATTCCTCGATGTTTCCACTATGGAAAATGTAATCAAGAAATATAGCGGAAGGGAGATAGAAATATACAAGATACCGATTCTATCTTCGACTCATAAAGTTAGATATATTTGAAGGAAAACATCTATTATACGTTCATAAGTTGATTTTTATGCGCGTTCCAATGGATAGAAACACAAATTACATTAACCGTTGGCCATTCGAAACTTTTACATTCCACGAAAGGAGTCACGATTAGCGGTCTCTATAACACATCACTACTATTCCGTCTCATATGCTTACGTCTTCTTTTCAAATGCTTTTCGATTAAGTCCAGGACACTCTATGCATGCCTTATTTTTGTTCTTTTCCTTCATTTTTTTCAATTTACTTTTATTTGTTTTTATATTAAATATATGCAAATAAATTCCAGTGTTGACGTAATAAAAGTTAGCGGAACAAAACATCCCTCAGGGGCACTACAGACTCATCCCTGTAGTGTACGGGTGTCGCAATCCCGAGGTACCCGAGCTGGAGTGTGTGGTGATGGATGAACGAGGGAGTGATGGGCGTGCAGGCCCTAAAAAGGACTTGTCCACTGCACTAGGTGAAGGAAAACACCGAAGATAACACCCGGGGGGGAGGCCCCGTTAGCTGAGTAAGGCAACCTCCTAAGGGGAAGGAAAACCCCCGACAGAAAAAAACCAATTTTCTTCTAGCAATCATGAGGAGTACAAAGAAGAAAGCGAACGTCCTGGGTTCGGATTCCAGGAACCGGCGTGGGGGGGGTGTAGGCCTGGCTTCCCCCTCGTCGTCATCAGACGACAGGTCGTCCGCAGTTTTGCCGGCTGGGGCTGCGGACTGGAGAGCGACATCGCCGAGGTGTGTGCAGGAGGACGAGGTGGAGAACCGGCTTATTAAGCTGGCCATCTTATGGGAGGACCGGGATAGGACGGTTGACCCGAGGGACCTGGCGCTGAAGATTCGTCGGATTCTTCGGGACGAGAAGGTGAGTGGCTTTCGGCATCTCGGGATATACCATAGGTTGTCCCGATATGCCGAAAGATACTTTCATAAGTGCGCGAAGGGTGCGACTGAGTTTTGTGGGGCGCACGTATGTGTCCCTGATGAGTCGCGGAAGAACTGTCCTCGGCCTCCCTCTCCGGAGAGGCTGCGTGGCGACAGCGAGGAGGAGGCCCTTGAGGTCACCATGGGTGAAGACGCGTTGGGCGCTGCCTCTACCTCCGTTAAGGGGTTGGATGGCGCGCTTGGCGTGTCGGAGCCTGAGGTTTCTCTCAGCCCGGTAGGGGTTCTCGGACGGGACTCGGTCCTGGCGGACAGCTGCCGGGACTATGCGGAGGAAAATCGCGAGCTCAAAAAGCGCGTTAGCGTGTTGGAGGCTTCCAACAGGGAGCTGCGCGAAGAATTGGAGGCGATGAAGCGTGCGGTGGCTCCCCTTCCTCCATCTTCGGGGGAGAAGGAGGCGCCTCCCGTGAAGAAGAGATCGCGGCGGAGGCGAGACAGAGAGGTGGTCTCTGAGCTAGAGTTTCCTGGCAAGGAGACCACTTCTGAGGTGCGGAGGACTCCGTTTGAGTCCTCATCTGTGGCTGCTTTGGGGGGGGATCCACACCAGCAGCTTTTAGCGCGGGTGGATCTCCTCATTGAGAGGCGCGTGACTGGGGCGGTTGAGGATCTGAGGAGGGCTGTTGAGTCCCTCAGGTCCTCCTTGGTTTCCCGGGGTGAGGGGGTGGGATCGTCTGCCCCTGCTCCCCTGGTCGGGGAGGTTTCCCCTGTCCTTTCTACGCCTGTGCGTGGAAGGCGGGGTCGCGGCGCGAAAAAGGTGGTTTCTTTCCGGGGGCCTGGGTCCTCGCTCCCTTCGGTGGCTGATTCGGTCGCTGGGGGGGATTGGGGGCTTGGGGTCCCGGGAGGGTTTAGCAGGGGTTCCGCGCCCAAGGTTGGTTGCGCAGAAGAGAAGAAGGAGGCTGAACCGAGTATTTCGGCAGCCGAATTCAACGGCGGTTCATGTGACCTCTGTCGGCGATCGGAGGTCATACGCGGAGATATTGCGTGAGGCCAAGGGGAGTATTAGCCTGGAGGAGCTTGGTGTTCCTCCACTTAAGCTCAGATACACCGCCACTGGGGGCCTGCTTTTGCAGATCCCTGGTGGAAACACCGGTGAGAAGGCGGACCTCTTGGCGGATCGTATTCGCGGTGTCTTTGCCGATCGCGAGGATGTGGTGGTATCCCGCCCTCAGAAAACCATGGATCTTCGGATCCGTGGGACTATGGGGGAGGGAATCGCCACTCGCGATGAGATTCGCGATGCCCTGGTGGCTTTGGGGGGATGCTCGGTCGGGGATGTTCGGATCGGAGCGATTCGGACTCCCCGGGGCTCTCCCTGGAGCACCGTGTGGGTGCGCTGCCCGGTGGCAGCGGCGCGTAGAGCTGTGTCCGCGGGGAGGATCAAGGTGGGGTGGGGAGTGTTGGGGGTGGAGCTGCTTAGCGCTCGCCCCCTTCGGTGCTACCGTTGCCTCGAGGTGGGGCACACGCGACACCGTTGCTCGGGGGGTACGGATCGCTCCGACCGCTGCTACCGTTGTGGCGTGTCGGGGCATCGCGCGGCGTCTTGTAGTGCCACGCCCCGTTGTCCGGTTTGTTCGGACAGGGGGGTGTTGGCGACTCATTCTCTGGGGGCTCGGGGGTGTCTCTTTGGGTCTCCAGTTTCCGAGGTGGACGGTAGGCGCCGGGCTCCGGGTCGTCCCGATGGGGGACGAACCATGGAGATTGAGGTTGCCCCGATAGATGTTCCGGTTGTGGAGCGCGTGCGGGCTCCGGGGTCTCCCGCTGGGGGGGCTCCTGTGAGCTTGGAGCGGGTGAGGGTGGAATGCGGTCTGCGCCGGGGGGGGTTGCCGAGAGGTGGCTCCCCTGTGCCGGGTTGCAGTTCTGCCCCTGATGTTTAGTGTTGTTTTTCGTCCATTGTCGTAGGGTGTAGCGGTGGATGCGGGGGGTTCCGGGGAGGTTGCCGAAAGGTGACTCCGTGGTCTCCCTGCTCCGCCAAGTTTTATGTTTATTAGGTAGCGGCGATGGGTGTTGAGTGTCGGGGAGGCTGCCGAAAGGTGACTCTGCGGCCTCTTCACCCGCGCCAAGTTTATGTAAGTCTTTGTTTTGTTTGTACTTCGTTCATAGGTGGGGTAACAACCCCCCCACCTTTATTGTGGTCGGCAATAGTGCCTCAATGTTGGCTCCTAGAGGGCTGGGCCTGCGGCCCTTACTTGGTTTATGTTGTGGACGTGTATATGTTTGTCCACGTATAGTTGGTGACGTCTTGTGACGTTTAAGTGTGGGGTGGACGGCTGCGGCCGTCTCACTGACCGGGTTGGCAGAGAGAGGGGTGGGGGCCCCGCTCTCATTGCACGTCGACCCTGGGAAGTCCGGGGGGAGCTAGTAGCCCGGCTCCCCTCGATGCCCTTTCGGGGCAAGGGATGTCCACTCCGGGGGGATACCTGTAGTATCCTCTCGGGGGATGTGTCCTTCCTAAAGGACGCCGGTCGGGTGTCCACCGTGAAGTTATGCTAACGCGGTTCCGCGGTGGACAGTACCCATACGACCAGGGGCTTCAGTCAGGTTTTAGGTCGGTCCCCCGCCCGATAGTCCCTCGGGATACTACGGGCGGGAATCCACCACAAAGCCTCCCGACCCTCCCTCAGGGGTCGGGACGGCGAAGTTTGGTTTAGGCAAATTTCCTGACTATAAAAAAAAAAAAAAAAAAAGCGGAACAAAACAAGCAGAATCAATTCTAATTAATTTTATTTACTGCTGAAAAGTTGCCAAAGAAAAAATGTGTCCTGTTATTTTTTTTTTTCATGTGATGTTCTGCTAAAGGAAGATTAAGTTATAGCGGAACATGAATTAAAAAAAAGAAATTAATTCTAATTAATTTTATTTATTGCTAAAAAGTTGCCAAAGAAAAATGTCCTGTTATTTTTTTTCAAGTGATGTTCTGCTAAAGGAAGATTAAGTTATAGCGGAACATGAATTTAAAAAAAGAAACAACAGAGCAACAAATTAATTTCTTGGGCAACTTTGGAGCACCAAATGAACAACAAATAAAAAATATAAATTAGAATTGATTTTGTTTCCCTTTCTAAAAGACGTGAGCAAACGCTTGATATTTTATCGATTTCAAGGGGGGCAAGCAAATGCACTCTCTTGATTCCCTCATGATTCGGAGCGACGTGTTACACGTAGAAGAACCGTCTGGTGCGTAGGGCTTTTGCCTTCCGCTTTCTAATTGGCCATCATGGCTGCCATCGATTTTTCTCATGTGTACATATGTACGTATCAAGATATGTAAATACGCGGCTCGTACTGTACGCGATGCCACGAGGCGTTGTATCGTCAGGCTTGATGTACGTAGGAGAAAGGAGATCGTGAATTAGAGGAAAGGGAATAAACGTGTTCATCCGATGAAACGTATTTGTCCAACGCGGCTCGTTTATATTTAAATGAACGGTTGATTTTATATTGTACGGCTCGCTTTTCTGGAGGCGCATCTCCCTGAACGGGATCCTGCGGCGCGCTTTCGATATATATCGGATACAAAGAGCGACTACCGGTCCTCGGGAGTTTCAACGCGAGCGCGAAAGAGAGAACATTTTCATTCGCGCGCGCGCGAGGATAGAACGAACAGGAATATTGTAACGCGCTCCCTTTCTCTGTTGGCTTTTGATTCACGATAAAGCCCAGAGCTCGGCCAAGTCAAGCTAAACATTTAAATATTGAACGCTCGCCTCCCACGTGCCCGCGTTGAGGTGGAGGTACTATCGTGGGTTATTTTCGAAATTAACTCGCGATACGCAGATCCGCTTTAATACAGTGCAACGCCCTTTTTTATCCCGAGCCATTAATTTCTGTTTAAACGTTGGACATAATTATTCATTGTTATTATAAATTTATTATGAAAGCGAATCTAATTTGCGTAGAATATATATAGATAGGGTGTCTAGCAGACTTGATGAAAAAAATTTTTCCCTGACTCTCTCTCTCTTTTTAAGTATTACTTTTTCCAAATATATAATTTGCTTATATCTATATAATAAATCAATTAAATGTTAAATTATGAAATCCTCGAGATATTTTTGTCAACAATGAAAAGATTCGAAAGTTAAAAAAATTAAAATTTAAATCAATTTTACAATCTGCATTATGTACGATAGTCGAAACAAACATGTCACTATAAACTATTTAAATAATCATCTTTTTTATTTATATTATTATATATCAAATTTTTTAGTTTTGCATCTATCAAATACATTGAAATAAAATAACACGACGATGAAAATATAAATTAACGAACACGCTGTAAATGAACTGATTTTTAACAACACAGAAAATTAGCGTTCTGAGAGTCAAGGAAAAGTTTATATTTATTTAATAAAAAATTTCAAATTATTGAGACAGATGTAGAATAGTGTGAAAAATCCAGATAAATAGTAAAATTTCCTGACTTTCTCACTGACAATTCTAGATTTATAAAATTCCTTGACAATGCCCGGTTTTCCAGATTTTCCTGACCGCTAGACATCTTGATATATATTTTAAGAATAATTCTTACACACTAATATTACTTTCAACTATATATTTCAATGAAGAAATTTAAACTGTCGGTCGAAAGTTGTATTTTTGCTCACGGCATCATTCTTTGCGCGGTCTATCTCGTTTTGTTTCTCCTTCGGTTGCTTCGCCAAAGTTGTTACGTGAAGCAAGTTTAAGACTTCAATGTGAGATGGAAGGTTAAAAACAACAGCATGAGAAGGTAAAAGTTAATACGAGTGCTAAAAAATGGCTTCCCTTCCAGGCTGTACCATCGAGTGGGGTGAAGAATTGTTGCTCTGACAAGTAAAACTCTCGCAAATTGACGTGCAACAGTTCGCGCGTGCTAACGCGGCATTGTAGTCGCGAATACAATTGTCAAAGACAATTGCGTCGCGGGCGGGAACAGCGATTGATTTATCGACGACATTACAATTCGAGAAATTATTTGACTCGAGCGTTCTGGCGCGCTGCTGGTGGCTGCGGAGGTGTTGGGTGCCGTTCAAGTTGCGTCGAAATAGATGGGAAATTTATCAGAAGATTCAATTGTAGAAGGCGGCGTCGCGTTGATCGAGCTATCAATTTTAAACGCAATCCGCGTAGCGCGATATAGATTCGAGAAATCGAATTCGAAACTCTGCCGACTTTAACCCAATATTTACACCGCCGTCCATTTATTAACGTTTCGAAATTGCGCGTTCATTATACGTATAAGTTCCCTCTTCTTTCTTCCTCTGGCACAATAGTAATATTCCCGAGTATTTTTCGAGTCGGTCTCGCTGTTCGAAGAATATTGGCTCCAATTATGCGACGCGTTGCTGCGAGATTCTTCCGAGTTAATTAAGAATTAAATTTTTTTTTGTACGCTATTATATAATTTTGTATAAACGAAATGTGCAAAACGAAATGTACGTGCAAATTGGTTTCAGATAAAAAAAAGTCGAGAAAAAAAATCCTGCCTCTCTATATTTTCGAATTATGAATACAGAATGGAAAAAGAGAATGCACGAGAGGATTATCTATTATTTATTTTTGAGAAAAAGCGAAATCAAGTTCATTTGCATATTACAGAGGAGATAGGAAATTATGATTAATATCCTCGTATCGAACATTTAGTCCATATAATTTATAGGAATCCCCGGCAAGTGTCCAATGAGCTCGCCGAAAATCCGTACATAAATCAATCCGTAGAACAAGTTGCAACGTTTGTGAAATAAACGTTTATTTTTTTGTATCTTTGTCACAAACTGTCTCATTACTCATGCGTTATATGAATATACGTGTATTGCGCGTTTTCTTCATGACTGCGAAGGTGGTTAATGTAATGTTTATCATCATCTCGGAAATTAATTAGCCTTTGAAGTTGAAGACAGCACACCCTACATTATTGAATCGATCATACTCCGTTACCTCAGCAGCGTAGCAATTATATGACGGCTCGCTTGTTGTTGGATTCATTAACGAAGAGCCTTTGCGAAACGTTGTTTGACAATCAAGCTGTTTGTTCAATACTTTTAACTGCCTTTCGTGTATACAGGATAAAAGTATGTAGTTACTATCACAATACGCGATTTTATATCCTTTGATGACTTTGACTTTTAATTGACTTTTCCTTTGCGAAAATTTAAAGGTCACGTAACTTGAAAATTTCAAACTAGGTAATTGCAAAACTCCGGTGGAAATTCCTTTAAGAAAGAATTCTCTAAATTTTTTTCGAACGTAATTAAAAATTTTTATGAAATATCATGTTTATACGTACACATTTATCTCAATTTTTGAAAATATTATTTCTCCCGTTATTACTATGGCAATATATATTTTAATATATATTTCGTTACGATTATAAAACATTATAATATACAGTTGTTATATTTGTCGAATAGTAGAGGAGATACACGTATGCTTATCCATGTGGATAGTTGAATAATTCATCTGCGTGGACTCTTTTTTAAAAGATAGAAATGAGATATTTTATTCCTACAAAAATAATTCTTTATAAAAAATGATTCCTCTTTTTCTCTCGCTCTCCTTCTCGCTTTCGTAGAATGCAGTCTGAAACCGCACAGTGTGCATCCTGCTGTGAATGTATATGTTTCGCTCAACAACGGCTTCTTCGATTATGTAAACGGTGCGATAAATTACGTGGGGTGTTTGTCGTCTCAACATGACGCGACGAGGAACGAGATAGATACGCGATTAGCTCCTCGGCTCTTCGTGAGTCTCTTTGCGAATCCCGAGAGGATTCTCTATCGTGTTCGTCTACGAACACGCACATACATAAAGAGAAAGAGAGAGAGAGGGAAGTTGAATACTATTAAGTAAAATAAATCTGAGTATTAACAAAAGACTTAACAAGATAACCTTTTAACTTAAATCTTAATTCCTTTAATCTCAGAAATGATCTTTCAGCTTAAAAATAATCTTTTTACTTTTAATCAAGTAAAATTGCATTGTTAAAAAGTCTAAGGCAGAAAAATGTATATAAATCTAAAAATAATGATACAGATCGAGTATAATTTACGAACAAAAAATATTTTCGAAAACAGAAAATATTTCGCGATTGTAATTGTTTATCGCAATTCACACAATTTCTCTTTCAAAAAAAATTATACAGGATGTCCCAGAACTGGCGGAAAAGTTTTTAATGGCAGATTCCTGGTATCATTTGGAGACGATTTTTCTTTAGTGAAAAAATGTTGAGAGAGGCCATCATTTTTAGCATGTTTTTAATTTTTGTTATTATGTATCTTTATAACTAACAACCAGGTTGTAAACCTTATATTAAAATTCTACTAAAACACCTAAAATTAACTGGAGAATATTTTATTTCCACAAAGCTTATATAATTTCCAAAAAAGCCTTTATTTTCGAAAATGATTGGTGTGCAACATTTTCGCTGAGGAAAAATCGTCTCCGAATGATATCAGGAATCTGCCAGTAAAAACTTTTCCGCCAGTTCTGGGACACCCTGTACAAAATTATTTCATTATTAACGTCGCAATTAATTTTAATAGGTTTTATTTTAAAATAATGAATAAATAGCGACGAAAGAGCAAACAACGTTAATCGCTCTTCTTAACGTGGAGCATCTAGCGCGTTTTATTCCGAGATACAGCGTCAAGGAGACAAGAGAGTGACGTATGGGGAGCCTGGCATTGTTCTACCTACTCGAGGGCTCGACGACACGTTTAGGATGACTAAGTCGGCGCGGTGGGTATCTGCACTTTCACCTGTAGGTCTCTTTTATATTCAAGAAGAGACCGAAAGAGCGAACGAGAGAGAGAGAGAGAGAGAGGACGGGAGAAGCCGGATAATCTGGAAAATACATCGAGCATCCATAGAAAAAAATCATCTGAATATTAACGTATATATCTAGTAGTAACTCTATTTTCTTCCTCAAGGGATTTAGTGGCTACGGCGTTTAGAGTTATTGCTTTGAGTATTACTGAAAGACAGGAATTCTCTTGAGAATCTTGAAAATCTTTCTGAAAGGATGCATATTGAAACAAATCTAAAAAGATCGGAATCTTGAAAGGTTTCGCTTTAATCCGGAGGTACTTCAAGTTTTCTATAAAGCTATTAATTAGAAGAAGAAATCGATTATATTAATTTTCTTATTAAAATTAATTATAATATTAATCGAATAAATCAAGTAGGCGTTTGACAGCTGTCAAGCGCAAGATTTCACCGTTACGTGTATCCGAGTAAATTTATTACCGTCTTGATCGGACATGATATAAATGTATCGTAATTGTAAGCGAGAATAAGATTTAGCGTGAAAGTTCCGTTAAGCGAAAATTGTGATCCGTAAATATTTTAATAAATGTCATATCGCTCAATTGATTTCACACGATTTAAAAACTTTAAAATACATTTAACGCTAAAAAATGCAGCGAGAAAAAATCTAAATATAATGCAATCTGTTATAAGTGTGAATAAGTTATCTGAAAAATATAATTTTAATATCAATTTAATTCGTATGCTATATATCACGTGTTCTTATCTCAAAAATGTCAAATACGATCGCGTTTGAAATTTTCTTAGAATTCCTATCTATGACTAATATTTCAAATGATTCGTCGTATTTCCAAACGACTCGAGAGAGACGCTCGTTAGTTCATCGCGATGCATACCGCATACGTAGAAACGACGAGGAGCAAGAAGAAGAAGCCTTGGCGTATAGCACCGCGAATGGGTCTTTAATTCGTGTCGAGGGACTATCGAAGTCGCGTTCCGACGACGACCGGACGTCTTTTCTCGGGGAACCGCGAGCAAGAAAAGCTCTCGCACCGGTCGAGCACCGAGCGAACGATCATGATATAGCAAATGTTTGAAATGACTTCTAACAAGGGAAGGATCCCGGACTCCGGTTGTGTACACACATGAACACACGTTCACACACACACATACATATATATATTCTCGTATCCGCGCACTTGTGTGCGTGCCTGGGGTACCTTGATTGAGGAACGATGCAAAGGTCCGAAAGGCCAACGAAAGGGCAGACGGTAAGGAGAGAGAGATAGAGATGGACAGGTAGATAGGTAGATGGACAGACAGATAGTAATAGAGAGAGAGAGGCAGAAATAGAAAGGGAAAAAGAGGAGAAAAAAATGAAGATGCGAAGAGAGAGAGAGATTCTCGTTGATTTTTAATTGCTCTCTTTGATTGTATTTTTTTTTTCTTCCTCTTTTTTCCCTTTGCGACTGAATGGTCCACTCGAGAATCCACCGCAGCCTTTGACGGTCACGTATCGTGATTAGTGTCAAGTGATCTTCGCGCTCGTTCCGTTTTCATATGGGAGCAGGTGGATGAATGTGGGTGGCGGCGGGTATTAAAAATCCGGGGCTTTATCAAAAGCAAAAGGGGCGATGATTCTCGCATGAGCGAGCGATTCGCGTCTTATGAGCAAGTCACGTCAAAGTTCAGAAATTCTCGATATTTTTGCCTTTGAATCTGCGAGAAACGAATCAAATCGTTTCGTTTGAAGCGATATATCTCCTCACGTGAAACCCCCACGGTTGCATTAAAAAGCGCGGAAATCGTTCCTTTAGTTATTTTCACTTGCCGTTAAAGCTGCGATAGCGATATGGAATCAAACCCTGACGAAAGAGAGAGCAGAAAGATCTCGAGTATTTTTATTCTCTGTATTCACAAATTTGTACAATGGTACACAATGATATAATAGTAATGATATAATGGTATATCACACAATAGTGCTCGACGTACTAAATCCGTATTACTAATGCGAAAATGTGGATGCGCAATATTTCAAAAATAATGCACGAAACCGTTCCTTGAAGTTGTAAGCCGGGAAAATAGGTTCTTGCTCGACGAGAGAGCACACTATCGATTTTGCAATAAGCTATAAAGTATAATCGCTCCCACGGCACTACTTACATAAAACTACTGATGTAAAATTTTTGGAAACTATATACCACGAAGAGACAAACAAGTAATATCGTTCTCGAAAGAATAAAATGTCAAGCCCAAACCGTGTTTCGCCGAGTGCAGATCCGCGAGATATAGGCGGAAATATTTAATAAAGAATTACGTACGGTGGATGCACAAAGCAGGCGTAGACTGGCCCCTCTTTAAATTACGTTCGATGCTGATACGAGCTTTTTTTCCCTTTCTCTGTGACTTCATTAAATTTTGCAGTCGCGATAAAATGCATAGTACACTTCTATCTCTCTCTCTCTCTCTTCCCTATCTCTTTTTCTGTTGGGGTGATTGGTCTGGTGGCCGAGTGAGAGAGCGAGAAAGAAGAGAAAAGGAATAAGAACACGCGAGCTGAAGGAGGCATTCGCAAGGAGGACGGAAAGTAGGAAACGAATTACGACGAAGTGGCACTACGTCGAATTGATGCGGGATGAGAGAAAACGTAATTATATGCGCGGCACAGTCGAGTCGTAGCGATCGGAATAGAATCCCTCTTCTCTTTCTCTTTTCCTCTCGATGCCCGAGCTCTGTATTATCCCGAGTCTAATCAATTGTCAGCGCGGGTAAACTACCGTTTGCGATTACGCTCGGCGGCGCGATTCGTCAATGAGAAACTTTCCGGAGCTCGATTCCCTTATATTCCTTGCTTCTCCTCCGTCGGAGCTTCTTTAAATTTCATGACGGATCGTGACTATCTCATCTCCGGAAGGATCTCTCAAAGGTATTGAACGATGCCGTGACTACACGTCGACGCAACTACCTACAGCATAAAAATTTTAGGGCAACTTGGAGCACCCGATGACTCGAGAGTGGATTAAGCTGGTAATTTTGTAAGACACGCTTTAAGCGAAGTTTCACATTTTAAATAGATATTATTGGGGATTGTTGATCTACTTGATTCATTCTAATTTAGAATGTGGAGTGCGTCGCACGTGTCTAAAATTTGTCGAGCTTCAAATTTTTAAACGTTTTAAATTGGAAAGTTTAGTTTGGAATAATTTGTAAGATGATGGAGATGAAAATTGGGTTTAAAGATTTCTTCTCATTATATTATAAGAAAAGGAAGATAATTTTATGCAATCTTCGAATTTCAAATATTGATTAGCTTTGTCAATACAAATCTGACGTCGTGGGAAAGTTGAATTTAATATTAAATTTTATGTCTCGCGCTTCTTGATTAATTCCAGCGAATTGTAATATCTCCCATCACTGTTTCTATCTCGTATATTTAATTATGTTTGATATACTTTTTCTTTTATAGTTTTACGACAGATAAAAATTTAACAACGCTGAATGTTTGAAAGTTAAATAATTATTCCTACTAAACTCGAATTGCGATAAAAAATTACTGTCCTCTTCCTCTCGCGTTAACAACTTATCACTCAAATATTTACCAATTTATATATATTTGTTCTATCTTTCTGTCGTATACACGAGACATTTCTTTCTATTACAAGGCATATACGCGAGAAATATGTAAAATATTTGAAACGCTCTGTACACATGTTGCACATCGCTAAATGAATATTACCGATGCAGTAATACCGGGGTAGTAAAATGTCAAAACTTGAATTGTTCAATCCGCATTGGAATCCTATGAATCCGATGGATTTATGCCGGATGGAGGTACGGTCACTCTTGAATACACAATTTCAAAATTCCGTTCACACCGAGTTCGTTCACACGGGGTCTGCTCTCTCGCCCGCGCAGCATAAACGCACCTCTGCGCTATGCGGAATACGCGAAGAACGGAGTGAAACGTAATCGCACGCTTCGATGCTCGCGGGAAGATTGCTCCCCGATGGGAGAGAAAGAGAGAGAAAGAATGCGGTGGTGTACGCGAGTTACGCGATTACGCTCGTGGAGAAGCATTACATCGTAGTGCAAAATTAACGAGAGAAATTAAGTGGCCGCAAGTGAAGCGAGACGGTTGTTTTCATAAGCGAATATATAAGGAAAGAGGAACGGTGAGAGAGAAAGAAAGATTTTTTTTCTTCGATTTCGCGAGATATCGGACGTTCACTCTCTCGTGCGCGAGACATTCGTCAAATTCGACGCGGACGTCACAAATTGCAGCTGGAGAAGAAGCGGCGCGGAAATCGTTGAAAATACGTGTAAGAATGTAGGGATTGCGCGCGAGAAGAAGCAAGGGAATCCTTACGAGAGACAGAAACGAGGAGGTAGATAGGTACGAACATTTTTCAGGAATTTATCGGTCGCGCGCGCGGCTCGAACTTTCCATAAATTATACTTTCAGATCGATCCTTCCCGGATATCGAACGAAAAAGGCATCAAAGGCCGAATGCAATTATTCGTATTCTTCGCGTATTGAAAATTACGTCGGGGCTTGTAAGAACGCGGAGAGCGAGGAATGCGAAGCTCGATCTTTGATCGTCGTTAGACGGCGGAGTTGAATTAATTGCCAATTCCGTTGCGAGATGCTAAAATGTTGCCAAACCGCTGTAATCATTACCCGGAACGATCGCGGTAATTTACTAATCTATTTACGTTTACGCCAATGCCAAATACAATCCCAATAATTTATCGATATCGGCCGCCCACGGCTTCGGGCTCCATAAATCTTTCGGGCTGCCAATACGCGCGATTTTCGCGTCGCTGCAAAATGAAATGCAAGAATCATCGTGTCTGAATCAAGAGGGTATACGAAACCCCCATACATTTCCGCCCGTACAAGTCGTATATTTCACGTCGACGCCTAGAAAATCCCTTCCCGACTATTTCGTTTGATATCGCGAATCGTATGGTACGCGGTTCTCCCGGCAAATTTGCAGAGCTGGAAAAGATAGCCGCGAGATCAGAATGTGTCGATTTTATAAAGCGGGACAAATCGACAGGCGACAAACGACGGAAATTGTGCAGTGACACAATTCCTTTTATTTTTATTTTATTTCTTTTCTCGAACAAAAAAATAAGTTTCGAAATCTTTCCGATTATATATTATATAAGTTTTCCATTTATTGTATCGTTTTCTACATCAAATCAAATTGAATTGACAACCAATTATGAAATGAAAATTAATTAGAAATTATATTAGAGATTGAGGTGTATGAAATGTCAAAATTCAAGATTTGCCGCAAGTTCTCGTATAAGGTAAACGTAAAGCGCAAATCAAGACTTCGAATCTCCGAGAGTTCTTTACGGAAGTTTCTTGGTTTTCAAGTGACAGCGAATATTGTGAATAATTAGTAAATTCGATTAATGTTATTTCACGACGTCAAAGTCGAGAGCAAAACGTTGCAGGAGCATCCTGTAATGTAAAGTTGACATTTGACGTTTGGAAAAGAGCTACGAAGAAGATCAATATGAAAAAACTAAAGATCAATATGCAAATTTAAAATGATTTTAAAATACAAGATATAAAATATGTGAAAAAATTAAAAGAATTTTATTGAAAAATAGTAACGCCTTAAATATTTATTTGAATAATATTCGATTCTCTGGCTGCGGAAAACGATGGGTGGAATTTCGCTGATTGATAAAAATTGACGGGAAACGTAATCATATGGCTGTACGCGGAGGTTGCCAAGCGGAAGGAAAGGAGCTCACGGGTCAATCCACTGTTGCATTCTTCATCAGCAACTTGAGCGTTAATGCACCGACAATATACGCGAGTAGGGAGAAGGCGGGATCGATAGTACGGCGTAAATCTCCCCCGTAAATAGATACGACCGAGTTAGATGCCGGACGAACGAACGAACGAGTATGAATTCCGAATAGGATGTCTCGAATTTCCGCACATGCCGATGAATCTCGGCATTTCTCTGTACCACCCAGTAGTTTTTCAGTTATCGTTTCGCGTAACAATTATACACGGTGTTAGTAAAACGCCCTAAATGAAAAAAAAATCGTGAATCTTTCACGACGAACGGTTACTAGGTCAATTTCTATAGTGGTCCAGAGACGACGACGTGAAATATCACATCGGTTACGGTAATTTTGAAAGGTTTCTATGGAAACTGAAACATAGAATATTGGTACAAAGGGGAGTAAGAAAGAGCAAAAATGGGTCTATGTGCCCGTCCCTTTTCGGCACACAGACCCATTTTCGCTCCTTCTTTGACAAAGAGGAAAGAAAAGAGCATGCAAAATGAAACCCGTCCGAACTGGAAAAGAACCCAGAAATTGAATGATAGATGGACATATGACGTTAGTTCTCGTGAATTTTGTTTCGATGTCTTTCTTCAAAAATATCACGACACTGAGAGAAAAAATGCAAACTGTATTTTACATTGATATAAACTGATATCGAATTATTTGTTGAAAATCATAAACCATGAAAAAAATTAAATTTAAATTTAATAACTATATATACTTAGATATTATTCCTAGAAAATGTCTTTTACAATTTATTTGTTCTATTTATCGTTTTAAACGTTCAGCTTGATTTCCTCTAATTAATTAGTCTCGATCGATGCGTGCGATTTTTATTCCCGTCCACCTTATGCTCGTCTCTCATTTTGCTGTCTAATGAGTCTCAGAATCATTATTTTTTCGCTACAGCGCCTCGCATCCAAACGAGCAACAGTTTTGCCTCCGCTCCTCGATATCTCTCTCTCTCTCTCGGAATCTCCCGAGAGAGTTTAAGAGCGAGACGAGATCGGACGATGACACTTGCTTCGCGTCTTATCGCAACAGACAATCCTCTTGGAGACAGATTATGTTGTTAAATCGTTTCGGCCGGGACTGATCGAGAGGGAGGGATAGGGGGACCGAACGAGTTAAGAAAATTTAGTGGCTGCCAACTTTATTAGGCACGATTATATTAGAGCCGCACGGCACGGACGGCAGTGATTTATTCACTCGGTCCGGTCGGTTTATGCACGCATGTCTCGTGTATATATGCGTTGTTGTATGCGTGCGGGCCCGGGTACGTGCCATATGGCGAGGAAACGCGGTAAATCATTGCTTGTTAACCGTGCGCGGGCTCTAAGCTCGTTATAAAGCGAAGTTCAAACTTTTTAAGTATGCAAAATGCTCGCGCGAGAGCAAAAAAGCGCCGCGTCGCGTCGCCTCTCAGCTACTGATATAACTATGACGACGATGATCGGCTATGCTGCTACGCTACCTACCTCTTCTTGCAGGACTTCTCGAACCGAACGATAATACTTTGTCAAGCGCACTTTTCAACTTCTTACACAGCCAGTTTGCAAACTCCCCCAACGTTATTTACGGATGTGCGTGCTAACGACGCGCCCGGTAATTCGCGTCCTGAAATCCGCTCGATCTAACGTGAGAAAAGTATTTTTTTTTTTCTAATTACGTGAAAGTATTCTCTTGCACTTTTTTTATCAAAGACTGGGAAAAGACTGCAGAAATAGAACGGATTAAAATATGAGAAAGAAAAATATTTTTTTGATCAATTTAATTAATTAAATAAATGAGATGAATATTTTTAGATTTTAAATACGTTAAAATTATTTTCATTATTATTGTATAATAATAATTTGCAATGATTCACTGAAGCAAGATAAATATTAATTAAATAATATAATTATCCGAAACATGTTAGCTGACAAAGCGAACGTGAAATGAAGCGCTTGTATGAAAGCATCGCGTCAGCAATGTCAAAATATTTTTTCCACGATTACATTATAAATGTAGGATCTCTGTTACGTTCTTATGCGTGTATATATTTATAGAGAAAACAGATACATCAGATTTGCGTCTTCGATATTCCGTCTTCATATTTGATTATCGACATGTCTTTTGAGACGCTGTATAAAAGTTATGGCATCTCAGATTGTCAAGACATTTTTGTCGCTTTAAAAGACCAGAACTATATTTGCTTAAACTATTAAATAAGACCTCTTAATTATGTATAAATTTCCGGAATAAAAAGCCAACTTGATATGTACGAGCCCAGAGAAGATAAAAGTGAAGAAAAGCCCAAGGCTTATCGTAAATGACCAATTTTGTTCTCACCACGACAGCTATTCATCGTGCGAGAAGACGAGACGTAAAGACGTCTAGACATTATTATTTAGGGGGGAATCGAACCACGCCGAGAGAAGCTTGCGGCTATCTCGCGGGAGATATCCGATAGAATGAAAGGGAGAGAGCGCGTATAAGTTGACTATCGATGCTTAACACCGGGAACGATCGCTGGTTATCGCCCACTAAGTCAGAACATCGATGTTAAGGCTTGATATTGAAATATCTTGATTTCGCTACTTCTAGTGTCTTCTAATTCGCTTCTGCGTTACTTTAATATGATATATAATTTTGTAGGGCTTGTGTAACAGTGGGACGATAATCGAGGATAGAGAATTAAGTTATATGTCAATTCGATTCATTGCAGATAGATTTTAATTGATACAAATAAATCGACGGCATTAATTGAGAATTTGAGAATATTGTAATTTCCAAGTGTTCTCTCGATTACACAAAATATTACTTTTTAATATTATTTTATTTCAGTAACATATCTAAAAAAACGATTGTATTTCATAATTAATATGGGTTGTATTTATTTAATGCTTTATTTTACTTTATTATATCATTTACTCTTTATATTAATAAAAATCCGTCGAAAAACCTTGTATAAATAATTCTTGTTATATTTATTTTTGTTTACTATTGCAATATTCTCTTTAATATCCTCGATATTAATATCGTCGAAATGACTTGTATCAAAAAATAGAAAATTAAAAAATTAGTACGAACCGATGCAGCAGAAGGTTGAATGCCATGTGAGTATTCCAATCAACGCAGGAAGATCACTGAAACACACAAAACATTGCAAATGTTAGAAAAAACAAAAAATACTTTTATATATATATAATCCCGTCAATCGAATTCAATAATAAGAAAATTGCCAAGATTCTTCGATATATACGCGAAATAAGCGCTTAGCTCGAAACGGAACGTTATCCTAATGGATGCTAAAAACCGATATCCTTTCCCACATCTGCCATTTGACTATCTATTCTATCTACTTCTTGCAACGTACCCCGCTCTTACAGCCGATAATATCATAGGGCAAAGCATCATCGGGTCTCATGGATCGAGCATCAGCTCGCATCATTTTCGAAATATGGAACGTTCAACGGAAGGTCATCCATCCCTATACCATTTCCGACATTACCGTTCGGTATCGTTAAGAAAATGATAGTTCCCGGCGCGAATTGGCGGGAAAAATGGAACAGCAGGTGCTCGTGCCGGCTACGCAAGCAATCTGTCAGTAGGTGGAACCCGTGTAATGACGTAGCGCCGATTCCTACGAATGTGTTCGCGTTGCGTGCAACGTTTCTTCCCGGGCCGATCTCAACTTTTCGCGTCCTTCTGATGGCGCAATAATTACGTGGGGGCAGAAGAATGCAAAGTAAGCTGTATTTTTTACCATCGACGCGTTTAACATTCATGAATATTTACTAGGTCCAATTTTTCATTCAAATCAAAATTATATACGTAACTTTGCGAGAAAGAAACACACGTGTGTATTTTTATACGTGAAAAAGAAAGGAAAGAAGATGCGATTTAACGGCCGAATTATTTTTCTTTCAGCTCGGTAGCGTTTAATGTTAATGCGATATGCTGGATGGTGTTATTAATTGCTAATATGTCGAGAGATATAAATCTGCGATATGAAAGGTGAAAGTGTTTAAAAGGAGTATCCGCAGATTCTGTAGGAGTTAAATGTTAAACATGCGCCGAACCGTTTAGTTACGCCGTCGTTTTTCCCCCTTCGTCTCATCGCGTGCAGATTAGAGAGTTAGGCGAACGCTATTACATTCTTTCTTTTTTGTTCCGTCACGCTAAAAAAAAAAAACCGAAGGAACAAGACGCGTATAAATTTCGGCCTAATTTTCAAGGCTCTCGTCGAGAGACGTATACGATCATGCAAATTCCGCGAGATTGTTCGTGCTCGAAGGTCGGCTTTCTTTAACAAAGATTTTTCTTGTCTCGCAGCGCGAAATCTCTACGACGTCGTCGTTTCGTATACGATGCGATACAAGGCGTCAGAGTGTTGGCGGGAAAAGAAACTGTGTCGGCACTTTTTCCACGTCGGTTAAGCTTAGCCGGGACAATCGGTTTTCCGTGGAAATCCTTGACACCGATCGTGGTTTGCCTTGCTGCTCCAAGATCGACAATGGGTCGTTCTAAGATCGGATGGTGGTGTCTCGGTATGAAAATCCGTAGTTTCGTCGTGCAAAAGCCGCTTAAAATTCCACTCGAAACTATGTAGTATACACGGAATGAAAGAAAAAAGGAATAATCTCACCGCTGCACTTCGGACCTATGAATTATTCACGGTTGTTATAAAATAAAATAAAAAAGGCACGCGAAGTGTTCGCGTCTCTACCGCAAAATTCGCTAAATAAATAATATTCATACGAGATGAATGAAGCTGTATAAAATGTAAAACGTAATGCAAAATATTTATTCTTCTCCGCGTAAATAATCAGAATAAGAGGGGGATGTAAAACGATGATTAAAAGCGGCTTTATTTTACAACAATCAATATTATTTTATGAGTTGGCTCGACTGAAAGTTTCCATTTTAAATGGAAAAGTTCGAATAAACACCAAAATGGTACATTTAATTTTATAATATTATATATCGCATAAAATGTGTATTTTTTAATTAAAATCTCTCTGAAATTATCTGAAATTATTTAGAATTATATCAAAATAACGCGTGTAAATAAATTTCTACGTCATGAAAACTTTATTTTTAATCTCAAAATTGTGCCTTTTCACGTCGATAGTATAAATCTTTACTGTTGTATATTAGTCACAATGTAAAATATTATTTAGCCACACAAATATTCAATCTCACATTAATTTGAATTTTCCCAAAATATAATCCTGAAAATACGTAGTACGTATTACATACGTATATTTTACTTTACATATACAACAATTTATTTTATCAATACTTTATATATAATATATACTTGTCAACATAGAACATTCATTATTTTACTTCCAATTCCTAAACACTACGTTAATAATTAATCACAATTATTAATTATAATTAATATGTAAATGATCACAATATAATCAGATGTATAAATGATTACGAGAAATTACGAGAGTCGGTGATATTACGTGCCACACCCACACACACACACACATATATATTATCAATGATAATATTGCATATTAATGCAGCCAATAACGGTGTTCGGGCAAATGCATATATCCCCGTAATGGATCGATTCCAATTGCTCTTATAAAATCGAGAACCGATTGAAAACGTGTTGGGTCACCTGGATATAGCGAAGAGGAGATTATCGTTGCGACCAAATCCCCGCCTCCATCGAGAAACGGCATCTATGATGGTGTGTGACCGCTATTATTGCGGTCTGCCGTCCGACAACCGTCACGCGTACCTACGCGCGTAACGATCGTAGGGGACTTCCGGAAGAGAAGGAAAACTCGGGCAGAGTAATAATCCCGTTGAAAACTACGCAATTACGGTAATGCGCCGCAAAGATGCGGGAGAAGAGAGAGAGAGAGAGAGAGAAATAAGTTTGTAATTTCTGGAGCGGGTGTGGCGCGTATACAGATAGCTCTGAAGGAAATTAAGAAATTGAAAAATATCGAGATGAAATAATAGTAAGTAAAAGCATGAAATAACCCGAATTTTATATTTTTTAGAGAAAATAAGCTATCTATAAACCACACATTTTTTTTCAATTTCTTACAATGTTTAATTCTAACTTTCAACAATATTTATATATTAACAAATGACTTTAGTTTCTCGCGTGGTAAAAATTTATGATTTCATTTTGCATCTGAAAAAAGAGACGAAATGAAAACGGTTTTTTTTTTTTTTGAATGATAAAATTCGACCATTTCAGCGGACACGTGACATACACCGGCGCTTTAAATTGAAATGTGAAAAATGTAAGTGACAGGCTTAGCGGATTGTTTGCTCCTCTGCTTCCGGTGCATGTACTATATGCATGTACGAGTACATGTGTGTGTGCGCACACGTATGGTACGAAGATCCTTCCGCTTTCTCCGCGGCGACCGTGAAAAAGAAGGGAAAAATGCCGCGTGCGACACTACAAATTCCCTCGCTTTCAGGAGAACCCGGTCGGCTCGACTCTCTCTTCGCTGCGAGCGAACTCTCGTCAAGCTGAATATTACATCGCGCGCAATTGGATGTCAAATTTTCCCCTTCTCTCTCTTTCTGCCACGTGCGTGTCGTGCGTGATCCCGAGACATAACTTGTATACGCAACCGTGCAACTTGACGCCCGGCACAACAACAAACTTAAGAGACATCTAATGTTTGCGTAGTCGCGGGAATTAAGGATACGCCCTATTCTCCTCTTCTCGCCGCGCAAATATATAGCTTAGCGTTGCATAGTCGGGGTCTTAACGCGCCGGTGTTTATGCTCGATATTATGGAAGTTATGTCGCACAATAATGATGCTGGAATTTTCCACTTTTGTGGAATGACGATCCGCCTCTTTATTCCGGTCCTATTATTCTCTCCCGCTCGCGTTATTTCACCAAGTCGAATCAGTCGAATGACCCAGCAGAAGACTATCTTCCGCCACGTGGATGTATTTATGACCGCGATAGCGCGACATCGGCTCGGAACGAGCCGGGACCATGAATCCACATACACACACACACACACCATCAGGAAATAATCATTTTCATCTGTCGTTTTTTATTGTAAACCTGCCGCTGCGCCAACTGTCGCAGGATCGACATGCGGCGAGATAGTTTTCCAAACCACGATTGCCAATTTTTTGATTGTCGCGTGTGCTCACAAAGGGAGGTACTAGCTGTCGCTGATGACAGATACCGTTAAATCAAAAAGGGCGGAAATATTCTCTACGGAGAAGTCGAAATGTGTCGACTGGCTTCCCGAATCGGAGCGGGAGCGTTTTGCGTCGATCAATCGCGAAAATGTGTTCACCGACGGAATATAGCGGTCGCGTTAAAGTTTATTCGACTTTGGAAATGACATGTCGATTGGACGGCATTACGCGAGAAAAAATCGGTTAAATCACTCCCGGTCGCGCAATTTTCCGCAAATGGAGTTTAAAATTCAGAGTTGCGCGCGCTTTATCGACCCAATTATGCGTGTAACTCACATTTTAATAAATTTTGCCGATTATCATATTTTTGCATAACATTGTTCTCTCCCTCTCAATTATATTTAAAATTTGAATAACTTTTCAAGAGACATAATAAACTGATATTTTCACTCGATTAAAATGATTGAACAAAAGATACTAACACACCTCAAATTTATTTTCGCCGATTATTCAATGAGAATAACGCAATTTCAAAAGATATTGTCGACCAATATCACGAACGCTTTTCCTACTTGCCCTTTTATATGAGGTAGATCAATTGACGATAAATTTCCCGTTATATGTACGTACGTACATGTAGCGTATAAAAAATGGAATAACCGCTCTAGAGAGTCTGACAACTAACTTTCTTGACTTATGTGTCTACCTGATTGATCAGGCGTACGCTATATCTTTTTTCATATGCACAAGTTCGATCGAAAGTTCAACGTTCTGCAGTTCAGAAAGTTCACAACTTTATCATAGTACATATATGACAAAGACAATATTTTTACACTCGCAAGTCGGTGTTATTAAACAACAGAATTTGTCGAGAAGTCGTTTGCCATTTGGCATAAAATATTGAATACAAAAGAAATTATAAAAACGGAAACGCGGTATGCAATTATTATATCGCAGAGGTCAATGCCATTTTTCAATTTCCTTTTCCCCGACTAGTCATTCCGTACATATATAAAAGTTTTAACCCTTAACCTTTCCGTGACGGCAAAACTAGTTATTGCGATAAGTGCTATCACTCTATAGCGCAACGAGAAACTCTACTCGAAGATTATTTCTCTTTCATGTGTATAGAGTTGAGAAGCGCGCAACTTTTGTTCGCATCGTGCGAATTAACACATCTGTGCGAATTATTGATACAAATCGACGACTAAAAAGTTTCCGACATTCTAATAATTTTGCCAAGTGTCTCTCTCTCTCTAACGTTTAATGTACCATCGAAAAAATTGGATACCAATTTCCCTCGGATCTTTCCGGGTTTCGTCCCATTCAATTTTCCAAGACCAAGTGTCGCAACATCAAAATAATTACCGCAAGAGATTGTAATTCTAATGAAAATATCGCGTGTCTCGCGACGCCGTTGATCGACTTGCTCGTCCCGGACATCACGATACTACTCGGGCAGGAATCTCGAGGGAGACGAACGTGTCTTCGTCGCGACCCGTTCGTGACTGCTAGTTCCACGGCCTAATGAAACCGGCATCAAACCGAGAGAGAAAGAGAGAGATTACAATGTACAACAGAGCATTGCGCGGCAGAGCAAAAAGCGCGCGGCCAGAAATCGATTAGCCCTGACAATTCTCGACTAACGGCGCGCACATTTCTCGAGAGAAACTGGCCGGTCGGAGAAGAATCGGCGAAGCCGACGCTGGAAATTATTGTTGTGATTACACGTTCATGCGGGACCCGACCACAGCACAGGTACAAAGAAGGAGTAGAAGGAGAAGAACGGGGGAAAGAGAAGAAAAGAAGTCTTGTCCGAGGATACAATATCCTTGCGAAACGTGCCCGGATTTTATTGAGAAAAGATGAGAGAGAGAGAGAGTCGCGCGACCTCCCGTGTGCTACTACGGTCCCGCAGGCCTTAATCTCGTCGATTATTTCGTTTGGGGATGCCGCCGACAGATGGTGGGTTCGAGAGAACGAGAGAGAATCAATTTCAGGGAATCAGCCCCCCGGGCTGCGTTCTGCCGCTCGCAGAAGAAGAAGGGAACGGAAATACCGAGAAATGCGCCGAGGAGCAATAATCCCGCGCGTCCACGTCGCGGCCATCTTGCCACCCTTCTTTGCTCTTTATATATATAGTGAGAGAAAATTAAAAACTTCAACCGTCGCAGTACACGCGGCCGAAATCAATTTCTCGATCGGCGTCGCTTATATGCATTCGATATCGACGGATAAGGATTTGCGTAACTCGAACGCCGGAGAGAAATTGATGAGGAAATCGCGCGGCACGACTCGGTATTGTTTGATGTATCGGGGGTTTAATCTGCCCGATACCGAGCTCTCGAAAAAAATATATATATGTTACTTTGCATAAAATTAGATTTCGTACGCTGAAAAAAATTATTAAATTCATGAATCATTTATTTGAAACTAATATTGATTTTTGAGGTGAAAAATATTTATTTGATAAGCAAATCCTTTTCAAAGTATAATAGATAAATATTTGTCATGATTTGACAATATTGAAATAAGTAATTATTAATTAAATGATTTTTTGATTCAGTGTATACCGAATCTTTCGAAATAAAATACTCTTGGAAGCATATTCGGTTTATTCTGCAAGAGCGTTTGATGAAGCGAAAATTTCCAGGAAATTCTAGGTATATTTCTCTCGCGTATACGACTATTCAATATTTATCTTCGATTTAAAAAGCCTAACGTAGATGTGCGATACCGCCGAAATCAAACGTAGATACTATCGAAATTCGTTAAATATTTGCAGATTTGGGCACACAGAGTATTGTTTCGATTTCGCGATCCACTGTGGATTATTCGGCGAGAGAGTATATCGATTATTACATTAGCGTTCACCGGGCCGTACCGAACCTCTGGGCCGTTCGAAATCAATTTTTCAAGTTGTCAGCATGCTTTTATCGAGAATATATTTACGAAGTTCGGCAGGTTAAAGCGTTCATCCGTAAGCGCGCGCGTAACGAACGGTCATTAATAAAGTTTCGGTCGGGTTTCTCTCGCCTTTTTTTCATCCCCACGCGCGCTCGATAATTATCGCGCGACGTTTCGTGATCCGCGCAAAAATTCGAGCGTCTCGCGACAACGCGGATCCTTTCGCTCTGAAAATAAAATAGCATATACGGGGAATATTCGAAAAGGTAGTATACTACACAGAGAGGATTTTCTCTTTGAATTTACCCTGAAAATCATGGTAATCACGGACAATATAGTATATTACAATAAAAATAGTAATAGCTACCACAATAAAGTATAAAATATATATTAATATTTTTTCTTGTGACAAATATTAATCAGAGAAATTCTTATAAAATTCTTATTCCAATACTATATTGTCATCCCTAATTATAAAATAAGAAATCAACATTTTATTCTGTAAATTTTGTCACTGTAATAAAGCAGAACATATTTATTGTCTAAAATTGAAAATGAATGCACATTGTGTTCTTTTTACATCTCTTTTCAGTTGTTTCAATAATTTAACATTTAAGTTCAATTAACACAAAATTGTCTAAAGAAAACAAACATGTCTACTGTGTACGACAAAAATAAATAAAATATATTAAAATATATTAATCAGAGAAATTCTTATAAAATTCTTCCAATACCGTATTGCCCACGACTAGCATGATTTTCAGGGTAAAGTCTAAGAGAAAATTTTCTCCGAGACAGGGAAAAGAGAAGGCCATCGCGTTTGAATGAACACGCATGTATATGTACACGTGCGGCGCGTTTACTCCCTCATTCAGGCGCGGCTCGACGGAGTTAAAACCATTCTACCAGAAGTGGCAGCACGTGATTACGTTGGTTATTCTTGGCTTCGAAGCTTTGATACACTCGTCGCTCGTTCTTTCTCTCTGTCTCGCTGAATCCGTACACGTAACTAGGGCGCGTCTCTTCGTGTTCGCCCAATGCGGGTGAAAATAACGGCGGCGGTCGAGTATTGGGAATGTGTCGTCTCTCGTTAAATTATAAGTTTCATCACGTGTCGCTTACCGTCCACACCATCACGTAAAGAGCATTTTCGGCTGTCACTCAATGATATTTAGACAGTTTCTCGTTTCACGAAAACACTGAGTAACGCGGTAATGGAACGGATGTGGACGGAATATGGGCGGGATGAATTCATAATTCATACGAAAATATAATGATTGGATATGGACAAAAATTTACAAAGTTGAAAAATTTGTGTTCAATGGAAATACAAATACTGTGTTAATATTTTAACACAAAATAAATGCAAAACTTTAAGTAATTTAAAATAAATTTTATGTAAAATTAATGTAGTTTTAACGTAACAATGAACTAAGAATATGTTAATGTTCGATTTTATCATCCCTACTTATGAAATAAAAAAGCAATCGTTTTATTCTGTAAATTTTGTCACTAATAAAGCAGAACATATTTATTGTGTAAAATTGAAAATGGATGCACATTGTGTTCCTTTTACATCTCTTTTCAGTCGTTTCAATAATTTAACATTCAAGTTCAATTAACACAAAAATTTTCTAAAGAAAACAAACTTTTCTACTGTGTATGACAAAAATAAATAAAATATATTTTCTGATAAAAAGGATATCTTGTATATATATACACATTAAACTGTCGCTGCAAAAGTACGAATAAAAACAGTTTCAATTTTCTATTTTATAAAATTTTAAAAAGTAATTGAGATCGCGCTAAATAAAAGTTCCTATTACATCAAAATTATCACATAATTGTATTTAATTTCAATAACATTATTTTTATTCGAATAGAGAAAAAGATGATAAAAGACATTAATATAAATAGTGCTATACAAAAAAATATATCTTTGTTACATAATAGATTAAAATGATGTAGACCTCCAGCCACGTTTATGACAAAACTAGGTTAATACAATAGTTCTAGCGGAGAGCTGCTTTCTCTGGCTATCTCTATAGACATTGGTTAAACAGTGATTACCCAACATATAATACTGCAATGAGCAAGTTTGTGCAAATTGTTAACCTGCATTATAGACAGGGGTTTATCCACAAAATAATACTCGTCCCGATGCGCTTCCAAGACTGGAAAATTTTATCTGATAACAAAAATTCCAACAATTATATACGTAACTTACTACGATTGTACACTAAATTTAATACGTAATGTAAAATTTAAGTATATTTTAATCTTATAAGCACTTTCTTCTATCCATATCTCTACTGAGAAAAATCATAAGGCCTACAAGCAATAAAAATTTAATTATTACATGAAAACTGATTTCGTTCAATTTCAATGTAATTTTTTTCAACTCAAAATGGTAAAATCTGCTTGTTAGCGGTATCTTCTTGCACGTAATAAAAATAAGATGCCGAGAGAGGACCGACGATGCTCGCAGAATCCTCGAGAGGAGTATAAACGATAAGTGGTGAAGGTAGAATCGCCGAGAGGTTTTCAATATAATCATAAAAGTTTACTTTCGCTTTGACGTTGATGCGAGTGCTCATGACGTAGTAAAAGTCATTATAACTTGCCGGCAAACGTCGTTGGACGTTTATCTACAGTCGGGGAATGGACGTTTAATACCAGTTGTTTTTGGCGTAACGATACGGACGTTTCTCGGGTCTCGGGTACTCTTTTCTGCATGAACCGGGATAAAATATGTCGTGCGATACACGTATCGAGAACCTCACGCGGCGCACTCGTTCGAATTTCAATTCTTTCGCCACCGAATTCTCCCTTATATTGCCAAAAAATGTTTTCCTAAATTCTAGCTGTTATTTTTAAATGAAATATTTTCCTAGTGACTAGAAATCAAGATTTTTCACAATTTGTTTCAACAAGAATGCAGACGCTTCTCGCGAATATCTTTCACGAATTCCTGAATTTCGAGATTTAGATTAAAGCATTGCGTGTGATTGCAATTTCACACATGGTGCATTTATATGCATTCATTGAAAAATATATACAAAAATGTGGAAAAATTTTGTGTAATTAATTAATGTGTAACCGTGTGAAACGAATTGCAACTGAATATTTGATTTGCAAATTAAGTCACAATCTTGCTGTCTCAGACGATTTCGAGAAATTATTAACACTAAAGCAATAAATAATAAGGATAAAATGTGATAATCATAAAGAATTAATAAGAATGAATTGCGCATTTATTCAAATTCTTCTTCTATTAAATTATTCGATATTTCTGCCTTTTAGAATTATACATAACTTCACCTCAAAAATAGTCGATATTTAAATGTTTCGTTTTTCGTACACGTATATTAAAAATCGAGACAATTAAAACATCATTACATTTGTAAGAAACGTTTACCTAATCCGTTAGCATTTCTTGCATGTAAAAATATAAGCAAAGTTCATATTTATACGAAGTAAAAAAGTTACACAGAAAAAGAGGAGTAAGAAACATAAGACTTTCTTTCCGACTTTTAAACTTTGAAATTACGTCCACTTCCGGAGCACACCGACGACTTGGCCCGAATAAAATAAAAATGTTGCAGAGTGCACGTATATTCAGAGATGTTTTGGAACTTATTTAGCGAAACCTCCGTGATCAACTTTAGCACATTGCAAATATGAGAGAGAGAGAGAGAAAGGAAGAAGAAAGAGAAAAGAAACGAAGAGAGAGAGAGAGAGAGAAAGTCATGTTCGATAAATTTGTCCGCGTTTACCGTTGGCAATTCCGTCGTGCACACTGTAGGGAGAGAGAGAGCAGTCCTTTATATTTATTTAAACAGAAAGTTAATAAACCTTCCTCTGCTTTCAGCTAGTTGGAACTACCTCTCTTCGTCCCGCGCGATATTTAACACCGAAGTTTCCAGCCGTGGAGTACGCAATTCCACTTTCGGTTATATTTGCGCCGCGAGTTTTCCGCAATCATAACGAAGTTCTCTCTCTCTCTCTCTCTCTCTCTCTCTCTCTCTCTCTCTCTCTCTCTCTCTCTCTCTCTCTCTCTCTCTCTCTCTCTCTCTCTCTCTCTCTCTCTCTCTCTCTCTCTCTCTCTCTCTCTCTCTTCTCTGTCTCTCTTTCTCTCTCCGTGAGAAAAGTTATTTAATTCGATATCGGTGAGAGTGGTTCTCTATCGGCCAAGATCTTCAATTCGTTAATTAACGAAATGTAAGTATATATGTAGATTTAAAGCTCATTGAGAATGTTGACACGTTACACAGTATTTTACAATATATGCAAAATTGATGAATTTGTGATAAATATATTTTATATATTAAATAGATTTTATATATTCGCTTAATTCCCTTCAACTTCGTTTAAAAATATATATCTTAAAGATTTTGCAATTTTACACATCAAATTCTAAGCAAGGACTTGCGTTAATTAACAAAATGTAAGTATATATGTATATTTAAATCTTCATTGAGAAAATTCACACTTTATATTATTTTACAATATATGCAAAATTGATGGTTATTTATTGATGGTGATATTTTTGTACGTGAATAAATGCAATTTGCTATAAATATATTTTATATTCGCTTAATTTCTCTTTCAACTTTGTGTAAAAATATATATATCTTAAGGATTTTGCAATTTTTACACATCAAATTCTAAGCAAGGACTTGCGACGGAATGAAATTTGATAACATTCGACATGTTGGTAGTCAATGTGTTAAGGCAATTCACGTCACGAAATCTTGTTTCGTTCTCGCGCAGATTCTGCTATATCCGCAAGTGGATTACATAATTTTCCTTTAGAAGTAGAAAGAGCTGACAAGCAAAAAGATTTTCGCGCGAGTTTACCGAGATTGTAAACACGTAGCTTTTTAGCGATACGATATGATAAAATTTTATTGGAATGAAATCCTGATAAAGAGAGAAAAAAAAACTCTTGACATACAGATCACTAACGATTATAACGTATGGTCGATGATCCGTCAGAATATTTCCCATTTGCGAATCTGATGATGATGTATTTTGCGAAAGCCTATAACGGCGTAATTTTTCGCAACACATGCGATGCTCAAAAATAATTCGACGTTACGAACGGACGAGTGAAAAGAGCGACCGGAAATAACGAATTTCACGGAATGGAAATGGAATATTCTGCGGCGAGGCTCTGCGGCGAAAAGATTCGCGATTTAAGGGAAGAGATTGCCTATACCCCGTAATAAGCAATAAACGTCCTTTTATTTCGCTCTACTCCCTACAGTCTCTCACGCTAAGCTTGGTCACCGGGCCGTGACGCGATAAATTATTCATATCTATTTTGTCAAAGTAGTCTGCGAATTGAACGTCTTTACGTGCGCCCCGAATTTTCCCCTTATTTATTAACGAACAAGCGGAAGCGTAGCACATGCTACCACCAAACTAAACAAATGAGAGCAAATAGATAAGCGTGAATGAAGAGTGAAGATAAGCAAATTCTCCAGCCAAGTTGAAATATCTCATACATATGCTGTTTATTTTCTATTCTACGGAATAATATTTAGGTCTTCGCTTCCCTCGAATCTCAGTGGAATATTTTTGTATTAAAAACAAGAAAAAAATGTCAAAAGGGAATAGAAAAATATGAGTAGCAAAAATTTTAAAAATCAATTTGAATAAAAAAAAATTTCAAGACATTGATATTTTAAAACAGTCGGAAAATTGGAGTTTCAAAAAATATTTCTTGACAGGTTATTCACTAGCTTGTCTATATCTGAACATGCGTAAAAATACAAAGTGTCATTCACGGTCAATTTCATCAACCTTTCTGAAATTCTCGTTAACGAACGTTATTCCATGACGAGCCATCGATTTTTAATGGCTCGTTAAAAATAAAGAGTGATAGAGACGACTCAACAATTGCCGGCGCTAACGATCAACATAAAAAAAAAAAAAAAAAAAAAAAACTCACGTTTATAAAAGATAGTCAAAGATTTAACGGATATTATTTGTTCCGACGAGGAAGCTCCGGTGGAAATCGGCCGTTAATCGGAGCCGCGCTTCGAAATCGCGCCGGAAAATATCGGATATCGCGCGCGGATGGATAGGAAAGTAAACGAGGCAATATATGGGCAAAACTGGGAACACACACGGTTGATCGCAGCAGTAGTTACATTACAGGATAGCGCAGCGCAGCGGCAACGCGCGTTCAAATATGCGACGAGTATTGAAGCTCGACCGATTAAAACCCTGTTTCTAGGGGGACACACTGCGCCGATTTAAATCCAATTATTAACAGCGAACGAGAACGGACGCATTAACGCTAAGTGGCCTCGCCCGCATCATGAACATCGTGTGACGTCGGATCGAAATAATCGCGATTGCCCTGTCACCGCCTTGTCATTCTCGATGTTGATATTCGATATGTAACGTGCGCGAGCGCGCGATGTGCTTGATTATCTTATCGGATGTGTTCCTGCACGTGTCGGACGTAACGGAGTAATAATTTGAGGATGGTTATATTTACTTTGGCTTCACCTTCGTGCGACACTGTATATTCTTGACTTTATAATTTACAATCGATCGCGCATACGCTCAAAGATCTGCTTTATAAGCGTCAAGTTTCTTCGCGAGAATATAAGTGCACTGTATTACACGGAGAGCATTTTCTCTTAAAATTTACCCTGAAAATCATGGTAATCGTGCGATAATATGGTATATGGAAGAATCTTATAAGAGTTTCTCTGATTAATATTTACCACAAAACCAATATTAATATGATTTTCAGGACAAATTCTCGAGAAAATTCTCTCTGTATACAGTAATCAAATAATTTTATCATAATACAAAATTAATAATTATTTAAAGATGTTACGATTCCTTACAAGAAATACTGGGTTAATTTTTTTATAATTTTTACAGTATTAAAAGTTATAATTAATTTAATAATGATTAAAAATAATTAACGATTTAATAAAGCGTTATTGCGACTCGGTGATTATAGTATAAATAGTATTCTAGCAATCTTTCATTTACTTTTGCTAGAGAATAACGTGGAATTGTATATATTTGTATATCTTACTTTCTTCTGACAAAAGTTCTGATAAAAATACGCTGCAGCAAATATGCGATTGATGCAAGAATTTTTTGCGATAACATCTCGGAAATGGTCGTTTCTCCAAGACTAGATTCCGCAAAGATGGATTTTTGTTGCCATGTCTTATTTTCTCAGGGAATGTGTGTGTTTGTGTCAACCGAGTACGCTAAAAATAACGGGGAAAATTTCACCCTGTTTGCGTTGCGCGAAAGTATAAAAAACCGAATTTAAATTGCATTCCCGGACTACGAGTGTTGGTAGTCGCGTATCGCGTGAGTGCATATACAGTTGCATCTCGCGTTTCGTCCTCTCGCGGACAGGCAGAAGAGATCTCTCTTTTTTTGAGTGGAAAAATAAAAATCTTTAAACGGTTGACCGAGAGCATTTTCTATTCCGAATTATCGAAAAGCATAGCTTAGGCGTGGAATGTGTGTGAAGCTGAGAACTCGTAAATAATTAATTGAGAGTTTATTTCTAAGAGTTAGAATTATTAGTACTAGCCATTAAAAAACGTCACTTTCATGCAGCGTCTCATTTTGCCCCGTATGGCATTTTTTATCGGGATTGAAAAATTTTATAGTTTAATGTTATTTTAAATTTTTAAAAAATCAAACAATTTAACTTCAACTTGACTGAAAAAAATATTTGTGTAAAATTACATTATGCTGAATTTTTTTTGACCCAGCATAATCATATAATACTGCTACTCATATGGAAGATTACAAATTATGTGTAATTTCATATGAAATATATTTTTATATATTTTCAAAATGAAAAATATTTCTTTGAACATGGAATTACATAATTACATATGCTAGTAATATATAAATGCTAATGCTTATAAAATAAAATTCTAATAAAATAAAAATATTAAATTTGAAATTACATGTGATTTTTGCATACAAATAATAATTTTACGTATGTTTTTATATTACTATGTATTTTCACTTTAAAAAATATGGAAAAAATTACAGTATAATTAAGTAATTTTTCCAGTTTTGAACAAGTAGCTTTGTAAAAATAACATGTAAAAGTACATGGATTTGTTTCAGTATTGAAAATGCAAGATAATTACAGAAAGACGACTTTGATATCTATATACATTCATTTGTCTTTATTTCGATTTTAATTAATATTTTTTTTTTGCTACTAAAGGACGAAACCCTTTTTAGAACTTACACAGACTTATAAATCTTTTCAATCCCGATAATTACTGATAAGGAAAATGCCAAAGGCATTTTCGTCGCTTTTTAAATTAGAACTATTTGTTCAACTGTCAAGAATTCTGAAATAATTAAAAATAAAGCTTGACTCTGAATTTTTCCCATGAGTTTCCACAAACCGAAGCATGGCAGCTTCATATAAACACAAATAACGTGGGCGCACATATTTTTGTAATATACTGAATAAGCAAACATCATCTCTGAACGCCTTTGGAGGCAAACCGTAAACATATCGCGTTTCACGCGATACAACACTCGATGCGTGTACGCATTACACGTGAGAGCGAGAGAGAGGGCCATTCAACCCGTTCAACTTACAACAAGCGAGTCTCTTGTATCCGCGGACTACGGCACGCGGCTTACGTTACATAAGCGTTCCGCAATAATCCCTAGCCTGTGTGCGCGATTCATTACCTCCAGCATCGCCGCAATACTACACCGCAAGAGATAATTTCGAGTCGCGTTATTATGTCGCGCGATAGTCAAACTATGCCGTATGTAAAGTAATAACTCGCAGCCGATGATAGAAGAGAGGATGCTTTTGTATTAATTAAGTATTCGTGCTGTACACATAAAGTGCAAGAATAAATACAGGAAGAATTTGACGCTTCTTTTTTTTCGGTCAAAATAAACTGTTTTCAAATGTAACAAGGTATAAATGTTTCATCGATAAAAATGATTTATATTAAAATATTACCTCAACACAATAGCAGTTATTTTTGTGCGCGAGATAATAAAATATTCCGCGCAGGCAATAAAAATTTTAAAAGTTTATTTAAACATACAATAAACATACGTAAAATCTTTATAAATCTAATAACAAATAAAATTAATTTTGCACTGTAAAATGCTTCTGTAAAGCAAATTATATAAAGGTTTATTTTACCATAGTATTTTATAACATAATTATAATTGGAAGAAGTATGTCAATGTAATTTATATAAAATGTGAGAAGAAAACTTGAAAAAGCGCATAATTTATATGAAAAATATTTCAAATAAGAAAACAACTCCAGAAAGTATGAGAGGGAATTGCATGAATTGCAGAATACCTACACATCGACAAATGACAGATAAAAGTTTTAAATCATGTAATTTTTAAATATTCGTATAAATACATTTTTCGATGAATAAAAAAGACCAGCGTTAATCTCTCTGTACATCACATGTCGACAATACGATTAAGTATAAAGAATCGATTTTGCGATAAAAAAGGCGAGTCCCGCACCTGCTTTGATTTATTGCTCGATAAACACGCTCTCGCAACAAGCCAACGTTCGCGATACGGGCGCGCTTTTTCGCGGACCAAAAAAGAAAAATCCTCTCCCTAAAAAAAACAAGGATGGAGGGAAACAAGAAAAAGGTCAAGCAATTCGCGCCGCGGTTACGTTTGCACTGTCACGGCGAAAATCCCGCGATGGCGTCACAGATACGAGACGCGGATTTTCCACGTGTGTTTAAACCGGCGCGGCGGATAAAGAGCGGAACGTGAAAAGAGGGAGATATGCAACGACCAACCAGTCGGGAATGCAGGGAAAGGCGAGATTCACATCGGAGCCTGCGCGTGCGCGGTCGAGCATTTGTTCCGAGATGATTCCCAGATGCTTGATCGCTCAAGCAGATATAATCCCACGAGCAGGCAAACGGGATGATTTTAAACAAAGGAAGCCACCCGGTGAAGCATGATCGAAGTTCGCCACGGTACGTGGCCGTTCTCCTCCGTGCCGCCACCGCCGTTCTATCGGCCTTTAGACGCGCCTTCGAACCGCCGGGCACGAACCGACCTTCGCTACACAACACATTAAGGTGCGTCCAGACTTGCAATGTTGACCGCGAGTCGTATATTGTGTCGCTGTTACGTTACAAATGACAGCACGCTGTGCCGCATGTCAAAACTTTACTTAGACAACTTGGGACCCTTGGGAGTGACAGGGAACAAAGTGAGCCGCAGCAACTTACGGATTCAAACTATAAAGATTCGGGATGTACAAAAAAAAAGAGAATAAATTCTTCAGGGTCTTACTTTTTTCAAGGTAAATTGTCCTATTAAGGACACTTTCCTCTAACCTACCTACTATACCTACTCTATATATCTACCCCGGAAATAAGAATCGTAAAGAGAAGACCGACCCTTATATATGCTTTACTTTGATTTTTGGAGGCAGTAAAACTCCGCCCATAGGGCATGTCGGTTTACGTTTCGGGACAATAGCGAGCTTAAAGCCACCTCCTGGAAAAGGGTTTTAGGGCGCAACCCTTAATGGCGTTACGGCCGTGCGAACGCACTTGTCATCACTTGATGTCACGTGTTTACGATGCACGGGATTACGATACGCGCGACGTAAGGTTTATGATTCTGGACGTGCCTTTACACAAGAACGCGCGCGCTATAGTCTCTCTCTCTCTCGAATCTCTTCGGCGAGTTTATAATGTAGTCTTCTCCCTGGCTGCCATAGCGCGCGATGTCGGTGTCGTTGCCCGTTTCTCCGAGGAAACTCCCGAGGCGAGAGCACAAAGGATCCGAATAACGCGGCCGAACATCATCCGCGAAACGTCATCGGCTTTTCTTGCGATACGTCGCGACGTTGATTAACACGAACGCCGTTTTCTCTTCGGGGAATAATAATAGTCGAGTCACGATAAATATAAATCGGATGTTGCCTTGGAGAATTATGGTAATAAATACATTGGTATGCTTTAATTAAGAATAAGAATAATTAATGGACATTTGCGACGTCTTAATGCGGCTTTTTATGTCTAAGATGTATTAGGCAATATTGTACGGCAGATGTGCGCGAAGAGAATTTTCTCTTGGAATTTACCCTGAAATCATGCTAATCGTGGGACAATATGGTATTGGAAGAATTTTGAGTTTCTCTGATTAATATTTATCGCAATAAAAAATAATAATGTACGTAAGTACCTATTTAAAAAAAAAGAACACTCCAAAAGAGTAAGATTCCACTCCACGAAATTTAGAGAATAGATATTCATATTTTTTACTATAATTTTCAGGGTAAATTCTAAGAGAAAAAATTCTCTGGGTATCTCTACGAGATTGACAAGAGCTAGACGAGACAGAAGCAAACACGTAATCGCATAAATGTCAAAAACATCTAGGCGCTGGCGACTAAAGATCACACATCAAAAAGCATAGTCGATAAACCATAGAGAACAAACTAAAGACGATAGAGTTAAAGATTATACAGGGTGTTCCAGAACTGGCGGAAAAGTTGTTAATGGCAGATTCCTGGTATCATTTGGAAACGACTTTTCCTTAGTGAAAATGTTGAGGGAGACCAATCATTTTTAGCATGCTCCTAATGTCTGTTATTATGTATCTTTATAACTAAGCCTTATATTAAAATTCTATTAAAGCAAACTCTAGTTCTGTTAATATTTAATTTCCACAAGGCTTAGTTTCCAAAAAAAGCCTTCATTTTCAACTGCTTATAATTCGAAAATCATCGGTGTCTCGACATTTTTGCTGAGGGAAAATCGTCTCCGAATGATATCAGGAATCTGCCATTAAAAACTTTTCCGCCAGTTCTAGGACACCCTGTATATCGCAGAGCCTATAGAGAAAAAAAATATGAAGCAATAAAAATATATAATCTTAAAATCTTTGAAAATAAGATCGCGTGCATGCATAACGACGAAGAATAATTATGCTTCGTAAAAATGATCCGTACGTATTGTGTGCGCGCCCAATAAACGCATTTAACTTCACTTTACTTAATCGCATTCATCGCGTGCTTTCTCACGAGCAAGTAAACCGCGAAAAAAGCAAGCCAGCCATCCAGCCAGCCGGCCGGCCGTCCAATCGTACGAATTAATTCTCGCGGACACGCCGCAATTACGGGACGCACCGATGCAGATAGGGGAGGCAGATGCACGAGGGAAAAGAGAGAAAGAAAGAGGGAAAAGGGTACAACATCACGCGGCATCGCCGCATGTTCGTGGTATTTTTCGGCAATCGCCAGACCCCTGCAAACCCATATATGCACCGCGTGCAAAGCGCGCGCGCGCGCGCGCGTTGCATAAAGTATCGGTTGGTTTCCCTGGACCTCTCGAGGGTGCAGCGTATACGTCGCGAAGCGTAGCGAAAGAGTTCCCCGGCACGCTTTGCCGCATGCCGAAGCGTACGGCGAACTAATAGTCCGCTTTACGTGCTCCGTAGCCCAGATTCTAGGCTACTATTTCGAGAGAGAAATACCACGCGCGCACGAAACGCTCGCTCTCTTATAACGCATCATCGTGTGCATGTAATACATACGCGTGTTGGTGTTCGTTAATTCGTCCGATGCAGCAATTTGAAGAAACGTCGACTTTCTCTCTGAAGCGATTGTCAGTTTTAAATTGCGTGTATATATAGCTATAATACGGGGGAAAAATCGCGGAGCAATCAGCGAAATTCGTCGTGTAGAAACAAACTTCCGTATATGTGTCCGTGTGAGAGCGTTAAAATAACGTACATCTGTGTGTGATAATATACGCGGCGCGATCCAGATTTTCATTTCGCTCGGAAACAATATCCGTGCTTCTCTCTTTTCCTCTCAGAAATAACGCATTTTCATTATTTTTACGCGAACAGCTTTAATTATTGGATTTGCGCTTATGCGGAATAACTGCAATTTAACTGCATGCGCCCTATGAAGTAGGTAAATGCATTCCGTAAATGCATTGAACGCGCTTCCGATAGGACGCGCAGCTTAGCTTCTCACAAGAATATACTCTTCTCACGTCGGTCACAAATTGTATACAAATTGTACAACTCATATAAATGCGATTCCTCCGTTCGTCGGCAGGGAATTATTGAACGGGTAGGGAAAAAAAAAAGAACCGATTGCCGCTTTGGTTCGGTTTATAGTATACGCGCCTCTTCTTCGTTCGTTAACGACCGCGGAATTTAATGATAGACGATAAGCCGTGAGTCGGGGGAAATTCTTTCACAGCCGTCTTCGCGTGCTTATGGCGTTGAGTCACGTCGTTGGATCCTCATCGAAGGTTCCTCGCATAAAAGCACCGTATAGAGAAGCGCGGACCTTTCCTTTCTGTCTGTTAACCGTCGCACAGTGCTGCCTGCATTAGAAGCACCGTTTTACGGATAAAACTCGAGAGTTTATTATATCAACTGATATACGAGTGAAAGAAACTGCTCGTTCTCACATCAATACAAAAATATCATTTATATAAAAAATATATAAATTTTGATCAATGAAGAATTAGTTAAACCATATAGAAAAATACTGAGTTATCTGAAATAACAATTGAATTGTGATATTTCAGAAAGATATGAATAAAATTTTTTTCACGAATAATATTTTCTTAACAAAATTATATATTTGTTCACTCTTGCTATGTAAAACATCGAGAGATCTAAAAATGAGTAAACACGAAAATAATTAATATAACTGTCTCGTAAAAATATCCAACAACATATCTTTCAATAGATTGCTGACAATATTTTTGAATAAAAATAATATATATTCTTATTAGATATTTTATTATCTTTGTATTCGGATAATTTTAAACAATATACATATGTATATCGAACAGTTTTTGTTTCGTAGTACTGTCGAGATAAATGCAAATGTCGAGAAAGATAATAAGCAAGTATAAAGAGCAGAGAACAATGCATTCGACTTTATATACGAGAATGGCGTTTCGTATCAACGTCGTATGGCGATCAGTAAATATTAATCGGAGAAAGAAAGCGTGGAAAAGACTATCGTCCGAAGTAAGGCGCTAATGTTATTGTTGATTAGTTTTTGATATCTGTTTGATTTCATAAAAGAGCCCCGCAGCGAATTCATTCGTATATTTTTCCAAACGATCCAATTACCGCCTTAAAAACGATTCATATTTACGCTATCTGTTGAAATTTCCCACGATCGTAAACAATTCAATAAGAGAAGAAGCTCGGAGAATATTCATCGTTGCTCTCTTACTCTCTTCTGTAATCGCACCAAGTAATACTGCGCGTTCATTATTCAGAGCGTTTCAGAAAATAAAGCTATTTAAGTCTTCTCAATTCTTAAAAAAGAAATGTTCTGTGGGGAAGCTTTAGTTTGATGGGCTTTCGATCACTGATTGATAATTACTTTAGAAATCGTTAAATGTTCTATTATTGCAGAATTTAATACGATAATATAATATCAACATCATCGTTATCATTATTTCACGATCATATCTTTTTTATTGGGAAGAGGGCGGATTAATCAATCGTTACAATTTATTTATATTGTAATTATTTATCTATTATTAAAATTATTCATCCAATCAGGCAAGAAATTAAAACCTACACATACCTATAAATCATACAAAATTCAAAATCTTCGAATATTCTTTTAATGTCTTTTTCACTTAGCGTGAATAAAAGACAAGAGCTCGAGATAAACGAAAGGATAGCTTAGGCTTAGGAACCTATTTATAAATTCGTAAATCCCACAAATTAAGCATATTGAGCTCATCAACAATGCGGATTTTCTTTTTGCGAAGAAGAAGAGAATCAACGTTCATTCAGCCCCCAGATGGTTTGGGGATAAGAAAATCAGATTTAACTTAATCGCAGAATTAGCAGCTCCTTGAGCTGGATTTATGACGTAGCTCTTCGCTACGTCCTCGTGTAAATTTGTATGCGATCACTCTCGCGTGAGATACAGCCTCCATTCGAGTCTCCATGCGAGAGAAAGAGAGAAGGAGCATTATACGATCGGGAGGGGAAAAAAAGCGAAAGAAAACGAATGATAAATACGTTTTCATCGAATCGGTGAATCGTGTGGCTGAGTCACGCCGCGATGAGCACTCACCTCGCATTCTCCTGGGCACAAAAGGCGCGGCATATAAGTGTGCCTTTGCCATTCTCTCTCCTTCTTTCTTTCCCACTCGAAGGAGAGAGCCTCGTAGCGCAGCTCGGCCTCGGCATCGACTCGGTATACTCGGTGCGAGTGCAAATGTCGGGGAGTCGAAGGTAACGAGGGAGAAAAAACGAAGAGGGAAGGTCGGCAAAGACGGACCGCCGCGTGGTCGCCGCTTTCTGCACGCTTGATGGCTGATGCTCTCCTCTCGCATCATCAGCAACACACAGTTGCCGGGCTCTCGCGTGAAAGAATGAGGGCGCACTCGAACGGGAATATAACGAGGAAGAGAACAACGCGGCAACCCTAACGAAAGAGCAGAAGACACGCCAACACTCGTCTCATCGACGACGTGTGAAAAAAACAGAGGCGCCAATGAAGGTAGAAGAGCACGAAGGTGCGAAGAAGGAAATGCAAATACGACTCTCGAGCTAATTTGGAAGGAAAAGAGAGAAGTCGCGCTAGTTATTCGCGCGAAAAAGATTTTATCCTCGTAGAGTCAGGAGTAATTTTATAATTAATCGGAAATTTTAGAACAGATTACATCATTTAACCGTTTCAGGGTGCCCAGCAGACTCGAGACTCATGAAATAAATCTCCTGACCTTTTCAGATTTTCCAAGACCAGAAATTCATTTTTTCCCTCTCTTTTAGTGTTATTTAGATTTATTTAGACTTTTTAGGAATATTTTTTCCAAATATATAATTTGCATATATAATAAATCAATTAAATGTTCAATCATGAAATTCTTGAGATATTTTTGTTAACGATAAAAAAATTTCAAACACATTGAAATAAAATAACACGACGATGAAAGTATAAATTAACGAATCGATTTTTAACACAGAAAATTAGCTTGCTGGGAGTCGAGGAAAAATTTATATTTCTTTAATAAAAAATTTGAAATTATCAAGACGAATGTAGAATGTAAACAAATCCAGATAAACAGTAACATTTCCTGACTTTTTCCCCGACAATTCCAGATTTATAAAATTCCCTGATCACTATTAGACACCCTGTAAAAAGATTTTTATCCTCGTAGATCGAGGAATAATTTTCTATAATTAATCGGAAATTTTAGAACAGATTACATAATTTAACCACTTATATTTGTCGAGTGAGACTCGTGTGCTTATATATAACGTTCGCAAGACAAGTACGAAGAGAAAAGTTTGGCGGCGTATAATCGCGATGAAAATTTCAGTGCGCGCTGATCAAATTATCGCAGAGATTTTGGCGGGGAAGTGAAGCATGCACGGAGATTAAAATTAGAATTTAATTCAAGTTTAATTCGCTGACTGCGAAACGCCGCCATTGTCGCGCACTGCATCACGTGTCTCGCCGGCAATTACGCACTCGCTGGGACATACGAATTCTCTCTCTTCCTCTCTTTTTTTTTGTATAATTTATACTCTATTTTGGATCTTTTCTATAAATTGCTCTCTTCTCTCTCTCTCTCTCCCTTTCTGTGTCTCTCTTCGTCGCGCGCAGTCACGAGAGGCAATTAATCGGTAATGACGTGCGCGAAACGCAGTCGCGGAACGAATAAACGATAACGTAATTACGAGCAGCGTAATTATTGGTAACGTTTTAACGACTGCGTCACGCAATCGGACTTCGCCTAATTAGCGTCCGAGACGTATCGCGCTAATAATGCAACGATAGAGGACCGGCGCGGCGCGGTAATAATATCGATTCATGATAAATTCAAGGAGCAAAAATCTCCTCTTTTCTCCTCTCGAACTTTTAAAGAGCAAGAAAGCCACGGGAACTTTGTCGATCGAGCAAAGAGGTCGGGGACTAACCGCACAAGACGGCACGGAGAGAAAAGACGAGAAAGAGCCGCTTACCGAGAGTTCTCGCTCGCTCGATGATGCTGTCTTTGCATAATCTCCGCGGCAGTCGCCGGTTCGCGTGAGAGAATGGCTGTGCCAGCTCCTTGAGAATGAAAAACGTCGAATGGCCCTGTAGTCGTAATAGCGGTGACGACGAAGACGAATTGTGGAGCCCGAAAGAGAGAGAGAGATCCGGCGTTTCTCCGTCAATTTTCTTACTTACGTTTAACGTTTCGTTAAACTTCACGAGAATAGATGAAATCGACTATGAATCGCGCTTCTACGCGTTATCTCTCTTCTTTCCGCGATATGATAACAGCTACAGATGCGTTCCATCGACCTTCATTTTTTTATTTAATGAGATTAAGTTTGATGGACTTAGCTATGAATGACATATTTATCTTTTCGAAAAATTTATTTCCATTATAGCTTTATTCTATTTCTCGTTTAATATCTTCGGGAAATTGAATCTACGAAAGTTATTTCAGATATTCTCAGAAAATGAGGAAAGATTATCATAACTAAGGGAAAAACGATTATTTTTATCATTTTTTATCAAAAGACTTTCGCAACTCGCGAAAGTATATGAATGAATGTATAACAAATTGATATTAGAATAACCATATAAACATATAAATTTGGTATTAGAATAACCAGAACCATATGAACACATGAATTTGGTATTAGAATAATATCGAAACTTTTTCGCGATGATAAATATGCGTTCGAAATCAAGTAAAATAAAAGCAAGTTAAAATAAATATATTTATTTCTGTCGTTTCGTTCCAAAGAATATCAAACGGAAAAATATCTACGTGAATTGAAAAAAAAAATGACTTCTCTTTTGCATAAATTGTGAAGAAATGGTGTAGTTATAATGACGAGGAAACAATGATACACGAAACCGATACGAAGTGCATATTTTGTAATGGAAGTTCTATAGATTCTATAAATCTCGAGGTATATATACTGCACGAGTGACCTGAATCGGGAACACAAGGGACGTCGACGGAGACCTTGTGGAACCTCGAGGAAAATGCAGCGTGTACCCGAGTAAGAGGGCCGCCGCCACTCACAGCCCGCGCTTAATGGGTTATGCTTTCTTCGCATTATCGGCAACATCGGTGCTGTATAGCGAACGGTTCGCGTGAGGAAGAAGTGTGCTTTCGAAACGCGATAAGACCGTCGCGGGAAAACCGAAAGTCACGGCCCTATTCCGTCGCACGTTCGATAAAGGATTGATGGAAAATAATCGACGATTTTCGTCGCTTATGCGCATCGCTACGCGCTTTGTCACACTCTCGCGCGCGTTTCAACGACCTACATTTAAAATTCAATATTCCGAATATTCGCCTACTTCAATATCTACAATATCGCGAGCAGAACAATTACAAATATATCTGGAGTGCGTATAATTAAAAATTTTTTTTTAAATCGCAATACATATTTTATGCATCTTGCGGAAAATTTAATAATAATAGGTACAAATTTAATGAGAGTGAAAATAATTAATTTTTCCGATAAAAAGACGATTGAAATCTCTGAAATTTTTTAGACCATTATTAACATGTACATAATATTGATAAATTATTTCAGCATTAAATAAAACCCGGCAATGTAGGGGAAGAGAGACCAGCTTAATATGGAATCAGAAACCATAGACTATATGTATAAAAAAATTAATATTAAAAATATATTATAGAACAAAAAATATATAAAATTCTAGGAGATTACACGTAAAAAGGATAAAAGTCAGAAAAATACTAGGAAGATTAGCGCAATCAAATTCATCACACGTTTGTCTGCGTTCTGAAGAGACGTATATCTTTGTGTACATCAATACATTTTTAATCATCCCTTTGACGGGCTAACCGTTACGTATTCTCTGTTGCAAGATGACGACGTCCTTTGTACATACGTTTACCGCTTCACCTTAAACGACGCATTGTGCGGGAGCACTCTACTCTTCTAGACCCGTCTCTCCTCTCCTGGCAATTTTGAGTCTGCGAAAATCTGACGTGAGAACGCGACGACAAACGACAAGAGCAGACGCCAGGCGAGTGAGCAAGTAACGGCGAACACGTAATCTCGTAAATGCCAAAGACATCACTAGGCCGTGTTCCATAAAGATTTTCTTACCACAAATGCCGAGGACAGAGAAAGCGACAGTAACAATAAATTAGCACATAATTAGCAAAAATTATCTAAATTATTTTATAGCTGCGATTTCTTTGTTCCCTTATTATTTCAAGATTAAAATTACGATTTTTAAAATCGATTATTTAACTAACTAATATAATAATAATTAAAATCAACTGGTTGCGTGCTCTTCTGCATTGTTGCCTTTGCTGTTCGTTCAATTAAACTTCACCAATAGCAACAAACTGCTGCGGCAGCATGCATGCTGCACATGAACGGTACCTTAATACAAGACTATAGATCAGAGAGAGAGAGAGAGAAAGAGAGAAGAGCAGAATGATGATAAGATTTTAATGAGTGCCTGAAATTTGCTCGAGTATATTATTAAAGCTATAAATAAATTTCTCCAACGAAATTTGCGTTCCATTTTTGTCCATTTACCTACCCCATGATTAAAAGCGCGAATTGCCTAGTCACATCAAGAAGACAATGGCGGATCGCGAACCCGGCATCGCGAAACATTCACCGCCCGCACGCCAATTACAATTCTATGCGCATTATATGCTCATTAGCGTTGCCGTATCTCAGCGAGGCAGGGGCACAGCGCACCGACGCTCCCTTATGCATAATAACCAGCTGCCTGGCTGGATCCCTGCGGCGCCTCAGCCCCGATAACGTTACATTATTTCCGTCTAATTCACGCGAATCGATACGATAATCCATCCATCAATGTTGCGCGCCGCGCGGGCCAGTTCGTTAAAAATTCAGCCGAAATCACGTCTTGATAAATGTCATGCCCGATCAGGTCGGCGCGGACGCGTCCGGCTTCGTTAAAGCGAGTTTTCAAGTAACGGATAAACGTGCTGTAGTCAGCCGGTGATGCATCGCGGCTCATTCGTCACCCCGAGTCTCTGAGAAACGAAGAAACTCTCTTCTGGCGAGAAACGATTGTGTGTATACCCGCGCGCGAGCGTGTAAATGTTATTATAAAAGATGTAACGCGAGGCGACGCAATAACGACTCGTTATCGCGGAAATTTACATACTGTTATACGAATCGTAACGCCATGATTTTTTGATGAATGCAAAATAATAGACCAGACCTCGGGATAAATTCAAAATACACACACAAGCTACATTTGTAATATTTCAATCTGCGGAAACAAAAGGGTATTCTAAAATTTAATACTGCGTGACAAAAGATCATCTAATTTTAATAATATGTTTCTTTTTGTATACAGAAAGAATCGTGAAAATCATGAGACAATATGGTATTGGAAGAATTTTATAAGGGTTTTCTCTAATTGAATATTTATAATAAAAATTATAAAATATAAAATTATGATAAAATTTTATTAACTCATAAAATTTTGCCATACTGTCCCACGATTACCATGATTTTCAGAGTAAATTCTAAGAGAACATCTCTCCGTGTACATAGAAACCTCGAAAGTAGGATCTATACAAAGAAAATTGGTTCTTTATCCTTATCAATGAAATGTTAATATATCAGAAACCATCGATCAAAGACATGACGATGCTCCGCAGGATAAGCAGCAGAGGCTTTCGAGAAAGAAAGTAAGCACCCGACGAAATTAAGTAAACAACCATTGTTCGCAAGATGACGCGCGATACGATCGACTATAGAATCGGAGAGTTTGTGGACGTAAGAAATTCCTTCCGAGTCGTGGATAGCTAATGAGACCCGCACCGAAGATCGTCGATGAATGATGCGAGTTTATTTTGGATTTCGACTTCGTCGAAAAGAGGGCTGACAACACATCGTCGCCCTGGTCGCCGAATCGAAAGCGCATAATCGAATACTTTCGGTCATTCAAGCTGCCAGATGCCGCAGATGGACGGCACTGGCTACTAATCACAATAAAGGTCTCTCCTCGCCTATATACACGGTGTCAAAAACTCACAGAAACTGTCTCCCTCTCGCTCTTTATCTTGCCGGCACACACACGCGTACAAAAATACTCTCATCTCGCACTCTCTCGCCATATGGCTCGCGGACCCTGCCGTTCATTCATAATACAGACGGCTTGAAAAGTTGAGCATCTCCACACACCGGCCGAGAGAAGAATGCTCGGACAGTCCTTTGCAAAATGTCTCGTTGCATCGACCTTTTCACGGTTGGACAAATTTTTTAAATTAGTCTAAGAAAAATGGAAAGAAGTGTTTCTGTCCGAAATATTTTTTCTTTCATTTTTAAAATATATTACAATAATGCAACATTTCCATGGACAGTCCTTTGCAAAATGTCTCGTTGGATCGACCTTTCACGGTTGGAAATTTTGTTTAAATTAGTCTAAGAAAAATGGAAAGAAGTGTTTCTGTCCGAAATCTTTTTCCTTTCATTTTTAAAATATATTACAATGATGAAACATTCCCATGTATAGAATAGAATGTGTAGAATTAGAATTGTAACTAAACAATATTTCTGACTTTTTATGTGAATGAGAATTTTTTAAAATTCGCTCGGAATCGAGTAGTAAAGAAAAGTTCATAATTTATATTAATTCAGCATCTACAATTATTGATTATTATTAATATTCAGCTATAATTATGACTGCGCTTTTTACTTGCAATTAGTGTTAAAAGATGCAACATTTTTTAATAGATCAGTTGAACGCGCGAAACGCAATAGACGTTACAAAAAATGCAAAAGAAATTTATTATTATTGTTAACAAACTATCATTAGCGAATAGAAAGAAAATCAATATTATTTTTCTCATTAATTTTGAAGCAAACTCTCTCTCTTTCCACTCTTTTGAAGTAAATGCTTGTGGACGGCGTGCTAACGCGCCGCAACGTGAAAGCGTATGCATTTTTTACTTGCGTTATTTCGACGCGCACGCGATGTCAATTTCTAAGTGTGTGAAGAGAATAAGATATTATTCTCCGCGTGTACATATATATATATATATATATATATATATATATATATATATATACGCACGAAATGAGAACGAGTTAATCTCTTTTGGCTGTCTCTCGAGACTCGCGGGCGACAAATTAGAATCGCGGGATCGCGTCGTTGAATGCAAATGTTAGCGAGAGTGCGCGAGGGAAAAAACAACGACAACTTTTTTCCACACGATAAATTCGCACGCACGCAGGGCCACACAGGACGAGCAAAAATTTCGCAGGTGTCATACATTTTATCGCACCGTTGCTTTTATCTTTCACCACTGTGTTGTGATTGTTTTTGTTCTCGGTTTCTTATTTACGAAAAATACGAGTACGTGGGAGGTCAGGAAAATTACGCTGTCATGTCTGGCTCTTCCTGTCAACGGTCCATCGCACAAAGATCGCGATACTACATATACACACACGTTGGTTTCGTTTTCGTGCGCCGAGTATATTTGTACAAAAATGGAGAGAAGAAAGGGAGCACAGAAGGCGAGCACATAGAACCTCGAGGCCTTGCAACACGCAGGTAAACGCTCATATTATATATATAAATATCTATAGGGTGAGTTCTTTGCATCTTCTTTTATATAGAATATTTAAACCACTTCCGAGTACATTTGTAAAAAGAAAATATCAAGACAGTTGAACTTTTCATTGAAAATAATAGAAAATCTTTCTTGTTCATTTCTTTAAATATTAAATACTTTATTTTAATTTAATCAAGACTATAGACCAGAGACTATAGACCAGAAATGATAGGCCAGAGACCAAAAATCATAGACCATAGACTAAAGACTATAAAACCAGAAACAATAGACCGGAGTGTTTCTGCTGTTCGTGCTACATTGAAAGAGAGATAGCACGAATATACATGTGCATTGTGTTGCGGTTTACGGCTTATCTACACGGCGCACTTTTACTGCATTTCAAATTACGCACAGTACGCATTGCTTCCCCTACGGAATGCATAATAATGACTCTTCCTCACGCGCTTTCAGCATCGGTGTAATTAAAAGCGTAACGCGTGCGAGTTATATCGCACGCTCGACGAGTGAAGGCGGCGAAAGTTGTTCAAGTCTATGAATGAAGACACGTTTTCTTACAATTATAAAACCTGAGATTCTGCTCTTATGGCACGCGTCGGCCTTCCTTTGTTTTGTATCGATTAACGATACCTACAAGTGCCTATTTTGCGCGGGCAAAAAGCAAGCATTAATTAATCGACCAATATTGCGTAACATTTCGGTCACAAGTTGCGCTGTACATAATCGTATATACATAGAGATGTACACATGTATACACATTGCAATTTTGACACGTTGACCGATTTTCCGTTATCAACGGGTTGTGCGCGAGTCTCCGTTAAATACTGCGTAGTAAATCAATAAATTTCACAAAGCAACATCTGCGAAGCGTAATATAGAGTATGACAAAGTGCTTTGGTTCTCTTTTCGCGACGTGGATATTATCTGGAATTTTAATTTCCTAGCTCAATTATTTCTTTGTATCTTTCCGGAACTCGAAACCAGAACGGAATAAATATTATAACACAAGAGGTAAAATAATATCCATAAAGTGTAATATAGAGCACGACAAATTACCTCTTTACGATGTAGACATTTTTGAATTTTAATTTTACTCCAGTTCCTGCGTATTTCATTTTGTTCTTTCTGTATCTCTTTCCGGACCAGCAAACGAAATATTGTAATATGAGAAATAAGAAAAAATTAAAAAAAAAATTATTAATCCTTAAATATAAAAATTATTTTAGAAAAGTTATTTTCATAATCTTTTAAAACATTTAAACAAATATATTAATTGTCAATTATTATAATTTTAATGTCTATGTATGTATTCATATAAAATGTAAATGTGCTTGTTTATGCGGAATAATAATACCGTATATACTCATATTATAATACGCGCTATTGTACATTTATTATATATAATACTTATAAGTTTGTCAACTATGTAATTCCTAATTATAACATCAGCACAACAAATTGTTCAACAAAAGGAACATTGAGAAGACATTCACATTACGTGTAAAATTAATATCGATAATTATTGCAATCTCTGGACATTATCAAAAACACGTAAGTAAACAATAATACACTAATTATATACAATCACATACGTCGTGTTATGACGCGTTTATTAATGTACTTTCTCTCTCTCTCCTTCCCTCCCTTTCTCTCTCTAGTTCGATATAAAAATGCTAAACGCATATCCCAAGACGAGAGAGCGCTCGCACGCGAACGCCTGTTTCGGCGAGACGTTCATCCGGAACCAGTTTGGCGGGTTTTTCGTTGCTTCCATTGTGACCGGCGCGGCACCAGAAGTTCGTGAAAAACCGTGACGAAGGTTGATAGAGGAAAAAAAAAATGAAAAGGGAAGGAGAAACCTCCCTCTCTGCCGCCGGCATGTCCGGTGGATGTCTACCGGGATAAATTGCGGACAAGCCTGAACTCCTTTTCTTCGACCACATTGTATATCGCCGGAACTTGGCGTGCATATGTGGGCCGTTTGTATATATACGTATATGCGTGGAATTACGAGGGGCTCACGTGCAAGCTTCCGTAACACATAAAATTAACATCGCGCTGACGCGCGATCGGACCCACGAATCGAGTTAATTTTCTAAGAAGTTCTTTCGTCGAGCGACAATTAATTTGGGAGGCCTTTCAAGTGTAAATAATACCGGGCCGTCGATTCGGCTGATAAGTAAATATCTCGTTCGAGGATATCCCTTCTCTCGTCGAGAATCGTTATTCTAATTTGATTATTTGTTTTTCCATTTCGTCGTGAATCATCCTCGAGTCCTCGTGGAGCGAAGCGAGACGAAGCCCGACGAGCGTAGCTACATTTAAATAACGATTACCCATTCGCGACGACTGCAAATTGAATGCAATTAAATGTCTCAAAACCGGATACGGATAACGCTCTTTATATCGCTATGCCGAATTTATAATACTATCGTCGCGCTTACTTTATTCTCTTCAGCTTCCGGCGCTTTCGGAGACAGGCGCACGTTTCTCTCGCTGAATAATGTAAGATGAATATATAAAGCTGTATTTTTTTGCAGAATATATACGGCACCTCAAAAATAAAATATGAATATCACGAGCTAAGCTAGAAATGTAATGGTGATGAAACTTTACGGTGCATGTACTTTAATTAGAGGAATAACGTAATTATTCAATGTTGGGAATGAAAAAGATTTAGCGTAAAATAGACATTTTGGTACAAGAGATTTTATTAACGACCCTATTTCTACGAGATTTTTATTTCAATAAGAATTATTTGGTTTAAAAATTCTCAAACTATTTCACACATATATGGAAAGATATTCGATATCAAAAATATCGCCATTGAGTTTAGTCGGGATGAAATTGGCAATCTATATTGGAATTTGCCTATTGCTCGAAATTTATACCCGCAACATTTTAACGAAACGCGTAAACAACGCGTCGTTACCAATGTTATTTTTTTCGATCACCGAACGAAGCAACGCGTTCTCTGAGCGATCAGATTTGCCCGGCGCACGAAACAGCGTTTCCTCGTTTCTAATTTCATCGGATGTGGCTCTCTCGCAACACACGTTGCGAGAGTAAATTTCGAACACTGGAGGGAACATTTCCGTTATTGCCAGTAACATGTGCGTAGTTATGGAAGATGTGGTAGCTAGCTGTGGGATCTGTGTCATTTCTGTGTATATAGGATACCCTATATACACGGAAATCCTAATCTTACGTTAATAGCAAACGCCTGTGACCAGCAGTATACGTAATAGATTTAACTTTAATAAAAACACGAAAAAAAACTAGCTACCATAGCTTTTGGCTGCTCCTATATTACAACCTGAAATTTAGTTATCATGTCTAAATTTGAGGTATAACTAATATTTTTTTAACTATAGTTAAACGGAGAATTCTATTGTTAAAAAATATTAGCTAAAATTTAGGTATAGAATATAATTAAATTTTGTGTGCAATATAGGGATAGCTAAAATTTAGCTTTAGCTAATTTTTTTTTCGTGGAAAAAAGCAATGCAGCAATAATTTTGCAGATTAAAACCGCAGCTTATGACAAAACGAAGCTTAAAGACAAGACATAAAATTGACCAGAAAATGAAAAGACCAAAACAATTAACTACAAAGAGAAACGCAGGAATGTTATTTGAAGATTAATGACTTTTTAGTTGCTTTGTATAGTTATTAGAGTTTGAAAATGTCTTATTATTGAAAACCTTTAACTTTCACATTACAAACTATATAATACGCTCTAGATTTTCGCATTTTATTGATTTACTCGCGTAAAAACTTGCATTAATTTCTGATAGAAAATAATTTTTAATAATATTAATTGTTAATTTTTTATTTTTATCGAGGCATATGCTCGATTTTAATTTAATTTGACCAATTTGCATATGCGGAAAAATGTCATAAATAATTTATCAACCATACTCCGAGCACACATAAAATACATAAAAAATATCCTTTTACTCATTAAAAGGTAATTTATTTATCGGCGTGAAATATGTATCGCGATAAGTTGCGACGACTCTCTGTCTCCAGTCAGAGAGCAACAAAGAGTTAATGTGCGATGTCGACGGATTCTGCCGTAGTATATATATATATATATATATATATATGTATATGTATAAACGCGGTCGACACGCGTTAACGCGATCGATAGGGACACACGTAAACGCGTTCCGGGATCGCCGGGCGATCTGTCTCGCACGCCGAAAAATACGGCCACCGCCGATCCGGGGCGGAACCTCTCTCCACGGCGCGGGGCGCCCTGGTTGCATTATGGAAATCAGCGGGAATCGTAACGCCGGGTATGCGAGACACGTGAATTAAACACGTAATACACCGACTCGCTCGCGCGCCGCACCTGTCGCGCATGCAAATCACTTAAGCCGCCGTCGCGAGCAGAGCGTGAGCGCGAGCGCGCGGCCGGTTTCCGTGCTTTTTCGACGAGCAGGACGGAGATCGCGCGGAACGATGCGGGGATGCGTGCGTGTATGTATATATGGTTACGCCACGCGCACGCGTGTGTTGAGCAACGGGTATCGCGAGTACCATCGAGATTGCGCGCTCCGTTGGCGAGGGTCGGGATTATTTATCGAGGAATTTCGCGATCGGCATACCGCGCTCCCAACGCGACCGTTTCGCATTTTTCCGGCGAAAGGTCGTTAAATATTCTATATATATAAATGTATATGTATACCGTCAGAAAAGTGGATATCGATAATGTCACGGCGGGTACTTTGCTGATCGCAAGCACGTACGGTGTCTCTTCCCACGACGTTTTATCCATAGCCATTGCTGTTTACGCGCGCGCGCGTGTGTGTGTGTGTGTATCGTTGTTGCTTCCACTGTCGATTTAATTCTCGATCGCGAGACCATCGGCTTTCCGATTTTCTCTAACGACACCGATGTGAAAAAAACGACTGAGTGCAGTTTCACTCGCTAGTTGCGTTTTTACTTACTATTTTTCAATTCCTTAAAAGAGATCCATCGATGTGTGTGTGTGTGTGAAGTTAGCGTATCATTTCGTGGACCATCATAAATAATTGAGAGTTCTTTATACCTTTATTTTCTATCTCTATATTGCAATGAGTTTTTTTGCTAAAATATTTGTTTAGAAAATTGTCAAATTATTTCTATCATCAGATATGTTGAAAATAGAGCGACGTTTTATTTATTATATGTTCAAGTAAGATTTGCTGGTGTTTATTTAGTTTTAATTACTATTTTGTATTTTTAGAAGGCAGAGTTCTTCTGAGAATTTCTTGTGAAATTAAAATTGGTAAGGAAAATGTAGGACAAAGTGATATGTTGCGCAAAGTTAACATTTTCTTTGGTTTAATTGCCAGAATTATTGTTTTAAATTATCAAAAATTCTAAAACTATTGAAAATAAGTCAAAACTCATTTATTTATATATCCATGAAATGAGACACTTCACACTACTACTGCTACAGAATGTTCTAAAATAAACAATTTCTCACTCACCGACACGTGCAATAGCGGAGTTGTAGTACACAGTACATTGATCTGAAAGCAAAATATTCAAATTATGTATATACGTGCATGTGTGCGTGTGCAAGGATGTTTTGAAAGTTGAAAACGATCGAATATTTAAACAATGCAGTTAAAAAAAATGTTTTTATTTTGTATATACCTCACAGTTGCCCCGCTGTTGCCCGATGGCTCCCCAGGCCTGCTCGTCCTCTCCTGGTCCTTTTTGTAGTATTCACAAAACACTCGCGAAAACACGAATAATTACGATTTCGACCAACACTTTACACGGCACACCCGACACGACGCGGGAATCGCAATGGTACCTGCAACAAATAAAATACATACATGTATTAAAATAATTATATTATTTCGCATTATATATAAAATACATAATTTAAATATGTGAGCTAGAATTAACGATAGATATATTCACGAATATCAACACATTTTCGCGCGCGAAAGTGGATTAGTTGGATGTTGACCGTTGGCAAGAGATTTTGCATCGAATCTCTCGCGAAATATGCATTTCGAACAATTACGACTACACAGAACGTTGAAACTATGATATGCAATTGATAAATATTACAATACAAAGGCTAGAAATGATTATCCTTACTAATTAATCACAGTGGGACGCAGCTGCCTGCTACTCGCGATGTTTCGGTAATGGCTGAAACTATTCGCTATTCTATAAACCTCGGCAACTTCATTCCAATAGCGCGCGCGATACTATACCTACATGATTTAATATTAATAGTTCATTAAAATTCGAAGGAGATCGTTCGACAAGATATAACTAAAGAATATATAATTATAATTTTCGAAAATCAACTAATGTGTCGTCCATAGATATCAGATTGTGTTAATTTTAACTTAATTAATATTTTTTTTCTTTTAGAGGGCAAAACTATTTTTAGAATTCACGTAGAACTATACATTTTTTAAAAATTCTGATAATTACGGATAAGAAAATGCCGTAGGACAAAGTGAAGTTGGTATATCAATTTGTCCTGCACTTTTTTTGTTTAATCGCCCGAGTTATTTAAAGTAAAGCCAGAACTTCTCAATTATTTATGATCTTCTATTAAATGATACGCTAGTAGTTTTATACACACGATTCCTCTGCGTGAGTCTGTAGTTTTGAAAATATTTTATAATTAAAAAAAAAAAAAAAAAAAAAAAAAAAATATTTGCAATGAAATCTTGCATACATGACGAGATAAACAGGATCCGAAAAATGCAATTGTGCGTGAAATGCAAAGTTGCGATAATGAATGCAAATTAATAAAAAATATTTTGAAGTCAATCATCTGATTACCGTAAAAGAAAGAAAAAATATTTTATTTACTTGTTCGTGTGAATTACCATAAATATATATTTTATCTTCTCTTTTCACTCGATTAAAATCTCAATCAAGCAATTTATTTTGACACAATTGTCACGTTCTGTACACAATTAATCTATAATTAAATTCTTTGGCGTAAAGAACGAAGATAGCAAATTGCCAATTGTTATGTTGAAAATTATAAAGGGAAATAAATGTTTAAAGACGAATCGTCTTTCAACAAAATTGTTCAAGTTCCGAGTTTCCGATTAGCGACACCTTATCAGTTGCGTTTTCGAAAGGTGCGGCGTGTGACAACTACGAACTACGAGCCCATTCGCTGTCAGCGGCGCCGTAATCATCCGAGGAGCCGTAGCGAAGGCCAGGATTAAACAAGCAACAATCTCCGGGGTATGAGTTTCATCGAGCGAATATCCACCGCGCATCGGCCGCGTTCCCAGCGGGGATCGTTGAATTCTAAGTATTCCGCTTCGTCTCTCGCGGAGCGTGTTCCGAATATACACGGGGCTCCGTGAACGCCCGAAACAAGAAGAAGGAAAAAAGGAAGGAAAAAAGAAAGCGAGGAAAGCGAAAAGAGAGGAAAGAGGGAACGAGGAGAGGAAAATAGTCGTAAAACAAAGCGCGTGGCCCCTTCTTCCCCATCTCGTCCCGCGTTGCCCAGCTCACTTTAAAGTTCTAACGACCGGTCCGGCCCGATAAAGCGTGTGTATATATATATACATACGTATGTGTGTGCCGCGCATGTGCACGCGCGTGTGTGCACGCGGATGAGAGTCCACGGGGTCATCCACCAGTAGGGAGGCCACGATGCGCTCTCTCGATGCACCGCGCTGCACCGCGCCGTTGGAATTACGTTCGACGTTGGATTAACGTACCGAAAACTCGTTTACGTGTTTTGTAATTGCCGAGCACGACGGCGGGTATAACCCCCGGAGACGGCGACGAGGTATCCGACGCAACGCGAGAGAGAAGGACTTTCAGGGAATGTCCCGGTCACCCGGGTTCGACCGATTAGAGATGGAAGCGAACGCGATCCGAATGCTATCGGAGTTTTCTTCCGTATATGTGCACTGCGCGAGTGAGAATCGCATTTTAAGTGAGACGGTGAAAGGAATCTGTGATAGAGTGTGCTCTCTGCACGAGGAATTTTTTCGACATTTTATATTCTTGCGTTTATTATATGTGTATTATTGGCAATTTTTCAGTGCCAACGTGCGGAGACAATTCATTTTGAAGCAGGTGTTTTAATATACGTTAAAGACGCACATTCTTATTGTACAATTCTCGCTGTATGTACAACTTACGACCTAAATTTTCACGACAGATTCTCGGAACAAGGTTGAATTTTTCTCTGGCGAAAGGCTTTCGGCAAATTAAACTTCGAGATAACAATGTTCAAATGAATAACAGTCACATTCTTTAGCTCTAAAATTCTAAGTAAACTTTAATAGAATTTTAAGATCTAATTGCAGAGAAGTATATAATATTAAAAACTGAAAAGTTAATAAATAATTCTCGCGCGCGACAGAAATTTCCCCGAATTTCTTAATCTGGAATTATTTTATTAAATTTCTTCTTTAAAATTGTCGACGAGATAAAAATATCAGCGCTGCCATTTAATTATCAGACTATAAAAAGTAAAATAGTGACTGCATTTGACAAAAAAATTTTTTTTTAATTTTTAGAGTTATATTCAAAGCATATTATTATACAGAGAGAATTTTCTCTTAGAATTTACTCTGAAAATCATGGTAATCGTGCGACAATATGGTATTGGAAGAATCTTATGAGAGTTTCTCTGATTAATATTTGCCACAATAAAAATATTAATATGTACATAGTAAATTAAATCTATTATGTACATAGTAAAATTTACTATGTACATAGTGGATTTTACTCTGATTAATATTTACAACAAAAAAAATATTAATCAGAGAAATTCTTATAAAAGATTCTTCCAGTACCATATTATCGCACGATTACCGTGATTTTCAGGATAAATTTTAAGAGAAAATTCCCTCCGTGTACATAAAGCTGCAAAAGATGCGAATATAGGAACACGAGGCCTGGTTGAATGAGAAATTGAGGAATTGATTCCAACAGAAAGAGCCGATAAAATAGAAATTTGGAGAATATTAAATTTATATTATTTATATGACTTATATTTTTAATATTATCTCATGTGAAACAAAAAATAGTTTGCATGTGTCCAACTTTTACCTTCGTGATCAAGTTATAAATTATAATCTCTCATATAATAAAATGGTTATAATAATCTATATAAGATTAACTTTCTGACACGCAGAGGTTCATCATAAAAATCTAATAAATGCAATTTTTACATTTCTCTTTGTAACATTTTTGACTGTTAAAATAAAAAATTGAAATTTAATATCGTAGAATTGTCTACATAAATGTAAAAAATGGACGTGGAAATTTTGATCCCTATAAAACAGAAAAAATACAACAGAGGATAAAGGAAGAATGAGATATGACATTTAAATTTAAAAGTTATAATGTCTATTATTAGGTTTAATTAATTATCGATATTACTTTATTTAGCAAATTTATATCAGTGAAAATCTCTACGAAAAACTAAATTGACGTCGATGGGCGGTTGAATTGACAATGTTAACACAATCTTATCTCGATAATTCGATATTAATTAATATACGGAGATATATATTATCGGATTATCGAGATATTGGCATTACAAGATTCTGAGCATATGTATAACCACAAATTTAAGTTATTATTTCAATATAAAGGAAATTCAGGAACCTATTGTGGAATATACAAATTATCACACCGGATGTATATTTAATCTCAAAGCTTGTAGAATTAGGCAAAAAGATTTTTTCTTAAAAAAAATGCCGAGAGAAATGTCATATTTTGAATTTATATAGCAATAAATTGTTGCGGTTTATCTATAAAACAAAAAATTATAGTCAATTCAGAATTATCCTGCTTAATAATTTATAATAAAAGACTATAATTAACGTTTCGAACAATAACTAATCAGCATTTGATATGTGTCATATCTCAAATATAGTGTCAAATAACAAGAATCAATCGATTGTCTTATTTCCAAAAATAATAAAAAAGTTGCACGTTAAAGTTTATATTTATAGATTAAATTTAAACGTATAAACACAAAAAAGAGACGGATAAAAAAAGCGTATAAAGAAATCAAAAGATAATTGAGAAAGATAATAAATGATGAGAAACAGAACATGAGATAAAAATGTTAAAAAATTAATACATATATAGGAGAAAAAAAAATATTTCAAAACGAGAGTATTTATAAGAAATACAAAAAGTCAAAGAAAAGATGGAGCTAACATACAAACTATTAAAACCAGAATAGAAAGAACACTACATGAATTACTCAGGGAGCTCTCGTACAAAGCAGGAAACATCGAAAAAATTCAAGAAAAATGGATACACATATAAGGAAAGAAGAAAATCCAAGGGGATATAGTGAAGAGAGTATCATGAGCCTTGAATAAAAAAAAATATATAATAAAAACTCAATGATCAAACAAAATAAGTTGAAACATTATTATCTTGATAAAGCAAAAGGTAGACACAATCATATAGTTATAAAAAATAAATTTTTTTAAATATAAAAAAATTGTTGAAAAAAATGACTGAATAGCAGCAATGAAATAGGTACGTAGCATTTACGACATATTGCGGATTCATTGTCTTGATGTAAATCAACATAAAGTAATGATGCCGTAAATTGACAACAAGAAGGCTTAATTGAACATTCCTGAAAATTTTATTTCTCATTACTGCAAAGTTCTCGATTATAACTAGCATATATAAACATATATGTACGGCATTTTCTTAGCTGAAGGATTAAGAATTAATAATAATAAAAGGTTTATATTTATATATTCGTTCTTATACGAGAGCCATGTTCACGATCTTAAATATTTACGGAGACGACAAAAGTTTATGATCATGTCAAACCGTTGGTTACTCATGCGAAACTGCCGAACGAGCAATTTTAATGCTGATCGAACGATGCAAGACGGGAATTAGATTATAAGCTCGACATAGCGATACGTCTTATGTGAACGTACACGTATTTTTATATTTTTAATTTATGATAGGTTGCACGAAGTTAGTATCCGATTCTCAAATGCAGACTCGCGAAAAACATATTAAAGATGTGAATTTTTCTACAAGAAAAAATGTACATTTCAAAAAACGAGTATTATATATGTAAAATAAAAATATAGACTATTTGTATGGACCCATTCAACAAAGATTAATGAAATAGATTATTAAGGGTGATAACATAATAAATAATAAATTTCGTTCGTCTTTCGCAATACGATGAAAACTTGGTCTTTTTCACCAACATTTTTCAATTCAATGATTATAAATACCGAGATTTTCAATCTTCTGTACAAATTGATAGTTTTATGAGTTCCGTAGATAATATCGTGAAAAATATGCAATGTACTTTGAAATAAACTCCAATCTTTCTCGGCCATGATTGCCGTAAAGAAATATAAGAGACTTTGGTAGTTTAAAAGAAAAACGCTATACATACATACGTACATACACACACATATATATATACACAAATATAGCAATCTCTCAAAGATATCAATTCTTTCTTCCATTTCTTTTAACGTAAGACGTAAACGTAACGTAAGACGCTTCTAAAATTGGCGAATTAGAATCGTCGAAAAGAGAAAAAGCAGCAGCAAATAAGACGAGACGAGTAGTACTCCGTCTCGGTCTGACGCCACTTCCGCGTTATTATGTAAAGCTAGCATTCGCTATCTTTTCGCGTCGAAGGAGATAAAGCCGAAAGAGAGATGGAAGGATGGAGAAAGAGAGCACACAGTCGTCACGTCGATTCCATCCATTTCTGGATAGCTCTCCACGGTAGCTTGCAACGGTTCAATTGGATCAAGCCCGTCGCTACGCGCAATGCACCTTGCACGAGATCTGCACGGACGATTCCGAGAGCTCGTTGTAACTCGAAGGGCGCGGTCAAAGAAGCGCGAGATGAAGAGGAGAAAGGATATCGCGTTATGAAAAATCCCGCCGCGGCTGAAGCCGAATTTACACGGCTCGACTCTCGCCGACCATTCCGAATCGTTCGGAACGAACGCGTTGGATGAGCAAGTTTTTCTCTATGAGTTTTTGGTTATATTGAGAAATATTTAACTCACCCACAATGCATTTCGCTTTCTTGTGCGGTCGAGAGATTTTTCAGAGTTTAAGAGTGTTCCCTTATATTTGACTCTATGTCGACTATCTATATTTCTGGACTATAAAATAATGTAAATAAAATAATTAATTTCTAATGTTATCATGTTATACGTTGCATAATATGTATATGATTACGGAGAGAATTTTCTCTTAGAATTTACCCTGAAAATCATGGTAAACAATAAACAATATTAATATGTACATAGTAAAATTAATTTAACATATTTTACATCTTAATGTGATAGATATTAATAATAGTTTTATTTTGATAAATATTAATCTTGCAGAAACTCTTATAAAATTCTTCCACCATATTGTCTTACGATTACCATAATTTTCCGAGTAAATTCTAAGAGAAAATTCTCTTTGCGTATACACACATACTGTACAATATAAAGATTTAATTATTCGCGTAGAAAATATTTCACACGATTCAATTTCGCGATTTATTTTGGACGATTCATTTCGTATATTACAGCGAATGTATGGAAAGCTTTAACGGCGCCAAAACGTCGAATAATTTACCAAATTTTTGGCGCTGTTACAGCTTCTTGTACGCGATCAGCCAAATTGAATGCAGATAATGGTTTTACTTCTTCCAGCGCTCAACGAATGAGCATTTCTATGAATAGATTGTTTATCCAATCCATTTCTCGATGATATATGCTCGAGGATGATGCTCAAGAGTGAACCGTATAAATTCGTGACTTCCATTTCTTTTCGGATTTCCGACTGTGCCCGCATGATTCTAATATGCGTGAAAGCTTCTTATGAACGATTATCCTTTCATCGTTTAACAAATAACGATTTTTATGGGAACACTGTTTACACGAAACTTGGTTTAAGCTGCGCCACGTTATTTTTATCCCGTTTAAAAGAGATTTCCAAGTAATCGCGCACGATTTTAATATCGTAGAAACTGCTTATAATTATATAATGTTTCTTTTTTTTCCCCCCATTGTTTAATGAATCGCAATTTCTGCGAAAAGGTCCGTTTGCACGATTCTTTTTATTACTTTCCGATACTTTACATAGAATAATCGTCGAGAGCGAATCGTGTAAAGCTCTCGACTTAAACTCCGCACGCGATTCCTATTTCTGCCGGGATTCCATGCACGACTTTAATATGCGCGACCTCGGGGCAACGAGAAGACGCGCGTCGATGGCGCCGCGACGGCAAGTCGAATAATAAAACGATACAAGGAGAGGGATCCTCTCGGCGGTACCGAAACCGAGACAAACTAATTGTAAACGAGCCTCGAGAAGAAGTGGCGAAGGTAAGAAGAGGCACCCAGTGAACACAGCAGCAACAGCACCAGAAGACCCTCGTACTCGATGCAGAGATTCCAGTTTCTCCGTTACTCGAGAAGCAAGCGGCGGTCTTGGAGGAGAGATGAGAGAGAACGGAGAGGGCAGAAGATGTGTGGAAGAGAAGAATGAAAGGGGGAAAGAGAGAGGTCTCCCGGTATATACGCCGAAGCAACAGCCTAACTCGCCGAGGTCGGGTCGAATAATAAAATAAAAGAGCACATCGGGTGGATGGGGTGCAAGGTGGTAGCGTGGTAAAGGTAAAAGAAGAGGAAGAAACTTCGCTACGGGAACGATGGATAGTTACGCGTGTGGCGGTGTGTGTAGTTGTTGTTGGTGGAGAAAGATGCAACCGAAAGGAATCGAAAGGGAGCAAGAGAGAGAGAAAGAGAAAGATCCTCTCTCGGCGTTGCCACATGCTCACTGAATTTCTCCGAGCGCCTGAAATATAAAGGCCGTCTTTATAAGACTGCCGTGTGCCTTGTGCGACTGCCTTCGAAACTCGCATCAAATTCTTGACGTCTCATTAAACATCGTCAGGTTTCAAGAAGTTAAACGTTACGTCGCTTTACGCACGGCGAGCCGCCTCTACGTGCACAAGTAACGAATCGCCGAACACAGAGGAATCGTTCTTTCTTCTTCTTCTTCCGTTGCCGCATTCGCGCACTTCCTCTCCGTGAGGGAGGAGAAGGTTCACCACACAGGATATTATACAGGGTGTGTGTAAATGAACTACAGGCGCAAATTATGCGATGATGTCAATCCTTCGATCTTGATACTTTGTACGTTCTAGCTTGTCAAATTCATTAACCATTTCCTTTACTTAATAGCTTCTTGAAAATCCGTCCGTTTTGCCGAGGCTTTGTCTTTTTTGCGATTATCTTATAAGTATTAAAGAACCCGCTCTGTCTCAATCCCCTTTTATTACTCTAAAAATTTTATACAATGTTTTATTTTTTATTACTGAGATTATTTTGTTATTTTGGTCCGATAGCACTGAATATTATTCAAAGAAATGGAAATATATTTCTGTCATAAGTTTGAAATAATACGTATAATTTTACACGTGTGATACAAGTTTCAAATTCCTTAAATTATTTTTTCGCATATTTTTGGGTAGCTATGAATATTCGGAAAATGATACTTTCTGATAATAATATCGATATAATAAATATATCTATCGCACTATATTTGTATTCAAGCTTATTTTAAAAGTTTCTGCATGTCTGCTTTCAAATTAAAATATATGAATGTTTTCTTAATTTAAACTAACCGAATTATTGAAAAAAAAATGTTGAGTGTCGAAATAATTCCGTGCATACTGCATCGGTAAACATGCAGCCGAAACGAAAAAGAAATTATTGTGAAATGGAACTCGCGCGGTCACCAGAGTTAGGAGCAACGATAAATCAATCATTTTGACGATATAAACATGATTCATAAATCATTTTGACGAAAAACATCCCATTTCGATAATTTCTAATTAAACTTTAAAAGCACAAATTGATCGCAACAATGGAATAGCATTGTTGCGATCAATGACATTTGATCGCATATTAACATGTATATGCAATTTTTTTGGAGTTATATATATATGGAGATGAAGCTTTCTTTATAATCGCGATGAAAAAATAATGATTGATAAAAGAGAAAAATATGAGCGAGCAAACCAATAAATATGTATAATATATTAGTTCTTTTTTTAACTAAATGACACAGCTTAAATAACTAAATGTTCAATTCAAAATTAAACAATTCTCAAATGAACGATTGAAAATAACAGCGAAATTAATATTTGTTGCCTTTAAATTTCTAATAAAATTACCTTGTCAAAATAAAAATATATAGCATATATTTTATTCACATTCTCTTTAATTATTTGTAATTCAAACGCGATAATACGATATTTTAGGATGCTCTACATATAGACAGCGAATACGAATGAGAATTAATTCACTGAAAGAAATAAATAGCGAATACGAATGAGATAGTTAACTCACTAAAAATACAACAGCATATACATACATGTTATGAATTTTTCAAATATCTATATACAGTCGGAGAGAAGTATCTCATAACAATTTATACACATGAATGGCGAATACTCATATCCATTATTCCCAAATGTTAATTAGTCATTTCGCTGCAAATTATTGACATGTCTGAAAGCCGATGAAACTACAGGCAGTTTCGACAATTTGGAGACTACGTTTCCATTTTCAGTTATCTACGTATACATATCGGCGCGCCGAATCCGCCGCGATTGTAAATAAACCTCCATCGTTGTATCGTGCAAATATGTCTTTTTATTGAACAAAACTCCAAAATATTTGCGTATCATATACGTTATTAATATGCGATTAAATATCAACAATACCGTTGCATTGTTACGATCAATTTGTGCTTTTGAAGTTTATTTAGAAATTATCGAAATGGGATATATTTTAAATTATGTTTATCGTCAAAATGATTGATTTATCGTCACTACTAACTCTCGTAGCCGTGCAAGTTTCGTATAGCAATAATTTCTTTTTTGTTTCGACTATATTTATCGATACAATATGCATAGGGAGTTATTTTGGCATTGGGCATTTTTTTCAATAAGTCGACTAGTTTATAACGACCTGCACACAATAGAAAAAATGTTAGGAATAAATATTAGATACTAGGGATTATTTTAAAATAAAATCGAAAAAACTAATACACAAATATAATTCAGATTTAAAGTGTTCGTATACTAGTTTATTACCCTTTACTCCTTTGTATCCTTTATGGAATTTGTATTTTTTATATTAGAATATTCTTTTCGATTTTATTATTTTAAAATAATTGTTATTCCTAATACTTTCTCTCTATTATGCGCAGAGCTTAAATCAAGGAAAAAAATTGGCATCGTTAATTTAAAAAGCCGACAACGTTTCTAGCTCTGATGAGTACGTTCAAAAAATATGCAAAAGCTCTAAAAATCATAATCTTGAATATACAAATGTGACACGATGGATATATTCATTGTAAATTCACTGAAATATTGGAAAATATTCCCCGGATATTCGAGGCCGTCTAAAAATGTGTGGAAAAATGCAGTCCTTAGAGAATAATAGGAAATTAAAATTAAAGCCATGAGAACGCAAGGGCGTGTTCTCGCGTTCGATCGATTTGTTTTACCCGAAAAGGTATGCTCGACGAACGAATTCGTGGTCATTCTCTTTCCGTATTACCGCAAAGTGACGCGCGGAGTATCGCGAAATAATGTATCACACAGGTAACAGGTGTTTCTGCATTTTCTGTTTGTTTTACGAAGAAAAACACGTGCTTCGCTTAACCAGTACCCACACACGGTGGACACGATATGGCGTGGGCATACAGCTTTTACGAGTGCAATATACCCCGTTCTTGTCGCAGTATACCCGCCAGTATTTTGCTTATAAACAATTTTCTTAATACAGTTAACAGTACCATCATGCCGCTGAGATGAGATATAATTCATTGCTGCGCTCTGAGAGAAAAACAGGGCTCGCGCAGAATAAATGCTCTTTAAACGCAATTGCAGCGCGGTGTCTGCGCACAATCGCATTAATTTCTATGAAGTCGCAGAGCTCGTCGGAATAGGAAGTATACAATTATTTTACGCGGCAGATTGCCTTTCTTATTACGCCCGCCTACTGCAAATCTTATCTTTTGAGATAAAACAAACATGTGAAATTTTAATTTTAAAAATGACATTTTTTTCAGACCAAATAAAAATATGATGAAAAATCAATAAAATTATTTAACTATATTATAATAAATAAAAATGAGATTTAAATTTGTATAAAAAAAATTTTGTGTATAAAAATATTAAGTGTTACACATTTACCCATATTTAATTTTAAGATGAGATTTTCACATTTTAAGCTAAATTCAAACATTTAAAAAATTGGTGAAAATATGAGAAGCAATTAATGAAACAATTTTATGTATAGCAGCAACGCTTTATGACTATCGTCACATTAATCTGTATCCTGTTAGCGTCCGAAATCTCGATAAATTCGATTTCGCACAACGGAAATAACGCGTGCACGCATCGCGGTCGATGCAACGCCGATGATTCCGAATGAATAAAATAATTCATTTTTACGACTTCGTGCTGCTGCATCGCGTTTCCCGTTTGGAACTGATCGATATTATTTCTCTTACCGGCGATTTTTCTATCTCGGGATTTTATCTCGCGGAATATCATAATATGAGAAATATAATGCGCGTATACCGCGCACGGCTGACTTTGCCGGTAAACTCGGTGAGATCGAGTGCACGGCAAATATTATGCACATACCGAAAAGCAGTCAACGAAGTTTTTGACATAATCCGCCTAATTTATTCGAAGCACGAACGCAGCCGTTGTTCTGTTTGTGAAATATCAGTTAACGAATTCGCGAAAATATTTGTCGCATGACACTAGCTTTAATTATGACTGAGATACTTATTAAGCTGAAAACTGAGTACAAAAAAAAAAGTTAATATATTTTTTTAATAAGACTATACCCGTGAAAATATATTTTGCAAATGTAGAATTTTATAAATTTTATATTTTTTGTCTTGCTATTTTTTGCACCGTTCATTAAACAAGAATAATTACAATTTAATTATATAATTATACATTAATAGAAAGAGATATGTAATCGCTAAGTCAATTTTAAGAATTTAGAAAATATTCTAATTTTAAACGTGCACATAATGAAAACTTTTGTATCAATAAAAACTAGAAAAATTATGAAGAGATAAAAACAGCGCTTCTATGAAGTTATCGGACAAAAATAGTGACTGCTTTTTTATAGAAAAAAGAAGAAAAATAAAAAAACAAGCTCTCTCTTTAGATACTAAAATAATAACCAAAAATAACATTTTGTATCAAATTTTCAGAATAATAAAAAATTGAGAAATTAGATCGGTTCTCTTGTAAAACAATCACATATCAAACGACCTAAATAAAGCCTCGAAAAAACGGACCAAATTTTCAAGACAAACTAAGCAAAGAAAATGATTAATGAATTTAGCAACGTGGGAATATGTACAAGGTACCTTTCAAGCACAAGATTAATATCGCATCAGAACTAAAAATACTTGAATCTCTGGATGTCATAATACTGACCAAAATTAAAAAAGAAATGAGAGGCTAATATCGAAGAGTACGTATTCATATATTTACTGGAATCTCTAAAGAAAGGAGAGCAGCAAGAGAAGTATTTCTGCTTGTAAAAAAGAAATTTTAAAATGAAATCAAGAACTGGAAAGTAATTGACGAGAATCATATTATATAAAAATATGAAAATTGCGTCAATATGACAATTTTATCAAGTGAATTCCGCGCGACCATAGATTGTAATTTTATTTTTTCATGTTATTCATGTATAATTGTGCAATCTACTGCTTGCATTATCTATCTTATCTAAATTTTACAATATCAATTCAATATTCAGAATCAGATATGCACATACGATATTGTTTTTGCTTATATACGTATATCCCAAATAACGATAAACTATTTGCAACCAGCTATTAATTAAATATTGTTTGCGAGGAAAAACTAGATGTATATAACTCATTGAAACGTAGACGTTCAATAGATATTAGAATAACCATATATAAACATATGAATTTAACATTAAAATAACCATAACCACATGAATATGTAAATTTGATAATAGGATAATCCCCATTATATAAATATATAAATTTGATATTAGAATAACCATATAAATGAATCTGATATTAGGAAACCACAACTATGTAAACATATGATTTCGATATTAGATTAAATCATAACTATATAAAATCATAACTATATAAACATATGACTTTGACATTTATTTACGCGCACGTGTTCGCATGAATGACGAATGACAGAGTGAATCGTTATAGGAACCAGTTCCGATTTACCCAGTTATGCGTGATGCACTTATTACCGTAAGATCTAAACGTTATCGCGCGGACACGCGAGAACGAGATCTGCCAGAGAAGGTGGTGAGAGTTGCAAGGTGAGTTATAAGAGCAAAGAAAGAGAGGAGGGAAAAGAGAGGCACTCTCTGGAGCAGCACTTAAGGATAATAAACTATCGCGACAGAAAGTGCACGAGGGAGTGAGGGGGTGTCGCGACATCTTCCGCGGGGCAGGTTTTCCGAAATTGATCGTATGCTTCGCGCATACTCTCATTACCACGATCAACGATATGACATAATTTCACAATTATAGAATAGACAATAAATTGTTCGGAATAACCATAACCATATAAACATGTGAATTTGATATTAGAATCACCGTAATCACATATATAAATATATTAATGATTTTGAATATATTTATATAAAATTAAAAACAAGTCAAAATAAGTATTTCTACATATCTATTTATTTCCATCATTTCATTCAAAAGAATCGAATGGAAAATGGTATACGCGAATTTATATTTGTGTACGTACAACTCTCGGTATATTTTTTATTTAACATCCACATTAGATATATGTATATTTTCATTTACAATAGTTTAAAAAAAAAAAAGGAAAACGAGATGGGCAAAAACTTTGATTAGAGTTAGTTCTCTTCACTGGAGAAAAAAAAAGGGAAAAAAAGTTAATTTGATTAAACCTTTCAACTAAATTACTATTTTGTTAATTGAACATATATAGTATTTAAATCAAATATAAGTTTTGTTAGATTTAATGTTATATTTAATTTATTTTTATATGTTTAATTAACAAGATATTATTTAGTTAAAAGGTTCAGCCAAGTTAACAATTTTATTCAGTGTTTTAATATATCAAATTCATATGTTTATATAATTATGATTATTTTAACATTAAATTTATATAATGTTCATATAAATTTAGAATAACCATAATCATATAAACATAAATTTGATATCAGAATAACTATAACCATATAAACACATAAATTTGATATCAAAATAACCATAATCATATAAACATGAATTTGACGAAAATTTTATTTTAAAGTAACCAGGACTGTGTGCGTTCAAAATATATAATTCGCGTATTATCTGTCACGTACGATTTAATCTGCACTATCTGTACATCGAGTAAGAAAGTAACTACCGTATTTGCTATCTTCGCAATAATCAACGAGAAATGAATTTGAAAAGATCGGTCTATCTGCGCAAGTAGAATCGCGCAACGATAAGAAATCTTGCGCTGTAACCTGATACAAGATGCGTGGCAAGAAAAAGACTTTCCACTGTTTACGCGGTTACCAGGCACACGAGGGTTCTAACATTACTATCGTCCTTTGTACAACGATATCGAGTTACGGCGCTTCTACTCGCGCGAGGATACGCCGATCTTTTCAAAATCAATTTCTCGCGAGAAATATCGCCAAGATGCGAAACGGTGAACTGACACTTCTCCACCAGATGAAGTTATTTATATTCCGTATTAATTGATTGAAACGAGAAGTAGCAGTCGAAGGCTCGATTAGGACGTGCTTATCGCACAAAAACGTAGACCCGCATAAAACGCAATAGCAATAGAATGATATCACGCATCGAGCGCAGCGGGAGGGCGATCTCGGCTCGTGCTCGCTCGAACAATAAATTTGATTCGCACTCACCAAATGCGTCCAAGTCGATGAATCCCTCGGCGGGATGGCGAAGGGGTGGCGAGGTCCACAACGCGCTCAGGGGAGACGACGCCGCGCCTGATAAATCCAGCGTCGGTGGTCACCGAGGGATCCGAGCGCCGGCGGCGGCAGCGCGACAACGCACACTCGACAACGGGCCGCGCACATAAAGATGGGTACAAACACTGGCTCCTGGCACTTGTGATCCTCACGCACTGTGTATTCACGACAGAAAAGAAAAAAAAGAAGACGGAAGTGTGAGAGAAGAGACGCTCTCTCGAGAGAAGTCCGGGTTATCGCGGCTATCGCCGTTATTACGAAAAGGACGCGACGACAACTTCACGCGATTAAACTCGGGGCTCCCTTCTTCCCCCCTCCCCCCTGGGTTTTTCGTTCGCTCGCGCGTCGATTCGCGATGATTAACGACGCGGAGGACGCGAATTTATCACTACTCCCGCGAACCGCACAGTGGCCATTACACACTCGTCGCGACGAACGGAGAGAAGCGTGTTTTGTTTTTCTTTTTTTCTCTCTCTCTTCTCTTCTTTTCGCGGAGGCGACGAAGTGCCGGTCCGCCGCGAGGCTACAGCAGCGACTGCTCTCGGGAGACTGGCGGCGCAGCCCGATCGACCAATCGCGCTCCTGCTTTCACCGAGCGCCATCTTGCCCCTACCCGAGCGCAAAGATGCTGCCGCGCCGAGCGTGGCCGAGCTCGCGCGGAAACGCCCGAGTCGCCCCGTTTCCATCTCCCTCCCAGGCGGCGCGGCGGTGGATCGACGTGCGTTTTGCGGCTTCGCTCCTTCGTCGGTGTCCTAACTTTCGATACGGGGGGTTTTATGGCAGGATTAAGCGCGAAGCGAACAACTCGCTTGTACATCGAGAATTGTGTCTCGATTCTTTCGCGTTTCACCCGGCGTATACCATTTTCCTCCCGAGTTATTGCCCCGAATAATGACTGTTTTACGAAAAGGGGAGCGTCTGATAAATCTTTATTATGCTTTCATTCATGCGTGACATAAATGTAGACCATAGACATCATAATGCCGCAAATATTCGTTAGAGGGGCATTATTTTCCTATCGAATCTAGACGTTGACAAATATACCATGATTGGGTCGTAGCAAGAAAATTATTGGGTCATTGCATATCAATTGAATCGTATTTCATAAATTTCGCTTTTGCAGGATGATTTTTATGGCGTAAACGTTTTGTGATAATCAAACGTAGTCTAACATGTCAGATATCATCTTAATATAATATGATTTCTTTTCTCAAAATATTTTAGCAATTTATTTATGAATTTATAGCTTAAGAATTTATTTAATAACTAACAAGCTAAACAATAATTCATGAAAATACGTAGAAAATTGGAAAATGAGTATTTCATTTTATAATTTATATTTATCGAATATAAAACGTCATAAAAAATAGTATTTAATAATTTAATATTGAACGTTCCAGATTTGAAAACAGTTTCTCATTTTTTAAATATTTTGTTTGTACATGTATATTTATCATGTGATATGAACATATATTACATGAAAATAATTTTTAATTTTGAATAAAATCATCGAAAAAAATGTTATTTTTTTATTGACTTATACATTTTAATTATATATAATAATTTATATTTTTTGATGTAAGAAAAAAGGATTATATATATTCAACAACTCAATAATTAACGATGCTATTATTTATAAATATTAAAACCGTGTAAGCGTATCGATTTGTTTAATTATCAGTTTTTCCACATTTTCATTACTATTCTATGGTTATCAAATTTCAATAGTCAAACATTTTTTAAATAAAAATATATTTTAATTGGACTTCTTATTAATATTGATACGTTTGTCGATATATTAATCTATCTATCTATTTAATTTATGCCTTTTTCATTGCAAAGTTGATATCAAAATGATTAAGATACTTTACTTTAAACAATTCTTATCTCTATAAATTTATATCCATATATATCAATATGGACGTAATAAAATATATATAACAATAATAGTGCTTACAAAATGTTAATGATTCTTAATACAATTCGTTATTAATACAATATATTTCTATTCTATTTCTTTATTCTGAAATAACAACTTCATTAGTAATGTAAACAAAGAAAGAAAATGTACTAAACTAAATATATATTGGGACATAATATTTAATATCGTAAAACTTGCCTTAACTGTTTGTGTGTATGTTCACTTTGGAAATAGTTTGAATTATTGAGAGTTTGAAGTTGGTTGTGATTTCAATCACGAAATTGGCAACGTATAATATACTAGGATCAACAATATATTAGTCTTTTTGTAAATATAAACAATTTTTTCATGCAACTAATTCTAATATCAAACACTGATTTTTAATTAAATTTTTATATAAAGAAAAGTATAAGTTACTCTATTATTTGAACTAAATTGTTTAGTACTTGTATGTAATTTGAGAAATTTGTCAAACAGTAGCTGTTTAATTTGTCAACAACTTGAAATGAGATGTTATATTACAAATATAATCTGACTTAGACGACAGATTATAAATATGAATTGGAATTTACAAGATGAAACAATAATATTAAAAATTGCATATATGTCGAGCTCTCAGTGAATTGCAATATCATAAAAAATTGAGTGTTTTCATTAAATAAATAGATAGATTTGAAAGACACATGTTGAATAGTTTGATTCTAAATAGTTTCTTTTTTAGTTTCCCATTTTTATATTATTTGTTATTTTTATAATTTTTAATTCTTTTATATGTATATAAAATAATGATTTTCTGAGAAAATTATCAAACGAGTGTGATTTAATAAAAAAGTTTTAATTGTAAGTATTATATTAAAAAGCAAAGACATTTAATAAAAAAAACCTTTATGTGGTCACATTATAAAAAATTTTTTTAGAAAGCATTGAGTGCCATCTCTAGATAAAATATCAAAATTCAAAGATATAAATTGCTCGCACAGTCGATAAAAACAGAAGGAATTATTATGACATGTCTACTATTCTCCACGTGTTCAAAACATCAAATTTTGAGGTTATATCTCACATTTTACATTTTATATTAAATGATTTATGTATTATGAATTAATGACGTGTAATATATCTGAATGAAACTTATTTACATCAGATAAGAATCAAATAATAATGCTCATGTATATGTAAAACAAGCGTTGTGAAATTATTTTGTGTAAATAATTTTGTGGGAACAATCTGTATGCATATAAGGAACAATGGACAAATCTAATGAAAATAAGAAGACGTGGACAGAGAAAGAGCGTTTAGAACTTGCTGCTAAGTTGGATGCTGAATTAGATGAGTACATAAATAATCTAGAGAAGAAAAGTTATACAGAAGGATGGGCGGAAGACAAATGGCAAGAGGAAATGGAAAAACATCCTTTTTTTATGAAGAAGGCACCAGAACCTGGTGATGAACTATCCCCTTTAATGGAGGGATTGCAACAGCTCAAGTATGGAAAAGATGAGAATACTCCTGAAGGTAAGTTATTTCTCGATACATACAAATTGCTTCCGTACACTTGTATTTACAAAATATTCACTGTTACTCATTGTTATTCATCTAAACTATGCATCTAAACATGCTATGCATGCTAAATTTGCATGTCTCTGATATAAAATATTCTTTTTCACACAGAATTGGCAAATAATTATAAAGAGGATGGAAATTTTAATTACAAATATAAAAAGTATCGTCTTGCCATTCTTAGTTACACAGAAGGAATAAAAGCCAAATGTAAAGATAATGATTTGATGGCTCAACTTTATAACAACAGAGCTGCGGCACATTTCATGTTGCAAAATTATAGGTAATTTTCTAAAAAAAATTTTATTTTGACATATATGACATATATCAATGTGCTGTTTTAAGTTAAGTTTTTCTATTTCATTATATGACAAAAATTACAGATCAAGTTTAAATGATTGCAAGTTGGCTTTAAAGTTTAAGCCACAATATTCAAAAGCATTGAATCGAGCTGCCATTTGCAGCTTTCACATTAAGGATTATCACCAATGTATTGATTTATGCGATCAGTTTCTTGATCATAGTCCAACCGATAAAACAATATTGAAATTAAAATCTGATGCCATAGTTGCGAGAGTAAGACATTGATAAACTTATATGTAAAATTAAGTTATATATAAAAATATATACAAGTTTCTGTAAACTCTTAATATTAATTCACAGGAGCATTTACAAAGAGACAAAAGAAAGCAAATAAAGTTAGAAAAAAAATTGGACAAAGAGGATGAGAAATTGTTAAATATAATTTCAGGAAAAGATATTAATTTAGAATTGGTCAATGACAAACAAAAGCTAGATTTGAGAGATTTAGAACCTCAAGTGCCACAAATAGCACAAAGTAGAGTGCATTTTGATGAAAAGGATAAACTTGTATGGCCAGTGATGATTTTATACCCCGAGACCAAGCAAACTGATTTCATTCAAAATTTTCATGAAGATACATTGTATGTTTTTCTTATTTATTCCAACATCTTATATGCTTTATATCTGCATATTATTAAAATATATTTTAAATTATGCATAGGCTGATAGAACAATTGATAGAACTTTTTGAAGAGCCACCTGAGTGGGATACAGAGCATCGTTACACTATCAACAATATAAATGTATATTTTGAAGGCAAAAATAAATGTTCCGTTCATAAAGTAGACATCCAACTCACATTGGATGAAATATTACGAGACAAACGGTGAGCAATTCTTTTTTATAAAATAATAATAAGCTATTTTTATGGCAAAAATAATTTTTTAGGTTCATCATTCGAGGTGGTACGCCGGCTTTTTTGATATTCATAAAATCTAGTGAAGCAGAAAAATGTTTCTTAGCGAATTATTAAATGCTTCTTATCATATTTACACTGTATATATATTGTATATGTTGATTGTAAACGAAATATGTGCTGGATATTATGTGATCTTACATACATATTTTCACATACATAGAAAATATGTTTTATAGTAATAATATAAGATATATCCTTATAAATCTTTCTAAAGTTTATATATTTTATATCAGTAACATTTATAAAACAATTCTGGCGAAAACTGGTACCTACTTATATTAAACTGGCCCATATTAAACTATGTTTAAACGCCTGCGATGTGCAACAACGATCACGTACGGTAAAAGAGCGCGAAAATAACTCAGTATCTCAATATCTCAATATCCGTTTCCGGTTGAACTGTGCAAATGCAAACGTGGCGATCATAACGTATATCAAACCTAGTGTTTTACTATTATTGCGGAAATATTTTTAAAATACTCGACTGTGATTGGTCGATTTGCGATCGACGACTTACGGCTCATTGTAAACCGGTAATTTATGGTATAATTCGCGCGCTTTTCTATATGGCGGGAAACTGACGATGCAGATCGCGATCAATCCTAATTAAGTGAACGTTATAATTCAACGAGTGCGGAGAGAACGGAATTAGTCCATCATTGTGACTAATTGTTGTCATCGATATAATTATAATTATATATTTTATTATGATAAAGAGTTACTCGTTTCATCACATTCAAGTTATAATTTTGCATTATTGAGACTAATAACCTAACAAATAGGCAGATGCAATTATGATGCGTAAGTATGCAAATTAACATGTACTATCAGAAGAGAAAAATATCAAATTCTCGTCGTATTATGCAAAAATACAGTATATCATATCGATGCGACAACGTATTTGGAAATTTTGTACAATTTTAGCTTCTTAAACGTATAATATAATAAGACATCAAATTATTGAGAATTGTAGATGTAAAGAAGAATATGCAAATATGTATGCAAAGAAGGACGTATAATAACAGGAATGCCGAATGTCGAGCTATTTTGCAAAAATACAATATATCACGTCTATAATGGGACAATTTTTAAGTAAATTCCACAAATTTCTAAGCATAATTAAATAGGTAAGTAATTAGCATATATGAGTTATTTTACTGATTTTTTTTTATATTTATTTCGTGTATTTATGTGTTTTGAAATGTATAGAAACTAAATTTATAAACATTCTATCTCTTTTGCTTTTAATATAATTGTGTTGTATAACATCAATTGTGGTTACGCATACTGTTGCATTTTAAGGACTATTGTATTCCTTGAAACCCTAAATCTAACCTTTTATGAGAAAAATTGCTTTTGTTACAGACCCGGAAAATCCGTGTTTACTTCAAAACATCCGCGTTTGTGAGCAAAAACATTGTTAAAAACTTATTATGGTCATACTACATTGTAAGCAAAAGAAAAAAATTGTTCCCTAAAATTCAAAAATCAGGAAGAAAGAGTAATTTTTTTGAAAGATATATTGGGCTGAAAAAAATTACCTAAAAGATGAACCTAAAAAAAACGTCTTCTAAAAATCATGAAGAAGGGTCCCGGAAAAGGCTTTCTATTACTTTCTTCTTTTCTTTTTTTTTGTACACATCGTGGAAATGATCGTCACGGATTTTTAACCCCGTTTTTTGCTCGTGCTCATATTTTATGTACATATTTTAAGCCATGGAATCTGAATTCCAAAAAGAATTCGTTTCTTTATGTCGGCTTTCCTTTACAATCGCGATTAATGCAGCAAGATGTACCTATATAGAGATACATAAACTTTATAAAAATCAAAGAAAGGGATATTATGTGCTTTGTGTTTATCCTTTATTGTTTAGCGAGTAATCTCCATTAATTCTCCACGATTTATTTCAGCAGCGGACTTCCTCCTTTCTCGGAATGGCGTGTCGCGGATTTGCGATAGCTTCGCAGGAGCCAGCAGGAGAATCGGTAAGCGACAGGGGTCGTCGATCGGAAGGTGGTGCCACCTGTAGCACCTGTCTGCTCCAGGTGAGGATAAAGAGAAGGAGCCGCAATAGCCTGAAATTCAGTTGGGCCGACACTGTGGGACACGCGTGTGCGTTATGCGGTTGTCTCATAAATTACATCGAACTTGAGGCTTGGTGTCAAACTCTGCGGTGTGCCGATTGTGGGATCTATGGAGAATCAACGAAGATAAATCGGCGTATCCCAAGAAGATTGCTTCACGTCAAGCTTGCTGTTTTATTTCACGAAAGACTCGACAAACAGAGAGACGTGCACGCCGTGCTGAAGCGGCGGAACGGGACGCAAACGATGCCGAAGCGATGCAGGTAAGATTCCTGATATTATTCTCTTCTCGCTCTTCGCGTAAATACTTCCTGGACGGATCTTCTTTTAATACTGCCGACTTTGTTTCGCTGACGTGCGATGTCCATCGCACCTGCGTCAAGATAAATATTAATTTCTGTTGAACAAATTGACGTAGCATACTAAAATAACGCGAAGGATAATAATTCTTTGTCTGCAAACAGGAATGTGAGAGTAATAGATACACAAACTTATAGCGATTTGTTTACTTCTTATATTTCGCAAATTAAATAAAGGTCAATGGAGTTTTTTATACTTGTTTTTTTCTTTTTTATTCTTGATTTATTATTCTTAATAGAATTATTATTATTTATATAGTTCTTCTAAAAGTAATATGTATAATGATAGAGTTCTATATACACAATATAATTATATAGAGATGATGTATGGTTATTATCTGCTTTGCTTATTATCTCTTGTTCATCTCCGACTTATATTTAAAAAAATACTATATCCGCGTATTTGAAAGCAACTCATCTCCTACATCCCAATTTAGAGACGTGTTAAAAAAAGATAATGCTGAGACGCTTTCAAACTTTCTCGATCTTTTATGTAGATATTTTAGTGATCGATCATTTGGAAAGTGTATTTGTCATCTAGAAGTATAATTTGTAAAAAAAATGTTTAACATACATTTATATGTAAAGTACACACAATATGTAATACTTTGACTTAATATATTTAAAAAATGTTTAACATACATTTATATGTAAAGTACAATATGTAATACTTTGACTTAATATATTTAAAAAATGTTTAACATACATTTATATGTAAAATACAATATGTAATACTTTGACTTAATATTATTAATGATTTTAAAGTCAAATTTATACTTTGCAAGAATATTTTATTAATATTAAAACTTGTATCAAAATTGATAAGTATTAGGTGATTAATTGCAATTTAAAAAGTCGTATGTTACAATGAAGGAATTCCGATTTTAGGCGTTGCTCTTGAATTTGCGCATGTCATGTTTTTATATTTCGAAATAAAGCGAAGAATGCGTAATGATAATGAGAGACGATCTATGGTATCGCTTGCATTGCACACAATGGCATTCGTACACGACAATGAACCGATGTCGTGCATTAAATTATTCATGGAATAGTTGTTGCATCGCACGATGGTAACGATTGACGCGTATCTCGCACCATACGACAAAAGTTTTTGCATTTGAATTGAATGCGTTACGACCTGATTCTGTAAAAATTAAAAGCCTTCCACCCAGGTATAGAATCCGTTGGATCCGCTTTCTGGGTCAGAACAGATCGTCGTCCCGGCAGCCGGAATCTGATCTCCGGGATATTCTCTCGCCTGCGTATCGCGCCCGTTGGAATTCGCAAGGTTCGAAGGAGACATTTCGCAAGGATATTAAAAGAGAGACACACCATGGTCGGCTGCGTGTCCTAGTTTCTCGTGCAGGACACGCGGGGCCACATGTGCATCTCCCTGTCTCCGAGGAGGTAACAGAGGGCAATATGTGTCGAGGGAGTTGCGTCACGCGAGGTACGCATCGTGCGGCAAGAAAAATGCGCAGACCCGGCTGCCGAACCGGTTGTAACGACGATTCAACATTCAGCAGATCGCTGATCGAGAGAAAGAAATACACTATAAGCAGTATCATGTTTCACTAGTAGAATGCTTTACGTTCCCAGAATAAAAACGGAGCAAATGTAAAGATAAGAGCTTCATTTGTGTATAAGAGTGCGTGTGTCTAGTAGAATCCTATTTATAACTTTTATTTTAAATATTTATATTAGAAATCCTTTCAAAACTTACAGAAAAAAACATTGATTTCTCGTACACATACTTTTGTACTCGTTCTTTTAGTTAGTTTCTATATTAGAATCTTGTCTGATCTATTTTACTTTAGCATCCGTGAATATCAGAGTCTTAGATACATTAACATTTTATATTCGATATTGAGTATCTCTTTGTTTTTAATATCACACAGTTGGAGCACTTAAATTTAATAGAATAAACGCGGAATCATCTCGCTACGTGTTTTGCTTTTGCACCGAGACAATCGGAATCGCGTAAATTCCGATCCTGGGACTCTCGCTCGTTGTCCATTTCCGTCTCTCTCCTCTTGTATCTCGACTCCTCTTCTCTCAAGATGTTTCACACACGCGTACCTGTATAGTCGCATCGTGACACGGTCTAACGGCATTCACCCGACCTCGTCAACCCGTTCCTCCCGTGTAGTCGCGTATATACGTGCATTCCCGCGTCTTCTCCGTCGCTTTTACATCCTTGCCCGTGATAACTCGTGTCACGCGTGCACAATCATTTGTCATATCATATCACGGCGGGTCATGCCAATCAATCCGACACAGTGCAGTCATATCAAAATTCGTTTTATCTCGTGAATCGTATGTACGATCAATTTTTGTGTCAACAGCCACGTGTTTTTGACTTTTATTTGCATATATATCTGTCTTAAATTGAAATCTATCTCTAAATAAAGTCGAGAGAATTATCATTGAATTATTTGAAATTACTTTTGGCAGTAACAAAATACGGAGTCTGATTTAAAAACCCGTTTAACAGTGTAGACATTTATAAAATAAAGTAACGTAATGAAATATTTTGATTTCTATTTGACATTTTAAATTACTAATATTTCCGGAAGAAATCTGAATTTTGACAGTCGCAGGATATGCTCCGCTTAAAACAGGCCTTATAGATTCCCATGATTTGGCACATTTTTTGTTAGACATTCCGTATAAATGAAAAGTAAAATGTTTGACAGATCGTAGTTTCTTTATTGATAAATTATTAAGCTAAGTAACGTGCATAAAACTATGTCTGGAATGCAACAAGATATCATTCATTTGAGATAGTAGAATTGGAATTTCCTTCGTTTTCTTTAGTCAGAGAAGACCCATGTTATAGCTAACAGAAACTGTAATAGGAAAATACTTGGTATATATTTAAGTCCGACTTTAATAATGTGCAGCGGCGCGGACGCAATACGTTACATTGCGACAATTGCTGCTCCAGTTCCGTCAAGAATGTTGCAGGACAGCATTATGCATGAATCTCAGCGTAAATTCGCATTTTTCTGGCAACATAATAGATTAAAGATAAATAGATAAATTAATTAAAACGACATAAGCCAATGTTTGCGATTCATGCATGATCTCGAAATTAAAATTTCGATTTGTCACAATCGAGTAACTTTATAAAATTAAGATTAATTATCAAAGAGCGTTTAATTTATCTTTCTTGGATTTTACAAGATACATTCCAGTTTTTATGATTTTTTTTCGGCAGGCCGCTTTACAACCGTGAAATTGAGCGATGGAGAAGGCATAATATGAATGTATAAATCATTGATGTAACGGCAAATAATGAAGTTTCTTGCTGCAATAATGAGCACTTGAGAAATGTCAGAAGAAACGGTTGTTATTGTATATCGCGCCTCTTAAATTTTATCGTACCGTTAGCGATTGTCCCAATGCGTTGCTCGCTTATTACAGATCATTAGTAATTCGTTTCATTTTATTTTAAAGTAAGGGAAACTAGATTGTTCCTTACAATTTGGCGCGAGCTCGGGGAAAAATACGGAATTCTTCTCGTGTCTTCCCGCATCCTTAACGAAATTTCCTCGTTCCATTTCGCACGATCTTAAACGGGAAGCGGAAAGCAGCTCGACAGATTTGTGTATTTTTGCTTGAAAAATGTGCACTGGCGTTCTACGATTCTTCAATCCAAATTTAGGTCAATGTAAAGTGAAATTCTATTTTCTTAACAGAGTCTCGACTCTTGTTCACGTCGTTCGTCAATTTTGCTTTATGAATTTTTATTTTAAATTTTTATTGTTTTAATATTAAAATTTTGTTTTGTATGTGTTTTACGAAATATAAAACACTTTAAAGTTAGAAGAATTCTAAAAAAGAGAAATTACTTAAATTATATAGATGTGTGTGCTTATTTAAAATATAGTTCTTATTTTTTATTTTCATTCTTAAACTTTTTCAATTTTCTTCAACGTTAGAATTGAAAGAAAGTTATAAGATGTAGTCATATAATTATTTTAAAAATAATGCTATCGTATAATGCATGCATTCTTACTCGATGTTGAGAGTAAAACATGATAACTGACATAAAAAGATGGAAACAAGAAATTAAATATATCGCGTTATGCGTTCTAAACGTTTGCCATATCTCGACAAATGTCGGTTGTCATGTTTCATGTCTGTATGCTTCATTCATGACCATTCGTCTAACGTATCCGTTTTCTTACACTTGACACAGCACGAAACTTGTAGTAATTGCCTAACGTACGGATTTCTCTTACAGTTGACACATCGCGACGTTTTACCTGGTGAAAAAGCGCGCGTCTCTAAGATACCATTAAGAAGTCCCGACATCAAGCGGTACTCGAGGTGGATTCTGAAGCGTCGACGTTTCAGAATCCCGAGGAATCTGAAACGCCCACAATAGCCTCGATTAAAAACAAAAAAGCAGAGACATTATTTCGCGACGGCATTATCGAAGCAGCGCACGTGAAAGGAACGTTGTCCAGTCGTCGAGAGAGAAACTTTTAAAGGTAACAATTAAAGAAAAGAATTCTCCTTCATACTCCCTGTTTTCGCGAACCGACAGAAATATATACGTTGTATAATAAAAAATCGCGGTGGTATCTACGCTCCGAACTGCAATCCACCACCTGTGGCTTTTGATATCTCGTCGGATATCGAGAAAAAGAAAGCATCGCGAAAAGTTGTCGCGAGGCCTTCAACTTTCAGCTCGAGATTAACGCTCGCATTTTTAAAAAGCACTTTCCAATTAACTCAGACAAATTGACTCCGTTAATGGCGAACGATTGTCTCGACCGTATTCATTTATTTGAAGGAATCGAAGTGGAGAGGAAAATGTCAAGATCTGTCCGCAATTTACAAAGTACTTTGAAGAGCCGCTAAAAAAAACGACGAACCATAACGAGGAGGGAATGCTCGTTCTGATAAATGAAAGTCGAAAGTCCTTTCGAAGTCAGCTTGTTCCTATTCAAAGGATTGGTGAACAAAGAGCTGCCGCGAGATCAACACGAAACGAAAGCGATCTCGCGTCATAGACGAATCATTTGTGAAGAACAGTTTGGAAAGCACGTTGTGGACATCTTTCTGTAGAAAGCTCGTGTAACTCTCGGAAGTGGAATTGACGACGTTTCCGTTTTTCTTTTCTGTCGAAAACCGTGGAAGGTAACTCACGAAAAACGGCGAACCACTACGGGGTTCATTACGCGAACTCGTACGCGTACAGCAACGGCGCACCGAGTGTGTACACCAGCACTGGTTGTTGCACAAGCGGCGGCTACAACGTGCAGCAGCCGCAGCTCCACGAGGATTACCGGCCGATCTACTTTTATGTCGCTCAGCCCTACACGATCCCGTACACCTTCGCCAAACGACCAAAAACCACCGCGTCATCGTCGCTGCTAAGGACCAGGCCAGCGCGACAGCAATTGCCGCGTCAAGTTTTCCAAACGGCTCAGCAACGCAGACTTCTCGCAGAAGGTCAAGCAAGGCGAGTTCTCCCGGAGTTTGAACCAGGTGCACTTTGCGGAGAATCAGGGTCAAGGTTACTATGCAAATTTTGCTATTTAATTCAGTTTAAGAGATTGGACAGCTTATTTTTAAACCTTTGTATTTTTTTTTTTTTTTTTTTTTTTTTAATATATGCATAATCTGCATTTACTGAAAATTAAACTTGAAAATTGGTTTGAAAGTAAGTTTCCTAATTAAAAAAAGGTAAGACTCTTCTCTCGACCGTACTGGCAAATATTATTTATTAAATCACAACGTTTCGACCCTTTGAGTCCTTATCAAGTGATCTAGATATATATAGAGAAGAAATACAGTACAGAGATTAATACAATAAAAAAATTACTTCACTTAACAATATTACAAAATAATAAAAAGAAGCGAAACATACTTGTGAAAATAAAAATAAAATTATAATTTTAAGATGTCAAGAACGAACATAGTGTCGGTGACAACACGTCAAGACTCTTAGACGAGTTATGAGAGACTAAACGACCTTTATTATTTTGTCGTAGATATTACTTAGATTGTCGGTATCCTTTTGTAAATTAATAGCGTTATTATTTTTCTTAATAAAAAACATTTCAGCGATTTCTCTTTTTCTTACTCTCTTGTTTTTCACTGTGCAAAATAACCGGCGAAGTCCAGTCAAAATCGTGATGAATTCAATTTTATGTTTGCTGATAACTGATAAATTACTCGAATGCATTTTGATGTTGCTGAAATGTTCCTTTACACGTGTACATAGATGTCTCTTTGTTTGTCCGATGTATGACACATTGCAATCATCCATTTACGAAATTAATTGTAATCTCTCATAACTCGTCTAACAATAAGAGTCTTGACGTGTTGTCAAACCGACACTATGTTCGTTCTTGACATCTTAAAATTATAATTTTATTTTTATTTTTACAAATTATTTGATAAGGACTCAAAGAAGGGTCGAAACGTTGTGATTGAATAAATAATATTTGCCAGTACGGTCGAGAAAAGAGTCTTACCTTTTTTTTTTTAAATTCTGTCTGGCGATTCTCAAATATCTACGTTTTTATTTTCCTAATTAATTATTTAATTTAATTTATACTTGAATTATTTAATTTGTTTTGCATGATTTATTTAATGAATTGATTAATTTAATAAAACTTGATAGAGTAAACGTTCTGTAATTGTATACAAGAGATATTGCATCTTTGATCGCTTTAAATATTTATCGATTTTATGACATTCTTTTTTCAATGATTTAATTATTCAACTTTCATCATATACTTAAATCGTGTATTAATATACACATACGATTGAACTACAATCTCAAATGAACATATGTGTATAAATCGATTTGTAACAACGTGTCTAATAACTAGAATTAAATAATCTATTAGAAATTATATCTTATTATTGATAGATTTAATTTTCTCTTTCTAAATTGTGAACTTTACATTTACTGAAATTATTATTCGTACATTTTAGTATAATTAAAATATCCATGTCTTATAATAGAGAATTAATGCAAAAATTAAAATTTAATTGTCACAATTATAAATATAAGCACAATATAATAAGCAAAGAAGCAAAGTAAATAAATTATTTCGAATCTGTCAACAAGAATAAAAAAAATTTCAATGATTTGTATCGTGATGTGCATAAAGGGAAACAATCACAAGTTTAGTGAAAAATATTCATTCTTTTAAAAAAATATATAACGGAATTCTTTAATATCTTTTATATTTAACCAATTTTACGATGGATGTAAAAAACAATCGATGGATATAAAATAATACCAATCAGATAGAAGAAAACGCAAATACGCAAAATAGCAAGCTTTTTTACTGATTCTCTTCCGGATCGCTAAATCTCGATAATTTACCGATTTTTTTTACGATTCTTACTTGAAAATAACTTTATAATTCAATTAATCAATCAAAACGGGTTGCATTCTTATTTTCTTATGAATAAATTTATCTTTATATATCAGAGTTGTACCAAATATTAAAGTTTTGAGTGCTTTGCTTTTGAGGTGCTTTTATACGCTCGCAGATTCTTTTAGCAGACTAGATAATTGTTGCGAAAGCGACATAGTTTCTGTGTAGCATAATTTGAAGTGACTGTCGCCAAGTAGATTACCGATGACCACGCAAAGAGCATCTCATTTTCTCTCTCTCGTGCGGAAACGTGCGCGTGTCGCACGCGTCTCCGGTCAGTTAAACGAGTGGAGAAAACATTCTGGGGAGAGAAAGGAAACGAACTGCGCCTATGCAAGATGATGCTTTTAAAAAATGCAGCAAAATTTCTTTTGTTCAGAAAAAAATTGATGCAAAAATCTAATTCGATTATCTAATAATCGAATATTTAAAACATTGGCAAAAAAAATCCACAGTACGAGAAAAAGTATAATTTTGATGAGCAATATTCTTGATTCAATTAATTTTGATTATTTGACTTGCAGATGCTCGAAGTCAATTAACAAAATTATCTTTACAATTTATTGTATATCATGTTTATCTTTTTGTATTCATGCGTTTTAGTCATATTTTAAATTATTAGACACTTTTGCTGAGATTCTCTTATTTTTCAGGATCATTATAGGTGCAATGCAAATCGCGGAAGAACTTTTTCTCGAATGGAGCAGACGCACTATTCCGTTTTGTTTATACGAGAGGGGAAGAGTATTTCGACGTTAAAAATTTGTACTGTTATTCTGACGGTAGCGGCTTTCATCGGGAGATTCTCACATATATGCGGCGTAGCGCGCGGATGATGCTAATAAGATGCAGCGAGGCGAGACTCTGCTCCATACGAGATCGTGAAGACGTTTGCTTTCCGCGTTATGTACAGGGTAGAGGATACGTTCTTTTTAATACTTTGGCACGAACGAACGGCGGAAATATGCGTTTCGCGATTTTTTCGCGCGAGCACTTCGACATGCTTGACAAGTGAGAGAGAATTCTGAAATAGCCGAAGAACTTTACGCGGTACATGATTGCGGAAGAACGTATAGAAATTACACATAACAAACTTGAATATTTTTTGGATAAAAGAATTATTCTTGAACACATAAACTAGGCATTCTAAAAATTATGTAAAATCTTATTTCATTTTTTTGTAACATATTCTCATCATTCTTCTTTATCCCGCAGTGTTAGCGAACTATCCGAAAGCTGGACCCTCTCGTGATCCGAGGATGACGTCGATGTTTCGAAGAGGAACGATCTTCGCGACGTTTTTCCTGTCATTATTGGGTGGTGGATTAGTCTGTGCTGCCCTTGTGACGCAACACTGGGTCGAGGCACGACCGTGGAGAACACCGAATCCTCAAGAAAGCGCCGGCAGAGTTCACTTCGGTCTGCTGCAGGGCAAGAAGGAATTAAACGTCGCTTACGGATGGAGGACGTATCACGTATCTGGTATGCCGGTATTTTCCGCCTTTCTCTTTGCGAATTACGTTTTGCGCGTATAATCACATGTTCTTTTTTTCGTATAAAAAGATATTGTAATCTTTAGTGGTATGCAGTCTCCGATTAACTGACAGTCATGTATCATAATCGGAAAAGTGATATGCACAACTACTATTGAAATTTCAAACTGCATAGAATTTGTTGCAATAATATGCAAAGTGTTTCACAATTCGTGGAACATTTAATACATATCTTAAATTCATATAATTGTGCAAGCAGATTGTAGACGAAACATTTTGCGAGTCGCAACGTAAAATCTTGCAATCAAAATCTTGCAGAAATTTATCTTCTAAAAAATGTTGAAATAAAGATTTAAATTTGTATAAAAAGATTAAAATATATCAACGATTGTTAAATTTTGCAATACGGAATTCAAGAAAATTGATATTTAATTTTATTGTGAGAAACAATGAGAAGTGAAATAGAGAAATATTCAAAAAATTCTCTTTTCCAAAATTGCTTTTTTTCGATTTCGTAGATTAGTCAATATCGTGCAGAATGAATTCCTGCCAATTCCCTTTAACGCAGCTATTTTTGTTCGGGATTATCCCATCGGGATTATTCGCTCGGGGCGATTCTTTCGCGATAACTTCATAAATCGTAACGAAAGAATCGAGTATTGTGCGATCAAGAGCCGGACACTTTTTGAATTGTGATTCGAGTGACTCGCACACGCGACGAATTATGATCGCCCGGAGATATGCGCGAGAGAAAGGCTCGTGGATGAGGGAACATGCTGGTGTGCGGCAGGACCATAAATCTTCGACTGATAACCGAGTGCATTAGAGTTCTATACGGCGTCCAACGATGCCTGCGGTTGATCGCGGACGTGCGACGTACATGCATCCGCGATAAATCATCGATTTGATAATCGTTGTTAAATTTGTTCCATTGATTTTGTGTGCCGATCGAAACGATCGCATCATCAATAGACGCGCACCCTTTGTGCCAGATGTGCTCGGAGTACTGACAATCATTTTTAAATAAAAATAAATGCAACATTTGTGAGCACGATAAAAGATCAACGCGGTATTTGATGATTGTAAATTTTATTGACGTCTGAACTTAATAGATGGTGTATTTTTAATTATCTTTTATATAGCGATATGAAAGAGACAAAGTATATTTTTCTCGAAAATCAAATTTTTTGATCGATAAATTCCTTTTATAATGCTATTATTTTTTTCATACATGTTTTGTTTTAATCGGTATCATTATTACGAGAAGAAACTGTTATCGTGCTATAACTGGCGTACAATGGCACTCAAAGCACTCAAGCGAAAACATCCGCTCTTCGTAGCATCTTAGAACTGGTCTTCGCAGATGAAGTCCGCAAAAAACTTGTTCCAAGAGCATACATATGCATATATGTAATAATAAACAATTTATGAAGAATACCTGTAAATTGTTTATTATTACGTATATTTATATAAAATTACTATTATCTTATAATTAATTTTGCGCACGTTTTAGTAATTTCTATGGAAATTGCTCTCTTACATGAATATATGTATGTCATTATGTTTGATGGATGGGAAAAGTTTATGTGAAAGAAAATACTTAAAAATTTAAAAAGCGATTTATGACATTTCGCTATATCGTTAGATTTTGACGTCATTTCGATATTGATGAAATTTTTTAATTTATCCATAACGATCTCCGCATCTATCCGAGTGTGTCACATCCACCACTCTTTTCCAGAGCAGCGGTGCATTGTGCGCGCGAAAAGGATGAATATCCTGTACACAATGCATAATAATCGTGCCGATGAGCAAGCGACTTTTACATTGCTATTATACTGCACTTCCGGAGAAAAACAACAGAATTGCTGGCACGCGCCGTGAGAAACATTTCTCTTTCATTCGGGCGGATAATGGATCTGAAGGGATACCATAAACTTGCATTCCGTGATTACGTATTCCAGATGTACTACTGTTTTTTTTTTCAAGTAACTTGGAGGGGACTTTTTCTCAACCAAAATGTCAAGAAAAGTCATTTTTTATCACACCTTTCAATTATTGATATCATATGCATTTTCATGTAACTGTACTTTAAATTCTAAAAATTATTTACTTGGAATTAACTGAAGGATCTGCTATGTTTATTTTTGTTTCTGAAATTTATTTTATTTTACTTTCAATTCTTAATCGAAAATGATAAGTACCTTGACATTTTCGTTGAGGAGAATTGATTGGCAAAGAACCTTTTAAAAGGATATCCGGCGATTTCGATACATCCGACAGAGTATATGCGTGTATTTAAATACGTTGAATTATGTATAAATCTCTGAATGTGAGACGAACGAATTTCGTTCTTTTTGCAATACAACGTGCCGATATCCAAATCATAATTACATTAAGATAATTATTGTGTCGTTCTCAGATCATATATATTTATAGATGCTGTGAAATGATATGAAAGAAAATGCACTTGTAACTTCTTGACTTTTTAAAAGAGAAAAAATCAACATTTAATAAATGTTTAATGTTTTTTTGAATTAAGTTTTTGCAAATTAAAGTTTTAAATTTTATAAGATTGATTTAAAAAATGCAATTGATAGCCCTTCATTAAGAGATTTGAATGATATTACATGTGTGAAAATATATATATACACGTTCTTTCTCTTACAATTAAGGCAAAATTGCAAACACGTGCGCGCTTATATTTATGCACTCATGCATGCAACTGTCAAGTTACCGGATGTACGTGAATAACAATAGAATAGATACACAGAAACTAGTTTCCCTAGACAAAAATCATGAACAAGCCTTGTGATCTACTTTCACGTACGCGAGCTACGTATCATCAGCGTTACTGATGCTGTGACCGCAGTAAGAGCATCTATTACATTCTAGTACGTAATCAATTTTATGCAAGAAGAAAGAACGGATAACTCCATCTGATTATATGTTCCACTTGATTCTCTTCGCAGTTGTATACTAGGCATTGTACATATAAATGTCTTAATATTTATTAAAGAGGTTTTATAATGAATGTGCTGACATGTTCATCATAATTTTTATATGTAAAAATAATTATTCGTATGTTTTTATCAATAACAATTACTTTAATAGAGTTTTACGTGTAATAATAAGATCAAGTTGTACGGAAGGATTTTTTATCATAAAAGTTTATTTCTAAAATAAATTTTTTTTCGAAATTTGAGTTAAACTAATGTTGTTTTACATTTCGCAGCTTTAATTTCTGTCAAGGACGATTCTCGAGCGAAAAAATGATAAATATACGACATCAGATTGAAACGACAGAAATATGACTGCGGATAGATACGTTTTTGAGTACTTGAGTACTTTGTGGTAGATGCTCAAGTCGGCAATGCTCGCAGAAGTTGGCGGTCGCCTTCGGCGAATGCAATGATCCGTTATTCACGCTGTCGTAAGTTGAAATGTCTTGAGGAAACTTTGTCGTATCCTGGAAGCGTGTAATGCGCAAGATATTCCTACTTATACTCGATCTTTCTCTCTCGAGTTTGCGTCACGCCCGAATATAAAATGCGATAGCAGCGGCTTTTAGTTTCCGCAACATGCAATAGATTCCGATCAACGGAAGACGTCAGTAGAAGCGGAACATTGTACATATTTTCAAGTGCGAAGATTTACTGGAGACATATATTCTCATATGCTAAGTTAATCACTCGAGATCTGGCTTCGTTTCAATTTTCGTTCATTATGCTACGCTTGCATAATCTACGACCTCATTCTCGCAGTATGCGTTGAATACTTAGAAAAGTTAATTGAAATTTACTTTAAAGATGTTTTAAGAAACCGATGATACTGCTGAAAAATTATGGAAATGCGACGAAAGAAATATTAAATTAATATATATTCTTAAATAACATTTAAAATTCTTTTAAAGAAATTACGATATTATGAAGTAATTTCATCGCGACATTTAATAGCGTATTAAATAGATATATTACTTAATTATACATTTTGTATAATACCAACAGAGTTATTAATTGCAAAATAATTGGAACTGCATATAATTACAGATTACATTCGATATATGAAAAACAAAATTGATTAATATTAATATAAATAAGGTTAATATTAATAAATTGTTGTTAAATCTTTTAGATTTATCTTTAGCAATTATTATTTGAGGAATTTTATATCGTTATTTGATAGTCACAATTACTCAATTTTTACATATTGCTACATATAATCATTGAATTATTATAAGTTTAATAACGTCAATATAATGTATTTGCATAGCTTATTATGCTAAAGCAAATACTATGTATATTTGTCATATTACGAAAAATATAACATTATTTAACATTATTATACATAGTGAAAAAATAAGTAATATAATATGCAGTAGTATAATTAAATGGAAAATTCGAAAATACATTATGTATTTTGTTTGTTATATTATTGTGATTAATAATATTCCAAATTGTAATAATGTTTTAGTCCCCCAAATGATCCGGCAGGATCCATCAGTGATGTCCTGGGCTCTTTGGATCAGTACTTTAACAACAACTTCGGCTGCCCTAGTAGCTGCTGCACTCTCCGCACTTTTGGCAGTTTTAAATACAGCTACTTCACCAAGATCGAAAATTCTATCCATTCCTGGCGTATATTTTATAAATATGTTAACGTGTAAGTGTACGTTTTAATACATACAAAAATAATTTCTTAATAATATTAAAGTACGCATAGAATAAAAACCAAAGCATTGTCATAAAAGGTCAAACAGTTCTCAAAATATTTTAAATTTGCAGAGAACTACATTTGAATTGTATGACTTATTTTCAGTGCTGATGTGCTTAGTTAGCACTTGTACTTGGTTAGCACAGTATTATACAAGACTATATGTCAATGTGCTTCCGAAGGAGGACATCGACAATATGTGGACTAGCGAGGGATCCGCTGAGCTTGGCTATTCATTTTGGTAAGACATTCTTTTTATCCAAAATAAAATTTCTATCTCTCGAATCAAGCAATGTATAGGCTACTAAGAATTAGACAATTTTTTGGTATTAATTTATTATTTATTATCAGATCAGATTTATGATTAAATTTTTTTAATCAATTTTTCGACTTTTTCATTGTAACTTAATTAAAAAGTCTATTAGATAGTAAGTATACTATTGTTTTATATATAAAGTTTAAAATAAAAATATTTAATAGTTTAATAATTAATTTTTTTTTAGATTAAATTATTAGATTAAACATACTTTCATTTACAGTCTTTTATATATTTCTTAATTTTCTCTATTAATTACAGAATGCCTTTTTAAAAATGTATTTTGATATAAATACTTTTATTTTTTATTCAATAAATATTTTTCTATTTAGGCTTGTTGTTAGTGCCGGTGTTGTACACCTTATCAGTATAGCACTAATCGGTTGGGGATCCGGCAGAGAAAAGGATGATCGTCTAGAACCGATACCTGCACTTGAGGAAAAAACAGCTGCAGCGATAATGTTATATTAATATATTATTGCTTCTCATAAATAATACGGAGACTCAATTATAAGGTAAATTAAAATTAATTAAAATTTAATTTGGTTTAATTTTAAATTGGTAGTGTCTACATCGAGACCGAATAAAGCTAATTAAGCAAAGATTAAACAATGCAATTTCGTTCTTGCAAATTAGATTTCTGCTTCGCATAATTCTCAAGTATCTGTCCTAAATAAGTTGTAATCATTCGCTTAGATATGATTTATTTGCAACAGGTATTGCATTTTTGTTTCGAATTAGAGCTTAAGGATAAACGTAATAGGTATAAGCATACTGTTCAATCCTGAAACGCGTTAATAAAGAACAGTACTTGCCGTCACTAGCTCAGAGTTTAAGTGACACGTGTACCGTCTATGTGTGACATATAATACGTATATTTTATATATTGATTGCGTCAATCCACTATAAATATTATGATTCTAAAGTAGTAATCGATAAATTTATGATGAATGTGCATTTTATATAGAACAACAATTGATTATGATTCTAAGTTATTGCTCACTTTATATGATATAAACATAGGAAACTTTGAGCATGGAAAAACGCTTTATTTAATTTAATCTATACATTACTTTTATCATAAGGCCGCAATCTAGATAATTATTGTTTCAGACTTTCATTAACAGATATATATATAAGTAATAATATATAAATATTCGTATATATAGACATACAGTGTATGTAAATCGTGCGTTATAAATTCAGATGTGCATTCTGTTTCAAGTTGTCTTTGAGTTGATAAATAGTTAAAATTTATTTTTCTTATATATATATATATATATATATATATATATATATATATAAACTATTGTTGTTCTTTTTTTACAAAGGCGATTACTTTGACTAGACTGGGCTCTTGAGAATTGAACAATTTTATATTATATAATATTATATAATATATTACTTATGAGAATAATACTTATTCAAATAATTAGAGAAGAACATTTAATAAGTAAAAACGTGCCTTTTCTTCGAGACATTCGAATTGTTTTAACAATTCTCGCGCGTGCGTGATATTGCTTCTTTTTTTATATAAAACATACCATTTTATTCATTTATTCATGGTCGTAATATATCGTATATGAGGTATATCATGAAATGTAAATACAATGAAAAAGCTTGTGTGTGTTCTCTTTGAGAATATATTTATTACAACAATGTCACGGGTGTAATAATAAAATGACGAACGAGATTACATTATGTATAATTCTCGTACATGTTTATTTCTATTATCTCGAGAGATCCTCGTTCTTACAAGCTATTTCATGGAAATGGCTTTATGTGTGTATATAATGGCAATCATTAATTATGTGTGGTAGGAAGAAAATGTACATTAAAATCATATATTCTTTTAAAGAAAAATATGTAATAAAACATGGGATAATATAAAAATATAACGAGAGATAGAATACATGATAGTTTTATTGATATCACCAAATCTTTGTTAGTCTTCATTATAGATTGGATCAGTTAAGTCAATTGAATATTTCAATCGCCATTTCTATTTTGTACAGTGATCAATATACTTTTTTATCATATCTAATTAAAATATTTTATTTCTTTAATTCCTGCTACATAATATTCAATGTGTGTGTACGTATGCAATGAATATATAAAATTATGCATAATATATAAGAAAAATGCGAAAGAAATAATTTTTAGCATACATTTAAATATTACATAACATACGTTCACGTAATTTCCTGTGTTAATTGCAATAAAATGCGAACAGAAATTGGAGAAGTGAGACATTTTAATTAGATGTAGTAACACATTGATTTTTTTGTGCACTTGAATTGTCTGTGACCAACTTAAAAATTAAAACTAAAGATATCAATAAATCTTGCATTTTACTCTTTTGTAAAATTTTTTATATTATGTCGCGTCTTTATACATATATGTATATGTAACATAAAAAATTACGCAAATATTGTGTAATACATATGTGAATGAGTTCTAAAAAGTTCTCTCGTATATCGCCCGAATCGATTACGATGATTAACTTTGTGCCTTTCCCTGATATACCCCTTTTTTGTCTGGAAGAATAGTAACACACAAAACAATATAGAATTGGATAGAGTATTTATTTTCGTATCTAATAAAAACTCCACCCACATATAATGTGGATTCTTAGATAATAAACATATAGAATTATCCGTGAATCCGATGTTAGCGCCGACTGACTTTTGACCAACCATCGTCTTCGAGTGGTCGTCTTCTATCGTCGGCTCTTGGCGGAGGTCTATCATCTCGTCTGGAAGGCACAAAAATTAAAATTTAATGATGCGATTAACACTGTAATACCGCAATGATGAAATTCGCCGAAAAATTGTGCAACAATGCAACTAAAGCTTTTTACTTATGTTATTACGATTTACGTATATACTCACTCGCGCTTATTAGAGACTGCTGGGTCTCTAGGAGCCTCTTGAGGCGGGTCGCGTTTTCGCCAATCTTGATTGGTGTTTCGCGATTCTCTGCCGGGCTCCTCACGACGATCGCGATAACCGCCACGACGATCAGATACTCTACCGCTTCGTTCTCGATCTCGATCATCGCGTATCGTATCACGTGAAATTTCGCGTACCTGTAATTGTAATTAAATAGAATTATTTTCCTAAAGCACCAGACACACATAGATAGAGAAAAAGTAAATGATAATGTGATTAATACATTCGATAAAATGTAAAAAATACAGAAGATATAAGTAAGAATAAAAGAGAAGAGAGTTTTATATACATAGAACACTATATAATGCCCTGTATTGAGAATGTATGCTTACTCCACGTCCATCCACTCCACGGTCGCGGTCACGATCGCGATCCTCTCTTTTCTCAAAACCACGGTTGTCCAATCTATCTCGATCTCTTTTTTCTGAATCGTCTCTGTCGTAGTTGTCATCTTTTCTCCATTTATCCGCTGTGTCTTTTTTCCATCTGTCAGAATCGTCGCCTCTTCTCCATTTATCCATGTCGCGTCGTTCTGGTTCCCTTTTCTTCCACGAAGAATCCTCAATTTTCTCATCGCGTTTCCTCCAACGGTCCGATTCGTTTTTGAGTCCGTCGGATTCCTTATCAGCGTTGCGTCGCCATGATTCCATTGCTAGTAAGAATGAAAAATAAGATGAATTAAATTTCATTGATATGTATATTCAAAAAAAGCATCTATCAAAAAGAATATGAAAAGATACTCACTGGATTTTGGACCCTCGCGTTCACGATCGCGTTCACGATCGCGCTCACGATCGCGTTCACGATCACGATCACGATCACGCTCACGTTCACGATCATTATCGCCTCTTTCTGGACGTCGCCATGTTGATACCAGTTCTTTATCTCTTTGACGTTCCTCTTCTAATTTACGTTCGATCTCTGCTTCCTTGGCTCTGATAATTTCAGCTTGTTTCTTAAGTTTCGCCAAACGTTCGGCTTCCCTGGCTTCTTCTTCGGCCCGTCTAACTCTCTCCTCCTCTTCCCTCTTGGCCCTTTCCTCCTCCAAGCGTTTCTTCTCTTCTTCCTGTTTGATGCGCAATTCTTCCAATCGTCTTCGTTCCGCAGCTTCTGCACGTTCCTTTTCCCATTTCGTTTTACGTTCTGCCTTACGCTCCATTTTACGTTTTTGCAACCGCTTAACACGTTCCTCGTTCAATAATTTCTCAAACTCCTTTAGCTTTTCCAGATGTATGCTTCTACGTTCAGCCAAGATCTTAGCTAAGAAAATATCGTGATCTTCCTTCATGCGTTCCAGACGTTCCTGAGTCGCGACAGCCTCCTGCCTCTCTTCGATAGCCGCAGCAATTCGCTCATCTTCCTGCTGTTTCCAGAGCTGTTTCGCTTGTTGCATTCTTTCCTGTACAGCTTTCTCCAACAACGGGATCTCCTCGAGTCGTTTAGCACGTTCCAGATAATCGACTTTCTTCTCCTGGGATTTGAGTTTCTGCTGCATCTCTCTACGTTCCTTTTGCAATTCTTCGGCTTCCCGCGCCGCGATCTGCTCCGCATCTAGTTTCTTGATTTCATCCTCGTCCAGTTTCTTAAGCACCTTCTGCCCGTGACTCGTTTGTGAAATCTGTTGCATCTTTTCCTTGAGATGACGATCCTTGATTTGCTGAATCTCACTCTGCTGACGTTTCCGTTCGCGTTCCTCGCGCTCCTGCTCCAACCGTTTCTGTTCAGCTAGCATCTGTTGCCGCTGGAGTTCCTCTTGTCGACGCATTTCCTCTTCCTCGCGGACCGTATTGATGTGCTCGATGTACTCCTTTCGCTCCTCGATGATCTTATGCCTGCCCAATATTCTCTGGTGTTCCTTCATTTTGGTCTCGTGATAGTGACCGACCATCGCGTTACGTAGCTTCTCTCGTTCGAGTTTCTTTTTATTGGGATTTATTACATTAATGGCACGGTGCAACACGGTTGCCATGTTCACCAACTGGCAGCGTATTTGTTCGGAGGGCATCGCTTGTAGCACTGGACCATCTGGATGATCTTCTCGTTGTGCCTCTGAGAGATCCACTCCAAAGTGAACACATGTCTTGCCGTGGTCTATTCTGATCTGCATATCATTGTAGCGCACGCAATCCACCAAAAGACGCTCCAGATGAAAATCAGTGGTGAATTGAGCGAGTTCTAGAAGTCTGGAGAATTGTATAGTTTGATAGACTTGGGAGATTTGATGAACAAGACGTACAAGTGTCACATCTTGTAGAGCTGGGATATATTGAATTAAGGGGCTGTTTTCGTCTGCCTGCAATGTCTGAATAACAGAATCGACTCTGCTACAAAGCTCCAATGGATGGAATTCTACCTCTAACCACGAATACAATTCTTGCAATTGCGGTGACGCGAGACTGACAACGTTTAAACGAACGATATCTTTCAACAGAGAAACGCGTGTTGGTGGTTGTGAGAGGCCCAAAAGAGTCGCGAGTTTTTGAGCCTTTTCCAATGGACTTTTATCTGTTTCTATGAAGCGATCAAATTCTGGATGCGCAGATGGCAACGGTATCGATAAAGTTGCCAATAATACACGGTTGGCCATTCGTTGCTGTTCCTCCGAAGACATGTTCTTCTTCATTTCACGAGAGAGTTGCAAAAGTTTGAATAACGCAGCCGCGTGAAATAGATAATTTCCAGCCTTCCAAAAGACCATAGCGAGCTTCTGATAGTAATTAGCCATCGTTTTTGGTACAGGAAGTTTCTTCGATAAATTCATCATACCATGTACATCTTCCGAAGATTTAAAGGCTTCCTGCCACAATTCCATTTGTATTGCAGAGTCTAACTGATTTAATCTGGTCTCTAGATTTAACTGTTGCGTCTCTGCTTTATTCATAGAAACATTCGACACAAGTGGCGGCAGTTTACATATCTCCTCAAGATGTTTTCGTAATTTTTCGCATAATTTACGAAACTCAGTCTTACGATTATACTCGAGACAAAACTGGAAGGCCATACGTGCAATATCATGATAAAGAGTTTCTACATGCGCATTAGTTCTGAGCAACTCCAAACATTGGCAGTACGATTCCCATAAGAACTTTACCCAGGGCGTCAAAATAGTACGATCGCTTCTGTCTTGCGCGTCCTCTCCACTAACAGCAGACAGTAAAATGCTTTCGGGTGTAGCAAGATTATCAAGATCGTCAATATCGATTACAGCTTGCTGACTCTGTTTGCGTGCTGCATTTGTCTTTTCTTCAGCCATTCTCAAATAGCCACGTATTACATTCTCCAAACTCCCGACATTGACAGATTGGAACATATTTCTGTATTGGAATAAACCTTCCTTTGCTATGTGTGATTTCTTCAATTCTACACAGAGGTCCAGATCCTAGAACATTATAGGTTCCAATACAGATTCTGACCAATTGTATGTCCATTTTTTATTACGGAAGACTTCTTGTAATGTATCTAATGCTCGAGCTGATTTGCCCACTTCAATAAATTCTGTTTAGAAAAAAAAAGAAGAAAAATGTCAGAACAATCAATCAGTTATGTTTTTAAAAATAAAAATTTATAACATGTGGCAACAGTAATTGAATCAGAAACACACACACATACATATCAAAAAATATATATTATAATTGAAAAGAATTTTAAATGATATTAATGTATTCTTTTCAGGTATATTTTCATGAACACTTGTTGGAAATAAAATAAAAGCATATCACCAAATACATAGAAATAATAAAGAGAAAAGAAAAAAAATTGAAAGAATTGTTTTAAGTATTTCTTTCTAGTCTCAATTATTCATTGTGCTTCTATAGCAAAGACACGCGAGACATGTTGAAAAATGATTAATAATATAAAATTAGTTAATTTTCCATGTGCAATGCTAAATAGGAAATTAATAATTAAGTACAAAATACGAAGATAAATACTCATTTCCATAATTTAATATTTCAATATGTATCTCATATGTCAATATATACATCCTATATTTTTATTAAATATAAAAACGAGAAACTGCTTGTAAAATCTTAAAGATCCTTTTTTTCTCGAATTAAACAAAAATACATAATTGCAGCTTTCTAGCTACCAACTTCGACGATTACACAGCTTGCGAAGGTGAATAATACGTATGCATATAATGATGAAAAAAAATATTCTCAGGAGACAGATTGATTAGGCAAAGCTCCGAAATTGCGTTACGAGTACGTCGATAATAGAAGCTAAAAAAAATTTCATTTACTCCGCTCCGCGTTCCGCTCGCGTTTTCCGCGCGAACCTTTCGAGAGCCACGAAATTCCTTTTTTTTTCCTTCTCACGACATTACGCTATCGGCCATGTCACGTTGTGCGGAACATGAGGCGGAACCGCGACTTACCGTTCGCCCGTTTTAGGGCGTTCTCGGGTCGCTGCCCGTATCGCGCCATGACTTCTTCGTGTAGTCGCGGCTACAGCTGCACCATAAACACCGGAGGGTAGCGAAGGCTCGCCGAGGGCTTCGAAATCCCAGATCCCGTGTCCTAGACGGTATCAACCTCGACCGCGTGCGATTACAGTACACCGGATAAGAGAGGCGGACACCGAGGAAAGATGGCTTCCCGTAATACGTTAGTCAAAGCGCGATCAGATGCTGTGCTCTCGGGACAATCCTCGTCCGAGGACGAGAGGTTCTCGCGCTGAAAAAATTACGCGATTTTAACGGCACGCGGAGATTGTTCGCAGGTTATGTTTAATTAAACTTTTCGCAATTAGCGAACAGAAGTTAGCGAAAGATGAGTCAGTGCTGCCAACGTTTAGCGATCGATGGTTCCCGAGCGGCACGCTGGGGAGTGACACGTGACACCTGTCACGCGACAATCGATCCGTACCACGTGATGACAATCGATTCGCTGAGTTCGATACTTCGAGAATCGCAATTTTGCTATTCGATACAGTTCAAAAGGATCGTATAGTCGCGTCGGGTCGTTGGTATCGTGAAACGCGCGCTCAAACCGCTCTCCGTACATTTCTGTGATTTTGTGATAGTAATTGTTATTTGAAAGTGAACTTTCTGTTAAGAGTTATCGCGAGTGCTTCGTGGTGTCGAACGTTTACGCGTAACGCGTACAATCGCCGTTGTACGTCGATATCGTGATATTTCAATATCGGTTTCCGTCCGTGCGCGGAATCCGAACGGCCATTTTCGTATGAAAAAGGTAAAAATCATTGCTCGATAATTAACGACATCAATTTTATCGTGATAATTAATTTAGATTTAATTTGTACAGTTTAACATGCGTATAGCTGTCGACCTTGGAACATTAAAAGGAGGAGCAGGCCTGAAAAAGGCATCGGGCACCGGCGAAGCAGTCCTAGAGTGAATATTTATTATTTATTTATTAAATATATATAGTGTTGCATTAAATCAAAATTTATTAGTTGTATAATTTTATTATTACTTAAATTAAAATTTAAATATTTAAGTAATAATAAAATTATTTAATTATATTTTTATTATTATTGTACACATGGAAAATATAATCGTTATTTGTGAAATAATCATATTACAATTATAAAATGATTTGAACAATTATCTTGTATCATCTGAATATCAAATATTCAATAATTTTCTTATTGAGCGCTACTACAATCTTTTGTTCTATTTATATGTTACAGATCAACGTAGTTTGCACTGCTTCGCTGCTACACATTGCTGCACGGTGAGTCATATAATAATGTTAAACTGAATTGAACTATTATAATAAAGAAACTTTTATATTTTAATAATATATATATATATATATATATATATATATATATATATATATATTAAATGTATTATCAAAGGATTGTTACTTTTTTCAAAATAATTACACTAATAAGTAACATTAAATTCAGTCACATATGTTTGAAAATTTATAACCTTTTGTATAAAGATTGAACAGTAACCATGTTTTTCAAATTTTTCATTTTTGAAGCAAATGTGTATATAATATACATACTTTTTGAATATTTAGCATAAAAACAGGATTTAATATAATGAAATATTAAATTCTAATATAATCAATTATTAAGATTTATTCTTATATCATTCTTGAGTTTATATATAAATATTTCTCTCTCAGATCTTGCTTTATATATTTTTTAAAAACAATAATATAATATAATAATGAAAACTAACACAATATTAATAAGACAGAGTAAGACATTGAGAAGTAATGAATATGGAATTTAATAGTAATAAGTGTATTATTTTGATGAAATATTCTTTACATTTTAATATAAAATTAAAGCGTAAAAAACAGATATTAATGTGCATATAACACATCTTATATTTTACTCTTATTATTCACTGCGCCTTAACATTTACAGATTTTGATTTATATATTATATTATCATAGCATAAAAAGATTTTCAGCAATAGCTAAATTAATAAGAAAACTTTCTACAGCCGGTGCTAAGTTTTTCTCTCTAAATATCTCGATAGAAATCATCTTTCTGCCATCTGGAGCTTGAACTGTTGCTAATGAGGTTAATTGATTTAAAAGGTCTTGTGTTTTATCACTTATCTCAGAAATAATTTGTGCTTCTGTGTAGTTTTGATTTTCGCTTAGTTGAACCATAAATAAAGCTATTTCCTTGTGAGTTTTTGTCATTGTAAGACTTTCTAAAATAAGCATAAATTTTATTAGAAAATATTAATTTTATTTATTTAAAATTAATAAAAATAATTTTTGTTGTTATTTTATTACCTTTTGCATGCGGTGCTACAGTAATTTCTCGAGCAGGAATGTTTACGAGTAAGTCATATAGGTCTGTTCTTGATGATATTGAACTATTGCTGCAGCCTGCCACATAGTGCGAATATCTCTATATGTAACAATAACAATATTTATATAGCAATACAAATAATACATATTAATATATACTATCAATTAATATTAAATTGCAAAAATTAATACTATTAAATAATAATTATAATAATAATATAATTACAATATAACAACAACAATAAGTAACAATAATATATTGATTCACATAGTCCATTTTAAATAGTGAAACTGTCTACTTTTTATCTAAAATTTGGTAATATTAAAAAAGATATAATCTTTTATAGGATACATAGGATATACCTTTAATTCAATCAACTCGTCGTTTACTAAATCAATCCAGGGAAAGAGATTATCAGTAACTTTTCTATGTTTCATTAATGCAGGAAATGTTCTTATCCATTTAAGAAGTTGCTCTAAGCTGTGATGGTATATAATAATCTTTTTTTTCAATAAGAGAGCAGTATATATCAAAATTGTTTCTAATTCAAATGATTTAATCAGTTCTTTGACGTTAGTACTAGCTGCAAATCGATGAGTATTAAAATCATCAGAAACAAATGTTCCATTCTCCTGTGTTGAACAGGATCCTTTTGTGAATACAGAAAGATATAGTTGTAGAATCTCTGTTGGTTTTCCTGTTTTGCAATACATCTTGCTAAGAACTCGTGAAAGCACTTCATATTTTTGTGGATTAAAATCTTTTGCAAAAAGAACCAATGCAAACTGTTTTACCTGAAATAATTACGAAAAATTAGAAGATATGAAAATTCTTGAATATATAATAAAATACGTTTTTATATAAAGATAGAAATGCATATAGATAATTACCCTTGGTAATTTATCGGAGTCAAATACTTCGCTGCAATGTATATAAAACCAATCATGGCCATGTCTCGCACACACAAATACATGTGGAGAACTATGTTCTAATTTCATATTGCATTTTCTTATGACTACAGTCTTCTGAGATTCTGTTACTGCAGGATATGACCATGTCCACAAGATATCTCCATTACAGTCTTTCTCTAAAAATTTTATTCAGGATTAAACATAATCAACAATATAAAATATTTGATATTTTATATAAAAATATTTGATACTGCACATGAAAATAGTTCAGTTATATATTTGTATTCTTATTTAATATTTCTATTTATAGAAAACGATACTATACCTATTATACTACAAGAAAGTAAATCTGTTAATGGTGCCATTTATGGATTCTTTTTAATAAGTAACGTGACAATGATAACACACTATTAAAAACAATATATTAAAATAATCATTATTTTCTGTGCTTTTATATGTAAAATTATTATATTATTATATATTCTTTTAATAATACATTCTAGATTTGCATTATTATAAATATCAATTTAATAGTAAATTATGGAAGCATGTTAATTATTGCTTTATTGTACACAATATTTTTTAAGGGTATTTTTAACGCGAAAAATTTATTTAATACGTATATCACACGCAAACAAAAATTGAGGTTATGCTTAAATAGTCGGCACTTTCTGTCAGCTGCAGTCAGCTGTAGGAAATAGAAGGGAGAACGGAGAACAGGAAATCTGCACACGTATATGTACAACACTTCCTGAATTTAATGTTTTTATAAAATGAGATAGAAGACAGCAGAAGTATATTAATATGAATTATATTGTATTTATAGCATGCATTTTTTAAGCAAAATATAAAATATAGATTTTTTATAATAAAGTGTCAAATTAATATGTAATAAACATAATACAGTTAATTTGCACTTATATGAGCTTATTGTAGGAAATATATTTGTTTGCTGTTAATATTTAAAAAATAACAAAAAGTGTGATATGAAAGAATAGAAAGATTTTAAAGCTATATCATTAATTTTAAAGCTTTAAAGTTAATTTTAAAGTTTTAAAGTTAATTTTAAAGCTTTAAAGTTAATTTTAAAGTTTTAAGGCTTTATTATCAATAATTTTATAAATGTGTCGATAAAAGATTGCAGAAATAATGCTTACACTACTCCGTACTAATATTTTTATTTATAAAATGTAGTTTTAATTAAACATTTTAAATGAGCAAATTGCCACTTGACTGTCGGGAGCCTTTTCAAATGGTTTACTTCCATCAGGCGCTTCGTATCGATTCACTTGATATACCGACATTGTGTCATACTCGTATACATCCGTGCCAAGTTGCTGCATAAAGTTCACATAAGAATAAATATAAATTAATAATTCTCTGAGTCATGATTTATATATTTATATAATACATGTACTTTCTACATTATTTATTTAAAGCCCACTTTAAACGTAAAAAGATTCGGAAATTTTACTTCTAATTTTATGTTAATGACAGAATCTTTAACTTTTATATTATGATTTACTTATAATTTCTATAATTCGTTACAAAATTTGGCACTGTAAATCCGATTTACAGTTTTGTAGTGTAATATAGAAAAAGTTATGAAAAGTAAAATATATATTGAAATACACAATTATTAAATTAAAAGATATGGTACTTTATACATACTTATTAAAAGATATGATAGATCAAATTATAAATAAAATTGTCTTGAATTTTATCGCGAATTACACATTGTTTAATGTGGGCTCAAATACGTTATCAAGGAATTGGATTTATCGTTACCTGAGTGAAAGGGCTGGTATTTGTAGTAAAAATTCCAACATATTCTTTTCGTAGAGCTAGTTGGATAGTGTAATCTTCCATCTGTCTCATCACTAATACATTTTCTGCGAAATTTAAATCGCTGCATGTCGCCATCATAATATTGTGAATAATTTTGCCCTTGCCTTTTGGTAATTTGGTATCTCTAATCGGTCCCTCTAAATACTCGAGGAAATCGAATATAATCATTAAGTTAGAGCTCAACATTAAATCAGGTTTATCCCAGAGATCAAAATTAATGTTAACTCCGATTGTTTTGTCACTATGTCTTGATTTAATCACGAAACTCAAGTCCTTCTTTACGAGAAAATCCCATACCTTTTCCATCAATTCTCGATAATCTGTTCTCTTTAAATTCGGTATTAACCATTGCTCCAAATCGGCTTTCGTATAAAAGCTCTCTGTGATTATTCTAAGAATTTAAAAATATATTTATTGGTGTATACAAAACAATGTGTTATAGATATATATGAATTGATAACCGAATTTGGAATGATACTTACTCGATCGCGTCTTCTTTGTGACAATCGTTTAATGATTCAAAAATATACGATTCCTGATCGATTTTTTCCATCAGGGGTTTCTCTTCAGAAGATATGAGTTGCATGCGGTTTATTACTTCGGCCAGATCTTTTGCTTTGATAAAATCCGTGATACCAATTTGATAACCTTGGTCTCTTAATTTGGTCACGGTGTAAATGGAATTTAAGGAATTTCCACCAAGCTCGTAGAAATTCGCATGCGGGGTTACTTGCGTCCGACTATTTCGTCCGATTACGGATGCGACAGTCGGAAAAAGAACTCGAGCTTTTTTAAGATCTTGATCTGACACATCGCTGTAATCGCAATTCATAGTACCGTTGTCTTCTGTGGAATAGAATTTTTCAAACTTAATATGCGTCAGTTAATAATAGATCTTTTGCTTTAATGAATGAGTCAGTTTTAGAAGGAATTTTTTAAATTTATTCAGTTAAAGAAAGATGATTTATCATGTCTCAATTCTTTTTTAATTTTTGAAAATAGGAATTATAACTAAAACATATTGTAATTTTGTTTTATACTTTCTTAAAAAAATATTTTTATTTTAATGTAAGAATGATCAAATGATATCATTTAATTGCTTGATAAGAGATAAGATATTAGAAAATTAATTTTTTTATTATTTACATTCTCTGTAGAGTTATTGCAATTATATTAGAAACAATTAAAAAGATTATTTTAATCTCTTATGAGAAATATGAGGTGGCACTAATAGGTGATAGCAATAACAAGAAATAGAAAATATAAAAAATCTTGAAACCGGTTTTCAATATATTAGTAATATGATATGATAGACTCTTAACTACCTTGTAATAACTCTTAATTATCTTGTAATATCTCTATTTTTTCATATATAAAAATTTAATTAATTCTAAATACGTTTTTGTGATTAATACATTAATTAATGTATTAATAAGCGAATTAATTATTTATAACGTGAATCTTTGAGAAACTATATATGTGGTATTTTGCTTGACAAAATGATATAAAATCATTGATCATTAATTTGACGTACCATTATTAGGATAAGATAATTCATATTGCTTCAGCAATGTTTGTCGATCCGTTTTTCCGTTGATTAAAAGAGGTATGTGATCAATAACAAAAATTTGCGGTAACATGTATGGTGGTAATGTTCTTTGGAGGAAACTTTCAATCTCCGAGTTAGATAAAGTCGTGCCATCAGTTAAGGTTACAAAAGCTATTAGAGTCTAAAAGGAAATGTAAAATATAAAATTTAAAATTAGGAAATTATCTAGTTTTTTTTTTAATTGGACAATGCACATCTTTAAAATATTGCAAAAGTCGCTCATATGCAAAAAAACCTTTAAATTGCATAAACTATACTATACTATTTCGGAAAAGTAATACTTCTAAAGTATCTACATTTAATTAAGGAAGTTTTTGTAAAATTGTCTGCAAATAAAAATATTTAAAATTATATATAAAATATTTAAGAATTAAATAAAATTATTTAAAATTATATTTAAGAAATTTTAAGAACATAAAATTAATTTGTAATTATATTAATATTAAACGACCAGAAAATGTTTAATGTTTAGATATTTGTTGTGTATGTATAAACCTTAGAAGAGAATTTTATTTCGAAAATAATAAGAAAAAAGTTTTATAGTATTTTATTTTATCTTACTACATTCACACACACACACATACATATTTACCTGTGATAGTTCACCAGGCTTATAACATAGAACCACGACCTTATTGATACCAGGTATCCTAACAATTATTTTTTCGACTTCTGTAAGATCGACACGATGACCTCTAACTTTGATTTGCGAATCCACTCGTCCCTCGTAAATTAACAAATCTTTGACAATTTTAGCGTAGTCGCCCGTACGAAAGATCTTTGGATATTCTGCACACAAATTAATATATAGTTGTTTGAAATGGAGCAAAGTAAACTTTTCGAATTTAATAGATCAATATTCGATATTATATTACGTTATTTTATTTTTTTACCTGGATCGATAGCGTGAGGATTGTCCAAAAATTTACGTGTGTCTCGTTCGCATAGATAACCCGCAGCAAGATTTCTTCCTGCCACAATTAGCTCACCAACTTCTCCCTGAGGAATCAATCGCATGTCCTTATTTACAAGATAAATTATGCAATTATCGATAGGCCTTCCTGCAACAAAGGTGCGTCAAATGATATAGATGTTGTGTCTATGCCAATTTCTTATAATTCATTTTTTTTTTATTAGCTATACTGGCTTTGATGACTAATTAACGGTTTATAGGACTCGAGATGTTATCAATAAGCTATCAATTCGCTACTATCATTACCTCTTCATTAATTTATTATAATTAATAACGTATATTAATTTTTGAGTTATATTTGACATAAGAATTCAGATAAATATTATCCTTACCAATTGGCACTTTCTCCATTCCTTGTAATTGCGTGCGTTTGTTCAAAAGGTAATACGTGACGTCACCCATGATTTCTGTGCTGCCGTAGAAATTAGCTAATATTTTATCCTTATTGCTAAACGTAGCAAAAAATTGATCGGCCAACGCAACCGACAAAGTTTCTCCTGAGCAAATCCAAAGTCTCAAGCGATCGAGAACGTTGTCAATATTCTACGCAGATGACAATAGATTATTTTTGCTTATATTAATTTTATAGTTACATATATTAATTTATTATATGGGTGGGAAATATAGATAATTAAATCACTGATAAAAAAAATTTTTTAGTGACTTTGAACCATTCATGCAAAACAATGATCGATAATTGTATAATTGTTGCTAATTAGAATAATTAGTTTAATCTGATGTATTTAATACTACGTGATTAATACGTGCATTTTTACTCTCTTATGGGAAAATTTCTCTTTTAATTTTGATGATTTTATCACAGAATTAAAAATTACCGATTTATAAACGCATTTTAGTTCAACTATTTTATTTCAGGCATACACATTCTGTTTAAATGTGACTATCGCCATTAAAGTTGTTGAACACATATTTCTGAATTAAAAATGTCTTGTTGAAATGCCAAGAGTACAAGGTTATTCGAAGTTTTCACTAGCCTTTAAGAGGAAAAGCGATACGTTCGCTGCACATTCTACATTTTTGTGATTATACTTATTACTATGATTACCTTCATTAGTTATTAAAGATTCTATTTATTATAATAGTCAAGGGTCAAACAAAAAGTGCAGTATTAATCTTTATCTAGTTGTCGTACAACGTTGCGTTAAGTCAAGATTGTAATTCTCAGAAATTTACGTAATAATGGCAAGTTTCTCTATCTTATAAAAAAATAATGCATAGAATATAGTTGTATACTTACTCGTAAACTCAAATACATGAGCAGCGAATGCAGCAACGATGGCACAAGGACTAAGCGTTGTATCTGGATGATTTTAATTTTTCATAAATTATACGACGCGTACAACATAATTTACGCATACATATTTAAGAAATGTCAAAAAGATATAAATAATTGTGTAAGATTTTAAGTGGTGTATGATTGAACATAGATTTTCTCGATTAATATAATTTCTGAACTTAGAGTAAAAGTTAATTATCTACTAATTATATAAATATATTAGAATTATTGCCATTAAATCAATTTTCTATATAACAATATTTTAAAATAAACTAAACATTTAATTAACTATTACACTAAAAAAAGCTATTGATTTTAAATAAATATTTATTTTAATAATAACACTAACATTTGTTCGAAACTAATATATATAATATTAATTTGACGTGAAAAAATATTTATTTTATTGAAGTTTTGAAAGTTACCTGATGTTTCTCTAAGAGTGGTACGAATTTTTCCGGATCTTTTGTCACACTTTTCGGTACAATTACTAGTGTGCGGCCTTGTAGAAGAGGTCCCCAAATCTCCGGAACACTATCGACGAATGTGAGAGCGGTCTTGAAGACGCATCGTTTTTCGTCGTCGGTATACGGAAGCTCTCTCCATTGCCATTTTAGACGATTCAGTAAAGTAGCATGTGGTATAAGCACACCTTTAAATAGATAATTTGATAAATAATATCACATGTACAATATACAATTAGACGTTATTTCGCAGATTTTATTTCATGCAAGCTTAAAAGTTATAGTGGCATTCTTGATCATGTGTAATTTTTTTGCAATTGAATTAGAATTGATATTTTTGCAACAGAGATAATGTTCAATGACAGTTTTTTAATTTGCCATATATTATAATACTATAAAACTACTACTATTAACGTTTTAAGGACACTCATAAATCAATGTGCGATGGAAAAACAATTATACATCTTTTATGACTTACAAAAGATAACTAGTGCATTGAGAAAAAAAAGTTATTAACTTAATTAAATTGATCAACTAATTTTTATTTTGTTAATTGAACATATAGAAGTATTTAAATGAAGTACAACATGTTAAATCTAATATAACGTGTTTTGACTTAAATATTTTATATATATTTATTTAACGAATAAATTAGTCGGGCAATTTAGTTAAATTAACAACTTTTTTTTCTTGTCAGTGTGGTGTTAATACTTATTTTTTTACATCGTGTATTGTATAATTAATATGAAGGTTACCTTTTGGAATTCCCGTACTTCCGGAAGTATAAAGAACGATGGCGAGTTGATTCGAACACTTTTTAAATTTTAGTACATCTTCTTGTTCTTCTGCAGCTTCTTTTAGAAGTTGTTCATAAGTCACGAACAAGGCACCCTCATAAATTGACAAATCCGCTAAAAACGGAATCGTATATTTATTTTAATTTTATGCAATATAAAATCTTGCAGAAATGATTCTTACTATTCTATTTGAAATTATATATGTATATTAAGTCGGAATTAAACACAAAAACTATCTATAGTTCGGAATTGAACTCAAATATTTGTTGATTGAAACATTTTTTCAATTTTAATGCATTTTTTTGTTTTTCTTTAATTTCTTTCAGAAGTTGTTCGTACGTCACGACCGATGTTATTTCATAAATTGACAAACCTGCTAAAAGTGAAAGGATTGCGTAATATAACTACTAGGTAAAAAATAATGCAAAATATCTTTAAATAAACAAGATATAAGCTATATTTTAGTAATTCAATAAATTGATGATATTGAAATAATTTGATAATAATATGAAAGTAATATACATTAATATTAAATAAAATAAAAATCATTTTTTATTATTGTTTTTAAAACTATATCATATTTTTATTAAAGAAAAAAAATTCTCAACATTTTAATAATTCTCAACATATTAATAATAATATATATGTAGAATTTTTATGATATAAAAAATTGACATTTACCTCCTTCTTCGATTAATACTATCAATGGTTGTGCTTCTTCGAGAATATGTTTTATCCTGATCATCGGAAATTCCGCGTCCAAAGGTAGATAGGCCATTCCTGCTTTGAGTATACTAAGTAATGCAATTAGGAGGCGATGTGACGTTTTCATGTACACAGCCACTAATGATTGAGAAGTAGTCTCGAATTTTTCGTATTTTTGCAAGGTTCGTGCAAATTGATTGGTGATGTTATCTAATTCTTTAAAGCACAGCATGTATTCCTGGTTTGCATCATCTGTATGAAATTTTTAATTTCAATATTGTACATAAAAGTTTTTGGACACGATTACTTTCGCATTATTACTGATATTAAATATTTATAATTAAACAGTCAAATTAATTTTACATATATTATTATTATTATAATGTATCCACAGGTAGTTGGTGGATAAATGATGTTAGTCGCAAAATAATAATTAGTTAGAATTATTTACACATATACATACAATCACACACATAAACACTATATTTTATATATTTATATATATATATATATATATATATATATATATATATAAACTCTTTAATAATATTATTTCAATTTAAATTGCACAAAAAATAAATTGATGAGTAAATAATAAAATTGTTTTTATCATAAATAAGTTTTAACTTTTATAAAAATATCAATGGCCCTATTAATATTCTGACTGATGTAGTTATATATGTATATATATATATAATATATATATATTGTATATATATATATATATACACAAATTTATTAATGAGTAATGTTAGTAGCTAATTAAAAATAATACTGTTAATTAGAAAAAATATTTTTGTTAATTTTTTGGGAATCATGGTTAGGGATAACTTCCGTTTTTTCGAGAAGCAAGAAATCTTACCTTCGTAATATATCGCGGTTTTACTTGGCTGAGCCATTGCTGCGCAACTGAACCATTCGTGAATTAAATATTTCTCTTTGTTTCTACTTATCTGTCGACCCTTTAAGATGGATTGCTGTTGTAAAGTACACATTTTCAAATTGTCGAAGCAGTTGTATTACTTTATACTATACGATTTGCAAAGAACTAAAATTTAGTTTAAAGTAAAAATTAAGAAACGTACATTTATAAATGCATAAAGCTTCTATGGAAAAAGGGAAATAATGTTTCTTGAGATATCTTTTGTTCAAAGATAATTTTAAAAACCTCACTTATATATAATTTTAAAGATAAGTTTAAAGACTTCACTTATATACCTACATATCGCTTATATACATATAATTTGGAAGATAATTTTACAAATGTCAATTATTTTTAAATTTATTTTATATTATTTGTGAATAATTTTAAAGATTTTTGACATCAATTTTTTGATCGAATATTAAATTCTTTATTTTATATGTATATAGATGCAAATATTTACATTTATTTTACAACAATTTTTCGTAAGAAATTTCTCACGAGTGCAAAGGTAAAATATTGAAATATTTAGAGAGAAAAATTTAGTACCGGCTGTAGAAAGTTTTCTTAATAATTTAGCTATTATATTGAAAATCTCTTTATGTTATAATAATATAATACATAAATCGAAATCTTTATATGTTAAAGCAGTTAAGTTAATGAATAATAAGAATAAAATATAAATTATATGTATATTTATATCTTGCTTGCGACTGTTACGTCAATCGTTACGTAACATTCTCTCGCGAGATTAGGCAGAGCCGCTCACAGAAATTTAGCGGATCTTGGGCTCTCACTAAGTTTTCAATTACTGAAGGACGAGGAGAGACCCGAGAAATTCGCAAAAAAGTTTGTCAACGAAGCTGTCGATAGGCTTCGAAACCCAGCGATGTTATAGCGACGGCTTAGGGCCGGTCCACAGCTCAACATCGTGTGTATAAAAGACACGCAAATAATTATCATTAATTTTCATTTTCTAAGATTTAAATTTAAAATATTAGTATTGATTAATTAAAATTAATATATAATATTATATGAATAATTATTTAATATATGGATGTGATAAAAAGAATAATAGCTACAAAAATAAACATAACGAACATAGATTGCTTTAAGATTTACATTGATATACCACATAATAAAGTACTTCGTGAACACATCTTTTACAAGAGATTTTCTACTTAATTTTAATAAATTTAAAATTACCATGTATTATGTAGTTTTTTAAAGTGATTTCCTTTATCAATATCGCTGTGCCTTTAATGATTTGCCTACGAGCAAAATTTATTTTTAAATTATTGAAATCTTGTATCCGTTTTATAGCACAGGTTTTAAGCAAAATAGGAAAGAAGAAGAATTCTCAGTAAGTAAATATTGAATTAAGAAAAACATTTATACAACTATATAATATTTAGATTAATAAACAATAACAAATAATAACTTGTTAAGTTATTATATTATTGTGTGCAGTACATTGTTGCTGTTAAATATTTATCGAAAATAACAAAAAGCGATGATTGAATGGAAAGATGTAAAACTTATCATAATGGATTATTAACCATCATATGAATGTGTCGATAAAAGATTGCAGAAAAATGATGCTTACACTACTTGGTACTAATATTTTTATTTATAAATGTCGTTTTAATTGATTCTTTTGAATGAGCAAATTGCCACTTGACTGTCGGGAGCTTTTTCAAATGGTTTACTTCCATTAGGCGCCTCGTACCGATTTACTTGATATACCAACATTGTGTCATACTCGTACACATCCGTGCCAAGTTGCTGCATAAAGTTTACATAAGAATAAATATAAATTAATAATTCTCTGAGTCATGATTATATATATATGTATATATATATATATATATATATATATATATATATATATATATATTATAATACATACTTTCTACATTAATTATTTAAAGCCCACTTTAAATGCGAAAAGATTCGGAAATTTTACTTCTAATAATTTTATGTTAATAACAGAATTTTTAACTTTTATATTATGATTTACTCGTAATTTTCTATAATTTGTTACAAAATTTGGCACTGTAAATTCGATTTATAATTTTGTAGCATAATATAAAAAAAGTTATAAAAAATAAAATATATATTGAAATACACAATTATTAATATAAAAGATATGGTACTTTATACATACTTATTAAAAGATATGATAGATCAAATTATAAATATAATTGTCTTGAATTTTATCGCGAATTACAGATTGTTTAATGTGACCTCAAATACGTTATCAAGGAATTGGATTTATCGTTACCTGAGTGAGAGGGCTGGTATTTGTAGTAAAAATTCCAACATATTCTTTTCGTAGAGCTAGTTGGATAGTGTAATCTTCCATCTGTCTCATCACTAATACATTTTCTGCGAAATTTAAATCGCTGCATGTCGCCATCATAATATTGTGAATAATTTTGCCCTTGCCTTTTGGTAATTTGGTATCTCTAATCGGTCCCTCTAAATACTCGAGGAAATCGAATATAATCATTAAGTTAGAGCTCAACATTAAATCAGGTTCATCCCAGAGATCAAAATTAATGTTAACTCCGATTGTTTTGTCACTATGTCTTGATTTAATCACGAAACTCAAGTCCTTCTTTACGAGAAAATCCCATACCTTTTCCATCAATTCTCGATAATCTGTTCTCTTTAAATTCGGTATTAACCATTGCTCCAAATCGGCTTTCGTATAAAAGCTCTCTGTGATTATTCTAAGAATTTAAAAATATATTTATTGGTGTATACAAAACAATGTGTTATAGATATATATGAATTGATAACCGAATTTGGAATGATACTTACTCGATTGCGTCTTCTTTGTGACAATCGTTTAATGATTCAAAAATATACGATTCCTGATCGATTTTTTCCATCAGGGGTTTCTCTTCAGAAGATATGAGTTGCATGCGGTTTATTACTTCGGCCAGATCTTTTGCTTTGATAAAATCCGTGATACCAATTTGATAACCTTGGTCTCTTAATTTGGTCACGGTGTAAATGGAATTTAAGGAATTTCCACCAAGCTCGTAGAAATTCGCATGCGGGGTTACTTGCGTCCGACTATTTCGTCCGATTACGGATGCGACAGTCGGAAAAAGAACTCGAGCTTTTTTAAGATCTTGATCTGACACATCGCTGTAATCGCAATTCATAGTACCGTTGTCTTCTGTGGAATAGAATTTTTCAAACTTAATATGCGTCAGTTAATAATAGATCTTTTGCTTTAATGAATGAGTCAGTTTTAGAAGGAATTTTTTAAATTTATTCAGTTAAAGAAAGATGATTTATCATGTCTCAATTCTTTTTTAATTTTTGAAAATAGGAATTATAACTAAAACATATTGTAATTTTGTTTTATACTTTCTTAAAAAAATATTTTTATTTTAATGTAAGAATGATCAAATGATATCATTTAATTGCTTGATAAGAGATAAGATATTAGAAAATTAATTTTTTTATTATTTACATTCTCTGTAGAGTTATTGCAAATTATATTAGAAACAATTAAAAAGATTATTTTAATCTCTTATGAGAAATATGAGGTGGCACTAATAGGTGATAGCAATAACAAGAAATAGAAAATATAAAAAATCTTGAAACCGGTTTTCAATATATTAGTAATATGATATGATAGACTCTTAACTACCTTGTAATAACTCTTAATTATCTTGTAATATCTCTATTTTTTCATATATAAAAATTTAATTAATTCTAAATACGTTTTTGTGATTAATACATTAATTAATGTATTAATAAGCGAATTAATTATTTATAACGTGAATCTTTGAGAAACTATATATGTGGTATTTTGCTTGACAAAATGATATAAAATCATTGATCATTAATTTGACGTACCATTATTAGGATAAGATAATTCATATTGCTTCAGCAATGTTTGTCGATCCGTTTTTCCGTTGATTAAAAGAGGTATGTGATCAATAACAAAAATTTGCGGTAACATGTATGGTGGTAATGTTCTTTGGAGGAAACTTTCAATCTCCGAGTTAGATAAAGTCGTGCCATCAGTTAAGGTTACAAAAGCTATTAGAGTCTAAAAGGAAATGTAAAATATAAAATTTAAAATTAGGAAATTATCTAGTTTTTTTTTTAATTGGACAATGCACATCTTTAAAATATTGCAAAAGTCGCTCATATGCAAAAAAACCTTTAAATTGCATAAACTATACTATACTATTTCGGAAAAGTAATACTTCTAAAGTATCTACATTTAATTAAGGAAGTTTTTGTAAAATTGTCTGCAAATAAAAATATTTAAAATTATATATAAAATATTTAAGAATTAAATAAAATTATTTAAAATTATATTTAAGAAATTTTAAGAACATAAAATTAATTTGTAATTATATTAATATTAAACGACCAGAAAATGTTTAATGTTTAGATATTTGTTGTGTATGTATAAACCTTAGAAGAGAATTTTATTTCGAAAATAATAAGAAAAAAGTTTTATAGTATTTTATTTTATCTTACTACATTCACACACACACACATACATATTTACCTGTGATAGTTCACCAGGCTTATAACATAGAACCACGACCTTATTGATACCAGGTATCCTAACAATTATTTTTTCGACTTCTGTAAGATCGACACGATGACCTCTAACTTTGATTTGCGAATCCACTCGTCCCTCGTAAATTAACAAATCTTTGACAATTTTAGCGTAGTCGCCCGTACGAAAGATCTTTGGATATTCTGCACACAAATTAATATATAGTTGTTTGAAATGGAGCAAAGTAAACTTTTCGAATTTAATAGATCAATATTCGATATTATATTACGTTATTTTATTTTTTTACCTGGATCGATAGCGTGAGGATTGTCCAAAAATTTACGTGTGTCTCGTTCGCATAGATAACCCGCAGCAAGATTTCTTCCTGCCACAATTAGCTCACCAACTTCTCCCTGAGGAATCAATCGCATGTCCTTATTTACAAGATAAATTATGCAATTATCGATAGGCCTTCCTGCAACAAAGGTGCGTCAAATGATATAGATGTTGTGTCTATGCCAATTTCTTATAATTCATTTTTTTTTTATTAGCTATACTGGCTTTGATGACTAATTAACGGTTTATAGGACTCGAGATGTTATCAATAAGCTATCAATTCGCTACTATCATTACCTCTTCATTAATTTATTATAATTAATAACGTATATTAATTTTTGAGTTATATTTGACATAAGAATTCAGATAAATATTATCCTTACCAATTGGCACTTTCTCCATTCCTTGTAATTGCGTGCGTTTGTTCAAAAGGTAATACGTGACGTCACCCATGATTTCTGTGCTGCCGTAGAAATTAGCTAATATTTTATCCTTATTGCTAAACGTAGCAAAAAATTGATCGGCCAACGCAACCGACAAAGTTTCTCCTGAGCAAATCCAAAGTCTCAAGCGATCGAGAACGTTGTCAATATTCTACGCAGATGACAATAGATTATTTTTGCTTATATTAATTTTATAGTTACATATATTAATTTATTATATGGGTGGGAAATATAGATAATTAAATCACTGATAAAAAAAATTTTTTAGTGACTTTGAACCATTCATGCAAAACAATGATCGATAATTGTATAATTGTTGCTAATTAGAATAATTAGTTTAATCTGATGTATTTAATACTACGTGATTAATACGTGCATTTTTACTCTCTTATGGGAAAATTTCTCTTTTAATTTTGATGATTTTATCACAGAATTAAAAATTACCGATTTATAAACGCATTTTAGTTCAACTATTTTATTTCAGGCATACACATTCTGTTTAAATGTGACTATCGCCATTAAAGTTGTTGAACACATATTTCTGAATTAAAAATGTCTTGTTGAAATGCCAAGAGTACAAGGTTATTCGAAGTTTTCACTAGCCTTTAAGAGGAAAAGCGATACGTTCGCTGCACATTCTACATTTTTGTGATTATACTTATTACTATGATTACCTTCATTAGTTATTAAAGATTCTATTTATTATAATAGTCAAGGGTCAAACAAAAAGTGCAGTATTAATCTTTATCTAGTTGTCGTACAACGTTGCGTTAAGTCAAGATTGTAATTCTCAGAAATTTACGTAATAATGGCAAGTTTCTCTATCTTATAAAAAAATAATGCATAGAATATAGTTGTATACTTACTCGTAAACTCAAATACATGAGCAGCGAATGCAGTAACGATGGCACAAGGACTAAGCGTTGTATCTGGATGATTTTAATTTTTCATAAATTATACGACGCGTACGACATAATTTACGCATACATATTTAAGAAATGTCAAAAAGATATAAATAATTGTGTAAGATTTTAAATGGTGTATGATTGAACATAGATTTTCTCGATTAGTATAATTTCTGAACTTAGAGTAAAAGTTAATTATCTACTAATTATATAAATATATTAGAATTATTGTCATTAAATCAATTTTCTATATAACTATATTTTAAAATAAACTAAACATTTAATTAACTATTACAATAAAAAAGCTATTAATTTTAAATAAATATTTATTTTAATAATAACACTAACATTTGTTCGAAACTAATATAAATAATATTGATTTGACGTGAAAAAATACTTATTTTATTGAAGTTTTGAAAGTTACCTGATGTTTCTCTAAGAGTGGTACGAATTTTTCCGGATCTTTTGTCACACTTTTCGATACAATTACTAGTGTGCGGCCTTGTAGAAGAGGTCCCCAAATCTCTGGAACACTATCGACGAATGTGAGAGCGGTCTTGAAGACGCATCGTTTTTCGTCGTCGGTATACGGAAGCTCTCTCCATTGCCATTTTAAACGATTCAGTAAAGTAGCATGTGGTATAAGCACACCTTTAAATAGATAATTTGATAAATAATATCACATGTACAATATACAATTAGACGTTATTTCGCAGATTTTATTTCATGCAAGCTTAAAAGTTATAGTGGCATTCTTGATCATGTGTAATTTTTTTGCAATTGAATTAGAATTGATATTTTTGCAACAGAGATAATGTTCAATGACAGTTTTTTAATTTGCCATATATTATAATACTATAAAACTACTACTATTAACGTTTTAAGGACACTCATAAATCAATGTGCGATGGAAAAACAATTATACATCTTTTATGACTTACAAAAGATAACTAGTGCATTGAGAAAAAAAAGTTATTAACTTAATTAAATTGATCAACTAATTTTTATTTTGTTAATTGAACATATAGAAGTATTTAAATGAAGTACAACATGTTAAATCTAATATAACGTGTTTTGACTTAAATATTTTATATATATTTATTTAACGAAATAATTAGTTGAACAATTTAGTCAAATTAACAACTTTTTTTTCTTGTCAGTGTGGTGTTAATACTTATTTTTTTACATCGCGTATTGTATAATTAATATGAAGGTTACCTTTTGGAATTCCCGTACTTCCGGAAGTATAAAGAACGATGGCGAGTTGATTCGAACACTTTTTAAATTTTAGTACGTCTTCTTGTTCTTCTGCAGCTTCTTTTAGAAGTTGTTCATAAGTCACGAACAAGGCACCTTCATAATTTGACAAATCCGCTAAAAACGGAATCGTATATTTATTTTAATTTTATGCAATATAAAATCTTGCAGAAATGATTCTTACTATTCTATTTGAAATTATATATGTATATTAAGTCGGAATTAAACACAAAAACTATCTATAGATCGGAATTGAATTCAAATAAGTCTTTTCATGTGTAATTATACGAAATATATCCATATTTCTTGGAAATTATATTTTGAAATGATATTATTATATTATATATTTTCGAAGTAATCATGTAAATATATGATTTTGCGCAAGAAAATTACATAACATAATTACAAGGTAAAAAATAATTGCTATGTAAATATATCACATTTGTTATGCATTGCATGCTCAATTTATTCGTGAATGAATAATATTGATTTTGATTAATGTAATCTTGATAATTTGTTGTAATAACGTGATGTAAAAATATTTTTAAATGAACAAGATTATGAGATATATTTAGTAATTTACTTGATAATAATGAATACAATTTATTGATAATAATGCAAAATTAATACACAGTTATATTAAATAAAACAAAAATATTTTGTATTGTTTTTCGGAACCACATTTTTATTTAAAATATTCTCAACATTTTTTATCTCATTTTTAGTTTCCATATTTAAAGATATGTTATTATTGAATTAAACCAAAAAATATATTGTTTTTTTTTTTAATTTATATTATATAGATATATATAATCTATGAGACAAAAAATAATCGCTTACTCCTTTTAATATTAATATTAATATTTATGTAGAACTTTTATGATATAAAAAAAAGTGACATTTACCTCCTTCTTCGATCAATATTATCAATGGTTGTGCTTCTTCGAGAATGTGTTTTATCCTGGACATCGGAAATTCCGCGTCCAAAGGTAGATAGGCCATTCCTGCCTTGAGTATACTAAGTAATGCAATTGGAAGACGATGTGACGTTTTCATGCAGACAGCCACTAATGATTGGGAAGTTGTCTCGAATTTTTCATATTTTTGCAAGGCTCGTGCGAACTGATTGGTGATGTTATCTAATTCTTTGAAGGATAGCACGTATTCCTGGTTAGCATCATCTGTAGGAAATTTTTAGTTTCAATGTTTATACATAATTCCTTTGACACGATGTTTGTGTTATTACTGATATTATTTCATATTTATAATTGGACAGTCAAATTAATATTGCATTTATTATTATTACTACAATTCATTCCCAAGTAATTGGTGTCAATTGCAATCAAATTATTTGCAATCAACTTATGAATAAATAGTAACATTGTTTTTATCACAAAAAAGCTTTGACTTTTGCAGAAATATAACTCCATTATCAATTTTATGGATTTATTTATAGATATATGAATGGATAATGTTAATTTCATTGCTAGCTAACAATAATTCTGGTAATTAGAAAAAATCTTTTTAAAATCTTTTTAAAATCTTTTTATAGAATCATGATTTAATGAAGATAATTCTAATCTTTTTAAAAAAAAATCTTACCTTCGTAATATAGCGCGGTTTGACTCGGATGAGTCGTTGCTGCGCGACTGAATAATTCGTGAACTAAATCTTTCTCTTTGTGTTTTCCTATCTGTTGACCTTTTAAGATGGATTGCTGCTGCAAAGTACCCATTTTCAAATGTTCGAAGCAGCTATATTGCTCCGTATGGTTAGCAAAGAGCTAAAATTTAATTTAGAATAAAAATTATTAAGTATGCATTTATAAATGTATATTGATGCTTTTGAGGAGAAAGGAAAAATAAAGTTTGCTTGATATATTTTCCTTTTAAATTGATTTGAAATTTTAGATATATTAATTTTTTTATTGCGTATTAAATTCTTTATTCTACATAGAAGGAAAAATTTACATTTATTATTTCCAAAAATCTTTCAAAATTCCTCACGTGTGCAGTGATAAAAAATATAAATTGCCTAAATTGTTTCTAAATATAAAAGGATTTGTTTTTTAATTGGAATAGTAAATATTAGTTGTACTATAATTGTCTTGCTCAAAAAATAACATATTACAGATTTGTTATTATAGATTGCAATTTTAATTTAGCCTCGAAATTTAAGAATGTGATATGCATATACAATTTTTGTTTCGATATCTCTAATATGATATAAATAACTATTTCGAAAAATTAAGTTAATAATTTATAATTGTTAATCATTTAAATAATAGTATTAATTTCGATTTGATAAATCTAATTTTGTTCAATAATTATTGTGCAGTAATCCTCGGAATGATGTGCAAGAATATAATAATGATTTCAATTATCTGAGGAATGTTAATGTTAAAACTATTTGATCGATTTACACCATTAAATTTTACATTTTACGTGTAATCAATTAGTGATACTATAAAATTAATTGAACAATTAAAATTCGTATAAAAACGATTACGATATGTATTGCAAGATAAATATTAATGCGGTTAAAAAACTAGTATAAAAACGGCTTATTTGTATTCTGAAAAATCTCGAAGCATAAATGCTACTACGGCATTAAAGCACATATTGGAAAACTTCACATGAGATGCCCGTTTCTGAGGAACTATATCGTGATAATAGCGTTACTGCCGGAACAGAAAAAAAGAAATCGTCGGAATTCTCGCCTTGAATCGCCGAGAGAAGGGAAAAATTCACATTCAGAGGAAGGTTGTTCACGCACACTATTGTGCGTACAAAGTTACGCGTACGGTACTAATGTTGCTTCTTGCATATAAATTATATATTTAACGCTGTAAATGATACGAGTATTAAATTAGATTTAATTAGATATAAAACGCATAAAACAGCGAACCATTTAATTATAATATTCAATTATCATCATAATACGAGATAGGTATCATTTGAATACTTTGAGATTTATCAGTAATTAACAATCTTGACAAATTATTTACATGACGTATTGTCATCACAATAACATTATTGAATTTAAATAATTTTAATGAAATGCAAAATGTGTGTGTGTGACTAAGTACCGTTAGGGATAAGTGTATATAATGTTTAATGAATAATATATAGCGATTGTGATCAATAACCGAATCGATCATTATGTAAGCATATGAAAATGGCAAGTTGTTTTTTTTATCATCACAAATATTAGTTACTCAAGCGCATTGTCTCGCTCTAATAACAGTAAGATTTAAATAAGCATGTGTTTACGTAATTGCAAATCTTTGAAAGAAATATATTAGGAACTGCCAATGAAACTTTTATTGGAAACAGAAAATAAATTATTTCTAAAACGCAGCAATTCTCATTATAGCATTTTTAATACATTAAATTATGATAATGTTCTATTTGTTTTGCAAGTTTCAAAGTAACTATAAATTATGCTTTATAATGTTGCCCTTTAAAACATGACCAAAAATTTATCCGATAAATTTACATATATATAATATATACATATCATATGTGTATAAATTAGAAACATTTTATTTTAAGCAAAGGTATTTAGGATTTTTTAGAATTTATTTTTATTTTCTAAACTATATCTCTTATAATGAGATGTCATTAACATTCTTTTCTCTTATAATGAGATGACATTAATATTTAATTATATTAAGATACTATTTTAATATAATGGCATATATGGAAATAAAATATGAACACTTAAAATATTTCTTTTTTCCTTCCTTTTTATAAAACTAGACAACACAAGCGCGCGCGAAGCGCATTTAAAAAATTGATATATATATATATATATATATATATATATATATATATAATCTATATTCAGTTTTATACTTATTTAATGTATACATTTATCCCCTTCCTTTCCCGTAAAGGATCGATCTACATTTATAAATTATTATATACGCAATAAAATTGTCATATTTATTAATTACACAATATAATTTTGTGAACATAATTAAATATAAAAAAATTTGTATGTGTTTATTTTACATATTTTTTAAATTTTATTTAAATATGACTTTAATATCTATGACTTATAAATAGTTATTTTTTAGTTTAACAAATGATACATCACAACAAATAGTCTAGTCTAGAATGCCGCACTGTGTTTATCTTGACATTCACTCACCTTGTCACTTCCTTTTTTCCACTTTCTGTTTAATTCCGGCGATGAATTGAGTGAAGGATTAAAACTGCGTCGTCACACTGCCGCAACGATTGTCGAAATACGATGATTCTAGCAGGTGTACTTTCACTTATATATATATATATAGGCACATATACTCTGCTTTTCCTTTCGTCGACTGAACACTGGCATTCCACTTAGATATTTACCACGAAGACACACGTTTCTCGTTAACTCTTCTTGTTTTGCTTTTTCTCCTCTAGTTCCTTTTTTTTCTCGCTCGATTTCTTCCTTTCCGGTTATTCCGGTTATTAATCGTTATTCCAGTTATTTCTGATCTTTTTTTTTGTAAAACAGCTAAGGTAACTTTGTGCGACGCATAAGTTATTCAGCGTGATCGTAGTTTGATCTCTGGCAGACTACTGACCAAGAGAGAATGCCTCCTCCGATTGATATGACATGTACTCTTATATAGAACCGGCTATGAGGACTCTGAATTGTTAGTTATCCCCCTCTTCTGGAATCATCGACCACGTCAGCGCGAGCATGGTCTAAATTTTTCGCCAAATATATTCGGAGAAATTCATTTTAAAAGTACCATTTACTTACATTCCCCAAGTATGGTCAGTTTGAAGATCAATTATTTCAAAATATATGATTACGTCTTTTTTGAACTTTTACTGTATCTAACTCTTCGTATCTAGTTTTTTATTTTATTATAATATAATATATAGAATAATATAATAAAAATTACAAAATAAAAGTTTCTTACTTTATTCTTTTATGTAAATGTAAAAAATTTATTATTTTTGTATTACAGTAATTTGAAATGTCACTCATGGTTGGCTTTGTAATTACAAGTTATCATGAGTATATAATACACATTTAAAGAAAAGTTACTTTTAAATTATACATATCAAATACATATATTATGTGCGTATATATAATAAATGTTTATATTATTATTACTTTCTGTTGCATAATTATTTTTTTATAAATTTTTCATTTATTTCTATATTTTTATCATTTTTATATGTTTATTATTATTTCAGTCAAATAAATTTTAAATATAAATTGTGTGCTTATCAATTAAAATCAACAAGTGAGCATGATTATTCCTAACATATCAAATCGCTCCAAAAACTAGCATTTTTATTTCTTTACGAAATTATAACTAGAATTGCATTATCAGTCAATAAAATTTTCATATTCTTATGTAATTATTTTAATATTGTAATGGCATACAAAAGTACAAAAAAATATCACGCATAGACATATATCTGTTAATACTGGTTTTCTCAAGGTTTTATAATCGCAACTACGATATTTTTAACGAACAAGAGAGGAAAATTTTTTATTATCAATGTGGTCGCGCTAGTATTTATTAGAATAATACGTCAGGTTCGTATTTTGCTTCAACATTATTAATCATTTAGTTTATGAGCTCGTGCCAATGTGATGAAAAGGAAGAATCCAAGATAACGGGACGTTCATTTTCCTATTTGCATCGCAATCTTTCAATTGCCGCAATGAATGCAATCAATAAAAATCTACCTAAGTTAATGCTGAACAAATTTATAGATTTTAATATTTTTGATATTTATTAACAAACTTTTTTATTATAATAAATCATACAATTTTATACTCGCAATATAAAGATTAATCTTTATTTTAGAATTTAAATGAAATTTAAGTGTTTAATTTGAATTTAAATGAAATATATCTTTATTAAAAATATATTTTTTTATCAGTGATTGAGTGTGGGGTCTCACATCAAAGGAATCAATCAAAAATTCAATAATTAAAGAATTGCGATAATTTTTTTTCAATATTTCGAAATCTTTGTGTTACGATATGCAAAATTTTAAAAAATTTTGGTTTTTGCTTTTATTCTAGAGATTTCAAAAGATATATATTAACTTATCTTAGAACCGATAAAGAAACAATAAATTTTACATTGGTATTATGATATTTTTTACGATCGTTGTCTGTAAAGTTTGTATAACTCGAGAAAAATTATTAAGAGTCATTTTTAAACAATAAAACAATAATGCCGCTGCAAATGTAAAATAGATGTTCATAAATAATTACTATATACGATAAGAGTAAGTATATACAATATATTTTAATATTTATTTAATATTTCTCGAATGTTTTATTTCTCGAGTATAATAGTACATTTTAAAATAATATGGAAAAATATGATATACGTGAAATATGAAATGTATATGTTTTTTATGCAATAATGGAAATTAGGATTTAATTTATATAAAAAATGCTTAACTCTTTTGTTCTTTTCTATTTTACTCTTGCTCAGATACTTGCTAATTCATGTATCTCTATTTTTTACGTGGTATTTCCGAACTACGTGATATCTTTTTACACTTTTACAACAAGGGAATTCCAACGCGATGGTTCTCAGCCAGGTCAGTCTGAGCATTTCCCCATGACGCATGCCAATTCTTATAGAATTATTCAATTATGTCTGTTTCATGTACTCGTTTATGAATGGCGAGTATTTTCAAAGAAATGCGCAATCGTAATACAGTAGTTTTATATGACGCACGTGTAATATAAATGATTCTTTAATAAGGCGACAATCAGGTGTGTTACGCCGGTTACATTTGTGCAGTATCATGACAGCATATAAATATATTGTGTACAGAAAGAGATTATATAAACAGAAATAATTATCAAATATTTAATAATTTATTATATTAAATTATATAAAACTACATGTATACAGGATGTCCCGAAAATCTGTTAATGGCAGATTCCTGGAATCATTTGGAGACGATTTTTCTTCAGTGAAAATATCGAGGCAATAATTTTCAATTTAATTGTAGAAATAAAATATTAATAAAACCACATTCTTTAATTAATTTCAAGTATAGTTTACTTTAATAAAATTTTAATTTAAGGCTTAGTTACAAAGATACATAATGGCAAAATTGGGAACATGTAAAAAATGATGGCCTCTCTCTCTCTCTCTCTCTCTCTCTCGATATTTTTGCTGAGGAAAAACCGTCTCCAAATGGTTCCAGGAATCTGTCATTCATGACAGATGATTCATGAGTTTCGGGTTTTACCCTGTATACATACATGATACACAAGTACTCGCAATTATTTCCTTTCCTTGAGAAAGAGCATTGCCATGCAGATTGCGATGCATTTACATGGGTCATGGTTCGACTTTTCACTCGAAGAGTATCCAATTATCTTGAGCGGTCGCGACGATGCGCGTTAGGTAGATGTTTTGCGTGTTACGTAACATGGATTGATTGGCCATTTGATTGTGTCAAGTGGAGAGAACAATAGCTTGTCTATTCAGTCAGGCATAGCCTCGTTTTACCATCTTAATCTGTCACATCCGCGGTAACCTTACCCTCCATTTTATGACGCAGGCTTTTACGTGCCGGAAGTTTTATTCTGTTGCGCGACCGATAATATTGAGAAAAGGCGAAGGTTGATTTTCGCGAGTGCCTATTGTGCATCGCGTTATTGTCGAGTAATTGCATGATAAAGTCGATGAAGCTTTAGTTCGTGATTTATAACACACAATACATGAGAGTATACTATGTTTATTTAACGATAAAAATAATATACAAATAAAAAATATAAAATATATATCAAAAATAATATAAAAATAACAGAAATAAAAAATTTTTGGAATATATATCATAATTTTGAATTATAATACAATTTTAATTTATAATTTTAATTTTAGTATATGTCAAATTAATTATTATATAAAACCTGTATTAATTATTAATACGTGTTTTTTTAATTTTTAATTTAATCTTAATTCTGTTGTATTAGTGATTCTATATTTTAGATGCTTGTTAATATGCGATGATTTGCGTGTTTAAGTCTTCCATAGCAAGATAAGTTTATTACATACTCATTTAATGGCAAATCTGCTGATTTTATTCGTCTTTTATTTTAATTAATATATTATTTATTTATGCAAACATAATTAAATTGGCATACTCGATCATAGAAATAATGCATACATAGAACACATTGGAGTTATTTTAATTAGAAATTATTAAGTGAAAAGTAAACTCTTTTTTATTGTTAGATGTGTTGAGATTATTGTATAATAAGATTACAGAACATTAGTAGATATATGAAGATATATTAATTATACTATATACATATATGTTTATATCTGTGTTATATAAATATGCAATTACTACAACTAAAATATGCACATGTAAGAAATATTTAATCGCAATTTTGATAAATCTCATTGTAGTATAATACGAGATAATAGAGAATTATATGATTTATCATTTTCATATTTTCTTTTTTATATGTATATGTCTGTATATATACATAAACGTCGACTTATATAATATATATTGTAATTACGCTTGATCACCTAAAAATGCATCGTAACGAGAAATAATGATAATATTCAATTTATGATAATATTCAATTTATGATTAGATCATATGAATAATATTCAAAATATTCAACTATCAAGAAATCTAAATAAGATGTACAATTAAGATTTTACACTATATATGGTACAAATTAAGATTTTATTACAAGTATTGAAGTGATTTTAGATTAATTCGAGATAAAATAAAATAATGAAACATGTTTACGAAGAAATACAGATACATATATTAATGACTGGTTTTACTTTGTACTATTATTTTAAAACAGAGTTATTTTAATTAGATCGCTGCTTTATATCTACTGTTTATGCAAGTCATTAGCCCTCAAGTCAAACGCTTTTCTCGGATACAGAACTCCTTTCGCTACCCGTCCTTTGTGGAGTGCGCAACGCTCGCTGATTGCGGGTGGTTCTAGTCGTAGATAGCTCTCTGTCGCTGCCCATTCTCCTCAGGCTGGTGTCTCTATCCGAATAATCTTTACCCTTAGGGCATCTCGGTCCGTTTATGTTCGCGTAGATAATATAGACTGCAAAGATTCCCACCAGGAACATCGCGACTCCCACGCTGCTTATTGTATATATCTGTAATCAGCGAAAACGAGTTTATATTGTATTTATGATATTTCGGTTTTCCCTCTAAATCCCTTTAAAAGAGCTCTTCTGAAGAAAGACAGGTTTTTCAACAATTTCTTATTATTCGTTACAATGATTTTTTAAGGTGCAGAAGGAAGAAAAATATTGAAAGATCAATTTTTATTATACTCGCGAAAGATATGATTTTAAAAAATTTGTAATGCATTAAGAGGAGAGAAAGTATATCTTTTTTTTAATTTTTCCTACGTGTGATCTGTCACGAAAGCAATGAGATCGATTACAGCTTTGTAACTGTTCTTGTACAATAAAACGGAGTATACCATTGTCCACCATTCGTCGTCCTCCATTCCCGAAACTAGGACCGCTTTGCTAGCGTCCTCATCTAGCTTCTTGATCTCTTTAACGGTTGTGGCGCATCCTGTTAACAGTTCATTCTCTTGATTCAGTAATCTCTTGAATGTATATGGCATATCGTCGCTCTCTCTCGCTATACGGCTTTCCTCGGTTTCTTCTACATTGTCTTCCTTTTCGTCCCATTTGCCCTCGCTCCAATAAACTTTCGTCCTGTTCTGGCGAACGATCACGCTACCCAGACGCTCCAGATTACTTGTTCTTGTCTTCACAGATAGATCGAGAAATCTCGATGCTGTCTGTGATTCTATGTTGTGTGTTAGTGACATGTTCGATACCACGTGATTCCAATCTAGGGGATTTATTTGATTTTTACATTTCTTGTTTTTGCTGTAAAATCAGATTTTGGTGGATTATATTTTGCATTATAAATCATGATCCAATAATAGTATGTGTTTTAGGAAGAGTTTTGCTTAATCAATTTTATCAGTATTCAACTATTTATATATGTATATAATTGATTTTTATATATGAGATAATTATCAATTAGTCAAATAGACATTTTGCGATGCTCACCATGATATTTGTAAAGCTTTCACGTAAATTTCTATAGCATTCTCTAACCATCTGACTTGTCTGAGTTCCTCAGCATCATATGTTCCAGACCCGTTTTTAGTTGCCCACCATTCCGAATTTTCGACTCTCCATTGCAGATTATGAACTGTATTTCTGGTGAAAAAATCAATTTGATATGAAATATTTTTATTATATAATACATACATACATAGATATATACAATATGTATATATGGAGAAAAACAATATTATTTTATAAGGAATATTAAACACACGTGTATGTACATGCTAACATATATGTTATATGCATAATATATATGACATGACATGTTTATTTATCAATGATTTCATGCGCAGTTATAATTATGTGATTGATTTTAGCTTGTGAGCACACATTACGAATTCATTAGCAAGTCGTTATAATAATTAACATTATATGCTTCTACGGAGTAGCTTTGATCTTTTCTATTTTAAGTAATAGCTTATAATTATCCATTGAACATGATAAAATATTTTATACATGCCATATGTATGCATTTTAATACAGTGGCTTATCATAAAAATATACAAAAACATATTTAATATTGCAAACAAGTATTTTAAATAGATCGTATTATAAAGCGGTTTCTTTGTATACATTTCTCACACGTATAATACGCGTCATATATCATAATAACGTCCGTAAATAATTTTTTTTTAATGAAACAGCTTACATTAATTTTTTACATAGTTTCTTTTTTATTAAATTTTTTGTTGATGAGAAATTTGGTAGTAACAAAAAAATATTATTTTTAAAAGGTACAAATGTCTGTTGAGTTGAAAAAAATTGCAAATCTAATTTTTTAATTCTAATTAATAATTGAAAAATACTAATATTGTATAATACTTCTGATAATAGAAACATTGCTGGCATAAAAATATTTAAATAAACTGAAGTCGCCCCCCAGTGATGATTAAAAATAACTCTTAATTTATTCAGTTCGAACTGAATAAATTAAGAGTTATTGCTGGCATAAGTTTATACTTATAACAGAATTTTTACTTTAAAAGATATAAATATTATATAATTTAGATTAATGAGTTGTGTGTATATTGACGTGATTTCTTATCATATCTAATCATAAATAAATTTTAGTTATAAACTTGTCAGACACGCATTTTTGCGTATTTATCATATTCTCTCCGAAACAGCTGTTGTTCATTCATATATGATAACGAGAAATCTTGAGATTTCTCTGCGTTGATTTGAGGATAACCTCGGCGCAATTGCTGTTCCGGAGAATGAAAATGTTGGGAAAAAGCGAAGATACGGGCAATTTTACCATGAGTTGTAGAGGATCCTTCACCTCAATTGAGTTTGACACATTTGACGGAAATAGAAATCGCGTTTTCAGACAAGTATATATATACATGACATCTTATAGACGCATTATTGGCACACGATATACGACACGATCGATATAAAATTATTGTATCACGTAAGTGCATAATTGAGGTTAAACATTAGCAATGATTATAGGTAGTAACATAAAGCCGCTAATATTGAAGTTTATTATATGCGCGTTTTTTAATAAGATAACTTTTGCCACCGACGAGTTTTGCTAATAATGAAGTATTGTGATGTAAATATATACATATAACATAAAAACAATCGGATTTCATCAATTATATATAATGATCGCCTTTAGATCTCAATCGCGTTAAAATCCTTCGTAATTTATGGACGAATTTATGAATAATCTTCTATATTCAATTATTCGTCTTTACGTAATCTTTATCAACGATTCGTGTACATAATACTTCGTCGAGGCACAGTTTGTGATTAATAATAAAATAGTATTAGTGCGAGTACCAGAACGATGTACTGCCATTATATATTTATGCATATATTTGAAGGTTTGTATTATGTGTGTGTATAAAAATTGTGATAATTATTACACAGATAATATATTAAATTATTTATATCGTTTTGTTGATTATATATATAATTTATATTTTATATCGTTTATTTATATCGTTTTGTTGATTATATATATAATTTATATTTTATATATATATATATATATATATATATATATATAATATTATATATTTAAATTTTTTAAGAAAGAAAATAAAGATTACTCTACGAAAATTTGCTATATTTTAATTTGCTATATGTTAGCACACTTTACACTTTATGTTACAGTTTAGTTTATTTTAAATAAATTACTTTTCATTTTTTAACATTATGATAATTACAAATTTCATTATCATATTATAATGGATTTTATTCTATTATTATAATTTTCGAAACATAATATGTTTAAATAAATTAAAAATTTATATAATAGATAAAAAATTTATGTATTTGCAATGTTAATCTTTAAACATAATTGAAATATTTCGTAAAAATATGCAAATCTTTGAAAATTTTCTATTCTAAGGAATTTTTTTATTGGTAAAAATATATTTATTTTCAAATATTAATTAAACAAAGCAGTATGCATAATTTGCAAATAAATTTTGTTATTAAACTTTTTAATAATTACCTAGAATCTTCCAAAAGCAGTATAGTGTTAGTTGATTTTATGCGATTTAAATAATCTTTCAAATTTCCTTCGCTGATAATTAGTACAGTTGCGTTGGTAGATTCATTGAAAAACTTCTTTTCCGGTTTTCCAATATATACGATGTGAGATGTATAATCTATAAAATTAAAATTGATATATTTACTATACACACTATTCTAAAAAGGATCTAGGAAAAATACCGAATTCAGGATAGACTAAACTAAAATTGAAATTTTTTAAGATAATTTTAAACTTTATTTATTACCTTTCTCATTATTATCATGAACTATAACGCACAAATTCTTAGTAATGGCATCCATCATTAGTTGTTTTGCTATATCTTGTATGTTATCATTGTTTTTATCGTTAACATTAGCTACTAATGTGAAAGATTTCCATTTTAAGATTTCTATTATTCCCAAAATTCCCTATAAAAAATTAAAAATTTTAGATTTTATAATAAATATTTTATTAATATAAAATGAAGTGATAGAAGAGATTATAAGATAAAATGACAGTTTGAATATATTTAGTAATTTAAATAAATGGAATTTAAATAAATGGTAATATTTTTTAAGAGCCATTATATTCAACTAGATTTTTTTTTAAATTATATCACGTTTTTTCGTGCCTTATTCTGTAGTTTAATTGTATTTGGTATAATTATTCATTTATCAACTATAATTATAATACTGGTTAGTATTGCAACTATTAGTTTGATCGTATTACTTACATCTGCTAAAAAATATATATTATCAATAGACGATAATAATATTTACATATATGTATTGTATATAAGAATATAACTATAATGAGCAGAAAACAAGGAAAAATTATAAATTCAAACATTAAATATGAGTAAGAATTGCAAAAAATATACGTATTCTTTGCATGTGTGTGTCATTATAAATGCGCTGTGGCAATAAAAGACTTAGTGGTTATTTGCGGATGTTCAGATTTTCCTCAATTAACTTATGTATTCTATTTATATTCAATCGAGCTAACAATTTAGTTCTGTATAATTTTATACGTAATGTCTTATTTTTAACAACACAACTTGCAACGCATGATATAAAAATTTAATTCGATAAATTGCTATTGAAATTTTTATTACAAATATATTTAAATAATGATAATATAGATAATATCTCTCTATATGTGTATGCAATTTTAAAAAAATATATTAGAAGCCCATTTTTTTTAAATTAACAATAAAAATGAGCTAAGGAACCAACACAGTAAATAAAGCGTAAATTAATAGATTTATTAAATCACATTATACAATCTATTAATTTGCGCTTCATTTACTGCGTTGGTTTCTTGGCTTATTTTTATGTTAATTAATTATCTTATGCAACCTTTGTTTTTATGTATATTGATCTATTTTTTAATAATATAGTAAAAATAAAACTAGTTATAATCAATGTATTGGATGCATATTGCGAAATCATTGTAACATTTTTAAATGCTTGCGTAATGATTCACGTTATTATTGCAGTATGCATAGATCACGATAAGATCAGCATTATAGCTTAACTGTTTCGATCGTCAAATAATTATTTCTATCGGTTTATAGAACAAAGTTTTAAAGCTCTCCACACATAAGCAATAATATTGAAAATATAATTTTCAATTAACGGTAAATACCTTTATTAGGTAAAAATTCGATTCTTTTGCCAAAGAATGCAAATATGGAGAAATCGATGGCGTTTTCACGATATGTGGCACTTCTAATATCGAAGTCACTTTATGCACTACTTCAGTATCTGTCATAGTGTCCGATTCGATAATACCTAAATAAGTACAGAACATATATAAATCAATTGATACAAATAATTATTTAAATTAAATAATTATTTAAATATTCCTATATAGAAAACACAAACTTTATGCGTATAGTATATGCTCTCTTTTATTTATTTATTAGATTATATATTTTATTTTTTAATAAATTTTTCTTAAAACAATTATAAATAATTATGAATATATATATTGTAAAACTAGTTGTGAAATGATAATAATTAGATATACACTATTTGTATACCGATGTAACCGACATATTAGAGGCTTTTTCGATACCATTCTAACATTGTTAAATACTTGCGTAATAATTCACGTTATTATCGCATTATGTAAAAATCACGATAAGCTCAGCAAGTTAATTGTTTTGATCGTCAAATAATTATTTCTATTATATAATTATACATTTTATTTTATAAAAAAATAAATTTACAAAAAAAATCTAAGTTATAAAATTTAAATTAAAAAATGGATAAGTTAATTGTTTATTACTCTTTGATAAAGAAATTAGTGTCGAGGAGATCTTTACCTAAATAATGAGGTGGATGCAAACAGTTGATATTCGCCCATACTAGAGCCTTCATCATTGCTTTCAGAGTGCCCGTTATACTTCCGCAAGTATCGAAAACAGTAATTCCTATAAATAGTTTGTTTCTTGCTTGAATTTGTTATTCCACAATATTCTATTCTACTTTGTATTATTATCGACGATTGATTAATCGAATATGTTTCTCTTAAATTAATTGATATTCGTATATTAGGAGTGTCCGATTGAATCGGTTACTTTACTTTTCAATTTTTACCAATTTTAAATTCATCGGTTTTGTTATTGTAAATCTCGGCGAACAATTTGGCAGCCTCGTAGAGTATGACGCCCTTTGTTGACACTTCCGTGCACGATGCATCATCGTGCACGGTTGTTAGGAGTGAAATTTGCGCGGTTTTACCGCATTCCGTGCGTGCACCGCAAGTGCACGCAGCAACTATCACGAAGATTGCACACCAGATTTGTGAGAAGTCCATGTTTCTATAAAATGGATTGATATTTCATCGATTTTTTTTCAGATTCTTAAAAATAAAAAAATAACAAATGCTTTATTCTCTCTCTCTCTTCTTTGTGCGACTTTTTAAGGTAGCACAATATGGATATTAATATTGATATTATTAAATGACCAAAATATATATTTTACCGTAAACTGACTAAGCGTCGCAAAATAAAACAATTCTTTTTTTATTAATTATAGCTAATTAAAAATATTTGGGGTATAATTATGTCTCCGTAATTTTATTTGTTAATATTGTTTGAATGATTTAGCATATAATGCTATTAATTATGTAATAAAATGTGATGCATTTATTCTATCGGACAAAAGCAATTACACATGATGAAATTTTTATGTATACAGAATTTTATGTATACACACTATTTTACACAATGATGTTCTTTTTAAAACGTATAAACAGTATAGTGTCACAGTGTCACGTCTCTTGTAATAGATTTCACTAAACTACCTCTCTCAAGTGCAAACCCTGATATTAAATTCCGGAAGCTTTATAAGCTTTATAACCGCATATATTATACGAATTTGTAAGGTTTTATTGTGACCTCGAACAACAGAAGTTCTCAAAATCCATTGAAAGAGACAAAAAGAAATATTATAAATAAAAATTTTTTGAAAGAAAACTTCCTATAGGAATTATAATAAAAAAGTAGAAAATTTAATAATTAGTAGATAGCATATTTATTAAATACACACACACACAAAACAAAATATTATATTATAATTGATTACTTTTATTTTGTGTTTTAATATAAAATTATTTTTCATATTTAAAGTATTGGTTGGGTCATATATTTTTCTTATTAAATCAACGCAATTAATAAATTTTGCATTGACAGTATTTCTTGAAAATCTTCATTTATTTCAATCATTAATTCATTGCTTTTTTTCGTAAAACTTCAAAAAGCATGCAGGAACGTTTATCTTACTCTGCGACATTATAATTTGATTTTTTATATGTTACAATATAAAGACAAATAGAATTTTAAATGTCAATGAGAAAAAGGAAAAGAAACGAAAACATTATCAATTTTGAGATAATAGATATTTGTTGATGAATATAAGATATTTAATAAATTATAAAATATAATTAAAGAAATGCTTTTCGTAAAAAACAATTATACAAAAAATTTTTAAATTATTAAAAAGTTATTTTATATTTTTATTTATTTCTTTATAAAAAAATTACTTTCTTGTATTATTGTTTACTAAACAAATTATATAATAATAATTTTTTTTCTTCATTTAATTTGATTTGAGAACCTCTCTTAATTCACATATAAGCTCGTTAACATAGATAGCTACTAAGAGAGGAATCCTTTATTTAATCCTTCTTACATCGCATTCTCTCTTGCGTAACTGTTAGATAATTAGAAGTATATTAAAGACATTACATACGAGCATGTTTCTTTTCAAGTACGTCAAACATTAAAAAAATTATAAAGTATAAAAAAACTTTCATTATTGATATACACGCAATACTTGTACACATATACGTATGTACCTACTTTATTTTTTTATGATAGTTATCATTTTTCTTAAGCACTTTTGGTACAGTAGAATAAGCTTTTCTTATACTATTTAATAAGGATTTTATGATAGGAATTTTTTTATATAACAATATTAATAATCTTGATAACACAGATGGCGATACAAATCAATAAGATAACGTATTGTGACGAGTATGAGAATTATATTAATCCTAATGAATAATACGAGGTGGCACCACTGATCACACAACACGCACAATTTATAATTATTTCATAAAATTATAATAATACCTAAATATTAATGAGCGCACATATATAAATAATTAACATAATAAATATATAAATAATTTATAAATAATCAATTTATAAATAATTTATAAATAATATTAATAATAATATATAAATAATATATAAATAATCGACTTTATGACTAGCAATTAAATAATTTTGATTATCTACGAAGTACAGTATGCGTTAATAAAAATTAAAAGGTTTTATACGTATAGTCTCTATTATTAATTTTATAGTTTTTATGAATTATGACGAGATAATTATTTTTTTGTCATCCTTGAACTTTACACTTTTCTCAACACAAACAATACATATAGCATTTAGTATGTTTTGACTACTATATTATATGAGATTTCGCATTGATGAATCTACTTGCAAAATAAGTTATTATCAAATTGATAAATAAGACATCAATTTCGCAATTTAAAAAATCGACATGTGATTTAACGAACGTTTTCTTTGTGAGGAAATAATTCGAGCAATTCTTTGACAATCGCGCAGATAAAACATATCCACGTAGGCGGTCCATAACATACACAAAATAGACATCCACTACGATCGAGTTATAATTCTTTCAACCGGGCATATGCAGCCGGTTCGCGAATCGAATCTTCGCACTTCAAAAAGACGAATAAAAAAAAAGCGCGAAAGGATATATTTGCACCACGTCGGCCCATTACTTACGTTGGCGCAGGACCAACAATAACAGTGACAGACTTTTAAAAGCTAGAGTCGCCTGCGAGTTTCGTATCTCAAACCTCATCCTCACACTTTTTAGTCGTGATTCGGTGGTGCAGACACAGCTTGCCATATCTTCACCCATCTTTATCCGTAAGTTTGTCGGACGTTCGATAAATCCTTGGACAGGTCCTTGTCAAGTAACTTCATACTGGACTTGGTAAAATGTATGCGAATATAAGAGAAAAAAAGGACATTACAAAAGATACGATGGAAAATTTACTTCTCTCGCTTGTGTTTTCCGCAAACTCCATTTTACTCTCATGTTACGTTTGGGTTTAAGAGGGTTTATTTTAGCGGCATGTGCTAATATTGTTATGTCAAAATCATTGCCGGGTCAAGTGGCGTAACTGAGGCTGTTGAATAATGCAAACTGGGTCAATGCGATCATTTATTTGATAAGAGTAACAGTTGTCTCTTTTAATGATTTTTCGATGTTTATTGAATGAATATTTATTGCTCTTATAATTTTGCAGTCATTAATAATTTATTGTTATCGGAAAATCATTGCTTTACCTTGTTTATTCAATGACTCCGATTACTCGATTTTATCTTATGCACATTTCAAACTCATTTTTATTATAGCAATTTATTGCTGCTTAAACTAACTCTGTTCATTTTTTGTCAGATTATAGATAGATCATAAGTAGCAATAACAAATGAAAACATAAATAAAAAATCGATATATGTGTATAATATATAAAAAAAAAGTATTAATTAATTTTACACAATGACACACACACATATCAAGAATTTTTAATGCAAGAAAAGTAATAATCTTAGTTTTCTCTTCGAGAATGTGAATCATTGTCGTGATTGTTATTTTATAAACATCTTGCGTAAATCTTCTGTCAAGCCATCGTCAAGTCGTTGTCATAATCTTTTTTTTTAGTCATCATTACGAATGATTTTAGTCGATCGCGAGATATCGCCAACGTCGGTAAATTATAGTCACTGCTTTTAGCTTTGGTCTATTCAATGTTTATCTATCCTATGCCATATGTTTCAAGACACGTTAAAGATCGTCGGATGCCATATCGATAGGACAGATTCGGGACACATCCATAAATTGTCACAAAGTTAACAGAAAATAGTTTACTATAAAGAACTAAATTTTATAATTTCAAAATAATTATTATATATTTGTATTGGATAAATGTTTAAAAAAATTGTGAATGATAAATGGTAACTTTTTAAGAACATAAAATTTTTCTCAAAGAAAAGTTATCTCCCAAACTTCACAAAGGACAGTCTTTTTGATTAATTTTATTTTAATTAAAAGACTACATTATAAAGATGCTTATATTTATAATGCTTCTTTTAATTAAAATGAAATTAATTAAGAAGAGTATAGTGTTCTTTGAGAAGTTGGGAGACAACTTTTCTTTTAAAAAAAATTTTATATCCTCAAAAAATTATCATTTATTAACTCATAATTTTTTAAATATTTATCCAATACAAATATATAATAATTATTTTAATTAAATTACAAAATTTAGTTCTTTATTTCCGTTTACTTTTCACACTTATGTAAAGATGTCACGCTTCTGCGAGATTTCTGGTGTCACCCACGACATTAACACTGACAAATGCCCGCGAGAGTTTATCCGTAATCGACTGGAAACGTGAGAACTGCCCTAGATTTCATGATGCAAACTTTCGAGAATAAAGCAGCAAGTACTTTGGCTATCAGTAACTTTACTAGAAATCCATCTGAGACTTTAGATGCAACACAACATTTAAACATTAAATTGAATGGATTGATTTTTGACATTGAAATTGATTGACTTTTTTACAACAGAAGCTTTATATTTATATTTTCTTTATTCAATAATAAGAATAAAGTTCTTTATGGTTAGATAGATTGAAATTAAATTCAGAATTTGTATGTTAATTTTAGATATTAATATATATTCAAGATTTCCAACTGAAATAAAGTAAATCTCATAAAGTGGATCTTATAAGAGCATATTCTTGCTCTGGATCTTATCTTGCTTTAATGATGGAATACACTTTACGATTAAGCAACATCAAACAAGATTAATCAATAAACCTTTAAATTGCATTTACTACCATTCATTATAAACTGTCGCGTCGACATTTTTCCTCGCTCGGCGTAATTACGTCGCTTCGCGAGCTTTGTCGTCGTTTCTTTAGCCGTCGGTGCATTTGAAACTTACTTTATGTGGATAGAAAGATTTTCGAGCCGTTTAGCAAGAATGATGAGTCTTCTCAGACGTAGAAGCACATCAGAGTGTTGCATGCGCGTGACCCAATATGGAGAAATTGAGTCTCTCTCCGTTATACACCTACGTGTTATTCAGTGTGCATTCAAGTGGCAATCCTAAGATTGATTGACTAGGCGATCGGCATAAATAGAATACTGTATTCTTCGCGAGTAAACGCTTATGCGCTCACTCGTCTCTCCCATCTCATGGACATGAAGAATGTCACAGATGCAAAGTGTCGCAAGAGCAATGTATATTACCGTTTACTTAATGAGCTAATGTTAAATAATGAATGATGATTCATGTATTCACGCTTTGACCATTTAACCGCAAAACATTTAGGATGAAAGCAAATAAAATTAAATGGATTACTTGGAAAGCTTCTCACTATTAATTTGTATCATTATTTTATATCGATTAATAATAATAATAATAATAATAAATAATAAATTAATATACGCGTCACATAATTGCAGTGAGAATCAATCTTGTTTGTTGGTAATTTTGAAAAAGCTCTTTTGTTTATTGCAGCTTAACATCAACAAAGCGAAATGTAAAATGTGATGATAGATGGTTTGATTGAAGTGTTCCCACATTTGACCAATCAAGTACAGATACATATTCATCAATTACAAGTACAACGATATATGCATAGCTCTAGCATTTATGTAACAAAAATTCAAATTCAAACCACTAGTAAATATATAGCTAAAAAATAATAGCTTGAAATTAAAAGAGATAATTTCTCGATATATTTTTATCTTTATATCAAGATATCGTAAGATAGAGTAATTATTAAATAAGAGAATTTTTATTCTTTACACGTCAAATATTTCGCGGAATAAAATTAATTAAAACGAATGGTTGCAATTAATAATGATAAATATTTAAAAATGAATACATGAGTGAAGAATTTAATATATGATGAAGATATATTGCCGCGAATCGCGTCGACTTTTATCACAGAAATGTTTCTCTAGTATCTATAACGTTTGAAACAATTGCGCGAAATTATTTGGGAAGTGCAGTAGCTTATTGTTATCGTGACGAGTGGTAAAACTCTCGTATTTCACCCACGCGGCAACCTAACAAAGTACAAACGGATTTCTCCCATGAATTTGGCGTTCGTTGATTACGCGACCTAGTTTAAATGCGCGAACGTCATTGGCGTCTTTCTATACTGACGTATCGATGAATAAAATCTGCTAACGTTCGTGTGACAGCTTGTGTTACATGACACCACGACACTGATTAAATTTTAGATTGTTGATGTAACGTTATATCAACGACAAAGATGTGATGTAATGAATTCTGACGATATAAGGCAAAACCAGCATGATTGTTTTAATCCATTAAACATTATAATTTAATGCTACGGACACAATTGATATGGTCTATGCTATGAAATATATTGATTTTATATCAAAAAAATATTCAAATAATTTTCGAGAATATAATAATATGTAATTAACAAATCGTTTGTAATTGTGTTCAGAAAAAAGTCAATTTTATAGTCTCATCTCGATTCAAATTTAGTTTAAAGATAGGAGAAATTAAACATTTTTTTAAAATGTTTTAATTTTGATTGGATATTAAATTATTTTATAATTAATATTATTAATATTTCCATTTTTATTTCTTTTGGCATCAAGATGATTTTTTACTGTATACTTATATAAAATTCTCTAGTAAATTAATATCTATATACTTAACATTGGAAGAGTTGAAATGATGAATTGATAGAAATTCTGTATGAAAATATCAGAGATAAAAATTTCAGGGAAAAGAGAAAACATAGGTCAGCCTATATCCAAAATTTTCAATAATAAAAAATATGTATTAAAAATATCCGTGCTTCAATATTATAACGTCATAACATATTGCTGCTATTGACAATGTGATATATTTAATATTCAATCCGTATGCATCGCTAAATCCTTAGCTAACCGCGCGCAAGTTCGACAATATTGGCCTACACATGTGTATGTGCGTTTGGAAAAGCCAGATTTGCGAGAACCGAGTAGATTGAACGCGGAGCTGGTGTGTACACTAAATCGTAAATGCAAATGGTCGACAAGAAACTTGATGTAGACAATTTAGATATTTAATGGATTTACCGCACAGTCAAACAAATTAATTATTTACAACAATTTTATTATTAAATAAGAGATGCTGTTCTAGAAATATGACTGCATCGGCTAATTTACATAAATAAAATTATAAAAATAAATAATATATATATGATAGAGGGTGACGCGGAAATAATAAATCTTTGTAATTTTACTTTAGAGAGATTTATAAATATTTTTCTCATGGTGATTTTCAAAGATAAATGCACTTTTTTAAATATAATATAATAGAAGATGATAGGGAAGATAACGCTATATAACGAATTTTTTGAATTTAAGTAATAAACTTCGTAAAATTTATTTATATAAATGTGTTAAGTTTATAAATTTTTATATGAGGAAGAGATACATTTTTTATGTAATTTATAAAAATCGCATTTTTGTCATTTGTGTAATTTTCTAATATTAAGAAGCGGAAGATTATACTGCGATTCTCCTCTTATCGACTATTTATTATGAAACTGTTGAACCGTAAAAGAGACTGTTCTAAAATGAGTTTTATGAGTTCCTTCTGGTTGAATCACGATTATATACATGACGTCAAAGTATCAATTGACTTTCAAAAGCTATCTACTAAATATCACATTTGAAAATTAATTTTAGTTAAAATTTCTCAGCAAGACGTAGAAATATTTTATTAATTGATGTTAAAATCATATATTTATTATGTTTGTTTTGTACGAAGATACTATTTCAAAGTGGAAATAATAATTTTATGTGATGTTTCTAGTTTAAAGGTATTTACCAAAATGTGTAAACAAGAAAGAGGAAGTTTGCTTGTAATTCTGTTTAAAATTTCATGAAAAATAATTAATCTATTAAGGAACAAAAATTGGAATAATCTCTTTATAAAATTATTCTTTATTTTATATATATTTATTATATTAATCAGAAATAAAATGATATATATATATATATAATATATATATTATTTGTATACATATATGATATTTTATTAATAAAAATAATTTTATTAATAAAAATTTGATAAATGTTTTATTTCTGGAAGAGATTAAAAGAAAATTTCTACAAATATTTAATAGTGCAATTATATGTGCTGTTATTTTGGATATTGCTATTTCTGCATTATTTGTAAAATAAATTATCACTAATGTTTATGATTATATGTTCGAGAATGTGATCATGCACATGTCATGGTCAATATTTTCACGTTTTACGAGAGTCATGTCATGTATACATTGGATTTATCATAAGTAAAACGAGACATGTACTCTTTTCTCTTATCAGTGATACATTCGGATATAGTACCCTTTCTTTGTCTATAAAATTATAAAGTGTATGAAATAATTAAACGTATGTTAACAAACAACTATAATAAAATAATAAAATATCACATGAATTAAAGCGATTATTAATCGCTTTAATTCATGTGATATTTTATTATTATTATTATTTAATTATAATTTATATATATATATATATATATATATATATATATATATAAATTATGCTAAAAAGATTCATATGTCAATAGCAGGTTTAATATAATATATTGAACATAATACATTGAGTGAATTTCTCTCGCTCTCTCTCTCTCTCTCTCTCTCTCTCTCTTCTCATTTAAACAAATATCATTGCACACAATTTTGCGGTTTTAATTAAACCATAAAATTACGTGCAAAATCAACTTTTCATTTCGATAGAGTTTATACCAAAATTATATTGTAATAAAGTATCATAATATAAACTTTGTAATAAAATAACATATACCATATATACATATACAATATGTGTAATAAAATATGTATGTTGAAAAGTTACGAGAGTAAAATTATTATTATAAAATAATAAATTCTTCTCGAATGAAATAGTATCTTAAATACAATAAAATTAAATTATGTTGATATTTAGGAAAAAAATTCATTAATTATGAGAGATTCTTATGGATTGTGATAAAAAAATACTGTGATAGGGAAAAGAGAGTGCGCATGCTCTCAATGAAAGGGAGGTGCGTTCGAGAGTTTAGGCGGGTTGTAAGCTTCGTGTTCCATTCAGTTTACCGGCACTATTTGTACGCCACGGTTCGGGTTTCTCTTAGGCACGTGTAACTTGACAGGTGACAAAAAGGTAGTGGGTGCATCACGTGACCGTGTGATTGGTCAGACCAAACTGTTGTCAATCATTATTGCGCGTTGCACACAACGAAAATATATTTCTCATCTGCGGAGAAAGAAATAGACAATTCGATTAAAAAGACATTCAAGACATTTTATTATGCAACGTTTAACATCGTAAATCGCACGCTGAAGTTTAAGAATTTCTGATCGTAAATTTGTTCGCGACAAAATTGAAATACGATGTTCATTCGATACGGTGCAATTATAACTACGTTGATGCGATTGATTAAATGAAAATAAATTAAATTTAATTTCAGGAAATGCGCGAGTGATTGCGACTACACATTCAATCGAATTAAACACTGTCAGGACAAAATTGAAAATGGATTATTAGTTGTCTATAAAAGATTGAATTGTTCTCAATTCATTAGAATAAAATCATAGTCGCAAAGTTTCGTATTCGTAAAAAATATGAGGATCTTGATCGTTTACATGTGTAAATAAAATCTTGTCTAATTAACTAGCAGTTTATTAACTTGATTTTTAGAAGCAATTATTGAAATAATTGACTCGTTAATTTCAAAAGAAAGTTTTTTCAAACTTTTCCGAACTTTAACACTTTGATACGAGAAATGATTCGAACAATAAAATTTTTGCTAAATATAATATGAAATAGATAAATTTCGTTTTTTAAAAAAATCACGCGTGAAATATTTTAGATGTTTGGATGTTTACGTTAATGGCATATCTGCTAATATCAAAACATGCGAAGTAGCTCTCCATTTGAAATTGGATGGCAACTATTCTGAGCGTGCTTCAAACTTTTAATGATTTTTCTCGCAAAGTTGAGAGTGCGATTCTTGGCATTGCTCTAGACGCGTTCTTCTCTCGCCTTGCCAATTCATAGAAAATTTATTGTACAAAATTGCACGGAGCATTGAGAATAGAATTCTATAGCACATCGTAGGATTTCCATCGAGGTAATGAGAAGAGAACATATAGATAATTTGAAATATTAATTTAGTGGTTTATTCAATAGATATCGACACTTTTTTCTTTTTTATTACATTTATATAGATAAACTGCTATTCAAGTAAAAATATGCAAATTTATTTATTCATTTTACACGGTTACTTTACACATAAATAAATCGAGTTCATTAAATAAGAAAGTCGCAAAATCATGTTTTACAAGAACAAGAAAATTAATAACGGGCAAGAAAGTAATTTTAATTAGTCATGTGAAGACGTGAAATACCCAAGTTCTCAGACCTAGTCGAAGACCATAGAAGATAAACATTTGTTCGAAGCTTTTCGCAAATGAACTTACTATCCGAGCTATTCGATGAAGAAAGCGTTAAACGAAATCCCCTTTTAAGTGACGAAGCCAATCAGGATGTTTCGTAAAGCGGAGCTATTTCTCGCGATCTCTTTAAGAGCTCTTTCCACATCAAGGTAATTAATGGTGAATATAGGGAGACGAAAGACTTTATGATGTCACTTAACGTTTCTGACTCGATTAAAGTGACAGTTACATTAAAATTACTCGCAAAAACGACGAGCGAGATTCGTGACGTAAAGCATCATCGCGTCCTTGCGCCCTCTAATGCTGCGATTCCTAATGGATTTTCTCGAGCTGCATCTCGACACTCGGCAATTTCTCGAAATTCTGATCGCGAGAATCGTCGTGCCGGCACGGCCGATGTAAAATTGAAATTCCTCTTACGAAAACGCAAGAGGGAGATCGACGTGACGCTGCTCCGCGCGATCCGTTCTTCCATGTAAGGCCTGTAAATATGTAACTTAATCGGGGAAGCGCGGCAAATCGCCGGGAAGTGGAAGTACGTGATAGTGTAAACTTACTCGAGTGTACATGAGATACGTGATCGCGAGGGGATTTAGTAGTAGCGGCTGGCCTGAAAAGTGGAAAAGAACGTGGACGAGAAAGTAGAGGAAGTCGCGTTAGACATATATGAGGGGATAGACATATTAACGACACGATGTCTACCATCGCTTTTGAAAATTCCTCCTATTACACGACGGCGATCGGCAACAGTGCGCTCGACGGATTCTCAGGTAATCTCGAGACTTGGTGCACAGAGACAATTTGGAATTTTCTCTTACAATTTGCCCTGAAAATCATGCTAATCGTGGGGCAATATGATATTAGAATTTTATCAAAATTTCTTTAATTAATATTTACCACAATAAAAAATATTAATATATGTACATAGTAAATTTTATTATGTGGCAAATATTAATCAGAGAAACTCTTATAAAATATGGTACTTCCAATATCATATTGTCTCATGATTACCATGATTATCAGGGTAAATTTTGAAAGAAAATTCTTTCTGTGTTTCGTCAAAAGGATGCTATGATAATTACGAATTTATAGTGTCCAGAGAGATCCTGATAAGTATTTCGCGTAATCTCGCGCATGATTACAGTAATCGAGCCGGAGAACGCCACTTCCGCCGCGCTGTACATGCTGCCTGCTTACATCCGAACGACTTCGATGATAGCCTGTATAATCGTCATGGTTTTGGGGATAATGGGCAATTTAATGGTAATTTTTGTTAAAACGTTTTTTCAATCCTTATTAGCAAAACAAAGAAAATATACAGTCGTCCACAATCGTTTATCCGCGATTTACGATATAGTATACTACACGGAGAGAATTTTCTCTTAGAATTTAACCTGAAAATCATGAATCTTGTAAGAGTTTCTCTGATTCATATTTACTACAATAAAAAATATGAATATGTACATAGTAAAATTCATCGAATATATTTTCTATCTTATTGTGGTAAAAATTAATTAGAGAAACTCTTATTGCCTTACGATTAGCATGATTTTGAGGGTAAATTCTAAGAGAAAATTCTCTCTGTGTATGGCTCTATCAATGTAACCGACCTCTTTGTCCGGAACCGCTGTAGCTCCCGGGTGTGTAATATCCTTAGGTGCCGTTAGTCGTGCTGCGGGGTAAGGACATGAGGAACAGCACCAACATCTTCCTCGTGAACCTGAGCTTTGCCGACCTTTGCGTGCTCGTGATCTGCACGCCCACCGTGTTAATCGAAGTGAATTCCGGACCGCAAATCTGGCCTCTTGGAAAGCACATGTGTAAGTCCGCGTTTTGGTGTATTTCTATTCCTATCTTCTCTCTTGACCGACATGGACACGGCGCGATGATCCGTTAGTCAGTTAGATCCAAAAATATCGGAAGCTATATATTTCCTCGACGAATGTACATATATACGTTTTAATAGGTTTGCATCGCGCTTTCCCATTTCGCGAATCCGGTTCGTTAGCTGGCATGCATATTTTCTACTGCGTCACGAGAACTCGAATATGCGAGACTAATGCTCACCGGAATTTCCATTCACGATGTCAATATCGTATTTATAAGAGACAGTTTTTTTCTCTTTCAAATTATTATATCACATGCGTACAAGAAGCTAAAAACTAAATCACCAGATGACAAATTATGGGAATTTTAATGAATTTTTATTTTATTCTTACCTCAGATTATTGATCACTTTAGATATATATATTTTCTAGTGAATATGCATACATTAATAAAACATTATATTATATATGTAGATTTTATAGTAAATATGCATAATATTAATATGATTGAGCTGGCGTGATAGCATGTATGAGTTATTAAAATGATCATGCCAGGGAAATTAATATCTCCTTTTAATTAATTTTAATTGAAAGATTGAAAGTTGAATTGGTACTAATATTTGACGATACGTAAAAGCGAAACAAATTTTGTCACTAAATTCATTGGCATTGCCGCAATTATTATCGTTAAGCTTGCATATCGTTTAAAATGTACGATCTTCTTAGTCGCAGTCATGTAATTCGAACGTTAACATTGTTGGGCGCCATCCAAGAGCGAGGGCTTGTTCGCGTTAATTTGTCTCATAGCGTGACAGAACGGTGGATACAGGCTTTTATCCAGAGTGCATGGCAATGTCAGTCAATGCATCGCAAAAGCGCTGCAAATTCTTCAAATTTATAGGAGCATAGAATTTGATTTTGTTTCACTATTCTCGAACAGAAAATTCTGAAAAAAAGTTCGCGGCTTATCTTCTACATTGACATATAAATTAGATCGATTTATCGGGGCGCGCTCACAGATACGCGATTAAATTGCAAACTCGATAGATGGACATTAAATCTAATCCGATCTTATTCCACTCATCTTGGAAGTCGATCATATTATTCACTTGAAATAATATTACGCGAATTTTGACGAGCGCAATAGAAATTGTTTCAGCATATAAAATATTTCATTGAAATTGAAATATTGTCTCTACGATAACTGATATTTATTTATTCAAATTTTCTATTTTTTATATAATTATTAATAAAAATTGATTAATTATAATATTGATTAAAATATATCATTTCTATTTTTTATACATATATCAATAGTGGGATATAATTTGTTTTTTTTTTCTGTGTGCAGAATATAACAATGATCAAATTTTCTGCCGATGTTAATATATTGTAATAAGACATGTATTTAAAGTGTAAAACAAATCATTTTAATTATAATAGGTTTTGTGTTTTTATATCATTTTTATCTATTCTTATTTTTCTCTGTTTTATTATTTATAATTTGTAATTATTATTAAGCTAAATTTGATAAAATAATCAATTTAGTTAAAAGATAAAATTATTTTCGAAAAGTCGACATTAGTTTTATGTGAAATGAGATTTTTTTTTTAGTAATCTGTGTTATAGAAAAAGATTCGAAAATCTTTGAATATCACGGTTATAATGGTATCACTTTACTTAAATTTTTACGAGCTTAATACGAAAGCGCAGAAAAATCTCCTCCGAGAGAAAATCTCATCGACAAAAATAGTTTTGTTCTTGCACTTTACTGCGTGAAGTTAATCGTGAACAAATGTGAAATATCGTGCACATGTACTGTTGAAAATCCCAAATGCTGTAGGATTATTAATAATAGTTACGCTAACGGCTGCTGCTATTATAATTCAATTCTTTATATAACGTTTTAACGTAATCTTTATAACGTTTTAATATTTTCTTAAAACGGTAAATATTTTTGATATTGATTTACTGCTAGAAATATTAGTAGTATCATGATACAATTGATCGTGATATAAATTGCATATTAAACAAGTTATATTAATGTCTTAATAAAGTAATGTGATTTACTAGTAAATAAAATATATTTAATATTTGACATGAAAATTAAAAATATGTTTCTGATATTTGTAATAACATTTTCTGTCTTCCTGAACTTTTTATATTTGATCGAAACAATAAAATTATATAAGTTTTCTGAAATATGTGAAAAGTTCTTTTGATAGAAATAGAGTAAAATATAAACGACAAACTAATGATTCAATATTTCCCATTTTTCATTTCTTGAAATTGCTGTTCTTGTGATTTTGTTATTATTATTGAGACTACTGCAACTTATTGTGTTCTTCCTTCACGAGAATAACGTAAAAATATTGTAGTAACTCAATTCTTCGAGTCTCTTGTCAATTTTTATATTGCGTTTTTTGTGATGCAGTTATTAAAAATACTAGGAAGCAAAGTAACCTTTTTTTTATTGCATTCAATGCAAATAAAGCACAGAATGAAATAAAAGAAGAAAACTATAACATATTTTTTTCACATATCGAGTAACTCACGTTCGCCCGCGAACGAACATCGAAATATCTGTGCTGGTAAACCGTTGGTTCCATATGGTGTTGCGGGGGTGAGAGAATCTTTTTTACAATTTTTTACGAGCAACTACCTATATATATATCGACTTTTCGAGGCGTGTAAAAAAGAATGTTCGAAGGGAGAAAGTTGCCGGTGGCGAAGTCGAGGTTGAATCAACCAGTGAGTAGCAAAACCGTGAGAGATCTTCATAGATTATACGAGATGCGTTTGCCGTGAAGGGTCGCGACGGTGGTCCAGATGGGGTGTGGCGCAAAGAGAGGGTAGCATTTAGGCGCGTCTGGGTTTTATGAGGCGCATACGGCGTATGCTTCTCCCTTCCTCCGAGACATCGACATACCTTTCTCGCCCAACATTCCTTCAGAGATGCTGTCTGATGTCACGGTCGAGGCCGCGCGTTTATTGCGACGTAAAACGTATTACGGCATTATCATTAGAGCGGATATTTTACTTGAAAAATGAAAAGTTTCCTTATACTCTTGTTCTAGCTCGAAGTGATCGATTAGTCTGACTGGTCGCGATTTTCTACGCGCGGAATTTTAATTAAATTCTTCGACGTTAACCTTTTCAGGTCCAGTGATTCCACTTGAAATCACTAAATTTCAGCATTATGCATTTATTATAACCGGTATCGCGAGTTTTTGTAGATAGATTTGTAGTTAGACTTGCTTTTGCCGGAGGAGAAAAATCCTTTTAGTATAGTATCTGTTTGTGCACATAACTTAATATCAGTTAGAAAAACTGAGAATTCACAGTTAAAAACATTAATATTTGACGAAATTATTAAAAATATTAATTTAATAATATTAAAAATGTTAAATCTCAATTTTTTAATTATTTGTAACTTTTACGTTTATAGCGTTTACATTTTTTATGTCTAGTAAACAGGACATTTGCTTAACTACACCCACGCGTTGAACTTTTGTTGATATTTCCAAATATAATACAACATATATATAATTAACAGTATAAATTAAACACGAAAATATGTTAATTACAAACAAGATAACAAACATTTTTTAATGCTACACATTTTCAAAATATCTGTATTTTATGCATAAATATTGATATTTTTGCATATAATACTAGTTTTATTTATTTTTGACACGTATTTATTAAAATCATATTAAAATAATTTATTTTTTTATTTACATAATATTATTCAAGCATATTTGAAATAGTTATTAATAGTTAAGTAGGAAAAGCACCAAGCTAATTGTGACAATAATTATTCGTCATTTATTGTCTGGATAATAAAAACTGTTGTATAACAGTTTTCTTTATTCTTCAGACATTGACTAATGATCGACATTGAACGGTTAATTATTAAATTTGGCACAACTGTTCACCAATGAACGTAATAATGAGGAAACACGATGCGATTTTTCTAGTAATAGGTGGGAAAGATACTATGACTAATAAAAACTTTGTTTCATGTCGACAGATGTTCAAAGTTGTCAACGTTGTGGAAGTACGATATAAGCGAGTTCTTTCTTTTATGAAATAAAACATCCCTTTCGTGTCGACGAATTTATTGGGGATTGTAACTCTTTTGCGAAACAAAATATGTGACAATTTTGACATATTCTAGGACATCACTATTTGTGTTACATAAATTGCTCGTCAGAAAATTATGAATTTAATTGAAAGTTTCTTGTTTATTAGAAAAGTTTTATATTTTTTTGATTAATAAATTTTAAACCCAAAATTAAATTTTGTTTTGAAATACATGAATTATTAAATAAAATATTGTAATAATAGAAATAAAAGTTCGATTTTTCAAAAAAAGATATCGCAGTTTTATGGACAATTATATATTATTTATTATAAATACAGCTGAATAATACATGTAATTGATAAATAAATCCAGTTTGCTTTTCTACGATGCGATTGCTTCATGACGCACGATTGCTTTCTATTTGCTAGATATAGATTATGTACTGTATATATACATTATTGTTTATTATGTTTATTAAAGCGTTTTGAGTAAAAATTTTATTATTTCTCAAAGAGAAGTGATACAATCAGATTTTACATAGCATGCATTTTTACGAGATATTATCATCCATGAATATGATCATTTTTTGAAATACAATCTAATTTTTTGTTAATGTAAATTGCAGTACAAATCGAAATGTAAATATGTATCTCAATCAGTAGATACAAATTGCATTGCTATTTTAAAGTTGAATGCATACACAATTTCGAAATAATTATTCCATTTATTTAATTTTACATATAAATTAATTCAAAAATTCTTGATACATTGTGTGATATTTTCTTTCCGATCGAAACTATGACTTAAAAAATGTCTCGATTGTAAACGTCAAAGGGATAATCTAGGTCGTAAAATCACATTTCTCATTCTGCATAATTTGCATTATAATGATGTTTATCGCGCATTTAATGCCGTCTCCTCAAATATTGAAATAACTAGTATAACTTATACATACATTTACCATGCATATTGTGGTATTATTTTCTAAAGGAGAGAGAAGGATAGAAACTTGACACAGAAAGACAGAGTGTGCGATAAAAAAAAAGATAGTCTATCCATCGCTATATATAACGCACTGTTTAATTAAAGCCGAGGTTTCGAGTTTGTACGAGGCTAAATATAGATCACGTGAGAAATATCTTCTTTTTTTCTCTTTTCGCACTCGGACCAACTATTTACATTTCATGCAATTTTACTGTCACGTGACAATGACCGCTGGCGAATTGTGGATCGCCATAATTCTTTATGAGAAATCACAGTGCAGCTGAGTGTGCAGTCATCATAAAACATGTCTGTCTGTTCTAAATGAAACTTTTCAGTCTACGAGTCAATTTAGCTAATGACTCGAGCGAAAAAGCAAATCGTAAATATTTCTATTTTATTACATAGAGAAAGAGAAATTTACTATTGTTTTTTTCTGCAAGAAAACAAAAGCAAAAAGTAAAATTATATAAGTAAATTTTTCTGTTTCTTAAAAAGTCATATATTGTGCATCCACATATTTTATATATAAAAATAAAATAAATGAATAAACGATTTTTAATGATTTTGTTTTAAGTAACATTTTAAGAATTAGTCGCTATCTATAAAAATAAATATATAATATATATAAAAATATATAGAAAAATAACATGTATGTTATTTCGTCACATATATTTTTATATTAATTATAATAATTTTTGGTATTTGTGCAATTTTCCTGATCGCAATTTTATAAAAGCCATTGTGAATATAGAACTTGTACTTCATTATCAATAATACTTTAGTATAGTCTATCTTCGTAATTGTTCCTTTCGTAATTGTTTCTTTCGTAATTGTTCTTCTTAAATGTTGAACAGAACGTTCCATTTAATATTTGATGCTTGACTTAACTAAATACCGCTTCCAGCAAAAGACCATCATAGCCAATAGCATTTGTTTCGTTATATTATTGCATGCTGTTCTTTATCTTTTTCTGTATTTACTTTGCATTGTACCATAAACTTTATCTTGCAAATTTTTTCGTTCGAGAAAGAAAGTGCGATGTCGTAGAAAAGTGTCGTTGACATTCAACTCTAGATTGTTCAGTCGAGAAACACCTGTTGTTATTCACTCTTGCAAAGCTAAAGCACAAACTGGACTTATATATAATTATATTAATAAGTTTTATTTAAAACATATATGTTGTCCATAAAACTAATTTTTCTTCGACTTTTATTTAATTAAAAACTTATTTGACGATTTAGTAAATACTTAATAAGTCAAAAGCAACTATAAATTAATGTAAAATACAAGATATTAATTTGAATATCAAAATAATATAGTAAGTAGAATATCAAAGTAATAGAGCAAGAATATTTAATTGAAATTTAAATTTAATTACGTTTGTAATTAGAGTTGAAAATAATCTAATTTTATTCTATCTAGTATTTCATTTGATTTTAATTTAGTTTATGAATGCTGCCGTTAAAGTATTTTAACTCTCATCGTTAGAGTCGAATAAAAACAAACAGCAGATGTAATTAGATTTTTACAAAAACAGAAACTTTATCCGCCCGAAAAATCTCACCTAAAATAACAGAGTTTAGATTCATTACTTCTAAATGTGATGCGTCGTGTCGACGATTGCTCTGTTAATGAAATGATGCGTGAAAGAAAACACAAATGAGAGAATTTCTATTTTGAAAATATTTACTATTTTACTTAACCAGGCTCGAACTGTTTATATCTTTAGACTCAAAAATGTTTTAAAATACTTTAATTTCTAGTATAAACTATGATTTGGGTATTGAAAAATTCAAAGTATATTTGTAATATCGGAAATTAAAATTATTTGTAGTTCAATGCTTAAGATGTAAACATAACGCTATGACTTTTAAATTTCTCTTCATTTTTCCGATGTACCGTTCGTGAAACGTTCGTTTAGATGATGTCAGTTAACGTCGTTACCTTTATTTACCAAGCAGTTAATATGCATGTGACGTAAGTAAAATTAAAGTTCAAGTAAAATTAAAAAACATTTTGCTCATTATATCATTTGACAGGCAATCTGCAAAGACGAAATACATGTTACATCAAAGTTCAATATTGATTTTCGTTCAATCCATCCTTATGAAGTTATAATTGAGTTAAACTAATGAATATACTATTAACAAAAGTATAACTACAATTAAAACGCATTAAGTACAAATGATCTTTATTTATGAAGTTACAAGCGTAGAAGTCATTTACATCTTGTTCCAAAATGTTTCGAAATCAGCTTTTGCTAAGTCACTCATTAATTGAAAAGTTATTTGAATAAATTGCTCTCGTTAATTTCTACTTATTATATAGCTTAACGCTATGAGAATTTTAATTAAGTTCAATTTTGAAGGCAATTAACTAAACTTAAATTTAATCTGTTTATAAGAAATTATTGCAATTTTTTTTATTGTAAATAGAAAATATAAAGTTGAATAAAACTCATGAATCTTAATAAATGTTATCATAATCATCGATAATACTTTGTTATAACATTGATTACAATTCACTAAATATTATTTACTATATATAGTATACATATATATATATATATATATATATATATATATATATATATTGTGATATTTATTTGAACGATACGAAGAATTGCAGTACACAATAATGTTTACATTTGTTTGCTTAATTTTTAACACAATACACAATTACAGCATTTTACAAACAATTAAGAATTAAAAAAGCAAACTAAATTAGAAAAATAATCTAAAATTATACGCGTGGGATTGGCAGAAATTTCAAAAGTCCTTCAACGTTGATGAAGCAATTGCACGCAGTCAGTGTAAATACTTACTAATAGAGCTCTATTGAACATGCTTAATTATTGTGTATGAATCATACGATTGCATCGCGTTTAATTTAAAATTATATAGCTAACTAAATAAATATCGGTAAGACAGAAAGTATCATTAATTATTTTATCCGATTAGATTATTAATATATGTCATTATTTACTAATTGCTTGTTAAATATAAAAATAATAGAATAATAGAATAAATTATTATTAGGTAATTTATATATAATGAATTTTTCAAACGCAATTATAATGCAATATTGACCGTTGCAGACTAAATATTACCGTTAACAAAAAACGTTTTATGCAAGTTACAAATACAATTATAAGTTATTATTATAATAAACGGATCCGAATCTTGACATTTATAGTAAAAAAATCATTAGTTTTTATTTTAATTATCTAATATAAATCATTAACTGTACAAAGATTAAAACGGAATGTTGCGCTCAAATAATTATGACATTATATTAAATGGATTAATTATTATTATAATATTTAATAAATTAATTAAATAGATAGATATCTCACTATTGCACGTGCGTTTCGAACTGATTATATCAGAAAGATTGTTAAAGCGGTATACGTCAATTTTAGAAATGTTTAGCCTCACGGCTATAAATTTGTAATGTATGAACATATTATATAACATGAATGCATTTAGCAAATTCCGAATATATGAAGTGTCCTACATTTACCGCATTATCTTTTGTCGACGAATATTTTGACTCAATTTAAAATTAAGTTTTGCAAAAATATAAAACACCAAAGGTCATTGTTTCTCATCACAAATCATTTTGTAAATTAATTTCCAAATCTAATAATTTGATAATTTTTTTAATTTAAGAAAAATTCGAGCAAAAAATATTTGTTGCAAGCATAAATCTAATTAATATAAATAAATTTAATTTAATTTTATCTGAATTTTGATAACTTGTTCAAATGTAAAATAAATATCTAGCCGGTAGTTTTGATACTGATATTTATCTTTAATAAAAAATTGATTTAAAGATTTAAAAAAATAAAATTAATTGTAAGCTCGAGTCGTTTATTTTCCGACGGAAAATCCATTTTATCTTTCATATTTGCGATCCGAGTGGCGGATAGCTTAACAAAAACAGTCTGCTCGGAATTTCAATACTTCCGAAAAGACCAAGATACGAATAAGCCGTGACCGACAAACTTTAGGAAAATTTACGATGACAAAAGAAGAGCGGGATGAGACAGAGATTCGTTCAAAGAAACGTAATGCAAAAGTTACGTTAGCCGGAACTATCTGGAAATAGATAGATAGAAATTCGATTTGCGCATCTGTGCCGCATCTGATATGCAAAGTAGGTTGTAGATGATAAACAATGTTTTATCACGCGATAGTATGTATAGATTTCTCGTTGTCCTTTTTTATTTGAAACAATATGAAAGTGAACAGCGATGCAAAATTACAGTTTAGTTACAAGTTTAGTTACAAACATTTTTATAGTTCTCATAAGAATCACATTAGATCTTGATACATGTCAAGATTAATGCTATCATTTATATAGTATATACATATTTAAATTTTTGTTCTGTTTAATAAAATTCCTTCATCGAATTCTAGAATCAATTTTTTTCAGAAATAAAGAGCAAATGGATTTCTAATAAAAAGAAATTATGATTAATATATAGTCAAATTCTAAATAAATACTGAATTGATAGGCAATCACTGCGATGACGTGCGATATAATTCTTCATAGAATGTCTTTTGTGAATATTGAACAATTATTTCCACATGAATTGCGGAAAAATGGGGAAAAAATTGTGAAGTCATTGCAAATATTCTGCTTGATTTATGATATTGCATTTCTTGTAACTTTAGCACAAATATATATTTCCATTTTTTACTGTCAAATTCTCTTGACTCTCTTGTCTGAAATAAATTAAAATTTTTATAAACATAACAGAGACGTAAGAGACATAAGACATATTGTGTAGTACTCGTATCTTTATATGTATCGATTAATCGCGATAAAATGTTATACAAAATATTTATTGCAAGTGCTTCTCTCTTTCTTTTTTATGATGACAAAATAGATAAAAAAAATTCATTTAATATGCATATATTTCATATGTAAGTATATATTGTACTTTTTCTTTTTACAAGTGATCTTCACAAAGAAAGACTTTCTATTACATCGCAATATAATGTACAGAAAGCTAAATTATAGAATTTTGCAAAGTATTTCAAAAGCGAGTACATCTCTTGTAGAAAATGTTCGTCATTTTTATGCCGCTTAATATTACTTGCATTAAGACAAAGAGGTACAGGAAATATTTTACTTCGCTTTAGGAGATCGAGAAGGTTCTGATGATTAACTGAAAGTATAATAAATGCTCAAGGGAATGGTGACATGAATACGCATATTTCTTTAATGAGGACATGCGCGATCAAAACTACCTATATAGTGCCATTATATTTATAACTCTTCATTAAAATGGCTATTCTTATTTGAATAATAAAAATTCCATTATTTTTAAAAAAAAAATTCTGTCAAATTTGATTTAAAATGAATTTGTAATAGGTATGTATTGTGATTGAGTAATTAGAGAATATATAATGTTGTTTATAAAAAGCATCAAAATTGTTATTTTATGGTGTTATAAAAATGCATTACATAATAGTATTTATGTTTACGTTGAATCCCTAATTTTTTATGTACAACATAACAAGCAGATAAGTAATTAAAAAAAAGTAACACGAATTATAAGTAATCCAGAAATGCATTGATCAAAGGTCTAAAAGTTCTTTTCAAATTAAAGAAAGAACGTATTTTGTGTCAAATTGTTTTTAATAATTAATGTCTTCTTCTCTTTTTCACTCGTAATCGAGCGATCATAAAACATTAGAAAATGGAATAAGTTTTACTTTATTTTGCGCGACTTGTTATTAAATGTATATTTAGATTTTTAATCATTAGATATTATTTATACTATTTGGTAATAAAAAAGGAAGAGAGAAAGAGAGAAGCTCAAAATTAAATTATCAAAATTATTAATAGCTAATTTTTTTGCTAACATCAACGAAATCACGATGTAAAATCCGGAATTTTAAAAGTCTGACTGAGCTACGAAAATTTGAAACTTAATGTTTAATATGTATATTTAGTGTTGTTCGATGAAAAAAACATAGTGAAAGCACCGCGTAGATACATCATTGTATCTGTCCAAACTGTTCTCAACTATTTTGAAAAGCATGCGACTTGTCTCGTGTATTCGCTTTTTAAATAAGTTTGGACAACCGCCAAAGCACATTATCGCCGTGCTCGTTTCCGCTGTATATAATGTAATTTGCACACAAGAATTCATAATTTTTTTCATTCAACGTCCGTTTTCAATCTGTGTGCCGCATCTTACGCGCGAAAAATGCAATTTTTATTCGCGCTTTTTTGATCGCAAATATAATAGAAACAACGCTGCGTTATTATTACGACTTTGTAGTTGAAAGTAGTATTTTGTCAGCTATTTCAAATCGCTATTTTGTTATACCATAACCAAAGGAAATTTCTTGTCAGCAATCTGTAAGAGAGAAAAAATTTATATATTTATATATTTTTTATATTTATATATTATTTTTTTAAAACAGTGCATATAAAAAATCTGTTTGTTATTTCCACTGCTTCAGTAAATTATTAGTAATTTTTGTTTTTTCTTTCTGTACTAAACTATAAATCTTCGGAAACATTGTGATCTTGAAGGTTTAAAATATTCTACATATAATGCGCTACAAATTATGATGTATGAGCATTACTCTAAAACATCAAGTTGTTGATGCATAAAAATGCACTCAGCTCTGTGCTAAACCAACATTAGCTTTTTTTTAATATCATTTTTAATATTGTTTCACAGGCATATATGTATATAAATGTATCATATATGTATGCATATAATTGATGAGAATTTAAAAATAATGAAGTTTATCGATTATATACCATTGATAGTACAAAATAATTTAAAAAATCTTGATACACGATTTAAAAAATATTGAAAAGGGACACACTCTTTATCTCTCGCTTTTTTGCTTTGTGCTTATATTATTATTCGTACATTAAGAGTCTATACATGTATTTAAAATAGCACATTAGTGAACTGTCTTGAATAATATCGGGTTGTTTGAAAAAAAGATTACACAAATCGGCGAGTTATATGGTATAACCCAAATAGATAATGAACAACTAAAGCGGGTTCTATCACATTGTGTTACCCACCTATGTTAATACAAACCTCGAAAAAGATAGCGAACTGAATTTAATGACGATGACGCAATCGAGTCTACAGAAAGAAATGCTTATACATACTATACTATTATATATACACATAATTAACTATTTATAGTTCATCATTATTATGTATGCATGAATATATGAATTAATTATTATAATGCAAAATTGATTCTCTTCCTTGAAAGTCTTCATTTGTTATTAATTTATTAATATTAATCTCGAAATATGTGTATTATTAATATACACATTATCATTTTAACAATATTAATGATTAATGAACACTGAATGATGATGATATTGGTATTATCAAGTAGCTCATATTTATTGATATTTATTCGACAAATTCCCTTAAACAACTATTTAACTGCCAAATTGCAAGAATGAATCACATCATTATTCATACATTTATTATCGATTTCTCTCTACACGTTTCCCACATTATATCCCTTTCCCATTTATTTCGCAAAGAATCCATCACCTTTAAGTGGCGGCTACTAAATTCCTTCCGTATGCTATACTCATCTTTTCCATCTCCAACATCATTGAACATAATCTCTTTTATTTTCTGGTTTTTTTGAAAATAAAGATTCTAATACTTGAAATCATAAATCCTATACTTTAGAAATGTGATGGTCAAATTGTTCGTGAATTACTAAGCGTTAAAGTCAACCGTTTATTGCAAAGCGGTAACGACTATATAACTATGGATTAGTCTCTAGTGACGCATTACTTTTTGCAATCTTGAAACTGCTATCATTAAAGTTATATAAACGGTTTCAACATTTTACGCTTCTGAGAAACTTGCACTACAATATATGTATATAGTATCTTTTTTATAAATACATTTTATAGTGTACATAAATTACAATATTATGAGTAAACTTATTAAATTTAGAATTGTAACATATAATTTTTTTAAAACATTTATATTTTTATAATAAAAAAATAGAATATTTTATATTTTTATTTTTCGCATAACGTAAAAGTATTTAATTTGAATTATTATAATATATAAAAATTTGTGTCTATATTTTTCTTCTATTTAAATAGATAAAGATATATAAAAAATATGAGATGTTATTTTTATTGAAAAAAATATATCCAAAAGATATAAAAGAAATGAAAAGAATAATAAAATTATCATTATAAAAACTTTAAAAAATTGAAGTTTTAGTCAACTTTGTAATAAATTGATTTAGAAAAGTGGTAAGTGTATGGTAGGATCTGTAAAATCATATTTGCAAACTTTTCGAATATAATTATCGAATTATTTTGGACGTAAGCTGTTAAGTAAATTATATTGAGAAACTCGAGTGCTTTTGATATTAGGGTTTAATGCACATTTTCCGAGACATCGTTTACGGTAAATTAGCTGTCACGAAGAAAATAAATTATTTGACTAAAGTTGTGTAACTTAAAACGATCTCTTTGTAAATTTTCACGTGATATTTACGTGAACATTGTATTGTAGTTCAGGAGCACTCATTATTTCATCATTATATTTGTTCCACGAAGTAGAGAAATGCAGAGTTTTCCTTCGAAAAAAGATTTTCTATATGGAGCAGGAAAGAAAACAGATTGTATGCCGTTGGCATTCTCGAGAAAATTGCGCACGGAGAACATATAGCTTGTGAAATCGTCTTATGGAGACCCTAAATGATAAATGGAGTGACATTTATTGTGTAAGTTGAGTCTACGAATTACATTCCTGAACGTGATGTTTTTTGGTGATGTCAAATTATTCCGTATTGTTTGTAGAGGAGGCTTTAAGTTCGAGGTTAAAGAGAAATATCGGTTGACTTGATTCTTATTTTTACGATACGGTATAATCTCACGTATTTTGCTAATTATTAAAACTATCATGTCAGAAATCGAAGTAGCACATATTGTGAATACTTACAGTAAAATTACTCCAAAATTATATTATCCCTTATACATAACAATATATATATAAAATGTTAATAATAATATTTATAAAATGTAAATAGAATATTTAAAAACGCTATTTTTTCGATTGATACAAGGATCACAAATATTTTAGTCTTTTTTTATATTTTTTTATTAACTTTTTACAAAAGTAAAATATGAATTGAAATTTCACTAAATCTATAATTGTTATTACTATGTTGTATTACGTTGAATTTCTCTTATCATATTTTTATTGAATATCGTTGAAACACGTTTTTACATTTATACGTGGTTCATGTGGTGTTGGTATTTCAATAGAGAAATAATGAAATTCTCAGCGTTTGTCATACATATGTATACATAGTATACAATATAGAAATGTATGCATGTATACATTAATACATCTACACAGAGCACTTTGCATGCAGAAATGTTTGTCGAACAAATTGCGCGACAAGAATCAGCATAATATAATTGTATTAATTGCACAAAGAGAGAAAAAAAAGAAAGAATTAAATGCTTTCACGCAGCAAATGCGATATATTATCTCATAAATTATCCGGAAATGTAAATTTGTCCAGAAACTCATATTTAATTAAGTTCTTCATAAAATATATACGAGATGTTTTCTCTATGTATTTAACCTATTATGTCGAATAACAAATTTTATAATCATCTTTCATAATGAAAAGATTATTTAATTGTATTTTGTGTCAAAGTAGGCATATATACTTTGCATTAGTGTAATTGCATTGTTTTAAAATTATTATAATATCATCCAAAATATACGTATAATCTGTTTAGCAATTTTCGTCATAGTATCTATTAAACGTGATAATAAGCTCAGGTTGAATTTGTCATATATTTAAATGTTCAAATATATTATAATGCATATTGAAACATTAAAATGGTCACTGGTGGTATTTCTATAATAAATGAGGCCATTATCATACATATGTTTTTATTCAGCGAAAGTCAGTGGAGAGAAAATATACAGGATGGTTTATTAGAAGAAATAGAACACTTAATTTTTTTTCTTATTTGAAAATACAATTTTTCATTTAAAGATACAAAAAAGTATTAAGAATATATAATTTATATATAATAAAAATAAATATAAATTAAAATTATAAATAAACATATGTATTATATGGGATACATTGTATTTTTAAATAAATATATGTGTGTATATTTTCACACACTCTTTATTAATTTCCCAAATAGATTATATAATTTGCACATATTATATACATTTTTAATAATTTAATAATGCTCATATAAACTTAAAGGAAATTATTAAATATGTTTTTATATTCTAATTTTATATTTATATGTATATAGATATATCTTTTCAACTTATTATTATAAAATTACTTAGTTTTAAATTATTCTGGAAATGCAATTACAAGTTGCTACAATGCATAATTTCGTTTCACGATTGTTATCGACAATTAAATATATATGACAAAAATGTTTCTTTCTACCACAGGTTTCTTTCTATTAATGCGAGCTCGCTTTTGCCTTGAACTTTTACAAAAGGTTAGACAAATCAGAACGGTTTTACGTAGCAAAGAAAGCACACAAGAATTGTAACTTTAATTTCATCTGAACGGAGAAGCCGGAGCTTGCTCACCATGCTTTTCTCTCGTGCAGACAGCATTGCTTGATGAGTATAATCGTAATTGGGTCGTAAAAGCAAATTTTCTCGGGCGTAAAACGCTGATAATTTCATCGCAATGCACTCAATTGCAGATTTTATTACCAGAAACTCTGCTATTACCAAGGAAATAAATCTTGATGATTAATTTAATTTTTTTATTTTATACTGTTATCAGTTATCATATTTATTTCTTGTATTTTAATTTAAAAATTTCGAACATTTCGAAGATGTTTTTTTGCAAATGCAAAGAAATATTGAAATCTTACAATTGCATTTATGTAACTAATAACTTTTTAAAAAATAATTAGAAAGGAATACTTTAATTTTCTGTTAGAAATATTAATTTTATCATCTATTCTTTGTATTCAACAAACATCTTGCGGAAACTTTATAGCAATAATATGGATGTTGTTTCTAGAAATAATCCAACGTTAATTCTATAACAGTAAAAATTGATTATCACTATACGTCATAAAATAGGATCAATATGAAGGGAATATGAGTGAACACGCATGTTTGAAATTCTTCTTATAATTATATATAGACGAACAATATTGCTTTTTTTCATATCTTACTTTAGAAGGCAATTTGAGGAATTGCCTCTGTAGCCATAAAAAAATAGCAGCTTCTGCGTAGAAACTTCTCAAAGGGAAATGTTCTCATATTGGAAAGACATAAAAAAATTAGTAATCAGTCAGAATTCTGCTTTCATGTAACTCGCGTAGTACTCGTAAACACAGTGCTTCCTTGCGAAAGGACATTAGACACGTGCTAAAGAAACTCAACAGTTTGAGGCTTACGAGGGAAAGGGATTTCCCCAAAGACCGACTGTGCTTCTTCCTTGAATGATTTATCGTCATAAAACTTCAAAAGAAAACCACAAGTCATAATTCGATCGATTTCTTTCTCGCCACAACAAAACTTTTGAATAATTTGTTATTTCATTTTATATGTACAAGTTTATAAATGGGCAAATTATATGCTGCACGTAGAAAAAATGCATAAATAGAAAAATATTTCACGTAATTTTTGGATATAATATATTTTTATTTCTCTAAATTGATTAAATTTCACACAACAATATCATCTTTACTCACGTTATATCAGTTTGAATATTAAATTATAATGTTACGTACATTGATAGTGAGAAAATTATTTCACGTGAGAACAAATAACACAATATCTAAAGTAGTTAAAATGATATCCAAACTTCATATTACAAAGTTTCTACGCTTTGTCCTTTGAACAAAAATCGATATGATGTTAACGAGAAGTTGCTGCACAAAGCGTGAACACTTCTGCAGCAATTATGCATAAGAACGTGATATTTTTCGCATTTTGTCCCAATAATTAGGACAATCTGCAAAAAATACAAAATGTGATTTTATTGTAAAATAAAACTCGATATTTTAATCGTGCATTCGCGCAAGTATAATACATTTGGTTCTGTCGAGCACACAAAATGCTACACATAAATCATATGTGCGTAGATCGCGATCTCTCAATTTCCAAACGCGTTTCATTCCGCATATGCTTCATTACGTATTCGGAATCTAACTCCATTCTCAGGATACCAATCACGTCGAAACACGCGTCTGTCGAACTACAATCGCATTATCCGGAAGTTCTTAATAGAACTTCCGGCTGCATGCGGAATTTTGCGGTAGGTCAGTTCTCCTTTGTAGAATCCGCAATTTGCGTCCAGCAATAGTTCAAAGTTTCACTCGCCACGGTCTCTCTCTTTCTCTCTCTCTTTCTCTTTCTCTGATTCAAAAGCAAAATTATGATCTAAATATTTTTTTATTATATGTTAATCATATATAAAATATAATTGAATGAGCGAGAGGTCACGCATGATTCTGCCAGGCCTTTTAGCTAGGGAAGCCCTTGAAGTCCTACGTCGTGTCGCTGGGGCAAGGCTAGGACAAGGTGGAAAAGAGTAGCGCGACAATGCCGGACAGGCTTGACGATAATCTACGGGGGCTGCTGAAACGAGGAGGTGAACTTTTACCCCCTGCTACGAATTACCGTTGCTCTTAGCCTGTACCGCGTCGGAGCATTTAATGCTACGCCCGGTATATAACAGCTCTTCTTGTCCTGCCGGTTCTCCATCCAATTCTCTCTTTTAACCTTCGTGGCAGGAAATACGATAGAAAGGCGCCGATGGCCGGGAGGAGGTGAGACCCTGCGGTATTCTTTCGGTTTGTACATACGACGCAGACAAATCCGTTGGATCCATGGGTCTTGAAAGCGACCCACTCATCTTGTTGCTCTTGCCGCGTACCGTTTCATCGCATTTCTCCAATCTAAGTCTATTCCTCCTTCGAAATAGTTTTTCTTTTATTGTCTGTGTTATTTTTCTTTCTCCTTCCGTAGCGCTTTCTTCCCGGCATAAAATGCCTCCGATTGCGAACAATTGTAATTCACGATTATTATTTCTCTCGCGAAATCTAGAATGAGACCTTACCTAGATTTCATGAAATCTAGATCTATCATTTCAGTCAAATAATCCCTAAAAAATAACATTTTTATTTTTTACATTAGAAGCAAGATATAATTTACAAATCTTTATTTATTATCAATAATTCAGATTTAGCTATATTATTTTATTAATTTTAAAGTCAACTTTTAGAAAATAAGATAAGCCAATTGTTTGACATATATGTATTTCGTTTTCTTTGAAAATTGTCTGAACATTATTGAATATTATTATTATTAAAAAGACGACATTTCTCTCTATATATTTGTTTTTTCACAAAATAAAATAAAATTTGTTAGAGAAGCTGTTGTTTTTTCTTTACTATATAAATAGCAATATAAAAGTGATATGAAAGCGAAAATGAGTATTCCGTATATGATGAGATTGTTATGATAATAAATGTGTTGGTTCATTTAATTCGCTCTTTTGATCGACTTACGATGAGAGCTATTTGTAGGAAGAAGGAATCTTCCGCGCAGAATGATAGATATAACTTTTCCACGATATAAACGTGATGCGAAAATATACTATGATCCCACCATGTGTTAACAAATAACAAGTTAGCGATCGAAACAAAAAAGCAAAAGCGAGAAAGTTTTCGGCAAAAAAACAAAAAACATTGACAGTAATATTAGCTGTAGATATACGAACAATATCATTTATTTCATAGAAATAGGAACGTTAAAACGTTCAAAAATCTATGTTTTTTTAACTCAGGCATGGTAAAGATAAAATAGACAAAGTTATTAGAAATAACTTACAAAAATAAATATTTTTTATGAATATTTATTGAATATTTTCTTTATTTCTATAGCACTGTTATATTATTTTAAAATAAATATACATTGCATACACTAGATTAGTTATTTTTTAGGCAAAATATATCTTTATATAAATAAGGACTTTACAGGAACTTGATTTAGTAGTATAAGATTGAAGATGTGTTAAAATAGCTTTAACCATTCAAGAAGTCTTCCTGAATAGCTTAAGATCCGTGAAATGGTGATAAGAACCGGCGAACATATGTGTTGAATTATGAAAGCTGGCGCCACAGATAATCGATTGTGGAAATAGCCTTCCGTGTAAAGACGGTTGCCTAAAAGGGCAACCTTTCTCGGTCATTTAATATCTTGCTCTTTTTCTATAAGCAACTTTACGCTTCTCTTTTCTCCTCTCTCGCGCAATATAACAAATAATATAACAGAATAAGTAAAATTTAACACAATAGAAAATTCAATTCAAAGAAATGAATTATTCTTTTGAAATGTAATTTGATATTAAAACTACACTACTTATTAATTATTAAATATTTAATTACTAATTATTAGGGCAACACGAATTTAGCATATTATTTATATATTGCGAAATAAAGTTGATCAGCAAAACGTAATGAATAAATAGGACAAATAATAAAAAATATAATAATAATAGAATAATATTTAAAATTTATTTTATCGTTGTTTCAAACACAAAAAAATGTCGCTCTTAATTATTAGATATATAGCCATATCTTAAGTTGGAAATTGATGAGAAAGTTTATTTTGAAAAAAAAGTGTCAGAGTATTATATTTATTGTAAAACTAGTAGTCTAAATTATTATCCACGTATAAGGCGAATCGGCCAAACTTTCTTCGAAGAAAAATCTAACAACCCTCCTACTCAATCGCTCTCCTGCGAAGATGGAGGAGTTAGGCAATTTGTCTGAAACGTCCCCTTATATCGACGTGTCAAAAGAGAAATAAAAAAACCAATAAAAAAGTGTGCATGTTTTTTTAATTTTAATTACGGTATTTAATTACACAATAATTTTAATGACTCTCATAAGCAATATAAAAAGATCAATAACAGAATTTACAAATAATTAAAAAATTATAAATATCTTATACGCAAATAAAAATTAATTTTATATTTGAATAAAAAATTCTTTTTTATATAAAAGATAAACTTGTACATGTATATATTTATATATTTATACACACACACACACACATATGTATGTATTAATGGATTTTATATATATAGTTTATGAGTTACTATATACATTATTTTGCATCATAAAATCATCTAATTTTTATTATTTAATATAAATGTTTCAAACAAGCACATTTTTATCTCTCGAAAGAGATATTAATATCGCAAGAAATATTATACGACAAAGTTTCAATAAAAGATGAGAAATAAAGTTTCTTAATCAATCAATAAAGTTTCAATAAAAGATGAGAAATTTTCTAGGGGTTATTTTCTTTTACCAACGGAACATTTGAGCTTTAATAGCAGAGATCTTATATTAATAACATATTTAAATAATATCAAGATTTTATTAAAATTTTATGTATCGTAGAAGCATGTATATAATATTTACTAGAAAAAAATTGATGGACGTTTTTAATCTTCAAATGTATATATATGTCAACATAGTGAACGATTCTATCATTCACACGCAGATGATATCGAATAAATGAAGGAATAGCTGTAGAAAATAATAGTGTTTAGGGTGTCGTGGTAATATATGTATATTACGACACTGTGTATCGTATTAGATAAAATTTCTTTTGGGAATTATTAGTCACGCATTCAAACGGAAATGTTTTGTCTTTTCACTGAATATATGAGAGAAATTATTTTTCCAATATTCTTAGTAATGTAATGCATCAAGTTTAAAAGCGATATGGAAGTAGTTTTATATTTTTCAACATGTTGCGTTATTTGATGTAATATATTTAATTAATGTCCGTTTAGATTATTTTATAATAATATAATTAAATAATAAAAATGAAATAATGCACGTCTCTGCACGCTGCACGACGAAAGATTAATACATCCCATACATCCATTACGCTGCGCGGCTCGCGCGAGACTGATTTTCGTGCGGGGTATCGCAAGCGCGGGCCCGATGGTCACGTGATCATTGGTCATGTGACCACTGGTCACGTGACCATTGGTCATGTGACCACTGGTCATGTAACCACTGGTCAGTCTCGCGCAAGCCGCGCAACGTGATGGATATGCGCAGGACGCAAGTCCCGGGTGAAGTCAATGCTCATTGTTTTTTTTGATGCAAAGGGGATAGTGCACCATGAATTCGTACCCCCCGGCCAGACTGTCAACGCTCAATTTTACAAGGAAGTGCTTCAGAGACTGAATCACAGGATCGCCCGCGTCCGAAAGGAGATCCGCGCTTCATGGAAACTCCATCACGACAACGCGCCGGCTCACACCGCCTTTGTTATTACGGCCTACCTGACCCGGATCGGTGTGGCAACGGTGCCGCAGCCGCCCTACAGTCCCGACTTGGCCCCGGCGGACTTTTTTTTATTTCCTCGGCTGAAAAGGGAGCTCAAAGGACAACAGCTCGAGTCGGTTGACAACGTACAAGCTACTTCGACGGCCTCCCTGAACAGCATCCCAGTCAAGGAGTTCCAGAAATCTTATGACGCATGGAAATCGCGTTGGCAAAAATGTATTGACGCAGAAGGGTCATACTTCGAACAATTTTAAGTTGTTTTACCTATGCGATCAAGGGGTATAGAATCTCGCGCGAGTCTAATGAAAGCGTAGATATTTAATTACAAAAGATTCTTGTAGAAAATTTTATTTCTTTGTTCGTATTTTCTGTAAAAGATTTAAATATTGAATTTTTATGCGTTGCAGTATGAATTAATATATTTTTACCAGAACACAAGCGCGCGCTTTGCGCGCGTTATTGATATTATTTTTATTTTTTATTTTACAACTATCAAACTATTAACCTTCACGATGGCAGTGGTCTGATGCTATTAATATAACACATAGGCTGCGTTCGCTTTGACGCTTTCAGCGCTATAAGCATCTTCTGTCTTCGTTGCACATCGAATATCAAACGAAGACAAAAGATGCTTATAGCACTGAAAGCGTCCAAAACGAATGCAGCCATAATGTTAATTGAGACAACCAATCAGCAGAAAAACAGCAACAATATTTACGATAATCGACTTTGGATTCCTTTTTTAAAATTTTTTATATTTATGTTTGTGGAAAATATTATATTAAAGAGTTAAATAAAAGTGATGTGTGTAAGCTCTACACACATTAATTTATATGCATATTTTACAGCTTTGAACGTTATTATTTAGGATAAAATAAAATTTTGAAAAATATTTTTTTGTTTCAGGTAAGGCTGTTCCATTTGTAGAATTGACTGTGGCACACGCTTCGGTGCTCACAATTTTAGCAATCAGCTTTGAACGTTATTACGCAATTTGTGAGCCATTAAGAGCAGGGTAAGCCATTAGAATTAATTAAAAAAAGCTTTAGGGAATAGATAAAAACGAATAACTATAAAAAGCTCTTTAGGGAATAAAAAATAAATAATTAAATCTTTAATGGATTACACGAATTTAATCCGATTTCAATAACCTCATAGATACGTGTGCACAAAAGCGCGAGCGACCTTCTTATGTGTCTTGGCGTGGGTAGCAGCGGCGTTATGTACAAGGTGATATAAAGAAAAAAATTGGAATGATCTAAAATTCGTTTCATTAATATTCTTTTATATTTTATTAATGCTCTTTATCTTTGGTGACGTCTTGCTTTACTCGTTTCATGCTTTATTCTTTGGCTGACGCATATCGTCATTTTCCTGGATTCTCTCCTATCTTACATCTTCATATAGTTTTTAATACGAAGTCACTACGAGATTAACTATTAACTTATTTCGTGAAAATATGTTTTAAAATATAGAAAAGAGCCAATCACGATCACCCTTAATAATCATATTTAGAGAAATATGATTCTGGACAATACTCTATTATTATCAAATTATAATAATATACATATAATTTAATAATATATAATTATGAATAAAAACCTATTTTTTTTACTATTTATAAATTGAAATTACAATTATATAGACATAGACATGTTCAAATATTGCTATGAAAAATAATACACAATTATAGTTCTAAATTATATATTATTTTTAGAATGCAGTTTTCTATTAAAAATTTGAAGAATTCAAACACAAACAGTATGAAATAATTTTGATAAATTTTGGCAGAAAGTAAACTTTATAGAGGACAATTTATTAGGTTTCTCTAAATTTTACTACATTATACTATCATTCTCTCTACATCATATTTACGTCACAACTTCGGTCTTTATTTACATTAAAACTTTGATTCAAAAAAATTTAATGTTATAGAAATATTTTTCATTTTTTGTTTTTAAACGTAAATATAAGTTTTTACAATTTACTAGGTTTCTCTAAATTTTACTACATTATACTATCATTCTCTCTACATCATATTTACGTCATAACTTCGGTTTTTATTTACATTAAAACTTTGATTCAAAAAAATTTAATGTTATAGAAATATTTTTCATTTTTTGTTTTTAAACGTAAATATAAGTTTTTACAATTTTTATAAAACTAATGAAACTATTATTAGATCAAACTGCATTCGATGTCTATCATTCATTTTCACAATTTTTATAAAACTAATGAAACTATTATTAGATCAAACTGCATTCGATGTCTATCATTCATTTTCACAATTTTCATAAAACTAGTGAAACTATTATTAGATCAAACTGTACTCGATATATATCATTCATAAATCTTTCATTTCTTAATCAAATAATGAAATAATTTTGCATGAATTTTATGTCCTACAAAATCATAAAGTATTGATATATAAAGTTAGAGATCAATTTGAACCTATATAAAAATAATCTGAAGAGTGAATAATCTATATACGATTGAGAATTTTGTTTGAATTAAATTAGTTACTGTCATGAGAGTTTTACATTCTTTATTTTATTAAGTAACTGAAATTTAGAAACAATTTGGATGTATATAACGTGCACGTTAATTGTTAAATTGTTTGTATATTACGAGAAATCATTAATTTACTTTTACAAAGAAATTACATAAGATTTTCTTTGATCATAATAGAATAATTTATTATTTCTCTCCACAAAAGAATTTGAATTGAGGAATGTTGCATATTTAATTATTTAAATTCTTTCATTTTTTATTATTAATTGATATTTTGATAAAGGAAAAATTAAAAAGCTATACTATAAATTAATTAGAAGATTGTCATTAAAATTTTATTTGTAAATGTTACACGGAAGAAAAATTAGTTATAGCTAAATTTTATCTGTTCCTATATTACACATACACATGAAATTTAGTTATCAGGTCTTTTAGCTATGATAGTTAATGTTTTTTAGAATAGAAATCTCCGTTAAATTATAATTAAAAAATATTGATTATTATAACTAAAATTTAGATGATAATAAATTTCAGATTTGTAATATATAGGCTAAAATTTATCTATGATGGCTAATTTTTTATACAATTTTTAGTATACGTATTGTATGATTTAACTCGAAAAGATATTTCATATAAGGAATGCTTAAAGAACATCTTCTTACACAATGATGTTCATAGCACGAAAATATGGCTTTACACGTGTATTTCTTTTGGTTTGTATGAAGCTTCTAATTATTTATGCGTGTCGTATTGCATGCATAAAGCAATGGATGTTGCAAGCGGCATTCAAGCACGTGTATTTCTACAAATGTGCCTGAGAGTTGAACCGTGTAACAAGCTGCTTCTTTAACTTCATTATTCCGTCTGTATACATTTGACGTATTTTTATTTCTAAGATACTCTGTAACTAATATTATCTCAGTTTTTTCATGTTTACTTTGATAGTATTTTTTAATATAGTATATTTAGTATTTAAGCATAATTGCGTAATTGGTATTCGAGAAATTTTTTATTGCATTTGAATTATTGAACAAGTCTTCTTAAAATACGAAAATATTGCTAGCTATAATTTTATTGTCCAAAAATATCACGTCAATATATTGTTTCAATTATTTAATGTAACACGTTATTTCGATATTGATTTTTTTAGAACATACAAAGAAATGTAATCGTAATTTATTTTATTTCGCGTTTTATATTTTATTTAAATTTTAACTACGAAAAATAGAAAAAAAGAGAATTATAATATATCAAGAAGACCTCTTAAAGTCCATCCTCTTAAAATCTGTTGAGGAATTATGACAACACGACATATAAACGACAGATTTTGACAACATCAAAGGATACTTATTTGCAGTTACACGCTCATTTTCAGTGACAAAGTTAATGAGCAAGCCACCAGTATTATACAAAACAGTCTATTTTGCTCGAATTATTCCAGAAACTACGTGTCACATGCAGAAATTTCGTGTTTCTACGAAACTAAGAAATTTCTCGTAGAGATTATTGAATCGTGTGAACTACAAAGACACATAATTGCATCTCTTTATTGCAAGATACAAGACTTGCATATCAACATATAAAGCGAGCAGAGGCTTTCTTTTTTTTAATACAGTCAACCATGAATATTACGAGAAATCGTATTGTATTTTGTCACATTTGACAACACAATGACGTAACTCCATTAAATAATATTTTGTTTATTACGTATTATATATTGTACACTAAAAAAATAGTTAAGTTGATTAAACTTTTCAACTAAATTACTATTTTGTTAATTGAACATATATTAGTGTGTAAATCAAATATACGTTTTATTAGATTTAATATATTATGTTTAATTTAAATATTTTTATATAGTTAACAAAATAATATTTAGATGAAAGGTTTAGTCAAGTTAATCAATTTGTTTTCAATGTATTTTATATTATTATTTTCGGCTTTATTTTCGTACATTCGGAATGCATTGAAACATGCTGATGACATAAATATTAACAGCGAATTTTCACGATATTTACACAGGCTCTTAATTATATATATTAAAATATTAGTGTATTTGAATTTCTTACGGAAGCATTAGAATTAAAAATTTCAGATATCTCGCGAGAGCGAAGATTTAAACTTAATGAGATTCCGTCACTAAACATTAAACACAAAAAGAATGACTGTATTATTTTCATGAAAAAAGCTAGCGCGAATGAAATTATACGGGGCGATGGTTCGTCAGTAGGCTTTTATCCCGCATCAATTGCATTTAAACTAGCGCTATGAATGCATGGATTTGCCAGTATTCGCGAGTATGCCCGATTGTGACCTTGTCGCAATTTCTCTTATAAAAAGGATCACCGTCAACTTTATTGAAAGAGGGAACCTATCTGATATTCGTCGCATAAAATGCAGCGGATTATTTTATCTTTTTCTAACGTAAAATATTTAATATATTGCATGCAGGTAATCATATGAAAAAATGAATATTGAAATATAATATTAGAAAAGTGTCGACGTTATATGTATATTAAAAACATGATTTTATTAAGATTTAAAGGCCCTGCATTCTAGAAACTATGTTATTTTTAAAATGATATAATATGAATAATTCTTGATAATTAAAAATTTTAGGATAATCGATGCAAATATTAATGATATATCATTGATAAATGAAAATATGCAATATTTTTATATATTATGCGAGTCAAAAATATTTCATAAAAATCTTAAATTAAAAATTTTACATAGATTTATCCATCAAGTAAATTTTTAGTCATAAAATTGCCAAATTATTTTTTTTTAAGTGCATATTTTGAAAAGTACGATAGAAAAGTATTCGAAAAAGGATTTGATTTTTGTTCCATAAAGTCTAGTCGGTTTCTCAATTTCACCCTCGCGTTTATCCAGATAAAGCAGCCTTATACACGTGATAGGGCTACACATGCGTCATATAAAGGCGATATCGTCTGTAAACCACTTCTAATAGAAGTCTGTGTACGTCATATAACGCGATACGTGCGCAAATCGTCTCCCAGTCGTCAAATACCAAGAGCCCCGAGTTTGTAGCCACTTATGATGAAGCAGGGAGCTGCACCCTTGATAAACATAGTGATATTAGAAACATATTTTAAATTAAAAGCTACCTTTTAGGACTTCCAGAAAATTAATTTCAAGTATTGAAAGCTTATTTGAGATTTTATTACGTCCTCCTCTCTCTCTCTCTCTCTCTCTCTCTCTCTCTCTCTCTCTCTCTCTCTCTCTCTCTCTCTCTCTGTCCCACCTTCTCTTTCTCTCTTTGATTCTATTTTCCTTGAGAACTAGAAGTTATCTATTGAATTTTTAATTATTTTGATTAACTTTAATATTTTTTCTTAATGAAAACATTAAAGGAGATTGTTATATATTGTACTTTTTTGAATATTTAATATAATATAGATATATTTGTGAAATATATAACTTATTTGATTAAAACTTTTAGTTTTCGAATATTTGATAACTGATAGCTGAACAAAATTTTCCTTAGTTAATTAGTTTTAAGTTTCGAAAGAACAAAATAATATTTTGCAATTGTAACTTCAGTAAATTTGATGGTTTCAATAAAAGTTTTTATTTTGCAATGTATAACTTAAAGTAAGTCATAATTAAATGATATTATATATGCAATATATGATATCATTATATTCTCTCATTTAATAAAGCCAATCAAATAAGAATGAATTCTTTTTTTCTACATTTTTAAGGGTGCAATGCAAAACATGATATCTATTTTTTTCTGATCTTTCAAGTTATTTCCGGTATATTATAAAAATACTTTAATTTGTTTGACAAAGATGTTATAATTAGTACAAATTATAGTAATAGGGAATAACACATGCTTGGCATTTCTCCTTCCAAATACGTTTAAGCGCTTTCAAATCCATCAGAGCTTTGAGAGTAAAGAAAGAAGCTATCGAACTACGTTACAGATTGTATTACACTTAGTCCGAAATCAAACCAACATAACACTTTGAAGTACAGTTTGTATCTTTCTTATCGTATTTATATTTCACAAATAAAGTAACAAAAATTATTACATTCCCGTATAAATGCACATTACAAAAATATATATTTCTATCCTCCTTAAATTAATCAATTGTATGGGAATATATTTATATAAAAGAAATTAAAAAATAAAATATAAATATATAAGTCACATATTTTTATGTTAAAAATTTAACCGGATAAACTTTCTCATATCTATTTCCAAGATGTTCTACTTCTAATTTTATCGTAGAAACATTGGAAAGTTACAAAGAGAATCCGGATGAAGTATATATTCGGAGTCTTGTGGATTACAGAAAGATTGTGTCGACACGATATTAAGAAAAGCTGGATAATCCATATTAACGGGATCAAGACACAGTCGCGTAGACTCTTCACGAAACTCGATGTTTTTTAACTAGAAGCACGTTTTCGAACTGTAATTTTGGAATCATTGCAACACGATGTTGACGGTAAAAGAAAAATAAAACTTTCACTAGGAAAATAACACAGATTGGAGGAATTAGAATAAATGTCCGTGTAATAGCTAAAGTTAATACGCAACAGTGATTTATGTAGCGAAAGAAGAGGATATTACACTTTTGTTTGTACACTTTCATCATTGTCGCTTTAGAATGAGAAAGCTACGCTGGAATATAAAAGCTACGTATTTTTGTATTTTGCCATTTTCCAACTTCATCTCGTGAAAATATACTTGGTACACGTACATGTCGTTAATACATTACAGTACAAATATTGAAGCGTCGTTTTTGTATGTGATTCTTTCGCGAAACAAAAAGAATAGGTTTATGAAATTTTGTTTCTCTTATGCAGCACACGAATCACTACGATAAAGCAATAAAATCGCAATTGCGAAAAAAGCAGAGCTTATCGCGAACTCATAAAAACTTACGTCAAATATACTCGCAGTTATTTTTGCTATGTGTGTGTGTGTGTATGTGTGTAATTTCTACTTCCGTTCCACTTGTAAATCAAAACGGTCAGAAAACATTTCTGAAAGATCTCTACGCAGAAATAGTTTTAAATTGGTTGCAACAGCACCGTTAAAAAATACTTTGTTTGCTGAGATTTTATTAATATGAAAATAATATTTTTAATATCTTGTTTATTACTTTACAATATATATTTTTTAATTATGATTGCACATTTGTATATATGCGATGTCTAACAAAACTCACAATTTTAATATCTGCAAACCCTTTTTCTGATTAATTTAAATCTTAATTAATTAATCAATCTTTTTAAGGGAAATAACAAAGAAAGTTATATATGACTATATTTCAATTTTTAACATCATATATGTTTCTAACTAAATCTCAAATTAAAATTCTTTTGAAGAAAAGGAGAAAGCTTCAAAGTTTTAATTAACTGAATTCAATGAATAATGACTTTGTTACCCATTTCAACTCTTTAGTTTGCAAGAAACTTTTTTTCGTATAATAGATGGAAATTATTAATGTTCGACATTTTCATTAATTTAATCGTCAAGACTATTTCATTGATGTTTAGACTGTCGAAGTTATATAATTGCACATACATATGATCTGGATAATAAAAGATTCTACTCTTTGCTAAATAATTAAAAAATATATTATTTACAATGTCATGTTTATGTGATAACATAATATTATTTTTTGAAGTTAGGTATTTCGTGGTCAGGAGTTTGCTTTTACATTTATTGTTAGATAATAACTATATACATATAGCACAAATTTGCTATAAGATAAAATTTAGAAAATTTTAAATCTGATTAAAATTAAGACTACCTTGCATATGTATAGAAACTAAAAATTGCAGAATAGTTTAATACGAGTGTTAGACAATATATAATATTTTTATTTTTATACATTCTACATTTATATATATTTTACTTCTCCACTTTTATGACGCAGATTTGTAAAATGTAATCTTTTGAATACGAAACTCTCAACGTGTATTGAAACTTTCTTCTTCTTATGATAATCGTGAATTCCATAAATATTCTGTAACAACTCGAGGACAAACATTTCCGTAGAAAAATTCTGAAAAATCCTAGTGAAATATTTTGCATGCCTGAACGCGAATATCGACACAATGCAGTGATAGATCGCTTGAAAGCGTGTCTCTCAATCTTATGCGTGGCTGTAGCATCTCGACAGAATAACTATTTTGTAGCCACTCAGATTTCTTGTCCTGGTTTAATTGTTCTCATTTTTGACGATTTATCATTCATATGATATTTTGCCATTGTTGATAAACGCACGATTTCGATGCAATGCAATGTTTTATAAAGTTTCAACATTTCAATAGCTCGATATAAATGCAAATTCTACAAATATGAAGGCAAAACATAATATTTTCATGTCGTCCTTTTTGTTAATATTACTTATATTTTTCAAGTTATCTATTCGAGATTGTAATGAATATAAATATTTTTAGTTTTATATTTAAATGAATAAATCAGAAAAATTCGATGAAAACATCTGTGTAACATTTTATTACACTTTTTACTTAAGGGTTAAAAAAAACCATCGCTTTTTTTCTCTAGATATGCGCGAAAGTGCGTCGAGATAAATGGGGGTATGCAATTATCGAAATCACATTTCACTCAGCACTCGAGGAAATCCAATACCATCCCTATCGTCTGCGTGCGAAAATCGAGTTCGAGACTTGTAATACCTTGTGTAAAGTAAGCCCGAACAAAAAGAAAACGCGATATTCTATTTCATGGCGTGGGAAGAAGGGAATATATAGATTCATTTTTTCTTGTCTATTCTTGTAGAAAATGATAATTTTTCTATTTATATAGTTTTCTTTTCTTATTTGTTCAAATAAAATTTATTTAAAAATTATATTAGTATTTAGCTAATATTTACACTCGTATTGAATTTATAGATATAAAAAATAGACTTAGCATGCTATGCATTTTTTATAGAATATGTTGTATTAACTATCACGAGAGAAGATAAAAAAGACGCGGGCAGTTTTTTACACCTATAAAGTAAATGTAAATCACACAATGATTGCAGTTATTTTAATTCTAGCTTATATTAATAACATTTTTCTTTCATTATTTTTTATAACAAATACAATAGATGTTAATAAAAAATACAAAAAGACGACCGAAAAATAATTGCTTGAACATCTTAACCTAATTTTAAAGTTAATCGCAATTTCTTGTTTAAACATTAATTTTTAAATACTCGAGTCCATTTGATTACATTGATTTTTTGTTCGCATAAATCTTTTATTATAAAAAAAATATGTAGGGGAAGAGCTAGTCTCTTTCTCTCATATCTTTTTTGCATTGTTAAATTCTTCTTGAAATTCTAAAGATTTTTTTTTAGTATAAAGTTAGATATTGCATGTAATTATGCAAAATTATAGTCGGATGAAATATTCTGTTCTATATATATATGCACTTGTTATTTATGTACATAAAAGAAACATCATTATAACAATCAAGATGATATTATATATAAAAAATTCAGTATATACAATATATATAAATTTAGATAATCTAAAATATAAATTTAGTTATGATCTATATGAAAGTTTTCATTTCTCAGGTATAGCGACACTTTATATTAACGTTAACGACTTAACAATTATTCTCGTGATAATAGTTTAAACAACAGGTGCAATTCGTGCTACAGCAACTTTATTGTAATGACAAAAGCTTACTCAGAAAGCAGTTGCATTTTATAAATTGAATCTTTATAAATTACTTCTATTTTTTAAACAACAAAAACTATGATAATTAAAAACTGACAATAGAAAAATTATGATATTCCTAAAACCAAACAAGAAATTTTGTTGCGCTAAAAAATTACTTTAAATAAAGCTAGTGATATCAATAAAATATTCGACATTATTTTTGGGAAGATTTTTAAATCAATTATATAAAAGATAAGTTCAAAAATATTTTATTTTAAATTAATAATTATTTTTTTTAATCAAGTAGAGAATTAAATATTAAGCTTTTCTAGTCTAAATTTAATCTAAGAGAAATAAAAGTTTTAGAAACTTTAAGTTCCTTTTTTTCTCTTATAAATAATATATAAAATTTATTTAACGCGAATTAACTTTTCTTAACATAATTCAGGCTAGTACATATCTTTATAAATATTATGTCAATCGACAAAATATATAAGTATCTAATTTAAGCGCGTAGAGTAATTCGCAAAGATTTTATCAAACACATCTGTCTTTACCAAGTTAAGACGCGCTTAAGTAGTTTTGGGGAAGTAAGCCACTTAAGCATACGTCTTAGCTTATAATAGATGTATCAACGTATCTCAAACTGCTATCTATCTTTATCTCATCAGTATAACATCGTATTCTCAATCCATCTTCTCGAAGAGCATTTCTACTGGATTATTCTGGAATCACTGAATGATCAAATAAACTTCGTTTCGCTTCTCTGCTTCCTTCTTCTGTCCGCTTGTCATCGCGAATCGACATCGAGGTCGTGATTTCGTTGCAAGAGGAACAAATACCTACGAAATAAAGTACGTTCTTGGTTTCTTTTTTTTCTCGATTGCAGTCCAATGATTTGGGTATCGCAGTATCGAGAAATGAAGATGATGACAGGTCACGGCGTCGCGCAGGTCATCGCTGACGTTGGGAGCGATCAGCAAATGACGAATCAGGCGAATCGCGTGCCAATGTGTCTGACACAGGCCGACACCGTTGCTAGTGTCACATTCTTCCTATTACTGATATTGCTCTTCTTCGTCGCGCCGTTCGTGATACTCGTGGTGCTCTACTCGTTCATCGTAAATCACCTTGTTCGTGACTCGTCCGGGACCACCAGCGACTCGTATCACAGCCGTGCCAGGAAGCAGGTGGTGTACATGCTGCTGACTATAGTCATAAGTTTCTTCGTGTGTCTGTCACCCTACCGTCTCCTCATCTTCTACATCGTGATAGCGCCCGCCGAAGAGATAGCCGCGATCGATTATGACACGTTCTTCGGGCTGCTCAATTTCTGCAGGATCATGTTTTATTTGAACAGCGCCGGCAATCCGATACTGTACAATCTGATGAGCAGTAAATTCAGACGGGGTTTCCTCAAACTGTGCGGTTTTGCGAACGAAGAGAGCTCGCATCTGAGAAGCATGATCGTCGGCGCGAGAAGAATCGCGGCGAATCAGGAGGATCCAGATCAGGAGGAACATTTTTTGTGAAATATACAGCAAGAAATGCAATATGATTTGTGACTTGCTGTCCAATACGATGCAATAATACGTTTCCACGTATAAAAGATCAATGACGTGTTAATGAAAGTGTCAATTGATATCAAACAAAATGTTAGCGTTGACATTTTTACAACCGGAAAACTAGGCTCAATTTGATATGCTTATTATAAAACAAAATGTGAAAATATTACAAAATTACATACATATAGTAAAACGATATGAAAATATTAAAAATAAAGAGAAATATAGAAGTATCGGACAGGTATATTTATTGGAAAGAATATGAAAACATTGAGAAATTATAAATATAGTATTAATGAAAATAGAAAAGTATTGGAAAATTATATTTATAATAAAGAACCGCGGATGCATTAAGAAATGGGTAACGTGTTTTTATTTGGACTCGCAATAAAAATCACTGGAAGAAACTTAAGACTGAATGAAAAAAAAGAAGAACTTCTCTTTGTGTTAAATTGAATGGGACTATTGTGAGAAAAACTTTTGACATTCTAAGAGATATTCAACTTCGTAGACTTTTGCGAAAGTTGTACACAAGAATTGAAAGATTGGTACGAATAAATAAAAAGTTTCGAAAAAGTAATGTGATTTTATTATTAATATAAACGATTGAGTGTATACGAATCTAATATATTAAATGTCACACGAATATTTCTTATATTAATATTTTTAATATGAAAATATATGGAATTTACGTGAATGTTCTTCTTAACTTCTTTTTTTTCCGCAAGTTCGATTTTATTTTTAATTATTATAAATTATTTATATTGATTACATACACTTTGCACAACAATAGAAAAACTTTTATTCAAATATTTTTTTAAGCTATCATATTTTAGAGAGACTTAACGCTGCATGGTACGCAATATTCACGCAACATATTATGCTAATTTACTAAAAGCTTCGTTATACGCGATACATGCTCGCGATAATAATGAATCTCTGTCTCTTTTAACATATTTTAGTCCTATATTGCTAATGGTGACCTATGAGATGGAGGAAAACGTCGATGGAACGTACATCCCTACTTGTACTACACCAGCTTCAACCACCTGGATGATGGGCTTCATTCTGACGACGATCGTGGTATTCTTCCTGATTCCTCTACTGATCTTGATAGTTCTGTACACGGTGATCGCGAGACACCTGATGGCGAATCCGACAATAAGCCGTGGACCGGCGAACAATTTGCTTAAATATCGCAAGCAGGTAGTCCTGATGTTAGGTACAGTGGTGCTGTGTTTTTTTCTGTGTTTATTGCCCTTTAGAGCCCTCACTCTCTGGATCATCATCGCGCCACCCAAAACGGTCGTCTCGCTCGGCATAGAAGGCTACTACAGCCTCCTGTATTTTTGTAGAGTCATGCTATATTTAAACTCGGTGATCAATCCGATTTTGTATAATCTAATGTCGACAAAATTCAGGGAGGGTTTCCTTAAGCTATGTGGCCTGGGACCTACTAGACGGAAAAAGAAGAAGACGTCGGAACGTACGGGTACTTATACGACCGGATCGACCAATTGCAGCAGCAATCAATCGGATTTCTGGCGAAGACAAAGCAGCAACAAGAGTTGCAGTGTTAAAGTATCATGCAACGATCAAGCACCTACGGATAAACAGATTAAATTGCCTTTGCTAACGGCCGTCGTGGCCGGAAGTATTGTTAAAAAGAAGCAAGAAAGTTACGTTTGATTCTTCGTGGGCCAGGCTGATATAACACGCTTTGTCTTGTTATTCTGTCTTTACTATATTTTTTCAACTTTTTATATCATCTTGCAAAATATTAGAGAATTTTCAAGCACTATATCTCTCTCAAGGTAATATATATTTCAATTAATATTTTGCATATAATGATATAATTTATTAAGCCACACTTCATAAAGGATTAAACATAGATCGATGAATTGCGCAATAATAAACTGGATTTTCTCTCGTCTTCGATAAATCTGCTCGAGCTTTTGTTATCCTTTATTATCTCAGTATTTCCATGATTATGTGATTGGATAATTTATTATTAATGTAAAATAATTAATGATAGACTATTTAAATATTTTCTAGCGCAATGGCTATAAAATAATAATTAATTAAATGTTTACTCTGAGTGTTATTACGTCAGCAGTAGATTAGAGACGATTCACAAGTCCAAACGAGATTAGAGTACAATAATTATATTAGATATCTGCTGTGAGATCATATGATAATTTTACTTCCTTGATTTTATATGTAACATACGTTGTATAAAATGTTATAGACATATAAGCTATATATATATATAAAACAAGTAGAAATTCTTCCAAGAATTAAGAAATGTGTAAGAAAAGTAAGAACGCAACCTCTCTTTTTTGTTCCTAAATATTTTAATCGTGGTACATTTAACTTAAAGATTTAATAGTGTAAATAGTTATAGACAAAGAAAAATTAAATATTGTTGATATCGGAAAAAAATGCGCTATTGCAAAATTCAGATAGGGAATTCATTTTTTAATGATTTTTTTTATTATATTTCGCTTTTTAACATTAATCAGCATTGAGATTGTTATATTTTAAAAATCAGAATTCGCTATTCCACCGATGAAATTAATGATAAAATTCAATGAAGCAAGATATTATTAAACATTGATATAAAAATGAAAGCAAAACCATAAATTTTATGTATAAGTCAGAATTAAATTTTAACTTTGTTGATGCATTTTGTTATTGAGCGTAGTAAATATTTTCTATGATGCAGGCATCTGAAATACTTTTTAATGAGAATAGGTGATTTAAATATGAAGTATAGTCACTTGCTGAGAAACTATCGTATACTAAATAGCATTGTAAAGTAGTAAATTTACATAAAATATTCCAAAAATTACGAAGCTTTTGTGCAATTGTGTAGAAATGCTCATATAAAAAGAAATTCTAGAAATTTTTAATAATAGCTACATCTTGTTTTCTATAAATAAAATAAAAGAAAAGTCTGACTTAATGTATATTATGTATGTGTATGTTTGTGTGTGTATGTGTATATGTGTATGTATGTACATGTGTGTGTGCGCGCGTACGTATGTATACATAGTTGTTTTCATTATTAAGCTAATGATAATTTAATTATGTAAACGCACAGTTGACTCGAAAAAATGTAATTTTGTTAGATGTGTTATTTTTGGTGCCATTTTTTTTTATTAGTGAGTACTCTTTAATAAAAATAATAAGTTAACTATCTTTATTATTATAATTACCAAAGATATTTTAAGAGAGGGAGACAGAAACATTTTACAAAAATTTTATCTATAAAAAATTTATTATATTAATTATTGCTATTTCAGTTGATATCAAGTTAACAACTTTTTTAATATTATTGAAAATTTAATATTACAAAAATTATACCAATATTGTACTTTACTCTTTTATAGAAAATAATAAAATAAGCTATATGGTATAAAATCTTGAAATTTAACACTGAAAAACGCATTTATCAGAAATAGAATGTATATAAAAGTTACGACCAATATCAAATATAGTATAAGATATTGATATCTACTATGTTAACGCGTATTCAATAGAAGCTGTGGTTAATTAAGCAGCAACACATATTTGTGAATATTTATTGTTTAGATTTACAGATATAAATCTAAATCAATTATGTTCACACAATTGATGCTTATTTATTATTTCTAATAAGTACCATCATGTATTATCGCGATAGCAAACAAAATTCAACGCAAAAATCTTGTATGCAGAGTAAATCGAAAATCTGCCATTTTTCTAAATTGTAAATTTATATGTATAATATATACGAGTATAATCTAATTTTTTAAATTTAATTGTTGAACATTAAATATTGCAAATAATTTGTTATTTGTTTTTAATATAAAATACATATATCGATAATAAATTCTCGAATAAAATAAATCGAGTAAAAAATCTATGAAGTGAAATTTGCTTTGAAGTCTAGAAATTTGCGATTTAATGTGCTTAATTTCCGATATCAAATAAACATGAAATCTATACTTCTATCTATCTATCTTTGACAAATATTTCCGTGAAGCGAAACTTCTAATTCATTAAGAAATTTATAAAACATAAACGCGCGTTTTGCGCGTCATTGATATTATTTCTATTATTTATTTTACAACTGTCAAACTGTTAATCTTCACGATGATAGTTATTTACTATGAATGTGACCATAATTTTAATTCGTCAATTTTTCGCGAAATTATCTACACTTTCATTAGACTCACGCGAAACTCTATACCCCATACCTTTATCACGCTGCGCGGTTCGCGCGAGACTGATTCTCGTTCGAGGTATCGCGAGCGCGGGACCGATGGTCACATGACCAGTAGTCACATGACCACTCGTCACATGACCAGTGGTCACGTGACCATCGGTCCCGCGCTCGCGATACCTCGAACGAGAATCAGTCTCGCGCGAGCCGCGCAGCGTGATTAAGGTATGGGGTATAGAGTTTCGCGTGAGTCTAATAAAAGCGTAGATATTTGATTACAAAAGATTCTTGTAGAAAATTTTATTTTTTTGTTCGTATTTTTTGTTAAAGATTTAAATATTAAATTTGTACATTGCATAATTAATTAATGTATTTTTATACATGCATTACAATTTTTAAGATTTTATTATCAAAGAATAATATATAAGTTCGCTTTGCGCACGTAATTATATTCGGTTAGATTAAACAAAATAATATATATATATATATATATATATATATATATATATATACTTATGTATATATGTACATATATATATGCTACATAAATTTAATATCTATAGATTTGTTAATACAGTAGGAAGTTACATATAAAAGTAATTCTGTCGACTCATTAATCAAATTCAGTTTTGTTATCAAATTTAATTATGATAGCAAATTATTGTTAGTATAGTAAATTGATATAATAGTTAATTTGAGAAATACAATTCAATAATTTTTATTAAAACATAATAAGTGTATATAATTAATAAAGCATAATCTATTTATTATCGAGTTAATATTAATAATGATAAAGCGTCTATTAAAATATTATTATAAGCGTATTGTACTAATTTGGGAACGTTGCTATTTTATCTTTCATTCTTATTAACGTTTTGTTCTCAGAATAAATATAAGTTCATGTATTACACATTCGATACAATATTTAATACAATACAATATTTAAAGCATTACGTTCGCTAGAACGTGTGCATAATAATTATTTGAATGTAATTAATTGAATGGAAAAGATTTCAAGAAAATTGTAACAAAATACGATTAATTTCTATCGGATAAAATTACAACAATGTATTATAAGATCGTAAATTCTTATTTCTGTAACATCGTTTATTTCTGTTTATTTATAATTAAGAAAATAACTATATTGCGATTTAATTATTACATTATTTATTAAAATAAATCACAAATAGAAAGACATAATTTAATTTATTAGGAAAATATATGATTTTTGTAAATATCTTACACAATTAGACATATTTTTATTAACAATCTATCAATCTAAAATCTAAGGTACTTATTCGCTTATTTATACGATATGCCTTTGCTTCGTGAGAAATAACCCATAATTGCAACTATAACTAGAACGTAAAAAATTAAATAATATCCAGGAAGAAATAATTTTTTTACTTAAAGGAATAGACTCTAGAAATTGCATAATTCCACTTCATCAATTCAGGCTCATTTGTCACATATCGCGTTTTACAAAAATGATATCATTTGCCAAGTTATCTGATTGTTCCACAAAACTATAAACATAATATCCCCTTTGTTCCATCATATCGACTAGATACTTTCGTCCTTTCGGATTGTGTATGTATTCCACAGACAGGGTCTAAAACGTATATATGCATATGTATGTCGATCAATATGCGGAAATAATTACGTTTTGTTTATAAAAGCGGAAAGGAAACGAAGATGCGACGAGTAAAGCAATCGCGCAAACAGAAACGTAGAACTTTCTGAATAGATCGCACCAAGCGATCAAGTATATAATACATACCTTTATATCCACCTCGTTAAACGGAATTGTTTCTAACACGTCGATCTCATTGCCTTCGACGTCGAGACTTAAATAATCGATTGTCTTGATTTCCAAGGCCGCGATGTAAAGTATCAATGGCAAGCATTGCACGCGGATGTGCTCGCCCGTGTAAGCCACGTCGAGCGTATTCGCGGGTACATCTTCCGTTGTATTCAGGGGTTCATGCAGACGCCCGACATTCCTCGCCATGAGAAAAGACGCCTGTAATTTTAAGAACGTCACGTTACATTTTATCATCAAAGCGATCGCGTAATATTCTGAAGTTTGAGTAACGTCTTGAAGTTCAAGTAACATCTTTAATACTGAGAAATTGGAGCTCGAGTTTCGCAACTGATAGCATTGTCACGAAGTTATCGTTAACGATGACAAGTCATTGATCATTATTCCTTACCACTATGGGGTTCTTAATAATGCTGAGACACGTCGGCGAGAGATAAGCTCGCCTGTTTTTCTGAAGCATTTTTGTAAAATTGATAGGATCCGCCTCTATTAGAAGACCCGACCATCCATTAAATTTCTCCAGGAACAACGTATTGCTACGAGTTTCCCCGTCGTACGCACCGCATTCTATGAAAAATCCATTTTTCTGTAGAGAATAATAAATAAAAATTTGATATTTATTAATACAAAAAAGATTCTCTCGAGCGAGTCTAATTCACCGTATTCATTGAATCGTTTTATGTTCTTGCGAATTCTCTTGCATTTTTCCATTAAATTATTACAATTGTTTTACTACCTTATCATTGAAAATTTCGCGTATCATAGTTGATTGTCCCATCGATGGATCTTTAACATCCGGTTCTTGAAGAATATATGACTTATTCGAATTATAATTCCATATTATCCAATTCTGCCGAATATCCGTCAATAAAGTATGATAATTTTCTGGATTTAGTGCGGATATATTTTTCCCGTTGTACCACTTTTCACCTAAATAATTGTTTATTAATCATTAAAATAGGAAATGATTTTTTAGATTTATGTCAATTAATTATATAATAATATACCAGGCGCTTCAATTAAACAATTATTTTTTGGAAAATAAATATTTCACATATTAGTAAAAAGAATATATTATAACCAATACAAATTATAAAACAAAAATGTCTTATAATATATAATAATAATATATTGAACAATTTTTTAAAGATCTTTAAAAAATTATTCAATAATTTTCTTATTTAATCAGAAAATAATATTGATAAAAATCAATCAATATCAAGATTAGAAAAATTGCCTGATAGATATAGTTATGTTAGTAATTCGAAGTTTAGTATGACGGTGTTATTTGCATAATGCAAACGAGAGTATTATATCATACATTTGATTATCATATGATACATAGAATATTATACACTTGGGTCGTGTTTTGTTAATTATATTCACAAATGTTACAATTTAATAATTGTATCGGTAACGTATTAATGACGACGAATTTTTCAATGTCTAATTTGCAATTCTACGTTTGATTGATATTTTAATAAAGAAGTCACTTCGGAAAAAAATTCTTTTTTAAGCATCAATCTCGCGTACATTCATTATAGATATGAATCACATTTACTAATTCAATAAAAAGAGATGCAATCAACTTTTTCTTTCGCCTAATCACTTATCCAATAAATATCGTCCAATATAAATTCTATATAAATAATAATTTATTAAAGCCACTTACCGGCAGAAAAATTATACCAAGTCCGCAACACTACAACAAAAACGAAAAAGAGATTATTGTTTTTCCGTCACGAAAACTCATAGGAAAAAAGAAAGCAAGTTTGCAAAAATTCTCACCAGTTTTGTAAAGATCTTCGGGTACATCGTCCAGATATGTGTCATGTTTTATAATGTTTGCCTCGTGAACAGTCGGATATTTTATGAAAAATAAAATAATAATTGCACATGAAGTCAACACAATCAAAACGGCCCACTTTCGACGCCAGCTGTAGTTCAGAACTCGCGTGTGCACGCGTTGATAGTTACATGCGTTGACTGGCATCGTACTGACATGAGAGAAGCCCGAATGACTTCTTCCATGTGAATCATGAACGAATGAAATGCAAGGAATTAGCAGAAAGGCTCATCACAGCTGTTGCATACGCGTGACTTATCTTCAACATTTAAATATCACTTGATGTTTATATATACATACATATATATATATATAAAGTGTCAATCTTAGACAGTGACGATTAGTACTAATTATAATTTAATACTACGTGCACAGGGCTATATATAATAACTACCATGTTAATAAGTAATTCCTTTGAAATGATATGTGCAAGGTAAATTTAAAGCGAAAACAATGGACCAAATATAAAAATAAAATAAATCGTTTGTCCGCGTTATAAATTTATTTTATAACTTAAAGACAAATCTTCATTTCAAACACTTGTTAGAAATGCAGTCAATAATCTGTTAAAAATAATTTTATTCTTTTACATTTATTGCCTTATGTAATGTCTAATTGGAACTAATCAAAACAGATGATTAGCTCCAGTTAAGTTGATAAATTCTTTCTAATAGAAATATATATATTTATATAATAAATATATATTAATAAAAATATATATTAATAAATATATATTAATTATCAAAAAAAATATACGTCACAAATATTCTCTGATGAAATTTTAGCTTGTTTTATCTGCTTATATAGCATTAATTATTGAACCTTCACGCGAATTAGACGAGATTGAAAAGCAGAGAACAAATATCTAAATGTTACAATTTTGTCTTTTATATCGTTACGTGTTCTATTGTGAATGTAGAATGTATAGACTCTCAATTACGGGACAACCGGAAAAACGTAACGCGACATGTGAGAAATATACATAACAATGCGACAATACTGTACATAGGTATTGTGATGAAAAGATTTTTTTATACAAATATGTAGATTTGCAAATAATTTTTTTAAGTTTTTTAATTCTCGAATATGACATGAATTTTGATAGAGTTATTGTTTAATAAGTTGTGTCTCTAAAATATTCTGCTTTTTCGAAAAACCTCAATTTGCATATCTAATATGTAATATTGATGAATATAGAAAAAGAAAAAGAGAGAAATCACTAGTATACTTAAATACTTTAAATGTTTTTGGTCAATGGTTTAAACTTGTTTGTCAAAATTAACAAATATAAAAATAAAGATACAACGAAACGATAAAAATTTCGACTGAAAATTAATGCAACAAAAAATAATTAAAGATTCATTTACCGAATGAGGTGCAAATAAAAATTGTAAACTATTTTGTATAAATAGAAAATATTTACTCGTAACTATAATATTTTTTTCTACAATTTATATATTTCTACAAAATACAGTATGTACTTTGAATTATTTTGTGTTTCTCGATTATCGTTTGCATCCATTATAATTGACACAAACAAATATATAATGCTAATAAACTTTTGACCTTTTATAAGATAGTCTGATTCTACAATTTTTTTAAGCAAAATTGAATCACTGAATCTGTCACAAAGTGCTTAGATAACAGTTTCTCTCTCTACTTTATTTTTGAAATCTTTTATTTTATTCTTGTCGAAATAATTATTAGATTGTTAATCATTATATATCTAAGTTGATATTATTGAACCAAATCTTTTACACGCAATAGTTGATTTGGTAAGCACAGTTTGTTTTAGAATTAAATGGCAAAGCGACAAGATGCTCACGTAATACATGAGGAACTCGTTTACTATGACGTAACGCTATCACACACAACGTATGCACGCATACGATGATCTAAAGCAGCAATGCAAATGTATCACGACGTCGACATCGAGATAAATTTAGCACGAACGGTTTGATGAACGCGTTAGATGAATCGTGTCATTGTGAAACAATGAAATGATAGTTTTCGCAATAATATTTTTGAATATTTTTGGGAATAAAATATACGTAAATGAAGCGAGAACAAATCAGCGCCATAGCCCGACTACGAATCACGCACATAAACATCAAAGTACTGTCGATCCCGAGTTCGGAAATACTCTTTCGGACATATGCATGAGTATATATGTATGTATATATATACATACAAGATGTTCCCGAATGATCGAGTTTAAATCTAAATGCTCAAGTCGCCTGTCGGCTGATCACACGACAGACGTTCAATCAATTCGGGTTTGTGGTAGAATTTCCTACATATCACAGAATAAACTTATAAATTAAAGTTTGATCAGATTATGCCTGTAGATTTCCATTACGTAGAAATATATGTTAATATCAGTGCATTTGACGGAGAGAGAAAATATAATTGCAAAATACAAATAAATTATAATTATTTTCTCTTTTTGTATATACATTTTTACAATAATTTTGTTCTTGTTTATTTCATAAGGATTATAAGTTTCAAAGAAGAAAAAACAACAAACAATGTTGCTTGATGTTCAGCAGAGATCAGTCCAGTGTTCACACCATTGCAGGCAAGTATCAATAATTAATTCTAGGAATTTTAAGAAGAATCTAAAATTAATTTTTTTCAGAAAAAAATATTGAGAAAGATAATTATTTATCACCACTTTCCAGTTTCTAACATTAATCCATTAGCGCCCAAAGTTCTTAAACTTGAAGGATGAGCGTGTCATAAAAATTTCAACAAACTCTCATATCTGTTAGAACTTGTTTTCTAATTTTAACATTTTAATTTTAATATTACAGTTTGTTTCAATCAGATTTTGACATGAACATTGTTTTAGTTTTATTAAATTGTAAATTATTTTAAATAACAAAAATTAAATTTTTAGCTATAAAAAATTTACACATGTCTGGTTTTAAACAATTTGAATTAAATATTCTTATAGTTAAATTTGAAATAATTTTATTAAAGTAAAATTTTTATTACTGTCAACTGAAGAAAAATGAACATGATTTCTTTATTTATTTTTGTACTAAAGCTTAAAGAAAATATTTTGCAAAAAAGTTATTAATTCTAATCTTGAATTAGTTAGAAATTAGAAATAATTGCTAATTATTCAATAATAATCGAATAGTTAGCATTCTCTAAAAGAATTTTGAGATAATTTATCTTAAAGAAAATATCAAAATACAGATTATTTTCAGATTTTAGTGATTATATATTAATAATAAAAATTTTCGCATTTTATTATACAATTCAATCTGTTTATGGACATTCTGTATTTTGTATGGGTATATATGATATATGAATGTATTTTTTATATTACTAACAATTACAAAAATCATATAGTATATTTAGTTCCACGTACACGTTGAACACAACATGTACAAATTACGAAGATTAATTTTTTTTCCTAACATAGATTGACTTATCTATTATTAAAATATTGTTACTCATGTCAGCATGTAGTCTTTGTTAAAAGGACTTTACTCAGGAAAAAATGAGGACTTTTTTACGTAAGGATGCACATCGCGTGTGTCCTCGCAATTATACGCATAATCGCGCGCTTAATGCACGGTGATGACGAATGACAACTTGGAAGATGAATGTATATTATAAAGTGGTATTTTTCAAAATTGATATTATTAATTGTACTTCCTGACACACGATTTATCAACGTAAACGTATATAGATATGAATGACTAGCAATAATTGCTGGAACAAATATAGAATTTTGTGTGTATAAATTGAATGGAAGTTTTCATTATATTAATATGAGATACTGTAAATTTTCTATTTGCTTGTGAGATTTATGTACATAAAGATTTGAACGATTGTATATTCAAATCAAAGGTGTACTGTATTTCTCAATTTAATTAAGTTTAATATGCATTCTAAATAATGAATACTACAACTCAGCCAGAGAAATGATTGATCACATTGATTCGACGATGAATTGACGTTGATTTGACATTATTTCTGGCTGGGAAATAATACAATATTTTATGTTACAATTAGGTAATTTGTTTAGATTATTAGATAATAGTAATTCTATTATTTTATATAATATAACAAAAGGAGTGCACTGTCAATATCGCTATAAAATACTGCTATATCTTCTTTTAATTTCTTTGAATTTATAGTTTATTAGATATCCAATTATATCGATAATGATAACGTTTTTTTTTCTTTTTAATATCAAAGTGATAAAATTACTTTTATCTAAACAAATAAAATATACTTTTCAATATTGGATTAAAAATAAAAACTGGAATAGTGCTTGAGAAATTTATTAATATAAATGTATATGTCTTAAGACGTATCATAAAGTATAATTATATCAACCTTTTGTTTAATTTACGCAATTAAAAATATCATTATTAAAAAATTTGATATAATTATCAACTTGATATAAAAAATAATTACGTAGCGTAATTTTATAAGACTTTATTCCGGTATAGTTATTTCGACGCTTTGTCCATCTTTAGAAAAAACAAATCTAGAATCCTTATAACGCAAAAGATTTGCAGATTTTTTAACTGTCCACTCTCTATAACCGATTTTATAAAATAATGGTAACCGATTGAATCCACCATCGATAGCCAATGAATCGTTATAATCCCATTGGTTATCCATCAGTTTGTGCGCGTGTCTCTTTTTCGGCGTTTTTAAAATCGAATCTTCCAGCATCACAGATTTTGCAGGTAAAGTTGTTCGGCCCTCTAGTAAAGCCAAGAAATATTGCACCTAAAAAAATAAAAATTTGTAAAATATTTATACAAACGTACAAGTCTATATAATTTAATAAAATGTTTATAATTAAATATAACAACACAATAAAATAAATTTTTGCAAATATTCTTACTTTTACAATCTTTGTATATTAATATAGTCAGAGCTAAAATTAAATAATATTAAACTTTTAGAACAATTGTGTGTAAGAACAATTAAAAGAGATAAAGAAAGAAGATTGTTAAAATAATATATTCATATAAATAAATATGCAAAATATCAGAAATTTATTAAAACAAATATTATATTATTTTTTTCTGTATAGCTCATGTATTATAATAATACAAAACTTACGAACTAAATTATGCGTGTTATTATATAATGATAGTTACAAATTATGTCTAAAGTTAATTTTATTGTGTTGTATTAGATAGAGTTATGATAGATAAATTGTTATAATACCTGCATATGAAACATAGGGAAAGGCACAACGATCATAGGTACACCGACAATACACATCGAAGGATGCTCAATATTTATGAGATGTTTGTAAAGCGGTGTTACATAATTATTGTCGATCCGTATACCGCAATTTTCATTCAAGAAGGGAAAGTTGTATTTGTATCCAGTACAAAAAATTAAAACGTTAATGTCATCGACAGTGGTTCCGTCTCTGAGACGAAATGTAGTTTTATGTATACTTTCGATACCAGCTACTTGTATCATATTTGATGGTAGAGGACTTGTTAATCTGCAAGAAAAGAATCAAATAATTAAAATTAATAAAATCAAATAAATCTTAAATTATCTCTTTCTAATTCTGTATCTAAAGATTACAAAAGTATCTTGGCTATTTATAAATAATGTTTTTACAATTAATCGCTCACCTATGATGATTGTGACTTAAATATACACAAACAGCATATTCGGATAACTCGATCCCTATATCAATACCAGATGAAGATGCACCTAATATTATCACTTTTTTTCCGGCAAAACCATCCGGCTTTCTATACGAATGACTATGCATTATTAAACCCGAAAAACTATTAATACCAGGTATAATCGGTACATAAGGATCGAAATAGTGTCTGAAAAAGATTTATAAAATATTTGTCTAATGCCACAAACTCTCAAAATATTCAGTAGTATTTTAATTATAAAACATGCAATAATATTTGACTTGATTTACCCGTTACAAACCATAATTGCATCAAAATATCGAAGTTCCGTTTCATTTGTATTTAATTTTCTCACTTGTACAGACCATTTTTCTTTATTATTATATTCAGATGATTCAAGTCGAACATGTTCAACTTTTGTATTGAACTAAAGAAAATTAATTAATTATTAGATGACAATCAATTTTTCATCTTCAATATTGGAATATAATTACATGAATATGTCGACATATGTCAAAGTGCTGGGCGTAATTTCTCAAATAATTTAAAATTTCCCGATGATTCACGCAGCTGGGTTCTTGTGCTTCCATTGTGATATAATCCGGAAAGTTCATAATCTTTGCAGGTAAATTGGTTCTAAAAAGACAGCAAAGAAGCACTGTACTAATTTTATATTTATCAGCAAAAAAGCATTTCTTGTACTATAAGTCATTTCTTAAAATATAGAAAAATATAGAATAATATTTAATTTTAATTATATTATACTTTAAGTAAAATATATTTTTTATTTCTATTTTGTATACTATTTGTGCATAGTTATTTAGAAGTAAAATATTTTAGTTTATATTTATTGAAATATTTAGCGATAATAATTAGATAAATATTTTATCAAATCATTGACAAAAATAAATTTCTAGTTTAAAAATTATACAATGTTATAAAAGAATCATTCTTTTTGTAGAGTAAAAGCAAACATTATCAAACCTTAAATTTTGATACATGCTGGAATGAATCGGTAAGCCATTCTCAAGACCAATTTGCTCCTTATAAACCCATGTACCTCCTATTTCATTCGTTTGCTCATAAACTATTGCTTCGAACTTCACATTTGCTGCTAAATGTCTCACTGCACACAAACCAGCTGCACCAGCACCGATCACACATACTTTAATTTTTTCTTCTTGATTCGCCATTTGTACACAATTTACGTATTTCTTATTCTTCTAAAGATATTGACTATTAAGAGATGTTACTCTTTATTTTTTTTACGTTCCGGACGATAAATTCAACAGATATTTATATTGTATTATTTTTTAAATGTTTCAAAACACATTGGTTAATATATTAAAAAATATAAAGATAATTTTAATTTGACACACCCGACAATTTGTAGATCGAGTAGCGCACGTTACTAAACAATATTAAAAATCTATATGTATGATGATGTGTATTATATATTGGAAGCATTAATCATTCACACACCTAAAACAGAGAAAGTAAAAAAATTAAAATATTTTTGTTTTGAAATCATGTACTTCAAAATTAATATTTAAAATTGTGAATCATACAAATAATGAATTATTTTGAAAGTAGCAAAGATTTATAATAGACTACGACTTTTTATAATATGTCTGTCCTTTTATATTTTAGAGGAATTTACACAAAACGGAAAGTAAAATACCACAAAAGATAGAGAAAATATCATTGCGATTGCTTCAGATTTCTAACTTCTACTTGCTTACTATCGCGGTTCGATAACACGGTAGATAGGCAAGTGTTTAAATACTATGTGATTATTATGCTCCGATTTTCTTACGATAAGAATTTATCATCGCAGCCACATACTTGCAAGGTCAAATAAAATTAAACACAGTAAACAATGTTATCTAATAATTTGTTAAAATTAATATTAAATTTATAATATTTGTTAAAATAAAGTAAAAGTATCATAGTTTCCATGACAGATAGATATATATTGACCAAAAAATAGATATATTATAATATTCCTCGAAAATTCTTAAAAAGCTTAATAAAGCTTTGCCTTTACTTTAAAAACTATACAGCCTTCTTAATTTTAGTTTGATATTTGCTATAAATTTTCACTTAATATATTTTATTAAAGAAGAATCACGAGCGAAAAAAATCAATTAAACTTATTTGTATCAACTTTTTTTCAGAAACAGTCATTACTGCTTCACATAATGATGATTGACTATATCATTATCTATGTATATTTTTACAAAAAAAATATATTATATCGTTTGAAAAATTATAGAATATATAGAATTATACAATAATATTACATACATTTGTAATACAGTCTGATTTCAAAAATTCTTCAAATTTTTTCATATATAATTTAAAAAAATGTTGAAAAAAATGGAAAGCTTTTGATAACTTAAAAAAAAGATCAGAAGAGATAAACTAAAACAGATGGACGACTTTATGTTACATTTTCTACATTATACATTGCCCTATTTTGCACTTTTATGCATGCAAAGTATATATAATTAAAAGAGCGTTTTTTCACATTCTACTAAAGAGTTTCCAGAATAAAAAAAAATCAAAACGTCAAAGCGATAAAAAGTGTAAACAATATTTTATAACAATTTAAGGGTTTTTGTTGTGTTTATACTTGTACGTGGACTATATGCATTTGAATAAGAGACTTAAATATTTTGTGATTAAAAAAACACAAGTCTAATAATTAAACGTCCCACTAAAGTTATTTATTATTTATTATTTAAAGATATATATATATACTTATAATATGATAATAATCTATATCTTTTATTTCATTAACTATTTAATGCTTGTATTAGTCCACTTTATTTTTTATTTATTCAAAAATACAACGAATATCTCCATCAAAATGTATTTATTATATTTTATATTAAAAATAGAGATGCGCGCTGAAATTTGATTTGTACGGAAGAATTATTACCGACATCTCAAAGTAAATTTCTGCTTTATCCATTATCGATATTATCAATTTTTATATTATCAAATGGACAAAGATAATATAAAAAAGAGTTTCGATATTATCGATCGCTTTCGATTATTATTCGATAGATTCAATATAAAAATTTGTTTCGTTATAATCGTGATTTACCTCTTTTGCATCACAAACGTCATCGAACGAACACTCGGGGATCAGGAAATCAATTGCAAGTTGTATTTTCAACGGGAATTGGTGACAGACGTCAACGATGACAGCAGCATCAGCGCGGCAGCTCCGTGAACTCGGTCATTTTTCGTGACCAACAAACGATTCCGCGTCGATTGACTCTCTGCAAGACTAAAATAATTGAAATTATAAACGGGGAGCTAAGTCCACGGTCATTTCCCTAGAAAATCACTAAATGTGATTTTTAGCATTTATTAAAGAAACGACGATCTAATAAATGTTCTAATTAGCATATTCGTGGCCAACAAACAATTTCGCATCGAATAAACCCTTAATAAAGTAAATTCAACAAAAATTAATTTTGCAGGGGCAAACTTTTTTTATTTTTTATTTTTTGAAAGACGGATCTAACAAACGTTTTGATTAATCTAATAATGACCTACGAACGATTAAAAAGAAAATATACATAAGTTCAAAAATAAATTGAAAATGAAGTTTACGGAAATGTTGGCGACACTGATCGCCAGTAGTAAGTATGCGCTAACGCTAGTATGAATGTGTAAGTCTATGCAACGCTGACGATGTTGACATTTAATTTCTCATCGGAATCGCTACGAATATTATGTGAATTAAACGGATTATGTGATTAATATCTTCCTTGTAAGCGGTGGCATTCCGCGCAGTTGCGTTCGATGAGATTCGCGAGTCGCAAGAATTCCAGGAACATGAGATCTTTGTACACATCAGGGCTTTGGCTCGCACGACACGCCATATTGGTTTGAAAGAATATCATCCCGAGTCGATAGAATCTCTGTGGCGAGCGTATCGTTTCTGTATATCGCGAATCGCGAATGAACCCAGTGTGATACGCGCTCCAGACGATGGAAGAGACAAAAATTATCTACCACATGGACGATGAGGAGACACCGTATCTAGTAAAGCTCAATATATCGCCGGAGAGGGTAACCCTGGCCGATTTCAAGAACGTTCTAAATCGGCCAAATTACAAGTATTTTTTCAAGTCAATGGACGATGACTTCGGGTAAGCGGCAATACGAGATGTTTCATTCTCATATTTCTTATATTGCTGATTTGTTGCTTTGTATATAGCGTCTATCAATAGAACACAATATGTTTCATTATGTTAAATTCTACATCTGTTATACATGTAACAAATTGTGATTTTAATACGAATCTTTGCCCCTATATCGATATTCGTGTGTATACACTATATATCGATCTACTTTTCTACTTACTCTTTTAACTTACGATTTATTAGCAATATTAGGAATACATATTGCGAATAATTCAACTTTCTTATTATGACGTTACGTAGACAATTGAATAATCTCTTTAATCAAACACTATTATTATTTGTACTATTTTGCAATCTATAATATAATTCTTATGCTATTTGAAACCATTTGACAGAACTTTATCCCATGATATGTTGATATAACATGACAGCGATATAACATTTTTAAAATAATAAAAACTATAATTATGATACATATTTAAGAGTTGACTTTGTTGAATATATATTGGGAAAATTATGCACAAAAGAAATAAGGATTATTAACAACTTTGTTATATATTTGTTAGTCTAATAGCAAATGTGTAATTGAAAATTATTAGATTTGATATTGATAATACAAGCTTCTGTATCAAGTTAATTTGTTTTCTTGTTTTATCAGTGTGGTAAAAGAGGAAATCATAGATGATGATGCTCATCTGCCATGTTTCAATGGTCGAGTTGTCTCTTGGGTAAGATTTATAGTGATATATATTTTTTAATATGTATTAAAATTCAAATTTCTAAACAAAAAATAAAATCCAACAAAGTAGCAAGTATTACCATTCAATATTTAGCCATACTTAGCCTTCCTTTTTATGAATTAGATATAAAATATAACAATATGAGATATATATGTATATGTATGTTCTCAGGTTTTCATAATGATTCTTCTCTCTATTTAAAATTCAATTTGATAGATATGCTATATAATATATGCTTTAATGAAATGATACTGATTTAATAGCTGGTATCCGCTGAAGGTAGCAATGTTTCGGATGGTGCATCTCAATGTACAGATTCTATGGCACACAGCGAAGCAAAACATGATCGTGTAGATCATATGACTTCTGGACATGCTACCAGAGGAACAGCTCCACTTTCACACGACGACACATTGACAGAGACAGAAAGTATTATAAGTAGTCGACAAGGACATCATTTGCATAAAAGTTCTAGACATCATTCAGAAAAATATGAAAAGTACAACAAATATAATGGTACGCTACTATTACAGAGATGTGACATTTTTATTAAATATATAGTTTATTGCTTTATAAAATATAATCCAATTATTTTATATATTTATAAAAATTTATATACAAACATTCTTACAAGACATTAAGAAATATAACAAAAGATATTTAACATGAAATATTTTTTTATATTATTTTAAATCGCGAAAAATTTTACAGGACTACGCATAAATGGTCATTCGAAACATCGCTCTGGTCATGGATATGAAACTGCTTCCATCTTGAGTTCAGATTTAGAAACGACAACATTTTTGGAATCTGACGACGATGCGACTAGTCGTATCACGTCGACGACGGGTCGGCACACCAATATGAGTAGCACAGTTGATAGAGGCACTCTGGGTATGAATAAATTGAAATACTCATTGCGGAAAGTGTTATGAAAACTTTTCATGAAATCTTATACAATGAAACCATGTGGCTAATAAATTTTTTTTATTTTGACATGTGCGAAACGCGACTTCATACTTTTTTTTCTCTCTTACAGATCGACGTCGACCACAAAGAAGACGGCGGCATAGATTACCACCCATGTCACGAACATCATCGTTTAGTAGTATTACTGACAGTACAATGTCTTTAAATATTATAACTGTTTCACTGAACATGGATACTGTTAATTTTCTTGGTATTAGTATTGTCGGGCAAAGTAACAAAGGGGGAGATGGAGGAATATATGTTGGTTCAATAATGAAAGGGTTAGTATGAATATTCTTTTCAAAATTTATTTATATTAGCAGAATAAAATAAAATTCAAGTTTTTGTCTCAATAATAATTTAGAGTACATAGAATAAAATGTCTTTGTTACTATTATATGCAACATGAAATCTCTAAGCGAGTAATTCAAGTATCTATTAATAATCTCTGTATTAAATTATGTGAGTACAGAGTAGATTTTGTATTATTTTCACTTTGTATTATAGTTAATATTTGTTTATAATAAGGCTAATTGTCACCCATAAATTTGATATTTATAATGTATTATAAATAATTTTCTATCATTTGCTGTACAATTTGTATGAAATAGAGGAGCAGTTGCGTTAGATGGTCGAATAGAACCTGGTGATATGATTCTTCAAGTCAATGATATTAATTTCGAAAATATGTCTAATGATGAAGCGGTGAGAGTATTACGCGAAGTAGTGCAAAAACCAGGGTAAGTATCAATTATGATATCTTTAATATATAATTGTTTATAGCATGTAAAGTTATATTCTTGTATTTTTCTTTCTAGACCAATAAAACTTGTAGTTGCAAAATGTTGGGACCCAAATCCTAAAGGTTACTTTACGATACCTCGTACAGAACCGGTACGTCCCATAGATCCTGGTGCATGGGTAGCGCATACGGCTGCTATACGAGGTGAAGGTTTTCCGCCTCGTCCACCAAGTGCCACAACATTAACTTCAACATCGAGCAGTCTTGCGAGCACACTACCGGATACCGAACGTAAGTTATGAGAAATAGTGTTTAACACTAAATTTTTTTATATTAAATTAATTAAATGTTACTTTAATTAGTTAAATTTTTAATATTAAACGTTCTTACAATAAATTACTAATTTTTAAGTAATTAAAAGCTTCACAACTTTTAAATAAAAATTTATTTTAAATTAAATGAAAGAGGAAAAAGATTTTTATTTTTAATTGTTTTAAACTTTGGATACATTAGTATTTCAATGTTTTTCCAAAAAAAAATTTAAATTCAAAGAATGGCATAGACAAAGGGATGGGGAAGGGGTTACTTTAGCTTGTGTATACTGAATAGGCTGATATATTTTGATTCAGGACCATTGGAAGAACTTCATTTAACAGTCAACACAGACATGCCGACAGTAGTGCGAGCAATGGCTCGATCTGATTCAGGTTTAGAGATACGTGATCGAATGTGGCTTAAAATTACCATTCCAAATGCATTTATTGGTGCGGATGTTGTGGATTGGCTGAATACACACGTGGAAGGATTTATTGATCGGCGTGATGCTAGGAAATATGCATCGCTCATGTTAAAAGCTGGTTTTATTCGGCATACAGTTAACAAAATTACATTTTCCGAACAATGTTATTACATTTTTGGTGATCTATGTTCAGCCATGAGTAGCATGAAATTAGATTGTGATACAGTTGGTCCCTTGCCACCGCCAAACGCTTGGGACATGCCTTATTCGGGAACATACGCACCACATTCAGCAACTGGTTACAGTCCCATGCCGTTTAATTTCACAAGTGAACCTACTGTCTATGGTTACCATGGGCATCGTGAAGAGAGCGTTCATAGTGGTTCGGGTAAAATTAAACATTTCTTATTTGTTTTATATTTAAAAAAATTGATTTTTTTTCCTCAAAACATATTTATATTTCACGTGCGTATATTGATATAAATAGGTGGTAGCAGTGCAGGCAGTGAACGCATATGCAAAGAACCGATTCACGATTTAAAATCATGCTCTTCAGCATCAGAATCAGAATTACATAATCCGTCGATGCCGCCAATGCCAAGTAAAAATTCTGGCAATGGTAATGGATCGAATGGAAAGAGATCTAATGGAAGTCGCAGTCGTTCTAGTGGGTCTGAGCAATCTATTCAAACAGGAACAGGATCAGGGAATCAGCAGAATCAGCAAGACTTATCTGGTAGTAGACAATCATTTCGCATTGCGATGGGGAATCCTTGTGAATTCTTTGTCGATGTTATGTAGATGTTGTAAATAGACGAATTAAGTAGTATAGGATATAGCTAACTATCGTGGACAAATACTTTGAATTATTTTATTTGCAAACATGCATTAAATTATTATTTTACAAAATATAAGCAAATCTATACAAATACTAGAATCTGCATTATATTTTTTTTTTCAGATTTGTTTATACTTTTATTGACATTTTGCCATCTTAAGACTCCTGGTTCCTTGTTACAGCCATGTTAGATTGTGACGTCAGAGGCGAGAAAGCACACATTGAAAATTCTTAGATGCCATTTTAAAATAAAAAAAAATATTTTCATGAAAAACTACATCAGATATTTTAAGAGTGTGCTAAAGTCAAATCTGAAGTGCTGTTTCATTGTAATGTCTTCTTATTTCGAAATGACATTAAGAATTTTTTACGTGTGTTTTCTTACCTTTGAGATTACAATTTCAAAATGGTCAGTGAGGAGTCAGGAATAAATTAAGTTAAAGTTATTATGAATCTATCATAAACTCAAAATTTATGCATGATTGCTATCGCTTTTTTTCATGTTCAAAGTATTTATTCACTAATTTAATTTAGCACATTTGAGGATAGGAAAGTCTAAACAATTTTTAATTCATTTTACATATATCTTTATATTATCGTTTGTATTTCATTCCGATTGTGCATCTTGCATAACAGTATTTTAAAAAATTGCGTTTGTTAAGACTGTTTTGAGACATATTTTGCATGTAATAGGAAAATATAATTTGAAAGTATTATATTTACAATTTAAATATGGAAAAAAGATAATGTTTTGGGTTCTGTACAGTAAATTATAGAACTTACAAGTAATTGTTTATTCTATCATATAAAATTTGTATGTAAAATTGACATCTTTTTCATTTTTGTTTATTATTATATATCACTCATTTTATATATATATATATATATATACACAAGCAGTTTTATGTTAGTATACTATGTCATTAAAAAAAATTGTGGATACACATAATACTGTAATGCTAATAATTATTTAAATAAGAATGTAAAATTTGTATGTAAGAGAATCTACAATGAACATTAAATTTTGTTCTGACGATTAGTTAATGACAAAATGTTATCTTTTTTGCATGATGCATTTACTATTCTAAAATGTTAATGATTCATTTTCTGCGTCTCATAGTACTATAAAAACATAATTAGAAGTATCTCTATACCATAACAATTTATTATATATTTACACATAATTGTGCACGCTTTATTGCAAATGTAATGTTATGTAATTATGATGTGGTAATCGTTACTTTTTTAGCAGCACAATCGCACAAGACAAAGCACATAAATAATCATGTAAATAACATGGTTTACCTCAATGAATGGTTCAAATATTAAGATTTGCAACAATCTTTCTGCACATGCATGTAATTTATGTTATATGTATGAAGAGGTATGTGCATATATCTATTAATATTTTTTTAATTAATTGCGTTTTAGGATTATCTACGACAATGGGACAGCTATTTCTTTAAAATCGAGAGGATATTGTTTCTAACTATCCTCCCTTCCCTCTCCATCAATAATTCATTTATTTTTATTATTTCGAAAATGTTTTATACGTTTGAAAAAAATGTACCTATAGAAATTGTTTGTCTTCGTTAAATTGTTAACTGGTCAGAAACTTATGATGTCCACATATACGGACTTTTATTTAGTGCATGTAACCATTGATTATATACAATTGTTATCCATTAAATCGTAAAACTATAAATTGTACTCTTTATATTATATGACGTTGTATCAAATTCAATGAAATGTACATATATATATGCAAATGCTCATACTAAATGTGCCATTTTATCAATGTTAAAAGTATAAAAAGCTGCGAGATTTAATTTATATAGATGCTTGTAAGTGTGCATCCTTAGATTATTTTACTGTCATTGTCACATGCATATTTTACATATTAGTAAAATAATACAACTTTCATTTATATTTTAAGTTTTTAAACGTTATTTTACTTTAATATCGTTGAAATGCAAATCTCTTCTATTTACGCCTTATATATATACACAATCGAGCAAAAAAAATTTGTATATATTAAAGTTGCTCTTTTTTTTCTTTTTTTATAGACATAAATAGATACAATATAATAATGGCAAGAAATATTTTAATTTTTGTTGCACATTATTCACATATAAGAAAGCAAACATTAGTTGATGTGTACAACGCTTCATTTGATAATTTTGGTATAGTAATAATCAAATATAGCTTCTCCACATGCATGTATAATGCGCGCATGCATTTATTCAAAAAGATTAATTTTAAACTATTTATATGAAAGATATTTTTTTATCAACTAGAAATAAATTTAAAAAATTGAATATTTTATCAAGAAAGTTAAATGTTTTGACAAAAAGATTGTTTTGTTATTAATTTTTTAATTTTCTGATATTTTATCATTATGAAGCTATATTTGTGCAACATAATTGTTATGCAATTTTCCTAATTAAATATATTTTTTATTTATATATAACTGTTAATTTTTTTTCTTATACAACCAGACGTAATAAAATTAACGTTTAATAAATTGATAAATTTCGCTATTTTTAAATATCACAATTTTTATTTAAAAAAGAACATTTATATGTGCTATTTATTTCTCATTATATCAATATTTTGTGGAAAATTGCATATATGATACTTTAATTATGAATTACACACTTAATAACTAATACAATATAATACATTTGAATATTTATAAGTAGATATATCAAATTTGTGTATTTTGCTGTGTCATAATATCAATATAATTTTATTATATAATGTAAATCACACATTTATATTACAAACAGGTTGTGCAATACATTTGATAAATTTTAAGTTTCTAATATTTTTGCTTTTTTTGCGCATTAATTTAACGTTATTATATAATGTAAATCACACACACATTTATATTACAGACAGGTTGTGCAATACATTTGATAAATTTTAAGTTTCTAATATTTTTGCTTTTTTTGCGCATTAATTTAACGTTGCAAATAGATGAAATGTTAATATAGATTTTTCTGAAATCTTATTCATTAAATAAAAGATTGCCTTTTATTCTTTGTATCGCCTCCCTGTTCTGAAGAAATTCTATTATAAATTATTTTCATGTTTTTGAATATATATTGATAGTATATATATTACACCATCTCACAATCAAATATGTAACCGAGACCTTTTTGTGCCTTGTGCTGCGCGCTGATGGTTGATGCAGGACGGCGTATGCATGAGGAAACTCATACACAAACTAGTGATTTGGACAACAATAGCAGAGACGATATTTGTGAGTGCAAATTTATTTTCTTAAGATATATAATTAAAGTTTGCTAAGCTTTTTACGCTCTGTTTTTCGCTCGATTATTTATATCATTAAGTATGATCATTGTACATGCAAACACAATTAAATAATTTAATGACGCATTTTTTATATGTGTATCTTATTAGTATTATTATTAGCAGTGTTTTGTTAAACTTGCTAAATTAATTAAAGATAGAAAATAGTTTTTTTAATATATATATATATATATGTTATATAGTTTTAATATATAACAGTTTTAATTTTTTAAATGCATCTTTTATATCTATTGCATATAAATTAACTATGTAATTTTTACTAAAGTTTGCTTGATCATACTTTATGTTCGTTAAAATACTTTAGAATATGAAGTGTTCTTTTTTTCATTCTTTACAGATGAAGAAGACATTTTGGAATACCAGTTTTTACATAAGTGAAAAGATCTTTGTTAATGTATACGTGTAATAACATAATTCGAACAAATGATCAAGGTATATTTCCATTGACTTTTTATTAGTTGGATGGAAATAGCACACACGCGAAACATATATATTTATATATTTAATAGGCCAATTTTGATATCATAGAAAGTAAAAAATTAAAAATTCATAATTATGATTTATATATACGTATATAAAAAAAAATATATATATATATAACGGCTATACATAATAAATTAAGACTATAAAATTTATCATTGTAATTAAAATTTGTTTAAGAATGTGTTAGTATAACCCACACTTCATTTTTTTCTAACATTTACATTAAAAAAAAACAGAAAAGAATAATAGAATATAATATAAATTAGTTTTCGTATATACTTAATAAAAAGAAGTACATTTATATACATATTGAATAGTATTGAGAACAGGGATATAAGCAAATAATTGAAATGCAAATTATAAAAGTTATTCGCGTATTATTTTGTCATCAATTTTGTAATTTTTTTTCATTTTTTAATTCTTACATTATTAATATATTATGGATGATACGTAAACAAAATTGTAAAAATAGAATTGTGTGATTGATAAAAGCGTTTCCTATTTATGTAAATTGACGTTCGCACGTCGCACACACAATATATGTATAATATGAGCTGAGATTAAAAATTTCAAATATTTGTCAAACACAATTTTTATCACCATATCTAATCAAATTTATATATAGCAAGTACGCAGTTTCAAGATTCGATAGATTAGTAAAATTAAATATCAGAGTTTAAAGGATATATGTATATAACGAAATCTCCGAAAAATAATCTGTAAATGATTCCTATATATATAATTGAGGCTGTTTCTCATATTCATTGTAATTTACTTTATTCAATATTTGTACAAAAATGATACATTTTTATTCTCTTTCATATAAACTTATTTTAATAAAGTTTATGTGTATATAGTCTTCTCAGCTACATATATATTTTAGAATATATGTATAAGATACATTAAACGCATTAAATCAATATTCTTTTTCTATTTTATTTATTTTATCTATTTTATTTATTACATTTTGAAAATTACTAGAAATTTTTTTAGGTGAACTAAAATTCTGTTTATATGAACTGCATTTTATTACGTATATGAACTGTGTAGTGCGAATTATGTCATCGGTGTAAATCAACACGCAAATTGTATCTCATTACGTTTTACCATACCGAGCATTTGCTGACAGGATTCATTGGAGAACCAAGAGGACAGTTAAAGACTTGAGCAAAGTCCTTGGAATTGCAGAGCGTGCCGATTACTCGAAATTTACCAGGTGAATGTACAGCTGTTTTTAGTTTATTTCTAGTTGCCTCAGGACGCATTGAACCGCACCAAACTTGAGCAAAATTCAAAAAGAATAATTGTTTACCTGTCGCACTCATTCCGGGTAATGTCTCGTCCGCCTCATTATTTAAACGTAACCATCTCTCATATGCCTGTAGAGATATAAACTTTTTAGTTTAAAAAATTTGAGCTTTAATTGTTAAAGATATTCATAATAAGCGAAAAGTTATAAAATTACTCGAAACGCTTGCTTAATACCGCCATTATCGGCAATATTTTCTCCTTGCGTATTAATGCCGTCTATTTGCATTTCAACTTCTGTTACGGTATAATGTGCATATTGATCTGCAAGAAAGAAAATTAAAATAAAATCAAATCAAAAATATAATTACCATATTTTATCTGTATATTTATTGTTATTAAGTCAAAGAAAATTTTGTTTTATTTACCGATAAGACATTGTGCTCTTCGATGAAAACCATCGATTGCTTCATCTTTCCACCATCTATGAAGATTCCCATCTTTATCGAACAATCTACCTTTATCATCAAATCCATGAGTAATCTCATGTCCAATTACGACGCCAATTCCGCCATAATTTAAACTTCGTGGGAAAAATCTATGATAAAAAGGAGGCTGCAGAATGCCGGCCGGAAACACTAAGAAAAAAAGGGTAGACAATATAGAAGTTTAAATAATTTAAGAAAATTAATTTTTTTTTTAATACATGTGAACCTGTGCGAGAAGAATATATAAAGCACATGCAAGTACTTTTTCTTAACTGACTTATCTGATTCTTGTTGCGACTATAATAAGCGTTCACGATCGCTGGAGCAGTATTCCACAAAGTTTTATTGACAGTGTTACCAAGACGATCTTGTTCAACTCGAGTTAGGTGTCGCAAGATATGTAGAGTGTTTTCAAAATATTTATCTGGTTGTATTGCAACCTGCGTCAAATATATTAATATAATATTTCTATTTTTTCATAATTATATATCCTCTGCGCTCCCTCTCTCTCTCTCTCTCTCTCTCTCTTAGAAAGAAAGAGCACAGATTATTATAAAGCACATATAATATATAAAAGTATATTACATCCTTGTAACGCTCATTCAATAGATGTGGCTGTAGGATAAAATCCGGATAACCGATTTTTAGTGACATAGCGTTTACTTTTTCAGTCGCCAAACGCTTCGTATCATCATCGATCCAATTAATCTTATTAAGTAGTTCTCTAAATGATCGCTGTATTTCTCGAGTCATCGACAATGTCTATTGATGAAAACGTGTTCTCGTATATTTAACTCGTATTTAATAGTAATGATATACAAATATATATTTTTTTATTTCTTTAATTTTATTTTATATTCTCTCAGAAGATACTCACATCGTTTTTACTGTTTTCGTCAAAATATTTTTTTACGAACATTGAACCAACCGCCATACCCATGTTGGAATTAACTTGGGTTATACAGTTTTTCCATCTTAATGGTGCTTGTTCTCTACCGAACAAAATGTAGTAAAATTTTTGTTTAACCTCCTGGAAACGATCGTCCAGATTATTCACTCTGTGCCGTACAAACCTCCATAAAAGATAATTCGCCACTGTTCTGTACAAAAGTAATAAATTGTTTGTAATGTTTTATATGTTAAAAATATTACACAAAATATATATGTATATAGAAAAATACGAAAGTTATAAAGCATTATGATATTACCTAGGTTGTGTTTTTGAAAGTAACGTAACTAAATTTTGAATGTATTGCAATGCAAAGACGACGACTGGCTCAGTAAAATTTACTGGTCGAGTTAAGACAATCGATAAATAACGACGCCAATCAATTTGCGGCACGAGTGTCCTCAATTCGCCTACACTCATTCGTTGATAAAGTTCCGAAAAATTTCGTCTTTCGTCAGGTGACGATGTAATCTACAAAATCCAAGATCAACATATATAATTATAGCGTCAAAAATTGAAGCAAAACTATCGTTATAACTAACACACATCGCTCAAAATACAATATAGTATATACAAATATAATGTAAACGAATGATATGTACTGCTGCAAGCTGCGTTTCAAATTCAATTAATTCTTCAGCATGTATAGTCGCATTATCTAAAGAAGCACCGAGCAAATTGGCAATCTTTATTAAATAATCTTTATAAGCTTCTAGATAAACCGCATTGGACGGTTGAAGGAAATAGTCCCTCGTAGGAAGACCAAGTGACGTTTGATCAAACTATAAAAGAAATCTTTTAATATTTTGTAGCAAGACACAATAAGATCAGTTGTCTGTTACCTGTATCACATATTTATCGCTGTTTTTAATATCTGGACCGACCCATTCTGAAATTAATACGTCATTATTGTACAATCGAAGTTGCGCGGTCAAGAGAAGCCAGTCAAATTTGTCGGAGTCCCAGTCTGGTCTTAGAATCGGCCAACCGCCGAGTTCGTCCAGAAATTGGATAAGAGGTCTTTCCATACGTTGCTCCAAAATCTCTAGCCACATTCTTGTCATATTAAGTAATTCGCGCAAATTCGGCGCAATATTTTTGTGCCTACCTACCGTAGTTCATGCAGCTTTGAAACAAATATTTCGCCTTTACCGTTGCATCATCGACATCTAATTCATCAGCATTATGCAATATCGGATCCTCTAACAATTCTTTGAGTACAAAATCTAAAGATTCTCTCAACATCTCGAAGGTATCATAACCAGCTTTGTCCTTCGGAATAGGATTGCGTTTCGCCCAATTACCACAAGCATATTGATAGAAATCTTCACATGGGTCTACACTCTTATCCATATATTTCAGCATTGTTTGTGCTACATTTAATAAACTCTTGATAGTTCCGAAACAAATATTATATATATAATAGTGTGGAATTATAAAAGAGATACTTTCAATATAATACCTCGAGCTTCTCTAATACTTTTAGCAGTTTCTTCGCTTTTCCAGAATGTATGAAAATCAAGCATTTTATCATCCTCGATAGCATCAATCAACGATAGCAATGTTTCGGTGTCATTGGTAAAAATTGAATATCCATCTTCCTTTCTCAAAACCGACTCCTCTTTCAATTGTTGTTCAATATTATCATATTTATTATAATATGGTATTGCCTCATCATTCCTTCTGGAATATTCAAAAATTTATCATGATTAAAAAATTGATTAGAATAAAAAAAGAGAAATCAGAATAACAAATCAGTATGATTAAAGTATTATATTGACTCGGAATAGTGATGGTGATTTGTTCCACTACTTTCATACGTATCATCAATTTCTACTTCTGGATAATAATCGCTTATTAAGAAATTATCTAGCTCTCCATCAACATTCTGTGTGTTATTTGTTCCGATCGTGTCTTCATTCCTTCTCACCTATATATATCATTGATAACAATATAGAATAAATTTTTCAATCAAACTATAATCACAAGCAAATTATTTTTTCACGCACAAAATGCATAGAAAGAAAGAGTTATTGCAAAAAATATGACCGACTATCTTGGATAATTCTTTTAATATAATTTAAAAAATATTGAAAATATAAATTTATAGCTATACATAGAAAAGAAATATATTAAAGATTTTTCTAAATTTTATTTTAAGTAAATATATATTTCTGGTAATTATTTAAAGAATTACTAATAATTGTGAGAATATTATCAAATTTTAAACATAAAAATAATATTTATACATATATACCTTTCTTTCTTCGATATAATTCATATTGCCTGAAAGAGATTGTTCCGCCGTATCATTGTTCCTATCTAATTTTCCCCTCAAAAAGGAATCTGTCAATTTGCCATTAAATAAATGTGCACGTAACGAAGACATCACTTGAACGTCCGATTCGATGCCATCTGCTCTCGTATGATTCTCCTAAAAAGGATCGTCTTCGGGATACTTTCTTGCTCGTGTGCCGTGTATATAAGTGCAGACTCAAGGATATGGAAACAGAACAGGAAGAAAAGAAAGAACAAATGTGATGAACAGACGATATAAGAGGAAAGAAAAAGGATAAAAGAAGGTTTAAAATTGTTTAATTAACCCAAGTTTGGGATTGCTTTGAATTGGCTTGGAAATAAAGTACCCCATCGATGTCTCTCTTGCGTCGCTGGGAGGATCGAAGCGGAGGATGCATATCTATAGGCACGTAACTCGTTTTCATATCAGGAAGTAGAATCCGATCCTCGTCTTCGGTTTCTTCGGTCCCGTGCTCTATGTCATTGCGACTAGTAGCTGACAATGTAAAATTAATCATTTCACAGACGTTTTTCACAAGAACATGTTTAAGAACTTTTATCCCTATAATCCATTATAGAATAATTAAATATGGAGATTAAAATCTCCTTTTTTAATAATGCAATTTTTTTATACTACAGTTTGCGATATAATATTGAGATTTATATTTTTATATATACTATTATTTTACATATGTCTTTTATTTTTATAATTATAACAAACGGACTAAATAATTTTTCAGGATTAATAAAACTTTGTTTTAAAGCGTTATGCTGCGCGCGCGCATATGTGTGTGCTATATAATCTTTTATTATCTTTTATTATATATTATCGATTATTAATTTCTACTATTTATCTATTATTAATCTATTATTTATTATATTATCTATTATTAATATAGAACAAAAAACCATTTAATTATCGGAATTTTTATGTTATTATCATAGTAATTGTTAAAAATCGCAAATTTTTGCATGTACCTATATCATATAGGTAATAATGGAAATTATTCTCTTAACTTTGTTTCGGCGTTTATATATACAACTGTTATTATATATATATAAAACTTACACCAAGAAATGTCATCTTCGATTTTTTGTTTGTCCTGTTCCTGCATTCGATAGATGGGAAATGTTTGCGGCTTGGAGACTTTAGCTGTACCTTGAAAACGCGACAGAGCGATGCACACTATAGTAATCGGCAACAATACAGCGGGTATCAGGAGCATTAGTTTAATACGAAAGCGCCATGCTTCACTTCTGCCAGTACACCATCTGTATATTTCGTAAAGAATTCACACACTTGTCAAAAATACAGAAAATTTAAGTTTGAAATTTGAAAAAAGCAAACAATGCAGAACTTGACACACACTTGAGTCTCCCAGTTTCCTTGTTGATGGCCAATCTACATGATGGACACGGTCCATCACTAAAAGAATCATCGTCGTTGAACTGATTCAAATTACTACCATTTCGCATTTTTTCTGAAAATAATCATATACATATATTATGATCATAAAGATAAAAATTTATATATATATAAAGAGCGAGCAAAATGAACTAATATCATTCAAGTATCGGATGATCGCAGATAATCATAAACGTAATGTGTATATCTCGAGATTCGCTCATTTACTCGTTCGCTCAATAAAAATTAAGAGTTCGATAATATTTAATAAAAAGACGGAACAAATAAGCAGAATTTATCATAGTACATATATAATTTATATATTACATATGTACATACACTGGAAATAAAATTTGCATGATTACCTAAATAACTTGACTAAACCGTTCAACTATATACATATATAAATTACTATTTTATTAATGGTACATATATTAATATTTAAGTCAAATACACGTTTTGTTAGATTAATGTTATATTTAATTTATAAATATTTCTATATACAAAATTCTAATATTAACAAAATAATATTTAGTTGGACAATTTAGTTACAATTTTTTTCACTGTACTGTTTGCTGATATATTTTATTGGTATTCTTATCTCGTACAAAATAATAAGAGATTTATTAAAAGGAGTATAAGATACATATATACATATATATTCTTTTAATATAAGTATAGTGATCTTTAAAACTGTAATTATTATTATATTATAGTCTTTTATAATAATATCTCGTCTACAATTCTACTCAATGTAATGTAGCATAACACAATTATTTTTTTCCTATAAGAAAGAATAAAAAACATACTAACAATTAAAAAAATATTAGATTGTTTCGTGAATTAAAAAATTAAGGAAATTAACTGTGCTAAAATAATAAAATATATATACTCAATATTATTACCTTAAGGCACAAGAAATTAAAGATTGACTAAAAAAATTTAATTAAAGTAATAAAAAATTTCGATGAAAGTAAAATGTATATGCAAATATGCAAGAAAATTCAAAATATGTATATATCTCAAAGCAAATCTTAAATTTGAAAAAAATTACTTTATATGCATGAATTTTCAAATTGAATTTTCTTAATAATTAAAATAATTTTTTAAAAATAAATTTAAATTTTGATCATTCAGGTACTGTGCAAAAAATAACTGTGATCTATATATATCTATAAAAAATAAACTTACCAAATCCTTACAGACGAATTATTCAATTATATTTACTCTTGCGAACAGTATGTATACATATACAATTGTTTATCCACACTTCAAATTAATGAATCTCGATATATGCACCGTATTTTTAAAGATATCACACAAAATTAATATTTCGGAAACGAACGAAAAATATGCGTATAAACGTGCGTCAAAGTCGAAGAAATTGATTATTACGCACTCGATCCAAGCAGGAGTATTAATGGAACGTCGAGTATTATGAGTGCTCGTATGAGACTGAATCTGTCAAGCGAACATTTGTAGAGAGTAATTTACATACATAAGGTCATCCGTGCGACACCAATAGCGAGAGTACAATAATTAAGCTGGAGACACGGCTTTATATATACGTGCACGCGCATACAGGCGAGAAACGTTTTACGCGCTCCTTAGAACGAGTTACTCGTCAATCGACCTTAATAACTAGCGATTATCGTTCAATAACACACGCGTATTTCGCATTCTATGCACGATCTCATCATTATATTGAGTCTTTCCCGTCATTCACGATTATTCTCCGTTTCAATTTCTATACATTTTTATCGCGTAACATTTTGTAAATATAAATAATTAAACACAATTATATATATATATATTATAAATATATAATTAATATATAAAAATTGTATTTTTATATATTAATTATAAATAATTAATATATAAAAATTGCGTGTGTGTAATAAAACATAAATTAATATATATGCAATGCTAATAATATTTAACATATGCGCAAAATTAATTTTTTAAAATTTTATTTTATTGGAATTTTTTATTAAAAATTATTTTTCTTGGAATTTAAATATTTTAGATTTTAGATATACTGTTTTGCCTGTCATCTTCACTTACTTTCATTGTCGATGAGACAATCTTCGATGAGATAATCGTCATAGTTGGGTAAAATATTCCAACGAAATCTATTGTAACTATTTATGCTAATCTTTCGTGAGATGACCTTCATATTTATATTAAAAAATCATCCGACAGAACTTACTAACGATGAAAGAATTTTTCGCGCATGTTATTTAACCTCTCCACTTTACAAAGAGCCCAATACTCGATGTCTCGATTGAGATTAATCGATTTCCTTACGCTACGTCATGAAGCTCAAAAACCAATCAGATTATTGCTTTAAGCCGGATCCACAATAGATGATTTAAGCCCTAATTATTTATTGTTGACCCCGACCAAAACATAGGAAATTTTAGTTTTAAAGTTGTGCAGCCTGCGCAAAAATAAGCGCGCCTTTTCTATATAATTCGCTGTTTTGTTCAATCACTGACGAGGTACTGTCATTTGGTCATGTCATTTGAGTATCGCGTTCTTATTGTAGATTTTAGTACTGTAGACGATATCACGCATAGTTTAGATAGAAAATCTTTATTATATTCATTAGTAAAATCATATTTTCGTCATAGTTGCGTCAGCAGACGGAAATCTGTAAAAGGATAGAAGATTACATTATCAAATCACAAAAACTTTTCTGTAATATTTTGATAGAATCTCACATAAAGGACATGGATTCAAACGGCTGTTCATTAACATGCACCGTCACGTTGGAATGGCTAAATTCTCAAGGATCTATTTTAAGGAAGGTAACTCACAGAACCGCATTACTACGCTTGACTCGTAACAATCAACGCGAGATGCTCGTCGAAGTACAGGCAGAAAAGACGAATACATCTACGAAATTACTCCTGAAAAGTATATCTGTTTTTAATAAATTTATGACCGAGGGAAAAGCATCTATAAAATTCAAGGAACAAAATTGCACGTTGTTCTTGTCGAATGCACCTTCCTCTCAACTGATAAGCTTTTTGAAAACTATATTCATCAAAATAACGGATCAAGAAGGAAAGACGAATCCTACGAAGGAGAAGCTCTTTGCAAATGTACAACTTAATGGTGCTAAAGATATTAGTCCAGCTACTAGCGCAGAAATTAATAGAGCAAAGGAGAAAGCTATGACTATATCACGTACAACAGTCACTACTCCTTCACCGAGTAGTGTCAGGAAACGGAAATATTCTAGCGATGATACTTCTAAAGTGCCAGCAGCAAAAAAGTTACATTATAATCCTAACGCTGGAGAATTGACTGAAGAACAAATAAAAATTTTGAATGCAGTACTTAGTGGGAAGAATGTGTTTTTTACTGGAAGTGCAGGCACTGGCAAGTCATTTCTTTTGAAGAAGATAATTTCGGCTCTTCCTCCGGATGTAACAATGGCTACAGCAAGTACTGGAGTAGCAGCCTGTCATATAGGTGGAATTACGTTACATCAATTTGCTGGTATTGGTTTGGGTACTGGTACCGAGGAAAGATGTTTTCAGTTAGCTTCTCGTCCGTCCGTGGTTTCAATGTGGAGAAAGACCAAGCATTTAGTTATAGATGAAATTTCTATGGTAGATTGTGCGTTTTTTGACAAAATTGAGGCAGTGGCAAGACATGTACGCAAAACAGAAAGACCTTTCGGAGGAATACAGTTAATTTTGTGCGGTGACTTTTTTCAATTACCTCCTGTATCTAAAATCAATGATAAAGCAAAATTCTGTTTTCAAAGTGAAGCTTGGCCACGATGTATTCACTTTAATTTCGAATTACGAACAGTTCATAGACAAAAAGATGAGGCATTTGTAAAAGTGTTAAATAATATTAGGATAGGTAGAGTTACAGATGATATTGTTAACATTTTGAAAGAAACAGCGAAACAACATATTGAAAGTAATGGGGTATTAGCAACTAGATTGTGTACACATGTCAAGGAAGCTGATGAAATTAATGAATTCCAATTGAATGAACTTAAAGGTGAAACTAAAATATATACAGCATTAGATTCTGATAGTTCTATGACATATATGTTGGATCAACAGTTGCCTATACCTGGCAAATTGATATTAAAAATTGGCGCTCAAGTTATGCTACTAAAAAATATAAATATTAATAGCGGATTGGTAAATGGAGCTCGAGGTGTTATTATCGATTTTAAAAATGATATACCAATAATTCAATTGCGTACTGGAGCTCATTATGAGGCAAAAATGGAAAAATGGACTATTAAAAGCAGCTCTGGTGCTCTTATACACAGGAAACAAATTCCATTAAAATTAGCATGGGCCTTTTCAATTCACAAAAGTCAAGGTTTAACTTTAGACTGTGTTGAAATGTGCCTATCGAGAGTATTTGATGCAGGCCAATCTTACGTAGCATTATCAAGAGCTCAGAGTTTACAAAGTTTACGTGTTTTAGATTTTAATAGCCAACAGGTATGGGCTAATACAACTGTACTTGAATTTTATAAAAAGTTCAGGAGAAATTTGCAAGAAATAGAGGTAATTCCTTTAGGTAAAAAAAATAATAAAATTAGAAACAAATAAAAGATAATATATATATTTTTTCTCTCTTTCACTAAACATGTACAATTCATGTGTGGAAGTAACTTTCAACATACATATGCGCATAAGAATATATTAAGAAAAATTATTACAATCTTATTAAAAAAAGTAAAAGTTTATTTTATTGTACGATTTATATGGCGTATCGTTTCGAGTTTTTGTTTTTTACAAATATTGGTACTCATATTAAGTGGACAACGATGTTAATAATCATCGACGGTTATTTCGATAGGTGGTATATATCGCCATATATGTCCGGCATTTGCAAGTTCTGAATAAAGTATTGGAGAGGTTGGAGCAGACTCTTTACTACTGCATTGTATATCTATTTTATATTGACCAGCAGTAAAAAATACTACTCGACACTCGTGATAGGCTCTGCCGTATTCCTGTAACTATTACTTATTTATGATAATAGGGAACAAGCACGCGTATAAGTGCAGTGTGAAGCTGCATTATAAAAGTTATAACTTACAATAGGTAACATGACTTTATTTGTCCCAGCTATGGATAATCTCGTTTCTAATTGATAATTATTAACTCCATTATGATGATCCTGATAAAAATTAATAGACAATGTAAGATCGTTCAGCGGATGTTCCAGAGCGTTGCACACACCTATGCCAACGCTGATGCATTCACCTAAAGAACACGATAGCTCATCTTGCGCTTTTACAATAGTATCGTTGATAGTTATTTCTGGAAAAAAAAATCCATTTATTAATTCTAATTTCATAATCTTAATTTTATATATGGATTCTGCGCATGTGTACGTGTGTGTAAATATATATACGCACCCCACTGTAAAGGACTCATTCTAACTAGATCTAACATATCTTGAGTTAGAGTAATACCAGATAGGGTTGCTTTTCCCGTTGATTCGGTACCTAGTAATTGCCAACGCAAATCAACCAATGAGGCTATATGTTCGGCGCATATTTTTTGAAGTTCACTGATATCACCAGCACCGTTTAACTATAAAAAATATATATAAAAATAGCAATGTTATATCGTAAAATTTTTTTAAAATAAATTCATATAAATTAATATAATATTATGTATTTTGTTACCTTAGACAATTTATTGAGTGGACATCGATCAACTGGAACAGGAATTCTACACGATTCTTTACCTTCCATGTATATACATTTATTTTGTGTATAATGTAATTCCATTTCGTGATTTGTCATATTTGTCACATCCAATACGAGATAAAATTGCAATGGTCTATAAATTGTTTCAGAGATATTTTTTTTCTTATTCATTAAAAAATGTATAATCGGTCATAAAAAAAGAAATGTAATAATACACGAATAAATATTACTTTACAAAAAAATATGGCTGTTTTTACTTACGTTTCAGCCGGTAATACATCCCAATTAGTAATTTGCACACTGGCTAGCATTTCAATGGTTACAAAAACAGATGATATTCTGCAATAACCAGCTGTTAAGCCTGCACCTCCTGAATATTTTATTCTTAATTGACCTTCGATAACATTAGATGTATGTAAAGGTACTGCAAGTTTTGACAAACGCGAGCTCGTTAAGGAAGAATGGCCAGAGTGTGAACTTATTCCTGATCTAAAGGAAGAAGTCAGTTCGGATTGTCTTTTCATATGATGAGATGGAGAACTTAATCTAGATGGTAAAGAACTGTGGCCTGAATGTGACATTAAACTGTTTGGTTGACTAGGACATGTACTACTACTAATATCTGAAAAATAAATTATCATTAAAACAAAATAAAATAACAAGATGGTAATATACTTTAAAATCTGAATATTATTGCAGATGTTACCATTTCTAATAGAAGATGCTACAAAATCTGTCACTGCAAAGAGATATAAGGTAAGACTTGCACTGTTGCCAGGTTGTAAAGGCAATTGTGTCATCAAATTCTCTTCACTCCATTTAAAAATTTTACTTTCAATTACAGTATCTAAAGTAGATTGTACCGATAATTCAACCATTTCAATGGGAACTTGTCCAATATTCGTTATCGTTATAGTACACTCAGCGCTAGAAACAAAACCATGTTAACCAATCTTGCACGAAAATGATAACACCAATAGGAAAATTTTTTATTATAATAAATACGAACCTCTCACCACCATAGAGTGATATACTCGCGCTGGTAACTATATTGTCGCCAGAGCTAAAACTCGCAGTCTGAGGTAAACTAGTTGCGACATCAATTCTTGGTAAGGCTGGAATGACTTCAACTGTATATTGAGGATGTAACATGCCTTCCATATGTCTCAATCTACAGTTAGATTTAACTCCTAATGTGTGTGTACTAAAGCCAAGTATTTCTAAATCACCAATTTCTTTAGGTCTGCCTGCTAACGTTACCGCAATTGGGCCAGACTCAGCAGGTAGATTAATACTTTCTGGTATTGATTCAAATACTACACCATTTGTCAAGAGTCTCATATTAGACACGTGTAATTCAAATGGTAAAGGATTTATAAGCTGCATTGAAACTTCACAAACGTCTCCTTCTACCCATAAATAATCTGTTGTAACAAAAAAACTTAATGTAAATAAGAGAGAGAAAGAGATGAAAGTATTGTATATCATAATAAATTATTAATGTTAACAATCATCACACATACCAACTTTACTTTTAGAAGTATTTTTGCGTTCCAATGAGCCAAAATTAATTGGCGTAAACAAAAATGGACCATGATCTTCTTTTATTCTTTCTATCTTTTGAGGCTGTAAATGTGGCTGCATGTTTTTCAGAATAAATGATTTTGTCTTTGGTATATTTAATAAATTAGCCGGTGGTATAACAGTACCAGAATCTAAAACCTGTTATAAATTGTTAGCATCGTTTATTTTATACGAATAAATTAATCAATATTTTTCTTTAGTATTATTTGTATCATTATAATCTTTATAACATACAAGAGGAACTGGTGCACCCTCGCACTGTTGGGATACATTTTGAAGTTGTAATGCGATATCTTTCCTATCACTAAATGTTAAGTGATTGTACATTGTTTGAAGTAAAAATGTTAAATGCCTTGTCGTAAGTGCCGGATTACCCATTCGATTTGCAGCAGCAACAAGTTCATTTATTATTTGAATCTGTATAGCTGGCCATCCTCTTTGCCCATCTGTAAAATAAGAATAAGAGTTAAAAAAGAGATTGAAAAATATTAAAATCTACAAAAATAAATAATATTAAAAAAATAATGTTGATGCACATATAATTTATATGTTATATATGTATAAAATTTAAGAAAAATATTTTATATTTTAAAAATTATGTGTTTATAAATAAAAAAATATGATAAGAATAGTAATTAAGAGAATATTTTTAGAATAAAAAATTTTCAAAAAAATTTGAAAAAATAAACTTATTTGACAATCAACACATGCATAGTAATTGTAGTATAATAACCTGGTGACATATCAACTGGATCCAAGGATAATTTAAATCCGGATGTTGCTTGTAACATAAGATTGTAACATTGCTGCCAGTCTGGATTAGGATTATTTTGAGATACATGTCGAGTGGCAGCTAATCGTAAACAGAAGGAAGCTTTTCTATCAAAACCAAAGCTTGTATATAGATCTGACAATGTCGTGAATCTATCAATCTGAAATATTTTATTTATGTAATAACTTTACATCCTTTATATCTTGAAAGTCTCTGCAAATTGTATATTATCACTACGTACTTTTTCTTGCTCGCTAAGAGGCAGGTTAATCAATACAACATTATTTAGATACGATGCAGCCTGTAATGTACAGTTTTGCTCTATAGAGATTCTTGTAGCTTTGAAACTAGCTTCAGTTTCAATTATACCTGCATATTGATATTTACTATAATGTACAATGGCGTCACGATATTTTTTAGATATTTCCTCTGGTAATAAAATATGTGGCATGTTAGTCTTTACTATTTCTATACTAGGTGGAGATGGCAAAACTGTGGCAACAGCTTGTGATCCTCGTCTAAAAATAATTATTATTAGACTCATTAGCTCATGTAAAATCAAGTTTTATAATAAAAACAGTGTAAAATTGATAAAATAAATAAGTATGCATATTTCAATTTTAACAATGATTGAGAAGAGAAAGAAAAGATAATTTTATTTTCCAACAAAATGATTTTTACTCAAAGATTAGTCCATACCTCTGTTTACTTGGACTTCCTTCCTGTAGAGAAGAATTTCTTTGCAATGGAAGACTTCGGCACATATTAGGATAAAGAACTAAGACTGAAGCAGCACATAGACCTTCGTATGCCGCTCCTAACCACAGCCAATCATTGACTGCTTGCAGAATATTGGCTGCAGAATTATAATTATTCAACGCATCGGCTGGTAGTCCAGCTTGAAGACACAGATCTCCTAAATGCTTTGTCATACGTCCCACGCATCTCTTTTTATTATTTCTAGATTCGAGATCTAATCCTATAAAATCTTTCTTCTCGAATGGAGCCAATAAAAGAGAGACACGATCTATCTTTTCCCTAGAACGTTCCAATCTTTTTGATTCCAAGATCCAAAATAGGAAATTAAGATATTCGGCTATCTGTGTTTCCAGATCAGGACAAGTTTCGTCCGCATAGAACACTGCCCGCGTTTTAAAATTGCTGGGCGTAGTGCAGCCTGGTGGTGGCTCATGACGACCATTTGATTCGAAAGGACCAAAAAGGATAGCTCGAGAATCGTATAAAGTGTTGCCGTATTTTACCTTTAAGGTCTCGTGCACCCTACACAGCTCGTTCAACTCTGCTTGATTATCGTACTTGCCGAACGTGATCAGACCTAGCAATCGTCTGTGAGTCTGAAAGTCTCCCCAGTCATTGTTTTCCACAGGATGTTCCTTGACAAATCTAGCTAAGATCTCCCGGGTACTGCCACTGGAATCAGACACGGAAAATCTGCTGCCAGCTTTAATGATCCTTTCGCATAATCTACTGACTGTCTTTGGCTTGATTTGTGTACCAATGGGTCTCAATAACAACAGCAGAGCAGCGTGATCATGAGCAGTTTGCTCGTAATCGGGATGAGACATTTTGTTGTCGGGCACCGGACTCGACAAGATAACGCTGATGGCCGAGCGCATTTATGTCACTGTTTGTTCGAGGGTACCCGATTAGTACCTAGACGCCTCCAGCTGATTCTGTCATTTCTCTCTGTCGTCGTTTGATATAACGACAAACATATGCAGGATGTTTTGCATGATGCATATACATGGAAAAAATCTTAATTTTTCTTTCACAACATCAATAATTAATGTCTTTCATCAGGGGTGAACCGGTGAACGGCACACTAAAGGTTGCCTTATAAACTCACAAGACGCAAGATACTGTTCTTAGCTTTGTATATATTATATCATTAGTATCTAGTCTACGACTGCCAACGTTGACAAGTATAGCATATTTATCAGCTGAGATAGGTTGCGGTCAGGGAGACGCTACAGATGTTTCGAAGCGTTCGATCGACCAATCAAAACAAAATAAGTATAATGATTTCTTTATCCTGATTGGTTGAGACAATGCTTCGAAGCATCTGTAGCATTTTCCCAATTCGCGGTCACGTCACGTGATATGCGGATAAAGTGTCAACAGTCACGTGACTGCTGAATTTGAATAAATTTGTTCGTGACACGGCGATGATTTATAAACACATTTTATTTACATCTTTCGCGTAAAAATTATGTGTATATTTCTTTTTAGAAACTTTATGTACATAATTATCTTTAATATAATCACCTCACTTTTTTCTCCTAAAAGTATAAATAGATATAATATATACAATAATATATATATACCCAGATAGCCACAGTAATTATTATGACATCATTTTGATGTCAAAATGCATCAAAATAATGTCATAATAATTACTGTGGCTATCTGGGTATATATATATATGTATATATACATATAAAATTCTAAATACTATTTTGCAATAACACACATATGTGTCATATGTCATGTATATACGTGTGTGTGTTATATTTTTTAAAGATTGCTTGATTTAACCACTTGATTAATAACATAACATTGCACCATGTATTTAACTACAGCGCGTAGTATACATTTATTTGTCCCGCATTAATGAATAAAAATCTAATAAAAGGAATAAAGAAAAAGAGAAAAAAGAATAATTTAATAAATTTATCTATATTTTTATATTTTATATTTTAGAATACAAATTAATTTATTTTTATTATATTAGGTACAATATATAAGTACGGCTAAAAATGTATACATTACAAAAATAACAAAAAGACTATCAGCACTGGATGACAAGCACAACGATGGGGAAGCGATTGAAGAAAGATTGAAAAGTGTAATGTAACATGACGATTACATATGTGTCTTCTATTATACAAGCAGCAATATGAAAAGTGGGGTAAATCAGTGACGGATTAATATTTCCTAAAAGTTCCAGATATATATATATTATTGTACATGTAGAATTGCTCGTCATTTATAATCTACATTTTGAGCATTTAGAAATATTTGGTAAAGATTTGTGTATTATATATGATTATTATTTATGAAAGATTTATTTTATATATTATTATTATATCATGCAATGTTACATAATATTATATAATATATATTATACGTAATGTTGCATGATATCATATTAATTATCAATGTCATTTTATTTTTCATAAAATGCCAATAAATTGATTATAGTAATTGCTTTAACTCATTGCGGTATTAATAATTTATAAAATCTTATTACGCGCGCGCGATAATATATATACATTATTCGTGTATATGTATATATTGTATATATTTATATTTGCAGAATAAGAAGAAGTAAAGTTTTCTAATAATAATTAAAAGTAATAGTACTTTCATCTATTTAGTTTTTTATATTTTAATTAATTTTCTGAATTTTATTACATGTGATACTATCTGTGGCAATCTAAAACAAGATCTGGGATCAAGAATTCGTCGGGAAATCTGCTTTGCCTCGTCGATTGATCCAGCACTGTACTATGTAGTAGCAGTGTAATATAGTGGGATATAGTGGGAGAGAAAGAATAGAGAGCGGCTCTCTGAGCTGTTTATACCATAGGTAGTGCGCAGTGGTAAAAGCCTTCGTGCGCACGGGTCGTGGTGAACATACAACAGGTGTCCCGCAATCGGTTCTTTTGCGGTACCGGTTTGGTTCTCCATTTTGCTCTCCCATCTGTTTACTTCTCTTCGCCTTTCACTCCGGAACGAGTGAACAGAGGTATAGAGCAGAGCGTGGAGGCAAGAGTGTGCTGAACCCAAGTGTGCGAATCGGCGTAACATGATGTCGGAGACCGTGGTGACGATGGACGGTTCCAGCAACAATGCCAGCAATAATCCACGCCAGGTACCGACGGTGAAGACGGAACCGGGTCAGCCGAACCCCTTGGCTGGCATCAGGCTGAACGTGGCTTATTTCAAGACCATACCCGGTATCATCAAGCTAGCGCAGCTGGTAAGCATGCGGTTGATTTTTTGCTGTTTATTTTCTATCCGTTTATTCGTGTATAAAGGTCAAGAGATGAAAGAGCTAGAGGTTTCCGTGCTAATTAGATACTGAACTAGCACATATGTATATAGTTTGACACGTTTACGCTCCGATAACAAATTCGAGTATTGTTTCAAGTTTTCAATATTATGGAAAGGTACTGCTGTAACATTGTGACCTTTATAGTGTCATATGACTTTTTTGCAATAGAATGTAGATATCGTATACATTATTCAGGTATATGGACACAGTTTGCATATTTCGACCGATTTTCAAAAGTCACCGCCTACCCTCCCATCTTTACGTCTTGACACCGACGAGATTCATCGATTATCTTTTGATATATATCTAAGATATCTTTTGATATCTTAGCAACGAGTAATCTAACAACCATAATTTACGAATTTCATCGATGTCAAGACGTAAAGGGAGGACGGTAGGCGTATAGGCGGTCTCTTTAAAAAATCGGTCAAAATGTGCAAACTGTGTCCATCTCTGCATTATACAAATGCCATAGTAAATAAACTGTACTAAACTTTTTTATTTTGCAACCATCTATAAGAATAATGCTAAAAAGCATAATTAAAAACTAGAATTTAAATTTGATAGGTTTTATTGCGATATTATTGAGTTTAAAAATATTATTTCAATTATAAAGGAAAAAAATAATGCGATACTATAATATATATATTAGTTTACTTTGTACGTTGCACACACACACACACGCGCGCGCATATTAATAGAATTATATGAATTATAAATTAAATTATATATATATATATATATTTTTTTTAAATATATTTCAAAGTTTACTTTTAATAAGTTTTTTTATTTAATTTTTATTCAATTAATTATATTTTAATTTAATAACTACATATATATGTATACATATATATGTATATATTTATTTATTTATTTATTGATCAAATTACGTATAATAAGAACTTGTCTTATAAAAATATCCAGTAATTTTTGAAGATATTACAAGAAAACAAATTATTCTCTAATATGAAATTATAATTAATTATTTAAAAATAATAATCTAATAATTGAGTAAGAGCAGAATTATTTTTATATATAACAATATATATATTATCATATTATGATTCTTATTTCTCATATATATTCTTACTTCTCATATATATATATATATACATATTTCTTAATTAATAGTTTCTTAATTCAAACATAAATTCTCTATTTTTCAGCTTAGATTTAGTTTACGATAAATTTGATCTTATCACGTAATGGTTAATAATAGAATAGAAACTTTAGAGTCACTTGGTGTATATTTTTGTAACATCCTGTAATAATCTTTGATACATTAATGTAGATATATTGTAAGGCAATCAAAAAGCCAGAAAACTGATTTTATTTATGATTAATACATTCTGTTTTATTTATAAATTATATATAAACGTAAAATGGTATAAGATATATAATTAAAAATATATACATAAGTATACGTATATACTTATAAATATACATACAAAAATCTACACTTTTTTGTATGTTAATTTTAATGATTATAAACATCTATAATCTATTCCCGATTCAGCGACTTTCGGATCTATATTTTTCTCTTGCATTTATTTATTTATTTCCGTAGGGGGGTTAAAGGGTTATTGAAATTAAATCTCAAATATGATGAGATTATTTCATATTTTAAAATCTTGGCTGTGACCAAGTAAAATTTGGTGCCTTGTGCACAGATATTTAATTCTAACGAAAAAATTTAGTTTCGTTGGGATAACGCACTGTCTTCCGCGATTGGCTCTTATTGCCTGTCTTATACTTTAAATTTATATCTATAATCTATTATATTCTGTCTTGAATGTTGCCAATTGGCAACACTTCATTACTAAATACACGATTCAAGATTAGAATGCTCAGGACAGAAAAGCTTCTTGCTTTTGTTTTTGCAGATTTTCTTTCTTCATTGTTTCATTTTAAAATATCATCAAATCATCATATAAATTTCGTTTTCTTTTTCATAGCGTTTTACAGTTACTGATCGATAACAATTCAAACGAACAAGAAACCAATTTTTAGAAATAATTCTGTCGGTAATTTTTATCATATTCAAAGAGATTTTATCTTGTAACGTAGATGATATTACGTAACGTTACACACGTCATCGTTTATTTAATTCGCAATTCCATGCTTGTGTGATGGATCATATATAAAGTATGATTATTTATGACTGCGATTATTATATCACAGAGAACTGCATTAACATTGGAAAACGATATTCTATCTCGTGATCTTTTATACATTTTAATATTTAATCCTATTTTTTTGTTTCTCTTACGTGTGCCAATGTGTTTTTTATATTTTCGGATATCTTTATCTAGAGAATCTTTTTTTCTACGTAATTGCGATGCACTTTGCTAAAATAAAATTTATCTGTGTATAATAAAAATGAGATAATATTATAAAATATATAGGATTGTGTGTGTTGATTGCCAACAAGAGAAAATGTAAAGGTTAATATTTTTTGTGCTATTTCTGCAGCCAGTTCAATGATTAAGCTATATCTAATTATTCGCGCATATGTTATTGACTGCTATCTATAATTTTAATTTCTTTAATTTTATTGTTGATATATCTATTAAAAAGTTAACGCGATGCTTGATGCTTTCACTTGTTTTCAGAAATAAAATAATGTCGTTTGTATTTAAGCGTCATTTCAATAGCCAGAAATATGCCAAGGACTAGTCGCATACCGTTTACCTACCGTAAGAACATATACCAAGTGTATGGTCAGAAACGTCGTAACTTTGATAAATGTATTACGTTTTTAACCTTTATGACAACTGAAAAAAATTTCTTCGGTTTATTCAATTGGGATTATGATACGTTCTAAAAAATTTAATTTTCTCAGCGGGAAATTTCCCAGACAGCACCAAGCCCAAAATTGGCGCATAAGATATTAAGAAATCTTTAAGACAGCTTTAAGAAATCTTATGATATCCGGAAGACATCTTAAACATATTTTAAAGATATCTTATGCGCCGATTTTGGATTTGGTGCTGTCTGGGTTTAATCTAAATACTTGTTTTCAATCACTATGATTATGGAAAATAATTATCATTCAATGAAATTGCGATTTTAAAGATCTAAAATATTCATAATATTATTTCTACTTGTTTAAGTATAAAGTGTATTTTATAATTTTTGAATGTGAGCAGAAAGGTGTGTTTGTTTTTTTCTTATTATGCTTTTTCTATTTTAATTTACATCTTATTTAGTTTATTGCTCTTTGTTATAACATGTTCACATTCTTTATACATATAATTTTCGCATATTTCAAGTATTTAGTTTGTTCCAACTAAAATGCATATTGTTATTGTTAATCCATGAAAATTTTCTAATTAAATTCGATAAATTCTCTCTCTCTCTTTTCCGCATTGAAATTTGTGAAATTTATGATTTTCGAGGCAATTTTGTTTTATTCCAAAAATCTGCAGATGCTCTGCACATTTGTGAGAAACAGACGCAAAATGTATAAATATTATTTGTGCACAATAATCTACAAGAGATGATGTTATCCCAAAATTTCCAAACTGTTTCTGTAGAAAAAGTTTCTTACTCAAAAGCCTAATTGTGATCTTCAAAATAGTTTTCTTGTAAAGGGAAGGGAGGCATAAGAAGGAAACGTAATGATCTTAATCTTTCTCTCATGATTGAAAGTCATCTTTGAAATTATTTTGTATTTAGTATATTCTCATGTTCTGTAATTTAAAAAACCATTTATTTAGATCTCCTTTCTCTATTATCGATCTTTTGAATTTCCAAAAATATCTCACATTTTTTTATTTATCTGGTTATGAGTTGGATCATGATTTTTTTGCTCTTTTCTAAGATAAAAATAAAACTGAAAGATTGAAAAGACTTAATAATAGCGTAAAAAAGGGCTTTAAATTAAATCGCAAAAGAATAAATATTAAAATACGCTGACATAAAAGGATTCCTATGACAATTTCCGATCATGGTAGACAGTTGATGAAATCATATGTACTCTCAACTAGTTTGAAGATGACAATAAGACTTTGAATGAGGTAACTTCTTCGGATACATTTGAGGAACTTTTGAGTAGCACCACATATATGAAAAAATTGGTTTATTTTTTATTTGTCCACAAAAATATAATAAAAAATATTGAATTTGCTTCTGTACACACAACATACTATAATATACGCACATTCTCTCTCTCTCTCAATTGACATGCTAAATTTTTATTTTTTAAAACTTAAATGTTAAAAATCTTAAAACATGTTAATTCACACATTTAGTATTAATAATAATTAAATATTAATAAAGATTCTTTAAGCTCATTATACATATATTTATTTATATATTATATATATTTATTATATTTATTAAAAGTATGAAATAAAGAACGAAAAAAAAGAAAGAGTAAAAATAATATTATATTGCATTATTTTTTCAATTAATCTAAAAGTACATATGCACTGTATATGTGCATATGTACATATGTATGGTACACACACATATGACGCACGATCGACTAGCTTATACCGTTGAATCTGTAGTAGCATAACCACGTACGTAACGGTATTTCTCTTATGGAGCAGTTAACAAAGCATTTTACTTGATCTTTTCCAGATTAAAAGATGATTTTTGATATTACAACATTATTTAAATTAATTTACCGAAATTGAATGAATAATGATTGCGATTATTATGAATGACTTTGCAGATTTTTTGTAACTTATTCTTGTAATTTTTATAATTTATTTATACATAAAAAACAATGTATTCGTAAACAATGCTGTTCTTTCAATATTTTTATTATAAGAATATTTATTAAATAATATGTATGTAATATACATATTCATATATGTTTCGATTATTTACTCCAAAATAATAGACTAGAAGGGAAAACGATTAATTTTCACAGAAAATATAAAAATTATATTTAAAGAATATTTTTTTAATTATTGTGAATTGTTTTGTTTTTCGCAATTTGAATGTTTGGAAAAATTATCATGATTTAAACATAGCGCCTATGCAAAAAATGATTAGAAATGTGTATTACTGCAGTGTGTGACTGATATGTATATAATTTATATCATGATTTATATCACGATTTATATCACGTATATCATTGTACATACAACTTTATTGCAAAATATTTACATATTTTTATTCGAATATTTTTATACCATCATAAGATGTGTGTGTATGTGCGTGTGTTATATCTCATTGTTAGTTTAAATATTATTAGAGAAGCTCAGGTCAGCAAGCTTTTAAATGATGTGTCTTTATATTTTTCTCTTCGTCCTAAGTACAAGACTACATATTATTTACGATCGATAGAAGAAGGAATGTTATATTGATCTAACGCGAAATAATTCTTATAATAGCACATGGCTTTACACAGTGCTTCGCGACACTTGTAGTGTGAAATGAACAAATAATACATAAAAGAAATAATAATAAAAATAATAAATGCATTTTGAATAAATTTTCAAATTTCTGACTACTAAACTAAACGATAATATTTAATTGCAATATGTATAAAATACGTTATTGTGTATGTGGGGAGGTAGTGTAATAAATAGGTATATTTGAAATTCGTGGGGCTTACGAGCAGCTGATTGCCAAGATATAGCGAGATAAAGTGATCATCGGACGATTTGAAATAATGTGCATAAAACCTCAAAATTTTCACAAATGTTTTTTTGTCGTACAGATATAGAAAATACATGTAAATGGTCTTTATTACAGAGTATATTATAACCGAAAGAATTATTTATTCATGAAAATTGAATATTTATTTTCTTAATTTTGGTTTATGTTATGCGCTACATTTTTAAAGAAAATTGAATTGTTTCCTGTTTATTACATATAAATAAAATTTGACAGTAATGATTGAAAAGAATTTAAATAATGCTTTTTAAGAGAGATTTAAAAATATAAATCTTAAATTATTTTTTAATTACATTTAATAAAAATTTATCGTAATATTTAATTTGGTGTAAAAAGAAAAAAAAGACTCAACGTAATATACTCTCTAATTAAATATTTCTCAACATTCGATTTTTCGCATTGATTAAAGACAGACTTTTTTATATTAAAATAAGGATCTAGGAAATGTTGCAAATTGAGAGCTACATACAATAAGAAAAGTGTTGAAAATCTTTGTTTTATAAAGTTATTAGTTGCAAATTACATTCTTAAAAATCACGAGTTTATAGCGCCTTCGTTGAATTTAATAAATATATATGTAATAATTATTTTTTAATTATTTTCTAATAATGAATATTAGATATAGCGGGAGTTAACAAGGGAAACAAACTGCTAAAAAATTCTTACAATAAACGGAACAGTTAAAGCATGTAATCGCAGTTAGGATTATAAAAGATCAACATTGTTATAAAGTGATAATAGTTGCTTTCCATTTACATCAAAACTCAGATAAATCTCACTTCTGTCTTTCTTCAATTTCCATGTTAAAGAAAGACAGAGGTGAGATTTATCTGAGTTTTGATGTAATGGAAAGTAATTATGATTTGTGTGCGAATATTTTGAGAAAAATGGCGGGAGTTTTTGGCAATAAAGAAAAACCGGTTTGCGTCAACAAGCGATTGGGTGTGTAACGAACGAAAGCTTGGATAGTGGTGAATTCGATGTTACGCACCTCGCTATGCTAGATTGCACGCGATGACCATACATGTTCATCCGGACGACTCCGGTACCATACGGAGAGCGTCCCACATACTCGGTACCATCAGCGCCGCGCCAACATTGCTGTGACAACAACAGCGGAATGTCATATATTGAGGATGTGTCTTTTAATTCTTCGAAAATCTTGTCAGACGAGTTTAATAAATACACCACTACCGGATGTCCGCATGTTGCAACCACGTAACTGTTTGACCGAAAAGTCTCATCAATAGATACTTAGCTTTGGAGCAAAGGAATGCGACAAAAATATATAATATGAATAGCTGTCAATTATAGAGTTGTGTTAATTAACTGTAATATTGTCAAACAGTATAACGAACCAGAGATCACTGCTATTGCTTATCAAACTTTATTCCGAAAACTTTCGCGGCTAAATTAATCTTTCTAATGAATTAAACCTTTCTAATGTTTATATACTTGATGATTTTTCATGAACTTTGTTGCAAACAAGTAATAGTCAAAATTAAATATTTATAAAAGAATATATTGATATAAAAAATCCATCACACATCTAAATTATTTATGCATACAATATATTTTGAAAATTATTTGTTTATTAATTAAATACACTTGAAATACAACATATAAACTATAGGTATAGATATTATAAAATCTTTTTATTTTTCTTAATAAATTGAAGTTGCTAAATATGCCATATAATAAAATTATATAATTGTCTTGCTGAAATTTTTCAAGGTCTATTCGTAGAAACTCGTTTATTATATAGAAAATGAGATTGTGGTTGTACAATATAAGTATATCGCAGGAAGAAACATATTCATACGCTAGAATGCATAAAATTGGTATAAATAATAATTCTTGACGTTTATCCTTCGTGGTCTCTTTATTACTATTTACATATGCATTATGTAACTAAAACAATCGTGTTATTACACATTGCTAATTTATCACTGAAAATTAGTTAATTAAGAAAATTTAATTTGCAATAACATTAATAAAATGCATAACAAATTATATACCGCATCTAAAAACTTTAGAAAAATTATTTGCAGAACAGTATTTTGTACTTTTAAGTTTATTTATTTTATTTTCTTTGTTTGCTTTCCTTTTAATTTCCGTAGATATAGATTCCATAAATATTTCTAACATAATTTGGAATAAACAATATATTGTTGAATCGCAATCATTGATAATATATTCATCAAATAATGGCCATGAAGTTTACGTAAAGTCATCATGAGTGTTCGATAATTATTACTTATAAATTAGGTCAACAAATCCTTGGTTTATATTTATACTTAATAATTAATACCTGGAATCGCGCGCGCGTCATAGAATTGCGTGTGGAGCAGAAGTAAATTAATATATTAATCTTTCTGGCAATTAATGCTAAATAATGTATTATCAATATACTTATATCATATCTATTCATATATCCGTGTACGCATAAGTGGAAATATAGATAGTATACACATTATGCAAGAAAAAATACAACAAAAATAAATATATAATTTTTTTTTTCATTGTCAGAGTGCGATACAAATAAGCCAGCTTTTATAATTAACATGAATGCCAAAATTATATTAAACAGCAGCGGAGCTTTCTTTAATTTTATATTAAAAATTATTATCAAAAACACACAGATTATCATGTTACAATAGTGAATCGTCGCTGTATTTCGAGAAATCAGCATAGATTAATTTTGATAAAACAGTAAATGATTCATAGACAAAAAATAAATATTGAATGCAAGAAAATACTGAAACATGATAAATCGTGATCAACTATAAAATACATGGTTCAACGAATTATAAACATGTCTTTTTTCCGATTCCAATAAGAAACAGTTTCGATTCTGTACAGTTTTGTTATGGAAATCCATGGCGAGACCAAATTGATTTTATCGTTACAAAATTATAGCACAAAAAATTAAATTCTAAGCTTTTTATTTTGAAAATGTATAAATAATTACATAGTAATACCGCATAAAGAAATATACGCATTTTGTAAAATACATTATTAAATAATTATATAGGAAACGTGTCACAATACGATTCATGTCCCATTTCTCCCGTATATTTATATAGTTATCGCATTTTTGTTGCAGTAAATGCAATTATTAATATTAATCTATCTTTAGTATTTATTCTGAAATTATATAAATTTACGCAGATATGTCTTTATGAGAAAAGAGTTTTAAGATACAGGATATTTACAGCGCAAATAAAATTTAGAATTTATTTTAACAGTTTAAAATTGCAATTTTTTTGTTCTCCTTTTCGCTCTTTGATAAAGAGCGCACGATAGCACGATAATATTACATATGTATATCGATATACTTGAAGGGTTAATTTTAGTCAGGGTAACGCTTGTGTCCTCCTGCGAATAATCGACTCTTGTTAGCGATGGGAAGCGATCGTGTGAAAAATATTGTTGTATGAATTGAGATGTGAAAATTGTTTTGGTTAATGAAGATGCTAATAGTATTACGAAAAATAATTTTGCGAAAATTCTGATTAAATAATTTGTTTTACAGATTTATATTATTAATGCAAAAAATATATTATGTTCTTATTAATTTTTTTACACTCTTTTACATATGTTTAATACATAATAAAGTGTTATTTTCCAGTATTTTTTAGTGCATCAATTAGATTATGACAATATACCTCCGCATTCTCTTACATTTTTTACAAGCATTTATAACGCTAAACTACATAATATGTTATTTCAATGTTTATATTTTAAGTTGTCGCGCTATGTCTATATTTTTAATATAATAATTTATACATAATAATTAATATAACAATAGAGATTAATAAAAAAGGCATTAAACCAAGATTAAAGATACTTCAATAATCTTACGAAGCATACGACATTATTTTTTCTTGTATGCATAATTATTTATAATTTTAATTAATAATTTATAATTTCAATTAATATATGATTATATAACAGCGACAGATAGACGTGTGAAGTATGCGTAGTAAATGTAGGCTATTACCAGTAGGACCGTTTAACTGTAACTGCATGCAAGCCAATAAGTAGATGTGGGTTACTGACAATGAGATTTCTCACAAATGTCGCGGCAAATAATGTCTGTTATCTCTATATCAACTTTGCATATTGTAATTTGGCTTGTTTTCAGTAACTGAGAGAAGATTTTCATATTCTTTGTATAGATATATACTATAATATATCTATCTATATATTGCTGTCGTATAGAAGCGGCATTGTACATTATTTTCTATACAAAACAAATAAATATTTACATAATTTTCTTTCCTATTAGTTTTCTCACAATTGTTGCAATATTATTATAGCGCTTTTTATTTGAATTATAATCGATTATTAATATATATATATATATATATATATTACTATTTTCAAAACATGTAAATAATTAAATATATATATATATATATATATATATATATTTACATATGAATGTGTGTATGTACGCGCAAATATATAATATTCGCGTGAATTATACAATTTATTTACTTTGACGATCCTTATTAGAGAAGTTTTAATATTCTGAATCATGTGCCCATAATACGATTCGTATAATGTTCAATAATGTATGATTGAATCATATTCATCGCAAAGAGAAAAATATACTTAAACACGTGTTAACTATTTTTAGAAATGAGTTAAATATCTCGAATCGCTCTTCTTCTTAGATTACTGTTAATTATTTGTTTATTACAATAAAAATAAGAATCAACATTATTTTGAAAATCATAGAATAAATAAGATATTCATATATAAATTTTTGATATTTTTGAGAGAAATAAGTAAATAATAAATAGAGAGAGGGAGAGAGAAAAAATGCGATTATTTTAATTTTATTTAAAAATAACATATATATATTCTTCTGTTGACTTCTATATAAAAATTGAAAGGGCTGCTTGGAAACCACAGGAAATATAACAGTTTGATCGATATTGAGAACTATTTGTAGCTAAACTGTCCTGAGAACGGCTATTATATGTCGTTACAAGAACGATGTTGAAGAAAGTGATCAAATACCAATCGAGTTGGATTCTGCAAGACGAAAATATCGAAAATGTGGAGCACGTTAACCTTGCTCCCGAAGTTCAGCGAGAACTAGGTTGTTTGGTCGGCGAGCATGTATTTCTCGAATATCCTTGGGCTTATATATCACGAGAAACTGTTTTGAGATTCGCCAATGTAGTGGGTTCATCGCTGGAGTTATATCGAAATAAAATTGAAACTTATAGTAGCGATACTTTCCTCATAGGATATTCATCTACTCAACTGATTGCTTGCGACTTTGTCATCTGCTTAACGGAGAATGCAAAATTAGCGATAGTGAAAAGAAATTCTGACATCAGCAAGAAAATCCGGAGTGAAATTATTCAGAAGATCAGAAAGACCGGCAGATCCTGGAAGTCCCTCGGAAGTGAGACGACGTTAAATGAGAGTATAATAAAAAATATGAGAGAATTCTTTGAGATGCAAGTATGCTTTCCAATCAAGTCTTTGGGTTTGAATCGAAACCTCTGTGACAGATCATCAAAAAAATCTTGGGATAGCTATATAGAATTAATTCCATACGAGAGATTCGAAAATATCAAGAAGAAATGCATTTCTAAGATGATCCAAACGCACTTCGAACCTCGAGAAATCCATGTACAAACTTATCCCGGTTATCCCAAGAACGCCTGGACTCAATATGTTTACGAAGATACTCTAAGACCGGATGTTGATAATAATGAATTCGAAGAAGAAGAAGAAAAAGAATCAGCTGAGAGGAAATCAGAGGAGGTTGAAGAGAAGAGAGAGAGTGAAGAATCTAGAGAATTTGATATCAAGGTAGAGGAACAAAAGCCAGTGGAGAATAAAAATTTATTGGCGCTTTTTTTAAAAGATTACGCGCAAATAATGATCGATGCCGTGTGCTATAACACAGTCGTTAATGTGCATATAGACGATATCGAAACGCTTACAAGACAAAAGATAACTCGGCTGCGAGATGAGATTATTTACGAGGAACGATTCTCCCTTATCGACTTGCGCTTGACGATAGGGAAAATTATCTCCGATGTTTCCTGGCATCCGTGTTTCACCGATTATGTGGCTATTTCCTACATTACTATACCGTCGCACAAAGTTACCCGATTCTCGTCGGATATCGAATATAACTTTGTATCAAAAACGGAACCGATAGTGTTGATATGGTCTCTTATCGATTCTCTTCGGCCACAGCTGTTATTACAATGCGACCGGGAAATTTACTCTATCTCCTTTTGTCCGACAAACAGTGATTTTGTAATCGGCGGTTCTGCATCGGGCCAAGTAATCGTTTGGAATATTCACGAACAAATACAAAATCGAGCAAACGTCAAGCTGAAATTTTCGATTCAAGACGTTGTACCAGTAGCGATAATGTCTGATCAAGATCATTCACACGAGCTGCCAATTCGTCAGATACAATGGCTCCCTAATAATTACAGGATAGAGCCATCCGGAAAATTAACGAAATTGTCCACTTGTTCGAGTTGTCAATTTATGACGATTTCTGAGGACGGTACCGTTGCCATTTGGGATCTTATGAGATACTCAATTATCTCTCAGCTAAAGCCAAATGATTGCAAAGATCTTGATGAACTGTTCCGACCGACGTATCGTTTGAATGTTCGATCTTATAATTCATTTTTTACACCTCTTTATTTGTGTCTTCCATCACTCAGTGCTTTTCAAGAAAGCGATAAGCGTCAAGATGAATTGGATTTGACGGATAAAAATCACATAAAAAGATTGTGGATTGGCACGGCGCAGGGGCATTTTGCTTGCTGCACCTGGGAAAGTCAGGTGTTTGAAACGGAAACGTCCGGTATAGATGAGTGCAAGTTTTTAGATTGCACTTCCGCACACGATGGTCCCGTTGCAGCGATTCTACGATCGCCGTATTTTTCAGATATTCTGCTGACAATGGGCGGTCACGTTTTTGCTATTTGGAAAGACGACTACTTAAATTTACCAGTGTTTAGACGAAAATCTGATTGCGTGTATACTGCATGTTGCTGGAGTAATCGTCCAGGAACTTTTTTGATGGGTACTAATTTAGGCGAACTGGAAGTTTGGGATATCGAAAGGAGGGCAAACAAACCAGTGCTTAAGCAGACTATTTCCAAAGAACCGATAACTCTTTTGTCACTTCGCAAATTGTGTAAGCAAAATTGTAAACTGATCGGTGCTGGTGATTGCAACAGCGCTTTTCGTATGTTTGAGGAATCAACGGAAATTAAGGATGATATACTTGAAAAGGTGGACTGGTTTGAAGAATACGTATGGAGGGAAGTAAGAAGAAAAAAAATGTTTTCTTCGTGGCAGAAAGATTTTCTCCAAAATGATGCAATCATCGTTGCTAAAAGGCAAGCGAGAATAGACGAGGAACGCAGGTTAAAATTGGAAATGACAAGGATAAAACTTCATAGAGAGCATGAGGAACGATTAAGATTGGAAGCTGAAGAGAAAATACGTAAAGTGCCAAAATCCAAAGACATTATATGGAAACTGCGTCAGCAAGCAAGAATGAAGAAAGTCCTTTTACAGAAGAAGAAATTTGTACCACAAAAATTAAAAGAAAAAAGATTACCGCTAATTTGTTTAACTGAAGAGAGAAATCTAAAAATGAATAAAGCAAGGAACGAAGTTGCGTTTCAAGACAAGTATTTTCACAATATTGTTTCCCTCGAATTCTCTGATTACGATCATGATTTAGAAGAAGGAGAAATCTCAAAACAAAGACATAAAATGGTAGAGAACGAAAAGATAATTAATATATATTTGCAAGAATTTTATAAAATTAGAGATGAAACGCGAAAGATAATGGCGGAGAAACCTGTTTTAAATTTTGATTGGAACACTTGTGTAAAGAAAGAAAAGAAAAGGTTGCAAAATGTGAAAAATTCATAAATACAAGTGTCAAACTTGAAAAAGTTTCTTAAGAGAAGTGATCTTTTTGCCTAATAAATTTATATTGTGTAAATTGAGATAAGATGAGATAATCGAAAGGGTTGGAAAGTTTTTTGAGAGATGCTAATTGTATATATATAACTCTTATTAGATATGACTAATTACATACAAACACACACTATATATATATATATATATATATATAGATATGTACATATGTATATCTTGCAATAAATATAAAATCTGTTACGTTGTGTGTATTTAAATCGTGATTAATTTAATCTAATTAAAATAGACATTAAATAAGAAGGTAAAATATATAGAATAAGATAAAATGTTAAAACAGAATACAAATTAATTTATATACAGAAGAAGTAAATTAATTTTTTTTTAAATTAAAAAAAACAAATTTTGTGCGCAAAATAAATTTTTTATTCTGACAATTTAATTTAATGAAATCGGCTTAATTTATATAATGTAATATAAAGTCGTCTAATAAGAGGCAATTGTTTTGTTAATCAAATAAATAAATAAATAAATGTGTGTACAACAAATGTAAAATAAGTTTTTTCAACAATTATCATATTTTACTTTAATTTTAACATGTTTTTAGAAAATTTTATTTTTATCAAAACAAATTTTAAATATAGATAATCACCGCATTTATTTTAAGTGTATATATGTATATTCAAATTTAATTATGTGGAAAGAATGCAGATGTTGATTTTCATTACTTAAACAAAAAATTATGCATTAGGAATTATTAAAAATATTTCTTTTGTTAAATTAGCTATGCAATATGAATAATGGAAGTTATATGATACATTTTCCAGGCTCTGGGTATAATATGTATGGCATGTGCATCTCCGGCGTATATAGGCGCAACACATTGGTTTCTGTTCGTTGCAGTAATATCTTTCATATCTACACTCATATGGTGCGCTGTGTACTTTCTGTCTCTCCGGGAAGTACTTAAAATACCTATCAACTGGATCTTAACTGTAAGTGGAAGTTGAAAAAATATTGTAAAATTGTGCAAAATGTGCAGCCTCGAAACTTTTCTTTGCTCAATATTCTATATATAATATGTTTTATTTTATTCAAAAATTTACTCTTATATTTAATTTATTTATTTGATTTTTATTGGAAAAAAATAATTTAATCTTTTAAGGATTTCTGAGAATATATTGATGTATTTTTTAAAAATGTGCATGATGTTTTTTATTTATATCTTAATGGTTTTTCTTATATGAAAAAATATAATTTAAATTGTATATATATACATATATATGTATATATTTGAAAATTAATTTTAAGGAGTGTGATAAAGCCATGTATGTTTAATCCTACAAAATAATTAATTTTTTTCAGGAACTTCTAAATACATCTTTAAAAGCCGTACTTTACATGATTGCATTCATCGCCCAGCTGTCGGCTTGGACGGCTTACAGAACTTCATCATCAAATATCGCTGCTGGAGTGAGACTCATTATTGAAATATTAATAGTTAAAAAGAATAATTATTATTATTTTTTAAATATATGCATTCAACATTATTTATAGATATTTGGAATCTTTAATACCATTGCATACGCCGCTGGGGCTTATTTCTTATACATCGAATGGAAAAGTACCAATACACAATGAATATCGTCAGCCTGCAGAGAAGCCAGGTATTTGAAAAGCAACATCAAGAATTGCCATAACCGTGACTTCTCACCACCTGTTTATAAAGGTTTTGGCATACTAAGATTGTGCTCGACAGGAACGTTAGCGCTGGAAGAGGTGGCTTAAAACTAGTCCGGCATGATCCTTTTCAGATCGCGTGTTCAGCTTAAAGAAAGACTATTATACAATGTGCCTTAAGATTATATATTTTTTGAGATTTTCATCGTTAGAAATCCAGTACCGCTTTGAAAAGGATCAATCAAATCATACGAACGAATAAAGTGTGTTGCGCATTCAAGATACCGTATATCCGACGACAATTACATATATAAAAAACTCGTGAAATTTTGTAGATCATATTGAACACGCAAATCTATAATTTTATTAAAACTGATATATAACAAATAAGTGAAACTTACTTTTTTTTAATTCAATTTCGAATGAACAGAATAAAAAGAAAAATATTTCATATAAAAATTGCAATATTTCTATTTAGCATTATTAGTTAAATACTATATATATATATATATATATATATATATATATATATATATTTAACTTGTTTATTAATAAAGAAATATATATTGTATATATATATATATATATATCTCTTTAGGTAAGGTACACATATTACAAATACTAAATTATATTTTATAACAAATAATACATTATTCAATTTTTCATACAAATGCTATTGTACTTTTGTTTTTATTAATATTTACTCGAAATTTATAATTACATATACATATATAATATATGTATAAGGATATTTAATTATTATTTTATTATATAATAAATAGCATTTATAGTACCTAATATAATAGATAAATTTAATTTTTGTTAAATATTTTTTAAACAAAATTTTTGTCAAATTGTTTGTGAAGCATATTTCAGTTGTATTTTGATTTTCGATATAATCCTCCAGACAACAATGAAATAAAATAGTTTTAAAAGGCCTCATATCAATATACAATGAATTTTCAAAGCGATATAAGTTGCTTTCACACAATTAATATAAATTAATAAAGACTCAATGCTTAATTTTTTAATCTAAAATTATTTAGGCGATTATTGTATCCATATTTTGGATAGCTATTTTGTTAGCAATTTCGACAAGTATCAATTTATAAATTTTTGTTAATTTCAATGCATTAATTTTTTGTGTATTTAATAAACATGTAAAATTCTAAAAATTTTTTTAAATATTTTTTTATTTTTTTATACTTATGCGCGCTATATTGCAAGAAAGATTATGTTTATATACAATATATGTATTTTTTATACATGTATATATATATATATATATATATGTGTGTGTGTGTGTGTGTATGTAAATAAGATACATATACACAATATTATGTATTCATGTTCTTTAGATTAGATGTAGTATAACTATTCTTTTGTTTTTTCTCATTTACATGTAAATCATAAGCCTCAAATGCACGTTAAATACACATAAGAGTTTAGTAAATCGAAAAATAGGATATTTTTAATATTGTGCAAAATTAGTATTTAAATAAATAAACAAATAATGTTTATTAAAAAACTATATTTTTTATAATAAACTTAACATGAATTGCAAAAGATATTAAAACAGTAGAGAAACAGTAACGTTCTAAATAATCTCGCTTACACAATTATCAAAATAATTCAGTTCCGTTTATAAATTATTTAAAATAAACAATAGATATTTTATTTGGCATTTTTAACTTTATATTTGTCATTTTTTATTCACAATAACAAGAATTTATATTTTTTTAATTTTTATTTTTTGCTTAAGAAATTTTTAAGAAAACAATTTTTGTATAAAAACTTAATTCTTAAATTCAGATTTGTTTGATTTTACAAAAAATAAAATTTTTAAAAGTTTGCTCCGATATTAAAAATGTTTTATTTTTCAATTTATGTTATATATTTTAATATATATTTATTTAGATTCTTATAATTCGTCTTGGTTTGACAGGATCAATTATGGATATATATTATATGTATATTACTCTATATTTTTTATATTTTATGCAGAGACAAGATATTTATACACGTTAAACTCTTTATATACATATATATATCTCTCAAGAAAGTCTGTGAGATAATTCCGAATTATATGTCGCGTAATTCATTATAGCTGATTAACTCAAGTAAACATTACGTATAAAATTATGCTACTTTTTTCTTATTATTATAAGTGTTGATGGAGTAATTTATTTGTTTATCTCTTCTATTTACTCATTGCGTTCCTCGAATGAAGGAAAGGCTATATATAGACATATGTATTTTTTATTTTTAAGAAATTATATTTCAATATTGTTGTTGTTTGTTTATTGTATAGCATTATTTTCAGTATTGTAACTCTGTAATTTTTGATGAATGTGTCTTTACCCATGTTAACATATGTTAAAATACATGCATAATGGCATACAATGGTAGAGACATCATGTCGTTTAAAGTTACCCAGATAGCCACAGTAATTATTATGACATCATTTTGATGTCAAAATGCATCATTTTGATGGCAAATGATGCATTTTGACATCAAAATGATGTCATAATAATTACTGTGGCTATCTGGGTAATAGAATTGTAGTACACAGACATTATATTTGATTTCCATATACATATATATGTAGTATTCATTACACACACACATACATTTGATACGCGCACGTGAGTGTGTGTAGAAAAATTTGTGCGTTTTTTTAGACGTTTTTAAAAATTTTTAAATCTGAAATTTTATTTATTTTTTTTAACTATAAACGCTAAATAAAGTACGCAACGACATATTATCATATTTGGATGTGTTTTATTATATTAACATTAATGTATAAAATATTTTAAAAAAATTTTTTTTTTTTTTACTATTGCATGTTTAATTTTTTAAAATTGTTTCCATATAGTAGGTTATTGGTTTCTGATAAACGCAGTTAAAAATTATACGTAAAATATAAGATATAAAACAATGTGTTGTAATGTTTGATAAATTTGTTCCATGTTTTCACATTTCTTATTTTCACTTTTATTACTTTTCATATAAGTATATGTATTATCTATGTGTGCGGGTGTATGATATCATCAGTGACGTCATGTTTTAGTATACTATACTAAAAGCAGCGCTTCAGTCAATCGCTGACAGTCAATGTACAACAACGCGTTTTCTTCAGGTTAGTACAATTCTTTCGCATGGTGTGTTTCATGTTGTTTTTAATGTTATCTTAAAATTTATGTTATTATAATCTTATTATAAACATGCATTTAACTGTTTATTTTGAAAGAGGAAGAGAAAGAGAGAGAGAGAGAGAGAGAGAGAGAGAAATTATTTTTTTTATAATGTTTCATATAATATTATGTCTTATATATTAAACATAATATTACAACTATTATTTAAAAATTATAATTAGCTAATAATTGCGCTAAGCTCCTGCAAATATATTGCAGTATTATATCATAAAATTATATTTTTAAATAAAATGCTTATATATATAGTCAAAAAAGAGCAAAAGCTTCTTATTATCAATCATTATTAATTTTTTTATATTTTTATAAATTATAAAGAAAATACTGACATAATGATACGATTTATTTGATATTATATAATTATTATATGATATATGCAATATGTTAGATTAGATAAATATATATATTGCCTCATATTTGATCAATTTTATCTCATTTAATATTCAATCAATTTTCTCAATATTAATAAAAAGGGCGAAAACTAATTAAACTATAGTTTAAACTTAATATATAGACTGAATAATATTTGAAAATAATATAGGACTTGTTAATTTATAATATATAATATATAATATATAATATAATAAAATAAATGCATATGCATGTACAATAATAAAATAGACGAGCAAAAAATATTGTTAGACTGATAAAATATAATCAGCGGCGATTATATGAAAGATAATTCTGTAATATCTTTGTGTTTGAGTAAACATTAAATGAGAATTTATCGAATTGATAGGTACAATTTTGACTCGCACCTTATACGTAATTCCCTCGTGTTCTGAGAACACTGTTCTGGATATTTAAAAATAACCCATGACTCTATACAAGTACTTTTATATATACATATATATATATATATATGTGTGTGTGCATATTCGCTCTTCCCTTTTAGCTTTCTGTCGATATTCCGTTATAATTTTGCATTTTTCTTGATTATCTCATCGATTTAATAATTCTCAATAGTGTAATCACTATCTCTTTCAATAGAATACATCTCTATTTCTGTGTTATTTTTATAAAATTTATAAAATTTTAATAAGTTTTATAAAATTCTTTTTTCAAAATATGCACATGTAGTTTGGCGAAATTGCAATCACATTATATAAGAACACATGTAAGAACATATATACATATTTGCAATTAAAAATTTAATTTTATTGACTTTAATCTTGCTTATTTATAATACTAGACAACACAAGCGCGCGCCATTGATTTTATGTGCTGTGATTTAATATTATTTTGAATAACTATCAAATTATTAACCTTTGCATTGACAGTCGTTCAATGCTACAAATATAACACACAACGTAAATCGAAACAACTAATCAGCAATCCCGAAAAGCGGCAACAATACATGCAAGAATCGACTTTGCACGCCTTTTTTACAAAAAAGAAAGGATTAATCTTAATAAGGAATAATATTATTTATATTACATTTTTTTAAAAACATTTGTTGCATACACGTATACACATGTATCGTATTATTATTTATTTAAGAAAAACAGATTATTGTTATTTTTCGTAATATACATATATATACAATATATAAAATTTATGTTTACTTATTTATTTCTCTCACACTCGATTTTATATATTCATGAAAAGAAAAGCAATTGTATATATTATGTTTATATATATATATATATATATATATATATATATATTCTTTATTATTTATTTTATATATGTATACTCTTATTACTTATTTATTTTATATATTACTTATTTATTTTATATACGTATACGTATATATAATATTTAAAGATAAATATATATATTGCATATATATTAATGCAAAATTTGAGAAGAAAAGTGAAAGGAGTTATGATATTTCCATTTTCTAAAGACGAGCAGTAAAAACATCTTTGCTCGATATAAGTTATATCTTGAAAACTTGACATTGTCATACTTGACCTACTTACTATACATCATCAGTGTCTTCATTTGTGTGTATGTATGTGTTTGTGTGTGTGTGTTAAATAAAATAAATCTTGATTGATAACGATAAATGTATAATATATATAAACTAATTATCTTTATAACTTTCTTTTAGAATTGACGTTAAAATAAGGCAGTAATGGCGCATTCTGTGACAATTAGAACACAAACAGTGACGACCAGTTCGTCGACCATTGTCGTCAACACTGGTTATTTAAAAAGTTGGAACGGTATTTTAAAGGTCCTACAATTGGTATGCACTTTTATTAATGCATTTATTTCTTCACTTTGATTATCCTCATTATGATATTTTTATCAAGTAAAATATTTATTATACACTCACCCGCAAAAACAAATAGGCTACCAAAGATTAGAATAATTTTTTGACATCTTCAAATAGCGGTAATTCAGTAAAAAAAACATGTTTTTCAAGAAATATGTATGGTACGCTTTTTTAGGATTAATTTTAAACTTGGCTTTTATTTAAAAAGAAATATGCTTATTATCGGCATTCTTTTTGTTTATTATTGGCAAAAAATTTAAGATTTTTATTTTTTAAAATTTTTTAATTTCTAAAAAAATCTTAAATTTTTGAAAAAAATTTTTACGATTTGGTTCTGAATTGCAGATTTTATAAGAAAAAGTCTATTTTGTAACATTTTCTCTTTAAGATGGTATAACTTTATCAAAAAAAGTTGTAGAAAAAATATTTAAAATATGAATTTGTTACGAAAAATAAATGAGTTTAAAGATTTATATATTTTTGTATAAAGGAACCGATTTCCTTAAACTATGCAAAAATTAAAAAAATATATTTTTCCCCATTGCTTAACATCTATTTGCAACGTCCGTCATTTTGTAAAACATTTCTTGCTTAATTCAATCTTTTGAGTTATTAATAGAAATGTTCAAACTTTTTAATTTAAGCTTTGATTCATCTTAATACGATATATTTTTATACTGAGTTATCACAATTGAAAGATGTTAAAAAAATGTGCTATAGTTTATAACTTCTATTTTTTTCTATCTATTTATTTTTTGCAGGCAAATAATTTAATTAATTAATAATAAACTATTTTCTAACAATATTACAATATACTATAATATATATAATTCTAAACGCAAATAATTTCAAAGTTTAACAATTTATTTTGCCGCGTGCACATTTTAATTAACAATAAAATAAATATTTGATACGTTTAAATAAAGGAATCAATAACATTGTAAATTTAATATACATAATTTATAAAAGATATTCAGAAAATCTTGTAATCTTTTTGAGTAGTATTACTTATCGCATTGTGCGGTAACATCCGCTTTTAGTTATAATCGCACATATGTATCTACTTACGATAATAGTATCAGTAACGTAAATTTTATTATTTTAAATATAATTTTAAATATATTTTTAAATATTTAAAATATATGTATAAAATAATTATATTTTTATATTGATATATTTTGTTAATTTCATATATATATATATATATATATATATATATATATATATATGTATATCTATATTAGCAATTAAAATTATTATTATTAATAGGTATATTTAGTATCTACTTTATCAAAACCTTTATATTTATTTTTAAAAATAAATAAATCAATATTATTCATTTCATTGATATTTCTATCTTATTTTCAACAGGCGTTGGGTATAGTTTGCGTAGGCATTATTGGTAGCGAATTTAATTCTTATTATATTCGATCTACGGCCGAGTGTTTCTTTCTTCTCATAACGACTACTTTTATGATTGGCACTTTCATCCTTGTTCTTAGTTGTTTGATATCCCTTTCTACTGCATCTATTTTATCTAAAACGATCTACGTAAGTAAAAATTGTATTCTATATTTCTGGCTTGTACATTTTATATAAAGAATTATCTCCATTTGGCTTGTACTACCATTTATGATACATTTTGCATAAGTATATTCCATACACACACATTGAGCATGTATATAAAAATTATACCTATTACATTTTGTTTAATTTATTAGAATACTTATACAGGACATCCGGTAATAATACCCCATCATGTGCAGGTAGAGCGGGTTAAACCATGCCGGAAAGTCTTTTATCATTTTGCAACCTTCACAATAATTAACGAAAAATTAATTAAAAAGATTACCTAATTCGCGCGTCTACAAGCGCGTAAAGACCATGTAACACTGGCCGATATTTTTTAATTGATTCCTCATTAATTATTGTGAAGATCGCAAAATGGTAGAGAACTTTTCTACTTGTTCTATCTGCACACATCGGGTAGAGTGATATTTACCGGACATCCTGTATATGACTCAATAAATCAAAAACAATTGTTAAGAAACAAATGTTAAATTGCGTTAAAATTTGTTTAAATAACATCGAAAAGATGAAATTTAAGAAAACAATTGTTTCAAGAATTTATTATGCAACATTATGCTTATATTAATATCAAAGATTTTGAACTTTTAGGAACTCCTTTATCATGCCATTGCATTTGGATTATTATTTGCGGCCTCATTGACACTATTGGTATACGCCAATAATTATAAGCGGGTTTTAAATTCCTACGAATTGTTATTAGGTGCATCCGTAAGTATAATATTATATTCGTAAAAATTCAAATTCTTAATTAATGCGAGAAATGAAAATTGGGATAGTATAGAATATAGAGCAATTATAATAATAATAATTTTTTTTGGATTCTCAATTTATACATTACAAATTATAAAGTGTCACAAATTTCATAAATTAGCTTCTGTGTATAAATTTTCAACTCTAAAATCATAATAGATGAATCATAGATTTGTGCATATTTCTGTATATTTATTATATGTTAAATTTATATTTTATATAAATTTAGTGTATATATAAATGTAAATTTAAAACAAATATACATACATATATAACAAATAAAACAAATATATACATATATGAAATAATGTTACATTTAAAATGTTATATTAAATTGTATTGTAGAAATAATTTGTTGATTTTTAGATTTGCGGTCTAATAAACGCCGGTATATATCTCTTCAGCATGATTCTTGCTCTTCGCATTTATAGAGGGTTCTAAATGTTTAAATTATCGCAATATTTTTAAAAGTGAAAACAAATGACTCTCATTGCGTTTGGTTTTTAAATTTGTATATTGTATTTGTATTTAAATATTGTAAGAATTTTATTTAAATTAATGTGCATATTTAATATAAACTCCATATATATAGTATAAATTTTAAATATCTATTATAAACTTTTAATATTTAATGTCGATTAAGAATATTTGATATTTGGCGGATTTTGAGAAAAATAACGAAGAATATTCCTCTATTTTATATATTTTATAAATCTTTAAAATAGCATTTTTACATTTTTCATGATAATTTGTACGATAATCATATTGATTTGTAAATTAAATTATAAATTATAAATATTCATTAAAAATATTTAGTTATTATTTTAATAGTAATTATTTCAATTATATGTAAAAGAATTTATACAATCGAAACATTATTTCTTTCCCCTCATAACACACATAAATAATTAGAAATATATTATATCTATTTACATATTATCTCAATCAATCATTATTTGAATTTCTTATTGCATATATATACCCAGCTAACCATTTGCTTGGAAATTGTTAACAATCGAGAAACAAAATACCACCAAATATGGTTGCAAATCCAGGGCCTACTGTGTTCTTGAGTGCGCTCCAATTGCAATCAAAAGTTGAAAGTATATCCTAACATCAAGTTGGGTGCAACGCCAGAGCAGATCTGTCACTAACAGTGCGACGACAGATTGGCAACAGACTGGGAACAAATTTGTCAATCGTAAATTGAGGACAGATTTGCGCCAAATGCTCAGCAAATCGAAGAAAAATCCTAGATCTGAATAAGGATCTGCTGCATTTTTGGCATCAATCTGTTGTCAACACTTTCGACAGATCTGCTTGCTACTCATTGCCACTTTGTTAATATAGTCTGCTAACAGATTGGGAAATATTTACTGAATTTATACAGTGTTTGTAATGACAAAATATGTTTCTTATCTGCGGCCATTTTACAAAACAAAAGTTGTTGCTTACATTTGCCTCCGCAGAAATGATTAGCTGGGTATATACATATATAATATATACATATATTTATATTACGATACATATATTTATATTACTATACTTGTGATTGCGATTCTTACAATTATTACATATTTATATACATTAAAAAAAAGTTAACTTGACTAAATAGTTCAACTATTTACTATTTTGTTATAATTGAACACATACAGAAGTATTTAAATTATAATAAATACAACATATTAAATATAATATTACATAGTTTATTTAAATATTTATATATATATATATATATATATATATATATATATAATTAATACAATAGTAATTAGTTACACGCATTTAGTCAATTTAACAACTTTTTCTCTCACTGTACTAAATGTAAATATATTTATTTTATGTGTACTTAATATTTATGTCTGCTAAATATACTAATATCATCGAAACTATAATCTTACATACTCAATTAATTTTTTTATTAAAATTTAAATAGAAGGTTGAACAAATTTGATTGGTAATTACAAACTAATCAATTATAGATTCGGATTATATTATTGTGTTATTATTTTTTCTCTGCACATCTATAAATTATTAAAGATGACACAAATTATTTTAACTTTATTAGAATAATAAAAGCACGCGCTATGTGCGCGCCATTTCTCACTTATGTATTAATTTTTAATACATTAGAATTTGCCAAAAATACATTTTTCCTAATGTTAGTATTATTTTTCCTAATATTGGTTTTATTTTTCATAATATTAGTTTTGTTTTTCTTAATATTAATATTATTTTTCCTAATATTAGTATTATTTATCCTCAGGTTAATTTTACTTTTTCTCAAGTTAGTTTTAGTTTTCCTAATATTAGTTCTTAATATTAGTTAGTTGAAAAAAAAGAAGTAACTGCAGTAATTCCCTCCCAAAAATAAAAAAAAATTTATTACTTATTTGTTCGAGACACCATGTAGGCGAAAAAGAAAATGTTTGTTCTCAGAATAGCAGATGAAGAGAATTGACGTCGTTTGAATTTTTCGACACTCGTTAGAATCGTTGCTCGAATGCCGCATTATTAAAAATTAAAATTTAATCTATATTTATAGAATAAATTATACATCACAAATTCGAGAGAAATTGAAAAAATGCAAATTACAGAAATGTTGAATTTGATTCTATTTAAATTTTCTGCAATCGGGATTGTTTTGCTATCGCAAACTAAACCTTTATTGTGAAATATCTGATTTGAATACAATATTGTATAATAACATTTTTGAATAAATATAATTAAGCTGAATATATATTATGTAAAAAATCCGTATAATTATTTAAATGCAGATCACTAAAAATTTTTTTTATTTTCGGGAGGGAATTACTGCAATGATTTCTCTTTTTTCAATTAGCTAATATTAAAAACTAATATTAGGAAAAATTAATATTATAAAAAAACTAACCTGAGGAAAAGTAAAATTAACCCCAGGAAAAATAATATTAATTTATATATGGAACTTAGTAATCTCAAACCAAGAGATACAGTTCCGAAGAATTCATTTTTCGCGCTTGGGTTCTATTAACCGATTTAAAATATCATATATTATTATTAAGATTGAGAACCGATAAAAATATTTCTCATTTAATAATATTAATATTAGGAAAATTAAAATTATAAAAAAAATTTAATAAAATTATGTACACAATAGAAATTCAGCGAATTAAAATTATTTGCATAAAAGAAATACGACAAATTAAAATTTTGTGCATAGTAGAAATTCAGCAAATTAAAATTACACACATAAATTATGCACTTTTTTATTTCTTCTTACATAGCTAAAAATATACATACAATATATATTAAAATTTTTTATATTTGATTTATATTGCATTAGCTTATTAAAATTTTTTACATTTAAATTATAATAAAATATCAATTATTTTCTTGATATTGATAATAAAGAAATTATGTAAATAAAAATTACAAACATAATTATACATAAAATTTTGAGAAATACGAGCACGTACTTGTGTTTACTCATATATTGTAAGAGAAAAACAAATAAAATAAAATAAACTAAATAATAATAAAATTATAATAATATATGAAAGATATTTAATATTATTATCTTATTTTTTTCGAATGCTTTGTGTTTCTTCTTGCTGTACAGTCAACAGACAAAACATTCAGTCTTTGTAGCATGAGCCAGAAATAGATGGCAATTTCCCTTGCGTCGAATGCTATACGGGGGGTTGGAACACATTTAAACTGTGTAGATGCATATGCCTACATTCTCAGTCTGTTTAAAGCTATCGTTGAACGCAGTCGTTCTTTGTTTTTCTAAAAAATTCTCTCAGGAAGAACAAAAAATTTTACAATTTACAAAAATTTTTTATGTAAGTATGTACAATATAATTTTTTAAAATTATTTTTTAATGCGTCTAAAACTGTTGATTAATCAGCTTTTTATATGTTTAAGTTTGATTTAACATCATTAATTTTAAAAAATTGTCTTTGTACATATGTGTAGATATATTTGATAAAAATATCTACGCATTTTATTGCGTATAAAATTCTATTGTGTATATAAAATATAAAAAAAGTTATCTAAAAAGATGATTTTTATAAATAAAAATAAACAATTCTAATGGTAAAAAGTCAATTTTTTAGAGAGATTTTTAGTAATAAAGTTAATTTTTTAGAGAGAAAGAAAGCATGTAAATATTTAGTGTAAAAGGAGTTAATTAAAAAATACCTATTTATATGAACAAGACAGTTTAATGAGTGTGATTTAAAATACACAAACGAGTATTAAATTAATTTGTTTGTGATATAGAATCATGGGTATAAATAATGCCGGACCGGTGATTAGGATGCCATCTTCTAGTACATACAGTGCAGGCGGTGTCAGTTGCTGCTGTTTCAGATGTTGCACGTGCATACATATAGAATTCTTGAAATCATTACCTGGAATTGTAAAAATTTGCGAAACGGTAAGTAATTACAATGACATGTACATTATCTAATATATGTACAATTTGAGAAAAAAAACATAAGAAAAGATCACAGACTTCTATATATAGAAGTCTGTGGAAACGATTGTATAGCTATATGTAATAAAAATTTGATTATGTATATATATATATATATATATATATATATATTCATTTGCTTAAATTATTTTATCTTTCTTTCAGATTGCTCGTTATTGCTTATCATAAAATTTCTCATAGATATTTATTATCCTATAATGTTAATATAATTATATATATAAATATAATATATACTAATATATACATATATTATAAATATAATATATATATATATATATATATATATATATGTATATACTATATATGCATACGATATGCATACACATAATTTAATTTATTTAATTGTAGGTAATCAGTGGATTAATACAGAGCTTGCTTATCAATTATGGTCTGAAATATAGTTCATCTATTGGTTCGGCTTTTGAAGGATCACTGACCACGGCATCTGCTTGCTTCTTAACTTCTGCTCTGCTACTTGCTTGTTATACAATTTCTGAAAAGACTTACAGATTAATTCGTTCATCGTTGTTTGTATGTATATTTATTTATATAAACGATGTAACATATTATACTAAAAAAGTAAATTCGCATTATTTTGAATATTTTATTCTCTTTATATTTCTGTTCTCTCATACGTATGTTTATATTATTACTTACGAGTATATCTGTGGAGAGGAAATATTATAATATTTATAAAATACATAATAAATATATGAAATAATTTTTTTTAATTCTTTAATTTTTACTAAAATTAGTATATTACATATTCTAGTAAAAATTATGTATATTACATATTCTTTTAATTAAATTTTAGGAGATAATGTTCAACTCTTTAGCCTGCTTCCTGTATTTAAGCTCAGCATCCTATTTAGCATTTGCTACAAAATTATTTTTAATGACTGAGTATTATGTGAGACCCGGTTTCGACGTTTATCCTGCTATGACAGCTGCTTACGTAAGTTAATTTTTAGACTAACGAATCATATTTAACGCTGTTACTAATTTGTGTTATTATTTATTTTTATAAATTTATGAGAGAAAGAATTATTATATAATATATAATTATATATCCAGGTAACAAATTAATATACAACTGGCTTCAAAAGATCGATGTTAGTTTATTGACGTTTCGACCATACATATTTTCTTAGTGTACGATTTTAATTGCCGAGTCATATTAATTTGTTACCCGGATTTTAATATTCCTGGCGAAGAGAAGTCTAATTTTTTATCCGTATAATTATATATATTATATAATTTTTGTCAAATAATCTTAAATATTTAATATGGCATATCTCTATGTTGAACAATAAAGCAAAAATTATATTAATAAAGAAAAATTAGTTTTAATTCTATGGAACTATAACATTTGATCATTCTTGATGGTCATTTGAAGGAATATTAAAAATGAGCCATCTGTATTGCAGATTTTAAGTGGTGTTATGGGAGTATTGCACGGAGCAGATGCATATTTATCCTTTGCGCATTACAAAAGTGGAAGATAAATTATGGTATAATATAATATGTCAATTGTACAATTTTGTGAAGAAAAGTAGCAATTATATATATAAATATTAATATTATATAAATATTAGACATTAAGATAAATGAACAACATAGGGAAATTTTTTATTATTTTTTATATGTCCATTAATGATAAATTTTTAATTATTAATAAACATAAAAAGCAGTATTCCAGTATTAGAATTAATAATACACACACATCGCACGCACATACACATATATGTTTATATGCATCAATAAATTACATACATATTAGATAAATTAACACTATAAATTAACGCTATACAACTTTAAAATTGTATTATTCTTAATTACTTCATCGTTATTTGCATATTAATTTTTCAAATATAATGATTTTATTTAATTATGAATATCTACGATAAGTAGAGTTAAATTCTTATTTTGTTATTTAAATATATGTTATTCAATTTATTTACAATTTTGTTTGTCAATTACAAGTGTATGAATCACATGCTTACTAAATTAACAAATCTATTGAAATCTGATGCATCATAATGTACTACCATATTGTATATGTATTTTATTACATAAAAATAAATAACACACAATAAGAAATACGACAAATATTTATTAAAATTGATAGTTTGGCGTAATAATTTTATAAAATATTAATAAGTATTATTTTGTAAAAGCACTCAAAATTACTCCAACAGTTAGTAATAAAATATTTTATCACATGCCAAATAATATTTTATTTGTAATAAGTATAGTGCTATTTTTATATATTTTATTTTATATTAATATAAATTATATAAGTAACAATAGTTTATTTAATTTTCATAAAAACCATTATTAATTAATAATTATTTCAAATAATATATAAGATATTTAAAAAATAGTTATGTACAGAACACAATTAATTTATTCAATTAAATAAAATAAATGATTGTAATATTTACATCTGTAAATACAAGTCTATTAGATAAAGTTTTGCTTTTAAATTTATAACGATAGGTATAATTTTTTCTCTTTTGTCAGAGACTTTATACAAAAACTATCAGACACACCGCAAGCATTAGCTCGGTTCAATGTTATAAGAAGATATTTGGATCTTGCTAAAGTAATCTTGCTAAATGCTGAATGGGACCAAAAATTGCACGATCCTCTCGTGGATCTTATGTCTATCTACGTGATTATGATACTTCCGTAAGGTTTCTCTTTTCGCTCATCTTTCTTCCCTAGCTTCCTTTGAGAATTATGAACGAGCACTCTGTCTTACTTTTTAAATGTTTTCTTTCTCTCTCATGTCGCCTTCATTCTTCTTTCCGTTACTCTCTCTCTCTGACATCATTCGTCCTGCCTTTTTATCGCTCTCATTGATGCCTCGCTAAGTATATTATACGACTACTGTAGGCATGTGGTCGACAGTTTACCCTAAGATCTCGATCCGATTGACACGCGAAGTATCGAAACTATTCCGAATGTGCTTGCTTGCTTGTCTTTTGTCGATTTCTTTTCTCTTCGTTATATAGTATATATTGAACAAAAAACGAGAAAAAGGTAACGCAAAGATGGAAACGTATGTGAGAAATATAAATGACAGCGTAAACATTACAACGACGGAAGGTAATGCTCCAGTATAATGATAAGAAATGTATAATATAAGTTTGATATGCATGTATAAGAATAATAAGAAGTATATAATAGAGAATATGCAATAGAATATTAAATTGTACTATTTAATGTGTTAAATAAAAACTTGATTATCTAAAATTATCTATATATAACTTGAAGCTTTGTGACTGTTTTAATAATGGAAATAAAGATATGTAGTTGTTTTGTTTTTTAAAATTTGCTAATACATATAAATAATGTAAATTAATGCTCCATTTTTATCTATAATATGAGTAATATCTGGTTGCTATATTATAGATATAATAAAGAAAATGAATATTCATCGTTACGTCGTTGCAGCATTCGTGTTAAACAGAAGAAATTATTTTAATCTAAATAATATAAATATTTATAAATATTTATCATAATATAAATATTATATTATAAATATCATAATATAAGTTTACAAAATATTTACTATACTTATTGAACATATATACCCGTCTTATTTTATAATAATATATTTTAAATATAATTACATTTTATTGACCTAATGTTAATAAGTTGTTAATAATATTTAATAATAATAACATAAAAAAATTTTAAATAAGCACGTGAAACTTATCATAGAGAGATTAAAACAGCGTTACTTTAGCTTGTATCAAACACAGATATGCAACATGCGGAAGAAACGCCTCTCATCTCAACTTGCTCGTCTCTGATTATCATACCATATCAGCACATAGAAATGTCTTTTTCTAGGAAATAAAATAATTTGACTAATCAGTGAAAGAAGCTGCTGAGTTGACACTAGTGGCATTATTGCGTTTTATATACGTATTATAATGTTTTTATTAATTTTTAGTTTGCAAGAAAAATATATTTGAAATAAAAAATAAGTATTAAAAATACCACTTAAATGGAAATATAAAATAATTTTTGAAAAATATTTTAAATTCGATATAAGCGGGCTTCTACATTTAAATATATTTTAAATATAAAATACCAGATATATACATTTTACATTTTGTATTTCTATTTTAAATGCATTTATTTCAAATAATGCATATCTCTGTATTAGTAGGTACATAGCATATACATATACGTGTATTTACAAATATCCATGATTACGTAAAAAATATTTTTCCTTATCCATTACATTACATTATTAAATCTTTGACGTTCAGTCATTGGCATGTTTTCCTATCTCTGCGTATATTGAATTTTATTATTACATATAGTTTATACGATCATAAAAAAGGAATGTACATACTAATTTAAAAATATCTACAAAATGACTTTGCTATCGTGAAAAATTTTATTTTATATAACTTTACTTTCATATATTTTATACAACTTACGTATACATATATAGCGGCAAAGTCGTATAAACAAGAAACGAGAGCTGCTCTACACTAACGTGTGTTAGTTTTTCTCTCTGCGATTTCTTATAACAATTAAATTTTACTAACAATAAGACTAGACTAAGCTGATGATAATATTTATTTCTATCGATCATAAAAGAAAATTCGCAGCGAAACATGCATTAATCACATTAAAAAAACAAAGGACACTTTCTCGTAACATGCATTTTTTAAATAATTATTTTAGTGTACATGCTCACATCAGAGGTATCTATTACTGAAGAAGAGAACGCGATCGTGACGTTGGTGATAATTGTGATCGGTATCATCATTGCTATAATGGTGTTGTTCTCGATGGGTATCTTTATAGATTGCAAACATCAGTACGTGAGAATAAATATTTATCTTTGTATTAGCTTTTAATTTTCAAAATATCTGCATTTTGTTAATCAATCAATTTTCGCAAATAATAGTAAAGTATAATTATTTACACCAATTATTACATATACAGAAAATTTTCTTTTATTTAAGTAGATTCTAAACTTGGATCAATATATAATATATTCATATGTATATGCCATTAAAAGTATATAAAATGATAATAAAAATTAATAACTGTTATACAAATAATGATCGATGTTGTTGCAGAAAAAAAGATTCTATGAAAAAGAGGAAACTAAAACTTAATATGCCATCATTAGAAAGAAAAAAACGAAAAGATGAAGTTAAAACATTAGCTTCGAACATGTGTCCGACTGCTAGTGATATCGGATTCAGTGTAAGTGATGCTATAGTCTGATGTACTTGATGAGGGATAATCCTTATTTTATAAAATATTTATAGAAAATCTGAAAAATATATATTTTTTATTGTACGCAATTAATAGCTAGTATTTAATATTAAAGTTTTAGAAGAAATAAAAAGAAATGCACGCCACTAAAACATTTTCCAAATTTTATTCTCAAAGAGATATGTTAGTCAAATATATCATACGATTTATTTAATATTAATTAAGAGTTTAACATTATTTAATATTATATTATATATTTATTTTAATATCTACTTTATATATACATATGTATGTAAATTATTGTAATAATTATTGTAAATTACATTGTATATATAATGTATTAACTAATAAAAAAATAAAAAATAGAAAGCATTTCAAGAAAAAATTTATTGTTTCACAAAAAATGTATATAAAATTACAATTTACAGTAAGTGTAATATATAACATCAAAGTAATCGTTACTTTTGTTAATTCCTTACAAATATATTGTCGCTAAATCACTTGTTGCAATATTGGAATGTCGGAATTTAGCTTTTAGCTTTAACGAGTGCATCACAGTTTGATTAAAATCATTGACTTTGTAAATGTATTTCTTGATTATTAATCTTCAAGTTTCTTTTTCTTTTTAAGTTTCTTGATCCACAAGAGACAGATCACGGTTACATCAAGCGCGTCCTAGAACTATGGCCAACAATGCCATACGTACATAGACTCCATTTTCAGCTTGTCGAAAGTAAACAGCCCGTGGATCGGTGTCGAACTCCGTGCTTATTTCAAAGACACGCGGCAAAGGGTGCATCACTACCATTCTTCTCTTTGCGCGAGACATCAGTTGCGGGGTGACTATAAAGTGTCCGCACATCTGTTGCATGTAATAATTTTATCAAGATATAATATTATACAAAGCTAATTTGAAAGTGATAATAGTATAAAGTATAAGCTTTAACTTGAGGACAAATTATAATTGTGTTATCAAATAATACAATAGAAATTCGGCAAATTAAAATTATGTATATAATAGAAATTCAATAAATTAAAATTATATACATAATAAAAATTCGGGAATTAAAATTATGTATATAATAGAAATTCGATAAATTAAAATTATGTACATAATAGAAATTCGGTGAATTAAAATTATGGTCATAGCATCGCAATTAACTGTTATTGCAAAGATTAACAATTTGACAGTTATAAAAATAAACAATAGAAATGATATCAAAGAACCGCGCAAAGCGCGTACTCTTGTGTTGTCTAGTTTAATAAAAATTGAATAAAATATTTTAAAGACCCACCTTATGATATTCCTCTTGCGTGTCAAATCGCTCGTGTTGTATTCGTGTCATATAAAGAACATCGGTGTCGGGCAGAGCGTCCTCTAAGCTTGAAAACTTCTCTTGGGAAATTTGACGTTTGGCCACGTAATTAACGATATGATCTGGCATGTCCAGGCCAGGTGGATTCACATAGCGAAGCTCCACGTTATATAGCGTCAGTAACCTGATTCAACATTAACATTTAATAAATAATACATGGCAAAGAAATATATTTTTTTAGTTCAATTAATGATTGTGGGCGGGAGAAATAATTGGCGTACATAATTACTGAAACTACGTAATATTAGAATTTATATTCCAGAATCAATTAAACATTTTGTATAATCTCGTTAATTAGAATTATATGTATATATTATTCGATTTTTATGAAGGTATTGCATTTTTCTATAATTATTTGACAAAATTTATATTTGAATTCAAATTTTGTTATTATATAAAAATATGTTCAATGATCTCTACAAATTTTTATTATTTATTATAAATATTAATCATGTTTAAATTTAGAATCGTTATCATTTTATTTTTACATTTTTTTATAACACACAGTATTTAAATACAGTCTTAATTTTTATCAGAGATTCTCTAACGAAATTGAATTTTCCTTAGTAAAAATAATTAAAAATTTGTTATCCCACTTCATACATATTTTTATATATTATTGAATATTTTAATATACATTAATGATAAGAATATTTTACAAATCCATTCAGGATTAATGTAATTAAATGTTATTTCTTATAAGACTATATTTAAAAAATAAAATTTAATCGCACTACCTTGCAAGGGAATGTACGGTCCTGCCGTGTCTCAAATCTCCTACCATCGTAATTGTAAGGCCATTTACGGTTCCAAATTCATCCCTAATTGTAAAAATATCGAGCAATGCTTGTGTGGGATGTTCGCCAACTCCATTACCAGCGTTCAATAATGGTTTCTTACAATGCACCACTGCTCTCTGTAAATTATTATATTAATATCGAAAAAAATATTAAAATGCTCCAAAAATGCATATATATACCTATAAGTGTATATATGGAAATATTTCTTATACTAGTAAAACTTGTAACTCTCTTATACATATATAAGATAAATTTTAATAAATATAAAAAATCTATATAATAATTATTGTCTTACACTGTGTGTGCATTTAGCTATATTTAAAAAAAAATAAAATTAAACATTAGAGATTTTATAAATAAGATTATTGAAAGTATAATTCTTTGAATTATAATTATAATATATTATTTCACACGCAACACACCCTTATTTCTATATAATTCGAATACTTACAGCTACCGCCTCCGGTTTTGAGTGTCTGAGTACGACTACATCCGCATATCCCGCCATGACTGCTATAGAATCTATAAAAGCAATAATTCAATAAAACTCATTGAATATATAATAAAAAAAACCTAAATTATGTATTTTTTCATAGTTATTGTTTCTCTTACAATTAATTTGCAATTTATTTTATCTAATTAGTTTGCAGATTGTTATTACAGATTAAGAAAATTGTATTTGGAATATTCTTCACTCCAACATAGTCAACATTTTCAAGAGGATTGTATTTTTTTGTTGCGAAATCTATTTACAGACCTTCTAATGTTTCTCCTTTTTTTACCGATGATGTGGAATTATCCATGTATATCACGCGACCACCAAGACGCTCCATAGCGGCAGCAAAACTGCATGATGTTCTTGTGCTGACTTCGTAAAAGATAGAAGCCATAATTTTTCCCTATTTATAAATAACACTTATATATAATTTTCCTTTAAAGTAAGAAAACAGATAGATTATTTGTGTATATTACTTAAAATTAACAATATTATCATAAATTTAATAGATTCCATATACAATATATTTTCAGAATAATTTGCATCAAAAAAGTTTGCCATGTATTTTGGCAATATAAAATTGTAATATATATTTTAAAAATAGCAACGTGTGCATATGCAAAAAAATATGAAATTAATGTTATTAATGTATGTATGTATACTTAATATATATTGATATATTCTTACAATTTCTTATAACAATATATTCACAAGTTTTTATTATTTTTAATTATATATTTTTAATTACCTTTAAGATATGATCCAACGATCGCTCTTTTCTAATAGCATTTCGAAAAGTTTCCGCAAGAAGAAATATCTCTTTTAGTATTTCTTTATTAAATATATCTACAGTAAGTATATGATGTCCGATTAGATTACTGCTTGCATGAACGATTGGAACAGATGCGACAGTAGACGTAAGAAGATTCGGATTACTGTTGCTTTTATATCTGGTGACACTGCTAATTGGCAATGGTGAGATAGTCCTTTGATGAGACGGTAATACTTTAGAATGTTCTCTTGCATCACTATCTAGCACGAAATGTACATTCGACTTGTGTGATGCCAGTTGCAGGAGATGAGTAAAATCTAACAATATAGAAAATAAACTTATATAATTTTGCATTATTTATCTCTGTCTATTATAGAAAACTATAAATTGTCCTTACAGATAATAAGGCACACATGCAATGCAAAAAATAATAAAATTCGTGTTGCATTTGCTCTTTTACTTACTCGGTTTAAAAATGTAACAACATATCTTGACATTATTATTTATATACATATTTATATGTATATACAATTATATACATGTGTATTTATACACAATGAAGAAATTTATTCATATACAATTTATTCATATACAAAACGGAATAGGTATTTCATTGTAATTAGACTGTAGACAAGATAATAGAAATTTAAAAAATGTAATAATATTAAAATTCTTCCACAAAAGATTTTTTATTGACTAGCAAGTAGAGTAATTCTTATACATATATATGTATATATAATATTGTCTTACCAGTTCGTTCCTCTTCATACGAATCAGCGACACGATCAGCATGTATGTTAGATTTTTCATAATTTGGTGATAAAAGACTGTCCAATAGTGACAATGGTTTACAGATGGCATCTTGACTGGATATCATTGGTATATGATGCGTTGATGGAACTTTTGTCTTGTGTTGCATATCTCTAATGTTTTGACCGAATCCAGGATTTACCAAAACTTTGCCCTCGACATAAGCAACCTCGCCTCTTAAGACTACTCTGTGCACGGAACCGCGAACTTTTATACCAGCAAAAGGTGTCCATTTTGATTTGCTAAATGACATTGCTTCCGGAATGATCCATTCATCGTCTAAATCTACTTCGACATACGTGTTACGTTGATCCGGAATAGCAAAGATTCTTTTGGGATTTCGGTATAATCTGTCAATAATATCCTGCACAATAAATAAACACAATAGTTTAAAATAGTAATTTAATATTGTTTATGCTTTATATTTGATTATAATGATTATTTACATACTATTAAAAAACATGCAAGTATATTAATGTTAAAATACTGTAATCTGTAATATTTTCATTAAAAAGTTTCTTTCAGAATTTCATCAAAAGCAAAGTAAATTTTTGATAAAATACTTCAGACTTCGATTTATTACGCGCATATAATTAGAATATAAGTTATCTCCGTATAAAAAAATTATCATAAATATGTTCATTTTCATAAAATTTAGTTGAAGGTTTTTGCTTTAGTAAAACGCTTTACAACAAATTTCTTTAAATATCTTGACTTATTACGTCATGTTAAGTATGATTTATCTCTTCGAATCACAAAATGACGTATATAAAATAACAGCCGCGTTCATTATCGAGAACAAAATGCTTATCAGCATTCCTCACTCCTCACGTCAGCCAAACATAAGAAGTTACAATACCTCTATAGTCAACCTTCCTTCGTGCACACTATTAAGTAACAGCGGTAGCATAGTTTCCAACCCGGGAAATCCTGGCGGTGGATTTTCGGAAGTCTTTTCTTGCGCGGTGTGTGGAGCTTAAATACAAATAAGCGTTTCAAGACAAATATATAAATTATATATCTCATCATATCTTGCTAAAAATGATTTATTTTTTATTTAAATAAATTATACACACACATACATGCAGTGTGAATTATTTTGTGAATTATTAAAACATTTATTTTTATCAAAACCCATTGCTTATTATTTCTAACTAACTGTAATTATCCGATATAATATCAATGCTTCAAGACAAAAGAAATATTCTTGTATGCTTTAAAAGCAAAATAAAGTAGATGCTATATGAACATGAAACATTCATATTTTTTATCTTTGAATCATAAAATAATTTTGATTATTATCATTTATAAATAAAGGTATTAATGTATATATTTTACTTTTCTAGTATAGCGTAAATTTTAATTTAAAACTACAATTTGTATCACGTAATTATAATTATACAATTAAAAATTAGAGAAATGATAAAATGATAAAATCTTCACGTACCATGATCGGTTGCGAAACAATCAATAACATCTAAATTATCCCAAAGAGCTTGTTGGTCTTCTTTTGTTCCTAGAGTAGGTCTTACCTGACCTCTTTTGCTGCCTATCCGATCCAAGTCATCTTGACAAAGAAATAAATGATGCGGACATACCTCACATGTAACTGCCAATCCCTGAAAAAATCCAGTATATAAATGCAGTATATGTATAAATTAGATCTTTAACATAAAAAGAAATATCTCGTAATTTTAAATTACAAAAATTTTTTAAATGTTATATGTATATTTTTTCCATTTTTTAAATATAAAATTTATAATCACAAATCAATTAAAAATCATCAAAAATTAACTAAAAAAATCAACTTTTAATCTTATTACTCATTCTTATTACAATATATTATGACAATTATTACTATTTGTTATTAATATTTTTATATATAATATGTATAAGTATATATACTGATTTCTCATAATTTAGTTTGTTTTTCTTGTTAAACGCGTTGTTAATATACTCACATGTTCTTTGGCAGCACGTATAATTTGAATTTCCTCTTTGCGAGCCACATGACAGACATGAATCGGTCTGTTATGCAAACTCGCCAACAAAAGGACCGCAGCTGTGGTTTGTCCTTCTGCATGCACGCATAAAGGATATTTCTTAGGCCAGCTTTCAAAATGCTTAATCCAAACAGTAAGATCAGTAAGACGTAGTGTCGTAAACGTCTCATTCAGGTACATTTTCAGAGCAGCAGCATGCGGTGCTATTTCTCGTATAGCATTATAATTGTCCGACGAGGCGCCGATAAAGAGTGCATAATCACAACGTGAACCAGCCGCAGCTTGCTATTTCAATGTAATATAAATAATTTCATTATCTTATTACAAAAATTATTTTAAAAAATAAAAAAATATATATATATATGTATATATATTAATTTGAAATTTTGCAATTTTATTACAAATTGTAAAACTATATATTTGTAATTTTAGATAAGAAAGTAAAGTTTTTTCTCACAATCAGATAATCAAATATTGTACGAAATCAAATTAATTTTAAAATATTTATATAAGATATATTTTTGGGCGCGCATTTAGTATGTAAAGAAGCATAACTATATAAATAGTTTTTGACGTGTGTAAAGAACATTTTTTAAATATAAAAAAACTTAATATTTTTCAAATAACGATAAAAATATCATTTCTCAAGTTATTTTTATCATATGATATTATAATGTCAAAAACTCGTTTGCTTCAGCGACTAGTTTTTAAAAGATAAATGATACTTATGTTTCAAATTACATTGCAAAGCTAGAGAAAGAATATTTTGTTTGAATTACACTTTTAAAATATATGCTATGATAATGCATTTTTATATGTCCACTGTCGCCTCTCCCTATAGCCACTCATAACCACTCATTGTCAATATTTAATATCAATAAGTACTCAGAAAGTAAAACGCTTTGCTTAATGATCTATATAATTACATTAAATTATAATAAGACGAGAGAATAACAGAAATTTTAGATTTAAAAATTTTAGCATGTTTTCCTCATCGGCATTAGCAAATATATTAAAAAGTTCTGATATTTGTTAACTGTATTCAATATTACATATTTAATAAATACACGGAGAGAATTTTCTTTTAGAATTTACCCTGAAAATCGTGGGACAATATGATATTCGAAAAATTTTATAAGAATATCTCTAATTAATATTTAGTACAACAAAAAATATTAAAATGTACATAGTAAAATTAATCGAACATATTTTATATCTATTTGTAGTAGATATTAATATTTTTATTGTAGTAAATATTAACCAGAAAAACTTTCATAAAATTCTTTCAATACTATATTGTCTCATGATTACCATGATTTTCAGGGTAAATTCTAAGAGAAAATTCTCTGTGTAATAATTAATATAATTGCAAGAACATATATTTATATAGTTCAATGTTTCGAGTCAACTATGCTTTTCTTTAATAATTTTAAATAAACAAATTAGTATATATTATTATATGTATATGAATATAGTGATATTAATAAATAATTTGTCAAATGTATAAATATATTCAAATTGTAACGAGGAAAAATCAGTTTTAAACATTCAACATTTTGATATAAAAATGGCAATTGATAGATTAGTAGAGATTAAGATGCCGGATGTTCAAGATTAATTGAAAAATTTAACTGATCTGATTTATTTTTATATAACAATACAAAAACAAAATGTGCAAAGCATTAATTTTTAATATTTGTGAAAATTTTTTCACAAGCGCATAAAAGTTTTTTTACTATTTATTGTGTATTAACTTTTTGAAGTTAAAATTAAAAACTTAAAATATAAGAACTTGAAATTATATATTTAATTATTTTTAGTTGAATATTATAATATTTAAAAATTTTGCAAAAATTTATAATGCTTAAAATTTATATATTTAATTCTAATTATGAAAATTTCTTATTATGCATATATGTATATTGCGTCTTTTGATCAAGAACGCATATAATATTATTTGCAAATAAAATATATATAATTTCTTTTCTTATTTTTGACATAAAGGATGCGTTTGTATTTATTTTATCATGTATATATAAAAAAATTATAAATTAATTTCTCATATTATGTACAAATAAATTTTGCTGAAAAATGTATAAATTCTTACTTCTTTGGCAATGGCAAAAGTCTGATGATTCACCACCGCTGGATTGGTGTTCGGCATCGCGAAAATCATTGTAATGCCTCCGGCGAGCGCTGCCGCAGTACAAGAAGCAAAATCCTCTTTATGGGGCGCTCCAGGATCACGAGTATGTACATGCACGTCAATAAGGCCAGGTAGTCTAATCATTCTGCGCGACGACAGACAATCGGTGTATGTTTTCATCCTTGGTGCTTTTCCACCAACCATTCTCAACGCCTATACAGAGCACAAGAGAATACATAGAAAATTGTAATTTGCCACATATTTATGTAGGAATGAATTAACAAGGAGAAAACGAGAAGTATATTTATTAAAGAAAGCTAATGGCAACGAGCAGCTAATAATTGAGTAAATAAAAGGACGAATGAAAAAAACCACTTGATTGGAGAATTTGTCTGCCACGACGCATATTTTATTTATAATAATTATATAATTTATTTATAAGTAATGCAAAGTTGTGTACGCTTAGCAATCACCATATAAGTAATGTAGTTGAATGATTAGCAAAAGATATATATTATATGTACATATTATTTCTCCCGATAGAAAATTATTTACGAAAATGAGTTAAAAATTAATATTTTTTCATTATATATATAATTCCAACATATTATTATACGCATTATTATTTTTTAAAAACTTTAATACTGATTTTTGATACAAAATTTCTTGCCTTTTATATCTGTTAAAAAACTAATTAAATATATAATTAACATCATATATATACATATTTTGCAATGCGAACACGTCATATCGAGAAAACTTGTTATATTTTTAGCTGTTTAAATAAAAATGTTATTCCTCTATATGTTATGCACACATATAAAAAATTAAAGATATTTATATTTAACAAAATAATTATTTTTACTACTTTAGACATATAATTTTTAATAGAAATATATTTATTTAAATTAAATGTATGCTTATATCATACTTTTATTATAATATATGATTAGTATAATATGATTAGCTATTAGACATAAGTAACAATAAAAGATATTTTCACTATGCATATATTGTTATAAAAGAAAACTCTAATAGCTGTTTTTGGAACATTTATATATATATATAAGAATATCAAATAGAAATTTGAAATAAATTTTGATTTTTAGTCATAAAATATTTCTTTCTATAGTATAAATAAAATGATTTTATGAAATTATTTTGCTTTTCGTATAAAAACTGAGAGAAGTTCTATCAGTTCTGATAAATGAAATATTTGATTCCTCTGGATGTAAACTTTGCACCTAATTTATATACCTTATCTACAATGCGAACAAAATTATACAAGTACGAATGAGTAATACAATCTTATTTATCAAAAATGATCTTTGATCAATGACGCGAGGATGATATAGAATATAGTTTTAAATAAAAAGGTAATGGTTTTATCTATATAAGCTTATTGTAGTCGTAACGTTAGAGTTTAATCAAATTTTACTTCTTGAAATATATTTTTTTAGCTAAAATTGTATACATCTTTATTTAATATGTACAATATTTTATTTAATACTTTTGTAGATTTTATGTACTCACCTCGACTAGAAGTTTCGCACATTTAACATCCGTAATTAAAGGTATCGAATAATCGACTGCTAGCCTTCTCGTACGGTAACCATGTGTCATAAAATTGGAAACACGTCGAGCACCACCATTTCTCATCGGCAAATTAATTACAAGATCAAATTGCTTTCTTGACAAAAAATCAGCAAGATGTCGAAGATCACTCGGACTAGAATCTTCGTTCACGGCGATGTTTTCAAACGTCCATTGCACTGGTTCCACCTACATTACAGAAAGTTATTATATTATAGATATAACACAGCAAAGCTTAGATAATTGTTTATAATGATCGAATACTCAGAAAAATTATGATAAATGTATAAGGTAATTTTTAAAGCATACAATTTTTAATGTATACAATTATTCAAATACATTACAATTTTATGCTGTTAAATGCATAATAAATACGTTATAAATAGCATAATAAATGCATAATAAATAGCATACACACACACACACACACACACACACACATATATACATATGGATATACATATATATGGATAATTGAAATATAAAAATTGAAATGTAGATATTAAAGATATTTAGTTGTTAGATAAAAAATATAATTAAATATGATTAAAGGTATACATTGAAAAACAATATGTATTTGCAGTTGTGCATTACATTGTTCCATAATTAATCTGCAATTTTTGTCAAGTTATTTTCTAGTAGAGGAATTTAAGATTAGATAATAACTATATTTTTATATATTGTTATACATCACAAAAGACGAATTAAACTTATTATTTGTATGCATTACTATATCTCTACAAAATAATATAACAAAATTTGATTATGTTCCAAGAGGCAACGCAAATTTATGATAACTTGTAATTATTATCTTCAATATTATTGTAATATTATCATTATAAATCAAAAGATTAAATTATAATATCATGAAAATCAGTTAATTTTTATAGATAAATTGCCACAATCTATTGCTTGTATAAGACTGTATAAGATTGGTGCACTCTTTTTCATTTCTCTATTTCTCTCTCTCTTTTTGTAACAATATATTTTGTATTATACTTTTAATTGTATATATTTTCTTATCAGAATAAATTATTTGTAAAAAATTTATAATAAATAATTTTCTATTTATATAATATATTTTACATATTTTAGCAGATATTATTAACATAAAAAATGCGAAATTATTAATAAAAGTTATTTATAGCTAATATATTGCTCCTATAATTGTATGAACCAGTCTATGATGATAAGAAACTGTTCGACACTGGCAAGTCCGGTAAAATATCAAAGCTTTATCGTATCGACATTGACGCGATTTTTCATAAGTATTTTATGTCAAGCTTGTTTGTCGATATCTGATTGTATAAGCGGCCGATTAAAATGCCCTGCTCGATAACGAGATAGCTATTTATCGACATGGTCACCCCGCGAGAGGACTACTATCTTATTGATCATCGACACGTTCGTACGTGAGCATACATAATGCTGTTTCCTCGCTGACCTTGAAATTAAGATGAGAAAATTTTGGTGACGTATGTATATAGTGGTGAACCTAAGTGATCCATAATTGGTGATTGTGCGCGCATTTACTATAATTGTTGAAGACGCGCTTCTCACGTGGAGACATTCGCCACGTGGCCGTCTCTAGAGTGCATTTTTTTATATTATTAAGTGAAAGAGAAAATGGGAAACTGGTCTTCAACAATTAATGAAAGAAAAAAGAGGAAAAAACTTCAAAGCTCCAAACGTGACATACCTAGCAAACAAGACGAGTATAAAGATTCGGAAATTGAATTAATGAGGAATGCCATCAAAACACATCCTGATAGATTTATTTTAAACAATCTCATGATGTGCATTCAATTCTTTGAGAATTATGAAGAGTAAGTACTTAATATTTTTTACGATAATTCGTTGCAATTGTGGGATAATAATTCGCGACATTCGTAAATGCACAGAGAATTCATAATGGGATTGTTGTTAATATATCAACGAAGCAGCTGAGAGTAGTATATGTATACTTATAATAAATCTTATTGGTAGTAAGATTAAAAAAATTAATACATACATCTATACAAATTGTTATACTTATTAATAAATAAACTGCTTCAGAGTGAAACTCTTACAATTAATGCTAATTTGTATGTACTTCATATGTGTATCATTTGTATCATGTAGAATATTGTAGAGAAATTTTTTGAGAATGCGTGGAAATTCCTTTGTTAATATTATAGTATTGATTCAAGGAATAATGAGATATCATTCAATCTTGATTCTTTAATCTAATCTTCAAATTTTCACTACATATAAAAATATTTTTAGGCATGATATCAAAAGTCGCCAAAGAGAATATATTCAAATTTTTTATATTGTTCGTGATAATTTTAATTATGTAATTAATTGCCAATATATAATTAATTGAGATTTTATATAAACTCCTTTTAAAAATTGATGATTACGCGTGTTCCCATAAACAGTTATCTTTTAATTTATATATCGTATAAATTAAAAAGATTTTTTATAATTATTATCTACATTATGTCATTTATTAAAATATATTTATAAAATTTGATTTAAAATATATTTAATTTAAAAAATAGTAAAGCTCTCTTATGAAATACAAATTTAAATTTCTTGAGCCAGAAAGAGCCAGACGGATAATAGTGTGTCAATTTCAAACCGAATTAATTTTTCTTTTAAACTGAATCTTTGTGCATATATTTTCGAGGCATATCTTTTTGTGCAATATAAAATAACGAAATAAATCTCAATTCGAGATTTTTTCTATTTTTAATAAATCTTTTGGATTATCTTCCCTAAACAGTAATAGATTAAAAAATATCAGGGCAAAATCGAAAAATATTTTACTTAATAAATTGTTAGTCAATAAGCTTATCACACATGTTATAATGTTATACTATATCACTATGTTTATCTTTATTATTATCTCATTTCAATATATAAAAAAATTATTGGAAAACAAATTTCTTTTAATATTTTTACCTCTATTTTTATGTTAGTGTTTTACTAAATTATAACAAAATAAATGCTCATTTCACACAAATTTCAGGACAGATATAAACTTTTGAAATTATCTATATTATATAACAGATAGATTATGGCATAACTAACTATTAAATTTTTTGCAGTGACATACTTCAAATTAAGGAAACTCTGGCATCGTCTTACGAAGCTAAATTAAATAAGCAACTACCACCTCAAAAGCATGTTTTATTACCCGATATTCTTCAGGAATATATCGCACGCAATATCATCTTTACTTCGAAGAGGCAGACTGATGATCCTAGTATTGAACCGCTGCAACCCGTTCGTATTTATGTTGTGTACGACAATATTGAAATTACAGAGCAGCATTATCAACCAGAGTACAGTAGTCTGAACAATGGAATCACATATAATGTGATGGTGCAATCAAGCGAACATTCAGGTAGGTATAAACTTGTTTTAAATAATATAGTTTATATAGATTGTTTCTCAAATTTTATACATATTCATTTTTTTTTCTTTCGCGCAATAGATTCATGTCTTAATCTAAATTTGTTTTTAGCAAAAATATCTCGTTAATCTCTTAAATTATTATAGAATGATGATAACGTCATATGACATTGTTGCTAAGAAAAATTTTATTAATAATTTTAATAGCATTCTTTTGTCTATAAAAAATTTACAAGTATAATATTTTGTTGATAGGATACGTACGATTACGATGTCTCGATGAAATGCCGTATCCAAGAAATCTTAACGAAAGAGTTCCTTCATTAATAACAAACGATGATGAAATATATTATAGTGACAGCAGCATTTACCGTGGTAATTCAAACATGATGCGTCAAATAAAAACGAAAAATCTACAGACATCTGTGATCCGTAATATTGGGTCTTTGCCCAATCTACACTATGACGAGACGATATATGAAGATCAAGTATCCCTCTCGCATGTAAATATTTACAAAACTCGATCCAATTCCTACATTAAATCTGAATCTGATTTAGAGCACATATCTTCGATAGATAACCAAAGAATTGACGTTAAGAAAACGATATCGAGGAGCGAATTGAATCATGAGATCAGGAAAGAAAATTATCAACAGACAGCTCAACCTTCAAAATTAATGAATTCAAAAGTGGTCTGTAGGCCACCAAGCACTATATATTCTACAGAATCATCCGGCTACAGATCCGGAGTTTGGGATAGTGATAGCGATTATAACTATCGCGTTGCGACTTCTAGCGTACAGACCACTTGTAATACGAATCACGATGAGATGGATACGTCAACTAAGATATATTCAAACGCGATAATTCCGACGCAGTGCTTTAGGAAAGTCAAGATCACTAATGAAGGCAAGATTTACACAACACGAGAGGAAAGGAAATTACCACAAAACAGCAAACAGCTTCGTCTTATGATGATCGATAGGCAGTATGATTGCGAGGTCTTTTATATTAGCAGTGAAAGATTTATGAGACATTTTTGTAATTTCTTCGTAAATCAACTGGCGGAGCCGTTGGGTTTTAAGCTGAATGATCCAAAGCACATGAAAAATTCGGTTATCCATTGGGACAAAATAATGAAATCGTACAACCGTAAGCATTGTAAGGTCGAGTCATACGAGATCACGCCGACGATATGCCTGCAATGGCCGGAGTGTGCTCAGGAGTGGTTGAATCGACCGAGAAACACGTGGCCTAATCACAATGATGTCAACAAAGTGAAGGACTTTGGTTGTTATGTGGTACCCGAGAACTCTTTTTCAAAACAGAATCAAAATTTACAAAAGAGCATTTATCAGGAAATCGAATGGCAGCTGGCGTTTCCAGCCGCGGAACGTTATCTGGAAACCTGTATGACCCATTCGCAAGTACAAGTATACTTGATCGCACTAATGCTTCACAAGACATTTTTAAGGCCAGTCAAAGACACTATGCACGGCCTAACGACCTCTCATATCAGAAACATGCTGTTCTGGTTGATCGAAAAAGACGGTCCCTCGATGTGGCCTGATAATTGGACTGGTGAATGTCTAATTAAACTGCTTAGGCGTCTTTACTATTGCATTAACAAAAGCGAGCCGACTCTGCCTGACTATTTCATGCGTGACAAAAACATGTTGAGTAAAATATCGCGCGATGATCTGTACCATAGTCAGAAACAACTACAAAGAATAATTGGGAATCCTCTTATGTACGTGTTCCACGCAATGAAGAACATCAAGCATGACGAAAATTTTTTTCCGCGATTGAACTTTACGAAGCTATTCAAAATACTAACAGTAGAACCGTGGTTAGGTGTGGAATCTCTAATGAATCCGACCCTAGACATGCCGAGAATGGCAGAAGAATCCTACAGGGAAGAGATCTACAATAGATCTGATAGATTCTGGGATAACACTCGAATGAAGAATCACTCAAACTATAATACGCGAGTAATTACGAGCAAAACAGACATCACATCGCGCAAGGCCACGGACTCTATCATTGAGATCTCGGTGAGTTCCTCAAGTGATAAAATTATTGATTAATGTTCGTAATGAGCAATCTCCAGCGTGGCATATATTACTATCATAAACAATTGTCAGACAAAAAGTCGGTTCATAATGTTACACGATTTTTTACAAATTTTATCTTATCTCCCCAGCCAGAAATGATAGTTAAACTCGACGTCGAATCGAGACTGATTTGGTCGAATCGATATCAAGGTCGAGTCATACGACCGATCATTTCTGACTGAGTCCATTCTTTGTCGTGATTAGTAGATCAAGAATCACGGTTAACTCACATCTCTCATTCTTCTTCTTTTTTCTTTTTCTAGGAATGTGCCAGCTTGAAAGGTTTAAGACTGGTCGATTTGTTGAACTTTTTTATTGACCATTTTATAAAAATGGCCAAATACTGTCATAGATACAGGTCTTATCAACAGAAAAAGGTTTATCTCGATCAAGCGGATCGACTCACGATTATCCTATCAGATCTGACCAGATGCAAGGACAACGTTAAGACTTATCGCGACGACATCTCCGCTCTAAGAATGAAAGTGGCAACAAATTCAACGAGATTACCGAACAAACCGCCAGAGACACCCAAGAGGAATGAACCTATATTCATCGGAAGTATGAAAGATCGTTACACGCCACAATGTACTGAGGTTCCAATGCAATCAAAAGATGAGCAATCGCACTCTAATCATGAACATATGGATAAGATCACGGAAACAGTTATTCATGAAGTACAGTTTAAAGATGAAAAAAATGCAAATAAAGAAGCAGAAACTATCACAAATGCGACAACGAGCAATGAAGATTCTTGTATATCGACAAGTCTTGTATCAAAAAATCAAAGTCATGAGTTGGCCTTGGATATAAATCAAAAAGTAGTTTCTCTAGCGGATCCTCTAAGTGAAACGACATATATATGATCGATATATGTATTTATTAAGATTAGAATGTAAATAATCTATTGAAAAGTTAAATGCTAGTATTAAATGTTTAAGGCGGGTTTCCTCATCAAAAAAATAGTATTTATTATTATATTTCGAGAGACAGTAGTCGATAATCAATTTAGTATCCAAGGAAGACTGAGCGTGCTAAAATTCACGGACAATTTTCTAGCAATATCATTTCCGATATCTTTCACTATCTTTTATGATCTCATTATATTTTATCGCCTTATTAAATTTATTATCGCGGTTAAATATGATATCTCTTGAATAAAATATTTATGCTATAAAAACACAAGAAAAAAGTAAATCTAATATATCACATGTATTTTATCATTTAACTTTTAAATTATATAACATTATTTTAAAGAGACAATTAATCAATTATCTTCATTATTTTTAAACTATTTTTGTAAATATAAATGTAAATAATTTTTTTATGCATGTGATCGTACGCAAAATAATTAAATATTATATTGAAACAAAAAATAATATAATATAAATCAGTAAATACTTTCTTTACTTACTTCGACTCCATGTTCAGTGTAGTAATCGGCGGTACCCATGCTGGCATATAATTTGTATCCCATGTTTTTCAAATTTCTAATAGAACCAAGCAATTCCTTTTTGTGCTGAAATATGTACAAAACTATTTTATCTTCATCGAATATTTTTTCTTTATTAAGAAATCTATTGTTTTAAATAGATTTTAAAAAGTTTAAACGTGTAGTTGACTGCTTTATTGTATAGCAGTAACAGGAGATTTTAGATATTATAGCTAATACATATATATATATATATATAAATTATTTTCTGATATATGTACAATTTAATTACCTTAAAACTTCCTACAGAGAGCAAGATACCCCTTTGAGGAATGTGAAAACCGGTGCTTATCATGCCTTTTAAATAAGCTTCGTAGCGATTTTCACCAAAACAGGCTACTTCTCCAGTAGACACCATCTCGACCCCCAGCATCACATCAGCACCTTTAATTAAGTCGTATATAAACAATAATAGTATTTATTATAGTCATTATACATGTGTATGATTATTAAAAAACAAAGAAAAGACAGAAAATGTGCGCGTACATATGCATGTTGTACATAATACGACATAGAATCATGAAAAGGATTCAGTTATAATCTGTTTAACAAAATGTGATGACGTAAAATATTAGTGTAAATAAAATATTATTGAGTACACACTCAACATTACGACAAAATTACTTCTTACTTAATATCATTTCTTATACAAAATATAAACTAATTTTAATAATGTTAAATACACAATATTTTATTTAAGCATTCAATGTATAATAAATAATTCCAAAACCTTGAATTTATAAACTAATAAAAGTTCATTTAAAAGGGAAGTTAATTAAGCAAAAAAATGTAAATTTCTGACAAAATATGAAAAAATAATGATATATAAAAGCACAGAAGAAACGTATAAAAATAATATAATATTAAATGTATTGACATGCATTTAAAACTACTATTTATAAGTTTGAAGAAATTTTTCTGTAAAAATTGCAAATATAAACAACCGAAATTCTTACCAGCAAGCCGAGAGAAAGAGAATTGTGGTACTTTTACTCCAACTTTTCCGCAGCCAGCTAAGACGTCCACAGGCTCAATTGTTTCGCCGACGATTAAACGAGTTGCCGTCGCGACAAAGTCATGATCTAAAGTTTTCGAGACGAAAGGAAAAGATCTGGATACTCTTACGTTACACTCAATCACTTTTAGCTCATTATCCTGTATAAAGGTATTTATAATTTATTAGTTTTTGTCAAAAAATTTAAAAAATATAATAAAATCTAAAAACCTCTTTTCTCTTTTCTTCTCTTTTTTCCCTCTTTTCTTTTTCTTCATACTTAATAATTTTGGTGTTCATACAATAAAATGAAATTATTATGTAATTTAAATAGCAAAAAAAAGAAAATATAAAATAGATAATATAAGACTATTATTTAAAAGATATATATGATAACTGATATCATAATAAAATCATTTTTTTAACTGATTTGATCTATATATATAGATCAAATTAGTTAAAAAAGAAAACAATTTTATTAATGATTTTATTATAGCACAATGTATGCAAATCGTCTCTAGTAATTTTATTATCAAATCTATATATACAGGGTGTCCCATAATTCGCGAACCACCGCGAATGGGCAGATAGAGCGTGTTAAACTAAATAGAAAACTCCTGTATCATTTTGCGATATTCACAATAATTATTGAGTTATTTATTAAAATATCTAAACGAATAAGCAGGTAGAAAGTATTATTTGATCGAGAGGCGGCGTCATGCAGCGAGCGGCGACCAATGTAGTGGCGCCGAAAAGTAAGATGATACTTTTGATACTAAGCGGTACATGCACACCGAGTCCGGCCTACCGCTTTCTACCCGCTCATTCGTTTAGATATTTTAAATAATAACTCAATAATTATTGCGAATATCGCAAAATGATACAGGACTTTTCTATTCAGTTTAACACGCTCTATCTGCCCATTCGCGGTGGTTCGCGAATTATGGGACACCCTGTATATATAAATCTTCAAACACAAAAATCTAGCAATTTTTTCTACCTTCGCAATTAATTGCATATTGAAAGGACCTGTGACTCCCAGAGATGCTGCTACTGCTTTTGAGATACTTTTTATCTTCATCAAAGTTTCCTCATTGATATCCTGTGGTGGCGTTACTAATGTAGCATCTCCTGAATGAACACCAGCATTTTCGACATGTTCAGATACTGCCATGCATAGTATAATTCCTTCATAAGCAACGGCATCGACATCGATTTCTTTCGCTTCAAGAAGAAATTTTGATATCACCACAGGATGCTCTTTACTAACTTCGCTCGCGCTCTTCAAATAAGACTCAAGATCCTGATTTGAGTGGGCAACGTTCATTGCGGCTCCACTTAGCACATACGAAGGCCGAACAAGACATGGATAGCCAACTTCTTCGCAAAATTCAATGGCGGATTTTAAATTTGTCAGTTCTTTCCATCTAAAACGAGAAATAGAGCGGAAAGGAGATTGCGCGATAAATATACACTTTTATACACTTTTATACACACATATACGTATGATATATGTATATATGAAAATCATGCATACCTTGGTTGCGATATACCAATGCTGTCAAGCATGCGAGAGAATTTAAAACGGTTTTCGGCGCCATCAACGGACTCTGGTGATGTTCCGAGGATTCGGGCCTGCTGTCTGTGCAAATCCATGGCAATATTGTTTGGTAATTGCCCACCCATTGACAATATTATACCTTCAGGGCACTCACAATCATATATATCCATTACTACTTCAAAAGAGATTTCCTCAAAGTACAATCTATCGCTCATGTCATAATCTGTACTGACTGTCTCTGGATTATAATTAACCATTATTGTTTTACGTTCAAGATTTCGCAATTCGCGCAGGCAACTCACGGCACACCAATCGAATTCTACTGAACTGCCGATTCTGTAAACCCCGGAACCTAAAAAAAATATTAAATTTTTTTATCCTTTATATAACAATATATATATATATATATATATATATATATATATATATATATAACTTTAATATGAAATTCATCTTTTAATTATATTTATATCGGTAATCATAATCGCGCATTTTTCTCTTTTACATATATGTATATGTATAAATAATTATAAGGAATTATTAAAAACCGTTATAGAAGTATAAGAGTCGTTTCAAATTTAGTTGAATATGTATTAAATTAGCAAAATTGTATTTTTTTATTAAAACACAATTTTGTTTGTTACGATTATAATTACAAAACAATTATGTCCATATAACATATATATATGTATACATATATACGGAAATATATACCTATCACCATTGTGTATCCGCCAGGAAATTCTATATCATGACTAATGCCATTGTACGTTAGATAAAGATAATTTGTAGTGGCTGGCCATTCAGCAGCGACTGTATCAATTTGTTTGACCATTGGTCGAATATTATTCTCCTGTCTTTGTATTCTGACAGCTAATTCGGAAATCTTCACGAGAGCGGCAATCTGCTTATCCGAAAAACCGTTCTGCTTTGCGCCCAGCAGCAAGTTCTGCGAAAGTTTTGTATGATCGATGTTTTCCAGGAGCACATAATAATCGATAATGTTCTTCATCTTTTCAAGAAACCAGCGATCAATTTTGGTGAGTTCGTATAATCGATCGATTGTGTAACCGGCCTTGATCGAAGCAGCGAGAACAAACATTCTTTTGTCAGTCGGTTTTTCCAATTCTTCATCGTTGATTGCTTTCACATAAGGATCGAAGCCATTCACATTTTCATTAACCATTCTCAATGCCTTCTGAAAAGCTTCCTCGAATTTACGTCCGATCGCCATTACTTCACCTACACTCTTCATAGAACTGCCGATCTGAAAAGTATTTGATATTAAAGATATATAAAGAAGCAATCGATTAAAATCAAACTATATACAAATAATTATATATTTACATTGTAAAATAAAAGTTTTATATTTTTTCTTTAATTAATTAGCTCTTTATATACTTTATTGTGACTTTTAAAATATCATATTATATGTACATGTAGATTAAGGAAATATATTTTCTTTCTTTCATTTTCAAATATTAGATAATACGAATGATAATATAACATTGTATAAAGTATTACAAAAATTATCTAACGTTTAATGTTTATTAAAAAAATTCAAAATTAAAGAATTCTTATCCATTACCTTTGTGCTGACACGATGAAATTTGCTAAGGTCCCATCTAGGTATTTTAACTACACAATAATCAAGACTCGGCTCAAAACAAGCTGTTGTTTCGCCAGTGACAGAATTACGAATATCCGACAAGCGTATTCCAAGAGCTAATTTGGCAGCGACATAAGCCAGAGGATAGCCGGTAGCTTTGCTAGCTAAAGCCGAGCTTCTAGACAGTCTAGCGTTCACTTCGATAATGTAATATTCTTCTGAGAAAGGATTGAGCGCGTATTGAATATTACATTCTCCGACAATGCCGAAATGCTTAATGACCTTAATAGCGGTTGTTCGTAGCATATTATATTCTTTATTAGACAATGTCTGACTTGGCGCGACAACGATCGATTCACCAGTATGAATGCCGAGAGGATCGACATTTTCCATGTTGCATACTGTAATACAATTGTCATATGCGTCGCGGACAACCTCATACTCTACCTCCTTCCAGCCTTGCAATGATTTGTCAATTACTAGTTGGCTGGAGTGAGCTAAAGCTTGTTGCGCTAAGTTTCTCAATTCTTCCTTCGTATTAGCAAAACCTGATCCAAGACCACCGAGCGAGAACGCAGCACGTGCCATTACTGGATAACCCAGTTTTTCAGCGGCTTCTATGGCCTGTTTAAAAATAAATGATATATTAAAAATAAACATGTTAATTTAACATTTAGATGTTACATTTTATTTTTACAAAATTACGAAAATTACTGAAAAATCACAGATTCTTAATCGATTCAAATATCGCAAATTCTTCAGTAATTAAAAATTTTATTGAATTTTATTATTAACGATATTTCTATACAAAATTAATGTAAGATAGAATTGTGATTTTACAAAACTATGAAAAACATTCTGAGCTGTAAGAAAATGTCTTGTTATTGATATACCTCTTGAACGGAATACACTGCAGCACTTGGTGCGACTCTTTCATTTATCTCGCTAACACGATCTGCAAATATTTTTCTGTCTTCAGTTTGTATGATAGATTCAATCGGCGTTCCTAGAATTTTAACACTGTATTTCGCAAACACGCCGTTTCTCTCAAGTTCTACGCCACAGTTAAGGGCAGTTTGTCCACCGAATGTTAATAGTACGCCCTCCGGTCTCTCCGATCGTATTACCTAAAACAGATTATTAACAAAACGTTCTTTTTTCTCTGATAAGAAGATTTTTAATATGGAATATCCACAGTAAAAATAAAAGCAAATGGTTTTTTTATATACATATAAAAAAAGTAATTATAAATTATTAATTAAAAAGTTCAACCTTTAAATGTATAATTTGGCTTACCTGCTCAACATATTCTGGTGTAATTGGCAAGAAATATACTTTATCGGCCATGCCTTTTGATGTTTGTACCGTGGCGATATTAGGATTTATCAAAAGAGTCTGTATCGATTCTTCCTTTAACGCTTTTATTGCCTGAGAGCCCGAATAATCGAATTCTCCAGCTTGACCGATGCTGAGTCCTCCGGAGCCCAAGATTAGCACTTTCTTAGGCCGTTCGAGTGTAATTAAAGCCGAAGAATCATAGATTAACTTTTGAGTGAGCCTATCTTTTACAGAGATCCGAGGCCGATTCTCATCTTTCACGCTCTCCAAAAATACATCAAAGAGACATTCGAGATCTTCAGGTCCTGCTGTGTGCTCTGGATGAAATTGAACGGAGAAATATGGTAGATTTGAATGAACTATACCCTCATTACTGTTGTCATTCGTGTTGGTAAAGAGTACTTCCCAATCAGCAGGTAATTGAGCCGCATCAACGCAAAATCCGTGATTCTGCGAAGTCATGTAACAACGTCCGGTACCGTGATGTGTCGCCGGTTGATTGTGACCTCGATTGCCATAGCTAAAAGTGAATAACATCATCTGTACAATGATAATTAATTTATCATACTTATTGCATTGTATGACAGAAAAATACTCGTACTGCGTATTCGTATTCTGACGAGAAAATATGTATGTATATAATAACATTTCGAACAATAAAAAGGAAATATCGAGGTCAGAATGTTTGGAGCAAAAAGTGTAATCTATTATATTAATAATTTCAAGAATCTGTCTTTTAAGCAGTATTTGCTAATCTATCCAGCCAAAAATGAATGATCAAATTGATGTTGAATCGATTCGACACCGATTTATTTAATCGACGTTGATTCAACGATTAATCGATGTCGATTTGATATCATTTTTGGCTAGGTAATGAAAATAGTATTGGCATAATTCATGTCGTCACGTACTCCATTTTATATGTGACGCAACCAGCGGCAATGGATAGTAATTGATGTCCAAGACATATGCCAAAAATAGGTGTTTCCTTTTTTTTAGTGAGAACCATTCGGATATTTTGTATGGTTTCTTGGCACATGCTGGGATCACCCGGCCCATTACTGAGGAATAGACCGTCGTATTCGATAGCTCCCAAATTATAGTTCCATGGTACAACATCCACACGGGCACCACGTCTTAACAGACATCTCAGTTGATTGTATTTTAATCCACAATCAACTACACATATTCGAGGATATCCATTCGGATTATATGTTGAATATATGTTTGAAACAGGCTGAAAATTATTGTATTGTATAAAATTTGTGTGTAAAAATAGTATTGTCGGTATAATGTCATCAAAAATACTAATTAAACTGTATTAATATCTTTGTAGATTTATTTTATGTGAAAAAAATTAACGTTTTTGGAAAATAATTTAACGAAATAATTGATTTAATTATTGTACTTGTCATAGACACAACCGCGCCAAAAATTGAAAATTGAAAATTATTATTCGATGAAATAATCAAGTATTTTGAAATTTACTTTATACAAAGAAATGTTATATTACCAAAGAAACTTCGGCAACAAGATTCCTTTTGTTGGGATCTTTTATCGGAGGTATTATTGGCAGAGTGTTTGAGGATGGTTGACCGAAAATGATCCTCCCCAATATAGTACCTTTTTCGCGAATAACTTTTGTCAATGCTCGAGTATCGATATCACATATTCCAGGTACATTTTGTTCTTTCATCCATTCGGACAGCGTCTTGGTTTGACGCCAATGACTGGGTTTTTCGCAAATTTCTCCAACTATTAGTCCAGCGGCCCAAATACGATTAGACTCGAACCAACTGTCAAAATTAATATAATATATAAATAAAATATATTTTATTTTTAAAAAGTAATATTTTTTAAATTATATTTTCTTATTATTTCTCTATCAACATAAACTCAATGATTAAAATATTTTTAAAATATGCTTTATATATTATAATATCTGCTATAAATACTATTTGATGTTATGTTATTTTATGTATATAAATATGCGTATATATACATACATATATATATATATATATATATATATATCATATAAAGAAAAAAATGAAATGATTAAAACTGTAGATTTATCAAGAGATGCGCAATAGCGTCGCAGTAAGTATATCTTCTGTTCGTCTTTAATCTCTAATCTTTCTCTACATATGAACCTTGCAGAGCCATATATTTTCCCAGCGATGCACGATCTATTGAACACCATATGGAAACTGATACACTGCTCTTGAAAAAAATTCTCTATCTCATCCATCATCTCCTTGTCACTATAAAACGATAATGAGTTTATTGTCGAGCACCAAGGCTTCCTTGAATGATTGTTGGCTCTCCATTAGAGATAATCTGTCATTTCTGTAGTGACGAGGAAGTAATTACGAAGATGGAAAACTTTTTTCAAAAACAATATATCGGTTTCTGCAATAGAAAACAAGTGTGACTCTGCAGGATTCATATATAGAGAGAAACCAATAAAATGTATCCAGTTTTAATCATTTCATCCTATTAATTTATTTAATTTTAATTCTTTTTAATGATTTCTACGTGCATCTAAAAAAAGATTTATCGCTATTGTTCAAGTTACGCATTGTATCAATACGCTAATTATCACACAGCCTTATCTATTCTTGCAAACGTGCTAAACATAGTATGCTATTATCATATTTCATTTCTTTATTGTATAAAACTTTAAACATAATAAAGATATATTAATATTGTCATTTTACATATCTAGTATAAGAAAAAGGCTTATACTGTAAACGTCAATTTTAATTCAATCGATTGACATGCAAGATATGACGATTAACATTATATACTTTATATTAAGCTTATTAATGGTAGTTAAATTAAATTTTATTCCAATCACTTACTATGGTATGCCATTCTCGTCTTTTTCGTCACCAAACACACCATAATTTCCGATGAGGGGATATGTTAACACCAAAATTTGAGCATGATAAGAAGGGTCCGTAAGTGATTCTGAATAACCAACCATACCAGTCTGGAAAACTGTAAAAAATAATAATTGCATTTTTATATTTACAAATATATAATATGTATACCTAAACATATGTTTTATTATTTCACTTGCATATATAATATTTATGTTTAAACGCAAATCTCATTCATCTAAAAAAATACATGTTTCAAATGTCACAACTAAAATATTTTATAAATTTATATTGATTCCTGTGTTTTATTTTATATTATTAATTCTATTGGATTAATACTATTGGAAAAAGTGGAAATTTAATGTTGTAAAACGCATATCTTATTTTGCTAGTATTTTATCATAATTATATTTTCGTAAGAAAGTGTACTCGCGCATGTCTCGAGGACTTTGATTTTGATTATAGTATTATTGATATTTGCATTTATTAACGACGATTATCACAGTATGCCTGTCTGTTATCTCATCAGGAATTCTGCTAAGTATTCTTTTCAAGAAAGTAGATTTACGATTCAGTTTTTGAAACGCATCTTTTGAACGCGCTGAACGGTCCACAACTTATGAGCAAAACATCAAATTAAAAGTTGATAAAAAGTTAATGAAAAGTAAATACATGAAATTGCCAAGTTTAATTACTATCTATATGTATATTTAAAATCTATATTATTACTTTTAATTTTACTTAAATATTAAGAAAATTGTTTTTAAGAATAATAATAGAAAAAATTGATATTGATAATCACACATCATAAGAATGTTGTTACACCTCAAAATAACGAAAAAAATTATATTTTAAATTATTATTAATCTTTTGACAAAAGATTAAAATGTAGTTGTAATGTGTCTAACAAAAATTTGATAAACATAAAAACTGTTTGTGAATCAAAATTGTTGATATGCACAATAATTATTTAAATGTATTTGAATTAATTGAATTTTGCTTAAACTTTTTTGAAAAAAATTAAGAATAATGATAACATTAAATCATCTATAATATATAATAAACTCTAAAAAATAACTGCAAAGCGAAATTGAAATATTGATATAGTTTTCATTCTGATTTATTCTAATATATATATATATATATATTTATTCTGATTTGTATATATTCATTACTAGAAGAATATTATTGATTTGATTTACTTTTAAAAATAATCCATATCTAAGTAAATTAATATATTGTTCAGTCACACATATATCTACAAAGATTTATGATAATTTGACAAATTATTTATTATTAAATAACAATCTTCTATTACATAAATTACAGTATTTAATTTTTATTTAATCAGTTATTTAGTAAAGTTCAACTGCTACATCTAAACTACATATAATTTCTTAAATAAAATTTGTATATATTTAATATTAAGCAATAACATTGCCCGCAAACATATATTTATAATAAAACCCAAGTAGCAAGTTGACATCATTAAACGTCAAAATGACGAAATGGCTACCTATTAGAAATATGTGAAAACTTTCTCAATTATGAGAATCGTACAATGGAAAAATAATGTACTGATATTTTCACAATATGAATATCATTAAATCTTTCTCGCCTCAATAAGAATTTGTCTCATAAGAATCATACATAATACTTTCTAATCTATATATGTATAGGAAGTTGACTCTTGCAAAGCATGGCAGCGTGCACGTGTGCGCGTACAACTCCAACCTGTTAAAAGGAGCACATGTTCGATATATAAACTCACCAATTTCACCATCAACGGATACATCGGCACCAAAGCGGTTCCCCAAAAAAATATTACCGTCTTCTAAAAGAAGATAACTATCGGTCGCTCCATTGAGCCCAATAGATGCGTAACTAGGCATTTTTAATTTTTTTCGCGTATTTCCTACACACGTGGTTCCAACACACTGCGTGCGTCGCAAGCCGGGAGCACGCTTTTAACATATTAAGCGTCCAATGGCTGCTTCTACAAAACGGTATACGTACCGTTAAAGAGCCAAAATGGGGAGGCATACGACCAATTGACGAGCAACGTTCCCGCTTTGCTGCGCAGAAGTTACAACGCAAGTCATGTGACAAGAATCCCTGCACAATCATTCGTTGCTTCGCATAACGTCATGTACGCTATTAAATTGGCGGGAAGACCAATTTTACTGATCGATACTTATACTTTTCCAATGACATTTCATGATCTAATTTAAAATTTTAGAATATTTGCCTAAAAGTTTGTACATATAAAGTAAAAGCAATTTTATATAATGAAATATCTTTGTATCCTTTCCTTTCTTTAAAAAAAGCATGTTAACTGAGTGAATTTAATTTTAATAAAAGTATCGAGACCTCTTTTCCGCGATGCTAGTTGGTTGTCTCCAAGTAATAAATAAATTAATTTTATGCATTTTTTTTCATCTTTATATTGTAATATATTGCGCAAGTAATAACAAATTAGATTATTATTTTGAGAAAGTTTAATGTGTAAAAGATCTTACAAATATAAATATAACTGCACTATAACTATAATAATATATACTAACAATATAATACATAGTAATTGAATATAAACTATAAAACAAGTATGTGTATACCATATACTAAAGTAAATATATAACACAAAAGAATAAAGTAAAATATAAATATATATATATATATATATGTAATAGAATTTTAAATAAACATAACAAAGAATATTTACATTAAATCATAAAAATATTACATTTAATATTTTTCTAAAATTAATATATGATTTGATAAAAAAATGCTTGCTCAAATTCTCCATTTATACTATTGAAACGATATGTTTAATATATATATATTTGAAGTAAATATGTTATCAAATATATGTATATCGCAATAATCGTAAAGTTAATTCTTTGAAATTTAATTTTAATTTTTAGAAGAATGTGGAACATTTTAAACTGTCTAAATTTCAATCAATTATTAGGCAAAATTATAAACAATTAACAATTAATCAACGTATGATTTCTTGTCCAACCCAAAGTATTGCATTGTGAGGTTTGCTCGGTGAGTCTTCGTTGGAAGGCAAGCAAATTGGTATTACGAAATCCGAGAAAAATATTAATCTATCCAGTTATATCAGAACAATCGTACCTTCCACCGGTAATTTAATCATACCAACGATTCTGCGTCCTTGTTGCCAAAGTGATGTACTTGATAGTCGTACGACACCAAGTTTAGCCGACCATTCTGCTTTAAGTTAACTAAAAAAAAAACAATAAATTTAAAATTAAATATATATTATATATTTTTTTAAAAATATTTTGTTGAACTGTATGTTATATCTCAAAATTTAATTTCAATTTAAATTTTGATTTTATTGCTACAATATATAACAATATTAATATAAAATAAGAAAACATTTTTAATAAAATATTATCTCAAATAACTTTTTTAAAAAAATATTAAATTTACCCCTGAAAGCAATACGCAGTTGTAAGCAACCAATATTCCGCCACAAGAGTAACATCGCAAACATGAACACCATCCTTGAAAAGCGCAACATGCCATGTAATTCATTTAATCATTTGTATGTAAAGGTTGTAGTCCACATTTCAGTTTACAACAGAAAGAATATCAAATTATTTACAAGTTTACATATAATATAATAAAATAATTATACATACGTATTATACACTCTTCAATATAATTAAAAAATTAAATAAAAATTAAATTCTCATTTTTTAAAACAAAGTTACAACTATTTAAAATTTGCCTACTTTATGGACAAACTCGTCAATGTAAAAATCAAAATTAAAAATTGCGACCCAACTTTAAATTACGCAAATCCAAATCAGCAATCTTATTAAAAATCGTTTATAGATGTGTGAAGTGAATTTCGTTTCGCTTTACGTTGCACAGTTTATAAAATACAAAAGTTTAAAGAAAACTGTCCAAGACAAATTTTTCAAATTTCAAAATTTTTTGATTCTGCTTTGTACATCGATGTAACATTCGCATTCGAATGTCCCAAATCACAAAAAACGATTCTAAACACGACTGAACATGTATATTTCACATATCTTAAATCTTGTCACTTTTTAAATTTTTCGCTTGCACATCGAAATCGATCTATCATCGCTTAAAGACTTTGAACGCATTTGAAAATGTGTTTTTAATATAAATTAATGTGAATCTAACAACTGACTATAATGAATTAATTTTTTTAATACCGAAAGTGATAGTACGTTAATTGCTCGCGTCATAAGTAAAAAAATCATAAGTTCAAGTTTTTCCCCAAATTGAAAATAACGCAAATCCAAATCAGCAGTCTTATTAAGAAATGTTTATAGATGTGTAAACTGAATTTTGTTTCGCTTTAAGTCGCACACTTTAAAAAATACAGCAGTTTAAACAAAACTGTCAAAAATGAATTTTTTCAAATTGAAAATAACGCAAATCCAAATCAGCAGTCTTATTAAGAATCGTTTATAGTTGTGTAAAATGAATTTCGTTTTGCTTTAAGTCGCACACTTTAAAAAATACAGCA